>NC_136392.1:6306276-8773776 GCF_965140285.1 Lepidochelys kempii | reverse complement strand
TTGTTGGGACATACCAATGGATATTTATTGCCAACTTATAGAATGGCATGAAGTAGACCTTTCCTTTCTGTAGAGGAAGGAATGATGCTTAGAGCCCTACAAATCCATGGATATCTGCTCTATATCTCTGGATATCCACAGATAATTTTTGTGGATCAGATGCAGATACAAATTTTGTTTCCGGGTAGGGCTATAATGATATTAAGTTGTGGGGTAACTGCTAATTAGCTAGGTCCTTAAGGAAATACTAGCGCCTTCTCCCATTTGTTGTTGGAGAGGAATTTCTGAATGCATTCCGCACTTGACATGGGCCATGAATGCAGTTTTCATGCTTTACTGATTGAACGTCTTGTTTGACCATCTGGATTCATGAAAACTATCATATCTGAGCTAAGATGTGACCGTTTGATCTTAAATTTTATGCACTAAATTGAATCCAGTTCAAAAGTAGGTTAAGGGGAAAACTAGGTTGAAGAGCTTTGCAGTGTTTTCAGGGCAAATAATGTGGGTACAATCCACATGTGTAGGTAGCTGTCATGAATCTTATAATCTACACTTAAAAAAATGCTTGGGTCAAGTTGGAAAGCATGCATGCGTGTAGCTCCCCTCCTCTTTTTGGCCCATCTCTATCTCTCTGAACCATATCAAAGATCCAACTAAAGTAAGCTTCAAAGTGCTGCTTGCTGACAGTAACTACTGGGAAGGCTTAATATCTAGACATACTCTAAGGGTATTATTTCTTCTTGTGGCAGTCTTAAGTGTATACTAGATTAGTATGTGGCACAATAGAGAACCCTAGAAATAGAATGCAGATTCAGGATGCACTAAAATAAGCAATGGCTTGGCTCATGTAATGGTGTAATGCATTTCTTGATCTTAAACTGAACCAGTTGCATGAAGAAAATATCTCTATCCTCACTTATGCAAAACTACCTAACATTCTGTTCATCAAATTTTATGTTCATATAAAGAGTTAAGTGTGTGATGTCTCAAAGTACCAAATATTCACTTCTTTGCAATCATAGGGAATGAGTATTTGTCTGAACACTTAGTCTGACTTTCTAATGTGGCTTGTTATACTTCACACCATCAAGATACATTCCTAAATGTGCCATAGTATAAAAAAAGTCTTGAAACAAAAGTCCAGGAGCTTGGTTAAGGTTGAAATGTTACCCTCTAACTCCTGTACTATATGCTTTAATATCTAGGAAACATTGAGAGACCTGACTAGTTTTAACTTGTTTCTGGGTTTTCTTGGTGGTTTTTTAACAGTACCCAGCTACTTGATGTAGTGTCCTTATGGAACGACTTCCAAATGCATGTAAATATGACTTGTACTTGATGAACCATAACTACTAGAGCCATTAAACATTTATTTTAACAATAGATCTGACATGGATGCCACGTTAATCTGGTTCTACTTATCAAAAAGCTGAGTACAGTAAGACCAAGCTATTGATAGAGTAAAGGTTATGCACATTGAGACATTCTCAACTACTTTGAAAACGAAGCACTTTCAGGAAAAGTCTGAAGCAAGCTTCTTTTAGCTAAAAAATGTACTTATTCTGTAAAATTATACACAAACAAGAATACCTAATGAAGAGAAATGGGAATTTGTACGTTTTGGAAGCTTATTGCATATATAGTGACTTCTTAATTTGATATGCATATTAACTTTGTCCTTAACTATTACTATAACATAGCAAATTGGTAACTTTGCATTCTTCAGGAGTGACATTGTTGACTTGGTTTATGGCCCTGAGCTCATGGGGCGAAACTTGTATGCCAACACTTACTCAAATGTGTAGTGACGCATTGCAAACCCCCATAGCAGAATAATGGAAGTGCCTAGGAGGTTCTGCGGAGGTATTGTTAAATCTGTTTTTGATCATGGAGGTTCAGGAGCAATGTTGGCATATTTCTTGCATGCAGTACTTCCTGGAATGCAACTAAAAAACTAGTTATTGTAATAACCCCTTTGTTTTTCCAGGTGCTGGCTTCCCATTGGTTCACCAAGTACGCAAAAGCCCCATGGTGGAGCAGGCTGTTCAGACTGGTCCAGTTGATAACATGAATCAAAAAAAGCCACCCCCAGCAAAAGTAGTTTCTGGTATCCAACGCAATGGTCGGCAGATTCCGCAAAGTAGTAAGACAAATGGTATACAAGTCTTGTTTTCAAATGGGTATTTGGTAGAGCTTCCTTCAGAAAAATGTTGAAGTAACTTTGAACAGTCCTTAAGCCTGCTTGATGAGTTAACTTTCAACTTCTAAGGTAAGCTAACTTTGTTCTTGTATGCTTGGGTTATAAACAGTCTTCCTTTCCCTGTTTGCTTTAGATACAGTTCAGCCACCACCTGTGCAAACTCAGGGCCAGGTGAATGATGAAAACAGAAGACCTCAAAGGAGAAGATCGGGTAGGCTAACTTGACCTTAAACATGCAAACTGCTGTATAGAACTCCAATTCCCTGCTCATATAATTGAGAATAATGGCTAACATAAGATGCTTATGAGCAGCACCATGTTAATAAATAAAATAAAGGGGGAACAAAACACAGCCAAAAGAGCATTCAGGTATGCAGAAGTAATGCTTTCTTAGCTCCAGAGGTTACTCTACAAAAACCTTGCAGAGCCATAGAGAACATACCAGGGGAGAATTGCTCTGTTGTATCTCCCCTGAAACTCAGGTTTACGCATGTAAACTTGCTATAAATTGTTGCCTTTACACAGACTACCCCTCGTACTGTGTAAGGATCTTCAAAAGGGATTTGAGGTAGCCATAACCAGCCAGACCATGTTATCACAGCTTATCTAAGTTGTCTTCCTCATGTATTGTAGAGAACCATGTAACTGGTTCCAGCCTTGTGTGGGTTTCCTGAAATATGTACATATCCCAATGTGTGTGGATTTATGGACTGAAATTCCTTCAGATTCCTTGGGAAACTTTAATTGTTTAGTTTTTTCACCACAGACTGTTTGGCATTATCTTTATAGTAGTTGAATGCAATGCTGGCAGGGAAAATTGGCTGTAGTCATCTAACTTAACAGTAAGACTAACTTTTTGGAAAACATTCTTGGATGTTAAAAGTATTGCTATAATGTGTTTCTACAGTGAAGAGCAGACGTCTCTTTCAAAGAGGTGTGGCATAATCACAGGACTGGAAGCCAGAAACTCCTGAGTTCTAATCCTGGTTTTCTCTGGCCTTGACCAAGTCATTAACCTTCCTACGCGTTACCAAGTGTTTAAACTCTCCTGCTTTCAGGAAACAGGAGAACCAGGAATCGTTCTAGAGGACAAAATAGACCAGCCACTGTGAAGGAAAACACAATAAAGTTTGAAGGTGACTTTGATTTTGAAAGTGCAAATGCACAGTTCAACCGAGAGGAACTTGATAAAGAATTCAAGAAGAAACTGAACTTTAAAGGTTTGTGTCTTTAGTAAAGCCATTTACATTTGATAACTTTAAGGATGGCGTATAGACAACCTCTTGCTCTGAGAAATTACATGATTGATTAACATAGGGAAGAATCTCAATCTAGTTTGAAGGAGCAAGAAAACTGATGGCTCTTCAGTACGCAGCAAGGAAGTGTGTAATTAATCTTCTATCTTCAGATGACAAAGCTGAGGCAGGGGAAGAAAAGAAGAGTGATCCTGGAGTAGCAACTCAGAATGATGGCAATGCAGATGAAGACCTCCTTGGACCCAATTGCTATTATGATAAATCAAAGTCTTTCTTTGACAACATCTCTTCAGAACTAAAATCCAGGTAATTAGCTTTCTGAAGCTCAGCCTGTCTTATGCCACTTAGTGCAGGCAGTATCTTAGAGAGGTCCTAGGCTAGGTAATGCCTAGCCCTTTGTAAGAACATGGATAAATGAAACTCTGCGTCTTGAAAGGCTGCTTCTATTCAGTTTTGGATGATCAGTAACCAGGCCTTTGAAAGGCATGTGGCCACAGAATTTGACAGCTCACTAGATGCTACTAAACTTTTAAATACTGATATCTGATCTTAGAACAAATTGCAGTCTTGGTTTGTTTTTTTGGGGGGGGATTCACTTGACCTAACACTTGTTCACATCTGATATGCCAAAAGCTTTAAACACAGATGTGAACACAAGACATCCAAATGGTAAACTATTGGAATATCATAAACTATCTTTTAGACATTCTAGAAACCGTTTTAAAATATCCTTAAAACGTCTTTACCCAATTTTTTTCTGCTTAGTCTTTACCATTTGTCCTCCAAGCCTGAATTTGTTCCATTAAGACTATGGAGTTGCTTGCTGTTCTTCCATGTAAAAGTGCTGCAGTGTTCGTAGGGGAAAGGCTAAATCCAAGCTGTTCTATGCTTCCATTAGAATTTCCTAAAGATGATTCCTTAATTTAAGGATTTTATTTAAAACATTGGCTCTAAACTATGTGTCCCTTAAATGTCTATTTAAAAAAAGTTATCCTGGGTTTTAAAATATTAATCCCCTGGTCACCTATCCATTCCTGTCTCTTTACAGACAAGTGGTGGCTAGATTGTCCTAGATTGTTTCTGAAGTTCTAAACCCACTCCTCTCCCATTACTGTATGCTGCACTTCCTTGGTTAACAGTTGCATTTTTATCCCTCTGAGTCGCTAATTGCACTCTATTTTTCTTCCTATATAAATTGTGCAAAGTAATCATTGTTCATCTTTATCTTGCAGGGGAGGGGTGGCAAGGTCTAAAGTAGAGCTCTATTGTAGAAGTCAGACCTCTAATGCTTTAATCCAGGCTCTGCTGCTGAATTTGTGTGGACCTTAGGCAAATCACTTCAGCTGTTTCCTTGTACCCTCTTTTCCCTTTATTTAGGCTGCAAGCTCCTGAGTTCAGGAACTGTTCTTGTACAGCTTGCACAACAGCCGTGATCTTGATTGATTCTAGGGGCTACTGTAATTCTGAATCTTTAAACTATGAGACTTAAGTGAAGGATCTATCTGTGTCAGCACTCAAACCCAACTTTGATAGTTCCACTTTCAACAAATGAGACTAGGAAATATAATCCTGTCTCTGTATAGTGATCTAGAGTTACCGTTTTTGTGGGGAAGGAGGAATCTAGTGCTTTCTAGTTACTAAAGCTGGTCTAAAACAGTCTCTCCTTTCCTGGTTGTCATGATTGAAACTTGGTAGATCTTAATTGCTCTAAAAGTACCAATAGCATTTCAGGAAAACAGGTGGAGGGTACTGCAGCACTATTGGAAACAGGACTGTTGAGTCCCTTTTAAGGCACTTGTGGTTCCAGCTTCCAGTTAGGATGAAATGGTAACTAACAAGAAGACAGTTGAGCTATCACTTAATATGTGACTTGAGTAAGGGTGCAGAGAAAGCAGACTGCAGTACATTAGGCTTTCTAGATCTCTGTAAAATGAGTTCCTCGCTCCTGCCCAAGTGGTATGGACTTTCCCCAGAACCATCTTCTGAATAATGTTCATGCTTGACTCTTGTTCAGTTCCAGGCGTACAACATGGGCTGAAGAAAGGAAGCTTAATACAGAGACATTTGGCGTGTCTGGCAGGTTTCTTCGTGGACGTAGCTTTCGTGGTGGGTTTCGAGGTGGAAGGGGTAGTGGAGCAGCACGGCGAAACCAAACAACTCACAGAGCTGGTACTGGAAGAGTGTAATGGAGGCAAGTTTTGTAGCAAATGTTGTGTCTAAATATCTGTTCAACTTTTAACTTGGCTGCTAGTTTTGCAAGCAGACCTAAGGTGATTCCTTATGGATGCACCTTTCATGCTCTCTTCATATCAGGTGGGATCTGGATAGAGCAGTCTTAATATCATTATCATGCCACTCGTGGTTATTCTTTGCTGGGGCTGACATTCTGACCAAGTCTAAATAAAAGGGGCCCTTGCCTTCCTCCAAGATAATGGAATGCAAATGCAATCTCTGTGTGTTGTGTTTTGGTTAAGCAAGTGTAGCTTGACCAGGGGAACTAATCTCAGATTAGTGTTTCTGTGGGCAGGGCTGGGAAGGAGGTGGGATTGGTCTCCTTTATTTGATACCGAATACTCTCTTTCTCTGCAGGCTCTAAATTCCTCTGCCATGAAGGTGAAAATTATGTATATAGGATGAAAACTAACTGCTGCACCAATGTGGGATAAGAATAAGCCCTTGTTTACTGTCTGAAAGTCAATTACAGAAGTTCATGTACAACTAGTATTTTGGGCTTCAGCTTAATTTGAACCAGTGTCTAAGAGCTGGAATGTTTTTGGAAGAGGGAATGTGTTCAGGATTATCTTTTGGAGTCTTTTTTTTTTTTATTTTCCGAAGTGCAGGCTAACTTAAAATATGGTGGTTTTTTCTGGGACTCTAAAAGGATGCTGTAGTTGAAACAAAGTAAAACTCCCTTTCTGTACCCTGAAGATCATGCTATTTTAACTTTCTTTAAAACAGAACCAAAGCATACTTGAAGTAAACCAGCTAACTTGTTTGTTCTGAGCAACCAAATGTACCCTTTGCTGCTGCTGATCGCTCATTAAGGCAGCATAACTTCAATACTATGTGGTGTCTGGAAATACAGATTTCCAGTGCTGAAGGGGGTTGTGTATAGTGTGACTTGGGAATACTGGGTGGCTGCTGATCATGTGATAGTGGGGGGGAAAAAAGGTTGTACAGTTATTTGCAAGTCCACTATTCTTTCAGGGGTACTGCATGATTCCATGCAATGGCACAAGATCAGTCACTTGAGGCTGTCTCTGAAGTCCTGTTTGGAGGAGAGAGCCCAAAGCCTCTAACTAGCCAGGCTCTATGTAGGGGAGAGTGCTATGCTGTGTATCCTCACTCATTAAAACAGTGCTAGAACAGCAAGTGATCTCCTACATGCAGTGTTCAATACTCTGTTAAATGCTTTTGCAGTAGCTTACCTGTAAACTAAGCAAGAATAAAGGCGGAGAAACATCTCAAAAGGAGCAATTTGAGGAATGGCTTATGACTTATTGCCCCCCAACAGTACCAGATTGTGTAAACAGTATACACTGCAAACAGTTTTATGTACACTAGTAGGCTCTGTGATGGAACACTATAAAACGTTGCTTTCCCTAAACTAAGGAAGGGGAACCCATGTAATGAAGCTTATCGGATGGGTGTTTTTTAATTTCTCTAACCCCCCCAAACTGTAAATAGTTCTTGTTTTTTGTTGAGGTGTGGGGAAAATTGGGGGGGAGGGGTTATAAACTTGTTTGCATGAATAAGTGGGTTAAGCTTATAAGTTATAGGCATGTGTTCTTTTCACGATGGGGAATTTTGTTGAAAAAGCACTTTGATAACTGAACCCATGACATAGCCAGAGTTTTAGTTTATGCATCGACTAAGTTACTGTAAAAGCTTGGATTTATTTTTGTTAGGACCTCATTGTTAAGAGTTAGAACAGAGCTGCGCCATTGCTATGGAGTAATGTAAATTGTAATAAATAAACGTGTATGTTTAACACTTCTCCTATTTTTGTTCCTGTAAACAGCTAACGGTTGGTTGCTTGCAGGAGCGTTACTCAGTGGCTATATGGCTGAAACCTCTGCTTTGAAATAAGCCAGAGACCTAGTATCTAATGAAGGGTGGGCTTGGTGTTAATCACAGCTAGAACTGTGTAACTTATTTGTATGAAACCACTCGACAGATCTGTACTTCCTCCACAGCTTCATATTTCCATCCCTTCATTTTGGATGACCACTTCTCTTGCTTCAGTGGCAATGAAGACTTCAGCACTTCTTATCCTTGGAGAGTCGGTTTGACTACTGTTCATCTTTGATGGAGCATCTCATGGCCGAGCATCATGCATCTGAAACCATTAGAAGCAGCAGCTGAACTAACTTATTTTCTGTAGTAATAAGAGGGCCAGCTGGCTGGATCAAATATCCTTATGTTTTAACACAGAATCTAATGGCTTTCTCCTTTGCATTTCCCTGTGAGCTTAAACTTCATAAGTGATCTCCTGAAGCATTCAGCTATCTTCATGCAAATACCCTGAAGTGGGAGGCTCATGCCAGATAAAATCTCTTTGAGAAGAACAAAGAAATTGTTCCATAAGCCTTGTGTAAGGGGAAGAAGTATCTAATGGTCCCTGGACTGGCTTATACTAAACTTATTTCTTAGCACTAAATGCCCTAGTCTCAAGGGAATCCGCGTCAGTCCTATTCTAATTTAAATCTTTCACCTTGGGGTTAGAATAGTGTCTTTACTATTTGACGCATCTGCTACTGTTGTGTAATACAGCATATGGATTATTTTACTTACTAGGCAGTTACTCTACACACTTAAAGCAAAACCCTGTTGTGGGGCACATGCAAATGCATAACTTCTAATTGTCATGCAGCTGGTCATAGCTTTCTTGCATTTTAATTAGAAAGTGGGCTAGATGACTTCAGCATTACAGCTCTAGAATTAAAACCATTTTAAAGGAGGGGAGGGCTGATCTTTCTCTAAGATTACTGAATTCTACTAACTGCACCTGCCTTCCTTAAGGAGCTGAAAGTACTAATTTTACTAGATGTTTCATCCATCAGCAAAAGTGCTGATTTTGAATAGCTTCTACTTCTAGCTGTTGTGTGTCTACCTTCTCCAGTCAGACCAGCTATCATTAAGCAACACCATGCTAATGACTCCACTAGCTAATACCTTCCTTCATATCATTTAAGGCACAGTCCTAGCACCAGCTTCCCTTCTTCCACAGCTAACCTATACAGAACATATTGTACCTATTTCAAAAGCATTGCTTCACTAGCTGTCCTTACCCCCTTCACTGTAAGTAGTTAAACTAATGATAGTCCTGCAGCAGTGTATATATTAAAACCAAGCTTTTTCAATTAAAAAAAAAAAAAGCTGAAGAGGGCTGCAGGAGAATTAGAGACCTACCCAAAACATGAGCTAGTGCCTCTATTCCTTATTAATTGTACATGGGGACACATTTTGGGGATTATCTAGACTGGTGCCACCTGCCTAGTAACTTTATGTGCCTTAACGCCATGTTCCTATGGATCTAAGTCCTGACTGCAGCAGCCAGTCCACAAGCATTAAGGTCTGACCCTGACTTCCAGCAGCCTAGTTATTCCTTGCTGAGTGACCAACAGCCCTTCTGGTCCCAAGTCTCCTCAATCCTTAACTACCAGGCACTCAGACTTTTCCTCTCTGGCTCATCACCCTCAAAGCTGTGAAAACAGCACCTGGTTACCAGTTCACTTTGGTGGACACACTCCATGCAGTCTACACCAGAACTCTGCTTGGGGTAAAAATAAACTAAGTTTATTTAATAGAAAAATCACAGATTCAAAAATGAAATAGGAAAAGCAAACGCATGCAACTTGCACCAAAAATAAACTGTAATGGCCCATCATTTGTTTTCTCCTGTGTAGTTCTATGCATTGTTACTTGTCCAGATTTGCATAAACACTTGGGATGAGAAGAGCACCTCCCTGCTGCAAGATGTATTTGAAATTGTAATACAAGTCATGAACATAGTATTCTATACACAAATTCATAGCTATATTCATACATATCTCATTAGACTATCAAGTTCAGAACATTACAAGGTTTCAGAAAAAAACTAATGGCATATTTATATACACGCTACCATTCTAAAGAACCAGTTGAGGTTCAGACCTGCTGTTCTCCCTTGGGTTGTCTAGACCCTGATTGTCAAACCTGTGTGAAGTACAAGTTTTCAACGTTAAAGAAAGGTAATGAGTTCGTAAGTGAGAGAAGTAAGGACCATATGTTCTGAAAGTCTAAATTCTTGCTGATCATGGGAGTTTCTGATAACTTATACCAACTTCAGTCTCTGAGATGACCAGGATGTCTACCTTGGCAGTTGATGTTACTTAGGTCTAACTATAGCCTGAAAAAAACACTGAGGATCTAAAGCCTAATTTGACATGTATTATCCTAGTATAAAAGCTTGAGGTGTTGAAGTATCCACCTGAGAAAATAAAACTTATGCTATTAGAAGTCTTGCAAAACCCCTCCTGTCAGGGTGGTCCCAAGTCATATGTACCATAATGACCGTTGCTTACATCTATTGGAATAAAGGGTGCCCAATGCCTCCTAAGGGGATGTGTTCTGTTGAGTCAATTAATTAGGTCAGCCAATAGTTTTTAATGTCTTGACCCATATCTCAGTAACTGTACGGAGCAGTTGCATAGTGAGAAATGAATCTGTATAAATGGTTTGGAATTTCACGCTTGCTGACTGCAGTGCCTGACTTGTTCACTTTTCCTAACACAGGGTCCAGCAATTTGTCACGATCTGAAAATCAAGCAGTCTTCTAGCTCTTACATGATGCAAGTAAGAGATTCTGCTATGAGACCTTAGTTAAAAATTCTCTCCCAAAACTGTAGGGCTCAGCTATGCTGGCTTTCTAGAAAGAGCCTTTCTCCCTACCCTCCTTCCACAAACCATACCGTGCAACCTTGCTTGTTGCTACTCTTTGCCATGTGCTACAAGTAGCTGACTCAACTAGTTGCAGTTGAGTCTGGCTTTTTCTGTTGCAGGCCCCTTTGGTTGCTGTGTGGGACTTTCAGTCCTTCACTAGACAGGCATTGCATCTCACATGCCAGGGTCAAGGCAGAGATCAGGAGAAGAGGGCATACTGGTTTAGGGGACCAAGTGTCCCAGTTTCCTTTCTAGCTTTTTCTTGCCTTGATGGTCCTTAATTTCACATGCAAGGAACCTACTTGAAGATCAGGCCTGTTTCTCTAGCAGTGACCCTAAAACAGACAGTAGGATTTCCTACTCACTTGTAGGGTCTCCTTTAGGCAGATTAGGGGTATTCCTCTCATTCCTACCCTACATCTGTGGTCTGTTGGATAGTAGGGCAGTGGGGACTCAGGGGGCTTGGGTTTTATTCTCAGTTCTACCACGGGTCTGATGTGTGACCTTGCACAAGTCACTTGCCCGCTCGCTGCTTCTGTTTCTCCCCCCTGTTGTCTGGCTTGTCTGTTTAGACTGTTAGCTCTTCAGGAGAGAGACTCTCTTACAGGTAGTTACAGTGTCCAGCAATAAGGCTGTGATCTCAAATGGGGCCTTTAGGACTAAGGTAACACAAATAGTAATCTTGGTCCGTCAAAGTAGATATGGCTGTCTTGAGATGGGGGGAGAAGGCACATGATGTTGCAGGCATATCTTTTTTTTTCCCCTGACAGTACTAGTTATTGCCATCCCTCAGCCCTGGGGTTTGGAAAGTATTTGCCAGAGGAAGGCACCTTTCCTGATTCTAGAGCAGAGTTAGTAAGGAAATTACATTCCCCTTCCCCCACCTTACCCCCCAGGAAAAACCTTGACTTCTTTTATTGGCTTTTTTTGTTGTTGTTTTTGGATGCTTGTCACAAAACAAATTTAACCTGAAAAAACTGAATTTGTTTTCGTCATCAATTTGCACAAATGTCTGTTGTCAAAAAGCCATTTTGCATTGAGGAAATATTTCAACAGACATTTTTCAACCCGCTGCAACCATGCCAGTCTTTGCCAGAAAGCTTGTTGTTCCCCTCAGGAGAGCTGTGTTCTCCATCCTGGATTTGTCCAATTAGGATTCCCAAGAATAGGAGATTCTCAAACTTCTTCCTGGTGGAGCTTAGAGAACACTTGGTGCTCAGTTGGAGTATTTAGTGTAAATGAATTGGGTAGCATCCCTTTAAATACTTGTGAGGCCCACTAAAGGGCTCTTAGGAGGCTGGTTTATTGTACTTTAGAGAAATAATACTCATACTACAGAATCTAAACTTTCCTTTAGACAAATAATGGAGGCCTGAAATTAACCTTAAAAATATGAACAGTCAGCAGATGGAGTGATGTTTGCGTGAGTCCGCAGACAGCCTGAAATAATAGCACTGAGAAAGGTATGAGCTATCCCTATTAATTTCAAGGCATTGTTGATCCTGAGGTCTAAGCACGACGATTTAAATATCAACTATTTCACTGCTGATCAAAGCACATAACAAAAGAGCAGGACAGTCATATTACAAAAAGGTTTACTGAGCAAAGTCTTGTTTTGATCTCTCAAGTTGATGGAAAGAATGTTACTTACCTTTTAGTAACTGGAGTTTTCTGAGATGTGGTGTTTTTACACTTCTAGTGTGCATGCACCCCACATCATGGAGATCAGAATGCTTTAGCCAGCAGTATCTATTGGCCACAGCTGCTCCCTTGATTATCTTGAGCCTTTCCTCCCCCTGAGAGCATAAAGGAAGTGGAATGACCAACAGACCCTCAGTTCCTGCATTGCTATCAAGTATGAGCTGTTAGAGTTGGCAATAGCAGGGAAAGGAGGATGGGTCATGGAACACAGGGAAACAACACCTCTCAAAGTACTCTAATTACTAAAGGTAAGTGCTTGTTTACATATGTTCCACTTCTAGAGACACCCAAACAGCCTGTAATAAATAGATGGAGGAAGGAACTGCAAATGTAATTCAAGACGGCAACACATCCCTCCCAAATAGGTTGTCTGAAGGAGATGCTTGAACTAAAGAGTAATGGCCAGTGAAAGTATATACACTACTGCAAGTAGTGGCGGTGGTCATTCCTCCAAGAGGGCTGCCGAAGTGGCCTGTGCTCTGTTGGAATGTAACCAGACATGATCCGGGAGTTCTAAATTGACCACCTCGTAACACAGCTTTATGCAGTGTTATACCCAAGTGTATACCCAATTAGGCCGTCTCAACTCAGAGAATATCTAATGCTTGGAGTTCAGCAACAGAAATAAATAGCCTGGGGATTGCCTGAATAGTTTTGTTCTAGTCAAATGAAATGATGGCGCTCAGAGGACATCCTCAGTATGTAATGCAGTCTCACTGTTGGATGACAGAAGCTTTGGGGGGAAGAAACTGGCAAGTAAATGGATAGACTTTAAATGAAAAATCAGAGTACTTGCGGAAGACATTTTGGGTGTGGCTGGAATGTAACTTTATTTCTCTGAAAAATAGTATGTGGGGATCCTGCAATGAGAGTTTGCAGTTCAATCCTGCGTGCCAATGTAATTGCAACAGGGAATAATCGTGCTCTAGACAAATGGAGTAACAAGCATGAAGTTAATGGCTCATATGGAGGTTCCATCAGGTTGGTAAGTACTATGTTACGATTTCAAGATGAAAGGGGTTGTTTTATCAGAGGAAAACCTCTCAGATCTTTCACAAACGTTAGCTGAAGCGTGATCAAAAAAAAATGATGTGGTTCGAATTGGTGGATAAGCAGCTGAGATAGCAGCCAAATGAACATGGAACAAGTTTAGTGACAAATCAAAGATTTTTAAAGATAGTCTGTACTTAAAGATACGAGGGATTGATGTCTCTTGTGGAGAAAAACTATGCTGGTAAGCTCAGGATGAAAAGATACTTAATTTTGCAGTATAACTTGTCCTTGTAGATTCTGCTCTGTTGATATACAAAGCATATTGATTCAGAACAATTCTTCTCTAAGTCTGTTAGCCAGACAGTTTTTGTGCCATGAGGGGTAGAAACATATCTGGATGGTGTCCTGTTGTTCTGAGTAATTAAGTCTGGTAGAAGAGGTAAGAGATATTGATGGTATCACTAAGAGGTTTCTGATTTCTCTGAACAGTAGTGCCTGGGTCTGGCTGGGGCTATTTGGATGATTGAGACCTTGTCCTGTCTGACTTCCTTTAACGCACATGGGATCAGAGGAAGTAGGCGGATAAGCATACAACAGGCCCTGAATCCAAAGGATTAAGAAGTCATCTCCTTGAGTACCTAGACTCTGTCCTCCCTTGGAACAAAATATTTTGTATTTCATCTTCTGTTCATTCGCAAACAGATCTATGCAGGGAGCACCCCACTAATTGAAAATGGACTTGAGGATTGGTTTCAGAGTAGCAGCCGTGTTAGTCTGTATCCGCAAAAAGAAAAGAAGGACTTGTGGCACATTAGAGACTAACTAATTTATTTGAGCATAAGCTTTTGTGAGCTACAGCTCACTTCATTGGATGCATTCAGTGGAAAATACAGTGGGGAGATTTATATACACAGAGAACATGATCCAATGGGTGTTACCATACACACTGTAAGGAGATTGATCAGGTGAGGTGAGCTATTACCAGCAGGAGGGTGGGGGGGAGGGAAGTGATAATCAAAGTGGGTCATTTCCAGCAGTTGACAAGAACATCTGAGGAACAGCTGTGGGGTGGGGGTGGGGAATAAACATGGGGAAATAGTTTTACTTTGTGTAATGACCCATCCGCTCCCAGTCTTTATTCAAGCCTAAGTTAATCGAGTTTGCAAATTAATTCCAATTCAGCAGTCTCTCCTTGGAGTCTGTTTGTTTTTGAAGTTTTTTTGTTGAAGAATTGCTACCTTTAGGTCCGTAATCGAGTGACCAAAGAGATTGAAGTGTTCTCCGACTGGTTTTTGTATGTTATAATCCTTGACGTCTGATTTGTGTCCATTTATTCTTTTACGTAGAGACTGTCCAGTTTGGCCAATGTACATGGCACAGGGACATTGCTGGCACATGATGGCATATATCACATTGGTAGATGTGTAGGTGAACGATTAGGCCCTATGATGGTGTCCCTGAATAGATATGTGGACACAGTTGGCAACAGGCTTTGTTGCAAGGATAGGTTCCTGGGTTAGTGGTTCTATTGTGTGGTGTGTGGTTGCTGGTGAGTATTTGCTTCAGGTTGGGAGGCTGTCTGTAAGCAAGGACTGGCCTGTCTCCCAAGATCTGTGAGAGTGATCATCCGATGAAGTGAGCTGTAGCTCACGAAAGCTTATGCTCAAATAAATTTGTTAGTCTCTAAGGTGCCACAAGTCCTCCTTTTTCTTTTTGACTTGAGGATTGAATCTTTTATGGATCATTTGTGATTCCTAGAAAAATGCATAATTAGATGGTCTGCTGGTGTGTTGTGTAGGTTATCAAGGTGAACTTCAATTAGTGTTGTGTTTTTTGTTGTATCAGATACCCAATTTCATAGAAGTTTGTCGAGATGGGCTCTCCAACCCAATAATGAAGCATCAATTACTACTGCACTGGTGGGAAGTGCTGGGGAGAACGGAACTCCCTTGTGGATCTGATGTGGGTCTTTCCACCAGATGAAGGAATTCAAAACTTCTTGAGTGATGTGTATTCCCATATTTATCTTGTGAATAGCAGGGTGATTGTAACCACCCCTGAAGACAGTAAAGATGCAGTCTGGCGAATGGTGTCACCAGAATACATGAAGTCATGACACCTAAAAGACAGAGACATGTTCTTGCTGTAGTATATGGATTGCTTAGCTGTTGATTTATCAACTCTTGTATGTTATCAAATCTGGTCTGTGGCAGGTATGCCTGAGCCATTGTGTAATCAGTTAGAGCCCCAATAAATTCTATCTTTTGTTTTGGAATTAAATGACATTTTCAAGTTCAGTCTCAGTCTGCAGAACAGATACTTAGGTACTGAACACCTCTTATCACTTGTTTGGGAGACTATCCTGTCACCAACCAATTGTCAGGAGATGGGTAAACCAATACATTTCTCTTTCTGACATGTGCTGTGACTACAGCCAGACATTTAGTGAAAGTTCTCAGGGCCATTGACCCCCTGAAAGGCAGCACTCTGTACTGGTAATATGTATTGCCCACTATAGAACAAAAATATTTCTTGTGTGTTTGATGGATGGAAATGTGTATTTGTAGACTGAGAGCTGCAAAGCGATCTAGGGACGGGTTAGGGAAGACAGGGTTATCGTTTGTAATTTAAATTCGCAAACAAAGATATTGAGAACAGATCTCTCAGGTCCAATATTGAACTGTAGCCTCCCAAGTTTGGGGGGCTAGAAAGTATCAATAGAACCCTTTCCCCTAATATTGAGGTGGAACCTCCTCTATAGCACCAAGAGCCAAGAGAGACTTAACTTCTTGTTGAAGGAGACTCTCTCATGAGAGAGGTCCCTGAAAAGGGATGGGAGGAAGGTGGGTTGGTGTGGGACTGTTTTGGAATTGAATAAAGTGGCATTTTTGGATTATTTCCAGTACCTATCTCTTGCTGGTGATACTGCTCTATATATCCTGGAAATAATGCAGACAGTTCCCGAACGGGGTAGGGAGAGGATAAAGATCCTCCAGCATTGATTGGTAGCTCTCGATATATACATCAAAACAACTTCTTAAAGCCAGCCTTAAGAGCATTCAAAGCAGATGTTGATGAAGGTTTCCTCTCATGTGTATGTTGTTTCTAAGCCCTGATCTACACTACCAGTTTAGGTCATATTTAGCAGCGTTAGGTTGATTTAACCCTGTACCCGTCCACACAACCAAGCCTGTTTGGTTGATTTGAAGGGCTCTTAAAATCAATTTCTGTACTCCTCCCTGGCGAGGGGAGAAGTGCTAAAATTGACCTCGCTGGGTCGAATTTGGGGTAGTGTGGACGCAATTCGTCGGTATTGGCCTCCTGGAGCTATCCCAGAGTGCTCCATTGTGACCACTCTGGACAGCACTCTCAACTGAGATGCACTGGCCAGGTAGACAGTAAAAGCCCCGGGAACTTTTGAATTTCATTTCCTGTTTGGCCAGCGTGGCGAGCTGATCAGCACAGATGACCATGGAGTCCCAGAATAGCAAAAGAGCTCCAGCATGGACCGAACGGGAGACACTGGATCTGATCACTGTATGGGGAGAAGAATCCGTGCATGCAGAACCCCGTTCCAAAAGATGAAATGCCAATATATATGCCAAAATCTCTAAGGGTATGATGGACAGAGGCTACAACAGGGACACACAGCAGTGCCACGTGAAAGTTAAGGAGCTGAGGCAAGCCTACCAAAAAACAAAGGATTCAAACAGTGGCTCTGGGTAGAGCCCCATACATGCCGCTTCTGTGATGAGCTGCATGCAATTCTAGGGGAAGCCCCTACCACTTCCCCACCACTGTCCGTGGACACCTGCAAGGGGGGGAGTCTCACGCTACAGGGATGACGATTTTGTGGAGGAGGAGGTGGTTGAGGATAGCGCACAGCAGGCAAGCGGAGAATCCCTTCTCTCCGGCAGCCAGGAACTGTTCATCACCCTGGAGCCAACACCCTCCCAAGGAGGGCTCCCGGACCATGAAGCCAGAGAAGGCACTTCTGGTGAGTGTACCTTTGTAAATATAATACAGGGTTTAAAAGCAGGTGTGTTTAATGATTCATTTGCCCTGAAGACTTGGGATGCATTCGCGGCCAGTATAGCTACTGGAAAAGTCTGTTAATGTGTCTGGGAATGGAGTGGAAATCCTCCAGGGACATCTCCATGAAGCTCTCCTGGAGGTACTCTGAAAGCCTTTGCAGAAGGTTTCTGGGGAGGTCAGCCTTATTCTGTCCTCAATGGTAGGACACTTTTACCACACCAAGCCAGTAGCAAGTAGTCTGGAATCATTGCAGAACAAAGCATTACAGTGAATGGGCCCGGGCTTTGGTGGCATTCAAGCAAGATCCGTTCTTTATCTCTTTGTGTTAGCCTCAGGAGAGTGATATCATTCATGGTCACCTGGTTCAAATATGGGAAATTTTGTTTACAGGGACATTCAGAGATGCCCATTCCTACTGGGCTGTTTGCCTTTGGCTGAAAAGAAATCATCCCCGCTGTTAGCCACACGGTGCAGGGAGGCCCATTCATGCTGAGCTGTTTGCATTTGGCTGACAGGGATCTTCCCTGATGCTAGCCACGCGGTGGTGGTGGTGTGGGGGGGTAAAGCGATCATCCCAGAGAGTTGGGGGGGGGGAAAGGTTTGGGTTGTGCTGCACATTCACCCTAAAACCATAGCCCCTCCTTTTAAATGGTCAACCCAACGGGCTTTGTTTAGTATGAGAAAGGAGGGCACTGCTGTTTGAAACCATTCCCACGTGTTATGAAGGCTGAAGAAGCAAAACCCTTTGCCTTACCATGGCTGCCTGTGGCCGGCCGAGTGCGTGTGATGTCTCTCACCAAACCGGCAGGCACTCAATATAAGAGGCAAAATGTGACCTTGTAGCAAAAGCACATGTGCCATGTAATGTGAATCGCTTGATTCAGTGTGAAATAGTCTTCCCTTTGTTCTCTAAAATGTATCTTTTAAAATACTACTCTCCCTTTTTTACCTCTCGCAGCTGCAAATGTTTCTGCGCTCTCCCTATCATCTCCGTCCCAGAGGCTAGCGCAGATTAAAAGGTGAAAAAACCGCACTCGCAATGAAATTTTCTCAGACTTCATGCAGTCCTCCCACACTGACAGAGCTCAGCAGAATGTATGGAGGCAAACAATGGCAGAGACCAGGAAGGCGTTAAATGAATGCGATGAGAGGAGGGAGGATGCAATGCTGAGTCTAATGGGGGAGCAAACTGACATGCTCAGGCATCTGGTGGAGCTGCAGGAAAGGCAGCAGGAGCACAGACCACTGCTGTAGCCCCTGTATAACTGCCTGCCCTCCTCCCCAAGTTCTATATCTCCTCACCCAGACGCCCAAGAATGCGGGGTGGGAGGCTACGGGCACCCAGCCACTCCACCTCAGAGGATTGCCCAAGCAACAGAAGGCTGGCATTCAATAAGTTTTGAACTGTAGTGTGGCCTTGTCCTTCCCTCCTCCCCTCCTCTACTACCCCACCTGGTGCTTCCCTCCTCACCCACCCCTCCCAGGCCACCTTGCGAGTTTCCCCCCTATTCGTGTGATGAATTAATAAAGAATGCATGATTTTGAAATAATAATGACTTTATTGCCTCTGAAAGCGGTGATCGAATGGGGAGGTCGGATGGCTTACAGGGAAGTAGAATCAACCAAGGGCGCAGCTTTTCATCAAGGAGAAACAGAACGAACAGAATTATCATACCGTAGCCTGGCCAGTCATGACACTGGTTTTCAAAGCTTCTCTGATGCGCAGGGCCCCCAGCTGTGCTCTTCTAATCGCCCTGGTATCTGGCTGCGCGTAACTGGTCGCCAGGCGATTTGCCTCAACCTCCCAGCCCGCCATAAACATCTCCCCCTTACTCTCACAGATATTGTGGAGCACAGAGCAAGCAGCAACAACAATGGGAATATTGGTTTCGCTGAGGTCTAATCGAGTCAGTAAACTACGCCAGCGCGCTTTTAAATGTCCAGATACACATTCTACCACCATTCTGTACTTGCTCAGCCTATAGTTGAACAGCTCCTTACTACTGTCCTTGTGCCTGTGTATGGCTTCATGAGCCATGGCATTAAGGGGTAGGCTGGGTCCCCAAGGATACCTATAGGCATTTCAACGGTAATTTTCTGGTCTGGGAAGTAAGTTCCTTCCTGCAGCTGTTCAACCAGACCAGAGTTCCTAAAGATGCCAACGTCATGCACCTTTCCCAGCCATCCCATGTTGATGTCAGTGAAACAACCCTTGTGATCCACCAGTGCTTGCAGCACCATTGAAAAGTACCCTTTGCCGTTTATGTACTGGCTGCCAAGGTGGTCCGGTCCCAAGATAGGGATATGCGTTCCGTCTATCACCCCACTACAATTAGGGAACCCCATTGCAGCAAAGCCATCCAGTATATCCTACACATTTCCCAGGGTCACTACCCTTGATAGCAGCAGCTCAGTGATTGCGTTGGCTACTTGGATCACAGCAGCCCCACAGTAGATTTGCCCACTCCAAATTGATTCCCGACTGACCGGTAGCTGTCTGGCGTTGCAAGCTTCCAGAGGGCTATTGCCACTCGCTTCTCAGCTGTGAGGGCTACTCTCATCTTGGTATTCTTGCGCTTCAGGGCAGGGAAAGCAAGTCACAAAGTTCCATGAAAGTGCCCTTATGCAAGTGAAAGTTTTGCAGCCACTGAGAATCATCCCAGACCCGCAACACTATGCGGTCCCACCAGTCTCTGCTTGTTTCCCCGGGAATCAGAGTTCCACGGCATGAACCTGCCCCATTACCACCATGACGTCCAAATTGACAGAGCCCGTGCTTTGAGAGAAGTCTGTGTCCATGTCCTCATCACTATCATGATCATGCTGTCATTGCCTCCTCACCTGCTTTTGCAGGTTCTGCACATACTGCAGGATAATGCACGAGATGTTTGTAATGCTCAGAACAGCAGTGGTGAACTGAGCGGGCTCCATGGCACCAGGAGAGCAGAGTTGCAGTGGAAGCGGTGGAGGACGATGACAGTTAGCAGTCCTACTGCACCGTCTGCTGACAGCAGTATGGCGTCTGCACGGAAAAAAGGCACGAAACATTTGTCTGCTGTTGCTTTCACAGAGGGAAACGCGACTGACAACATGTACCCCAAACCACCCGTGACAATGTGTTTGCCCCATCAAGCATTGGGAGCTTAACCCAGAATTCCAGTGGGCAGCGGAGATTGCAGGAACTGTGGGATAGCTACCCACAGTGCAACGCTCTGAAAGTAGACGCTAGCCACGGTACTGTGGATGCACTCTGCTGACTTAATGCGCTTAGTGTGGACATACGCAATCGACTGTATAAAATCGATTTCTAAAAATCAACTTCTATAAGATTGCCCTAATTTCATAGTATAGACATACCCTTAGAGAAGTCCAGCCTTCTTGCTTCAGGATGATAAAAAGAAGTAGAGACAGGCTGTTTCAGTTGAGGTTGATACTGAGACTGCTGCTTCTTGTTTGGGGAAGTATAGATGCCTAATGCTAACGGGTTGCTTGGTAAAAAGGGTGCAAGCAAACAATGTTTTTTTTAATATAGCTAAATGGATATGTATCAATCTAGGAACAAAGGCTGCAGGCCATCCTTACATGATGGGAGACTATCCTGGGAAACAGCGACTCTGAAGGAGATTTGGTGGCTGTGGTGGATAATAAGCTGAACGTAAATTCCCAGTGTGATGCTGCAGTCAAAAGAGTTAACATGATCCTAGCATGCTAAAAAGGGGAATCTCGAGTTAGGAGTGGAGAGGTTAGTTTGCCTCTGTCTTTGGCACAGGTGTGATTACTGCTGGAATACTGTGTCTAGTTCTGGTGTCCATAATTCAAGAAGGATGTTAATAAATCGGAGAAGGACCAGGAAAGAGCCTGAGAATGATTAAAAGATTAGAAAACCTGCTTTATGGGGATAATTAGTAGTTCCCAAACTGTAGAACGTTGGATGGGGTTGCAGCGATTCTTAGTGTGTGGAGGATACCATTTTGCTCTGCAGTGTGACCTCAAATGTATGGTGAGTGCAAGATCACAATGCATGAAGGTCTCCATTTAGCTCTACAAAATGGCGTCCTCCATGCTGTTCGGGGCCCCGGGAGGATATAATTCATTCAAATGGGGTTGTGCTGGCAAAAAGTTTGGGAACCCTAAGATAGACTCAAGGAGCGCAATCTATTCAGCTAGCTTAACAAACAGGAAGGTTAAGGGATGACTTGATTACAGTCTGTAAGTGCTTATATGCAGAGCAACTATTTAATAATGGGCTCTTCAGTCTAGCAGAGGAAGGTCTAACACAATCCAATGGCTGGAAGTTGAAGCTAGACATCAGTTAATCAACCTTCACCCTCTAAGCTGAGGAAGCGGAGAGGTTAGCTGGAGCCTCTCACTGCTGATTGTCTTTCAGTGACACAGAGAGGTATTTTTTTCATAAAACGGTTTGTATTGAAATATAGAGCCCTTTCACTTGTGCAGGCAACAGCAATCACAGGTACCCTGCAAAGGATTTTTTTTTTTTACTTTTCTTTTGAAGGAGACATTGGTGTGGGGAAGTGGGTTAAGAACCAAAGCGTTTTGCTTGTGTTTCTACCGTAGCCAGATCAAGAATTTCAAGTTTGCTCTGTGCTAGTTTTCTGAACAACCTTGGGGAAACTCTTAAACCATTGTTGTGAGCTGTAAGGGGTAGTTTACAAAGAAACTTGCAGATTTTAACTATTAGCTTCCTGAAACATGATGATTTTGCTGTAAATCCAGTTTTGGACACCGTAGCATTAAGGGGCTAGTCAATTTAGCTAAGGTCAGTAACAAACCAGCCTTAGCTAATGTGAATTTAATCACTTTTTTTACTCCAAGCTGAATGTTCACAGTCTTGCACAAAAACAATGTAATGGGTTTCAAGTCACATTATTTTGGTGGAAGTTTGCAGACCAACCCTAACACTAATTGAATGAGTGGGGTGTTGAATCTTTAATGCAAGTTTCCTTTATCTGAAGTGTTAGTCACAGGGGTAGGATTCTCTACCTGCTCTGTTGCCTTTGTGTTATTAGACTTTGCACAGGGCGTGGAGATTGGCTCTGCAGCCCTGGTG
This sequence comes from Lepidochelys kempii, assembly GCF_965140285.1. Lineage (NCBI taxonomy): Eukaryota > Metazoa > Chordata > Testudines > Cheloniidae > Lepidochelys > Lepidochelys kempii. The sequence goes on along the minus strand of NC_136392.1, from coordinate 8,751,596 downwards.
GTGGGGATTCCCCCAGCAAGCAGAGATGGTTGGTGGTACCAGGGGGCAGTTGCAATATCTTGCACCAGGAATGTCCAGCTGGTGCGTAACTTCTTGAAGGCTGACTTGAAAATAAAAACAAAAGAAGTTTTTTAAAGTACATTTTAGGCCTTCTTTGTGTCAAAGGAACAAGCCTCACTTCCCCCTCCCTTAGCAAATAGTGCTGTTAAAGGTGTCCTGCAGAGAACTTAAGTTTTCATTCCATACTCCTACAAGTTGACTACACAATGCGTTGCAGGATCTTAAGATAAGCTGCATTTTATGATCAATGTAAAAAGACAGTTCTCTAGTCCCTCCACCTCCATATTTGAGGCTGCTCTCACTTGTTTTCTTCTTTCTTCATCTAAACTGCTACTCCCTATTGCATTGTGGAGGGAGAGGAGTTTTATTTTCCAAATACAAATGCTATTGTTCCTAATTCAGAACTCATTTGTTCATTTGCCATTAAAACAATGATGACTTCTAGACTCAATTGTGTAGTGCATTGTTATGAAGTGTTTGAATTCTTCTGAAAACATGCTCTATTAAGACAGAACTGAAAGTAGACTGATAACTCGTCTTATTAGTGTGATGTTCCATCTTCCTATTCTTTCAAGAGTACAGGTGACAGGAGTATATCAATATAGCTGTTCTCCTCTCTGAAATAAAATACATCACATTATATCATTTTTAAGGACACAGCTTTCAGAAGGGCAGAAGATAAAGCTGAGCTGAGCCTGTACAAGAATGGAAAAAGTAGACTCTCAGAATGAAAAGCTGAACAGACTCTATGAATGCTGCTGGAACTACGGTGGGAATAAACAGGAGAGAGAGTAGTAAGAAACTACAGGAAAATCACAGCTCCCTTTCAGGAGGAGAGACTGGCGTTAAGTGACTGAGAATCAATCTCTGGAAAATGGGACAGTTTTATGCTTGTTGTTGCATCAGCTGCAAAAAACTTTTGCAGCTATTTAAATACAGAAAGTGGATTTATAGACTAATAGCAACCTAACAGGCAGTTCAAGGTAGTAGTTTGTTTACTCCAAGTCACATTCAGATAAATAGAATTTGCATTATTTCAAAATGAGTGTCCAGTGCACCCCCTGAGCTAGCTCTAGCATGTTACACGCTTTCACAACATTGAAGTGTGATGGTACCTGCTCTGCTGATAGCCCAGAGTTGTTTTTATTATAGAAATGACTTTGTCAAATCTGACTTCTAATCCAGATTACCAGGCCTGAGGAACTTCTGTAAAATTAAAAGCATTGTCAAATGAGAAAAAGAATCACTGAGTTGGGCCTGTCTGTTATGGCTTTACAATTATGCTACGAGAGAGCAATTTAGGATCATAAGCAAGCCAGGTTGCAGGAGTGATAGTGGGAAATATTCTTGTTCAATAATTATCAGTGGCAAGGTTCAATAAATAAGAATGGTGTGAATATACCTTCGTGTCCTTTAATAGATTACTAGCACTCTTTTGTAACCAGCTGCATAAGCCTAGTTTAAAATCCAAGGAACAAGTAGATTTATTTAAATAAAAAGCTTAAAAAAAATCAGTAGGTTTATTTTATGTCTCAGAGGGGCACAGTACGTGTGAGTCAATGGAACGCCTACATCTCTGTACAGAATAACCCATGATCTGAATTAAAAACAAGCAGCTATGCCATTTGATTTCATTCATCATGATGTTTTCTTCTGTTTTTTCTTTTCATTCTCTTCCTTTTCTTTTTCAATTTCAGCAACATACTTCTCAATTTCTTCAGGACTTAAAATCTTAAAAACAAACAAAAGAGACCATAGGTGACCCTTAAGATACCAACAGAGACTTTATTTGAATGTGAAAGATCTACTTCTGATAAGAAAATTAAATCCATACTGTAATATTGTGCAGGGGCGAGGATCTATCTGCAAGCAAACACAAAGGCAAAAGAAGCTTCCAAAACTACAAGGCACGTTGAGAGTATTTGTATTAGTTAGAAATACAATTCTGCAACTGCCCTGAAATGCAGAACTGCTGTAGAAGTCAATGGGAATTCTACATGGAGAGCAGTAGAGAAACAGCAATCAGAGGAGCAGTGAAGGTGAACAATATTATTAAAACGACAACAGTTACCTTGAGCGGCTGATCTCTTCTCATAACGGCCAGCTCTATGTTTTTCCCACCTGACTGTACAACCTGAAGTAGCCAAAGAGTTGAAAGGTTTAGAATGAGAAATTCTATTCCATATATCAATTCTGATTAAGTCTCCCTAAGAGAGTCACTGATGGGAACTTTACATTTCTCTTTCCATTAGCTCAGAGCTGCATATTTCATTACAAATATTAGCACTGCAAAATAATAAGCTTCTTTAGTCTACTGAACTGTACTCCACCTCAGTGCATAGATTATGTACACTTGCACCAATTAGAAGTTCCTTCAGAAGTCCGAGGGACTATGAGTTGTAGGGTTATTCGTTCAGTTCTAAGTGCATACAACCGAACACAAGGAATAAGCTAGTGCACATGGCTTAAGTATGTTCAGAATGAATATGTGCGCCAATATCCAAAGCTTAAGTCTGATTTTTAAAAAATTATTCTTCACAAGAAAACTGGTAGATTCTTACGCAGTCCTGGTAAAAATCGGTTGTTTAGGAAGTGTTTTGTAGCTCAATCTACAGCTCAGTATCTAGTGCCCTCAGACTAGAATGGAGAATATCATTTTTGATAAATTCTAGAAGTTATGGTGAATGAACTGGATAGACTTGAGAAACAGCAGCCTACACACACAGGAAACCATCAGCAGGTTGTTGAATCAGACTCACTTCAAGAAGAGCCTTGATGACAAGTTTAATGGTCAGATCATCTGTTTCAATGGCTTCATCAGTATAGTTTTTCTCCAGGAATTCACGCACAGACTTGGCTCCTCTCCCAATGGCATTAGCCTAGAATAATTGCAGAAAATGGTAGATACAAGTTTGGGGGGATTTAATACTTTTTAAAGTACACTTCATAGAGAAAATACAAACAGAAAACTATGCAAATACCCAACAGACTGCATACCCTGTTGTGTGTATAATGATCGCAAGACTGGATTAATAACCATTCAGAAGATTCAACAGCCTACTTGATAGTATCATTGCCACTCACCCACGTTAAAAAACAAGCGAAGCCAAGATCACTATTAAAAAAGGGGCTGGAAGATACTTCACCACCACCACATAAGCATGTGTGTGTTTTCAGGAGGATGGGGTAAGATTTCCAAAGTAAAGTTTTATTCTGTGTGCTGCTAGCCCTACTAAATTTTGGTCACTACTTTTAAGTCTAAACTTTAATGGGGGGGAGGGGGAGGGAGGAATATGAAAATCAAGTATTTTTACATATTAAAGTGGGCATAAACATGCACAGTATGTAGTTGGTGCTAAACTTTGTTATTTTACCAAAGTGTGATGATTTTTGCTGACATTTTCAGGCAGAAGATAAAAAACTTACAATTCACATAGTATCACAGATGAGACACCTATTAGATATGGAGTATTCAAACTTTTCTGTCCCTTGACCACATTTTAACAGACATTCTGTTTCTGTCTAATGGACGTATTCTCTCCCATTCACAGTTGGGCAGACCACCTCCATCCTATTTGTAATCACCTGACATCTACAGTATTATATTTGTTGCTGTCTTAGAACATTTTTGCAACGGACAAGCTAGCACCATGTCAACAGACAGCTCTCCACTGGCTCTCAGACACACAGTATAAGAACTACCAAGTCCATCTCCCAGCAAGATATGATCTCCCCAGAGGATAAATTAGCTGCTGAATGACATTTCATTTAATCTCAGCCAGGAGACAGAGTCAACTCACCTTCCAAGCATGGTAAGTGCCAGAAGGGTCAGTCTGATAGAGCCTGGGAGTTCCATCGAAGTCAAATCCCACAATAAGTGCAGAAATCCCAAAAGGTCTGCGGCCATTACTTTGAGTATATCGCTGATGAGAATCAAGACAGAGCTTATTTCAGAAACTTCTCTAAAAAGCATATGGATTTCTAAACTAGTAATTGTATAAAAGTTGCATAAAAAGACAGTTTATCGTAAGTATTTCCTATAATTTGTTACTGGGACCTTTTCTACCCTTGTTGAGGTTTCAAGATAATATTTGCTTGTACTGCAGGTCACCCATAAACTAAAGCAGGTAAGAGGATGGTTCCAAAATAATAGCCTTTCTTAGATACTTCTGAATTAACTACTACCACATTAAAAAAAAAAATATCATTGTTCTTGTTTCATGTTAAAATATTCAGAGGTATCTAGGAATGTACCTTGTGTAAATTGATTAGCAGATGTGATGGTCACAGAGAGAATGCAAAAAAAAAAAAAAAGCAGCTTTACTAATATGTATTGACATGACTTAGAAGACCCATTAAAAAAACCCCAAAAGACATGGAGGTGAAGCTGAAACATGCTGATTCTTACAGAACAGTAACTTTTGTGTTAAGTCCAATAGCTGCCAAGATCCCAAGTCTCTCAGAATTTAGATACTTTGTGATGAGAAACAGCCTACTCCACAGCTAGTGTTGCTTCACTATGTTACAAAGAGCACCCACATTCCATTTCCGTCAGTACAGAGGCCCAATCCTGCTTTCTTGCCCAATTATTTTGGCAGGAATTTGGGCCACAGGTAAAGTTTTTAAAATATTTGAATTACTTGTGGCACCTTAGAGACTAACAAATTTATTTGAGCATAAGCTTTCGTGAGCAACAGATCACTTCCATCGGATGCATTCCACTGAATGCATCTGATGAAGTGATCTGTAGCTCACGAAAGCTTATGCTCAAATAAATTTGTTCGTCTCTAAGGTGCCACAAGTCCTCCTTTTCTTTTTGTGAATACAGACTAACACTGCTGCTACTCTGAAACCTAAAATATTTGCGTATCTGTCAGAATGAAAAATAATTACACGTGAGATTATTCCCTTGCGGTAAAATAAGTCTAAAATAAACTTTCATAGAAAGAATGTAAACATGTTTTGCCTTTCTGATATGTAAGAGCTTACACTAAAGATGGACCATGCATAAACTGGACTCTTACTAAATAGTGGAGATCAGAGTTTAATGCATTACGAAGAGATTAAATAAAAAATGCACCATGGAATATACTACTTGTCCATTTTGAAACTGTATTTAATTTTAAATTTAATAATACTCTAGGAATTTTAATGTATTTTGTAAGTGTCTTAATAATGAGGTCTCACAACAGTGTTCTGCTAGTAAATCTTGGCAAGCAGGAGAAACCAATCTATGTGAATTAAAGATTGCAGATCAGCATGTTTCTACTGTTAATACATAATACGAGAAGTGCAATAATGCTGTCCCAATGAGCACAAATTAACTTTCTGGATTTGCCCATCTTTGGGAGAAACCAATGACAACCGTTTCTCCCCTTTGCCTGAAGCTAAAGTAGTAATATCCAACGAAGAGATTCTGCTCTGTTATCCTGGGTTTTCACTAGTGTAACAGCAGAATTTGGACCAAAGTCAGCTTTTATTTACTCACTGATTCTCTGGCACCATACTGTATTTTTGCAATGAATGGAGAAACAGTACAGAGAGTTGTCCAATATACCTGTTTCAGGCTTGCGATGTAACGTGTGATGTATTCCACGGTGACAGGATCCTCCACAGTAAGTCTATGGCTTTGACACTCCACACGAGCCCTATTTATAACTATTCTGGCATCCGCTGTGAGCCCTGCAATGATAATATAATTCACTATGTGCTCAAATGTGTATTTAGCACCAGATAGATAAATAAGATAGACAGTCCTGCCCGAAAGGGGCTCATAATCTACATTCAGACAAGATGGATGGGTAACAAAAAGGGGACATGGGTCACGATGACAAGATCATGTCGTTACTTAGGCTTGTCATGAAGGTACAGTAATTTCTGAGTAGCTAAGATGTGAAACCAAAGTTTAATTTTAGTTTTTATTTTTCATGCTTGTGAATTAGAGACAAATGCTCGAACAAGTGTCCAGAAGATTTGTTAGCAAACTATCAGTAGTCCAACTAGTAACAGTTTAGCAAAATGTCTGTCCTCAAAAAGATTTCTGCTATATATACTGTAAAGATTGCTTATATACTGTACTGCCTCATAATGAGCACAGGTGACAGATCCAAATTAATCTTGTCCAGTCCTCTTGGTTAGAGGTAAAGTTTGATGCTACTGTTGCCCTAATAGGTATATAGGATTAAGAACTGTAAAAGTTAGTTTGCAAGTATGACAGATGTGTCTAAATCTAAAGACGAATACCTTGGCCTACAGATTTGGATATCTGTACTAAGAGTAATAATTTACAACTGTATAGTATTTTAGAACAGTTGTGTTACTAACAACTTTCATTGTCCAAGATGAGTTATGAAAAATAAGCAGCATAAGTAATGACAAGTCAAAATTCTTTCATTGTCAGTGTAAGTCAATTAAGTCACTTTCAAGTTCTTAGTGTTGCAAGGTTAGAGCGTTAATCATTGTAGGCAGAGCCATTCATTTAAAATGAGTCTTTTTAATTCTGAACTTTGGTTTTATAATAGCTTGTAAAATTTAACCTTGGTCGGATTCAAATGGGGAGAGTTCCTTTAATTTAGCCTGCTAATATACATTATGTCCATTTTATGGATGATCAAATAATGTTTACTTTATCTCCATTTGTTCCTCGCTCCTCACAATGCACACTTCTGCCAAAGCTGGAATTAAAATACAGGAATTCCCAGTTTTCACCCTCATGTTTAATCCATTGCATCACACAAGCTCCTAACATAAGGATATTTTCCTCATTAAATTGCTGGTTCTATAGAATTACCCTTTAGGCATTCTTATTCAAAGGAAATAAGTAAACAACTAAATATAATCCCTCCTCTTCTCCTCTCCACCAATTGCCCAAAGGAACTTGATTTTCACCATTCATAAACCCTATCCAGTATAGCAATGCTCCAATAACTACCTTTTAATTCCAAAGCCTGTTCCCGGCTTACTAGAGGAGTATTTAATAGTTCAACTGTCAGAAACTGCATACCTGCAAAAGCCATGCAGACATTGTCATCAAGGGCACAGATCTTCCTCACAGTTCTTTCATCTTGAAGTTTTGCCATAGATTTCTTTTCCACACCAAGAACAACAATCTCTTTTCCTCGTACTCCAACCTTCAATGCATTCAAAACCAATGACAGTTAAGATACACCCAACAGACCTCTGATAGGTATAGACTTTTCTTGAAATGACTACAAAAGTATTAATTCCATTTGAAGCTTCAAATGCTTTGCTCCATGTTGTAGTCTACAACAAATTGGAAATTAACTGATATTAGACAAAAAAAGAACAGGAGTACTTGTGGCACCTTAGAGACTAACAAATTTATTTGAGCATAAGCTTTCATGGGCTACAGCCCACTTCATCGGATACACAGAATGGAACATATAGTAAAAAGATATGAAAAGGTGGAGTAAGAGGCTAATTAATTAAGATGAGTTATTATCAGCAGGAGAAAAAAAACTTTTGTAGTGATAATCAACATGGCCCATTTAGACAGTTGACAAGAAGGTGTGAGGATACTTAACATGGGGAAATAGATTCAATAGGTGTAATGACCCAGCCACTTCCAGCCTCAGATTATATAAAACAGCAGAAATTGGCAAGCGTGAGGCTTTATCATGAATATGCCACAGAATAATTCTCTGAGCATACATTAGTGTTTGTAATGTAGTTGCATCTTTATACTTAATTCCAAGATGAATTAAGAACACTGTTGCTGCCGTAACTGAGTATTTGTTACGGTAGTAAGTCAGAGCCAAATACAAGCTGTTGCTCCTCAGGTCCAAAACATACTAAGATTGTTGCATAGTCCATGGTCCTAAGCATAAATGCAGCTCATCCCTACGTTGCTTCTTCTATATACCAAACTCTTAGATCATCCTGTGCACTCCTTCCCCCACCCCCCCTTTCCCAAAGTTAGGAAAACAGGCTTTTTTTTTAAACCCATATTCCCACTGCTTTTCATACAGGGGACTGGAAAATTTGGTTCTTTCTTAGCAGTCTGATTTATGATGTTTCAGTAGATCTTGCAACGTTACCATATTACAGATTATCGCGTAACGAGAGCTGCAGCCAAGATTACATTGGACACTTCCACATTCTCATTACTTTCTGAAATTCTCCTTTGGGCTTGAAGTTTGTTATGCTCTTCCCAAATGCAAATATTTTGGAAAGTGATCAAAATTGTCCAGCTGTTTTGTTATTGCTGAGTTAAAGAGATGCACAGTTTTTCAGTGTTGTCTTTTGCTAAACAATAACCCACACAGTTAGAAAACTACATTAAGTAATTAAAAACTCACTTCTGTAAACCCAGTGGGACAATTCTACACCTGAATCACTGTTGCCCTAAACTTTGTAAAGTGGAACATTTTGCACCCACTTTGCACTGGTGTAAATAGCTATACAAGGTTCAGTGTTCTGGTGAATCAGGCCTTCCATTTTTTTTCTATTGCTGTCACCCTGAACAATTTTACACCCTGCACCTTTTCCCCAGATACAAGGCTACCCAGCTAGTTCAATCTTGTAGAAAATAGCATGTAGCCAAAAAGGCATGCAGCAGCTGTCAGAACTCATTCCTCCACACACCATTTGCCTCAATGACTTGTAATGACTTACTGGTTTGGGGCTCAACTTTGTAGTAGTATCACTGCCAGATACAACTATTCAATAAAATATGTATTTAATACATATTTTATGTATTTAAAATAAGTTTGTCATCAGATAATTTTTTAGATACAGATTATCTACTTTACAGGTGCATTACAGATAAGGGCTTTTTTGGTAAAGTGCCAAACACACCTATGTCACTGTATAGGTTAGTATTATACACTTGGGCACAAACAAACTCATTTGGGATTCATTTTTAAAAGCATTTAAAAGCAAAAGAATGTCTATTTCATAATTTCCAGTTTGCAAACAGACACCACCATCAACTTGCATTTACACAGCACTTCATGTTTTCAAGCAGCATGGACACTCAATCATTGTGAAGTAGGCATTATCCCCATCTTGCAAGTGAGGAAATGGAATCAGGGATGTTTATGTGCCCAAGGCCCCATAGCAAGTAAGCAGCACAGAAAGAAAAATTCATGAGACCATGCTTTGAAGTGTCCCTAGCCTGTTTGCCAGAAGCTGGGAATGGGTGACGAGGGATACTCGAGGATTACCTGTTCTGTTCATTCCCTCTGAAGCACCTGGCATTGACCACTGTCCAAAGACAGGATACTGGGCTAGATGACCTTTCATCTGACCCGGTATGGCCATTCTTACGTTCTAGAAGATCTTTGCTCCCAACTCCCAAGAGCAATCTTCTAGTAACTTGCCATATACAATGGGCTCCTGCAGACTTTATGCTGGCAAATTCCCATTAGACGTCAGTAGTTTTATTATTATTGGAGCAAGGTTAGACCCTGTGCTCTGGCGTGGAGAGATTTTACTGACTGGATAGTAGATCATTTCAATTATATTCAATTTTCTTCCCAAGATGAGGAATTTTGTTTCTATTATATTTAGAACTCCAGCATTTTTTTAAAGCTCTCTCCTTCAGAGAGCTACAGCCAAAGGGGCTCTGCCTAGTGGGCTTTAGTACTAGGCAGACCAGCCCACACTACACACGCTATGGCAGTGTCAGACACCCCCCCGGGAGGCCAGCTCAGTCCAGCTTTCTCTAGTGGGAGACAGGGAGCTGCAGAGTCTCAAAGGCCAAACGGTAGCTGGTCACCCAGCTCCTAGGTGTGCCAGTGTCCTGGGGAAAGAGTTATGGGGCGGGGGCTTCCCAAGACAATGGGCTCTGATCGCAGGAGCTTCCTGTCCTGTCATACATCGCCCGCCCGCCCGGGGGTGCGCCCACCACATGCAACCACTGCCAGGCGTGTTCTCCCCACTACTGCCCCAATTCCCCCCACACCTCCAGACATCCCCATATCTCCCCCTCCCCCCCTCAGGCCCCTCTATAGCGCCCAGCCCCTTCCCCCCCCAGGCCCCCCTACAGCGCCCAGCCCCCCCATCTCCCCCTCCCCTCAGGCCCCCCTACAGCGCCCAGCCCCCCCCATCTCCCCCTCCCCTCAGGCCCCCACTACTGCCCCCGGCCCCTTCTCCGCACCACCCATCCCTCAGGTACCCCCATCTCTCCACAGACCCCCCCCGCTCGAGCCCTGCCCGCGGGCGCCCCCTCCACGCTCGCCCCGCGGCCCTCGGAGCGGCGGCCATTCCCCGAGGCGAGGCGGCGCGGCCCAGCCCCGGCCCCGGCCTTGACTCACCGCCGTGGAGCCCTTCTTCACCGCCTCCTGCGCGTACTCCACCTGGAAGAGGTGGCCGTCCGGCGAGAAGACGGTGATGGCCCGATCGTAGCTCATGACTCCGGCCCACCGCTTCCCCGGGGCCCGCCGAGCTGCCCAGACCGGAACCAGCCGCCTCCCTCCCTCCGCTCAAAACAGCACACTCATCCCCCGCCCTGCCGCGCGCGCCGCTTCCGGAGCCGCGCCGTGCGCGCCGCACGCCGAAGGCGGCCCTTGCGCCAAATGTGTAGGCGGATCTCCATCCTGACGTACGTCCTTGGCAGGAGGATCGCAGGCAACTCGGAATGCCAGGCGTCTTGGCTACGCCGTTGGCGTACCAAGTTGCTGTCAGCCTCCCCTACGCATTTGACGTATGCACTAGGCTGATCGTGGGGTCTGTTTCCCCCCACGCGCTTGGCGTACCCTGCTTCTTTTCCTACGCACTTGACGCACTCGGCCGCTGTTGGCAAAGGCAGAAAGATGCTGTTCGCCTGCGACAGGAAACCCAGCAGCAGGGATGCACCATGTGCAGATAAAAGGGGAGGAGGGGAAGAGGGGGGGACAACTCGGTTGCCTTTACTCCTCCTCCCCAAATCTCAGCAACTGGCTCCCCACCTTGCTTTGGGATCAGGGCGAGGGTGGTGCATGCAGGCTCGTGGTGCAGTGCCCCTGGCTCATTGCAGGGCACAGATTGTACCATCTGCGCTGGCTCCCCTCCCCATGCACTGCGGAGAATCTTTGCACAGCAATAGCAGCCAGATAATAACAATATTATTAGAGCCTAGGAGCAATATATTATAGACACATTAAAAAACCCCACCATGTCGGTTGCCTTTGCTTCTGCTCGCCCGAGAGGCAAAGGGGAGGTCACCCAGCAAACTATCCAGAAGGTAAAAAAGCATGCTTTTATACAGACAAGAAATGTTATTTATATATCCCCTCTGTGGTGCTGTGGCTGGGGAAGGAGGCTTAATTCTAAAGTGATCATGAAAACTAGTGAATTTGCAAGGGTTGGGAAGATGGACAGCTGGAGGGGGGAGTAGGAGGAGGAACAAAGCAAAGGTGTTCAGATCACTGCAAAAACAGAGAAGGGAAGCAGCCAGAGAAGGATCTGCAGAATAGAAAATTCACTGCATATTATCTTTCGTGATTGCAAAGAAAAAAAATGCCAGGGATAAATTGCAAGCAGGGATCTGCACATTTTGGACCGCATATAAGCTCTTAACAAAAAAAAAAATGTCTCAGTGAATTGACAAGTTTTTTTTTTTTTTTTAATGGTTGCAGGATTTTAATCTTTTAAAATATGGAGGGAGGTACTGAAGTGTTGCAATAAAGATGCTCATTGCCATCCTCCAAAGGTTTTTTATTAGGAATTGTAGTTGTTCATGTATAATGTTTAGCAGGTAAAGGTTTTAAAGGATTTCTCTGCGGACTCAGCCTGGGTTTCGTCTGGAGGCCAAAGCTGAGGGTACCGACTTTGGAAGTTATGATGGGTGTTTGTAAGAAAATAACAGAAGGGTGGGGAGATACATACTTACCCTCACTAACCTGCCACCTGCCTGGGATGAGATACTGGTGATATAACTGTAAATAATGGAAGAGGTGTGGAGATGTCAATATAGAACATGTCTGTGCCCTCGGTCTGGTTTACTTAAACAGTACCTGTAATTTCTAGTTCCACTGTGTATTTTATGTCATGCTTTGCTCTGCTTTAGAAATGCTGGCTGTGCAGGAGTTTGTCTAGTCAGTGCAGTGGAACTAAGGAATAAAGGTCTAATATGGCTCATTTGTAAATTATAATGGTGAACACACTCACGCACAAAAGATGTCAGAGCTAAGAGAGTAATCAGTTGCTCATCAGCATTTCTTCCAGAGCCAAGCGATCATCTGTTGTCAGTTTTATGAATTATAGGGGAATTAATCTCAATGGAGGATGATCAAAGTACGGGAGAATTAAGGCAAGACAAACTACCTTAAAGAGAGTTAAGAGCCTGGTGTACATCTGTAAATACCAGGAGATTCAATCTGAAATTCATCCCCTTGTGTCTTTGTCTTGCCGCACATGTGATATTGGGATCACATCCACTTACTTTTAAATGCTGAAATATTTAGGCACTAGCGGTTAAGGATGGAGTTTTATCCTTAACTCTGGATGTTTGTGTATTTAAGATAGACTTTCACAATTCATTTAATGTAGTCCTTTTAAAATGACTTTTGATTAATTTCCATGAAAAAGGACAATTAAAGAATTTTCATAATTCTCTCAATTTTCAAAGCATTGATATCTTGGAACTGAAATCTATTTTGTTTCAAATATAAAAAATACTCCCTCTATCAGGTACACTCAATGACCTGTTACTTTAGGATTGCTCATGTATGCTGAGCTGTTGAATTGTTCATGAATGTGGAACAATTTTCTTTTTCAAAAAGCACTGAAGTTTTTGTCTGGAAACAAGCACATAAATAACTCCATGGGCTTTATAATCATAGATTAGAAGTCGGGGTCAAAACTAATTGTGGGACACTAACTTTAGGAATCCACAACAGTGTTCTCTTTAGGAGCCAAAATTGTATACCAGTTAAATAAAAAAAAATTCACAAAAATGCACAATTTTTACTTGTATGTTTAAATACATAAGCAACTAATTTTCATCATACATGTTACTAACTCAATTTCAATGGCTCCTTCAAAGCCTTTACTATTCCAATACTACATTACTTACACAAAACTTTCTTTGAAGAAAGTGAGACTTTTTGAACCACTAGGATTGCAGAATTGGTGATTGTGTACCTAGCATTAGCTCATGAGCAAGGCTGGGCATTGACGTTAACCCTATATGTACTCCCGTGCAGCTGAGATCAGAACCTTGTCCTTTTTTATGTAGTAACTGTCAGGACACTAGAACTATTCCCTATTCTTTTTGCAATGAGCAAAATGGATTTAAATTTATTATCGCACACAAAGAACCCTTTTATTAGTGCAGCAAGCTTTTAATGTATCACCGGAGTGCCAGTACTGGATATGAACACACATCCATAGATGAGACTTGATCTCTAAGCCTGCTTTCCTAGATGTGAGTTTGCTATCAGCTGAGACATTTATTAGTGATACTTTAAAAGGTTTTCTCGCATCCTATAAGATAAGTAATGTTTTTCGGTAAAGTAACCCTCTCCATGCTGCTCTGCAGAACTCTGTTTTCTATTTTCCACCAATTCTGCACTGGGAATTTCTGCATCATGAATGCAGAATATGAAACAAAGAGCTTCACTGTGAATCAGACAGGAGTATTTTGCTCATAAAGATTCTGTGCCAAATCCAGGTTCCCGTGTGTGCATAAGTGCATACTAGAAAACGTAAAGGAGAAATGTGGATCATGTCTGCCATGACTCTGACTGCTCCCATTACCTTCCGGGAGGTAGGTACACCCTGAAGGTCTGCCACATCAGGATACAACAGAACCTCCATTCCTCAGACCCTTCATGACAGGAGTCACAGAGGGATGTTGCGAACCCTAGCAGGCAGGGTATGTGATCTGCAAGTACGCCCCCATGCCTAGTAATGACACACTCCTACGACACACCCCTTCTGTCTGCACAAATACAGAAGCCAAAGAAATCTTGAGCTGTGTGTGGGGTTGCTGTTGGCTAGAAGACAGGAATATGATAATACTGCTGTTGCCAATTTTTCCATGTTTGGTCCTTTGGCTGTATGTAAATTTGTCAAGAATGATCCCTTAAATAGAACATGCAGCTATATGGATGAATTAATACTAACTTTGTGTGGAAAATATTTAATGAATGTTTCACATTTCCTGATAAAGTAAATTTAAAAACACAGGCACAATCATGCAAGCACTTACTATCAGTACTTACAACCATGCACATCTTTATGATTGACTTTAATGGGACTAATCACAGTAGTATAGACTATGCCTGATAAGTAAGGTGCAGATCCTTAAAGGTATTTAGGTGCCTAACTTCCATTAATTTCAATGGCAGTTAGGTGACTAAATACTTTGAGGATCTCGGTCTAAGTTGTTTGCTGGATCAGGCCCTAATTTTGTAAATATTGTTTTCTTTACTCTTTTATCTCGCCATTTTTTCATTTGTAGAAAGTTCACCACAAATTATCAAGGAAATAATAAAAAATATTATAGCAGACCTTAAACTCAGTAAGAAATTGGTTTCAGAGAAGCAGCCGTGTTAGTCTGTATTCGCAAGAATAAGAAATTGGTGGAGACCAAAATAATTCTGTCTTTGAAACCATTTTACAATAAGCAAAATGTGAATTTTAGGCAGTGTAGGTTGTATGATGAAATGCTCTCTCTTGCATTTTGCCCAGGAACACTAATTTTTTGGAAACAAGTTAACCACTCTAGAACTTGCTTAAGGCATAGACTAGTCAATTGAAGCTTTTGATCTATTCTACTGCCATGCATCATCTCACTGGTGCATGGTTACTCAAAATTTTTCTCTATCTCAGAACAGAACTACTTTAAAGAGCAAAAACACACTGAGTGATGTAATTCTCATGTGAATGCAGTTTCAATCTAGTCAGTGATGCAGATTTCAAATTGTGCTTCTTCAAGTGCAGTATGCTTCACATGCTAGCTTCTTAATTTGTTGTACTGCAGGGCTGGATAGTCTGAAATTATTTTATGTGAACTTAATCTCTGTAAAAGTATGTTTACTGTCTGACGATACAGTTCCATGGATATTTTTTAAAGATATTTTAGAATTAGATGCAGATATTTAGTGGAGAAACTGCCTCTGCCTGGCAACAATCTATCTGGCGTTAAGGACTACAAAGTAAACCCATTGATTCTGCAGTGTTGTATACTTTAGCTAAATCCTCTCAAAATATATATGCCTATAAATGTACTATAAAAATGCACAGCAAATGGCTCAACAAAGATATGGATGAAGCTGTATTATGGCCAAACTTCTCTAAAATCCAGCACATAACTTTTAATTAGAACAGAACCATCTGATGGCTTGTTGCCCATTTAAAACAACTATCATCAGACTTATAACTACTTTACTAGCATGTAAGATTTTTTAACAGCCTCCACAGTGGGTAGCTATAAAGGCTGTATTATTGGCCCTATCAAAGCTTTTTACTCAGGTTCAGAGGTTTGAGATAAAGGAGATGAATTTATTTGATTAAAATGGTTATTAACCCACTCTTTGCTGTGATGATGGGCAGGGCTTATGTTTCCAATAAATGGAAAAGGAAAGATCCATATTTCAGAATAGACCCTTTAAAAATTGTACATAACTGGCAGGGGAATTACAGTTTTCCCGATGTTGTTGTAGAAGGATCAATTTGGGAATCATTGTGTGAAATGTGTTCCTGAGGGAGAAATACTTGGAGAAAATACATAGCTCAACTCAGACATATTTTGTAAGACTATTAAAAAAGCATGCATATGAACCAATGGATTTGAGATGCATGGCAAAGGGAGCTCATATAACTCATGGTCCCAATACTAAACAGAGGTTCTCATGGCTGTTCCATAAGTATTGTATCTTGCAGACCTCTTGTGTACAAATAGGTTACTCATTGTAGCAGAAGTTACTTCACTTGCTGTGCTGCATTGCAGCAAGCCTGCTCCATGGCCTATGGAACATGCAAAGGCGTTTTGGAGATGGGGTGGAATGAGGTGTGAGACCATACAGAGATACTCTGAAAGCTGCCTAGACTTGTACCCTGGCTGATGTGCAGTTTTTTGGGAATCTAGCAGTTATGTCTCCTCTAGACCAGGAGTAGCTGCTCTTAGGTGGTTACTTTTGAAAGGGCTCTGAAGTGAACGTTTTCATGTATATATGTTTCATATCCCAGATCAAGGGAATTGCATATTCAGATAAAAGGACCTCCCCTCATTTATTAAACTGGGGCCTCCTGAGCTAATTGTGACAGATTGCACAGTTTGCAGCTGCAGGCTATAAGGATCAGATGGGGATCAGTCAGTGGGTCTACTTGGTTTAAAAGCCATGGGGTGCCCCATGGCCCAATTACACAGCCCTTTGTGAAGTATCTATTTGGCGATCCTTTGTGGCTTAAAGAACAGTGAGGCACACGGCAAACACCTTGGGAGTTTTCTGTGCCTGCAGACTTGTTAGCCTGCCCCCATCATCTATGAAACATAGATTTATATGCAAATACCAGGAGGTTGAGGTTTTATAACTGTCATATCTGTCAGGTTTCATTTCTTGCATTTTGTAATTGTTACTAAATGCAAGAAAGGAAACTTCCCAAACTCAACAAAAAATGTAAAAATTTAAATATGTTCTTGTGACACTCCTATATAGGATTCTCAGATATGGAGCTGGTGTTTGGCACTAAATACAGTATATGCTGGGAGGGTTCAATGCTCCCTTTACCTGTAGAGTCCTGACTCCTCCCATGGTATCTACATATCTGCCTTTTTCCATATCTTATAGAAGGATCCAGAGTAGCCTCAGGGATTGCTACTGTTCAAGAATCTTTCTGGCAAACTGTAACAATATGTCTTAGTGGGCTCACATGGATGTACAACTTATGTTCTGCTCATCTTTAAGAGATAATGGAAATGCATTCATAAGGCAATGGTCCTGGAATGCAAAAGAGACATGGCATAAAAAGATTAATGTTGCAATTTGTTTATATTCATGTGTGTATTTTTAAATCAAACATCCAACATATTTTATACTGTAAGCTTTTGGGGCAGGGACTGTTTACTATATGTTTGTACAGTACCTAGCACAATAGGGACCTCACCTGTTTGAGCCCTCGTAGTTCCACCACAATATTAATGTTAAGTAATAATAATCACTACCTAAAATACAGAAATAGTATTGACATATTTATTCTTTACAGTATTAACTACCAATGAGATATAAGCCTATAGTACAACTTTTGTGAGCTGTAATTTTATGGAAACATGTTTTAAGTAGTATAAGATGTATCATCTTTCATTTCTGATTTTTCCTCCATTTAAAATGAACTCAAATTGTAAAATTTTGTGGGTTGTGTTTAGTGAACCTTTCATAAAAATTGTACTCTGAAACCAGAGCAATGCACTGAGTATTTTAATAAGGAAGTTTTGTATCTTTTTGGTCATATTTTTCTGTTCTGTTATTTCTGTTCAGGCATAAGATATAATAGTTACAGACTAAGATTAACACAAAATGGACTCCCCCCTCAGGAGTTTATTTTATAGTAATGTTCAATAAGTAAATTTGACTTTGGGGAGTAGTTGGAAGTTTTGATTCCATATTAATATTCCTGTTCCAGTCTAGGAACTTCATAAATACCTGGAGGCAACAGACATGCACAAAGAACCATCAAGCTAAGACCGAGTGAAAGCGGAATATCACAGAAGGAAGAAACATATAGCAGAACTTGGTGTGTTTTTAGTCTTATCGCATAGTAACAAGTATTTTGATCATTTTTTTTTATCCAGATGCTAGATGAAAATCACCACTTAATACAGTGTATTATGGACTATCAGAGCAAAGGCAAAACAGCAGAATGTACTCAGTGAGTATTATTTACTTTGGAATATTTTGGATATTATTCCTGTTCTTACAACAAAGTGCAAGAAGAATACTCTGAATAGTGTTGCACAACTGCCACTGGCAAGAGTACATGGAGTGCTAATTTTCTAAGATTTACCATGTGTCAACAAGTATAAATTATTCTTGGGACATAGTATTTTTTTTCATCTTGGATATTTTAAGCAATGTAGTTGTACAAAATATCAGGAGCAATAATATATCAAAGCAAAGGAAAATTTGTGCAGAAATCAAGACAGTAGTGGTGTTGGTGATAAGAGGTAAAGAAAACCTTCTGAAAATAAGCAAGAAAGTTGAATATTTCATCAGTTTTCAAAGGAAAATTTTAAAACTGACCATAGTTTGTGACTTGCACATCACTGTCCTCAGTGGAAGAGCAACACTGGGAATGAGGAAAGATCATGGCAGTTTTGATTTTTAAAAAACATGAAGAATAATTTGAAATTTATGTCGACCTGATCCTGAATTATTTTGCATGCATAATTCCCACTGAAATCAAGTGTGGATCAACTGCAGGACTGGCCCCATAGGCTATATCTGAAGTAGGAGAAGTGAATTGTGGAAAATTTGGGGTTTTGCCTGGAAAAGACAGTATTTTCTTTTAAGACCCAATCCTGCACTCATGATGCAGGCAAAACTCATAGGATTGGGCTATTATTGAATGATACCACATTTATGCTGTTTTTAAAAACATGCCCAACTAGTGTGTGAGAAGAGTCTTTACCATATGAAAATGAAAGCTAGGATCTGTTTTGCCCTTAAAGGGTATATTCCTCTTATGAGGCATATACAGGTAACTCCTGTTATGCATTTACAGTCAGGGGAGACATAACATAAGAATATCATAAGACTGTAGGTCTGTATATAATCCTGTAAACTCTGACGTTCATAAAGAAAATTATTAGTCTTTAAATATTCTCAACACATCGCTTACAAAAATAATTATAAGGATGTGTGAATTTAGGATTCTGGCATAATAAAGGAGATAAATATCAGAAGGTAGGTAATTATTTTATAGTATGCACAAAGTTGATAATATAGTTTTATCAGAAGGGGATTTAATTTTTAGAGATCAAGGATTTTGGTGATCCATGTCAAAATAAAATGAATAAAGTCTTGTTAGTTTCCATCACTGCTTATTGTTCTTAATCATGAAGGCAATGCACTTTTACTGTAAACATGGATTAGATTTCAGTAGGAACAGGCCAAACCTGCCCAATGAGGGGTCAAGTTGAGGGGGGCAGGCATTGTTATTCTTTCAAAAAGGAAAGTGTGTATACAGAGAGAGAGGCATTTGCCTTGTTATGTGCTAATGATTCAATACTTCATCACAGGAGATCTGAATCCTTTTCTGTAGGGAGATGGGTATTTACTTCCTGCACTGGTATTTACTCACAAAAGATCCTGAACACTAAAAAATAACTCAAAGCCTTAGGAGTTCAGGTACCTTCTCTGCACCATGCTTCTCTCCTCCTTTCCATCACTTTCATTCTTGTCACCATTCTGGATTCATTTTGCTACCTCATTTTCCCCCACCGCCCACCAAAAGAAAAGTCATACAGTAAAAGAAGTTACCTTTTGCTTTTTTGGTGCCTCTCCAGCTTCCAGAAGTTTGAATTTCCTCCTGGGTCAGTGGCCCAGTTTTTAATGTTTTGTTTCTAGGTTCTCTCCTGCTTCTCATCATGATCTTTTCAAGTTCACTGATGACTGGGACGAAGCGTGAATGTTTCAGATGGTTTTAGTGGATGGCAGTAAGCATGCGAGTTAAAGCACTCTTGAAAGGGTGTTGTTCTCCTGAGCTTGCGTGCAGGGCAAAAAGGTTTTGTTTTCTGGAGCTCCAGAATTTATATTCTTTA
This sequence comes from Lepidochelys kempii, assembly GCF_965140285.1. Classification (NCBI taxonomy): domain Eukaryota; kingdom Metazoa; phylum Chordata; order Testudines; family Cheloniidae; genus Lepidochelys; species Lepidochelys kempii. The sequence continues at coordinate 8,731,828 of NC_136392.1, read as the reverse complement.
GGACTGTGTTGACATAAAGTGACCAGTTGTTAGAGCAGGGGACAAGAAATCAAGTCTCTAGGCTCAATACCTGTCTCTGCCACTCGTTCAGTGGGTTTTCAAACAAGTACGTATGCAGGGTTGTAGTAGTCATGCTGGTCCCAAGGTATTAGAGAGGCAAGGTGGGCGAGGTAATATATTTTATTGAGACCCCAAAAAAAGCTCTGTGTAAGCTTGAAAGCTTGTCTCTCTCACCATCTTTACTTGCTGAAGTTACCCATTTGTAAAACAGTTGCTGAGTATTTTGAGACTTTCTGAAAAGAGGCAGGACAGAAATGGTCATTATTATTATTAAGATGGGAAGAGAGTGGGCTAATTTACATTTACTGATGATTTATAGATAGCACAGAGAAGCCAAGGCTGCAATGAATTCATGAAATGGGATATGTTGGTATTGTTAAGTCTTCCCAAAGTAAGCTCTATTCCTTATCTTTTAGATACCAACAAATCTTGCACAGAAACCTGGTTTACCTGGCAACAATAGCAGACTCTAACCAGAATATGCAGTCCCTGCTTCCTGCAGTAAGTACCAATACTAACATCAAATACAATGTTAACTATACCAAGGAGACAATTATTTGAGTATTGATTGGTGACAAAAAGCTGTTACTAGTTAGCCATTTTTAATAAACCTTTTTAGGAAAAAAATACTGAAAAAAAGTTCTGGATTTCAACGGACAGTAATAGAAAAACTGCTCTATGGATGTTTTTATTGATTTTCAAATATTTATCAGGACTTTTTTTTTAATCCTACCACCTGCAGAGCCAGGTGCCTAAATTATCATGAATCCAACTGTACAAGGTTCAACAGGATCTATTAAAAAATCTCTAAATAACCAAAAATAGCTTTTCTGTATTTTAAAATGTCACTAGTGTATGTGCTAATATCTCAGGACCTTCTTAGGGTTTAACCAAGTGCTGTGTGTGCCACTGGAAACTTCCCTTTCTCATGGTACAAGGCTGCCATTTCTAGTCCTGAATTGTACCAGTACACTGGTCCTTAAATCTGCCACCAGTTCATGATTAAATATTGCATAATGTTTCTTCATAAACTATCAGCCTGTTTTTTTGGTGATACGCCTACTGTAAAGGTCTGGTCCTGCACCACCGAAGTCCATAGCAGCTTTGTCATTGACTTCAGTGACAGAATCATGCAAAATGCCTATGCCAGATTGACAGCTGTGATCTAAAGATATGGGGTTTGTTTCTGCAGTACTCTTGCAGGAAAAACTCCCACTGACTTCAAAGGCATTTTTGCCTGCATAGGAACTGCAGGATTGAGACCATATTTTCTTAGATTTTGCTGCCAGAAGGGGCCACTGTGATCATGTAGGCCTTCTGCATAACACAGGCCATAGGATTTCCTTGAGTTAATTCCTGTTTGAACTAGAGAACATCTTTTAGAAAAACATCCAATCTTGATTTAAAAATTTCCAATGATGGAAAATCCACCATAACCCTTGGTAAATTGTTCCAGTGGCTAATAAGGAATACTTACGTGAATAAAGGTTTGCAGGATCAGGCCCCAAATCTGTAAGATTAAAATCTGGAAGCACACTTTCAGATGAGTCAGTTTGTATTCATAATAAGGTTAGTTTCAGGGTTATTATTTTTCTAATTAAAACCTAACCAAAAATCTGCTTCCCCTTCTTGTTGTTTGCAGCCACCAACGCAAAACATGAATTTGGGCCCAGGAGGAATGACTCAGAATGCATCCAACCAATCTCTCCATTCACAGAGCAATCTCAGTGATGCAATTGGGACAGGCCTTCCTCCTTCCTCCCTCATGCAGAGTCAGATTAGCAATGGTGAGCTCTGTTCCCCTTTGTGCTGCTTTATGGTTGCCCAGCAACAAAATCATTAATGCAGAATATACTTAGAAGAGGTCTTTTACAGCTCTGTAACTCACCTTTCAGCCACATGGGAATTTCAGGCACATGCTGAAATATTCACAAAATGGCTACAGTTTTATCAGTTTTATACTGCTGCTTGGATTCTGCAAGTGCTCCAGTCCACTTAATAAATTTATGTAGGGGAAATAAATGTGAAACAAAATATTTTAAAACGTGCAATGAAAATCACCAATAAAAAGATACTTCAAAATTAAATACCATAATAGTTTTACTAATAAACATCCATTGAGTTGTATGTTGCAACCCTTTTGCACTCATGCAAGCAGCCCCATAAAGGTCAATGGGATGGATAGGGTGAGCAGGGATTGTTTCCATGAGTAAAAACTGCAAGATTAGGTCCTCAGACTTCAGAATTCTTCTAAGATAAGTACCCTTTCAAAAATAAAATGCAGTTACATTAGTCTTCCTTTTTTTAGAGTAGCCTTTAAAATGTTGTATAGTATAACCAAATAGCTTACATAGAACTTTTAATGGAAAACTGTAAACTTAAAAAACACACTTCTGTATGAATTTTTTATACCTGTGTTGTTGCAAGAGCACCATAAATGAATGTAACTGAAAGAAAAGAGATTTTTTTTTCTATTTTTTTTTCTATATTTGACATTTGATGTATGGTCAGTTTCACTATTCCACTTCATAATCATTTAGTCAGTTTTCTCCCTTTGCCTTGGTCTTTCACAAAGTATTGGAGAGGAAAAACAAGTTTTTAAACATAGGAAAACGTGATTGTTCCACAAACATTGGCCCAAGGACTATGGGGCAGATGTATGTCATGAAACTACTTAGCTATTTCTTGGTTCAAATTATTAGTGTCTCTGTAAATTAATGGATGAGTCCTACTTAGAATAGTTTTGCATTTTAAAGAATTGGACCTTTAAAGTTTATTCTGGGCATTCCTATTGCAGTGTTCTTCCTGCCTGGTACTCAGTAACAACAGAAATCAGTCAGCAAGGATTGTTCTGTGCACTGAGAAGCTACATCAGAGGTTGGCAACCTTTGACTGGCAGCAGGCTGAACTGTGCTGGCTGCCGGGACCCCGGCTGGCAGGGGCTGGTGGACAGAACCCCAACTCAGCCCGCTGCCAGTCTGGGGTTCCGTCTGCCACCCGTGTTGCCAGTCTGGGGTCCCGGCCGCCAGCCCTGCTCATCCTGCTGCCGGCCTGGATGGACGGAACCCCGGGCTGGCAGCAGGCTGAGCAGGACCGGTGAACTGGAACCCCAGACCAGCAGTGCAGACGGCAGATGGAACCCCGGGCCAGCAGCGGGCTGTGTGGGGCTGGCAGACGGGACCCCGGCTGGCAGGGGCCAGCAGACAGAACCCCAGACTGGCAGCAGGCTGAGTGGCTCAGCGCGCTGCTGGTCTGGGGTTCCATCTGCCACCGGTGCTACTGGTCTGGGGTCCTGGCCACCAGCCCCACTCATCCCACTGCCAGCCTGGATGGACGGAATCCCAGGCTGAGCGGGGCTGGCAGACGGAACCCCAGACTGACAGCGCGGGTGGCAGGCGGAACCCCTGGCTGGCAGTGGGCTGAGCGGGGCCAGCGGCCGGGACCCTGCCTGTGAGCAGCCTGGATGGATGGAATCCTGGGCCTGCAGTGGGCTGAGTGGGGCCAGCAGTCAGGACCCCAGACCAGCAGCGCGGGCGGCAGACAGAACCCCAGACTGGCAGCATGCTGAGCCGCTCCGCCCACTGCCGGTCTGGGATTCTGTCTGCCAGCCCCTGCCAGGTGGGGTCCTGGCCACCGGCCCTTTCAGCCCACTGCCGGCCCAGGGTTCCATCCATCCAGGCCGGCAGCGGGCTGAGCGGGGCGGGCGACCAGGACTCCACCTGGCAGCAGAGTGCCACACGTGCCGCAGGTTGCCGACCCCTGAGCTACATTTTCACTATTGTTGTTTTTTTCCTTACATTTGTGTGTGTGTGACAGCCCTGGAGACTGAAGTCCTCTATTTATCCACAGAACAGGTAACAGCAAAGGCAGCAGCAGTGTAAGTTTACCCTGTGTTGCCCCACCAAAGGGCGTCAACCCTGACCTAAGGGGACTCACTTCAGGGGGTGAGAAAGTAGTTTAGTCTCAATGCCCAGTCAATCCTTGGTTTCTGCTGAGAATGTCAGCAAAGCAGCTAATTAATGCCAGTTGATATTGTGATGAGAACACCAGTGCACTGAGAACTAGGCTAAGACTGACACATTAATTTCACACAGGCCACTGAACAACCATTGGATGATAGTAACTTTTGCAAACTGGTACACAAATGTACATGCAATTCTGAAAATGAAGCTCTAGTACTTGTGAAAATGTTTGAGTGGCAGCAGGACAGAACTGAAGTTCTCTGTTTACTTAGCATCACAGGTACAGCACAGGGGGCAGCTATATAAGCTTCTGCACACTGACCCTCCATTATCCTCAGTCAGGTCTTAGAAGGATCCCTTCTAGAAGTGAGAAGGTAGTTCAGTTCCCAACATCTATTCAATCCTTAACATCTCTCATAAGACAGCTAGCAAGTGCCAAGTATGATGGTGATTTTGGTGATGGGACAACCGTCTACCAGGAAGTGGACAGAAACTACCTCTAGCATTTCTGATAGGCCACCTAGTACACCAATTGGAAGTCAGTTATTTCTCAGGCCTTGAATGTACAGCGAAAACCACCAGACTTAAACAGCCAGTCTACAAGTTCCACTGGTGCAGTTTGTAAAGTCTGTCAGCCGTACCACTCGTGGTCAATCACAGTATTGCTAATCCCATTCCTTAAAAAATCCTGACTCAGACCCCAGAAATCACACGGTTGGTTTATAAAAATTGCAAGATTTTAAAAAAAAAAGTTAGGTGCTTTTTTTTTGTTGTTGCCTTCAGTTTTTCAAGCTTCAAGTACATTTGGGTCATGTTTTCAAGTTTTTATCTGCAACAATGAGTGCCAGAAACATACTGTTTTTTAAATGAAAGCTGAGATTCTCATGTAATAACATAAATCTGGGATCTTGGGCTTTAAGAAAACCAACAAATATTGCAAGAGTTATCAACACTGTAGTTAATTGAGCCTGCAGTATTTGTAAGATCCATCAGCAGAAGGACTCTCACTCAGAGAGATTACAAACTCCATTCTTCATTCAAATTCCATGTTGTCTTCTGTTTCACTGAAGAATAAGTGTCAGCTTTATAAGACATACATAATTGTAGGGTTAGACTTCAGCAGCCATAAATTGCTGGAGCCATAAAGCTCCACTTTCTTAAACAGACCTGTTTACTCTTGCTGAGAATCTAGCCCATAGTCTCTCTATAAGGGGGGAAATAAAACAATCTACAGCAAGTTTTGTCATTCAAATATTTGTAAATACTTTAAGAATACCTACAGAAAACTGGTATTCAAAAAACTTTAAGATGCTGTTCAGGCTGTAAATAAAATTAATATCAATTAAAGCAAAATAACATGAAAACATTTTCTTATTTGGAGATTCTGCATGTGTCTCCATCTAAATGGTCTTGCAACAATATGAAACAGTGCACAGTAAATATGACTAAGTTTGCAAAAAGTTGCTAAAAGAATTTAGAACAATACTGCATATGAAAGAAGAACCTGGTCTTGCATAATTGAAGTTAGTTATCCAATAACAGTAAGAACTAAGATAATTAAACATAGGATAAGTTAAGTAGGACAGTGCTTACAGCCCCCGGGTACAACCAAAGCATATTGATAGCTATTCTTATTGACTGTTGGCTTTTATTAGTACCACAGATAATTGACCACAACTTACAGCTATGTGTATGAAAAAACAAGGTCAGCTTTATCAACTGAGTGACCCTGAGCAAGAGTGAGGCTCCATGCTGCTGGAGAGTTGAATGAAGTTATGAGTTTCTTTCCTGTATCGTGCAACTGCAAAGGAAAACTGGGAGTTTCTACCCCCTCACCATCATGAGAGGAGATCAGGAATTCGTAAATTGCCAAGTCAGGAAAGAACTGTGGGATCATCCCCCAAAAGTGTGGGTGCCAGGAAATCACTTTGTGTTGTTTATGCTTAAGAACAGGCTTGGTAATACAGAGCTCTACATTTTTGGTTGTTCACTGAAGAAAACTTGCATTTAGTATATGGGTTGGCTCAGAGGCCCCTACAAAACCTTGTTGTCCTTATTTAGGGCCCAATCCAAAACCCACTGAAGTCAGTCGGAGTCTCTGTGTTGACTTCAGTGAGCTTTGGATTGGGCTTTTACAGACCTCTATAAAAGCAAAATCAGCCAAACAAGCATACAGTGTCCCAGTCACAGTTAGCAAGATACTGTTAGTATGAATCCCAGAGGTTGAACTCCTAGCACAGGGATCAAGTCAGCAAATGAATTGGGAAGGGAAGGATAATGGTCACGGTAGTAGGGGTTAGCATGGTGTTTTGGAGAATTTTCCCTCTGAAACTATTGGGTATCTTCAATCAAGCTCAGGGAAGACAGAAGGAAGAGGATGTGATAGCTGCAGAGGCAGGACGAGTGCCCTCATCCCCCTCTTTCCTTTCTACTCTGATTAGGTTTGGTGGGGGTCCCTTTCTCCTTATATAGCGGGCTTACTGAGGGACCTCTTCCTCCATTTCCTCTCTTCCCCTCCCCTTTATGGGGCCTTGTGATACCTCACCATTCTCTCTCCCACTGCCCATCTGGTGTCAGGGTCCCTGGGTACGTTCTTCTATCTTTTTAAATCCTAGCAGAGGAGAAAGTCTGTTGGTACTGCTGCTGGGCACAGAGCAGTTGTGTTTGATGCAACAGCAGCATAGAGGAGCTGTCAGTCTCTGTTGGGTTCTCCCAACAACACCCGTTACAAGAGAGGGGTAGCTGATAACCCTCAGGGGAAGCAGGGGTTGAACCTAGTCAGGGAACACCTGAGCTACTGAAGGGCTCGGATACTCCCAGAGTTCTTGATTCAGTTTAGAGGCTGAAGCTGCAGCTGGCATTTGCCAACCATGTTATTAGATTTGCCTCTGTCTTAGGAAAAGCTAGTTGGAGAGCCTTCGCTTCTGAAATTTGTTCCTGCTTGCAGTTCAGCAAAGCCAAGTTTGGTAGTCTTTAGGGACAAGGTTCAGTCTAGCTTTATAACAGACAGTAGGTGGTACGTTTGGCTGTTTGTAACTCACAGGGGTTTTAATGATGGGGATTGGGGGAGCGGTATTATTTTTTTATTTTATGGCCCTTGGTATATAAAATATTTTATATTTTTATTTTATTTTTTTTACCCCTTTCTAGGTACCATAACAAGAATCCAGGTAAGGCACTAAATTTTTTTATACTTGGTGCAGGTTGTCAATAACAGCATCACTCTTCTTGTTGTGATCTATTAGGTCCTAATCACGTGTCTATGCAGCAGTCAGGCCAGAATACGATGCCCACAACCTCTCTGAGTATGACCGTGAGCAGCCATGGAACTGGGCCTGGTTATAGCCATACAGTGCCTGCATCTCAGAACGTGCCAATGCAAGGCCAGGGGTCAATAGGCAATTATGTCTCTCGAACAAATATCAGCATGCAGTCTAACCCAGGTAAGGTTCCCTTCCCTTTCCTTTCCTTTTGGGCTTGAAAGGACTTTTCAGTGGCCTCAAAGATGCACAACATGTGAAAATGTGCTGTACATACTCTGTAACCCTGTTCCTGCACGGGAGAAAAAGATGCAAAAGAGGTGGTTTTAAACTACCTTTGTGTTCAGTATTTTCTGGACTCAGAATAAGTCAGAATAGCCTCAGCGTCACTCTGACTTCCATTCTGTTTCTCATGGCCCTCAGCGTGTGGGGGAAGGAGTGAATATCCAGAGTGCAGCAGCACTCTGGTCATACTCTGACAGCCCCAACACATATCCCCGATATGTTCTGAGCTGTGAGAGGGGCTGTCATAGAATAGTTATGCCAGCTAAAGAAGCTGTCCATGCTGGTGATATTCCTCAGAGGATATTTCCACTCCCTATACAGGCCTTTCACATTGCTGGAGTGGCACAGAGGGGCCAGAGGGCAATGGAGAATCTGTCCCTGTCTCTTAAAAATGTTCACCACTGGGTAATGAATAGCATATCAGATATTAAAAAAATTCTTTCAAGGAAGTAATGTGAAATTCAGAAAAAAAAAAATACCGTAACTTCAATTTACTTAAATTCTATAGTCATCAGGCCTATAAATAAGGTAGAAGAGGAAAGAGGAAGTTAGTTAAAAAAAAATGGAGCTGAAGATAAGGGTGCAGGTGAAGAAGAACAAATATTTCAGTTTCCTCATACAGGGCCCTTTTCTGTAATCATGTTGCAGAAATGATTTCTGTTATTTATTGAGACCAGATGTATTTTAAAATATCTGACAGAAAAATAATGGTATAAATTGATTACGTTATCAGCATATGGGTTCAGATTAGAATGTAGAAAAGTTAAATATGCACACTGGAAAAAAGTAAACAATTTCTGTCTTTTTTTTCCTGTCCCCCTTGTGGAGGATTCACTGAATGATGATCTGAATGCAACTTGAAAAGACTAAATTGGCTGACAATTTTAGTTGTTTTCAAAAAAGAGTAGGAAAAGAATTGTGATATCTCTTTAGAAAACAATTGTATCTATGTTCTTTGTAGTCTCCATGATGCACCAGCAAGCGGCAACATCCCACTACAACTCGGCACAAGGAGGGAGCCAGCATTACCAAGGACAGTCCTCCATTGCCATGATGAGTCAGAGCAATCAAGGCAACAGCATGATGGGTCAGCGACCCATGGGCCCTTACAGACCTTCTCAGCAAGGTAAAGTGCACTATTCAGTTCCAGAAAGGTCGCTATGCCACCATTCCTGCTGTCACAGACAAATATACCACAGAAGCCATAATGATCTGGGAATGAGCGACTCCAGTGAAAGTTGATAAGACAGGAAATGCCAAACAGGGTGAAAGGTGCAGGTAGAATGTCAATAAGGTTTTGCTCTAGTTTTATTTTCATAGATTTCCATTTCTAAAGTTCAGAAATGACTGAGCCTACAGGGCATCATCTGTCTGTATAAAGAAAAAGACAAGAGTCTGATCCAAAATCCATTAAAGTCAATGAAATTCTTTCAGTTTACTGCAGTGGGCTTTGGATCAGGCCATTAGTCCCAATGTGATACTGTTCTTAATAAGGAAGAGGTCTCTGCAAATGAGATTTCGGTTATAAATATAGATTTATATAATATAAAGGTGATGGAAGGAACTGTAGGAATATGGGCCTACATTGGACTTAAGTAAACTATGATTTTGAGTTTGAATGTTAGCATGAACAAAAAGCTCAAAGAATAAAAACATGAGAAAGAATTGTTTGGGTTAAATTTGTAGTGACCCTAGAAATACCAGCATTATTTTATGTAACGCTTGGGAAATAGGGAAAGCATGGTTAATTGGAAACCGCGTGCAAGGTGTAGTCCCGTGACTCCCTCTTCTGTCTTTGCGTAAGGTCCGATAACCAGCAATGACATCACTTGTTTGTTATAGTGTATAAAAAGCAAGGTTCTTTAGTAGTTTCTTTGTCAGAGCTTTCCTTAACCCCAGGTGTCACGCCAGGATAGGAAAGTACCTCCTGGGTCTGCACCTGTTGTAAGTATTTTGGCCAATGCTTATAACTGTAGTGTTGCTAGGGTATAGAATAGTAGGGAGTGTATGCTTATATTGATATTTTGGATGTAACCAATACCAAGTGGCCTTTAGATTAATGTTTGTGTGGAAACTTAGTCGTGATAAGCCTTAATAAAATTATTAGGAAAATTATTTCCAATAGGCATCAAAGGGTAATTGTACCACTGTCAATCTTGACTGAAAACATCTTGGAAAACCATTATATAAAGTGAAGAAACTGCTACGCCAATTCTGACGTAAAGTGAATTTAAATTATGAAGTTTTGGTTTATTTTCTAATTGGATACTCATAGACATTTAATGCTAACTATATTATTAAGCACAGGATTCCTTTGGGTTTTATGCTATTGGGCAACTCAGGCGAGTAGATTAATTGTGTAGGGTTTTTCATGCCCTATTATGGCAGCTATGCAATTCTAATATTAAACTATACTTTCATTCTCAGATTTAGCAAAAACAGTTTTCCTTTCCAATGAGAAAAAACATCTTTGAAACAGTTCTGAACATATAAAACTCAAGTGATTTCTCCCAGAAGAAAACACTATTCATCTCAAGAATATCTAAATAATGAAAAATCTCCCTTTGGGTTTATGGGCTACTTAAAACACTCTCTCTTTCCTTTTGGTTTACAGGTTCCTCTCAGCAGTACATGGGGCAGGAGGAGTATTACAGTGAACAGTACAGCCATGGACAAGGCTCATCAGAGCCCATGAACCAGCAATATTATCCAGATGGTAATTTTGCTGAGTAATAGTAACGCTAATATTGATTCAGCAGAGCTTGATGTGGTACTGAATTGTACAACTGCCATATTCAAGAGTTAAAAAATTGGAAACCAAATCACCTATAAGATTTGTTTCCAACCTGAAATGCCAGCAACTCCTGTTCCCAATACATACGATTCTGTGTAAAACACATGCCTTGTAGCACCATTACCAACTGCATCCTGAAAAGAGCAGAAAGCCTACAGGAGAATCTCTGGGATAGGGTACACATTCAGTTTAGCAAAGAGTGCTGCTTCTGACTTGGCAAATGCATTGTCATTTCACCAGCAAGCTATCTACCTCAGATTTGCCCATTTGAGCTCTTTCTTTCTCTTGGCCTAATCTGTGAAGCTATGTGACTTTAAACTGTGTGTGTGTGTGTGTAATTATTTAATTATGTATAAAACATAATAGGTACTCTCTACATTGTGTACACACACACACACAATTATATAATACATGTGCCAAAACAAACTATGGATCAGATGAACCTTTTTGATTAACCTTGTCCATTTTGTCTCTTTCTTACTGATTGCAGGTCATGGTGATTATGCATATCAGCAGTCATCCTATACCGAGCAGAGCTATGACAGGTCATTTGAGGACTCCACACAGCATTACTATGAAGGAGGTGAGATGATATATTTGCAATCTATGCAAACAAAAGCTCTAAGCTACATAAAATACAAAGTCTGCTTAGGAAAAATATGAAAGCTGTTTTATAGCATTTCTGCAGAATTAAAACACTGCTCAGCTGCTAGACTAAAATATTTTCCTAAATTGAACGTTATTCAGAAGTGTCTATAAAATAGAATTTAGTTATGTATAGCAACTTTTATATTACATATATCTCTAAACACTATGCACAACATTAGATAATGTTAGTAACTGTGTAGGTTAATGGATAATAGCTCACACATAAGCCTTGTGTTCACTAGTAAACAACCCATCGCTGACAACAGAACATGTGTAGCTCAACTAGATGTAGTTATAGTGTTAGATATTAGAAACTTTTTTATGTGTGAGGAAATATTATCTATAATACCACAATTATTTCTTTTCTTAAAAAAAATACTGTATGATGTTTTCATTTAACTTTAAATTGAGATATAAGTGGCTCTTAATATATTAACCATTAAAGTCAGAGATCATTGTGGGGGAAATAAACTAAGGTGCTAGAGTTAGAAAAATGGCTTAAGATTAGGGAACAAATAGTCTCTATAGATGGAAACTTTTTCAAATTGAGGGAGAACATATTGGTCTTTAAGTATTGTGAAAAGCCAACTGGTCAAAAGCTCAAATGAATGGGGTTTCACACCTGTAACTGAGATCAAATGATGGCCCAGTATTTCTTAATTTTCAGACAGCACTAAAATTGGAAGCAGAGCAGATAATGAGGAGCAATAGAAGTAAATATAAAGAAGACCCGACAGCTTAAATAATTGGGACTACTGAAATGAGTAAAGGCTGTAGAATCAGGCCTGTTGTTCCTACAAAGTTAACAGGAAGCACTTGAGTTATTACTATTTAATATATAATTAAATATTCAAATTTAAAATTAGAAAAAGGGAAAAAATACAAAAACTGGCATAAGCTATCAGACTGCTCCAAGGTCTTATATTCTCTCTCCTCATTTCTTCCTCCTGTTCTCTTATTTCATTTCCCCCATCCTGACTCATTCCCTTTTTACAGGTCAAGGAAGGTCTTCTCCCTTGAATAACTAATATTTTTTGTTTCATTATGTTTCAAAATGGCAAGTAAACAAATATATATCAGTTATTCTGGGGAGAAGAGCCTTGCTGGCTAACAGGGAACAAAGAGGGAGGATAAGAGAGGAGAGAAATAGTTGTGAGTGAAATGAGTCAAAGGATTTTAACATTAAAAAGAAACCTTACAATTTCATCTTCACCACTATGACAGTCACATTTCCTTTGCTTTTTAATACGCTTTTTCTTTCATATAAATGTTGGAGTTAGTCTGTTTAAGATGAAGAGATGGTAGCAGATACTTTTGTTGCAGGCAAATTTTTTAGCACAGGAACCACCTGGAGCAAAGGGATTATAGCAGTTAGAGTACAAAGATTTGTGTATTCACAGTACAGTTATTGAGAAATTATTATACAGGGAAAGATTTTCAATTAGGCACCTAACTTCCATTGAAAATTAGTGGGAGTCAGGCACCTAAGTGCCTTTGAAAATCTGTACCACTGTGATTTTGCAAATCAAGCATGAGAAAAACCTGAGTATTACACATCAGTAGTGCCACAGCCTCCGGCACTCTGATTGGCTGAGAGAATTTAATGTCAGTATAATGAGGTTTATTTTCCTCCTTGATAATAGTGACACTATATCAGTCATTTCAGCAAGATTCAGCATATTTATTCCAGAAAGGAATGGTAGAATTTTCAGCCAATTTAATGACCCTATTGTCTGAACACTTTGGGGAGCTTAATCACTAGAAACACTTAAATTAAATTACTATGTCGTCTCATCTAAGGAAGCCAACTTTTATGTAGAGACTTTGTTCATTTTTGTTGTTCACAAATTTGCAAACTGGATTTCCCTTTAAATATTTTAACAGTTCCAATAAAAAACTGCAGGGTTCCATAACAATGAAATGCCTTATTTTCCTTGGAAATATGAATAAGGGAAATTATTATTTATGAACTGAAAGCAAATACAGTGGGAGGGCTTCTTGGGACACCAGCTGTTGTGTCCTGGCACTCTTGTCATCGAGACTCTCTTCTTTTACCTTTGGGACAGTTTTTAATTAGAAAAGCTATCCATTTCGGGGTAGGCTGGTTATTTGCATGTTCAGTGATGTAGATGAATAAACAACCCCTTACATCCCATCTGCCCCTGCTGTGAGCTCCACAAAAATGGAATTTATGCAGCTCTAGGATTCAACAAATTCCAAATTAAAGCCAATGCACTTTGCATGTTTTTGAAAAACAAAATCTGATTCTAAAGAGTAAAACAGATTTAAAATATAATCTATTTGTAGAGCTGTGTTGAAAGTTATGAATATAATTAAATATCTGAATGAAAATAGTAACTACTCTAAGTCATTTCAGGAGGACTCTGTCAAGGTATCTGAAATGAGTTTTCTAAAATATCATTTTAGTTTTTAACCCACTACTCTGTTTTACAATAACCCTGTGGAAGTTTGAAAATGAAATGTTTCCTTACTGATTTTCCTTTATTATTAGACTAGTTCCATAGTATAGTATTGCTCATTATGGATCAAGTTCAGCCATAAAATTCTAATATTAACTCCTATCGAAGCATATAGGAATTAGTGTGCATTATAGGGTAGCATTTAGTCCTATGAATGCTGGGTGACTGAATTTATTTTTTTAAAAAGAAAGCATATTTGCTTTAAAACAAAATCATACAGGGCCAAATCCTGACTCCTGATATATACATCATGTAAACCCCGTTGGCCAAATAAAACAGCTGAGCTTTATAGTTCTCCCAGCCTTCTCTATCCATCCTAAGACTGTAGTAACTGTGTTTATTTAGAATAGGGCTGCTCCAGTGGTGAAAAGTGGGAGGAACAGAGGGACCATATCCCCAAAATTTTCATATGTGAGCGTGAGGGGTTGTTGGGGATTCTTCAGCTCAGTGAGTCTTAGATCCACTCCTTAGCTAACAGACCCATTTTGGAGCTGTGAGCCAGATGTCTTCATAAGAATGGCCATACTGGGTCAGACCAAAGGTCCATCTAGCCCAGTATCCAGTCTCCCAACAGCGGCCAATGCTAAGTGCCCCAGAGGGAATGAAAAGAACAGGTAATCATCAAGTGATCCATCCCCTGTCACCCTTTCCCAGCTTCTGGCAAACAGAGGCTAGGGATACCATCCCTGTCTATCCTGGCTAAACCACTGATGGACCTATCCTCCATGAACTTTACCTAGTTCTTTTTGGAACCCTGTTATAGTCTTGGCATTCACAACATCTTCTGCCAAGAAGTTCCACAGGTTGACTGTACGTTGTGTGAAAAAATGCTTCCTTTGTTTGTTTTAAATCTGCTGCTTATTAATTTCATTTGGTGACCCCTAGTTCTTGTGTTATGAGAAGGAGTAAATAACACTTCCTTACTTTCTCCACACCAGTCATGATTTTATAGACTGCTATCATATCCCCCCTTAGTTGTCTCTTTTCCAAGCTGAAAAGTCCCAGTCTTATTAATCTCTCCTCTTATGGCAGCCATTCCATACCCCTAATCAGCCATGTGACCCATTGGTTTATCCACAAATGATTGCCAGTCATTTAGCCAAGGAGAGTCTTTCTCCCCTTCCCTTGCTGTGTCTAACTGCCATGTGTTGCATTTGCACTGGGTGGAGTCATAAGATTCACGCCAGGGAAGGGTAGGATCTTTCTTTTCAGAATCTATATCATTGTTAACATCTGCCTGCACAGCAGGCAGGTCACACAGCTCTGGTGGGCTGTGTGTTGTGGAGACTTAGGGTATGTGTACACCGCACTGTAAGCCCAGGGTTTGAACTCAAATTCAAACCTTACCCTCCTTCCATCTACATGCAAACCACAGTAATCCAGAGCTTGGACCCTGGACTCCACGGGGATGGAGGGTCCGACCCTGAGTCAAGCCAGGACCCAGGGTTCAAGCCTATTGCTTTTCAGGCAATATAAGCAGCTCCACTGGACTCATGCTCAGGTAGTCCACCAAAAGTATCCCACTGACCTACTTTCTTTGTCCTCTGGACAGTCAAGTTTGCTGCACGGTCAAGTTTTCCCACACATCACTATGAACAAACGGCTAGAGCAGCCGCATTTTGGGAGGGCACTAGGAAGTCTGCGATATGGGTGGTTGCATTCGGGCCTACATAATACAATGTAGACAATAGACCCCATGTTGGGGCCCAGGGTTCCACAATGAGTTACAAATTAGTGTAGACGCTCAAATGAGTGTACATTAAACCCATGATCTTCTCATTCGAATTCTACTAACGCTGGGCTTACATTGCAGTGTGGGTCAGGGTTTTCCTGTGAAGAATTGGTTGGTGAAGCCCCTCTAACTTAAAAATAAAAAAGGCAGGTCAAATTTTGGGCCACACAACTTTTACAATGTCGCTTTTAAATTAATTATAAATTCCAAAATTAGCTTTTGTGTAATGAATAATTCTGTACAGGACTTCCTTTTGAGGAATAAGTAACTGCCTCCAGCAACTCTCCAATGTCCAGCATATTTTGAGTTAATTATATTATAAGAGTTGGAATTCACCTCTGCATGATTCATTATCACCTGCCACCTATTGACAGCACTCAGGAAAGGATAGAAAAAGCTGCAAAACAGAAAGTAAATTCAGCATGTTATTACTAGGTGAATTAGACATATTCATCTCCAAAAGAAAACAGTGAGAAAAACAGAGTGGCAAAAAAAGCCATAATATATACTTTAAACTGAAGTCAATTAATCTTCCAACATTTCAAACTACAACAAATTTTAATGTATGTATTAAAATAAAATAAACCTGGTAACCAGTGTCAGAATTCTACACAGTACTGAAGGTAAGTGATCCCTGCAATCTAAAATACATGTTATTTATGAAAATCTGTCTTACAAAAACACGTATGAAGACAGAACATGAAGTAAATTTCTTTATTATTTTAAGTGATCAAAGTTTCTCCATTGTGCACTAATTCAAACCACAGTGGTTTAGCCTTAACTTTTATTATGTTTTATTTTCCTTAAAAGTCAATATGCCTGATTCTTGTTTGCCTCACACCTTGTGTAGTTCTTTATACCTGTATAAAATGGCTGATAAATGCTACCATTCTTATTGGGTAACATTTTACACCCACTTTACATCAGTGTAATGACTATACCAGCTGTTAAGGAGTGAAGAATCAGGCCCAATGTTTTGGTCACACAGAACGTTCATGTGGTAATGTTTCCTTTTCAACCCACTTGCTTTTTGTAGATTACCACAAATTAGAGGAAAGCCAAAATATCAACTTAATGGAAAATAAAACCTAGTGAATTAAGGATAAACCTTTGCAGTTCAAATTGGCTGGTGTATATTGGGGAAATTTTGATCACCCAGAAATTTAAAAGTCAGTTTTCTTAAAGAATGCTAGATAAGAGTATCCAAATAAATACATGAATATGACTGTGTACAAACTGTAGGATGTGCATTTGGATAGACCAGGGATGGCCAAACTTACTGACCAGAGCTGCATACTACAATCTTCAGAAATTTGAGAGCCAGGGCGTGCCTGCCGGGGCTTGCGACTGCAGCCTTTCGGTGGGGTGGTGGGGTTGGGGCTTCTGCCATGTGGGGTCTGGGGGTCTTGGAGCTTCAGCCCCATTCCTGCTGAAGCCCCGAGCCCTGGCAGGTGCCTCCCGTGGGGCTGAAACCCCTAGACTCCCGCTCTCTGCTGGGCAGAAGCTCCTAGCCCCATCACCCCACCAAAGGGCTGAAGCCCCAAGCTCCCCCAATCAGTCTGGTAGGCAGAGAATGGGGGGATATGGGGGGCTCCGAAACCTGCATTTTAACTGTAAAAGAGCTGCATGAGGCTCATGAGCCGTGGTTTGGCCACCCCTGGAATAGACTTTACTTGGTCTTTATGTGTTATCATAGGAAAAATATATAATTAGGAGTGTATATTTTTCCTAATTTATAATGTGTTGGAAACAAAGTTATTGTGCTGTTTTTAAATGTATATTTTATTTTAAAATTTTTAATTAAAAGAGAGCTGATGTTTAAAATGTAAGAGGAAAAGGGAGCAGCTGGTGGGGGGGGAGAGGGGAGAACATGCATGTAGACTTCTTAAAGAAAACTTTTTTCATACACCAAACAAAAACACAGCCTCTTCAAATATACTGAAAATAACCAGAGGAATAATCTCCTCTTCACTGATTGGTAAAATATAGTGGAAGTTTCTTTTTTAAAGGAATACCCTTTTCAGGGTTTCATATCAAGGACCCTCATTCAGTTATTTTCAGTGTGATCAGCAGCTATATTGGGACAGCTGCTGAGTCAGTACATAAACTTTATCAATCTTCCCCTTTCTAGGAAATTCCCAGTACAGCCAGCCGCAGGCAGGATACCAACAGGGAGCTGCGCAACAGCAAACATATTCACAGCAACAGTACCCAAATCAGCAAAGCTATCCAGGACAACAACCTGGATATGGTGAGGAAGTCTTCTTTAGCATGTCTTGTGTTTGCAATCCCTGGTATAAATGCATCCATTCTGTACCTAGGAACAAACAGATAAATTGTCTATCTCCCTTTGTAGCTCAAGGCACCAGCTTAAACTTATAACAAATGTAGTATCTGGTTCAGCTCAGTGGATGTTATCACACATCATACAGGATCTCTAACTCCTTGACACCAACGGCTGGGAAAGCTGTGTAGACAGACAGCATGTTTATCCCCATGTTATTGACTTTTTTACAGGTGTGAGTGGCGGGTTATTATACTAGTGCTCAGGCCTCATAAATGTGAAATTTTTATATAATGTAAAGGGGGAGGAATCCCACAAAATCACTATCACCTCACATAGATTTCTTGCAATAGCGTATATGCTTTACTGTCCATTGGTGAGGAAAAGGGTTGAATGTGATCTGAATATTCTTGCACTAGTGCACTAAATGAGAAATTTTGGGGCCATTCTGCTCACAAAATGGTGCTCTCCCCTACCATGTAGAGAATCCAGGCTTGATAGTTGGTCATGATCTCTCTACTCAGATTAGGGTACTTTAGAAGCAGCACTTTCGGTCCCTCAAAGGAAGAGAGCATTTCATATTGCTGATCAGCAAGTAATGGTGTTTGTGGTCTCCAAGAACAATGGTCTGGACATGCTCAGCCACAGGATGGTGGCCACATCACAGGGCTTTGAGACTGCTATATAAAACAATAAGTAATAGAAATATCCTTAGGATTTGAGAAAGGATGTGAATGACCATTTGTGGGGAAAAGAAGCTTTGATTTGCTTCACTGGCACTTACAAGATACATTACTTGCTGACCTTGGCAGCATTCTAGTATAAGAAGTATCTTTTTAATCATCTGTATCCTAGTAAAATAAAAGGCAAACTATAAAAAATTGTTAAAACTACTAGACTGACTTTAATTTAAGCGCTTCACAGTCCTCAGAAATTTTGCCCTTATTTTCTAGTTTTTACCTAGCCTTTTTCAATGGTTTGGAGCACCAGTTGCTGGCAATCTTCTGTGCTGTGACCCAGGAGTAGAAATGCAGTTCATTCAATTTGTACAAACTTATTTATAAACTATGTGACTAAAATGAACAGGAGGAATGTAATCTGAACCTAGGTCCATCAAAACAGGGACTCAGGATTTAGGGATGGTCCAAGTACTATCCTCCAGAACAAGGATTGCTAGTGCACATACCTGCTTTACTCCAAATTTGAAAACTTGACCTTGTTGATATCGCCAGTCCGAGGCATCATAGTTCTGAGGTTGCTCTGGATTCCAGGTCTGCCCTTGAGACTATTTGTAGCTATGCAATTGTACCAACCTTGAATGTCTATCCTTCTATCTAGCAATAAAACCTAGATTTATGATCACTATATTAAAATATTTTAATTTGGCTGTGCAATATTGGTAAACATTTTTGACCACCAAAACCGGACAAATATTATAGGTTTAAATTATAGGCCCAAAATTTGGTTAACAATGTTAAAAACTGGTGGGGAACAACCTTCTAAATATTTTCCCCCAAAATATCCACCAGTACCTCAGAAAATTTTTTAAAAGAACTCCATTTGCAGTTTAAACACAGAATCTACAGACATAAATTTTAAAAAAATTCAGTATCCACATGCAGTTGTCACCAGACTTGCATGTATTACTAAAGTATCTGCATATCCATCAGACCAGTTAAGTGTGTAGCTGGTCATTTGTGCTCACAATAGCATTCACAGGTTGGGCATGAAGTTGCTTGTGCATTTTCTGAAAATAAAGACTACGATATTTCGGGCTTTTCTGACGCAGAGGCTGGCAGTGTTACAGAAACTAATCTTATTCCCAAACTGATGCAGGTATACATTAAAAAAAAAAAAAAAGGTAGAATTATGTTGACTTTTGCATCATCAAAAACAATAATAATACCCAGCATTTAAATCAGTATTTAGTCTTCATACTACTCCTGTCAGGGTAAATATCACTAATTTACAGATGGGGAAACAGTTTAAGTGACTTGCCCATAATGATGAATGGAGTCAGTGTCAGGACCAGGATCGGACACATGCTTACATCACTAGACAATGTGTGTCTTCAACAAAAAAATGGAGAATGCAGCGTCCTTCAAATGGGAAGGACAACCAAAACTGACAGGAAAAAGTCAGTATTATTACAGTATTAAAACCAATGAAGTAAATAAAAAAAAATATAACGTTTTTGGCCTATCTTTTAAATAATGAAATTATCTACAGTAGAACCTCAGAGTTACTAACACCTCGGGAATGGAGGTGTTCGTAACTCTAAACAAAATGTTATGGTTGTTCTTTCAAAAATTCTTACAACTGAACATTGACTCAATAGACTGAAATTTTACTATGCAGAAGAAAAATGCTGCTTTCTCTTTATTTTTTAGTATTTTGCTTTTAACACAGTACTGTATTTGCACCTTTTTTTTTTTTTTTGGTCTCTGCTGCTGCCTGATTGCATACTCCAGTTCCAGTGAGGTGTGTGGTTGACTGGTCAGTTTGTAACTCTGGTGTTCATAACTCTGAGGTTCTACTGTAATGGATTAATTAAGATAATGTGTAGGGATCCAACTCAAAATAAATATTTGCACTACCGTCAATTTTTCCATTGGGGAAATTTCAAAAAGCTATATAACAGTTACTGAATTCAGCCTTTAGATCTCTGGAAGGTAGATATTGTCATTAATTTAAAGCTATTGAAACCAACTCACAGAGTGAGTTACCCTAGGAAGTCAGTGGCAGAGCAGGAATAAAACCTAAATCTCCTGTCTCAGTGCTGTTAACTACAAGCCCTCCCCTGGGTAAATCAAACTTTGGTCATAGGTTTCACTATCTTAATCACAGAACCATAGAAATGTAAGGCTGGAAGGGACCTTGAGAAGTCATCAAGTCCAGCCCCTTTGCACTGAGGATGGACCAAGTAATCCTAGACCATCCTAACAGGTGTTTGTTCTTATTCCACAACCTCCCTTGGCAGCCTATTTCAGAGCTTAACTACCCTTATAGTTCGTAAGGTTTTCCTAATATCTAACCTTAATCTCCCTTGCTACAGATTAAGCCCATTATTTCTTGTCCTACCTCCACTGGACATGGAGAACAATTGATCACTGTCCCCTTTATAGCACCCTTTGAAGACTTATCAGGTCCCTCCTCGGTCTTCTTTTCTCAAGACTAAACATGTCTAGTTAGGTTTTTTTAACCTTTCCTCATAGGTTCTGTAAACCTTTTAGCATTTTTGTATCTGTCCTCTGGACTCTCTCCAGTTTCTCCACATATTTCCAAAAGTGTGGTGTCCTGAATTGGACATACTGCTCCAGCTGAGGCCTCACCAGTGCCAAGTAAAGCAGGACAGTTACCTCCTGTGTCTTACATATAATACTCTTGTTGACACACCCCAAAATATTAACCTTTTTCTCAATTGCATAATATTGTTGATTCATAATCAGTTTGTGATCCACTATAACCCCAAGATCATTTTCAGTAGTACTACTATCTAGCTAGTTATTCCCCACTGTGTAGTTGTGCAATTGATTTTTCCTTCCTCAGTGTAGTACTTTGCACTTAACCATTATTGAATATAATCTTGTTGATTACAGACCAATTCTCTAATTTGTCAAGATCCTTTTGAATTCTAATCCTGTCCTCTAAAGTGCTTGCTACACCTCCCCTGTTGGTGTCATCTGCAAATTTTATCAGCATACACTCCCTCCATTTTCCAAGTCATTAATGAAAATATTAAATAGAACTGGACCCAGGACTGACCCCATGGTATCCCACTAGATATGTCCTCTCAGTTTGACAACAAACCATTGATAACTATTCTCTGAGTAGTCTTTCAACAGTTGTGTACTCACCTTAGAGAAATTTCATCTAGACAACATTTCCCTAGTTTGCTTATGAGAATGTCATGTGGGACCGGGGTAAAAGTAAAATGGAGCTCTTACTGGGGCCTTGGGCAGAAGGGGCAGGGCTGGGGTCAGCATCTCCCAGCAAGCCCGTATGTGCTGCTTGGTCCGTGCTGCCTGGGGCTCCAGCGGTGATTTAAACCCATCTGCGCTGCTGCCTCACTGCTCCTTTTGCACCCCCCTACTGGCAGCCCTACTGGGTCGTTGCTGCCCCTTTTGCGCCCCCCAGTTGGCGGCCCTGCCAATAGGGACCTGGCAGGGCCACTGATGGGGGGCACAAAAGGGGCAGCGATGTCAAAGTGCTAACTGCGGCAGCGTTTTAAGCAGGGTCCTTAAAGAGCTGCATGGCAGTGCTTTAAAGTCAGCGGTACGGGCCAGTAGTGGCGGCTACTTTTTACTGGTACACAGTACCGGCCTGTACCGCCTTACTTTCACCCCGTGTGGGACTGAGTTTACAGCCTTTTTAAATCAAGATATATCACATCTATTGTTTCCATCCACTAGGCTAGTAACCTTCTCAAAAAAAAGAAATTATGTTGGTTTGGCATGATTTGTTCTTGATAAATCCATGCTGCCTATTCCTTCTAACTCTATGATTCTCTAAGTGCTTACAAACTGATTGTTTAATAATTTGTTCCAGTATCTTTCCAGGTATCAAAGTTAGGCTGACTGCTCTATAACTCCCTGGGTCTTCTTTGCTCCCATTTTTAAAGATAGGTAGTATGTTTGCTCTTTGCCAGCCCTCTGGGAAGTCATCTGTCTTCCATGAGATCTTGAAGATAATCGTGACAGTTCTGAGATTGCTTCAACTAGTTCCTTAAATATCCTGGGATGAATTTCATCAGGCCCTACTTATTTGAATACATTAAACTTATCTAAATATTCTTTAACCTGTGCTTTCTCTATTTTGACTTGCATTCCTTCCATCTTGTCGTTAACATTAATTGTGTTGAGTATCTGATCACCATTAATCACTCTTTTTAGTGGAGCAAGCAAAATAGGTATTAAACACCTCAGCCTTCTTGATGTGATCAGTTATTATCTCTCCTTCCCTGCTAAGTAGAGGGCCTGTACTTTCCTTCCTTCCTCTTTCTCTTGCTCCTAATGTATTTAAAGAACCTCTTCTTATTGCCTTTTATGTCCCTTTTAAGGCATGACTCATTTTGTGCCTTAGCCTTTCTGATTTTGTTCCTACCTTCTTGTACTACTCTTTTGTACTGAGAAATTCATCTATGTTTCTACTTTTTGTAGGATTCCTTTTTGATTTTCAGGTAATTAAAGAGCTTCTGACAGAGCCATACTGGCCTCTTACTGTTCTTCCTATCTTTCCTTTGCAGGTCCTGCACAAGGAGCCTCTTCACAGTATTCCAGCTACCAACAGGGACAGGGGCAGCAGTATGGAAGTTACAGAGCTTCTCAGACAGGACCATCTGCCCAACAACAGAGGCCTTATGGCTATGAGCAGGTAAATTATTTTAGCGTCTGCCATAAAGGGTCTGGATTAGCCTTTTTTTCAGGATGTCCTGCCTTGGAAGAACTCAGCTTTTTCTTGCACATAGGAAAAGCTATGAGGTTGAAGACCCAGATCCATTGTCATAGTAGGGAATCCAATGTGAGTGTATTGACAATGCATTATCGGGCCCATCCAATTTTGTAAACCAAAAGACAGTAATCTGATTCAGCCCCCTGAGTGCATGACACAGAAATGATATTATCTTCTAATGTGTCGTATTTTGTAATTTTTAACAGGGTCAATATGGAAACTACCAGCAATAAAGTGAGAAGCTCCTGTATCTGATTCATTTCAATAGTATATCCATCTTTTGAACTGGATGTACTGGCAGTTTTGATTAATTGTAATATGTTGGTTACCCCTTAGCACAAAGCAGCGTCTCTATGTGAACAGTGTTCATTTCATGCTGGATATGAAGCAGTGCACTACTGGTAACAAGACAATGCTTTAATGGTTTGATATATTTGGTGCTGTGTATAGTATGTATGTTGATACAATGCAGAGGTTTTTTTCCCCATTCTTGATGTTTCTAAATAGCTTAGGGGTCATTTGATCAGAGTTTTGATGTGCCCAGATCTGGGAAACAGCTAGGATATTCTGCAATCCAGCTAAATACGAAGATCACTCAGTCACATCTCTGCCCATGCAGTTATTTTAATGTAGGTTATGAACCTATGTTTAACTGGATACTTTGCAGTTTACCTGTTGTATATGCCAGCCTCTGAAATCCATGGCTCTCAATTGTATTACTTTACAGCATGGAGACGGGTGCGTTCTTTATGTTGAATCAATTTCCACACTATAAGACAAAAATAAAAAACAACTGAAGTAATATTTCATTTGCTGAGGACATTATGCTCAGCCAATTTATATAGCTGATTACCCATGTCTTCTAACGTAATATCTGCACAATTCCACATTTTTTTAGTAAAAGGTGTAGAGAGATGATCAAAACCTGCTTTCAAGGAAATATGAATATCCAGAAGCACCTTTTTTAGATCCATGAAAGTATGGTATAAGTATGGTATATGCCATGGTGAAAGAAATAAAAGAGAACTCTGGGAATGAATCTGTAAGTCTACTAGAAATCAGTATTGCTTCATATCATGTTTAGCTGACAAACGTGATCACATTCCAGTCTTAAATATGCTACTCCAAATTTTATCACAACTTATAAATATTCAGGCCAAATTTCCCAGGTTGCTGGTTGTTTGCTCTTTAATTTCTGGTTCTTCTATTGCCCTACCCTAGTTCAGATTTTCTAGCAAGCATTCTAACCGTAAATAAAATCAGGTTATCAAATTGACTTTTTCTGCAGTTATTCATCGCTTTTGCTTTTCTGTAGTAGCTTGATAGAAGTAATTTAGGATTGGTGTAAAAAATCCATCTTTGTTTCAAAGGAAAAATCAGTAATTCAGCTTTAACTGTGAACATTCATTATGCATATGGAAAGGTGATTGTTAATGGGATTCAACCATTAAAGGAAAACCTATAGAGGGAGAATGAGAAATATAGGGACAGTGGTACTTAAAAGCCAAAATGAACAATAAAAGTAAAAAGTAGTTTATATTCAGTTTTACATTTTTTTAATGGGATTTTTACTGCTGAATAAAATATGTCTAAATTGTCTATGACTAAAGGGTTAAAATGGCTAAAATTTATTTAATATACATTTTATTAAAAAGTGAAATAATACCTTACGGTTAACTGGAACTTGAGAGTATGGAGTTAAATATACCCTCTATGAGTTTTCTCCTTTTGAGGTTTTTATTGGATTATATTTTGAGTTGTGGAATTTTTATATTCTGAAAACTAACACCACCCAGAAAATTTCGATATCATGATTCAGGTTTGGATTTGTTTTTCCTGAAAAGGAAAATCTTAATACTTGATAGCTAAATGGTTTATTATTAAATGTTGTTCAAGCTCTGCCCTTGCAGCATTAACACTTCTAATTGCTGATCAGTGAAATGGAGTTAGCATTTTTATTCATTCTTCATTTCTCTTTTCCTTCCTGCTGGTGTTTTCATACAACTGAGTACTTATAAATATCAAATAGGGCACAGAAAAGAAGTTTGAGGGGTTTTTCTAATCTATGTTAATGTTACAGGTAGCCAGGAGAATGCAATATTGTTCCTTGCCAGCTTGAAAATATGCCTTTTATGTGGTTTTTGAAAGTGCTAATATAATCCTTTTGAGAGAATATGGACAACATTTAAAAAAAATTAAACAGCAACATTACTTCTATCTGAAATGTCTTACATTAAGAATTTCTTGAATGTTGTGTATATACTGTATTTGAAAGAGCACTTTGGAAATAGTTTGTACATTTATTTCCTAATTTATACATGATTTTTGGTGTTAATATTTCTAATTGTTAATAACGAAATGTTTATTTAATGTGTTGTCCATTTTTATGTATTAATGTGGAAACAAAAAGTGATGCCAGCATTTTGACTTTTTTCATTAATTGTATCATTTTCTGTAATACAGAATGCTTGAAACTGGTTTAGTTAAAATGAACTGATTGAGAAGCCTATTGATGGTACTTTTCCTATGATGCAAAGACTTTTTTAAAAGGACCAGTGTAATAACTATGGGAGATTCAGTTTTTATTGCAGACTTTTTGGAAACAATGCCTCATCACACTCCCTCCCCGATAATCTGTCGTACTTCAGGTAAAGCTCACTGCATGTGAAAACACCTACTACAGTTTTCAGATGTTCTAAATCAGCGGTTCTCAAACTTTTGTACTGGTGATCCCATTCACATAGCAAGCCTCTGAGTGCGACCCCCCCCCATCAATTAAAAACACTTTATATATATATATAACACCATTATAAATGTTGGCGGCAAAGCAGGTTTGGGGCAGAGGCTGACAGCTCGCAACCCCCGATGTAATAACCTCATGACCCCTTGCAGGGTCCCAACTCCCAGTTTGAGAACCCCAGTTCTAAATCTTGTTCAATCTGCAAAGATCAAGCATTATACTTTTATGCTGAACCGATCTCTGGAGGATAGACTGTAACTTTATGTTGCAGATTAGTCCCCTGCTTTCATGGATGTCACAGGTAAAACTCCCAATGATATTAATGGGAGCAGGCTCAGGCCCAAAAGATGGAGACGAAAGCTCTGATATTGCAAAGATTTATGCTTAACTTTATGCACTGCAAGTACATCTAGTGACTTCAATGGCAGTCCTTCCAAGGGGTAGGTCTGCACAGCACCAAAAGGTTAATTCTCACCCCTGGGTAGACAAATGTGCTAGCTCTACTCTAGATAGCAGGGTGGCCATGGCAGCTGCTAAGGCTAGTGTCCAAATACATACCGGGAGGCAGGCAAGATTGGATCCAGGTGGCTAGTTCCAGCCACCCTAGCCCCACAGCTGTTTTTAGGTACACTACCTTATGGGGAGCTAGCATGCATCTGATGTGGTGGGAAGCATTGTCCCAGCTACTGTGTCGCCAGACCCCAGGAGCGAAGTTAAGCCTGTCTTGGCCAGGCCAGGCCCGGGCTCTATTTCAAGAGCCGTGATAACGGAACACATGAGGAAACACTGACGATTTCAGGACCCCCAGACAAAGCCCTAGGTCGTTTCTAAAGCAGGAGCAGCCTCTGACCAGTAGGGATTTTGTAGCGCGCAGGGGCATCTCCACCCAGAGACCATGCCAGCCAGCTGCTCTAGCAACAGGGACTCTCTCTTCTTGTGTCTGGGTCCCAGCCACCTGGGGCTGTACACGCTGCGTCCCCCCCACACCCCATCCCCATGGCCGGGGCCAGAGCTTGAGCTCCGTGGGCAAGGCAGGGATTGGGTGACTCGAGGCCATCTCATGAGCTAGTTCTTCGCCCAGCCCCAGGCTCCTGCGTGCCCGTAGCCCCGCTGGCGG
Source organism: Lepidochelys kempii (assembly GCF_965140285.1). Classification (NCBI taxonomy): domain Eukaryota; kingdom Metazoa; phylum Chordata; order Testudines; family Cheloniidae; genus Lepidochelys; species Lepidochelys kempii. The sequence goes on along the minus strand of NC_136392.1, from coordinate 8,705,015 downwards.
GAGAGGGGGCGCTCAGCCGGCTGAAAGCCAGGAGGAGAGGAGATAGCGCGGCTCGAACCCAAATAGAGCCGCTAAACTGGGCCCACATTTGACCGCAATGCTTTTCCCGCGCTTTTCATACCTACCGGAGAGGAAGGGGACAGAACTGCGCGTGCGCCCATCTGACGGGCGAGGACGTAATTTGGGTGAGGTCGTGACCTCTGCGTCCAAGTGAACGTGGTACGAGTGGGCGGGTCCGCCACAGGAAAGTTCCTCGCGGTTGGTGGGTGCTATGCAAGGTTCGGATTTGGGGAAGAGTGGCTGGAGCAGGGCCTGGCTGTGAGGCGGCGCGGGGGGGGGGGGGGGCGCGCGCAGGGGCTGGCTGTGAGGCGGCGCGGGGGGGGGGCGCGCGCAGGGGCTGGCTGTGAGGCGGCGCGGGAAGGGGGCGCGCGCAGGGGCTGGCTGTGAGGCGGCGCGGGGGGGGGGCGCGCGCGCAGGGGCTGGCTGTGAGGCGGCGCGGGGGGGGCGCGCGCGCAGGGGCTGGCTGTGAGGCGGCGCGGGGGGGGGCGCGCGCGCAGGGGCTGGCTGTGAGGCGGCGCGGGCGGGGGCGCGCGCAGGGGCTGGCTGTGAGGCGGCGCGGGGGGGGCGCGCGCGCAGGGGCTGGCTGTGAGGCGGCGCGGGGGGGGCGCGCGCGCAGGGGCTGGCTGTGAGGCGGCGCGGGGGGGGCGCGCGCGCAGGGGCTGGCTGTGAGGCGGCGCGGGCGGGGGCGCGCGCAGGGGCTGGCTGTGAGGCGGCGCGGGCGGGGGCGCGCGCAGGGGCTGGCTGTGAGGCGGCGCGGGCGGGGGCGCGCGCAGGGGCTGGCTGTGAGGCGGCGCGGGCGGGGGCGCGCGCAGGGGCTGGCTGTGAGGCGGCGCGGGCGGGGGCGCGCGCAGGGGCTGGCTGTGAGGCGGCGCGGGCGGGGGCGCGCGCAGGGGCTGGCTGTGAGGCGGCGCGGGGGGGGGGCGCGCGCAGGGGCTGGCTGTGAGGCGGCGCGGGGGGGGCGCGCGCAGGGGCTGGCTGTGAGGGGGCGCGCGCAGGGGCTGGCGGGGGGGGGGCGCGCAGGGGCTCTCTGCTGCTGAGTAAATAGAAAAGGAGTGAGCTGTAGCTCACGAAAGCTCATGCTCAAATAAATTGGTTAGTCTCTAAGGTGCCACAAGTCCTCCTTTTCTTTTTGCGAATACAGACTAACACGGCTGTTCCTCTGAAACCTGAGTAAATAGAGGTTCTGTATATTATATATAGTCCATGCTTCTGAACAGCCTTGCAGTAATGAATGCATGTGCACAGGCATTAGTGAGGGGAAATCAGTTTGGGGAGGTATATGTGCTTGGTGTCTTACTCTCAGAAGGCTATTACAGCGATTGAGTAAGAACATATTGGTGAAATATTGGTCAATCCCTGGACCTTGGCTTTCTAATCCATTATGTGTTTCATGATGTAAACTGATTTTTTGTTCTCTTGACTTGCATGTGAAATTTGTTTCTAGAGCCACAAAGGTGAATTTTAGTTAGTGGTTTTCCTTTGTCTATAATTTTCACTTTCTAGGTGGATATGCTGGGATCTAAAATCTTGTCATCAAGAACATGGACTTTGTTGGACGGCTTACGGCAATGGAGACCTGTATATTCACCACATATACAGAGTTGCTTATTGCAGCAGCATGTTAATTGCTGGCAGAGGATTCTTTCCACAAGCTGTGCAAAGTGTGCAAAAAAACAACGGCTGAAACAAAAAAGAGCAATATCAGAAAAGAAGCTGGTAAGTCTAAACTAAAATTCAGATAGGCTAACCTACGATTTGTTCAAAGAACTTGTTGTATGCTAAAAGAACACACCAGTCCTAGAGATGAGTGTTTTGTGTATATTCCCCACTTACCATTGTCATTCTAAGGAAATATTTTTATGAAATATAATTAATTTTGGATAGTGGGAAAAAATAGTTGTAAATAAGTATTTCATGTAATAAAAATCTCAGTTCACAGTGACGTTATTCATGATTACTTCAATGGTAGTAGTAACTATAGGAGTTGCTTTTCTGTAGAGCAGTGGTTCTCAATCAGGGGTACATGTAGAGGTCTTCCAGGGGGTACATCAGCTCATCTAGATATTTGCCTAGTTTTACAACAGGCTACATAAAAAGCACTAGTGAAGTCAGTACAAACTAAAATTTCATACAGACAATGACTTGTTTATACTATATATTCTATACACTGAAATGTAAGTCCAGTATTTATATTCCAGTTGATTTATTTTATAATTATATGGTGAAAATGAGAACCTAAGCAATTTTTCAGTAATAGTGTGCTCTGACACTTGTATTTTTATGTCTGATTTTGTAAGCAAGTAGTTTTTAAATTAGGTAAAACTTGGGGCTACTCAAGACAGATCAGACTCCTGAAAGGGGTACAGTAGTCTGGAAAGGTTGAGAACCACTGCTGTAGAGGTTTTAATGATCATAATTCTCTTTTGGGTTGGAAAAATGACATAGAACAAAACATGTTTGTTTTTTAGACAGTTGCTATTCTAAAGTTCAAGTAGTGTTTTGCTTTTTTTGTTTTTTTTTTAAAGAACTTATGCAACTCACAAATTGCCTAGATTTAATGGCTGGTTAATCATAGGCTTTCTCTTTTTTGTTTCGGCGCTTCCTTTTGGTTCTATATTTCAGCTGCAGGGAAATGAATTCATTTTTTATAATAAGCAATAAATGAATCTAGTTAATTTAAAACAGCAGTTTGCAATTTTGCCGTTTGGTGGTGCTAACTACACTTGAAAAAAGAGGCTTTTTAGCAACGGTCACATTTTTATGATAGAACCTCAACGTTACAAAAACCTTGACAATGGAGATTGTTCGTAACTCTGAACAGAACATTTTGTTTGTTCTTTCAAAAGTTTACAACTGAACACTGACTTAATAGAGCTTTGAAACTTTATTGTGCAGAAGAAAAATGCTGCTTTTAATTATCTTAATTTAAATGAAACAAGCACAGAAATAGTTTCCTTGTTAATCTTTTTTTAAACTTCCCTTTATTTTTATTTGTTTGCTTTATTTATTTATTTTTGTGTCTGCTGCTGCCTGATAGCATACTTCTAGTTCCAAATGAGGTATGTGGTTGATCTATCGGTTCATAAATGTGGTGTTCGTAATGCTGAGGTTTTGCTGTACTAGTGATTGTGCAAAAGCAATTTTGGTTATTCAATAATTGGATTTTTCTCAGGTGCTTGGGTGTCACTTTACTAGTAACAGAATTTTTCACCACTCAAGTTATTTTTATATTTTAAAAAAATCCATTCTCCACCTGGTTGTAAAGTCCCTTAGCATGTTTTGTATTACCATTTGTAAGTAAATTTTTCTCTACATCTTGACACACATGAAAATACCTATGTACATGCCAATACTTTTATAGCACTTTTCACCTGAGGATCCCAGAAAATTTTCCAAAGGTCAATGGATAAGTATTGTTATCTTTATTGTGCATAGAGAAGATAAAATGACTTGCCCACTGTAATGCAGTAAATCAGTGGGAGAACGGGCCAGAATCTAGGACTCTTCACACTGTCTCCTGCTTTTACCATTGGACCACTGCCTATGGGAAATATTTAGTGTTCCCCACTCTGCCCCATTTCCAAGAAGGACCTTTCCGTAAATTTTTGTGTTGGAACATCGGATTGTTCTGTCTTATTAAATGAAGATTGACCTTTGCATGAAGAATGGCATAATTGGAGTAGGGAATAGTGAACTGATACCAGAAAATAACCCTCCCCTTCACCCGTCATGCAAACTTTAGCTCATGTATAAGGACCAAATCTACTCCTATCTCAAATGTTTGAATGCCTCATTCCTTCCATTTTGTACTCATGAGTAGAACAAAAGTGCTAGATGCTACTATTTGTATTACAGTAGTACACAGAGCTTCCAAATCAGGATTGCGCTAGATACTGTGCAATCATGTAAGAAAGATGCAGTCCCTGCCCAGAGGCTCTCTTTAGAGAGTCTCTTCTGTAACTTTCCAGCCCAGGTTTGTAGGCTTGAGGTTCAAATATTTCAGATAAGCAGCAAGGAGTTCAGCTTCTTATTATTGCAGAAGTCTAATGCCTAATATTGAGGTTCAGTCTCCATTAGTTTGAAGTGAATGATAGCTTGTGCCAGAGAACAGTTCCATCTTTACAATATTATTACAGCTTGCTATTTTTATATCTTAGTGCTGCTGAGACCCACATATCTTCCTTGTATCATCCATAGTTCACTGCATGGTTGTTTTTTTTTGGACACTATGCACAAAATGCCTTCAGTTTTTCCCACTCTGTTGGAAAAGTTCTTACAAATTCCAGGATCTCAGATCAGATGCTGGAAACTCTCTGAATTTAGTCAGCATGGAGCATACAGACTTTTAAATATGCTTAGACTGGCCTTTTTAAATTTTTCCATGTACTGCCAACTACCTAGGTCACTGAGTTTCCTTGCTTCTTTCAGTAGAAGAAGAGTTCTGTGTAAGCTTCAGAGCTTGTCTCTTTCATCATCAGAAGTTGGTTCAGATATTACCTCGCCCATTTTTTCTTTTTTTCAGTAGATGTTCATTGTCATTAGAATAGTTCCCTAATATACATAATTAGGGAGGACGATCTTTCAGCATCTTCTCTCTGGAATTTTTTGCCAGTGGAAACTCAAAGATGTATGTTAGATGTTTTTGTTTTAAGGGTCTCTTAACATGTGTGATCCTGTGTACGTTCTTCAAGATAATTGCTAGGTTAATGGGCTTTCTTTGGTTGATGTCCGAACTGTAGCTATGCTATAGATTTTGATTTTCAAATGGAAATTGAAATTCCTGACGTTTAAAGATAGCTATGTTTTGTAGAAGCCTTCAGCTTGTTGAGACAGAGGTCTGATAATGTTTCACTAAACTGTAGAGAAATCATATGAAACTATCTCTCCATTGCAGACCCGATATTTTGTAGATCATCGAAGAGTGTGTGTGATTGGAGGCCACGGAGGACCGGGTATTAACTCTTTTCACAGTGAGCCTAGAAAAGAGTTTGGAGGTCCTGATGGTGGAAACGGAGGAGATGGGGGCCATGTTATTTTGAAAGGTAAAAGTTGCATATCCTTTTTGTCGTGTACACCATAGATTAAGGGATGGCATGGTAAATATTGTCCCTTTGTTTAAAGGTATTTTTGATGTCTTTCCACAAACTGAGTTTGAGTGCTAGAATTGATAAATATATATGACAGGGAAATGTTTTTCTTCACTCCATCTGTTCTTTGCAGTACTTCCAAACAGCCACTGCAAAGGGGATGTGAATGACGCTGATATTCTTACGTAATCTAGCTAGAAAATATTTCAGGTCAAACTGATTTGAAAATCGAATACCTTTTTAATATCTCATAACATATGCCTCGGAAAATACTAAAGTATTCTGTCATCTTCCCACACTGACGCAGATTGCCCCTGAAGCAGGGAGTAAAGCCAACATTTATTCTTTATAGAACTAAACACACACATTCCAGGTGCGCTTCTTTGACCTTGCCTTTAGTAATAAAAATGCATGGCACAGCAAACATAAAAAGCTACAAAAATGTAAGCTAGATAAATACTAAAAAAATCTAAGGTAACTTCTTGGGAGGGGGAAAAAAAAGAACAAATATGACAGATGCTAGTCATGTGTCTAAATGCACTTCTGGAAGACTCTCAGGTGCTACAATATGAATGAGGGTGGTGTCAGAATCCAAGAAGAATAAAATACACACTTAAAAATGGATATAGTGTATGACCTTTAAAACAGACTTGAAACTACTAATTGGCTTAATATCTGTGGAACGCGCAAAGCAGAGAATTTTCCTAGATTGTTTTAAATCAGTGATTTTAAACTTGTTTTGCATTTGTGCTTTGTAGTTATTTTCCTAAAGAAAGGTTGATTCTCATTGGCTGGTAAACATTAAACATATTGATTTGTAACTAAATATAGCCTTGACACTAAATTTGGTACTTCTTTTTGCTAACCATCAGGATATACTATATCTATACACATTTATTTAAGCCATTATGTAGTTTAACATACATTTATTAAGATTCATTTTTCACACTTTTTATGATAAAAAATGGAAAATGACATTTCTTATTTACTAAGTGATTCCTTTTTTATTCATGATTTGTGTCAAGTTGCATTTGGATGGAAATTAGAATTCATTTAAAAATGCGCAAAAATAGTATTTGAACATTTGTTTTTGATTAGTTAAATAAAACTACCTGAAATGTGCTGGATACATAAGGAAAAAAGTAAGTTAATCAAAACAGGTTTTGCATTCAAAACTAAGGGATTTATTTAAAAAAGGAAGTATCTGGAATTAGTGAATTGAACTAGTTGTTTTTGGTCACCATGTCTTTCAAGATTTTAGAAGTAGTAGATTGTATCTTCTCTCACCTCGTTTTTATCCATAGATTGAAAGAGGACAACAAACCTTCCTGCTTAATTTCCAATCAGTATCTTAACTTTGAATGAAATAGTCATTGAATTTAACTAGCTAAATAAATAACAAGGAAGAAAATATTCTCTTTATATCTGTGGAAGAGGCTGCTGCTGTCAAAACCTGGGTTAGCACTTCAACAAACTCTGATTTCGAGTACTTAGCCAGTAACTCTTACAAGTCCAGTGGTTTGACTTTCTTCAAAACTTTGGTAGCAAACAAACGGCTTGAATATTTTTTTATTTAATTAAAATTATTTTAATAGAGTATAAGATTAGCCCTTAATATCGGTTGTCATAATTTTAAAATAGGTTTATTTTTTTTAAAACGAATTAAATAAAAAATCCAACTTTTTAGTTTAAAAAGAAATAGTCAATCTTTATCCACTGAGTTTTCATAACAGAAATGGAGAACAAAGACTGGAGGTTTTGTCAGAGGCTTTTTACTGTGGTTAATGTTTGATGTTTTGGGAAGAATAGGACTCTTGTGTTTTGCTCTGAAATTAAAAGTTATTTCCAAAAGCACTAAATCTGCTCATCAGACATACCTGTTTTTTAAAAAGAAAAGGAGTACTTGTGGCACCTTAGAGACTAACCAATTTATTTGAGCATAAGTTTTTTAGTTTCATTTGTCTCTTACCTTGTTGTTTGGAGTTACTTGCATCTTTCAAGGGGAGAAGAGACTTCTAACTTTCTGGTTTTGTGTCAGCAATTCTATATGGAATTTGTCTTGGCTTTAGGTAACTTATTTTGAGTTGGTTGGGCCCACTTTTAAAACTGCGAATTAAGTTCAGAATAGTTTAATCAAATTTGGGGAAAAGAGATCCCTTGGGACCAGCAGAAATGTGGAATCATTGTCACAATACCCCAAAAAGTGTCATCTTACTGACTTTAACAACTAGAGAGGAGTTATACTACTCTCTATTGGGGGGGAAGGTGTGTGTGTGTGACATGGTCCAGGATGAAGAAGCAGTGGATGCAAAGTTTAGAAGAACAGGCACGATTAAGGCCCAAGAGATCCTGTGTAGATCAGATAGTCTCACTAACAATCATCTTAGAAGAATGAATAGAATGGCAAGCTCTGCCCTTACCAGTTTTGGATTTTTGTCAAAAGGCATTTGATAGCCGGGGGGGGGAGACATATATTGCAGAATATTCCTCAGTCCTATGGAATCCCAGCTAAAGTTGTCAACATCATCAAAGCATGGATAGCTATGCAAAATGCTCTGTAAGGTTGAACAGTCAGACAACAGTCTCGTTCATCATGGCATGAAACAGGGCTGCATTTTATCACCTCTCTTGTTTGGCATAGCCGTAGACTGGATAAAGAAGAAGTGTATTAGCAACACAAACACTGATATAGCATGGGTAGATGGCAATGTCTAGAAGACTTAGACTTTGCTGATGATATTTCGCTACTGAGCGAAACGCGTGAAAAGTTACAAAGATAGACAACCTGGCAAAAATAGCAGGCCACCAGGGTTCAAAATTAGTTCTACTAAAACTTCATTGAAACCCAGAATCAAATAGTAACATCACATTAGAAGGCAAAAACCATCAAGAAAGTAGAATAGTTCACCTATCTAGGCAGCATCATATTGTCCAGTAGAGTTCACAAGAAGGAAGTGACCTCAAGGACAGGAAAGGCCTCCACAGCATTTACTAACCTCAACAATGTATAGAAATCTAAGCTCTAGAACACCAGAAGAAAACTGAGAATTTTCAATTAAAATGAAATCTCAGTGCTAACATGGCTCCAAAAGCTGAAGATCTTACATTTTCTATCAAACATTAAATGGAAAATTAGACACCTTTAAAAATAAATGCTTATGAAAGATTCTGGGCATTGGTTGGAAAGACTTCATCCCCAGCAAAGAGAGCTGAGAAATCCATAACCAGCTGCTCGTTCCCACCAGTATCAGAAGGAAGTGTTTGGATATTTTTGGGGCATGTACTCCGGATGCCAGCACAGACTCTACCATGAAGCTGTCATGTGGATACCAACTGAGTTGAGGAAATGAGTGCCCAAGAGACACCTTAAGAAGAATCCTTAGCAGGGAGGGCAGAACAATTGATGTCAGCACCATAAAGCAGAAGGAAGCAGCAACAAATGACGGAGGGAAATGGAAGAAACTAGTTTCCACCATGTGCACCAACGTTGGAACTGGAAGGATGTAGAATAAATCAAATATTAAGTCTTTGAGGTTCCCTTCCTTGTGCTTGTAAAGAATCATTTTTTAAAAGTCTGATATTTAAGCTTCTCAAAAATATTTTTTAGCAATTTTAAAATAAAACTTTTTTAGTGTTTAGTCACATTACAATAGTTCCTTTCATCCTTACACTTATATGGGATCTTGCATTCCAAAGCATCTCAGAGTTTTACATACTACATTGACAACAGTAACTTCATCCATCACAGACATGCCTCCGCTTCTGTTGTGAAATACAACTTTTTTTTAAGAACTCATCAACACTACACAACAACATAAAACAGGCAGTGAGGAATGCCAAATCCCATTGAGGCTGGGCTGTAGGAAGACTACAATGAGAGAGAATGTAATTTTGCAAATTGGAATTTGGCCAACATAAATACTGTACTTTCTAATGACCGCAAGTGATCATGATCTGATTTGAGTACTGCTCCAAAAGGCAACAATTCTAATTACACATTCTACAGTAGTATCATATTGAGTTACTGATTCATCACTACTGATTAAGAAGGGAGTCACCTCTACCGGATAATAATAGTTAGCACCTATATAGTGTCAGCACTACTTTGGAGAGTGGTTTGGATGTTTCTTGGAAGTTTCACTGTCATCTACAGAGCAAGTCTGATCTAGGATAGCTTGTGAGATTATTATTAGTTGTAGTACAGTGGCACACAGAGACTCCATTATAATGGGTACTGTACAAACAGAATAAGACACAGTTTGATAAGATCACAGCTTGTGTGGCGTGATTTAAAAAAAAAAGAAGTCCAGACTCTTTGTGAAACATTTAAAAACACAGTGACTTGTCAGAAGGACTTGTCTTTTTATTAGTACTCATATTGCTAACCCAGTAAATAGCAATGGATTGATTACTGTGAAATCATAGATGTTCTTTATTGGTTAATAAATTTGTTTTGTAGTGGGGTTACTTCCGTTGTTTCTATACTTTATAAACTTAAGCATATAAATAAAACGGTGGAGTTTTACTTTAAGAGAATTGACATCATATACCTCCCCTGGACTCTCACTAGCTTATGGAATGCTTCTGTCTGTGGTATACTGCAAAAGATAAAGGGGTCAAAAGATGATTCTACTGTATTTCTTTTAACACAAGAATGTTTTTAAAGTGTGTTTTGCTTTATAGCTGACCAGCAAATCAAATCACTGGCTTCAGTCCTCCCATTGTATCGAGGCTTTCATGGAGAAAGAGGGAGAAGCAAAAACTGTTATGGAGCCAATGGTGGATACACGTATATTAAAGTAAGATACTATTGCTGACTACTTTGAAAGTTTTATATGAGAATTCAGGCCTCAGTCCTGCAAAAGCTTACCTGTGTGAGTAACTTTATGCATGTGAGTAGTCCTAGTGGGACTAGTCAAAGTGAGTGTTCATAGCATCTGGGCTAGTTCACACACAGGCATGACCAAACCGCTTTGTTCTCATTGTTCATACCAGAACCTCTTTGAAAGAGCATGCTGCATCTGGCTAAAACAAATAGTGACCAGCCTTTGCTTCTAGAATTCAAATAGGCAGTGCAGTCAAACACACAACTTGTTAAATTAGAGCAGTATTTTTCCCAGGCTAGTTCTGCTACCTGGGACATGTCCATTTTGATGCCGATCACTACTGTGCTTACCAAGCTCATGACTATATTTTCTAGCATTGTTGTTTGTTCTTTCCGTTTGTCTGCAGATCCCACGTGAAAACAGGTTTCACACTTTATTGTATGGTTTATTAGCACAAATGAAGGGAGGCTTCCCTCGCTTCTAAGCCTTGTCTTCATTAGAAAGAAAGATGTATTTTTAACAGGTTAGCTAGGGTTTACGTTGACCAACTAATATATTTACATCTACAACTTGCCTTGTCTCCACTAAGACTTTAATACACTAGCTAACACGCACTAAAAAGTACCATTTTTTTGCCTACTGTAGATACAGCCCTAAGCTTTATACCTGTGTTTAGTGTTATCCATAAAGTCAATCTTCAGAGTCTGTTTTGGAATTGTGTCAGCTGTTGGGGTGTGTCTTTATGTATTGATAAATTTGTGGAAATGCCCAAAGTCAGGTAAGCACTTCTCAAGTAGAGAGGAAGACAAGAACCAGACAGATCACACACATACACCTCTACATGCATACCCGAGCAAGGTGGTAATAGTAATGCATCACGTTGGTTCAGTTTTTTTATTAACAAACAAACAAACAAATTCCCTGTCTGCTTATGTCTGTGCTACTTCCTTATTTTTTAATTCGTTTTAAAATATAAATCATTCTTACTTTGCTTTTTAGCTACCCAGTATGATCCATAATCTCCTTATGCCCCCCTGTTGGTATCCTGAATTGGTTCACCATCAGTTTGTGAAACCTGGGACTGGGAACACAAAAAAGCACAAAAAAAAATAGTATGGTACCATTAAAGTTCTTAATGTCCGACACTGCTGTTTGGGTCGAGAGTGAGAGTGCTTATTTGGCCTCTCCTGCTAGATCTGGGTCGTAATGACTCTTTTCACACTTTCACCCAGCTGGGAGATGGAGGGTTGTGGTGTTGGCTAGACCCTGAAAACATTGCCAGCCGTCGGGAACTGCTGAACAGTACTGTTAAGTATTTGAACTTTCATAGTTTGTTTTTGTTTAGGACTTTCTCTCTTTTCAAGGTTCCTGTGGGCACTGTAGTTAAGGAGGATTGCAAAACTGTGGCTGATCTTGCTCAGCATGGCGAAGAATATGTTGCTGCTTATGGAGGATCTGGAGGGAAGGGTAACCGGTTCTTTCTGTCCAATGAGAATCGAGCACCAATGACAGCCACTCTAGGAGAATCAGGTCAGGAAAGAGTCCTCCATCTGGAGCTCAAGACTATGGCACATGCAGGGCTGGTGAGTATTGCCTCTTTTGTTTTATTAACCTTTGGCATACGCTTTCAGGATGTCACTTGGCTAGCTGACGAAAGAATGTTGCTTTGTTATATTTTGTTGTTTTCGCAGCAAGTTTGTGTGGGAGATGAATGACAATGATTACTTAGTAGAGGAGTATCCTGAGTAGCCCTTCTGTCACTTTTTTTGCTACCACTTTATATATAACTTGATGCCATATGTCTTTGGTAAAAGGCTTCATGCTAAATCAACAGGAAACAAGGTACGGGCTTCAGTAATAATTGCAATAATAAAACATTTTGTCCCATAAATGTCTCTTTAGAATACGTCTTGACATAACAGAGGGCTTGAATGTATGCAGGCAGCAAAGTTATCAGGGATCAAACCCCCAATCTTTGGCACTTAGGGGCTTCTGCCACTGAAGGAGAACTTTTGGATGCTGCTTTTAAAGTAATTGGACAAGCTGTTTCTGGGAGACATGATGGCATGCACTGAGACAGCATGTTACACCTAGAAGCCATCAAGGAACACTTATGGCTCTTAAATAACACCCCTTTTTAATAAAAACATAATCATCCTTCAGTCTGTCTTTACTTTGCATTGTTATGGGTATTAAATGTTTAACTTTGTTAGCTTTTTGTATAGGTTTCAGATATGTAAATTTTGTCTTAGCATTTAAGTTTGAATGGTATGCTAATGCTAAGTCAATTTATTGTTTAATCTGATTTCATTTTTAAATCCGTGCAATTTTTTGATCTCTCTGGTGGAGCTGTTGAACAAACCCTTATTTTACAACAGTATGTAAAGGGCATGAATCTTACAACATTTGTCTGGCCCATAAGAGCTTTGTAAAGAAAAAGAAATGAACTAGCATGGCTGGTTCAATAAACTTAGCCGTATTTTAGCTTGTGCAGTCTACTCTGGGTCTTAAATTGGCAGCACTAAATCCAGCATTTTGAGTCCTAGCCTATGCCCATAGAAGCCAATGGGAATTTTGCCACTGACTTTAATGGGAGCGTTATCGGGGCTTAAAATTGACACTGTGAAATCATGAGTTTCCAGATCTCTACCATACTTATTATGGCAGTTGTTCAGAATGATTATCCGAAGCAGGCTGGAAAATCTGATTCAGTTTCTTGTGAGTGCTGTTGACACTGCACACACACTTGTCTGTATCAGACAGGATAGCCTATAACTGTTCTAAGGCCATTCCTCCCAGAAAGCGTAGACTTCCTAGGAAAGTGTTTCAAGATGTAGGCTTTAGGAGTCAGGGGGAACTAGCCTCCGAGAGAGACTGCAATAGAAGAATAAAAAGAAAAAAATGTTAGGTTACCCACAGAGCATATTGTGGTTCTGTTACCTTACAGTCCAAATGAGATGATTGGTGATGGTTACTCCTAGTAGTCAGATGTATGATAGATCCGCCACCATTCATGGCATGAAAATCCTGTCCATGGAAAAAATGACAAGCCTTTTGTCAGAATCAAGTAGATTTTTATAATGTATAGTCGCCATTTTTTTGGAATTTGAAAATAAATACATAGCTGACAAGTGGTTGACCAACCAGAGATGGGTTTTTTAAAGTAATAAATACAGATTATGAGTAAGACTTGTTCAGGCTTGTATGGAAAGCTCATATATGTTAATGATATAATGAAAAATTAAAAATAGAGAAAAAAGTGCACCCAGATATCTTTAGACATGAGCATGCAAAACTGATTCGTTTGGTACAAACGGCTGTACAGCTCTGAGTTATGACAACTACTAAAGAACCATTGATGTATATTTGCAAATGTAAACACTCTTTATTTTGGTTAATCTGGAATTGTGGCCTGGTTAAATATTTGTGTTCCAGGTAGGATTCCCCAATGCTGGGAAATCATCACTTTTGCGAGCAATCTCCAATGCAAAGCCTGCAGTGGCTCCCTACCCATTCACAACCTTAAATCCACATGTAGGCATTGTTCACTACCAAGACTATGAACAAGTGGCAGGTATGTGTTATGAGATTTTGTTTATATAATAATTACTACTTTTAGTTGTGACATCTGATTGTCTCCCTTTATGTCCCTGCTTGAGACAGTAAAAACTGTAAAAATGACTCTTTAGGAGCTTACTAGTTCTAGGGAACTACAAACCTGATGTAAACATGAAATAGGTTTTAAACCTAGTATTGTTTTTCATGTATGTACTCTTGACCTCAGACTTCTCTGGTGAAATAACTTGATTTTTTTAGGGCTGCAGGAGACAGACAAACTCATACAATGCCTTCTTAGAGACTACATTGAAAGGGAGCTACATAAGTACCTAGACCGACAGACAGACAAATAGAACCCCTTATATTAAAAATGTTCACATTCAGTTCTCTCTCATTTATAGTTGCTGATGTTCCTGGTATAATAAGAGGAGCTCATCTAAACAGGGGCCTTGGATTGGCCTTTCTGAGGCACATAGAACACTGCCGCTTTCTCTTATTTGTGGTGGATCTGTCTGTGTCTGATCCATGGATTCAGCTCCAAGACTTAAAATATGAACTGGAGCAGTATGAAGAAGGCTTGTCAAAGAGACCTCATGCTGTCATTGGAAATAAGATTGATCTTCCTCAGTCAAAGGCTAACTTACTACTACTTAAGGAGCGAGTGGAGCAGAGCGTCATCCCACTATCTGCATTGACAGGAGATAATCTGGAGGAATTATTGTTGCACCTAAGAGATTTGTATGATGCCTATGTAAATACTGAACAATCACGTAGACAAAATCCAGTCAAATGGTAGGAACCAGAGCTCCCATGAACCCTAAGCTGAATGGAGGAGGAAAACAACATTTATTGCAGGATGTTCAACCTGTAGAATTCTTTGCCAGAGGATGTTGTGAAGGCCAAGACTATAACAAGGTTCAAAAAGAACTAGATAAATTCATGGAGGATTGGTCCATCAATGACTATTAGCCAAAATGGGTAGGGTTGGTGTTCCTAGCCTGTGTTTGCCAGAAACTGGGACTGGGAGACAGGGATGGATCACTTGATTACTTGTTCTGTTCATTCCATCTGGGGCACCTGGCATTGGCCACTATCGGAAGACAAGATTCTGGGCTAGATGGACCTTTGGTCTGACCCAGTACAGCTGCTGTTATGTTATTATGATGTATGTGTAGGAGAAACATGGGGCACAGGACACAACACACTGTAAATTTGTTCTCGATTACTGCACGAAACAAATCGAACTATAAGCATCTCCTATTTTTGCAGCCATTAAATTTTGTTGGAAAAAGCTTGTGAGACTTGTAGTGGTGATGTGCATAACAAATTGGCCTGTAATCTAAGGAAACTTGCATACAAGTTCTGGTTTACAGTAGGTTATACTAGACATTTTTCGTAAAATACTTAATTAACTTTAGGAAAAACAAATAAATATGCACATACACATTTCCATATCATTCTAATTTATTTATGCAGGATTTTTTTTTGCAGACTCAATAATAAAACTAATGTACAGTTGTCTCTCTTCTTTACTAAACTGAAACAGACTAGAAACATGAATACGTTGCTTTGCACATTCTAATTTTTTTTCTTGTTAAATCTTTTGCTTTTTTTTAGACTTCCTAGTTACCAAGTCTCCTCTGAAAAGTGATATTAAGAAACATACAAATATCACTTTTCACAGCAGACTTATTCAGCCCTGGCAAGCCTGGGGATAAATTAAGCCCTGGATGGGGAGGTGGATATGGAGGCAGCAGGGGACAGGAGCACTGGGGGAGGCAGTGAGGGCCTGGTGTCATGTGCGGGGGCTGACCTTAGGGGCAGAGCCCACCATCGTATGTCTGGGATATGAAGCCTAAAGCCTATGGCTGGAACCTGCCACCCGCCATCCCAGGGCTGGAGCCTGACGCCACCAGCCTTGGGAAGGTGGGGAACTCACTGGCTATCTGTTCTTCCAGCATTTGTGTCTCCAGAGGTGGGCAAGGCCCAACCATTGCTGGCGGCCGTGGGGGAGGGGGCTGCGGCTTTGCTGACCTCCTCTTCCTTCCCTCCCACCCCCCCAAATCACTGCCCAGGAGGTTGTGGCTGCAAGAAAAGTCACTTGTGGCTGCATATGGCCATGGTGCCGCATTTGAGAAACGTTGCTTTAGACACTGTCAAGTCCAAATCTGTCATTTTAAAGCCCCTTATCACTGCTGCTGTGCAAACTAAGTATTCTGATTTTGGCTGATCAGCATTCTAAACGGCCTCATATCAAAACAGGAACTTCCATACTTCCATGCCTCCCTTTCTGTTGCCATTGTATCATACAAATCCATACCACTTAGCAGTGCTTCATCTGCTCCGCAAACTCTTTTTAGGGGCTTTAAAGCGCGATATATCTTGTGAACCACAGTTGTCATTTAAGGCCTAAGAAATTTGGGGAAAAAAAGTGGGTTAATTGTATCCCTGCTCTATTAGCTTTTTACACCCTCCTTTTAAGAAAAGAGGTGATCTCATGTAATGGAACACTCAATGGATTCTGCCATTAGCAGACAGTAGTGTGGGGTAGTGGCGGTCGTTGGTGGTTTGAGTAATTGTTTAGCCTGCCAACTTCATCCCATATATTAGAGTACTGTCTTGGTCTCTCGGTGAAAAAGGTACCGTTCAATCCTTTTCATCTTGCCCCAGTTAGAGATATTAAAAGTCAAGTATAGAAGCTACATGTATATGTACCTCCCCAGTTGTTTCTGACAAAGCAAACAGACAGATTTACAGGTCCCATTCAGCTCAATAGCAAAACTCCCATTGACTTCAATCGTACCAGGATTTGCTCTACAGGCAAACCAGACTCAAGCTTTGACTGGCCTATTGAAGGGCAGCCATGTTGTACTATGAACCTCCTGCTATGATTACACTTGTAGAATAGATGGGTCCTGAAGTTCTGCTCTGCCCTAGCCTTTAAACAGAATTTGGGAACACTTCTGAACTTGGTTTAATCATGATCCTGGTTGAAACATGGCTTCAAAATACTATTTTTACAGATTGGCCTAGTCCATGTTGGCCAGGCAAGCTGTGTTAGAAACTAGTTTAAGTGGAATCAAGTTTAAATGTAGTACTCACTTTGAAGGGACATGGTTCACCTTAGAATCTAATTTCTCTGAAATGTATTTATTATCAATAACATCTAATATTTCTGTAACTGAAAAAGATTAGAGACATTATTTTCCTTTTTTTATTTTCCATTTGTTGTGTGTACTTGACAGTACTTGGTATATAGTTTCACGGTCTCTTTTGTTTGTGTGGTTTTTTTCCACACAGCAACGCAAGAGAAACACAGGAAAATATTGTCAGACCACCAAAGTTGAGAGGGGTGGAAAGTGTATACTTTTACCTCTGGATGGGTTTTTAATTGACTAGCTTTTAAGTTGATGAGGTCCCTGTTAAGGTATGTCTATGCTACAATGTAAGCCATGGGTTAGTAGTAGAACTGGAGTTAGCAAATTCTGGGTTTGTTAACCTAGGGCTTGAACATCTACACTCATTTGTAACCTCAAGTTAGCAATTATTGAACCCTGGGTTCCAACCTGGGGCTTCAGCATTTACATTGCATTATGCCGGCCCAAGTCCTACCACCCGTGTCCCGGACTTTCTAGTGCCCTCCCAAAATGTGGCCACTCAAGCTCTTTGTGCTGCAGTGTGGGAAAACTGACTGTCCAGCAAACTTGACTGTCCAGAGGACAAAGAAGTTGTCTGTAGGATTGTGGTAAGCTTTTAGTGGATTCCCAGAGCGCAAGTCCAGTGGGGTTGTCCCTACGTTGCAAAGCAGTAGGACTTGAACCCTGGGTTCCGCTTGACTCTGAATCGGACCCTTCACCACCGTGCAGTCCTGGGACTCTAGATCTGAGCTCTGTGTTAGCACAATTTGTGTGTAGATGGGGAGGATTAGGCTTGAGCTTGAGTTCAAACCCTGGGCTTACATTGCAGTGGAGACATACCTTAAAGGCCTGTGTGCATCAAGGCTTTTTTCCGTAGCTCAAATAACACCAGTCCTTGTGAATATTCTGCATAGTAATATGCAATCAGAGCATAACAAGCAATCACACCTTTGAGAAATTCTTTCTCTGAAACCTCTCTGTGCTAGAAGGTTGCTAAGTAGTTTAACAAGGCATAATATTGACTAAATTAGTTTTTGTCTATAACAGGTAATTGATTGTACTCTGAGATGCCAGTGTGATGTTCTTCATTGTGTGTTCATATGATTAGCTTTAGAGGGGTTTCAGAAGGGCACATTTCCCTTCATCTGATGGAAAAAAGTGCTCTGTTGGTATTTTCCAACAATGAGCTAGAAACATTACATTTTTTTAAGGACCATATTCTCTCATCCTTTCTTGTATTGAGTAGTACCTTTTTCCACAAACAGCTTTGTTGATTTCAGTGGGACTCCTCATAGAGTGAAGTACTATTCAGTATTAAGGGTGACAGAATAGGTTCCTAAATTAGCTGAGCATTCAAAATACTGATGCCACTAATAGTTTATTCAGTCAGGAAAATTTACTTATTTAGACTCTTTGTAGAACAAGTGATGCTTTACAGTGTATAACAGTGAGCAGGAGGCTAGAGAACTTTCAAGTCTTTGTTCCATCTCTGAGAAAATCAGAAATATCCCCAAGGTATACAAAGTATAATGGATTTAATAGGGTAAATGTTGGATAAGAACTGGTGATGGAAACTAACTTCCAGCAGAGTCAATGTCCAAGGTACCTGTTCTGTAATCTATATGTTTTAGCTGAAAATACTAGGTTAACAAAGGGAATTAGTCTCACCAGTGGAAATATAGGAGAAAACTGATCGAATGAAGGAAAAAGAAAAAAGTGAACTGTTGCAAATGAAATATGCTACCTGCAAAGTCGGCACATATTGCAGGATCTGCTCCCAGTCCCACTTCATAGTGTCCTTGCATTGCTCCCTTTTCCTACTATGTGACCTCCTGTATCTCTCTGTTTCCCCATTGAAGTCCACCTTTCTGTCTCCCTGTTGCAAGTTCACAGGAATGTGAATGGAAGAGATGAGATCTTATTTCATGTGAGAGAGAACCTCATTTTAATGTGAATTGAAGTCCTAACTAAAGCAGTATTTGATATTAGAAAAGCTTTAAATATGTTTTGTTTCAACATTCTGCAATTTTACTTGTATTAATGGCTAGTCTCCTTTTTAATTTTTCAGAAGGACTACAGAAATGAATGCAAGATCATTTTAGTACAAGCTATATTTTTATTCAGTTTTTGCAGTCCTCTCTCCCACCTTACTGCTGTTTGCTCAGGTTTAGGTTCCTCATTTAGTCAAGGGAACTACATTTCGCTTCTCCCTGTCTAATTTTAACTAGGTCACAGAATAGTAGTTTCCAGCTAGATGATCTGCCAGCACTGTTTTGGCATGAGCTTTTAGCTCTTTGTATGAAACTAATGAGGGCTAGCAGAATCTCTAAGTACTGTTTGAGGGAATGTGCTTCCTAAAGTGCTGTGCAATTTAACACTGCTGCAGTTTGCTGAAATCCTACAAACAACGAGATAATTTCAAGAAAATAGGGCTATTTTACAGTATCCAGTAGGTTGGCAATGATTTATACTTTTTAATAATAAAATCCTGTAGACAGATTTACTTTTTTAGTTTTTGTTACTGTTTTGCCTGCTTTGAAAGCTGGTTTGTTTAGTTTCTCCATGGGTATTTTGAATAACTTGTTTGTACTGTTGCTGAATGAAATGCTGTTTGTAATTCTACTGTACTACTCTGAATGGAGACAATTATCCCTGTATGTGTAGCACATGTACCCAAGGGGGGTTGTCTTCAGCAGTCAAATGACATGGTCTCAAAAGCTGTTCTAAACTTGGACAATTGGCCTTTTGTGAAGATATGCTGTAAAGAGAGGCCTGGACTAAGATGAAAACAGGGAGTCAGGATTTTTTAAGTTGTAATCCTGGTTCTAATATGGATTCCTGTGGTTTTGGAAGAGGTGTTTATCTGTTTCCCCAGCTTAAAAAAATGGGGATGTCACTCATCTCCCATGGTTACTAAGAGGAACTATCGCTTGATGTTTGTAAATCATTTTGAGGGTAAGAGGCAGGGGTTTATAGTACCAGTATGCACGTAGATCATGATGTTGCAGCCCTTACTCATGTACACAGTTCTGTGGAGGTTAATGAGACTATAGGTGGGTAAAATAATGCAACTTTATAAGATGCCTTTCAAAAAGGTAAAGCTTCTTGTTACATTTAAATTACAAATATATTTTCAGTTTTGCTGCATCTCACTAGAGCTTGTGACAGGGCCGGGCCAGATGGCTTCTGCCCGCCCACTGCTAAAAGATCCCCCCCCCCCCCCCCTCAGTCTAAGAAGGGGATTCACAGGACCTGGAAACAAGTAATTCCAGGGGACAACTAATGAAATAACATTCATTCATGACTGACAGGAGTGCAGTCAAAGTGTCAAACAAAGGGAACCAGACGGGGACACAGAGCAGAGAACCCTGGACAGCGTCCACTGCTAGAAGGCATCAAGGGAGTCAGTGGATGCTGCCCAGAGGAACTCTGCCCGGATACGCGAACAGATGGAGGATTGGAAATAGGCCCTACAGTCATAGGAGACTCCATTGGCCAACCTCCTCACCTTGGTTTTATAGATGGCCATTTTAGCCAGGGCCAGGAGGAGGCTGACCAAGAGGTCCTGTGACTTTTTGGGGCCATGGATAGGGAGTGCATAAATAAAAAGCTGAGGGGGAAAAGTGCAACCAAAATCTTAACAAGATGTCTAAGAGGAGCCAGAATAGGGGCTGCAGCCTGGTGCACTCAAAGTAAATGTGTGCCAGGGTTTCCCTCCTGCCGCAAAAGGGGCAGGTGTCTGGGATAGGGGTGAACGGTGCCAAGTACTCGCCTGTGCTCACAGCCCCGTGAAGGAGCCACCAACTGATATCCCCGGTGGGCCTCGGGACCAAGGTGGAGTAAAGGCTGGCCCACCGGGGCTCCTCATCCTCTAGAGGTGGCAGGAGGTCCTACCACTTTGTGTTGGGGCGGGATGCGAGGGTGAGAGATGAAGGGTATGGAGCATAAGCATGTATAGATGTTTCCTTGGCATGGTCTGGAAGTGGACCGGCTGCAGATCGTGCAGCCTGCTCACAGTGAAGGGGCGGGGGGCTGGTTGGGTCCATGGGGCAGGGGCCCAATAAAATGGTCCGGTGGGCTGGGCGTGCCCTCTCTTAGGACCCGGTTGAGGTAAACCTGAGCAGCAGACGGCGAAGCGGCCCTCACCTCCTGAAGTACGCACCGGGGAGTATGAGGCCAGGAGAGGCCCAGGCGCTGAGCGAGCGTCAGGGGATCCAGCCAGTCTCCCCGGTCGTAGTCCAGGAGAGTGATAGAAGGCAAATATATTAGCCCCAGGTTAAGCAGGTCCCTTTTCCCTGGGTAAGGTAACAGGGGCAGTTCCAGAACAAGTAAGAACTTGCTGGAACCAATTAAGGCAGACAGGAGCCAATTAAGAAGCTGCTAGAATTAATTAAGGCAGGCTAATCAGGGCATCTGATTTAAAAAGGACCTCACTTCAGTCAGTGAGGGACGCACAAGGAGCTGAGAGTGAGGGGGCATGTTGTTGGAGTACAGATGCTATCTGGCATCAGGAGGGAGGTCCTGTGGTGAGGATACAGAAGGTGTTGGGAGGAGGCCATGGGGAAGTAGCCGAGGGAGCTGTAGCTGTTACACAGGTGTTACACAAAATACTGTAGACAGCTGTGATCCACAGGGCCCTGGGCTGGAACCCGGAGTAGAGGGTGGGCCTGGGTTCCCCCATCCTCCCAACTCCCTGTTGGATACAGGAAGAGTTGACCTTTACTGTGGGTCCCATTGGAGGGGAAGGTCCCTGGCCTATCCCCTGACCCACTAGGTGGACCAGCAGAGGCTGTGGGGATTGTTCTCCTTCCTTTTCCCCATGCTGGCCAATGATGCGGTTAGCTGAGTGAACAGCAGGCTTGAGCCACTAGCAAAAGTGGTCAAACTACCATGAATCTCTGAGGCAAGCAAATCTGCTATTAAGCGCAGGACTCACCAAGGCAGAGGAACTTTTGTCACAAGCTATACAGCAACCATTCTGCATATTACTGTGACAAGTGTCCAATACAGAGATCATTACAATAAAGCTTGAGACCAAGCTGAAATCTTTTACTATCTGTTGACTTTTAACAGTGAGAGTAAGTGCTGCTGCTTGAACATTAGCTTTCACATAATTTGATTCTTTCTCCAGGTTAGGTATTTGCCTCTGGTATACTATTAAACTATTTTCATCGTTTTTAAAAGTTGTTTTACGTCCCACCCTATTTACACTAATTCCCTAGGCACCTGAAGTAGACTGGTTCCTTGCTTTATTCCTTGTGCATGCCCACTGAGTTGTTATAAGTTGCTCATGAGTGTTGTGTTTGGTGTAAATTTTGAAAAAGAAAACAGCCGTGAAATATTACTTCAAAAGCAAATACAGAAAGTTGTTATACTTTGCAAGTATAAAGATAGGGAAAAGTCAGATTTCTGGCAGTGCCTTTGTTAAAATATATGCATTCAATGTACTTAAGTCCTACATATTTCTTATCTTGTGTTACTAACAAAATACCTATCTAAGCTTACTTCGCTTCACATAATGTTTTAAAGTGATTTTTAAGGTATTTGCCATCTGTTGAATTGACAGCCATGAAAACTGAGTTCCTTTATCCATAGAGCAGACAAAAGTCATGTAAGTTTCCCTTCACTACCCAACCATAGTTAGTATGTTTGCTTGTTCCATCCCTGGCTCTTCGTACCTGCCTGCTGGTAAGGCTGTGAATTAATGCCAATTTTTGTTGTAAAGGTGATGGTTTTGGTGATGTGGACAGCTGATGAATAGGTTCTGGGCTGGGCCACCAACTCATTTCACATAAATATTTCTGTAAGCTTAATGGAAGCCTCACTAAGTTTGGATAGCAGGGCCCACGTTTTGAGACCTTTTTATGAAAAAGCATACATATTTGTATACTAATTTGTACATGCAGTTGCCGTGATTGCTTGTGCCAGTCAACTGATAGGCGTTTGCCCAAAGTGAATATGTGCATGCAATTATTGATTGTGTGCACAAATTAAGTGCAAATCCATGTGCACAATTTTGAAAATGTTGGCCCATAATGCGTGAGCATTTCAAGAGACTGTTGATTGTATTAATATCATTGCTCTTTATGAGGTCCCCTTTGTGATATTTATAATGAAAAAGAGGTCTAGTCTTTCTAACAGGTCATACTGAGCGCTATCTGCAAATCTCGGCTGAAGTTATCTCAATAAGTACATTGTTCCCTGTGATCGCCATAAGCTTTAAAATAATAGCTTTATCAAGCTTTTCACTTTGAAGGAATGAATGTAGCAAAGGCATAATTGGCCTCACCTCTGAGAGACTATTTCCACTTGTTCTGCAGACTGCTAAAATGAATGATTGGGGGATGAGAAAAATTGAAAACAAAAAGCTTGATGGTTACTCTTATGCAAGACCATTGTGACTCAGCTAGTGAGGATAATAACAGTCTTCAGTGTTCCTAATGTGTTCACCAATCAGGGTCTTTTCAGAGCTGTGTCCACATTGTATCGACCTACACTATATAGCACTTGTCTCAGCTGTGATGGAAAATCACTCAGTATTTTTTGTCCATTTAGTATGAACGCAAACAAAATGTGTGCTACCTGAATCTAATATTTCTGCATGTGTAGAAAATGCAGAAACCAGTACTCAAGGCTGAAGCTGAGATGCCCAAGTACTGTAAAAAGAAAAGAAGTACTTGTGGCACCTTAGAGACTAACCAATTTATTACAGTGGGGTGGGAGGGGGTATTTTTTCACATTCTCTGAGTATATATAAAGTCTGCTGCAGTTTCCACGGCATGCATCCGATGAAGTGAGCTGTAGCTCACGAAAGCTCATGCTCAAATAAATTGGTTAGTCTCTAAGGTGCCACAAGTACTCCTTTTCTTTTTGCGAATACAGACTAACACAGCTGTTACTCTGAAACCAAGTACTGTAGATGCAGTAGTTACTCTCCAAAAAAGAAAGATGTTTCTTGATCAGGATGGCTCCATTTCTATGGTGAAATAATTTACTCAGCAATAGAGAGGATGGAGTTTAAAGTCCTGATCCAGCAAAGCACTTTAAGCATGTGAGTAATTCCATTGAAGTCAAATTTAAATTTAAGTATGTGCTTAAGCATTTTGCTGGAGTGTAGCCTTAATTGCCTGTTAAACCCAAGAGAGGACATCTTGGGTGGCCAAAATCTAGAAAGTGGGGGCATTAATTGGGTTAATATCCCCCAATTGCTTAATTTTGCAAGCAGTTATGGGCCTGATCCTACACCAGTGAAATGACATGGCATTTTGCCATTGTCTTGAATGTGAGTAGGATTTGACCCTATGTGTCCCTGGGCTGGATCTGGTGCACCTTATTAAGCAGTGGGTAGCTTACACCACATGTGGAACCTTGGATGTGTGCATTTTATCACGCTTAATGGGATAAGAGGGCCAGAGAGTAAAAAGCTGCAGTCTAGTCTTCAAGTGGATATTAGAGAGAGAGAAAACAGACCCTTCTTCCAAGTAAGCAGGAATTTAAACAGGAAACTATTTTTCTGGCTCCTGAGTTGACCGCTCTTCAGCGGTTCTGGTGCTCCCTGTTTAAGAACAGCTAGCTCAAATCATAATTATCAACACTGAAAGAGAGAGGCTGTTGTCAGCTGTGTCACTTTTACAATCCATCACTAAGACTCCTCTTGGGAGCTGGAGCAGATAATAAAGCACAGGTTTAGCTTACAGACAGTCTGGTCTCTTCACTTGCTGCATGTACTGTTAATCCTTTAGAAGCCACTTCAGAATTATTACATCTTTATCGATACAATGCTCCAACTGTGTATTAAGTACCTCTCAGATAATAGGGAGAGATGATCCCTGTCCCAAGGAGCTTAGGCCCACATCCTGAGGAGAAATTGTTTACTTAACTCTATTGATCTCAATGGGAGTTAGATGCCTAAACTGCTTTGAACATCTGGGCCTTACAGTCTAAAGGCCAGAGTCTGATCCTGTGCCCATGAGTGACCCCACTGAGTTAATAGGGCTACTCTGCTATGCTGCTTAACATGGATAAGAGAATCAAACTGGCTGAAAATAAGGACAAGGTGTGACAACAGAGAGAAGTGGGGAGAATGTAGGAACAGAAATAAGCAATACAGGTTAGTGGGATTGCTTGGCATTATAAAACATCTTGTTTGTGATTGGTTTTTCGGCGTGGGGTTCTCAAGGGTACTGGTCTGCTCCATCTTTCCTCAGCCTCAAGCACCCTATCTCAATGTGCCACATACCCAGGTAGCAGTCCATGGACCGGGAGTAACAGCTGAAGGGGAAGGAGGAGAAAAACCCTCCTTTGGCAGGTCTGGGCCACCTGCCCCTCAAACAACAGAAGGTGGTTCTGCGGGAGGGAGCCCAAGAGCTGACTGGTTTGCGGGAAGGTGATGCATGAGAGAGGGAGCAGGCTGAATGCTATTTTTTTTTTTTTATGGGATGGGAGTGAGAGTGGTGGGGCGGGGGCAGGATGAACATTCCCCGGGTGGTTTGGCTTTTAACAGCCTGGGATGTTGCCCTCTCCTCTTGTGAAAAATGTGACAGTCTGTATCTTCTAAATTCCTTCTGCCCTCCTGGAAAATAACTAGGGTCCCTCCCTTGCAGGCCTCTCCTACTTCTTGGAACACAAGGAGAGAGGCGCAGAAGTAGTGGAGCCCGGACAGGAGGGGCTGTGAGGTTTGCCTGAACTAGTTGTAGGGGGAGGGAAGAGGGTTGCCAGCCTCAGCATTAATTGTGTGGGAGGGGCCCACCTTTCCAACCACAAATCCATCTTCTTGTGCCCTGTGAAAGTCCCAGACAAGCACTCTTTCCTTTCCTCACACCCCCAGCTCCCTCCACTGTGTAACAGATTGCAAAGCTAGTTTATTTAGAGTAAGAAAATATCTTTAAAATCAGCTTTTGTACTTAAAAACTGTTATAACAAAACCCAGGGGTTCCACACTGGGAGCATTGGTCGCACATTGTGATGGTTTCTCTCTCACAGTGGCAGGACAAGGTTGAGAGGTATGGGGTGGTGTTATTTACATGCTAGGTTAGAGATGAAAGGTAGGAGTACGTAGTGGGGACAGGTGGGTGTGGGACAAAGAGGGGATTGGGCAGATGGAAACGTGAATGGGTTGGGGTTTGGGAAAGTGGGGGTGGGGCTAGAAGGAAAGTGATTGGTGATGGAAAGCAGAGAGAATGGTGGGGGGAAAGGAGTGGGAGAGAGGGAAGGTTAGGCTATGGAAAAAGCAAACACCAGGAAGCATGGTGATATGCAAGCACAAGAGGCATATGAATGGAAAATCTTGTTAGCATTCTTTGCACTGAATATTTCTGCTGCTGCTAAGTTTGATGAATCTAGCACTTTTGCTGTGTATTTTCACAAATGAGTCATCAGAATTTTTAAAGAAAAATTAAACTACCAGAGATGCTAAATCACACTTATTTCCGTATTAATCTCTCCATTAAAGGTAACATGTTTCCAAGAACTTCCCTTTTCCCTACCATTCCATATTTTATTTTTAAAAAATTGGAGTTTAACAATAAAATAAAATAAATGAAAATGTTAAGTTTAATTGATCTGTCATTTTGTTTGACATGTATATTAATTTTTAAAAGAATGTTACAAGTTAGGTATTAATAGTTGACAATCCAGTAGAGGGGAACCTCCTAATATGTATCTTTGAGGGGTAGGTGCTGGCGAGGTGTGTGTGGGGGGGAATAGCTTTATGTCTACTAGGATGTGATGCCTCAGTCATTGTCTTTGCTGTCCTATTTTCATCAGCCCTTCAGTGGATTTTGTAAAGTGAGCTCAATGGGATGCTGATGGCTGTAATATAGGGTTAATGCCTACAGTGCTAGGGTCAGAGGATGCATTTAATGCAGGTGTGCAACTTAATGGGTTGTTAATTAGATAGAAGGTAAAAATAAATAGGGAGCAGAGCACAGAGGGTGTGGGTAAGCCAGGGTCATTTAAGATGAATGCTGAGCTCTGAAACACAAAACAAATGAATTAACTTACTGGTGTAATCTTTATAACACTAGCTTTGTTTTTCTGTAATGGAATGTCATTGCATGCTCCATGAGCTTTGTACTGATTATCAGAATCTCCTGGACTTTGGCATAGGCAGACTGTAGCCTGTAACATGGGAGGACACTGAGTCTCAGTCTGTAATTAAGTTATATGCTGATATAGAAACGAGAGACATTCTGAGTTTTCATTAACAATTACATTCATCATCATGAAAATGGCTTTGTTGACATTTTCATTAGGCAATAGTTGCATCTTGTTTTACCACGTATCTTTGTCCCTCAAAGAAAGGCTCCATATTCTTCTCTTTCTCTTCATCACTGGCAACTACAGTTATGTCTACCACTGGCTAGTTTTCCCCATTATGTTCAATATGGGGATGATAATGCCTGCTCTATAGAGTATTGTGTTTTAGAAGCATTAAAGACTTAAGATTCTCAGATAGCAGACTGTGTATGTAAGTTATGATGAAGGATGATTTGGCCACCTGAGCTGCTCTCCTGAAACACTTCATTTCTGAGTTAATTTATACATATTCCAAGTATCGTTACATAAGTGCCCATGTTTATGAGCCATACATCATTGCTGGCATGACATAGGACAGGTAATCTATCAACCTTCTTTTCTTCAAGTTGAGTGGGTGCTATCTCTTTCACTCTCTCATGCAGATGCAATTATTGTATTTACCTAATTTTCCTGATTTGAAAGAAAATTGTCTAAGTCATCCCTAATAGCATCTAATTTTTTCTTATCCACTGGGTCCTATTCTTTGGCTCTGTTTGAATTAAACATCATTTTGATTTTTCTGAATACACCTTCTGATTCTATATTCATTACTGATTAGATTCAGTTCTCATCTCACTGCCGTAAGTGCTTTTATGATCGATCTTGTACAGGTGAAGGCACAAGACTAGCAATGCAGCTAAGCCGTGTAATTATGGTTCATAGGTGTCACAGGCATGCCTGCTTGCTTAGTTTAAGTAAAAGATAATGGGTCGGGCCCTACCAACGGTCCATTTTGGTCAATTTCACGGTCATAGCATTTAAAAAATCATAAATGTCATGATTTCAGCTAGTTAAATCTGAAATTTCATGGTGTTGTAATTGTAGGGGTCCTGACCCATAAAGGAGTTATGGGAGGATTGCGGTACTGCTACCCTGACTTCTGCACTGCTGCTGGCAGCAGCGCTGCCTTCAGAGCTGGGCAGCTGGAAAGCGGCAGCTGCTGGCCGGGAGCCCAGCTCTCAAGGCAGAGCCGCTGCCAGCACCAGTGCAGGAGTAAGGATGGCCTGGTATGGTATTGCCACCCTTACTTCTGCCCTGCTGTTTTCATTAAAACCAACGTTTTTATTTCGCTCTTGACGCTTGCTTCCTGCCATCATTAATTACCCTTGAGATTAACGTTACTGCTTTGTGCGGATATGTGAAACCGTACCACCGCCACATAGACACATAGTAATCAACCATTGACTCATCTAGATGTAGACAGTAAATAGCTACAATTTCATCAATCTTCCACTAAATGTGGAAAATGCTCATGGAGGAAAAAATATTTGCAGGAGGCAATGTAATTGCTAAAATAGTAGTTGTCAAGAAGACATCTGTGATATTACAGATGAAATATCCATGTTTTGATTATCTTATTCATGAAATCATATTTTGTGGCTATTCATTTCCTGTTGTTTTCCTGTATTATAAACCAGAAAGATGAGTCTGACCAGCTACTTGCTTTGTCCAGATAGGACACATTTATCATATTTAAATTGACATTCTACTGGGTAATTTTTTTTAAATAACAACTTGATTTGCTTTACCCCCAACCAACCCCACATCCTAGCAGAAAAATGCCATTCAAGTTTTAAGGCATCAGTTCAAATAAAACAATTGTTACAGAGAGTTCTGCCCATAAACATTCTCTTATTAACAATAATTTTCTGCCTAGAAGGTCTAATCCTGCAGCCCTTTTTCACAAGGGGCCTTATCTGTAGTATTGGGCCAGTGGTACCTTTCATCTTTGAGGTGGTACTTTAGCATATGTTACTATAGTATCTGAGTGCCTCGCAATTTGTAATCTGTTTATAATGTGTAATTGTAATCTATCTAATTGTGATACAAAAATAATAGAAACATTCATTCTTCATTGCCATAATGACAATGTCATTGTTACATCCACTGCAAAATGAACACCTCACCCTTGCTTTGCCACATCCCTGTCCTCACAGCACTCTGGGAGGCAGGGCAGTGCTATTAGCTCCATTTTACAGATGGGGAACAGAGGCACAGTGAGACTAAATGACATGCCCAAGGTCCCACAGAAAGTCTGTAGCAGAGCAGGAACTTGAACCCAGTTCTCTCAAGACCTAGGCTAGTACCGTAACCACTCAATCACCCTTCCTCTCTTCAGGCACTTCAGACATTCATTGTAATAACTAACCCATACATCGCACGTTTTCATCTGTCTATATCCAAGTGCTTTACAAAGAGGTGAGGAAACAAGCAAAGCAAAGGTTTCAGAGTAGCAGCCGTGTTAGTCTGTATTCGCAAAAAGAAGAGAAGTACTCATGGCACCTTAGAGACTAACAAATTTATTTGAGCATAAGCTTTCGTGAGCTACAGCTCACTTCATCGGATGCAAAGTGAAGTGAAGTGACTTGTGCAAGTGTCTCCTAGTTCTGTACCCTGGACACCAGACCAAAGCTGCCTCCCTAAAACCTGAACTTCACCCTGGTGAAGAAGGTATTAGAGAGCAGTGAATAATTTTATTCATGGAATTTCAATTTATTTATTTATTTATTAATGCTCAGGAGCTGTCTGTGAACAGAACACAGTGCAAATGCATTCCCTTATTTTGAAGATGTTCGGGAGTCTTTTCAGTAAATAATTCTTGGCCTGTAGATCAAACTATAAGTATTGCAATCTAATACCCAAGTCTCACTAACCCATGTAACTTAGGTAAATTATGTAACTACCTCAATTTTTAGATTTTTTTTAAAAGATTTTTCACTGTATCTCTAGGGGCCATTGGCACTTACTAAAAAAAAAAACCCACCTGTTCACGTGATATATAAAATAGACCAATATGGTATGAATTTTAAACTGTGTTCAATTGTAATATTTGCAGTTCATACTGTGTCAGTTCTATTGATTATCCAACCAGGCAGAAGAAACAATTCCACATGACTTACTTACGGAGCTGAACTGTTAGTTAACTGAATTGCAAAATTTACAGTTGAATGCATGGTTTAAATGTGCTTTTAGTAAATAAATGAGCAGTCAAACTTTAAAAATAAAAAAACCAAAAAACCCTCTTCCCCAAATATTTCTACTAGTAAAGCTTGAGTGCTTATGTGTTCATGAAAAGTAAATGGAAAAGGGTTACAAACACAATTGAAGTAACATTCATTTTCACATGAGAGAGAGATTTTCAGAAAATATTTTCCTTAAATCATCAATATACTCATTTTGCTTGCCAGCTCAGTAGTACCGCCTCTTCACGTGTTATATTGTATATATTTCCTTAGGATAAAGTTAACTTATTCAAGTTCACATTTTGGTTTTTGGAGGAATGTTGTAGTTAGTTTTTCAGTAGGATGCATGATCTCATCTCGTATTAGAGCACCTTCTGAGTGCTTATTGTTAATATTATCCCCAATTTACAGATGGGAAAAATAAGGCAGAGAGCTGAAATGACTTGCTCAAGGACATCAAGCAAGCAAGCAAGTGGGTGAGCTAGGATGGAAACATGGGAGTTCAGACTAGATGACCATAATGGTCATTTTTGGCCTTAAATCTATGAATCTATAAGTTCCCTGCTCCCAGCCATATGGTCAGTGCTTTACTGTACCATCTGTCACAAGTAAAGATGAGTGAGAAAGATGATGATCATAATGTTAATTCCCCAACTTACATGATGCAGCAGTCTAAGTCCTCAGAATGGAAATACTTAAGTTCCCTGGACCCACAAGTTCAAATCTTTGCAGAGCTGACTCAGCTCTTCAGCTTCCTTAAGCAGATAAATTTGTTCCATACATTACACTGTGCATGGAAAATTTCAGATGAGAACATCTCCTTTATTGAGATACCTGCTTTAGGTTAACAGTGGAGGTGTTGGCATCTGTGTCCTTAGCCAAAGTTTTGATTCCTCCACTTTGCTGCACAAGATGTACTGAGCTGGTAGTCATTTGTACAAGTTGACTTCCTGCTCTCCAGCCTAGCAGTGGCAACATGTCAGTGGTCCTCTGTCTATATAGTTTTGTAAAGTACTGTGGGATCCTTCAAGATGAAGGAGTGGATCCTTTGACTCCAGAGTCATCTGCTAATATCCATTTTCATCTGGCATCCAGGCCCCCAGAATGCCCCCCACCTCCAATAAAGGAACAGGTACCTCCAAATCTCTAGAATGTCGGCAGATAAATATTTGACAGCGGTGTGCTCTGCAAGTGGCCACACAATAAGGAGAATGGAGAGACACCCCCCTTTCCCTCCCCCACCCCCGGGGTGGAAAGTGAGCATGTATTAATGCATCCAGCTGTCCCTATGGGCCTCCTTATTTTTGGTCCAATGGAGAAAAATAAGATGCCTATAGTGAGACTGCATAAAGGGTCTGAGCTAACCTAGTTGTGAGGCACCAAGTTTATCCTCATACCTATGCAAAGCACCTATTTGACACAGCCCAGACTTGGAAACTGGGACTAAATCTATAATTTGGAAGGACTGGCAAAGCAGGGGCTTCAGTATTTCCCAATTTTGTTCCCTTTCCAACGCTAAAGCAACATTATGACTTGCTACCCTCAGTGGAGTGACAGTGCTTGCAGCTAAAACGCATCCTAATGTATACTTTCATTCCAGTTCCCCTAGGGCTGTCAAATGCCCAGACCTACTCGGAACCTTTGAAATGCTACATAAACTCCCCAGGCCCATGTCTGTCATGTATGCTTTGCAGATAGGATTATTTTAAGGGCTGCAATAACCCCCCTTCCCATGCTTCCACAAAGAACTCCAGACCAGTGGAGTTCCTCTTCATTAGCAAAGTCTATTATGTAATGTGAAAAATGCTTCTGTGGATCTTAGGCTATGCCTGATACAACACAAGCTTTTATTCAAAATGTATTGGACACCACAAAGGTTGTGGTGCGAGATGGGGCTCCTTATCCTCTGATGTTTGTTGGTGCTGTAACGAAGAACAAGGAACCCTGATGCATACGCTGTGGGACTGTCCAGCAGTCAGGCAGCTGTGGAAGGAGGTGGACACAAGACTGAAACTAGCTCTTGGCTTCAGCAACTGCACCTCAGCTGAAAATTATATCCTAGGTTATGGACCTACCAGGCTGGGTTTAATGCCGCCACCACCAAGACTTTGGTTCCTAAGGGCTGCGATGATCACCCAGCGCTTGATTTTTCCAAAATGGAAGAGTAGGCTTATGCAAAGATAGAGCTGTGCTATTTGGACCTGTCTGAGTCTGCAGCCGAAGAAAGAATAGCTCATCAATATAGAGAGCCATTATATGAATTCAAAGAAATTTGGACCCCATTTCTAGATACATTGGGTTTGATTACAAAAGTACTGAGAAAAGAAAAGGAGGACTTGTGACACCTTAGAGACTAACAAATTTATTTGAGTATAAGCTTCCGTAAGCTACAGCTCACTTCATCGGATGCTGTAGCTCACGAAAGCTTTTGATCAAATAAATTTGTTAGTCTCTAAGGTGCCACAAGTACTCCTTTTTCTTTTTGCAGATACAGACTAACACTGCTGCTACTCTGAAAAGTATTGAGATGGCTCAAAGAATATTTGACCTCCATTTCACATACCCCCCTCCTCTTTGTTTCCCTTTCCAGTCTCCTCCTTCCCGCCTCTTCCTATTCTTGTGTGTCTTCTCTTATTTTATTACTGTTACTCCCCCCCCACACACACAAACACATGTGTAATGTCTGCGCTATTATCTGGTCTTGCAGCTCTGACAAGTTGTAAAATTGTGTAATTGAATAATTTTCTTGGTGATCCCAGGAAGTGTGCAGTATTGGGAAACACACATAAAGCTAAGCTTATGCTCAAATAAATTGGTTAGTCTCTAAGGTGCCACAAGTCCTCCTTTTCTTTTTGCGAATACAGACTAACACGGCTGCTCGTCTGAAACACATAAAGCTTTAAGTCATTGACCAGTTTGCACTTTTCAGTCTCTGTTTCTTTATGAAAATCGATACAAAATGAATCGCCAAAACAAAAAAAACCAAAGGTGTGCCCTGGACCTGACTTGTGTAACATCTCTTGAGTAATGGCTGAGGGTTATGTTTCCAGAAGGTACAATTTAGATTTCAAGACCCAGTAGCATAGGTACTACTATTTTATCCCAGTCTATTTAAAACCACTGTTGCACCAAACCTATTAAATAGCACTTTAGCGGCAATGGTCTATTACATTTGTGCTTGTTGGTGTGTAAATTATTTTCTCAATAGACAGTAATGACTCCATTTTGTCAGTCCTCCATCAATTCATGAAAGCTGCAGGGTGCATATGCAACCCGATGATCAGGGAATTACGCATGCAATTCCTGTTATTTATTGTTAAGTAAACAGACTCTAATACCCAATGCTGTGTATGAGCTTTTGCTTAACTCTTAATGGTTAAAGTGTTTACCAGAACAGCTGCTTTTCTTCTAGCAGAGAGCTGCTTGTTTTGTGAAATGCTGTGGCTATCTTGAGTATAAATATCATTAAATAAAAACCTTTCATTTTGTTCAGTGGGATTTGCATTGCTAAATCCTCAGGTATCACACTAAAAAATTAGTCCAAAGCCTGTTAAAAATCCAAATGAGGTGTGTTAAAATAAGGCCAAATATCCAGGTGAGGGATCCAGACGTACATTTGAAATGGGTATGTTCATGCACATAATGGGTGCCTGTGCATTGTTTGTACACACATGGACTACATTTACCCATCCAGATCTCACTTCTTGTTATCTTTGGTGTATGATTGTACATTATTGCAATATGCTCAAATATTGTTGAGTGTATATTGCATTCTCTATTCTGCAATTACATTATTTTTCTTTGTGAAAAGGGTGTCCATTCATTTATGTGGTTGCACCCATTCCGTCTACAGATGAAAATTTTCTCCTAACCACACTTGCACAGCAGGTACTTTAAACCCTTAGCTCTGGTATGAGTGACTCTGGCTTCTATTCCTGATTGCTGCTGACTTACTGTGTGATCTTGGGCAGATCTCTTCAGCTCTTTATGCCTCAATTACCCCATCTACAAAATGGAGTAGTAATTCTTACCAACCTCAAAAAAGCACTTCAAGACGTGTGGGTGAATAGTGCTATATACTTACAAAGTATGATTAACTTCAGATGAGTTTTTCCAAGTGTGTTTTTTTTTCCTCTTAATACTACAGCCTTAACTACTACTTGGCACATTTTTAAACTGAAGCAGGTTCCAAAATTTTACAAATGCAAAACAACCAACAGCAAAAATACTATCCTATTTTTCCCAACTTCACAAATGTAGACATACATAGCCAAATCTATACTATTTATTCATAAATTGGATTAAAATATTAATTCCCTATTGGACCCTGTCATGGAGTCCCTAGGTGCTGCTCTGAAACTGCTCCCTACAAAGCCAGTCAGGACTCTGGTGAAATCTCCTCTCTGTGAGCAGCCTGTCTTAAGGGCAAAAAGCTCACACAGCTTCCACCTTCCTGGGTCTGACGTTGGAGCATTCAGCATCCTCTGCCCCTCCGTGCGCTTCCCACCACGAGTCCGCCCAGGTGGGGTCCTGGGGAAGCCAGAGGGTCCTGCACCCCAACTTTGCAGTCAGACGTGACTCTTTAGCCAGCCAGTAAAACAGAGGTTTATTAGATGACAGGAACACTAAAACAGAGTTTGTAGGTACAGAGAACAGGACTCCTCAGCCGGGTCCATTTTGGGGGGCAGTGAGCCAGACAACCATGTCTGCACTCACCCTCCAGCCCCTCCTCCTCTGGGCTTTGTCCCTTTCCTGGGCCAGGAGGTCACCTGATTCCTTTGTTCTCCAATCCTTTAGCTAACACCTTGCAGGGGGGAAGGGCCCAGGCCATCAGTTGCCAGGAGACAGAGTGTCAGCCATTTATGTACACTGGCCCTTTGCTCTGCAACAATTACACCCCCTTATCCCACCACCTAGAGACTTGAGAAATGCATAGGGGAAACTGAGGCACCCCTACAGTATTCAGAGGAAACATTAAGAACAGTCCCATTTTGTCACAGACCCGGACCTTGCAAGTGGCTTGTAAATTACAGAACAAAAACCATATAGTCTGCCCATAAATTCCTGAGAACAAAAGGCCACAATGGAACTACTGATGTACCCTGAACTACGGCAATAAAAGTGGTGCTGATCTCATGGATAATGTGGATTCCTTACTTTGCAGAAGGAAGAGAAACTCCCAAGTATATTCCAGTTGGATTTAGGTCCTCTACCTTCAATTCCTGTATTATTATTATTGATTATATTATAATATATTTGTATTACCATAGTTCCTAGGAGCACCAGTGGTGGACCAGCACTGCACTGTGCTAGGCACAGTACAAACACAGAACAAAGAGACAGTCCCTGCCCCAAGGAGCTTTCAATCAAAACAACATTTAGGGACAAGTATGTACATGACTCCCTCCTACTGACATCAAAAGACTTTGTTTGAATCCAACTGTGGAATGATAGTTTCAATATGATATCACAATACAAAGGATTAATGACGATACATTTTAGATGTTCATCTTGGAGGCTCCCTAAAAGCTTCTTCACATACAGGAATCACTTAATCCAGTACCGAAATGCAGCCACTTCTCATAATGAGGATGGTGGAAAAATTGGCTGTATAACAGCAGGGGGAAAAGGGAGATTTAATCCAATGGCAAACTTGGGCTCCTTACTACCAATAAAGTCTTCTCTGAAACTTTGAGAGAAAGGATGGGTTTATAAGGTGGATTGGGACTCAAGACTAGGTGGGGCCTTTCCCCTACCTCTGCTATAGTCTTCCTTTGTGATCTTGGGCAAATCATTGACTTGTTCTATGCCTCCACTCCCCATCTTTAAGTGGGGATACTGCTATTTTTTGTCTTGTCTGTTGAGATGGGAAGATCTTTGCAGCAGGGATGATCTCTTACTATCTATAATGTATGTACAGTCCTTAGCACAATGGGGTCCCAAGCTCCGGTGGGGTGTCTAGGCACTATCCTAATGCAAATCCTAAAAAAAAAAGGAGCTACGTGCAGTAAACTGGGTGGCTCTTCGTATCCTTGGGATAAGTCATGTGTTAACATTTAAAGGACAAGTCCTGCAATCCATACTCAGTTCGTACCTGGGGGGAAAAACCCCTTGAAGTGAGCAGAGTAAAGCATGCAGGATCCAGCCTAGATTTTAAAAAAAACATTTGGGTTTGTCAGTTTCAGCCTGAGAATCACTGAGAAGTGACAAGTTGACTCTACTCTAGTGTCCTTCCGTCCTAGTTCTGTGATGTAAAACCAATGTTCATTTGCAGACAAGGAAGGGAGCCATTCGGCATCCTGACAAATCAAAATATAATCACATCTTCCTGATTTCAAAGAACATCCTGCTTGGCAGGTCTCCTTAATTATCCCAGACAGGTGTTTTTCAACAGAAGCTCGCTCATTTGTTGCCCTTTCTGCTGCCTTCTGCTTGAGCTAATGAAGCCTCAGTGATATATTTGGAATAATGGAGCAATTTACATAACCCCAGGTTAGGACAGCACAAGTAAGGAATCATGACTAGAGAAGGGCATTAAAGAGGGGCTGCAGGGGCAAAGCTCCTCTCTCTCTCTGAGCAGAGACATCTCATTATCAGTGATAGGGAGGAAGTATTCCAGCACTAGGGGGGAAAAAAGTTGCTGTGTTTTAAAACTGTTGTTTGATAGCTTGTTAATATGCAGGCGCTGCTCAGTGAAAGGATCAGACTGAGATCTCATTACTGTGGCTTTTACATCCTGTAGTGTTTGTAGTTAGTGAAAAGGATTGCCACTACTTCCCTGGGGTAATTCATTTAGGGCCTGATTCTTTGTAAAAATGCATATGCACATTTCATGGTTGCAGAAATGTCTGTGTGTTTGCCAACACTGGCTGCACAACCTGGATACTTCTGCATGAAAAGAATTGTTTAGCTGGCTGGCTGTGTGCTTGCACAAATATCTGGCTT
The DNA here is from genome assembly GCF_965140285.1 of Lepidochelys kempii. NCBI lineage: Eukaryota > Metazoa > Chordata > Testudines > Cheloniidae > Lepidochelys > Lepidochelys kempii. Next base: position 8,668,143 of record NC_136392.1, on the reverse strand, counting down.
ATGCATGCCATCATGGCAACTCCTCGCACATGTTTTTGAAAACCAGGCCCTCTGGGCCTCAGTTTTCCCCTCTATAAAATAGAAACGGGAATACCTTTTTCACAAGTGGGTGACAAAGATTAGCTGGTATGTATAAAGTGCCAGGGTGTAATCCTGAGACCATTTTTGTACCCTGTTCATATGAGTAAATCTGCAGAGGACAGTAGGATGAATCATGTTTGCAAGAGCTACTTGCATGAATGAAGGTTGAGGGTCAGCCCCTAAAATTCTATGAAACTAATTGATGAGTATGCTTTACTAGCCTATAAGTAATTATTATTTTATTTCCTCAGATCCATCTATGGTGTATGGAGAAGGCTCCTTGGTTCCGACCACTCTGTGTTTTCTGCCAGTCAGACTCAGACAGACGTGTATTGTGACAGGGTCAGGCCAGATGGCTACAGAAGAGTGATAGAAGGCAGATATATTAGCCCCAGGTTAAGTAGGTCCCTTTTCCCTGGATAAGGTAACAGGGAAAGTTCCAGAACAACCAGGAACTTTCTGGAAACAATTAAGGCAGACAGGCTGATTAGAACACCTACAGCCAATCAAGAAGCTGCTAGAATCAATTAAGGCAGGCTAATCAGGGCACCTGGGTTTAAAAAGGAGCTCACTTCAATTTGTGGTGCACGTGCAAGGAGCTGGGAGCAAGAGGCGCAAGAAGCTGAGAGTGAGAAGATGTATGACTGGAAGACTGAGGAGTACAAGCATTATCAGACCTCAGGAGGAAGGTCCTGTGGTGAGAATAAAGAAGGTGTTGGGAGGAGGCCATGGGGAAGTAGCCCAGGGAGTTGTAGCTGTCACACAGCTGTTACAGGAGCCACTGTAGACAGCTGCAATCCACAGGGCCCTGAGCTGGAACCCAGAGTAGAGGGCGGGCCCGGGTTCCCTCCATCCCCCCAACTCCCTACTTGATACCGGCAGAGTTGAACTGGACTGTGGGTTCCACCCGAGGGGAAGGTCTCTGGCCTGTTCCCCGATCCACTAGGTGGATCAGCAGAGACTGCGGGGATTGTTCTTCTTCCTTTCCCGATGCTGGCCAGTGATGAGGCTAACTGAGTGAACAGCAGATTTGAGCCACGAAAGTGGCCAAACTGAGGGCTGCTGTGAACCTCTGAGGCGAGAAAATCCACCAATAAGCACAGGACCCACCAAGGCAGAGGAGGAACTTTGTCATAGTATCTTCTAAACACTAAAATCCAGCATAATGGTACGTAGCCCTTGAGGGCATTTTTGCATTAGTCATCGGCCACTTTGAAGGAAGCTTCAAGCACAGCTGCATCTCTCATGACACTTGTTTGAGTCAAAAACCGGGGCTCGAGTTTGACTTGAGATACATGCACGAAGAGCTGTTTTTCCTTTATTTCTGCAATGTATTAACTTGCACTGCAGGCAGGAAGCAGTGTAAGCACATTCCCCACACAGTCTATCAATGACTGAAACACTTTTCAACCTTAGCCACTGTAATTAATCAGAAGTGACCTCAGAACTGTGAAATCCTGCTAGAAAAGGAGTTTTTCCTGAAAGGCAAAGTTTAGGGCTGTATTTTCCCCCCAAAGTATTTTTTTTTCCAGCCTGAAGCAAGAACTGTTCTGGTTGAAAGTCAATACTAGATTATCCAACCTGACCTGTCCTCCTCCTCCCAGTCTGTTCAGATGCCAGAGGAGGTAACTTAGATCTGAGCAGTAGCTATAAAACACCTAACTAACCAGGAATTACTGGGTAAAATCTCAGCAGAGTTGACTCACTCCTTCCAGCTTGCTAGGTAGAGGAATTAAATTCCTTGTTTACTATGTGTGGATCTTTCTGACAAATCCATAAAAACAAATATTTATTATTAAAGAGCTCATGACATTTTCTGCAAGAGAGAATTTTCCCTAGGTGCTAACTAAAATTTCCTTTCTCTCACATTGTTGTAAAGGGTGCTTCTGGAGGCCTAGCTCCAACCTGAGTTGGTTTTAACACAACATTTGGGAATGAGGAACACTCATTTCAGAATTTCTTGGGAAGAAGTCTATAGGCCTTATGTGTGTGTGAGCGGGGGGAACAAGAGGGGGAATTAACACTGACTGTGTACACTCCACCTCCAGAACTATTATATGAATTGTGTGTTCATTTACTGTGAGTGCACATGCCAGCCAGCTAACTGCAAGTATAAATTAGGCATCCAACTGCCAATTAGGCATGCAAGAGTCAGACCAATTCAAAACATGATTCTGTTTATCTTTAAGGTTCCAGGACCTGCTTTTGTATTTTATGCACGCTCTATTTGGGGGAGAGGGTTAATTTTCATGTTCTAAATAGTATGATTATAAATTCTGGTCTAGAACTAAGAACAATAATTTTATTTTTTTAATCCCCTTATTCAAAATAGGTGAGGATTTTCTTTGTTGAATTGCAAAAAGAAAAGGAGGACTTGTGGCACCTTAGAGACTAACCTTAGAGACTAGCTTATGCTCAAATAAATTGGTTAGTCTCTAAGGTGCCACAAGTCCTCCTTTTCTTTTTGCGAATACAGACTAACATGGCTGCTACTCTGAAACTTTGCTGAATTGAGGATTCCAATGCATAAAGTGCTTAAGCAACTGCTTGGCTTTAAGCACCTGCTCACATGCCTTGTTGAATAGGGATGTACTTACGCATGTGTTTAAAAGCTTAATTGGGGAGCGATAATTTTTTAGAAAACAAACACCACAAAATATTAAACAGTGTGTTTTTTCAAGCTCATTCCTCTCCTGATATGGTTGACCGAGCCCCTAGAACATTCCATGTGTGTTGCATCATCATGCAGAAGCTGAGATCTGATCTCTTCAGGAACTCTTCCTTTACTATCTAAGGGTTTGTTGCCCCGAACCTTGGGGTACTCAAAATCCAAACCCAGCTCCAGGCAACAAAGGCCCTTTCTGTATGACCAAATAGAACCAAACCCCTGGATTAGAACACACCAGTCTTTGGGATGTTTGGAATAAGATTCAAAAGTTGGGCCTTAATGCCATCTCCCATAGAGATCAGGGATGGTGGGCTCAGCCCAATGGACTCACTTGTCTGCTTTTTGCATTTAATATGTTAAAACTTCTAATTTCTTATAATGCAGCATGATTGCATTAAGTCAGGTTTATTTCCACACACACACACTGTCAGTCTTTTTTGCTTATATCCCGGTGGAGTGCATGTATGCTGCAGCATGCCAAAAGTCCTGAAAATCATGTTTCCCTGGAAACTACGTTAGAGAGAAATGATACTTTTCTCATTTTTTCCCTGGAAACTACATTAGAGAGAAATGATACTTTTCTCATTTTTTCATACTTTTGAAAATTTATATTAGATTTGGGACTAAGTTTTCTGAAGATTCACAGAAAAAATTAAATTGTTGCCTCCATCTATACGAGGAAGGCAGCGTCTCTGCATTCTTCTCTTTAAATGTAGTTACAGGATTCCTTTACTTCATGTCCCTGGTCTTCACTCTTCATTTTATTATGGACGAATAAAAATAAAGGCCATCTCCCCAACAATGCTTATTTGGAAATGACCCTAGCCCACTTTCCACAGTGAGGAGGAAAGAGGGATGATACCTGTGGTTTATAGGAGATTGCAAGCAAAATTGTTTCAAAATGTTCCCTGCACTAGTGTATGGGATTGAATGACTAATTGGGAGGGTGTTTCAGGGCTTTGGTTTACTTTATACACTCCCCATCCTGGTACCACAGTGAACCAGCAGGAACTAGTTACACAGACAAGTTATGCTAACGAATCATATTTTTGGTTGGTGCTCACACAAGGAGGACCAGAAAGCAGAGGGTTAGTGATTACAATTTGAATCCATTTGTACATTTTGTCCTTCCAACAGATGTGCTACTGAGAGATTCTCCCCTGGACATACACCTTCCCTGGGCTACATGCAGTGTGAAGCTTCTTGAAAGCTTTGGATAAGTGAAGCTTATGGATCAGGCTTAGGCTCGCTAGGACAAGGTAACTTATCAACTGCAACACTGGGATGGGGAGAATCAGTAGAAGAGTTTGCTTCACTGGATCAGACCATATAGTTTGAGACCTTGCCACTGGCAATGATCAAAAACAGATGCAAAAACCTCTCCCCATACATTATAATATCCCCGCCTAATTGTGCAATTCTGTATGTGTAATGGGGACATGGTTTCCTGGTGAACAGCTCACACCCTGAAGCATATTTTACTGGACCTATTAGCCAGCATAACTACAATTATTACTGATCATAGCCATGTCAAACTCCATTTACAGTATTTGACATCTTGTGGCAGTGAATTCTGAAGGCTGACAATAGATGATGTGAAGCAGCATTTCCTTATGTTTACTTCACTTGTCCTTGTGAATGGCATGGAGCAGGAGCATGCAGACTGATATCTGCAATTTTTGGCCAGCTGGCCACAACTTTATTTAACACTCAGATAACGCAGACAGGATAACTCCAGAGAGGCGATTCATCCTGGCAGCTGTGAAAATGGAGAACAGGGGAACATGTGCTCCAGACCATTCTCAACCTTCCCAGAGGCTTCCATTCAGAGCCTCTCCAGGCATGTCCAAGGACCAAATGAGCCCACCTAGGGTGGGATCCACAAGGAACTTTGGTGTTGCAGTGCTGTGTGCCGTGGTGCCTAACTTTTAGGTGGCTAGAAAATCACAGGAACAAAACTGTGAACCACAAAGCCTAAGTTAGGCACCTAGACTCCCTCTCCAATTTGTGGAATGCCCTCTACAAATGCCAGCATGCTAGGCAGGGAGCTGCCTAAACCAGCCAATGGGAGATGATGACCAAAAGCATGTGTCTTAAGCCCCAACCCCTCTAGGTTCAGAGCCTCAGCACTTGTCTACACACAGAACCTACAGCAGCACAGCTGAACCATTGCAGTGCTTCAGTGTAAACACTACCTACTCTGATGGGAGGGTGTGGCAGGGCCCCCTTGCTAGGTTCACAAAGTCACACTGAGACCCTGGGTTTTGTAACCACTGGTGCGCTTTATTCTTAGGCTTGTTCTCACCACCATTCACCATCTGCAGGCAGGAGGAGATATCGCCCTGCTTCCATTCCCTGCCTTTTTCCTTTCCTCCTGCTCTTCCCTGGCTTCCTTCCCCTCAGGCTTTTATGCAGCCCCAGGCTAATTAGGTAACAGCTGTCTTCACCTTCCCAATTAGGGCCAGAGTTATCTCCAGCCCACTTTAATTGGTTCCCCTAATGAGGAGCAGGCATGACAGAGGGCTGAATCTGCAACCCTTTGCCCAGCACCTGTCACAGAGGGATTCTCCCATTGTGTAGGTAATCAATCTCCCTGAGAGGCAATAACTAAGTCGATGGAAGAATTCTTCCATTGCCCTAGCACTGTCTCCACGAGGACTTAAGTTGGCTTAACTATGCTGCATGGGGGATGGATTTTTTACGCTTATGAGTGATGTAGTTATGCTAACCTAATATTCTAGTATAGACCAGGCTGCAGGAAGGCATCTATCTTTGCTTGCAATCCATAAAATGAGAAGATAGGCAGTCAAAACCCTAAGACACATTCCAGGCCCAAAACAAAACAACCAGGGAGCCGGAGGGGGGTGGGGAACCTCCCTTATAACCTTTAGCCTACTGTGTGGTGTGTTCACCCACGATATAGGAGACCTCCTGTTCAAGTCTCCTCTCCTCCTGTGGGGCAGAAGCAAGTTGAACAGGGATCGGCCACCTCTCAGATGAGTGCTTAACCATTGGGCTATGGAATATTCTGATGCGGAGCATCCTCAATCTCTTCTGTTGAAGTTGTTCCACTTTAATTAAATATTAATTGGGCTAGCAAAAGAGTTAGTTGCTCTATAGCCAAGTGGTAGGGCACTCAGTTGAGAAATGGCATCCCCCCGGCCTGTTTTGTGTGCACTTGCCTGAGGAGTCCAATCCAGTAGGCAGCCTCTGAGCACGCCTACTGGATCAGGCCCTGCATGTGACTTAGGTGGCCAAATGCCCATCTTCCCCCATTCCTGAATTGCTTTGGGGCTCAGGCAGAAGCACCCACTCTGCACTAGGGGGGCCATGCCTCCTGCCTGCCCCACGTTCCGGGGCTAGGGTGCTTGGGCAGCCTGGGGCTGGCAGTGGCCATTGTGGTGGTGGGGCTCTGCTGGGGGCAGGGCCTCAGGCTGAAGGGGTGGGGCCAGAGGCTAGCCACACCAAACCAATGGTTCATGTACCGCCCATGTCCACACCATTCTTGATTGTGTAGACCTCTGTCATATCTCCCTTAGTCATCTCTTTGCAGAATAGTCCCGGTCTTTTTAATCTCTCCTTATGTGGAAGCTGTTCCAAATCCTTATTTATTTTTGTTGCCTTTCTCTACACCAATTTTAATATATGTTTTTTGAGTTGGGGTTACCAGAACTGCATGCAGTATTCAAGGCATAGCCGTACCATGGGATTTATATAGTGGCATTATGATAGTTTCTGTTTTAGTATCTATCTCTTTCCTAATGGTTCCTAACATTGTTAGCTTTTTTGACTGCCACTGCACATTGAGCAAATGTTTTTAGAGAATGATGATGCCAAGATTTTTTTCTTGAATGGTAACAGCTAATTTAGACCCCATTATTTTGTATGTGTAGTTGGGATTATTTTTCCAAGTGCATTACTTTGCACTTATCAACATTGAATTTCATCTGTTGCCCAGTTTAGTGAGATGTCTTTGTAAGTCTTTGCAGTCAGCTTTGGACTTCACTATTCTGAGTAATTTTGTATGATCTGCAAATTTTGCCACTTCATTGTTCACTCCCTTTTCCAGATAATTTAGGAATATGTTGAACAGCACAGGTCCCAGTACAGATCCTTGAGGGATGCCACTATTTAGTTCTCTGCACATTGAAAACTGATCATTTATTCCTACTCTAAGTACAGACTTAGCTTCTATTTAACTGACTTGTTGCTTAGTTTGTCAGTTGTAGTAGGTAACTGAATGGCTCTGGGATTCACAACATTAATGCTTTTTATTTGATTCAATAGAAGCTCAATAAATTCAAACCCCCAGGAAGGGGCAGTTTACAGAAGAAGAATCCTTAAGTGACTTATTTATGTTCCCTGTTCCTATGCTCTGGATCTTGCCTAATAACCTTCTAATGTGTCTGGCACATCTGGGAATACAGACACTCCCTGGGTTACGCAAGACCTGACTTACGCAAATCCGCATTTATGGAAAAAGTTCCGTAAGATAGAAATAGAAGGGGTTTTTTTGTTTGTTTTTTTGGGTTGTTTTTTTTTTGCATAACAGTCGGGTATACGTTTCCGACTTACGCAAAATCCAGATAAGTCAGGGAGCATCTGTATGGTGCAGGAAAAAATCTCTCTTGGCTCTTTATTTTTTTTAATAGATAGCCCAATCCTGCCACACTGGCTCAGGCAAAGTCCCATTGATCCCACAACTTTTATTCAGGCTCAGAGACTTTGTAGGATGAAAAGACCAGGAAGCACTCTATTCAGTGTTCCCTGAGTCTGTCCTATATTTACCCACTTAGCAATAACAGAAATACAGTGGGGGAAGCAATCTCATGCACCTAATTAATTTGCAGGAGGTTTATCTATTGACCACAAGCAGATGAGACAGCTTGTTTGTATATCCTTTGTCCTAGTTTTCCTCTCTGTTTAAAGATCTGGGAGATGAAACATCTATGCCAAGAAAAATGTTGCTCAGCTTACACTTTCTACACAAACCCATCCCTGAATGTAGAAATCGGTAAAGTGTGACAGTGAGGAGCGCTACCTGGGATGTTATGCACTACAGTTGTGTTAGGTTGTGTTAAATTCCATAACTACTGGCTGTTTTGAGTTAGATGTCATTGGCAAAAGCTATTTATTAGTAAATGCATGGACCAAGCTTTCATAAATAGCTTCTAACTTGTCCATTTTGGTGCACAATAGTTTGCATGCAGGAAACATACATTTGCACTTGGGAATGGGGGTTTGTGTGTAGAAATCAGGCCATCAGATGGCTATTTATCCCACTTGTGCAAGAAAATGCCCTTTTGTGTTTGCGAATATGGGGGATGTATGCACAAAAGCTGTGGGAACTATTTTAGGATCCTGGCTGAAGCTTCTTGGAAAGTGTCATCTTTTGTTTGAGTGGAGGCCAGCTGAAGTGAGGGCCTATGAGTTCTGTTTTGTAACCAGTTTAGCAGTATTTTAATTGTCACTTGGTCTGACATATTAGTCAGTCCAAAAAGTCCAGGTTTCTAAACTCCGTACTGGGGCTGAAGGAGCCATAATCAGAGATTCTTTATCACAGTGTTTTAGATTCTCTGCTTGATTTGACCCTGCCTACCATAGTAAGGAATTAGCTCGGCCTCATTGTCAGCATCATCATCATCTTCTGGAGCAGAAGGAGGAGCAGCATGGTTAAAAAGGTAGCAGTCAGGTAGGAGACAGCCACAAGGAAAGGAAGCTGTTGTCCTGGCTGTCATTCCTATGCTGAACATTTCAATATTGGTGACTATCACCACACCATGAGTGAGGATAATTTGCCTTCTGGTGCTATTCGGGGCTGCCTTCAGCCCATTCTTTCTTTCTGAACAACCTTAGCTACATCATCTGCGTCACACTGGAGACAAGGCTATACATCAGGTCTTGACCCTTTGCTGCTTTTGCCACCGAATGCACATGGTTTTTCAAATGGATCAACAGCAGCGCCCCCTTCTAAGGCTTTTCTGTCCCGCATTGGGTCCCATTGCTGCCTTCTGAGCAGAAGGCTTCCAGTCACTTGGATGGCGCTTGTCTGGAGGCTGTGTGACATGCCCTTGTTATGTCTGATTCTTGTGAGCAGGCACCATATATTCATGATTCTTCCTCTGGAATTCCCATAGAGAACAAGATGCTTGTGAATTTCACTCTACCACCTATTTGCATGAAAATGCAAATGTACTAAATTGCTACAGTGGGAGGAGGGAGAAAAGGACATCTTTTCTGAGGGGAGATCTCATGTTCTGCAGCAGAGAACCCCAATGAGTCCTCCAGCAAAGCCAGGGTAGATCAGACATGACACTCCCAATATTTCTAAGATTAAAAAAGAAGAAAACAAAAACTCTTTTTTGGGAGGCAGGAGAAGGAAGTGGGGGAAATCTAGGCAATCTTTTGATACCATGAAATATAAACAGAAAAACAAAACAGTCCTCCCTTTTCTCCCTTAAGTTATAGCAGAGTTTCTAAAATATCATGGATAAGGTGATCACAGCTGCAGGCTAGTAACTTTGTTCACACCGGTACTTTCTCTCCAGTGCAGTTTTTGATTTGACCAGGAGAGATAATGTTAATGGAATCTTTTCAGACCAGGATTTCATGAAACCAGAGCTGTAAAATAGCTGGACTTCAAAAAGAATTGTACGGTGTGCTCACGCTATGGACCTTATGTGTTCTCCAATTCCTGTTAATATTTGGCAAAAGAAATCTGGCTGTTTCAGGAGCTGTCTCTCCTATGATACATCTGGGCTTAATTGTCTCCCCAGGCAGATCACTGCACACTCATTGCTTTTCAAATATGTTCTGTACTTTTTACTAACACCTTGTTTTCTATAGAGCATTCAGCACACTTTATATAAAAATAACTTTTATTGAGTTTCTCTGCAGCACAAGGAAAGCTACAAGTAGACTTCACAATACGCAACCCTACCGGACTTAGTACACTTGTTATGTTGATTGAAAGATACATTTTTAACAAGTATGTAATAGTCACTTAACTGAGGCTATTACAGATCCAAATACTGTAGACACAAAACAGAACATCGTCAATAAAAATTGACTTGAAACGGCACTATTTATCTAATCAACAAATGTCACTGGAATGATTGGATTATATCATTTCTTTTATTCTTAGCAAAGGCCAAGAGACACAGTTATCTTTACAGCAGCTAAGTCTAACTGGGAATCACAATGTCAGGGATTTTTTAGGGCTACTTTTCAACATTTTGGGTTCCTATTTGAAAATGTAGGTTTCAGGGTCCTGAACTCTAGTTCCTTTCTACAGTCCTGTTAAATCTGAGCTCTTACTGTGGTAATTAGTTATTATGATCATACCAAGAGGCCCCGCCTGGGATCAGGAGGTACCACACAAACTATACAATCCCTGTCCTCAAAAATATTACCATCTAAACAGGGAAGAATGACAACAGATAGGATGGGAAAGCAGAGGCAAAGTGACTTGGCAAAGGTCACGCACCAGGCTGGGAAAAGATTTGTCTGGGTTTCTTGAAAATAGTGCTGTAGTCACTGAACCACAAGACCACACAGAAAGTTCTTCAATGCTTACATTTGTTCCTTGCAACAGCTGAGCCAGGATTTCTGTTCAGGTGGGTGATGGGTGATCCTGGCCGGGGGCTGCAGGCTGGGACTTACTGAAATGGAAGACCATTGAACTCCCTTATTCCAGGGGTTGCCACTCTATAAATCAATTCCTAAAAGTATTTCTAAAAACTTGGAGAAGAGGCTTAAGCCATTCACTGGGCCTCACCCAACAGTGTAATGCCAGAGGGGCTGTGAGTGTGGAGAGGTTAGTGTCTGACTCGTGCTATAGTTCAATGAAAAAGTATAGAGGTACTGCCCAGTTCCCACCAGGCTGACCTGAGTCCCCCAGTCCCACAACAATCCGTGATCTTGTTGTATTCTCATTACTGTTGTGCAAGTCTATTATGAAGGTTATTATAGATCGCACCTGTAAATCAACATGGTGCTTTGTAAACAGAGGTGTGATATAGCCAAAGAGCTTACATAAGAAAAGACAGACACAGGGCAGCACTTCAGGAGCAGTGGTTGTAGGGGGAGAAAAAAAGAGGAAGGATTTCCTGTAGCGGTGAGTTTTATGGAGGGATTTGAAGGAGCAGAGGATGCCGGAGGGCTCAGAGCAGAGAGGCTCCAGGCCAATGGAGTCAATCATAGCTGTAGGTGGAGAAATTCTGTCAGTTTTTCAGCAAGAATCACACAAGACTAATAGGACAATAGCAACCTGATGTGTGAATGTAGTCTGTTCTGTTCATGTGAACTTCAGTGGGGCTAATTTTGTCCATTAACCATTCTAAGAGTGAGACATACTTTCTACTTACAATAGGCAGCTGGAGTACTGTGGTCACTGCTTTTCATGCTAATATTGTCTCATTGCTTCCTTGTGCTCCTCACATCTGTTTTGTCTTGTCTTGTCTGAGACTTAGATTGTAAGCTCTTTGGGACAGAGAAGGTCTTTTTGTTTTGTGTGTATACAATGCCCAGCACGGTGGGGTCCTGCTCTGTCAGAGGGTTCCCAAGGCGCTATCACAATACGAATAATTATAAATGGGAGATGTTTGAAAGGTTTGCACCTTCTCATGCATGTGTAGTACACTGGCTATGAGAAGAGAACCTCACACTCATGGCAAATATCCAGTGATTCTCAAACTTTTTTTTCCCACGGACCACTTGAAAATTGCCGAGGGTCTCAGCGGACCACTTAATGAGCTTTCCAAATGTTGTTTGTACCATTAGCTAACTATTGTGAAGCCTTTTCTCCCCTGCCATGGCAGCCCCAGAGCTGGCAGTGGGAAGGAGGGGGGGGGCTCTCCTCCGCCATAGCATCCGCAGAGCTGAAGCTGGGAAGGAGGGCCGTCTCTCCCCGGCAGCTGCAGCCCTGGAGCTGGGGCAAGTCACCTTTTCTCTGGCCACCGCAGCCCTGCACATCCCAAATTCCTCCCATCCCCTCTTCTCACCCCACTGCCCCCTCCCACCTACCCCCTATTCCCCCCAAGGGCCACCACCTCACCTTACATATGCGTCTTCTCCAGGGTCCAGGCACCTAATTAGTGGAGCCGCGCCTGCTAGTGGAGCCTCCACTCATTAGGTGGGTGGCCCTTCATTCTCTTGTGTGTGGCCACCCAGGTGCCCATCTTAGAGGGAACTATCCGCGGACCACCTGAATGGAGCTTGCGGACCACTGGTGGTCCACGGACCACTGTTCGAGAACCTCTGGGTTAAACTATATATTACTTACAGTGGGCAAGATTAGGTTCTCTGCACTTTAAAGTCTTTAAACCATGATTTGAGGACTTCAGTAGCTCAGGCATAAGTTAGGGGTTTGTTACAGGAGTTAGTGGGTGAGATTCCATGGCCTGAGTTGTGCAGGAGGTCAGACTAGAGGATCATAATGAACCCTTCTGACCTTAAAGTCTATGATTCTATGATTTACATTTTGGGTTTCTTTTTTGTAATATGTACCAATCCCATTTTGGCTCTCTAAGTGCCAGTAGAGCTCTTCTGGGCATGTGTAGGAGGGTGAATACAGACGTAAGTGCCATGGGATTAACACACATCTCTCCATTTAGCCCCCCATGAGAGAGCATGAGAAGTTAATACTGAACACCCTTACCCCCTGAAAGGACTATCATCACATTCTTCAAGGGAAATGAATTACGGTGGTTTTGCAAAATACGACAAAGAGATAAGACAGCTCCTCAAATACATGGGTGGATTGACTCACTTCCAGCAGTGTTGGAGGGAATTGTGAGGTTGGATCTTTAGCTTCTTGGGGCACAGGAGTTTAATGAAAGCTCTTCTAAAACTGTAGTGGCAGAGGGGATACAGGACAGGATTAACAGCAGAGTTGATCCACAGGAGCCAGAAGGAAATCTCATACCAGTAATCAGGGATGCAGTGGCCATGGCAAGCAGCTCGGATGATCATGAGGAGGGTGTATGGTGCCCAGCAAAGCCCAAAAATGCTCACTATAACTGCCAGTGATTTTGCCACCTTCTTGTCTCTGGAGAGCCTGAAACGCTGTGTGATGCTCTGGGAGACCATCTTCATCCGTTTCTCTAAAGACATTGTAGATGCTGAGTGTTTATAGCCCCTCTTGTTGAAAGACCTTGATTTCTCACCAAAGGGCCCAGAGCTCTTTGAGTTTGATATCTGTGAGTCTTTCACACTCTGACTGGCATTGGCAGCTCCTTGTTGTGTTTCACATTTAGGAAGGTCTAGGGTTTCACCTGGCTCTTTCTGGTCCCACTTACAGCATTTTAGGGAAAGCTTTCCTTCCGGGCTCATTTCCATCTCTTCCATGAACGACTGGCTTTGTACTTCGTGGAAGATGTCTAGGCGGATTTTGGTGCGTTTCTGAATGTTCAGGTAAATGCTCAAGTTGAAAAACAATACACTGATGAAAGGGGTGAAAAACTCCAGTGTGGAGGCCGTCATGAGAAAATACCAGTTGTAGAAAAATTCAGCATAGCATTCCCCATCAGGTATGATGCTCTGGCCTGTTACATATTCCCAGCTGATAATTGCAGGTCCATAGAGCAGGAAAGCTAAGACCCACACCATTACCATCTTCAGCACTGCTTGCTTGGTATTACCTTGCTGAGCTCGGTATGTGACCTGGAGGGGAAAAATCTTTTCTTAGATATGACCAAATACATTAACTGGCTTAGACTGTTTTACAAATTGTAAAATTTCTGGCAAAGTTGCTATGCAATATCTCTGCAGTGTAAAAAATACATGTGCTGGAGACAGCAGACCCAATCACTACATAAATCACACTCCCACAGAAAAGAGCTAGGACCTGGTCCTTTAACTCCAAAACATACTTGGCTCATGATTGGCTTAGAATACATTTCAAGGAGATATTCACCGTTTATGTCAATGAATCATTCTTGATACATAGCCCCAATTTGGTATCTGCTTTTTAACCCCATTTCATAGATGGGTAAAATGAGGCAGAGAGAGATTGGTATTTGTCCAAGGCTGCACCTTGAGTCAGTGGTAGAGCTGGGAATAGAATCCAGGGAGCCTCAATGTCTAGTCTGCTACCCTAGCCATATGCCTATGCTTTCCCTGAATGCACTTTGAAATTGTTAGAAGGGCCCACGCCAAACTCGTGTGTCCAACACATGTGAGCTTTGTTGCAATTTGGCCCCGGATCTCTGAACTTTATGCATTGGGCCCCTCTGTAGATATTTTGTTCTGTATTTGGAACCCTTCTAGCTTGTGAGTTGCTGTTCACCTCCTGTAAGGTGCTGAGCACCCTCAATTCCCATTGTAATAATTGTGCATTTAGGACACTTGGCACCTTGCAAGATTCCACTGCAACCTGTGCGCCAGTTCCTGAGTGAGACTGACTGTAACTCTCACTAAAATCAGTTTGTTTACTCTGGAAATAACCATTCAAGTTGGTAATAAACTGTTTACCTCACTCAGATTGACTGGTTGTCACTCAAACACCTTCTTCACAGACAGCGTTTGAGGGACAATCTGCTTCATGGGTTCTGAAACTCAAAGGATTTGATTGTTTAAAAAAACACACACCTGAAGTCAAGGCTTGCAAGTGAATTGTATATTTCCCAGGAATTTGTCTTTCCCCTGGCTAAAAGATTCATAATTTCCCAAGGAATGAAACAGCTTTTATTTAGCACAGATGACTCCAGACAATAAAATGAGGGGAAAGGCTTTTCTCATCTCTGACATGTCAGTACTTACCGCTCTTGTCACAGAGAGGAATCTGTCATAGCTAATCAGTACAATGTTGAAGACTGAAGAGGTGCAGAGCAGATAATCAATTACCAGCCAGAGCTTGCAGAAGCTTTTCCCAAAGGCCCATCTTCCTGTCAGCACATAGGGCACATACAAGGGAATACAAAAGGCACCTGTAATGAGAGGTGTTTATATTTGAAAGGGCTTCTGCACCATGCGCACGTGCTTGTAAAAAGTAACTCTCTCAAATGAACGCTGAGAATAACTGTTGGTGTATGTGATGTCATTTGCAAGTCTGCTCAGTGGCCTTGGATGGCCATGTTGTGTATGGGCCAGCTTGTGGCTGGTGTTGGTTGGGTCACTGTTTGTGATTTGCCAGTGAGAGTCTCTTCAAAAGCTAATCTGTGACACATCAGCAGCAGCATAGGCTGGCAAGGTAGAAAGGAGCCCATTAGATGAGAATTCTGGCTCATGAACATCCAGGCTGTGATTTTCAAAGTGGCCTAAAAGATTTGGGGCCTGGATCCTTGAAGACATTGGTGCCTAGCTCCCATTGATTTCAGTGGGGGATAGGCACCTATATACCTTTGAGGATCTGGGCTTTGGTTGCATGACTCCTATGAAAATTAATGGGAGTTGGGTGCCGAAATGCCCCAGGAAAAGCTTGAAATTGGAGTTTTAAAGGAAAACTGTAAAGCAAGGTAACAATTTGGATTTTTATCCATTACTGCCTCATGGTGATGCATAAAGAGAGACTCCCAATTCTCCCTTTAAAAATCAAAGCTTCCTTGGCTTGTATTTTGACCTGAGCTCCTCTTTGCTGGACGGCCCAGGTCAGTTCCTTTGGAGGGGCTCACCAGTGCTCTCAGCTGAAGGCCTGATCCTACAAAAGCTTACACAGGGTGGCTAGTTGACTCCAGTGCATGTGTGTTTGCAGAACTAGGTGCTCAGGCTGCAACCTGAGCTGCTGCTTTCTCTGCTCCCTAAATGAAGGGGAGGGGAAGATGAGTATGCTCCCCCTGCAATTGGCACACAGGGAAAGCTGAATCTCAATGTACTGCCTTATCACTGTTAACATACCCAAACCCTCCAGTGATTTTGCCCAGATTCTCCAGCAACATGCCAGAGGTGAGGGCTTGGTAGTTCTGTCAAGATACAAATCAATTTTGAAACCTATCACTGAGCTCACCTGTATATCAGAGAAGCAGGGAAAGACTGAATCAAGGTTTTGCTGGGCTTTGCAGCTTAGCTCTAAACCAGGGGCTGTTCAGAGGCTCTACTTAATTTGTCTAACATTCTGAAGCACATAGAAGCACAGTTCAGTAACTCTGGCTTCCTATTTTTGTATTTGAGACATTAATAATGTCCTTGCTTATCGGTGTGACTGTGACAGCAAAAGCTGCTCTTGGGTCTCCGAAGTGTAAGTCTGAAGGGTGGTGGGTGGCTGGCTGGCTGGTGTATGTGTTTTTGTGTGTGTGTGTGTTTGTGTGGCAGCTAAAGCAATCTCTCACTGGTTTGATGGCCTATAATCCTTCCTGGGAGTTGGGACCATTATCCATTCCTAGCTAAACGTCAATAAAGAAACCCACACCCTTCCTCCTGCATAATCCCCCTCCCGCGGAGATGCGTGTTGCAGCTATTAATCTTTGGCTCTAGGGATTGGTCAGGGCTGCATTCAGAGCCAATCTGAACTCAGCCCTTTGGTTTCAGCTTCACAAAGCAGGGCTCCCTGACTGAGTAGGAGAAATGGGACGGTGCACCCTTCTCCTTCAGTGAGGCATGCAACTTGTTCTCAAAACTTCTGGCAAGCTACAAGTCTGCGCAGTTACTCCCACTGCACGTGCATCACTATTAAATAACCCCTTGCAAGACAAAAAAAGGGATCAGTTCCTGCAGGGCTCATTTTGCTGTCCACCCCCTCGGACGTAACTAACAAAACAAATCTCCAACTTGGGCTCTTGGGTTTTTTTTGTTTTTTTTTACAATGCACGTCTCACAGAATAGCATGTCCTTGTGGCCGGCCTGATATCAATGTTGCTATGTTAACTGGGCATCGCCAAACGTGTAAATAACTGGACTTCAAACTGCATCTTCTTTCCAGAATAGACTGCAGAGGCAAGTGCGTGTGCCGTGTAAACGGATCTGCCTTATCCATCGGTGTGTACAGCCGTATCTAGAGTATGCTGTGGAAGGAAGATGCGGTGATAGATAATCTCCGTGTGAAGTCCAGTACTTAGAGGGGAAATAACCCATGTTTTATATTGCCCATATTATTACAGTAAAATTTGTTCTGATTTTTGATCCCGGTTAGCTGTGGGTGACAACCCTTTGCAAGGGAACAGCAGGAGCTCACGCATTTGCAGAGATTGCCTGGAAGACCATTTTTACCTGAGCCACAGGGAAATGACTGGATCGAGCCCCCTATTTCTCTCTGGAGTGGCTGATAACGCAGCCCCTAACATAAAGCCCAGCTCCTGGGATCTTTGCTGCTACCTTTTAAACACACGCAACTTTCAGCCCAGCGGGGAAACCTTGTGTCCGAGTTGCTATTACTGAGTCTGCTGGCCCCGGGAACCCGAGCTGGGAAAAGTGAAACCGACGTGGTACTTTACCTACTAGGAAATCTGAGATGGCCAGGTTGAGGAGGAAGTAATTGTTCTGGGTCCGCAGGCTGGAGTCCACCACGAAAGCCAGCATGACCAGCGCGTTCCCAACCACGGTGGTCACGATCAGCAGAGCCATGAGCGCGGCCAACGCGATGGTCCACGTGGCCCCGAACCTGCCCGGCCCCAGCAGCTGGTCCCCGGCTCCTTTGCCTTCGGCCGCTGGGGCGCTGAGGGGCCAGTCTTGCAGGCTGCTGTCCATTTCAGCACCACGCCGCTCCGCGATTCAGGCGGTAGCGCTGGTCCGCACCATGCCCGTGGCAGGGGCTGATCCAGTTTGCCAGCGGGGCCTGATTCTTGGGCAGAGTCACACGCAGCCCAATAGGCAGCGGCGGCTGCCTGGTTCCCCCCGCTTCTCGGAAGACCCTGAGAGGCACCAGCCAGAGGGAACCGAAGCGCTTCTGGCCGCCGCGCTCAGCTTGCCAGGACTGGGAAGGAGCAAAGGGGTCTCACTCCCGAGGGGTTAGTACCTGATCTCTCCCCACCGGGATGGGCTCGGTGTCCGCCGCTCCCCTGAGTGGCTTCATGCCTCTGACCAGCCTAAACCTCCGTGTGCCCCCGCTGGCTGCCGAGTCCCACCGGGCGGGGTGGTGTGCAGACCAGGCGGTGGGAGGCAGGAATCACACCGCAGCCACTCCGGGTTAGCGAAGCGCTGCTCCCAGTATAAACGCTCCACGGCTTCTGCAGAGAGGAAGACCCAGCGGGAGGCCGCGCGGTCACTGGCTGGAGTGTTCAGTCTCTCGCCCGCCAGCTGTTTCCCCCCCCCTTTCCGACTCCGTGTCCCTGGGTCTGAGAGCTCCCCGCCAGGAGACAATGCTTCTGTGCGCGGATGAAACAACTGGCCGCATTTTAATGAGGAACGGATCCAGACTTAGAAATAATCCACTAAGAATTTGGAGGATCGGTGATACTGGACATGCTACCTGAACCTTCCCACTCACCGTGGGTGAAGTTACAGCGGGATCCACAGGGTCCCACACTATAAATACAGGGAATCGAGCAAATAGTAGGAGACAGGTACCTGCCAGGGTGCAGTAAACACCAGGGTTTTAATGGGATTTTCTGTATACAATATGCATAGGAATTGCTGTACCAGATCAGACCCATGGTCCCTCCAGTATAGTATCCTTTTTCCGACAGTGGCTATCACCTGTTTCAGAGGAAGGTTCAAGAAGGCTGGACAATGATGAAATAATTTGCCCCTCTCAGTTAATGGTTGTCTAATGTCCAGAAGCAGGAGGCTTTATTACCCTTCTAATGTTTTAATGCAATCGAATGTAAATGTGGATGCCCACAATAGCCACAGAAAGATCCCATGTTGTTTTGAATCCCACCATGCTCTTGCCCACAATAAGGTGTAGTGACAATGCAGCCTGATTCTTCTCTTAATTAGGTGTAAATCAGGAGTAACTCCTCTGGAATGAGTAGAATTAGCCACTCAAGCATTACCCACACAGCAGGAGAGAAGGACATTAAGCTTCCTGTGATACTGGATGCTGTGTTGCTGGCTATTCTCAATCTTTCTAAAACCAAGTTTGGAACATTCTGAGAAGGTCCGTTTTCATTAGAAAGATAAGAAGGACTTGAGGACTTCAGAAGTGAGCTCACGAAAGCTTATGCTCAAATACATTTGTTAGTCTCTAAGGTGCCACAAGTCCTCCTTTTCTTTTTGCGGATACAGACTAACACGGCTGCTCCTCTGAAACCTGTCATTATGCAAGGCATTAGAAAGATAGAAGCTAATGCTCCATCATTCCTCCAGGTTACACTCTTCACTTTCTAATAAGAATAATCTTTACTCTGCTACTGTCTACTATCTGTTATCTTCATCCTAGAGAATCACCAAGGACCCTAAAACCTATTTGCAAAGGACCGGATCCAGTTCCCATTAGGAGTCTTTCCACTGACATTTACTTCAGTGGGGAATTGGATTGGGCCCACTAAAATGCAGCCACATCTGGGGGAGAGGATGCCCACAAGAGAGGCAACTAACATGCTGCAGAGGAGGCAGGAAATGATGGGCTGAAGACCCTGGACAAACACTTATTCTATAGAAAAATTCTTAACTATGAAATATTATGTAAATTGTTAGAGAGTAGCGATGAAGGACTAAGACTAGAAAACATCATGAACCCTAAAACATGCATGATTCTAATGTTGTAGGAGACCTGTGGAATTCTCATAACTCCAAAACATATTTTCACATAGTGATGTGTAACTGGCGGTGGAGTTCACCTGGGAACCCACCACCACCTTATTAGCAGTGGTTGATCTTGCTGGGAAAGGACTAAGGAGGTTCTGCTGACACTGTGACTCATTGCTTGGCCTGGATATAATGAAGGTGGAAGTAGCTCTCTGAAGAAAGCAAATTGAGGGTGTGGGCTGAGCAGTCTTGTGGGAGGAACCCTTTGGAGCAGCCAAACCTAGGAAGAAGGCTCAAGCTGATTGTAATGGCCCCAGTCCAGCACAGAACTTAATTATGTGTTTCCCTTTAATATTACTGGGACTATCTGCAAGCTTAAAATCTCTGTTGGGTCACAGTTTATGTTACGATTGTTTTCTGCATTTAAAAAACAAACTGGAGGATAAAGTTTGGACTTTGCATACAATGTAGACTGTATTTAAAAAACAGATTGGGAAAGGCAGATCAAGGATATTAGACAAAACATCTTCAGTGTTCATCAGTGAACAAAATGTTGTGGGATTTGCAGTAGTGAGAGAAGCTTCCTCATATGCATAGGAAGTAATGATTCAACTCAGTACCACAAAGCCTGAGAACAGAAGGGTTCTGCCCAGAGTCATTTCACAGACATGACAGAGGATGTCACTGTGTGCTTGTCACCACCAGCACAAGAAACTGAATAAATAAGATTAAAAGCAAAGTGGAAAAAATACAGAGAAAATGCACCATATGTGAGATAAAAATATTTCTACCTGAAATAGTCAAGGGCTGCAGGTAAGGTGGCTATTTGTGCATTCGTTATCCAAATAACTTCATGCATTTCTACAGGGAAGCTATGAGGAGACCAGATTTAATGATAAGCTTGAATGAATATCAGTATATTCCAATAGATCTGCTGCTATCTTTAGAACAGGTGATCGCCTCTTCTATGCTGGGTGTTCTCTTGGCACTAATGGGAGTGGCTTTTCAGACTTCTGTGAGTGTTTGATCATAAACTGATTAATGAACAAACAGGTCAGCTTCACTTTGCTGCCCTTTGAGGGGTCATATGATTCATCACTTGTAAATATTCAGGCAGCCACTGGGTATTCATGAAAATGTTTACGATCTTCCAGTGATTCTGGGTCTGTGAATGCATTATTCATGATCTATTAGTAGTTATTCACTATTGACCATTCATCACTTGGTATTCTCCTGCACACAAAGTTTCCATCATCCAATTGGAAGCAGAAACAGTACCCGGTGACTAAGGTAATTTAAGATGGTTACAAGCGATTTGCTAATTGAAATATGGCCTAAATTCTTAATGACGATGGCTAGCCCTGACTAAGTCTCCCTGCAGTGTTAATTACATGACACTTGCCATAGTAGCGCAGACTATCAGTGTAGTTCAGTATTTTGCCCTAGCAATGACCTTTATCTCCTACTTCAGTGTAAGGTAAAAAATGTCTAAAAATGTGCTTGGGACAACGGTGCAATATCTTGGCAGTAGGAGAAAAATTCCCTCCTGACCCCCACAGGTGATCAGATTAAACCCTGAAGCATGAGGGTTAATAGAACTTCTAGCTTTCTGACCTACCTGCCCATCGAGTGCATATCATAGACATGTATATATAGGGTGAAATTCAACACTGTTCAGAAGGTCCATGCCAGTCCTATGCATGATTTAAGTGCCACTTAGTCCTTTGGGGCTTATATACCACTTAAGTCCCACTTATGCTCAAATGTCCAATTGGACTTAAGGGATGAATAGGGCCTTCCTTGTGTGGGCCTTCTGCACAGTGGTACATCTCACCAATAAATATTTAACCCCTTTAAATAAATTTTCCCTAAGGGGTGAGTTCCACAAGTCAAAGAATTATTTTATACTTCTATCCATTTTGAATTTGCTACCCTGTCAGATGGACATGAGCCCTAACTCCGATAGCAACTCCCCTGAGCTCAGTTCTCATTCTGGATATGAGCTTTGCAGCTGGCACCTATTTTTAAAGAGGGTGTAAATGTAATGTGTGTGCCCTTTAAGATAGCTTTACACTAAAAGTGCAGTGTAGACAAGCCTCTAAGCCCTGTTACACTTGAAAGTTATTTTGGATTAAGATAGGGTTTAAGATATGAATTTAAAGTGCTGGAATTCTGAAATAAGAAGGTCCATCTGGGGAGCTATTGAGGAATAGCTACTGCAGTTAATTTACCCATGTAGACAAGCCCTTAGTATAAATGAGAAATGGCTTCCCAACTCCCCTGATTTTTATGGAAGTTTAACATTGAATGTAGCAACTGGCCCCTATCTTTAGACTGGGACAAATCAAAGTCCTGGATCCAACCCCCAAACTTTGGGAGTGTTTGGACCAACATACTGATCCCAAATCTGTGGCTTAGGCTCATGTCTAAATTTTAGTTTCATTGAACACTGCTGTTCTTCGCTCGCTGTTTGGTATTGACAACCATGGGCCTTTGGGGTTGTGGTTGGGAACCTGTAGTCAGGCCCTCGCACATGGCACTCTCATCGTTTTGCACATAGCTTATTGCCATCTGCCTCTCTGTTTCCATTGTTTTCTGTATTTGTTCCCACATCCTGCAGGGACTAATTTTAAGTTGCCTTTGACATGCTTCCTCTGCTCAGCATCAATCATGTTCATGGTCTCTGCTGTGACTTGCACACAGACATATGTGCTGGGCATGGCAGGCACTGCAGTTGCTCTTGTGCTTAACACAATTCCTGTTCAGATAAAAAAGTGACTGACTGATTATCCTCTGAGGCAGTGTTGATTATCCATCCTGCTTATCTATCCTTCCTGGTGGAAATCTCTTCTCCCCTGCAGGGTTGATTCTTTGATTGTGCTTCTTATTCTTCCTGTTTCCAGAGTTTAGCATCTTGGAGTCCCATTTAACCCCCATCTTTCTCCTGAGTCTCATAGATAATATTATTGTCATAGTATCACTTGAGGAAGCCATTCAGGTTACAGGCTCTATGCAGTCACGCATACCAGGTTTCGGAGCCCATCATACATGCCTCTATTGCATCTCGGTGCTGTTTGTTATCTTCTTCATTTATTTGCAATTCATGAAGATTTCTGGCAGAATGTTTACCAGTGCCAAGATGTCAGATACAGAGATGGGTTCATGCTGTGAAACCTGTCTGCAGAATCTCAATATCCCAAGTTAAGGGACAAGCACCTGAGATTTTGTTAGGTTCGTTAAAAAGATAGGGACCATCTAAGAAATTCAGGTCCAGGGTTTTGGATTGTGATTATCTTTAGGATCCAATAAAATATTCTTCTGGTGTTCATTGACTTCAAGTGGAACTTATATCAATCATATTTATACAATCTACTTAGACTTTATTCACTGAGAGACCCTTTTTCATTCTGAGGAATAGATAAGGGACTGTTCCTAAAGTCCAGACAGCATCATGTTTGCTCTGAGATATCTATTATGCACAATAATCATAGAGCTGAAAGGCCTCTCTTGTTATCTTGATGGCTCAAGTAGTGTTGTTTAAATGTACAGCTTCTCCTACAAATGACAATATGATAGCCCTGCTTTGATCACTAAAGCCACTTCTGATTTCATCTTAGTATGCATATTCTCCAGGCAGTTTTTCTTAAAGAATGTGTGAGCTGAAACCTCTCACACTCACATATTCATCACAACCCAAACAATTAGAAATGGGTCTGAACCAAAATTCTAGATCCAAACAACCCCAAACTTTGCAGTGTGGAGAAGTAATGGAACTGGGTCAGAACTTTGCAGCTTAACTTCATCCCTGTATTTTATTCCATTTTTGGAGGGCTTGTCCATGCTTAAAAGTGTTTATTCTGGTATAGCTTTTTCCAGTTAGGGAATCAAAATAAGATCTGTGGGTATAAGGCACCTTTATACCAATATGACTGCATCCACACTAAGACTTTTACTGGCATAACAGTGTCAGGAAAAATCACACCCCTAACTAACACAAAAAGAAAAGGAGGACTTGTGGCACCTTAGAGACTAACCAATTTATCTGAGCATAAGCTTTCATGACCTACAGCTAACTTCATTGGATGCATCCGATGAAGTGAGCTGTAGCTCACGAAAGCTTATGCTCAAATAAATTGGTTAGTCTCTAAGGTGCCACAAGTCCTCCTTTTCTTTTTGCAAATACAGATTAACACGGCTGCTACTCTGAAACCTAACACAGTTATAGCAAAAAGAAAAGGAGTACTTGTGGCACCTTAGAGACTAACCAATTTATAGCAGTAAATGTGTAGACGAGTATAGTCCAGCCGCTAGTGGTGGTGTCCTTTCCCCCTTCATGAATGAATAAATGGGAGAGACCTTCAAAGAGAGATTGAAACTCCTCCTACTCCTGCAGTAACGGAACACAGAGCAGTACATAAACTGAACAAGGCTCTAAAAAGGCAGCTGCTCCAAATTAGTACAGGTAAAAGTAAAGCAGTTCTCTCTGAACAGCTGTCAGCATTCCTTTCATTAGTGAGTTTACACGTTGGCTTGCTGATTTATTAAGCAGGAGGAAGTGTGTTTGAAGCAAGTAAGGGGCATGATATTGACTTCATTTGAGCACCGCCTGCCACTCTAAATTCATCTGTTGATAAATGTTCATAGAACTAAATTTTGTTGCCAGTTTAAAAACTGATTCCAGTTTTATGGTGTTTGGCTTGTTACAAACAAGCATGGGATCACAGCCAATCAAACTCAATATCTGGCAGTTATGAGTCGCCAAAACCAAAACAATGGGCCACATTTAATTAGTGAAAGTGTGCCCCAGTTCAGAGTGGGAGAGACTTGTTGCCATTATTTAAAGTTGAAGCAGTCCTCTAGAAAATGCATGGTGAAGGCCGTGATCATTATAACAACCAGTGGAAACCCTCCCTCCGCCATAGACATAGACTGCTGAAGAGGTAGGGAAAATGCAGTCGTTCGGTTGTGTGGGAGGAGGATCTCCGATGTCTTTGCTGGGAGGGCGACCCCCTTGCCTGCTACAGAGCTGGGCTCCATGGGAGAGCCCACGCACCCTAGCACACAGAGCCATTGGCTGATGGGGAAGGAGTAGGGTGTGGAGAGTGGGTCCGTGACTAAGTGGATCCACCAGCCAACCTTTCCCCTTCTGTGCAATAGGGCAGGGGAAGGGATGGTCCTGCCAGCTCAGTAGCTTTAGAGGCTATGGCAGCCCTGAGGCTGCCGTAGCAATGTCCGTACAACCCTGCTGCAGCTCTATAGCTTGGGGAAGGCAAGATTCTGGACTGCCCAGCAGAACTCCCCTGTGTGTATAGCCTTGTTATTTGGGCTGCGCACAGGAAGTGGGATTTGGTCCAATAATAATAATAATTGCATTTATACAGCGAGCACTTGCTGATGTGCTTGGAGCCCTGTACAACATCCTGAAACCAATATAATGCACATGAGAATCATCAAGGGGTGTTAGCATCAATGGTACTTTCAAAGGCCTATTAAGATGTTCTTGGAGTCACTCTCCTTGATGAGTGTCTTCCCTGCCTCTAACCTCGAGTCTGATCCTGCAAACCCTTGCTCATTTGAAGAGTACCCTGCTGCTATGGTACTACTCAGGTGATTAACGGTGTGCAGGATTGGGCCCTGAGTGTAAACCACATGGACGGTAAGCCACAAAGCACATTTTGTTTAGAGCAGAGCCATCTCTGCTCAAAACAAAAGAGAGGGGTTCCCCTTGCGATCAGTGAGCGGTAGTTTTACTGTTCCTTATCTGTCTCCTGAGAAGACGGGGTGTGCGTGAAGCAAACTTTAAAGCAAGACATGGTTACAAGAAAACATTTGTGCTTCTTTTGCTAGTGGTGGAAGTTCAAACTACACCTGCACACATACTTATGAATCTCATCCTGTTTTTCTTCCTTTTTCAAACAACGAGCTATTTTGCCCTTCATCGTTGTCTGAATTTGTTTGGTTCTAAGAAATTCAGATATCTTGGCAGCCATCTGAACAAGCTATCAGCCACATGCTAAGAAGCACGTGTGACTGGAATAGGTCAAGCACCCCCAGAGCTACAGCAGAATGAGAAGCTAAGAGGAACCCTATAGTTGCGGCTTTGCCAGGTCATTGTGCTTCTGCTCCTGCACAAACAGAGAATCAAAGTGTGAAAAAAGGGTCTTTTAAATATAGCATCAGAGAATAGGATGCAACAGGAGGAAATGCTAGTGGAAGATCTCCCTTTATGTTACAGCCTTTTCCAGAGAAATGTCTCTTCTTGAATGTCTCTCCCTTTTTAAAAGATGGCTGCTGAGCACGGCGCTTTGAAGATTGATTAGGATTGAAAAATTGTAAGGGAAACAGTATGACAATCCAAACACTGATGGAACGCAATGAAATCAGCCATTGGACACGCTTCGTTCTCTGCTTCAGCCAGGTGTCAGAACAACTTCTATTAGCTTCAGAATGTGTTTTTTCCTTGCCAAGTTCCAAGGTACTCTCTACAGTAAGGTTAGCACTTGACAAAAGTGGCAATGACAAGAGCAGCCCTTCATGAAATACAACAAACTTCTCTGTGGGTTGGGTATTCAAAATTATGATGTCTCATGTTGTGAATCTAAGAATAGCACTTACCTGTATGCATCCAACCAGCACCTCACCCAGAGGCGCAGATGTAACATGCAGCACCACACAGTGGTATAACCTATGTACGCCTAATCAGGAATATCGATACCCAGGCCAGGACATGGTCTCCTATCCTGGCACATCAGTGGTATTTTTAACACCTTCAAACCGGGACTGACTGTCTAATGAGGCCTGCTGATTTAGTCATAGAGGTGTAGCAGTGGCAAGCCAGGCAGTATGGTCCAGTGCATACAGCATTGGCCCAGAAGCTCTGGGTTCCATTCTCAGGTCTGCCACTGAACTGAACGTAGGCAAGTCACTTCACTGCTCTGTGCCTCAGTTTCCTTTGTGTGCAGTGGAGCTAATGCTACTTAGCTTTCTTTGTAAAGCGCTTTGAGATCTACCAATGGAAATTCTTATGTAAGTGCATATGGTATTATTATTCATCCATCCCCCTCTTATTGCAAGTTTATCACTTACCCTATTTCCTAGTGTTTTGCCAAGTCTAGAATTAAATGTCACAAGGCTTGAGTCTTCCATTACTTGCAAGGCCTTTACATACCCTCAGATGCAGGGGGATCAAACCCATGCTGTTGTCTTCCTTTTCAGAGTCTTTTTTCTGTGGCCAGGGCTGACCACCGAGTGGCCCAAAGCCTGGTCCAGATTTCCATAACTGCCTGTATATGTAAACCATTCACAAGCCATTACCACGTCTGTATGAATCCTTGCAGTAATCGTACCTGGAAATCCAGCATGCGCATTTCAGGACATGCAATTATAGAACTCTGTGTCATAGCAGCCAGGTAGTTTCATAGGAAGAAGGATCAGGTGATGGTGATTATGTTTTGAAGAAGAGACAGCTGGGGAGATCTGAGCTATGAAGAAGCAAAGAGTTGAGGACACATAAACTTCTCCATCCCCAACAGACTAGTGTGTATGAGTTGAATTCCAATGGGAGGATTCCTACAGCTGCAGTAGATACACTGAGCAGCCACACCGGAAGAAGTTGAGGTGTAGGGTGTGGCTGTAGAAAATGATGGTGAAGGCCACAGAGATAAAAAAAAACCTGATCCTAGTTTTGGCTGTAACCTGAAAAATCTGGACACAAAAAAATGTCAAGAAATGTACCATTTGGCACAGAAAGATTGTTTGTGTTTGGGCCCAATCTAAAGCCCATTGAAGTCCAGTGGGAATCTTTCCTTTGATGTCAGTGGGCTTGGGATTATGCCTTTTGGAAACTAAAACTTTAAAATTACAAATCAACTTGTCTTCAGGTAGGGTCACATTTCTTGTTTCTTGCGAACAAAGTGCGCTGTTATTAATATGCTGCAAAATATGCTGTTCAAAATCTCTGGAGCAGGCAAACTCCACAGGACAGGATGTGCTAGGATGTGGGATGGTTTGTTATGGGGATATACTGAACAGTATCTTTTGCTAGTGGTGGCACTAGTCAAGGCCAGATCAGCTCTGCATTTTGAAACACACAGTTTAGAGCATAACAACAGTAACAATAATATCCTCTGTGTAGCCATCAATTTGGAAGGATTTTGTGTCAGCCGCTAAGCCCAACAATGTTCTCAAAAAGGGAAGGCAAGGCTGAATAACAAAGCATAGTGGCCACTTCCTGCTCCTGAAAACGATGCCAGATTCAGGTAACCATGCCGAGGGAGCAAACTTCCCATTTCTATTTAAACAGTTTCTAGTTACACCAGTTATTTCACTTAGGATCCATTTAAAAAAGCAAAGCCAGGATAGATTTCTGGTACTCCAAGTGAGGCTAAGCTATGTGGGTTAGAGGCTAAATAGGGGAGTTTTAGCAGGAATAAATAGATTCTGAGCTCAGAAGATTTTGCTCTCATGCTGATGTCAGTGGAGTTACTCGGGATTGACACTGCTGAAAGCAGGAGCAGAATCTGTCCCTCAATGTTTAATACAAAGCTCACAAAATCCAATGTCACTCAACAGTTAGGGGGCTGCAGTTTAACTCCCATATATGTAATTGGAAGTTTTCTTTAGTACCAGTAGAAAGTACGTATGGGAGAAATATTGCAAATGTCACCTCCCCACCTTCCTGCTGGTTCTGATACCATAGAGGCCCCGGAGCAGAGAGCTCATCTGTAGCCTCATAAAATATTTAAAGGACTTCCTGAACTAATTAAACATATTATTTGCTACATTTACTCATGTATCTCTTATACATATGAAAATTTAACTCAGATTAATTTATTGCTGCCAATCAAATCTGTGGACCAAATTCTCATCTCACATACAGTGGTGCAACTCTATTGACCTATCCCAGTGTATACCATATGAGAGGACCATGAGGCACTTGCTTTACAGGTTGAATTTGAGATGGAAATAGAGGAGCAATATGCCAACAATCTAGAGGTCTATGTGAAACAAGTTGATGAGAATCTATTCAGTTCCTCGTGGACAGCTATCTACATTGCAAAATCCACCATCCTTGCTGGCAGTCACAGTAGAAAGAGCAAGGATTGAATGAACATGGAAACAGAGCTGCTTTCTTCATACACACAGAGATGGTCTCTGCAGATCAGGAATGCGGTGCAGAGTCAGGGTGGTGTACAGAAGCCTGCGTTGCCACCTATTCTGTAGATAAACAAAAGACTGAAGTCTCCAGGGCTGTCAATTCAGTTCATTTCTGTGAACATTTGAACAGGGTGACTTACCCCTTGAAGTGCCTGAGGCCAGCCCATACTATACAGGCACAAAACAGGCATACCTGGGAAGGATCACTTGAGCCTCCTACAAAAGAGCAGCAGGGAGCACCAAAGGGATTGCAGAGCTCTCTAGGTGAGAAAGCAAGCAAGCTAGCTCAGGAGATGGTTTCCCTGCTACCCAGGATATAGACCCCACACTGTGGCAACCAGGAAGGGGTTATTAGACCAGCCAGTTACCTCCTCAGCTGTGACTAACTGACAGATCAACCACAGCTTGGATAAAAGGCTATAACTCCAACTGAGCAAACTCTCTGCTAAAAGGGCTGAGAAAGCTGCATGGAGAACTGAACCTCCAGGGAGAGAGGACTAGAGAATGGACTTCTGCAAGAGGTGCCTGCCAATAGGCCAAAGTTAGAAGCTGCCCAGAGAATCAGTGAGGGAGTGTAAGAAATGGACCCTAGCTATCTGGTTCAAGGGCCTTGGGCTGGATCCCAGAGGGAAACATGGGTCTGGGTTTCCTACTGCCCCTCCCCTTGTGGGGTGTGTGTGTGCAAACCTTGAGAGCAAAGAAGCAAGGACTATTGTGGCCGGACTGAGAGCAAAGACCTGGTGTCAGGGCAGCGAACTTCAGGCTTTTTGTTTTCCTTTCCTGTTCACCTGGAAGGGGTGTGACTCCAAGCAACCTGCCTGGAGGGCTGAGGGCCAAGAAATAAAAGATGGCTGAGTGGCCTGAGCTGTGCCTGACAGACAGAGGGGCTGCTATGCTGTGCCCAGCTATGAGATGGTCACTGCCCCCGCCCCCCCCCCCCGTGAGTGAACCTCTGACAACTTACCTAGCTTGGTGGGGGGAGGAGTTTGAACCCCCTGCTAGCTCTAGCTATACCCTCGAGCCGAGTACTTACGCTAGGAATAGGCTTCGATCTTTACTGCAGCCAGGAAGGGGTTAACTGATGCGTCATGGACCCAGCCCTAGTTTGGACTCTCTCTGAGAGTGGTGGCTCTGAAACCATTTCAGGAATGGACAATAACCTACCTTTCAAATTCCACTATGGGGGTAAGCTGCTACCGGGGCATGTGATGTGTGGGTGACGTCTAGGAGTCTGCTGGCACGTTGGTCTAAATCTTGAAGTCCTTACTCCGATCACAGGCTAAACTCTCTGCATAGACTTAAAGATTTCACCCACTGTTAACTTGTGCTCCCCCTGGAGCTGGATGCTGACAGAGCCCAAGTCTGGTTGAATTAGGAGTCTTAAACTGGCTTAATGTTACTGTCGGAGGGTAAGATGAGCCTGGAGTCCCCAAGAGCCCCAACTCGGAGCTGTGCTTGGGTCCCTCCCAACCTTTCACAGCATGTGACTGAAAGACAGGCTAGCCAGGGAATAAAAGAAAGCATGTTCTCATGGGGTAAGAGCTATCGGGAGAAGGTGAAGCTGTTTACTGGAAGCCCTTACAGGAGCCATGGTCTGGGGGTGGACTGGTGCTGTCTCCTTGCTGACAGAGCCTAGGAAGAACTGTGTGAAAGCAGGCCTGGGAAGGGGGCCTAGAGGGGTTCTATCAAAGGAGCCTGGGGAAGCGGTTGTATAGGCAGGTGCTAGGGGAGAACCCCTGGTTAGTGACAGGCACTGTAGGAAGTAGCCAAAAGAGAGAATAAAGCTGGGGTAATCCTGGTTTAGAGTAGACTGCTGCCCACAATTTAGGGTACCGGTCCCTTTAGTGCAATGAGGGAGGTGGTGTGGAAACCCCTGGACTGAGGGGGGAAAGGCCTGTTGCTGTTGGGGGAGTGCTGAAGAATTATTTGTCTTGCCTCCGAGGGGGAGGGCAAAATACCAACAAACTCTGAATCCGCTGTCCTGATAGAAAGGGAACGGAAGGAAAATAGAGGTTGTGAGTGCTCCCTGACACTGGACAACCCTGGTGCTGCTGTTACAGCTGCCTTTCCACCCACCCCTGCCCCCCGGAGTAGTGCTGTGGGCTTTAGTCCCTGGACTGCAGCCAAGATCTTTTATAAGACGTGTGTCTTATAATTCCAGAGGTTAGATACAGGTTTCCTATTTTCTGAACCAGCATGCATGTAAGATGGTAGTCACTAAAGAGGCTGCTTGATGTAATTGTCAAATAGCTGCAGGAGCTCCGAGTTGCCATGCAGCTCAATAGGACTTCCCTGACTGATTGTTCTTGGTATGTCTACGCTGCAATGCAGCAGCAGCAGCTGGCTGGCCCATGTCAGCTGACTTGGGCTCGGGCTGTGGGGCTATAGAATGGCAGTGTAGATGTTCAGACTGTAGCTTGGGCTTCGGGGCTCTGAGAGGGGAGGTTCCCAGAACCCTGGTTCCAGCTTGAGCCTGAACATCTACACTGCCATTTTATAGCCCTGCAGGCATAGCCCGAGCCCAAGTCAGCTGACGTGGGCTCTTTGGAAAATGACAGTCAATGCACGCTTATGGTTCCTTGGCAAAGCAAATTTCTACTATGAGAAAAAACTCCTATGTAGCATTAAAATGTCTATTATTTCAATCCCTGTTGATTCCATTGAATTCCATATCTCTTCCACCTCTAAGTGATTCGCTTTGTGATCCTGGCTTCATGCCTTGCATCCCTTCTCAGAAGGCAAACCTGCTTGTACTGTGTGTGGGACTGTAATCAAGTCACTTTCCCTTCCTTGCATGGAACATGAACAGCTCCTTGTTTTCTTCTGTCGTCTGAATCCATTTAGCTTAAAAACCAAACCCTGGCCAACCAAGGATTTTCCTGCCTGCTAGCTTCTCTAAACAAGTGCCTTTCTCAACCAGCTAATGACCATACAAAGCTGCCTTTAGATCTATCTAATAAAGACAGATGGATAATGATTTCATTGAGCCTCTGCCCGGCTAATGGATTCTTTTCTATTAGCTATTGCTCTGTGTCATGATCTTTGATTCCTCATCTACTCAGACTTTCCTTTGATGTTTATGGCATGGTGCAGAGACTAATACAGAGAGTGCCAGGTTTCTAGCTACAAAAGCGTGCTAGAGAGGAAATAACAAGGACCTGGTGACAAGATGCAGACAGGCAGTTGGAAACCTCAGCTCAATGCAGGCAAAGCCAGCACAATTTACTGAATATTTTAGTCCATGCTGATGGATGCTTTCTTCTGGTTTCCTAGAAGCCCTCCTTCCACTGGGAACAACACATCCCCTGCTTGCTATGAAGTAATGATAGTCCTGTTATCTCACTGCCAGCCAGCAGTGGATGCTGCTGTAAAGAGCAACCAAATTCCTCTTTCTCTAGACACTGCACAGGCCACCTCTGATTTACTTGTGTTTGGATTGGAGTGCACCTGTCTGGGGGAGGGGCAAGTACCATGTGTGGGGCGCGGTGGAGAGGAGGGTCAGCTCCCTTTCTGGATGCTCCCTGGCTCTTAAATAACATGCATGCTGAAGGTAAAAAGGGTGTTTATCAGAAGCATCAGCTAGCATGCAATGGCATTGTTTTTCATACTAAGAATCCCCCCCCTCCCCCCCCCCCCCCCGCTCCAGATCTTCCTAGAAGGACTCTACCTTCCCTCTCACCCAGAGTCTTTAAGACTCCTGGGCCCCACAGACTGAGCTCTTTTGATAATCTGGCTTGGAGTTAATGCTCCACTGACATGCTGCACCCTTGGCCTAGATTTCATTAACTGATTGTGCGGATACGAAGAGGCAGAATTTCTGTTATTAAGCCAGCCCCAGGCCGGGGTGATGGTAACCCAGAGAGAAGCCTGTGTGCAATAAGGGGCCCCTAGGTGGAAACAGAAGCAAGGTGTTGCCACATGATCTCTGGCTGCGAGGGGATGCTCAGGAGGCAGCTGATTCTTACGCTGGTGTAAAATTCACGTTACTCAGTCTATGCTAGAGGCTTGCTCTGGAGCAGCTATGCTGGTGGCTGAAATCTGAGTGCTGCAGACAAGGCCTAAAAAGACATTTGCTGTGCTTGGTAACCTGTCAGTCCAACTGCTTTGCAAACATTCAGTATCTCAACCAGCCCACACAGTTTGGCTACCAAAATGGAGGAAATCTGCTAGCCCACTGGCCAGGCCACAGTAAGCTATGCTGTCATGTTGGGGATCTGGGTTTGGAAGTGACTGCTGACGTCCTTCTCCCTTGGCCAGGATGGGGGTGGTCTGGAGATAAGCAGCCCTAGGCCTGTTGTTTTCCTTCTTCCCCCGAATGACCGGTCATGGGGCAGCATTGTTTTCTGAAAAGAGACTGTTTGAATCTGTAGTGTGATGAAGGGACTGAATGACACACAAATCCTAGGAGAGCAAAGGCATTTTCCAGTGGAACCCGTCCCTTCCATTAAAAAGGAAAGGAGACTCTCTCACAGTCTGCATGCCACTTTCTCCCTGGCCCAATGATTTGATGCAGTAGGCAAGGTGAAGGCAGCGAATGCAAATATTAAAATGTATGGAGTTATTCCATGGCAGATAAAGCAGTTATTATAGGTATAGGGCCTGATCCTGCTGCCATTGAGCTCAAGGGAAACTGAATGGGAACAAGATTGGGCCAGTTTGTCCAGCCATTGGTAACCAAAGTAAAGAGCTTTAAGGTTACTTTTAGCTGAAATGCAAGAGGGTCATCATCCTTACCTGTACTCTCAGCAGACAATGAGGATGTGCAGTATCCTATCCCAACATCCCAGCAGATACAGGCCAGTCGTCAGTGATGCCAGTCACCTATTGTAAAGATTGTGGCCATGATAAACAAGTTCCGCTTATTTTGTCATTTCACTTATGTCTCAGCTTTGACAGCGCTGTGTGGAACATTGCCTATTAGTAGTGAATGGTGAGTTTGGAAATAATTCCCCACTTGTCTCTTTTGTTCTTCTTTCCTTTCTTCCACAGGACACATGAGACAAGGGCAGGCTTGGAATTAATATCATACAGACACAAAACTCAGGTGCACAATTTACATTGGCTGCATCAACTAATGAAGGCTGGATCAGTGTCAGGCTGGTAAAGAATTCCTTTGGCTTGATAAGTCACTTGGGAAATAGACGAGAATAGCCTGGGTTGGAATCAGTCGAAGACCTGCTTCTTGATTGCTTTTTTCCAATTCTCTGGCTTGATATCAGTATCTCCTGGCTCCAGGGCAGCCTTCAAAGTCCCATTTGGCAATTATGAAAATGCAGGTTTTGCTGTTGCTGCAGCACTGATGAGAGCCAGGGGAGGCAGGGAGTCACTGTCTGCTGGGTGGCCCTTAGAATATTGCCACGTGAAACATGTCATTAAAAAGATAAACAATAACAAATAGTGGCTGCTGCAGGTTCTGAGCCAAACCTGGGAAGCACACCCAGAGTGGCCCTATGGGGAGGGAAGCAGGCTTGCCCTGGTCTCCAGATCACATGTGATATTTCACAGATGGTTAAAAACCTTTTTGTGAGGGAATAATAAACGGGAAATATGGCTTGCAAAAAACCCCAGCCATTCTTCCCTGGCATGGGAATGGCCCTGCCATGAGCAGGCTGTACAGGAATGGGGGAGTAGGCTAGAAGGTAGTGATGAGACCAGCAGGCTGCTGCTTCCCCTTTCCCAAGACAAGCTTTGGTGGCTCTCTAGAAGACTGAGAAATGAAGGGCTGTTGTAGGACAGAATCGCTGGAGCTCCAGGAGGGACAGAATACTTGGGTTACTACCTATGGAGGCTTTAATGCCCAAGCCATGCTCCTTGGCGTAGGCGTGTGCCCCAGTGCTGTAGGACATGGGACTGAGTGTGAAGACATTGGTCGTGAATAGGCCTAGGTGAAAGCAGGACAAGTCAGAGGTTGGTGACCTCAGATGACATACTTCCCTTCCCCTGAATTCATCCCATTCTTCTAACAATGATGGCTGGAGAGCTCTAGAAGGAGACCACTACCAAGAGTGTAAGAGGAGATGAAAGAACGAACAAACCTTCTGAATGCAGCATGTGTATGTCTCTAGCTAAATGAAGTTTGTCAGTTCCTGCCTATCGCAGACAATGCAGGGAACCAGCTGCCCTCCTTGGCTTCTAAAGCCCTGCATTGACCTACTCCAGCCGACCTCATAACCCTGGTATCTTCACTGCCCTCCTTGCTCCCTCTGCTTATCTAGGCCCAGATCCCATGCCACTGAGGTCAATGAGAGCTTTGCTATTGACTTCAGTGGGTGCAGGATCTAGCATCTGCTGCCTCTTGGTGTCTCCACAGAGTCCTGCCACTTCTCCTTTCTGCTCTTATTACCCGGAAAAGTCTCCTTGTAATTCACATCTTTATATGAATTCTCTAGGTAAAATTTAGCCGTGAAGCAAATGATATGAGTTACAGCTTGGCTTGTGGATGATCCACATGCTGAGGATGTGGAAAGGATGGGGGTTGTAGCAGGAAAAGCGGCTACCAGGGGGTTAGAAGGCTACTTTCAGACAATAAACCTTTATGTATTCTGTTCCTGCTGCAGCTTTATCTTCTCCACCCACTTACCACTGTGCAGCTTTTGCCACCATGCAGAGCATCTATGAATTTTGCCCTCCATTTGATTTCAAATGTCAGCTGTAAATATTCTCCTCTCTTGACTCCTCTTCTAAATTTCCCTTTGCTTTGGTATAATTTTTAAGTTGATAAAGCATATGGCTTCTTTAGAAGGCCTCTATCTGCAATATTAGATGACATTTTCCCCACTTTGTGTTGTACTGTGTTCACCATTGTCCCACACCACAGTGTAACATAATAGGAAATGCAGAGCATCAAGACTAATTTTGTTTGTTCAGGTACAAGCTGAATTGTCTGAATCAATTTACAAGCTGTCACTCTGCAAACAGGCAGAGTGACAGGCTGCTGGAGGCAGCAGGATCTGTTCCGAGAGGTTATTTGAAATAACATCTATAATTGTGGTTGCTAGTAATGAATTATGGAGAGAGCTTTGAAGAGCTAATATTTCCAATGCCCAAGACTGGCAATTTCAGCTCCCTCTTGTGTATGCAGACAGGTTGAGGACACGGAGCTGTGATAATCTACGAAATGTTATTTAAGACTTAATAATATTGCTTTGCTGTTTTACCGTACTCTAATCGTTCCAAAGTGCACACCCTAAGTCAGGAGCAGGTTTTCACATACGAAAGTGTGCTCATCCCTTTGCACACATTTGCCTTGTGCATGCACATCAGGGGAATTTGCACACCTAAGTCAGGGTGTGTATGCACGCACTTGCTCAGGGAAATTTGTATATCCAAATTAGCTGTGTAAAAGTGCACCTTTTATTGAAAATTCGATCTAAACTGTATAATTCTGGGAGCATCCTTTTGAGGTGGGTATCATTAGTTTTGCTGTGGGGGGCGGTGTGGACACAGGTTAGAATCAATGCTTCCAACAGTGGCTACTGATTTTTGAGTGCCTCAGCTTTTGGGTATCCAACGTGATATGTTTGGCCTAACTTTCACAGGTGCAGAGCTCCCATTGACTTCCACTGGCATTCTGAGCGCTTAGCATTTCTGCAGATCCGACCCACGATGTCTAAAGATAAGGCCCCAAAATCAGTGGCCACTTTTGGAAAACATGGCTCAAGTCCACCCTTGTGATTTAGTGGAATAAGAACAGAGGAGATTCTGGCTCTATCCCTATGATCAACGGAGCAGGTCACCCACTGGCTCTTTCAGTAGCACTTGTCAACGGAGATTTACAAAATGCTTTGTGATCCCTTTATCGATATAGGGATTGCTTCTTGCACCCTTGAAATGCTGGCACCCCGGAGTCAAATATCGCAACTGTGTTTGACAGTCCTAATGCAGTCTACTCCAAAGGCTAAGGCAGAACGTGAAAAAGAATGAAACTGGTGTGGGAGTTTAGTTCAACAAAAGCCATAGTTGCCACGCGGAGAGGCAAGAATTTGAAAAAGTTCAACCAGTCACTGACTCTGTTTGAAAGAAGACAGAATGTTCCATTTTCATTCAAGCAGCATGAGGGAGATTAAAAAAATGAAATTAATTTTAATAGCGTTAGCTAGATTAAACTGACTCCCTTGACCCTGCTGTAGCACTGCAGTCATTCAGGAGCCTCCGCAGTGAATATGAAAATTCCTCATGGCCTGGTGCTTATGGCATTGTTTCTTTGATAAAGGTTTCATGGGACGTGCTTGAAGCATCTCTTTGGTGGCATTTTTCATTGTGTTTACTCTTAGGGTCATCCCATGTCAGAGACTCACGGCAAGCCTCTTGCAGGTGAAAAATGGGGATAAGGAACAACAGAGAGAGAGAGAGAGAGAGAGGATTGTGCCTGTAATTGCTCAGCTGTAATTATCTGCTGTTGTGCATTGAATTAGCATGGAGTTGGGGAAAATATTTAATTTGTAACACTTAAATGTTTCAGAGGGGTAGCCGTGTTAGTTTTTGTTTTGTTATCCACAAAAACAACGAGGAGTCCGATGGCACTTTTAAAGACTAACCGATTTATGTGGGCATAAACTTTCGTGGGTAAAAAACCCACTTCTTCAGATGCATGAGGTGAAAATTGCAGATACAGGCATAAATATATATTGGCACATGAAGGGAAGGGAGTTACCTTACCATACCTTACCTTGTAAGTATGAAATGTACAGCCACAGTAATTGTATGGGCAAATGGACATTCACGATTGCGAATGTCTGCACAACACTCGGGGGGGTTGTTTTTTTGGGGTGGGGATGTGGGGGGACAAGGACATGGAGAAACCCTTCTCTTCTAAGAAGTCCCATGCTTACTGCATATGAACATTAGCAACTCAGAATCTCTGATGTAAAGGCTTCATCTAAAAAAGCCCCACACATTAAACTGAGCTGATTGGTGATGAAAGATTGAGCTGATCCTGCTGAGATTCAGACCTGTAGTTACATGGAGTCTTGGGTCCAGCTGAGCGCCGTTCACTACAGCAACCAAGGGAGTGATAAAAAATAGCTTTTAACATCAGCTTTTCATTCCCTGCAAACTGGGGCCAGATTAGCCTCCCCAGCACAGGTGAGAGCGGGGCCATTATCAGAGTGTTTGGCTGTGCCAACTGTGAGTGGCATCACACTGGCTACATTATCTTTACACCAACTGGAGAATCCCCTAAAGCAGCAGCATTCCTAGCTGCCACTAAGGATATCTTTCCCACTGCTTTGTGTTACCCCAGGACTCTGCTGCCCCCTCTTCCCCTTGGCAGGTAGGGAGATGCAAAAGCAGGCAGTCCCGAAATTCTGCCACCAGCATCCAAAACAGCAGCAGGGCTCATTCGAGGATGGCACTATGCCAGCTCCACTGTGCCTCAGGGACCTTGGGGGGAGGGAGCACTTTTCAAAACACTGCAAAATATACAGCAGTGCCTAGGCCTATCCGGAACAAGTATCTGCCACCCTGCCCAAAGCTCCTCCCCAGAGCCAGCCTCCAAGGTACACACCTCTTAGGCAGGATAAACAACCTCGCTCTAACGCTTAGGTTGGCTGCCAGTTCCACTCCTCTTAAGTGTAGTTCAGCTGTGGATGACCAGGTGCAGAGATTCTTCACTAGATCCAGCAGACAACTGGAGATTGAACTCTCCAAGTCTCCCACCACCTGCTGGAGCCCCAAGCTGTGCTTGTGTCACAAGTGACATGAAGGAGATAGACTCATCTTAGTCCACAGGACTGAATAGCACAAAAATGCTGCTCTGTTTGGCCTGAGTAACCCTGTGGGTTGAGGAGGGGCCCAGGCCTGGGATAGGTCAGCAATTTGTGCTGGAGATGTGCTTTGGCAGAGAGTAAGAGACTTCCCCGAGGCCCTCCTCGTCTGTCGGGCCCAAGATGGGACTATAAATCCTTTGCTCTTGTGAGCTTTAATGGCACTCAGTGGTATTGGAAATACCATGAAAATAAAATGAAGCTTGTAGACTTCACAGACTGTCTAGGATCTGGACACCTTGTCCTCAGAGAATCCAACAGGAATAAAAGAACTACAATGAACTGATTTATGCCCATGTGTGAGCTGCACTCTCCTAGTCTTGGTTTTCTAGTTTCATGGTATTTTGCTATTTGTTACCATTCTGAACAAGTGAAATCTTGATGCCAGTAAATCCCCATAGATGGGTACTCTGCATTGCTGCTCAGCAGATAGAAACACTTCTGCATCTGTAACAGAAAAGGAACGGGTACATAAAAGCAGGTAAAGGTAAAGGAAGTCCTTAGGGACCGCTTTGAAGTGGGCTAATCTCTGCAGCACATGTATATCGCAGCTATGTCCAGATAATGGACAATACCTTGATTATGTGAATGAACTTAGCATTGTGCACCAAATTGTGATGTATTGGCATTAAAGAACAGCCACAGCAAAATAACAAAATTCTGCTTTGCTTCGCATCTAGGATTTTGTCAGCGTGTCCAGAATAATCATTAAGCAAGTTATAATGGGAGCTTTGTTTATTTACCTAGCCTTAAAAAAAAAAAATGCTAAGAACTTATGGACTGAGGAGACCGGAATCCTTAATAGTTGATTAGATTTAAAAAGCATAGTCTATTTTTCAATAAATGCTTTAGATGTAAGATCAATTACGTGCATTGGGGGGCTGTTTGCGAAAGCCTTCGATCTAACTTTACCCAGGCATTCAGCTAGGTTTTGCTAGACTAATATTATCCACCATTACTCTGGCACAGATGGGGGGAGCTGTACCATGGTACAGCAATATTTTACATTGTGGAATAGTGCATCAACTGTCAATTTTCTTTTTAAATTGTTCCAAAGTACAGTGTCCTTTCCCTTTGATCTTCACGTAATTTTTGTTGCTGCTGGTTGAAAATGAAGTCATTTTTTAAAAGAAATTGCATTTCCGTTCTCCTTAATCTTTATATTTCAAGCACAACTGCAGGCTGATGACATCAGGGGAAGGACAATTATAGAAATAAGGAAATTAAGGTCCATCTTTGGTAGAATAGTTCCAGGACTGTGGGAGGGTGGGGGGCAGAAGAGGGGAACCAGAGCTAGTGCAAAGTGTTATATGAAATTATACAGAAACAAAATCTATGGTATTCAGCTGCATAGGAACAATACTTAGCTCTTATGCAGAGCGGTTCAAATATCTGCTTTATTAGTAATGTTAGGAGATGAGTCAATGTTATTTTCCTTATGTTGACAGATGGGGACATGGGAGCAGGCAGATGAATCTGATCTTGGTTAGGGTTGGGACCTGGAGGGCTTCTTGGCTCAGAGTTAGGAGGAGAAGGAGGAGGGGAGAGATAGCTCAGTGGTTTGAGCATCAGCCTGCTAAACCCAGGGTTGTGAGTTCAATCCTTGAGGGGGCCATTTAGGGATCTGGGGCAAAAATTGGGGATTGGTCCTGCTTTGAGCAGGGGGTTGGACTAGATGACCTCCTGAGATCCCTTCTTCCAACTCTGATATTCTATGATTGCAGCTGGTGACACTTCCTGGCCTAGTACTCAGGTTGCAGGCTGGTTGGGCTCTAAGGTTTGTTGTTAGGGTAGGGGTAGGAGGGTTTGGAGGTCAAGTGTTTGGACTACAGCCAATAAGATTCCTCTGCCAAGGCCTATGGTTGAGGCTGGTAGGGCCTCCCTGGCCTAGGGTTATTCTTATGGCAGGTAAAAGCCTTTCTGTGAAACATTTGTTCTGGGCAAACATGGCATATTCCTGACTTCCTCATGCTCCTGCAGATATTTGTTCCATGTTGTATAGATTGGGGGGTGACATTATCCTACCTTGGCATGTCCTGAATTCTGGGCTTGGATGATATGGGCCTGACTGCCCTCTGGCATAAGCTGAACAGCCCTTGGGGCATATGCCATCTTGGGACTGCCCAGCAGCCTCAAACAGCCAAAACTCCAAGCCCTCTTGGCAACACTCTTCCTCTCCCAGTACACTGCAGCGTGCTCTGGGCTGGAGAAGTCCCAGATAGTGGGATCTGACTGTAAGGGCACAGTTACTCCCCTGTGAAATGCTGCCCCTCATGCTTTCCTATTGTGGCTGATCTTATTCAATTTGTGTTTTTGTTTCTGATACTTTAAATCACCTATATGTATCACACCAGAAAAGACAACATAAAACATCAAAATGTCACATTAACACCCCCTTACTTCACCCCCCTCCACACAGATCAAGAAAAACAGAAGAGGAAAACAGCTAATGGGAATAAACAATACTGTTTCATCTGCAAATTTGGAGAACTTTCCTGAGCCCTCTAGACCTCAGAGCTGTACAACTGCTCTCAGACTGTTTAGTTCCCAGCCAGAGGCTGTCATCAGAGGAAACGACGGCTTGCATCACTTCCTTTCGGTCTCCGAGCAAACACATTAGGCAAGCAATTATCCTGGTGCCGGTATTTTTCTTTCCTTCCAGCAATGGGAGTGCAAAAAAGCTGCTGTTTGACTAGTTACAACATTCAAGGCAAAAGAACAAACAA
The DNA here is from genome assembly GCF_965140285.1 of Lepidochelys kempii. NCBI lineage: Eukaryota > Metazoa > Chordata > Testudines > Cheloniidae > Lepidochelys > Lepidochelys kempii. The sequence goes on along the minus strand of NC_136392.1, from coordinate 8,627,188 downwards.
GCTCCACTTTTACCTGTAGCAAAAATTTGAGGCAAAGTTTGAAAGCCCTAAGACAAGTCTCTTGTCATGAGAATAATAGCCCATCCTTAACTCTAGCTGTGCTACTGAGTATCACTTTTTAATAATTTAAGACCTGGATCGTTATAAAATTACCCAGGTGGTGGCGTTTCTGTTTTCGGGTAAGCACTTTTACATGAAATAATGGCTGCACTTACGAAAGGAGAGAAAAGCCCTCCCATGCTCTGCTTCCCTGGGGCAGCAGGAACAGGTGCAATCTTAGAAGGCTGCTGTTGAGGGTGGGTGGGTGGGTGGGGGGAGATAATCTCTATTCTTGTTGAACATGTACTCTGCGACGACGTTTGCCCTATCCTGACACCAATAGTTTCACTAATGCTTTTTGCATTGGATCAGCAGCAGGTAGCAGAGAAGACGGCTGCAGGATATAGGGCCCAATGCTGTAAATTGGAGGTTCAGGTACTCCGCACCTAGTAGCCACTGAAGTCCAATCTATCATCCCTCTCCTTCCACGGCAATCAATTATGACAAATTCAGGAAACACATAAAGGCCCTCAAAATAGGGTGACATCTGTAGAGAGCAGACCCTAAAATAGCAATCCTGTTATAAGGGACATTAATCGCACTTTGGTTCAGGGCCTGACCCAAGACCTTGGATGTGAGCAGCCGTGGGCTCTGGGGCTGTTTGAGCCCACTTTGGGATTTTACAAATGGCCTCTTCTGCTCTTAATGGGCTGAACCCAAACCCCCCAGAGCTGAAAAAGTTCAGATTGTCTCCAGACCCAATCTTTACTGCTGTCCCTTATCTCTGTAATGCACAGAACCAAGTATTAGAACCAAATTCCCCCAAGCTCTGAGAAGGCACAGGCCCAGCTATGAATTCTGCAACTCAGGCCCACCTGTGATTTAACACATTCCTTTAAACCATGTGAGAAACATTGAAATCCACACTGCAATTATTTCATCTCTTTATTCCAGAGCTGGGTATCAGTGCTTGTCCTGCATGGCAGATCTTTAAGTCAGTGGGCTGACAGGAAGAGAAATGTGCATTGAAATGGGAATTGTATAAGTACTTTGTATTGAAGTTATCAGAGCTAAAGAACCTGCTGTGGGTCATATGGCAGCCTGATGAATGTCTGACATGATGAGATGTTTGCTATGGAAAGTACACAGTTCATAAAAACCAACCTCAGAAGTCTGGTCTGACCTGTATAACACAACAGCAAGCTGGATAAACCTGCCTGCCAGAATTTTTCTTTGAGTATATAAGAACTTTGCTGTCTTTCATATGCCTTGTTCTTGCAGCCTGGGGGCACATAGCAGGCAGAAAGGAAACTGCTCTCGGAAGAAATTGACACATACACTTGAACTCCAGTGCAGGAAATCACCTAACGGAGAACAAAGCATTTGAGACACAAGCCCTGGATGGGAAGGTATTTGAGAATCAAGAATGGGAAAGCTGGTCCAGAGTTATTTCAACAAAGTTTGCACCTGTCTTCTGTGTGTATGTGTGTGTGTATATATATATCAGGGCTGTCAAGCGATTAAAAAAAATGAATCGCGCGATTAAAAAAATGAATAGAATAGCCCAAAAATATTTAAATAAATGGTGTCTTCTACATTTTCAAATATTTCTATTACAACACAGAATACAAAGTGTACAGTGCTCACTTTATACTATTTTTATTACAAATATTTGCACTGTAAAAATGATAAACAAAATAAATAGATTTTTCAATTAACCTCATACAAGTACTGTAGTGCAATCTCTTTATTGTGAAAGTGTAACTTACAAATGTAGATTGTTTTGTTACGTAACTGCACTCAAAAACAAAACAATGTAAAACTTTAGAGCCTACAAGTCCACTCAGTCCTACTTCTTGTTCAGCCAATTGCTAAGACAAACACGTTTGTTTACATTTATAGGAGATACTGCTGACTGCTTCTTATTTACAATGTCACCTGAAAGTGAGAAGAGAGTTCGCACGGCACTTTTGTAGCTGGCATTGCAAAGTATTTACGTGCCAGATATGCTAAACATTCATATGCCCCTTCATGCTTTGGCCACCATTCCAGAGGATAATGCGATAAGGCTGATAATGCTCGTTTAAAAAAAATGCACTAATTAAATTTGTGACTGAACTCCTTGGGGGAGAATTGTATGTCTCCTGTTCTGTTTTACCTTCCATATATTTCATGTTATAGCCATCTTAGATGATGACCCAGCACATACTCATTTTAAGAACACTTTCACAGCAGATTTGACAAAACACAAAGAAGGTACCAATGTGAGATTTCTAAGGCTAGATACAGCACTCGACCCAAGGTTTAAGAATCTGAAGTGACTTTCAAAATCTGAGAGGGACGAGGTGTGCAGAATGCTTTCAGATGTCTTAAAAGCACAACAGTCTGATGCGGAAACTACAGAACCCAAACTACCAAAAAAGAAAATCAACTTTCTGCTGGTGGCATCTGACTCAGATGATGAAAATGAACATGCGTCAGTCCACACTGGTTTGGATTGTTATCAAGTAGAACCCATCGTCAGCATGGACTCATGTCTTCTGGAATGGTGGTTGAAGCATGAAGGGACATATGAATCTTTAGCGCATCTGGCACATAAATATCTTATGTTGCTGGCTACAACAGTGCCACACAAATGCCTGTTCTCACTTTCAGGTGACATTGTAAACAAGAAGTGGGCAGCATTATCTCCTTCAGATAATGCTTGTTTGTCTGAGCGATTGGCTGAAGTGGGACTGAGTGGACTTGTAGGTTCTAAAGTTTTACATTGTTTTATTTTTGAATGCAGTTTTTTTTGTAGTACATAATTCTACATTTGTAAGTTCAACTAACTACAGTACTTGTATTAGGTGAATGGAAATATACAATTTCTTTTTTACAGTGCAAATATTTGTAATGAAAAATAAATATAAAGTGAGCACTGTACACTTTGTATTCTGTGTTGTAACTGAAATCAATATATTTGAACATGTAGAAAACATCCAAAAATATTTAAATAAATGGTATTCTATTCTTGTTTAACAGTGTGACTAATCGCGATTATTTTTTTAAATTGCTTGAGAGCCCTAAATATATAATATAATAAAGCTGCAGCATCACATATTGGGTATTTCCCCCTTTCAGGGTCAAACATTCAATGAACTGAACCAGGCACAACAAAGGGAAATCTGACACAAGTTCTATTTACCTTTTACCTGAGAGGAAAGTGAAGTCACTGGTCACTAGTAATTACACACACACTCTCTGCCACCCAATATCTCAACACATGGAGTCTAGAAATCCAGATCTGGATTCTGTGTCTTGGCTCATTTCTCCTCTTAAAGGCCTATTTTCTCCCAACCTTGCTGATCAGGTGCTACCTAAGCATCTGCCATATCTCATTTGCCTTTTGTTACACCTCTGCTGTTGTGTGTCTGTATATGCAGTCAGTCAGTCAGCCACATGAAAAGACAGAACTCATGCCAGTAAAGTTCAGGTCCGGCAAACACATAGCAAACAAAGTCTTTCTGCAAGCTTTGATCTCTGATCACCTTCAAAGCCTGATGGTGTCAGATCTCTTTACAACAACAACCACTAAAATAACATGTAGGGGAATAACTAGATTTCAATTAGCCTAGACTGGAACTCCCACTCTGGGGTCTGCTTGTGATTGTCCTTTAATGATTTATTCCTCAGGAGAAGCTGACTGAGGTAGTCCTGTCTCTGTCTGAGACTGGCACAGAAAAACTTGGCATCCAATTGAGGGCAAGCCTGGCCTTGAGGCTCTTGCCTATAAAAATTAAATGGATTCTAGTTACTGCTCTCAGTTCTACATTATACTGTGTGACTGATACGTGCTTAAATACATGTGTTGTTTATATAACTAAAAAAGGCAGGCTTGATTTCTCAGTACAGGTGTCCAGGCACCTTGTCAAAGCATGGAAATACAGATCCCGGGGAGATGAGCCTAAGAGATAAGAACCTAGACTAGATCAGAACAGTAGTTTAATCCGCAGTTTGAACAAACAGTATTAGTGTCTGTCAGACAAACTACAAGAGTGATCCACTAAATCTTAAAGGAAGAGTCACAGGTAAATAACATCTGAGTACTGTGATCTCACAGTAAAGAGGTCTCAGACTTGGCTTGACTGGTCCCTGGGGAATAACGCCTGGCATATGGAGTGGCACAAGGCAGGTATAGATAGCCCTGCACCATTCCCATGCAGTCACCAGCTGGGGGCATCCAAGAATAGGAATGGGAGCAGCCAGAATATTTTGTACTCCAGCTTTTCTGACTTGCAGTGAAGCACACTGGTAGCAGTGGGAAGCTGTTACATGTTTGACAAATGCTCCACTTGTGCTGGGAACTGCACCGGCCCCTGGACCAGCCCAGAAACCTGAAGATGAAAAGGACAAATGGCATAAGCCATGGCCCCTCCTGGGTTCTGCATCCCTAAGCTGTGCTGGATCTAGCTCTAGCTGTTTACAAAGTATTTATTTTCAGGGGGGAGAGGGGGGAAGGGGTTCCCCTCAATGGAGCAATCCCTGACTTGTCTCCCCGTTGCTGGAAATCCTCACTGACTGCATTGTGGAGTCACTTCCTCACCAGTCACTGATTTTCCCAACTAGAGACCATTTACTTGAAAAATGAGTTTTGACAGTCCGCCCCCCAGGCTGAGTAGTAGTATACAGAATGCAGTAGTAGCCCATGGTGCTGTTTCCTCTAAGCCCAGGTAAAGGCCTACGTCAGTTCATTGCTATCACACAAGCACAATGTAGCTGTAAGAGCATTGAAAATGCTGCTGTCTGCAACCTAAGCACCAGCCTTCTCCCTAGTGGGAGGTTGGTCACCAAGGCATTTGCTTTCCAAATCTTTTATTTTGTTTAATGATGTTTTAATTCAGAGAATGCAGGCCTGAAACTGAATCACACTGTGGTCAATTAGTGGCTTGCTGTGAATTGTGTATTGTCAAACATTAATCACTTTCACATAAACAACACGCTTTAAGCCAAAATCTCGACCTCCATCATCCAGGAAGAATCCCTATTCTCTGTAACTGAGGAGCATATACTTTCAAAACGAGCTTCCAGAACTGTATGTGTGATAAATGTATGCATGTTATGCCACCATAGAGGCTGAGGTGAGAAAAAACTCTGGCTTGTTTGATTTAAAAAACAAAAAACAAATCTAATCTCCCCCCACCCTGTTGAGTTAGCTCCTACCAAGAATATTTCTAAACCTGAAGCTGGCCACATTCAGACAGTGTTGTAAAACACACCTTTGTTCAGGCTTTTCGCTACTGGATACCCCTAGCGCACAGCCAACTGGCAAGGCATTCTCCTGTCTCAGCTTTTAAAGTTGGGACAGTGATGCTGCCTGGAATGATGGTGTATTTGTACCCAAAACTTGAGGAAATATTTTTGCTTTGAATCCAGCCATGTAGACACTAGGGTGATGATATCCTTGTAAAGCCTGGTGACCGTAGCTTAATGAATGTTGAATGCATTTTCAGAAATAGAGTTTAGGGGATCAAGGGATTTTATTGGGGCATTCAGGTGCAGGGGGAAGTTTTAGTTGGCTTGAAAATGGAGGACAAAGAGGATTTGATTGTTCATTCAGTGTCAGTATAAAGGAAGCTGTTACATATTTGTCAACTACAAAATCAATCTACCTGCCTTGATTACTAGAGATTTAATTCTGCATTTAATGTAGCTAAGATTCCAAATTACATTTTCCTATGGTGACCTGGCTCAGTCAATTTCACTTTTCAGTCACCAGATACACACATGGCAATCTAAATGGCTCCTGATAGTTTAACTAAAACAGTAATACCCCCTCTCCAAAGAGTTGTTTCTTCACTTCTGACAGCCATTCTTCTACCTAATAACTTGTTTTCTCACATTTTCTAAAAGCAACTCACTTAGACAAAAATAATACTGGACTTGTGAGACATCATTGTGAATATCAATGAAGGTTTTTCTTTTCCTTCTGCTCCAAACTTCCTTGTTGGGCTAAAAGTAAATACAGTCCGCTGTAACACAGAAACTAAAATTGAAGAAGAAGAATTGGTGCATGCACCAAACTTCAGATCTGGATCCAAACTTCAAGTAAGAGAGAGACTGAATCTGGGATTTTTGTTCACGCCCATATTTCCTGTCTATTTTTCTATCTGCTCTCATGAAAAAAATCCTGTAGAATTTAACAATGAGAACTTTCCTTGAGGTTTTTTTTTAAAAAACCAGCCTGTAGAATTATTAACATTAGAATTTCTAAAAATTCTAGATAATTTTCTAACACAAAGAGTAGTGCACGCAACACAAGGTAACTCTATTTTGGACCTCATTTTGATGAATAAAGATGAGTTAATCATTGGACTGGAAGTCACTGGTTGCCCCGAGATCATTGATCATGACCTCATTAGATGCAATATGGGCAAACAGAAGACAATCCCAACCAGCAGTAAATATACTTGGTGCTTCTAAAGTGCTAATTTCCCCAAGATGAGGAAAATTTTAAGCGAAACTGATTAGGAGAAAAAATGTAGACAAAAAAATGGGAATGCAAATTGGGAGTTCTTTAGGAAAAGTTTTAGGTGGCCAAAAAGCCATAATGCCACATAAAAAAAGAGGACAACTTTAGCTAAAAGCCCATTATGGTTCAGAGGGGAAGGGAAGGCAGAAATTCAAAACAGAAAAACAGTATATAATAAATAGAAAAAGGTGGAAATAGCAATCAAAATAAATTAGAATTTGTGAAGGACAAAATACTGATAAGGATAGCTGAAGAGTTCAGGGAAAAATCGGTAGCGAGTAGAGCTAAAGACAATAAGGAGTTTAAGTATATTAGGAACCAAAGACATCTTGGCAATGGTGTAGGCCCATTACTAAATTGAGATAGTAAACTTGTTAATAATGCAGAAAAGGCAGAAATATTCAATAAATATTTCTGTTCTGTATCTGGAAAGGAGGATGTTGGACTCATATCACATGGGGATGATAAAGTACTTTATAGTTCATTAGTAACTGAGCAAGGTGTTAGACTGCCTCTATCAGGGATAAACATTTTAAATCATGTACCCAAGAGTTTTAAAGGAGTTGGCTAAGGCAAGCTCTGACCCACTGATTTTTTTTAAATAAATCTTGAACTATTAGAAAAATTATAGAGCACTATACCTTTCTATGTTAATTTCTATAAAACTCCAATTAACTTCTCTGAAACCCTATTAAATTTTTATATAACTGAATTGGTTTTATCCCTATTCAGTCTATAGGATTTTTCCATAAGGTACTGCAACAGGGGAACTTTGCTGCTTACTGGATAGTGGGCCTGGGCCTTGCCAACCTGCTTACTAAAGAGTCAGGTTACTGCAGAGTGACCTCTGGCCATGTGGGAGTGCTCAGGAGGGCTCTGGCCCAGTTACAGCTACCTAGAATAAACAACGACAACTGTGAATTAGAAGCTAACATCCCATTGAGAAGTTCTAAAGAGACCCTAGAATTAGGGTTGCCAGGTGTCCAGTTTTTGACCGGACTACTGGTCAAAAAGGAACCCTGGTAGCTCCGGTCAGCACAGCTGACTGTGCCACTAAAAGTCTGGTTGACCACAGCAGGGCAGGCAGACTCAGTGTCTGGCTCCCGGGAAGCAGCCAGCATGTCTCTCCAGCTCCTAGGCGGAGGGGCAGCCAGGGGGCTCCACATGCTGCCCCTGCCCACAGGTGCTGCCCCGAGCACTAGCTCGGCAGCTCCCATTGGCCAGAAACTCTAGCCAATGGGAGCTGCAGGGGTGATGCCTGTGGGTGGGGGCAGCGTTGGAGCCCCTGGCCACCCCTCCACCTAGGAGCTGGGTGGACATGCTGGCCTTGTTCCAGGAGCTGCCTGAGGTCAGCACTGCCCAGAGCCACACCACCTTCCACAGCCCAAACCACTGCCCCATCCCTGAACCCCATCCTGAACCCCACTTTGGAATGCTCAGTTGACAAGGGAGCCCGGTAGCTCTGGTCAGCCCAGCTGCCTGGGCTGCTAAAAGTTCAGTTGGCCTCAGCAGGGCAGGCAGGCTCTGTACCTGGCTCTGCATGGCTCCCGGGCAGTGCGCAGATCCCCCTGGCTACCTCTCCACCTAGGAGTCAGAGAGACATGCTGGCCACTTCCTGGGAGCTGCCTAAGGTCCCCTCCCACATCCCAACCCTATCCCATGCCCCAGCCTAGAGCCCCCTCTTGCACCCCAAACCCTTCATCCCTGTCTCCACCCCAGAGCCCATACCCCCAGCTGGAGCCCTCACCCCCTCCTGCACCCCAACGTCCCGCCCCAGCCTGGTGAAAGTGAGCGAGGATGGAGGAAAGTGAGTGACGGAGGGAGGGGAGATGGAGTGATCAGAGCAAGGGCTTCAGAGACATGGTGGGGTCTCGGAGAAGGGGCAAGGGTGTTTGGTTTTCTATAATTAGAAAGTTGGCAACTCTACCTAGAATACATGACTCCCCCACACCCATAAATCCCTCTTTGTCTGTTCAAGAGATGAACAATGGTCACTTGTTCTCCAAGAAGTAGGGTGGACAAGCTGCCCTCTGGGAGAATGACATCATAAACTAAATTCACCCCAGTGTAACTTTGTTGATTTCAGTGTGAATCATTTGGCCACATGGTCTTTGCACAAGCCAGCCAGCAGGAAGAGCCGATGCACAAAGAAACTATCACCCTGTTTCCTGCAGCATTCAGCTCTGTGATTTATCTGTTCCAAAGGCTTTGGACATATCTCGACAGCAATCACTGGGTGTGGTTGCAGCTTGAACTAACCTATTTGAGCTAGCTCGATTATAAAGCTATCTTGAGTCCTGGACCAGTGAAGCTGACTGCATGAGCTTCTGTGTTAGGCTATACAAACCTGCCCAGAACCCTTGCTAATCACTCTTGAGGCTAATCCATTCTGAAGTTTGCCCTATCATGGCTTTGCTGCTCCAGGACTCAAACTAGCTAGGTTAAAGCTAGCTCAGTTATATCAACTTGTCTTGAACTGCAATCACAGCCAGTGACTTCAGTCTAGACATACCCTTTGGGGACAATGACAGTGACTGGAAGCCAGCTGAGTTTTAGCTCTGCCACTGGTCTCTTCCGCTTGTCCTCTTTACGATAATCCATCTATGTGTCTCCCCTCTTATTTTCATAATCATGATGTTTTCCTAGGGAGTCACAGTGATGAAATATCTGAAACAGGATGAAGAAGAAATCTATTTGCCAACTAACCAAAGGCACAGCCTTTAGCAGCTGTATTTGACTCTTACGTTGCAATGTTTAAGTTCCACATTCTGCACTGCATGGGATGTTATACACACTGAGCAGGGTAATATGCAGTGTTGATGAATGAAGTGCAAAGGCTCTTCCCCCTCACCCCCGGATATTACTTTAGTTACTCCCATAGGAGTTACTGTATTCTGCAGGGGAACGATTGGACCCCTATATTTAAGCACTCTGGAGTAGTTTGCATCTGGATCTTAAATTTGCAACAGGTCTGTATCTATAAAAGGCCAAAACCTCTGACCCTGAACTTCTGAGAAGTTTAGAACTGAATTCAGGGTTGAACTTTGCACCCTGAGAGTTGTGGCACAGCTGGGAATAGAACCAGGAATCCTGACTTCTGGGCTCCAGCCCCAGTCTGTGGAACAAGGTGAAAAAATAGTTAACAAATTCCTTGCTCACAACGTGCCTTCTATAACCTCGCTGACTAAAGACATTTAACTGGCGCAGCATCAATAAACAACCCCGTGCCTTCTAAGCTTTCCAGGCCAGGTCCCACTGCACAACTGGGATTGTAGGAATATAATAGAACCATGCTTCTTCAATTACTAATTAATCCAAGGCAAGCTCCCAGATGCTTCAGCGAGTAACCACGGGATAAGAAAGGAGCTGTGCAGCAAGCAGAGAGGTTGTCATTCAAAGGACAGGTGTGTGGTAAAGGGAAATGCCCCTCACCATGATACCCCATAGAAAGTAACACAGGGAACCACTTGGTGGGCAGAGAGTTGTTTACTGTAGGTAAACCTGGCATGTGGTCAAAGATGCTACATTAATGGTATATTGGTTTGAATCATTTGGCACCCAAGCAAAACCACATTTCCACTGGTAATGCTGATTACCGGCCTGGTAGGCATACCCACGCCCCAGAATGCATGTTTCGCTACAGAAGCATTATTCTCCTGTGGTAGGATAGGAGCAACTTCAGGGACTCCTGCCCTAAAGAGGGTCTTGGGGACGAGAGATGGATTGAAACTGGAACCTTGACTCCAAACCCCTTTGGGGGTACGTGTGCATGTGTGTGTGCTTTTTCTGACTCAAATCTCCACAGCTGCCCCTGTTTGTGTAATTTTAGCTCCAGGTTGGGCCCCAAACCAAAGATGCCTATTTTCCAATTCTGGCTCAGAAGTGGTTGGAACGTTGAGCTTGCAGAAATACTGTTAGAATGGTTCTGATGGGATATCTAGTGTTTGGGGCCAAAATCTCAGAAGAGCAGCTTGCTAGACTTTGGTGCGGTTGAGTCCAACCTTGAACCCACTCCTAGCTTAAGGGCATGGCTACACTTGCAAATGTAGAGCGCTTTGAGTGAAACCAGCCTTTGTAGAGCTCAGTAGGGAAAGTGCTGCAATCTGTCCACACTGACAGTTACAAGCGCACTGGCATGGCCACATTAGCAGCTCTTGCAACGGCCACAGAGAGCAGTGCATTGTGGCAGCTATCCCAGCATGCAAGTGGCTGCAACGTGCTTTTCAAATGGGGGGTGGGGGTGGGGTGGATTGTGACAGGGAGTGTTGTGTGTATGTGCGGGGAGAGAGAGTGGGTTTTTGGGGGGGCTGAGAGCATGTCACCATGCTGCCTTGTAAGTTCAGACAGCAGCAGACACCCCCCCCCCCGCCTCCTCTCTCTCACACACAGCATTCCACAGTAATGGTTGCTTTGTCTCGGAGCAGATAACCATGCCAGCTGTCAGAAATAGAGCTTTCAAAGGGCATATCCACATTCCTGCAGCAAAACAATGACAAGAGTGGCCACTTGACTTAAGGGGATTATGGGACGTTTCCAGAGGCTGATCAGAGCGCAGTAATGCAACACCTGGTTCACACGGATGCACGGGTGTTTCAGCCAAGGCACAACAAGCGTTAATCTTCTCGACGAGGTGGAGTACCAGGAGCATTCTAGCCGCGGAGTCAGAGTGCTCTATGTGCCTTGCCAATGTGGACGGGTAGTGAGCTAGGGCACCCGGGGCTGCTTTAATGCACTCTAACTCGCAAGTGTAGCCAAGCCCTAATTGGGCCCAGCTGGAAATATCACCGCCCCGCCCCATCTTTGTAGAGGACATAGGTAGGAGTCAGCAGGACTCCTGGGTTATATTCCATGATCCTGGGCAAGTCAGGGAGCCAAAATTTTAAAACTTGGGTGCCTGAACGTAAGTACCTAAATAACAGACCTGGTTTTGAGAGTTTTTGAGGATCTGCAATTTCCACTGACGTCTCCTTCACTGAAACCCAGTGGGAGTGGAGTGTGCACAGCACCCCTAAAAATGTGACCACTTTAATTTAGGTGCTTAACTATGGATTTTTTTAGGTGACAAGCTTTAGGCAGCCAGCTTAGAAACTTTTGGCCTTGACATCTTCCTGCCTCACTTCCCCTATTTGTATAAACAGGGATAATGGCACCCACCTACCTCTCAATGGTGTTGTGAGGCTTAATTAATGTTTGTAATGTAAATTGTGATCTTCATATGAATGGTGCAGTGGCAGCAGAGAATATTATTAGTCATTTTGTGTAATCTGCTTCCCAGGATTCATGGGTGTTCGAAAGCAGCCACTTCAGAAGCACTCAGAGAACAAATGCAGTCTACTTAATGCACTCGTTTGATGCTGGATATTTTACAAACCCTTGAAAGACTTGTCCAGTGCTTAATCCCTTCTCAAATTAGTATTGTGTCAATTTTTTCCCTAGGATCTTTTAGATACAACTGGCATGATGGGGTCTTTATAGTAGGTTAGTACACAAGCATTTTACCTGGAGCTTGAGCTTCAAATTCTGCCTGACATCAGCCGTGAAAATGGATTGATGGTCACATTTTAAACCCCTCAGGAAATTTTGCTACATTGTGAAATCTCTGCAGAATCTGGTAGTTTTCCTCTGCAGGGAAATTGTCTGAACAACTCTCACCATGTGTTGACAAATGGAATTTAAAATAATTTATGATAAATCATTAGGCTTTAATAGCTCTCCATTAAAGTTGCCAACTTTCTAATCCTACAAATTGAACATCATAGCCCTGCCCCTACTCCAAGGCACTGCCCCCTGCCCCACCCCTTCCCCATGGTCCTGCCCCTGCTCACTACATTTCCCCCTCCCTTGGTGGTGTGCTTTCCCCCACCCTCACTCACTTTCACTGGGCTGGGGCAAAGGCTTGGGGTGTGGGAGGGGATGAGGACTCTAACTGGGGGTGCGGGCTCAAGGGCAGGTCCAGAAATGAGAGGTTCAGAGTGCGGGAGGGGGCTCCAGGCTGCAGGAGGGAGTTAGGGTGTGGGAGGAGGTGAGGGATCTGTCTGGGGGTGCGGGCTCTGGGGTGGGGCTGGGGATAAGGGGTTTGGGGTGGAGGGCTCTTGGTTTGGGGGGGCTCAGGGCTGGGGCAGAGGGTTGGGGTGCCGGGTTGGGGAGTGGGCTTACCTTGGGTGGCTCCCAGTCAGAGGCGCAGCAGGACTAAGGCAGGCTCCCTGCCTGTCCTGGCTCCACGCTGCACCCTGGATGTGGCCAGCAGGTCTCGCTCCTAGGCAGGGGGGACAGGAGGCTCCGTGCACTGCTCTTGTCCGCAGGTTCCTGGCCAATGGGAGTGCGGAGCCGGTGCTTGGGGTGGGGACAGCGGGCGGGGCCCCAGGGCGCCCCCCCCACAGAAGTCGGACCTGCTGGCTGCTTCTGGGGTGCAGTGCGGTGCCAGGACAAGTAGGGACTAGCCTGTCTTAGTTCCACTGTGCTGCTGACTTGACTTTTAATGGCCCGGTCGGTGGTGCTGACTGGAGCTGCCAGGGTCCCTTTTCGACTGGGCACTCCGGTCAAAAACTGGACACCTGGCAACCCTACTCTTCATGTTTTTATTTTTACTTTAAAATCTATTGCACTCTTCCTCCCATCCCCCCACTTTTTCTCCCTTCCTCTAACTGCTCCTTCCTTTATGGAATGCAAGATTTGCCATATTGAAGCAAGTCTTTGCTCCATCAAGTCTAATATTCTCTATCCAGCAATGATGAATTGATACCGCAGTGGAAGTGAAACTGCCTCTCCTGTTCTCTGCCACAGCGTACCTAGCCAAATGTGCAATGCTCTAAATGAGGGCAACATTCCTTCCTGACCCCTAAACTGACCACTTAATACCCTGAAGCATGAGATTTGTATACCCTATCTTAGCCTGTATAACCTATATAGCCTGGATAAAGTAGTGTGGGTGGGAGTCTATTTTAACTTTCACCTTCTTCCAGCCCCCCCAGCATGTAAATTATTCCAATTTAAACTCTCATACACTCAGTCAGGCTTTCTCAGACCCATGTGTAACTGATGTGTAACTTTGACCCATATGTAACCTGATGTGTAACTTTGACCACTTTACAAGATATCTGAACTTGATCTAATGTGTCTAATTAGCCAGTGGTGCAGTGGTTTAAAAAAAAGAAGTGGGCAAACTAACCAGTTGGTGGGTGAGATTCTGTGGCCTGCGTTGTGCAGGAGGTCAGACTACATGATCATAATGGTCCCTTCTGACCTTAAAGTCTATGAGTCTATGATTAGTAAACTCTGTAATTCCCAGATGAGAAGTGGGTAATCTTTTTACCTGCATTTTCCCTCAACTGCAATTAGCCTCCATTGACTTTAGTCTCCAAAAAGACAGGATCAGATAAGGGATTGAATCAATCCCTGGTTTGTCTCTATTGACTTCAGTGGAGATGAATTTTGTCCAGGGAGTCCAATGATAACTTACCAGGCGGCAGTATTCTTCTCAGCTAGAGTCCAGACATTCTTATTAATTCTAAATCAGACACTCTTACTGCCAGGTTTGCCAAATAAAAAATGAATAGAATATAAAGTATCACCAATGGTCAGCAGATACATTAGAAGCACTGTGGTGGCATGTCAGTGGTATGTTATAGCCTCTCCAGACTGCAACAGAAAATAGAGGTCACCTGATATCTATTCAGTGGAGAAGTGAACTAGACAGCAAGTACAGGAACGAAGAGGATTGCACAGCCAGGCAGGGCAGGGCAGCATGAGCCTGTGGTCTAAGTCTAGCTGTTATTGACATCAGTGGGAGTGAGGTGCCTAAATACCTTTGGAGATCTGGTCCTTAAGTTCCTATGCGGCAATACTGTTTGGAAACAACAGAGGGCTTGTTAACATGGCTTAATGAGGGAGGGCCAATCTATGTTACCCAGCGCATTCAGCCCAGATTCTGTGGGATGCTATGTACTGGCAGTTCTCATGGACATGAAGGGGAGATGCAGGTGCTTGGTCCTTCCCTGGATTTTTCCCATTGTTTGCTACAACACTTCAAGCCATCAGGCAATTCTAAAGGATCTCAGGCTACACCAACATTTTGAGCTAGGGGTGTCGTTCCCAACTTGAGGCAATATACCCACACTAGCTCTGATTGAGTATGGAGTATAGCTCATATTTCCCAAAGGGAAAACAGGGGGCATTGCATGGGGTTGGCCCAAAGCCCCTCCCCCCCAACACTCCCAGCCACTCACACCCTCCCCCTCAGAGGGTTGGCCCTGGCCCCTCCCCGAGCTGGCACCGGCTGCTCACTCAAACCCTGCCGGCCCCCTGTGCCAGGCTGTCACTGGTCTCTCGAACCCTGCTGGAAACCTGGCGGCATCCCCCAGCGCTGTGCCGCCCCCTGTGCAGGGCTGGCATCTCTGCACGTTCCTCCGACTGCACCACACCCCACTTTTTTGACAAAAGTGGGCGTTTGCTCTTCCCAGCTGATCAACTTGCCAAGAACAAAAAGGACAAATGCCCACTTTTGCCAAAAAGTCGGGACTGCCGGGACAGGGCTTAAAAAAAGGGACTGCCCTGGCCAAAACAGGACCTATGGTCACCCTAGTGTCATAGCATGTAGCTGCCGAATCCTGAGTGGTGGGACGGGCTAGCATCCCTGACGCCGTGCCTAGTGTCTCGGATGGGCTATGTATTCAGGGTGTCTAGCCCCACCCATGGCTCAGGTACTCTCTTTTTAGTGCCCTGGCTCACCCAGAGGTAGTGTAAGTATGTCTCCTCAAGCTGGCACTGACATCCCCCGCTCGCAATGTAGATATACCCTCGGTGTAAGGGAAAGACTGTACTTGCTCTGCAGCTGTACCCAGTGCAGGAGAGGGAAGTGCCATAGGTGGAGAATGCAGCAGAGTACTTGCAGGCAGCAACTGGAGGAGCACCTCGCGGATAAGCGGAAATGTCTTTGGCTTGCTTAGCTCTCCCATCTGAAAAGAATGTCTGGCTGGCAGGTGCTAAAGTTTGCCCCCACAGGACACGCTCAAAGCTGCCATGTTTGCAACTAAAGCTTGATTGTGAGCATAACTTGTCTCAGCATGTATCAAATCTGGTGACAGAAGATCACTATCTGTTTGTTGTAACATGCCACATTTTTAGGCACATTAAAGGTAGGTCATTGGGTTAAGCTGTGGATTTCTTGCTCTTTCCCCTTGCACCCACTTATATTGTTGCAGTTTTTCTGTAGTAAAAGAGTCTCTAAGGTGCCACAAGTACTCCTTTTCTTTTTGCGAATACAGACTAACACGGCTGTTACTCTGAAACCTGTTCCCTGACTGAATTTAATCACTAGTCTAGCTGTCTGCTCTTCAGGACAGAGACGTTATCTGTTTGGCACAGTTAAGGTACCATATAGCTCTGTGTACAGTTATGGTGCTATATAAAGCAATGTTGCTCATTCTTGTGATTTTATTGCAAGTCATGTGATATTTGCAGTTTTCCTTAGATGCTGGATTTATGAAATGCATGAGAATCAGCTTTCCTTACGAAAAAACTAAGTTCCTAGTCCTCATGGGGGTGGAGAAAAGCTTGAAAATATGAAGCCAAGTGCACCCTAAGGGTTCAGAAATCAGAAGGCAAATACAATGAACCTAACACTTATTATTTTAAAGAAAGCTCATGATTATTAAGCCAAACAAGTGATTTTTGAGTGCTGACTCATGATTTTGAATATTAGGGGTTGGCAATACTCTATACAGTTCCAATTACTTAAAGAACAGGATTCAGAGTAGCAGCCGTGTTAGTCTGTATTCGCAAAAAGAAAAGGAGTACTTGTGGCACCTCAGAGACTAACAAATAAGGTGCCACAAGTACTCCTTTTCTTTTAAAGAACACGAGTAGTTCTTTTGAAGTGAGTTACCTGCACAAAGTTAAGCACATGCATATGGAATTGCAATATTAGGGCCTGAAGAGACAAACAATATAAAAACCTGTGTCTCTATGTGCATGTAAATCTAAAACAGGAAATATGACATATACAAGAATGTACAATATGTATGTAAGTATATATTTGGAAGAATATATAACAAATGTAAGTATATACAGTATATGCAGTTTGAGCATTTAGCACCCATAAGAAAGTTAGAATGTTATATTGAATATTTGTGAGTGGGTAATGCAAGAATATATCTATATATCAATGAAATATGCAAGTTTTATGTAATGTACACAACTGCAAGAATATGCAAGAACATATATTTGACACATGAAAGGCATAATGTACAAAGGGTCATCGTATACAATTAGGCAAGAGATTTTATATATGCAAAATATTATACAGTGCATCCAAATACGTGGAGTATGCAAAACTACAGAAAGTTCACCAGAAACACACACATTGCAAGCATAATCCATGCCACTATGTGCAAAGTGCAGTAAAGATAATAGATGCAGTGATATGCAGCACTAGAGGTAAAATACACACCAGTGCAATATAAGCAGTCTTACATATACAATAGGGTGTTTCAGTTCCTACAAGCGTACCAGCAGCAACCAAGCCTAGACCAGTTTTCTCCTCCCTTATTTGCATAGACGCGCCCTCCTTGAACGCCATTGGTCAGCAGGTTCGCCAGCGCTGGTCGGCCTCTGCGTCCCGGCCCTGGCATCTCATTAGCATGTGCCCCGCCCCGCAGGCAACTGATTAGGCAGTTTGGGGTTGCCATAGCCTCGCCCGGCTTTCCGGTTGGCGGCCTGGGCTGTCAGTCGGCGAACACTGAGGGCCGCACTTCCGCCTTGGTGTCAGCGGGTCTGGGCCCGCGGCTGCTGGGGGACCAGGTGAGACAACTCGCCCGCGGCCTGCGCCCTGGCGGGGCCACCGCAGCCGAGGCTGCCGCCGGGGCACAGGTGGACCCCGGGGAGCGGCGGCGGGGGAGGGGGAGGTCACTGAGGCTCCCGCCCGGGGAAAACTGGGCCCCTCTCTGGGCTCCTTCGTCCCGGGCCAGAGACCCTCCGCCGTCCGGCCCCTCGTCCCTGAGCTCGCCGCCTGGCGGGGGAGGGACCCCAGACCTGGGGTGGGGAAGCGGCGGGCGACCCGCCCCTGGAGCCAGCCCCCGCGCTGGGGTAGGACACGGGGGGACGGGGACCCCCAAACTGGGACCTGCAGCCCTAGAGGGGCAGGGGGAAGTGCGGGAGCCCCCCCCGCAACCTGAAGGGAACCCCCCGAGAACTGATTCCCCCGCCCCAAGCGAGACCCATCATCCCAGTCAGGGGCACAGATGAGGGAGATGCCCAAACTTTGCGGGTAGCCCCCAAAATGCAGAGTAGGCTCCCCCAAACCACGACACCCTCTCCCTGAGAAGCCCCAAATCAGACCTGCCGCCTAAATCAGACCTGCTACCCTGGGAAGGCGACCTCCAGACTGGGACCCCATCCCCAGAATGTCGGGGAGGAGCAGTGATGAGTCAGTCTGCGTGGGGCCACTTTCTATTGCAAACAAATGAGTACAAAAGATCCTGAAAGGTAGGTCAGGGGCTGAGGGGAAAGAGCAAGTTGCACTTCCTGGAGAGCTTATTCGTCATGCAGGAGAAATGGAGGTAGTCTGCATGCTTCGGTATGATGGGTCGCTGCTTTCCCTTCCCTGGTAGAAGGGGCTTCATATAGCCGCTTATTGGTTGTTGTCTCATGTATAAGAAGGCAGTAAAGCCGAACGAATAACATTAGATTTAAATCGAATGGCCAGACCCTTTTGCCCCTAATTTACATTGCAGAGATGCACCGAATCTTACCGCCATCTGGGGCAATGTTTTTCATTACAAATTATTCTTTAAACTGGAAGGCTTCTGATCTGGAGGAGTTGGGAACAAGAACTGGCAGAAGGTACTGAAGAACCTTTCGTAAGGAGAACAGCTGGCATCCTATGTCTAGTCAGAGCAGAGCTCTGTTCCTGTGTGACTTAAGGGAAGGAAAGTAAGGCAAGGAAAAGAGATCTGCTATGCTCCTAAAATGTGCAGAAGTGGAGCTTGATTTCAGCATGATTTAGGAGCACTGGGGTGCAGATTGCCTCCTACTTGAAGATGTCTTTCCCTCCAGCTGCCACTGACGGTCCTTGTCAGTAGATACCCCTTGATTCTCTATTCTTCCAGCTGTCCCCAGCATCCCCCTCTTGCAGAGCTTCTGAAAAGTAGCAAGCAACTTGGAAAATAGTGGGAAAAGGCCACTTTTATACTTCACAGAGGTTTATGTGTCATGTTAATAAAAAGTAAAGTATGTAGCCGTTTGTCTAATATGGGTTTTAATCTTATTTATGCTGTCTATTCATTTAGCCTGTGAATTCCTTGAGGGTATGGTTTGTCTTCCTGCAACACTTAAGGGCCAGAACTTGAAAACTGCTGCCTAAAAGCATATATGGTTTTGTGTGCGTCTGTGTGAGGCTTGCAGCTCCACCAATGAATATCTGCAAATGTACGTACAATGCAAATAGATATTTCCCTTACATCCTTATCAGTTTTCTTGATTAAAACATGTTTTGTTTAAACTTTCAAGTATCAGAAGTGAAAGGGACATTGATTTGCAGTGTATTTAGGATCAGAGTATCACTGTTTCATCTTTTCCCCATCTGCCTTGCTCACACGTCTCTCTTTCATCAGCATTGTCTACACCCCCAAGGAAAATGTTTCAGGGATACTGATTGCTTGAATGGCTGTTTCTTTTACTGATCTTTGCAAAGGCTGAGCACATCTACATTGTGGCATTCACATTGATACCTGAGGGCAGCCACATGCATCACATCTTACAACTGTTCTGGGACTCCTGAAACTCCACAGTGCACTTTCTGGAAGCAGGAGTTTTTGGCAATTTCCAAATTTGAGGCATTGTGAGGCAGGGATAGTGATAGGAGAACTGGTTGAAGTAGCACTGAAGTACAAGGCATTACAAGCTGTTGTTTCTTACAGTGCCTTTTCATTTAGTGTAGACGGAGCCTTCCTCAAAATAATTATTCACTCAAGTTGTGTGAGTGACTCTTTTTGTAATGGTCTAATAGGAAATGTATTAAAATTTGTATCTTCTTGTTCACTTGAAGCAAAATAAAGTTTTATAACACTCAAGTTTTAAATAAAGGTGTGCTGAACATAATGGACAGTGAATCTGGGAAGACTGATGAGTTGTTCTCTGGGCTGTACAGTGGGAGAGTTGAGGAGAAATGGACTTGTAGTTGCCTTTTGACTCTTGAGGGAAGTTTCAGGGAAGCTGCCCATCAGCACACCTGAGTTGACTTAATTTAAAAAGGCAATCTGATGATGAATTCTGAAAAGGAAATATTGAAACAGCAGCTCTCAATACATATGGCATGTATTTAATGAAGCGGAAGATATGCTTTTTTCCAAAATTAGTTCCTTGGACATGACAGTGCAGTTTCATAAACAGATCACAGAAGTTAAAGGCACAAAAAGTTAGATTACAGATTCCATCTCTGGGAATAGTTGAAAAACAGTCGTTAAGGATGAGAGACTTGAGACTGATCCAAAAGCTTAATTGTGTGCATTACTGTCTACAAAAATGTGCTTGGATTAATTGTAGCCATTCGGGGTCACTTTCGTTGATGGATATTTATATTTAAGAACAATTACCATGTTCTCAGTAGATTTCCACAGCAGTTAAAAATAATTTCTTACCTTAGCTGGCAGCTTTTATAAATATAACTATAATGCTACTTCTGTGTGTCTGTCTTTTTTTTTTTTTTCCAAATGAATGTAACTGTCCACTTCATACTCATCAAACTAAATACAAAATAAGCTTCCCAATATCTTCCGTTTAGTGTCTCAAAGCACACTCAGCAATCTTTTTAGCCTTTAAGATACTGTATAGTATGTAAGTAGTTTTGCACAGATATAAATATATTCCATACAGATAACTGCTTGAAACCAGGATTTGCACATAAGTACTCTGAAGTTTTAAGTGAATAACTCATTTGTGTTCATCTTGTAAGGCAATTTGCCCTTGAACATTCCAGTGTTACATCAAACTCCTTGTTATTTAAGACTTCCTCTTATACATCAGCATTCTTTTCTTGTCCTTCAATCGATATTGATTTTGTCACCTGACTTATTAAAATACCTCTTGAAAAGACTTTTCTACTCTAGATACTTAGACACTATAGTGCAGGGGTGGCCACCCTGTTTCTCCGGAGCCGCATGCTGCCCTTCAGATGTTAATATGCAGCTCCTTTTATAGGCACCGGGGGCTGAAGCTACAGGTGCCAACTTTCCAATGTGCTGGGTGGGGGTTGCTCACTGCTCAACCCCTGGCTCTGCCACAGGTCCTGCCCCCACTCCACTCCTTCCCAGAGCCTGCAATGCCCTTGCTCTCTCCTCCCTTCCCCCCAGCCTCCTGCATGCCACGAAACAGCTGATTGGGAGGGATGGGGAGGCGCTGATTGGTGGGGCTGCCAGTGGGTGGGAGGCGCTGGAAGCAGGGGAGGGGGAAGGAGCTGATGGTGGGCTGCTGACGTATTACTGTGGCTCTTTGGCAATGTACATTGGTAAATTCTGACTCCTTCTCAGGCTCAGGTTGGCCACCCCTGCCACAGTGTCACAGATTCTTAGTATGCTTATGTTTACAATTCTTGTCATATTCTCTGCAAAATAACTAGTATGTGTGATTCTGCATTATGTATTTTTACATGAAGTATTAAAATTTTTCCAAAATATGTAGTAAGTGTACTTAGAAGTGTGCCTTACATCTGTAATTCAGAACAGCCAAGATTTTTTTTCTAAATTAAATGGGTTGATGACAAGCTTGTCACAGGAACTTCTTCATCTGGATGAAAGAAATGTGAGCAATGAGAGAATTGGTAAATCTGCTTATAGACAGAGTTTATTGGAAGATGCAGTATTTTGAGTGCTTTCCTGCAGCATAATGTAAAAGAATTGATTGCAAATGAATGTAGGATTTTATACAAACATATTTCGTTTAAAATCTTCTGGCATGTATTGCTTTGGATTCAGCAGTGTAGGATATTGCCCTCAACCTTCACTCTTTTAAATAATTCACTTCCAGAAAGAAAGTGTGAGAACAGAATAGTGTTTCTTTATATTCTAAAAGACTGAACATAGCAAATTGTATTGAGACACTAAACAATTAGAATGTGTCAAATGAGATTTAATATTGGCCTCAGATATGCTGTTAAAAATACACTGAGCCAGCTGTACAAAACTACTGTCTTAATTTTCAGGATTAATGAGGTATAAGAATAAACTGAGCTTGTTTTTTAAATTTGTTTAATTGTACTTTTATTTTTCCTTTATTTTAGAAAACAAATCTCTGGCCTTGGCAGCATTCTGTGAAGTATTTCAATATATTTTACTGTGTACAAGCATTTCATTTTATCACCTGCTATAAGTACTCCAGTAGGAGGTAAGATCACTAGGAATTCTAAAGTTGTCTAAAAACCTTATGGTGTTAGTAAGCTTATTTATTTTTTATCCCAAATTTTTAGGTGGTAGAAGACCACTTTCACCCACAAAATGTACATGAGTTTGAGTACCTCCATTTTGTTGTTGTCGTGTTTGTAGATACAGCAGTTGCATGCACATGTGGCTAACAGTGCATACAGTTGCAGAAATGGGCGTGCACTTCTAAATTTGGCCCTTTCCATATTCTCATTATCAATATTATAAATCTGGGAATCAAAGTTTCAGATGTGAGAAATCTTTTTTGATGGTAATTGTGTTGTTAATTCAGTAGTGTTGGTAAAGATATATATTGAAAGGAGAGTTTTGTTTTTAACAATGTGATTTCCTCTTAAGATGTTTTCCTGAGGTTTTTCTAGAAATTTTCAGAAACCAAATGTTACTAAACAATTGTTTTTAGTAAAATAAGAATGTCGTCTACTGTACGTCTAGAGTTACAAATGAAACTACAATCCGTTTGTTAGTGAATGAGTGTTAGGGTTATTGACACTGTTGCAAACTGGTTAGCCAATAAAATGGACTAACAATAAGAGGTACAGCTTTTTTATTAAAATTTTATTATAAATAGAAATAGATATGCTAGGTAAAGAAGTTAAATTTTCTTAATACTTTAATTCTTGAAGACCACAAACGTGTTAGACTGATTCCCGTTTACGTAAACATCTGTGCTATGAATATTGCCTTTGAAGAGATGGCACCATAGTAGAAACTCTGATTTTACTAATTTTCAGTAATTTCTCATCATGAAGCCCTACGTAAGTAGTCCGTGGGACTGTTTGCATGTGTTAGTGCTGCACAATTGGGTTCTGTCCCATTAATTGCTGATGTGTATATAGAGGCATGGTTGTTTACTGGTAGCACTTTGCACTAAGTTGATAAGTCGCTAGGGCTACAACAGCTGACTTTTTTTTATCGTGGCTATTTTCATGACACTTCAAGAGTAGGTCTCCATAGAAATGGCTGATAGTGGGGTAACTTGTACAGAGCAAATGTATGATTGGATATGTATGAAGAGAATTGATGAGTAGTGGCATTATGCTTGGTAAGATTTCTATAAATTTAACCTGTAACTGTCCTTTACTGTTCTGTGTTGTTTTCTGCCTTGCTGTTATATACAGTACCTGTTCCTATAATCCTTAAACTTAATGGCATTGGTCACAAGTAATGGCATTGGTCACAAAATGTTAAGTATGATTAGGCATGGTACCATGCTAGCAAAATATGTGAGCAAGTGGATATGTTGCTTTTCTCTTTTACTGAACATGCTAGAGTGAGTGGTAGGCAAGCGATCAGAATTCAAAACCATCCCGCGGATTATTTGCCTGTTGCTAAGAGCTCAGGATTCTTTGGGCTTACAGTGTGGTGCTTACGTACTGCAGCAAAATGGGTGGGTAGTCCTGTCACTGTACCTTATGCACCAATTGCTTAATGCTGTTCTGTTTAGGATAAAAGATTTGTTTTCTTTTTTCTTTTTTTAATAAACTCTATAAACAAATTGCCCCCAAAATGGTCATTATGAAAATATGGCTTGCTTTATTTATTTTATTTATTTATATGACTCTTAGGGAGTTTTAGTTGATGCGGAGGAGGGGTTGGCAAACTGGGAGGGTTTTTTTTGTACATTTTGGTGCATTTAAAAATATTGTGTTGCAGTGTGTTTAAAAAAATCTTAAAGGAGGGACTCAATGGCATATGAGATTAGTAAAGGTATGTAAATCTAGGGCAGGATGGCATTGAGACTGAACTGCTCTCACATCAGATATGGTCTCTGCAAATCAGCGTTGAATCTCACTGATGACATCACGAGTGTGTTGGTGAAACTTTCAGTGCCACCGACTGTGCTTTGTCACTTGCTTCCATCTCTGTTCACAACAATCCAGAATCCTTGACAGTCAGTGAATTAATTCTATTTCTGTTTTTTTCTTAAACAACTATTTGGGGAAAAGACCATGATCAGGGCTCATTTCAGGCTGTAGGATAATATTATAGTTAAGGATACGATCCATGGAAGTCACGGATTCCGTGACTTTACCAGACCTCCGTGACTTCTTCAGCTTCGGCTGTCAGCAGCTGTGGCTGGGGCTGTGTGCCGCTGGAGCTGGGTCTCTGCTGCTCCCCAGTGATGGGGCTGTCATTTCTCCTCCCCCGCCTTCTATGGGGCTCCAGCTGTCGTTCTCCTCCTCCAAATTATTTTTAGTAAAAGTCATACAGGTCACCGCTTGTTTATTGCCTGCGACCTGTCCGTGACTTTTTCTGAAAGAAACTGTGACGAAATCTTAACCTTAATTATAGCCATTGCTTTTAAACAGATCTTCCAGCATTTAAATCCCCTTGATGAGGTGGGAATGGGAGGAAGGCATTGTATAACAATGCCAACAACATTTCTAGTGTTTCCTAAAGAGTCTCTACAAAGGGGAAGGGTAGTATGAATGCTTTCATAAGTAAGGCAGTCAGACAAGAGCTAGCACTAGACCATGCAAAGCCTTCAAGATAAAGATCATGGACTCTATTCATTGCTTTATAAGGAACAAATGAACATTTCTTGCTGTAAAGGTTATGTGGGGGAGTAATTTGGCTATGGATTTGTGAACTAAATACATTCATTACAAGATTTTCCTAGGTATTTACCTTCAACCAAAGAATTGCATGATTTGCCACAGGATAAAACAAATCTAAATTACAAGTTTTGTCAGTAGAACTGGGAAGAAAAGATATCCAATTAAGATTCACTACTGCCATACTAGGGAAATTCTTTATTAATATGACCTGCAAGTGGCTCAAAGATAACGCCACATGTACAGACACTAGGCTTGTTCTAATGAAATTTACTAGCCAACTCTCATTTTACTATTAACCCATTAGCAACAATTTTCCCCTAAAGGGTGATGAACAAGATAATTTCCTCTAGGAACCAATAAGGGACAATGAATTTTACAATTTAGAGAAAAAATGTGAATTTCTTTTTTTAAAGGATCAGTAATGATGGATTGGTTTATCTGTCTTGTTGCTATAAGTGTAGCATTGTATACCTTGAAAATAATGTTCACTGGGGTCTTGTGAATATAAAAAACAAATAAAGTAACTTCATGGGCTTTAACGTTTATTGAGGAGGGCAGTACAACACTAGATTATTTCTCAAGGGAAACCCATAGGGTAAGGTTAAAGTTAGCATAATCCTAAACCAGCATGGCTTCAGATGAACTCAAATGGCAAAGGAATAAAGGTGAATGTAATGTTCAAAAGCAACAGGACAGCAACGTCTTCTGATGAAACATTACTGAAGGTCTGCATACCTAGGAGAGGAAAATTTGATCATCTTTTGTATGGAAATAGCAACATTTAAAAGTTGATAGATTTGAAATGCATTGGAGGGCTTCAGGGGATTCAGAAGTGCACCTTTGGTATACCTTCTGGAAATGAAAAGCTTGGTCAGTGTGTTTTATGGTTTGGAGGTCTCTGCTTTTGCACTGTGGCAAATCCTTGATTCTCCATTTGTGGATCGAGTGCATGCATCTTCCATGTAACGTCCTAACATGGTTGATGGTTGTCGGCTGTCTTTGGTGGTGCAAGAAACCAGCTAGTTCGACAGAGGGGTCATCATCCGACGAATTGAGCTGTAGCTCATGAAAGCTTATGCTCAAATAAATTTGTTAGTCTCTAAGGTGTCACAAGTACTCCTTTTTTTTTTTTTTGCAAACACAGACTAACACAGCTGCTACTCTGAAACCCATGAGGTGCTTGTTTACATCAGAGCCTGCCCATAGTATCTCCCAGGTGTCTTCTGGGTTGAAGAAGAGCTTCTCTAGCTGCTCAGAATGGTCAGCGGGACTTAAGATGAGTGGGAGCTTTTGGTTAGCAAGAGCTTTCTTGCGCTTGTGCATTGTAGCCATCTCTCACCAGATGGTTGGAGGAAGGATATTTGCAAGGAGAATTTGGTAATGTGTGTGTTTGTAGAGATATTTGGCTGACATGTTGTAAGCCAAACTTTCAGAGATGTATTAGCAGTGTCACCGCCACCTACCACATCAATCATTCAAGAAATGAGGAGATTGTGAACTAAATTATCAGTTTAATAACATGCTCCATTTGTATGGCACTCAAAAATGAAGGGCCTGGAGCACCTAATCAAAAATCATAACAAATCCGATTTGAAGATTAGGTTTTATAATAGAAATAAATGCAGCCTTCAGAAAAGATTAAAAAATGGCAGAGGGCCAAAATTTCAACTGGGCTTCACCTAAACCCTTCTTTTCTGCAGCATACATAGAGAACACAGAGAAGCACTCTGCATTGCTCTCCATGTTGGACTTGCCTGTTGAGGGAGTTTAGTTTCTCCAGTGCAGATTTTGATTGGGAATGTTGTTGCAGTCAGACTTTGAGAGGAAACAAGTCTAACTTGCTGAATAATTCCTCTTTTGTGTTTCACTAGATATCTGCATTGCTGTTTTCTGGTTGAAGGAATGAGTGCATGATGATAGCAGCAGGTATTGAAATAGGCAGTTTTAATTGGTAAATCTGTAATGCTGTTTTAGACCTATTGTTGATAACCTAATTTCGTAAATCAGTTAACTAAGAGTAATAGTTATTGAAGCTTTCATTTAGAGATGAAAACAGTAGGTATTGACGCTTTCAGGAGAGCTGTAAGAAACAGACATGAATATTTATTTCTGTTCCTTGAAATGCAACTGGTATGCTTTGGTTGAAGTGGAATCTGCAGGAATTTGAACCCTGGCTGTCTTTCCAGGAATCCTCTTGAATGACTCGTATTCTTTGTTCTCCTGGCAGCCTTTATATTAACACGAAAAATGTCCCTTGCAGTTGCACTTTATAAATATGGGTTGTCTGTGGTGGAAAAGATGCTTTTAAAGAGCAGTGTAACTCTCGTGGCATGTTTAGTTTGGCCAAAGCTATGTGTAACTTTAAAACCTGACCAAACTATTTCTGTTAAATTATTAGTTTGTTACTGTGGTGGCTTTTTGCTGCATTAACAAAGGGAGAAAGAAGTTTAAAAACAGTTGGCCGTTTGAGTGCTAATGCGAACACATATGTGGAAGTGTTTGCAAGTGCAAGGGGTATGTGCAAGTATGTACAGGAACAATAGTGCTGCTAGTGTAGCAAAAAGAAAACACTGAGACCTTGTTTTTAGGATTTTAACTTGGCTGTAAAGTGGGATTTATTTAAACGCTCTTGGGTAAGATAGGTGGAAAATGGCAGTTTGTTCTATGAAGAATTAAATATGCAGTAAGTTTCAATAACAAATGAAATGTAAGATGTATGTGGGGGAAAACTATTCAGTGTGTGGACACTTGGTAGAAGTGTTGACAGTTCTGTTTCTACTTTTTTTTAGCTAACTTTGGTACATCTATGAAGTACAAAATTAACTTCTTAAATATTGTGTTTCCGGTATGTAGAGTGTCTTTAGGGTTTTTTTTAGGGGTCTGTTTTCCTTATGTGATATGCTCTACAAAGAGCACACCACGATTATGTTCTAACTCAAAAAGTTGAATAAGAAAAAATACCTGTCTAGGATTTAATGTGACTTTTTAAACTTTTTTATTTTCTTTAAAAGTGGTTTGATCCTTTTTTCTAAAAAGGAAAAAAGTACATTAGCCAAATTTGGGATTAAATAAATGTGACGCTATCCCCTAGAAAAGAGTAAGGCCCTGATCTCGCAACTTCTTTTGCATGGGCAGAGCCCTGCACGTTCACTTATGCCAGTTGATTTCAGTGGCCTGGCCTCTTGGAACAAATTGCAGTGTTTGCACTGCTTTTTTAGGTTTTATCTGCTAGATATTCATGCTTTGGCTAAGAATTCAAGTAGAGTGCTACTGGTAGAGTGGGGGAAACCCAATGCCTTGAGTTTACCATGAAAGGGGGGAAATTGGGAGACAGTTATGGTAATCTGAAAACCTGAGGAAGAAATTAGAAAGCCAAGGAGCCAAGCCTTTTGTATGATTGAGACAGAATACATAGTAGTCTAATGCACAAAAGAATATACAGATAGAATAACTAATGCATACAGTACTATACCTATTGCTGCGTCTTACTGTTTCTATCCTGCTGATTATAAACTATTATTTGCCGTATCAAGTGTTTTAAGTAAAAATCAGGATATCTTCTTCTCCAGATCCTTTGCCTTGCAGTGTTTAAAGAAACTAAATTAAAGCTGGAAGTCTCCTATTGTACAATAGCAGTAGTAAAAGTTGAGTACCATATTCAGATATTATTTGCTTTTTTTTGGTCGTTTTACTTTTGTAAACAAGCCTTTCAAAGGCTTTCCTTCCAGTCATATCGCTTATTCTACTGATGAGGTGTTTTTTTCTTTTTAAAACTTTCCTTCCTTACAGGAGATATGAAAGTATTAGTACCTGTAGTTTCTGTTGAGTAAATTTCTGCATGTGCCTTTTTGGCTTGGGTACCTATTGGTGCTTTTGTGCAGTGCATACTGTAACAAATAATTTGAAATGTCCACTCTATTGTGAACATTGCTACATGTAGTTTAATGGCTTTACACTGCTTTTCCCAGAGGTACGTCCACAGTTACCTGGCTATGCTAAAGTGTACAAACTCCCAGATAAATTGCTGGAGTTGCATTGTCATTTCAGTTGTGTAACTTGCTTTGATCAGTGGGGTTGGGTAGCTTAAACCCTGTGTCAACCTTTGACAATTTAATACTGAGTGGAGTTTGTGATCACATGACTGGTGTTTGGAATTTGATTTCAGTCCCTTAAGTGTTCTAATTTTTTTTTAGTCACTTGGCACTAGAATTCTTATTTCAAGATTGGTGTTTGCATTACTAAACCGTGCTCTAGGGCAGTTTGATATTTGTGATACCTTGTTTAACTTGTTTGTAGTTGGTTTTACAACACCATCAAAGCACAAGGCTTATTTAAGTGGGGCCAAAATGGTAATCTTCTGATCAGAAGATAACTGTACATCCTGTCAACTTCTGGCAAACAGAGATGGAATCCATTCTATACTATGATGGTTTCTATGAGAGAGACCACATGACTGTTGCTAGCCTGGTCTTGTAAAAAGTGACACCAGCATCAAATTATTCCCACGCTGATTTGGGAAATATACCGTTGAGATGTTCTGAACAACTAGCCCATCACAATGTAATGAGGATAGGAACAAAGAGGAACTAAACCACAGATCATTTAAAAGTAGTAAGAGTCTAAGCTAAATGCACAAAGGTGCCGAAAGGCCAAAATTCGCTGCTACATATGGGTTATTGGAACATGCAATATTAAATATTGCTATTGAACCTTTCAATTGAAAGGCTCCCAAAGTGTTTTAGAACTACGGTACATACTTATGCTACCTCATTCAGCCACTATTGGGAGTAGACAGCAGAAATAAGCTCAGTCACTGAACACAGTGGGGGAGGGGAAATATTAGCATATGATACTGGTGAAAACCCTATGTTTAAAACCTTTGTTTCTAAAGTGTCTCTAAATTCTTTTGTGAGGTCCTTCCAATCACCAGTTGCCAACCTGCTTAGCTTCAGCTTTTGGCTCTGAATAGTTTTAGTTTTTGCAGCCTTTAGCCTTGCACTAGGTAAAGTCTGCTTCCTGTAATAGAACAGGAAGCACATTCCAGCACTGTATAGGTGTTTGTGATGTCACTAGCTGCTGCATGGGAAGCAGAACCCAGGATTTGGCTTTGGCAGGTAACCGAAGAGGGCAATGCCTTCCAAAAGGATTTGTAACTTCAGTCCAGCCATGGGTAGTTCTAGCTCTTTGGGCTCTGAACTTTTTTCTTTTTTTTTTTTTTTAAAATAACTTTTATCAGGTTAACATTCATCTTTTGCCCTATTCTTGGACCTGCTCCTCATTTGTCCTGATGTAATTCCATTGACCTCAGTAGGGGTTACCTCTCCTTTACATGTTGTATCTGAGTAAGAGGCTACATCACACTGTGCTTTGGCTTCAGCTTGCAGGCTTTGTTCTGAAGGATCACCTTTTGATTTTTGAGAGAGTAACACTGTATCAAACCATTAGTGCCCAAATGGCCTTGTTGTCTTGTCTTATCTGTTTTCTATTTCAAAACTGACCAAACCTCTTCCCTACATATCTGGGCTCCAGTTCACTTACTCGTTATCAAGCTGTATCCAAGAAATTTGTTTTCACCAGTTTAACCCCAACAACACATTTGACTGTTAATTATGGCATCACAAAAATGAGACCGCTGGGAGCTGAGGAGAACAGGGATTTGAATGGCTTCTTGTGTGACCCTGGACAAGTTGCTTAATCTTCTTTTGCTTTGTATAATCAAGATTAAACATAAGGTTAAGACCCTGCAGAACACTGTCAAGAGGGAGCCTGGGCAGGACAATTCAAAATGTCCTAGAGTTCAGTGGATGGGAGAATGCACTGGAGTAGTGAAACCAAAAACTTTCTTGCTACTTTTAAGTTTTAGTTGGACAGCCCTGGGGGCTGAGATCCTATCTACTCAGAACAGGTAGAGCACAGGCTGTGCAAACTTGCATACACTGCTTCCTGTCAAAGTCTTTGCCTTTCTGTTTCCTCTGTGGCATGTAGCTCACCCTTTGTTTCCATTCCATGCTTGATTGTCAGCAAGGATTGTGATCTCACTCTGGTTCTTAGTGGACAGTTGTCTAAATTGCTAATAATTGATCGCAAATAAATCCAATGACCACAACTTCCAGTGATTATACCTCTGAACTGGATGCATACTTTTGACCTGGAGTTAAAAGGTACTAAACCAGTATCTTGAGCCATCCAGTCCTTTCTCACAACATTTTTGTATTTTTCTTTTGCAGCTCTTTTTATTAAAGTCTTTGTTTTTGGTTGCACAGTAGGAGAGCTTGCTGTACTTGAAAGTCCTGTATGAAGTGCAAATGATGATCTCTCTATCTTGTTTTATTCCAGGTAAACAGTAATTTCGTCTTAAGCTTACAACTGAGGGATACTTCAGACTTTCAACATTGTTAATACACAAGACTGCTTTTTAAAGTGAGTCTGCTTTTCATAAAGTGTTACATAAAACTTCAGTCCGTTACTTGAACAATGAGTGAAAACTGGTCCAACCGTTGCTCCTGCTTATGAATGCAACAAGATGGAAAAAACTTTGATGGCTCACGATTTTTTTACACACTGACATTTATGTTGAAATACACATCACTACAACTTCTATATTGGCTCTAAATAATAGAATTCTCCTTCTTGCCCCTTCAACAGAACACAAACTGGGAGTGGGTAAAGGGAAGAGGTGGACGTGCCGTGTTTTTAGTGGGTAGAAGCCCTGTCTTGCACGTGAAAATGAGCACAATTTAGATGCACAACTGCATGCTATTTAGAACTGGCATATTATACTGTGTGTTTGCAATCACAGTTCTCGGTACGCAGATTTTGTTTCTGTGTAACCAGCACATACTTTTAACGTGTTTAGCACAATGACATGTACCACTCTGCTTTCAGTAGGTCATCATAAACAAGGTGTGGACATGACATATAGAATATTTAGTTTGAAATTCAGATTTTTTTTCCTTTCTTTTCTTCTCTTGGCCCCCCTGGTGTGTGCATATATATAATAAACATTGGTTTTAGTGAAACCTGAGTAGGCCACACAGTGTGAAATAACTAATTCAATAAACTTTGTTAACAGTGTTTTTTATAAAATCTTTTTGGCCTTTTGAATATTTCTGTGTTTAATGAATGTAGGTAACTTCTTGAGTTAGGAATGTAATGCAAAACTTTTTTAGATATTGTCAACATGGAAAAGCAGGAGAATAGTCTATGATGGGGTAGGCAACCTATGGCAAGCTGATTCATACTGCCCGGGTCCTGGCCCCCGGTACGGGGGGCTCTACATTTTAATTTAGTTTTAAATGAAGCTTCTTAAACATTTTAAAAAACTTATTTACTTTACATACAACAATAGTTTAGTTCTATATTATAGACTTATAGAAAGTGACCTTCTAAAAACGTTAAAATGTATTACTGGCACGCGAAACCTTAAATTCTGAGTGAATAAATGAAGTCTCGGCACACCACTTCTGAAAGGTTGCCGACCCGTGGTCTATGAGATATATCTTCTGCAAACACTATATATTCAGCTACAGAGAAAGATTATTCAGTGTAAACCACACTAAATAACAGATTGCTAGGTTTACAGCAAAGAAATATATTCTCTCTTAGCACATCCCCTTACCCTCAGAAAAACCAAAGGAACCCTTAGGGTGATTGGTTGGGTATGACTACACAGCAAAGAAAAACCTGCAGTGGGCCCATGCCAGCTGACGGGCTTGCTGGGTTCGGGCTGTGGGGCTGTTTCATTACTGTGTAGACTTCCACTTTTGGGCTGCAGCTCAGGCTCTAGGACCCTGAGGGGTGGGCGGGTCCTAGAGCCTAGGCTTTCTCAACCAGTTGAAGTGAGCTGTAGCTCACAAAAGCTTATGTTCAAATAAATTTGTTAGTCTCTAAGGTGCCACAAGTACTCCTTTTCTTCTTTCAACCAGTTGTAATTCAAGGCAGATGCTTTCAAGTTCAAGTGGCCTACATTGCTGCAGTCTAGGTGCGAAGCAACAAAGGCATGTTTCACAGAGGACAGGTGGTGGGTCATTCACAAGGGCATTCTAGCCAGCTGGAGATGGCAGAAGTTGTTACTTGCAGATATGACTATGTCAACAGTCGGTGTTGAACAGTTCAGAAAAACTCCTGTGTTGCAGGCTGCCTTGATGCAATGTGGTTGTGTGTTTCATTAGTGGACTCAAGGCATGTTTTCAGTTGGGTTGTCTAAGGGTTAGATGACAATGGTAAATACGTTGACACCTGGCTGTGACAGATGTGACAATATCCTACAACATGCTGGACAAACTTTATTGAATTAAGTTAAATCTTGTATTTTTAGGCATTCATTGCATTCAAAATGCAAATCTTAGAAATATGGGCCTGGAAGGGACCTCAAAGTCATCAAGTTAAGCCCTTTGTGTTCTGCCAGGACCAAGGAAATCTAGACCTCCCCTGTTAGGTGTTTGGAGGTTTTTAAAAACACGTTGGCCAGTGACGGGGATTCCTCATCCCTTTCTTCCTTGGAAGCCTATTCCAGATCTTAACTCCCTTATATTAGGAAGTTTTTCCTAATATGGACCCTAAATCTCTCTTGCTGCAGATTAAAACCATAATTTATTGTCCTGCCTTCAGTGGACATGGAGACCAACTAATCACTTCCTTTTTATAACAGTCCTTAATTTCTGTGTAAACTGTTAGCATGTCCCCCCTTGGTGGTCTTGTCTCAAGACTAAACATGCCTAGATTTTTTTTTTAATCTCAGGTTCTGAGCTGAAGCAGTGGTGAACTTGCTTGAACTTGACCACAGGAGAAAACCCTGTGTGGAGTTTGAAGGACTAATCATGAACCAAAGCCCTTGTTGGAGTAGGGGAGTGATCTCTGTTAAGCTTATTAGCATGCATGTAGGTTCTTTTATTGTTTTTAATATATTTTCTTTGTAATGTTTTTATCTTACCACACAGTTCTTCCTTAGAAAGAACTGTGTGGTAATTTGTGACTGTGGCTGTAATAATGTGTACCATCTTTGAGGAGAGAAATGAAGCAAGGCCTGCTTTTAGGCAGACGATCTTTCGCTGAGACTATCACAGTATAGTCGGGGAACTATGTTGCCTAGAAATACCCTGCTCAGAGGGGGGAGAGAGATGCGGGTCTCCACCCAAGAGAGCTGTGGGCTGAGAAGCTGGGAGCCTGGAGTGAGTGCCTTTGCTGGACCATAGAGGGGAAATTCAGGTGCAGTTGCCCTGAACTGTGTGGCACTGTTTGTGCAACTGCTTCCCATCTTGCTTCTGCTGGTAGTGAATTATGGCCAGGGTATTCCTGAAATGGTGGTAGCTCTGCCATGGGCTCAGGAGGGGGAGCATACGATCCTGTTTTCATTAGCTGGGCCAAAAATAGCGGAACTGGTTCTTCATCTTGACCCATGAAGTTACATTAGAAAGTAATCCTGAATGGTATCAGGGACAAATGCCCATATTTGGCTTATGCTAGCCTGCTACTCATTTGTCCCCTCCTCTAGGGCAGAGCACTTATTAATGATTTTTTTTATGTTAATATTTCTAGCTGTCTTGTTCCTCCATGTACCTTCTTGCACCTCTACCACACTGAAAGTGGGAACAGTTGCTGGGGGTGGGGTGTCTTTGTTTGTTTGAAAAGTGTGTGAGGCAGGTGAGCAAGCTGGCAGCTGTGAGCAATTGATAACTAGTGGAGCTGAATCAGGTATAAAGTCTATAACTGCACAGATTCTGAGTAGCGCACATGAAAAAAGGAAGGAAACATTAGCCAACTGAGTTTGTCTACAGCAGTGGTTCCCAAATTTGTTCCGCCGCTTGTGCGGGGAAAGCCCCTGCCACGTCTGCAGGTTTGGCTGATCGCGGCTCCCAGTGGCGGCCAGTAAGTCCCTCGGCCCGCGCCGCTTCCAGCTGCTCCCATTGGCCTGGAGCAGCGAACCGCGGCCACTGGGAGCCGCGATCGGCCGAACCTGTGGACGCGGCAGGTAAACAAACTGGCCCAGCCCGCCAGGGGCTTCCCCTGCACAAGCGGCGGAACAAGTTTGGGAACCACTGGTCTACAGGAATGTAGCAACATATCAAGAGCAGCAGCGGCAAATAATTCTAGACTTAGGGGTGAGGGACTGTAAATAAGAACTGTTGCTATAGGTGTGTTACTCTTAAGGGCTGAGTGGAGGCTCTGAGCGGAGGCTCTGAGCAATGATTATAAACAAGGGGTGGTGCTGAGACCAATACCAAGGCAAATAACTCAGCAAAAAGAAGGGGAATTCTGAGGAAGTTCTCGGAGGGAGAGACTTAAGTTCCTGGTCTTTGAGGGCATGCCTACGCAACCTGCAGCATTGAGCCTCCAAGCCCAGGTCAATAGACTTGCATGGCCGGTCTTGTCTAGGGCTCTAAAAATAGTGCTGTCAATCTTGCCGTTCAGGTTCTGAAGCCTAGGGGTGGGTGTCACAGTCTGTGCTCCAGCCTGAGCCATAACTGAAAAGTGCTGTATACACACCTGTGTTCAGCATGGTAGTGCAAGCCTGCGTCTGTGGACGTGGGCTCGGAGGCTTGCTATCGTGGGCAGCCATTGGCTGTGTAGATGTACTTGACCGATTGTGACTTAGCTGCCTGCCTTGAAGTAATAACTTAAGTGGGCTATAGAATGGTACTAAACGAACTGAAATGTTCCACTGTGGAAGTTCCTCTGTCTGAATGAAGAGCAGGAAGGTTTCATTTGTATCGGGAGTCGCGTGGTTTTTGTTCTGGAGGAAAAATTAAAGGGGTTTGAAATACAGCTGGAGTCACTTCAGCAAGAAGCTAAACTGGATGAGAAAAACAGAGCTATCCCAAGGCATTACAGGTCAAGGCTAGAATGGCAGTGGTTTTCGTTAATCCACGTAGAAGTACCAGAGTTAGTTTCCCCCCAGAAAACTGTTCCTCTTGCAGGTGAAGTGGGATCTTTAGTGACTGTGAATAGTCAGGACTTCTAGTTCTGTCTTACTTGTATTATGTTGTTGTTGTTCAATGCTAATGTAATGTATTAACTTAGTGCATGGTTGATTAATTATTGAATCTTTAAGCCTTCAGTATTATGAAAACTGCATATAGTACTAAGTATCTGATTTTTCTGCTTTGGCTAAATTGAAACTGAGCCAAGTGTAAATGTTTTGGATACATAAATGCCAAGCAACTGAAATAAATCAAATCTAGCCTGTGCATCAAGCTTACCTGGTGGATTTCATGCACCTGAGGCTTGTTTACAGTGCATTTAGCTGCACTGTATGTGAGAAAGCTGCACTATCTCTCTTCCTAATTCACTCTTGCCAAAAACAAAACCACCAGCTGGCTTTATCTTGACTTGCAGCCAGTTGGTGCAAGAGTTGAGTCTGGCAGTGGCTGACACAACTGAGTGACTGCACTGCAAATGACTTTCCAGGTCCCCAGAATAAAAATAGCTACGTGGTGCCATGCTTTTCTGCAGAGGTGACATTCGGGGTTGACAGTTGATAGTCACTTTCCCTCCCTGGCTCCATACAGAGTTGATCCTGGGTAGTAAATGTGCTGGTAATCTGTTTTGCCCTCTAAAAAGGCAAGTTTTCCTCTACCAAACACTTTCTCCATTTGCTGCTACTTGACTGCCCTGGCTTCCATCTGCTGTATGAGAGCTACCTTTGCTGTTAGCCTCATTTTAAATATAAGTAAATTCAAAAATAGTGTTTCACAATTATTTTTTTTAGTATAAAGTCTCCAGTATAGACTGTAATCCCCAAGAGCTTTAAAAATTAAAGCCAGTGGGCAGTATATGGTATAAATATAGAGAAAATGATAGTGTGGATAAATAGTTCTGCCATTCCTTACAGTAGTAGATGATGCTGTGTTACCCATCTTCAGAATTTATTTTTTTATTAAAGAAACCTATTTTGAATTTATATTAATTAACTCTTCGCCCCCCTCCCACCAATAGTGTTAGTAAATGCCAGTGGATATAAACATAAGGATTCAAGTGCCTAGCTTTTCACTTGTCAGGGATGGGGAAACTGGAGGATATGGGTTTTTAAAGGTTTTTTCCCCCAAAATAAGCAACGTGAAAGCACTAATATTCTGTCCCCCCCATCTTCTCAAATAGATCACCTAAAGTGACTTGGTATTTATGAGGGAAGATTCCATTCCACAAAAATGTTTAATCTTTAAATCCAGCAAAATGATGCATTAGAGGAAGCCAAGTTGGCGGTTCAAAGATTTCATACTGAAGGATGAATAGTGAAGAGGAGTTCTTTGATGCCGTTACGGGTGAGTAAAAGCCAAACTGCAAAATAAAATTACAGTTTGTATGTGCTTGTGGTGAGCCAGAATGTAAAATCTGTTAGGAAATCAAGCACCATTATTACAATCTGTGATGAAAACCTTTTGAAGAAAAGGGAATACTTTTATTGCTGGTTTGAGCCTGGGCTAGGAACTCCTTAATGCTGGTTTTCCCTATAGCCTTGAATAAATCGTTTAGCCCCTCTGCCTCAGCTTCATGATCTTTAAAATGGGGATAAACTCACTAGACTGGTGAGGCTTACTGTTTGTAAAGCATTTTGAAAATGAAAACTGTTACATAATTGCTGAGTGTTGTTTTAACTTCAGTCGAGAACTTTCTCCGTGGTGTTTGAAGTGGAAAGTATTTTCTAGTTAGAAATTCATTAATATAAAACAACGCTTCTATGTAAGGAGCCAAAATCTTTGCTGTCCTGTGTTGCCCTCAGAAAAGCAAACATAAACCTCTTGAGACCTGAGTATTGTCACAGTACTTTCCTTTGAACTAATGAGGAACACTGGTTGCTTGTAATAGCCTTACATGGTTTTAAAGGTGAACTGAAATGCTTTTCAAAAATAAATTTATGTTTAAAAAAAACTTTTAAAGATCCCAAGTTATTAACCTCCTACTTCCTGAATGGTTTTTCAAATGTTAGGAATGGGAAATATTAGAAGCTGGCTGACTCAGGTGATTTTCTCCCTCCTTGCTGGAAGTGTGGAGTCATGTATTGGACCTGAGAACCCCTCGAACCCTGTGCTTATCTTATTCTTATGCAAAAAGAAAGATGATGGGAGGGAGGAAAAGGAAAAAGTCTCGGCAAAGGAAGCTCCAGGTCTTAGGATATGTCTACAATACAGCAACACAGCTGTGGTGTAGATGCTGCCTACATCAGTCAAAAGGGTTTTTCCATCTATGTAGTTAATCCATCTCTCTGAGGAATGGTAGCTAAATCAACGGAATAATTTTTCTGTTGACCTAGCCATGTCTGCACCAGGAATTAGGTCGACCCAACTGCATTGTACAGGTCATGAAACTTTTCACAGCCCTGAGTGATATAGCTAGGTCAATCTAATTTTTAAGCGAAGGCCAGGCCTAGGTCCTTTAAAGGGATGAGACCCCATTCCAAATCCAACTACTTTTTTGTGTGGACTTTGAATCATAGTGCTTTCAAAGTTTGCCTCTCTTGATTCAGGGAGCTGGGGCTGCATCACTTTTCCTATTGTGGGTTTTGCTGCTCCCAGACCTCTTCTCCTACTGGCTGCTGTCGTTCCCTCCAGCACACTGTTCTGGTGTAAGTTCCCTGTCCTTAGACTTCTGGCATGGTTTAGATGGGGAGCCACATTCAGTGTTGACTTTCTGTGGTAGGTTTTCCTGCTCCACCTCCTCCACTGTCTTATCTTACCAGTAGAGACTGTCCTCCCCTTGCTGTCCTCTCTCCTATCTAGCCATGTGGTTTGTAGCCTGCTGCCCTCTAAGGGCAACCTTCCAGCTTGCTAGTCTGGGCTACCTGTCCAAACCCTGTAGAGCAGTGGTTCTCAGCCTGCAGGCCATTTGCGGCCCAATCAGCACAGAGCTGTGGCCCAAGTGACATCCTCGGGACCATACAGATTGTATATATATTGGGTGGATGTGGTCCCCATAACACATCAAGATCTACATATGTGACCCACAATGGTAAATAGGTTGAGAACCACTGCTGTAGCGCATTGGAGTGAATCCCAGAACTTCTATTTAGACCCACCTGCTGGTGTGCTGGTGTCTCACCAGTGTTTGGAACAGGCCCTGAGGTCTTTCTGCAGTTGTCTACCTCACCTTGTTGTTTTTGCTCTTCTTTTTGCTGCTCCCAGCCCTGCAGAGTATGCACCTGCCACAGACTTCTCTTGTTGGGCCTCTCTAGGTTCTGGTGGGTCCTGATTCTAGCCAACCTATCTACGTTCTTGGTTGGTCCACGTGTCACTGATTTAGATCTATATTCCAAGGAGTGCATGGTCAGACTCTGGATCTTGATCATTCTGTGGAGTGTCCAGTCTGAGAGGAGTTCAAAATAATCACTTCTGGATTCTGTAGGACCTGAGGCCCCCAAATCTTGAATCAAAGCTGGATGCTCTTAGCAGAACCAGCAGTTTGCTCTTTCCATGGATATGCTCTCTTTCTCTATTGATCTTTCCACTGAAAGGGCAGATGTGACCTTCAAGCGTACAGATGCCCATCTTGTAGACCACTGTGCTGTCTGTGAGGACCAGGATACACTTGAGTTCCTCAATAGCCCAAGTTATGTTGTCTGTCCTCCTTATAGTTCCAAACTCACAGGAAGCAGTGGTTACTGTGATATCCTGCCTGTGCTTGTATCCGACTCTCTCCCCTGTGGACACTTGTTCTGTGCAAGAATGGATGCCAATCTGCTGGGGTGGGGAATCTACTTCTCTGTCTAGGCTTTTTCAGTGTGGAACAGACACTTCACCAAGGACCTGTGTGATAGAACTGCGTGTTGCTCACTTGTCCTTGCATATTTTGAGAATTCCTCTTCGTGGCACCTGTGTCCTGATTCATCCTCACTAAGTGAATGGTTATTGCACATGTGAGCAAGCATCAAGGAACCCAGAGCTTGTTACTTGAGGCACAAATCTTCTATCTTGTGTTTCTGGGTGGCGACTAGTTTCCTTGCATTCAGGGACTACATTAGGGAACTTTTATGCTTACCAGTAGGATGTACGTGGGAAAGTTAGTGCACAACACACTGGTGCGCATTAGAATTTACACTCCTGCTCGTGCAAACTAAAGCAACCCCAGAGATTCTTCAGGAAAATTATGCAGGTCAGGGAACAGGTTACTTTGATCGCTCACTTCTTGCCCAGGTTACTGCACTGCTTGGCTCTGTCAAGCTTGTCTTGGACTCATTAAAGACTTCTGTGCCATCTGGATCTGATGTGGTGAGACTCTGTTTCCTTCATCAGTTCTGCCAGACTTCAGGTGAATGGATCAGATGTGTTGAGTGGAAGAACTGCCACAGAAAGAGGAGAGTTCCTCTGGCTAGTTGCTGCAGTGATTCCATCTTTGCCAAAAAGAATGGTCTTGTTGATGTCCTCTTACCTTTGTTCCAAAGGTTAACCCTGAATACCATGAAATCTCCTTCAGCTGTCATGCAAGTACTAACCTCTCAACCTGGCATGTACCTGAGCAGGTTGCTCTTCCCCTCTTACTATTAATTTTTGTTCAACTTAGGTCATTTCTCTTTGGGGGCGGGAGAGACTGAAGCGTCAGCTGTTCAGTTGCTGGTTAATTCATGATTGTTTGTTTTTACCATCTGGATCTGACTCATCAGCACTTTCTGCTTCTGATTTTGCCTTCAAATTGTCTTGTGAAAGGTAAGCCCTGCCTTCTGTTGAAAGTGGCTCAATATAACTGCAGTCTGTTGTTAAAAACAAAACAAAACAAAAAACAAAACCAAACCAAAACTGGTTTATTTTCAAAGGATGGGGGAGTGGTGACCTCTGACTAAATACAATTACCATAAATTGTATTTATCATGGTTTACCATTCGGGTTCTCTCCCACCAGCCCTCTCCAGGTCTGAAGGCTCTTGATAGGTTACATCATGAATTTGATTTTCTTCCTGTCTAGTGACTAGTACCTGGAGTTTAAGCTTAGGAAGCTGATGACTGATAAAAGGGGAGGTCTTATGTCGTATGTACTCTGACTCATGGAATACTTTGCCTCCTTGCTTCCTGGTAGGTAGAGGTATAACATCGTTTGAATGGGCTGATTTTCCTTTGCAGGATGGGGAAGAAGAAAACTATGAAAAACAGAATTACTGGTAAGTCATTTTTCTTTAAACTCTTGAAATGGATTAATTTATGACCACGTCTAAATGTATGTTGTTTGAATGATTTTGGATCTACACTTTTTTAAAAGCATTTTGGTTCACCTTTAAAACGTACAGTTTGGGAGTTGTGTTAGAGGATTAAGTTGATCCTTTGCCATTGCTGCCTTCACAATCTTATTATTTTCCCCGCCTCCAAAACCCCACACCTGGTTTATACCTCACACCTTTTTACTACAGTGTGACTATCCTGTAACTAATGTTTATCTGGTGAATGCCTCTATATTTTGGAGGCGTTAATTAGTGATGTCCAAAGAAGAAAGAGATTTCCTAGAAGACTGTATTCTTTCAAAAAGTCCCACTCCAGTGTTATCATCACCCTCTCAGTAACATGTTCTGGATTTTTTTTAAAAGCCACTTCTTTTAGCTTTTCTAAGCAGTCCTACAGAGTCGTCTTCTCCCTTTTTAAAATTCAGAATTACATGCAGAGACAAAATTTGGCCAACTAACAATTTTAAAACTTTCTCAGCTGACTTGGCAGTAGATAAGCTTAACAGCTCTGAGAACTGGCTTAGAGTGAGCACGTGGAGTTGTTGCCATATTTAGTGATTACCTATGTGTGCTTCCTATTTTAAAATGTAGATAAAATTCAGTGAAAATAAACTCTGACAGAGCAGATTTGCCTATTTCTGATGTATTTAAGATAAGTTCTACCGGAGTTGGGGTTGAAGGTTTTTTGCCTGTCCTCAAAATTTGAATATATTTGTTTTGGAATTGTATAGTCATTGATGATGACCGGATGAAATTATGTTTTGTTCTGTGTGTAATCACCCTTTCCATCTGAACTAAATACATGTTGACGTATGAGAACAGCATGAGTGACTCATTTACTGAGGTGAAACAGAATGACTGGTATGTAGACACTGGGACACTTTTTCAGTTATTCTGAAATAATTATTCCCTCAAAGAAATTGCAAGGTTCTAGGCACAATCAAAGGGTTATAATTCCACAGTGAGATGCTTGTCTGAGAATCATGCCCTTGTCGACTGACTCAGCCTTTTATGGA
Organism: Lepidochelys kempii; assembly: GCF_965140285.1. NCBI lineage: Eukaryota > Metazoa > Chordata > Testudines > Cheloniidae > Lepidochelys > Lepidochelys kempii. The sequence continues at coordinate 8,585,493 of NC_136392.1, read as the reverse complement.
ACTTTCAGGTTGTTTTTTTTAAAGGCATGTTTAACTCCATTGGAAGTAGCTGGTAAGAATGATAGTATTCCATGAGATTTAACTACACTTTTTTTATTCTAAATGAATGTCCCTTTTACTGTGGATTGGTTAATGATAAGCATGTGTTTGAGACAGGTGTTTCAAAGTAGTGTTTATTTTAATCATCTATGTGTTACGTCTGTTATTGTTCCCAGTTAAGTGTTAAATCCCATTGGGATGTGTTTGTCATTACATAATTGCACACCTGGGAGTTTGGGGTGTAGCAGAAGGGATTAATGAGTGACCTCATCCTCTGTGCCTTATGCTAATTTTAAAATAATATCACACCACTAATACTTCCCTCTTCTTCTGAGATTGCTTAAAATTATCATGCTGGGAATGTAATTTTTTGTTTCAGAATTGTATAGCTTTCTGAAAGGAATTGCACTAATAGAACAAAGGCACTTCCTGGGAGCTAAAAATACAATTTCTGCTTTAATAATATCAAAATAATAGCTCTCCCATAGTTTATTAGTATTAAAACCCTTTAATGTTGGACTAAACTCAGATCAAGTTAAAAGCTGAATTACTCTCATCAGAACCTGATTCTTACTCCAAAAACCTGATCTAAAGTTAATGAGACTTTTTCATGCAAGCAGAGTGAAACTTGCCAATGTCATATTAGTTCCCTTGTTGTTGTTGTTGTTTTTTAAATTTTGTGGGTGGAATTGTGTTAGGAGATGATTACCTAAAAGAGACAAATGTGGGAGGGGAACATGAGAGAGGCTAGGAATGAATAGCTATTCGGCATAGGGGAGAGTGGGCCAAGGGCCTGCAGAAAGCACTCTGGCATCAGTGCGCTGCTTCTGCAGCTGCTCCTGCCAAATTCTGTCTCTGGCTGACTCCTCCATGCAGGTATTATATCCTAGACAGCATGGCAGGTGAAAGGAGACAGGGTGATGCATGGGTTCTAGTTTTCATGATTTGTTTTCATCCCCAGTGAGCTCCTGTTCTGGTGGCCCTAACTGGTGAAGGGCACTTGATCAGTTAAGTGTGCTTTTCTAGTCACTGAAAAAGACAGATGCTTTAATCTTGAAAGCATTTGGCTCGTGTGAGAGGTTCTGTTAATACTGATCCCCTAAATATTGGTTAGTGAGTTGAAGGAAGTAAAAGTCTTGATAAGTGAAGCATTTCTGCTGGCAAACTTCCTGTCGAACAGGCTGTCATACAAATTCAGGAGTTCCATTTTGGGTGTTTTTATCTGACTTATGTTTGTAGAGTGTGGATCAATGGATCATGTAGTTGAACAAAATTATTATAATTGCATTTAAATTTCAGCTCTGAAGTAGGGAAGACGGTAGACTTAATCAGATTAGACGCTATTGAGCAATTCACAGTATTACAAATTAATGTCACATGTTTGGTAGGATGAAAAAATTGGTTGAAGGGGCGCTATACTAAAGTCACACTTGGCTCTATGTGCTCTTGGAAACTAGGTCATATAACCAAGGTTCTGGACTCAGTGATATTTCATAGTAAACTGCATTGTGTATGTCTCCATTTTTAAGGTAAGTGTATATACTGCTAGGATATTACTAACAGGTGTGCAGTGTAAGCAGGTACTGTATGTAGAGTCATAAAGTTCTTGAGAAAGTTACTGACTTGTACTTGTTGTATACAGGCTTCGATTCCGACAATTCTTCAGGAGACTTTTCAGAAACCAATCATAAAGTTGCAGAAATGCTTGATCTGGATCCACCCCAAAGCAATAGGTCTGGAAGACATAATGGAGAGAGGCAGCTCCAAGAGAATGGAATTAAGAAACACAGGTAGGCATGTCTGCGTGCATGCTAACCAGTAAAGGAAACCTATCCAGTAGATGCAGTCACAATTTCAGGGTAACTGTACCTGTATTTTCCCCTTATGTGGTTGCTTTAGGGCACCCACTTAAAGGTTCCTGGCTCCCAGCTGTCACCTCGCTTGTGCGGAGACCTGCATCTCACTCCCTTCTCACTGGGGATTTTAAGGCTGTCCAGCTCCCTGCCTTACACTGTGATATCCCCAGTAAGCCAGACTGCCTAAACAGGCCTATGCCTGCGTGTTTCTTTCTCTGTGAAGGCTATGACCAGTGTTTTGCCTGCACTTACAAGTTACCACTCAGCTCCTTCTAAGCAAGCACTTCTATTTTTAAGCATTACAGAGAAAACCTAAAAAAACAAAAATTCCTACAAGCATGCTAAAAAACTTACCAGAGGTCACCCCCAAGTCCAACATAGGGCCTGATAGGTTAGTTCTTCAAAACCCACAGCTGGGTTTTCCCATTGTTACAAGTTCATATCCGTCTTAGATCCAGAACAAGAACTCAGATTGGATAGGTCAGCTGCTGCTTTATACAGCTCCAGTCTTTGATCTTGGCCTTCTGTAATAGGTAATCAGCAGACAATGGCTCTTTCCTTAGTATATAGTTTCAAAAAGCTGGCTTTTTGCATCACCAGAGTTAGGGACTTTGCATTAACTTCTCCCTAGGGATTCCCCAAGAAATCCACTTAACCCTTATTGTTCCAAAAGTCCATACTTGTCTGGCACATCTTCAGTATAGACTTTTCAACTCCCAGGTCTCACATCTGTCACATCTCCCACCTAGAGAAGTTACATACAATCCAAGCCCACAGTAATATATAAATTTAATACAGTAAGGTTTTTCAAGGATATTGTAGGACTTTGCCATACAGTATCTCTGACAGATGCTAATCACAGTGTCTGCTGTTGTTGAGAACTCTCCCAGAGAACCTGTCACCTGCACCCCTGCCAACTCTTGGCATCTTTGGTTTTCTCCCCTTGCGTGCATCTGACCTCCAGCCCTTTGCAACACACTTCAGTGGAAGAGGACACCTCTGGCCATGCTTGTTGCTCAAGACTGAGTGGAATGTTAGGCACTAAGGGCTTGTCTATACTACCCGCGGGATTGGTGGGCAGCGATTGATCCAGTGGGGGTCGATGTATCGGGTCTAGTGTAGGCAGGGTAAATCGACCCCCGAGCACTCTCCCTTCGACTCCTGTACTCCACCGGACTGAGAGGCGCAGGTGGAGTCGATGAGAGAGCATCAGCAGTCGACTCAACGCAATGAAGATGCCGTGGTGAGTAGATCTAAGTATGCCGACTTCAGCTACGTTATTCACGTAGCTAAAGTTGTGTAACTTAGATCGATTTCTCAGTGTAGACCAGGCCTTAGTTATCAGAACCTCTGTGTAGAAGTGCTGATAGGTATCTTTGGGATGGTCTGTGTGAAATTATCCATAAGTCAGTCTTTAAATTTAATAAAACAAAATAAACTGTTTGTATAACATACCTCATCTGAATACCTTGCAAAGCCCAATAAGGTAGGGGTGCCCCTTAGCTGAGTTACAGAGAAAAGAAAGTCTTGCAATTCTTGAAACCAGTCCCATCTCTGACCATTTCCTGGTCCCCCCCTTCCTTTTTTGTCCAGAGAGAGATCTCCCTTTTCTCTCATGGCTCTGGAAACAAGTTTGCTCTCCTGTGTTCAAATTGATTATCCTGGACCACTTCCCATTCCTATTTGCCCCAAGTAGCCTTCTGAAAATAAATAGACACAATAGGTATTGGCAAACATTTGCATTCCCCATCCTGCAGGAGGTGGTTAAGGAAGGAGAAGGAAGTCCTTTGATCATGTTAAATAGCTGCCTTTCGAAAGCTTAACTTCTTGGCTCAAGTGCAGCATTTCACAGAGCACCTTGCCTGAATGTAACCAGCTGGTACAATAGCCTTTCCATTAGGCAGACTGGATCCTCAGTGTGCGTCCCTCTTACTCATCATCCCGTAAAAGAAAATAAAAATTGACAGACTCCAGAGCTTTTTCAGAGTACACTTCAGCCCATATAATACTGGCTTTGATTGTCCCCTTCCCAAGGTCCATGTTTGAGCCATGTATGCTTCTTTCTGGAAGTCAGGTCAGATATGCCTGCAGCATCATTCCATCCTCACCCCACCCCCCTCCCCCCGGTCGCTCCCCACTTCAGGATCTGTTCTGGGCAAGGGGGTGGCAGCTGTGTGGGCTAGGGAGGATGTATGTTACCTTTTAGCTGGCCCAGTCAGGAATACCTAGAAAATATGCTACAGTCCTAGATCGTAGTGCTTTCGCAGATTCTCTCCTGATGTGGAGGTTGCTGTGATCTTGAGGTGTCTCTGATAGTGGAGTTGTGTTGCCAGGGTTTGGGGAGGTGAGTCCGGAACTTAACCATTGCGGAGTTGTGGGGCATCCTGTTGATCTCTGGGGATTATATGCGGGGGCTGCAGGACAATATGAAGGATCTGGGGATCTTCATGGAGACTCTCTGAGATATCCTGCAGGTCTTTTCTATGGAAGGGGGTGGGGATGACCTGGCCAGTGAAAGATGGAATCTAATTTATTATTTTAATCAGGGCATAGCTTCCTGGTATTTGTATCATGTTCATTGACCTGGTAACTGAACGCATTATCATTGGGTCTCATCCCTTCCCTTTCTCTTCTGCCTGGATCATCCTGATTTAAGGGGAGGAACTTTAAGGGAACACAGTCTGTCCTTTGTGTTTGAAAGGAGGATTCTGTTTGCATGTGTATACATGCTACAAATTCAATATACTAGCTAAGGAGGTTATTTAGTCCACTGAATAGTTCAATGTGCTGCAAGGCAGGATACCTGATTTCTACTCCCAGCTCAGTCACTTTGTGACCTTTGGTAAGTCACTACACCTTGCTGCCTCCCTTGCATCTTCTGCAAGATGAGGCTTACCTTCCTTTGTAAGATGCTTTGAGATCTGTAGATGAAAAATTTGCTATGTACAGGGTCTTTGTTAATTATTCTAATGGCCTTTTCCCCCTACAGAACATCGTTACCTGCACCAATGTTTTCTAGGAGTGATTTCAGTGTGTGGAGTATATTAAAAAAATGCATTGGACTGGTAAGTCACTCTCTGCAGTCAGAGGAGACCCAGCTTTGATTCCCCAGCGTTCTTAGCAAAATGTTTATCTTAAAGGGAGGAAGATTAAGTTTGGAAGTACAAAAATGCAAAACCAAAGGCACCCAGACAATGGAGTATTCTGCTGGTGCTGAAGAACTTGAAAGTGATGGTAGACAAAAGTGAAATTGACTAGTTTTATTGCTCAAGCTGAGAAATGCCAAAAGTAAGCGGCATAAATTACAAATTTATAATTCTCTGTAAAGTAAGATGGTGTTAACAACTTATTTCAGAACTCTTTTTAACTTCTAACTTTTAATCTTAGGGTCCTTTAGTAAACTGAGGATTGATGAACACAGTTTCTGAATAATATAGTATTTGACATTTTGTCAGAGCTATTCATACTGGCTTGAATAGATTGATTAAAGAATTATTTTCATTATCTGACCCAGTAGTTGCGTATGTCGAACTGATAATTTCTTACCATTTTACAAGTAATGCCCTAAAAGACTTCTTCAAACTTACATTCTTCAAACGTGGGTTGAAGAATATAAAATTACGTAGTTGTGAAAATATAATTTGGGGCTTTATTTTGGCTTTCACATAGCTTAAAGGGATGTGATACACCAGGAAATTTCACTTTCAACTGAATGATGGAATAAGGGAATTTGTAATCTATCCTATGCCCTGTTTCTCTATTGAGAGAGTTCATGGTGTAAACTCAGGCTAGTGGGCATGATCTGAATTAGGTCACTTGATTATTCATGACACCAAGAATTAAAGAACTCTCATTAGCAGTAGATACCAACGTGAAGGACACTTGGTCTCCAATCTTAATGGTCAGTCACTAACATTTTCTTTAATCCTTTCAAAAATTTGCAGTCACCTATTGCAGTGCTTGCATCTTAATGGGAGGAGAGAATCCCTGTCTTATCGATATACCTTTTTTTCAAAAATGGCCTGTGTTTGTTTGGCTAGAAAGAAGCTTTGGACAGCAAAAGAGTCTGAGGCTTGATACATCAGCTTGTTTGAAGCTCAAGCAATGGTTCTCTTCATATCAGCAGTAGAGCAGGGTGAAACTTATTTGGCGAATACTAAATGATCTGAAAAATGCATTTTTCAGGGTATCAAAACTATTTGCGAATTCAGCTCAAATTTAGTGAATCGTTTCGGCCAAAAAAAAAAAAACCACCCTGAAAATTTTGCAAAAATGTTAGAATCGTCTGTTTCAACATTTTGACTGAACATTTTCTAAACCATTTTTTTTTCATTTTAGTTTCATTGAGGAAAAAACAGGAAAAAAATTTTTTTTTGGTTTGAAATGAGCGGAACCAAAAAAATTTGGCCACTGAAGAGAAAAATCAATGGTTTGCTCAGCTCTAACTAGGTGGTAGAATAAGAAACACTGTTTAGCTTTGTTTGTAGGGCATGGATACAAATAGGGTCACTTAAAATCTGTGAAAACATCTTAAATCCTGTTCCCGTCACAAACTTGAAGGTGTTTCAAAGTACAGTAAAGAATGTGTTGGTGGTTACAGCAATAATACTGTTTAGATGATCAGTGATGATTTTTCAAGGGATCCAGTTCATTATACTGTGAATGACTGGCTAATGCGTCATCTGTGGGAAGGAAAGTTTAATCTATTCTGCACCATCACAAGCCACTGAGTTGCAGTTACCATCTTTTCTTGGCTGCAGTGCTAGATAAGATTCCATTTGGAGCCCTTTATCAACACTCCTTTTTAGGCCTTTGCTCTGCTTCTAATCCCTTCCAGCCATGGTAGTTAGTGACCAGAACCAGGGGTCTGAGCTGGCCCTATTGTGTGTCAGTGAAGACTACTATTGCCAACCCACCCGAGAGATCATCTTGGAAACTTGTTCTGGCCTGTTGGTAACCTAGAAGTGTGTCAAAGGGAATGACTTCTCCTTTTATCATCTAGGAGCTGTCTAAAATTACAATGCCTATTGTCTTCAATGAGCCACTGAGCTTCCTCCAGCGGATAACCGAATACATGGAACACATATACCTCATTCATAAAGCTAGCAGTCATGCGAACCCCCTGGAAAGAATGCAGGCAAGTGATGCTTTCCATCTCCGCTTTGGCTTTAGAAAGGATTCCTCGTGTCCTCAAACTCTCTCTTTAAGATGACATCCCATCTGATGAGAGATGGGTATGGCACTCTGTGGACTGGTTATAGGAAACACAAGAATTGCCATACAGGATCAGACTTGTGGTCCATCTAGTCCAGTCTCTTGTCTCTGACAGTGGCCAGTACCACATGCGATGAAGGAGGATGAAAACATCCCAGCAGTAGGTATATACATCACCTTGAGATGGTTGAAGGGGTCACTGCAGTGGGAGGAAGAGGAGGAGAGTACAGTCAGGAGCTGAACAATTCCAGGCCCATCATCTTTTTAATCACTGTTTTTAAAATTGCACAAACCCATTATTTTTAGTGAAGATCAGATTATGGCTTTGAACTGCCTCAAACAAATCCATTTGCTAACTGGCATTTTGAGAGTTTTTAAGAATGGTCTGGTAGAGCCAGACTTTATTTCCAATTCTTCCCTCCCACCCCAAACCCTACGTACCTTGGAGAGAGCAGAGTAAGTATCTGGTTAGTCACATGCTCAAAGACTTGTTGATGGTGGGCCTAAACTAGTGTACATCCGGGTTTAAGTGTTCCTCTGGAACTCTATTTCTACTTAAAAGAAATATAGAGAACAAGAAGCACATGGTAAACTGTGTATGACAAATACATGCAGTTTAGGCTCAATCTGTGTGATGCTACCGTTGTCCTTTATTCCTGGCAGCAGGATGTATGAAATATAACAAAATAAAAACTCTGCTGCTTTGCAAGGGACACTGGTGAAAGTGACCTCTCCGTAGTGACACTGGAAATGATACCTGACTGCTGTTATGTTAAACTAGATTCCACTGCACAGTCACTGGGCAAAAGAAGGGGAAGATGGGCAGAAAAGAACACGCAGGTCTAAGAAAGACCGGGACTGAAGAGGAACAGAGAGTAGTCAGTGTGATCTGGCAAAGTTTGCCAGAGAAAATGATTGCTTTTTGGAAGTGAAATATTCTTCATCTCACACACATATATGTATTACTTATCATGGATCATTATTCCTAGTTTGGGTCTGTCAGGATCTGTGAATGTGTTAACCTTAAACACACAGCAACTTCTCTGGCTGATTAAAAAATGTCACACTCTCCAGAGTGTTGGTGTGTTTGGGTGCATGTGGAGAAAGGGGGGAATCTCAGGGGTACAAGAAGTTGGTAGAGTTCCTGCACATAGAGGGTTTTTAAAAATTGCTATAGCACATGCAAATGTATTGTAAGATACTGCTGTTTCAGTGGAGCTCTCTCTGAAGACTGCATCCTGCTGTGTTTGTTTACAGGCTGTAGCTGCTTTTGCAGTTTCTGCAGTAGCTTCTCAGTGGGAGAGAACTGGCAAACCATTTAACCCTCTACTAGGAGAAACCTATGAATTAATCAGGTGACACTGAATTCTTTTAAATGTCGTTGAAGAGGAGGGTGGTTGATGGTCAGTGAATTAAACTGACTTCATGGCAAACTGGAAAATAGTTTATTCCCCAAGATAAAATCGGTTCACTCTGATCAGTTATATATCTAAACGCTATAGCCACAATTAGCTGAAAACCCCAGTGATCAATATGAAATCTGAGAAGATACTGATTTTAGAAGAACTTTATTTCTACCTGTTGACTCATATTTTCTGCATTGTACAAGGGCAGCGAAGTGTATATTATATTCTTCCGAAGAGCCACTTCTGACTAGAGACTCATAATTACTGTAGCGAGTACCTTATTGATGACCTAGTGTCAGAGTAGATTGAGACCCTTTCATCTGGTCACTTGTCCTGTAAATCATATTTGAACCCAGTTTCCCAGAGGTGGACTACTATTGCCCAGCAAGCTTTGGAATTGCCAGGAGTTGCCCAGTTGAAATTACTTCATATGCATTCCCGGATTGATAGTGTTCAGTTTGTGATGCAGTATTTATGGTGGGGGATGTGTATAAGCATTTATTGATCGCCATACATTAACTATGGAGACCATGGGATCTGAGTTCAGGTTTGGTCTAAAAATCCTCAAACATGTTTTTAAAAATGTGTGATCTGACTTTTATTGCAATTTTAATAAAAGTCCCTTTTTGATAAAGGTTGACTACCTGACTTTTTTTTTCCCCCCCCCTCTAGGGAGGATTTAGGCTTTAGGTTTATATCTGAACAGGTCAGTCACCACCCACCTGTTAGTGCATTTTATTCTGAAGGCCTCAATAAGGACTTTGTTTTTCATGGATCAATCTACCCCAAATTAAAGTTCTGGGGGAAGAGTATAGAAGCAGAGCCCCGTGGAACAATTACTTTGGAGCTTCTAAAGTAAGTATAACCAAAAAACTTTTTTCTCTATTGGACATATATCCCTTAACTATATTAAAAAAAATGGTAAAGGACCATTATATATATATATATATATATATATCTGGGCCATGACTACCTTGAAGAATCATTCAACTAATAATGAAACTTTTCTTGGAGTGGGTGGAAGGAAGAGATACTCGGGATTTAAGCATGGACTATTGCTCATCGGTTAATTCCAGGGTTTTGTTGGAAGGATGCCATGGTCTTGCAGCTGTAACAATTTGGCCTGATTTTTACTGCAAAGGCAACTGGCATTTCTTGAAACCAAATGCTATTTAAAATTACTTGTTCTTTACATTTTGTTAGGTGCCTTTAATAAATAAATTTTTAAAAAAAGAGAACTAAAAATACTTTGGCTGAGATAATCGGTGCCACATTAATTTCATTGGGAATTTTGCCTCTAAATCCCACAGATAGTTTTGATAATGTTAACCATGTGTATGTGTAAACTATATATAACTTCTTCAGGACAGGTACTGTATGCCATGGTAAACCCCAGGAATTCAGATAAATTTCTACCTGCAGTTAGACATGACTCACCTACTTGTGTACAGAGGCCTCTTCGTTGAAACCAAATCTCTATTTCCAGGTTATTCGCAGGCTCATGTCTGACTGAGAGCATATTTTACAAAGAAAGTGATTTCATAAATTGTTTTGTAGCATGGCCGAGCTATAATCAAATTAAAAAGCCTCCCTAGACTTTTCTGTAAGGAATTAATGAGTGCACTCAGGATGATAATGAAGTAAGTCATTCTGGAATTGAGCACTTTGAGGTGGTTTCATAAGAGCTCTTAAACAGATGTAGATTTAGAGAAGTGGTTCTGAAATCTCCTGCTTTTGTGAAACCTTTAAATAGACATTTGGTTTCAATAAGGTGGTGACTTGTAACCTTGTAACTTGGTGACTGGTAACCTTATAACGGGTTAACTTCTATTGGAGATACTTATACTAGTAACTTGATGCTCTTAGTTGAATTTCTGATATACACCATGATATCTGATCTTTCTGGGGAATATAAAACATGAGCTGCTTGGTATCTGAACTGTGTTGTGATGAAAACAGAGTAATTGGGCAGCTTGCCTCTATGCCCCAATTCCTTGGTATGTAGATAAATTATTTTAATACATTTTTAAATATAGACTACAAACATTCAACCAAAATAAAAGTTAGTAATGGAAAAATTGCCTTTAATGAAACACTTTTGACTGATCAAGCCACAAGAGATTATTCAGAAAAGAGCAAGTTGAGGTTTTGTGCTATTCACTTCAAGGTGTGTTAGGGTTCTGAACTGTTCAGTGCTGTAGTTTTCTTGTGAACACACTAGGCTCTCTATTGATCTAACTAGACCTGTAAGTATACTAGCAGTATTGGACAAGAATTGATTAGAAACAAATGTGTTTAATAAGCTAGGTTGTAAGTAAATACACGTGCTGCTTTTGTGTTTGTCATGACTGCACTTTCAAAACATCCGTAGTTAGATTACTAGCCACCTTTCACCAACCGAAATATTAAATTACATTTCAAGTGGTAAACTAGGACAGGCGGGTGCTGCTTCAACTTGTTATATTTGTGGGCCTTACAAATGTTGCCATCCCCAAAACCGCAGGATGAATAGAAATATTAAAGTGCTCTAATTTCTTACGCCACATGAGCCTTGTATGAAAATGCAACTATTGTTCTAAAGTTCAGTGTGAGACAGTTTGTCACTAAAGGATTCAAACTTTAAGGCTGTGTCTATGCAGTACTGGAAAATGACAGACCAGTCAGATACATTAAGCAAAGTTTTGTTCAGTCACTTCTTGATATAAGGTGAAGGTTAGAAAGTGGCTGGTGCTTTAATTGTTTGTTCTTCCTGCCATTATATCAAAATATTTATTTTTTCTTGTGTTCTCTGTGTAATCAGAATTGAGAGAGAAAAGTTTGATTTACAGTATTACTAAAATGTCTTAGTTGCTTAGTGTGCTAAATCCAGACAGTATTTGCTTCATCAGCGTTGAAAGAGGGATAAAAGATGACTTCATGGCAGAAATATGACTTGGCCAAACCAGTGAAATTAGGAATCCTGTTTGTTGACAGATTAACAGTTTGACCATTTTTAGAAACATTTTTTTTGAGGACTCCACTCAACAAACAGGTTTCAGAGTAACAGCCGTGTTAGTCTGTATTCGCAAAAAGAAAAGGAGTACTTGTGGCACCTTAGAGACTAACCAATTTATTTGAGCATAAGCTTTCGTGAGCTACAGCTCACTTCATCGGATGCATACTGTCGACAAACACTGTCTCTGTAAAGTTGGTGCTACAGAGCATGTTAGTGCTAGGATTTTTTTCTTCAGAGTAACTTGTAGTAAAAAAAAAATAGGCATGAAGTGGAAAGATGGAATTAAGGATTAAATTAGATTGTGAACATATTTTTAAAAGACTGAAAAGAGCGTCATGGATTCAGTGACAAAAACCTTTTTTTCAGATAAAGAGCTGGCATTCTATTCAAGTATAAACCTTACACAAGAAGGTTATTTTTCTGGTGTCAGTAATTGCTTGTAGAATCAGGGAGGTACGAACTCTAGTGACTAATGACAAAACTCCTGCTGACTTCTGTGAAAGCAGTGCCGGTCTCAAGGGTCCCTACATGTTGTGAAGACTTTATTTATTTATTTATTTATTTTTTAGGGGGAAGATTACAATTTTTTTTTTCAGTTCATTCCCCCAGAACTCACTTAAGATTAAGGGCCTGATTTGCCCCCCAGTACTCTGCACCACAGATCCCATTGACTTCCACATCTCTGAAACAAGGTCCAAAAGCATTTACTATCAGATGCTTGTGTGAAAACCTATCTGAGTGGGTTGGTCTGCCTAGTTCCTAGTGGAGAGGCATCCATGTCTCTATCAAAACTGGTCGTGACCAGCATCCTTGATGGCAGCCTCAGCAGAGATGTTCATATGAAATAGTCATGAAGAGTGAACTACTTTCTTTTCTTTCAAAGTGGTCTCTTTGGGTCATGGTTGTGGCCTGTGGTGGGACTACTTGGGGAAGGTTACAGTGCAGTTTCCTGTGGCTGAACAGAAGACTTCATTCTCTAGGGCTGTCAGTCAAAATCCTCTTGTGAGCATCAGATTCTCTCACAACTTTAAAAGGACAGATTAAAATAGTTAAAATGTCTTGATTGCTACTGATGTCCTGCTCCAGAGCTCAAGTTATCAAAGGGCACACATTTGTAGATGATTCCATAAGCAATTTCCTTTTTCTTTTTTTTTAAATCACTATTAATGTCTAGTGAGATTCAGATAGAACACACTGCCTTGATTATAAAGAAAATCCATAAGTGGTTTTTTGTTTGTTTGTTTTTGTTTTAAGTAAAGTAGATACTGTTCAGGGGGGTACTACGTGTTCCACCCCACTACAAGATTCAGGGCAATTAGAGTTTAATGCTGTTTCACCTTCTGTCTTTAGTTCAAGAAGTGGATTTAGTTTCCTGGCATCTGACTTCACTTTTCTGGCTTCTTTCACAGACACAATGAAGCTTACACGTGGACAAACCCAACCTGTTGTGTACATAACATAATTATAGGTAAACTGTGGATAGAACAGTATGGAACAATAGAAATTGTAAATCACAGGTAATATTGCTAATTATGGAGCTACGAGCATTGGCCGTTATAGAGACTGATAAATGGTAATCACAGATCCAAAAGCTTTCCCCTTTGTAATGGATCTTGTAGGTCCAAAATGTTATTTCCTGTTGATCTGCTGAAAACTCTGTTTAAATTATTTCTTCTTCTGAACTGGTTAAATAGTTTTTTGTGTTTGAAACAAATATCAAAACAGTGTTAACAGTACATATGATTATGTAGAAGACTGGATGGGATACAGAATCTTTCAACTCCAGGTCACCCGTTCAAACCTCGCCCAGTCGATAGTGAATTGCCATTTAATGGCTCTGCAGTGAATTATGTGTAATGTGCAACACAGCATAAATCACCATCACACTAGTCAATAATGGGCACGCTTATTTCAGTTTTCTGAATTTAGTCCAGGAATCCTGGCTTGACGTCTGGCTGTAACGTAGCTTGGCAGAAGCACTTGAGTGCACGTTTACAGTGTGAGCTACCTTTAGCAGCTTTGTCAACTTCATGTGATTAGCTCACCATAAAGGTATTGATAGTGATATAATAAGAAATACCCTGGGTAGGGGACAGTCCTATATTCCTTTTCCTTTTAACTCCCAATGACTCCAGTGAGTTTTATATGCACACTTTATGCAGAAATCACCCATTCAAGTCTTCATTTGGTTTTAACAAGCTCTTGGTGTTACCGTTTATGCCTGTCTTAGAATAAAAAAGAGCAACAAGGACTTCCAATAATCCAGTGGCTTTTACTACCCGATTTCTAATATTAAACACAGGTCTAAGTGATTTCATTAAATAGTGTTAGTTTCGTTTTAGCAAAGTAAATACATTAGTGAACACTGCACTTCAGACATTTAGGTGCTGGCTTTCTAAATGGTACGCTTGTTCCCTTTGCAGTACTGGAGATAAATGTATCCTTAATTTTAAACCATGTGGACTGTTTGGGAAAGAGCTTCACAGAGTAGAGGGTCACGTTCAGGACAAAAAGTAAGTGGAAAGTCTGTCTGTCTGTCTTATACTATATGGGCACCTAGTACTTTCTGTATAGTGCTAGCTTGTTGGACTGACACATGCTCAACGTGACTGCTAAATTTTTACATTCCTACAGAGTCCTCCCATTCTCATTCATTTCTATTTTCTGGGTCAGTATTACACTTACAGGTTTTAGAGTGAGCATTTCATTCGCTATTAGCAAAGCTTTAGTGCCATTTGCACCTTGGACTTAAGTGCAGCAATCTGGATTTAAAGGAGAGGTATCTAGAGAAAACATAGAGAATAATACAATTGCTAACTGTGTCCTTTCCTTGGACTTCTAGTCTTCATTTTAAAATATTTACCAAAAAATGCTAACAGGTGTATTCCCCAAATGCAACCTGTTATATAGCTCTTGGTCTTTATACACTACAATATCAGCTTCATTGTTTCTATAATCAATTTAACAAGCACACAGCTGATGGCTAAATAGTGAGGGAGCATTTAAAGCACGGGACTGAATACCATAAATGTTGGGATAGACTGAAATATTCATCTTTGCATTTATAAATGGTTCTGATAAAATGGCTTCCCAGAAGTTTGTAGTAATCAGGGAAAAAAAGAAACCGGAAAACCTGAATATAATCTGGATTACCAGTATATCGTGCTGATTTTAATTTAGGCTAGGAAGTTATAGAAATTGGGCAGCAAAAATAAGTCTCCTTTCCTCTATAAATAGCAAGAAGAAGCTCTCTGTGATCTATGGCAAATGGACAGAATGCTTGTGGTGTATCAATCCTGCCACATATGATACTTCTAAAAAGAATGAAAAGAGAGGTGGTGACCAGAAGAAAATGAAACCGGTAAGGTTTTAGTATAATTGTTCAGGAGAGAGCTGGTGTTGCTGTTTCTCTCCCATTTGAAGGAAGCATCTTCAGAAATGGAAAAATTACTTGTTAGAGGAACATCTGTTGATGTGGTTGTGGTGAACTGATAGCTATAATAGTGGATATTTTTCATAGCTAGGGCCCTGATACCAGGAACTGATGAGTGCTCTGAACTCCCATTGACTTCAGTGAAAGTTGAGGGCATTCAGCATTTCACAGGGATTGGTCATGGAGGTTAGGGTTGATATTTGGTGACTACTGTTACAGAGATTGGGTTACATCTTGCTGTCTGTTAGTAAGGAAAATGGCAGTATTGCCAAACTCAGGCATTTAAAAATGTACACGAAAAATCATGTGACTGTCTTAAAAATATGAGATTTTAAAAGTTTGGCTTTTTATTTCCCTTCAGTGTTTTGAGCCTTTAGGGTTCATGTTGCAGAGAAGAGCTTAAAAATGAGGGCTATAAGCTTTTTAAAAAATCAAATTAATCTTCCCTTTCTGACGAAGTTGCATTTAGAAGGGGAGTTGCCTAACAGGAAGCCAATGGAAAGCATTCACAAGGATTTATTTTTTTGAGAGGAAGCTTGAAAAGTAAGCTTGAGCTTGATTTGAATTCAGAATACAGTACTACTCATCTGTTCCACAAACAAAGCATACCAAGCCAAACAGGACATTATTGGATTAAATACATGTACATCATCTATCTTATCCCAATATCTTGTTTCTTTTTTTAATTGTGTGACATTTTCAGCTAGGTTGTCAATGTATTGGACTTCCCTATTGATGGTCATTATTATTTTTCAGGTAGTCTCTCAGGGATGAAATCCTTTTGACCTCTCTGCAATTTAACTGTGGAAGGCCCAATTCACAGTGATTCACCTATAGAGGGGATTGGTGGCAAGAAGTGAGAGTTCAGAGTTGCAGGGTTGAAGGTGGGCCAGGGGAGGAATGGCAGGGAGGGTGACCAAATGATCAATGGCTTGTGCAAATCTACTGGATACAGACCGTATCTGGGGCGAGGTCACACTGAGTGAGCTACATCTATGGCTAAAAGATGGTGGTGGCAGAGACTGTGGTTAAATTGCACACATCCTGTTTTCAGGTTTGGGAGGAAGAATATTTCCTCACCTCAGATTGCAAAGCCCATTTATTCAGACTTCACCCTGGGAGTGTGAATTTCACTCATATTGTGTGAAAGATGCAATGCTGTAATGTTACATTTTTTGTAGCCAGATTCTTCTTGGCGGTAAATTTTTGGTTGACTGTCGCTGGTGGCTTGTGAGGCTTACGTACAGTTTTTAAAATGGGTGAAAATTTATAATACCATTCCTGAATGTCTTTGTCCTCTGTATGTCTTGAGAGTAAAGCATTAAGCAGTAGTACCAAAGTTCACTGTAGTGATTCTGAAATACCTCTTGCATTTCCTCTGTTTACAATTTCCAAGTGTTGGACACTGAAATAATGGCACTACCTCTGACAGCACAACCCTATCCCCTCTCTCATGTTATAAGGCAGTAGAGCATTTGAATTCCAGTTTGGCCAGCAGATGAGGTCTGTCTGTCTGGTGGTTTCCCGGAACCTGCAATCATACCATTTCCAATTTTAAATGGAAAAAATAAAATATCTGGACAAAGGAAGGAGGAAACAACCTGTCTTTCTGTATTTTACTCTCGCTTTTAAAAAAAAAAAAAAAAAAGTATTTTATGGTAATGAAACAAAATTCCATGCAATGTCACCTTCTCCAAAGGAAAGGATCCTTTAAGGATCGTCACTGTTGGGAGCCACCAAGCTACCAGATTTGGTAGGGCTTATGCACAAGCAGCACATACAGTACACCCTGTTTTTTAACGATTGAAAAACTGATGCTCCGGCTTCACTTTAGACTAAGAAAATTTTTCTTTTCTGCTGTATTTTACACTTCGTGAAGACTGGTTCTTTTTTCAGTCTGTCTAATCTCGTCCTGAGGGGAACTGTTACATTTTGTTCCTAGAATATCTGAAATTAGGTTCCTTAATTCTGCTGGAATAAGGTACTGGTATTAATTTTTTTTACCACCTCTTTGTAGATCATAAGAGATGAAGGGACCCCTTCAATCAGTTTCATACTGGTAGTGCAGTGGCTGTGTAGGCATATGCGACAGCTATATGCACCTCAGCAGTACCTATTTTACTAGTGTGGAGAGTGGGAATGTTGGTCAGAATCCTGGAAAAGTTCTCAACCTTTTTGTAAAAGCATCATGAAATCTTTAATGACCTCTAGGCAGCCAGCAAAGATGGCAGAAAGAACCAGTATTGCACTGTACTGGGGCATGAGTCCTGGTGTAAAATGATGGCTTATTTTGGATTGATTTAGGTAAAGAAGCAATCAGAGGATCTAAAATGTTTGACTCTTGAAATTATGTGCTTGGTGTGCTTCACTGAAGCCTAAGGAACATGAGCATATCAGCTTGCTAACCAGCCCTCAGAATCTGGTATGTGACTACACAAGATTCAGGAGTACAGATGTCTTATGACTTATTGCTTACCTAGTGCTGCCAATGTATGTAGCACTTTACATAACAGTGTAAGGCTATATCTACATGGTGCGCTTCTTTTGGCGGCATGTACAGTATGTACTCAGGTAGCCCCCCTGTGTGGATTTAATGTAGATGGTGAGGCCCGGCTTAGGTAAATAGAGTACAAACATGCCTGAGGGTTTGGGTATGTACCCAGGTACATGCCCTGCATGGTTCTCTCTTCGCCCAGGCCGTGTCATCCTGTCTACACTGCTGTTTTTAGTCACATAGCGGAGAAGGGGTCCTGAGTGCATGCAGCAACAGGCTCCAGTTTCCTCAGCCGCTGCCTCTTCATCTGGGACCTCCTCCTCGTGGCTAGGGCCACTTTCCACTGACTCCAGACATGAAGAAGTATCCAGTGGGCTCTTTGCAATGGAGGTGGGGTCACCACTTAGGATTGCATCCAACTCACTGTAAAAACAGCAGCTTTGGGGTGCAGCACCAGACTGACAGTTTGCCTTCCTTGCCTTGTGGTATGCGTTCCTCAGCTCCTTCACCTTCGCTCTGCACTGCAGGGTGTCCCTGTTGTGCCCCTTCTCCTGCAAGCTGCGTGCAGTCTGCTCCTAGGTATGGAAATTCCTATGGTTGGAACGCAGCTGGCATGGCACGGCCTCCTTTCCCCAAACACTGATCAGGTCCAGTAGCTCGGCATTGCTCCAAGCAGGGGATTGTTTGCTATGTGGAGCAGCCATGGTCACCTGGGCAGATGAGCACTCGCAACAGGAAAGGGAATTTCAAACTTCCTGGGGCTCACAGGTGGTGGGGTGGATGTCAGTTTACCTGGCGTCAGAGCAGCGGAGATGCTGGCCAGAGTGGTCACTTTTGGAATTGTGGGATATCCTCTGGAGGCCAAAAGGCGTTTAAACGGGTAGAATGTGTCTTCACTTTCACAACAGCACAAAAAGAACAGCAGAAAGAGCCTCTTGTGAAGGTGGTTTTCTTTTTGCAGTGAAACTTCTGAATTTAACCACAAAAGGTCATTAACAAGTGTAGACGCTCCCACAGGTTTAGCGGAAAAAAGGGACATTTTGCGCTTTAAATAGCAAGTGTAGACATATTCCTGCTGCCTCCCAGCGGCTGGAGCCTTTCCCTGCTGCAGGAAAAGGCTCTTGTGTGAGGAAGGGCTCTGCCAATTCCCTGCTGTTGGAGCCTTTCCACACTGTAGGGAAGAACTGTGGCAGCTGCTGCCTTCCTGCTGCCAGAGTTTTCCTCACTGTGGTGAAAGGTTCTGGTAGGTGGTAGCTGCTGAAGCTTTTCTCTGCTGCCTCTAGGGTGACCAGATAGCAAGTGTGAAAAATCAGGACAGAGGGTGGGGGGTAATAGGCACCTATGTAAGAAAAAGTCCCAAATATCAGGACTGTCCCTATAAAATCAGGACATCTGGTCACCCTAGGTGCCTCTCCCTGCCCGCCCCCGCCCCCCCCCCCCCCCCCACCGCTCTCGCCTGTGCTAGAGCCTTTCACTGACACATGTAGCTACACACCGTGGTGTGAAGGCAGTTTGTTTATCACTGTGGCCTGTAGCTACACATACCCTACATGCTGCTGCCGAAAGTGGTGTATAGTGTGGATATAGGTATCGACGCATTACCACAGCAGAAGAGCTACTGATCGAAGACAGGAAAAATAGGATATGAGTCAAGAAAAGGGAGGGTGAAGTAAACAAGAAAGAAAAGATTTCTGGAAGACATGAATGATGACAGAAGGTGCTTTTTCTAGATAGAAACTAGGAGTTGTTCCAAACGTAGTAGGTAGTGTGGAAGAAGGCATGAAGTATGGAGGATGAAGAAGAGCATAAATGAGGAGGAGGAAAGGAGAGCAGAGATACAGGTGGGGTGAAATAATGGAATGTCTTGAATTCGATAGGATTTTTAATGTCCTCTCCAGAGAACTCTAGGCAGAAGAGCTGTATGTCATTTCCCTCTATTCCACTATCAATTATTGTGTTTTCGTTTCAGAGCGAAGATGCTGGGAACGATGAGGCTGATGATATGCCAGAGATCCAAGAGACTGTGCAAGTCATACCAGGCAGTAAGCTGCTTTGGAGAATAAATTCTAGACCACCAAACTCATCACAGGTGACTAGTTCAATAAATTAGAACTCTCTGGTCATAGTGGCTTGGCCAAGAACATTATCATACTGGACAAGGGTAACTCATTTTAGATACATGGTAATCTTATAGGTAGGGCCCTACCCAATTCACGGTCCGTTTTTGATTAATTTCACAATCATAAGATTTTAAAAATCATAAGTTTTATGATTTCAGCTATTTAAATCTGAAATTTCAGGGAGTTGTGATTGTAGGAATCCTGACCCAAAAACGAGTTGTGGGGAGGAGGGTTGCAGGGTTAGCAGGGAGGGTTGCAGTACTGCTACCCTTACTACCCTCAATCAGCAGCAGCAGCCACTCTCCAGCCGCCCAGCTCTGAAGGCAGCGCAGAAGTAAGAGTGGCAATACCACGACCCCCCCCTAAAATAATTCTGTGACCCTCCCTGCAATTCCCTTTTGGGTCAAGACTCCCAATTTGAAAAACACTGGTCTCCCCCATGAAATCCCTGTAGTGTAGGGTAAAAGCATACAAAAGACCAGATTTCATGGCCCATGACATGTTCTTTATGGCCGAGAATTTGGTAGGGCCCTACTTATAGGTAGATTTGAAAAACGCCCAGAGTGTCATTCTTTGATATCAGGGGAAAATAGGCCAGTTTTTTTTAGAGAGCATGTCTGTTTTGTGTGTCCTTTTCAATAAATTATAAAAACGATAACCCCTTGAGACAGCTCAGAATCAGAGAACCTATGAGCAACAAGCTTTCTTGATCCTCTGTAGCAAGGACTCTTCAGTCACTGCAGTATCATGTTTTTATTTGCCAGAGTCCACAGCACAATTAAAAGTGGTATTTTCAAAAGTGCTCAGCATTAGCCAACCCTGCTCTTACTACAGTCAGTGAGAGCAGATTTGGTTCAATAAGTGCTTTTGAAAATCCCATTGTGACAGCCCAGGAAAGGGAATCAAATGTCACTGATTTTTAAAAAAAACCAAAACTTTACTATATACTATATCTTTATTCTGCCTTAAGATGTACAATTTCACCAGTTTTGCTGTGAGTCTCAATGAGCTGGAAACGGGCATGGAAGCAGTTTTAGCTCCCACTGATTGTCGTCTACGTCCAGATATCAGAGGCATGGAAAATGGAGAGCTGGGTACGTGTATTTGCTAGAGATTTGGTATTTGTTAATTCTGTCTCTTGACACCCATCCACTTCCCTGACCATAGGGAAGATGGAAGAGAACTGGTTTGGGGTGAGGTGGCTGTCCTCAGGTTTTTACCCACTTCTTAATTCTGGGCAATAACTGTATTTCCAGGGTAACTTTTTCTTTATCACCACAGTGTGATCGATCATGAATGTTACTCCCTCCAGAACAATGTACATGACTGTTCTTGCCAGCAGAGTCTGGCTGTGTAAGAGGCCAAGGTCGATTCTGAATACGGATATCCTATGTTACAGAACAATTGGAAGCACATATTGGGAAACGGGTCAGAAAGATTTTGTTGCTCTGGAGTTTGCTTGGAAAAATATGTAGGGTGGAATAACAAGAAAGCATCCTGTACTGCTTCCGACTTCCGATGAGTCCTTACCCCATCCAGTACAGTCCTTCTGACAAATGAAATACCAAGTTTAGGATTCCCAGTATGTTTGCTTGGATCATCCACTCCTCTGGTGTGCTGCTGCCTAGAAGGGGTGGCTGTTTTGGTTTAAAGAGAATGTGTACAACAAATGCTTTCCTGTGCTTAAAGTGAATTCAATTTTATTTCTCTCCAGCCTTTCCCATGTTTTGTTCTTTTTGTCTTTTATTTTGCAATGTAACCAATTCCTATTTAAATGTTTATTAGACCTGGCTAGTAAAGAAAAAGAGAGACTAGAAGAGAAACAAAGAGCCACTCGTAAGGAACGTGCAAAAGATGAAGTGGAATGGAGGACAAGGTAACTTTTAGAGGTGGGGAAGAAAGTTGGGCATGTAGTTAAGGTTAGCGAACAGTTTGTTTTTACTGTTTGATTCCTCTTTGCACTATGGAACAATTTTATAGTGTCACTTAAAGCCCTTTTGGGGAAGGAACATCTGAAAAATGCAACATGAAGCCAAAATTGTAGATTATTTCATCCCAAAGTACCCATACTGCTGTAAGTAAGTTGAGGCTGAAACTTGTAGTAGGAACACCAAGGGAGTGCCGAAGTATTTTGCCTCCAGGGGTTGGCCTTTTTACTACAGGACAAATAAAACCTTGGGAGTATCCCAAAGTAGTTGTTTTAAGAGAGGGAGATTCTTGTGGAAGGTGGCCTTCAGTGGATATTTCCCTGTGTAGTACTGCCAGCACCAAAAAAAGCAGCCATCTCAAGTATAGAAGGGGCCAACCAAATGGCGTCCAACACATCACCCAATGGTGCAGATTGTTACGGGGAAACAAATTGCTTTAAAGAACATGTAACCCAAATGGTTATCTCTTAAAATAACCAAATCCTAAGAAATACTAATACAATTCTTTTAAACTCCTGAAGCAGTGTTCATCCCTAGGTAACTTTAAAGTGTTTTATAAAGGTGGGGTAAGCAGGGCTCAGAGAGGTTAAGTAACTTGCTGAAGGTCACACAGTGAGTCTGTGGTGTCCTTGGGAACAGAATGGAGATCTCCTGGCTCCAACTCATGAATTCACACTGTTAATGTCCTTGTAATACATAAACACTTCAGTTACCTTTTTAAATATTAAACAAAAATCACTGGAAAATCTTTAATTGAAAAAGAATCACGATTTTATATGGTCACAGAAAAGAAGCTGATCGCGAAGGTTAAGAATAATCTATGTAAGGAAGAAAAGGAACATTTGGATTATGTTTATCACTATTTAGGCATGTATTAGTGTAGTAACAGGCATAAGCACTGAAAGATTTCAGTGGTATTTACTTTTCCTACTGTTAACCCGCAATCAAGTCTTAGTTGTGGAAAGGTATTACTTTTCAGATTGGAAAATGATTTACCTAACTATTGAAAGTGCAGCACCACCTTGTTCTTGTTCAGTAAAAGAACACTTGTCAAAAATTACAACAAAAAATAGAAGCATTTTGAAATACAGTGTATCTGTTATAACATTGGTCTGATTCACAATCTTGCCTTACAGGCACGTCAGAAAAAGAAACCGGGCTATTCTTGCACATGATGATTTTTTGTTTTGTTTTTGTAGTAAGCAGATAAAATTAAATTCTGAAGCAACAGGAGGAGATTCTCAAAGGCAGAAAGAGTAGTTAAGCACCCAACTCCCATTGAAACTCAGTGGGAAATGGGTGGCTAATTCCCATTCATACCTTAGAAAATCTCCTCTAGAGCAGTGGTTCTCAACCTCTATTCATTTGCAGACCCCTAAAAAAGTTCAAATGGCGGTGCGGACTCCTTCGGAAATCTTGGACTACAGGTTGAAAACCACCGTTCTTGGTAACGACAACCTTTGATGGACCGCTTCGACATAGTCTGCGGACCCCCCCGAGCTCCGCACACCACAGGTTGAGAACCACTGTTCTAGAGAACATACAATTGATTTCAACTATTGCTACCAGTTAATACACAGAACAGCTTAAACTTGAGCTTCTACTGATGTGCAGTACAAAATGCAGCTATACAGAACAGAACTGTTTTTCCTCTGTGTGGGGACACGTTTAAGAGGAAGAACATTTTATGACAAAAACTGACTTGCCAATTTAAAATATAAAGAACGTTGATGTGTAGATTTTGTTCCCTTTGATGAACTGGGACAGGAATGATAAAACCAGTACTGTAAGGTCAAGAAGAAAGAGGTATATAAACAAGGATGGAGTAAGGTCTTTGCTAAACGTAACTTAAGAACTCGATTTTTTCCCCCTAGATATCTAACGGGAAAGAATAGGTTAGATTGAAAAATTCAGGTGCCTTTTTACACTTGTTTGTAAAAGAAGCAAAAAAATGTTTTCCCTTTAATATATGTTTCCTTACCCACTTCATTTGCTTTTCACAGATGGTTTCATCAAGGCAATAACCCATACACTGGAACGTCAGACTGGTTATATTCAGGCGGATACTTTGATAGAAATTTCTCAGACTGTCCAGATATATATTGAAATCTCTGAACTCATCACTCCATCTCATCTGGACATCTAGTTGTTAAATTTCAATCTATGCCAGTTATTCTGGTTTTGTTAATAGCAAAAAACAGCTTTTCTAAAGTAAATTTTAATGAAAATTGTATCATTCACCAATCAAGGATTTGTAATTAATTTTGATTGCCAAATATTTAAATGCTATTACATTCTTTCCATAAAGCTTTCATCTGAAATCATCATGTTTTCTCTAAGTTTTAAAAGGGACTTTGGTTGCCTTTTTTTGTCCTTTTTTGGGTCTGTCAAAGGTATGCTGTAGCCAATAGGGTTTACAGCACCCTTTTAATTATATAACTGAGAAAAAAATAGCAGTGATATCCTTGTTACTTCACTTAGTACAGCATTAAAGAATTTAACTGTCCAGAACTTGGAACAATGGTAAATTAGTACGGTACAAACATGATCAAATCGGGCAGAGTCAGCATTCCCTGTGAAGAGATGTATGCAACGTTTTCAAATGGTAAGCAGAGCTGAAGAGATTGGCGCTCCTGGTCTATCTCAGTACAATTCGGTAATTTAAAAGATTGAAAAAAAACATTAGGCTTACTGCAGTTTGAAAAACTGGTATTCTGAATTCTCTGTCTTTGGGCACTGTGAGCATTACTTAAACTATATACCTATGATGACAATTACATAACACCGTGTGTGTTGGGGGATGAGAAGGGTGCATTAACAAACATCTGCTTTTCTAAAGTAAAACGTTACTCTTAAAATACAGAAAGCTTCAGAGAGATTTGTAGAAACATGGACATTGTGGTTACAGCGTAAGATAAAGATATAGGATATTGCTTGCTACCACTAGGAGGCTTGGGTCTCCAGCACTACTTTAAGCATCTTAGGCACTATTTAAGCTTCTAAACTGACTTTTCTTTGGAAGCACTCAATATATATCCACAGATGGTCTTATTTGTGTTTTTATTTTGTTTTTTGTGCATGTTCTGAAACATTACTGGTAACATCTGGTTGTATGTTGTAAAAAAACCAAACCCCCAATCCGTTTAAAGCTAAGTGGCATAACTAAAGTTATTTTAAAAATGGTATTAGGTATAATCTCTGTAACCACTTGCAGTCATAGAAAATGGATTTATTTTTGTTGTCAAAGCATATAATGTTGGAACGATTTGAACTGCGAATCCATTGACGGTATCTATAAATGTATGGAGTTAATTGTCAAAGTGGTACATTTCTGAGAATGGGAGGGGGCTTAAACAATTAGGTTTAGAAATTAAACCAATTTTAATAGTTGCTCATTCTTTTATGAAAGCCCTCAATTTAATAACCAATAGAAACTGGCTATGTTGCTGATAAATTTACAGTAATTCAGAGACTACTGATATTAAACACCAGCATTTCTTTGCGTATTCATGAAAGAATCAGTCTGATTTCCAAATCCATTTGAGGATGTGTAATTGTGACTTCATCCAAAGACTAGGTTTTGAAGTGCATTTACCAGCCAGAAGAAAAATGAAAAATAAACAAAATCCAAGAGAAACCTATTTCTTTCATGTGAAATTATGCACCCAAAGATGGGAGATATTTGATATTTGTTACATTTTGTTCATCTTTCCAGTGAAGAAGGTAAGCTGTGAAGGTTCAAGGCAGTTAAGGCACAACTCTGAAATAAATTCATGTCACTGTATCCTGTTGTCAGCAATCAACTTTGTTGACCTTCAAGTCTCTTGGACATCCAGGCTAGTTTTGATGATCTTGTTTATATTGGTGAGTTAGAGAAAAAATATTTACTCCTGATTTAAGTACATTGGCAATTCTGATTTTTATAAGGCATAACTAATGCATATGGCAACTTAAACTACTTTCGATCTGCTTTTTTGTAAAATTAAACCTAAAAGATTAATATTTCACATACTTTAAGCCCCTTCAATTTTCTTGCTCGTAGATGTTAACATAAGGAGCATTGTACAAAGGTATCAGTGAAAACAGTGAAGGGATTCAAGTTTTAAGCCATATTTGTAATGTTTCATGAATAAATCTTGTTTAAACTAAATACTTAAGTTTGTTCATTGTTACAGTGCTGCTTTAATACACATACATATAAATAGAAAGGCACTAGAATGAAAAAATGCTATAACTGATTTTTAAAAATCCTATTTATAAATAACGTGTACAGGTTGGGAAATCTTTTAATTCTGAATCACAGCCTAAGTTCAGTAGGTCTAAAAATATTTCCATTATGCAAAAATCAGTTTTTTATTTGAAAAAGGCTATGGAGGCACACTTAATTGCATTATAGAATAAAAGACTCCAGCAAATTGCATTATAGAATAAAAGACTCCAGCAAAATGTTATCCATTACTATTGCCTACATTGCATAGATCTGTTACTTTGGCATTTTCCCTACTTTTAAAGCAAAGTCCAAAAACTTCTTTTTTCCCCTTTTTTCTTTGTTCTTTGTTTGGCTTATTAAGGCTGTATCAAAAGTATTTACAAAATGCTTCCTCGCTACTCATGGCTAGCGTACATTTCACTAGCCATCTGATACCTAATGTTACAGTTTGATTATTTGTCTCAGCGAAAAACATTGTCTCTTTTTAAATGAAAAAACCGCGCCTATATAGTTTTACTTCTTAAAGACACATTAACTAAACTTTGCACCTTTTAAAAAGAATGTCACTTTTATAACTTGATTAAACACTGACTGTATGTAAAATAATTGTGTGTTAGTATGTGTTCATACATTTACATAGAATTTTTTTTTTTTTTTAAAGAAACCACAATAGATACTAAACACACTTCAGGCCTATACATGGTATAAAAGATGTTTGAAGTGTGACTTTCACAATCGAGCAACTATTTTTGTGGGGAGGAAAAGTTACACGTTATCTTGGCTTGTCATTTTCCTTTGTATCTACCTTGATACTTATTGGAGACATATGATTTGAATTAGAACTTTCATCCTTATAAACACAGCTTTTCTTCTGCTTGAGCATGCAGTAGACTCAATTCTTTGACATCAGGCTCTTGCTAGAAAAATACATAGATGGCAATAATGTAGTTATCACAAATATACTGAAAGCTACTGTAGGAAGAAATGATCTGAAAAAGAACAAATGAGTTATTTAAACACTTTTTTGAAACTCAAACAGGAACCCTTCCTCCCCCAACCCCCCCAAAAAGGATGTGGGTCTATCAGATATGTTTTGAATGTTATTCTCCACAGTGGAAGTCCCACCACTACATGTTTTAAAAAACCCAAACACTAAGTGGAGGGGACAGGATGGAACTCTCAGTAAAAGGTAAATTAATCTTTTGGTAAAATTTTAAATTCCAACAGAAGTGAAACTCTAAGTTTATAGCCACTGCATAGCATCTAACTTGGTCATTTTGACGATACACCATACTGTAGATTGTGACAACTGTTTGGGATATTGGACCCTTGTAATTCCTGGGGCCCAGATTATATAGGGAGGGGAATTATACTCCAAATTAAGTAGAAAAACCACAGAAATGATTAGCAATGGTTTCCCATTTGAACACAGTTTAAAATTCTCTATAAATTAAGAGGCGAAGGCTCTGAGGTATATTTTCTTCTGCCTCCACGCTTTGAAATCGAGGGGTGAGGGTGGTTTTCCTTTTTTCTTTTCATGGATTTTTCCTAAATTTAGAATGGTTATAAAAGACTTCAGATCACTGATTTTTACATACTAATAGTCTGTGTATTTGTAACCATCTGTACAGTACATATGCCTGATGTATTTCCTCATAAATGTAGTCTTCATCTCATGTTCACTGTACTCAATATATCTTAATGTTACAAATAAACATGTTTGTTTAGTATATGTGGACTAAACACTACATAATTTGATAATATACTGTAACTTTGCCTCTCTGAAAACACACCTGTAGTTTGGGTCAATTGTATAATAAAGCAATATTTAAATTTATGTAAATCTAAATGGTTCTATCGTAGAAAATTCATTTTTGGTATGTTTTGTAGCATGAAAAAATTAAAACTTGCTTATACTTTGACTATACTTTTACGAAGCTGCTTTTCTTTTGCGTTACTCAATTGCTGTATTCCTATTGATTAAATATCTACACACTGTGTTTGCCTTATCCATGTTGCATGAAAATATCAAATAAAAATAATTTAGTGAAATGGATTTATTTTTATAATATTTAATAACAGTCAATACCCATCTATAACAATCAATCCTATTTAGCTTTTCAGAGAAGTCTGTACAGATTTGTGGACATAAATGTTAAACTGTAAATTTGAATAAAGGTCATTTTGAAGAAGACATGCAATGTTTGGTATTAAATATTTTTTCAGTGTCTGAAATGTTTTTCTGTCAGCAAAAAAATCTTGATTTAGTGCAAGTAATTGACCTGCAGTGTGACACTGTCCCAAGAATTATTGCCTAGCAAATTGCTTGTTTCCTTCTATAGTTTTATATGCTGAGAATATGCCTGAAATCCGTGTAGTGGCAAGAGTGACTATGTCTTAGCCCAGGAGGTCTCACCAGAGAACTTCTCAGGGCAGGGAACTGCACTGTCCCACTGGAAGAGTTTCCAGCTGCATCATCTTTGATTTAAGTCTCCATTCTTCTCTTGATTACAGCTACTGTTTGTATCACATAGATATTTCACAAACCCATGCTGCCTTGTATTGTTCACTGAGTTCTCAGCTGAGTTAAATGGATGCTTTGATAGGAGACATGTTAGTGCTCTTAAGATGAATCAAGAACAGATCACTGCAGGAGTCCACTAGAAACCCCTGCCTCCCTCCCGCAATGATGACTGCCCATTTACAATTACTTTGAGGTTGATCAGCTAGTTTTTAAATCCACTTAAAATGTGCTACATAGCATAAAAAAATCAAACTTTTAATCAAAATGGCATGCAGTACTAAATCAAATGTTTTACAGAAGTCTAATATATCACAATTGCCTTTACAAAGCAAATGTTTCTCATAAAAAAAATAGTTTGAGACTTATGTTCAATAAAACAATGAAGAAGGTCACTAATCATGTGGCCACCCTTTAAAAACTGTCCTAGATGAGCCTTTTTGTGATTTTTTTTTTTTTTTTTTTTTTGGGCTTGGGATCTGTCAGGTTAACAGGTCCATAATTCAGCAAGTAGTCCTGTTTACCCTTTTTAAAATATTGGCAAAATATTAGCAGCGCCTGCAGGACTGATTAACATCCCCCAAGTTGTAGTAGAAAGTATTTAATCACTGTAAACTTCATGCAAACATCTACTCCTTTCCAAATACAGAACAGAAATATTTAACACTTCTGCCATTTGTGTATCATAACTGACAATTTTACCGTCCCTGTCTAGTGACAAATCTATACTATGCTAGGTATTTCTTATTCCTGAAATAGTAAGAGGCCTGTTCTGAGGCCTGTTCTTAAGCCTGTTGCCTATAGATTTCAATATCTTTAGCTTTCCTTGTCATTGTTCCCAATTGATTATAAGTTAAAGCAATCGTGAAACTGCCATCACTTTCTCCCTTTCCACTTATTATTTTATTGCTGCTTTCATGTCTCTTAACCAGGACCATTTTTTAAAAAATGGAATGACCCTGCTTTGTGATTTCGTATTGTTACAGATCTCCCACCTCCAGAACCAAAATATTCTTTAAAAACTCTCAATTTGTATTCACATTGTTTTGTTTAAATTCTCCTCCTAATCAATTTGACTCAATTGTTTTCTGGCTTCATGAAATTCTGACCCTCAGTTTAAAGTGCCTTTTTATGGAGAAATACCCTGAAGGAGTGGATAAGCATTTAAATACTTGAGGAGCATGGGAAGATCGAGTAAAGGAAATGTAAAGGAGATCAATAGGTGAGGTATTATGTAAAAACATCACCTCACCCACCTTGTCTCTAGCTTAGCCATAGCGATAGCTGTGCCGCATGCTTCATCTTGGCCATAATGGTTAACTGCACTTAGCCTGGAGGTGGAGTAAAACAGGAATTGGGGCACTCAGTCCTATTAGGTGAGATTCTTCACACCCTTCCTCAGGCTTCTCCTTTTCTGCACTGGAACAAACATTGCCTAGTTTATTGCGTGTTCTCTTGCTCCATTAACAGCGTTGGCTACGAGCGAAGGGAGACAGCTCCCAGAACTGCCTGCACAGTAATGTCTTCCCTTGCCGCAAGTCCTTGTTGGGCACCGTCTGCAGGAGTAACGTACAAAGGCTCTGTTCTGTTAGCAAATGATGTTGCAGTTTCTGCATAAAATGTTCCTTTAGGCATCAAAAAACCTAGCATCCCTACCTCTAATGGACACAGAGAGAAACCAAACAGCTGGAAGCAGATGATGTGGGCCTTAGTCCAAAGCGCCGGTGTTTTTTTCTTTTAACCAATGTTGCTCGGTAGTTTAGTGGTTGTATTGTGATAATGCCTCGAGGCCCCAAGGCCTCAGAGTGCTAGGCCCAAAGCGTTTACAATCGAAGCAGGCCTTTGGCTAGGCCACCCCGTCAAGGCACTTGGTCGACGCCCGGGGGGGCCCGTCGTGCTGGGCCTGAGCGTGCTTGCGCGGCGCTGGAGCGCTCCACGGCTCCTGGCTGGGCGGCCAGAGCATCCGCCCTCCTTGTGGGCGACCCTGGCCGGGAACCAGCGCCCAGCCTCGGCCGCGCGTGGCAAGGGGCCTGCTCCTCCCCAAGGCAGCTGCTGGCGGGGCTCCGCCCCCTGCGGGCGAGGCGCCAGGCCTGGAGGTGGAGGCAGGGTGAGAGCCAGGGCCTGCCCTGTCCCGGGGGGCGACTCTCGCCCGGTGGGGAGCTGGGCAGGACAGCCTGGCCCTAGCTTCTCCCTTGGGCCCCCACCGCGTCCCCCAGGGCAGATGGGCCAGTCCACAGGCAGCAGGGGCTGCTCCAAGCAGTTCCACTGGGGGGAGGGGGCTCCCCCAACCCCGCAGGGGTGAGTAGGCCGCTCCACAGACACTTCTATGGGGTGGTATTAGGGGCTGGTCTCCCCCCCCCTCTTCCCCAGGGGCAGATGAACCACTCCACACTCAGTTCCATTCGGTGCCAGTAGGGGCTGCTCCTCCGCGCACCCCTCAGGATCGATAGACCGCTCCAGACTGTTCCATTGGGTGTCACTAGGGGCCGCGTCCCCAAACCCCCCAGGGACCGGGTGAATAGGCCGCGCCACAAGTGTCAGTTCCATATTGGGCGCTGATGTATTCCGCCCCCACCCGCAGGGACAGATGAGCGGCTCCACAGTCCCGTTGGTCGCTTTAGGCCTCCCCCCATCGCTTGTGGGTGGTTCGGCCGTTATGACACAGCACAATAGCCGGAGTGGGCGAGGGACCTCGCTCTCAACCGAACCCTGCAAAGCCGGCGCGGTGCATGTCGGTCCGGCTGGCGTTGAGTGACATACGAGCCGGCCAATGGAAAGGGCATAAGAGCCCGTCGGGGTGCGTCGGCGAAGGCCGGCCCCAATGGCTGGCGGGGAGAGGGGCGGGGCCGGTGGGTTTCCTCTGGGGACAGGGAGCCGGAAGAGTTGTGTGTGAGGTGACTGAGGAAAGGCGGCAGGTAAGTGCGGGGACTCGGGGCTGGGCCCCACGCCAGGGGGGTGGCTCGGGGGGCCGGGGCCGGGGCCGGGGCCCGAGAGAAAGGGCCGTTGGGCGGCGGGAGCGCTCTGCTCCGTGGGAGGCGCCGCTGGGCCTGGCGTGCTCTCCGCCGGCTCCCGCCCCCAGCTGGGAGTCAGGCCCCGCGGCCTGCTGCGGGCCGCCCAGCCCGGGGACGGCCTGGGGGCCGCACAGCGAGCGCAGGCCTGGGACCCCTCGGGAGCGACTCAGCCGCTCACTGACCTCGTCGCCGTCGTTCTGGGCGATGCGGTGGCGCTCGGTGCCATTTGCGTGTCCAGCCGCCTGACTTCGTATCGGCGCAAATTAGATGCGCAACTCACGCCCTTAAGTTATGTCAAGTAGCACTCCCGGTAATACCGGGCTCGCTTCCGTAGTAGCCGCGAAAGCGCCTTGCAAAGGGGGTCAGTATCACTCCTGTCTTACAGGTGGGGAAACTGAGGACCAGGGAGATGAAGGGACTTGCCCAAGGTCGCCTACTAGCGCAGTGGCGGAGCTGGAAATAGGGCCAGATCTCCTGAGTCCCAGCCCAGTCTTCTGTCCACTAGCTAACGCTGTCTTTCCTAAGTTTTCATCATTCAGTTCAAGCATTAGCATGTGAGATGAATTGGGGGTGCCTCATGCCTGGGTGGTGCTGTTTCAGGCTGTCTGGAGACTTGGGCAGGCTTCAGGCATGCTGTCACATGGTTCATGTGGAGTGAATTACATAAAATTTCTTTCCAAAGCTGTCCTGCATAGACACTGCCTCCTGAGTAAACATAGCTCAAGATCATTGCCCTATTTCCTGAATGCATATGCAGTGTATATAACAGGCAGCTGGGTCTAGTGCTGGGGTTGGCAACCTTTCAGAAGTGGTGTGCTGAGTCTTCATTTGTTCACTCTAATTTAAGGTTTTGCGTGCCAGTAATACATTTTAACGTTTTTAGAAGGTCTCTTTCTATAAGTTTACATACAACAATAGTTTAGTTATATATTATAAAGTAAGTAAGGTTTTTTTAAAATGTTCAAGAAGCTTCATTTAAAATTAAATTAAAATGCAGAGCCTCCTGTACCGGTGGCCAGGACCCAGGCAGTGTGAGTGCCACTGAAAATCCGCTCACACACTGCCTCTGGCACGTGTGTCATAGGTTGCCTACCCCGGTCCAGTGCATGTGACAGGGAGTTCTACTTCTACTGATTACTTTGATATGCAACCTGAGGGCAGTGACAGAACTCTTGTCTATATGTGCCTCTGTAGAATGAAGATGGTTTCTTAGCTTACATGGATGATATGAGAATTAATTTTTGAAGTACTTTGAAGATGTAAAGTTCTGTGCAAATGCTAACAGCACTTAAACTTGGAACAAGCAGTGGAATGACTGGTTCAAACAATGGCACCTGCTTCTCAGAAGCAAATGCAAAGTCATCTGCTTGCCAGTGTGACAAGGTTTATCACAGTCTTATCTTTTAACTTCTCTATGGGTGCGTCTACACTATGAAATTAGGTCGAATTTATAGAGGTCGGTTTTGTAGAAAGTGTTTTTATACAGTCGATTGTGTGTGTCCCCCCACAAACGCTCTAAGTGCATGTAGTCGACGGAGTGTGTCCACAGTACCGAGGCAACCATCGACTTCCGGAGCGTTGCACCGTGGGTAGCTATCCCACAGTTCCTGCAGTCTCCACTACCCATTTGAATTCTGGGTAGAAATCCCAGTGCCTGAGGGGGCTAAAACATTGTCACGGGTGGTTCTGCGTACGTATTGTCAGGCCCCCCTTCCCTGTCTCCTTCCCTCCGTGAAAGCAAGAGCAGACAATCATTTTGCGCCTTTTTTCTTGAGTTACCTGTGCAGACGCCATACTACGGCAAGCATGGAGCCTGCTCAGCTAACCATCACAGTATGTCTCCTGGGTGCTGGCAGATGCGGTAGTGCATTGCTACACAGCAACAGTTTATTGCCTTTTGGCAACAAACAGTGCAGTATGTCTGGTAGCTGTCATCGACGTAGTCCAGGGTGCTCTTTTAACCGACCTCGATGAGGTCGGGGTGCCTGGGCAAACATAGGAGTGATTCAGCCAAGTCATTTCCCTTTTAAGTTTTGTTTCATGGCGATTCAGTCCTACCGGCAGTGCTCTGTCTTTTAATCTGCAGCCAGCAGAAGACGATGGCCAGCGGTCATACTGCACCGTGTTTTGCCGAGCACCCAGGAGATGACGATGACTAGCCGTCGTACTGCACAGTCTGCTGCCAGCAAGATGTATAAAGATAGATGAAATGGCTCAAAACAAGAAATAGACCAGATATGTTTTGTATTCATTTTCTCCTCCCTCCCTCCATGAAATCAACGGCCTGCTAAACCCAGTTTTGAGTTCTGTCCTTGAGGTTTTGAATTCTATCCTTGAGGGGGCCATTCTGTTTCTCGCAAAGCCACCCCCTTT
This sequence comes from Lepidochelys kempii, assembly GCF_965140285.1. Lineage (NCBI taxonomy): Eukaryota > Metazoa > Chordata > Testudines > Cheloniidae > Lepidochelys > Lepidochelys kempii. Next base: position 8,551,893 of record NC_136392.1, on the reverse strand, counting down.
GTTGATTTTAATTCCCTGTAAGCCAACCTTGTAAGCCATGTTGTCAGTATTTGAAAGAGAGGGTCAATGACAGTAGTACTCTGAAGCATACGGAATTGGTCTGGCCTGTATCATGCTTCTTAGGATCAAAGAATGAGTTTCAGGAAGAAGTCATTTTCATTTTGAGTATCTTAATGGATCAGTGCCAAGAGAGTAATGGAGTTGGGAAGGTTAGCGCCCCCTCCATGTAATTGCTAGGGCTTAGTTAGCACGTCAGCTCTTCGGCAGTGCATTGCAAATTCTAGAAACAGTGGACAACTTTTTCTTGTGGAGTTCTTCGTTGGGGTTCTAATGAGATCTTGTAGAAGAGAGAAATAATGGGATATTTATACAGTCATATTTTCTAGTCCATTGTCTCTTTTCAGGATGTCTTCAGGTGCGTTGTTTCCAAGCCTGGTGCCAGGCTCCCGTGGCTCATCCAGCAAATATTTGGTGGAATTTCGGGCAGGAAAGATGTCTCTGAAAGGCAGTACTGTAACTCCAGATAAACGAAAAGGCCTTGTTTACATCCAGCAAACTGATGATTCCCTCATTCACTTCTGTTGGAAGGACAGGACTTCTGGAAATGTTGAAGATGTGAGTATAACTTCATTATTTCAATCTTAAGAATTTTTGTAATGGCTCTTTTGTACTCTGCATTGTGAACCACAGTGAAAGAGTTTTTAAGAAGAGATTTGAATAAGATGGGTGGTGTCTTTACAAATAGGCTTTGGAAGTACATGCCTGGTGTAAGGGGCAACATGGAAGCAGGCATAGAGAGTTGTTTTTGTGAAGAGTAATCAAAGAAGTATCCAAGTGTTTCTTAATATTTTTTTTATCCCCCTCTTTTTTTTTTTTTTCCCAGGACTTGATTATCTTTCCTGATGACTGTGAATTTAAGAGGGTACCTCAGTGTACTACTGGTCGTGTGTATGTGCTGAAGTTCAAGGCAGGATCAAAGCGACTTTTCTTCTGGATGCAGGTTTGTGACAAGTAAATGATGATAACATTTAGAACTCCATTGTTTCAAGACGTGTGCGAGGAATAATCAAGGAGGGGATGGACGGGGGTCTACACTTTAAAGAATTATCCAACTTCTAATCTGTTTTGAAGATGCTTGGAGACTTAAGAACAACTCTCTTACAGGAACCGAAGACTGATAAAGATGAGGAGCACTGTCGTAAAGTGAATGAGTATCTCAACAATCCTCCAATACCTGGTGCTTTGGGTGGGAGTGGAAGTGGCGGCCATGAGCTCTCAGCATTAGGAGGTATAGTCTATTCTCTACTCCTTCTCAGTTTGAGAGGTTTTTTTATACATACTTTGCAGTTTTCTAGGAACCAGATCCCTGCTTATTTTGGAGAGTGACCTGGGGAGAAGGATTATACTAGAAATGTAGACTCTTAGCAAAATAAATTGTGTTGCTATAATAGGAAGGAGCAGGCTAAAAAATGAGTCTGAGAAGAAACTCCTCTTTGTTGTATCTGTTAGGTTTTCTGGTGTCCTCCCTTTTTCTAAAGCTAAGCTACTTTACTATTTTAAGATGCCAAAAAAAACCCCAAAAAACACTTGAAACAGTTTTTCCTTGCAACATATGTCAATTCATCTCCTGCTGCTTGAGCCAGAGTGTTATGAAAACTGTGAATGTTGTTTTTCAGAATGTTTTGTTTTTCTTTTTAGGTGAGGGTGGCTTGCAAAGTCTTCTTGGAAATATGAGCCATAACCAGCTCATGCAGCTGATCGGACCAACGGGCTTAGGAGGACTTGGTAAAATGCTTTCATATCTTTATGCCACAATGGTGTGTTTCCTTCTGGGTTAAAACTTACCTTACGTTGATTTATTTTCTTATTGATTTGAGTGACATTTCCTTCATGTGAGAAGGCAGTCCCTTTCTCAAAGACAAAACCATAAATAGATGGGGAAACTAAACTGGAAAAAAGGAATGTAGCAAGCAGAGTGATCGGTAGTTCAGCTTGGCATATGTTGGTTGTGTGTAGGTTTTCCTCCACAAATTTAGTGGTGGTAATTTTGCATTGAGCTATATTCCAGGATTGAAGGAGCAGGAGGATGGCTAATGAGTGGAAGACCTGTCTAACCTCTTAGGAGGGAGTTGGAGGAGAGCATTCTCCTTTCTTCTGAGGGCAGTAGTTGATTTCTGAGATTCCAGATTTCTTCATCTCCTCAAAAAATTGACAATGATATGTATCTCACTGGCTTTTTTTTTATTGAGCCATATGGCATCTTCAGATTATTCAAGGTGCACATTCCCTTAATGTCCTGGCCTTGGGATACCAGTTAATTTACTGCTCAGTGAAACAAGGCGCTTCCTTCTGTGGGTGCTGATCATGCTGTCTCTGCACTGGTCTTGGGCCTTTGCAAGTACTAGGAGTGACAGACCTTGGATGGCATGTCTCAGATCCTGAAGGGGTGTGTCCTTTTACTGCTGCTCATATATGAGCTTCCCAGCAGGGACTGCTGCAGTATAGTAGAAAGTGACACTAGCCTTGTAGTTTACCTCTCCTGCTCCTACTGTGGAAGTGGTAATGTGCTATTGGGGGATGTGGCATGATCCACATGGGGGAACTCTGCAGAAAAGAGGGAACAGAAGAACAGAGAAACAAGTAGCTGGTTACTTGCTCATTCCTCTCCTATGTTCTCCCCCTGTAGTTTCAGTCCATTGTGCACAGGCTGATGGGGCACTCTAGCTGCAAACTCAAGAGGGCAGAATTAGTTTCCAAAAGACTGCACAACAGAATGCAGATGGTCATGTGGACAGGCATACAGCAATTAGACTTGGAATAAGAAGCAGCTGCAAGGGGAATATGTACTAAATGGAGCAAGTGGTTATCACATGGGTCAGGAGAAGAATCACAAGGAGAAATCACTGAAAGTTCTTAAACCATCCTCTAGGTCTGTGTAGCTTGTTCCTGCTGCCAGCTTAGAGAAGCTATGACTAGGAACAGGGTGGAGGATTCTTTGATTGTAAATTCTTGTGTACAAGACAGTTACCTCATCATTTTTTTGGCCTTTTGCCATGCATGCCATGCCATGCCTTGCTGTGTTTTCTGCTGGAAGTAGTGGACCATCCTACTTGCTTTTGCTCTGCCTATAGAGCGTTTGACCACAGAGCTGTCTGTCTAGTGCTGTATGCCTGCACTAGAGTTGAAACTGAAGGGAATGCAGGGCTATCGGGGGACACACACCCTCTCATTCAAGAAAATGGGTTTTGCTGTGTGAAGGGCTTTTGTTTGTATTATACAAACCAACGCCACTTCATCTTTTGATATAGCTAGGAGTTGAGCAGTTTTTAATAAGCACAAGCATGTGTTGGACAGGAATTATTCTAATGGGGGTTTAAAATTATAAAATGAAAAATACCTGCATTTTCATAAAGAGGAATGGCCTTGTTTTCTTCCACCTCCTCTTCTCGCCCCATTATTTTAGGAAATAAAACTTGCAGGTGTAAAAATGACCTCTCTTCTAGACAGCAAAAAGAATGCTGCCTGTAAGTGCAGTTGAGTCAAACCTGAATAGCTATATCTTTTATAAAGGGAATGAACACACAATAGTTTCTAAACAGATATCTTTCCATCATTTGTGGAAGGTGGGCTTGGTGCACTGACAGGGCCTGGCCTGGCTAGCTTACTGGGAAGTGGGGGACCCCCGACCAGCAGCTCATCGTCAAGGTAAGATATAAATACACCCACTTAGCGTGATTGTTCCATTGAACTATGAGGAACTGGGTCTAGTTCTGTGGTTTTCAAACTTTTTTTTCCTGTGACCCAGTTGAAGAAAATTATTGATGCCTGTGTCCTAACGGAGGTAGGGATGAGGGCTTTGGGGTGTGGGAGGGGCTCAGGGGTGAGGGCTGCAGGATGGGGCTGGGAATGAGGGGTTCAGGGTGTGGGAGGGGGCTCTGGGCTGGGGCAGGGGGGTGGGTGCAGGAAGCAGTCAGGGCTCTTGGTTGGGGGTGCAGGCTCTGGGGTGGAGCCAGGGATGAGGGATTTGGGGTACAGGGAGGGGGCTCCAGGTTTGGGGTGGGGCTCAGGGCTGGGGCGTGGGGTGGAGGCGTGGGCTTACCTCAGGCAGCTCCCGGTCAGCGGCACAGCGGTCCTGCTAAGGCGGGCTTCCTGCCTGTCCTGGCACTGCGGACTGCACTGCGCCCTGGAAACAGCCAGCAGCAGGTCCGGCTCCTAGGTGGAGGCATGCAAGTGCCTCGGCGTGGCTCTTGCCCACAGGCACCCCCCTCCCTCCCTCCCCGCTTGGGAGTGTGGAGACTGTGGTTGGTGCAGGCCTCCCCCACCACCACCTAGGAGATGGACCTGCTGCTGGCCACCGCTTCCGGGGCGGACTAGCCTGCCTTTCCCGTCGGCTGTGCTGCCCGGCTCTTCTAATGGCCTGGTCAGTGGTGCTGACCAGAGCTGCTGCAACCCAGTCCTGGGTCATGACCTGCGGTTTGAAAGCCACTGGTCTAGTGAATAGAACAGAACGGTAGGAATCAGGACTCTTCCTTGCCTCTTAAAATGGGGGTAATATATGCTCACAGGGGTGCCAAAGTTGGTTGAAAGCTGCTTATAAAAGTGCAAAGTAACTGCTTCTGCAGTGAGTTAATTATATTTATTACACTTCTAGTTCTCGCAGCCAATCAGCTGCTGTAACCCCATCTTCCACTACTTCCTCTACACGTGTAACACCAGCCCCGTCTGCTCCTGCGGCTGCATCTGCATCTGCAACTAGTCCCAGCCCTGCACCGAGTTCAGGCAATGGAACCAGCACAGCAACAAGCCCAACTCAACCCATTCAGCTGAGTGACCTTCAGAACATTTTAGCTACTATGAATGTGCCAGCTGGAGCAGGAGGACAGCAAGGTAACAGTACTCTGACCAGACAGCTGTTAGATACCAGATGTGCCTTAAAGCTATTTTACTGACCTGTATAATTTTAAATCTGTTTGGAAGCCTTTCTGTTAGAGCCCTAACCTACTTAGATAAATGATGTACTTGTGATTGCCCCAAAGAGTGCCCTGAAATCAGTGGTATCACATCTCAGTATTCACTCCAATCACCAGTGGCTCTAGTTAAAGTAAACCAGTTTGCTTTGTGTTCAGTCTAACAAAGCTTTGTTCTATCCTAGTTGACTTGGCCAGTGTGCTGACTCCTGAGATCATGGCTCCCATTCTGGCAAATGCTGAAGTTCAAGAGCGGTTGCTGCCTTATCTTCCATCTGGGGAATCACTGCCGCAGACAGCAGAAGAGATTCAGAACACTCTGACATCTCCCCAGTTTCAGCAGGTAGATGTCACAATTTGACAACACATTCTTCCACCGCCCTAGCGCTGTCTACACTGGGCGATTAGTCCAGTTTAATTGTGGCACTCAAGGGTGTGGATTTTTCACACCGCTGAGCAGCACAGGTTGGTTGACCTATCTTTTCAGTGTGGACCAGTCCTAAGAAACTACTTCAATTCACTGTGCTTCATGCAACTAACAAATACCGGGCATCTGTTGGTTTTTTATGGAAGTGTTAGCATCAAATTTCTCTTTAGACATACTATATTTTTTTCTGTGTATAAAATAGCTACACACGTGCCCCAAGTCTGTTTGTCTCTGTGCTTTCCCCCATTGATGGACTCAGTAAATGCCAAGAGCTCACTTTTCCATGGCAGTGACTTAGTCCCACATATGGTCTAAAGACCCCTCACTTCCTTGATCTGGGCTTCCCCCTTCTCTTTGTAATGAAGTCTCTCAGAAAGGATAGTATTCATGACTGAATCTCAGGACCTCCCTTCATAGGAGGGCTGGTAGGCAACCTCCTTAAAGCTAGCAGATGTCCAGTCACTTGAAGTTTAAGTTGGCAGGAAAGAGAGATTTTCCTACTGCACTTTTCCTCGTTGGGCATGTCTGAAGACAAAGTTGCACCAGTTTAGATTTAGAGCAGTTTAGTTTGCACTATTTAAATTGATTGAAAAGAGTCAGTGCATACAGTCTGTGGTTTACATTAACACCGTGTGCACGCAGACCAGGCCTTAAGGAGAGATGTGCAGTACACCAAGAACCAGGGGCCTGAGGAGTGACTCTTTAAAACCTGCTGCACAGCAGGTGTTACTTTGATTTTAGTGAGTTCTGCTCTCCCAATAGATCAGATGCAGTCAACATATTCTATTACATAGAATTCGATGTCAAAACCAAGGTGAAGAGTAATTTATTCAAAGTGGCCACACAGTATTGCAGAAACAAAAAGCAAGTTTTATTTGGTATTGTTGACTCTGTTTCACAGGCATTGAGCATGTTCAGTGCTGCTTTAGCTTCAGGACAACTTGGTCCACTAATGAGTCAGTTTGGCTTACCAGCTGAGGCAGTAGATGCAGCAAATAAAGGTGGTAAGTTTTTTTTGTCTTTTTTCTCTTAAAAGAGCATGGATTTACATCATTGTTGCCCTGTGACTGACTGACTGCAGTGTCTGAATCTGTTATAGGAATAGATGCTGGGTAATGTTTTCAAAAATCACTTAAGTGCTTAAACTCATTGAAAGTCAAGGGGATTAAGAGCTTTTGGGCTCTTTTGGAAAAAATGTACTTAGTAAATAAAATCACTAAACTCCTCTCCACAACACACAGTCTAAATGTTGTGTTTGCTCAACCTCTCCTGAGGTTTCTATTAATCTAAGATTGCACAGTATTGATGCCTAAGTAGCTTTGAGGCTGCTTTCTTGATTTAGAGGCCAGAGTCTGAGAGAGTACTGGAGTTATGCACAATACCCAAATGCAGCAGAGCATAGTGACAGTTGGGACTTAAAAATATTTTTCCTGTTGCAGTCACTCAGCTGCTAATGTTTTTCTAGGGGGAATATTTAATTGAAGGCATGGCTGCAATAAATGAAGTTATCAGTAATTCTTAGGTCCTCCCACTGTCAGAGGCACCGTTATCCACTCTGCTAAGCCTGGAAATGTTGGTATGGTAAATCTGTTATGACCAGTGTGTGTATATGTAAGGTATCAATTTAGTAAAGTTCCACTGATTGTCAAAATCTGCTTGTATGTTTAGGAACATTATTCAAACTTTCAACCCTGTTTCCTCTGCTAAATGACCTGTATTTTAACTTCAGTCTAATTTATGATCATGTTCTTGGTGCAAAGCTAACCTAACTAATACATTTCTTTTACTTTTCAGATGTAGAAGCATTTGCTAAAGCAATGCAGAACAATGTCAAGTCAGACCAAAAGGAGGGAGAATCAAAGGAAAAGAAAGATGAAGAGGAAGATATGAGTTTAGATTAAATTATCTGCTCTCCCTTACAAATAGTCCTAGACATTAATTTAAGCAACTTCAGTAGGATTACTAGCTAACTTCATATTATCCTTACACTAAATCTACAAATAAAGGATTTTTATCTGCCAAATCACTTTGTGGTCATGGAGTCATAGAGCCTTAAGTAATTAGGCTAGCCTATTTGCCAGTGAGTCAGCTGACTATGTGCTTTTGACTCTTCAGTCAAAGACAGTGGTAAATGGGTATCACTTAAAAGCAAAGAGCTCATCTAATCTTTTGGATTGGAATAGGGCTTGGGGGGGATCTTCAAAGGCACCAAATGATACCCATGTTTGCCTTTGAAAAATTCCCCTGTATGTTTTTTTTTTTTTTTTTTTAAAGTAGACAACTCATGGTTACAGCAAGTATGTCCAAAATTACAGCACCTGGCAGGAGCCATGGTTCTCTGATTCCCAGGCCTGAAGGGAGCATTGTGATCATCTTGTCTGATGGCTTGCATTGGACAGGCCAGAGAACATCCCCAAAATTCTTAGAGCAGAGCTTTTAGGGGAGAAAATCAAATCTCGATTAAAAAGAGATCATGCTCTGTAGTAAATTACCATTCAACTTACAAGCCTGAATTTGTCTAGCTCCGTGTTATACCCTTCTCTGCTAGGCTGAAGAGCCCATTATGAAATATTTGTTCCCCATGTAAGTACTTGAAATCACCCCTTAACCTTTGCTTAATTAAGCTAAATAGAGTGAGCTCCTTGAGCCTATTCAGCAATTACTTTAATCCTTAAATTGGGGAGGGTTGTGAGAAGAGCTAGGAGAATTATTTATTTACATCCTTCAAGTACTGTGCTCAGTTCTGGTGCTCATATTTCTGCCAAATATAGAAGTAACATAACCTCCGTATTCCTAGTTGAGATTTCCTGTTTCTGCATCCCAGCAGCACAGTGGGGAGCCTATGTTTATCCACCATGCCCCACCACCTGTTTCTCAGGATGACTGCTTCCTAGGAGAGAGAGTCTCAGTGTGGCCTATATTCTTTGTACCCGTTACTGATTCAGAGCAACTGGATTGCTTGGTAACTTGTTCTCTTCATTGTAGATTACACAAAAATGGGGGGATTGATAGTTTATCAATGACCTAGAAGAAAACAAAGATGTCAAATAGCTGTGGGATATTTGGCAGCAGCTGCAATTGGGCAAACCTGTGGCCACTACAGGTAAATAAACCATCCCAGCCAGCCAGTGGATTTCACTGATGGGCTGTGTGCCAAAGGTTGCTGATCCATTTTAGCAACTAAAGAATCTTCCTAGGAGCTAACTTGATTCAGGGTCCAAGTTGGGGACTGCAATCCCAAGTGTCGCAGCACAGCAGTCACCTACTTCTAGGTTAGTGAGACCAACAGGATTGTTTCACCTCAAAAGAATCCAGCTGCTGCTTAAATCTCATCCTCCCTCTTCAAACACAGTAGATAACAAACTTTTATTTGACTCAAAAATATGTACCAGTGATTTACAAAGACCATCTTTAATACTACAATTTAAAAATGGGTCACAATCATATTTGTTGAAAGATAAAGACATGTTAAAAGCCCATTTTACAATATTTACCCATCATAAAAAATCATAGATATAAGTTATAAATCCATTTCAGAAACAAGATTTTGTCCCCATGTGACTAGATATATACACACAAATATATATGACGTATATAAGTGAACTATAGGTGGAGTGGGGAAAAATGGTTTTGTTCTTAAATGAAAGCTGCACTAGAGTGGATGTTAGAAATAAAGATGCCGCAGGTGAGAAGTGTCAGAGGGCAAAGCTTGGCAGGGTTATGACCAATCTTTTTTTCTGAAATAAACACAATGTTGTCATACAACAGGTCTTCATTGGGGGACAGGGTTAAAAGTTTCTAGGAATATCATATCCCTGGGGCTTCCCTCCTTCCCCAAAATCAGAGATTCTCAAACCTGACATCTTCCTTTCAACTAGTGTGAGGTGGGTTTTCCTCCTGAAATCCCAGGCAGCACTGAGAACGCTGCAGCAAGCTAAACGCACAGAGATGTTTTGCTATAGAGGCAATGTGCATCTCTCAGGGGGAGAGATTGTGCTGTCTCATCTCCAGCTGAAAGGCTTAAAGCCAGGGCAGCTCAAGGTGTGTGTGCCCTGTAAGGGAATGGACATGAGCAAGCACTAACCTTTCTGTAACGTGTTCTGCCTGGCCTCTGTTCTCAGTCCTGTTCAGGCACGATGAAGCATGTTTGGAGAAGGGGCATTTAAAGTGGTTGAGTCAGAAGTTTTCTTCAAGTGTTTGCTCACATCCATTCCACATTAGGTGCATGCCCAAGTTGTGGCCAGAGATTTTTTTTCCCTCAGTGGTATCTGTTGGGCAGGCTCTAGCTCCCTCTGAGCTCCTTGCTGGCTAATGCCTAGAGGGGCAGGAAGAGGTGTTGTGGAATGGGCATGAACACCACGTCTTTCATAACCTTTTGTTTGCTGGGACTTTTTAGATAGACTTGTTAACCTTGGAAGGGCTCACAGTTGTGTTTTCACTTGGCCAATCCACATGATTCAGAACAACCCACCAACAGCCTCTAACTGTAAGAAGCATTGATTGGTCAGGCAGTGGTTGATGGCTTCAGGCCTTTCTGTCTCTTAGGCTCAGAAAAATGTCTTATAGCTTCTATTGTCTGCTCAAGTATTTAATTCACTGTAAAACAAGCTAGCATCACAATCTACTCATGTACCTTTTTGTAAGGTCCTCAGCTGTCAAGCTCTGCAGGATCTGTTTGGTACCAGCCAAATCATAGCATTCAGCCTCACTGCATTTCCTACCAAACACACGGAGCCCTCAGCTGCATGGCCAAAGCCTATCCGCTGCTCCCTTCCACCCCAGTCTGTCTTTCTACATGGCTGCTCCTTCCTCAGACTGAGTTCTCTCTGTTCTTCTAAAAGGCACAAGCATGCATTAAAGCATCAGCTCACCCCTTAGCTGCTTCCCAGCTTGACAGGGTAGGGCTAATCAATTATGGCACAGGGGGACTGACCCCCCCCCCCGCAATCTCACCTTAAAGGACAATTGCTTTATCATGTAGGTATTTTGGCAGTGTTATTCACAAATGTAGAGAGACAGCTTGTACTGGCAAAGATGAACCAATCCCTAAGCAGAATTCCTAACTTAGTTGTAGAATGTCAAGCAATTAGATTCAAACAAGTCAATCCAAAGCAAACCCAGGAATTGTTGAACTCTGTAGGAAAACAGGGGGAGTACCGAAAATGTATTTATTTGGTCTCTTCTGACGGTATGCCCAGGCGCAATCTTAGCACTACAAGGCCTTAAACCCCCTTAGATCCCCATATGTTCATGTTAGGCTTACCCTCTGGATCCTGTGAAGACCACAGGGGCTGCACTGCTACTGATCCCTCACAAGGGAGCAGATGAAGAGGAGCAGGAGAGGGTTTGGTTGGGGGCAAGTGAGGAGTTTTCAGAGTTGCACACAGAAGACTTGATCCTGCAAGGTGCTGTGTGCCCTCCACGCCGACTGAAGGCAAAGGGATTTGATAGTGATCAGTACTTTGCAGGATCACGTCCAGAGCCAGAGAGGGTGGAAGTAGCTCACTATTTCCTCCTCCGCCGGCTGTGTGCATACACATCTTGATTCTCTTCTTAAATTTTGGGACACCATAAGATTCTCTTCCTTGAATGAGAAGACTGTTTTGCCTTTGATCCAGGAGTTTTATAATGCTCTGTGACTATGGGTTGAACACCTGTCAGCTTTAGCTTGTTCATACTTATCTCTAAAGAAATCTTTGTATTGTTCATTATCTGTTTGAAGTTGGCAACACACACTGGTGTACTTCCAGTTCTCAGGGGTGTTTTCTTGAAGCATATCCCAATGGCCTTACTCCAGCAAAGAGACAGTAGTAACAGCTATGCTGAGAGCCAGGTTTAGGAAAGGCTGTTCTTATTCCTCTGACAAGAGAGTTTGTAACTTAAACTCTCCAACCCACCCCCACAGCAGGGAAGCCCCGTAAGCGTCAGGTGACATGAACAGAGGTGGGGGTTTGCACTCATTCTCCTTCTACACTGCTGTTCTAAGCAGCAAGAGCCATGGTTCACAGACAACAGGGGTTTGTCTCTAACACTTGCGTGCTGGAGATGGGGTTTACGGAGGGCTGCATCCTTAGAGGCACAAATAATCAAAACCAATCGAAGATAAAAAGATGACAACAGGGAGAGTGGGGAGCTGCAGGCTTGGCCCCTCTCTGGGTTTGGACCTCCATGGCTTCCCCGTAGTTGCTGGAGCTCATGTGTCTCTAGCAGCTGTTAGTCAAGGCTACAAGAGAGCGCAGGCTCAGTGTCTAATCCCAGCAAGGCACCTGGCGGGTAGTGCAGCTTTTCATACTTCAGGCTTTACGCTCTTTAAATCACGGGGCAACCCGTAAGGCCAACTGAGCCCCCGACAGTCCCAGCTTGTGGCAGGTCAACGGGGTTCCGGTTTATCACCAGATTCCTTACGCAGCCGACGTAATGGGGAAGAGGAGTCAGCAGGGACGGCGAAACAGCCCCCAGCATGGCAGTTCCTGCAGAGAGGCACAAAGGGGCTGGTTAGCAAGGGAAGCGCCGTCACCAAGAGGAGGGAAGGGCTCGAGGCTGTCACTGGCAAGTGGCAACTTGAAACAGACTCGCTCCTGGCTCAACACACAGAAGTGGCTGGTATCTCCTCTGAGATGAGATGCCAACGAGCGAGCCTGGTTTGGCTCTGTAATGGGGGGAGGCATATTTTGCTCTCTCTGGGGTGGCGGTGGGGAGGAAGAGAGAGTGGGTTTTCATGATCAGCTTCTCCTAGTTGCAATGCAATGCAATGCAATGCAGAAAGGGGGCAGGAGCTGTGGGACGCAGGCCCAGTTAAGCCTGAACACAAACCTTGGCCAGCAAAGAACTTAAAGCAAACCAACCCCACAGCAAGATGAAAGAAGGAACAAGCGTCCGGGCCCAGATTCGTGCCTGCTGATGTGAGTGGCATCGCCCTGCTTCTGTGCAGGTTGTGGGCCTGGAAAGGGACTTTGTAGAAGTCCTGAAGGGTAGAGTCTATTCAGAGGATGGGCTGGACCAATGCACGCCCGTGTCACCTGAGGCAGGACCCTGAAGGTGAGGGGGAAGCTGTGCTGCCCCACCTCTTCCCTGAAGTAAACCTTCACTGCCAGAGGCTGCTGGCACAGTCTAACTGGTTTCTATTGGGATGGAGCCTAAAATGAATTGGGTCCAATTAACCACAGCTGTCAAGAGGGGCTATTCCCCAGACTCCAACAGAAAGTCCCCTCCCAGGAAGTTCTCAGCAACAAGAGCAGTGCCTAATTGCAACCAAATGCTCCTGGGGGGATTCTGCGGGACTGTGTGCCCGCAGAAAACAGCCCCCCACAGATTTCCTGTGTTTCCCCGCAGAAGACGGCAGCGAAGCAAAGGGAAGCCGGGTGGGGTGAAGGGGGATGGACAGCGGGGGGAGGGGTGAACATGGGCACAGGTTTTGGGGGGATTGCCCCGCTCCAAAGAGAGGCAAGGCCTTGGGGGGCACACACGGGGTTACATGCCACTGCTCCCCCTCACTCTGCAAGCGCAGAGCTGTCCAGCTGAAGGAGGCTGTGTCTCTGGCTCCCGGTGAGGCAGCCGAATGCCGCCTTCTGGGTCCTAGTGCCAGTTGTCCTCCCCTTCTGTGTGCTGGGAGACTTCCCGTTTGCTATTCTGTGAAACAGTGAGTGCCCGGAGTGAGGCTAGGTAAAGGGTGTGTGGGGGAACTGAGGGTGGGGGGGAAGAGGCAGTGGGAGGGGAATAGGGAAGGGGAATGTGAGTGAAGGGAGGGGGATGGAGAAGAAAAGGGGATAGGGGAATCACGTGGCAAAGCAGGAGCCCGACATGCGGGATCCCCTCGGCAGCAGCTGGGGCTCCCCCGTTAAGCAGGCCCATCAAACCCGCACCCTGACAAGCCCTACCCCCCTACACCTAGACCCCTCTGACAAGCCCCCCACATCCAGACCCCCACCCAGCTGCACCTGGACCCCCACCCCACCAAGCCCCACTTCCCCAGCACCTGGACCTCTTCCCCCCCGCCCCCCCACTAAGCTCCTCCGAGCCCCAACCACCTTCACCTGCATCCCTTGCAGGGTCCCCTTGCCCCTGCACCTGGAACCACCAAACGAGCCCCTGTGCATCCAGATCTCCCACTGAGCCACCCACACCCAGATTGCCCCACACCTGGATCCCCTCCACACTAACCCCTTCCACACTTGGATCCTGCTGGGCTGGGCTGGGCCTGCCCACCTGGCGCAGAGGGACAGGACCCCAGGGTGTTTCTGGGGCAGGCTCAGCCCTTATTCTGTGTCAGGGTCAGGTGCAGCCTCACTGCCAAGTCTCTGTCCTGAGGGAGGTGGGGTCTTCAGGGTGATCTCCCACCTCAATGCAGCCAGTGGCCTGTGCTCCCCACTGCCATGCTGGAGCCACATTTATTTATTGACCAATAAAATTTGCAGAATTTTAAAATATTGTCCACATAATTTTTAATTTTTTCGTGCAGAATTCCCTCTGGAGTAAACCAAAGCAGCTGGGGGCCAAGCAAGCCCCATGCTCTCATCGTGAGGCTGTTGGGAGCTCTACGGGTAACAATCTTCAATCCCACAAAATACCAAGAGTGGGGGCTCCGAATACACCCCTACAGCCTTAAACACGGGGAGGGGACAGCTAGACATAGCTACCTCCTCCCAAGCTGAGCGCTTGAGGGGTTAGCAGCTCCCAGCCAAGTGCTCTATGAGGACCAGACACTTCTTTGGGAGATTGCCTAACAGACAAACTCAAACTAAGTGCACCGCAGTAGGGGAGCGACCAGCCCCGTCACGACGGCGGGAACAGAGTACATGCCCCTGGGCATTGAGAAATTCAGGACCAAGATCTGACAGCAGGAACTCTATAGCCCCAGTGACTCACCGCCGGCTCTCCCATGCTCCTCTGACTCACCTGGCATGCCCCCGAGATGGAGCGTCTCTTTGGTATCCGCTGAGCGAGTCTGGCTGGGTCCCACTGTGTAGTTTCGATCTGTGTCCACGTCCAGCTGGATCACGTTTTTGCCTTTGATGACTTAGAGAGAAACCAAAGTCAGCGGCGCGATCTCCCCATTAGAGCGGGCCAGAGGGCGGCACTGCTGTGTCGCAGCAGCTTTCAGGGTTTGAAACGTGCTTTTGTTCCAAACGAAACCAAAACTTTTCAAATGATTTTGCGACACCGAATTGTGCTGCAAGGTCTGATTTTGGCTCAAAAGGGTCAGCGCCCCTCCGTGGAAGTGACTGGCGAGCCCCTCCCATCAAAAATATCATTGAAATGGATACATGGCGGCAAAACACACCGGCTCCAGCCAAGCAGCATATTTCCACCAAAAAGGCTCCAACCGGCTCTACTTGCAACTCGAGCCAGCCAGGAGAGGTGGGGAGACTGAACCGAGAGCACTGCAGAGAACAGTGCTGCCCCCGGCCGGCAGGCACACCGCCTTCGGAGCGAGTGGCCTATCTACAGGAGACAGCCGAGGCTCCAGAGAGCAGTTCTTAGCTCAAAATGCAATGGGACTCATGAGACGTGCAGCATTCATCTCCTGCTCTGGCATGCTGACGGGGCAGAGGAGAGGCACCGAGAAGAGATGCTCCAGGACTGTGCACAGAGTGCCATCAGCTGAGAACCAACATGGCTCTGGACGGCCTCACTCCCTGGCTACCAAGACACAGGGCCAGATTTTCAGCTCCTTGTAGCCGCCCGGCATGCTGAACTCTTCTGACCACTCAGAACAGTGCTAAAGAGGAGCAGAGATCCCTGGAAACCTGGCCCCAGTTCTGAGCCCCTCTGAAAACCCCAGCCATGGAGTCTCACTGCAGCATTCGGAGACTCAGTTTACATGCAACTCCCCATAACAAAAGGGAGGGTTTAGAAGTGCTAACTGCTAAGGCAGGCAGTGTAGCTAGTGGTTAGAGCAGGGAGCTGGGAATCCGGACACCTGCTTCTCTTCTATGCAAGTCTGTTATTAATGTGTACGGTGCAAAGCACTGAACTTGCTGTAACTCATTATTTCCTCACCTGTTAAATGGAGCTAATAATATCAAAT
The DNA here is from genome assembly GCF_965140285.1 of Lepidochelys kempii. Classification (NCBI taxonomy): domain Eukaryota; kingdom Metazoa; phylum Chordata; order Testudines; family Cheloniidae; genus Lepidochelys; species Lepidochelys kempii. Next base: position 8,536,472 of record NC_136392.1, on the reverse strand, counting down.
AATTAATCCCTCCCTCCCAGTGACAGCCTTAATTACTGTTTGTACAGGGCTTTGAGATCCTCAGATAAAGGGCACTAGCGAAGCGGAAACGGTTGTCAGAGGCCTTAAAAATGCCACCGATTTCTTAATACAGGGAGCAGTCGCAAGTTTTGAACACAGCTCTTTCCAGCTGCGCCTGCAGCCTTGACCGCAGTCAACCCTGCAGGAGGGCAGCAGAGGGAAATCCGAGATTCCTACGGCCCCGTGGGATGCAAAATCCCTCCCAACAGTAATAGTGGCTGATTACTGGTTGCCATCTCACCTGCTATGCTGTGCCACTGACCATCACAGAGTGATGGACGGGCCACCGACGTGGAAAACTCCCCAGCCCCAGTGTTTGCTTTCACTGTGACCTAATGAAACAACAGAGCCAAGTTTAGACAGTTTTGGGCTTAACGGTGGAATGTGAGGGATGGGGGAAGGGCCCATCCCTGTGGTATCTGAGCACCTTCCAGAAGGACATTAAGTAATGTGACTGGAACATCTCCCCTCTGGCTCCCTCTCCCTGGGATGAAGGCTAAGTGCTGATTTTATTCTTTACCCCAGCTAAGGAGCCCTCCTGGGGACAAGCTTTTCCGAAGATGAGCCCCAGGACATCTCTCCTGAGATATGAGAGCAACAAGAGACCTGCTCAAGAAGCTTCCCAGTCAGGAGGGCAGTGGGACGCAGCCGGGGGCAGGCAAAGGGAGGAATGCATCAACTGCTCAGGTTTTAAGGCCCCGCGGTGTGATCAGCCAACCCTCGTTCCACGTGTGCGCTGACAGCGCCAAACGGGCTGCCTCCTCCAGGTAGCCCCAGAGGATCTGAGCTAGAAATGGGCAGGAGGAACTGGCCGGTCGGGCAGGATTTCCATCAGCTGCGTCTAGGCTCACCCCCTGCACCAAAGGGCCACTCTGAACATCTGTAGCCCTTGGGACTCTGCACCAACCAGCCCCCAGCACTCACCACCAGCCAGCCGCGCCCTGCTGACGTACCTTTGTGTCATCTGCGTACAGAGTGAGGTAGTGCTTTCTCTGTGTGCCCATGTGGAAAATCAAGGCAGAGGCACTCCGGGGCCGGATATCCAGTCTCAGCTCCAGGTCCTGCCCCATCGCCACAGAGTCGGCTGGAAGGGGAAACGGGAGCCATCAGGGATGGGGAGTGCCCAGTGCCATTCTGGAAGAAGAGGCTATGGGTGCCTCCCAAGGTGAAGGGCCAAACTGCTTGGGAAAGCACCCATCCGGGCCATATCATGGGGAGGGAGGGTTCAAGGGATCAGGGAGCCAGCTAGTCTGATACCTAAAGTCATGTATCCACCCTCTGCAGCAAAGAAGATGCCACTCTCCAGAGCCCCCTCGTAGCAGGGCGTCACTCCAAAGACGCGAGAGGGGGAGTCCAGGGGTTTCCCATCCAGTTTCAAGTTCTTCAGGCAGCCGCTAAAGCTGGGGACAGAAGTATCCTGGAGAGAGAGGGAGAGGGCCAGGATTGACGAGCGCTCGCAGGCCTGGCCCGTTACCTGTCGGCACAGGGCATGGGTGGGAAACGCATGTGGCCAATAAATGGGCTGGAGGGCTTCTCCTCCAACCCACCAGCCACTCCTGGGATTAGTTTTATTGCGGCCTCCTCTTCTGCAGCTCTAGGCTCCCTGACAGGACAAAGGAACAACCCCACAGCTGGACAGAGACCCCCGCCCCATCACAGCAGTCGGCCATTCCCTACAGTCCAGGTCTCCTGGCTAAGGACTGGAGCCAGCACCCAGTGATGCTCAGAGAAGCCCTTCTACTGACTGCCCTGGCTTTGGTCAGGCCCCAGCCTCCCAAGAGCCCCTTATGCCTGGGGAATGAGGGGAGGGAACAGTGGTAAGACTGAGTTGTGCGGACAGAGAGCCCACTACTGTCCTCTGCAACCTCTTGGAGCGGGGAACAAAGCCACCAGAGAACAGCTCCATCAGCACCTAAGAGCGTCTCCAGGAAACTCAGCAGTGTGTGATTCATGGCACTGAAGGCAGCTGGCAAATCTAACAGCACAGCATGGATGCCTGAGCATCACTTGGGCTGGTACTCCTTGGCACTAAGGCCCCTTTATGCCGTTCTGGCAGGGAAGAGGGGACTTAAGCTAAGGGGTCCTGAGGCCCTGTCCCTCTGCACCAGGTGCACTAGGGTGTGGGTGGACAGGCTCAGCCCAGCAGGATCCAAGTGTGGAGGGGATCCAGGTGTGGGGCAATCTGCGTGCGGGTGGCTCAGTGGGAGATCTGGATGCACAGGGGCTCATTTGGGGGTTCCAGGTGTGTGTGCTGTGCCCACCGTCTGGCCCCTAGCAGGGCAGCAGGGCCTGGGTGCAAATGAGAATCTGGGCAACTCTCCCCACAGCTGCATTAGCTTAATTTTTGCCTGGTAACTTTTACCACTTTGCACAATGCGGTCACAGTGGGAGGAGGCCGAGACAAGCCAAGAGACTCCAAGGGCTGCCAGCCAGACTCATCTGGGAAGGCAGTGGTGTGCAACAGGGGTCCCCTGCCCTTGCCAGACGAGGGAGGACACCCGGTATAAAAACTATTCCTGCAGTGAGCTGGGATAGCGTGACCAGGCTCCAGGAGTCCTTACTGGAACGTGAGCCTTGGCTTTTGCAGCAGGAGCTCCCCCCACATAAAACGGGCTTTGAACCAGAAAGTCTCCAGCAGTAGCCACCACGCCATTCTGAGTTCTCAGGCCATCGATGACCAGTTGAGCCCTGCTCCCATCTCTGCCGAAGAAGACCTGCAACAAGCAAGAGTTACACACTGCGTGGTAAGCTGGGTCCAGAGCAATAACCGCTTGTTTCTACCCATACACATGGTTTACTAAGCCCATGGTCCAGCTGGAGAACCCAGCTTTGGCGAGGGAGAAGAATCAGACTAAATTTGGGAAGGGAGGGAAGGCGCCGACATGCTGGAGGATGTAATGGTCAGGCAATGAAACCCTTCTGGCCTCAGAATCGATGGGGGTCCATGATTCCGAAGGGCTCTGATTAGCACCTCGATCAGGTCGTCAGAGGTGCACGACCATAGCCACCAATCGCAGTGATGGAAGGGAGACTGTCTATTTGAAAACATGACCCCTCCCATCATCCACTTTGCTCTCTTCAGACACCCCACGCCTCTGCCAGATGGGTGGGGATTAGAACCACGTGGGCAGCCTCAAAACAGCTGCCACCTGAAAAAGAACATTAGCTTCAACAACGCAAGAAAAAGAAGCTGCCACAAATACGTTCCCTGCTGGCCACCCTATCGTGGGTGGAATTCCTGCCCCTCCGTGGCACTGCTCCGAGATGCAGAATGGGCAACAAGTGAAAAGTTTAGGGCTAGAAAAGGGAGCTTTGCGTGCCATGCATTTCGCCCTCCCAAGTACCAGCCCAGCTGTCCCTCTGCTTACTGTGTGCCACCTGCCGTCATGGTACTTGTCTTTGCTCCGGATTCTCAGTTTATTCCCATTGAGATCTGCCAGGAACACGAAGCGGCCACTGGAGACGAAGAGGGCCATGAAGGAGCCCTGCAGTTTGCTGGCTACGTAGAACAGCAGCCCACTGGATGAGTTCAGCCTGACGTCCATGGAGAAGTGGGACCTGCAGAACAAGAGGGGCTGTTCAGGGACACAGTCCCCCCCACCCCACCTCTGCAACGAGAGCTTACCACCAACATGCCCCCTGCTACAGCACCTTCCAACTGAGATTGCCAGGAGCTTCCCGACCCTCACACACCCCACAGAGCGGGTTAAGAATTATCCCGGTTATCAAGAGAACTGAGGCACAGAGAGTTTAAGGGCCCGATTATTAAAGGGATTTAGGTGCCTAAAGACGCAGATGGGTGCCACTGTCGAGTGCCATTTTCAAAAGTGCCTAGGCCCCTAAATACCTTTAACAATCTGGGCCAAAGTGACTTGCCACTGATTCCCATCAGGGAGTCTATGGCAGACCCAGGGCCAGCCCCCAGAACTCCTGACTCCTAGCCTGGTGTCTTCATCACCAGCCCGTGCTCCTCCGCAACGGGTGGTAGAGCAGGGTTTGGGTGTACGGAGACAGGGCAGACACAGCACACTCACCTTTCGCGGAAGGACGCTGGGATGTCATCGAATTCCACACGGCTCGTGGAGGATCCTCCAAACCGGAAGGCACCTTTAGCAGCTTTGGGGTGCCTGGGTAACTGGCAGGTCCTGTCCTGGTAATGCCTGCGGTCTTTCAATGCAGCCTTGCTTGGCACCTACAAGAGAACAATTTGGAAAAGAAAGGGTCTGGGTAAGAAAAGCTACGGCTGCATTGTGGAGGACTTGGGCACTGTCTGCCAACACACACAAGACCAATGCATTGACCCTGTGCCTGCCACCATTGTATCTAGTGCCCATATAGGCCAAAGCCACCCCTGCTCAGGATTATCTGGGCTCACAGAGGGAAGAGCTGGTTTGCTTTTTTCTGTTTTGCCCAAAGGTGCATTGAGTGTCTCTCTACTGCCTCTTCATAGCAGACCCCAAATTACCCCCTCTCCCTTTCCTAAAACTGCTGCCACCCAACTCACAGCTGGGGAGCGTCCCCCTGGGGAACACAGAATCACCAATCCCGGAGTGGCACTGACTCTGCAGGGCACAGTCCCAGACCAGTTGGAAGTGTCCCCCACACCAGTGTCCCTCATTGGGTGACCATGGGACACACTGGGGCCTGGGAAGGCAGAGTGGGCTCCTGGGAATGCAGAGCCCCACCAGTCGTCATGCAGCCCAAGTGCCAGGGGGTGCAGTGCCCGGGGCTGGAGGACAAAGCCAGGAGCAAGGAAGAGCGGAGATGGACTGAATGGGTCGGGGAGTGCAGCTCCAAGGCAGCTCCTCTGCTGTCCACACCCAGGCGGTTAATGTCAGCTCAGAGTACGGCGTCATGTTTCACCCACAGGAACCACAACTACAATGGCAGGCAGGAGTTGGGAGGTTCCCTATCCCCGGCCCTGCCCCATTTCCAGCCATCAACTGACTGCACCCTTAAGCCACCAGTCCACAGCTCGGCTAGGAGATGGGAGCTGAAGAGTGGAAAGAGAATCCAACACCTTTAGTTTCCGCCTGTCCTCCTTCAGAGACACTCTCAACTGCTGCGGCTGCTGGTCCCATGGGCAGCTCATGGTCACGTTGAAGCTCTCTGTGTTCTGCTGCAGGTCCACAACCATCTGCGGGTCCAACTTCCTATTGCACAAAGGAAACAGGTCTCCATCCATTACTGTGGGGGAGCCCCGGGGTGGCACATCCAGAGCAGGTGAGCAAACGCCAGGTGCGTCAGGCACCTCAGCACATCAGGAAGGCGCAGGGGGAACCAGGGTTACAGACGGACTGGGGGAAAGGCTAAATGAGCAGATTGATTTGGGAGGGGAAGGGACCAAAGGTGCAAATTAACCAACCCTGGCAGCACACCGCACTCACCGCTTCACAAAGACATTCCCGATGCAGCCCGTCAGGTTGCTAAGAGCGCCAGCCCCTGGCAAACCGCCCAGTTGAAACAGCATCTGCTCCTCCTGGCGCCTATGCCTCCTGTAGCGATGGGCCCCTTGCTTGGGCCCTTGGAGCTGGTCATCTATGTAAAGCCGAACCCTGCAATGGGAGCATGACTAGTGATTCGTTCGGCCCAGGTGCCCCCTGCGACGAGGCAATGCCTACCAGCGGCGAGAGTGCTGCTCTACCGGATGACTGGAACGTACCCCGTGGCGTCGCTGTAGATGGCGACGTAGTGGCTGGCATCATCCGCGTAGGCATGTTTTGTGGTGAGTTCAGTTTTCAGAACTGTCACGGCTACTCGGCCATTCTTCAGAGACACCTGACAACTCCCTTCCTGAAAAGGTAAAAATAACCCCTCGCACAAGAGCTGGGCATAGCCGAACGACTACAAGGAAACCAACGGCCATTTGCCCTCCTGGCGTGACTTCCCTCCCAGGACACCCAGCCAGGCTCAGAGTTATCAGGGTGATGTCACAGCAAGTCAGGAAGACGTGGCCCCAGGCGGAATGGGAAGTGAGGGTTCCTCATGCCTGGGGAGATCTATTTCCAGGAGAAGTGCCAGAATCCAGCTTTCCATGCTAAGGGATTGGAGAGGATTTTGCGGCTCCAAAAGATGCACCGGGAAGGGGCAAGAGAGGATCTACTAACATTGCGTTTCTAAACAGAGACCCTTCCCCGCCCCCTTCCCTTTACTGTTCACTCACCACTGGAACAAACTCCTCCCTTTCTTTGAGAGAGTAATAGAAACCTCCTGCCGTACACCCAGGAGATACGGCTCACATGATCCGCCATTCTGAACTCCCTGCTTCAGCTGTTACTACCAGCCAAAGACCTTTGAACTCATGCAAGAGCTCACCTGCTCCCTGCTGGGATTCCTGTTACAGTCACGCCTCTCCGGTGAGGCAGCAATTGGGGCTGAGGGTGGGGCTTTTGGGGTGAGCAGGATGCCGAAGGCTTTGTTGTCACAAGAGCATCCCCCTCCCCTCCTCAGCCCTGCTCAATGAACCCTGCTTGCAAGAGCCAGCTGAACCACAGCCTCAAACAGAAGCAGCTCGGGGCTCAGAAACGTGCAGCCCCCTTCGAGGTGAAGCACAGGCCGCACTGTGATGGGGGGCGGGGGGCAGCAGAAGTGCACTGCAGTCCTACCGCTGTGCTGTGGGAGTACAGCAGGCCGTTGCTCTGGCTCGTTCGGAAGCTGAAGCCTGTGTAGAAGTCCTGCAACGAGGGCACATTCTTCAGAGACAGCGTCAGGTAGCCATGGCCGTGGAATTTAACCGAGCGGGCCACCTGCAGGAGGCAGAGAAGGAAAACGCAATGACAGGGCGTTTCCCCATTTTACAAGTGAGCCAGGCAGCCACAGCAAGTTGATCCGTGCCTCAGTTTCCCACTCAGTAAAATGGGGATAACAGCACTGCCCTACCTCCCAAGGGGGTTGTGAGGATAAATACAGTAACGGCTGTGCAGTGCTCAGGCCTGGTCTACATGTAAACATTATTTGACTTGGCTACGCCGGTCAGGGGTGCGAAGAACCTTCTCTCTCTCACCGACGTAGCTATGCCGGCCTAACCCCCAGTGCAGACACAGCTCTGTTGACAATGGAACCCTTCCATTGCATAGCATCCGTCATTCTGGGAGGTGGTGTTCCTGACACTGGGGGCCAGGCAAGTACCACAGATACGGGGGGGGGGGGGGATGTGTGTATGTCACACATGGCGGTATGCGTTTCCTAACGGTTTACTCAGCACTGGTACTAGCTGCAAAGAGCTGCTCTGACTCGCCTCCGGGCTGGGTCTCTGCACTGAACGCTCAGTGGGATACTTGTTTTATGGCAATGTAAGCGAGAGGAGAATTGGGCCTTTAATGCCGCGAGGCAGACAGCTCTGAGATCACGGCTCCGCAGCGTTTCCTTTGGATCCTTTCTACAGCTGCAGGCTGTATCTCCTCCTGGAGATACCGGGTCAGAGGGTCAGGCAGCACGCATTGACGCAGACTGCCTCGCACCTGACCCCAGGGGCAGTGGAGAGAATTACCAAGTGCAGTACCAGGACAGAAGTGCCCCACTTACCAGGAGGTCCGAGGTGCAGCCATAGCTCACTCCAACTGTATTCATGCGTTTTAGGTCAACGTATTTGCCGAGTGCCTTCAGGCCCTTCATGCAGCCCCGGATCGAACCTCCTTTGGGGAAGATGGCCTTCAAGCTGAAAGGGGGGAAGGGGCTGTGTTAACAGGCCTGTGTCACGCAGGAGCTCAGACTAATGGCTCCTTCCGGCCTTGATATCTATGACCAAACAGACCTGGCTCCAAGGGGAAATGTTCTACTCTGGGGCTGGGGAGATAAATGGCGCCTGGAGCATGTGTCAGCTCCAAGTAGGGTGACCAGATGTCCATGGATGACCTCGTGCAAAGGGCAACAGGGAAGTTAAGTCACTGGAAATAAACAGGATGCAACTAAGAGCTCAACCTGCTTCCCCTCTGCAAGGAGCCCTGGTCCTGTCCATTACCAGGAAGAGACTTCTGCCTCATTTACAGGAGGAGAATACAAATCTCTGAGCTCATAGACTATCAGAGTTGGAAGGGACCTCAGGAGATCATCTAGTCCAACCCCCTGCTCAAAGCAGGCACCATCCCCAATTTTTTTTGCCCCAGATCCCTAAATGGCCCCCTCAAGGATTGAACTCACAACCCTGGGTTTAGCACTGGCTTGACGGCTCGGACAGGGCAGGCAGTCACCTAGGTATAGTGGCTAGCACACGAAGACTGTGGGGCTGAGCAGTTATATGTATCTGGGGAGGGGGCAGGGGAGATTACGGTACCCATCACATGAATCTTCACGGAAGGATGCTGAAGCAAATCAGGAGAAAGACCTTTTCCTCCCTTCAGAAAGCAACCCTGCCCCCTTCAATGACTCTCCCCCGGCAGGCTAGGACTGTCACCTCTCGGGCAGCAGGAGCACAGGCATGCCCCCCAGGTAGTAGGAAACGGCATTCTCCAGGGAGTTCTCATGCTCCACCATGAAGATTGTGTGTCGCTCCAGCCGCACTAAGATGCGCTTCTTGGAACTCATGGTGAGGAGGAAAATCTGGATCTGGAGTCAAAGAGGAAAATGATAAATAAACTTCTGCACCCTCGGGGTACGGGTTTATCCCCAGTGGAGCAGCGCATGAGAATGAGTCAGCTCCACAGCGCCAGGACAGGGTCCCAGCGCCTGCAGGACTTGGTCTGTCCTGTACTGAGCATCTATGTACCAGGAGCCCTGTTCACGCCATGGGAGAAACAGTGCCTACAAGTGCCACGCTTACGCTTTGGGTTTCCATAGTGAAGCGCTGAGGGAGAAAAGCAAGCGGCAGGCTCTGCTGCGAGCAGACACCGTGGAACTGAGAAGGTCTCCTCCAAACGGCCAGGTGTGGTACCAGCTAGATCAGGACAGGCACCTCCTGCTGCTGCCAGGCCCCCCCACTTCTAGATCCCAAGCGGAGATCGCTCGTCTAGAAGCCCAGGGAAACACCAACCCTGGGGTGGAGCATCTCCGGCCCTGAATTACCGCTTTGTTCGTGGTGCTGCTGACGGTGAGAGACATGGGGTCACTGCTGGATGCTGCCATCTCAAGGCCCTCCTTGAAGTCATAGTAAAGCACCAGCTTTCCATCCCGAACAGCCAGACACAGGAACTGGCCCTGTGGGGAGGGTAAGACAAGTCCAACTCAGTCTCTTGGTGCACTGAGGTGACAGTTCCCCCAGCAAGGGATCACAGCGTTTGAAACCAGAGCGCCATCATCACTCCTTGCGGATAGGACAGGAATGATCCAGGGCCCGATCCTGAGCCCAGCCTCCCCTTCAGCACCTGGGATTTGTGGGAGAAAACCACCATAGCCAGAGTCTGCACCAAAAATCCGTTTGGGTGTGTCGGGAGTTGGGCAGGTAACTGTGCAACTGCAGCAGAATCTCAGGGACTTTGTCGTCACATAGCAATCCTTGTCCCCACAAAGCACAGAACGGAAAGGCAGGCGGGGCTGGCAACACCCACCTCCCAGCGGCAAAGCCAGCCCCACCTCTGGCTAGGAGGAAACATGGTCCGGCTCTTCAGAAGGGGAGTCCGTCCAGCACAGCGCACAGATGGGCGGCAGGGCTCAGTGCTCCCTGGGCAGGGCTCCCAGAGGCTTTCTGCTCCTAAAAGCAGCTTTTTTTATGATTGAAATGAGAACATCCCCTTTGCCAGCTGGCTGCGTTGGGCCTGGAACCTCCGGTGGCTTTTGAAGCACATTGCGAACATACGGCTCCCCAAAAGCCCTTTGCCTCGCTCCGAATCCTGTGAAAACCCTCGTCCTCTTGCAGTGCTTTTGCACCTTCTTGTGCCGAGTGCCTGTCCTATGACGTCACGTCTGCCAGAGCTGCAGGCTCCTTCAAGCAAGGGCTTTGTCTTTTTAGCACCATTTCTGGGCTCCTAAACCATGTGGACTACAGAGTGAATCGGCTCGTGCCTTAGACAGAATAATAAGATTCAGATGCCCACCCCCGTTCCATTGACTCACTCAGTGTATGTAAACCCCCCAGAGATGAACAAAGGGACAAATGCGGGAGGGGGACCTGCCTGATGCTCCAAGAAGAAGAGAATCCCGTTGTAAGAGACCACACGAATTTCCTGTTCAAAGCGCTTGGTCGAGCCGATCTGGCTCTCAAATTTGATTTCTGCGTAGCCAGTACCATCAAAGTAGGAGCCATCTGTCAGCCAGGGATCTCCTGTGGATTTGGACCTGAACAAGGCAAGAGAAAGAAAAGGGGTTACAGGCTTTTAGGGGTGGGGAAGAACTTTTAACAAAAATTACTACAGTCAAACTCAGGCAAAGGTTTAACTGAAAGTCACCCCCTTCCCGGTGACTATCTCGGCACCCTTCTAAGCTCTGGAGGGGCAGGAGACGTTCCCACCATGCTGAAGGCAGTGCAGTGAGTTCTTGTACCTTGCACAGGGTTTGTCAGCAGCTGTGTCCAGGTGGAAGGTGCGCTGGAAGTTGTATAGACTCACCACCTCCTCATTCAGCGTATCCATCTCGATGCAGCCCCGGTAGCTGGGGTAGCGCAGCGTCCCTGGAGGCTGAAGAAGAATGTCACTGTCTACGGCTACAAGTTTTTAGGGTTAGTTTAATCCAGCGGGGCAGATCCTGCCTTCCTGAGCATTCAGCTCTCACTTTAATGTAGGGGAACCAAATAACTAACAGGCAAAGAAAGCAAATGCCTCCAAACAATGCTAGGTATTAAATGGAATGAGCTTATAACAAATGCCGAGATTCAGCAGAGAGCTCAACAACCCCTTATCTCTAATATTATCCAGAAAAGATGGAAACACCTGGGTCATGTGATAAGGATGAAGCCAGAGGCCCTGCCATGGCAGATGTGCTTCTGGTCAGCTGGGGGAACATGTACAAGGGGCTGGCCAAAAGAATCCCCCCATCCAACTGTATTTAGAGAAAGAAATCTGATGGACTTCACAGCAGAGGACAGGCACAGAGCGGCTCGGGACAGAACGGTACAGCAGGGCCACCTCTGTTCATTTATTTGATAGCTACCTTCCAAACATGAGCGCAGCCCCCTGTGGTTTGTGCCACTCACAAGGGGTGGAGAGGGAGCCAGAGCTGTGTCTGATCCAGGGAACAAGTGCTCAGTGGGGACAAACCCACACAGACCCAGGCCTGTGAAGCCAGGGAGCAAGGGGGAGGAACAGAGGGAAAAGGCTCTTTGTGGTATCGCAAATCCTGGTCCAGTGGAGACACAAATGTGCCCACAGGTGTAAACGGAGTCAACTGAGGATCAAAGAATCCAGGAACCCCGTCTCCGCCCGCTCTGCTGCATTAGCCCATCTCACCGTGAAGCTGGTGGGGTAGCCCCCCACATAGAAGACCACGTTGTGCGGCTCGAGGTTGAGCAGCCCCTGCTCTCCTTTGGCTATGCTGTCTCCTTTCGTCTCATGCAAGGTTTGCTTCTCCACGGTCACAGACATGTGTCCATACTGCAGGATCCTGTCCCCCGAGATCACACAGTCAGTACAAGGGGACGAGAGAGCCAGGCAGACGGGGAGTCCCTCTCCACACCCAAACCTCCCCCTCAGCTCTATCCGACAGCATGAGACTCACCATACTGAGCCCCCTGCAGAGAATGGGCTAAATTCTCCCTGGGTGAGCCCAGGGACTGCAGTGCACTTAAATTGGAGCATCTCAGCATAGTCAGCAAATCACAGCAGCTCCAATGGGCTTTAAAGCCTGTACCCATGAGGTGAAATGCTCATCTGGGGGAGGCAGACTCCCGTAGTGGAGCTAGGCACAAGAGTTGCCTCATTGCCCAGGAAGGCCTTTCTCTGCTCTCCCTTCCCCAGCACCTGCAGGATCTGATTAGTGCCAAGCACTCCCTTAGGCATGTGTGCGTGGGGGGAGAAGAGAGATGGGGGGTTGCATTTTGGTTCTTTCGGGTGAGATTTTATCCTAAAGTCCTGGCCACCTTTCAAAGTCCCATGGCACTGCTAGGCCGTAGCTGAATAGTGTCACCTGCAGGCTTACAGTGGACTGGGACCCTGCCCTCTGATTAAATCCTGACTCTGCATTACATGCCACACACCAACATTTCTTCTGTGTCCACTGGATGTGGGGTTGTTCTTCTCTTCCTGCACGCTGCTAACCAGCTGCTGCATTTCGCCCTGGAGATGGCTGCGTTTTAGTGAAGGGAGCCCTGCGGTATCCTTTACTCATCTCACCAGGGAGAGGAGAAGTTTAAGTAATGTGTGACTGTAAGGGTGAAAGATACTGTGACCCAAAACTTCCTAATGTCCGCCGGCAAAGGGGCACAGAGAAGACGCAGAGAGGTTACAGGTATCTGCCGAGTCCAGCTCATACATTCTAGTTCACCAAAGAGGGCCATGTGAGGTCTCTAATAAAAGCTTGTATCATACTGATCCCCATAACTGTTGCGACATGAATGTGTGGATGATACTTAAGGAGTTGTGTATATGTACTGTGACAGGCTGTCACCAACCAGAGGTGAGAAACTGGTGTCCCGTCAGACCAGAGATGTTTACCCATCTATTCATCGAAATGTAAACCGAGTATTGCCTCATTCCCAATCCCCAGCCTGAGCTAAATGCAGATGAAAGACTGAGATTTAACAGGAAGAGAAGAACAGTAGGGAGAAGAGAGCCTTTTCTTGGGGTGCACTTCCAAGGTTTACTGGATTATAACTGGGGGAAAAGGAGAACACCCTCTTATCCTGCACCTAGGAAGTAAACAGACAGTGCATTTACATTTATTAAAATGGGACCACAACCAGCCTTGGTTGGAAACGCTGCACAAGGCTTTGGGTGGGATGAAGACTGCTTTAGACAGGAGGTTAACCTGTTAAGTTAAATTTAGTCTCTAGAAAGAGTGTGTTGATTTTGTTTTACATGTAACACTTCTGTTTCCATTATCCTTCCTCACTGGAATATTTGAATCTCGGTTAATAAACTTATTCCTGTTTTCACTACAAATATATCTCAGTGTTGTGGGGCTGTACATGGGGTTGATCCTGAGCTGAATCATACAAGCTGGTGTGTACGCTGTTCAGTGGTATTTCTGAGTGTGTTCAGTGGAGAAGGGACTGGACTACAGAGGAACACGTCAAAGGGGCTCAGGGACTGGGGTGCACCTATTGTTAACCTGGAAGGCAAAGTAAAGGCTGGCATAGTTGGAAGATTGTTTGGGTGGCCAACAGACAGGAGGTGTCAGGGAGTTGGCACCCAGTTAAGCACTAGGAAGTGTCCCTCTTGCTGGAGCCCAGGATGGCCGAGCGGGTAACAAGGTGATTCACTTCGAGAACTGTCACAGATGCGAATGCAAAATTACTCTCTCTCGCCCTCTCACTTCCACTTTGCAAAGTCTCCCTCTGCTGCTTTAGTTTTTCCTCTAGCTCAGCCGGCTATGCGAGTGGCTTGTGTGGATTTTGTACCTGTTGATGCTGATTGCAGCAAACTGCTCTCCGATCTCTTCATCAACTGTTAAATAGGTAGGTTCTTCGTCCCCAAGTTTATAGATCCACTGCACCTTGCGGTCTTTGAGCACGATACCCATGTAGTCTCCTTTGGCCTGAATGCACAGAGCAAACAATCCAAAGGGTTTGCAGCGAACCCATCCAAAAAAGGGGAAATCACTGAGGGAGTTTAAAGTGATGCTCTAGGGGCAAGTCAGCTCTCAGGAGTTTTACAGCTGAGTGCAAAGTCTTCCAGGGGATTATTGGAGGCCTAGCTCCAACCAAAGGACACAACATACAAACCAGATACTCTCACCCCTCAAAAAACAAACACTCAAGTGCATGCAGAGCCCAGCACCTGCACATCAGAGGGATGCGCCATTGCAAGGGCTAGGATCAAAGCAATGTGGTGTTCACGTCGCAGTGGGAACGTGCGTGGGCTGGAGGCTCACTGTTACCTTCACACACAGTCCAGTGGCTCTCCTGTAAATGAGCAGCATCTAGCCCTGGGGGCGGCGTGGCCCAGGCGATTGCTGTCTCCTACCATACTCTGCCAGGGCCTCTGTGAGGGGACAGCAGCCCCCGTGCTCTGCCCTGAGGAGGGCTTTGTCCCCTCTCCTCTCAGTTTGAATTCAATAATGTTTGACAGTAACAGTGGGCACCCTGCTCCCACTATCAGTGCCTGAAACCTTTACAAGCAGTAGGGAGAAGCTGGGTGAACGGAGACAGCTGGCTTAGATATTCACTGGCTGAATGCAGCATATAAGACCTTCCTGATACGAGACTTTCGCACCCCATCCAGAGCTCTGCACGGCCATCCATCGCACACTTGTTCCCCATCTGGATCACTCAGCCCAAGCTCTGCCTGCTGCACAGGTCCCTCTCCCACTCCTGTGTTTGGACGGGCAGCTCTTACCTCTTTATTGCCCAGGTACAAGACAAACTGTCCCGTGTCGGCCCCATCCTGACGCCGCTGCCTGGGTTTGGGCTCCGGGTTCTGGATGTAGAACTTGAGGGAGGTGTAGGCGGCCAAATCCTGCAGGTCGCTGGGAGTCCGGACCTGGATGCCCGAGGTGCCGTTGAACTTCACTGGTACCTTCACCTAGAGGTGGAGAAATCAAAGCCAGGCTGACAGAAGCAGCTCATGCAGCCTGACTCCTCATTTACGATGGCAGTATTTGCTACCGGTCCAGGCAGAGTCACGTTTAGGGTACGTCTGCACTGCAATGAAAAACCTGCAGCATCAAGTCTCAGAGCCCAGGTCAGCTGACTTGGGCTTGCGGGCCTCATGGAGCAGGGCTGAAAACTTCAGTGGAGATGGGCAGGTGAGAGCCTGCGCTCTGAGACCCTTCCTCCTTGCGGGGTCTCAAACGCTGGGCTCCAGCCCGAGCCCAAACATCTACACTGCAATTTTACAGCCCCCCTCAGCGCGAGCCCGGGCCAACCGCGGGTCTTTTCTTGCACTGTAGACTGATGCTTAGATGCAGAGGGCAGGTGATTTTTTTGGTTCACTTGCAGAACAGATCAAGAAAAAAAAATTCACTTTGAGTCAACCTAAAACTAAAAATTGTTGAATTTTTGGGTGAACCAAAAAGTTGAAAAAGACCCCTGTATGTAGATTAGAACAAAACTTTTCTTTTTAAATTTTATTTAAAAATCATTTGAGATTTTTTGATGCAAATGTCAGACAAAAAAATTGAAATGTTTTCTTTCAAAACTGTCAAAATGAAACATTTTGATTTTGGAGGGATTGTTTTTGTTTGTTTCTCTTTGGCCCAGAACTAGATCAGTGAATTTGACAAGTTCGCAAAATGTTTCAGTCGACCTGAATCTGTATTGTTTGGCAAATAAAAAAAAAAGCGCTTTGCCTGAAATCTTTTGCCCAGCTGTACTTAGAAAGCCAAGATTTAACCATGACAAAGTACTTTTATGGAGGCTCTGAAGGGGAGATCCATAAAGACCATGTGGAGCCTGCTGCAGATTTGGAGGGGCCCGGGGAGAGCACAAAGTGTACAATCAAGACTCTGAATCATTCTTCCCTACCCCCTCAAATGGATCCCCCCCAATATCTGGACTTCAGAGCAATCCCTGCTCAACCCCCATTTCCACAGCCTTGAAAATCAGTTTTTAAAACTGCCCTACGTGATGCCAAAAGAGGAACAAAGTTTCAGCATGCTTTGCCTTCCTACAAAATCAGTCAACCTATTTTGGCCAATCAAGACCCAAACCAAACTCAGGGGCTCCCATGAAGCCTTGCAGAAAGCAGCCTAAGGGAGGTTTGTTCAGTGCCTGCCTGTGCTAATTAGAGCCACGAGGGGTTCACCTTTAGAGCCGCCGCAGGCCAGCACTCTCACATATACAGCCCTCTCCCGCAAGCCCCTACCTTGCTAGCAGCATTTCTGGCCTGCGTGATCAGCTGGCGGATTCGCACGATGTTCTCGGACACAGTGGAGTTCTTATTCCTCCTGCTCTCCAGGCCACTCAGCTTCCCCAGCAGCAGCGGAATGGTGCTTTCCAGGTTCGACACTGGCGGGCGTGTTTCAGGGAGGCAAAGGGGAGCAGGGGATAATGATCAGCGGGGTGGAAAGGGATCCAACACTCAGCTATCAGGGGGCGCAAGCCAAAGAAACAGACACAGCGCAGCCATCACAGGGAGTGAAGCAGCGGCTGATGTGCACACCTCTCTTGCAGGACTTGCTGGCAGCATTAACAAAAGTGGCTTTTAAAAACACAGCTGAAAAGTGCATCCAAGCACTTTGTAAGAACATCCACAGCCTGCCCCAGTGGATGACCTGGACTTTGCAAAGATAGGAAATAATAGGGGGACACACAACAGCCTCCCTTTAAACTTGTCAGCAGGGAACAACAGAGACAGAGCAGCACTTAGATACCACAGTGAAGTGCTTCATGATGACAGCAGTGTCCCTGTCCCTTATCTCCAGCACACTTTCCACTGCTAACCCCCCTCTTTACATACCAGACTTCTTGGCGTCTTGAACTGCCTGGTTTAACTCTTCATTTTTAAGGCCTCCATACTGGTCTTTCCACTCATCCAGGTTCTTCTTCATGTTGCTCAATGCATCTTCCACCCTGGCAACCGTGTCGTTGGCTGCTGCAGCTGCAGCCTTGGCATTCTGAATAATTGCCGTGGTGTTATCTTTGAGAGGAAAGGAGACAAGTCTCGTAAACTCAGCAAAGAGCATGAGGGAGGGCAGAGCTACTAGCTTACGGCTGGAGTCAGAAAAACTTAACCAATATATAGGGTCTGGTATATACCTGCAAGGTCACTGGATGGGCAAACCACTGGCTACCTACCATGATCATAGACTGCCCTGTGGGTTAGAAGAGACTACAGCAAGCTTTACTCTTGTGATGTGCAGAGCTCTTGTCTAGAAGAAACTGCCTACAGACAAACCTTGGTCCTTGTCCAGCATGTTCTGTACAGATCGCAGCTGGTTCAGGAGCTGCTCCTTCTTCTCTCGGAGATCGGTCAGTTTGTCCTTGACTGCCTGCAATGTCCCTTTAATAACTGGAATTAGATGTATATAACACGTTAGGTGTTTGTACATCTATCACTCCTCCAAAGCGCATCACACACCATCACTTCCACCCAAAACCCCCTCCCCTCCGTCCCCACCCCCACACAGACACACAGAGTGCTTTCTATCTTTCCCACACAGAACAATTTCCCTGGAACACTTGTGTCCACTGCTGGCCCCTCTCTTACCCTCATTGAGTTTCCTCTGCTCCCTCTTCACGGCTTGCTCCAGGGCACTGCTGTTCGTCTTCAGCTCTTTAGATAGGGTACCAAGATCTCCCGATACAACACTCTACAAACACACAGGACACCTCCTCACTAACTGTCGGGAGCCTGGCACAAAGCGGTTCAGCAGCTGAGCCCTAGAGTTGGAAGAGGACTTCAAGTCCCCATTCCCCAGTCTCAGCAAAGGCTAAATGATAGGCAAATAGCCAATGTTGGTCAGAAAGCATCTGCACCACCTTCAGGCAAGCGTTTTGCTGGGAAGAGGCGTGTGTTTGTGCGTATGCATGGGGAGGGGTAACAGAGAAGAGAAATTGAGACACCAGATGCCAAAGTCATTAAGGCACATCACTTAACGGCTCACTGCCTCAGTTTCCCCATCTGGCAAGGTAGAGATAGCAACAGCTGTCTCACTGCAGTAAGGTCAGGCTGAGCCCATTAGTGTTTGCAAAGCACCAAGATCTCAGATGGAAGGGGTGACAGGAGTGTCGTATATCAGCAGAAAGAGCTGCAGTGTGGCCAGGGAAGCAAAGGGCACTGGGCCAGCTTATTGGAGCCAGGATTTTGCAATGGTGTGTGTGGCCCTGAAGGGAAATTGCATACTGTCAAAGCTTCACCGGCTGCCTCATCGGCGTCTTTGGCTGCCCTCTCAGCATTCTTCACAGCCTTGATGATGCTGGCATATGCGTTGGAGGCATTGATTGCTCGCTGGATAAACCCATCCTGGTTTGCGCCCTGGATACTGCTGCATTTGAAGACAAATAAATAAAGTTCACTGCCAGAAGCCCAGCAGAGCACCAGGGGCCAGATCCAGGCACAGGCAACACACATCACTCTCCTGGGCTCCCCACTTGGAGACCCCCTGTATGTGGGGTTTTCACAGCAGCATGCACTCACAACTGGCTTCCCCATCCTGGGGTCCAAATTTCCCGCTCCCGTCCGCCCCACTCCTGGGTCCAGAGATCTGCAGTGCCCAGTCCATTTTGAATCCCCGTCAGTGCTGACACCAGCTCTGAGAGAGAAGCCCTTCCATGATCCATGGCAGGAAACAGTGGGGTGGGAGTGAGGGAGGATCACTCTTCTGCTTATTGCTGTGCAGAGTGGAAGAGATAGAGAACCAATGAAACAGCACTAATAATGAATGACAAGCAGCATTCGGACATCGATTGGGTCTGAGGTCACCTGATCACATCCTGAAGACGTGACGTGTTCTAGACTCAAATTCGTCCCATTAATGGGTGTCACCGCCACATCCTGTACCAGCACTGTCCTTACCCATATACCTTCTCCATCACACACTGGCTTGCTACCAGAGGGATGTTGGCGAGTGCTGGGCTACAGGTAATCCATCAATTCTTACATGTAAACATTATCCCAAGATGAATTTCAAAGCAGGGACTTCAGCGATCTTCAGATCCCTCCAAGTGCCCCGGAGAGGCCCATCGACCACACATCACCACTTGTTTACACAAGCAGCCGGAGTCCCTCTAGCAAATGTGCTGGACAGCAGGATGCTGAGCAGAGTCAGTGGAGTTACCCGATGGCTGGCTCAGCATCCTTGATCCAGGCAGGAAGGAGAAGTGGAGCAGACTACGAGAGTTCCGGGCCCACACAGGCCGGGGTGAAGCTGGGGCAGCGAGGGATGTTACCTGGAAAGGTTCCGAGCGAGTTCATCCAGGAGCCTAGCGTGCTCCTCAGCGGCTTCGACGACTGGGATCTTACTGCTGGCGGGAGAAAACTTCTTCACCCGCTCTGTCAGGGGGTACCTGGCTCCATCCAGCCGGGCAGCTAGCTTCTCGTACTCCTGCAGAAGGACACGCCCACAAGGGGCATTCACCAACCTTGCCAGCTCCTCACTTCTGGAGGACACTGGACACACACCCAGAAGGTGGACACACACCTGGAACACACACCCAGAAGCTGGGCACACACCCAGAAGGGAGAGACACATTCCGGGGGGCTGGCAGGTGACCAGCACATGGCTGATTTTCCATTGCTAGCACCATGCCCTTCATCCACACCACCATTCTTCCTCCACCCTTCCCCACAGCTATTGCCAACTCCACCAACACCCTTCCCCACCCTCACTGCCTTGTCCCTCTTGATATTGGTGGCACACTTTAGCCCATCTGACACACCTCAACCCAGAATCCACCAGACAAGCCTGAGTGTTTTCATCACTCACCTCCTTTGCATTCTCTATTATCTGTAGAAGATCCGAGACCTGGACCAGGGAGTCCTCAGCCATCTGCAGAGTGTCCTGCACCACCCCGTACTGCTTCTGCAACTCCTCACTCTTTCGCTTGAGACACAGATGGATAGCGTTAGTTAGGAGCTACAGGATCAAGCAACAGACAAGACCTAGATTATACTAGACATTTCTTAGCCGCCGCCAAAGCCATGCACGTCAACCCAATGGCATCAGCTCCTTTGCATTCCTATATGCAAATAAACCCCTCTTTGTACCTGGATCTCCTCAAGGTTGTTCCGATTTAGGCTGTTCAAGTCCTCTGTCTGCCTAGTTTTATTCACAGCCTCATTGAGAGCATCTCGGAGATCCATCAGCTCTGAGCTATATTGAGCCAGTAAGTCTTTGATGCTCTTCACCAGGTCTTGGTTGGATTCCCACTTGCTGTACAGCTCGCTCCTCACACGATGGAGCACTGATGACAGAGAGCACAAGGAGATTGCCTGGAAACTCTTGTTTCCCCAACATTTAAGAGTTCTTTCTGAGTACACAGTGGAAACTGCTCGAAAGGCTTAGGGCCCAATTCTGGTCTCAAAGCACAGATTTTAAGGCTAGAAGGGGACCATTATCACTATCTCCTCTGACCACACAAGCCAAAGAACCTCATCCAGTAATTTTTGCATGAAGCCCATAATTTCTGTTTGAGTTACAGCAAATCTTTCAGAAAGACAAAGACATTCCCTCTTGATTTAAAGCTGCCAAGTAATGGAGAATCCACCACATCCCGAGGTAAGTTGTTCCAATGGTTAATTACCATCCCTGTTAAAAATGTGCACCTTATCTGGATGCATCTAGTTCCAGCTTCCAGCCATCGGATCTCACTGTGCTGTTTTCTGCTAGATTAAAGATCCATTTGCTATCCGAAATCTCTTCCCACAGTTACAGTAGTGCACTTCTGGAGTAATTCCAGTGATGCCAGCGGAGAGAAGAATTTGGCCCTGAGGTTCTTGCAACAGAGTATCGTTTGGTTAGAGTGGTGCATTGCAATGGAGGTTCCCTGGGGAATCACAGGCTCCATGTCTCTCTGAGCAAGGAACGACACACTTCTGTTGTCACCATTTGGGACAATTTACTCAACCAACTGAACACAAGACTTATGAGCATGTATAGGTGCATGTGAGAAAAAAAATACACACACACACACAAACTTAAAACACTAACTACATTTTTAAGTGTTGTCATACAGAACCATTAAGTTAATGAAATTCAAATGCACTTAAACAAATACTAAGCCTTCTGATTGTACATGAACTTGCTTGTACAAAGGAGCTAAATTCTGTTGGAACGAACATTAAAAATCACTGGCGCTTATTAGGACCTTTGCAAATAATTATATTTATTATATATATAATTATATTTATAATAAAAATATTAGCACCTTTGCAATTTGCAAAAGAGACTAAAACGGGACTATCAGTTACTGTCCCCTCATTGCTGGACTGCTGAGGAGGTCGGTACTGGACACTCCTAGCCTGTAAAAGCTAGATGGGCATATTCTGTTCAACAGTGTAACTCTCCAACTGTTGGTGACAGCAACAGGATAACAGCAATGGCATGCCCAATAAATAATGTTTGCAGTAATGCCCTCAAGCTGGGACAGTGTGGAAAAAGAGCCCAAGGAGCACTGCACCTTGGCATTGCCCATCCCCTGTGTCTCCTGAGCTAGACTTACATTTCTGAGCCTTCTCATGTTCACGCTCCGCCACCCCTTTCTGGCTGAGGAAATCCCGTTCCTTCATCTCCTTCAGCATCCTTTCCACCTCAGCCATCTTTTGCCAGAACTCCTCAGAGGAGGCCATGCTGATGTCTGCAGTCCCCAACTTGTCCATCTGGTGCACCAAATCTGCAGGGAAAGCCACGACCCGTGGTCCTCCACCAGTTGAGCACGTGGTCTCCCCATACTCAGCTGTGAAAGCAATCTCTCCTCCCCCAGTACTTCGAAAAGCTCCCACTCAGCTAAAACAGCATCCATTTTTTGTTGGAGTCCTGATGGCCAGTGATAGATGGAGTGACTTGCTTCAAGTCGTGAAGTGGGGGAATGACCCAGCTGGAATTCAGACAAGTTTCTAGACCCTCTGCTGTAACCACTAGACTGGACTATTTCCCAAATAATCCATCTTGTAGGTTGCCTTCTCCTCTAGATTTACTGGGGCAAACTTCAGACAGTGGGGGCAAGGAAGATTCCATGTAGCTCAATCACTCTTGGGAAGAGCACTGCAGATGGCCCCTATTTCTCACATAAGTGTAAATATAATGTGCTTCACCAAATATGGCATTTATCCAAACAGCTGAGATTCACTGGCCACAGAATTCTCTGTAATACTGCCAACTGCACAGGCAGGGGGCAGCTTCCCCAGGCCGGTGATTTAAAGGGCTCAGGGCTCCCGGCAGCGGCCGGAACCCTGGGTCTTTAAAATTGCCACAGAGCCCCGCTGCCAGAGCCCCGGGGTAGCAGCGGCGGCTGGGAGCCCTGGAGCTCTGGCAGTGATTTAAAGGGCCTGGGGCTCCCGGCCGCCACTAACACTAACCGGGCCATTTAAATTGCTGTCGGAACCCTGGGGCACTGTTGCTACCCCAGGGCTCTGGCAGCAGGGCTCTGACTGCTATTTAAAGGGCCAGAGGCTCCGCTGTGGTAGCAGCGGCTGGGAGCCCCGGGGCTTTAAATCGCTGCCGGAGCCCCGGGGCTCCTGGCCGCTGCCACAGCTACCACTCCTGTGGTGATTTAAAGGGCTCGGGGCTCCCAGCCGCCGCCACCACAGCCGGAGCCTCTCGATATAAAGGGCCTGGGGATTTAAAGGCCCACCCCCTGCTCAGGACTCTGGTATACCGGTAAGTCCCTTAAGTTACTTTCTCCCCTGACAGACACTATCAAAGGTAACATTGAGCAACTTGAAAACAGCGAGAGCGTGGGATTTGGGGCAGGGGAAAAATCAACACAACAGTTACACTTACACCTGGTCACTTACCTGCAATGCTATCCAGGGTACCTTGGATACTCATTGGCAGGTGCTCTGCCCTCTGGTAGGTCTCTTTTGTCTGCTCCTGCAGATGGTTTGCTTTTCTATGAGTCATTGTTGCCTACAAAACAAATCACTGGTTTAGCTGAAGCATTTGGTGAGATACAACATAAGCCGTAATGCAAGGTTGGGCATTGGGCAGCTTTTGGGACCACAGAGCTGAAAGTGTCAGCTTTTTTGCAGGGATTTGCACGGGTACTGTACTCTGCTACGATTTATCTTCATGTGTGGACAGAAGTTAGTGAACAATTGTGTTCATAACGAAATGGATGCGGAAAAAAATCACAAGTCCATCGTCGACAAAAATCTTTCATGCTCATAACACAGTTACACATTATGACTTGTGCCAACACAGCCTGCATATTAATCGGGGGAATGCAGAAGACGTACAAGCTTTGAGGTTCTGAAAGTTTGCAAGTGGATGTACAAAAATGCAGTCAGGTCATGTAACTACACACATACGAAAATGCTGGCCATTTGCACAGGTAGTTATCCAATGTGTAGAAATCACTTGCACATGCAAGTGTACACACATTTTATGTACCCAATTAAGAATCAGCCCCTGAATCTTGAGTAAACTGTAGGCGCTTTGGGGCAGGACCGTCTTAAATCAAGAGGGGATACCTTTCCCCTCCAAAGGGTAGGGTTTAAATACTGCAAAAGAATGAAATGGTGGTTTGGGGGGAGGAGGGCTGGATATTTGACCACATCTAAAAGTCTCCTTAACATGCACACAATGGGCCGTTTCGGCTCAGAGAAAGGAACCTGCCTGGATAAGCGGGGTGTTGAAGATCGGGGTTCAGGTTCCCTGGCAGAATGCATGGTGGGTGACCCCAGGACTGGGTTAGCAGTGGGTGCTGCAGGAGTCAAGTGTCCAGCAGCTGCTCAAACTGGGCCTGGCCCTAACTAGCACCGTTGGCTCCTCCCATGGGCACCTAACACTCACTGTTATGAAAATGAACAAGGGAAGGGCATTCTGTGCGTGCAGTGTTATCAGCAGGGGGAGGAGAAACACCCTGCCTTGTGCTGCAGTGCATTCAAATCCTGAGTGAGTTCCACATTCTCGTCTTCCAACTCATCTGCCTTTTGCTTGACCCTGTTCATGGATCTCTGGTATTCGCGCAGGTGGTTCTGAAAGAGAGAGGTGGGGGTGGAAATCAGGTAATAGGACCAGAGTCCCATGTAGAGACTAAGCCAGCGGGAAGAACATGTTAAGCCCTCCACATACAGACACGTTTTTCACAGAGCTGTTTAGACCATGCAGTCGGGCCCAAGCGATGGAGCTGGCGTTCAGGTTGATCAACTGGTTCCTGATGGTGGGGAAAGAGGCCTCGATCTTCTGGAGGTCTTCCAGCAGAAGCAGCACACAGCTGTCACAGACTGCCAAGAGCAAGGGGTGGTGAGTAAATGGCTCTGATGCGACACCAGCTATTCAGCACCCAGGGCTTCTCCTTCCATTTCCCCCTTCCTTACGACCATAGTAAGGACAGTTTTTTAACCCAAAGGGGGAACCACGTCTCCAAATTCCTGCCTCTTGAATTGGATTCCCCTCTGAAGAAGGTGTTAACTTGGGGTCCCCTGGTCACCTTTCAATCCCTTTGCACAAAGGGTCAGGATTTCCAAGTGCTTTTAGGGGTGTGCCAAGGAGTGTAAACTGTCAGCTGACCTGCTCTTGGTCTCACAGCAGCTTCCCACCAGCATACCCCACATAACTCTGATGAAGTTACTCCTGATTGGTGAGATCAGAGCCATGCCCACTATTAGGCTGATTAACACTGTTCCTCTGTTATCTGCCCTAGGGGCACAAAGGAAACCAGCCAAAAGGCAGGGTGCTATCTGCCAAGCTTACCGTCAATGTTTTAATTATTGCCAGGGGCCACCACGCTGCAGGGATCTGACTGACAATTAGGATCTGCCTCCTAGAGGTTACTCTCTAGCAAGTACTGATCAGACTACATCTCCCACAATGCACCATGGCTAGGAGACTCCCATGATGCACCTTCTCCCCTCTCCAAGAGGGGAACCTGGGGTGACTCAAAGGAGATGGTAGGGTTACCAGGGAGCTCGGCTTATAGAGGAGAATCGGCACATGAAGCAGCTTAACTACAATTCCCAGTGCTTTGCAGCAGCATTTCCAAATCAAAATATTTTGGGTTATGGCCAATTTCTTGTTCTGGCCAAAACATTTTCAGTTTTTGAATTTCCACCAAAAATAGAAATTTTTTTAGACGAAAACAAATGTTTTAGAGGTCAAATTTTCTGTGAAACCCTCCCACGCCCCATTTTTCAGCCGGCTCTACCTCACTCCTGCAATAAAGCCGGGGGGGGGGGGGGGGAGGAGGAAGAGTGGGAGGAGAGACAACATGATGCTACTAACCTTCACACCTCATGCTGTCCGGGCCGTTTGCTACAGGGATCTCATACTTCTCTATGCAGGTATCGCATTGCTTCCCCGTCAGGCCATTGGAGCAGGTGCACTCCCCAGTCCGGGGGTCGCAGGAGCCCCCCTTACACTGACACTCTGCCAATGAAAAGGAGGCAGCTGAGGGAGGTTTGCCCTGACCTAGTGAGCCCCCTGAAAGAGGGAACGCTGGGATTCCATCACAGGGCAAACCACCACCACAGAAAAGAATCAATGAACGAACAAGGGCCAATGCGTGGGTCTGTGAACATGCTTTTTTTAATGGCAGGCGAGACTAGCTGAGTCAATCCTCCCCTTTGACTAGTGAAGTTTCACGTTGTTCTGTACATTAGAGACACGGTTTGTTTTAAAAAAAAAACCTTCAGATTGCAATTGCACACCCAGCTTGCATCAGGAATCTCTGGGAGTTTTCTTCAGCTGGATGGGTTGCTTCACAGGCAAGCGGTTTTAGTTAGCAACTCGAGCACTTACCTGCTTTGCTCAAGTAGCTGTGATCACTGCTGGTGCACACGGAAGGGGTGGAAAGGGCAAACGCGCTTTTGAAGCCTAACTTTTTTTTTTTTTTTTTTTAAATCAGGCCCTTTGCTCGGTGATGCCAAGTGCCCACGCAACACTTTGTCATTTAGATCATAACAATAAAGATAAACTATGCCAAACAACGATTAAAAGCCTCCATGGAATTAGGATGGTTTCTTTGATCTCAAAACTGGAACGCTACTGGGGGGCTCTCCAGTTGTAGCACCACAGGGATGACGTAAAACACAACATCCCCATATCTGTGGTGAGAAGGGACCGGGTTCATGCTAAGTGACTAACACAGCCCTTTGGCACTGCAGCAAAGCAGCCCAGAGATGTCCAGATATTTCTTCTAGGAGATTTACTAGCAGTGAAGAAACTCACTTGTGCAGCCATACCCGCTGAGCCCCCAGTAGCCTGGTGCGCACTGCTGGCATCGAAGACCAGTCACCCCGGGCTGGCAGCTACACTGACCAGTTTCAGTGTGGCAGCTTGTGTCTATGGATCCAATGTCGCAGTCACACTTTCGACAGCCAGAGCAGCCATGGTAGCCATAGTACCCATCCTAGGGAAAGACGTGGGTAATTAGCATGCTATCACACACAGGAAGGGGAGGCAATTGGGAGGACACGCTAGCCTTTCATCTCCAGAGACACACAGCTCCACAGTCACTCTGGCCAGCGCTGAAATGTGATCCATAGTCTGAACTTAATTCCCAGAGGCATTTCTTCAGAGCATAAAATTAACACACAATACGGCAAAATGCTGGACAAGGTTGCACAATAGGACTGAGATAGAAATGCACTGGCAGCATTGTGTCCGTAAGCTCACCTGGTGTCTGCTTACTCCAGATGGGGAGTTAGGATCCCCGAAATCCACCCTAGGGTTAAGTGCCTTTTTCCTACAAGCATCAAAGCTGCAGTTAGCACCCCTCCTCCCATCATTTCGGAACCAGGTTCTTTAGACATTGACCTTTATTGTTAGGTATCTGCCTGGTGTAGGCAGGAACTGCATCCATATCGCTCAGCCATCTGCTGGCACAGCAGCCATTATCCTCCTGTCTCTGCCCAGGAACCGCAGTGCGCTCATAATGGGAGGGCAGGCTACAGAAGAGTGGAGCTGGCGTGCAGTGACTCAGCACCAGCCAAGCGTATAGTGATGGAGGCTTCACAGTGCGTGTGGGGGGAACCCACGATTCATTTTACCTGACAGCAGTCGCAGTGCTGACCTGTCACTCCAGGTTTACAGAGACATCGGCCAGTTCTAGGGTCACACGACTCAGTCCCGCACGGCAAACAGTTACATCCTGCCAGGAAGAAACACACCCATTTACCCGACAACTTAAAAAGATCAGCCAGGCACTCTGACCCATCCTGTTTCTGGTGGATTTAATGCGATTTGATAATTTGTTGGGAGGAAATCCTGTCAACTGTGGGAGTTCACTGGTCGTCTTCATTCTCTCATATACGGGGACTGATCCTGCCATCCCTTATTCACATGATTATCTGCCGGAGTAAGACCTATCTCTGTGAAAAGCAGTTTGCAGGACCAGCGCCTTGGATTTTACCATTTGCTCCTCATGGCAGGGCCCTGTAAGGTTAGAAATGTACTATGCAAACCCACCCAAGCACAGAAATAATAATTTGGTTAATATCACTAGTGGTTATTACTGACGAGGCTGCTACAGTGTCAGAGCTTTACCACCTGGGTGCAATTTTTAAATGCCTGCTAAAGAGGGTTGTTTTGTCACTCTTATTTTTAACCAGCGTACCCTTTGAAAGCCAGGAGACCAAGCTAGCGGCTTTGTAAGAACCTACCCAGGTGATGACCACAGCTGTGCCCGCAGGCTGGCTAACTGCACATGCCCGTGACACACTACCCCCGAAATGCATTTACAAGCCGGCCCCGCCTCGGTGCCGCACTTACTCGTGCAGTTCTTTGCCGCCACCGCGTCTCCATGGTACCCTGGGGCGCACACTTCGCACCGGGGCCCGGCCGTGTTGTGCATGCATCCTGTGCAGGTGCCCGTCAGAGAGTCGCAGTCGCTGAACAACATGTTGGGATCCGTGTTCTCGCTGCAGTCGCACGGCTGGCAGGAACTGCCAATCACTAAGGGGTTGCCATAGTAACCTGGGGCACACCTTTAAAATTGTAGCCGGTTAAAAGGGAGCTAAAGCAACAGCCATGCTCGCGCGCACTCCCCCCAGCTCCCATTGAAGCGCTGCACAACTACTGACTACAGGGCAGTTACAGCTAATAATTAGCCTCATGTTTTGGACTCCCACAGCACCTTCCACTCAAAGCACGTCATGGTCACTAATCAAGCCTCACAGGAAGTGTCCCTGTTCTTGCTCTACAGGTGGGTAATCAAGGCAAAGAATGCTGCGGGAACTTGGCCAAGATGACACCCTATGCCAGTAATGGAGACAGTAATAGGGCACATCCCAGCGGTACGCTGAGCCCACACTGATGCACAAAGGAACAGCATATAAGCAATCAAGTGGGCCCAACTCCTGCTGGTCCTGGGAGCCACCAGGCCCTGCTGCTGGATTCGTAGAGGTGTTGCCTTGCAATCGCAGCTGGTATTTTATGCCCCTTCCACAAAATAACGGAAGCCAAACCCACAACAGAGAGGATTCACAACTCAAATCAATCGCTTTCTCCTCAGCCTCCTGTGCCAATGTAGCTGGGGCTTCTAATTTTATTTTCGTCACTATGGAAACTTCTCTTCTGTCAAAGCAACAGCTGCACTCTGACGAAGAAAACCCCCCACGGTCGTGCCCTCCCGTAATTACCAGGCCCTTACCGTTCACACATGGCTCCAGCATAGCCTGGCTTGCAGAGACACTGCATGGTGGAGCCCTTGTGGACACATCCAATGGCAAAGCTGAAATAACACGGGGCAAACGTCAAAGGTTATTTTACTCTGAAGGTACCAGGGCAAAGGGGGCTCTTGTCATTCACTTAGGGGTTTGTGTGAGGGCTGGGAGTGGTTTGTGGCCATAGAAAAGGGAATGGGGTCGGGATCAGCTCATGGGCATGGGCTATTGTCAGGGTTTGGATCTGCAGCAGGGCAAGGGCTGGTGTCAAGAGTGATTTGTGACACAGGCTATGGAAATGTTTAGTGCTGGTGTCGGCAACAGGTGCAAGGACAGGGCAAGGGTTGTGGCGGGTCTGGTTCTCCAGGATAGGCAGAAGGGTGGGGCCAATAGGGACCCCCAGGGTAGAAGGTTAGGGTTGGGGCTGGCAGTAGGTACCAGGTGAAGGTTGGGGTGTATAATGCACCCCTGGCTTGGGTTCAGGTTGAGGCCAATAGGCCTCCACAGGCTAGAGTTAGGCCTCAGGCTAACAGGGCCCCGCAGGGTAGGTGTAGGACCAGTGGAGCTCCCCGAGTTAGGGTTGTGGCCTTCGGGATATGTGTAATTGTTTCATTGGTGTGTACCCCCAGGCTAGTGTCAGTGAGGTGGCCAGTTCTCGTCCCTACAGGAGGGTCAAAGGCTGGGATGTAGGAAGCATTGGTGCAGGGTTAGCCTTGGGACCAGGCGTGAGGGATTCCAGCATATGGCCTGGCAGGTGGCCCTTGGCTAGAGTTAGCGTCGAGGGCAGTACCAAGTTAGATGTGGTTGGAGTCAGGGGCTAAGGACAGCCTGGTTTATAGGAGTGAAATGCCAGTGCAGAACGTCCAGCCCTTGAGAGAATCACACAAGAATGGAATCGCAAAATCACCTTGAAACTTGATATTTTGAAATCTCAACATGAGCTACGCTGACTTGGGGGAAATGGTGCTAATATCGGAACTTTGAACTGGTTTAGGTACAAGATTTGCTAAATCAATACAAAACAATGTTTACATTTTGTCGCTAATATTTTCACACCTGTAGAAATTACTAATATTTCCTTCAGAAAGAAAAAACTCTTGCTGGCTGCACTAGTCACATCAGAGCTGTGGGCCTTTCTCCTCCCTCCATGGCCTACCCCATCATTATTAGCATTAATAAAAAGGGGAGCAGTGTCCTCTTTCCTTGGTAAACAGCCAAAACAGGAATGAACGAACTGGGAATGACATGGCAGCGCATCTCTCCTGGCAGCCAGAAGAAACTCCCTCAGGATCAGGGGAAGAAATCAGACTACTCTGTGGATGAGAAAAAACAGGAGAAAGAACTTCACAGAAGACGCTTACTTGTTGGAAGCAACGGAAAGAGGACATGGACATCCCATGCACTGCAGTGGCCCCTCGAGAGAAAAGTTGCCTACATAACCATCTTTGCACCGCTCACAACGATCTCCCTCCGTGTTGTGTTGGCAGTTCTGCAAGGACAAGACAGAAAACATGTTTGGTATTTCTCCAGGGAAGCGTTCAAACCACGGTTTTCTGGAGGATTACGATGGATTGTTGTTCCAACGGGGTGGGTTAGAACAGACGATGCCCCATTACACATCTGGATGCCTAAATCCTTTCCTCTTCCCCAGCACACCCTGTCTCCTCATCCTAAACTGACTTGAAGACAATAAATCCCCTTGAAATGGCACATGAAGATTTTCAGCGATCAAGACAGTAATTTGGTAACCACTTAACCCAGTCACTGTGTTTTGGAGGGAACCTCTTAGTCAGCTGGTGAGGACGAGCACACATTGTACTTATGGGTAGCTACTTACGATGCATATTCCAGACCCTGGGAGGCACTGATCTGAGTGGCCGTTGCAATGACACGGAACACATTTTCCCAAGAAGAGGCCCTTGGTGTCTCTGTAATAACCTGGAGCACATTCCTAATGAGAGGAGAAGAAGAAGTAGTGACACATGAGTCAAACATGTTTAGACAGAGCTAGCATACTAGCGTAATTACCTTCCATACATGACACTGGGTTTCAAGACACAGAATAGATTAAAAGGGACAATGGTCACGATTTTTTTAGTTAAAATCTTCCCCCCACAATCAACATGAGCCAACTAGTCAGGCAGAAAGACTTATTTAAGGCTTTCAGATATTTACCTAATGCTGGCATTGGACCCCTGAGCAAGCCCCACAGTAGCCCACTACCACTGTCCAAAATTCTAGCTCATGCAAATCTCACAGCAAACAAAGCAGAGCACGTGGGCAATAGCAGGAGATGGAGCACATGTACTGTATAGTTTGCTGCGATTTTGGGACGTCATTACAAAACCGGCAGGTGCAAGTCAAGTTGTCATTAAAGAGCCGCACGCCAGGGATTGGCTGAGGAAACTTGCGCTCGAGAATCTTCCCTGCATTCTAACATACAATGAGGCACATCCAAACCTAACTGCTGAGTGCAACGGCCGTAGGGGAAGTGCTCGCCTCTCACGTGCATCATATGAGCAGACCTCCTATAATTTCACTTGAGCCTGGCAAAAGCACTTCACCTCTTCCCCCTACCTGGCAGGAATCTCCCCTGTAATTTGCCGGACACAAGCACAGTTCGACGTTGCTGGCTCGGTTGCCCACGCTGGTCTCCGTTAGAGTCTCTAGGACCACCCGACGCAGAGATACTGATGAGGCAAGCTGGGAGAAGAGTGCTCTGATCTGCAGCTGCTCTAGGTTAGCCAGCACCATCATCAACTCTTCCCTGGACACTGGGTTGTGCGTCTGAGTGTGTCTGAAGTTACCCTGGTGAAGAGAGAAACTCTAGCGTTACCATGCAGTAAGTGCAAGCCCTGGGTTGCTGATTCTGCCCCTTTGGAGATATTTCAGTCAATCATCCAGCTAAATGAACCCTCTCATCCCTGGGGGGGCTTATCCATACAATATCCCAAAAACTCTTCACTTGTCTGCAGCTATGAGACCTCCTCCTTCCATCTCCACTGGAAGTTTGTCTGAAAATTCAAAGCCAATTCTCTGCCCATGGCCCATTCCCAAAAAGCATAGTGAAAAATCTGTCCATGTGCCCGAGTGATGCTTTCACGCCATTAGGAAGAGCTCCCATTCACACAGTGCCTTCCATCTCCAGAGATGCACACAAACCTCACAAGCCACATACATGCAGCTTCTCTTGGGTGCAGGGCAGAAGCCACTTGATGCACAATACAACAGCATCTGTGCAGGGGAACGTTTGGTCCAGGATGTCAATGCAAATGCTTAGCATAACAAAGGCTGCCGTGGGAGCAATAGGCCTGAATTTTCACAAGGTCCATCTCCCTACTGCCAACTCAGTTTGTACTCGTGCTCCCAATTTGGCATCCAAGGGCCAACATGCACTCCTGCGATTCACCTCCTGCTCAAAGATATGGATGCAAATATGTCGGCACAAAAAAATGCACCTGCAAACACGGATGATAGGCTGAACACTTAACCCTTTAACGTCCCCACAAGGCAGACAGGACCTGGCTCTTAAAGTCTCAGACGAAAGCCCCAGAACTGTATGGAATTTATAACAGAAACTTCTGAGCGTTCAAACAAAATGAAAGTGTTAAGAGTGAGAATTACCAGCAATAGGCAGCATTTAAAGCTACTAGCCCTGTAGCATCTGCACTCAGGGCAACCCTCTCTTCTGTCTGAATGGCCTCTACCAGCTGTAGCATCTGAGCACCAAACAAGGATAAGTGGATTTGTCCTCACCACACCACCAGGAAGTACTATCCCCCTTGGGAACCAAGGCTCAGGGTTCAGTAAGCGACTCACCCAAGGTTACATTAGGAGTCTGCGGCTGAGCTAGGAATTGAACCCCAGTCTCAAGTCCTAGGCTGATGCCCCATCCTCTAGACCATCTTGCTACTCTTCCTGCTTTCCCGGAGCACACACCCTAATGTTTCTCCAACACATCTCCACAGAGACTCTCTCTCTGGGATGACCCTAGCGACACACAAGTGTTCCAGGTTCTGAGGCAGTCACAGACTGCACCAAATTCCTAGGACATGTTAAAAAGTTGCCAAGACTGCAGGCCACAGTACAGAGGAACAACATTCGGTTCTCGAGGCTCTATGCCTAGCGCTGTCTGTTCCTTCAAACTCCAGGGAACGCGCACAGTGTGTCCAAACTCACCTCCACGAGCTGCAGCCGGCCTTCATGTACATCTCCAGGGGAAGGGTAAGTGCCTTCCAGAAACATGATGCTCATTTGGTTTCCCTGGGGAAGGTACAAAGGTGTCCTGTAAGTCACTGGCTGGAAGCACCATTTATCCCTGATGCCCTATCAGAAGGGGTTTCTGAGGTTGTACCTTGAGGATGACATCCGGGCGGGGATCCATGGGAATGAACACATCACCCCTTCTGGTGTCTGAGCGAAGCTCATACCGCAGGTATCCGCCATAGGAGGACACCTAGGGGAGAGCCAAACAACACAGGCAGAAGACGCTGTTATCACCACTAAGCTAAGTGACCTACTATGGTCTTCATGGCTGGTGAGCATAATCAGACACACCCCCACTAAATCAGAGTGCCCGGCAATGGCACAAAGCAGGCCATTGGGCTGAGGCTCAGTGAAGATCAGGGTTGCATGTGACAAGTGTTTGCTTCATCACCTTGACAAATGTGAGGGACGAGCATGCAGGGACTTTGGCCGGGTGTGTTCTCTCTTACCCGGTCTCCAAGGTAAGAGCTGGGTGCATGCCAGTAAAGCTCCTGATAGGCCTCGGGAATGTTCTTCAGGTCAGCATGAATGAGTTCCTCCTCTAGTCTCAGGGAGGTGGCCACTTCTTGGCGGTCTCCGCTCAGTAACACCCACCCCTTCATGTTGAGGAACTAGGAGAGAGCAAGAGAGAGCTGTATGCCTGTTTTCCGAGAGCACCTCACGTGCGGCGCAGGGAATGTCTCTGCATTCGTGCTCCTTCAGGCACGTGGGACAGGGTGGGGGCTGCAGAACGGTCCTTGGAATTTTGGTTACTGTTACTCCAGGACACAGAGTCTCAATACAGGGCTCACGCTCTATAAAACGGGGCGCCGAGAAGAGGCCAGTGGGATCCCAATCATGCTCCAATCCTGTTCCTTCGCTTCTAGAGAAGTGGATTTGCTCAAGTTATTTGCAACCTCAGAACTGCCCCCATGAACTCCCAACCCATAGGGATTCCTGTGGCACCTTCTGTAAAGCACCAAGACCTCCCAAAGGCGAAGGATCCTGGGGCTCAGCTGAGCAGGCTGAATGTACAAGCATGAAAATGGTTAAACCCACCCCCCAGCGCTCCAGGATATCCCACAGATGTAGCACAGAGCAGGAGAAAGAAACCACCTGGGGTCTGGGAGGAACAGAATCCCACTGAACAGAGAGGAAAGGACCACCGAGGTCCCCAAACCCCAGCCCTCCATTCACCTCCATTCGGTATTTCTCAGCACTGTGGCAGCGATCGGTTGCTCCAAAGCAGAAACACCTGGTGCAGCCCTTGGGATTGTTTGCATCCAAAGAAAAGGTCCCCAGGCGGCACTGGTCACACCTCACGCCCTCCACGTTTTCCTGGAAGAAAAATGAACAATGGGGTGTGCCGAGTTTCCCCTACAATTGCTACAGAAGTATGGAAAAGGATGGCAGACTGCGCCAGCAGTTATCAAAACGCTGCCGAGGGGCTGTAAAACGATGCCGTTATTCAATTCATGAGCAGGTTTGCTCGGTAAACCCCTCGTCAGCCATTAACCTCTGCTCACTGTCCAAATGTAACTCCCCCGCACTTGCCAAAGCTTTCCTGTGCCCAGCCAGGGCTGGGATCACCACCCAGAGGAGCGGGTTGCCATCTGGCCACTGAAGAGCTGAGTTATTCTCCAGTGGTGCTGCAGCAAAAGGCCTTCTCGTCACTGACACTTTCAATCCAATTTCTGCTGTTGACAGAGCCTCTTGGGAATCAAAGGTGAGAATGACCCAAGTGTGCCATGAAGCTGAGGGGCATTCCCTACAGAGCACACAGGATGCCACATGCTAGGCACTACCTGTTCTCCATCTCTCCATGCCCTCTCTCCCACGGGCCAGCCAGGTCACGTTGTCGGAGCAGGGGAATTAAATTGGCCAGACAAGCATCACCGGAGTGTGGTAACTAGACTGACCTTGCAGTGACATTGCCCAGTGACCGGATCACACACGCTCACTTCCGTCCCTGCCTGATGACAGTCACACCTCCGGCAGTGCGGATAATGGTAGTAGCCAGGGGAGCAGACATCACACCGTCGTCCAATTATATTGGGTTTGCACCTACGTGGGACACAGCAGCAATGGAATGAAGGTACTTGGCCTTCTGCTGACCTCTAATTCCTAACCAGCGCCAATGCGAAGAATACAACACTGACACCAGTGGGTTATTAATTTACCCTCCCTTCCCAACCTGCTCACATACTCCATGGCGCTCCATAAAGCCAGATGTCTAAGCTAATGATCCCAGTGCTGCTCCTGGCACATCTCCTCCATGCGACCATGGTCCCATCATTGTTCCTCACCTGCACTGTCCACTGTCCGCATCGCATCCTGGCTCCGCCAGTTCTTGGACTCCTGTACGAGAACAATTGCAGTCCTCACAGCCAATCAAGGCGTGGCAGCCAAAGGTCTGGGGTTCACAGACGACACACTCAGGCTTGATGGTATGCGGTGGGCAGATGCACTGTCCCGTCACTTCATCGCACAGGCGGGTCCCACAGTCACAAGCTGCAAGAGAAAGGAAGCAGCTGAGTTCGCTGTGGAAGCAGTAAGAACCCTGGGATAAAACAAAGCCCAAGCAACACCAAGGTTGCAAATCGACAAAAGCGGGTGCGGAGGAGCTTATGCTCTGCCCATCTGCATGCCAGACTGTCTGAAAGGCTGGCATTGGAACCAGCCTCAGAACAGCACCTTGGCATTGCCTGTTCAGACACCAATGTCCAATCCCAGTAGGATCCACCAGGGCAATCAAGTGACTGGCGCCAGGGCTTCCCTGTGTTTGTCATAGAGCTTATGAACAGGGATTTAAGTGGGCCAACAAAAGCCAAGGACATCAGTTCTGAACAGACATCTGCAAGGTGAACCATTCAGGCCTGTTATAGGGTGGCAGTGGGAGGCATTTCCCGACTACAAATTTATTGAAGGGAAGGAAGGCAGCGTGCAGAGAGGAGTCAGATTCTTCTGCTCTGGAGTCTAAGAGGAACCCTGCACATGAGGGACAGCGTGGCAGAGCAGGCGGCTCTTCCATCTCACGACAACTGGTCTGCATTGCACAGGGTGCCCGACCAGGGGATTATATGCCCCACCAATGAACTTGGCAAAATTGACAGCGATGCTTGTTCCGCTGTTGCCCAGAGAATGGACTGGGAGGGTACTGACTGAAATGCAAAGCTAGAAGACACAGGGGAGTCTGGTTTTGTTTTGTTTAACTAAATATTGACAATCACCAGTGATGGGCAGAGAATTAGGACCACATTTAGCCCCAGATTTGGAGTTTGCATGTGCACGCTAATCTGTATTTGCTAACTGCAGAAGCGGGCATGGAAAACCATTAAGTCAGGTTTGAGGCTGGCAGTAAAAGTGCCCATAAACAACCCGGTGAAACCCAGCTTAACAACCCATGGGACAAGCAAAGAAGTGGTGTCCTGGATGAGGTGAATCTTTAAACACCACAAATACACTGGGAACCTCAGGTTACTTGAGAGGAATGGTGATGGGGAAGTGCCTGCTGGAAAGGCTCTTTAGCACACACACTTCCAGAGCACGTACATAATGATATGAGCTGCACTGCTGTTTAACCTCTTCCCCCACCCCCAACAGTACAAACTTCATAGGGAAAATCTCCTGGAACCTTCAACTCCCATAAGGAGGCAGAAAACAGGGTTATCCTCGTCGGCCATTTTCAAGGCCTACAGAACAGGCATCTGGCCCCCAGCAGCCATCAAAGCCCTCAGAGCTGAGAGGAGCAGAGCCTTCCTCCCAAAACACAGAACAGGTAACTCACGCCTGCAGTTGGGGAAGCCCCAGTAACCGGTGGCACACCGGGAACACTCTCGGCCGATGACGTTGGATTTGCAAGCACACTGCCCACCGAAGAGCTCGCACTGGCCCCTGATGGCCCCCGCCTCGTGGCAACGGCAGGGCTGTGCTCCATTGTTGTAGAACAGAGAGAGCGAGATGGCAGAGTCCCTGCAGAACTTGGATGCTGTGGTGGGACTGCAAAGAAAGGGGGAAGAGATTCCTGGGCTGGGCTTTCTTAGACCACGCTCCCCTCAGAGCATCCTCAGGGCTGATTTCCCCTGCAGGTACTTTCTCCAAGGCAAGGTTAGGTTCCCAAGTAATGACAAATCTCCATAAGACAGACTTGATTTAAATGAGATGCCTCAACACCAGGGCACTCCCAACCTCACCGCTACCTTCCCAGATGGTCTACAGGCTGCTCACAAGAGGTGCCGGGCACCCTCAACCACTACTGAAGTCAGTGGGAGTCAAGGGCACTCAATACAGTGCAGGTTCAGGTTCGATATTAGGACATTAAGGACCTCTGAATGCTCCTTTAGATACCAGCCAAGGAGACTCATCTGCTTAAGCTAAAACCAAGATTTTAACCAATATTAACTTGGGTGTTGTGTCATTTAAGTCCCCCAGGGTCCCTGGAGTCAAACCACCCCAAATCAGCGTGAATCAGAGCAAAACAAAACCCAGGTACTGAAAAATCCAGCAGATTTATTAATTTATTAATTAACTGGGCATGGCCAAGAGAAGGGAAGCAATTAAAGCAAACAATTCCAGCATCCTAGGTGGATGCATTTCCCCAGCAATGGCCTATACTCTACTATTCTGTTCCATAGAGACTGCAAAGCCACTGGGCAGCAGAACAGGGTCACTTTAAAACCAAGGTTCTCACTTGATGTAGAAACTATTGACCCCACAGCTGCTGATAAACTCGTAGGATTTGTCCAGGGGTTCCTCCAGCAGATAATGGGAGCTGTAGCTGTCTTCAGGCACCACCAGGATGTAATCCTGCAGCAAGACACAAAGCAACCAGCCACACCCTGGCGTTCAGTGCTTCCTCCCTGCAATGGCTTAGGTAAACCAAAGAGAACCACAAGAAGCACATGCAGCCAGTCAGCTCACTCAGCTGCCTGAGCATGTATTTACAAATGATTGATGTCTCACCAACTGGGATATGGTGCAACACTTCCAAGTGCTTGTCTTTTGAAAAGACAATTGGTCCATGTGGCCCAGTATGCTGCCACAGGCAACAGCCAATACCCCATGTGATTGAGGCTAGCAAAATACCCACCAAGGGCAGTAAGTCTATAGGACTCGGAGTCAGGACACCGGATTTCTGTTTCCAGCTCAGCTGCTGACTGGCATTGTGGCCTCTGGTGAATCCTTTAAGAGCTCTGGGCCTTAGTTTCCCCAATCTGGACGATTGGGATAATAATGCTTACCTGCCTCTGTCTCTAGAGATCCTTGGATGAAAGAGGCAGTGCAAGTGCAAAGTATTTTCACAATAGTGCATGAAACTGATTGTGCAAAAGTGCAAAATATGATCATGACAGCGCATGTGCATCCATGGTAGGAAGGGAATTTCTTCCTGGCCTTCACAGGCTGTCATCGGACTGTCTGAAGCAGCTTGACTAAGCTCAGTCTCCTCCCCTCTCTACTATCATAGAGAGGGGTAATATCATAACATAGTTCCTGGTGGCTGTTGCCCATTAGTGGTGGGTTCCACAGAGCCTACCCTCTAAGCTACAATGCCACATTTCCCGACAGTGGATGCAACTTAGCAGGATGGCTCAGAAAGGGGGAAATGGTGTGAAACATTCCCTGCCACTACCCTACTGAAAATGCCCTAGAAATCCAGTTACAACCCTGCTCCTATTGCTGTCACAGGGCTGGAACCAGGTCTTGCGGTGAGGGAGCCTTTCAGCTATACACTTACCAGCCACAGCTGCTGGCCTGCTGGCACACGAACAATCACCGTCAGCTCGTTATCCGTAAGGTCCAGGATGATCTGGTTCTCGGCAACCACCACACTCCGACAACCGTATCCATGTGGGCAGAAAGCAGCCTTGGCCTGGCCTGAAAGGCCAAAAGAGACGTCAGCCCCTCAGCCGCCTCTATCCCACCCCCAGCCTGCTCCACTCGAGTTCATCCAAAGCAAAGCCAAGGCAGCCAGCTGTGAGCTGCAGCACACACCAACTCTCCCCCGAATGGCCCATTTTGTGGTCCTCATGTCTCAGACATTGACTCAGCCAGCTTGGGAGGCAACCCAAGCCAAGTCAAAGCTTCCAGGGTCCAGCTTCAGGGCTTTGTGGTCTGAGTGAAGACCCTGAGGAAGATGAATAAAGGCAGCCAGCAGGGAAGGGGTTGAGTTTCATAAGAGCCTGCCCAGTGTGTGATGTGTGTGTTGGTGTGAGCGCCATTCGCTTGCCATTCCATTGCTAGGTAAAGCATCGTGCAAAACCTAGTGCAAATCTTCCCCTCTGCACTGGACTTTGTGAAATCGATCCTTTTCGGTGGTGGATATGGAAACAGTGCGCAGCTGGAAGCCATCTCCTTCCCCAGGGGCCCACTGTGTAAGGTCAAGGTCAATTCACAGTTAGGCCCCTAAATAGCTGAGCCCATATGGCTCCCACTGAAGCGAATGGGACCTTCAGGAGCTCGGCACCTCTGAAAGGCAGGCCACTTTAATGATGTGTCTAACTGTGGATTTAGGTGCCTCACTTTATACACCCAAGTTTCAACAGTTGGGCCTTCGTTTCACCTTCCTAGAGTCTGCTGCAGTAACTGAAAGCACCAGTGCCCCATTGGTTCTACCTTTGCTGCAGCCAGCTCGTATATGGGAAAACAGATAAATTCTACAGGCGGTCCAATGGAAAAGCTAGATTCATAGATTTACAGATTTTCAGGACAAAAGGGACCATTAGATTATCTAATCTGACCTGTGTATCACAGGCCATCACAGAATTTCACCCAGTTACTCCTGTACTGAGCCCAATAACCTGAGTTTGGCCAAAGCATACTTTCCAGAAAGGCATCCAGGGTGGATCTGAAGGCTTCAAGAGATGGAGAATACACCACTCCCCTGGGTAGTTAGTTTTAATGGTTAATCACTCTCACTGTTAAAAAGTTTGTGCCTCACTTCTAATTTGAATGTATCTGGCTTTAACTTCCAGACGCTGGTTCTTATTCTACCTGTTTCCACCAGATTAAAGAGCCCTTTAGTACCCAGATCAGATCTCTATCCCCTTTGGGACATTTCTCACACAGCTGCTGCCAGGGTCCTGGGTAGGAGGAAGAGGCAGCTTGGGTGCCCTTGACTCTCTGCCTTCCTCCAGGAACTTCCTACGAGTGATCTGGGTTCAAAAGGAGTTTACAGACCACTTTCCCCATGTCCCTCAGTCCCAGGAGCCTCTCCCTAACTCCCAGCTCTGCTCACCTTGCCAAATCCGCCCACCATTGATTAACACTTCCACAGGGAACGTGGGATGGTTGGGCTGGTAATAGTGCACAACGAAAGCATAGCGACCCAGCGTCTGGATCCGGCTGTTAAACACAGCAGCAGCCTGGCAGGAGCAAAGAGTAAAGAAATCAGAGTTGACATACACTTTCCTCTTCCAGTGCAATCCCCATCCCTCTCCAATGCACCAGTATCACATCCCTTTCAACATGCCAGCAGGAGAATGCTTTGCACCACTGGGGACTCCGTCTCCCTTGTGTATGTGACATTCACAGTTAGCCTCTCCATCTTCCCGGAACCACCAAGCTCAGTTACTCTAAGGCAGAAGCTCTCAGGCTGTAGTCCATGGGGCCCAGCCTGCAGAGCCCTTGCTGGGAGCCTGCAGAAGGGGACTTTGAGAACCAATTAGAGCAGGATTGGGCGGTGAGGAGGGTCCATGTGGATTATGAAGCAATCCACAGAACAAAATACTGGAGAAGCCCAGATGAAAGCACAACTGTGTCGTGGTTAATGAAGATGGAAGGGAAGGCCACAGGTGCACGTGTGAGTCGTTCTGCTACTTTGCCAAGACTTGCACAGAGCAAGTGCATGCCTACGGTGCAGCCATCTGACACAACAATCCCATTGCCACTGAGAGGAAAAGCCCAGCCCAGCTGCAGTCTGTCCTCATTACCTGGGAAGGCTGCAGGAGAATGAACTCTGCTGAGGAGTCCACTGCAGTCGGAGGCCGAGGTGATGGCTCAGTGGGAGTGCTAGCTGGAGCCACTGTGAAGATGTGAGTCAGGGGAAAGTCTGGAGGGATTGACAGAGCCTGGCCTGCTTCCAGGACAATGGACTGAGAAAGCTTCAGAAACCTTGATGGGATGCAGGAACTACTGCACCAGAGGGAGAAAACACAACACATGGGATCACTGGCAGTGGAAAGAGAACTATAAGCTCTGGCATGAGAGAGACTTGCCTATAATATCAATCCAGATTACCCCATGGCGAGGAAGGAGCCTTTACAGGGATTCCTTGGGGCCTTTACCATATGTAGCACTGAGGGAGGGAGAGGAATCCTGTATGGCTAACTTAGTGGTAAGTGATGAACAAGAGTAGGAATTCGGACACACTGAATTGCTGTTACAGAATGTGAGCAAGTCTCAGGAAGGCTATTTCACTGGAGTGATACATGGAGTATATCCCATAAGGGAGACCATCTAGTCTAGTTGTGAGAACACAGGGCTGGAGAGCTGGGTTCTAATCCCAACTCTGCTACTGGCTCAAGTGGGCAGGTCACTTCACCTCTCTGTGCCTCCATCTTTAAAATGGGGATAATATTCACTCTCATAGGTAAAGTGCTTAGAGAAATCATGCACTCCGTTACCTGGAGGGTGAGAAGGTTCCATGGAGGCTGATGCAGTGAACCTTTGGCTCAACATATTCCATGGTGAATTGTCCATAAGGTATCAGGTACACTTTATACTACAGCACCAGGAAGGAAAGAGAAGAGTGGTAAAATGAAACCTTCTGCTACTTGAAGCCTAGATTTGCTCCTTTACCCCCACCCCTGATCCCTAAAGATCAGGCTGAATACTCTAAAGACCCCCTCATAGACACTTTACTGTAGCTGCAGACCAGTGCTGTAGGGCCCTGTGTTTGGTGGAGGGCAGAAGCCAAATGTGTCTGAATTCAATTGCTCTAAGGCAGGGGTGGGTAAACTTTTTGGCCCGAGGGTCACATTGGGGTGTGAAACTGTATGGAGGGCTGGGTAGGGAAGGCTGTGCCTCCCCAAACAGCCTGGCCCCCGTCCCCATCCATCCCCTCCCACTTCCTGCCCCCTGACTGCCCCCCTCAGAACCCCCGACCCATCCAACCCCCCTGCTCCTTCTCCCCTCACCACTCCCTCCCAGGACCCCGCCCCAAACTGCCCCCCCAGGGATCCCACCCCCATCCAACCCCGCCTGCTCCCTGTCCCCTGACTGCCCCCCAGCCCCATATTCACACCTCCCCAACAGGCCCCCCCAGGACTCCCACCCCATATCCAACCCCTCCTGTTCCCTGACCCCCCCAGAACCTCCGCCCCATCCAACTGCTCCCTGTCCCCTGACTGCCTGCTGGGACCTCCTACCCAACCCTCCCACCGCCGGCCCTTACCATGCTGCTCAGTGCAGCAGGAGCTCGCAGCCCTGCTGCCCGCATGGCGGCAACGATATGGGGTGGGGAGGACAGCGGGGGAGGGGCAAGCCTCCCGGGCCAGGAGCTCAGGGGCCGGGCAGGACAGTCCCGCCAGCCAGATGTGGCCCATGGGCCATAGTTTGCCCACCTCTGCTCTAAGGCAAGATTTGTATATGCCTCAAAGTGATTTAGAGCAGTGGCTCTCAACCTTTCCAGATTACTGTACCCCTTTCAGGAGTCTGATTTTCTTGCGTACCCCCCAAGTTTCACCTCATTTAAAAACTACTTGC
This sequence comes from Lepidochelys kempii, assembly GCF_965140285.1. NCBI lineage: Eukaryota > Metazoa > Chordata > Testudines > Cheloniidae > Lepidochelys > Lepidochelys kempii. The sequence continues at coordinate 8,494,239 of NC_136392.1, read as the reverse complement.
TTACAAAACCAGACATAAAAATACAGAAGTGTCACGGTGCACTATTACAGAAAAATGGCTGACTTTCTCAATTTTACCATATTATAGAATAAATCGATTGGAATGTAAATATTGTACTTACATTTCAGTGTATAGTATATAGAGCAGTATAGACAAGTCATTGCCTGTATGAAATTTTAGTTTGTACTGACTTTGCTAGTGCTTTTTATGTAGCCTGTTGTAAAACTAGGCAAATATCTAGATGACCTGATGTACCCACTGGAAGGCCTCTGCAAACCCCCACGGGTTCGCGTACCCCTGGTTGAGAACCAGTGATTCAGAGCTTACATCCCATTTTCAGAAGTGACTTTGGCAGTATGTCCCCTTCCATGGTATCTCATCAGAGCATGTTGACCCACTTTGCAGAGTATGGGGGAATTCAATGTAGACTTTTAGCTCCTAAGTGACTAAGTCCCATTTTCAGAAGGCACTGAGTCCTACTGACTTGAAATGACACTTAGGCTCCTCTTTTGAAAATGGGACTGTTACTGAACATCAGTGGGACTCAAGTGCTTAAATCTCTTCTGAAAACGGGTCTCAGGGTTGTCCATATAGAGCCTTAATGCACAGCAAGCCAGCGTGACTCCACAGTGCACTAGCCAGCCATGCACTAAGTTGCGCGTGGACCCTGCTGCTGTGCATTACAAATTCTGCAGTGCACTTTGACCTATTGCTGTCAAAGCACACAGAGAACTTTCAGTGAGCGGCAGGAGGGTCCACACAGCCAGTTAGTGCACGGCAAGCTAGTACCCTGGAGGTTTACACTCCAGCTTGCTGTGCACTCACTAACTGTGTGGACAATCCCTTAGGGTCACTTAGGACCTAACATCTACATTGAATTCCTCTATGCTCTGCAAAGTGAGCCTACAGGCTCTGATGAGACAGAATACCATACTGAAAGACACCATAAGAGAGTTCCGCAAAAGAACTTTCGCCCTCGCTCCTTCAGTCCCAAATGCCCATGACACACCATGGCCTGGTGACCTGTCCATGAATTGTACTATATACCCCCGACTACATCTTGGGTGTTTGGGGGTGTGTGTGTGAGAGCGCTCCAGGGCACCTGCTGGTGCTTGGGGCCTCCACTGTTGCTGGGTGGAGACACCGGGACCACCACTGCTGCCTGAGGGCGGTGGGAAGGAGACACACCGCCACTATTGCTGTGGGGGCTGGCCCCGGAGCCACCTCAGCTGCTCCAGCGGCCTTGGGGCAGGAGCGCCAGCAGGCTGCAGAAGTCACGGAGGTCCTGGAAAATCACGGACTCCGTTACTTCTGTGACCTCCATGACAGACTCGCAGCCTCACTCATGTTATAGACAGAGTTACACACCGTGACTGATCTAACATAGGAACATCACCCTATTCTCCAGGTTAAGTCCTGAATCTACTGGTTCTCGGCCTCCTCCTTCCACACCACCTGGAGCTGAGGGAAGCCACACAGCTGTCCTTTGTAGTGAGGTCTTACCAGGAAGAAGTGGGCTTGATCTGCAGTGAACCGAACGGTTCCCTCTGTGGTAAGTTCAAAAGCTGCCAAGCGATTCTGTGAATCTAAGACCATCCCACGGCAAAGGAAACTGCAAGACAAAAACAGAACTCAAGGATGGCCCTAGGCAGAGCCATAATTCATTTCTTGTCTTGCCAGATATACATTCTTGAAGTTATTTATATAGAGCTGAGGTAAGTCTTTGAATGCCCGCTTGGGGTAGTCACAAGAACGCATTTCCTAAGGATATCCCAAGCCTTTGTTTCCTACTGCTAAGGTCACAGTTTGAAGTCAAACATGAGAGCAGCTCCCAGACAAGGCACTCAGTCTGTGGATTACATAAATATTGTCTAGTGCTTGGAGCAGGTGACTCAAGTACAGGATTCGTCTTTTATTTCCAGCCGCTCTCTCTTGCTGGGATTCCGTCAAGTCACTTAGGCCCAGATTTTCAGAACTGGGAATGCATGTGAGATAAGCAAGCATCAAATTTGCAAGTGCATCGGCCCTAGCTGCAGCAAGCATGCAGAAAAGGGGTTCTGAAGGTCTGGGCTGCCTGCGTCCCACTTTCCCCACTATCAAATGGGAGTGACAATGTGCCTACCCTTGGGTGATGGGGGGTTGCGAGATTCAAGCTGTTACCAAGATCCCACGGTGGGTACTGCACCACCATGTGCCCAGATACAATATTCTCATTCTGAGGCACAAGACTGAACGTTCTATTAGTGCAACAAAGTAGGAAGCAACTGAACAGAGAAGCTTGTCCCCTCACTGTGCAATGCAGGAGAGGGACGTTACCATATTCACTACAGCTGCCCCTTCACTCAGCCTCTTGTTCAGATCTGGCTTCGTACCTGTAGTCACATGTGTGGAAGGTGAGTGATCCCTGCTGGGTGGCTAACTGCAGGGAGCTCATTGCTACGCTGGCCCTCTGCACAGCATCCTTGTTGGCATACTCCACCAGCAGTACGTATCTCCCAGGCTGGGGAACAGCAAGCTGCAGCTGGACCTCCACCTGGGTGGGAAATGAAAATATGACAGAGATACACTGCATCTCACCTCCCTCTACTACACACACAGCTTACCAGTGCTATGTACCAGCTTTCCTCTTCCTGACCCAATACACTCCAGGGACCAAAATGATGCATTGCGATAGCTCTCAGTGGGTGCATACCACCCCCCCCAGCCACACCATATCTTCCCGCTGGGGGCTACATCAGTGAGATTCTTAGGTGCACAGGCTTCAACATATTACTGTATGGACAGGCTAAGAAGGCAGTGGGCCAAGTTTTAAAATCCCAGCACAATGAGCACACACCCCACCCCCCAGCCCATTTACACGCCCAGGGCAGAGTTTGCAGGGGTGACTACATGGGTGAGCAGCACCTAAACACACACTCACACGAGCAGCTTAATGAGCTGCCGGAGGAATAGAAGGACGTGTGGGCAAGTTTCTGGAATAGCCATCCCAAGATATTTAAAGTACAAGCTCTCTCAAGGGGACAGCCGGCACCTTTGGTCTCACAGGGCTGAAGGGTGAAATAAACAAGCTACTCACGTCACCGCCGCTGCACAGCGCCATCTGTGGGTGCGATGGGGTGATGCGCACAGTGGGACAGGGCCTGGGTAAGCTGTTGTCCAGCCGGCACACCATGTCTCCTCCAGCCGCAGAGGGGAAGCTGTCCACAGACAGGTACTTGTACAAGAGGCAGCTAGAAGCGTTAGGAAAGAATTTGTGAAGTTCTGTTGTGAGCGTTGAGTCCAGGTCCCAGGGAGCAAAGCAAGGGCTCCGCTGCTCTCGAGAACATCCTGGCCTTGGACGGAGCAAGAGTTTGTGTTTCACTGGCCACGGCAGCCCCCCCGCTCGCATGCTGTGCTGTTACAAGTGCCTCAGATCTCTCTGGGAGGGTCCACTTCTAGGGGCACACCGGGAAATCAGTCTCCACAGCCCGTTCAGCCCTGGCTGGCAGTCTCCGCAGGGGGACCATGGGGGACGGTGGTGTATGAGAAATGGACGCCTGCCCATTAGGAGTTGAAGAGGCTGGCAGTTCACTTCATGTTGGCCAGCAAACGCTGCTTATTGCTAATAACGTTCCCGGGCTATCGACCAAAGCTAGAAGGGAACGGGGCAGCGCCCCCAGGACTAACCCTTTGAGCAATCCAATGACCTAGGCATCCCTCCCTCCAGTGCAACACCGGCTCCAAAATCCTATTGTGTCCCCAGTGAGATTGGGTGGGGCCCTGCATTAGGTAGAGGAAGCCATTCAGCCTCAAACTTTAGCTGCTCCTGTTCGTTATGTTCCATTGCCACAATCAAAACCTCTCCCCACCCAGCCACCCTCACCCCCGAGCCCTGCAGACTCTTGCGAACACAACACTCCTCCATTGGCCTGAATGGCAGGCGAGAGGCACCACAAGGGTCCCGGTGTAGTTAGCTGCTGTGGCTGACTTCTTCCAAGAGCCTAAGCCCACCCCCGTTTGCCCAGACTCCCCTAGTGAAGGGAGATCCCTGGTGCCTCCCCCACAGAGAGCAGCTGCTGACTGAATGGGACTGCAGCCCTGCACAGAAGGGGGCAGTCTACGAGTTCATTAGTACCAGAGGGTTAAGAGGGCTGGGCAGACCCCAAATAACACAGATCACAAAGAGAGGAATGGAGTTCCTTACTTCTGACTGGCTTGTTCAGGGGCTGGGCTGTAGGTACACGCCTCTGTGACCTTCAGCTGCAGGATAGGCGCTTCGTAGTACGAACTGGGGAGCAAAACCAGATAGTCCTGGAATGGGGGCGGAGAAGGAGGGGGACAAGTTGAGTGTGACTCTGTTCCTCGGGAAACTGCCAGAGTCTTCCTTGGAGGAGGGAGAAGGGAAAGGGCCTTACCAGCAGTATGCCCTCTGCCTCTACGATCAGAGACCACACAGTGGGGTTCAGCACAAAGGGCTCCCCGAAGCTGTTCTGAGGGACGGTGACAAAAGCTGGTTCGGTGCTGGGAGCGAAGATGATCTGCTTGGTCTGCTCAGTACCTGGGGTGGGAAGGACAGGAGACTGTGAGAGGGCACAAGCTCAGGGCGGCCCTGAGGGGATACCGCACAATGGGCAGCAAGCGCGGAGGATACAGTCGGGGAAGTTACTCTGTAAACGTGGCTTGGGGGGAACCTGGTTTAGTCTCTCAAGCAGCGTCCACAGCGGATGTGCTGGGGTCCCACATCAGACAATGATAGAAATAACCCACGAGCAGAATCTGCTCAGTGAAAAAAAAACCCACTAACTTCCCTACTGCTATTGCTAATCTGTAGCTCTCATCCAACGCTGAATAGCCCATACCCACCAGCATCCCACCAGCTAGAGACAAAGAGAACTTATTTACTATGAAATTATTCAAAGACGAGTGACAAGAATCAATCAGATACACCATACACAATGGAGAATGTTTTGCTGCAAACTCTGAGAGCCTCCTTCCTTTCCCCACCTACCGACATTCCACAGCTGGAACTTAAGAGGGCAATTTAATGCAACAGCCTTCCCCTAGACTTCAGGCCCCATCCTTCTCCCACTGAAATATTTTTGGCTAAACTGACCGTCCATAGATGTTTTAAATCAATTAACTATGAGTGCGATCACAGCACAGCACCTAGTGTCAGAATGGCCACCGGCTAGTTTGCAGGTTCAGGGTTTTTTTTTAAAAAACACAGATGAGCTGAGGCAGGAGACTGCGAATTTCACACACGTGTTCCTCTGACTGTCTTTGTGTGGTTCATTTATAGCATGGCACGCAGCAGGGGCGAGCGAGGGTAGGGCGAAGGAGCATGCTACTATGACGACTGTTTAGCCGCATCCAGTGTGTGGACAGTGCAATTAACTCAAGATTGGACCCTAGATTCCTGAACCATAGCACTTGAGTGCAGCACCATTGAAAATGAGGACAAGGAGGCATGTGTGTTGGATGCCTTTGTGAAGGGGCAGCTCAGAGAATTTGCCCCTCTGACCATAGGAATTATTTCGGGTGCAAAAAAACCCCAAACAAAAAAAAAAACCACCTCAAAGAGCAGGAGCAAAATGGTGTGAGAAAATTATACCCACAAAAGAGAGGCCGTGTCCCTTTTGAAAAGCGTGCCCTATATTTGGAGCTGTCAGGGAGTGAAAGGGCTAAAAGCTTGCTAAACCGAACGCTGCAAGGGACTAACTTGCTTCTAGGCCCCTGGTCTTAACACTGGCAGCCCCTTCCACACAGAAATGAGGATGGCTCGATGTTTTGGAGATTACATGGCTTAGCAAAAGGGCTGCTGTGCTGGGTCCACTCATCGGTCCACCAGGCTGGGAATATGCCTCCTGCACTAGCAAATACTTGAAGCATCCAAGGGGAAAAAGCCACAGCGTTATACAGCAAGCCAGCTGTAATCCTTCCTGACCTATGTTGTGATCAGATTACGCCCAGCAGCATGTGAGTGGATGACCCTTCTCTTAACTTTCCTGTGTAGAAACGTAACTGGTCGTATAATTATCCAGCTGCTTTCTTCCTTTTTTTAAAGCAAGATCTGGGCATGTCAGGCCCTGTATATATCCTCCAGCTGCTCACTTTACAAGGTAAAGCAACATTTTCTTCTGTGCCAGCCCAGTAGTTCCAAATAAACAACAATATTTTCTACTCAGTGTCACCTTTCATCCCAGGATCTCAGACCATGACATCAACATTAGAGAATTAAGGAACCTCCTCCCTCGCCGGGAGCATTATTATGTACAGATTGTGAAACTGAGATACAGAGGTCAAGTGATTTGTTCCAGGTCACTTGGCGAGTCAGTGGCAGGGAACACCAGTTTTGTATCTCCCAGCCCTGTTTTTTAATCCATTAGACTGGAAATCCTCATGGAGGTACCAAACTGTTCAGCACCAGCCATCCTCAACCTAGCTCCTTGAAACAGCACTCAGCTGACGATGAATGAGTAGAGACTGAATGTAGCAGATGGGAAGACATGCTAGGGTGGGTGCAGTGACGTTCTCTTGCAGGGTCTCTGTGAGAACTGCCCCACTGGGCTAGTTCTCCTGAGGAAGAAATCGCTGCAGCTGGCTTTGAAACTTGCTGGCTTTCATGGTACAGATTGTCGAAGGGGCCTCAGACCACCCTCTACAGTGACTGCAATTTTCTACGTACGTGGCAATTCAAGAACTTCCCTGCAGAGACAGTTTAGCTAACCTCTGCCAGCAAATGCACTTTGCAAATGGACACTGGAGTTCCCACATATGGGAAAAAAACCTGCAGACACAATTTTGCCAGAAAAACACGTGGCACCAAGTGGTTGCAGAGACTCGCTCTTCAGAAAAGTAAATGCAAAAGGTGGCTGCGCACGAAGACTGGAGCATAATTTTACTGTTCCTTTTCCTCACCAGGCTGAGCGCTTGCCACGCTGCAGAAACCAGGAGTCACTTTGCCATCCTGGCATGGGTAGGGTGGGCAGGGATAAGCTTGACTCAGTTCCAAGTCATTCCTTGTGGAAAACCAACCTATAGGGTTTAATAGGGGCCATGCCAATATGGGTCTATAGGAATCCCTTAAAAATCTGACAGAATTTAATAGAAAGGGACAACTTTTCTATAGGGTTTATTGAGCCAGCCTATAAAAAGTAGTCCTTGTCTATGCCATCCTATGGGACTGTTCCAGAAGGGACACAATCAGTCACTGGCCGCCTGGAATACCTTGGTGGCAGCGTTGCATGCTGCCATGCGGGTATGACAGCAGGTTTCAAACGCCAAGCTTGGGAGTGCAGGGGGGCCAGAGGCAATGCCCAGCTGCTCTCCTAGAGTCTCCTGCTGTCACTGACAGCCTAGTGCTAGCAGCCCTTCCAAGGCACCTGCCAAATCACCCTGCCTGAGGGAGAGGAGCCACCCAGCAAAATCGTGCATTGTGGAGAAGGGAGAGCAGCACAGGGGCTCAGACAGTGAGGTCTCACAGAGAGGGCAGCTCTGGTGAAGCAAAGAGCTCCAGGAGGACTGACACTCAGGTCAGGCGTGGCAATGCTCATTCCTGGGGCGTGAGCTCCAGAAAAGAGAAAGCTGCTGCTTGGGTAACAGCCCAGGGGAGAAGCAGACGGGCTCTGAGCTGCCAGAAAAGAGAAAGCCAATGACAGGCGCGAACCCCAGATCCCATCTCCTGGCCTAGCTGAGAGGAGGCATTAGCAGTAGGCTGTGTGCGCGTCTGTGCATGTTAGTTAGCAGGGAGGTAAAGCCCTTTTATCCTCTTCCGCAAAAAACCAAAACCATCTGTCCCCGTGTGCTCTTGCCTACACGTTGCTGATTCCTGGTACACACAAAACGTAGGTCTCTGCCTTTCAAGCCGTCTTTGCTGGCTCTTCCTTTCCCTGCCTGCACAGGATGGGTTATCGGAGCCTGTGCAGCCAGCTTAGAGCCACTGCCAAAATGCAAATGGGAAACCCTGTTAAACACCAGCCAGGCCAGGCCACCTGGCACTTCCCAAAGGCCAAAAAACAGGTTCTTCCGCCATGTCCTTATGAATCAGGAAGTGGGGGTCTGGTCTCCCGCTACTGCCTCTGGCTTTAAAATGCAAGGCGACGCGCTCTGATGGTAGAAGGCGGCTGTAGGGAGTGTACGGACAGGTGAAGCGCATCCCTCTCCTGCATGTCCTGGTACTTCATTCACCAACCGCCAGTGAAACATGGAACCGAAAAAATAAACCCCGGGTCCGAATGCTGATGTTCGGACCTGGTTCCACCTGTGTGGCCCATCTTGGACACGTAGCTACTCCTCTCAGGCTCTGCAAGGGCCTTCCGGGCCATCCTGTCCCTTCGGGGGCACCAGGCAGGGAAGCCTCATCTGAAGTTATGCTGCCTCCTCCCATACCGGCCGAGTCGACAAGCACACGCCCCTTGGGGCCGTGGCTGCTGCGGAGCCGGCTTCTTAAATGGGGGAAGTGCCGCCTCAGTCCAGCCCCAGTCCAGCCCTCGGCTCTGGAGGGCAGGAGTTCCAGAGTGAAGCCATACGGTGATGTCCACAGGAGACTGCAGGGGGAGGGGAGGAAGCAGCAGTGGCGTGGGGAAGCAGTGCGGGACCCTTACCTCTCCTTCGTGGCTGATAAGCTGTAATTTTGCCATACACAGTGGCACCTCCTGAATTAATATACCTCAGGATGACATGGAATAGATAGAGCTCTGCCTCCTTCACGTCTACCGTGATTCTGACTTTACTCTGCAAAAAGCACAAGCACATTGGGCACACATCACTGTGGGGCCGGCACTGGGCCCATCACCCGTCCTGTGGGAGAGCGGTACCTGCCTGCCTGCCTGCCTGCTTCTCTCTCTAGTCCCCCTCCCCTCTGCATGACACAGAGGAGCAGCTGCCAAGACGCCTAGGGCTGGCACGCTGGAGGAGCTCAGGAAGTCCCAACGGGCGGTGTTTCGGAGGGGTTGCAGAAAGCGGGGTTGTTTTGGTTAGTCTCAGAGTGAGAAACGCACTTACAGTTGCCACAAACATTAAACTTTCCTTCCTCAAGGACCGAGACCCTCCCTTCCACACTGGCCGGCCCCCGGTTGACGTAGCGGAAGACGATGCGGAACAGGTCAGGGGAGGTCACATTGAGAGTCACCACTACCTTGGGCTGGTGGGAGAGAGAAAGGGGAGAGAAGCAGAGCAACACCTTAAATCACCTCCACCGCCAACAGCCACCAGCCCCAGTGCAGCAGCTCGGGGGACTGCTCCCTAAGCAACATGCCACAGCGCAGGAGGAGTCAAGCAGCCACGCAGCCTAACAGGGTGAAAAGGGCAGCAAGAGAACGCGTTGCACAGGTGCTACCAAGTGCATTTTACAAGCACCTACCTATCCTCCTCCCTCTCCGTGCTTTTCACGGGTGGGTGGGCGGGAGAGGTGGAGGCAGGGGGCATGCACCAGGAGAGCAGCTCCACCTATGAGACACTCTCACACGCTAGCGTTTAGGTTGCTTGGCCACAGTGTTTAACTGGAGAGCGTTCCTAGCTGTCAGCTTTGGAATGGAAGCTGGCTAGCACTGATGGGTGCTGTTTGGTGGAGGGGCTATTTTGGGGGGCATATTCCAAGCTAGGGAAAGAGGTTACTTTAACAAAAGGTTTGACTCCATTTTTAACGTAACATGGGTTTGGTGCTTTGTACTACAGTCAGCCCACAGGCGGCTCCAAGGCCATCTGTCTCTGTGCTCATGGGTTTGCCACCCAAATGTCTGCAGAGAGGCTGCAAATGGAAATCACAGAGTTCTCTCCTACACTTGAAATACTACCAACCAGCAATACCGACTGAAGACACCCCCGAGAGATGTGTCCACTTATTCAAGAGCTGCCACGTGGCCTTGATTCAGAAAAGCATCCCTGTCTCGGAAAACACTTAAGCATGTGCTTAACATTAAGCACATGCTAAAGTCCGATGGACTTTCACAGGATCTAAGCACATGCTTAAGTGCTTTCCTGTGCCAGGGCTCAAGGGACCAAGAGGAGGTTTGCCAATCAAACCCTCCATGGGCATGATAAACTGGCTGTGATAAAGGAGGGCCGTTCCCTTGAGAAAATATACTGGCAAGGGATGCTAAAGACTAGGTTTTAGGGTTAAAGCTCCACGGTCACAGCTCCACGGTCAAGGGCACATTGGAATGAGCTTGCACGGAAGAGGGGCAAAAGCTACACACCTGCCTGACTTTTAACGCCAGTGGAGTCTCTAATGCAGCCAGTGGATACCAAACAAAGCCAGCAGCAAAGTGAACAACTCACTTAACAGTCTTTGGTTGCTCGGCCTGGGATTTTCAAAAGGAGCCCAGAGGAGTTAGGTGTCCAGCCCGCACCAGAATACTGTGGGAATCTGGAGCCTCACTCCCTTCAGCCCCTTTGAAAACCCAGCCTAGCCTAGCAACAAAGCAAAGCAAAGAATTTTCTAGCTGCAGGTGGAGAGAGAGCAAGGGTCAGGATAAAGAACCTGCTACACAGGACAACCCTGTATGGCTGCTATATAACCGCCCTGTCCCTCCTCCGACACACACTCAACATTCTGATAGGGGCGGTGCAGATGGAAGGTTCGCAGAGGGAAAAGCTGGAGGGAGTAATGTGAGTGGCTGGTACAGCTTCGCCCCTAGGGACCATGTAGAAAATCATCTACACTCAACAACAGTCCAGTCAAAGCAGCCACAAAGGGCATAAGCTGCGTAGGGTAATGGGGAAGGAGTGGCTTCCTTCTCGGGGTCGGGGAGAGGGAGTTACGTAGAGTGTGGCAGGAAAGAGAAGAGCAGGTGAAAGGGCCCTACGGAAACCTGCGGGCATTGTATAGAGAAAGCCCCATAGGAGGCTTCCCAGTAACTGGATTAGGATACATAGATCATACAGCCAGAAGGGACCACTGTGATCCTCTAGTCTGACCTCCTGAGCAGGGCTTCCTGAATTAGGATATCTCCTCTCATCAGTCTATTCCGTCTCTAATGCTACAGGAAATATCTGCACAAACAGACTATATTTACACTGCACTGTTTGTTCTGGCCACCACATGACCTTGGGTTTAGAGCAGCTCTTTGGGTTAAAATAAGACGCACGTCTACAGCGCTTCAAATGGTTAGCCTTCTGCGTCCTCTCCCGGTAGGGAGCCCAGGCTGGGGCTAGGCCCGTAAATCATACCTGAATGGGAGACATCTGAGCATATCCTCTCCAGCTGAAATTCTCAAACTCCAGGGGGTTGTAGCCAAAGCGAACGGCCCGGCCATCCAGCGTGGTGCCTTCTTCCAACTCTAATTTCAGGTGGTGGAGGTCAGGGAAATAATGGTCCCTTGCAGGCCTGGAGAAAGAGAGTCAATAGGTTATAATTACAAGCCTGGTTTCCACAGTCCAGGGAACTCACTTCACACTACTCCCACGATTGGCTGCATCCTGGAGGGCCCCCAAGAAGCCAGCAAATGGGATGGTGTCTGCACCTGTCAGCTCCATATCAATGCTGTATGGGACTCCCTCTTCCCAATAATGGGGAGAGAAGCTGGAGTGGAGTTTACTTCTTTCCAGCTGTTCAGGGATGGAAGGGGCAGGAAAGGAGGGTCCCCAACAAGGGGTGAACACGCTAGGGTGTAGATGTGTGGCAGCAGTTGTGGTGACAGAGGGTGGGAGGCATGCGCAGCCTCCAGAGTTCCAAGGCCATGGCCCGCTAGCTGGGGAGGGGGCGCTGGAGAAGTCTCCAGCTGAAGGAACAAGGAGCGAACACACCAAGCAGCTCTGTAGTGACAGCCAGCCTCTTACAGGGTGCATGTCGGGCCTTGTGTATTCTGCCTGCAGTGACAGGCTCCGGTCCTCGCGTCGCACGCCGTCCCAATGGACCCACCAACGTCGCACCGGCAGCCTGTGGACAGGAAACACGTGTTTACATTCCACGGACATTAATGAGCTCCGAATAGCACTAATCAAAGTCGCACGCCAAAGGGTGGGGCCACCGAGGTCTATTTTTATTCCATTGTATCCATTTTCATGTTGGCTCGGACCCTGCTTGGATCAGCTTCTCTTCCAGTGCAGCGCTGAGCTATTTCAAGACTGCTGGTGGCTGCTGAGAAGAACACAGGCCTGCCAATCCTCTCAGTGAGCCCTCCAAGCTCCGACCTGGCCTCTAAACCCAAACCCCTTCAGCAGCCCTGCTCACCGCCGATCCCCCAGCATCGCCACCGCTGTAGCGCATCACTGAGGGGGAGGGCATTGCGCAGGGCGACAGGCAGCGGCAGCCTCTGCTGCTTCGCCTCTGATCACCGGCATTAATGTGCACACAGGGAAACAGAAGTACAAGCTTGTAAGGCAAGTAGTAAAGTCCAGGCATCCACCCTCATCTGGTTCCCCTCCCATCCTTAGTGGGAGGGGAGTGAACGAGTGGATCATTTGATCCACTCCGGTCAAAATCAGGTGCTCAAATTCTATCACTTCTGGTAGAACAGCCCAACCCTCTGCTCTCACCCACTTTGTTTTCCAGGCCTCCGTACTCTGTCCCACAGAACCCAGACATGTAGCTCCTCTGCTCGGTTTTCCACCAGCTGGCAGATCTAGCACCTCATGAAAGAGAGAAGGGTACGCACCTTGACAGCCAAAGTAATTTGCATGGTCCAGGTTGAAGGATCCATCCTTACACGTGGAACACAACTGGCCGCAGACGCTGGGTTTGCAGAAACACTGCCCATTGTCCTAGGAGACAACCAGGTTAGTCAGCGCCCCATGGGTGTGGCTCTGCCCCTCCTCAACACTTAGCACAACCAAGCCAGCATTCGAGAGAGGAAGGATGGTGCAGTAGTCAAGGAGCACGTCTGGCACTCTGGAGACCCAGGTTCAATCCCCAGGTCTGTCAGAGCTTCCCTAGGAAAGCGTGAGACTAAGCTCCCTGCTTGTACACTGAGCTAACAGCACTGCCCTACCTCACCGGGTGTTGTGAAGAGAAATCCAGTAACGACTGCGGGGTGCTCAAACGCTAACACAATGGGGTGGGTCCTGGTCCATGAGTAGGGCTCGTAAGCACTCCCGTAATGCAGCCAATAAATAATACTGTACTGGGGCCAGATCAATACCTAAGGTTAGACTATTTAACAGCATGGTGAACATACAAGAAAGGAAGCACTTGACTCCCCTTACAAACAGCTAAATCCTTGTTATAATGTGCCCACTGCCACAGACTTAATGGAAAGCAATACCATTTTACCTAGGATAGGCAAGCAGTATGGGGTGGGACGGGATAGATCAGTGGTTTGAGCACTGGCCTGCTAAACTCAGGGTTGTGAGTTCAATCCCTGAGGGGGCCATTTAGGGATCTGGGGCAAAAATTGGTGATGGGTCCTGCTTTGAGCAGGGGGTTGGACTAGACCTCCTGAGGTCCCTTCCAACCCTGATATTCTACGATTCTATGCGAGCTGCCTTGGGGAGATAATTCGGCCTTGCCTCACTGAGAAGTGTCTGTGCTGTTACAGCTACACCATTGTAACTGCCCTGGGGCCTTCCCCCAATGCAGATGCACTGCCCTGGTGTAAAAGGGGGCTGGGGCCAGAGCAAAATCACGATTTGCACAAGCGCAGCATGTCTACACCGGGGTTTGCACTAGTAGAGCTGTCTCGGGGCACCACCACCACTGGCTATAATTCCCACTCTCGACAAGACTTTAGTGACGATCCCTTAACACAAGCTACCATGGAACATTCCTTAGGAAAACCACAGTCTTCATCAAGTCCATGGGCAGCAGGATGTAGCTGAGGTCCACCATATTATTCAGAGGACTTTACCTTTCCCCAGCCCCGCAGATACAACAAAGACCGTGACGGCTACTGAGAAGACTGCACGTCTGCCACCCCTGTCAAATAACTCTGCAGTCTCCCTCCAAGGCTTCTGCCAAAGATTTTCCAGCTAGCTTGGGCTCTGAGTGGATTACTACATAGTAAGATTGCAAATTCTTTGGGGTAGAGACTGTCTTTTTGTTGTACAGCACCTAACACAAGAGGGCCCTGGTCCTTAGGTGCTACTGCAATACACACACAATAATAGGACTCTTCCATTTCTCGTAGGCCAAAGCACAAACTCTGAATGACCGTATGTCTTCTTCCCTCAATCCTGATGTAGGCTCTAAACCAGGGGCGGGCAAACTTTTTGGCCCAAGGGCCACATAGAGGTTGCAAAACTGTATGGAGGGCTGTGCCTCCCCAAAGAGCCTAGCCCCTGCCCCCTATCCGACCCCCTCCCACTTCCCGCCCCCTGACTGCCCCCCTCAGAACCCCTGACCCATCCAACCCCCCTGCTCCTTCTCCCCTGATCACCCCCTCCTGGGACCTCCCACCCTGTCTCCTAACTGCCCCGATCCCTATCCACACCCCCACGCCCTAACCGCCCCCCCAGGACCCCACCTCCATCCAACCTGCCCTGCTCCCTGTCCCCTGACTGCCCCAACCCCTATCCATACCCGCCAGGACTCCAATGCTTATCCAACCCCCTTGCTCCCACCCCTGACTGCCCCCCGCCCCCCACAAACCTCCGCCCCATCCAAATGCCCTCTGCTCCCTGTCTGCCCCCCGGGGCTCCCTGCTCCTTATCCAATCCCCCGGCCCCCTTACCATGCCACTCAGAGCAGCATGTCTGGCAGCCGTGCCGCCTGGCCGGAGCCAGACATGCTGCCCTGCAGAGCGTTAGCGGCACTGCGAGGTGAGGCTGTGGGGGAGGGGGAACAGCAGGGGAGGGCCCGGGGGCTAGCCTGCCCGGCCAGGAGGTCAGGGTCCGGGTAAGATGGTCCTGCGGGCCGGATGTGGCCCACGGGCCGTAGTTTGCCCACCTCTGCTCTAAACCCAGGTCCTCATGCAAGTCCAGGCTGCTGCGCCACATCAACAGGATGGAGAAGATCGAGGGGGTCAATGTGGATAAATGATCTCTAGTTTCTGCTCGACAAAGGGCACTCAGAACTCACCGGTGCAACCTCTGAGCAGACAGCGTCAGGACAGGACACTGTATAAACCAAGAGTGGTTCTGCGGGAGCCAGGTTTGGAGAGCTCCAGCTGTTACACACATGAAGGGCTTTTTTCTAACTCTAAAGGGAGCATGTGGGGGAGAAGGAAGGGGAGGGAATCTAGTTCTACACAGGGAACTTTGGGGGTGATCTTACTTGCTGACATTCTGCAACTCCACTGATGGTGCCCTTGGTATCACACTGACAGCCTGAAGAGAGAGAGAGAGAGAGAGACACTATTAAAAACTCTCAGATTGACACCAACGTTCCTTGCAGCAGAGGAAACCAGACATGATAGAAGCCAAGAGGATGGAGAGAGGAAATACACCAGCTCTTGGCTTCTGCTATGGATTGAAACTAACCAGAGTAGGACAGACTAAGGGCTGGATTTTCAGACAGCCTCAAGCTTGCCCTGGATGTTGCACATGGACGTTTGTAAGCGCACATTCCTGTTTTACGCACTTAAAACCTGTATTGGTGTGAAGTCTGAGGGAAAGGCTGAGTTTGATCCTGGCAGAGAGCTGGCAAAACAAATCCTTGGATCCATTCTTTTCTAAAGGGTACCAGGTTGGGCCCATCCCCCCTGTTAAATGTGGATCACAAAATCAGTCCCGTCACTTGGGATGCTAACTCTTCGTGTCATAACTGAAGGTGGAAATGATGGGAATGGAGAAAAGGGAATCATATCTACTCAAATGGAGATGGCCTCCCAAGGCCTAGGTTTGGGCCTTAAACCTCTAGAGGAACGGACTGCCTTCCAAAGACTCCTCTTATATGTAAGTTCCTTACTTGTGCATCCATGGGGGTTATCTGGAGTCAGGTTCCAGTAGAGCGGTTTGCACCGGTCACAAGCTGGACCTTCGACATATGCCCGACACGCACAGGAACCCTGAAAAAAGAGGGGAAAAACAAGGATTAGGCGAGAATGCCAGGGGCTCAAGCAGCATCACAGAACCTGCAGCTCAGGGGACAAATGAGAGATCTACTACTCTGCAGAGCAGGAAGCTGCCGTTCTCTGCATTGCACCTGGAGCACAGCCTGTGACACAGTAGGAAATTCTGAGACCAGAGAAGAAAAACAAGTGAGGTTTGCAGGAAAGGAAACCCAAAGCAGCCCACAGAGACTGAGGGGCACATGAAGTACTCACCGGAGACAGGGAAGGGTCTGCAGTTGCTAACCCTGCTGGGTTACAGGAGCCCACTGCAAGAAAAAGCACAGCTTGTAGCAGGTTTAAAATAGATCCCTTAATGCTCCGAGTCATCCTGTGCGTACACGGAGAAACTGTTCATGGAGCAGATTGGGGGGGGGAGGGGGGAGAGGTTTTCTTTTGTGTTTAAGCTTTCGCTGGGTTGATGACTGGCCTGCGTATTTATTAGCGTGTTTTTAAACACAGTGCTCCGAGTGTTGGCCGGTACAGTCAGCTGGGCTTGAGGGTGTAGAGAGAAGCCCTGGACGAATGTGCTGTACCAAGTCATGCAGGAAGAGGAGGAAGACAATGCTACCTTCACAATGTGGAAATCCATATGCCCCTGGCATGCAGGTGTCACAGCGCAGTCCAGCCACTTTGGGGCGACAGCTGCACTGTCCAGTTTCCTGATCACATGTGCCGTGGAGAGCGCCCTCTGGGGAGCACTGGCAAGCTGCAGGTGAACAGGGAAAGGTGGGCAGTCAGGCTGAGAGCTGCAAGGCAACAGGGACTCACGGCCCAGATTAAAATAAAAGCATTTGTTTTAAACAGAAAACAAAGCAGGAATGTAGTTCTTTAAACACTCCCATCCCCACCATGCTTGGTGCATTTCGGCTAGAGGGCGCAAAGTGGGGATAAGATAATGCAGTTTCCCGCAGAGTCAGCAGCCTCGGAAACTGAACTCAGGACTAGTAATCTGAAAGCATGAGGGTCCACTGCCAGAGCCAGACTGAGCCCTGTTAGCTCAAAGGCAGTAAGTGACATATATGTGGTCCATAGAATGGCTCGGAAAATATTCCCTCCTCTCCTTCAATAACATTTTTACCCAATCTTTCTTTCCTTTTTTTTTTTTTTAAAATAATTTGTCAACATTTCCCAATTTCCACTTTCCAGTGAAAAACCAAACATTTATTTATTTATTTATTTATTTATTTTCCAGAAACCCTTGATTAGGAAATGCCACCACAGTGCCTCCTGGAAACTGTAGTTCAGACTGCCTCACGCTACCAGTCTCACCTCTATGGGCTAGGCTCCCCAGCTAGACTACATTTCCCATGAGTCACCAGTCTCCCCCTCTTGCTGACCCACCATGGTGCATCCTGGGAGATGTAGTCCTGCTGGGAACCTGGCCCATAGAAGAAAAACAGGGGCACTAAGCTACCCTCTCTGCCTGACTCTCTCTATAGCTAGACCAGCCAATTAATAAACCTCCTCAGACATGAGGTATAAAGTTTAATTACAACAAATGTTTTACTTCAGCGGACACATGTCTCTCACATTCAACGTTTGACAATTAAAATCAAAAGCACACAGGCTAGTGAGAACAACAAAAGCCATGTAGTTTATCACATACATGGTGAGGGCCAATTACACCCAACACCTGAGAGCAGCATTCAGTTGTCAAGGCCTGGGGCCACGAGTTCTCAAATAGCACCCGTGGAACATGACGCACCGGGATGGGCCAGCGTGTAGTAATGAGCTAATAGCACAGATGCAAAAATATTTGCTAATTTAGAACAAAAAGTCCTGGAAAAGAGCTGGGAAATGATTGTGCTGCTTCCTGCCAGGAGCTGGGACTGGACAACAGGAGATGGATCACTTCACAATTGCCCTTGTCCTGTTCGTCCCCTCTGAAGCATCTGGCACCGGGCACTGTGGGGCTAGATGGACCATCGGTCTGACCCAGTAGGGCCATTCTTACGCTCCTGGATAACCTGCTTCTCTCTAATGCATATCGAAATCTCACTGCCCTTTCAACTTAAATGTCACCCAGCAGACGTGTAGCCGTCGTCAACTAGCCTGGTCCCAGACAGATTCAGCCCTCTCGCTTCCAGTCACCTCTCAGATGCTTGTGGACGTATTTCTAGTAAGTGTGCCAATGTCTTTGACACCTAACTGGCCTCCTCCAACAGCAAAACATCCTTAGTATTGGAAAAACAATGGAGGATTTTCAAATTCCGGCTTACTGCCCTCTCTCAGTTCGTCTATTTTTTAAATCCCATTTGCACTTCAGCTGTTATTTCTTTCATCTAAAGAAATAAAGAGGCTGCTGCACCCCAGAGACACAGTTTGATCCCAGCCTCCAGGCTCTTCAAGGGCATAGTGCCGGCATCACTTTTTGCTGCGAACGCTAAGCCAGCTGGCTGCCACCCAGGCTTCTACATTTAGCACCATGCAAAAGGCGCGATGCTGCTGTTTTGTTGCTTCAGGGAAATTGTATCACAGAACATTTTTTTAATGAGCGGTAAATTCTTGCTGGGAGGCACAAGTGTACATCTGGCTTTCCAGTCTGATTGGTGGCGGGGGCAGAGAGGGAGATTCTGCCCAGGGCATGACGGGGATAGTTAATAATACACACCACACTGCAGCCACCTGCACTCATGCAGGAGCATGATTCATATGAATAGCACCGCCCTATGCGCTTGATCCAAAGCCCTTTGAAGTCAATGGAAAGACTTCAATTGGCTTTGGATGGGGCCCCACGCAAGCAGACCCACTGAAAAATCAGGGTTGGATGGGGGAGTTGCATGAAATTAACAGGCCTGATTCTCATTTAATTCTCACCCCTTTTCCCTTACTGTAGCCCCACTGGCTTCAGCAGACTTCCTGCGGATTTAGGCTGGTGTAACTGAGAGCAGAGTGAGACACAGTGGGCTCGCACGCACAGTAAGGGGCTACTCGTGGAGTACAGGCAGCAGCACTGGGCTTTCTGGGTACATCTCCACTGCAATAAAAAGCCCACAGCACTGCCTCAGAGCCCAGGTCAGCTGACTCAGGCTCATGGGGCTCAGGCAGGAGGGTTACAAATTGCAGTGTAGAAGTTCAGGCTCTGAACGTTTACACTGCAATTTTATAGCTCCGCTGCCCAAGCCCCGTGAGCCCAAACCAGCTGACCCAGGCTAGCCACAGCCATGCCCTCGGTCTTTTATCGCAGTGTAGATGTACCCACAGAGGGCATTCTGATCCTGGCAGAGGATCTATCCGAGTGATGTCACAGCTGGGGAATCCAGAGAGCAGGGTGTTAATGAGAGGTGTGCATTTAAAACTTGCTGCAACTAAACCTTTTGGCTAAGGGATAAAAACCAAGTATAAACACTTTGCCTTCAGAGCAATTAAAAAGAAGATCTTCATCGCATTTTATAAACGCTTTACAAGCCGGTCGTTTCCTGGCCTGTCTGAAGCTGGAGGGGGTTCAGTACAATCCCCAGGGAGGCCTGTGTTTCCTCAACTGGGCTGGTGGGTTCGGTCTCTTGGTTTTCCAGCATTCACAGTCAGCAGCTAAGAACAGCTTTGATGCGCTCGAGCCATGAGAACTATCAGGCTGGCTCTGTCAGAACGGCCCTGTGTTTTGATTCTGCTGGGGTTTGCGCCCTCGAGTTTTGCTCAGGGAACTCAGCCGCAATGGTGGCTTTACCTCAAAATTATGCAAGACCTCAGAGCTTTACACAGCTTCTGCTTGAGGCCAGAAATCCCTCCTCAGCACCTGAAACTCGGCCCAAGTGGAGTGATATATATTTGCGAATCCCGCCTTAAATCTTTGGTTCTGAAGTGAAATCTGAACATACAGTTTGGCATTTTATTCTGAAAGCACAGCACAGCTCAAAACATGTTACTTGAATAAGATACTTGACTAGAGATGGTCAAACACTGGAACAAACTGGAATAATTCAGTGTGCATTTCTCCTTCAGTCTGTGCTGGTTTTGGGGGGAGAGGGCTATAATTCTGGATTTTGGTATGTCCCATGGAAATTCAGATCTGTATTTTGCAAATCCAATCCTAAAACACTCCATGTATCTGGGGGCTGGGACACCAGAATGGGCGGACCTGGGCCCTTGTAATTAACAATTACCAATGAACTCTATGGGACAGACACCTTGGCCTTTGGATTAGCATTAGCAATTGAGACAAGCTGCAAGAGAAAACGCTTCTGTGGGAGAACGTATTTATTCCAATAGGAGAAGAGTAAGTAATAAAAACTGACTCCTCCAGTAATAAAGACCCAGTCTGGATTCTAATATAAAGCTGGGCCCTGGGGAGATGAGAGAACAGGGTGGGGTCAAGCCAAAGCAATGCAAAGCATGTAGCAGCATGTATCATTCCCCGTCTGGAACACACTGCTTCTACTCTGCAAGACCATAAGCAAAATCTTCCATGTGAAGGGAGTTACTCACGTGTGCAGCTGGGGTACCCATAGAATCCTGGTGCACACTGGCTACAGGTGTGCCCGGCGTAGTTAGAATGGCACCGGCACTGACCAGCTGGGCTACAGTTGTTATCCACTGAGCCCCGGGGATCACAGGAGCAAGCTGCAAAAGAAGGGCACACGAATAAAGAGAGGTTTGAGAAGGGGGACTAGCGAGCACAGAGACAAATAATCAGACCCGAGTCTTTTCATCTCTGCATCACTAGTTGTGTCAATCAAGCACAGATTTGTAGCAACCCAAAGCATTCCCACTGGATGGCTATTCAGCGATCCAGGTGAACTGAGTGACAGTTCTCGCTCTTCAGTTCTCAATGGACAAATCCCCACTTCACAAACACACACAAAATTCACTGCCGTTTTCATTTATTTGGCCCCATTGTTAGCATCTGCGGTGGGACCTGGAAGCGGACCACTCACAGAAACGGTCCTTTTGGAGCAGAGTCGGAGATTGAGAGATGGCGCAGGGCGAGAATGTAAAACTTGTACTGGCATTATCTGTGCAGACCTGTCATTCCGCTCCGAGGGATCTCTTCGGTATTGTTCCCCAGAACTAAATTTCCTTTTAAAAAACCATCACAGTACCATGCGACACTTCTCCCTGAAGTCGCATCCAAACCAGGAAAAAAGCCTCCAGGATTTTACAGTCCATTCAAAGCTCACCAACAGGAGGAAGTTCAGTAGGTTAATGTGTAAATACAAAAAAAAAAAACATGCTTGGAAACAGTATCAGAACAGGAGTTCCATCGAGAAAGACGGACTGATAATGACAGCTTTGTGCTCCAAACACTGACACCATTAAGGACATCCAAGTCTGCACCATTTATAAGGCAAATCAAGGGGGTTTGAGCCGAGATTTTAAAAGTGACTAGTGATTTTGGGTGCCCACTTTACAGCACCTCTAAAGGGTCGTGACTTTCAGAGGGTGGGAGCTCAGCACTTCCTGTAAGTCAGGTCCCACTAAGGGGTCTCAAGGCAAGTACCCAAAAAACGAGGCCCTCAAAATCATCTGCTGACACTCAATCCCATCCGCATCTCCTCCCCGCCCCCGCAACCCATCGTTTCCACCATACCTTGGCAACGAGGGTAGGAATGATATCCCATGCTGCACTGATCACAACGAGGCCCATCAAACTCAGGCCTACAGAAACATCTCCCACCTGAGTCGCAGCCTCCTGGCAGCGTCCCAACAGCACTGCACCCGCACACTGCAAAGCAGAGAAAAGCCCGTGGGGAAGGGGTCTGGAGCTATGTCACCCAGAGCACGGAGCAAAGCTCAAGGTACAACAGGGAGGAAATTTTTAAGCCAGAGTGAGAACGTTGGCACTAAGTGCCCAAGACGAGTGTTGGATGCACTGCTCAGTGCTTGAATACTGAGTGTTTGCATCCGTCCACTAGCTCCCTTTTCTCCATCACAACAAACTGTTTCTCTTCACTTTCAAGGTCCTTTATGGCCTATCCCCACCCTATCTACCATCTCGCACAGCCTAGTGAGATGTCAACTCCCACCTCCCCATTGGCCCCCTGATGTATCCATTGCCCATTTGTTACATTTTCACCCAGCTGCCCAAGCCTTGGGAGGAACTCGACATAAACTGCCGTACAACTAATGCATTTGCCTTCTCCAAAACCCTCCTGTGCTGTGATCCCTACACGGTTAGGCCGCTGGTGGGCTGAGATGACTGCACTAATATTGTCTCGGTTTCCTTGTTCTCCCCACTTTGTCAGTATCCACCTACTGGTCCTGTCTTATACCTAGACTGTAAGCTCCTCAGGGCAGGGACTGTTTTTTTTTGTGGTTGTTGTTGTTGTTCTGCATCTGCAAAGCGCCTAGCACAACAGGGTCCTGGGCTATGACTGGGCTCCTACGCGCTCTGGGAATACAAATAATAACTAACAGTAAGTGACTAGACAGGAGTGATTTGCTCTCAGTAGACTGCCCACCTGCTCTCCTGTGACGGTGGGGGGGTCCCTCAATTGCAGTAATAGATATTGTGCTTTCTGCCACAACACAAATAAATAATACTAAGTCCAGAGGGTAAACATCCACCTCTCCCCACTGCAGGGAATCCTGCCCATCTGAGAAGGAAGAAGAGTTACGCACATTGGCAGAGAGGGTAGTTGAAGTAGCCGGGTGCACATTGGTTACATGAATACCCTTCGAATCCAGTTCGGCACAGGCACTGGCCGGTCTCGCTGTCGCAGGTGCCATCGTACTGGCCAGAGCCTGAACACTGGCAAGCTGGAAAAGAATAATGGAGCCCCGTGACCTGCTGCGCCTGCTAGTCCCTGCGGCGCTGGAGGAATCAGGAGGCACCTTTGCTGTTTCACAGCCCTGGCTAATCCCAACACAGCACCAGGCCTCCTATTAGAGGCTACCCAGATTCAAACTCTTTGGGGTAGCAAGCCGAGTTTTCATGAGACGAATGCAACTGGCGGGGAGGTAGAGGGGTGTCTGTGTGTGCGTCTCCGTCCTGGGGCACTTTGCCAGGCAGGGGAAGGTCAGAAATTGGGGGGAGAGGGGGTGTTTCAAGGAAGAGCAGTGAAGCCATGGGGCCAAAGCTCTGGTTTATTAGAATCTGAAGCTGAAATGCCTGCCTGTTCCCCAAAGCCCAAGGAGGAGTTCTGCAGGATGGCGGGTGGGCACGGCCTGGAGCAGCTGTGGGCTCTGCACTGGAATAAGCCCCCAGATTCACCATCCTTGGGCTTAAAACTCTCAGCCCCTTTAGGAACCAGCAGAAAGCATCTCCTCACTGCAGTGAAAGGAAGCCCAGGCCTTTAGCTACTTTTCCTCCCCAGCCTGCCTGTGCTCTCTCAGGCATCCTGCCTCCTCATTAACAGGCCATCAGCCTGGGTGGAAGCAGAAAGGTCAGTGACAGAGGGACCATGTGGAAGGACCCCCATGGATCCGGAGGAGGCAGCGGGCTGGCAATAGGGGTTGGGGGATGGAAAGAAAAGGATCAGGAGCTTCAGGTGCGCATGGGGGGTGGGGAGAGATCAAGGTGCTTTCTCAGAGGCTCAGACAGAGACGAGGGAGCCCTGTGCAGGCTGAACCCAAGTCCTGTATACCGGCCTACTGGATGAGCAGGGCTGCCCTGGGGGGCCTCATTGGACTCATCTCCCAAGATTGGGCCAGAATAATAAAGTCTCATCTGTGCGAGAATTACAGCTAAAAGGCCCCCCTCCCTGCCCAAGATTTTAGTCCTGGGAGCTCACTAGGTGTCGACTCCAGAGGCCTTTGCTAACAGTGTTAAACCCCGAGCAGCCCCAGTGCCTCTCAGGATGCAGGAGAAGCAGATATAAAATAAACTGACATTTGAATGGGGAAGTGGGGGGGGGGGGGCGCGAGAGAGAGAAATGTAACCCAAAGTGACCCCTCATCCATTGAGCAGTTGAAGAAACCATGTGGGAATGGCCGTAATGCACTGTACTGCCGGAGCATCCGAGCCCGCTGTTGAACTGATGGGGAATTCCTGCAGAGTACCCCAGCCAGAGGAAGGGAATCCAGCCGGGTCAAGGCTGTTCTGGCAAATCTCAGCTAAAGTCAAGGGAATTTGTCACTTGAAGCAGGACTGAGGAATTCTCCTTTTCCAGCAAGGAGAGGGGTGCGTGCTTCTAGCAGTGCGGTTCAGAGCAGCCGCCAGAGACATTTGCAAGAACATCAAGAAAACCGGCATGATAGGCCCCAGTCACTCACGCTGACAGCCAGGTCCGTAGTGCCCAGGTGCACACTGATCACACTGAGCTCCCTGAAAGTTGGGTTTGCACACACACATTCCCCTTCGAGAGTCTTTGCGGCAGGCATTCCCTTCCGTCCCGGCGGCGTTGCAATCGCAGTCTGCAAAGGGGGCGACATGAACAAAAGGCACTTAACAAATCTCCACCAGCTGACAGCCTGGGCCCATCGGCAAAGCACAGGACAGGGAACCAGAAACTCCTAGCTTCAAACCCCAGTTCTGCCAGTGACTCTCTGTCAGTTCCTCTCTCTACATCTCTCAGCAGGAGCTCTGGCTAGAATGCCTTCTGTAAATGGGGATGAAGCTTTGTTCACAGGATGCTGTGATGATTCCTTATAGGACAGCCCCATTGCCCAAGGGTCTTGTGAGGAGACCGTAAACCTTCAGATAATCAAGGCAGCTGCTCCATCAGGTCTCAAGGGCTGGCTCACAGCAGCATCCCCCAGTTACACGGTGTACTCTGGTTACCCCAAGCCTGAACAGCACTTCAGAGATCCACAGAGCTGGGATGCACGAGAGCGCGAACCCAGCAGAGCTCAGGCAAGTTGGATTCTCTTGGCACCTTGGTCTCCCTGGTCCATGAAAAGGGGGTGGGGCAAGAGAAGAGATGGGGAGAGGAAGGCAGAAGGGGTGGGAACCAGAGGGAAAGAGAGATTCCAGCTCAGCAAAGAAAAACCTGCCTGGAAAATAACAGAGATTAAAATATCAGAGGGAAGAAAAAGGTTATCTGTAGTAAACGTGAAACAATGGAGAAGTCTGTGGGAAAAGCAAAGAGACCCAAAAAGACTGGGGAGATGAGTCATGAGCTTGCAGGGTTAGAATTCTACGAGAGAAAGGCTGGAGGGAGAGGAAGGGAAAGGACGGGAGAGACACAGCAAGTGATTTTACACAAAGTTTGCTGCCAAGCATTAAACTACCATGGTCACATTCAGACTAGAAGCACATGCCCCGCAAGGCAGATTTGCAGCAGTGGAAGGTGTTGGCAGAGGGTTTAGAAGTTCCCCCAATGCCTAAGAAAATGAGTACATGCAGATGTGGGAAAAGGATGGTCTCGTGGCTAAGGCATGAGACTGGGACTAAGGAGCACCTGGGCTCAGTTTCCAGCCCTGCCACAGATTCCCTGTGATCTTGGACAGGTCCCTCAATCACAGATTTTAAGACCAGAGGGGACCATTACAAACGTGTGATCTGACCTCCTGCGTAACACAGGCCAAAGAACTTCCCCCCAGAGACTCCTGCATGAAGCCCAAAACCGTTCTGTGCCTCTGTTCCCCCACCTGTAAGATAGGAATAATATTATTTCCCTTCTCCCTCCCTTTGCTGCGTCAATGGCAACTGTAAACTCTTTGAGCCAGGGATGGTCTCTTCCAACATGACTCTTTGGGGCTTACCAGAGAGGGACCCTGATGTCAGCTGGGGCCTATGTGCTACAATGATAATGAACACTAATAATAATAATAATAATAAATTGCAGTATATGGAATGAGCTCAAAAAGAGATAAGGAAAACAGTAGGACTTACGTATTATCTGTCCAGCTGGAAGCACCTGTTCTCCAGTATCATTGTGAGAGAAAGCTGGAACAGCTGTGGGGAGTCAGAGCCATTGCAAACATTACATCTGTGCTCAGTTCGAGCCCCACATTGGATCTGGCCCAAAACCAAACCGACTTAAAAACAAATAATCAACACATGAGCAACATTCCTTCTGGATCCCGAAAGGTCACCTTCTTCCCAACTTGAAAAACGGGGGTGAAGATCCAAGATTTAGCCCAAGGACTCCACCGCCCACTAACTCCCAGCTTCCCTGCCAAAGCAAGGCGCCAGGTTGGTCTGCAATTGCAGGTGCCGCTGATACAGCCCTCCCTTGCGAACAAGGCACTTACGATAGCAGTGTGGGAAGTCGGTGTATCCCTCTGCACATGCATTGCAGAGCTCCCCAGTGTAATTCGGCTTGCAGTAACAGCGACCTGTGAGGTCCTCACAGGTGCCATCGGTGAACTCCAAGTCACAGTTACAACCTGGAGAGGGACAGGGAGAGGGAGAAGTCACTTGGAGCTCCCATTACTGAGAGAGACCCTCATTTCCCAGTCTGTGTTCACACAACACAAGAGATTTCTAATAGCAACAACCAGGCTAGCAGCATAACTAAAAAGTTTGAGATACATACAGCGCAGTCCCTTTCAAAAATAAAAGGTGCGTCTGTCTCTTTAAAACGGTTCAAGCGTTTAAAACGGTTTGATGATTTAACTGGGAATTGGTCCTGCTTTGAGCAGGGGGTTGGACTAGATGACCCTTTGGGGTCCCTTCCAACCCTGATATTCTATGATTCTATGATTCTATGATTCTAAGCTTGGTGGAGCTGCTGCAGTCATCTTGGAATCGCTGCATTGCAGGATCTGAGGGGAGGCTGCGAACAGCTGGGCTCTGCCCCTCAGGATCTTGCTTCTGAAAGGGTGGCAATTCTGGCTGCATTACAGCTAAGGCAGGCTCTGCTGAGGATGGAAAAAGCCACCAAACCAAGTGGCAGAACCAAACCCACCAAGACTGCCAGAATGATCTGGATTTCCCACAGAGACATGCGTAAGCATCTCCTGCTTCAGAAAGTCATCCTCTATTGGGTCAGACATTTCCACCCCTTTCAGGCCTTTGAACGTGCATCCACAGCGGATTGCAACAACAGACACACACTCCTTCTGCATGAGCCTTTATGAGATCATGCAGTTTGTGCATGCAAGACAGGTGGCCATGCACATTTTAAGGCTGGCTGGACAATCAGCCCCTGATGGTCCACAGCACCAAACACCCCACCGTTCGACAGTGTGGGCTGCTCTCCTCTAGCTATTAAATGAAAGGCAGCCCATACTCACGGTAGCAAATGTAGGGCGAGTCTATCGAATGGTCAGGGGATTTATAGTATCCAGGGATGCACCTCTCACAGTTGATGCCAGTTGTATGATGCTGAAAAACAGTTGAGTAGAAGGGCATCAGTTACTCTGCCATCAGGAAGGAAACCATGGTCATCGACCAGACTATAGTACCAGGTAGCTTCACGACAGGGTAACATTAGGAAAGCAAATAAAGGAAAGAACAAAGATTGCTCAAAACTCCACTCATGATGGGTTGAAACTCAGTCCTTGTGAATCTTCCAAACAAGCCTGGTCTGGGTTTTAGCTCTATATCAGAACCCAGGCAAACTTTGGCTTCAGGGCTTGTTATTAAAGTTTCCCAGTTGCCTTGCATTCAGGAAGACAAAAGTAACCCATTTCGTAAAAGCACGGCTAGTACTGCACTACACAGGTCCCATGCCCCTATATGGTACTTGCTCTGAAATTAACCCGTCAAAGGGCTTTTGCATCGCCATGGTAAGACTTTAGTTAGGTGCTGAGAGAGTAGGAAGAGCAGCATGGTACTAATGCTTAAGAAGTGACAGACAAGTGATAGTATTTGGGCCCTGTAAATCAGGGTGGGATTTTTCAAAAGCACTAGAATTGGCCTAATTCTGCTCCCATTTGAAGTCAGTGGTCAAACTCCCATTGAGTTCAATGGAAGTGGAGTAAGGCCGATGCCCAGGGCGTATGAAGATCCCACCCACCCTTAATGCATTAGCCATGCATTTCCAAGGTTATGCTAACAGACAGGTGCCCACGAACTATCCCACCACTCCTGCCACTGGTGCATGATCCTTTATCCTGATGCCAAGAGCCCAGATTTCCTGGGAAACTAACAGAAAACATGAGAACTCCTGATTTGCTTGTTGCCCACCATGCAGAACTACAATTCAGGTTAACAATACAGCCACAGAAAACAGGACACCTGACAGTCCATCATGTTACAACAACAATGTGCAATCCCCCCCGCGCCCCCCCGGCATACCTGACATTCTATGCAGACACCTCCCCCTTTATACTGGTCATCGTAATTTTTGCTGGCCTTGTGGCGATCAACCTCTGGATCATAGTAGCAGTCGTAGGCATGACCATTGCAATTGCAAGCTGAAAGTATAAAGAGACAGGAGCTCAGTGGGTATGCTCCTCTGGGTTACTGATCACTATTCTCCAATGAAACAGTTAACTGATGTATTTCAACTCCCTCTTCTCCACTCCCTGATGAAGGGTTGAGAGGGGTTGAATAAGTCTGTATTGCATGGGGATTGCATTTAAATGAGGAATGAAGCTCAAAAGGCGATGAAGGGCCAGTTAATCACAAGCTTTCAGATGTCTCCAGTCTGCAGATCAAGGCTGGACACCTAGGGAGAACAGGCATTATAGCAGGGCTTTGGCATTTTCTGCAACCAGAAAGCACATAGGCACAAATTGAAAAGAGGCAAGCCCGAACATGGTGGGAGGGGAGAAAGGGAAGTTATTCAAACTTTTGGGCCCCCAAAGTGGTTTGGAGCATACATACAGGCCAGTTCTCAATGTTATCCAATTAGAGAGGGGCTGAGCTGTGAAGTTCAAACACATGGTGAGAAAGTGTTGGGTGGGTTTTTTTTTTAAATCCATGGGAGCAAGATCCAACAGCCCATTGCAGAGTCCCTATATTTATGAGATCATGTGATTTAACTGAGCTTCATGCTTCACTTTCCCAGCGCAGCATGAATTCCAGGGTTGGCATCTACTGAAGGGTTCTGGCTACTCAAATAAATATGTAAGTAGTTCTGAATGCAATTTATCTTCAGAGCAGGACTGAGCAAACAGGATGATTGCACAAAGTTTAGGACAGAGGCAGGAAGGGGACCAGAATTAGCACTCAGTACAGATTAAGCGGATATCATTGTAGAAGCCTTCACAGAACAGAATAATCCACAACACAGACCGCTCCTCTTCCTATACTTCTAGTTACGTTCACTAAGTCTGGTACTAAAATGCAGGGTGCCCATAGGGGTGGTCAGAAGGACTGGTAATGAGATTGTAAAACCCAGCAACAGTACAAGACAGCCTTTCAATGGAATTATGGCCACTTTCACTTCTAAATCACCGATTCAAGTCCCAATCAGGGTCTGCAGTGAGCAAAAGTTACCACCACTCAGGGGCTTGTCTGAAGTGGCTTAGTGAGCTCAGTCCAGTCCCCAGTGGAGAGAGGAACAAGTCACAAAAAACAACACTACAATCAATAGCTTTGCTACCAGTCATCCCAGAAGAAATGCAATCTCACCCCTCTACAGGGGATCCTTCCCGGTCAGGATTGTGGTTCATTGGTGGAGCAGCGTACGGGTCGCTAGAAGCTTCCCTGGCCATGCTAGACGTTCTGTGGATAAAGGACTTTACCTTCCAACGCTGACAATCCAGCCATTTACAGGAGCATTGAATTCCCACCAAGGACCAACAGAGAGACTGCCCATAATGCCTGGAGAGGGAGATTTAATGCAAGGCCCCATCAGGGGCTCCAAGAGGGACTGTGCTATGGATTCCTTCCTCAAGCACCCTGGAGTGCAGGGGGCTCTGCATGCTGCTCCCCCTGCTGTGGCTGGTCAGCTCTGCAGCTCAGTAGACAAGAGGCATGGGGAAACACTGGGGGAGCAAGCTACATTAAGGCATATTTGCTGGGTGCACCACGTCCACGGCCAGCCAGCACAGAAAAGGTAACATTTTAACTCACTCCCCAGAAAATCAGTTCAAGCCCACAAAGCTTTAGGAATGGGATTCTAGGGCAGAGCTTTGGGGCCGACTGTAAAGCTTCCCATGCCTGGGGGCAGTGGAGTTTGTTCATTCCATGTTTTGCAATCACCTAAACAACTGGAAAAAGGGAAAAAAAGGAAAAAACCCAGCCCACATCCACCTACGTTGGCATTCATTAGCGCTGTCAGTCATAGCTGGTTTCCAGGGTAACTGGTTGAAGCCCGGGCAGCAACGATCACATGAGCCGCCACAGGTGTTGTGTTGACAATCGCACTGCAGCCTGGAAAATGAAAGGTGAGTGAGCAGAGTAACTTCCAAGCCAGGTCACTGAATGCCAAGGAATCCACTGACGGCAGGACTTGGCTGGGGAAATAATGAGAGCTGGCCAGAAAACAGAAATGCCTTCCCAGGAAAAAATAATTTTTTCCCCCCCAACAATGTGAAAAGTCTTGAACTGTAATGAAAAGTTAAAAATCACAAAAATTTTACTGGGAAGCAACTTCAAGAACAATTCCACTTTGGGAGACCCACACAGCAGCCTGGGCTCTCTGCATCTCCGGCCCCAGAGCTGGGGGAGAGGCGGGAAGGCAGACAGCCATGGTGTTCAGCATCTGCCCACATCCTTCAGACTGAAAGCGAAACCGACAAGAGCCTTCCAGGCAGGTAGATGGGGAGCTGTCATTTCGATTTTCCCAGTGGAAAATGAAATTTTCCGCAAAACTGAAATTTTCCCACAAAAAATTTCAATTTTGGGAAAACACTTTATTCGTTCAGATGAAAAATTCCTGACCAGCCCTAGAAGTAACAGCACAAGAGGGACTGCTTCTCTTCAGGCAGCATTCACAGATTAGGGGACAGATGCTTCTTTGTGCAAGCGTTCGGGTTTGGGAGGACAAGTGAGAACAGGTCATTTATGCCAGGCTATTGATGCCCAGGGCTCTCTGCAAACACACCGGACTAGGTCCCTGCCTGGAGGATTTTGCAATTTAGACAGGCACAAAACAAATGATCAACACTTTTCATTCAAGACAGCTTTTCAAAACAAAAAAAGGCCTTTTTCAAACACAAAAGTTTTTGTGTATTTTAAATTTACTGATTTCTGGACAAATACAAAACACTCCCACCATCACATTTTTCTCTCTCATTTCCTTCCCTCCCGACGCATTTTGCCCTGGAGCGGGGGGTGGGGGGAGGAGGGGGGTGTGGTGGTAAGGGGAGAAAGAAGGGAAGAAAAACAAAACACAAACTCTTTTTTTCCATCAACCCCCCCCCCCCCCGAAAATTTCAAAAATTTAAATAAATAACAAAACTGCCCCTTTCCTACCCATCTCTACAAAAATGACTGAGGTGAAATACGGCAGCAGGGAGCAGATAGCACGTATGACAGGGATGCAGTGCTGGAAGGTGGAGTTAAAGAATTAACAGAGGGATCTGAAATTGGCCTGGGTGAGGTTTCTTGATGCATGGGGAGTGGAAACTTGTCCCCTAGAGCATAAGGGGCAATGCTGACAAAAAAAACCATGAAGTCAGGACTGCGGGAGAGACATGGATCGCTGAGAAGAGAGGAACACATACTGGGTGAGCAGCTTGAAATTAAAGCAGCATCTTTCAGTCTTAGAGGCTAACCGCCAATGCTAAGAAATGCATTTCCTGGTTTTAGTAGCTAGCATAAGTAGCTTTGCGCTGACTAAACAGGCAGCCCAGAAGGCGCCAGGCAAGAATTCTCGACTAGTCAAGCGAGAAATCTTGTCCCACTGCACAGCAGCGGTAACTCATCTGCAATGACATCACCAGAAAGCTTGCTCTTATCAGCTTTTGCAGACTCAGGAGCGAAATCATTTAAATACCCCATCTTTTGGGTGCTTTTCCACAAGGAACCAACCCCAAGACTCCAAACCTTCTGGCCCCTGCCTACAATTTGCTTAAAAGAAGACACGATTTGTTACATGTATTCAGGTAACACCTAGAGGCCCCATCTCCCCACTGTGGTAGGAGCTATTCAAAAACACACACAAGGAAAACATGATCCCTGTGTGAAAGAACTTGCATAACCTGCTGGTGGATGGGTATATTGCATCCCCCCCGTACCCAAAATCTGCTATAGCCCCAGCCACAGAGCCAGGCTCTTCAGTTCAAGCTCTGGAGACTTGTGCCTATACGTCTACAAGTCCCTAGTTCAACTCCCGGGTCAGCCAAGATGGGGTCCCTTGCCCATAAAATGCATATTTCAGAGTAAGAACTAGATATCTATTTTGCCCTCCTGTTTAAGGCTGGCAAACCTTCACTTGTTACTGAAGCTCAGCAGCACCTTGGGCAGAATATGCTCTGCTAATGAATTATGGACAAATGGACTTGAGTTACAATAGTTACATACTTCATTGATCAAGACTATACAAAGGAGGAGAGGGAGCTGGGGGTGTGCTCCTATCACACCCGCATTTCCTGGTTGTTCTGCCATGAAATAAAACCACAGCCTTTCCCTTGGCAGTGACATTGCCAAAGGGGAGTCTGAGCAGCTGCGGCCGGATGCAGTCTGAAACCCTCAAGTGCTGGTGCGTCTGGATTGGGCTGGAGCCCAGGTAACTGAAACGGTCAAGAGCCCTGATTGCTGCACGAAACTCTGCTGACCCTGGGGGTGCCAGGGGAGAGCCAGCCAACTGAAGGAGCCAAAGCTCAGCCCGAACAAAGCTGCCACCACACAATGTTGGCCTCCCTTCTGAAATCAGCCTGGGACAGAACAAACTATCCTTCAGAACCTCCTGATAGTAGCAACACCCATACAATTCATCCCCTGGCACAATCGTTTTCTGACTGACCAGGCCTCCAAAAGACTAGTGAATTTTGCTGGCTATCCTACAGCAGCAGCAGATGGGATGCCCTTCCGATGGCTCACTGTCCCGTCCCCCCCCCATACCCCGCTCCAATGCTTCGGCATCTGTGACAGGGGCAGGGACCTGAAAGAAAACAGTTGCTCTTATCAGACAGATACAGACAATACTTGGGGTCCTTCCAAAGCCATTTCAGCAAGACTATCTGCCATTGTAAATGAGCTGCTGCCCTCTGATCCTGACTTGGTATCTGCTTGTTAGCAGGGAATCCCTGCCTGGGAATCTTTGTCTGCATGCCCACTCTGAAGCATGCCAGAGCCCCAGAGATGCTCATCTTTTCTCTCCTGTCTTCTGTCAGGTGAAGGGACTATTTCTGGCCCTGCTGCATTCCAGCACGTGGAAGGAGAAGGTTACCCTTAGCCAGAGGAACATCCCTAATGCAGTGCAATTCCATTTGGTATGAGCCTTTGGGCTTCAGCTGGGTCCCACTGAAGCTAATTGGGAGTTTTGCCATTGACTTCAATAAGGGCAGGATCAGAACCCCTGGGAAAAAAGGGAATTGTGCCTTCCCCCTCCCACACTCCATACACACTAAATCCAAGCCCTGTGAAAAACACGCTGCTCAGACATTTATGTAGTGCCAATTTGTGAGGAGGAAGATGCTGTCCCTGCATCTTGGGACTTCAATGAAAACCCACGTAAGCTAGATAAACAATGTCATCTACTCCCATTTATAGACCGACGATTGGCATTGGAGACGTGCTTCATCACACATGGGAGCTTTGCCAAACTCTTTAACTCACCCAACTTCACTTTTGAATTTCTGGGGGGTGGGCTGGCCCAGGCCATGCAAGCATGGGTGTGCGCACTAGGGACAAGCCCAGTGACAGGTATCGTGGAGCCAAGGCCGCATACATGTCCACTAGGAAAGGGGAGCATTAGCAGCCAAGAAAGGCCCATATTCACATCTGAGGGGAGCGAGATGGAAACAGGAAGAAAACTGAAGAGCATGTGAGCATTCTGGCAGCAGCAGCCGCCTTATGGTGCAAATGGGACAGCCGCCTTAGAAGGGGTTGAAATACTTGCTAACTATCAAGCTAGGAGACTTAGAGCCAGAAACCAATTCTCACTCAACTCCCACAGTGATTTCAGTGGAAGTTGGACCAGACCCTACCACCCCTCTTTTGTGTGACAGACTGTGTGCAGGCATGGGTGATACAGGCTTCCCACATACAGTCTCAATCTTCACCAACAGCTCCCCAAATGCACCCATGTCTCTGCTGAAACTTTCCAAAACAAACGTTTCCCATCATGCCCTGTGCTAAAACCACTAGACTGTCCCACCTAGCAAATCCAGTCTAAATGGGATTTCTGCAGATTGACAGAAATGCACAATTCTTCCCTCCAAACCGTCTTGAAAACAGACTGCTTGCATTTCAATCACGAACTGCCTTTCTGCCCAACAGTTGACAAAAGCCAACAAAATGCCACATCCCAACAATGTGATTTTATATTGCCTTCGTATCTGAAGGAAATGGACACTTACCATTTACTATACTGAATCCAGGTATATTTAATCCTGTCTCAGCATGGAGGGAGGAACTAGATAACCTCTTGAAGTCCCTTCCAGCCCTATATTTCTGTCATTATTTGTATTGCGGTGATACCTTGAACCCTCAGTCACAGACCAGATGCCGTTGTGCAAGGTGCTGTACAAATACAGAACAAAGGACAATCCCTGCCCCAGAGGGCTTGTAATCGAAGTGAGCCTTGATTCCACTCCTCTCAGACCACAAGACGGTCAGGAGTCTTATGGGAGCAGGAAACAGTTCTCCTAACTAAGCGCAAAGGTCCCAGATTTCATGTGGGAGATTTACAAGTCCAATCGGTGCCAGAGGGATCCTCACCGGACAGCATCAGAGAGTGGTTTTCACAAAACTTTTGTATATTCCAACCAATTGGGAAATCAATACAACCTGTCCAGACAGCCACCTCCCAACGTTCAGCATAGTAAATACTGAGATACCATCAGGATTTTAATTCATCCAGAACAAAAAGAAAATTCCAGGCTTCCCTCTATTTGTATCTTCTTGTCTTGCTGCTGTCAAAGCCCTGGCATTTGAAGATGTAGGACACATGCAGTCAGATACACTGTGCTTCCCAGCCAGGAGGGTTACACACAGATTTATGAGGGAACAATGAGGCCCTAACAGCTGCCGTAGATGACACGATAACCCCGTCAGGCTCAAAGCCCACAGCTGCATCTGCTGACAGCCTCACCACTCTCCCGTCATGCAACGTCAAGCTAGGTATCTCAGTGCACCAGCTCCACGTCTTCATGCCACAGAGACGTTGCATTATTGGGCCTAATTATCTCTGCATACCCGCTCTGCTGGGAGGCTACGAAATGCTGCTGTCAAAGCCTTTGAAAAATGGGAGTATTCCTCCACTGAAAATTCAAATTAATCCTATTTCTCTCCAACCACCCAACTCAATTCCCATAGAGCTCAGACAAGGCAAGCAGGAGGAGCTTGCTTCCCATCTCTTCTTTGCGGTTGCAATTCTGACCATGTCTTCCTCCCTGGAAGCTAAACCATGCTAGAATTACTGCTGAATTACAGCTGGCTGCCTCTCTCGCTGCACTTCCAGTGCCGCGTTTATATCGTCTGGTTTGCTATCAGTTTACAGTGGTTCCATTTTATATTCTTCCATTTTCACAGTGCAGACATATCCCAAAGGGCCTTGCAGACGTTACTCGCGGACTATACAAAGAACACAACTAGGAAACACTTTCCCCACTAGGCAAGAGCAGCCAACTCTGGAGTGAAATGTGGCAGCTGTTTTAACAGTGTGCTGCAACGCTATCCAGCCATTTGGGACAAGGAGTGAAGACAACAAATGCATCCAAATGAAACCAAAGTGGGATTCTGGAAATCAGAATATAATAATGAGCAGAGCTGGTGTTTGGCCAGGATCCAGCAGGTCTGTCCTCCCCTCACTTTAGCCTCCTCTCGGGAGCATCCCCAGCTACGTAGTAACACACACCAAGGTCGCTCTATGCTAAACAACCACTCTGCACTGGTGCATCTGCTTTATTCTTGCAGCACTGACAGAAGACAACAAACACATCTAGCAACACCTAGTTTTCAAACGAAATCAAGGAATTATCCAGTTCACATCTTTACTGAACTATTTGTTAGGAGAGAGACGAGTACCCCAACGCAGACTTGCTTTTCAATACCTCCTTTGTTTTAATTCTTAGCGGATTTTAACCTTGGCTGGGACCTGCTGGAATTTCACTTTACAAGATCCAAAACCATTACATGATCCGTATGAGAAAGAAACTCAAGCTTCATCAGGTCCAGCTGAACCTACCCAGCCCATTCATGACAGCAACACAGGCTGCAAACAGATGGCTAAGACTCAATGCTTTCATGGTTATCAGGAACTATGTGGAGTTTCTAGCTGGAAACGCAGACAAGGAGGGTCCTGCAGGCCAGAAATGTAACAGCTTTGTGGTTCTTGCTGGTTCGTAAAGATTGGCCATTTACGCCTTCATATCAATTTCACTGAAGGGGAAAAAAAAAAAAAAGGAGAAGAAGAAGAAGATGAATTTGGCATAGCCAGTGCTCCCAATGAGTGGGGCCAGCAGTGAGCCCCTTATTCCCATGAGCAGTCCCACTGATTTTATGAGACAAATATAGAGTCAAGCATTTCTCAGCGTGTATCAAAGAGTTGGCGCTGGGCTCGTAGCGAATTTTCCACTCATGAAAGACTCTTGGCAATGATCCTGAATGGAAGGATGGTCTTGTGGATAAGCCCCTGGTCTGGAACTGCAGAGACGAGGGGGTAAATTCGCAGCTTGACCACAAGTTTCTTGCGTGAGCTTGGGAAAGACCCTTCACCTCCGCTGTCCCTCAGTTTCCCATCAGTACAATCCCCACCTCACCAGCATGTTGTGAGGATAAATGTATGAAAAGCTGTTTAGCACTTGGATATTATAGCAATGAGGGCTACGCAAGTGCCAGGATACAATGAAGGCCTCAGCACTGTGTCTGCTCACCTACCGACATGACCCCAACAAACTGCTCTGAGCCTAATGGGGAGAGACCAGTGCTAGAAGTGAGGGAGAGTTCAGTCCTCAGCCACTCTGCTAAGGCTGCTAAACTGGGGTGTCCACTGTGGTGGCTCTGGTTTGCGTAATGGATCACAGTCTGCTAGGAACTGGACTTCACGCACTGAAGTTGCCCAGTTTTAAAGGGGCATGTTTCTTAATCTCAGTTTAGTGAGAGTTTTTTCTTTAAATTAAAGCAATAGTCTCCAACTCCTCCCCCTGCTAGCTCACACATGTTCATTACTCGCTTTGCACTTCGAGGCCTTGCTTTTTATTTTGCCTTTTTCTCCCCCTTTGACAATGGAATGTTTTGTTTAAAACCTGACACTGTATTATATTGGAACATGGACCATACATGTTCCCCACAAAACTGGAGAGCTTTGCCTTCCACCTACACTTTGGATCCAAATGATGTTTTGTCTGTTGCAACCCAACTAAGTGAATCTCGATGCTTATATCTAAACATCAGGTGTCAAGGATTTATTTAGTTGTGCAATTGCTACACATAAGTAACTTGCCAACACAAAGATTGGATTGGTTTTTTTTTGTTTGTTTTTTTAAGTTTTTAATCTTGTACTTTTGCCTTCTTCTGTAATGAGGTAAATTGTTTGTTATACCCAACTAGACAATAGACAGCTGTGCAAAGGAGACATGAGAGAGAGAGAGAGATCTCAATTATTTTTGGGATAAGAACCAACCACAAAACAAACAGATAGGTTGGCAAGATTTTAGCATTGCCACGGCAGAATGTTTTCCCACCCCCCTCTTTAAAGACGAGTAAGAGGGCAGAGGACAAAACTGTTGGTTCAAGCTAACTTCCCACAGATTACGGAGATAGCTATTTGAGTGCTTTCTCTGAAGACAGCCTCTTATCCCACCAGTGTGTCAAACGATTTGGACAAGAGAACTTCTCCTGTAACATCTCTAGGACCCAATTCAGGAAAGCACTTGAGCACATGCTTTAAGTATGTGTTTACATTTTAGGGCTTTAATTCAGGAAAAAACGTAAGGCTGAGAATGTTTAAAAAAAGGCTTCTCCCTAGCTGCCTCATATGCATCCCACAAAAACAGTTTGTGCAAAGTTTGATTTGTAGAACAGAAATCCACAGCTCTAGGGCAGGGATTCCCAAATTGGGGGTTGCGAGGTTATCATGAGCTGTCAGCCTCCACCCCCAAATCCCGCTTCACCTCCAGCATTTATAATAGTGTTAAATATTTTTAAATGCATTTTAATTTATATGGGGGCGGGTCACACTCAGAAGCTTGCTGTGTGAAAGGGATCACCAATACAAAAGTTTGAGAACCATTGCTCTAGGGGACATCACTGAGAGATCCAACACCCTGACTTGACTCCAAGTAGCAGAAATTTCCCTGTGGCAGTGGGTCCTTCTCGGGTGTCTGCAGAATGAAACATTTTGAAAACCAGACAGTGGGGTCTAGCTAAGACAATGTGGGTCCACTAATAATCTCGCTCTTTTGAATGACTCAGCTGTATGCAATTGCAGAACCACTACCCCATCACACAGGCAAGAACAAGAAAGTTACTGGCATATCGCATGGCGACTGATCTGTGGTATGAGGTTATCTCAGGACATTTGTGACAGAACTGGTATTGGAATACAGGTCTCTTGGCTCCTGATCCAGTTCCTTAATCGCAGAAGCCTTCCCTCTTTCCTAGCACAGTCAGTTTTAATATCTCGACACAAACACCAGAATTACGGAATTTTGAAGGTCTTACCTATAGGGGTCAGTAGGGTCCTTGGCATCACAGACGTCCGCATGGCCATGGCAGACGCAGCGCCCTCCAATGCTGATATCTTTGATGCTGTAGTAATACTGGGAGAGCACAGAAAGAGCTGGCCTTAGATCATTAGGCAGAAGCCACACGGGTGCTTTCACCCTCCCACTGGCAAACTATACTGCATGTTCTCAGACTCCTGGCCAACATTTCCCTGGGCTGCAGTAACACCTGTTAGTGATCACGGAGTCCTTGTGGCACCTTAGAGACTAACAAATTTATTTGGGCATAAGCTTTCGTGGGCTAGAACCCACTTCATCAGATGCATGCAGTGGAAAATACAGTAGCAGGTATATATACATAGTACATGAAAAGATGGGAGCTGCCTTACAAGTGGGGGAGTCAGTCTAACGAGACAATTCAATTAACAGTAGAATACCAAGGGAGAAAAAGTCACTTTTGTAGTGGTAACGAGCTTATGCCCAAATAAATTTGTTAGTCTCTAAGGTGCCACAAGGACTCCACATTGTTTTCATTCAGACAAAGTATATCAGTCTGTTTGAAAGAGACTGTAAAAGGAGAACATAAAAAGGTCTGCCTTTTGGACAACACTTGCAAAATAGTTTCCCCATTGTGCTGAATCCTACCCAGCAGCCCTTAACAAAAAACCTTGACTCAAGGCACTGACTTGTTACCAGAGCCGCATGTTCTACATCACAAATGAACTATTTTCCAAGACACATGGTACTCCTTCCTCATTAGCATCTCGAAGCATCTCACCCTCCTGGTCACAGTCGGGTCCCTTAGGGCTTTGCCCATCAGGTGCCCAAGCAGCGTGTTGGTCTGCAGGAAGCGCAGTCTGATGTTAGTGGCTTTGGTGAAATTCCGCAGGAGAGGTGAATACGAGAAGTTCATGGCTCCCGGGCGCCCGTTTACCAGTGAGACGACAATCTACAGATCCAGAATGAGAAACACACAGCACAAACCTTCAGGCGGACAGAAAATTAACGCCTTCCTCTGATAACCGCAAATTCTTTCCAACCCCAGTAGATTGAATCAACTAGTTACACATTGTGTTTCCAAAAATGGCTGACATTCAACTGCAGTCCATGGACACAACCTGCAAAAAGGAGCCACTTCTGAAGAGCACCTACCAGCATCCAGAAAACCATAAGAATGATACCACCCTCACAGCCCCTTTGATTCCTAGCTCCTAGAGACCGCCCACTAAAAAACCCTCCCCAGAGTTTTGATCCCAAAAAGGGAGAGGTGCCAGAAAGTCTATGAAGTCCACTAGGAACTTGGCTAACACCACAGATTTTACATGGAAGCTGCTCAGATACTACAGCAATGGGCAGCAGCATAAAAACAAACAGATCCTCTCCCCTTCAGCCCAATCTTGTGGCCAAACCAATAGGTAGACATTAAACACAGCATAAGCCAGTCGGCCCAGGCTTTGACAATGACCAAGTCAGGATTTGTATGGAAGACGTTTCTCCCCCTCTAAACTCAGACCCTTTTATGGTCAGTTCTTTTGAAGGGTCCATTCCAGTGCAAGTAACTGCCCATATTCACTTAGGTTTTTCTTCTGAAGCTCTTGGGCAGGAGAAAGACTTTAACTACAGCAGAGCACATGTGAAGTTGGAGAAACATAGCACTGGCAGAGCCTAAGCAAACAGAGCCTCCAAGTCATGCAGATGCCTTCGGAGCCGAATTCTTAAATGGCGATTAACAAGATGCTCCTACAAAAAACCACCTGCATCGTGGCCACAGATCCCAAGTTTACATGTGAAAGGGCAGGGTTTTGACAGCCCACCCATTCCACTTTGCCTTTCTCTGAAATCTAAGCCCTTGCTGCCAAGCTCAAAGTCCTCCAACTGGGCAGAACAGTGTGTTTTATAAACAAGAATGTCTGCGGTTTGCTGAACTCCTTGCATTTTGTTGCTGGTTCCAGCACAGTCTGGGAGTGGATACACAGACTACGGTAGTATCTGAACAGCTGAAACAGATCCCCATGTGTACAACAGAATTTGACAACAGGGTGCACCAGATTCCCCAGGCCACCACATCTCATAGCCATTTATCAACACTGACATGTGCTCTGAAGGAAACAGGCTACAAGTCATGCAGTTTCCCCCACCACTAGGGAAGATGCATTATCATCCTCAGATGTCTGAAGCCAGCCTGGTGACCCTTGCAACGGAGAAAAGTCCAGCTCTGCTCATGATGTCTGGTTCCCTGGAGGGCCAAATGCTCGCTTAGCCTATAGGGGGAAGAAGTGCCTGGCGGTGTAGTACAGAGACAGTCAGCAACCAAGTCCCAGCCAGTCCTCCTCCGCCTGAGGAAAGAGTGAGGAGCATCCTCTGAGCCTTACACGAGGCTCTTTCCCCACCCTACACAAGTGGAAGCATTTCCAGCCCCAGAAGAGTACCTGGAGCTCCTCAGAGATCCTTTCATTTATTTCAGCCACCTGATTCCTCCCCCACCCTGAGAAAGACAGCTCCTCAGGGAAATAAAGGCCTAGAGCAATAGCTCACCTCTCCGTTTTCTAAAGGCACAATCCTGGAATATTCAGTAGTGCAGATGGCGTCATCATCCTTGGTAATACGTTCCACAGTATTCGGGCCAAACTTCTCGATACAGTCCCTCTTGGACGCTGTTTACCAAAGAGAGACCAGAGCAATAAGGTAAGATGAGAGGTATGGCCCAGATGATGTTTAAACCAGCACTTCCCAATAAATGCTGGTGGGAGTCACCTCTACACAGAATTAACTCTGCATTAAAAATTCATTACAGTTGAGCTACTGCCTCTCCTGCCATCAGCTCTGCATCACTTAGACCCTACTCCTCCACACTACTCCCCTCGTCAAAACTGCAGAGACAATGAGAAGTGAATGGGGCCATAATTTGAGAACAAACACTGAAGTCATGCCAGAAATCACCAGAGAAAAGTCCCGTTGCGGTGTATTCTAGTCAGAGTTTCATAGTTTCATTGATTTTATGGTGAGAACTACCATTATGATTACCTAGTCTGACCACCTGCATAACACAAGCCAGGGAAACTCACCAGTAATTTCTGCATCAAGCCCATAACTTCTTTTTGAGCTACAGGAGTCCGTTTAGAAATATACCCAGTCATGATTTAAAGACTTTAAGTGATGAAAAATCTGCTACATCCCTAGGTTAATTGTTCCAGTGGTTCATTACCCTCACTTAAAACGTACATCTTATTTCTCGTCTGAATTGGTCTGGCTTCAGCTTCTAGCCACTGGATCTTGTGAGGTCTTTTTCTGCCAGATTAAAGAGCTGGTTACTATCAGAAATACCTCCTATAGGTATTTGCAAGCTGGGATCAAGTCATGTCATAACCTTCTCTTGGATAAACTAAATAGATCAAGCTTCTTAAGTCTCTCACTATAAGGCATGTTTTCCAGACCTTATATCATTCTTGTAGCTCTTTCACCAACCCTTTCCAATTTTTGACACTTTTTAGAAGCAAGGATGCCAGAACTGGGCACAGAATTCCAGCAACGGTATCATCTCTACCATATATAGGGGTAATACCATCTCCCTGCTACTACCGGATTTTCCTCCTGCTCGTGCATCAGCAGACCACCTTTATACAAAACACTGAAATACAATAATCCTGGAGTTTGTTTAAATAGCAAAG
Organism: Lepidochelys kempii; assembly: GCF_965140285.1. NCBI lineage: Eukaryota > Metazoa > Chordata > Testudines > Cheloniidae > Lepidochelys > Lepidochelys kempii. The sequence goes on along the minus strand of NC_136392.1, from coordinate 8,452,175 downwards.
AAGGTGGCAACCAGTTTACAAAGGGGCATAACTAAGAGGAATGAGATAAAAATCAAGACGAAAAGTATTTAGGATGAACAGAAAAATATAATCAAAAATCTTAATGAAACGACTAGCATGTGGAATAGCCTCCCAGGAAAATGGTGGAAGCCTCAACACTGGATACACTTCAAACAGGACTGTACAAAGCACTAAACTATACCATGAAGAGCAAAATGACTGCACACAGTGGTTTTATCTTCCATTCCTAAATCTTGTGATTATTGGTAAATAAACCAGAAAACTTATATCATGCAGAACAACCCTCTTGGTGACAGCAATCCAGAGCTCCTGCCACTAAGTGGCAATGCAAGGCTGGCCAAAAGCTAGAGGACAATCATAGCTGGTCATTAAATTAACTGGTCAATTGCCGCGCACGGTCACGGAACATGCTTTTGGAACGGAAGCCAACAGCCTTGCATGGGGTTTACAGGAGCCAGGATACAACTCTAGGATGCCAAGCGTTTCCTTGCAGCTGTAGGAGCGTCAAACCTCCCACTGCACGACTGAACAAGCACGTGCCACAGACTGGAGAAGTCCTGCATACATTCCTGAAGGTCTTCTGCCCTCGCGTCCTCCAGGGGACGCTTGACATTCCATCGTCTGCAGAGTAAGTGGGAAGAGAGCCACACTGTTTACTATTGCCATTAACAAGATGGTCATTTCCTCGGACTCCCTTGGAATTAGTCACGTACCTGAATGCTCCGGTAGCAGAGACTCCGCCAACATGGACACTCAGGATCAGGCAGCTCATCAGATCTCAATCCAAGTAAGCTACAGGAGACTTGTTCTATACAGTGACTAAGGGGCTGACTATGTCATCTTCCATTTACTATAAAACATCACATGACACCACCCTCAAGCCAACCACCTCCATAGAGGAAGAACCATGAAACTTTCTTGCCCATTCCTCTGAAGCATCTCGCACTGACTACTGTCAGAAGCAGGATGTTGGCCTAGAGGGACCTTGGGTCTGGTCCAGTCTGGCAGTTCCTCTGTTCATGGAAGGGTGGTCATTTGCATTTGACTAATCTGATAATATTTAGCACTTACACAGGGAATCTCATCTGATGGTTTCAAAGTGTTTAGCCAGGGAACAGGAAGTATTGTTATTAGAGTTTGTCCAAAAAAAAAAAAAAGGGGGGGGGGGGGAGAATTCTCACCCACATTTTTATCTATTTATCCATTCCTCCACTTAACACAATACTCTCCATTTTAAAGATGGGCAAACTGACACCCAGACTGGAGAAATGACCCAAAGTCACACCACAAGCCAGTAGCAGAGGTGGGAGTAGATCCCAGGTTTCCCAAGTCCAATCCAGGACCACCCTGCCTCTCATTCTCTAAACTTTAAGTTTACTGTCACTGATTGTTTCCTCATCACATGTTCTACACGTGCCAAGCACTCAGCAACACACGTAAATGTGCATGCAAGAATGCAACTAAGGCCTGATCCAGAGATTAACCAGGAGAAACAAGGGTTAAAGCCAGGCAAACGAGCAAGGCAGATCTCTCAGCTGTTCCTGGCAGGGCTGCTCAGCTCAAATTCAGACTCAACTGAGAAATGTTAGCATAGTTCACCGGAATAATCCTCAGAAATTCGTTACCATGTGCCTGGTGTGAAGGTGCCCCCTTTACAGCACGTGCAGCCTTGAAAACTAAGTCAGGCTGGATAGTCAGAGGAGGGAAGAGACTCAACCAACCTCATCCCACACCCGCTTCTCATCCAATGCAGCCATGTTGGTGTGTGCCCAGAGATACCTAGCACCTGACAATGTGGCCCTGGTCTATAAACAACGCCTGGGCAAGGGAACGAGCTGAAGCACAGCAGTAGCAATGGGAGGAATGGGGCTGCAAAGTGTAATGTCAAGTCTCCAGTATCGGCACTGGATTTAATAACCCACCACTTTGATTAAAGGCTGCTTTCCCTTGGAACCCCAGGCAGCGGCCTGTCATCACTGCAGGTCGGCGCCGATCCATTTCAGGACACCGCCACTCTGGGAATATTTTGGTGGTAGGGAGAAAGAAACACACTGGCAGAATAAAGTGAGTGCCTTGGACTCTGGACCTAGCGATTTTCCAGAGGGACCCAAAGCAGCAGGGGCTGCAGCAAGGTTAGCGGAAAACCAAGGCTCCATTTTGTTGGGTGTTCTGGTGGTGGGGGGAGAGACTGGAGCAGAAGATAACACTTAACAATTACTGTGATACACCTAATGGAAGGGGGACCCTCCGCAACACAAGTCTAATATTGGTGTTTAGCTGGAAGATATTAAACCCACTTGGGCTACACAAACACCTAAACGTTGGTACCCCTCCTCTCCGACAGTCCCACCCCTAACTGCTTGAACCAGAGAAGAGGGAAGGAAGTGTGGGCTAGAAGACAGCCACTGCGCAGTTCTGCTCTGACACTGGCTGTCCCTGTGTCCTCAGGCAAGTCACTTACTCTCTCTGTGCCTCTGTTAACCCATCTGTTACTTGAGAAGAATACTGTTTTCCCGCTTCATAGGGTTGAAAGGATCAATGCTGTTTATATTCATTGCATTGTGGGCTGAGGCTAACTGGTTATAAGCGTACATGCAGTCATATGTCCTAGGATAGCCACTGCTGTTTAAAGCTTCCTCTGGTCCTGTGGCAACCTGAGTCCATCATGGTCAAGTTTAACCCATGCTTCTTAAAGCACAGCCCTGTGGGACACAGATGGACAGAAAAAAAACCCAGACAGATTAAAGACAACCAGAGGGACCAAAGAGTCAATGCTGCAGGCCATGTGCTGTATTGCATCCACCCTTCCCTTTACTAGTGAGAGAAGCAGATTAAATCCTCATTCTGATTCCATATAACATGGCTAGCCAGCCAGGGTAGCACAATGTGTGTCTGGATTAACATCCCAATCCAGAACACACCCACATCTTTGATGTCCTGTCTTTACATCAAACGCAGGGTTTAAAAAAAACCGAACGATGAACCTTTTACCTAGCTTCACACTACAACCACCCCACAGATCCCCTTTGCCCCCATCCTGCTCTCATTTTACTTCTCCACTGGCCTGGAAAAAGTATTCTCCATGCTCCTCACTCAGACCCACAACGGAGAGGAGAAAAATTGTCATTTCTATGGTGTCTTTTGGCCATAACCTGCAGTGCTCTTCTTCCTACTTGAGTGAAGTTTTCTACAACTGAGTCATTTTTTCCCTCCCCTTTGAGAGATAAACCCATCAGCCTCCCTGGCATTTCAGTGGAATGTATTGCAGGGACACCAGAGTGTCTGGGAAATTTAACCCCTCGTGGGGAGTGCAGGCTTGGCAAGGTGGAACAAGCTCCAGATCTGGATGCTCCTCTTTTTGGAAGCAGGAGCCAATTTGCACCGTTAACTCTTTGAAGAGATCGGTGTCCCCTTTGGAAAGGTCCTATAGAGCAGTGGTTATCAACCAGGGGTCCAGGGCCCCATGGGGGGCTGCGAGCAGGTTTCAGGGGGGTCCACCAAGCATGCCCAGCCTTAGACTCACTAAGCCCAGGGCAGAAAGCCAAAGCCCCGGGGCCCCGAGCCCCACCACCCAGGGCTGAAGCCAAAGCCTGAGCAACTTTAGTTTTGTGGTGCCCCCTGTGGCGTGGATCCCCAGTGGCAAGGGTCCCATTAATTGCCCTGCTTGTTACCCCTTAACGCGTACTTGGCTTTTACATGCAGAAAAGCAGTTGTTGTGACACAGCTGGGCCGTGGAGTTTTTATAGCCTATGGCGGGGGGGGGGGGGGGGGGGAAGTGGAGAGAGAGAGGACCTCAGAAAGAAAAAGGTGGAGAACCCCTGCTCAGAAAATGAGTATCTTTCTACAGGCTTTTTTAATCATCCTATAGAATTTAATACCAAATTTTGTCTCTCTTCTAGGGAATTGCACAGATTAGGTCAAAAATAAGCCTGTGGAAAGAATCTCAATTGCTATCGAATTCCATCAGGTTTAGTGTGTCAACCCTCTTACGTTCTACAGGAATTTTCCACAGGTTAGCAGCTTGTTCTATTGCTAGCAGCCGGAGGCACCCCAGCTTCTCAGCAAACGGGGATTTAGGCAGCACTTGAGTGAGAGGGAACAGCACACGGCCCTCGCTCCTGCAAGCTGGATGGGCAAGCAGGTGAGCACAGCGCTCCACGGACATCAAGACAGCAATAGTGGCTTTCTGTCACCTTTCACCCCTGGATTCTGGGGGTGCTAGGGGCTGATTTGGGGATGGCAAGGACTGCTCTAACTTACATCCTGACAGCAATGGACCCCAAAAGACCCTCTAGCAACCCAGAATATTCAGAGGGAAGAGCGATGTGGCCACACCTTCCCTTTGCCAGGCAGGCCCTTGTGTGGAGTCTACAGGGCTCCTTTGCCAGTTCTGCTGGGGAGATTAGGCTGGTTTCCAGCCCCCTTACACAACCAGAGCAGCAGAAAGGGGCAAGCCGCAGCCCAGAATCAGGGCCCAGGTCTCTGAGGGTCTGTCTACACTCCAGCTGGGAGCAAGCATCCCAAGCTAGGTAGACAGACTTGCACTAGTAGGGGCTCGAGCTAGCATGCTAAAAAATAGCAGCATGGATGTTGGGGCTCCAGTGGCGGCTCAGGCTAGCCGGAGGCAGTGGGTCGAGAGCCTGTACTCCTGCTGGTTGCACTGGCTGCCACCATCGCATAACGGAGGAGCAGGTAGAGGCCTTTGGGGGGAGGGGGATCTCAAGAAAAATGGTAGCTAGGAAAGAACGCGCCGAGTGAAACACAGGGCAATTTGACAGGAGCGTCTCCTCCACTGTGCACAGCATGAAGGTGAATCAGGACTACAGAGTATTTACAAAACTAGGACAAGCGAGGGAGGAAATTTCAGGCCGTTTTATCTACTATGTTAAAAAAAACAAAACAAAAACCCTAGGATAAAGCTTTTCTCTCTTCCGCTCTGAGAGGGAAACCCACGCGCTGACCAGTAAATGCCAAGGCAGCGAGCCTCGCTAGGAAATCCCAGGGGCAGGCATCTGTGTACTTAAAAGCACCTTTTCTCGCCAGGTGTGTGGATTGGTTTTAAACGCTAGCTGTAGATCTTAGCTCACATCTTTTACCAATTACTGCCAGTGCTCTCAGGAGGGGCCAGCTGTTATCGCACTCCCGGTGACTTGGCCGAGCTGCATGTGTTTTAGGATGATAGAATTGTTTCCCATGTACTCTCATAACTAGGGCTCTACCAAATTCATGGACCGTGAAAAGCACGTCACAGACTGTGAAATCTGATGTTCCCCATAAAATCTGGCCTCCCCGAGAAATCTGGCTATTGTAGGGGAGAGGCAGGGCTAGTGCCACCCTAGCTGGGGGTTTCTACCATGCGCCAGACTCCAGATGCTAGTCCTGGCTGGGTTGGGGAGGGACGGGACTCCCTCTTCCCCTGCATGGGGCACTCCCAGAGCTGGGTCAGACCCACCTCCGGGAACCTCCCGCACCTGCAGAGCGCCGCGGCCAGCAGCAGCACAAAAGTAAGGGTGGCAATACAACCCCACCCCACACACAATAGCCTTGCTCCAGATGCTCTATCGCCCCCACCCCCTTTTGGGTTGGGATCCCCACGATTACAACACCATGAAGTTTCCGATTGAAATACCTGAAACTGTGAAATTAACCATTTAAAAAATCCTCTGACTATGAAATTGACCAAAATGGACCATGAATTTGACAAGGCCCTACTCAAAACAGCAGAGACCAGGTTCTTCTTCCAGGAGTAGACTGGATTAGATACAATGGAGCAGTGATTATCCTCCCCCCTCACACCTCGCTGCTGTGGCAGCCACTGATAAGCGAGTCAGGCCTGCCATTACAAAATGGAGTAGCTAAAGGCTTTGCTCTCTTGCCCTCTGTCAGGGATCTACGTGTTTGTTCCTTGCTGGTGCTGCGCTGAACAGGGCATTTCTAAATAGCAGCCATGCTGGTGAGGGTGTGGTGGTGGACAGGGATGGTGGAAGGAAAGGCAGCCTGCAGGAGCGAGGTAACTTCTCACTGGCATTAAAGATCTACCATAACCCAAAATAGCATCTGTTCCACTGGGTAAACTTCCCGCTGCTCCGATCCAACCTTTAGTTCTGGCAGCAATAAGTTCTCTGTGGAAAGGCAGAATTACAGGTCACCTGCTGTATTAGAGCACACCACTTATTCAACTCCTCCAAACCCAGGTTCAGAGTGAATTCCCATATAAACAGCAACTCAACAATGCAAAAAACTTTCCTCCTGGTCCTTCATTGCCCCATACAGCGAAGCCAGCATGAATTAAGACCCAACTCCTCCAGTGGCTGCTATTGCCATACTTACAGGCAAAGTACTGCCACGGCTCATAGGTAAGTCCAAAATCAGTAGATCGCTCCAGCACCCAGAGGTCCGGACGAGGGGAATTGGCAAATTTGATCAGGACGTATGCCACGTGGAACAGCTGAAAGAGACAAACATGTGGTTAGGTTGGTGCTCAAGGCAGCACTAAAAGAAGAGAGGAATGGTGTGACCCATGGTGGCACCTGATCCCTTCCCACCTTGGAAATAAAGAGTGGAGCAAAACTCTCTGCTCCCACATGGATCACTATGCAACGTGGATGCTGGACAGAGCCATGGCGAGGGCAAGACGTTCTCAAGATTGGACGGGTCAGATTCTGGTTATATTTATCACTGGGGAGCATTCAAGGACATGGGACTGAATGCAGCAGGGCACTATCCTGCACACAGTTCAGAAAGTCCAAATTCACCCCGTCAAAATTCAAAGATCTGCCTGTCAAAATAACCACTCCAAGGCAGCTTCTGCATTACACACAGGCATGAGCAGGACAGCCACCCATACTGTATCAGCTCAGTGCTCAGAGGACTTTCTTCTCCAGGGCTGCAAATCACCACCTTTTACAAGCCTGATTGAATGCTTAGCGCTCTCATTGGGTTTCCTGCAGTTCACAATGGCAATAACTCAAAGATGGAAAGCCCAGGGGCTTAAATCAGTAATTATCCTCATAAATAATAAAAAATAAAAAAATATATATATAAAAAAAACCCACAGGGACAGACTCCAGCAAAGCGTATGTTCCCCAGTCTGATAAATCAGCTGGAATTTACTTGGGGGCAGAGGGTCTGATAATGTTCAGTATGAAAGGAGATCATAATATTCAACTCCCTTCCCTGTGAGAAAGAGCCTCCAAAAAAAAAAAAAAAAAACAACGAACATCTCTCTTCCCTCTGTTGCTCCTCAAGTCTACCCTGTGATACCAAAAGATCCTCTAAAGAGATTTAGAGGATTGACCTGAGTACTTATCTTCCCTCAGTCCTTAAATCACATACAACTCCCACCCAACTCAATGTGAACGGAGCACAAATGGAGCAAAGGCCTCTGGGGCATGGGACGAAAGGAGCTGAATCATAGCTAAGGTAGTACTGGGCTGACGTTTAGCTCCCCAATCTGTACTGCTCACAAACAGGCAGTGCTAACAGTCATGGTCACCTGTACCTCCCACCGAGAAAGCCCATCTTGGCTTGAACCTGGAGCCCGGCAAATGCTTGGCCATGAGAGACGAGCTTTGAGATGTGCTCAAGAAAGGTTGTGGGGGACTGGGAAGCTTCTACCCTATCCATGATGCTGTCACAGGCTGCTAGGAAATATCGATCTGGTAAGTATCATTCCTTTTGGCTGCTTCTTAGACAGAGACCATATCATAAAACCCTGCCCTTGAGACTTGTACCGTTCCGGTCAGTCCTACATCCACCCAACCAGAGAGACAGCTGGGTACAAGCGAAGCCCAGAACAGCTTCTCTTCCACATACACCAGGTTCAGGAGAGCAGGCAGAGAAGACCTTTCTGGTTTCAGCTTGCCTAATTGCACTGGGCTACTCCCAATTAGTCCGGACACTGATTTATGCAGCTGCGTCCTTGCCAAGAATGAAATAAATATACTCTTTGGACAGCTAAAATGTCAGTGCTAGAAAGAAACAAAAGCTCAAGTAGAAATTCCCCTCCCCAGCTGGCACCAGCTCACTCCAAGAATCCCCACTCTATCACCCTGTCAAATGGTGATATTTACAGGCAGATGAAAATCTCTTGTCAGGCAAAATTCTTAGCATCAAACACACCACAAAGGGCATCTCATGCTTGCAAGAGGTGCTGATTTGCAGCTCTGGGGTCCCTCCAGGCAGAGAGCTGGCACAATATGGGCAGCTGACCTGCCAATGCCAATCTGTGTCTACTTGACTAGGAGGCACCTCCTCTAGAACTGAGAGAAGAATGAAGACTCCATACCCATTTAGTCCTTCTACTGAGACTACCAGCAAGGGGCCCAAAGGGGTAGCCAGCGAGTTGCGATTTTCTGTGCACTGGTAAGTCCCAGCACCAGTCACACCCCCAAGCCACATAGCAGCCACTTGGTATCAAGAATCACGTGCTTTGAAAACAGCAGTAGCCTGCCACAGGTAGTTTCTTAAGGGAGAAAAGAAAAAGACCAGAGCCAGGGAAGAGGCAACCAAGTCTCCCAAGCTGTTCATAAAACACACTTCCTCGGGAGAGACCAGGGTTTGGTGGGATCTGGCGCGACCATCCTTATGACAACGGGAATGTAATGCAGGTCTTAACAGACAGCCCTGGAAATTGAAGCATGGGCCATGGCAGTGCCAGCTTCCCCAGCAATGGGTCTTGGGGCTGGCCGAGTCCCTAGCCTGCCCCCAACTGAGCACACAAAGCTAGAGTTAGCATCCAAGCTTGCCCCCTCCCTGGGGGTTGGGCTTTATTGAGAGCTTGGAAAGAACACCACAAAATAAACTTCCACCTGAACCTGCCTCTTCCTAGGGCTCCAGTCAAGATCCCCCGCTGACTCAGAGAATGACTGCTCCCCACCCACCGCAGCAACCTTAATGCAGGCTGGTAGCACCTGAATTTCAGATTACTCCTCAGAAGAGCCCTGCATTCCTATATACAAGGTTTGCCATTCTGTCCCTTGCCTAGACCGCCTCCTGGACGGCCTGCTGCTATGGGTAAGAGGATACTCCCATCATCTCTTGACGTTCCTTCAGTCCTAGGTCCCCTCATGGTGATGGCCAACAAGCCCTATACTTGCCATGGTGCTTTTGGAGGACAAGGATACCTGCTCACTGACAACCGGACTGAGGACCGTATCCATTTCCCATGGCAGGATTTGAGCTTGCTGCCTACAAGTAAAAAACTCTGGGGCAGATCCTCGGCTGGCATAGAGTGTTACACCTCTGCTGAAGACAATTTATACCAGCTGAGTGTCTGCCCCTCTACAGCCCAATGGCAATCTCCAGCTCATTCCCCCACAAACCTCTAACATAACTTGGTATCTCCTCGTTTAAGACAAACCCCTCCAAGTTCTCCCTAAAGCCCAAATAGCAGAGGGAGCTGAGGGAATGGCCCATGGGAAATGCACACCAATTAAATCAAAGTTACGACTCAAACAAACTAAGATTTATAAATGGCCACCCAGCGCAGGTGCACGTTACCTCTGCGAAAACAGCACCAAAGCTGAAAGCTGAAACACTTTTCACATGGCTAAAGCAAAAACCTCACTTAGATACAGGCCCAAGTTCCTCTCTGTGGTTCATGCATTTCGAGGGTATGTGAGACTAAGATCGCACCGAGGGACAGCGTTTTCTGACCACTAACTCTTGTAACCAAGCTGTTATTTATTAGTGAAGCCCCAAAGGCCAGGCTTTCAGTCAGCTGCTTTCCCTCCAGGATCAGTTCTCACAGGTTTACATCTGTTTCTTGGCATGGGAAACATGGCTGAGTACCAGCCAATGAAGTTATGCATTCCCCTCTGTTATAAATCCGTCTCCAGCTTTATTCTTCGGGGGATAAATTAATGTTCCCACTGGAATGCAACATGGCTTTTGGCTTGACCAGATTGGCTGTAGAGTTCCAAGGTATCCAGAAGCATGCTGGACGGCAGCACTAGGAAAGCAGCTGTGCAGCTCGCAATTCAGAGAGACAGACGGGTCCAAGTTCTCTTTAGTCGGTATCCTCCTGCAAGTGAGACAGGCGTGACGTAGCAGCCTGGCCCTGAGGCTGGAAACTAGGAACTCCCCAGGTCTAAACCCAGATCTCATACTGAATTGCCATAGCTTTGGCAAGTCACTCAGGGTCTCATTTTCAGCTAGCGAGCACCCACAGCTCTGAGGTCAACGAGAGGTGCAAATACTCACGGCCTGTGAAAAATAACAGCCTTAACTTCCTAATGCACTAGCTTCCACATGTACCCAATGGGGATAATACCCACCTCCCTGGGGGTATAACAGGGATTAGTCTGTTATTTCTCTGATAGTAGCACCTGTGAGCCCCATTGTGATAGGTGCTACGCACACAGAGAACTAAGAGTCCCTGCCTCAAATAGCTTACAACAAGGTAAGGATAAGATTTAAGTACAAGTCCACCTGTAGCCACCTGTTGTCTGACACAGACTGTCAGCGCTTGGGGCAGGGACTGTCTTTTTGTTCCATGTCTGCATGGCCCCTAGTACAATGGGGTCCTGGGCCATGACCAGGGCTCCGAGGTGCTACATACTACAAATAGTACATCATATTAACAACGAGGGACAATAGGTGGATACAGGCAGACAGGGCAGCCCGAGGAAACGAGACAATACCAATCAGCATGACAGGCACTGGTCTCAGAGCACTAGCTCAGTAACGTGCTTTAGCTTAAAGCACACATTTTCAGAAGGGTGTCCGTCTGAAAGACCGGGCCTAGATATCCTGAGGTATATTATCCACTGTATCTCCTGTGGGACACCCAAAAACACTGGCCACTTTTGAAAATGTAGGCTTAGCTTCCCTTAACCTTTCCCTGCCTCAGTTTTCCCCTTTGTAAAAGAGAGAATATCCATCTCACAGGGATGCTGACACGTTTCACTCTAAGGAGACTTGGTATTGCAAGCAGGAGCCTGGGAGCAGCAAGCCTGTTCTGCTGAAGCCATGCTGCTAGTGGAAGTGAGCTAGCAATCAAAGCTACCTTGCATATGCCTCCACATGCTGCAGTATAGACACACCCAGAGCATTTACAAATTGCTTTGAGATCCTTCCAGGAAAGGTGCTATCGAAGGGCCAGCTGTTTTTACTATCCAGGCATAGTCTTTCTGAGACCAAGGTATGTGTTTCCGTCCTTCCATTCAAGGAGAATGGGCCGAAGCAAAACTTTAAAAACAGACAATGTTGGTATCTTTGGTATTTATCTTCCCACCCCCAGAGGTGGCCAGTGACAGGCAGCAGAACCCTGCAAGCACCCCACAGAAGCCAATTCACTGCTCTCCAGTTTCACACTGGGAAAGTAAAATTTGCAATTACAGGCACAAGAGACCCATCCTTGACTCACAAGTCATCCTTGTTCCCTGCTCCAGTGTTACAGATGCAAAGCTCCGCACTCCTGGATGGTGTTGATTACACTGCAGTCAAATCTGTCTCTGTGTGTCTGACTACGCACAAATGTTACACAGCTTGACTCAGAACACCCTCTCCCTCAATCCCACGCCCTGTTTAAAGTGAAAATGACAGCAGAAAATGAAAGAAGACTCCTGGCTGCAAGCTGTATTGTTCCAGAAGCATGGGAGCTGTCACAAGTAAGTAAGTCAGGAGGTCCGTGATCTCTGACAGCAACCCCTTACATTTGTGGGGGAAAAGGTTTACTAGTCTCAGTCAATTAAAAGCTATCTCAGCAGTTTTGCATGCATGACGCACAAATCCACCACTCGATTTCTTTCTACAGAAACAGATTTGGGACTATTGTGCCCACACTGCTGGCTAATTTTTTCAGATGCCAGCAAGAATCCCACTCACGTAGGAAGGGCAATATAGCAGAGCCTGGACCTGCTGTTATGGCGAGGGGAATTTTACCATATAATGTCTTATGCCTCCCCTGACATTTTTAAAAAACAAAACAAAACATGAAACGTAAGACTGAGGTCCTAACACTAAGATCCCCTTTTAGTATGAGCCATGGTGTCCTAGCAAAATCCCAGTTCATGTATTGACATTCCACCTCTAAGTTCCCCCTGCACTTTCAAAATGACAGCATTCTTCCACTGCTCAAGTTAAACAATTGCGTAGCAGTGTTGTGCACTATTAAAGTGCTGCTTTCCCCCACCAGAAGTGGCTGCACTTTAGTGGCAGGATGTAGTGGTCCCTATGCTGTATATCCAATCCTCACCAACCCCAAGGTGTTATGAGGCTTAATCAGCATTTATTAAGCTAACTGAATTTTTATAGCACATTTTGCATCTGAGTATCTCTAAACATCTTCATCATCAGAGCTCTCTCTCTTGCAGGAGCCATTCTTGCTCATGTTACAGCAAACTTACAGGATTCTGTGACCTTGGCAAACCCAGACACTAAACTGTGACATGCAGCTCAGTGCAATGGTGGGACATCTTGTTAAATCTGGTGGATTTCGGCCCTCCTATTTTTCTGAACATGACAGGCTGCCGAGAAAAAGAAAGGCAAAATGACTGTATCAAGTACGTATGTTGAGAAAGTTATAAAGATGGTGCAGTAGCCCTAAAAATGGAGAGAGAAAGCTGGCAAGAAAATCCTTTTAATTCCATATTTAGTCCCAATACATTTCTGCACAACCACCACAGAAAGAGAAACTCAGTAGTGTTTTTCCAAGAAGCTTTATTTAGCTCATATTATCAGTCAGATGAATAAAAACCTCTATACTCCCAGAGTCCTGGCCAATTTTTTTCCTCCATAGAGAAAGGGGTTGTCGTGCCAAGTTTAGTGCATATGCTCAAAAAAACCCACACACACTGATCTCATTGATTCTGGCACATGTTTTATGGAGTCGGGGGGAAAGATTCAACCCAAGAGTAGAAGCTTTGGTGACCTGCAACACCGGAATGAGGTTAGCAGCAGAGCAGTGGTCCAAGCAATAGCAAACACTGATCCACACAATCCTCTCCCTTAGGCGATTGGTGCTGTTGTGGGAAGAGCTGGGTGCATTTTTTTCAGAAAATATTAAATTTGCTTTAAAAAAAATGCATTTTTCAGACACAAACTATTGGCAAGTTCGGGGCAAATAGTTTAGCTTTTAAAAAAAGATTTTTCTTCCAAAATAATTGTAGCTGTTCATTTCAACCCTTTCAAGATGAAATGTCTTGCGTGCTTTTCAATCCAAAAAGGATAATTTTTGTTTTTCAGTTTAGTGAGAAAAAAAAAAACTGCTTTGGTTTGAAACGAACCATCCCCCTGATTTTTCAGTTCAGCTCCAAACCAGGAAAACAATTCTACTCTCAGCTCTGCTCATGGGGTGGAGCAAGGGAAAAAAAGAACAAAATGAGTAATACTGAAATGCAGTCACATTATGCACCTATTCAAGCACCTCACTGCTCAGGAAGTTGGTCTCATCACAGCTTGGCTAAAGATTAACCCCCAAAATACTGGGACAATCCTTAAGGAGGATGAAGGAAGTCTATGGGGTACAGTCTGGAAAAATCACACTAGAGATCTGGCTCGGGTTCATAGGCAAGAATTATATTTTTGGACTAGGAGGCAGCCACCAACTTGTCCATAATACAGAGTCACTATATACCTTGACACTATATGGATGTCTTTGCTCAGTGAGGTGCCCAGACCAGGATAGTAGAGGTGAGGATGGGAGGTTTACTGGCAGAGTGCAGGATGAAGCCTGAGCATCATGTGTAGCATGGATGAGGGGCTCTTATTGGACGGAGCAGCTAATTTACTAACAAGACAGAATGCAAGGGTCTGTATGCAGTGCTATACAGCTGCGGCAGCAGGTAAGTCTATTAGAGACAGACCATTCAAGTATGCCGGACAATGTTAGATTGTTATTTAGATCACATCAGACATGTGCACAGTCCTTAGCAGAACACAGCTCAGACTAGTCCCTGACCTAAAGAAACTACCAGCTAAATTGGACAGAATCAATATGACCAAAGGAGTAGCCTTCAGGATAGACTATGACTTATCTGCTCCTATCAGCAATGGACGGCTAAATGAACAGCTGGTTTTTAAGGAAAGATGTGAACGAGGTGGAAGATGCTCAATCCATAGGAACTGGGAACTCAAGAAGAGGCTGCACCCAAGGAAACTCTAAATTGAAAATGGGATAAGGTGATGATAGCACCAACTGACTCAGGGTAGCCTTAGATTTCTACTGTAGATCTACCTCACTTGGGCTAGCTGCAGTACACTTCGGCGGGACATTTTCATGCTCTGTTGTGCCCGCTACATTTGTCACCGATGGGCTTGTTCTTGATGGATGGCACAGATTTTTTTTTTTTTTTTTTAAGAGCAATGAAGTTATCATTAAGAGCAGCATTACGTAGGTTTGGTAGGTGGAAGGGAAGTTCTGTGAAATCTTTGACCAGGAAATCATGACAGACACTGGTGCACTTTAATTAGCAACCAATTCTCTTTCCAAATAGTAACATTTTTATCTCTGACTGAGATTGCAGTTATCAGCTCTGCATCACAATCATTTACAGGCCATTCAAATACTTGAAAAGATGGAACAAGTTCAACATCCTACAGAGGATGAGATACTGATGAGGAGGAGCCAAGCAGCCTTGTCCGCGATTAGAACCCCTCTGAAATATAATTCCAACTAATTACTCCTCCACCTGACAGCTCTGAGGTTTTGATGAGTGAAACCAGCACACCATGAATCAGCAGCAAATCCACCCACTTTGGAACCATAAATTCTTGGGTCTGAATTAGCAACTTCCTGTTTGTCCCTCAAATGAGGGAGAGGCACAGGAGTGTTCAGAAATAGCAATCGTTAATAAGAAGTCTGTACTGCTTTTTATTCCCCTCGCCTCTACATGGGGAGTTATTTTGTAATAGCTATTCCTGATTAAGCTAATTCAGAATAAAATGCTCTTATTCTAGAATACGAGCATCTGCACACTGCGTTCATCAGGAACAGTTAATCTCCTTTAAATTCACCCAATGCCTTATTGCAGATTAATCTCCATGTGTAGACAAGCCCGAAAACATGACTTCAGTTTCCCGGCCATTGAAGATGAATGGGAAAATGCCACAATGAACTGGAACAAGAAACACAATGAAATTCTTTTGTGACATTTGGTTTTATTAATGACCTGAATACACACCCATACTGCACTTGCATTAGCAAAAGATCTATTCAGTTGCACTTATTACACATAAACCATCTCACAAAAGGGGAGGAATTGAGAGAGACTTACTTTAATGGCTGGCTCAGAAACAGGACAAGAGACCTACTACTAGAAATCACTGCCAGAGGAGCTGTGGTTCTGAAGCTAGATTAGGGTTCTAATCCCAGCTCCCGACTGCTTGTGATTATGTAGTAGCTGTGTATGTTTTTCCACAGCACCTGAATTTGTTACCATGAATTAACAGAATAGCATCCCGCAGGAAAAAACAGGCTGGTTTCTGCCTTGCTGTTGCTAGATCTTCTTGGGGTATGCACAGACGTACACTGTTACAGACCAGAGCCTCTGAAGAGCCACAACAGAGCATGAGCCACTTAAAGGGTGTTTAAAAAAAAATGACTGAGGCTTTTGTCCCCTCCTTATTTAAAGGGCCCATCTCCTGTTTAAAGGCCCACAGAAAGTGGAGTTCAGCCACCCTGTTCTACACTCACAGCAACACCATGGGGACTGCAGAAGGACCCCTGAAGAGCCATAATGGGGCACAGGGCCACACAGACCAAGCTCGGACACTCGCAGCAGGAAGAGGCCCACGCCATGGTTGGAGAGTCCACAAACTGCATACCCACTTGGGGGAGGAGGAGAAGCAGCAGCCTGCAGCTACGGCCTTATAAGGGGCTGCACCCCAGACAAAGAGGGGTTCTTCAGGCCCCAAAACACTGGAAAGAGGCTGCAGCACATATACCCTCCAACAGAAATAGTAGCAAATACAAACAATTCATAACCAAACTGGCCTGATCTTGAGCTCTCTCTCATAGACAAATATATTGGTCAGGTGCAGAGGTACTGTGAAGCCATAGCATATTTGCCTTTCTTTTTATATTTGACTTTCTCTAGCTCAGTAATGTGCCCCCTTCCTCCCCCTCTTTGTACCTGGGCCTTTTATCCTTTCTTCTCATTGATCAGTTTACGTATCTGTCACAGCAAAGTCTCCTTACCAATCTGCTTGACTTCCTGCAGTCATTGGACCATCAAGAGGCAGCCTCATTTATTCTTTGTCCCAGAGGACTCAGACCTTTTTCAAAATATTTTCTGGAGTTGTTGCTGATAGATACACTAGATGGTTTCCGTTGACACAGGAAAATATTTCTGAAGGGCTAGATTGTGTGTTTTTCCAGGTTAGTGAAAACTCATTTTCCCCCTCGTCATTTTTTGCTTTTGTCCTTTTTAAGAGAAAACATTTAGGCTCTGTTCCCGCAACCAAACACTTGCTCACAAATAACTTTGTGCATGCAAATGGTTCCATTAGGACTACTCAGGTGTGTATTTGAAAGGTCGGGACCCTATTGTGTAAACACACATGTGTGCACACACTCTCGCTCACTACTGTTTCTTTCTCTTACCCAGAACACATGGTCCCTCTCAAATTTATAGGTGTGTCCAAATCTCATGATAGGAAAAAAATGAGGCTTCTGCCATCTGGAAGGCAGGGATCAGTGCACAGCAGTTACAGGATGTGGCATATGTAGCTTGCTTTTAGGTAAAAGAAATTTCTCCCCAGTTAAATGATTTTTAGGAGCAAACTTTTCAAAACAACAAACACTCTTTAAAGGTGGTTACAAAGTCCACTGTAGCTCGCCCTGCCTTCTGCCCATACACACAAAACCCTTTAATGTACCTCATATCCCTCCCAGACAGAAACCAGAACAACATTCCTGAGAAGGTGAGCTAGTTCTTATCTTTCTACGGTAGGTTAATTATGGAGGAATCTAGCCAGACTGAAATACAGTCAAATCTCTTTTCCTCTATTTCCAGGAGAGTGCTAGGGATCCTATCGATACTGAATATCGCTGTCACTGTTTCCATGGCTCAGCATGAGCAGAGGAGTCTTTTTACTGCTAGGGTTTTGGTTAGGGCTCATTCGACATGCCATAGGGACAAAAATCCCTTCCATAAAAATACAAGGCTACTGCCATGTTCAGGGGCAAAACCGTGTATAATCCATCACCCCCCTGCAGTCAATGGCTCCTTTTCCCTCTTGAGCACAATGGGATATGGCCACTTCCCCAAGAGAAACAGAGCACTCAGATCAGGGAGGAAAGACGTCCACAGTTTAACAAGGACTGTTTCACTCGAATGGAACAAGGCCTTTCGCCTAAAATTAGTGGGAAGAGGGTGTGATATGAACAATGGTCCCAGCACCCGTACAAGGCTCTTCCCAGCCCACGAGCCCCAAGGCACTTATTTTGTTTCCGCAATTAATAAGAAGCCTTTATTGCTCCTGCAGAAATTTAAGAACGCTTCATGTGCTCTTAACAATATGGTCTTTTAAGCACCACAAGCAGGGAGAAGGGACAGTGGGGTGTAATGGCCTTTGCAGAAATTCAGGAGATACATGCTCTGTAATTTAAAATTAATTAGCGCAAACACCTGGTCCTCAGGGAGCTCTGAAGTGAGAAGCTTCTCTCCAGTGCCTGAAAGAGGGAAGCAGATAAGAGATGGGAAAAGAGCACAGGCAAAAGCCTTGTCAGTATTGGGCAGGATCCCTCCTGGGAGCTGAAAAAGTGAGGTACTTAACCAATGCCGAGTCTGGGATAAACTGGGAATAGAGTTGGGACCACTCTGCAAAGCTTCAAATAACCTTTTCTGTTCTGTTTTTATTGGCCTTCTGGTTAACGAACCTATAGGGATCCCATTTTCAAGCTTTCCTCAACACCCAGAGGCCTAGAAGCTTTTTTCTTTCTTAAAATGAAAATTGAGATTATCCCATAACCAAATGGCTTTAGGAGCCGAGGCTTTAAAAGAAAAACACTTAAGAGCACGAGACTTGTGTGCCTAAAAACCACAAGTTGGCAGCACAGATCTGAATACCGTATTTTAATTTTCCTATGCCATAAAAAATGATCCATTCCTTTTTTATAAATAGCTGAACCCAGCCTAAGACAAGGTAAAGCATTTCCCAGCAAGAGCATATATATTCATTCCAAAGAGAATGGTGGATTTCATACACAGGCTTCTGTTCTTCACAGCAGCTTCTCTCCATAAGAGTCGTTCTACAGATTAGTGCAGTGTACATTTCCGGCCAAAAATAGTCTGAAAACTAGATCTGCAGCACCTGACTGAGCTGGGACAGATCGGTGCCATCTTAGTTCGGCTGGGCAAGCCTGGACAGCATTAAGTCATTCCAAGTCCTAGGAAGCTTAGTTTCCCAGGCTACGTTTGGCAGGGGTGTTTGATGTGCAGTCAATCAGCTGACCCTTGGGAGAACACAGGGAGGTGTAAAACACTAGAATACAGGGAGGTGTAAAACACTGAATAGCCTCCACACAGGCTGCTACCTCCAGTGGAGTGCATAGGTTAGATTTGTGGCTGTCACACGGAAGAGTGAGGTTGCAATGAGTGTCCTATGGGTGCATGTATATTATACAGTCACCAGCTGGAGGGGAGGTGGATGCCCTGATCTTGCAGACACTGAAGCATGTGCATAACTTGACATACAGGAGGCCTTATGCTGAGCTCAAAATTAAATGGTCTTTGTTTGGCAAACACTGGCCACGTCAGTCTCTGACTGCAGCCAAGCAAGTGTGCACCAAAGGCAGAGGCATAAACAACTGGTCACTTTTAAACAGGACTCCGGAAAAAAAAAAATACACTGCTCAGAAACATTGTTTATTTCAATGCAACTTAGGAGGGCAGTAGTGAGATGTCCTATTTATTTATTTAGATACATAAAAACATGCCTATCCCAAGGGGCCTTTCATTGTAAATAAACAATATAATCACGTAAATGGACTGAACCAAAACTGCACCTACCAGCCTCAAGCCAGAAAACAGCTGAGTAAAGACAAAAATCAAGCAATATCTATCCCTTATCAGATTGGCACTGTAAGCCTGAAACATGTACACAAGTTTTCATCTCGCTGTGGAAAGGTGAAGTGGGTCCTGTTCACTTGCTGTGGCAGGTGACTCCTTACCTCACTAGGATATAAGGGAGGATCTCTAGTGAGGATCTAGGGTGCAGGCAGAGGTGTCAGAAGGAGGAGCCGTAGGAGCAGCCCAGCCCAAGGAGAAGGCTGGAGCATAAAAGAGATGGGCCCTAGGTGTATCCTAAAGCTGCATCACATCAAACAGCTGCAAAATTGAGAATTCCTCATGGAGAACACTGCGCTGGCTGCTTCCTCCCTTTTTATACTGAAGAGGCCACTGCTGGAGAAATCCACTGACTGCAGCTTGGTCTGAGAGGTAATATCAGTCTAGAAGCCAGAGCCCATGGGCTGACCAGTCACCTAGGGAAAATGTAACCCCATGGTGCTAGGCTGAAACTATCCTGTCTAATCTTCTACAGAGACACTGGTGCGGAAGTGGGTTACCAGTCTGATGTGGTAGCATTATACACACACTTTGCACTGGTGTAAGTCATTGTACAAGGGCAGGCCACATTGACTTGAGTCCACTGGACTTACACCCATGCACCAGGATGGAATTTGGCTCACTGAGCACATTCTAGGCCTGACGCTCCACTGCCCTGCACCCTATGCAAATAGTCACACTTGTGCCAGGTGGGGCTAAAATGCTACCAGTCAGCATACTCCACTTACTCCCATAAGCGGTAGCTTTTCTAACCTCACTTTGCACAGGTGTCAGTGGTATCGCAATGTACAACCCAACATAGAATCAGGTTTCCTCACACCCCAGTAGGTATGTGGTGATGTCTCCATTTTACAGATGGAGAGAAAGAGCAGAGCAATGAAATGAGTTGCTTGAGAACACAGGAGAGTCAGGATTAGAACTCGAGTCCACAGCACCCATGCCATGCTCAATCCAAGCCTCATGACCAGACCCCTGGCAGGGCTCAACTGATTCACAGCAAAACCAGAAATCCCCCTAACTCGGGAGGTTTGCCATAAATTCGGAATGCAGCCCAGGTAGAAGCTGGGACCAGATCAAAGCAAACCAGACAGACTAAACAGGATCGAATGTCAAAAACATGAAATCTGTGGTTTTCATAAGAAACTGGGTGAAATGCAGTTACAGCTGAGGTTTGCTTTGACATGTGGGGTCTGTTGGGACCCCAAAGGCTATGGGGTGCAACTGCCACTCCGTTCAGAACCTCAAGTGTGCAACCATCGAATGGACTTATAGCAAAAATAATGGTCACACCAACACCTGTGACACATGGCTCTCCATGGGTGTCACAGAGTTCCATCTTAAAAGGTGTCCTTTAAGGAGGATGCATGTTCCTTTGAATTAAGGAAGATCGTGGATTATGCTATCAGTCATAGTGCACTAGTGTTACACGCACAAGTGCAACAGGGCAGGCTAAATACAGGCTGTTCAAACTGTAGTTCCTGGCCTCCGTCTCAGGAGGGGTTAATGGGACTTGCTAATCTTCCTGCTCCCAAGTGTTATGTCTAAACTGTCTGAAAGGGAAATGAGAGGTTCAATTTACAAATCCAGGAATGTCAGGTGACAGTGGTCTCTGCTGACAGAGTCAGCCCTGTTTGGAGAAGGCTGTAATCTGAACAATGCTTTTCAACTGCTAATGGACAACCTTCAATTTCTCCAATGGCTGCACTCACCAGCCCAAAGCACCTCTAGCCCTTTTAAAAGGGCATGACCCCTTTTCTCTTCCTCTCCCCTCCCCACCCAACGCGAAACAGCTGCTTTAATCCTCTTGCAAACATCAGCATTACCCCAGAACAGCAGCTGCAGTAACCCTTCCTCCTCCAGACATAATTAAAGCCACAGATGACGACTTACTAAGGTAACTCCTCCGAGACTGCAGAAGGAATTTCAAGTTCTCAGGCCTTTCACTTGGAGCTGTCAGCTTCCTTTAACCCTTAAGTCTGCTAGGAAGCATTGGGTCTTTTTGGACTCTCATATTCTAGGGCACACTGCATCATAGTTGTCTCTGACAGGATTGTTTTTGCTTGGAACATTCCAGATGGCATCCCTGCAAACAGATGTGAACAGCATTGCTGGCAAGCGTAGAGAAAGGGCCAAGAAGCTACTCAAACATGCCCCTGGGGAAAGCACGGAACTGAAAGAGAAGGAATTTTGCTTGGACACATCAGTTTCATTACCTAGTAAGAGAAGAGGCATAAAAATAAGACCGAGCCTAACCTAACTGCTCACCACCATGGACCAATATCCGGTTAGTGCAATGGTTGCTGAAGTGCAGTAGACAGGCATCTTCGTTTGGACAGACAGATGAGTTGGTGCCACAGAAAGTCTGAATAAAATAAGAGGTTTAAATAGAACTCCCTGAAGTCCGGACTGCCGTGCAACCTGCCCAGATCAAGCTTTTGTTAGAAACTTGCTGGTTTCTTGAGCCAAAAGGTGAGATTTTCAAAAGCTTTCAGCATTGGCCTAACTCTGCTCCCTTTGAAGTCAATGGGACGTTTACCACTGACTTCAGAAGATGCAGAAATAAGCCAGTACTTTTTGGGTAGGATTTTCAAAAGCATTAAAAAAAAAAAAAACCCTCTATGTATCCCTCTGAGTGGCACATCGGGAAGTTTATAGCAGCCCACTATAGCTGGAGCTCCTGCATCCACAAAACAGAAAGGATGGTTTAAAGTGTCAGTCAATTTATATCTTGGGATTTGCAATCCGATAGCAACTATTATATGAAGTAGCAAGAGGATTACATCTTTTTTTTAACAAGCAGTTAGTCTCCTGTCTATGGGACTGAGTTTTGGTGGACAATCTTATTCAAAAGCCAACTAGGAACTCTGCAAATTGATGACTGGCTATACAAAGAACAGGCTGGAGAAGAGCAAACAGGATTTTTAGAGTTGTTTCAAAAATGACACCTTGCACCCAAAAGGTGTTCTGTTAAAATTCAAGGCAGCTATTTATGTTACACACAGAACTTGTAAGAATAAATGTAGACTAGGGACTAAGATAAGAACTCTAAAGGTTTATTAGATTTCCACTAGGGAAATCCTTTTATAGTTATTACTTCAAAATGGTTATTAATAGATAACTACCCATTTTATTTATTTCCATATTGCTGCAACAACTGGAAGCCAAAAACAATTTATAATCCAAGGAAAGAAAAGCAGCTGAGTGCTCTATGGGCAGATCCTGTTTTATCTGGACTCTGCAAGCTTCAGAGACTAGTTTTCCCACTGAGAGTGGATTGACTCAATTTTAATGCCAACTTGATTGTAAGTAGATTTTCCATTAGCTTCTTGAACTGCTCCAGCCTACGCTGGCTTATTTTAGAGCATGAGCTCAATGCCTGATGAACAACCCTGAATTGGAAGGACACAGATGGACATTCTCCATTCCCAGGATGAGGGTTTAGACCCCTTCCCAACAAACCTCAGGATGGCACTAGCTGGAAACAAACCAGTTCTGCCCTTAAGCCCACGAGGCCCTAGGTCCATGATGGTCCCAACACCACAATGCAAAATGCAAACTAGCTTCAGAATGAGCTCATGTGAATCCCAACACTGACCAGGGAACAGTCCTTCCCCCCCACGCCCAATTAAAGGACTTGGGCCCATTTTGCTTAGCAAAGGAAGAGGTCACAAACAGTATAAAACTGCAAGCTAATCCTCCCATAAGAACAAAATCCTCATAAAGATCTATACATTTGTAACCCACACACCTCTTGGGTGTGGTGTTCTGTCCCCTCTAGTGGCACAGAGACCACTTAGAGATTAATGAGTCTGCTACAGTCTTAGCTAAGGGCCATGTAGCTTTTAGCTCATGCAGTAGAGCAGTGGTCTCCATACTTTTTGGCTCGCGCACCTCCAGGGTGAAGACCGGAAGACCTGCCGCAGACAAGCCGCCGAGGGGAACACCTGCAGTGGACATGCAGAGTTGCTGCCGAAGAAGAAAAGAAAAGGGCAGAATGCCATCCAGCGGCACTCCTGCTGCCGCGCACCCCCTGGGATCATCTCGCGCACTCCAGTTTGGAGACCACTGCAGTAGAGGCTCATACACTAAGCTCCGGAGGTCCCAGGTTCAATCCTGCCCACCGATGACCAGGGTCTATCAGCATTACACATTATAATTTTTTTTCTATTTCAGAAGCACCTGGAAGCCCCAGCTGAGATGGGTGCCCGTTGTGCTATGCACTGCACAAAAGCATACAGACAAAGCATGTGACGGGAGGCAGAGGACAGAGAAATGAAGTGACTTGTCCTGGATCACACAACTGCAGAGCTGGCAGAAAGCCTCCAGTTTTAAACATTTTTGATTGGGGGAAAATAAAGCGGGGGGTGTTTGCACGCACGCACACACGCACGCACGCACACACACACGAGTTGTGAACATTTTCCCTACTTTTTGACCAGCTCTAAACAGCAGGTCAGTGCAGAGCTAGGAATAGAACCAGGGTCTTACAGTCTAGTGCCCCGGCCACTGGCACATTGTCATGGCAGCTGAAAATCAAGGTATAAAACATTTTTTTAACTTCTCCATTCCTAGGACAAACCCCATGAACAGAGAACAGTTTTGAAGATAGGACAGGGGTTCTCAAACTGGGGGCTGGGATCCCTCAGGGGGTCGCAAGGTTATTACATGGGGGGTTGCAAGCTGTCAACCTCCACCCCAAACCCCGCTTGCCTCCAGCATTTATAATGGTGTTAAATGTATTAAAAAGTGTGTTAAATTTATTAGGGGGTCACACTCAAAGGCTTGCTGTGTGAAAGGGGTCGCCAGTAAAAAAGTTTGAGCCCCACTGAGATCGGAGCTGCAGTAACCTTTGTGAACCTAACTGGTCTCGACAGTATTAAGCTATACAGATTGCACAGAGTGACCTGGGATAGGAGCAAGAATCAAATCTAGAGACCGTCTGTTACATCACTGAGTCCATCTCCCTGCAAGCAAAGGATACAATCCCCCAAAAGAGGGTATCACTCAGAGTGCACTGGTCAGACTTTAGTGCTGTTCCTGCTCTTTATTAACTTCTCAGGAGTTTATTTTAGTAGCTCTCCATTGTGTTTGGTCAGCTGTTTATATCTAGCTGCCTGTGCACTGGCAGGCAGAGAATATGGTGTTAATAGTCACTGATTTTTATAATAGAATCCGTTACACATCCATGACAAAGCCTGTCATTAAAACATCTTGCATTTCAAAATGCAGACAGGTGGGCACAATAAGCTGCACACCTCCCAACATTTCTAGCTGGTAAAGCAGGAGGGGTCCTGCCCCCAGAGGGTGAGACGCTGCGAGGGGGTGGGGGGAGGGAAGAGGAGGGTGGTTGGTGAGGGGAGTCAGGCGCTCACCCAGGGGGAGCTGCAGAGCAAGCCCGAGCCCACCCTGCATTCACCCTGCAGTGCCAGCTCCTGGCCCATGGGCTTGGCTGGGTTCGGCTCCCCACTGTGGGCCCTGCAATCTGGCTTCTGATGCTCGAGGTTCCAGTGCTGCTTAGATGTGGCCTGGCCCTCTATTGCAGGAGTGGCCTGGTCAAATTTGAGCGAGCAGTGCTGCAACCCTAAGGGTATGTCTACACTACGAAATTAGGTCGAATTTATAGAAGTCGGTTTTTTTGAAATCGGTTTTATATATTCGAGTGTGTGTGTCCCCACAGAAAATGCTCTAAGTGCATTAACTCGGCGGAGCGCTTCCACAGTACCGAGGCAAGCGTCGACTTCCGGAGCGTTGCACTGTGGGTAGCTATCCCACAGTTCCCGCAGTCTCCGCTGCCCATTGGAATTCTGGGTTGATATCCCAATGCCTGATGGGGCTAAAACATTGTCGCGGGTGGTTCTGGGTACATATCGTCAGGCCCCCGTTCCCACCCTCCCTCCCCCCGTGAAAGCAAGGGCAAACAATCATTTCGCGCCTTTTTTCCTGAGTTACCTGTGCAGACGCCATACCACGGCAAGCATGGAGCCCGCTCAGGTAACTGTCACCCTATGTCTCCTGGATGCTGGCAGACGCGGTACGGCATTGCTACACAGTAGCAGCAACCCCTTGCCTTGTGGCAGCAGACGGTACAGTACGACTGGTAGCCGTCATCGTCATGTCTGAGGTGCTCCTGGTTGCCTCTGTGAGGTCGATCAGGAGCACCTGGGCAGACATGGGCGCAGGGACTAAATTTGGAGTGACTTGAGCAGGTCATTCTCTTTAGTCCTGCAGTCAGTACTATTGAACCGTCTTATGGTGAGCGGGCAGGCGATACGGACTGCTAGCAGTCGTACTGTACCATCTTCTGCCGAGCAGCCATGAGATGTGGATGGCATGCAGTCCTTCTGCACCGTCTGCTGCCAGCCAAAGATGTAAAAGATAGATGGAGTGGATCAAAACAAGAAATAGACCAGATTTGCTTCCCCCCTCCCCTGTCTAGGGGACTCATTCTTCTAGATCACACTGCAGTCACTTACAGAGAAGGTGCAGCGAGGTAAATCTAGCCATGTATCAATCAGAGGCCAGGCTAACCTCCTTGTTCCAATAACAACGATAACTTAGGTGCACCATTTCTTATTGGAACCCTCCGTGAAGTCCTGCCTGAAATACTCCTTGATGTAAAGCCACCCCCTTTGATGATTTTAGCTCCCTGAAGCCAACCCTGTAAGCGCCCCTCCCAGCGTCAGAGCAATGGCAAACAATCGGGCATCTGAGAGTGCTGTCCAGAGCACTCACAATGGAGCACTCTGATGGGGCTAAAACATTGTCGCGGGTGGTTCTGGGTACGTGTCGTCAGGCCCCCGTTCCCTCCCTCCCTCCGTGAAAGCAAGGGCAGACAATCGTTTCGCGCCTTTTTTCACGAGTTACCTGTGCAGACACCATACCACAGCAAGCATGGAGCCAGCTCAGGTAACCGTCACCCTATGTCTCCTGGGTGCTGGCAGACGTGGTACGGCTTTGCTGCACAGTAGCAGCAACCCATTGCCTTCTGGCAGCAGACGGTGCAATATGACTGGTAGTCGTCCTCGTCGTGTCCGAGGTGCTCCTGGCCACGTCGGCTGGGAGCGCCTGGGCAGACATGGGCGCAGGGACTAAATTTGGAGTGACTTGACCAGGTCATTCTCTTTAGTCCTGCAGTCCTATTGAACCGTCTTACGGTGAGCGGGCAGGCGATACGGACTGCTAGCAGTCGTACTGTACCATCTTCTGCCAGGCAGGCAAGAGATGAGGATTGCTAGCAGTCGTATTGTACCATCTTATGCCAGGCAGGCAAGAGATGAAGATGGCTAGCAGTCGTACTGTACCATCTTCTGCCAAGCAGCCATGAGATGTGGATGGCATGCAGTCCTTCTGCACCGTCTGCTGCCAGCCAAAGATGTAAAGGATAGATGGAGTGGGTCAGAACAAGAAATAGACCAGATTTGTTTTGTACTCATTTTCCTCCTCCCCTGTCTAGATCACACTGCAGTCACTCACAGAGAAGGCGCAGCGAGGTAAATCTAGCCATGTATCAATCAGAGGCCAGGCTAACCTCCTTGTTCCAGTAACAACGATAACTTTGGTGCACCATTTCTTATTGGAACCCTCCGTGCAGTCCTGCCTGAAATACTCCTTGATGTACAGGCACACCCTTTGTTGATTTTAGCTCCCTGAAGCCAACCCTGTAAGCCGTGTCGTCAGTCGCCCCTCCCTCCGTCAGAGCAACAGCAGACAATCGTTCCGCGCCTTTTTTCTGTGCGGACGCCATACCAAGGCAAGCATGGAGGCCGCTGAGCTCATTTTGGCAATTAGGAGCACATCAACCACCACACGCATTATCCAGCAGTATATGCAGCACCAGAACATGGCAACGCGATACCGGGCGAGGAGGCGACGTCAGCGCGGTCCCGTGAGTGATCAGGACATGGACACAGATTTCTCTGAAAGCATGGGCCCTGCCAATGCATGCATCATGGTGCTAATGGGGCAGGTTCATGCTGTGGAACGCCGATTCTGGGCTCGGGAAACAAGCACAGACTGGTGGGACCGCATAGTGTTGCAGGTCTGGGACGATTCCCAGTGGCTGCGAAACTTTCGCATGCGTAAGGGCACTTTCATGGAACTTTGTGACTTGCTTTCCCCTGCCCTGAAGCGCATGAATACCAGGATGAGAGCAGCCCTCACAGTTGAGAAGCGAGTGGCGATAGCCCTGTGGAAGCTTGCAACGCCAGACAGCTACCGGTCAGTTGGGAATCAATTTGGAGTGGGCAAATCTACTGTGGGGGCTGCTGTGATGCAAGTAGCTCACGCAATCAAAGATCTGCTGATATCAAGGGTAGTGACCCTGGGAAATGTGCAGGTCATAGTGGATGGCTTTGCTGCAATGGGATTCCCTAACTGTGGTGGGGCTATAGACGGAACCCATATCCCTATCTTGGCACAGGAGCACCAAGCCGCCGAGTACATAAACCGCAAGGGGTACTTTTCGATAGTGCTGCAAGCTCTGGTGGATCACAAGGGACGTTTCACCAACATCAACGTGGGATGGCCGGGAAAGGTGCATGACGCTCGCATCTTCAGGAACTCTGGTCTGTTTCAAAAGCTGCAGGAAGGGACTTTATTCCCAGACCAGCAAATAACTGTTGGGGATGTTGAAATGCCTATATGTATCCTTGGGGACCCAGCCTACCCCTTAATGCCATGGCTCATGAAGCCGTACACAGGCAGCCTGGACAGTGGTCAGGAGCTGTTCAACTACAGGCTGAGCAAGTGCAGAATGGTGGTAGAATGTGCATTTGGACGTTTAAAGGTGCGCTGGCGCAGTTTACTGACTCGCTTAGACCTCAGCGAAACCAATATTCCCACTGTTATTACTGCTTGCTGTGTGCTCCACAATATCTGTGAGAGTAAGGGGGAGACGTTTATGGCGGGGTGGGAGGCTGAGGCAAATCGCCTAGCTGCTGGTTACGCGCAGCCAGACACCAGGGCGGTTAGAAGAGCACAGGAGGGCGCGGTACGCATCAGAGAAGCTTTGAAAACCAGTTTCATGACTGGCCAGGCTACGCTGTGAAAGTTCTGTTTGTTTCTCCTTGATGAAACCCCCCGCCCCTTGGTTCACTCTACTTCCCTGTAAGCTAACCACCCTCCCCTCCTCCCTTTAATCACCGCTTGCAGAGGCAATAAAGTCATTGCTGCTTCACAGTCATGCATTCGTTATTCATTCATCACACAAATAGGGAGATGACTACCAAGGTATCCCAGGAGGGGTGGTGGAGGAGGGAAGGAAAATGCCACACAGCACTTTAAGCACAGCACTTTAAAAGTTTACAACTTTAAAATTTATTGAATGACAGCCTTCTTTTTTTTGGGCAATCCTCTGTGGTGGAGTGGCTGGTTGGCCGGAGGCCCCCCCACCGCGTTCTTGGGCGTCTGGGTGTGGAGGCTATGGAACTTGGGGAGGAGGGCGGTTGGTTACAGAGGGGCAGCAGTGGCAGTCTGTGCTCCAGCTGCCTTTGCTGCAGCTCAACCATACACTGGAGCATTCTGGTTTGGTCCTGTAGCAGCCTCAGCATTGAATCCTGCCTCCTCTCATCACGCTGCCGCCACATTTGAGCTTCAGCCCTCTCTTCAGCCCGCCACTTACTCTCTTCAGCCCGCCACCTCTCCTCCCGGTCATTTTGTGCTTTCCTGCACTCTGACATTATTTGCCTCCACGCATTCGTCTGTGCTCTGTCAGTGTGGGAGGACAGCATGAGCTCGGAGAACATTTCATCGCGAGTGCGTTTTTTTTTCTTTCTAAGCTTCACTAGCCTCTGGGAAGGAGAAGATCCTGTGATCATTGAAACACATGCAGCTGGTGGAGAAAAAAAAAGGGACAGCGGTATTTAAAAAGACACATTTTATAAAACAGTCGCTACACTCTTTCAGGGTAAACCTTGCTGTTAACATTACATACATAGCACATGTGCTTTCGTTACAAGGTCGCATTTTGCCTCCTCCCACCGCGTGACTACCCCCTCAACCTTCCCCTCTCCCTGTGGCTAACAGCGGCGAACATTTCTGTTCAGCCACAGGCAAACAGCACAGCAGGAATGGGCTCCTCTGAGTGTCCCTGAAGAAAAGCACCCTATTTCAACCAGGTGACCATGAATTATATCTCACTCTCCTGAGGATAACACAGAGAGATAAAGAACGGATTTTGGTTGAATGCCAGCAAACATACACTGCAATGCTTTGTTCTACAGTGATTCCCGAGTACGTGTTACTGGCCTGGAGTGGTAAAGTGTCCTACCATGAAGGACGAAATAAGGCTGCCCTCCCCAGAAACCTTTTGCAAAGGCTTTAGGACTACATCTAGGAGAACCGCAAATGCCAGGGCAAAGTAATCCTTTCACATGCTTGCTTTTAAACCATGTATAGCATTTTAAAAGGTACACTCACCAGAGGTCCCTTCTCTGCCTGCTGGGTCCAGGAGGCAGCCTTGGGTGGGTTCGGGGGGTACTGGCTCCAGGTCTAGGGTGAGAAACAGTTCCTGGCTGTCGGGAAAACCGGTTTCTCCGCTTGCTTGCTGTGAGCTATCTACAACCTCCTCCTCATCATCATCTTCTTCATCCCCAAAACCTGCTTCCGTATTGCCTCCATCTCCATTGAAGGAGTCAAACAACACGGCTGGGGTAGTGGTGGCTGAACCCCCTAAAATGGCATGCAGCTCATCATAGAAGCGGCATGTTTGGGGCTCTGACCCAGAGCGGCTGTTCGCCTCTCTGGTTTTCTGGTAGGCTTGCCTCAGCTCCTTCAGTTTCACGCGGCACTGCTTCGGGTCCCTGTTATGGCCTCTGTCCTTCATGCCCTGGGAGATTTTCACAAAGGTTTTGGCATTTCGAAAACTGGAACGGAGTTCTGATAGCACGGATTCCTCTCCCCAAACAGCGATCAGATCCCGTACCTCCCGTTCGGTCCATGCTGGAGCTCTTTTGCGATTCTGGGACTCCATCATGGTCACCTGTGCTGATGAGCTCTGCATGGTCACCTGCAGCTTGCCACGCTGGCCAAACAGGAAATGAGATTCAAAAGTTTGCGGTTCTTTTCCTGTCTACCTGGCCAGTGCATCTGAGTTGAGAGTGCTGTCCAGAGCGGTCAGAATGGAGCACTCTGGGATAGCTCCCGGAGGCCAATACCATCGAATTGTGTCCACAGTACCCCAAATTCGAGCTGGGAACGTTGATTTAAGCGCTAATCCACTTGTCAGGGGTGGAATAAGGAAATCGATTTTAAGAGCCCTTTAAGTCGAAATAAAGGGCTTCACTGTGTGGACGGGTGCAGGTTTAAATCGATTTAACGTTGCTAAATTCGACCTAAAGTCCTAGTGTAGACCAGGGCTAAGTGCCAGGTTACAATGCCTGGAGAAGGCAGCAGAGATCAGCCAGTCCCAGTTCAACCAGGACAGGGGGTTTTGTGGATCAAAGCAGGACAGTCTTGGAAAACCCAGCACTGTCGGGAGGTCTGAAGCTGCAGACCTGCATTTCCTAAACAGCCAGAGTTCTGGACTTCATTGCATTATATTATCCAAGCCTCATGTGTGTTTCAACCAGGCCATTTCAAGAAGCCACAGCTGGATTTTTAGTGGGGGTGATTAAGGCCCCAACCTGGCAATATACAACACACAGGTGCCTTCGCACACAACTCCACTAACTTCAGCTTGCACCATAATTTGCAGGACCAGGGTCTAAACACTACTGTAATTCACAAGATGCAAACTGTTTTATAAAGTTCAGGGGAAATCTCAAAGCATCCCAATGGGTATGTAAACAAACAGAGCTGTTTTCCCTAAGCTAAGTGCTCCCACATTATCAGGCAGGAATTTCAGAATGCAGAGGGCCAAAATTCCAGGGCTTCCTTCAAATATAAAAAGGTCCCAAATGAAGAAATTTGGCCTGACCTTTAATACTGTTCCATTTTTCTGTACTGCAATAAAAAAAAAAAACCCACACCACAAACACATAATGGTCATCTATTTTTGCAGAGCTCCAGTCTGGAGACAACACAGCCTGCTAAACAGTCTCCTCAGCATGGCAGAACCAATAAGTGAGTTGGTATAATAACTGGCACTTAAAGTGTATTCATAAACTATATAGACATACTTGGACAATTTCCCAGCAAGCTTTTATTTCTATTGGAAAACAAAAATAACTTGCAGGCACCCTGCCTGGTTATCTACATCCTCAGCCAATCAACATTGATTAGCACTAGCTGAGGATCTAGTCCTTCAGCTTAGAGGGGCAGAGACTGGGTCTTTTGTGTACCTTGGAAAGTCCCTGAGTACCCGCTCAACGCTAAGCAAACACAGCATATCTGAGTTTTGCTGTAGGGAGTCCAGGTTATCAGGTTAGTGTTTAAAAACAGGCCAGGAGAAAAAGGGAAGAGGAGAAGCATTGAAGAGAAGGAGATAAGCAAGAGCAAGCCACAGACTGCAATGATTTGGGAAAGGGAGCAGTTAAGAGGAACAACTGTCACACCTTTAAGGGGAAAACACACACCCCCACCCATGCATTGGGAAGTGATCACCATGGGAGCACTGTGCATAAAATATCCCAATAGAAGAAAGGGGAAACCCACTGACGGAGAAACCCCACAAGCCAGGCAAGAGATTGGCAGAGAGAACATGAAGCCTGCCCGGGTTTGGATTTCATTACAAACTGAATGCCCAGTTTAGGGCTCTCAGATGGCTCATGAACTCAGGCCCATTCAAATCCAAAGAAAGCATCCGCAGAAATACCTGGGAAGTGTAACTACAGTTTTGCATGTTTCTTAAGCCCACCCAACAGACTTGTTTAGAGACTGTTTGTTAAAGCAACTCCCCAAAGCCAGACTGACCCATGAATCTCCCTTTAGCCCTTCCCTCCATCTCATCACCACCTTGCATTCTTTAAAAGTTTCTGAACTGTGGTAACATTGAAGGAGAAGACTGCAGTCCAAACGTGCATGAAAATCCTCTCCCTTCAGGTTAACATCCCCGTAATGATAGAAAGCCAACTTCCTAACAAGTGAAGGGGGGGAAAAAATCAAGATGAAATGCACAGCAGAAGACTGATCAATTCTTCAAAGGGAAAGAATCCAACATCAGACATCACAAGACTGATTAGTGGAATGAGAACGCAGGGGAGAGAAGGCAAAGAAGGTTACAGGAGAGCCCTTGTGACTAACCCAAGGCTGGGTGGAGATGGATCAATTTAAATGGACTGAAGTTTAATTAAAAACCAAAAAGAGTGATGTAATATGAATTATGTCATAAGGTTTTGACCTTACTGAATTTGTATTCAACAAAGTACGGCTCCAAGCTAAACACATTGGAAGTTATTTCAGGTATGCCACAAGCCAACTTGGCTGTATGGAGAGGGGTGGAGACTTAAGTGCCCTGCTCAAGGGGAAGTTAAGACTTCCTTGAACTAGCCTGCTAGTTTGCACCAGAGCAGCTTCAGGCTTTTATTCTCTTTGCTCCAAGCCCCTTTCTGCCTCAGCTCTAAAAGCTCATTTAGCAACAGTGATTATGGTGCAAAGTGGAAAAGGCCCAGGACCTAGGCTCCACCCAGCCTGGTTATTCATTGCAAAGGCTCAGTGGAGAAGAAGGTGGGGACAGGAAGAACTGCAATGGCTGCTGGGTTGTTTGAATCTGGCGCCACTTTCTGGACTTTTGTGCCTGTTTTAGCTACACACAGACCCCAGGTACCTAAAGCAGCTTGTTCAAGTCAGCCAAAGCCAGAGTTTACTTGCTGACTCCCCATCATGCATCTCAAACCAGGTGACTATAAGCTCAGGTTGGTGGAAGGGAATGCAGGAAAGGCAAATTAAGGCCCCATTTACACTCCAGATATATCCAAGTTTAGGATCTTATTCAACATCAATTCCAGTTTGCAACATATATGACCCGGACTTAGCTTGGTGATGGAACATGATCATCATCCTGTCTGCATTACATATTCCAAGTGTATTTTAACACCTGTGCTGTGAGTGGGCTCCCTGAGTCGGCCATATCTGTGGTAGTGACCAGGCCACAGGTTTCCAAACTCATTCCTGCTAGTTGGAGCTGGTATCCTTCTTCTTTAGGCCCAAATTAAAATGCCCCTACAGAAATATTTTCCAGACACTGTCCTTTCAGGTTCTTCACACAGGCTCCAACCATCTCCTGAGCCACGTCATCCAACAATGTGATCTGGAGGCAGGTGAATTCCTACATGACAGAACAGTCCGTGCCCTCTAGATGAAGGCACAGAGAGAGGTGGGTGTATATAGACAGGCAGGTGGGAATGGAAGCCCTGAGGAGCTATTCAGGCTGTGGCAAAGAGACAAGTAAATCACCCGCACCTGTGAAATAACACTGGGTTCTGCTGGTGCTGAAGCCTTTAAAAGGCTCCCTGGCTTGTCAGAATTCAGCTGACCAGTGACACCTTCTCAGAGGTATTAATGCCCCCCCAAGATTCTCTGGTCCCCTCCACACAGTGTGTGCTATCCGCAGCGCATGTGATTCAAGCTCCAGCTATAGGATTTCTACAAAGGCATCTATCTATAGAGGGAAAAAGTGGTTAGGACAGCAGAGGTTCCATCCTGGACAGAAATAGAAGCTTTCACAATGAAGAGATGACTGGAGCTATAGGAAGTTAGCTCCTTTGTCTCAAACGGTCTTCGCTGTAAGCACTATTCTGCATAGGCCTGGGTCCTTTAAGAATCTACACACGGTGTTAGAGGGACAACATGAGGGTGGTAATATCTTTTACTGGACCAACTACACAGAGCTCTTCCTCAGGTCTGGTAAAGTGACTCCGCAGAGGGTCACAGCTAAATACAAGGTTGAACAGACAGTTAGCTCTGTGTAGCTTGAAAGCCGGTCTCTCTCTCAAACAGAAGTTGGTCCAATAAAAGATATTACCTCACTCACCTTGTCTCTCTAATATCCTGGGACTGAAGCAACTACAAGAACACTGCATAAACCCTCTGCATCAGACCAGAGGCCAATTTAAGGGCAGAGACCAGGAATATATCACTACCTAGGGCACTCGGCCAACCATAGAGCACAGACTTTTCTTTAGTCAGCTATTGTGAAAATAGCTTTCCCTGGACCCCAGTTAATTGGCCCCTGTTGACTCATTTCAGATTGCCATAAGGGGCTACTGTCCTCCCTAGCTATTTACTTGTTCTAGAAGAACACTTGAGAGTCTTAGCCATCAAACCGCAACATTAACAAAGGCCAAGAGCTAATTAGCCATCCCCAGTTTTCATCAGGGGATTCTGAAATGTAAGTGCACTGCAGGCCACTCACCTACTTTGGCTTCATTACAATCTCTTGCAAAGCAACTCAGAGGTTGTCAAGGCCATTGGAGTTGTGTGTTATTTTTAGGTCTCCAAATACTGGAGGGACATCCGGGAAGACTTACGAGTCAAGTTCAATTCCCCCCCAGTGTTCAAGACCAAATTACTCATAACACAAGAGATTAGATTGGCTCCTTATATCCTGCAGGGTCTTATTTTGGGCCTTTTCTGTTTGTGTTTTGCTAAGCAAAGAGGATTAAAAGCAAAGCAAAAACTATTAAGCTCTGTTCTTTCTTGGTTAATAAGGTTATCTCCACGTAACGTCTCACTCCACATCAAGGAAACAGCTCCTAAAATTCAGTTCTAGAGCTTCCGAAAGCTCATTCAAATCCCTGTGCTTGGCACTGGGGGGGTTGTAAGGAAGAGAAGGGAAGAAAGGATAAAATTATAAGTGTCCATAAAGTAATACTGTATATTCTTGGGGTAATGTGAAATGGGATTTATGCCTCACTTTTAAAGTTTTTAGCAGAGGCAGTTCTCTGTCAGCATTTTAGGCAAAATTTTAGGGCTGCCGATTAATCACAGTTAACTCACGCAATTAACTCAAAAAAATTAATCACAATTAATTGCAGTTTTAATTGCACTGTTAAACAATAGAATACCAACTGAAATAGGCGAGAGGTTTTTCACAGGAGTGGGTGGGTGAGATTCTGTGGCCTGCATTGTGCAGGAGGTCGGACTAGATGATCATAATGGTCCCTTCTGACCTTAGTATCTATGAAATGTATAAAATATTTTACATGTTTTCCCACATTTTCATATATATTGTATCCTGAGTTGTAATTGAAATCAAAGTGTATATTATTTTTATTACAAATATTGGCACTGTAAAAATGATAAACAAAGGAAATAGTATTTTTCAGTTCACCTCATACAAGTAGTGTAGTGCAATCTGTCAG
Organism: Lepidochelys kempii; assembly: GCF_965140285.1. Taxonomy (NCBI): domain Eukaryota; kingdom Metazoa; phylum Chordata; order Testudines; family Cheloniidae; genus Lepidochelys; species Lepidochelys kempii. The sequence continues at coordinate 8,416,903 of NC_136392.1, read as the reverse complement.
GAAAGTGCAATTTACAAATGTAGATTTTTTTTTTTTATTACACAACTGCACTCATACAGAATGTAAAGCTTGAGAGCCTACAAGTTCACTTAGTCCTACTTCTTGTTCAGCCAATGCTCAAACGAGTTTGTTTACATTTACAAGAGATAACTTGCCCTCTTCTTATTTACAATGTCACCAGAAAGTGAGAACAGGCTTTTGCATGGCACTTTTGTAGCCGGCATTGCAAGGTATTTACGTGCCAGATATGCTAAACATTCATATGCCCCTTCATGCTTCGGCCACCAGTCCAGAGGACATGCTTCCATGCTGATGAGAACTCATTAAAAAAAATAATGTAATTAAATTTGTGACTGAACTCTTTGGGGGAGAATTGTATGTCCCCTGCACTGTTTTACTCACATTCTGCCATATATTTCATGTTATAGCAGTTTCGAATGATGACCCAAGCACATGTCATTAATTTTAAGAACATTTTCATTGCAGATTTGACAAAATGCAAAGAAGGTACCAATGTGAGATTTCCAAAAATAGCTACAGCACCCGACCCAAAGTTTAAGAATCTGAAGTGCCTTCCAAAAATCCGAGAGGGACGAAGTGTGGAGCATGCTTTCAGAAGTCTTAAAAAGAGCAACACTCCAATGCGGAAACTACAGAACCCGAATCAAAAAAGAAAATCAACCTTCTGCTGGTGGCATCTGACTCAGATAATGAAAACACGTTGGTCCACACTGCTTTGGACTGTTATCGAGCAGAACCAGTCACCAGCATGGATGCATGTCCCCTGAAATGGTGGTTGAAGCATGAAGGGATATATGAATCATGGCATGTAAATATCTTTGGCATGTAAATATCTTGTGATGCCGGCGACAACAGTGCCATGCGAATGCCTGTTCTCACTTTCAGGTGACATTGTAGACAAGAAGCAGACAGCATTATCTCCTGAAAATGTAAACAAACTTGCTTGTCTGAGCAATTGGCTGAACAAGAAGTAGGACTGAGTGGACTTGCAGGCTCTAAAATTTTACTTTTTATTTTTGAATGCCTTTTTTTGGTACATAATTCTACATTTGTAAGTTCAACTTTCATGATAAAGAGATTGCACTACAGTACTTGTATTAGGTGAACTGAAAAATACTATTTTTGTTTTTTTACAGTGCAAATACTTGTAATGAAAAATATAAAGTGAGCACTGTACACTTCGTATTCTGTGCTGTAATTGAAGTCAATATATTTGAAAATGTAGAAAACATCCAAAATATTTAAATAAATGGTGTTCTATTGTTGTTTAATAGCGAATTAATCGCGATTAATTTTTTTCATTGCTTGACAGCCCTACAAAATTTACCTTGGCTCTGTGTGCACTGCACCCATTTCTATTCTTATTGCAGGTACTTAATTCGGTCCCCAGTACCACAGTATCGGAGCATCTCACAATATTCAATGTATTTATCCTCACAACACCTCTGTGAGATTAGGAAATTCTACCTGCAGGTCACGGTGGAAATGGACCAGGCTGCTCTTAATGGCTTTATTTCTTTCTCACTGAAATATCATCCCAGACGGTAGTACTGGGAAACTGCTCTTCTGCCCTGGGAGCTCTCTCACATGGGGTACCATACACCTCACTCTCAATCAAAGCATGAGTGAGGCTGTCAGGACAGCTAAATGGGCCAAAATGATTTCAGTAAGCTAATGTCACCTAAATTTCCTCTCTCCAGCTTCTCCGCTGCAGTCCAGTGTCTGGCCGAAACTGGGACACAAATGAGAGCAAGTTGACAAAGACTATCAAGAGAAGACCATGGTGACTATGATGGCCTGGGGGGCTGCTGCAGTAACCAAAGGAGATTGTCATGGTAACATCAGTTTCTCTGACTGAGAATAAATATCAATCACTTGTATCATGATCCACAACTTGGGTGTGTGGTTCAATGGCCAGCTGCTGTTGGACACTGGTGCTATTTGGTTATCTATGACAGCTTCCTCTCCCGCCCGCAAATCTGCATCTGGCCTGCAAGTTGTTACCATTCCTCTCAGATAAAGGCCTCCCCTACACTAGAATAGCTATACCACTCTCACTATACTGTTACAAACCTTCCAGTGAGGATGCAGTTTATACCAGCTTCCAAGTGCTTTTAAAATTGTGTCTACACTAGAGCTCAGATGGGCATAGCTATGAGAGACGCAAGGTGGGTGAGGCAATATTTTTTATTGGGCCAACTTCTGTGGGAGAGAGAAGGTTTCGAGCAACACACTTTGTGTCTCTAATATCCTGGGACCGACACAGCTACAACTACACTGCAGACTGGAATAGCTGTGTCAGCTAAAAACAAAACAAAAAAACCTCACATCACTAATTCGCATAGCTACATGAGGCAAGTTTTAAGTTTAGAGCAGGCAACAGACTTTGCTAGTGTGATTAGGGTGACCAGATGAAATGGACAAAATATCGGGACACATGGGGGAAGCAAAAAGCAGCTGGAGTGGTGATGCCGAAGCAAAAAAAAAAAAAAAAAAAGCGGCCAGAGCTGCCAAAGCTGCAATATTAGGACACGGGACAAAGAACTAAAAATTGGGACAGTCCGATTTTATCAGGACATCTGGTCACCCTAATTGTGATCCATATCTGTCCCCTTTACTGCAAGCTGCTGTACATGGGGCTCCATTTGGAAGCCAGAACAGAATGCAGTAACCCACCTGTTTAATCTTGCCATGAAAACTTTTTTCCAGGGCTCAAGGATCCACACTGGCTGCTTACTACTTCTAGGTAAAGTTTAAGGGGTTAACTTTTACCTAAAAAGCCCTAAATGTCCTGGCACCTTGCTACCTGCAGAACTGCCTCCCACCATGTACTATGCTGTACTACCCTGGTGAGGCTGCCTGGAACCCAAGAGAGACATTTGGTTACATTATTATATTTACATACTACTAAGGAGGATGACTCTGCCTGCAAGTGTAATGGGTACTGCTGGCCATCGGGAAGTTTAGACTTGAAATTAGATGAAGGTTGCTAACCATCAGAGGAGTGAAGTTCTGGAATAGCCTTCCAAAGGAAGCAGTGGGGGCAAAAGACTTATCTGGCTTCAAGATTAAACTCGATAAGTTTATGGAGGAGATGGTATGATGGGATAACATGATTTTGGCAATTAATTGATCTTTAACTATTCATGGTAAATAGGCCCAATGGGATGTTAGATGGGGTGGGATCTGAGTTACTACAGAGAATTCTTTCCTGGATATCTGGCTGGTGAATCTTGCCCACATGCTCAAGGTTCAGCTGATCGCCATATTTGGGGTCGGAAGAAATTTTCCTCCAGGGCAGATTGGAAGAGGCCCTGGGGGTTTTTCACCTTCCTCTGTAGCATGGGGCACGGCTGGCAGATTCGCTGCACCTTGAAGTCTTTAAACCATGATTTGAGGACTTCAATAGCTCAGACAGAGGTGAGAGGTTTATTGCAGGAGTGGGTGGGTGAGATTCGGTGGCCTGCATTGTGCAGGAGGTCAGACTAGATGATCATAATGGTCCCTTCTGACCTTAATATCTATAAGTGGAATGGGTACCGCTGACAGGAATCAGAGCAAGGCTATGATTGCTCAGTCGCCAGTCCATCTTGGCTGTATTACACACACTGCCTACCAGTGGCTCCAGCCAGCAGGCTCAATGTGTCACAGAACAGCCATGGAGATAAACGATATGGACACACTTGTCTATGGCACATTATGTTTGGAGATATTTACTGCAGCCCCGATGGGAAGAATGAAACATTTCTGTCTTGGACATAATGAATACCACATTTTTGGTATTTAACAGCTGGAAGCTGGAAGGATGGCCAAAGAAAACTTCTAAAGTATAAGAAGTCAACATCTGGAGAGCTCGTTCAGAGGTGGAAAGTAAACCTTTCCAAATCAACACAAGGAAAATTTCAATTATGCTCTGTCACAATTCGCGGGCAGGAGCTGATAAGATCACATCATGGGTGTGATATCAACAGCATGTTTTCTATCTGGTCCTGGCAGCTTGACTTTATAAGGATGAAAAGAAGCTGTTTTCATTTAATGAAACCTAGTAACTCCCACAGGCAGAGTTTTATTAGGGTTTCTGTCAGCCACTTGAATAATAGGGCTTCGCTAATCTCAGCCTCACATCTCCTCTCTAACCGAGATACCCAGCACATTCCAGCTGCTGACTCGCTCACCCTCCATACCAGAAGCAATCATACAAGTTTAATGCTCTCCAGAGGGCCAAGCTCTCCTGCACAGGTCACTCCGGCTATGTCTACACTTGCACTTTTGTCAGCAAAACTTTTGTCAGTCAAGGGTGGGAAGATACACACACACCCCCAACCGACATAAGTTTCACCAACAAAGCACCAGTGTGGACAGCGCTATGTCTGCAGGAGTCACTCTCCGACAGACATAGCTACCGCCGCTCATTGTGGCGGGTGGTTTAATTATGCTGGCAAGAGAGCTCCCTCCCATCGGCATAGAGCAGCTACACGGGAGACCTTACAGCAATGCAGCTGCAGCGGTACAGCTGTGCCACTGTAAGGTCTGTAGTGTAGACACAGCCTGAGACGGATGTTGATAAGGACAGAACACTAGTCCCAAATGTAAGTGTGCACACAAGATGCTGACTTGTCCGGACCAAATTTTGACTAATAGTCACATTCCAGCTCTCTAAATGGATCTGGCATTCCTCACCTCCTGCCCTGAACTGTACTGCAATGTCCATGCCTTGATTCCCATCCCATTTCTCACCTTGTCTCCCCAGAACTGGTCTTGCGTCTAGGGTTTCGCCGTGAGGCTCCCGGAATCAGGCCCTATCTCCCAGAGGCTACTGAAGACAAACCAGGAGATTTTAGGTCGCTAAAAGTATGGTAGCGCAGCGGGGCTAAGGCAGGCTGGCCTACCTGCCCTGGCCGCACGCTGCTCCTGGCTGACATCCCTGCGGCCCCTGTGGGGGCAGGTGTCTCCGTGTGCTACCCGCGCCCCAGGGCCAACTCTGAAGCTCCCATTGGTCGGGAAATGCAGCCAATGGGAGTTATGGGGGCCGTGCCTGCAGGCAGGGGCAGTACGCAAAGCCCCCTGCCCCTTCCCCCAAGGGCCACAAGGATATGCTGGCTGCTTCTGGGAGTGGTGCACGGAGCCCCCCGGCCCCGCTTACCTCAGACGGTGGCACAGCAGGGCTAAGACAGGCTCTGCCCCCGCAGCTCCCATTAGCCACGGTTCCCAGCCAATGGGAGCTGCGGAATCCGCGATCAGGCAGCATGTGGAGACCCCCTCTCTCCCCCACCCCACCCCACCCCACCCCCCGGGTGCGCAAGATCATGCCAGTCGCTTCCAGGAGCGGCAAGGGGCTAGAGCAGGCAGGGAGCCTGCTTTAGCCCTGCTGCACCGCCGACCGGGAGCTGCCCAAGGTACATGCCGCCTGGCCAGAGCCCAGACTCCAATCCCCTGCCCCAGTCCTGAACCCCCGTCCTGCACCCGAACTCCCTCCCAGAGCCCACACCCCTCACCCCCTCCTGCATCCCAATCCCTTGCCACAGGCTCAGCCCGGAGCCCCCTCCCACACTCCAAACCCCTCAGCCTCAGCCCAGAGCCTGCACTACTGGCTGCACCCCAATCCTCTGCCCCAGCCCAGTGAAAGTGAGTGAGGGTGAGGAAGAGTGAGCAACAGAGGGGTGGCGGTGGAGTGAGCGGGGCGTTTGTGTGATTAGACAATTGGCAACCCTACTTGCATCACTCCCTGATCTTCCTCCACACACCCCTCCCCCAGCTGCTGAAGAATTTCTCTACCTTCTGCACAGAAAGCAAAGAAAGGAGCCCTCAGCCACCAGCTGTCCTCAACATGGAGCCACTCGGCACTCCATGCCCATTCCACCCTTCTGCCCACCCAGTTACTCTTTAGCATGAGGAAGAGGGGGAGGGGATGTGGACATCACGGGGAGGTGGGACACCCATCCCAGACAGGTATAGGGAAGTTGGAGTAAGGTAGGTCTGTGCAGGAGCCCAAGCCCACACCTTCAGCCCACCACACACTTCCCCTCTCCTCTTACAGTGCTCTCACAAACCTGGAGCTAGACAGGATGGTTTAATACCTGGGAGATGGAGCTTCTTATGTTGGCTTTAGTAAGTTTCACCTTGGAAGGCACCGTGACATGTCCAAATCACACTGCATTACAGATGGTGCCAAGCTGCAGTGTTTGGGTCTGACCTGGACTCTCCCCTGAGTCCAGGGTGTCAGAGGTGCAGTTTTAGCACCTGTCCCAGTTCAGATATTAATAATGTGATATGAAGGGAATGGGAACCAATTTAAGATCACATGGTATGACCTGCCAGGCCAAGAGGACACCTCCCATGAGAGGTGTTAAGGACACAGGACCACATCTCACCCCATTCAACCTGCCTGGCTCACTAAGGACTCTGTGTGCAGGAATAAGTGCAACAACAGAGAGGAATCCCCCACTGCCCCCCTCCCTGTGCCCCTAGAGGGTTTATGCTGAGCTTCTCTACAACACCTCTCTCTTTCTACAGATCCTTGCGGGCACCTAACCCTGCAGGGGAGCTGGGAACTAAACAGGATTTCATTCAACTGCCCTTGGGGAAGATGATACAAACCCCTAGCTTGGTCCAATTCAGTGTCTTGAGTACAAAAGAAATCCTCTTGGCTGGCTCAGGGCAGCACACAGCCTAGTTCAATGGGGTGGGGTGTGGGTGGGGGGAAGAAACCCATTCAAGGGGCAGCGTTGCCTAGACACCAGTACACGTCTATACTGTCACGCAGCCTGTGTATACATAGTTGTGACAGAACAGCCTACCAACACTTTCCAGGCAGGCCATTAACAAGGGAGCACTGCTACCTGCCACTGTAATCTAAAAACTGTGTTCAGGTACATTTAGGACCACGGAGGATCTAATGCAGAAAGGGAGTCTTGTAAAATTTACCTGCCCATTGCTCAGAGTCTTGTTAGTGATCAATGCCTATATGTGGGTATAGTTGTGAATGGGTAGGAAGCCACTGCAGGCTTTGTATTCGTGGGCTTTTCTTAAACATCTTTTACTTCTAGCCTTTAGGATTATTTGTATTCCAGTAGCACCCAGCAATCCCAGCTGAGATCAGGGCTCTTCATAAGCACAACAGCTGCGGCAGCACCTCACATCATCCACCTGCTACAGCCCCCCCAAGCTTAGCCCAGCAGGTGCCAACCCTCTGCACTGAAGTGCCTTCCATGGGGAAGGACTCTGCAGCCCTCCCCAGTTCAGTGTTCTCCAGGACGGTGCCATCTCTCTACCGACTCTCCGGCACTCCCCGGAAATTTCGGCCTATACACATGCAGTTTGCTGTTCCCAGAAATCCAAAGAGCTGACAACAACAGGAAGTCTCCACTTAAAAAAAAAAAAAAAAAAAAGCCCGAGAAAACATTTTCTCCCCCTAAATTTTATGACAAGCTTCAAATTCCTCAAAGGGAGAATCAGGGCTAGTTTTTTTTGTTTGTTTTTTAAATACGCCCCATGTTATTGTAACTAATAACAGGAAGCATCTAAGCAAGCGGTCAGGCAGATCAGTCCCTTAGGGCAGGCTGCTGACTACCATCAGCAGAACTCTGACTTGGGGCCCAAAGCCTGCAAAAATAGACAGACAGACAGAGGGCTGCCGAAAGCATGGACCATCCCCCTGCACAAATCCCCAAACTAAGCTTTGCAACTCCTGCCATCAGGGACAGATTTCCTATATTCACTCCTACCTCCACCTCTACAGCTTAAGGCCCCAGTTTCCTTACAGAATATTTTGTCCTTCTGTAGTTCTTTTTATTCCACAATCTCAAAGCAGTTTCCAAACTAAGCCACGTTACACCTTTGCAGGTCGCTATCTCCCTGTTACAGATGAAGGCAGGGGTGCGAAGGTTAGCCCCTTTGCTTACAGCCATAGAACATGACTGTGGAGTCCTCAGATCCTCTGTTTTAGGGGCAGGGTGGCGACCCAGCAGATGTCACAGTGTATCTGTTAACCAGCAGTTTGGGTTGTTTCCAGGAGTTCTAACTGGAGGAATTGCAAAGCTGTGATCTGGGTTTACTGTAAATAAAGACACACACTAGGATAAAATGCGCCATGTATCTTGCCAAGTCATTTCATTCCAAAAGCTCTGATAACCATGACTGGCAGCTTTACCTTTATTCACCAACTATTTCTTTAAACCACTCTTTTCTGTCATCTATGCCACACACTGCTGAGTACTTCATTCTAAAGCATATATACGGTTACTGTCTGATAGACACTACTTTATTTTGTACCGGAACAGAACCCAAATGCCTGGAGGAGAAAATCTCCTTAAAATAAGAGGGCCAATAATTTCAGTGTCTCTCCTACACATGGCAGTCAATCACAGTTACCACTCTGGGAAGGGTCAGACTGCAAAGGGCATCTTGCCATCTGCTCCATTCACACTGGTTTTGCAGCTCACATGCAACCAAATGAAGGAGGAGGATGATAAAAGGCCTGTTTTTAGTTTTGGTTCAAGACTATTAGTGGATAACAAGGAGTGCAGAAGGCACCAGACCCCAGGGACTGGGGAGTGGAGGGATAGCTGCCTGCTAAACTGAGGGTTGCGAGTTCAATCCTTGAGGGGGCCATTTAGGGATCTGGGGCAAAAATTGGGGATTGGTCCTGCTTTGGGCAGGGAGTTGGACTAGATGACCTCCTGACGTCCCTTCCAACCTGATATTCTAAGACTTGGAGAGCAGGTATACCGTGAACTCCCAGTCAACAGACAGAGGAGAGTGTTTCAGGTCTCTGACCTAGTTTTAAATGCAGCCAGTTTCTATTCACAGAGGACCACAGGGTTCGGATACAGGGCGGCTGGGGTGTCCCTCCTTTTTACAATGCACCTGTTACCCACTCTCCCTTTCAGTAACCTTATCTTTAGCAGTTATGCCATGAATTCATTCACATCCTGTCCAGTAGCTCAGCTGGTTCTGAACCCCAGAGGAGGCCGCAATACGTGGAATGCAAAATTTAAACAGCATAGGGTCTCCTGATAAGAACAGATCGGAGCGGGGCGGATACTAACATCTTGACCGAAACCAGGACAGACAGAGCTGGTCAAACTGGCTGTGCTGCACACAACTGACAGGTCTGCCTTCCTATTCCCTGCTTAGTAGGTACGTGGTAGCAGATCCACGCATCCGTCCTAGCAGAATGGAAATTCAAGCTCCTGCCCCTCCCCAGAGGAGGGCAACACCAGGGGATTTATTACCCTTCAACACAAGAAAAATGGACAGCAATTCAAACACTTGTGGATATAGTGTAAGTGGTGGATTAGAAACTCAGCATGCCAGGAGCAGCTGGCCTGTGTCCTCAATGGACAGACCGGGGAGACCACCAGCACAGCAGCGAGCAGCCCACTTCGTGACCTACATTGTCCATCCCACCTCCTGAGTGCTCCAGTATTTCACTCCACCACCTAGACAAGGACAAGAGGGCAGTTTAGTACCCAACTTTATTTAGGGAGACCAGCTCTACAGAAGAGTTTCCCCAGCACAACTGCTATTGTATCCATATTATTCATCTTTACCAAGCGTGGTATTGCTAGTCACTTTGGGAACAGCGCAAGCATGAGATTGACAGGAATGGGATCCAGCACCCTTAGCAAGAGCTAGGCAGCATTTATACCAAGCCGTTGCTGCTCTTTACGAAGACTGCAAGGCCAGACTTGCACCGTCATTCACTGAGCACCATGTGCATGCGTTGTACTGTATAACTGTTGAAGGCATGGGCCCTGTCCCAAGGAGCTTGCAGTGTAAATTAGCCTAGATACAGCACATGTATGGACATCAGACATACACGTAGAGGGTCCATAAGGAAAACTGACCCCCTTCTCCCTTTGCCAGCTATTATGAGACCAGCAGAAAACATAACCCTTAGAGAGTTTAAAAAATAATAATAATTCACCCCCCAATACTGAGGATACTGGATTTCTGGTTGGCTGGCGGTAACATTACAGCATATGGCCAGCAGGCGATCACCCCACGATGGAGCTCCTGCTTCCAATAATGCTGCAAACCAGTGTGCATACTTGAAAGATTTTCCAGCATTAAATCTGCAAACAGAAAATCATTGTCTCTCCTTTCTTCAGAGCCCAGGTTCCTGCTGTCCCATTTCTAGACAGAATCTTCTTCAAAGCAGGAGGGCAAACCCATGAACCTGGAGAACAGGTGAGCTGCATTGAATCAACACTAGCCCCCGGGGCCCCAGTCTCCTTTGAATGTTGTTGGCGGGGGGGAGGGGGACATTTACAGTTTTACAAAGAAAAGGAGGACTTGTGGCACCTTAGAGACTAACCAATTTAAATTTGAGAGCGTGTGGCATAAGCTGTCAGCATAGTCTGTGTGGTATGTAGATTGTAATGGATTTTTTACAAAGGCAGCCAATCCCCCACCCCCTAGCTCCATTTACAGTCTCAGGGTCCACCACACATACAACCGCCAGAAATCAAATCTGCTTTGAGAAATTAGATCGTCTCTGTGCCTCTGCTGTTGAGGGACAGGGCTCAGATTCTGCTAAGATCAGAGCAAAGCAGACCGGAATCTGCCTCTGAACCTCTCGGTACATGAAATGAATCCACTGCCAGGGAAATAACTTCACCTCCTCACCTCTGAAGAGTCGTCGTCCCCTGCCCGCCCAGAGCTGGCTAGGAACCTAGACTCCGGGTGGTCCATGCCTCCATTGTAATTGGCTTCTTGAAAGCCTTGGCAAAAGAAAGTTTATAAGGCATCTTCTGACCTAAGCACGAGTGATATCACCACATCAAATGGGATGTGCACTAGTGCGTCTACCTGCAGTACACAGGGCACCAGCCCAAACCGTGGTGCAGCCCCGCAGTCCGGGTTTCCCACCAGTAGACCACAAACACACAAGCCTTTCAGTGAACAACTGGGAACTCCCCTAGCTTTGAGCTGCAAATCTTGCACTGGGGAACTCACTCCTGCAGAGTGGGTCGGAAGTGTTGAGCTGGTCACGGTCAAATCAAAAGCACTACAGACAACGCGCACACACACACAGTGACTGACCCGAAAAGACAGTAGGGAGGTCAGATTGGAACCCTGGGCCTTTAGCACCTCAAAAATCAGGCCTCCACCCCTTTTTGCTGGGGCTAGTAACAGGACCCATATTCCTTTCAGCAGCCTGACCATTATAGGGCAAAAATCTCTGACACATACACAATGGCAGTGCACTGCAGCATGGATCTTGTGTAAACTTCTGCAAAGTGACTACTGAATGTTTAATGTAGGGGGGGACAGGGAAAGGAAGGGAGGAGGAAGCCCCAGGGAGGGGTCTGTAGTGTTTCTAAGCAGAAACAATCATTCAGTTACTAGGGCAGGAGATCCATCTATGCCTTCTTCAGAGGCAGCGTCAAGTAGAACTGAGCAGACATCATCATGTGCATGCCATAGAGCCCGGAGCCCAGGTTTGCGCTCCTTGCTGTTTGTGTACACCAGCAACATTCAGGTATTTTACCCACATGAATACGAAAGACACACCCGCACTCCCCATTGAAGCAGGTGCTAGCAGCAGGATGAAAATAGGGCCACAGAGGTAAGTATGGGACCACAAGGCATGTTAAGAAGGAGTGTAATCTAGCAGTTAGCACACTAGCCTGAGATCTGGGTTCTAGTCCTGACTCTCCTACCCAAAGATTGAACCTTGGTAAATCACAAACTCCCTTGTGCCTCAGTTTCTCCTGCATACTTCCACCTGCAAGCATAGGTAACACAAGAGCTGAGAGGCTAAATGTTTGCAAGGTGCACACTGATTCTCATATTAAAAGGCATTGGAGAAGAGCAAATTTATTATTCTCAGCAAATACCTGGGGGGAAAAGACAATCTCTTATTTGGTGAAAAAAGTAAGACGGCCTTTCAGTGGTCTTCGGCAAAACCTGACCTAGCAATATAGAGGAAAACTATATTTCTGGTGGGGGAGGGCAGAGCGGAGAAAGTATCTGTCACATGAAGAACTCAGGGACGCTTTCATACACACACTTATTCAATACCCCAAAGCAGTTGTATTTAATACACAGACCAAGTAGCTCTCGGCCCAACCAAAAAGCATGACCTTAAACAGCCTAATTTATAACCTGCCTAGCAAGAGGTAATTAGAGAGACATGGTGGGTAAAGTAATATCTTCTACTGGACCAACCTCTGTTGGTGAGAGAGGCCGACACCACCACTGCATGTAGCCAGCGGTACAGCAACAGTGCTTCAGAAAACCATAAATGGGGAAAGGGGGAAGGAGTCACACACTTCGTTGCTTCTTTGGGCAGAGTTTGTTGCCTCCTATTGCTCACTGGGCCGCACTTGATACCTCCTCCCTGTCAAGGCCAATGGAAACTTTCATTTAATCAGAACTTGCTGAGCCCTGAGTATGTCATGACCTCAGTGCAAAAGGAAGCAGAGAACCTACCCAGCCCACAGTGCTGCTGAGTAGGTTACTGAACGCATGTTTGCCCAAGTGCACAGAGGTCGCCAGAAGAAAGGTGTGATAATAAGGACACCTCCTAACCTTACCCCCAATGGAGAGATGAAGAGCAAAGGAGAGAGGGTAGAGACAAAATGGAAGGGTTCTATTGCTCATGTTCTTTATGCACAGTGTTTTACGTTTGTTGGTGCATTCAGTAGGAATCTCAGATTTATCCTTCAGGCCACCCTCTCTGCACTTGGCCTCCCCAGTTGCATGTAACAGCTTGAAAACAGGAGCTGCCTTCCAAAGAACCTAACTGCCCAGGCCTCTGGGAGGGACTGACCGGCCCATCACTGTTCTCAGTGCTCTCTGACACCACCACTGTAGAGGCACATAGTGCCTTACAAGGGCACACACTTACTAGCACACCTGTCCTCCCCTGCCACCCCCCTGCCCAGCCCTTCAGCCCAGAGAAGGGGATCCCACAGGAAGAACAAAGCCAGAACTTCAGGAAAGGTGTGGTTAGAAAAAGCGTGCAGTGTGCTAGGAGGAGCAGGGCAGCAAGAGCTGAACTGGCTTCCTTATCCGGGCTGCAATCTGATAAAATAGGTGTAATCGGAATTTCAAAAGCTGCTAGCTGAACACATAAGGGAGCTGGCTCTGAGAGCTGATGAGCTCATGTAAAGGCAGCCCCAGCACAGCAGGCAGAGGGGCCGCACAGCAGGCAGAGGGGCCACACAGCAGCATGCTCTAAAGGGCCCCTTAGAGAAAACCCTCAAGTATTTAAAATATTGGTGGAGAGGGGCGGGGGGAGAAGAGACGAGACGAGAGGAGATGAGACAACAGGGGAAGATTGGAAGCAAATTGCTTCTTATCTGAAAGAGCCACTGCGCGCTCCCCAACAGCATTTGGGCAGTTCACATTGGTATGCTGGAGTAATACCATTAATCCTGATTAGCGTGGGTGGTCTTTATGAGGCATGCTGGAGAAGGGCAGAGGAATTCCAGCCTAATGCATTAGGAAGTGTTGCCAAATGCAACCAAAGCAGGGGACCCCACTGGAATCCCCATGCAACGTGGGACACCACAGAATGGAATGGATTTGCACCAAGGCTTGAGAACCACTGGGAATTCCTTGACCTTGTGAATTAATTAATGCCTTCACTACGCACCAACATGCACTGGCTTAACGGTGTGTTTTTAAATAGACTTAGTTAAACATCTATCTAGATACGTATGCAGTGTTGTTGTAGCACAGAAACACAAAGGCCCAAATTTTTAAAAAGGTATTTTGGCACCTTACACCCATAGGCGTTAAATACCTTTAAAAATCTGGGCCACTGTGACTTGCCCAAGGTCATACAGGCAGTCTGTGGCAAAGCAGGGATCTGAACTCAAATGTCCAGAGTCCAAGGCTAGCATCTAACTACTTCTTCTGGTACGGCATTGCCAAGTCTCGCAATTTTATCCTTCGTCTCACAACATTTCACGTTTTTCTTTAAAGACTCAGCTCTCCAAACAGTAAGGGAGTTACTGCATTCACATAGAACGAATCCCAGGTCTACTGCACACCCGTAGAAATCTGGGGCCCGCCAGAAGGGGATAATAAGGACGGGCATCTAACAAGGGCCAACTGCAATTTATCATCCAGAGAAACAGGGCTCCTAAGTGGGCATTTCAGCTGCTACCCTAGGAGACAAATGAAGCCAGGAATAATAACTATTCCAGTCTAGCACTAATTCTGCACAGAGAGCTCCCCAGGCTCCATAACAAGGCATATTAATTTTTCTCACTGTCAGGGGGCAAGCAAGCAGTTTAAACATTTTTCCTTCGGTTTCTATGGTAACTCAAACACATTTTTGGCGTATCTTATCAGCATAGTGCTCATGGCAGTTTTAAGTGGCTCCAACACGTTGGCCTTTGAAATCCAGAGGAAAAGCTCTGCTCCGCGAAGTATGCACACAGAACTATGGGACGTATTCAATGGGACATTCCTATCGTCTGCCCCAGAACAAAGAACATTTCTTTACTGTACATTTTGTGTGTGTTATTTAAGTGACAATAGTGCTGATCAAGGCTGGTCGATAAGGCAACAAATACACAGAGTGAAATACAGTCCTTGGAGCCAACAGATTATAATCTAAATAGATAAAATAAACAAAGGAAGTGTCTCCATTTTACAGCTAAGGAACGAAGGCAAAGAGATTAAGGCCTAGCCTACACTTAGAAGTTTTGCCAGCACAACTATGTCAGTTCGGGACCGTAAGCCGCTTGGGGCAGGGCCCAGCTTTCTGTCTTGTGTTTGCACAGCACCTAGCACAATGGGGTCCTGGTCCTTGACAAGGAATCCTAAGCACTATGGTAATACAAATTGACAATCAAATAAAGAAAATAAAAATAGTCCTAGTGCATTTATACTGGCAAACAGAGCCGCCGGGGGGGGGGGGGTGCAATTTGCCCCAGGCCCCGGGGCAATACACTATACTATTGTATTGCAACTTTTTTTTATGGAAGGGGCCCCTGAAATTGCTTTGCTCGAGGCCCCCAGCATCCTCTGGGTGGCACTGCTGGCAAAAGAGGGAACTGGTATAAGATATACCAGCAAAAGTATGCTTTTGCCAGTGTAAGCTGCATCTTCATTAAGTTTATCTATACCAGCAAACCCTTTCTAGTGTAGGCAAGGGCTAAGTGACTTGCCCAGAGTCACACAGTAAGTCTGTGGCAGAGCCAGGAACTGAACAGAAATCTCCTGAATCCCAGTCCACTGCCTTATCTTTCATCCATCCTCCCTGTCTCTGCACACATTCACTATATACGTGAGAGAGAAGGCAGCCACAGTCAGTGAGAAAGAGGGTGTAGTTCAGAAGTTACGTTAAGTCATTGCCTGACCATAAGACATTCCATTAAATGAATAATGAATCATCCTTTTATTAGCACCTTTCATCCCAAGGCCCTCAAGCCATGCAGGAAAATCACTATACTCCGCCTCCTCCCTGCCCCCCGGCTAAAATGCTGCCCTCTCTCAGGTGCAGCGTGGCAACTACAGCATGAAGCCTGAGGTCTGTAATTGGAAGAGAAGAGGAATTTGCTTCAAGTGAAACTGCCAGGAGAATTTAGGAAACAGAATAGAGATTATCCTAGCTGGAATTCGGCTAGGACACCAGGGCTAACATCCATATACTTGCAAATAGTGCCACAGGATCATTCCTAACCATCAATGGCCAAGACTTCTGTTTTACACGTCATCTCAAAGACAGCAGTTCCCCGAAGTAGGATGCCCCCTCTTCAGTCTGGGGTACTAGCTTGGCAGTGACAGAGTGAGAGACAAATGCCACCCGTTGAATCAATGCCTCTTCCTGCAGCAAGCTGCATTTCCCATGGTAGCACTGACCCCACCCAATCCTGATCAGCCCAGAGAGCTCTCAAGACCATAGCCAGCTGTGATGTGGCTCCAAGGTACTTCTCACTACTCCCCCTGGAAGAGCTCTCAGACAACAAGAGCCACTCCTCTGGCAGGGTGGGTTGGACGCTGTCTTTTGCTATGGCATTCTCAGTCCGTTGGCAAAATGGCAAGTTAAATGTGTCAACCAGGCTCCCCTCAGCATTAGCACACTAGGCTGCTGCCCACAGGCTGACAGCATTGCTTTGTTATTCAGCTCTCTCTGGCGCTTTCTATGTAGACAGTCACCAGCTGATCACAACCAAGCCATGGACTGCACTGTCTATGGCCCTGTCTGCACTAGTTAAAAAATCAGACATGCAAATGCACCACTGTTGCTACCACTCATAGTGATTTACAGGTCTGAATTCACCGCTGTAGATACAGCCGATAAGACTACCTTTTGTAGTGTAGGAAAGGCTTAAAGTTATCGTGTGAGGAGGGTCCCCAACTATCACGGTTAAACTTGTGCAGATGGAACTGAAATGTGTTGGAACCAAGTTATTGAGTCATGCTGGAAAGTCCAGGCGTGGAACATATTTAATACACAGTTGAGCCACATCTACACATTGAAAACTGAATCTATGCTAGGGCACTATGGGTATACACCAACCCCCCAAACACAGCAATTCTGGGAGCAACAAGACTTTGGAACCTGTCTGATTGTAGCTAGCACAGTTCTTCTCTGTGTGTGGAGTGGGCCAAAGGAAAACTCCAAATACTGCTGGTCGGGCTTCACTTCCAGAGCTGCAGGAAATCCATGCAAATTCTGATGCCAACATCAGTTACAAGTGTTTCCTTGGACTGCCCTTTTGAAGCCTGGAAGAACAAAGCAACCTTGGCAATTGGCCACAGCTAGAACATAAATATTTCTCTCCCTTGCTTAAACTGAGTGGCTATCCTGCAAATGTAGGAGGATGGGGAAGAGGAAGGAAAGGGAGGGTTGACAGATTACCTAATAACTGGCACAGTATGAGATCTCAGCATGCCCCAAACCCATACAAGGTTTTCAGGTGATCAAAGGTAAGAGCTGTGCAACTCTCCTGAACTTTAGAAGAATCTTGCATTCACAGGTACCATGAACCACAAACCTGTCAGCAAATCCTCGCCATCATGGGTTTTATGAGAGGGTCTTGCTATTAAGGCACTAGACTAGGACTAAAAATCTGAGTTCAAATTCCAGCTCTGCAACAGGCTTCCTGCATGACCCTGGGCAAGCCATTTAATCCCTCTGTGCCTCATTTCCCCAGCTGTAAAAGATAGAATATTGCATCCTTTCCCCTACCCTTTGTCTGTCTTGTCTAGTTAGAGACTAAGCTCTTCAGGACAGGGACTGTCACTTATTATGGGTATATATGGTACGTAGCACAATGGGACCTTGGTTTAAATTGAGCCTCTAGATGCTAGAGTACTATAAATAATTTACAAGCAGTTCTCTTCTCTCAGCCAGTCAAGGCCCCGACTATGCTATGTTTGAAGCCATAGCTGCTGTTAGATTTCTAGGACATAGTCCCAACATGTGTAGGCAAGTACATCCTTCTAAAACACTGTGCTACAGACAGACACAGGCCGTTTCTACAATAGCATTTTTCAACAAGTTTCCCCACTATTATATTACCCTTCAGAGCAGGCTCAGCTGACAGCGGTAGAAATACCTGTGCACGGTCTGCATTCGCACTCCCACCCCCATTGCTAGAGGCAGCGGCAAACTGCAGCTACAAAAGTTTTGCTAGCGTAGACACAATCCTGGGTACTGGGTGCTAACATTTGAACAATGGCGTAGATGGGGCCTAATGGGACTCACAAGAGCACAAAAAGTCTTCACAAGCACACAAAGCAAAGAGAGCTACTCTCTATATAGCCCCATCTGCACAGGGCTCTGAACCAAGAAAACCAAGATTTTAAACTCTGAAGCACAATCAGAGATAAAATGTTTTCCGGGGTAGTTTGGCTGGCAATGTAGACAGAACAAAACTACCTGTAAAATGGTTCTTAAAAGCCATGTTGGAGCTTAGCCAAGACCTCAGTACTCACCAGGTTTGAGTGGGTGCAGGCTTTCTGAAAGACTGAAAAAGCATTCAGCAACAGCTTTTGCAAACAGTTGGAGCAACAACAGTGAAGTGATGATGAAGCCAGAGGTACAGAGCTATGTTTGCAGTCTTGAGTTTGTATTTACAATTCGAGGCCATGTGCAAATACCAAAAAGCCATTCTTTGCGCCTTTCCCCATCAATGCTCAGCACTGTTACACATTTAACCAAATCCAAGAGATGCCTCCAGCAGCAAGCTGGTTGCTTTTGGCCATATCCGCACACTGATATCACAATGATGGGGCCACATAAGGATCTAAATTGACAGATCTGAGCAGAGCATCGATACGCTGGGACCCTAGTGATTTATGTCAAAGCAGGCAAACAAAGACGGGGAAAGGGCAGGTACCAATTCTTATGTCAAAAATTGTGGTGACCCACCAAATTAGGTTCTTTTATGACCTGCTCTGCTGCAATGATACTAATCACTGCACAGACTAGGAATGGTGCAAATACCACAGCAGCAAACACACTAGCAGGAGACGTAAATATGTTTTCAATCACAGTGTCTTGAATTTGAGGAAGGGACTACAGGATTTAATGCATACAAACTGGTGTACACTTAAAGTTTAGCAGTATAACTACTTAGACAGAGGTGTGGATTTTTTTATTGTTTTTTGCTCCTCATTATGCAGGTAAAAGCCCTAGCGTGTGGATGCAATTATACTGTATAAAAGGTGCCTTACACAGGTTCCCAAACGGCTGCAGGCCCTGGTAGCAGGGACCACACTTACAGTGAAGGAACTACCTCACCGGCACATCACGCATACATACGGAGAGGTTTGTACGATTCCATTTGAAACCAACTGAGTAAGTCGTTCCTGTCTGGCTGCTCAGTGATCACATAAACGATGGGCTCCACTACCGTGGCTTTGCCAAAGGGTAACGGGTACTTGCACTGCCCCAAGAGCAAACCACGGACGAGACCGGGAGTCTTCACTGCCAACAGAAAGTGCAGTTTTGCCATGGGATTACTGACACACGTTCCCTATAAATCCTAGGGGAGGCCAGGCACAGACGTTCTACTACTAAGTAATTTACAAGGCAAGTCGGGGAGGTCTGCCATGGGGCTGGGGACATAGTGGTAAAAGGGACAGGTGCCTGGTCTCCCTCGGCTGGGACTTTACAGAGGGACGGCTAACAGGCATTAGTCACCTTGTTTTCAGTGAGGACAACCACAATCTGGTCCTCGATTCCCCCTTACTCTGGGAGAGGAGAGAGACAGAGAGAGGTACTGTACACCAGCCCAGTCCCAGACACAGGCTACTTCCTCCTCTGTGCCACATCAGCTGCACTGACCAGTGCATGGCAGGATACAGTGGCCAGCTCTGCTCACTCCTGCCCCTCCACCCACGTGCGCAGAAGGGGAAGTAGCAACCTGGCATCAGGCACCCCCAGGCATTTCCCGGCAATCTGGGTAGGCACCAGGAGGCACGCTCTCTCCCTGGGTGAGAGGTGTCTCAGTCTCCTTCCTAGTAAGTGGGTGTCCACGTCACAGCACCCTACGCGATCACAATGGGCAGTCACAGCAGAGGGCTAAGAAGAGAAGCAGTTTCTCCAGATCAGGGTTGGATACAGTAGCTAGCAGGACACTGGGAGGAAGCATGCACTGCTGCTTCCAGAACTGCAATTGCTTTGTGAACTGAAGGCTTGCATACTGCAGCCCACTCCCTATTGGCAACAATGCCGTGTTAATAAAGGCCCTTTGATGTTCACAAGTGACAGGTAAGTGCTGGAAACAATGAGCTTGCTTTGCTGAAAGGGTGGGCACAGGACTATGCTCCCAACGTGAATGTGCAATTATCGCCGTTGTGTGCCCAGGTATCGGACTCAGGGGATGTGCATGCCCAGCTATCCCATCTGCTCCTGCAATGACACTAACTGGACCAGCACCTTAGGTGCATTTTTGGGCCACACAGATGTGCGCCTAAAAATCCTTTGCCAATCTCATCCAGCATCTTACTTGGCATGGCATTCTTCATCCTGAAGCACTTCACAAAGTGACATACGGCTATACATAAGACCCACTTCCTCCACTTTGAAATGCTGCCACCTCTGGCGTGGAACATAGCAGCTCTCTGTAAGCAGCCACTCCACACAACAATTCAAGACAGGGAGTGAAGAATGGAATTCCAGGAGACATTTTAGGAAGGCAACATCTAACTCCAAGTGAAGATGTATTTTACAGTCTCTAAACTCATCAGAACTCTCTCTTCAGTATTTAAATATTGGCAGGGGAAGATGTAAGGGGCATGTGATGGTCAAGCACAGACTAGCCCCCCGCCCCGTCCCATAGCATGCTTATAAACTACATGCTGCAGCCCTTGAGAGGAGCTCAGGTACAGGTAGAATGGGTTACAAAAAGAGGGGGTGGAGGGAAAGGGGAATGGAACAGATTAGGAACATGTAAGAGAGACCAGAGTATGGGGAAGGGGTAGAGAAATGAGAGTGGGAGAGGACAGGAAGAGAGATGGAGAGCAGAGCAGAGCAGAAGACAACACCACATTCAATGGACACGAGAAAAAAAAATGGAAACTGGATTCCAGAATGAAATAGAAAAGGGATGAAATGAAGCAAACACACAATCTTTGGGGTGAGTTTTACTGTATTTACTCAGGCTCCTAATTTGATTCCTACTGACAACCCACTCAGAGGTCATCGCAAATGGATGATCCTAAGGACACCCAACAAACGCATGAGCCAGAGAAAGGTAATGTGACTCACCAGGGAGTGTCACGGTTAGCATGCAGAAAGAAGAATTAAAAAAAAACCTCCACAAAACCCAGCCACCGGGCAAAGGAAGAGGCGCACGCAGCACTGGCAAGAACTGTTCTAGAGTACATGACATTCATGTGAAACGAATGGCCATTGTTCTCTTATCATTGTAATACTTTTGCAAGTTTAAGGTGCCTTTTGTTCAAGGACCTACGTTATAAGCTACACAAAGATCCCTGTCAGGCAGGGGAGTATTATTGCCATTTTACAGACAGGGAAATGGAGGCACAGAAAAAGCTAAGCAACTTGTCCAAGATCAGACAGCATGTCAGTGGCAGAACTGGGAATAGAACCACTCTCTCCAGGCTCATAGTCTTACATGCTAACTACAAGGGCACACTTCCCATCTGTTTGAGCTAGGAAAGTACAGATCTCTCTCGTAAACAGCAACTGTGACCCGCACAGTTACGGTTTGTTTTAACTTGCCTAGCACTACCAATTGTTCAGACAGACCAAATGCATCCAGCCCCCCTCCCCGGTGCACAAATGTTCGCACCCAGTTCAACTGAAGCTCTTGTTTACCTGCTGCCCTTCCCATCAGGCACTTTCCAGGAGAACAGCAAGAAAATGACAGTGCCTGCCTTCCAGCTATTAATTACAAGCCAAACCTGCTGATATTCCCAGCTCCTAGCAGCCTGACCTCTCTGGCTAGAGCTCACCCTAGGGCTTTCTCCTAATCTCTGAAGAATCCCAGTAAGCATAATAGAAGTGGCTGGCCTGAGGCGGTAGAGTAACATGGCTATGCAGGAGGCTCAGGTACACTTCTAGTTTCTCTTTATTTCTCTCCACAGGCTACAACTAAAATAAGCAGCTAGATATAGTTTGCAAAATTCTGGTGAAAAAAAAATAAATTGCACATTCACCAGCATTTCAGTGGCACAGACAGTGCTGCCATCGGCCATGGTATAAGCCAGCCTGGTTTCCTGGAACCATGGGTCAACTCAGCCTTTCTGAATACTAGGCAGTTTTTGAGCAGGGGCTCTTTTGAATAAAGACCAAAAGCAACAGCAAAATCTTGTCTATTGTCAGACAACAACATGGCACCTTAGAGAGGGCTTGCCTCAGTTTCTTCAGCCAAAACTGAACTTCACCTCCACTGCAGGCTGCCACCCTTCCACCCCAGAGGTGACTGCATTTCAGCAACACTAGATATAGTAAAGTGCTTTGGAATCCCTTCAGGGTGATAAGCACTATGGTAAGTGTAAAACATCACCCTCCAGATAAGCAAGGTTCTGATTGGAAAGACAGGCAGTGCCTTAGCAATGGTGCCACATGTGATAATGGGCAAAGTTTTATATTGGCTATTGCTCTAATTTTGAAGCAAAAAAATCTCTCCAAACCCTGAATATTAGAAGCTCCCCTACCTCCATCCTCAGCCTGAAAACTCAGAATGCTCTATTTCACCCTAGGCTACCTACTACTGAGAAGACGCTTCTATGAACTAGGACACGTTTAGCTTCTATCATGGGGGTTTCTTTTTATTGGTGATTTGCTATCTTGATATGCTTTTCATGGCCTGATGCAAAGCCCATTGAAGCTTGTGGAAAAACTCAGTCAGCACTGGATAAGGCTATAAGCTTTAAGTGACAGCTACTTAAACACGCTTCAGATGGTAAATAAACTTCATACAAATTACAACCACATGTGCCATGTTTTACTTAAATTCTAGTCTTTGCATTCTTTTTCCCATAGCAAACAACCAATCATAATGATAATTGGATAATGAGGGTGGAAAGAAAAAGAGAAAACCACAACTCCTGGTTGGTCCGCTTTGCTTCAAGGAGTGGAATTCTGTTTTTTTTACACTGTCATGAGGTGATCAGAATAGGTTTGGCACATCATCCCATAAAAGGGCTATAGAGATTGAGAGTGGGAGAGGATAGGAAGAGAGATGGAGAGCAGAGCAGAAGACACCACCACATTCAATGGACACGAGAAAAAAAAATGGAAACTGGATTCCAGAATGAAATAGAAAAGGGATAAAATGAGGCAACACACACAATCTAAGGCCCAGCCAGCTCTCACTCTGCTCCAGCGCTAGGAATCTGGAGGAGTTGGCAGTACATACTAATGGGTCAAAGGTGCAAGTGGAGTGTTAGATCTTCCAGACCAAAAAAACCCCTCTCTCCTTATCAGCAGAAAGGGAGAGCTGCCAGCACAAGAATTGGGAATGGTAGCTTTGAAATACTCAATGGGTTCTTCAAAAGCAGAAGTATTTCAATGTTTAAAACAAACAGGGAAAAAAAAAAAACACAAATACTTGCAGAGAAAGGAATATTCATTACAGGGTATTGTGCCAACTAAACATCAGCATTTGATCTCTCCCGCCCCAATCTCTCACTCAGCCACACGCGCACGCACCCACCTTCTTCCTTTGTTTTTGGAGCAAAAAGAAAAGTGAAAAAAATGTTCCCACCTGCTTAGCAGCTGCCATATTTAAAAAACCACCCACAACAAAAAATAAATAATCCCCATCCCATGGACAAAGACATCCTTCCTAGGAATAGGGAAAAGCTGTCAGAAGTGCTCAGATGGGGGGATGGTTTGCTTGTCTTTTTTAAGCATTCAAAATTCATGACCTGTCTACTCTGAAAGCTACTATGTGGCTGAAGAGCCAGTGACCGTATCATGAGAGTCAAGAGACTGTAGCCTCAGCAACTTAAGAGAGGAAGGGATGTTTCATCAGGCTGTTTAGTAGGCTTTATTTGTGTTAACTCTTCTCAAGCTCCAATGGCTAACACATACTTTGGAGAAAGAATGCCTTTGTTAAAGGGTTTTACCCCTCAACCCTTCAAATGAGGTGCAAGAGCTCACAATAAACATCCCTAAGCCTCACTACTCCTCCCCACAGAGGTCCTCCAACAAGAAGAGAGGTAATTGATTATTGATGGTCCTGATACTTCTAAAAGGTAAAAAACCAAAACACAAATTATATAAAGAAGTCCTGTTCTGTTTCTCTCGCGGTAGCAGGATATACTGGGCCCTTTAAGGCAAGCGGACCACTTGGCTCATAAGCAGCAAGGCATTTTGTGACTAGTACTTTAGGAAGGAGGGACGGAACTGTAGCCATGGCAACAACGCATGCTGGGGGAGGTGGCAGGGATATAGAAACCCCTCCCTTTCAGCTGCTGTTGGGTTTCTCCAAAACAGGCTTGGGAAAGAGCACTGGGGAGGACTAAGGATTTCTTGGCAGAGAGCTGAGAAGGTGGGTAAGGAGAAACCCCGGACAGCAGAATTTGTGTAAAGAGCTTCTCTCTGGGTGCAGGAAGTGACTGCCTGCATGGAAGCGGAGCTTGCAGAAAGCAGGAGGCAACAATCTGCTTCCTCTTAGAAGCCCAGGTTTGGAGTTCCCAGTAGAGGGAAGGAGTGCTCCCCTTCATCCACCCCCAGCATAGCTGGGTGATGAGCTTGCCATAACCCAGACCACAGATTAGAAGAGCAGACGATCCAGCCAGCTACAATTTAAGCTGGACCCTTCTATCGTTTACATCTTGTACACCAGCCCCTGGGACAGATCAGGCCCTTGGGACAAATGCCTGCAAAGACAGATCCCAATGAGGAGGCGATGTATCTTGAAGTATTATGGCCAGGTTGTCCATTTATGATGGATGTCTGTTAACCCAGCAGGGGTGAAATTCAGTTTGGCAGGGTTGCTAAAACACCTGTTCACCCTAACGGGAAACCAAGGCAGCAGCTACATCACCCTAGGACCTAGTCAAAGATCCAAAATAATCAGAGGAGCTCAAAATCCCACAAACCTAATTTATTTTAATTAAATATTTTGCAGAGCACCATTAAATTGATAGCTATGGCTCCTTCGTAGCTGCAGCACCAGACGTACCTCAGCATGAACAGGTACGGTGAATTGCCTTACATTTGTCTGTATCCCTGTGGTCTTTGGTTCTTTTGCTTGGGTGGATACACTCTGTTCTAGGATCACTATGGAGACCACTGTTTTGTTCTAAGGAATGAGGACCTCAGTTCCCATCCCAAGCCGAATGTTTCCCAAGCAAGCAAGCATCAGCAATGCAACAGAGAACTGTGCCAACCACCAGCAGACTGGGCTTCTTTTATTACTCATTTCTCTCAGGGTGTATTAAGGCAGGTTTTGTTGTTGTTTTAGAATAACTAGGACTTGGCTGCATGCTAGTCCCCACCCACCCACGTCTCACTGGAGATGGGAGAAGTGCAGACTGGCTATTACTGCGCAGGTCCTCCGAAGTCCTTTAACAACCACCAGGTTAAAGGATAAACTGATATTTCTAAAGGAAAATTAGAGAGGACTGGACAAAGGTGATAGAAAGAGAGCTGTGAATTGTGCTCTTCCTTCACATCTCTCCTTTAACAATGCACAAGGCCAGGTGGTTTACATACCCATGGAAAATGTTAAAAACTTTCTCTGAATGCACAGATGCCAATGGAGACTAGGGATTTAATTGTTCACTTAAGGGCTGCTTGTTAAAAGCGGAACACATGCCAAAGCCTTATGTCCACAACTGCATGCCTGGCTCACAAGGACATCTCTTCTATGTCCGCCCCTGCATGGTTAACCTTTACATAATAATACAGGCCCCAAGTAGCAGTCTACACTGTACAATAAGAAAGAGGAAGTGAGACTTGTGAACAGGAAATAGACTCCAGGAAAAAACACACCTCCTTTTGGAATGAGTTTCCCACTTAATAAGAATTAGTCTGATCCAGGGATAAAGGCAACCACTGTGTATTGCGATGACTGACACCTTCAGTTCTAAACTAAAGGGGCTCAGAAAATAAGCTTAATTAGCTGGGCCACTGAGACTCTAAGGAGGCTCTTTTCTGCAGAGCCTGCAACTTTGACCCACCACTTCAGCTCTTCGAAAGCACAGCAAACATCTACATCACAAGGAAAAAGGTCAGTGATCCACCTGCAGTGGTGCTGAAACAATTTGTACAGCAGGAGTGCTGAGAGCCAATGAACCAACTGTAAACCCTGTATCTCATGGAAACCACTTCAGGCTGGGGGTGCAGCAGCACCCCTACTTCTAGCACCTATTAGGGATGTAAAAGGTTAAACAGTTGCTTACCAGTTAACCAAAGTTAACCATTAACCCCGGCAGACCCGTAGAGGGTTGGCAGAAAGGACTCCAGCCCCGACCAGGGTGAAGCGGCCCCAGCCCCAGCCATGCCGGCTGAGCCAGTGGGATCCTAGTCCTGGCCGGAGCAGGCCCTCAGTCCCGGCTGTGCCAGGCCGGCCAGGGCTGTACGGGGCCCCTGACATGCCCACAGCCCCGCCCGACGCGTCCCACCAAGCCCCGGCACCAGACACCTGCGAGCTGGCCCCAGTCACGCTAGACCCCGGCCGTGCACACTGGACCCTACAAGATGGACCCCCAGCCCCCCACTGTGCCAGGCACCCCAGCTACCTCAGTTAACGGTTAACCAGTTAAACGAAATAATCGTTTAACCGGTTAGCTTCATTGATATTTACATCCCTAGCACCTATGTCCACATGTTCTGTAGCTTATGCACGTTTTTTTTTTAGTATCCGTAACAAAAGGACCTTCAAACTAGTCCTAGCGTTCATCTATCCTTTTCCTCCGTCTTCTGTAAATTATTACAGTGTGCAGCTTTTGAATAAACTGAACTGGATTTGGAGTGTGTGCATCTGGTAGAAGTTACTACCGGGAGCTCTCTGAAGGATGAAGCACACTGTCACCTCTGAAGAGACCAAGGCAAATGGATAGGACTGTCAGTACAGAAGGTCAAAGATGGAGAGGGCAGCATTCTCCTTCTAGAGCAGCGTCCCACAACACACCAGACTAAGGGGTGACTGATTACAGCCTGTAAGTACCTAGGTGGGGAACAAATATTTGATAATAGGCCCTTCAGTCTAGCTCAGAAAGGAATAATGTGATGCAATGGCTGGAAGTTGAAGATAGACAAAGTCAAACTGGAAATAAGGTGTAAATTTTTTTAACAACAAGGGTAATTAACCACTGGACAATTTACCAAGGGTCATGGTGCATTCTCCAAGCCTGACAATTTTTATATTGAGATTGAATGCCTGTCTAAAAGATGTGTTCTAGGAATTATTTTGGGGAAGTTTTATGACAGTGGTTCCCAAACGGGGTTACGCTATCAGGAGATGGGGTTGCAGTGATCCCTGCTGTGCCGAGAGCACCATTTTGAGCCACACAGGGTAACCTCGCATGCACTGTACATGCAAGGTCACGATACCTGGAGGACATCATTTTGCTCTACAAAAGCATCCTCCACTCCTCACACATGCTGTGTGGAGTACACCACTTTGCTCTTCTAAATTACGTCCTCCATGCTCTCTGGGGTCCTGGCAGGAAAGATTTCATTAAATTTGGGTCATACTGGCAAAAGTATGGGAAACCCTGTTCTATGGACTATGGTATCCACAAGATCAGACTAGAGGATCATAATTAGGGCTCTGTATTTGTCTCTGAGGTCACGGATCCCATGACTTCCTGCGACCTCGGTGACTTCTGCAGCAGCCAGTGTGGCTGAACCCAGGGCTGCCCAAACAGCTGGCCCCAGAGCCCACTGTTCAGGGGGCCCTGGAGACAGCCACACTGGGCCACTGCTGGAGCGGCTCTGCAGCCAGCCACACCAGCTGCTGCTCTGGTGGCCCCGGGGACCGCCTGAGCAGCTGTCCCGGGGTGGTGGGAGCAGCCGCAGCTCGACGGCTCCTGGCAGCAGTCCCAGGGACCACCCAGCAGCAGCGGATGCAGCTGGCCCTGGGGACAGCCTGAGCAGTGGTGCCGGGGGCAGCAGGAGCTGTCACAGCTTGGCAGCTCCCAGTAGGTGGTGCCGGGGGCAGCAGCTGGGAGCCTGGGGCGGGGGGGGGGGGGGGGGGGAGTGGAGAGGAAAGGAGCTGGTGCCATGGACTCTCCCCCCCACCCCCGGCCCGGGCTTCCCCCAAGATTCAATCATGGGTATTTATGGTGTAAGTCATGGATAGGTCACAAGCCGGGATTTTTTGTTTCTTGCCCATGACCTGTTCATGACTTTTACTAAAAATACCTGTGATTAAATTGTAGCCTTAATCATAATGGTCACTTTTGGCCTTGGAATCTATAAGATAGTGGCTGGAAGGTATGAGGCACTGTCAGACCCTTCTCTTCCAGGCCTGGGATTTTTTCCCCAAGTGGAGGCTGCCAGACAGGAAGAAATGTGGGCTTCAGAGAAGGAAATAAATCCCTGAGAGGGTGTGAATCAAGACACACTGCAAAATTTGAAGTTTTACCTACTGTCTGTTGGGGGGGCGGGGGGAGGTGGGGGAGTCAAGGCAACTTCAGCATCAGCCAGGGTTGGCAACAGCTCTGTGGAAGCAGGGACGCTAGGCACTCCACCTCCACCAGTGCTGTAGTAATTAACCTTAGGCAAGCACCGGCATGAAGGTACTTCCATTTCATGGCTGCAAGCATTCTTCCCCACGCAACGTACCATGAAACACTGACAATACAGAACACACTCTGGAGAGGCTTAGCCTGGTTCACCTTCATGTCAGGAAGATGTCAGGCTCTGGCAGGGAGCCAGCCATTCATACTGCTTGAAAAAGCCACCTGATTTATTACGGCTCTCGCTCCAAGAGTCTGCTCAACTAAAACACCTTCTATCGCGCCCTGTCCCTCCCTCCACCTGCTGCAAGTAGCAATCAGCAGAACTATGGCAGGCAAACACCATGTAGATTCACAGTCACTCCTCCCTGTGCTCTGTTCTTGTAACCTGCTGGTTCTGGCAAAGGCTCCAAAGCTTTTTCTGCTGGACTCTTTCCCCTTCCCCAGCTGACCTGCTCAGCGCTCGTACCGAGCCTTCACTTCCCCAGTGCATTGAGTAAGAAGATCAATCTGCACGTGCCTTGGAGCAGTTCCCTATTATTTCTCTGGGTAAAGCCAATGTGTCCCTGCACCCACTGACTTCCATTGGCAACTGCAGTACACTTACAGCAAGCTGCCTTTCCAACCATCACTCGGGTGAATACTGGCCTGGACTCCCTCCCATTCCGGAGGCTTTCACTGAAGAGTTAGCCCACGCTTCTACCCCAGTGCCGCTCCTGTCCACATGCAAAAACTTCACTGGGGTGCTGTGAACATGGGCTAGCTGGCATAGCTGGGGGAAAAGGGGTTGGAGCCCAGGTTCTGCTTTCACCCAGGCTGGTGACCCACCCACTTTGCAGTGAGGATCCAGGCTAAACCACTCGAGCGCTGACAATTCTCCAGTGCTTTCCCAAAATTCCTCCCCCGTGTGCCCAGGAGGACAGACAAGTCAAGAATCAGAGTGGGTCAGCTTACTGCAGCGCAACCACCCATGAGACGGGCCTCCCTGGTGCTCCCGCATTCCCAGTGTTACAGTCTAGAAAGGAACTGAAGGAGGCAGATGCAGATTTGAGCCATCAAAGCTTCAGTAGCTTGCCAGCAGTGTGCTCTGCAGACTGCATCCCTGCCTAGGGCCAAAGGTGCTGCTTGGAGAATGAAGGTGGGAGAAGAATGTCTGCCTTGACTTGATGGGCTTTGGAACCCTCTCTCCTTTCCCTCGATGGGCTTTGGAACCCTCTCTCCTTTCCCTCCCTCCCACAGGTAAAGACAGCAGTTGGAGCAAGCAAAGTTCCACCCACATCCTCAGGGTCAGGAGACAAAGCTCTGGTATTCTCCTCACCTCACAAAACCCCTGCATTTGAAGCGTTTCAGAGGGACCCAGTGGATGCCAGCTACCAGATACTACAACCTCCTTGGCCAGCATGGGTGAGGATTCTCACCCTCCCAAGAGCCAGATTATAAATCTGTTTTAGAGATTCTGATCAGGGCATTATGGGGATGTTTGGGGGGACAACGTGGATTGCACAGCTTAGTTATCAAGGGTCTCCGGAAAAAAAATATCTTTGTCCACAGCACGCAGAAAAGCTAATCTAGCACTGTTACCTGGCAGGGACATGTTTATAGGGGATCCTGGAGACTTAGCTCAAATGGATGAGCAGAAATTAACATATTTGAGTGTTACTAAAAATCCGGAGGTACAGACTGACTAGATCCCTGCAGCCATGTAGGAGGAAAGATCTCGGTGCAGAGAACCCCCTTCAGGCACACATCTTTAGGGCATGCTCAGCCCCTCCCCCAAGTTTATTTAACTCCAAACCAAGCAGACTACAAATAACGTGACAGTCCGTCCATACACCTGAAATTCTGCCCACTCAACATAACTCCTCCATTGCCGTCATAATGGCCATGCTATCAAAGCCACACAATAGTGGAACCATGCAAAGGCCTCACTCACCAAGCCCCATATCTGCACAAGCAAAAAAGCAATGTGCCTACAAATAAGGTGAGATTGTGCAGCTCACCCGTCACACAGGCTTCAAACACTCTCTCCACCTTTTGTTAGCAGAAGGCCCATT
Source organism: Lepidochelys kempii (assembly GCF_965140285.1). NCBI lineage: Eukaryota > Metazoa > Chordata > Testudines > Cheloniidae > Lepidochelys > Lepidochelys kempii. The sequence goes on along the minus strand of NC_136392.1, from coordinate 8,386,745 downwards.
GCTCAAGCCCACCCTCAACCTGCTTGGAAACCACATTTTTCCACTAGCAGGGCCAGAGAAATCCCAATGCTGGCGATGAAAGTCTGCACCCAGCCAGCCCACTGGGGCGCTGCAGCAGTTAGAAGTGTTCACCACAAACAAGCTCTGGAGCGAATGCCCGGCTCACTGAATCCTGAAGAGTAAACTGCTTACAGCACAGACTGCCTCCTTCCCCTGTTCTATTCAAGCAACTGGGAAGCCAGGGCCATTAGCCAGGAGATCTCCCAGCAGACTGCAGGCGCTCTCTTGAAATGAAAAGCCTGGAAGTAGCTTCATGTCAGACCCTTCAGAAGAGTGTGCTATTACCCTGTTGCTTCCCTAATGTACTAGGGATATTTAAATATTGAACAGGGTGGGTTTCAAAATGAGGCGATTGCTTAAAAAATGCTTCCCTTCTGCCTAAGCAACAGGCCCCTATGAGACCCTCGAACAGTCCCTTTCAGAAGGGAGACCTGAGACAAGCAAAGCCCTTCTACTGCATCACTAGCACCCTGAGGTAAAAGACTATCTCTACAGCACACCAAGGAACGAGGCATCTGGAAGCAGGAGTCTTCCCTAGTGCCCCCTGCACACTCTCCTATTTGGAAGCTTCTGCAGACGGACGGGTTCTCTGGATACAGCAGACACTGGCCACGCAGCCAAGGTGCTGTCTATACACAAAAGAGGCGGCCTGCAGAAAACCCAGGATCACTAAGCCAAGTTTGTGGTTTCTTGTTTACAACATGGCCGAGTGTTGTTTTTAGAAACAGTCTATTCCTGGGGGGTCCCCTCCCCTCCACTGAGGAAAGTTTGATAAAATAACCCGACATTTCCAGAAGAATTTTTCTCCAAATGAACCAGTGCTACAGACATGAGCGGCCATGAGGGCTGGTAGCTAGCATTTCTACACTGCTAATTCTTTTCACTGGACAGTATTAAAGACCAAGGATCTATTGGCAGTTTTGTCACAAGACCTTTAAAGTTGATTTCATGTTTTAAAACTCCACGGTTTAAATGCACTAGTTAATGTTTTGCAGCACACATCTCAGCAACTCTGGGCCAGCCATGGCTCATGTTTTGGATAAGGCAACAAGGAATTCCGGGGTGAAGTTTACATACAACATGGTAGCCAAGTTAGCCAAAGACTCTTCAGGGGAACAGTTTCAAAGTGGGCACTACTATTATTTAGTCAGTGCCACAGGTTTTCGTGACTCATGTGACTGCCGCAGCCAATGCTTAGGGAGATGGTGTGGTGGGTAACGCTACGCAGCACAAATTGCATTTAGGTTTTGTTTGAGAGCTGGATAGAACTAGAAGATCATATCTGCACCCTGGGACCTTAGTGGAGAATTCCCCGGCCAGCCATCACAGCAGCTTTCGGTCTCACCTCTACCATGGGGATAACTGAAGCTCTTTAAAGACACCCAAGAGGACAGGTCCCTGATCAGAGCAGCTTGCAACCTAAACCACCACTTTTCCGTTACCTGTCCGAGGTCCAAGGTCACGTTGACCTGGTTGAACTCCAGCCCGCGAGAGAGGGGCGGACTCTGCCACCAGCGCTCTGTTCCGTCAATGGCGTTGGTTATGGGGTGAGCCTTGTTGCTGTTCATCGATGTGCAAATGTCACAGTACTGCCCCTGCCGGAAGACACAAACAGGAGAGATTCACACGATCCCAGAGTGGCTGGCACATTCCAAGCAGCAGACTTTTTTGGTTCATAAAAAGCCCAGACACCAGGGAGGGAGGATATGCTTGCCACGTAAAAGGAGAGGCAAAGAACAATCAAGAAGTGGATGCAGCACCTAAGTGGTTTAGCAACTGCACCACCACCCTCTCCCCAAAGACGACCTGTATCCCTTTAAAGATGCATATTCTCTCCACACGTGTTCTCTTTAAACCCACATCAAGCATTTTTAATGGGGATCTCGCCGGACAGGATGTCACAAGTGCCATTATTGCGGGCAACACAGTTGTGCTGTTGCGTTGGAACCATCCCCAAACTGAGGGTATATGAAGCACATCTACAACAGGAAATTCTACAGCACTGGAGGAGGGGATTGCTTGGGGTCCAAACCTGAGGGTTTTTTCCAATAAGCAAATGTGTTCCCTTCCCCTTCTGTACATGTATAATCCTAACAGGGACCAGAAAATCAAACCCCAAAACAAAACAGGGGCAGAAGAGGAAATTTACAAGTAAAACCCTTTCAGCTATGGCCCTGCTTGAAAGTAATAGCCAACAACATCCAATACCTGGCCAGACCAGCCAGCTTTGTGATCTCTTCAGCAGCAACAGGGCCTCTAGCTGTGAGTCACTCATGGTCTCCTTGGTGCAGCGTGGGTTGCTATGGTACCAACAGACCCCTGGGCATGCAGCCAGGGAGGGGGAGAACCCTGCAACTCATGGGGTGGGCAGGGGCCCAGCTGCTTAAGACACTTCTATTCTGTAGAACAGCAAGGCGGGTTACACCAAAAGGAGGGATTTGGGCCATGTTGAGGGGGCCTGAAAATAGTCCAGGGAATTGGTGAGTTATTAGCTTAGTCCCTCTGTCCTGTCACTTGAATCACCCTGCTATGAACAGCCCACAAAGGAGTTCACTTATCTGACAGTTCCCCTTTAAAAGGGATGGTTATCTCTGGGCATAGGGCGTCAGCCTCATCTGTCCTGGCTCCTTGTAGTTTTAATAAGATGATGTTAAAATAAAAAGAAAATGGTATAGCGTTTAAGCAGAGAAGTTTCTGGTTATCAGGGAATAAGGTGCGAAGTTTGGTTTAGGATCAGGCGGCATAAGGAATACATAATCTGCAATATCCCCGATTGGGGGTAAAAGGTTAATGGGTCAAAGTACAGACATTGAGATATGGGGGTATGTTGTTCATAGAATGGTTATGTTCAGGTGTGGTACAGATCTCCAGGAACAACCTCCAGCTTCCTCGCACTTCAAACCCTCTCCCCTCCAGGGCTGCAGTAAAACAGTCATCCCACAGAATAGCCATTGTCATTTCCACAAACTCAAAGGACTGGATGAGACTCCAAGCCAAAAAGGAAACAGAAAATTCCCAGCATTCTTCCCTGCAGACATGTGGTATGTTATTTGCAGGCAATTGTGCAACACAACTTGTTCCAAACAAGTCCACCTTTTAATTAACTCGGCTAGAGATATGAAAATACCAGACAGTGAAGTACAAAGCCAAGGAATGGAGACAGCCAGAGCTGCTCAGTGTAACACTGTTTGCTGTGCACCAAGACCTTGCTGTAACACAGGGAGTCAGAACAAGGACCTTTTAAACAAACTTCTAACAAGGGCACAGACAAGCAAAGAACACTCGTTCACCCAGTGAATATCTAACGGGTAACAAAACTGACCTATTAAAGAACAGACCTGCTAGAAGAAACCTGTGCAACAGGCTGTGTGGAGAATTAGATTTCTAGTGCCAAGCCCAAAATTCAGAAGCTTGTCACAAAAGTGGGATGTTAAAGAAACTTGGAACAAAATGCAAAATCCTCAAACTCTGATGTTCTTGAATTTTGTTTCAAGTGTTTCACACAATGACATGTGTGAATGACATGCAGACACCATCTGAAGTTTCCATAGGACTGAAAATTAACAAAGGCTACTGTACTTTATTGATGCTACAGATGTTCCTCTCTCTGTTACTGGTGCCAAGTGCCACTATTAAAGGCAAACATCTCAGTGGCTTACTTGAGCTTGCTATTAAATGGTGTAATTGGGCCCCTGATATTACCATTCCCAAAAGTTTATAGCTCATTTGTCTAGAGAGATGACCTGACTCACAAGCAAAATTGATCATTTCTAGCTACTCAGGGAGTCAAACATATTTTAGGGCAGATTACACACTTACATTGGAGATTCAGATAAAAAAGAGCTGAGCTCGGACCTCAGAATCTGAAGATTTTGTTTTAAAAAGAAAAATGCAGGTCTGAGAAGTGTAACCCTGTGACTTGTGGAAACTACAACAGACCGCAGTTTTCTCAGCTCAAGAGCAAAAGGGAGGAAGATGCCTATCAAGATAAGCAACAAGGTGAAAGAACTATTGAAATGGAGGAAGAAAGACAGAAGTTGCAAGAGGGTTTAAGGAACATAATAATGCTGCTATCAGAACAAAGGGGAGTGATAAGGAGAGCGACTGAATGGAAGAGGAGCCTTCAAAGAATCACTGGCCTGCTCCTGCTCCCAATGAAGTACACGGGAAATCTCAAATCTCCTCAGAGCACAGAAACAAGCCCTGAAGCCCTGCTGAGCTTGGCAGCCTTAAGGCAACTGGCTTTGTCCTGGCTTATCTGGCTTTGCCATTCTCAGTGATCCTCACCTAATTTATCAGAAACCCTGAGGGACAAGATCCCAGGGCTTTGGATAAGAAACTGGGGGGGCTAGGGAAGCCCTGGGTGACATTTTCAAATGAGTCAGCTGCACAATTAACTGTGCATACAAATCTGGTAACTGCACACACCAAATTGGCACATGCTTGGCTGTTGTTGCAACAGGTGTCTGGTTTTGCAGGCAGCTCTAACCTGTTGCCCAAAATTACAGGGTTTGTTTTCAATTCCAATTAAGTCATTAAAATGTTGGTGTCTTAATAAAAGGAAACATGGAAAAGACATAGGTAGAAATAATACAGTACAGTAGTAGTCCTTCCATTTTACAAAAAGAAAAGGGGGACTAGTGGCACCTTAGAGACTAACCAATTTATGTGAGCATAAGCTTTCGTGAGCTACAGCTCACTTCATCGGATGCATTCAGATAACACCCATTTTTTCATGTTCTGTATGTATATAAATCTCCTCACTGTATTTTCCACTGAATGCATCCGATGAAGTGAGCTGTAGTTCACGAAAGCTTATGCTCAAATAAATTGGTTAGTCTCTAAGGTGCCACAAGTACTCCTTTTCTTTTTGCGAATACAGACTAACACGGCTGCTACTCTGAAACCTTCCATTTTAGTCTAACATCCAAACTTCCAGGGACAGGTCTTTGACATTAGCCATCTCCCACTTATAATTTGTATAACACACAAAGCACGATAGGCACTTTACAGACATAGCAGATAACAACAGGTTTCAGAGTAACAGCCGTGTTAGTCTGTATTCGCAAAAAGAAAAGGAGGACTTGTGGCACCTTAGAGACTAACCAATTTATTTGAGCATAAGCTAGTCTCTAAGGTTAGTCTCTAAGGTGCCACAAGTACTCCTTTTCTTTTAGCAGATAACAAGACAAAGGGGCCAAGTCTGCTTCCACTGGACAGCAGTATAAATCAGGAGTAAACTCCACTTAATTCAATGGAGATGCACAGATGTAAAATGGAGAATCAGACTCCCAGGTTCAGACATGTAAGGAGCCTGGTTCACCTCACACTTACACCAGCGTGAGCAGAGAATCAGCCCCATAAATCCTACCCCGTGAGTTTATAATCTCAAGCGCTGATCCTGCAAACACTTAGGCGAATAACCTTACACACACGCGCAAGCGTCTGCATGAAGGGGGCCTATAGCTACACTACAGTTTATGTCGGCAAAAACTTTGTGTCGCTCAGGAGCGTGAGTATTCCACCCCCTTACCGACATAACTTACACAGACAGAAGCAGTCATGTGCACAGAGCTATGTTGGCAGGAGAGCTCCTCCTGCCGACGTAGCTTTGCTTACGCCCGTCACGGAGGTGGGTTTTTTTATGCCCATAGGAGACCTCCCTCCAGTCGGCATACAGTGACTTCACCACATGTGCTGTAGCAGCACAGCTGTACCAGATGCAGATGTGCCGCTGTATGTATAGACATGGCCTAAATGAAGAGGTATGTCAAGTGAAGGCAAAACGGGGGTGAGTGCTTCAGGGGCTACAGATACAGGCTCCTAAATAGACGTGAAGTTGGTGGGATTTGATCAAGTATTACTTTTGTTTTGAGAATGAACGCGATTCCCAAAATACACGTAAATTGCAACTAGTAGTGGGCAATCGAATTACCCAGGGAAGGCCAACATCTCTACACCCCAAATTGCTCTCTAGGGAGCAAGCTTTTGGAACACTGCAGCTAATTACTTAGGAGCAAGACTCAGAATGCAAGCGTGAGGGTAGAACATTTCCCTCACTGCATTTTATTACATGTTTGCGGTGCACTGTCTTGGAACCCAGACAGCCATGTCTTCATCTGAAGTTTAATCAGAAAGTCGCTTTTTACTGATAAAAGCCTAATGTGGTTCATCTTCTGTCCCATCTTTAGTCCAGTGGGCAAATTCACGGCTCATTGAAGTGAGATCGCTAGCAGTGGGTAGAGCTACTGGAATACTAGCAAGCACTGTACAAACTTCTCCATGCAGTTCTTTCCACTCAGTTCTGACCTGTGTAACTCCTGCAGATCACAAAAGCGACCACAGTTAAAAATGGTGGCAGCCATCTGTGAGGCTAGAATGAACTCTGACTTCATCATATTCCAAACAAGTCTGGAGCCTGGTGTTTAAAACTATGCCACAAACTCTGCGAGTTTCAAAGCTAGTATTATTAAACAGAACAGGGTTTTTTAGGAATTCGCTGAGGCAAAAAAAGTTGATTTCCCTTTCCCAAAAATTCTATTACAGTGTTAATTAACTAAAACAGTTAGTGGTGGGAGAATTGATTGAACCCATTAGATTGACAAGCTACAATATTTGTTAGGCAGCCAATCCAGCGAATGTCTGTCCTCTTAACGACCATGCCCCATTGAAACTTCTTGAGTAGCCATCAAAACTGCATCTTGCAGAGCTCCCGCCCAAAACCCTCCTGACAGTGGCTGCACTTTCTGTGGAACAGTGTACAAGAGAGCAGGGGACGGGGTCAGGCGAGTAACTGGTGAAACATGGAGCATCCTAGTGACATATGGGCAGGTTTCAGAGTAGCAGCCGTGTTAGTCTGTATCCGTAAAAAGAAAAGGAGGACTTGTGGCACCTTAGAGACTAACCAATTTATTAGAGCATGAGCTTTCGTGAGCTACAGCTCACTTCATCGGGTGCATCCAGTGAAGTGAGCTGTAGCTCACGAAAGCTTATGCTCTAATAAATTTGTTAGTCTCTAAGGTGCCACAAGTACTCCTTTTCTTCTCGTGACATACATTTGTAGTTCATTACGGTCACTTCAATCTGCTTAAATTGAACACTTCCCCCCCACCCCAAACCACCCCCACCTCCCCCCTCACTGCTTTAGTCACTGGGTGGTGTTGAAATCCTTAACAGGGATGAATTGGGAACTCTGACCTTTGCACTAATACCTCTTTTTTCCCTTCCTTTCAGGTGCTGCCTGTAGTCATGGAAAGGAGCCACCACAAAGGATTGTTCTAAATCTTTCAGATTGACCAAAGAATCTTAGCCTAGGAAGCAGAGCTCAGATCAAAGCACTCCCTTATCAAAGCTGCACCAAGGAGCGGGAGGGGGTCACTATAGCATCTCAAAGTCTAAGAAACCATGTTTGTTTAACTGGAAATAACTGGTAAGATGTAAGGAAACTACAGTGCTAGGGCAAGGCTGTATTTGCAAGGGCATGAGTCACAACTGCAGAGAGCTCCACACAAGTCATTAGACTCCAAATGCTTTATTTTAGCTACTATTTAATGCAGTCTGTTATAAATCAGGCTAGTCACACAGAAGCATCAAGAATGGCCACTGACTTCATGTCAAATGCATAGCCCTTAATGTGTGTAATAAGCCTCCATGTTGCTAATCTTTATTTTTTATAAGTCTCATTATACTGGATTTACTGATCAGGTATTTAGATGTTGGTGGCAACTGAACACAGAACAGCACACACTTCTCAGTTATCTTCCTCCCTGAGCATTACATTGACAATAAAAGCGCAGCCCTGAAGTTCCAACAACTGCTATGTTCAGGATTCATGGAATCCTTACCCACATCCATCAACGACAGAATAAGGCAATATTTGCCCAGTCGTGTTTTATTTTAGTCTGTTGCAGTATACAGGTCTGACGCACAAGTCTGCTAACAACTGTAAAGCAATAAAATGGAAGGAAGACAGAGTGGGATATTGACATCGAACTCTGCCCTTTAGTAGCCAGAAAATTCCAAGCAGCTAAAGCATTGGAGACTTAGGAGAACGTGGCCCAAATGGAATAACTGCTTTTAAAAAAACTTATCTGACCTGTTTGAGGACAGCAATGTCACACTAGCAGTTTTCCAAACTCTCCCTCTGCTTATTAACAGGCTGAGTAGGGTCCTATTGCTCCAGGTGACATAGCACCATCTCTCTTAAATTACCCAGGAGAAGCTACTGGCCAACAGCACATAGCGTTGCTTAGATTTGTCATTGCTTTTTTCTCATGAGGGTTTCAGATTCTTCTATTTGCTTCCCACTACTTTGGCTGTTCTCATGGGATTACAGCGGATCTGGGATTCATGGAACTAAAGCTCCCATTTTACAAATCCTCTTGCAATTGGTCTCCCTGCCTTCCAAGATGTCCATAGCTGTTAGTCATCCCTGTGTAGCAGCCTGTTTGAGTATTACAGCATTTTTGCAGTCTGCATTCCAAGGGGATTCCTGGCTACAGGTTCCTATTGTCAGGTTACACTGGGACACATGGGATACAGGTAAACTGTTTTTACAAGCTGATGTCAGGTGAATATTACCAATACCCCCCCTCAAAAAAAAATTTCAACACAAGCCGTATCTGGCTTACACACCCATATTATTAAATATTAGCATGATCACCAATGTCTGATCTTTTCTTTCAGACCAATTCAGCAGTCTCCACTTGCCCTGGATTTCATCAGCACAGAAACCAACACCTTTAAAAATAATGCCATAGGAACCTAACAGACTGTGTTTAGTTTGTGCAATTTTCTGGCAACCCTGGAGCATTTCTAGCAACCCTCGAAAAGGAACACGTGTTCCCTTTCCCCTGCAGCCTTTGCAAGAGAAACCACCTTTGGAGAATTCAGAGAAGATGCCTCCAAAAAACTAGCCAAGTGACAAGCTTTTAAGAAAAGTGAGGGGGGAGCAAATCACCCCTCACCATCCCTTCAAAAATGATCTTCCACAATCAACCCTTTAGTGGAGCTAAAGAAAATGAACACTCTGCAAAAGTGCAACTGCTATTTGCAGGGTGCAAGCACAAGGGTCCACACCTGGGAAAAGTACTAATGAAAAGATTGTCACCCTGCTGTTTTCTGAAACACTGAATTGCTCTCCTGGTAGCTGGTGGCCTAAAATGGGCCAGCTAATGTGTTGCAGGATTTCCCTCGCTCGCACGCTTCTTGTCTAAAAGGAACCTCTGAGCTAATTCCACACAGCCAGTAGAGCTGAAATCTACCTTTGCAAACACACGCTGATGGAAGAAAAACAAGATCTTGATTTACACGGGGGGAAGTAAAGCTATTCTGAAGAATAAACGCATCACACAATCCCACCAGGGCCAGGCGTATTCCTAGGGGAATTTAGTGCAGCTCCGCTCTGCTAAAGCACAGGACGAAAACTGCCTAGGGGGCTGCTTCAAACCACCCCGCTGGGAGGCGACCCGGGCCATCCAATGCAGCGGCTCAAAAACAACAAGAAGAAGAAGTTTCCTAAACCCACATGCCCCCGTCCCCCCTTCGCTGGGTGGCGAGAAGGGCAGAGGCGAGGGCGCCTGGGGCGAAGCAGGCACGGCCCTGAGCAGGCATTTCCCAGCTCGCTTTGTGCGCGGCTGGCCCCATTCACCGGCCGGCGAGCGCCTCGGCTCAAGGGAGGAGCGGCAGGAGCCGGGCTACCGGGAGCGGGGGAGCGGCCCGGGGGATGCGCGAGGGGGCTCGGGGCAGGTGCCCCCGGGACAAGCGGCGCCGCCGAGCCCCGCGCCGGGCTGCCCCCTACCTGGATGGTCTGGTTGGGGTCCCCTCCTGCCACCGGCCCGCCGACCAGCTTGCAGTAGAGATCCTCCACGGCGCGGGGGCTCCTGCGGCCGCCGGCCGCGCCGCGCTCTTCCCCGCAGGTGGCGGAGGCGGAGATCCGGGTGCTCTCGGCCAGGTTGAAGTAGGGCGGGTGCAGGCTGTGGCCGTTCACGTCCCCGGGCAGGGGGACCCGCGGGCGAGCCGCGCCGGCGGGCAGCGCCGCCGCCAGCAGCAGCAGCAGCAGCCGCAGAGACACCAGCGTCCCCGGGAGCCTGTCCGCATCCATCTCCCTCCTCGCCATTTTCACCGATGCTGCGAGCGAGAGGGACGGAGAAGGGGCGGGGGGGGGGAGAGAGGAAGTTGGCGGGGACGGGACGAGCCTAGCGCCGCTGCCCGCCGGGGCTCATCGCTGCCGGGAGGGATGCCGGGGGAGCGGGCTGCACGCCGCCGCCGAGGCTGGGTGTTTGCAGCCGCTGAGCCAGGCAGAGGCAGGGCTGCCTAGTCAAGTGATGAGACATCAATCTCTGCCCTCCCTGCCCCTCCCCGGGGCCGGCTGCTGCCCCGCCAACGCGCCCGCCGCGGCTTGGCAAACTCCAGCAGCGGCGGCGGCCGCCCCCCGGGACGAGGGGAGGGGAGTGGCCGCGGGGGTATTCATGCGGTTCTGCGGATTGTCTGGGCAGCCCTGGCGCGGCTGGCTTAACCCCTTCCTACGCCGGAGCCGGTCCCCCGCGCGCTTGCCAGAGGAAGAATTCTCTTTGCAGAGAGTCCCCGGAGCCACTCAACGTCCAGGTTGAAAAGATGTCTGCAGAGCAGTGCTCCCGCTCAAGAAACAAAGTTAGTGCAGGTTTCAGAGCGGTAGCCCTGTTAGTCTGTATCAGCAAAAACAAGGAGGAGTCCTTGGGGCACCTTAGAGACTAATTTCAGAGGAGCAGCCCTGTTAGTCTGTGTCCCTAAAAAGAACAGGAGGATTTGTGGCACCTCAGAGACTACCAAATGTATTCCAGCATAAGCTTTCCTGAGCTGCAGCTCGCTTCACTTCATCTCTAAGGTGCCACAAGTACTCCTTTTCTTTTGTCTTAGAGACTAACACATTTATTGGAGCTTTAAGCTTTCCTGGGCTAAAACGCACTTCATCAGATGCATGGAGTGACAAATAAAGTAAGCAGAATATATAGTATAGCATGTGAAAAGTTAGTACAGGATCACATTTCCTTTTACAGCTATTTTCTGACAAATCTATTTAAATGCCATGATAAAAATCACCTGCCCCTATTAGGTCAGCAGCTGAACTATTGGAAGGAGAAGGGGCCCAATGGGGTGTACTAATTTTTTTTTTTTTAATGATTGATATAACCTTTACCGACCCCATATGTCTGCTTCCTGGAACTCCTGCCCTGCTGCGCTCAGCTGCCCCCTTTTGTATTGTCATCCTCTTTTGATACTTGTTAAACAACATCGTGGATTAGCGCAATTTTAAAATCTTCAATAAAAAGTTAGTAACTAAAAATCAGATTAAAAAGTTTAATTGCCTTAGGTTGACAACACTGAGGGGGGAAAAGCAAAATCTACTTTTCTTCTCACCAGTCATCCTGTTTGTTCGTTTCTTTTTTGCCATTTCACTCAGTTTAAACACTGAAAACAGAATGGTCACCTTATTCGAGTCATTTCATTTCCCGGTTCTCCTGCATTAATTTAGCAAAATGCTGTTGTATTTGCCTCTCCAGCAGTGCGGGGCAGGAATTTAAATGCAAGCAAAAAATATTAACAGGAGATTTTATATTTTTATAAAATAAAAGTTATGCCTAAACTACATGGTGGTGTCTCTTTAATTTAAGCATATTTAACTGATGATGTTTGCAGGACCCAGGGGCGCTAAGACCTGGATCCTGCAAACACTTATGCATGTATTTATCTTTAAGTACAAAGTAGTACTATTGATGTCACCTACTCACAGGCAGACTCATTTGCAGGGTTGTAACTATAACAGTAAATTTAATACCAGCATGAAACATAAAATGAGGGTAAGTCTAGAATGCTGGGCCCGCTGCATTGCTCTAGACTTGATCTGACTTTAAGGTGATCAGATGTCCCGATTTTGGGATCTTTTTCTTATATAGGCTCCACCCCGTCCTGATTTTTCACATTTGCTGTCTGCTCACCCTAACTGATTTTGCCATAAGCAATAGAAGATCTTAACTGTGCTATAGTGGTTCTGTTTCTTAAGCCCTTGCACTCTACTAACAGACTGTTATGAAGTTTCTCCTCTTTCATTTGCAGTTTCCAATTATCACGCATTATCCCCTTCCCCTCCTTTGTGGAATAGCCTATCAGGAGATATTCCTCTGGACAGGTTTTTTTTTTTATTATTTGTTTGTTTGTTTTTTAATCTAAATTCATGCTTTATGCTTACATTTTTTAAATGCCCACACAACTATGTGCTTAATTTGACTATTTAGCTACTGCAGTTGTGCATGCAGATCAAGTGTGCATTTGTGCACCTTGCCTTTTGTACTTTTACTTGATCTAATTTTTGTAAAAGGTCTGACACAATAATGCACAATACAATAATATTTATATTGCAGCACCAGTCGTAGCAGGATGGGAACAATGGCATGCCATTGGAACTACCGGAAAATGGTGCTTGGAGGAAGCCAGCATGACCCCAAGGACCCTGCAATACACCTTGCTACAACTGGTGTGACATTAGAAGCCCTGACATTCCACTTGGATTAACTAGTGTGCCACTTGGAAGAGCTGGTAGGTCACTAGAAAACTCACCATGCAGATCCAAACTGGCACGCCACCACAAGCCGGAAACTGTTACACTGCCAGCCAGCTGTTCCTCTGCTGGCACTGCATATCATGAGATTGTATTAGCATGACATCATGACTTGTGAAGGTACAGTGGCTAAGGGTGCTTTAGTCTGCCTAGTTCTACCTGGCAAGGAAGCATTATTAGACCACAGCAGCCAAGCCCATTCAATTAGCAGGGACTTCCTGTAATGCTTTCAAGTTTCTTTTAACCCCCTCCTCTTTAGGGAGCTTTATTAAGATTTGAAAATCCCCTAAGTAGTAGTTGCATTCAGAAACCTTTCTCCCATGCTTCCCCCATTTCGGGCCAAATTCTGCTCACCTTACTTACAGGAGTAGCTCCATTTAACTCTAACTCAGCTGACTAAGAAGCAGGGTTTGTTCCTTAAAATGAACACTAAAAAGGATCATTTCCCATTGGTAAGGTTTAATAGCAGTGTTTGAAATGTTTTGTTTTGTTTTTTTAGTAATAGTTAATTAACATAGCCTATGCAGAGAAATCCAATACTGCAATGGACAGGAAAATTAAAACGAGCTTCCTTAAACAATATTAAATGCCCCATTCGTTATGGGACTCAAACAATTAATTATCTGTGAACATAAAAAAGTTAATAGTGAAAGCAGGGCATGGATTAGCAAATAACCTCTTTCTCCAGCAGGGGAATTAGAGGCAAAACAGCAATAGCAAATCCAATCATTTTAATCCATCTAGTGGTAGCCTCCTGTCACATAATTAATCATCCCTCCAAAATGCAATTAAGAATAGGAACTATTTATTAAGAGTGAAATCAGAGTTAACACATTTAGTAATGGTAGTATTAGCTGCAAGGTTTCCATGAGCCGCGGGATAGGGTACAACGATAACTGTGATGCTTGAATTTGAACAGTTTCAATTTAACTGTGGAACTGCTTTGTGTAAGGACGTGCAGTGCACATTTAAGGACAAAAAATAGGATATCTAATGCTTACAGATGAGCAATGGGAATAGACTATGCTAAAGAAAAGTTTCCATTTGAAGAAAGTATAAGTAGTAGTAAGAGGCAGAGGATTTATAACAGTGTTGATCATTTTATTTTGAGATTAAACAGAAGTAAACCAATGCTTTTTACTTATTCTTCATCAAGAAAAAAGAAAATGCTATACACTAAGACCAAACATTTTCATGAGCAGTAACTAATTTTGGGTCACTCTTTATCTTGATGGTGAAGAATAAAGGCACCCAGATTAGATACTGATTTTGAAAATTCTGCACTAAGGGCCCAATCCTAGCAACTGGTGACCGCCTCTTATATGGTCCAGTTCTAGTTCAGCAATGTGTAGGATTAGGCACTAGTACAGAACATTATTCCCAGCTGCCCAGCCTATGAAGACAGTATACTTCACACTTATATAATGCCTTTCATTTGAGCATCTCCAAGTGTGATACAAGCATGATAGCTCAGTGGTTTGAGCATTGGCCTGCTAAACCCAGGGTTGTGAATTCAATCCTTGTAGGGGGCCATTTAGGGATCTGGGGCAAAAATTGGGGATTGGTCCTGCTTTGAGCAGGGGGTTGGACTAGATGACCTCCTGAGGTCCCTTCCAACCCTGATATTCTATTATCTGAATTCCTCTTCACCACATGCACATTATATTTATTACAATACGCAGCAGATTTCATCTGAGGATTTCAGCGTACTTTATAACTATGGGTAAATATCACAATCTCCACTTTACAAACAATGAAGCTGAGGCAGAGGGAGGTGAAATGACTTGCCTCAGGCTACACAGAGATTCAGTGGCAGGACCAAGAATAGAGACAGAGTCTCCTGACTCCCACTTTGATACCCTACCCAGTGAGCCACACTTAAGAACTGCCAGACTGGGTCAGACCCATGGTCCATTGAGTCCACCACTGTCCCATTGCTGAGAGTGGGCAGTACCAGACGCTTCAGAGGATGGTGCAAGAAACCCCAAACAGGGCAGATATGGGATAATCTGCCCCCATGAAGGTCTCATCCTAATCCATAACAGAGAGAGGTTTAAACCTTGAAACCTGAGGTTTTATATCCCTTCCAAAACTCCATTTTTAACATTCGATATAACAACTCTGGATGTGGTCATTATTCATATAAACATCTAATCCCTTTTTGAATTTTACTAGGTTTCTGACTAGGATGACACCACCTCTTGGCTTAACGAAACTATTAGCTGAAGCATGGGGTCAGGCGTTATCTTAGATAGGAGGTCTTGAAGCAGGATGGGCCTTCCAGTTTAGAACCTATGCCACTACTAGAAAGGTAGTCAAGTGCTGCAAAATCCCTCCTCTGGTGGTCTTGCTCAAATCCAGTCTCTGAATCTATATACAACAACAATTGGGTTTTCAATCATACCACCATCTACTCCTCCTTAAGCCTGCTGCCTTTAAATGCATTTTACTCCCATTGAAGTCTTAATAAACTGTTAATAAATGAGATTTAGACAGCAACAAAATAATGATGTGCTCTCTAGCTTTACAGAAATCTGAGAGACTCTGGTGAAGCCTTGGTTTAATATTTGGACATTTGGGCTTCTTGGTATTTTCCCCCAGTTGGCATGGCCACTAGCTAGTTTATCTAGGCATAGAGTCAAGAAACAATGTCAACGCTTTCCCTCCCCTTCCCTCTTTAACATGGTGGGAAGAGGAAGCTTCCGACTCTCAGAAGCAGAAATTGTGTCTATCAACTATTTCAGCAGTAGTGCTGACAAGTTCTGGAAGGCGACCTGCCATGAACAACATCTCTGTCCATTTTCATATTATAATAGTGTTGACGTCGTCGATCTGAATTGGTGCCTATATTTTATTTATTTATATATGAGAGAGAGGGATGGATGGGCCTCACACAGAAAAAGCCAGTGGGAGTCCAGTGATAAAAGCTATGTATTAGCTTGCAGTACTTCAGGGCAGAGTACCACCCTACTCTGGCATCATGGTGATGGACCTAGTGTATGGATATAGATAAACAGAACTGACAAGAATTTTGCTGAAGGCTTGAGGAGTCTGAACAGAATCTGCCTCACTTTCTCAGAGCTGCAGTGGGTCTGCAGGGTTAATAAGAATAGAGTAATAGATAGATAAATAGAGATATAGTCACTAAAGCATAAGGAGCTGTGATACTAATACCCACAGGTAGACCTGCTAGGTAAGAAGGTGCCATTTTTACATGTTTCAGAGTTGAACCACACGTCAGTTCCTGGAAATGCACTCCCCCTAATTCACAAGTCCCAGGGCGCCAGTGCAGAAAGCAGAATAAGGAGAAATCATCACAAATTAATTGTTAGATTTTCTTTTTATAAGATTATTTTGAAAGACATCTTGGTTTTATTTAGTCTATACATTTCTTTCTTGAATGTACATTCCAATAAAAATAAGACCATTTAGTCCAGCAATTCCTGGTGGGTTTGCAATGCCTGGGCGGCACTTTTTTAATTATAAAGACATCAACTCCTGTTTTGGCTTTTGGAAGACGTTTTTACCAAAAGTTTTGCAAGTTTTTGTAATCCAGCAGGAGCAGTACATGTTATCTACTTCAGAGAATTCAGTTAATTTTAAGGTCAGACTGTACCTTCCCTATAAGCAAATGGTTTCAAAACCGCCACAAAGCCAGAACAGGTGTTTCATTCATGCTGTCTGTCTACCTGGCAAGAACCCAAAGACTTTCCTTTAAAGCCTAAACTTCATATTATTCTGAGACACACTGAGAATGTACACATGTGCTGTCTCCTAGGCATGTTTAAAGCTCACTCATCATTAGCGGCATGTTTTTCTTTGGTCAAATCAAACAGGAACAGCTGTTTTCATGTTAATAATCATAATTTACATTTATGCCATATAACTCTCTTCTGGCTGAAGGATCACAAATAACCTCACAAAATTTAACAAGATGATACATAAACAATATGTAGAGATCACTTCAACTGTCAGTGAAGTGCAGCCACCTCTAGGGTGAAGCATGGCAGTCATTTAACATGGCTAGAAAATGAAGAATACCATATCAAATTGAAACTACAGAGAGCACGAGGAAGGGAAAATGTAATTACCATAGCTGGAATTTAGCCTGGAGACTGGAGTTAATGCACCATTTTACATGTAAAGTGCCATGGGATAGCTAATGACAAGTGGATGGGCTGTGCTTTTACATCTTGTCAGAAAGGTGATATATCCAGCAGTACCGTGCTCAGGACTGCCTCAAGTCTGACTCAGAATGTATCATCCACTCCTTTCAATACTGTGGCACCCACGTTCCTATTATAAATTGCTTATGCGGGATTTCAGAAGTACTTGCTCCACCCTGGGGGTGTCTGTTTGCACACACACACTAGGGGTGTACACACACACGCACACACTTTGGCCTCTGGCTCATGTAAACTCTCATTGGCTTCTGTGGACTTTGGACCAGATCCTATAATCCAAAATCCAAGAGCAAAGATTTATTGCATTAATGTTCAGAAATTTTACAATGGAATCCCGTAAAGCTGGGTTAGTGTTTTTTTGCTACAAACCTTATGTTTCTAGTGATTCATGCAAACAGTGACTGCTCTGGGTAAAATTATCCATTCCATTTCCATCCTAGGAGAATTTGTTTTCTTTTTGTCATTCATAAGCATCAAGTTCACAATCACCTCTAGTCTAGAGATAGCAGGTCCTACAGGAAACTAGTAGCCAGTCTTGAAACAACAAACTCTTCTACATCAACAGGTCAGGAGACTACATTGACTGTGATACAGTCCCCTGTCCCCTTGACACATCCTGTCTGTCACTACATTTTCATCAGCAAATGAATCTGTTCAGCTTGCAATCTAAGGCCTTGTGTAGACTAGGCCTTAGATCGATGGAGTTACACTGGTGCAAAATGGGGCTTGTACTATTGTGGTTGGTAAATTGCTGGAGTAAATCATGTGGATGGAAGCACCACTTCCCATTGGTGCATTGTGGCTTGCCCCAGTGAAACTAGTTTCCAGTGCCAATTTCCCTTGTCTAGCCAGGATTTAAGGCCTTGTCTACACTAGAAAAGGTTTGCTTGAGTTGTCATTATACCTGTGTAACTATACCAGCAAACTCTTTTAATGGAGACACGGCTTATATTAGCAAAATAATTCTTTTGGCAGGATAGTTTATACTAGTTGCCTAAAGAAAATAAGCTATATAACCAAAAGGTCTTTTTTGCCACTAACTGCATCACCACTAGGGCTTTTGCCTGCACAACTATGTCGGATATGGGTGTGATGTTTTTTCACACGCCCTAACTACCAAAGTAAAACTGGCAAAACTTTTAAGTGTAGACCAGGAATGAGTTATGGATTTCAGTCATCTCACAACTACCCTTCATCATGCAGCCGATGAAGTGAGCTGTAGCTCACGAAAGCTCATGCTCAAATAAATTGTTTAGTCTCTAAGGTGTCACAAGTACTCCTTTTCTTTTTGCTTCATTATATGGGCATTGATACAGACATTGGCTTATATTCCACACAGCATATGACTGACTATTTGCAGCACTCCTATCAAGGTTTAATTTCTGTTTCTTTAAAGTAAGAAAATAGTGAATAGAGTCTACTACCAATTACACTCCTCATACTACGGTCTATTGTTTGACCTAGCTAACATTACAAATGTAAAACTAACCCTACCTACAAAGTCATTACCACCCTATCAGAAATGCTCCAGACTAATCATGTTCTTCAGTTTGCAAGTGAATTGTTGCAAGTTGGGGGCAATGTGTATATGCATCACGTACACTAGCTTTGTCTACAGTAGGAAACCTATCAATGGCTGAAGTGGGGTCTGCCAATTGAATACCAAATAAAAATAAATGGAGAATCACCTCTTTAAAGGTACCAGGCTTCTAAACTTGGACCTGCGATTTTGTGCTTATGCAGTTTTTCCATGCCCAAACCTTCACACAATTCAGATTGTGTGTAAAAATACAGCATGAGCGTGCAAATTCAAGTGGACTGCATGCAACCATGGATGCAAAGCTTGAGTACAACAGATTGCAGGGCCAATTTTAAGAGACTGCATTTGAAAAAGTAGTTCTGACAGTCCTGTTTGTTTGCAATTATGAAAAAAAAAATCCTTAAAAGGCACATCAGCAACTAATCCAACAACCAAAAGAAAATGGGATGATTCTCTTGGGGTTTTGAGTTTTTAAATGGTTTTACAGCCATATAACATTTGTTTTAATGGAAAGATCTTTTTTTAATTAATAAAAAATATGAATCCCTAACTAATCGTAAGGATTTCAGTGCGAGAGAGGTTCAAAGATCCGGCAGCCTGGCCAAGTCACCCTGTCAAACTCAATGGGAGGAATATTTCAGTTGGAATTTGCTTGTAGTCATTGATGTGGAGTCTGGTTTCCTTTATTTTTTTAAAAATCATTGGGTGAAACAGCAAATGAAGCATACGCATGTTCTAAATATAAAGTGTCAGTGTTTACCGCTCCCCTGCAGCTTCTCTGGGGTGCTGCACATGTTTCCCAGTTGAAGTGAGAGCTGTGGGGTTTAGGAAGCATTCCAGCTGCTAAAGAGCTTAGATGCAATGTTTAAACAATGTTAAAAATGAAGGCTTTTCCCCCTCGTCCCTTTCAGAGTAGGCTGTGAGTGTGGGAAATAACTCGCTCCCCGTGTACGGGACATGTACGATGAGCGGCAGAGGCCTGGGCTGAACTGCTATAACGAATGTCTAGGGCCCACTGCCTGAAAATTTTCTCCAGCCAGCAGAAATGGGAGGAGTTAGTAACACAGGGCACCCATAAGAGATTCCAGCTGACAAAGCTGGTGGAGTAGGGTAGGCAGATATCAAACACATCTAGCATTTTACCCGTATCTAGCTTAGGATATCCTCCCAACCACCCGAGTGTGTATTTTCCCTGTAGAAATCAATAGCAAAGGCCTATTCATTGAGCCTATGGCTCTTTTCAACCTTGGAGATAAACATTCAACTTAGGCATTCAACTTAGGGTTTGCGGGTTATGTATTTTTTGGTTGATATGTTTGTTTCAGGGAGGCTTTGATAGAAGGTGACGTTCGGTAGATGGTGCCATTATTACGTTACCCAGATCCCTGTGCCCACATTTCCTAGACTTAAAGAGTCCCCCACTGGGAGCAATGCAGCTGGACACAAGTGACCTCAAGTGCAGAGCTGTGGGATGCTCTAGGCGTTGCTGGTTTTGGCCATGTGTAAATAAGAGTCTTAGTCTTAAACACACAGCCCTATCATGATGTGGTGCAGAAAGTAGTCTGGAAGCTGCTGAGGTTAAACACAGTTGAAAACCCAACACTGATGCGGATGGGGAGGAGGAAGGGAAGTCTCCTCAGATCAGACACGAGCTCTCACGGCTTGGAAATCCTCTAGGACTAGAGAAGGTTGTGTGATTGGGTTTGGTTTAGAGTTGGCATATAGTAGTTATGCCATGGGGTCTTAGATTGCGTTGTGAATTCAGGTATGGTTGGCTCATCTGGATCAGGAGACTCTATGAGCCACAGAAATGGGACTTGGCCAGGAAATGCTAGGCAGGCAATTTTATACCCGGGCTCGACCTCTGGGTCGTGAATAAGCTACAGCTGCTTAACAAAGGCAAATGCGAGCTGATGCAAGGAAAGGAGATGGAGGAAGTGGCTTCTTAAGGACTAGGTCTCTGGCAGGGGTGACCACGCTGCTGGCTGCCATAGTCACTGGGTTGTGTGTGGATGGTATTGTTTATTTCTGTTCAAACACATTCGAAGACATGAAAGCACCTCTCAACTGACAGATAATCACAGACCATTTCAATACTGCCATGCAGCCCAGCAGCCATTCCCTTCCCACCCCGACCCATAGAAAATAGGCCAGCAAAGACAAACAAAACATGCCCACAAAAGTCTCCAACCCCGAAGAAATCCCCAGCCCTGCAACACTTCACCCCTCCTCGAACCCCCTCTCAAAGAGGCAGGCTTTGCCGTGTCCCCTGAAGTGTCCTGAGAAGGAGGGGGGAAATCGTCGGGACTCCCAGGGAGAACACCCAGCCAGCTGCCACCTTCCTAACACAAACAAATAGCGACTCTTGTGCCAGTATCTGCAATGATCCCAACCACTGCATTCGAGTGTGGGGAGGGAGCTGGCTTCTTAGTTAGGCCTGCTCCAAAGTCACTCAGAGCCATCCATGCCAGAAACCTGTTACAAACTCAGTTCTAAGAGTTGTCCTGTTTTTTTTATACTGGGGAAAGCGTCACCTTCCAGTTATCTGCATCCGATGGAAAAACAGACAATGTTTGCCAACCAAGCCTGCCCCTCCTTGATGCACTCAGGCAAGGTGGATGATATCCTGAGTTCATAGCAGCAGGGGTTTGGAGTAGGCCCGATTGTGTCTGCGGGGACACACTCGACCCAGGTGCCTTACGACAATAAACTCCTCTTTCCTCTTTCTGCTCCTTCTGATCTCGGGGATGTGAAGGGAGGGTGAAAGCTTTGTAGTGAAATATTAGCGAGAGTTGCCCTGGCAACTGCACAGATGAAGCCCTCTCATTTTCACTGAGGTCCTCCCAGCGTGACTAATACCTCCTGGGCTATAGTTACACCACTCGGAAAGTCCTGAATACATGACCAATCCAACATGGCAAATAAACTCAAGCTCCATTTATACAGCTATGGCTTAATCTGATTATCTCACAGATTGACCGAGGGGAGAAAAACCTACAGAGTTTCCACTTTGCAACCACTTGGTTTACTTTCATCCTGGATGCCTCAATAATTCATGTTAATATTTTACATTCTAGATTTCCTAGTCATTAAAAAAAAAAGAAGACAAAGGAGAAGGCTGCCTAACAGCTGAGCGCAAACTGCGTCATCTGTTAAAATGCATTTGACAACATTTTCTTAACCCTATTAACCACATCAGTGAATGCAACAGGTGGGAAATGCTGAGGGCCCTTATATAATGCAAAGCAAAGGGCTTCCCATGTGCAGGTCCCACCTGGGCCTCCACAGCAAAATCCAAACTGGGCAACTAAAAAAAATAGCATTGTACAACAGAAAAAGTACAGAATTAGGATACAAGGAAGGCTGTTGGCATAGATTCTATTATGATCTTAAGCAGCCAGGAGATCAAGATGAGTAGCATTACTTAGCTATTCTAATATAAATGGCAATAAATTAACTGATCATAGAATATCAGGGTTGGAAGGGACCTTAGGAGGTCATCTAGTCCAACCCCTACTCAAAGCAGGACCAATCCCCAACTAAATCATCCATGTGTGTGTGTGTGTGTGGTGTGAGACTGCCTGCCCTCTACTGCATGGAATATGAATTGCTTAAGTGTGTGTCATAAGCCCCCTACTGTTTAAGGTTAACAGAGAATAGAAATTGCCTTTCTGCTCAAATGCTGATCAAGTCACCCCTTAATCTTCTCTTTGTTACATACCTATCTGGGGAACACATATTTGATAATGGTCTCTTCAGTATAGCTGACAAAGGTATAACAAGATCCAATGGCTATAAGTTGAAGCTCGACAAATTCAGACTGGAAATAAGGTAGACATTTTTAACAGTAAGGGTAATTAACTATTGGAACAACTTACCAAGGGTTGTGGTGGAGTCTTCATTATTTGCTATTGTAAAATCAAGATTGGATGTTTTTCTAACAGATCTGCACTAGTTCAAACAGGAGTTAATTCAAGGCAGGTCTCTGGCCTGTGTTATACAGGTGGTCAGACTAGCTGATCACATTGTCCCATCTGGCCTTGAATCTGTGAATCTGTAGATGAAAAGGGCTAAGTATTGCTCCAAACTCAAGATCACTCATTATGTTGTGTCCCAATCCCTGCCTCCCACTGCCTGGCCAGACAAGTTCTGTTCCCATTACTCCCCTATAAAGCATAGTTCTCTTTCATCACTGCCAGGATTAAGGATTTATAGATCCCTGAGATAGTGACCCTGTCCCCCAGACTCTCCCCGCTCCAGATCTTGTTTCCAGTGGTGTATGATTTCTACTTAGCACTTCCCTCTGGATGGGGTGCATGGCATAGTTCCCACAAGTATGGGACTACTGGCAACATCAGACATTGGACGTTTATTTTTAACTTCTTGGAAACTCATAACATTATTTCCTTTAAAAAAAGAATTGGCTCATAATTCAAACTCCTCTTTCAGCCCAGATCTCCAGGCTCCAGAGACTTCTGTTTGGATCAGAATAGGGGTTTTTCTAATATTGGGGTCATCAGTGATGGGAAAGAGCTTGGTTTACAAGGCCTCTTGTCTCACAGCGGTCAAGCAAGCTGTGTAAAAGGGTTCTTGGAAATCTAAGGTGGTCTCCATTTTGTGTGTGTGTGTGTGTGTGAACGCGCATTCATATTATCTTCAGGCAAATGCCAGGACATAGTAGCTGCTCTGTTTGGAGCCGGTGCTTTCCAACACACGCAGTCAATTAGAGCTTCAGGCTGGCATAGCTGATAATACAATTTAATATTTGGAACTGCCAACACTGCCATGCCATCTTCCTGTGAGGAGTTAATATGTACTTCCTTCTCCCATTTCCAGAGGCAGATACTTAGATGTGAGTGTCTCAGGAGTATGTCGCAACCGTAGTCCTCCACATCGAAGAGATAATCAGTCAGATTGACCCATTCCCTACTGCAACTCCACTGAAACCCAATGGAGTGCCCCTAAGGATGAGTTTGGCCCTATGGCTTTGAATTAGATATCCTCTTTCGGGGCAATGGTGCAGCCTGGAACTGAAACCAGCATCCATTTTACTGACTGAGCCAGCAGAACGGAGTCCACGCAAATGGCTGTTTGTGCATCAGTGACATCCACCTGCTTTGTGGACATAAGCAAAATGGCACAGCACTGCTAATTGGATGCTCTCTGTCTCTTTAGGGTTGCCTCTCTCAAAACTGGGACATTGCTCTTGACACATACTGAGTAATCAACCCTTGCTTACCTGAAATGAGCCCTGTCGCTAATAAGCAGATGCTATCACATTCCTCGTTGTAGCTAGACACCACATTTCATCTTGGTCCTATCCTCCTACCTAACACCAAGTTTATTTCCAGAAGGACCCTGTCTTCATCTCCAGTGCTAAGTTCCAGGATAAGGATCAGGCTGGGGCAATGCTTGATGGATTTCCTGACACTATGTGGAAAGTCATCACCTCCAGTCATTTGCTTCCTTCCTAGATACCGAGGAATGTGATGCAACATTTACAAGACTGCAGGGTTATCTGCATGACTCCAAGTGCTTCAGGAACAGGTCTTTTTGTAGCTTGGCAAGTAATAAAAGAGGCTGAAGATACCATGGGCAAAGATACTGTGGGTGTTTTTTATATCTTCATCCCAAGCAGAGATGGGGCTGAAGCAGCTCACCAAGTTTGAACCCCCTCAAACTTTGGGAAGCATTCAGATCCTCCTCGGAGCAGCAGGGCTTGGGACCCTCTCTCGTAACAAGTGGTGCTTGCTGAATCCACGCCAGGGGTTCTTGTTCTTGTTGAATCCACACGGTGGCATCGTAATGGAAAGGGACAAGATTCAGCCTGGGATTTTCAAAGCCATCTCCCAGATATGGGTGCCCAGTTCCCATTCATTTTAATAGGGTTGGGTGTCCATATATATCCCTTAGGCAAATCTCAGCCTGTTTTAAGTTTATTTGCTTCAGACTTTGTCATGTGGCTTAATTTAAGAAAGGGGAAATTCAAAGGGGAATGGTCAATCCTTAGTGTCCCTGAGGCCAAAGGACTCTTCCCTCAACCTCCCTGCTATCCTCCCCCCGATGCTGCCAGCAGAGGGGGAAATGAACTGAGCAGGTCTCCCTTTGCAGCCCATTCCCACTACTCTTCAATCCGCAGGTGGGGCAGCTGCGGCGTGATGTGAAGCACGCTCTCATTTCAGGACTGGCATTCTGATCCCTGCCAGCCACGGAGCCGGGAGCCAGACTGGAGAGAGGGATCCCAGGTTTCCAGTTCTCGTGATTTTGTCCTGAGTCTCATGATCATTGTTTTCCTTAAAGTCCCAGCTCCTGGAGTCAAGTGGAGATGTGATGACTTCAGCCTTCATTCTTGAAGAAAAAGTAAGTTTCTAGCCTGCGTGGCTGTGGAGAGCGCTTCAAAATGGGACCCCAGTGCACCCTAAAGCCTGGGGTCCTGGCTGCCGGCCCGGGGCTCTGCAGCCTCCCCTGCAGTCAAGTGGAGATGTGATGACTTCAGCCTTCATTCTTGAAGAAAAAGTAAGTTTCTAGCCTGCGTGGCTGTGGAGAGCGCTTCAAAATGGGACCCCAGTGCACCCTAAAGCCTGGGGTCCTGGCTGCCGGCCCGGGGCTCTGCAGCCTCCCCCAGCTGTGGCCCACTGGCCCCAGCCTGGGGCAGTGAGGGGTGCAGACAGGGTGCAAACGGGCAAGAGCTCAGCACCCCCACCTTAAAAATTGTTCCAGTGCCACTGTGCTGGGATATTTTTAAGTCCTGGTTAGAATGTACGTGCAAGAACGGGAATCAGAATTTCCTGACAGATTTCAAGATTTCAAACAATTTGGCCCAATGCTTTCTTTTCTAATTAAACCTGAAAAGTTCAATGAAAGTGACTTGGATTTGTCTGTATTTCAGTGGATGGGTGTTGAAGATTTCGAAATGCAGCTCATTCAGTTAAAAAGCTCAGAATTGTGGGCATCAAAGTTTGGAGATCTGCGGAGTGCTTTTGAAGCTACGGAGAGAGATCATGGGGCCTCTATTCTGACCTGCTGGACGTCCCTGCCAGTGAAATTTAACTGTCTGAAAAAAAATTGCATTTGCAATGCTTTCAGCATTTGGATCCACATACCTGGGTGAACAGCAATTTTCACACATGAAATCTGTCCTCTGTCCCTCTCAGAGCCAGTTAACAACAGATCACTCAGAAGCCTGTTGGCAACTTAAAGTATCCAAATACGTGCCAGACATTGGAAAACTCAGCAAGGAAAAGCAAGGGCAAGGATCGCACTAAACTGATAAGATCTGCATTTTAATTTAATTTTAAATGAAGCTTCTTAAACATTTTAAAAACCTTATTTACTTTACATACAATAATGGTTTAGTTATATATTATAGATTTATAGAAAGAGACCTTCTAAAAACATTAAAATGTATTACTGGCACATGAACCCTTAAATTAGAATGAATAAATGAAGACTCAGCACGCCACTTCTGAAAGGTTGCCGACCCCTGACCTAGACAGTAGATCAAATAAACCTCAGTCCACATCAGCCTCTCAGATGTACTTTCCACTCTTGGCCGGCACAAAACTGACTGGTTTGTCAGCATCTGGATGAGTTCAGAGATGTTGGGATCTCTCAATTTCAGATGCGGTCCAATGAAATCATCAGCTCTTATGCAAAAAGAATATTTCATAGTGAGTGTGAGATTCGAACCCATATGTATATAGAGATAATGTTTTAAAAAAAATACTGCAGTATTCCACAGGCCTAGCACTAAGCAGTGCAATGTCAGAGCTGTGAGTTGGCGAGTGTAGGGCCATTACTGCAATACAGTTCTCTGAGGGAACACAGCAACAAACACGATCCTGTACATTTTGCATGAACATCAGTGATGTGTTCAGTTGTCTCACCCCTGGGGGATGCAACGTGCTGCTGTCATGTCTGCAGCAGTGCAACCTCAGGCTGTGGTTTCAGCAGATAAAAAAAGACCAGACCTGGCTTGTAGCTGGATGAGCCCTACAAGGAAATCCCACGTGCTCCAGAAGTGGTGTTGATGACTGAGCCAGGAGACACTCTTCCCGGCTATCTGGCTCAAAACCAATGCCCTCCCATAGTGCTGGAGGGCACCGTGTTACCCAAGGTGCAGTTCTTTTGATTAGAAATCAAACCAAGCCACTGGCCATTTGGGGCCAATAGCACTTTTCAAGTATGTCCTGACCCAATAACAGATTGGGTAATTACCTGGGAAAGCCAGACACAGCATGGTGGGATGGCTTACCTGAGCCAGAGGCAAAGCCTAGATTAAAACCCACCTGTTTCTGTCTTCCAGTCTCGTGTCTTATCCATGTAGCTAAAGGCAGGTTGTTGCCAAATGTAACCCTGCCATTTCAAGCTGGTAAATCCTTCTTCACTTCCTCTTCCCACTGTGTGGTGTTGCAAAATGGCTGGTGTGTTGCAGTGCTGGAGGACAGCAACCCCTGTTTATACACTTTGGGATCCTTTGGTGTGAAAGGTGTTATACAAAACCAGGGCAGTGCTGTATGCACGTACGGCTTCCATTATGGTAGCTGGCAGTGCACTGGGACCAGCACTGGAGTTTATTCTTTGATTCTGCTCCTGGGATTTCATCTCTGCCTACCTTAGCCTGCAGTTTCCCTAGCGCCTTTAAGAAAGGTTTATTACCTCGTAGGATATCTCCCCCACGTAACCAAAAAAACCCCAACCCCTTCTTAAAGCCTGAAATGACTGATCTGCCCCTACTTGATGTTGTTACTGCATTTAATTACTGTGCGTGAACATGAAGAATAATATTTACACTTAAAACACCCAGAACTACAGTTGAGCTGTTCGTGGGAGGTTCCCCACCCACATTATAAAAGTTAATTGAAAAGTTGGCAAGGAACAAAAGCTACTTTACCTACTTCAGAGAGGCGGAGTGGGGGAAATAGGTACTTTGGGGATTGGAAGATTAAAATTAAGGATTCATTGTCTAGTAATTTTACAGTAATTAAAGCCATTCACGTCAATGTATGCAGAATTAGATGATGAAAGGAATCCACTCTGGACTGATCCATAACCCGTAACTTTAAGGATTCTGAAGATGAAAGCCATTTGGAAAATTCCTGAGTGATTTTATATATAAAGTGACTGGCATCCTCAACTTCATGCTCTGGGATTTATTTCTTCCCGAGTGAGGTGAAGGTCAGACACGCTGCTCTCCTTCTGGAAGCAGAGAGGGAATGGGTGTGTGCCCATTGGCATTCTTGCCTGGAGCTTTACACTGCAAGGCTGAGGGAGGCATAAAGGAATTTAATTAGTTCCAGCTTGCTTCTATTAAACCGCTTTAGAGGGAGGGACAGGAGAAAGAGTGTAATAAAGGGGGTATGTGATTGGCTTGCTAATAAAGACACATGATCTTTTTCTTTGGACAAGAATGGACTCGACCCAAGATCAGAACTTTGTTCCACTATAAACCTGCCATACACAGCACCACAAGGCTCTGCAGTTAATTTCAATCTGTTGTGTTTTGGGTGTTTACTATGTTTTGCAGGCTTTTCCACATTCTGCAGTAAAGATCAGGTCTTCACCAAACTCTCTCTACTCCACGCACTTGATTGATGCGTAAGAAGAAACATATAGTGATTGTTCCCTATGTGTTGCCCACACTTAGTGCGGTACAGGACCTGAGGAGACATACGCCCTCCCACAAAGGGATGACTAAGACGATGGGGAAAAATAATATTTTGTCTTTACATACCCCTTGTCAGCCAAGGCTCTCAAAGCCCTTCACAGAGGTGGGTATTATCCTCATTTTACATGTGGGGAAACTGAGGCACACAAAGGGTAAGCAACTGGCTCCAAGTTACAGACAGTCAGTGGAAGAGCTGGGAATGAAACCCAGGTCTCCCAACTCACAGCCCTTTAACCCAGAGCCTGTACTGGCTCACAAGACAAAACACTGAGAGAGCATGTGAGGCAGATATATAAGTGCACAGCTGCTTCTTTTTGGGCGGTTGGAACACAGGTAAGCAGAAGCTACCTGAAAGAGAAGAGGGTTGGCTCTCGTTACACTAGGAGAGAAAGGCTGTTCCTAATATAAAGAGCCATACTGAGGAGTGGAATATTTCCAGACTCCAGTGGTTCATCTTGCCCACTATCCTTGTCTCCACCAGTACCAGCTACTTCAGAGGAAGGGTAGAACATGTGTCTTAGGTAAAGGCAGAGGAAACTGAACCTCTCTTGCACATCTGTGTGCTAACAGCCCCCGTTTCCTGGAAAAAAACATCCACAGTAACAAGACCTTGAAAATCTTGGCCATCTTCAATAAGGCAGCATCCTGAAGGGTTGCGAAAGTGAGCTTCCAGTCCAGTTCAGCTGGAGTTTTGCTTAATAGACAGTAGGTTTGGCCTTTCAAAAGCTGAACCTGTTTTATTCAGGCACCAGCAGAGAGAGGAGAGGCAAGATGATGAGTGGGTAGGCTGCTAGCCTGGCATATGGGGAGACAGGATTCAACTCCCTTCTCTGCCACAGACTTCCTTTGTGATCCTGGGCAAGTCATTTAGCCTCTCTGGGCCCCAGTTCCCATCTGTCAAATGGGACTAATAGCCCTGCACTACCTCACCAGGGTGACATGAGCATGAATACAAACACTGTGAGGTGTGTGGTATCTTGGATAGAGAAGATGGGTGAACCCTACTGGGAATCCAAAACATGCCGTTCGGACTGAACCCTGCTCCTGGAATTGCTGGGGTGCAGGCAGCTCATTGAAGAGATTACCCCAGCAGTACCTTTTCCCTGCTGAGTACACAGTGCAGCTTTGCAGGTGGGAAGAAATGCAGAAAGGACAGGACAGCCCAGCATGTGCCGAAGGCATCAGAGAATTAATGGCCCTGCTGTGGAGAGTGAACTCCTGGACAAAAAGAGCTAAGGCCTCACCTGACAAGCAGCACCCTGGAAGCAGTATCACGGACACACGGACATTAAGGGAATTGTTGGGATAGATTCTGGCTGTACAGTTTACATTCCCAGAGAGAGAGCAGGGTGGTCTGGGATACAGCTCGTACTGTTAATGCTGCAATAAAACACCGCAGCCACAGCATACCACGAGCGCCTTCCTACTGAATGAAGCTCAACCTCACCCGTCCGGCTTGTTGCACTATCTGACACGGCTGTTCTGAGCGATTTACCAGGGGTGCTGGAAAAATTACAGGCACAAAGGAAAAGTTGCAGAGGCTGTAATTTTAAGGCCTCTTCCCCGCCCCCGAAGAAAGTAAGTTTCCAACTTTTTTTTCGCAAAGAGCCTTCAGAGTCTGATCCAAGTATGG
Source organism: Lepidochelys kempii (assembly GCF_965140285.1). Lineage (NCBI taxonomy): Eukaryota > Metazoa > Chordata > Testudines > Cheloniidae > Lepidochelys > Lepidochelys kempii. Next base: position 8,357,066 of record NC_136392.1, on the reverse strand, counting down.
CTGCTTGGCTAACCCGGCATAAAGGAAATAGGGTCCAGTTAAACAATTGCAACAGCGAGCCCGAAATGTCCACCTCCCACTATCTCGTTCACATCAAGACAGGCATTGACTCAAAAGGCTATGTGGGATCCTTTAAGTGCTAAGACGAAGCATGGACAAAGCCACTCCACAGGAGCGAAGGCACTTTTACAACTGTGGGCCAAGTTCGACCCTGACTTCTGTGGTGTTGCACGGGCAGTATGTCAGTGCAGATTCGGGCCATTGTTTTGCAGGGAGGACAGTTTTCAGGGAAGAGCTCTTGACCGATTTATTCTTTCCAAGTGGGACTTTCCTGCCTGGCTGTACCTCTGGAATCCCCTAGTAATCGGGACCTGGCACTCACCTCCCCCTCCATCCTGGAGGGTGAACGCATGGCTCTCTTGTTGAGCTGTTGAACAAACTTCCTGGTAATGGGGGCTGTGGAGTGACAAGCCTTGTGAATTAGTGCTGGCGACTCGCCAAATACCTCTGCGCTGCTTGGCCTCTGACATGCCCAGGGTCCAGATGGGAGTTTAGCTCTCCCACTTTACCATCTGCTGTTGCATTAATGGTTAGACATAAACCTACTAATACGGAGCTCAAGCTTTGGAATGTCCCGATCTGGAGGTTTGGGGCAAAACAACAGAATTTGTAAGCATGTCCCCTTTCCCTTCCTCAGATGCTGTTACGATTGTCATATTTGAGGGAAGCCTTTGTCAAATAACGTTTGTCATGTATGTTGTGGGCCGGATTTTCAAAGGTCCCTAGCATCCGCAACTGGCACCAGATTTCCAGGAATGCTCAGCTCTTTTGAAGATCTAGCCCCCTGCCTTCCATCCCAGAGGATGTCACTAACTATGTAACAGATAAAATGTGCCAAGAGTGGCAGTGATTTGGGAAGCCTCAAGATCTGGGTGCCTAGCTTGGGACACCTTAAAAGGGCTGAGCATCCACCCTTTAAAAATCAGCCTCCTTTAAAGCTGTGTCAAGCTGGGCAGCAAAACTCACTGGTTGCTTTTGAAAAATTAAAGGCTGTACAGAGAGCTGGACAGAATGGATCAGACATGGCAGGAATGAAAAGTGGCTGCTTTGTCTATTGCACACACTGATGGCATTCTTTGTGTGTAACAAATTAACTTTACCTGTACGCTGCCTTCTATCAGAGGATCGCAAGCATCTTACAAACCACCCCTAAAGCCTTAATACTCCCTGAGAGGTAGGCAAGGCTCATTGTCCTCAGTTTACAACTGGGGAAACTGAGGCAAAGGGCAGCTGTGTCATTTACATAAGGTACTCCCTTCAAATAATTGCCAGTCCTCTGTGAACGTCTCTGCTGTCTTTACAGTCAGACAATAAGCGAGAAAGGAGATGAACTGTGGAACAGTGCAAGCCACAGGGTATAAAAGGCACCCCACAGCGTTCCTGAGGAATGCAGAAAATCTTTACAATTCTTACCAATATTTTCCCACTCCCCCTGGTGCTCACTAATCTTTATGGAGTTTACATTCCCTATATCATATTTATGACCAGAGATCAGGCGGGGATTAGAACCAGGGTTTGTGAGCTATTCACACAAGGCCTATGCTTATCTGAGCTAACAGAGCCACTCCCCCACTGTGACCACATAACTGCTGTAGCCCAGGCACCCACGCTACCACTTACCATGCACGCTGGAAGTCAGTGCATGGCCCTGCGCTAAAATGCATTTATGTGCTGTCCTTCACGTCACAAGACGCCTCAAACTAAGAGCACCATTAAGAAGATCATTAACCAAGAGCAGTTATGGCAGCAAACATATTTCTATAAGTTCACTTCTCCACCCCTTTCATTCTTCCTGGTACTTAATGTTCTCATTTGCATTGGTGGCTCTGACAGAAGGTTTCTCAGGGTTGTGACCCAAAATTGCGTTGTCAGAATGTTGCCAAGGGTTGTGTCTCAGCTCCGGTCCCTGCTCCAGGTGTTGCGACCTCAGGTTTGGCCCAGCTGCTCCTCCATCATGACAATGGGGGCGACTGGGCCCAATTTGAGTGAGTGGCCCGGCAATCCCACCTGACAGGTCGCACCACCACTCACACAAATGTGGCCCAGCTGCCCCCAGTGAGGAGGGCGGAGCCAAACCTGAGCAGCACTGCAACCCTGGAGGTTACCACGCCCAGAGCAGGGTGCAGAGCCCCGCCAGCCCCATGGGATCAGAGCCACCACTGTGGGATGAGTGTGGGGCAGACTCTGCAGTGCCTCCAGGGCGTCCCATTCCCAAGGGGCAGGGAGGGAGCCGACTCCCCCTCCAGGATCTCCCACTACCCTGGATGCAGGCCCAAAACCTCCATCCCACCTATTTACTGGATTGCAACAGGCCATCCCCCACCCTAGGGGCAGGTCCCAACCCCCTCTTCCTGTGTGTTTTCCCCCTCTTGACCCTCCCCCCGACCTCTCTACTGGGTTGTAACAGGCCATCAACATTTACAAATAGGTCCTGAGCCCCAAAAGTTTGAGAACCACTGTTCTATCATACCCCCTTCTCCTCCTTCCTTGCTGCAGGGTGTGGCGTGCAGTGCCCAGAGAGCCCCAGGCCCCAGTCATCCCTGGCAGGCCTCATTTAGTGAAGCCACAAGGCTGCTCTAACTTACACTTAAGTTCGAAGTGTTCCCCGATTCTTCATTACTCATCCCATCCAGTGATTAACTAACGGCACAATAATCTTAAATCATTTAATCTGGTTTACCTAATCTGCCTCGCAGGTTACACTGGATGCAATATATATTTAGAGGTAGCTATGGTTCAGTGGTGGTGAGATGACACAGTCCAAAATGCCCACTGGGATCCTCCAGGATGAAACATGCGCTCTCAGAGAAATATTACAGCTCCTCTCTCAAATGAGAGAGTCTCATTAACCACAAATACTAAGGGCGATATCCCAAAGGAGGCAATCAGTTCATTTTGGATCCTCTGTTAGGGGGGAAAAAAAAATGCTACCAAGTGAGAAAATGCAGTGCATGCATGACAGTAAACAGAAGCTATAAGGGTACATTCCTGGTAATGTGCAAGAAGCAAAGCAAAGCATTTTGCTGAAGATTAGAGAGAAGAGACCCCAGCACAACTGCCTAGAAAAAGTTGTAAATACATTTAATGTGAACAAAGCAATTGCTGCAGTGAATGTAAAGGAGTTCAGGCGACTTTCTGGAAGAGGAGGGGAATCCAGGATATGGTGAAAAGGCAGGAAGTTGGATTTAAAATTAACCAGTTTATATGGTTAAACTTTCCAGACCAGGGGATCCTGGCCTGATGTCTGTTTGTAAAGCACCCTACAGTGCTGAGAGCAGTATATAAATTATACAGTAACCACAAAAGGTGGGGGTCTGGCTGGTTATATGGCCTTGGCCTGTTCTGAAACTGGTTTATGTTACGTCTTGACCTTGATTTTAAAGAGAATTCTCTCAGTAAATCTACTGTTAACATGACATCAAAGGACTCCTGGAATCCTACCTGCTCCTGATGGACACTGTAAAACATCACACACTGATCCCTCTGTGTTTATTACGTCTTGGATTGTCCCAGCTTGACTCTTCTGGAACAGGGCCATTGAAGAGTAATCTGGTGCCATGGATGAGAGAAGTCTTAAGGAACAGACTTTCTACATGCATGTAGGGGGGCTAAGTTACAGCGTTTTAAGAAGTCAGATGCACAGTTGCCATGACGGTACAATTGATATGGCTGTACTCTCCATGTAGAGCGTCTTTCCAGTGCTTGGAGTCTGCTGGAGGCAGCTACCATTTTGTGAGGCACAATGAATGCAGCATGTTAGAGAGGAGACATGCTCTGTGCTCTCTTATGGAGGCTTTTCTTTTGTTCTTCCTTGCTGCACCACATAACTGCATAAGCCATTCAAACAGTTGGGGTGGTGTATAGAAAAAACACTAATTTTTAAAACATCAGACCCTGTATCTCTGGATTTATCAGACAGTGCTCCTTGGTTTGACGGGGACAGTGTTAAACTAAAATAAAACTGAACAGTCCAATGTCTACTAGGCAAGAGCTGTTTGTTTATAATACAGTCAGCTTCAGGTGTTCTACGGTCTAAAAGCAGTGGGTTAGGATGGCTCGGCCAATCGAATGCTGAGAACAATCAGATTAGCATTAATTGCTCGTGGTGAAGGTATCTACAGTAGGTATATTTCTCAACTATTTCCTGCCATTGGTAACACAGGTCCTGCTCAATCAGTGTTGGGAGCCCCAGTGTAGACAGGCTGCCGTCTTCAACCCCTGCTGCTTTAGATATTAAAGCTGCGGCAATGGAGAAGAGAAAGGGGAACAGAAATTTCCGAGCATGCTTTCTTTTCCAAATTTGCTCCCCCCCCTCCAGGTATAAGCAGCTATTACAGCCCACAAAGCCCTCTCCAGTCCCCCCAAAGGCTATTGTTTCATTTGTAGCAAGAAAGCAATGGGGACAGCTGCAAACAGTTCTCCAGTGTAAAGGTTACAGGTGTGCCCTGATATTCCCCCTCCGCCCCTCCCAGCGCGAGAGCTGATGTCAGCAAAAAAGGCCTCCAGGCCCTCAGGTGACAGACTGATGAATGACTTGCCCCATCAGGGCTGGCAGATCCTTTGCCTGGGGGGCAGCAATGAAAATCACATGCATTTTTGTGCTCTGAAATCACTCCCCCAACCTGGCTGCCACTGATAGCCCTGCAACTCAGGTTTTCCTAATAAACCAGATTGTAAAGACGGGGGTATCAGGAAAGGACACCTCCTCCCGCCCTCGCTTTCGGTGTATCTCCAAGATAAGGTGCATCAGACTCACCATGGAATTTCTTATTTCCCACCCAGATGACTGGCACTTTTCCCAGCTATTTCATGGCAGTATGAGATAGTCGTTCGGGAGAAGGACTAAATTTGTCAAGTAGGAGTAGGAGCCCCTAGAATTAGTCACCGCTACAATCATTTCCTTCAGATCCTGTGCAAAGCTGAGAAAACAGCTTTTCTTTTTGCCTCAAACACACCTCAGAGGACTCAGTCCTGCAGGTTGCTGAGCACCCTCCAGTCCCCAAAAAAGGCAGAGGGAGGGGACAGCACCTGGCACAACTGAGCTGCAAAAGCCCAAGGCCATGTCTATACGTACTATGCTGCTGCAGTGCATGTGGTGACGATGCTCTGTGCCGAGGGAGAGAGTTTTCCAGCCCCTCCGCAAGTGGCAGAAGGTATGTCAGCAGGAGACGCTCTCCTGCTGACATCACGCTGCTCACACAAGGGCGTATGCCAGCATCATTCATGTTGCTCTGAGGGGTGGTTTATTCACCCCCTTGAGTGGCCTAAAGGATGCCGGCATAAACTGCAGCGAAGACATTCCCATACCTCGTGCAGGGCTGAACCATTGAGTCACCTCCCGTCTGAGCCTATTTGTAGATTGTAAAGTACCCTTTGCTTAAAATGAAGGGGGCCTGATCCAGAGCCCACTGATGTCGGCAGGAGTCCTTCCAATAACTTCACAGTGGCTTTTGGCTTCGGCCCAAACAGCTGGTCTGCAGTCATCTTCCATCCTGAAGCCCCTCACGAGCTAAGCACCCCGAGCGTCCCTTTTTGATGAAAAATGGGCAGATATGGCCCAGAGGCACAGAATTACTCTTATTTTAAACCTGAGCAAACCATCTCATAACGGTTGTTCTTCGAGATGTGCTGTTCGCGTCCATTCCAATCAGGTGTGCGCGCACGCCGCGTGCATGGGAGCCGGAAGATTTTCCCCTAGCAGCATCCATCGGGGCGGTCTGGGCACCCCCTGGAGTCGCACCTTCATGGCGCTCCATACAGAGCCCTGCTGACCCGCCACCCCTTCAGTTCCTTCTTGCCGCCTACTCCGACAGAGGGGAAGGAGGGTGGGTATTAGAATGGACATGAACGACACATCTTGAAAAGCAACAGTTACGAGCAGGTGAGTGACCGTTTTTTCTTCTTCGAGTGCTTGTTCATGTCCATTCCAATCAGGTGACGCCCAAGCCCAAGTTCAGGAGGCAGGTTCGGAGTCGTCCACTGTTTGGAGCACTGCTCCTCTGAAGGCTGCATCGTCTCTGGCCTGCTGATTGCATAGTGCATGGTGAAAGTGTGTATGGAGGACCACGTGGCCACTCTGCAGATTTCCTGGGTGGGAACCTGTGCCAGGAATGCCGTTGAAGAGGTCTGAGCCCTGGTGGAATGCGCAGTGATCAAAGGAGCAGGCACCCCTGACAGGCTGTAGCTCTCACGGATGCAGGACGTGATAACTGAATCCATTGAGAAGAGACAGGAAGACCTTTCATTCTGTCTGCCACAGCCACGAATAAGTGCTCCGAGTTTCAGAACTCAGAACAGTTTCGTTCTCTCGCTGTAGAAGACTAGTGCTCTGCAGACATCCAATGAGTGAAGCCTTTGGTCCCTGCCGCTCGAGTGCGACTTAGGACAGAGCACTGGGAGGAAGATGTCCTGTTTGATGTGAAACTGGGAGACAACTTTCGGGAGAAACGCCAGGTGAGGTTTGAGTTGGACCTTGTCCTTATGGAACACTGCGTACCAGGGCTCTTAAGTCAGGGCCTTGAGCTCAGACACCTTCCTGGCTGAAGTTATCATTACCAGAAATGCCACCTTGTATGAGAGATGGAGCAGGGAGCATGTCACCAAAGGTTCAAAGGGCGGTCCCGTGAGTCTGGAAAGGACCAGATTGAGGTCCCAAGTCAGAACTGGCTGCCAGACATGCGGGTATAGCCTGTCGAGCTCTTTAAGGAAAAGACTGACCACAAGGCTGGCGAAGACTGACTGGCCCTCTGCACCTGGATGAAAGGCAGAGACAGTGGTCAAGTGAACCCTTATTGACATGGACAGCCCCTGCTGCTTGAGATGGAGGAGACAGTCTAATATAAGTGGTACAGAGGCGAGCGTTGGGGATAAATGATGCTGCACTGACCAGACTGAAAATCTCTTCCACTTAGCAAGGTAGATAGCCCTGGTGGAGGGCTTTCTACTGCCCAGAAGGACTTGCCTAACTGAGTTTGAGTAGGAGAGCTCCATTGGGTTCAGCCATGGAGCTTCCATGCTGTGAGGTGCAGCGACTCGAGGTTCAGGTGTTGGAGACGGCCATGATCCTGAGTTAGTATGTCCAGGAAGAGCGTCAAGGTGACTGGAGCTATCATGGACTTTTCCAGGAGTGATGTGTACCAGCGCTGGCAGGGCCAGACTCAAGCTATCACTCACCAAAGCTGCTTCCTTCTGAATCTTGAGGAGCACCTTGTGAACGAGCTGGACGGGCGGAAACGTGTATAGGAGATGGCCTCCCCCTGGGAGGAGGAATGCGTCTGCGATGGAGCCCGGGCTGTGATTCAGGAAGGAGCAAAACTGCTCACACTTCCTGTTGCGTTGCGTGGCGAACAGGTCTATCTGGGGAAAACCACACTGACGGAAGGCTGAGTTCGTGATGTCTGGGTGAAGGGACCACTTGTGGCTGTGGAACGACCTGCTGAGATGGTCCACCAGCTCAGTCCATGCTCCAGGGAGGTACGATGCTTGCAGGTGTATCAAGTGCTCTACACGGAAGTCCCACAGCATGAGGGCTTCCTGGCGCAGGGGAGAGGAGGGTCCACCCCCCCCGTTGATATAAAACATCACCGTGGTGGCGTCTGTCATACACATCTCCCTGCTAGGTGTGCTCAGAAAGTCTGGCATGCCAGGCGCACCGCTCTCAGCTCTCTGACATGGACGTGGAGAGCGAGATCTGACTGAGACCAGAGGCCTTGTGTTCTGAGGTCTCCCAAATGTGCCCCCCGCAGCCCAAGTCTGACACATCTGTCACTAGCGAGACGGATGGCTGAGGGTTGGTGAAAGGGACTCCTGCACATACTATCTGGGGGTCGAGCCACCACAGGAGGGAGCTGAGTACCTGGCGAGACAGGGTTACAATCCTGTCCAAACTGTCCTGGGCTGGTCGATATGCGCCAGCCATGATTGAAGAGGTCAAAGTCTGAGTCTGGCATGCTGTACTATGTAGATACAAGTTGCCATGTGTCCTAGAAGTTTCAGGCAGTTCCATGCTGTGGTGGTAGGGAACTGTTTGAGACCTCGAATAGTGTCATCCAGGGCTCGAAATCTCGCTTCGGGAAGGAATGCCCTGGCATGTGTTGAGTCGAGTACCGCCCCTACAAATTCTATCCTCTGAACTGGGGACACCATTGATTTCCCCTCGTTCAGTAGCAGGCCCAGTTCATCGAAAGAAGCTCTTATGAAGGCAACTTGCAGGTCTACTTGAGTCCTGGATTGGCCCTTGATCAGCCTGTACCTGTCACCTGCGCAGGAATGCGGCCACGACTGCCATGCACTTGGTGAATACTCGAGATGCTGCTGACAGGCTGAACGGGAGGACTGTGAACTGGTAGTGGGTGTTGTTTACCACAAACCTAAGGTATTTTCTGTGGGACAGAGTTATTGCTTTGTGAAAGTACGAGGGCAGCATACCAGTCTCCTGGATGCAATGAAGGGATAACCGAAGAGACCATGTGGAATTTGATCTTCTTCAAGAACTTGTTGAGTTCTCCCAGGTCTTGGATGGGCCTGAGCCCACCTTTGGCTTTCGGTATTAGAAAATACTGAGAATAGAAACCATTGTCCTTCTGCTCCTCTTCCACTGCTTATGTACATGGCAGTTTATCTTAAATGCAAGAAACCACCATGCAAGACACTGGAAATAGGATTCAAAAACACAGCTAGTGTAGATCACATCTCTGATCGTGCTTCTTGGGAAAGGGTTTAAATCATTCCAAAACAGAGTGGCAAAGATATTTGAATGTGCTGCCAGTTTTCAGTGAACCCTCACAATAAAAATCCCTCATGTTGTAAGGAGAATGCTAACTGGCTACAATTTTAGCTCATGACTCAAGCAGAATTTTAGAATTACTTTAAAAAATAATAAAATAAGAGGTTTTAATGTCATGGCTGATAAAGTAGAGATAGCACTTTTAGATTAACTAAGTAAAGTTTAAAGTGTTATTGAAAAGAGAAGTTTTCCTATAGAAAACAGCATTCTGTATGCTTAGATAACAGCTGGCGCCATAAGACAAATACAGGACAGAGCAGATTCCCTGGCATTCATGGGTTTTTGTGATGGTTCCAGGAAACAGAAGAGTGTAATGAGACGTCACTTGGGAAGACATCACATTAGGGCACAGATGAAAATTAATTGGGGGAAAAAACCCATTGAGTCAACATCTTGAAGTACTGTATATATAAATACATAATTGTGTACGTTAGTACCTCATCCTGAGCTTTCATGCCTTAGGTATGTGACACGAATAGGAACGGAGAAGGGCTGAACCGTGTGCCAAGTTCTATCAGCTGCTGAGAAAACACAAGTTCTCCTAAATCCCTTCAAGAGCAAGCAAGCTAACGGGAGACATTGTGGCATTTGCTCTGTCCTGCTCAGATACATTGATGACCAAGACACTTGTCTTCTGCAATCAAGTTTTAGACCTGAAATTATAATTTTAAGAACCAGCTAATTTGGATTTTGTTATATAAACTTTTCAGAGCCTGGGAGGTTTTAACTTGAAACAGAGGGCCAGAGGCTCAGCTGGTATAAATGGTGTAGCTCCACTGATTCCAGTTGAGAGACTGGTGAAAACTGGGGATCTGCCCCCTTGTTAGGATATAAACATTCCCCCATCCAGACATTAAAGCCTTTGGTTAGGGCATGAGAACCAGAAGATTACACTGACTGGTCTATTTTTTCCTCTCCAAATGGAGGGAAGCACAATCCAAACAAAATCTCCAGAATAAATAGTGAAAAGGAAGTTAGGTTTTTAGGCCTTTCCATTTTAATACTTTCAATGTATTCCTAGGAATAGGCAAGGAATTTTGCAAAAAATTGTGATTTTTACCTCATTTTACTCTTTAAATGAAAATACAGCACAAAATGGGAAATAATTCCATCACACACGTATCCGTTTTGTTAACTAATAGGGTTGGATTATGTTAACCCAGTGGCAGTGAATAAAGAAAGCTTGCCTTGTTTACTGATTGTCAACGTGGCAAAGGATAGGTCCTATTCAAAGGTCCTTTACTCAGACGGAGGGAGTTTTGCCTGAGTAGGGATTATATGGTCAGGGATTATGTAAAGAGTAGTTATTTTAACAAAGTCCTTTAGAGTCTTGGAAAAACCCTGGTTCTCTGCTTGTTCCAGATGAGTTTGGTCATTTTATAAATGTCACTGCAGTAATAAAGAATGAGACACTTTATAGAGTGAGTTATAGTTATTTCAAACAGTTTTAAACATGCGTAAGAGGCTAAAATCCAAAGAACAACACAGCTTGCATTAGAGGATCTTGGTTACCTCCCACCACTGGAGAAGTTCTATCCCAAGGTTTAAAAATGAGTTTCTGTCCCCACAGGATCCTGGTTTAATCTTTTCAACAATGAATCCGCCTGGCTGGCAGTGGTTGTGAGGATTAGGTATTATGAGACATTTATGAATGGGGACGATTAGTCAGACAGCTACCAGAATGACTTTACATAGGATTATTAGGGCAATATCTAGGAGTGGAGGAAATCAGGAAAAGCCAGATGCCATACACAGTAACATCTTTAACAAAGCAAAACAACCAGCAAGCAAATAATGACCCATCATATTCCATGTAGAACAATGAAGAAATAGATAAACACCACTGTCCTGATTATGCTTTAATAGAACTGTTACAAATAATGGACCTGATTTTTCCTCTCAACGATGCTGCTTTTACAGTATAAGTCCATTGGCTTCAGTGCAGTCCCTCCAGGTTTACACTAGTGTAAGCAAGTGCAGATCAGGCCCATGAAGCAATAAAGAGCATTGTTGCTACTAGAATCACTTCAAGCTTTTTTGGTGGAATTGTACTTGAGCAATAAGCTGTGTAAGAATCTGTACCATACGGTTGCTTTTCTGCATATGCAGTTCCTACAAGCAATTGCAAAAGGGAGGGATAGTGCATTGGGCAACAGTCTCTCAAATAAGCTGTGGCCTATACTGGAAAGAGAGTGTGAGAACCCCAGATCTCAAATAGTTGAAAATGGTGTCCCCCAGATTGGACTGATCTGGACAGGAATTCTTGGGGGTACCTTCATCCCAGGTTAGCTCTGTGACAGTAACTTGTATTCAAACAGAGAGAACACCCCGGGTTGTCTTTGAGAAGGCAGGACTGAAATGATCACAGATGTTGCAAACAGGATGTTCCCACTTGCCTTAGTGCCGAATGCGTGTCACTGCAGCATGAACACACAGGCATGTGAATGGGAATAAAGTGGGTGTACTCCGGCAGCCTCTATCTGTCATCAGCAGAGCAAAGGACCCCTACAATTAAGAGCACAGGATCTGTCTAGTTTTGGCATCGTTCATTCCTAATGGCTGCTGCCACACTGAGTATACAGACGTAGGTGAAATAAAACCTGCACTCAGCATGATATATCATTTTTATGCAAACTGCTGAGAAGAGAGGTATGCTGCACTGGAATGTGACAAAGTGTCACTCCTGTAAATCTTCAAAAGCTTTGGCAGTTGGAATGAGACTGCCCCAGATTGCTTTGCTGTTAGGGTATATTTATTTATTTATTTAAAGTAAAGAAAATAGCTTTGGAGGGTGAACAGTAAAGATAGCCACAGCTCAGATGGCTAAGATGACAAACTCTGGGGTCCTTATCTATTCCTCTTCATCCTGCAAAGCTGGGCCGGCAATCCTGCAAGAACGGCTACGTGTAATATTTTAGCAGATCTGGTCCTGGCCCCAGGAGATCAGAGACGAAAGAACATGGAGAGTGAAAAAGTAACTGATATGAATAAGTTCAGGTCTAAAAATTTGGCAAAGGTTTGTTTGTTTTTTATACAGGCGAAGAGAAGCTCTTATTTTATCCAGGCTCAGTGGGTCTCTACACTATGGGTCGTGCAAAGAGTTGGCCTCCTCCGGATAACGGCAGCCCTCATTTGCATAATACCTGAGCACCTCCCATTACTCACAAATCAGTCTCTTCTCTCTTCGACACCAGCTCCTTCAGACATGGGCCTTGCAAATAATAGGTGGTGGGAGATATTTCAGTCATACCTCAAAATATAATTATCCCCCAGCCTAGAACATTCATCCTAACAGGGTTTCTAGGAGTCTGAGCAAAGGGGCTTTTTAAAATTTAAGTGTGTGTCAGAAGGTCCCACATCCAAGGACAGGATGAAAGTGGGTCCAAAAAAAAAGCATCCCGGGAGCACCGTTGTCATGTGCAAATACAGAAAAAGTATTCCCTAGTCACATGTCCTGTAGCTGTGGGCAGAGTGTCCTGCAAAGAGCCTATTCTCCACTCCCCATGCAGCTAGTTACTCCTTTGACACAGCATTTAGTTAATCATAGATAGGAAGCAAACCAAACCCCTTTGCTGAAGCCCTGCAAGTAGAAGAGATTATTCAGGCACCCTGTGAACACTTCTTGCATTTACTGTGCTCTAATTAGGGCCAAACTCCCCTCTCATTTACTTCCAATTAGAGTTGCACCAGACCAGTGTAACTGAGAGAATAACTTGGCCCTCAGCATACATTACTGGCAGCTGTGTCTTGTCCCACTTCCAGACACATGTACCAGGCCACATTCCCTGGTGAAGGGACAAAGCTGCAGCTCCATTCACTTCAGTGAAGTCGAGCCCCTTATACCGTGAGCTATTAAGGAAAGCTGCAGATACCCAAAGTACTTAGATGGCCCACACTACTGTAACGTCTCATAGCCTTTAATGTAGTCAAATGCCAAGGAAGCGCTATTAGATCCATTTTAGAGATGGGGTGTGGAGTCACAGGGAGAACTGAGCTGCCCAAGGCAACACAAGGTGTCTGTGGCAAAGAAGGGTACTGAACCTGGGACTCCGGAGTCACACTTTGGTACCCTAATCAGTGAACCACCCTTCTTCTGTATGCCTGCTCTAATATATGCCCATGACAGCAGGGGCATGGAGTCCCGCAGATTAAGCGCTATACTAGGAGCCTGGAGGCCTTTATTATTTGTTAAGCACTTACAGTGGGCTCAGTCCTGTACACTCCGAACCCAAAAAGCTTCCAGTCCAGAGGAGACCAAACCAAGCCGAGTTCTTGGGCAAGTCACTGCAGCTCCCTGCACCTCAGTTTTGCCATCTGATGCTTACTCACCTTTGGGATGTGCTTTGAGATGTGCAGATGAAGGGCTCTACGTAAGTGCTACAGACAATTTTATATGATTTTGTTCAGCCATCTTGTCAAATCTCTATTAAAGGCCACCAGCATCAAAACATATCAATGGCTCCTCAGACCCAGGCCAGTTCTTGGCAAGACTTAAAGAAAGGATTTATCATCTTAGTTCAAGCAGCAGGGATTGGAGGAGCAGGTTCTGAACCTCAGCTTGGCTTTACAAATGGCCTCAGGCAACCCAGAGTGGGCTGAATCACCAGCATCCCAAAACCCACAATGGAGATCTATATCAGCACAGGGGCAGAATTCCAAAACAGACAACCGCACTCAAAATCAGTTAATATCATGGGAAAATACAACACCGAGCCCTGTGGGAATAGTGAGCTCATGTCCCTAGCAGGAGGCACAGAACAGATTCATCCCACTTAGAAGTATCTCAAAGGACACCTTCATTTGTACCCAAGATACTTAATTACTGAGGCTGTGAAATGTTTAAGCATTCGTTGACCATAACAATGCAACATATTACACAAATCCTAATCATCAATAAATATGCACTAACCTGTTTAATTAGCCCACAGCACTCCTTCGCAATTGCAACAAGTAGCTAACACCTTTAGATCTTCGAAAGCTTCTATTCTAACCACGTACTCTATTGGAAACATTGGGAGTTGTGAAGTAATCTCTCTCCTGTTGACATGGCCAAAAGGAGACCTTGGAGGGGTGGGTGAGTTCTTAGCACTGGGTATGTGTACTTGACAACACTCAAGTCCCCTGCATGTAGGGGAATCCCTGGGTGAAGTAAGGCTGCCAAAGCTGGTTTTGTATCATCTGGTTCCCTCCTGGTCTATGTAAGCACCTACAGGGCATTCCTGGTCAGGCTGGGGATGGAAGGAAGTGCTCTGCTCTGGCAATCCTAGGTGGGTGTCATGGTCTCTAGCAGAACCCTACAGCTGGGGTGTTGGTGAACACAATGTGAATATTATCATAGGACCCCTTCAAAAATGACGTCCGAGGTGCAGGACCACACTCTAACCCATAGTACTGCCACCCCAAAATGTTTAAAAAAATCATGACTTGAGTCCCAAAAAGTCATCAGATTGGTTTAAGAATCATGAGATTAAACACAAACAAACTCTGGAGCCTTTTTATTTACCTTTTGGGTTTTGAGCTTTAGGGTGCACTCTGATCACGTTTTCAAGCTTTTCTCCACAACTGTGAGGACATGAAACTTACTTTTAAAAAATGGAAGCTGAGAATCTCATATAATCATGGGGCTCCAGGAGCTGGGGCTTAAAAAAAAAAAAGACAAATCCCAAATATCACAAGATGTGTGATAAAATCACGAGCATTGGCACCCCTGGGAGGCTGCTCCCTCTTCCCCTGCTCATCAGTTGAGGCTAAGCCTCCTTGTGAATTAGCTTTTTTTCCCACTACGGATTCACTCTAGTGGTCTCTCACACCAAAATTAAACCCGATTTGGCCATAGGGCCTTTGGCTCCTGGCCAGGACATACATAGCGTTTCTCCTTCATTCACTCTTCCTTTCTCTGTTTCCCTCCCCTCAGGGAGAGCCGTCTGTTTCTTTTTTCTTTTAATTCTAGATTTTAACTGATTACAATCATCTTCTTTCAAGTTGTTACACTGTGGCCTTAGGGATCAGAGAAAAGTACAAATTATTTAAGAGAGCAGGGATGGCTGGGGTGGGGAGGGACATTTTAAGGTGCTTTGTTCGGTTGAGACATGAGAAGCAAGATTAGCCTGGCAAGGACTTGGAAGGTGGGGGAAGAGGGGGAATTGATATTTGGATACAATGGGTAGGGCCCTACCAAATTTATGGTCCATTTTGGTCAATTTCACGGTCATAGGATTAAAAAAATCGTAAATTACACTATTTCAGCTCTTTAAACCTGAAATGTCATGGTGTTGTAATTTTAGGGGTCTTGACCCAAAAAGCAGCTCTGGGCAGGTCACAAGGTTATTGCGGCAGGGGTTGCGGTACGGCGACCCTTACTTCTGCACTGCTGCTGCGGCGGCGCAGCCTTCAGAGCTGGGCGCCCGGCCAACAGCCGCTGCTCTCCGGCCACCCAGCTCTGAAGGCAGCGCAGAGGTAAGGGTGGCAATATCGTGACCCCCTAAAATAACCTTGTGACCCCCCCGAAACTCCCCTTTGGGTCAGGACCCCCAATTTGAGAAATGCTGGTCTCCCCCATGAAATCCGTATAGTATAGGGTAAAAGCACACAAAGGACTAGATTTCACAATCCATGGTGCGTTTTTCATGGCTGTGAATTTGGTAGGGCCCTAACAATAGGAAAGCCCATGATTTTGGGGTCTAGGCTGAGTCCCGGGCAGGTGCCATAGTGCTATCTGAGGAGCTGATAGTGTAAGCGACCCCACGGCAGGGACAGGCTGCGAGGGCTATGGGACACTGGGCCCCTAGATGGCTGGTATGGGGCTGGCCGTACCATACGCTCAGAGGCTGTGCTGTGCGTGCTCCATACATTAGACCCTTCTGCTGCTAGCCCTGAGTGGGGTCCCAGCAATGCTCTCGAGGGGATGACTGACTAACGGTTGCAATTACCCTCAGCAGGGTGGCTTCAAAGGTACTAATCGAAGGGATAAACAAACCTATGGGCAGGCCCAGGCAGAGGCTGTTCCTAAATTACACTGTGCAGTAGGGGGTGGGTGGGTCCTTAATTCTGTGCATTTGTTTCAGTGTTACCAGGGGAGGTGGGTCTTGAATATCACCCTAAAGTGTGTGATGTAATTTATGGGCAGCCCCTGTGAAGGTGGAGCTTTTCAGGCCTAGGGCCAGGGATAAAAACTCTAAGCCACCCCGTCCCCAGAGGCCATAGCATGCCTGCGTGCAGACCCATGGCTAGAGTCCAGTCCCTTTGGCCGCCACCCATCTCCTTCAGGCCAACCCACATGGTCCCCCTATTTGCAGGCCATTCCCAGCTATCACCTTGCTGCAGGAGGCTGCTTCCCAGCCCAATTTTCAGCTTCTCTGTCTCAGTTCCGAAGCTGCCTGGCCTCCACTCCACAGTCATCCCCCAGGCTGCTACCTCCAGCTCCCATAACACCCACCTTGGCAGCTCTTCCCTTCCCGGTACTAGGGATTATGGAGCTCTCTGCTAGTTGGCTGTTAACAGTATCTGGTAAAGAGCCCTTCAGCTGGAGATGGTCCGCACAGGGTCACCAGAGCCAATCCCCCTCACAGCCCCACCTTTGGGAAAGTTGGGCTCTGAAGCTCAGACTTCTCTCTCAAAAGGCCTTGAACCAGAACGAGGTGTCTGAACACAGCCCAGTGCTGGGGAATTTTGGATTCAGATTGAAATCCACCCCTGCACTCCACAACATGGGATAAACAAAGAGCTCCTGGCACACCGAGCTCGGCTGAGATGAAAGACATTTCTGGTGACTAAAGGGAGAGGTGTTACTGTGTACCCACTACAGGGGTTAATGGAGAAGAGGTTACTGTACCCAGAACTATCATCACAGGACTGGCTTCTCCAATCATTTAGGGTATGCCTACATGGCAATAAAACATCCATGGCTGGCCCATGTGAGCTGACTGAAGCTGCAGGGCTATAAAACTGCAGTGTAGATGAGCAGGCTTGGGCTGGTCCCCAAGCTCTGGGACCCTCCCCACTTCCAGGGTCTCAAAGCCCAGGCTGCAGCCTGAGCCCAACCATCTACACTGCCAGAATGCTCCCCATAAATCACAGAGCTTCCTCCTCACGCTTCTAGGAGCCTCTCAGACGAGGCCGTGTTCTGCTTGTTACCAAATCCAGTCAAGTCTCCTTTACATTGTACCTACATTGACATCTAATAAGGCCCGCTGCCCAGCATAAATGAATTGCCCAAAAAACTCAGCCATTTTCCTTGAAAAGCTGGCAAGGGAGGAACTCCTTCCTACCCAGCCACCCTTCAGGAGTTCTGCTCCCGGGGACCCAACAGATCTACTGCCCCAGGATGCCTCATGGGCCCTGTTGGTTTCTGGGAACCGGCCAGTAACCTGTAACCATCCTAACATATTACAGGTGGTCTGACCCCCTATCAAACACCCCCTTCTCAGTCACACCTCCAGCAAGCAGCGGGAATCTCATTGCTGGTGCTATCTCCACTGGACTCTGACTTGTCATTTTCAAATCGCACAACTTCAGGTCCCTGGCTGGATGGCAGGCCCCAGAATACACTGCTAGCAAAAGGCCTTGTCATAAATATAAAGGGAAGGGTAACCACCTTTCTGTATACAGTGCTATAAAATCCCTCCTGGCCAGAAGCAACATCCTGTTACCTTTAAAGGGTTAAGAAGCTCAGCTAACCTGGCTGGCCCCTGACCCAAAGGACCAATAAGGGGACAAGATACTTTCAAATCTTGGGGGGCGGGGCTTTTGTTTGTGCTCTTTCTTTACATGAAGAAAAGGAGTACTTGTGGCACCTTAGAGACTAACCAATTTATTTGAGCATAAGCTTTTGTGAGCTACAGCTCACTTCATCGGATGCATACTGTGGAAAGTGTAGAAGATCTTATTATATACACACAAAGCATGAAAAAATACCTCCTCCCACCCCACTCTCCTGCTGGTAATAGCTTATCCAAAGTGACCACTCTCCTTACAATGTGTATGATAATCAAGGTGGGCCATTTCCAGCACAAATCCAGGGTTTAACAAGAACATCTGGGGGGGGGGGGGGGGATAGGAAAAAACAAGGGCAAATAGGCTACCTTGCATAATGACTAAGCCACTCCCAGTCTCTATTCAAGCCTAAGTTAATTGGATACATTGGATAAATTGGATAAATGTGATATATGCCACACATCCACCAATGTGATATGTGCCATCATGTGCCAGCTATGCCCCTCTGCCATGTACATTGGTCAAACTGGACAGTCTCTACGTAAAAGAACAAATGGACACAAATCAGATGTCAAGAATTATAACATTCATAAACCAGTCAGAGAACACTTCAATCTCTCTGGTCACGCGATTACAGACATGAAAGTCGCTATTTTACAACAAAAAAACTTCAAATCCAGACTCCAGCGAGAAACTGCTGAATTGGAATTCATTTGCAAATTGGATACAATTAACTTAGGCTTGAATAGAGACTGGGAGTGGCTTAGTCATTATGCAAGGTAGCCTATTTCCCCTTGTTTTTTCCTACCTCCCCCCCAGACGTTCTTGTTAAACCCTGGATTTGTGCTGGAAATGGCCCACCTTGATTATCATACACAGTGTAAGGAGAGTGGTCACTTTAGATAAGCTATTACCAGCAGGAGAGTGGGGTGGGAGGAGGTATTTTTTCATGCTTTGTGTGTATATAATAAGATCTTCTACACTTTCCACAGTATGCATCCAATGAAGTGAGCTGTAGCTCACGAAAGCTTATGCTCAAATAAATTGGTTAGTCTCTAAGGTGCCACAAGTCCTCCTTTTCTTTTTGAGAATACAGACTAACACGGCTGTTACTCTGAAACCTTTGTTTACATGGTTGTTCTCTCTTGGGACTGAGAGAGGCCAGACAGAAATCCATCTTCTCCAACCCATCCTAATCCAAGTCTCCAATATTGCAACCAGTATAAGTAAGCCAGGCAAGCCGGATTAGTTTATCTTTTGTTTTATGTGAATTTTCCCTGTGTTAAGAGAGAGGTTTATTCCTGTTTTCTGTAACTTTAAGGTTTTGCCCAGAGAGGGATCCTCTGTTTTGAATCTGAATACCCTGTAAAGTATTTTCCATCCTGATTTTACAGAGATGATTTTTACCTTTCTTTCTTTTTTTTTTTTTTTTAATAAAATCCTTCTTTTAAGAACCTGAATGATTTTTCCATTGTTCCAAGATCCAGGGGTTTGGGTCTTTGATGATTTTGTAACCAAATGGTTAGGATATTATTCTCAAGCCTCCCCAGGAAAGGGTGTGTGTAGGGCTTAGGGGGATATTTTGGGGGAAGATGTCTTCAAGTGGGCTTTTTCCCTGTTCGTTTAGAACGCTTGGTGGTGGCAGCATACTGTTCAAGGACAAGGCAAAGTCTGTACCGTGGGGAAGTTTTTAACCTAAGCTGGTAAGAATAAGCTTAGGGGGTCTTTCATGCAGGTCCCCACATCTGTACCCTAGAGATCAGAGTGGGGAAGGAACCCTGACAGGTCTAGAACCTGTGGCATTTGATAAAAGCCCGGCATAAATAGTCACGCCTGTGAAGACCCCAAGATAAATCTCAGCAGAGGAGGGAAGAAAGATTTGCAGGGGTGGATGGGAGGCAGCTAGAGGAACAGAGTTACTTTTGCAAACCTAAAGGCTTGGGTCCAGCCCAAATAACGTTGAAGCATGCCCCCTCTCTCCCCCAATTGCCTCCAGAGTTGTTCAGCCCATTCCTAATCCCAGGGAACACTTCCTGACCCCCGTACGTTTCCTGGTCCCATGGAGACTGTGGAATGGTCTTCTCCCCACCACTGCTGCTGTGGGGCACGTACTGGGTGATTTATCACATCAGAATATGCCTGGGGAAGGGACTCCCGTGACTAGGGTTTATTAGGGCCAATTAAACAAAACCAACCTTTCCAACAAAGGAGAGGAGATTAAAAAGTGCTGTGATGACTCCGAATGACTCCTTTTCCTTCCTGTCTGTGCCTGCCAGTCCCTCAGGAGCTCCCTGCATTATTAACAGAGACGCCCAATTAGAGCTGCTTGGAAAAAAACAAACCAAAACAATAATCATTTTACAAAACTTGTCTCCCTGTTTTGCAGTGACATTTCACTGCACTGGACATTTTCTGACTAGCTCGGCTGTTAAGCCTTAAAACTAACCTCCATAGGCAGTTGTCCCGAATGGGATTCCAACACTCCATTGAGAGCAGCTGATTTGGCTTTTGTGTTGGTTTAGTTCACGCATTAAGTCTGAGATTTGTTCTTTGAAATCTACTGCGGCTGGAGAGCTCAGATTAAGAAATAGGATGGCCCTGATGTTCAGAATTTCATGCGCATTCATGATGATTGTGTGGCATTTACAATTTACAGGTGGAAGTGCACGTCTCTTGGTGCTTGCATAATTGCCTGCACACTGTTCTAAAAGTCTGGGCCACAGAGTATAAATATTCTACTGGCGTAGGAAACACCTAAAGCGTTCATAAGACAGGTTTCAGAGGACGCAGCTATGGAGATCACTTTAACATCAGCCAGTCTGTAAAGCTGGCTAGCATCCTTCTCCCTCTGTATTCCATGGCTGGGAAACCCAGGGTGCATTCTCCCCATCAGTGGCAGCCAGCCTTGGGCAAGACAGCTGGCATTTTCACTGCATTTGGGACCAGGAGATAACTGGACGAAATAGGAGGGAGGAGAGAACAGTCCCTACAAGCCTCCAAATCTATCATCACAGCAGGGATGGACTGCGGGGGTGATTCCTTGCAGGGGTGGGTGGCGATGTGACAGTCAAACCATGTTCAAAATTGCCTTCTTGACAGGGTTCTGAAAGTCTCCATGAACTCATTCCATCTGTCCTTATATTCCCCTACACCCCAGTCTACTCTCCCAACTAGCTTCCATCACCTCCCAGGGACTCCCCACAATAGGCAGGCTCTCTTTCAGCAGGCAACAATTCCTCTCTCCGATCCCAGCATAGCCTTCCTTGGAAATTTAGCCTACAGCTGTTTCCAGTGCTACAGATCACCGCCCCTCCCCCTCCACTCCAGAAACTAGCCTGCAAGCATGTTTCCATCTTTGCTGCTTTTCTACTTCTACAAAAGTGGAGCATCATCCCTCAAGTCACAGATAGAGAAACCGAGGCACAAATTGGTTAATTGACTTGTCCAAGGACATGCAGCAAGTCAGCAGCACAAGGGGGATTAGGCCTCTGGCCTCTACCCATCTACTGGGCCACATCTCTTCACATCTCACCTCTCTTGTGTACTATTATGCTCCTGCCCCTTTCTGGCTGCAAAAAGGGCTATATCCAGCCATAGCACACCCCCTCTTCTTCCCTTCCCACAGTGTGTTTTGATACCGGGTAGGAAGCTCAGCATATCACAGCGGACTTTGTATTACACGACTCTGGGACCACTTGAAAGGAAGATCGCAGGCTTCGTGTTTATGTAAGCAGCGCAGGCCAGCCTGGTGAGGAGGGTTGCTATCTGACCCACCACTCACCCCGATCTCAGCACCGAGCACATTTTTGTCTGCTTCTTCCTTTCAAAGAGCAATGACTTTTTACAACATTAAACACCCTCCTGCCTCCCAGGTCAATAATTCTTTCCCTTTCATCACAGTTCCCATCAACTCTTCCCTACACCGAAACCCAGGACCCTTCCACTCTTCAATAGCACAGTTGGCTGGTGCTGCAGCATTCCTGTTAGCATGGAGCTGTATAATAGGGGTCGCTGTTTACGGCCCTTCTCCAAATCAGTCTTAAAAAGTGCAAGCTGCCTGCCTGTGCAGAGCAGCCACAGCTATTGCAAACCAGTTCCCGCAGCAAGGAAGGCAGCGAGGAAGCCAGCGACATAGTCTCATACACTTCTGAAAGTTGGGAATGGGTGTCATAATTAGGGTAGCCATGGTGGTCACGGGGCGAACGCCTCTTGGTAGCCTGGTGCCAAAGGAGCCGTCTGCCTTGACATCACATTGGAGGATTAGGTTTGAGCCTCTCTGTGGGGGAGAAGGTCTCATTTTATGGGCTCCTCCAGAATGTCATGTCCTACAGAGTTAATCCCAGCATCCTGCTCTGTGCAATTATCCCAGCAGCCTGCAACATGGTGTTTTCCCAATGCCATATTTTATGGGGTCATTCCATCAACTGGTCCTTGTTCTATGGGGTCATCTGAAAGTCAGGATTTAGAGGGTCTCATCCTGCTCCAGATGTTGGGCTGGGAACAGCAGTATCTCTAGGGGAAAAGAGGAGACAAAACTCAGCTTCAGTAAATGCAAAGCAGGTTCTTCCTTGTGGCTGCTGGACAATGGCACATGTTGTGATTCTCCCTGCCTCTCTAGTTTGCAACCTGACACACTACCTGTTGCTTAGTGTCCCCACACAGGCATCCCTATGTCCTGGCCTGAACATCAGGCTGCTGGAACAGATGGCTGACCACAATACAAGAACCACGAAGATTCATTTTCCTTTCACCTGGCTGAGAGAAGCTGGCTACTATGTTTGCCTTCTTTTCAAACAGTGGAAACACCATGGAGGGAGAGGAATTGTTTAGGGGATTAACACAAGGGTAACAGAGTCATGGGATGAAAACTTTAAGCCGAAGATTTTGCTTGAATATCAGGGAAAGCTTCATAACAAGGCGATCTCTGTGTGCAGAATTAGCCTCCCAAACGAAATGATGGAAGCGACTTTGCTTTGGCCATGTAAACGTGTACTGAACAATGCACAAGAAGAGAGATGGTGGGGAGCAGAACCATCCTGCAGTGGCCAAGGGAAGAGGGTGGGGGAAGATGGACTAGGTCCTTTAATTGGCCCTTCCCATCCCTCACAGGTTTTTTGACAGAAAATCGGGTTCTTGACTAACATTTGTCCATGAAACGTAAGAGTTTAGCCTAAACTAGAAATATTTCCTTTCGTACATGCCTTTGTGGAGCCTCATGGGAGTCGTAGTTCAGTTGCCTCATATCTCCATTCTCTTCTAGGGACTGGGCTCTGCAGCTGAACTTTATCTCCCATGGTGCCCGTAGGATGTGGGACTCAGGATGATACACTACTTCCCCTCAGAGAGGGAGACCATGATGCATCGTGGGAGATGTAGTCTGACCCATAAGCCCACCCTATAGAGAATGGGAGCATGAGGCACCACAGCAGTGGTTTCCAGCTGATGTATTTTGATCTTTGATTTTTCAGTAAAAAAAAAAAAAATCAAAATTTTTCTTGGGGGAAAAAACACCATTTTTCTAGCCAGCTCCCTTATCTGATTCATTTTGTTTTATTCATTAAACTGATTGTTTCCTCCTCCAAGTGCTGCCAAGCAGTAGCTAGGGCATCTGTCAGTACAACATGTCCCACGACTGTTTACAAAGGCAGTGGCAAAGCTTGGAGTCAGCACCCGGCCAAACGATGCAGGAAATGCTGTTTTTTGCAAACCTGAATTGTTGGGAATGGAATGGAAGCCGTTGATCCAAACAAGCAGCTGTGCTTGCCTGAAGGGCTCTGAAGCTACATCTGATGCAGAAATGAATGCTGCGTGACACTGTTTAAATCCGGGGGGATTTATGAGGTTCTCTGATAAAGATTTTATCTCCAGTTGGAATCAGTTACCACCCCCTTTGCTGGAATTTCACTTGGGTTGGTCTGGCTGTTCCCAGCTTTGTTTGCTTCTGGATAGTGTATGGGGTGGCTTTGGTACAGTGTTTTGTAAACATGTGGAGATGGGTCTAATGTTATCTTGTTAATTTATGTTTAAAACGCCACTGAATTGAGAGGGGCTGATAACTCCCTAGCAGGGGCTACTGGTAGGTAGGACCAAGGAAAGAATAAGACATTAGCCTTCTCCCCCACTGCCATCATGAGCAAGAATGCCACTTTAGCCATGGCAGCAGCACCAGTGTAGGCAATCACTCCAGGTAGCCACCACTGGGTGCTCTAGATACTCAAGGTTACATCATATCAAGTCCTTTCCTCTGGGCTTGGTTAGTTGTCAGTCACAGATTTCCAGCATGGGTTCCAGCTATTTTAATATCAACAAAGAAATAAAAGAATTGAAAATAGAGCAAGTGCATATTCCCCATTAGTACAATTAATTCCACATCGGATTTTCAAAATATCAGAGGCACTTCCTCCAGCTGTGTGAATTGTAAATTGACCACAGAAACACAGGCCCTGTCAATTTCAATGGATTGCTCCTAGGGTGACCAGATGTCCCAATTTTATAAGGACCGTCCCGATTTTTGGGTCTTTTTCTTATATAGGCTCCTATTACCCCCTACTCCTGTCCCAGTCTTTCACATTTGCTGTCTGGTCACCCTAGTTGCTCCTTCCAGCACAATTAATTCTGATATGACCTTATATACACCATTAGTTTCTCTTTCATTGCCTATCCCATCTCAGCAAGCAAAAAAAAATCTCGGCTAGAAGGGAAAAAACCACCCAGATTACTTTACGCGTGTGTCCAGCAGTTCAAAGATAGTGTAATCACCAGTAACATCCTGATGGGCATATAATTATTTACCATTCAGTCAATACAAAGGAACAGAATATAAATGGCTAAATAAATGACTCAGGACCCTGGCCATAGCTGGTGAAACTCTGCTGACTTCATGACAGTTACAGAAGAATCAGATTCATCCCAGATTTTGTTTTTATCAATCCATTTCTTGTCCAGATAAGAATCTAAATAACAACAGATCACTCTTATATAGAACTTTCTGACCGCAGATCTCAAAGTGCTTTTCAAAGGAGACAAATATCACGCCGATTTTACAGAACGGGAAACTTCAGCACAGGGAGTCACAATGAAGTGTCCAGGCCCTAAACTGGCCAGGCCAGTTCAGTTCCCTGCCTCTTCAGGATGGCGGTGAGATTTATTTAAAGGGCCAGCATGCCAAGGAACAGCTCTTTAATCAGCAGAAAGTGACAGCACCTTTTAAAGAAGTCAGCCATCAAACTAGACGAAGGCTGGACAATGGAACAAACAAAATGCATTCAGTTAAGTGATACTGTTTGAAGATGACACATTAGCATGTGCAAAAAGAGTTCTACATATCGGTTTATCAGCACTGCTTTAAATTAAAGGTTTCCAGTTGCATTGTCTGTATGTACTGAGACATGATAGTGATGGAACATTGCAAATTACTTCCAACCGACCATTCAGAACTGAGAATTAACCCTTTGAGGTAGGGCTTGTTGCTCATACCAACTATTGGGAAAGTAGCGCACCGGTCTCTGCGGACAGGAATCAAAACCCTGCAACAATGGCGCCTAGCAACACAGCCTAAATCAGGATAAGCCAGGCCCTGCCATAGCCAAGATCAGGTTGTGGTGACTGCCAAGACATCACGGACACACACAAGCACACCTCTCCAGCACCCGACAGTTCTCTAGGACCACTCGGTGGCCAAGATGAATAATGCAAAGCTGAGCACATTTCGGGAGAGAAGAACTGGAAACTCCAAAGGGGCAAAGCTGCTACTGGAAAGTGAATCACCCTCTCCATTACTGACCAGGACTCTGTGCTAGGTGCATCTTTGGGGAATATATTCAATTATTGCCATTCATACCTTTCACCAAGACCAGACAGAAAATATTAAGGTTTTTTGTACTTAACATACACATGCCTGTACTGTTTGCACAGAAATTAGAGAGCAGATGACCTAATTGGGGGGATGCTATTCCAGCTCCCTCCATTGCAGGTCATTCCCTACACTGTGAGCCAAGTCGAGGCTAGCGAACCAAATTTCAACTCACCGTCCTTTTGTGTTGGGGGTGGGGAATTAATCCCCACATGAAATGGACAGGGGACTGGCTCATCCATCCAAACCCACCCCAGTCCCAAGATGCTTCCCCCAAGGTAGCAGAACTCCCTCTGCAGCCTTGCTTCCAAGATCTCAGCAGGCCACTACCCTAGCTGCCTCAGGCTGGAGGCATCACTTGGCACATGCTGGGTTAGGCTTCCCTTTGCTCACAATCAGGAGGGGAGCATGTTGATTTCAGATTCTTGGGGTGGCCCAGGTAGAAACAATTCAAAGCAAGGGGCTTCTCCTGCTCTTATGATGGTGGATTTCTAACATTTTGGAGAGCAAGTACAACAAGGTGAGAGGGGAAATGACCCATCGGAAGACAGTGAAGATAACTGCAGTGTCAGCTTTTTTACGGTCTGTTCATCAGCACAAAGGATCTCTGGGGCTGTACAGTCAGATCTGGCTTCTGTGCAGGGCTGAGTAATCCAGCACAAACGAGCCTATTCTCCTACAATTGCTCAGGGAGTTAGTCATGTGCTTGGGACCCATTAGTCAGAATGGAGTCATGTGTATCAGCCTCCTAGAGAACTAATGCACCACCTTTGCTTGCCCTTCTCCAGGTGTGAGCTGGGGAAGACTGTGAAGGAAGCAGAGAGGAGGAGGAGAATGATTTGCTGCAACTCGCAAGGGCGCGGCTGGATTTATTTTTAAAAGGTCTTTTTATTAAACGATAAAGACACAAATCCCTCTTCTCGCAGCATAAAATATCACATTTCCCAGCTCAAGAAAGAGTCAGGGTTGTCAATCTCCACAAGCGAAGAGCTGTGCCAAATATTAACAGATTTTATGCAAAGCCTCCAGATTCTCACTGTTTTTGCTCCACGCCGTTTGAGCGGCAATAGACTCGTTGCTGCTCACTGAGTGTGTCAACCGCCATATTTTCTAATGGAGGTCGTGCGAAGATCAAGTTTTTGTTTTTGTTTTCAAAACACTGAAACCTTGTTTGCTGTATTTCACAGAAAAGATAAAACTTTACAGCCAGTACAGATATGGCAAAAGCAATCCTGAAAGTACCTGTTAGTGCAGCCCTAGTATTATATCTAGATAAACGACATCAGCGTAACAGTTTCCCCTACTGATAAGGTTTGGGAGATGAAACAAAACCAGGGTTCCTCTTCTAGGACTTGATCCAATGCCTGTTGCAGCTGGTGGAAAGACTCCCATTGAGTTCAATGAGTGTAGGATCAGGCCCTCATACCAGGAGCAGCCACTGTTTCACAGAATCTGGCACATTTCAGCTCTGAGCTTCTGATCAACACATCAAGATTGCAAAATGAAAAGTGAGACTTTTTAAAAAAATCCTCCAGTGGGTTGTAACCCACTTTTCTCTCTACTCAGATGACAGTCTCGGATCTACACCCTGCATTCTTAGACCTAGTCTACACCAGCATTTTCCCTAAAACTTGTCTTAAAAGGGGAAGCAGTGGACTCAGGAGACCTGGCTTCTAGTCCTGACTCTGCTACTAGCTTGCTGGGTGACCGTGGGCACGTCACTGCACCCGTGCCTCAGTTTCATCATTTTACAAATGGAGATATGATATTGACCTCCTTTGTAAATCCCTTTAAGTTCTACTGATGAAAAGCACGAGATGAGAGACCGGTAATATTATTATTAGAATCTCCCACAAGTGCTAGCTAGCAGCGGCAGAAGTGCTAGTGTAGACAAGGCACAGGTGGCAACTGGTATTTTTATCACCATGTCGCATACACCTCTTGAGCAGGGTTAGAGGGCAAAAATCAGCGGAGTCCTGTCTACATTAGAGCTCCCAGATGTTGCCACCACTAGTGGGGGATTTGCAAAAAAGGCTAGTGTAGACAAAGCCTATGAAAAACCCTTCTTCCTCCCCCTAGCCAGCCTCCACCAGCAATATACCTATACCCTGGATATCCAGCTACAAACATACAGAGAGCACAATCACTATTCACAGTCCCAAACTCAGGCCTCCAAATTATCATGGAAGAAGCAGAAAAGTTCCTTTAAACTTGAAGCCAAATAAATAAGACGTCAGCACAAAATGTCCAGAAAGACTAAAGTGCTACCGTGTGTCCTGGAAAACAATATTCAGTTAAAAGAAAAGGAGGACTTGTGGCGCCTTAGAGACTAACCAATTTATTTGAGCATGAGCTTTCGTGAGCTACAGTGAGCTGTAGCTCACGAAAGCTCATGCTCAAATAAATTGGTTAGTCTCTAAGGTGCCACAAGTACTCCTTTTCTTTTTGCGAATACAGACTAACCCGGCTGTTACTCTGAAACCTGTCAATATTCAGTTATAATTCAGTCTCTTCACATTTGCTTGATTTCCTAACAGCCACAATCATCGGATGCCAGAGTGATTAAAAACTGCCATTTCTTTGCAATTTGTCTAAAAACCTCCCGTTGATCTTGATAATAGCCCTCTTATTCAGCTCAGCGCTTATAGTTCCGCTTGGGGATTTAGACAGGGGGAACTCCTGCCTGCTATTAAACAATAGTTTACTTCCTAGCAGGAAATGGGTGTGTAATTGGTTTGCCATTGTTTACTCTTGGCTGATTAGTCCTACATGTAAGTGGGTCGCTTGTTCTCCCTGGGATGCTAAAAGGCAAGCTGTTTCCATCACTAGTGGATTCACTGAATCCTGAATCCCTTAACTTGCCACCCAGATGCGAAGGATGCACATGAACTGGGAATGTTCTCCCCTTAGTGCCCTGGGATTAACCCTGCTGAGAATTACACACATGGAACAGGCAGCTTTCCCAGCTGGCAGAAAGAAAAACAAAAAACACTGCCAGGCCAAGCTCAATGGTTTGGTCCAAATACCTACCTAGGTAGTCAACGACTCCCATTGCCACTGTAGCTGTGGGCCTCAACGTGCACTCAGAAGCTTCACTGAACTATCCCAACGTCCTGAGACTGTTGGAAGTGTCCCAGACACAGCCTCCCTCCTGAGATTCCTGCTGTGTCCTGCTTTCAGCTGGGCCAGAAACGCCAGCAGAACTGCCATATTCTGCACCTCTGCTCCATACCCCAGAGTTGTATCCCTTTCTACGCCTTCGTCCCCCAACCCTACCTCAGCTGCGGCCACTAAAGCTGCAGTATCCTCCTGAATCTGTGCCTCTGACCACAGGACATTTATGGCCATGATCCTGCCAGCAGCTCTTTCACACAAATCACACCGTTGCATACTGGGAGAGTAACAAGCTCCTCGCAAGGAACGAGGTGCATTAAAACGTGAGTGGCTAGCCTCTGCCAAGGCAGAAACATTCTGGCCACAGATACTGAAGTAGCCTCGGTTAACGCAGATGTCTTTAGGATGCCACTGCCAAGTCCTTGTAAGTAACAGCAAAGAATTTCACAACTTGGTGCAATGTAACCATGTAAGGGCAACACTGATCATCTTGTACAGTACAAGTACAGTTCATTCCCTTTCATGGCTCTGTGGGATCTGAACTATTCTTGTCACAAGACAACAGAAGACATTTTACTCTGTTACTGATACTAGAAAGTGCCTTAAGATGTCTCTCTAAAGGGATGCTGTCAAGTACTTAAGGCCCCATATTATGGTTCGGCAGAATAAAATTTTACAGAACTTGATACTAACTAACATCATCCCCAAACGAAAAGATAGTTAGTGAATGGGGTTTGGATTTAAACATCTCTCTGTTGTAGTTACAGAGTTGTTCTAGTGTTTTAAGTTTCACTTTCTGGTTCGGATTAGAAACAAAAGTGAAAATGATTTGTCTGATTTCATCATGGGAGCTGAGGAAATGCACGTACAGAAACCAGCAAACAGCATAAGTAGTGGAGAATAAATGTTAAGAGTTTTCAGGTTTAGTAATTTCAGATATTGAGAGGGAAGGGCAATTTTGAAAGCACGCATTTCAATTAATTGATAGACAGATAGCGGAGAGCCCATGCTGTCTCACATGTACAATTCACAGAGCCATGTGTATAAAGAAGCAGACAATGGGACTTGTTTCCATTAGTCTGTTGCAGTGAGCAACCTTGCTGTTGTTCATGTTCCCCAAAGTTTATGCACAGAGCTGCCCCCCGTCGGGGCCAAGCCACCTCGTTACCCCACCTAGCTGCAAATTCTCACCTCTAGTCAGCCATCACATTCCAACCGCCACAGAACCTTTGGACTCAGTCTGGTTCCCCGAGGGCCCAGCAATGACTGAAGTTGGTGATATTCTCAACAAAAAGGGCTCTCGGCCATGCTTGTAGCTGTTTCCATCACTTTGCACTGACTCAGGTTTCAAGGTAGAGTTGCCAATTTTGGTTGCATGTATTCCTGGAGGTTCATCCCATGACAATCTTTAATTAAAGATTAAGCTTTAATTCCTGGAGACTCCAGGACAATCCTGGAGGATTGGCAACCCTACTTCAAGGCGACAATAACAATCCTGGAAGACTTGTGTTGATGGCAAATGAGGGGTGTGTGGTGTCATGAGGGGCTGTGTGCTTGGGGTTACTGTGCGTGCTAGCTGTGCTGTTTCTGGGTTCTGTTGCACTGGGAGAGCTGTGCAGGTTGCAAATGAGGGGTGTGTGCTATAGTGAGGGGCTGGGAGTGTGCATGCCGATTGTGTTGCTTTGTGTCTAGGGGGGTTGTGCTCGGAGCTTTGTGCAGGTGGCAGTTGGGCCAAGCATTCCACCATTTGTGCAATTGCCCTTATAAAACCAATGAAATTGTTGCATGCAAATAATCTGCAGAGTTGGGGCGATTGGCTGAGTTACCTATGATATCACAATAGTCTAGGACTCTTGGCATGGCACAGATACATGACTTACTGTAGTTGCACACCATACAGCTGTAATTCGTAAAGTTAAAATGACTGAGAACTTAAAAATTGGACAGTAACAGACCATGAAACCCAGCAATGAATCAACATGGTGATATTCTGAACATGCTTGTAGCTGCTTCCATTGCTTCGCACTGGTTGTACGGACATTTTAGGCTTCTAAGTGACACACAGAGTGACATTTCTGGGATTGTACAGATTAATTAAAATATTAATTTTTATCTGCTTTAAAAAGATTACTTATAGGAGACCAAGTCTGTCATGGGCTTTTATGTGCCCAGTTCATTTTCTTGGGGGGGGGGGATCTCTGTAAACATGAGAGATTCTCAGTGGATTAAAATTCATCTCGCTCTTATTAGGTTCAAAAGAAAGTTGTTAATGAAGACTGGGACGGGCCAAGACTAAATCTTTGCTTCAGAGACCGTAATTATCTTTCTGAAGAGTGATTTCTGAAATTGGTCTGCTTGAGTATCTTAAAAAAATATAAAAGGAGTACTTGTGGCACCTTAGAAACTAACCAATTTATTTGAGCATGAGCTTTCGTGAGCTACAGCTCACTTCATCAGATGTATGCCGTGGAAACTGCAGCAGACTTTATATATACACAGAGAATATGAAAAAATACCTCCTCCCACCCCATTGTCCAGCTGGTAATAGCTTATCTAAAGTGATCATCAGGTTGGCCATTTCCAGCACAATGTTGGCCCACCTTAATTATGCACATTGTAGGGAGAATGGTCACTTTGGATGAGCTATTACCAGCAGGATACTGAGTTTGTGTGTGTGGTTTTTGGGAGGGGGGTGAGGGGGTGAGAGAACCTGGATTTGTGCAGGAAATGGCCCAACTTTATTATCATGCACATTGTGTAAAGAGTTGTCACTTTGGATGGGCTATCACCAGCAGGAGAGTGAATTTGTGTGGGAGGGTGGAGGGTGAGAAAACCTGGATTTGTGCTGGAAATGGCCCACCTGATGATCACTTTAGATAAGCTATTACCAGCTGGACAATGGGGTGGGAGGAAGTATTTTTTCATATTCTCTGTGTATATATAAAGTCTGCTGCAGTTTCCACGGCATACATCTGATGAAGTGAGCTGTAGCTCACGAAAGCTCATGCTCAAATAAATTGGTTAGTCTCTAAGGTGCCACAAGTACTCCTTTTCTTTTTGCGAATACAGACTAACACGGCTGTTACTCTGAAACCTGTCATTAAAAAAATATGTAAGCTGAAAGCCTATTTGAGCAATTTCTAACCATTCTAAGGGTGCTTCCAGAGCTCAAGGTTCGTGCTGTGTGCTTTAATACATCCATGCAATAGCATATTCTGGGGATCTTATCACATTTTAGTGAGTTCAAAGGTCATATTGAATATACAGTACATCACTGGGTCCTGTAACGAAACAATCTGCTTTACCTTCCTTAGTACGAGTTCAACTGGAGTCTCTGACTGCTACTATAAATACAAGTAAAAAAAAGTATCCCTCACAACCCCCCCCCCATGCCAATTCAGGCTTTCTAAAAAATACAGATGAGCAGCAAGATATCATGTATATTCTGCCAATGTAGACAATCCTTTACAAACAAAATAACGAGACAAGTTCCTTTCTCTAGATTGCCTGAGAAGAGTCCTAGGCTTCAGTTTCCCACACCCACATGAATCCTCAGCAATCTACAAACACACAAGCAGTCTCAATATACAGCTAGATACTAAATGTAAACAGCAGAACACCCCCAGAGAGCTGCTTATAAAACCTGGGAAAACGGCAAACAAACAGTTTTGAATGGCATGATGTGCAGAATCAACATTCTGAAGCACAAAGGGCGCAAGTCTAAAGGAAACACTTAAAAAAATCCCACACGCTATAAAAAATACATCAAAATCTAACTATGCTGGGAAATGCACAAAACAGAAGGTGACCCACGTAGGATCTGGATGTGTTCCACCTTAATTTCTGGAAATACACTCAGCACAGCAGGAGCCTTAATGGAACCTGAAATAATAATGAAGATGTCGTCTCCCCTTACACACACTGCACTGGTAGAAGATGGGAAACAATGGATATAAAAACACCTATAATGCCAAATATGACAACACCCGGAAATTATAGCAATATCAACCATCAGAGAATGGATGGCAAACAACTCCTATATAACACTTCTCACTGTTGTAACTGACCTATAGTAATAGGATTACTGTTATGCAACACCAGATTGAAAGTTGAGAGAAATTTTGTCCATGGGGTTTTAAACCTTCCACTCAGTAATATAAGAGAACATCTGCAAATGATGGCAGAGCTATTTCTTTCATTTTTTTTCCTTGTTGCTTGGAACAAGCCTTGATGGTAAAGAGCTATTCAACCGCTACACCAGCTTTCGTGCTTACAGCTTCCTATGGGGCTATAGCCAAAGTAAACCAGAGTCCAGAGATCAGATTTTTCAGTACATTTGATATTCACTTTAGGTGGATATTCTTCAGCTGGCACCTATCAAATTTCCCAAGCCCCACACGGATTCCTTGGCCCAATTCACCTTCTAACCCTGTTTCCAGCACTCTAGCTCGAGATTTTAGACATGTGGTATTTGAAAGTAAGTAGGCCACTTTTAATCCCCATTATCCCTCCCCCTTCCTAATTTATCCATATTCTTCATTCCTTTCAGTGGCTACTTTTGTAGTAACCATCTATCTTGGTATAATTCAGTATTTCTCAAACTTGCCAGGTTGGTGACCCCTCATTTGAAGTCAGCATTTTGCAAAAACCCCTTACATTTAAAAGGTTTCAACGATAAATGATCTAATTTCATCTGTATGTTTCATGGGACAGACTGAATATGGATCCTCAAGGGGAAGGGTGTGCAAGTAATGGGGGAGCAAGATTTTCTTTCCTTTAAGATGTAATCAAATTTTCAATGCCTCACAACTCCTTGATTGCTTTTCATAATTCCCCCCCCACTTCCCGGGGTTGAGAAACTGATGCCGTTTATTCACCATGAGGGCTCATGTTATACAAGGCAGGGTATGAAACTTGCTTTTTTAGGAACACTGACGGAAGTATTGGCTACTATTTTGATACTAGCATTACAGATACTAGTGAGCAGGGCCAGAATCTAGGTGGATTTACTTTCTGTTTGGTATTTCATTTCTTTACCATCCTTTGTGGCAATAGCACCTCACAGATAAATACCATACTAAGCCCTTACCCCCCAGATCTTATAAATTAAGATTATCTGGATCAATAGGAGAAAGTAAAGTTGTATCTAATCTTTAAAAAGTGCAGTGCATTAAGGTACATGAGGCTGGAGCAACTTCAGACACCTGAGAACCATGGCTATCTTGTAAGACTGCATTTATCTTCGTGTATAAAGCAGTTTTGCTGTACTTCTATGATTTCAGATTTGCAGAATAACATTAGAAACTAGACTGGAAGTAGGGTTTTGCTGTAGCCTAATACCCCACCCCTCTATCTTGGACCCAAACTGCGAAGTCTGCTTCTATAGCCATCAGATATCTGTACAGTCTGAACCTCAGCCAGCCAATCTCCTTTCACAATGCCAATTTCATCAACTGAGTATTGAGTTTGCATGCTTGCCAGCCATTTGCCATTGAAATAAAACACCTGAGGTATGATAAATAAAACTTGGAAACAATTCTTTCAAAACCTAAAGGCAAGAACAGCTGTGAGCTTCAGGTCAAAAGTGCTATGTGGTGGATATTAGCCAGAGACAGGGAACTGACAGATAACAGAGGCAGTGTCAGCATGTGTATTCTCATTCCAACTGGCTGCACTCCCTATGGGCTCTGTTAGTGAGATAGCTAAAAATAACATGTCAGCAGGTAAAAAAATTAATAGGCCATTAAAGGACCTGTATGCTATGTATTAAAATATTGTTTAGATATTTTAAATGAGTTTCTCAGACAGCATAATGCCCTACTTTTTAACATCTGAGGTCATATGAAAAGTGAAGTTTTCCTGAATATTTTGTCTCTTACAGAGTAATTAATACGGGTAAAGCATGTTAAGAAAATGTAAGCATTTCCTATAAGGACACACGATAAGCTTTCAACAGAAGAGCCAAGAGTATGAGCACATCAGTGGCAGAAACACATACGGCACCAATATTAGCAGAAGAAAGCTGAGCCTAGACTTTAATAGTCTCAGTCAAATTAACCCACAAGGGCATATCCTACATAAGCTTTCCTTCTGAAACACATTTTGATGGCACAGGCAGAATCAAACAATTTCTAAGTGTTTTCAGACTGCTATACCTGCAAAACATTCAACTCTTGATCTATGTTGTAGAAAGTTAAAGCAAGGGTAATACCATGAGCTAAATTTGCAACATATACTAAATTTGGATGAGAAAGTTTTAAGTTAACAAAAATGCAGACCCGAATTTTCAAATGAGGCACAGTTCTATATATTGGGTTATTAAAAGGTTTCATCTCTAGGTCCTCAGAATTAGTCAGTTCTGTAACTTTCCTGCACAAACATTTGAAGATATTTTAGGCAACTTTAAAAAACCCACTAGCATTTACAGTTCTGCACTAAAATAAAACACTGCACATCAAATACATTTAAGCTGTTTATTTTACAACAAAATGTTCCATATCAGAGAGCCTCTTCAGTTAGAAATTCCTGGAAAAGAAAACCAAACAAAATTGTTACAAAATCATAATCTGTTTCAGCAGCTTTAATAAATATTTTTGTGAAACTTCATAAACAGCCTGTAAATCCAGAATACATGTTTTCATCAAGACCTAGAACTTCAGAACCTGGAAAGGAAATCACATTGATAACCTTTGCAAAGATGAAATAAACATACTTACTTGGA
Source organism: Lepidochelys kempii (assembly GCF_965140285.1). NCBI lineage: Eukaryota > Metazoa > Chordata > Testudines > Cheloniidae > Lepidochelys > Lepidochelys kempii. The sequence goes on along the minus strand of NC_136392.1, from coordinate 8,321,822 downwards.
AACAATCCCATCATTTTTTGCCAGACGCAGAATAGAATCATCAGATTCACCCTTAAATAGAAAAAAATGGAGTTCTGAAACACAGTCTATAATCCCTGGTTTCTCATTTTTAAATGTAAAACGAGAGATGTGAGGTGCTCAGTTACTTAACAACATTTCTGGAAGCATCAAAGGTTTCAAGATGTATAAATCTGTTGATGGAATGCTATTTGTGCGAATCAGCTTTTCCAAAAGTATTCAAAATATTCATCAACTTTTTTGCCATCTTGCAGTACCAGAAAGTGTTTTTAACGTCATACATTATGTCACTTGATGCTCAGTGATATATCTTGTTATTACAAACACACAGCATCCTGATAAAAGTGCAGAAAAAGCCGCAGACTGTGTTGGTTTAAAGAAATCTTAAAAGCTGGATTTTTGTGTTGCTTACAAACACCACAGATCCAACACTGCTCTAGAAATTGGTCACTTGGTACACTGGTTGCCACAAAAAAAAAAAAAACAACCCTTCAACTATTTATTTTACTGATTTCATTAGTACAGATTATTGGACAATTTAATTATACATGTTTTAACCAGAAAAAAATATCAGAACAAATAAGTGGAGAAGTTGATTCGGTAATGGAATTTGTTTGTGAAATTCACCTCTCAAATCTAAACAGAATGAATACAAGCTAGGTTTTTGTTTTACATTTAAAACTGATTAAGGTCTCATGAAAGGTACTGGACTGAGAACTTTAGAAACAGAAATCCTCTATCCAGTGAGTAGCACAGGAAGCAACAATACTAACATCCTTACATTCCCCCGACAGTGTGCCTCAGATATCTTCTGGAGGAAGAACAACTTGTGGATAAAGAATAGCAGTGTTTCTATGATGGACTGGCCCTGTACAAACTCCCATTAAAGTCAAGAGTTTTTTTTCCATTTAAAAAGAAGTTGGATGGGGTCCACTGTCTTCGTTCTTTTTACTGAGTCTGCCAAATAGTGTTCCAGATGAGAGGTATGGTTTTTGTGATAGACACACTAATCAACTTAGAGTTGGACTGAGATCACAAACTTTTCACAAAGGCCAAACATGCATCACATGGGGATAAACAGTCCAACCAATCTAAGATGGAGTAAACACATTTCCTAATTTTCAAGAAAATATTCTTACCATCCTACGAATTGCTCCACAAATGGCATAAGTTTTGAACTGGCCATTGACTCTGCCTGTGACCTTGTCAACCTACAATTATAATTAGATCATTTTGATTAAGTAGACATGATGGTAGAGACACAATTCATGTAATGCTTTACCCTCTAAAAAAGATCAAGTTTGCAAACAAGAGGTGTCAAAAGGTAATTGTTTGCAGAGAAATGGATCCAATGGTCAGAATGTCATGAATCACAAAACCTGAACCAAATGTCCACATTAAAAATGAGAGGTTAGTTCCTCCACTTACATAAAAGGTCCATAGAGTCTGATGGATTTAGGATCAGACAACATAATAGGAATACAATAACCAGTAACAAACTGGTGTATTAACAAAGGCCTGGATAGAAGATAAAGTCAAAGTCTCTTTTGGGACACAAGTACATGTCCAATTTAAAAATAAGTTTGTGGATTTAGCTGCCTTAATGACAAGCGGGCTTCTCTGGATTTAGTACCATATCAAATTTGGAAGAATCCGTCTTGTTCTGCAGCCAGATAAATGCACAAGAAAAAGGACACAAATGATCTCACTTTTTCAAGTTGTAGGGAAGCTTTCCAGAAAGAGAATGTTGAGCAGTGTAAGATTAAATCCTGCAGAGACCCTTAAAATAGCACAAGGATTTGTTTTTCATTTCTGCTGATCCCCAATCCTTGAATAATGAAATATGGTAAACAAGAGAATTTTTCTCAACATTTAATGGGAAATAAAATCACTTAAAAACGTTCATATTATGGTGATGTAAAAATAAAGTAATTTGCCCAAATCCACACAGTAAGCAAATTGCAGAGACAAAATTGCAAGACTTCCAATTATCAGTTCCATACTTTAACTACTAAGCCACATTTCCCCCATGAATATTAAAAAATGACAAATCCTGTACAAAGCACAACAGAGGCAGATTTGCCAAAACAAGCTGCCAAGATAAATTACATCCAATGCTCTTGAGATGGTATTAGACGTACTTGGAGATAGAATACAACAATCACACTGAGCACTTCATAAATGTTAGTGAAACTGAAGGCTCTAAATTTCACAAATAGTTAAAATACTCTAATTAGATCTACATCTGTCACGAGTTATCTTACCTCAGAAATATTCATTTGAATGGAAGCATGGTCCTTCGCACCGATTATTCGGTTGCTAGCAGAGCTGAGGAAAGAGGTAATATGAAGTTAAAATAAGAAGCATACCAGGAGGGTATTATACTACTCAAAGCCTATTAAAGGCCTATCCACGGTATGGGTGCAGCTGGGCTAGCAGTTTGATGGTGATAGTCAAGGCATCAGACAGCTCAAAGATCATACAGTTAAAAATAGGCCTGACGCTGGATTTAAACCTGGCTCTTATTTGGCAGTATTGCACTTAGCTAGGGCAGTAAATAATCATAATGTTGGCCTATTTCATTATTTTTAGAATGTATTTAGCGCTATGTTCACTGCATGTAAATGAAGATAACTCTCACACTGGAAATATGTATTCATACCTGCTCTGGAAAGCAACTATAAGAAACTGAAATGTAGCTGCCTAGGATGTCTGAGAGGAATGCTACTTATTTAGTAACACAGCAGTGGTGGTGATGGAATAGAGTCAACTAGCCCTTGCAATAGCATCCAGGTTTATCTGAATTTCTTATTAAAAAAACTTCCCAGTACTTCTGTTTAATTCTTTGCCTATCTTAATCCTAAAACTGTGACTTTTAGACTAAACATTGTGGAATCCAGATACAGTGAGTAATCATGAATTCATGGTAAAAACTCTTAAGAACCCAGAAGGAGCTCAGGAAACCACTACTGTAGGAAATAAACACATACTCACAAATGAGCAGTTAATTTTATAAGTTTTTGCTCCCCCTTGAAGAAGGTCAGAACAAAATGACACAACACCAATCTGGTCACTTGCTAATGCCTATGTGCTTTTGTGAAAGTTAAGTTCTTTTCTCTTAAACAGTGAAGGTAACTAACCACTGGAACACTATCAATTGTCGTGGTGAAATCTTCATCAGTGACAAGTTTTAAGTCAAGATATTCTCTAGTTCAATAAAGGAATTATTTTGGAGAAGTTTTATGGCCTGTTACCCAGGTCAGATTATATGATCACAATGGTCCTTTCTGGCTTTGGAATCTAAGAGGTAGCAGTCATTCAACTAAATTAACCCCTTCATACAATATAGTGAACTGGTGCTTTGGTTAGCAAGTTTCACCCTTCAGGGCATAAACTGATCCTCACACAGCATCATATACCAGTGAGGTTTATTATGGGGATACTGACACTGTTGGATCCAGGAGGCTGCACAAGACTGACCATCTGAGTCAGCCTAGAAAGACCCATGTCCCTATACAACAGCACCAAGGAAAGGCACTCACCATTTACGAGGCACATACAGGTCCACAAATTCCCCAGCGTCGTTCTGCATCTTATTTTTCTATATGCTACCACACAGGGATGTGCAAGAGGAGATACCTAAGGGGACATAAATCACAGGATCATACCCTACCAATCAAGTACTCACATACATGTTCTAACAGCCTAGCCTACTAAGAGCTCTCCAGCTCAGCCTGAGCACACCTCGGTCTATCCATCTTACATTTTATCCTGTAGTATCGGTATGCCTGTCTCATAAGGTCAGTGGCAATAACAAAGCCCCTTGTGAGCTTAATGGAGTCTCTTTCTCCCTTTTTGCAACACATACCACTCCGCTTGCGGTCAAGTCTGCTTTTTGAGCATTTTGCTAGTTTTTGTGGGGATGGATTTTGTGGGCACGTCAGTGTTGTGTGATTCTCCTGGTGGACAGGCCTTTTCAAAAGGGAAGGTTTTGCAGCGTTTCCCAGAGACAAGCAGGCGTATTTGCCTGCTCTAACAACCAGGGCCCCATGACAAGTGCTTCGCCCTCAACCCTCGTGCGCTTCGCCCCGGGCTCGGTGATCTGCGCGGTCCCAGCCCCTCAGCCTCATGCACGGGGGCGGATTCTCTGATGTCACTGGGGCTGGAGCCATTAAATCCCCAACTCCAACCTGGGACCAACGGGCCCAACCCCGGCCCCAGGCACCTCAGCGCCGCACGGGGCCGGGGGGGCAGGCAAAGCCGGGCCGCCCCACGTGGCTGGGCTCGGGACGGGAAGACAAGCCCCCTCCCCCGGCACAAGGGAGACGAACCGGGGCTTTCTCCGCTGACGGCCGGCCCGGACGTGGGACAAGACGGGAGAACCGACCCCGGGCCGAGGCCGCCCCGCCTCACCCCCGGGCCCGAAGACGGGCAGGGAACCCGACGCCGCCGCCCACCGGTATCTCCACAGCCCCCGCGGCCTGCAGCCCCGCCAGCCCGGCCGCCCCTGGCCTCCTACCTCGCCGCCAGCCCAGACCGGAAAGGGCGGGACCCCCCGCCCGGAAGCGACAACACACAGACGGGGAAAGACGCGAGCGCTTCCGGGGCAGCGTCCTTGACGTCAGTGGCGGGGCCCGGCGGGGAGCGCGAGGCGCCGTTAGCTGGAGCCCGCCGGCGGAATCCACCCGCCCCCGCTACCGGGGGGGGGGGGGGGTTAATAAATCTGAACAGAGCTGAGACCTGAGCTGCCGAGACCAGGGGCGGGTAGCCTCGAGCCGTAGGTGGCAGGAACAGCCCCCCCACCCCCAATATCAACAGAGCTGGGCGGGGAAGGCGATTTCCGATTGGCGGGAAATCCCAACATAACAACCCCCCCACCCCCAAATAATAACCCGCCCCCAGAGCGGCACTGTCCGGTCCTGAGACTTCCCCGCTGAAATGCCGGACAAACCCCCACCTGTAACGCCGACAGACCCCGGTTGCCGGCGGGCGGGATCGAACCAGGGACCGCGGGAGCCGAGTGCACGAGCCTCTACAGCACGAGCTAAAAGCCAACAGGTTCTGAGTAAGGCCCGTCCCAGTGCTGTGGAAACATGAACCCCAGGTTGAACTGGCTCCTGCCACGGCCCTGGCGGGTCGGGTCTTCCGCTCCTCGGCCTCAGGTTCTCACCCTAGCACAGCGGCTCTCCCACGCCGTGGCGCGGCGGCCCCCTGCCAACAGCGAACGTCGCTACACGACCCCAGGCCGCGGGGCAAGCCTGAGCCCAAGGGCTTCAGCCCCAGGCAGTGGGCTTTGGCCCGGGCAGTGGGGCTGGGGCTTCGGCCCTGGGCCCCAGAAAGTCTGAGCCAGCCCTGATGACCCCATTCAAATGGGGGTGGTGACCCACTTTGGGGTCCTGCTCCACGGTTTGAGAACTGCTGTCCTAGAACAGAACTGCAGTTGTTTGTCTACAGCCAACATAGTTCAAGGCCCTGTATTAGGACGACATTTACTCCAGCTTGAATGGGAGAGCTCCTGCCACTGCTCCTCCTTCTCCCTCCCTAGTGATTGGGAGAAAGCCTGGAAATGATCTTGAAAATTAGCAGTAGGAAATCAATGGGGATTGTGAGGGCTGAGCACCCCTCTGACTCCAATGATACATTAGTGATTGCTTGCCCTTACCTAACTCTCCCCCACCCCTTTTCATATGGGAAACAGTATCTTAATGGGAGCTGCTTGATAGTGGGACAGCCTTTTAACTAAGCTAAAAACTGTAGCAATGGAAAATAAGAGTGGGGGAAGGCCTTAGTTGGACATGTGCCTGGCTGCATGGTCCAGGGCCAATAGAACAGGACTGGGACTTGTGCACACTTGTTTTAATCCCATTTCCATCAGTAACTTGAGGTATGATCTTGGGAAATCTCAACCTTCTGCCCCTCATTTCCTTTACATCTGTAAAACATACTTTGTAAAGTGCTTTGAGATGCATCGGTATGGATGAAAGTACTCTTGAGTGCTGCACATTTATATGAATGACAAGAATGTCTCAGCTTTCTTGCTGGACAGCATGAATGCCTTAGCTTTTGGCCTTTACTTCAGTGGATAAGAAACAAGAACAATTAAAACGAAGGGGTAGGTGTTCTGAGGCTTGTTCTGTCTGTCCAGTTCCCACACCTATGTTTTTCAGAGAGCATTAGCTACTGTAACTAGCTTTAATCAAGGCAAAAATCCATATGGGATAAAGGAAAAGGGTAGCTTGGAACAACTGCTGCACTCTGCAAATAGTAATGGATGCATCAGAAGTCTAAAGGAAACTGCCTTGTATGCCTCCTCCTCTGTTGGGCTGAAGCATGTCTGGATGCTGGTGATTACTTACTTTGGTGGATTGGGCTGTGATCCTAGAGAAGGCTGCAGTACAGAAATCTCAATTCCTGACACTTTAGGATTAATTTTTTTAAAATGTGAGCTGCTGTTAGGATATAGATATTCAGGCCTGTTTGTAAAGGCCTATACTTTAAGAATTTAGGTGTATTCTTATCTTAGCTAGTTATAGAGGTATAAAAGAAAGAATTAAAATCACTGTCTGCCGGCATAAGGGCCTTTTCTTACTGTGACAGTCTGAGGCCCTGTTCTTAGGCTAAGATCTTTGGTTAAGCAGCAGAGGCAGCCATAAGCTGGGAAGCGTATGGTCACATCCTCACATTCCAAACTAGTCACATTGAAATAAGGTGCTATTGGGCTGTTAGGAATACAATCCTGTCCTGATAATGCCTATCACCTCCAGAGAAAGGGAAGTGTCTAGAAAATTAAAAGAAAACTTAGTTTAATGGCATTCTGTCTGGCAAGAACTTACTTATTCATAGCTGGGATATGAAATCCTCATTTTTGTGTTGTTCTGTTATTGTAGTCCCCATTTCCCTATTGTTTGTATGAATCTCTGTCTGGTTCTGAGATTGTTTTTGTTTGCTGCATAATTAATTTTGCTGGGTGTAAACTAATTAAGGTGGTGGGATATAATTGGTTAAATAATCATGTTACAATATGTTAGGATTGGTTAGTTAAATTTTAGTAAAATGATAGGTTAAGGTATAGCTAAGCAGAACTCAGGTTTTACTAGATAGTCTGAAGTTAATCAGGAAGTAAGGGGTGGGGAATAGGAACAGGGACACAGGTAAGGCTCAGTGGTGTCAGAGCTGGGAAGGGGGATACTAAGGAAGGAAACTGGAATCATGCTTGCTGGAAGTTTACCTCAATAAACATCAAATTATTTGCACCTTTGGACTTCGGGTATTGTTCCTATCTGTTCATGCGAGAAGGACCAGGGAAGTAAGTAGGTAAAGGAATAAATACCCTAACAGCTGTTATTAAAAGTAAGGCATTGAAACAAGTGTCTAGTTTGAATTGATTAGATTTAGAACTTCACTTTGGAGCCATCTGTGGATTGTTTCTTGTTTTAGCAATTGGCGATCAGCTTGCCACTGGCTCGAATTCAGAGGCCATGTCTGTGGAACTAAATTAACATTCTACGTTATCTATAGTGGGTATATAATTATGGCTGCCTTTTATTTAACTTATTCATTTGCTGCATGAGACAAAAGCAGTATTTGAGGCTGCCAGACACGGTAAAAGTTGATTCAAACAGCAATAGCAAAAACCATTATAGACCACACATGACCATTTGATGTCTCTGGATCTGGCCGGGGAATGGCAAAGTGTCTGGACCCCACTTACCATTCCAAGCAAGCACATTATTACTGACCCAAAAAGCTGCCCTCCTGGTTTCGACCTGCTATGCAAACTTTGGACCACTTTCAACTGCATCCAAACAAACCCTGGAAGATGTGGCTACTCAATGCACAAGTGGAAAATCAAAAATTCCCCTTCATGCGACTGGGGTGAGAACATCCAAACCAAACACAACACAGTGCCCCAAATACAGATTCAAAGGTGAATTGGATGATATCCACAATGTCACAGAGGAGGGCTTGAAATTCTTGCCTTATGGACATACAACTGCATCTACAGTATGTTGCTCTGCAGATGCCATATACACGTGAAAGTGAGCAAGCAGTAGTTTAGGAAGCAGTTCAGTTTTGGGAACCAGGGGGAGACACACAGAAACAGCAGTCCTTACTTTAAATAGTAGGGGCATGGACAGGAGACTGGAACAACCTTCCAGGGAGAGTAGTGGGGGTAGAAAACTCAACTGGCTTCAAGACTGAGCTTGATAAGTTTATGGAGAAGATGGTACGATGAGACTGCGTGCAATAGCAGGTCTTTGGCAATCCCTCCATGCGAGGAGGGTGTTTACTGAGGGGGTTCATTGGTGGGTTTTTTTAAGTGTCTGAGGAGCCCAATTCATGCCTTGCAGATTTTCCCACGGAAGTGACAGGTGTAAGAGACAGTTGTTGGCTGAACTCTTGTGCCCTTTCTTTCCTCCTTTGTCGCTTCTCTGTCTCACAAGCACGTCTGTTCTCAAAGTGAGCTGGGGCACCACTGGCAGTCTCTAAGGTGCCACAAGTACTCCTTTTCTTTTTGTGGCACCGCTGTGTTCTGTTCTGCGTGGAGTCCTCCCAGTTTGTACTTTCAGGTGACATATCTCCAATGACCAGTGATCGGACACTAGATATGGAGGACTGCGTTACTACAGAGAATTCTTTCCCAGGTGTCTGGCTGCTGGGTCTTGTCCACATGCTCAGGGGCTAACTGATCACACTGTTTGGGATCAGGAAGGAATTTTTTCCAGGGTCAGATTGGCAGAGACCCAGGGTTTTTTTGCCTTCCTTTTTGGGTCAGTTGCAGGTTGAAATGAGTGTAAATGGTGGATTCTCTGTAACGAAGTCTTTAAATCACAATTTGAGGACTTCGGTAACTCAGCCAGAGATTATGGGTCTATTACAGGAGTGGGTGGGCAAGGTTCTGTGGCCTGCAATGAGCAGGTCAGACTAGATCTGTGATTCTCAACTAGGCGTCCAGGGCACCCTGTGGGGCCGCGAGCAGGTTTCAGGGGGTCCACTAAGCAGGGCCTGCATTAGATTTGCAGGGAGGGGACCCAGGGCAGAAAGCTGAAGCCACATCATCTGGGGCTGAAGCCTAGGGCCCTGACCATTGCCACCCAAGGCTGAAGCTGAAACTTGAGCAACTTAGCAACGTGGCACCCACTGTGCCATGGGCCCTAGGCAGTTGCCCTGCTTGCGACCCTCCAACACTGGCTCTGGCTTTTATATGCAGAAAATAGTTGTTGTAGAACAAGGGGGCCGTGGAGTTTTTACAGGATGTTGGGAGGGCCTCAGAAAGAAAAAGGTTGAGAACCCCTGGACTAGATGATCATGATGGGCCCCTGTGGCCTTAAAGTCTATGAGGTAGTAAGTATCTGCCTTGTTAAATGAATTTGTCCTAGAGCTAAAAATGTATTAAATGAAGCCTGCCATATAATCACATTTCAGTGTGAAATTTTCCTAGGATTGCTGTAACTGAAAGACTAAATTAATTAGACAGCAGTAGTTTCCATGTATGTTTAGTCAGCTTCTCCAGTTTGTGTGGTCCTTTCACACAGTATTTTTTTTTTTTTTTTTTTTTTTAAATAGGGCATTATTGAAAACCCACAGACATGGGATAAGGATTCAGCGGCAAGTGTCGTACATGAAACTATCCTGAATAGTTTTTTTGCAAACTGACTTGGATTGTCTCTTTCTGCCAGGTATTTAGGAGGCGGCAAAGGAAAGGCTCTTACGGCTAGAGTGTTCTTAAAGGAATATTTTCCAGACAAGCCAAAATATGTCAAACTTGACTGGTTACAAAATATGTATCAAAACAAATTTTATTTCACAGCTTCTCAATCCCACAATTTCATCAAAAGATATTAGACAAATTACAAACAAGAGACTTTAATTTAATTTACCAAGACACAAAACTATAACAGCTTACATAAAATGTACAGGCTCCTATCAAGAATCTTTTTGTTGTGCTGAATCTAAGCAGCACCATATTTACATGTGATACATAATTAAACCACACCCCCATATGTAAGAGACCAGCATTTCTCTTTAAAGGAAAAAATGTTTTGTTTTTTATGAAAAAGTGCAACATCTCTCTTAGAATGTTATGTTGGGTCCCATTTTGGTTTAGACATTGATAATGTTGCAGTAATATTTTCTACCACACAGTGGCAGCTTTCCTATAACCAGATAAATATATCACAATAAGGCTTAACTGAATAGAACTCTAAGCCAATTTAGGGAAGAGAATGCTAACTCCTATAAAACATTACACACACACACACACACACACGTATGTACGTCACTGCCTTTGCCAAGAGGATCACTATTTCTGTACAGATAAGTCACAGAAAAAGGAACCCAACATACAAGTTGTAGATGGTTGGTTAAAATGACTATTTGGGATCAATAACCCATCTTCAGACTTGAAACAAGATTTCTATAGTGTTACAGAAGAGTTTTCTTCTATTTCTTATAGGAATTTACACAGTGAACACTATATAATAGACCATTCCCATGATACAATTTTGAGCCATAATATCTAGGACTTTAGCGCTCAGAGCTTTGGATGTGCACATGCAGAGGTTTAAAATGAGCACCTATTACGGTAAAGCCTTAAAACACGGCTCTGAAGAATACATGCTCTAGCTTAGAAAGGTGTCATTTTACATTTTGCTGGTAGAATAAAACCAGCTTGCCCATTTACACACTGACGCAACAACCTGCATCCTTATTCAGGCACAGCTTCCATTCCAATCCAATGTCTGAGGAAGGATTGCAGGATTAGACTTTAATGTTTACATTTCAGTCAGAGCATCTTTTCTCTGTTACATATTAGTTTAAAGCAATTTAACTCCTATAATTAAAAACAGGAGCACAAGTTGTCTGGGAGCATTAAATTTTTAGACATATTTACAGTAACATGACAAATGATATTACATTTTTTTGGACAAATACCCTGTGAAGTTTTACATTTACCACTTCCCCAAACACTTAAGTTCCATATTAAATTTGTCCATACTTAGATAAAGAAAAGGTATTGCCTGATTTGGAGAAATCTGTAGCAGATAGTGGACCATTATTAATTGAGTGCACTGTGTTATTTCTAAAAAAAAAAAAAAAAAGCTAAGTTGGCAAACCACAAGTGTTCGTCTAATACTTTAGTAAATTAGAACTTATAAAACCAGCACTAATTATTCAGTATAGAACATTAGCAAATAACTGAATTTTCTAACCTCTCTTCTGGAAAATAAATTCAACTGGCAAGTTGGATGTTCACTATCTTCCAATTTTAAAAGTTTGTAAAATTCTCCCAGATTAATAAATCATCATGCATGTTAAACTTTACAGAGAAGCAGCGTTATAAAATTCATGTCCTGCGCATTGACCAGAAGGTGCATATTTACTTGCACTAAAGTTGTTGTTAAATAGAAGCTACTAGGTTTAGGACTTGAGTGGTATTACTGCATTTAGATGTATAAAATCCCTTTCAAGTGCTGCTTAAGAGAAAGGCTCTACTAAGTTTGCTTCAATTTCACTGAAGTCAAACTGGCCGTAGATAAAATGTAGTTGAATAGCAAGACGCCAGTTTTATGTTTGTTCTTATTTAGTGGCCACAACAAACACACAAGGAGTTGAAATTTACAGTACTCCATGTATCAGAGACCAGGTAGCCTTTTTACCTCAGGAAGAGGTCTAGTATCTAAGTTAGTCACAAACAAAGAAATTTTGTATTATTTTTGTCCCTTGCAAACACACACACAAACACTTATTTGTATCATAATATTGCTTAGAAAAAAACCCAAGAGCGACTAACTGTATTACTAAAGGTACAACATGTTTCAGAACTGTTTAAACCAAATGTCTGGGCAACAGTGGAAGAAGTTATTTAACCTTTGCATAAACATCAGAGTGCTGCTGAACATTAACCTCTAACTAAATGGCTGATCAAACGTGCAACAAATGCCAGTTTCATGAGGGCCATCACAGTGGCACAATGCTTGGAAGAACTGAGTAAAAAGTAGCAATTTAACAACTGGACATACTTTGTTTCATTGGCTTAGTTTGGAAGCGATAACAGTACTGGCTTGAAACACTTGTGTACAAAGCAGAGAAAGATCACTCATGATAGACATGGTCATGTTTAAAAAGGTGCTTAGTTTCAGACTATAGTAAACAAATCAAAATTATAAATGATAATACGGTGATTCTCTCACATGTAAGTCAATTTCTTATCTCCAATTGAACAATGGACTACAAGCTGCTTTGCTGCAGCTAATGTGTTCAACAAGTGTGATATGTCACGATAGATTTCCGAACACAATCTTCCTTTCCTTTTTTAAAATAAAACCTTTATTCAGGTATTAATAGTTAAAGAAGTTGAACTAGAATAGTTTCAACTTGCTACCTATAGATCTATAGTACAAATCCCCTCTGTAATATTAGTGCAGATATACTGGAACTGTTTTCACTATATGCAAGGCAAATGCAGGTAAAGGATACATTGCTATTTAAATTCAGGATTCACTATTATGCAACATAAGTAACGTAAAAAGTACTGGTACCAGACCAGTCAGTTTTAGGCACATCTTTAAAAAAATAAAGTATGCATTTTATTAATGTAAAAATGCAAGAAAATTCTCAGATATTCTATTTGAAGTTTATGATTTTTTTGAATGGAAATGATGCTCCCTTTAGTTTCAAGGAAGAAAATAAAGGTTGAAACAATCTAAGAGAATAATAGTGTAGCATCCATTGTAGGGAAGAACTGACCATTTCCTAGTAAAACTGAAAAGGAAAATACAGAATAACCAGCAGCCACAAAGGCAGCTATTTTGTGAATCATTTGTGCTTTAATGTCCAAAGGAAAATAAAGTTCAAGACAACCCTTTCTGTACCATCTCCTGATACAGATTTGGTACCTGTATCGTTAATGTACATCTTGACTGTTTAAAAATCATGCTGCAGTCTTCAAACTAGCTGTAGGCATGATCTGATGCACACTGTGACATAGAAAAGGTCAGTGGCAAGTGTCAAATTCAGGAGCAAAGTGTTCAGTAATGCTGTTAATCCCCAGAGCCACTGGTGAGCAGCTGGAATGTAGCTTTGGTTAGGCTTGCTGTGTGAGACGCCTATAATGAGGTAAAACTTGGTTTTCAGGAAGATAGAGGACCAGCTCCAAAGCTACAAGCACGGTAAATTCAAATCCAATGAGATCTCGTCTGTTGAATCTGAATCTTTCTTCTAGTTTCTGCAATGGCATTTTTTGAGAGGGGAGTGGGGAGGGGGAAAAGAGAAGAGGAGAAAATCGGATCAGCAGGATAGCCACTAGATTGTCACAGATCATACCAGCATAAGAAAGAAAAGTAATCATGTTATGGTCTGAGCTGTACATACATACAGAATCAAATATGCAGTTGGCTTCCAAAACTAGAAACAGACCAATTTATGGGTTCAACTCTGGTAACTGGGAACCAAATTACCCAGTTTATGCAAACACACAGGTTTTTGCATGCTGAAAGGGACAAGTCCATAAGCTTTACAGGTGCTGTTTGGAGATCAAATAAAGACAAGCCATTCCCCGCCCAAAACAGGTGCCTGATTTTAGGATGGGAGCCTAAATTTGGATACTCATTTTTGAAAAAGTCTTGGTCTTAGCTCTTAAAATACAAGACCACAATCTTAATAAAAAGGCAGAGCTTATTTATGACAGTGTATGACATAATTCAAACTATACTTACATCAAGAAGGTGTTTAACTTCATGTTTCCTGAGATCACTGCTGATCTTGGCTGCAAGAAGCACACAAGCACCAGCACACAGTTTGCGGTTCTGTTTGTTGAGCTTGCCTTGGAGAACAAGCTTCTCGAAGTAAACATATGCCATTGACACAGTAACTGGCTCTAGATTGCACTCTTCACTCAGGTTCCGCATCTCTCTCTTTAAACTGTGTAGGGACAAAATACCTTTATCACATGAAATGGTTTCTAAAAGACATTAGAAACTCTGCAGCGTGAAGGAATCAAGGATTGGTAAAGGGACTGGAGCCCTGAATTTATGAATCTGTTCATATCTAATCCAGACTAGTTCTCAACAATGTTGTTACCATCTGAAGGCTGTTTGGACAGTGGACAGGCCTGCACAATGCAGAAACGACCCCCTTGATTGCTGGCATTAACTGGCACTTTCAGAGGCCAAGGAGACAACCTCCCGTCTCATGGAGATGGTCCCTCTATATCAGTTTTAAGGCAAATTAGCAGGGCAGTGTGGCAAGCTTGTGGTGCTATTGGTCATGCTGTATCTGTGAAAGATTTCTCTCTAAACATGCAAGAATAGGGAGTAGGAGCTATTGAGGAGAAGAGGGGAACAGGGCTTCAGGGCAGGGTGTCTGCATGCAAATACAATACTAGATTTTTCAAATTTAACATCCTCATCTGTAGTTCTCCACATCCAAGACACTATATATTAAATAAAAACTGATGTAATATCTCTGATTGTAAAGAGCTGCAGTGGTTGTACTAAGAAAATTAAGTCCCTAAGAAAATATTCAGTGTGTAAATGTAAGAATTAATAGCCAAACAGGAAATTGCCACCTTGACAGCTTCATGAAACAGATTAGGGCAGAGAAAATAAGAATTCAAGTCCCAATAAAACTCAGTTCCAAATTTTTTTAGTTAACTGAAAACTCTGTTAAAAGTTACTAAACTGATTTTCAGCAATTTTAAGTGGTGTCTGAATTTCCATAGGGCTCAATCCTGCCAATCCGCCATTCACGGGACTCCTATCGAAATTGATGCTAATGCATAGTCCCACTGAAGTGAATCGGATTAAAGCGCATAAGGGTTTGCAGAGTCAGGGCCTAAATTTGCTATTTACAGAAGACAGTCTTCCCACTGGGAAGTACAGCACTGTATCATCAAAACTACACCCCTATAAAGAGGGGCTACAGTACCCCTCCCTGAAGACAGAAGTTAATGTGTTCATAGGGTATTTCTAAAAATATCTGAAATTATATTTTGAATATCTGTATTTCTTATCACTGTTTCACTAAAAGCTACTATAACATATCACTAGTTCTCTTTAAAGATAATTGCCATGTTGTGACACAGAAAGGTGAAGTTGCCTAGATTTTTTCTTCGTTCTGCAGTTTTCTACAACAATCCAAAACAGGATAGTTTCTTGCTACTCAAATAGAAACAGATAGCCATGTGGTCCCAGATGGAGGCACAGACTGCTTATAGAAAAGATGGAGCACATTGTAGGCTCTGAAGTCCACTTATGTTTTGATCCACAGTTCGCAGAAGGATTGCTGAGTCAGTTGTAATTTGCTAACGTTATGTTAGTACTAAGTTAACAAGGAAGCAGTATTTGTCTGAAAATAACTACTTTTAGGTTGAATTATATGAGGACCATTCCCAGCATCTTAAGTATTTTTGTAATGACTGCCATCCCACAGCCAGCTTAACTTGTAATAAGAGATCATCAGTATTTAATCATATACACTATTAATAGAATTAATACTTAATTCCATACAAGTGTTAGAGGAAGCAGCTTGTACAAGAGGCTTAAAGGCCATTCACTCTCCCCTTTCTGTTCTAAAGTGCTTGTTTCTTACCTTCTAATTTTGCTCAGTGTTAGCTTGATGTGAGGAAACTTCTCTTTAAAAGTTTCATTCATGTCCTTTTTAAGGTCTGAGGGTTTCACATATTCTATTACTGTGGTCTGAAACACAAGAGGCAAATTTTCTATAACATTTGTGGTTTCACCTTCAACAATGCATTATAGGTGCCCTTCAAGCATACCCTCTGTTTGATACAAAGGCAAGACAGACACGTCTTTAATAATATTTTGCACTCGTATAGTGCACACCCAGTGCTTACACAATATTAAAAAAACCTCAGCAATTTGCAAGACAGAATTATCCCCATTTTACAGACTCAAACTGAAACTGGGAGGGTCAGCGACTTGCCCAGTAGATCAGGCTCCCTTTCTAGTATAAGCTTCTCAGAGCCTGACATACAGGCTTCATTAGCTACCCAACGCTTTACCTTCAACAAACAGAGGGCAGCGTGGGGACACTCCTGTGAAGCTGGAACTCAACTGTCAGTGACACCGCTCATCATGAGAAATTCCCCACTAAACTATCACGATAGAGTTGTGCCAGTGACCAGTATGGAATGTTAGACACTGTTGTAGATGCCTGTTACAGGCCACAAAGCCATCCATCTGCTATTAGTCTGTCCACCTCTTCAGAGCATTGTAAAGCTTGTGTATTTAAGAGCCAAGTATTATTTCATGGCCTATATAATGAGAGAGGAAAGAGTTCACTTCTTCCCCAAAGCATTCAGGGTCAATAAATATACGTGAGCAGGGCTATGTGGTCTCATGACAAAGAGGTGCCAGAGAATGAAGTCTGTGCAGGGTAAAGTAAGCCTTCTGGCCTTAAGAGTGGTAACCTGCCGTTACAAACATCAGCATTACATGTGATGCACATAAAGTTAGTGGAGCAGAGTAACTGCTAGACAACCAGTTGAAATAAGGCCATGTCAAGGGAAAGTTGTAGTAATCCCAATCTTACTGCGATGCTTTGAAAAAAATAAAGGAGCCAAAGTGTGGCAAAATGAAGAAATTCTAATTCTAAGACGTGGAGTAGACCATAGCTCCCAAATGACCCAACTACTGTCTTGTTGCTCTGAGTCAGTTTCTCTTGAGGGAAGTGGCAGAGAATCCTACAGCTCCAGCGGACAGCGTTCCTGGGAACAGACATCAAAAATCCTGAAATCAGTTCTCCCTTTTGTTGTTGGATCTACTCTTTGACCTTTATACTGTTTCTCTCTACATAACTAGCGTCCATTGTTTTGCAAGATTTCCATGCTCTAAGAGTGCCTTCTAATTTAATAAAATAGAGTTCACTCCTGGAACAAACGGTCAGGAAGACTAATTGCTTTAATGTGTTAAGCAAAGTAGCTGTGCGTAAACTAATCCCAGAGGCTCATAAAATTAACTTTTTGTAGCTGCTACTGATCAACGGTTATAGGTAACAGACAAAATGTTCTAAATGACTGATATCCAGTCATTTCCACACAGTTCTAATAGACAAGCTTTTGCTGTAACATCTTTAAAATGTGCCTTTGTCCATAATATTGTTTAGGAATAAATTAACTAATTTATGCATGACTGAACATACATTCCTTGCATATTCACTGCAATAGAGTCTATGCTTAACTGGGTCATCACCATCCAATCTCAAACAGAAGTTTAATCTTCCTGAGGACAGAAGATCCTTAGCGCTCTCTGGTAATCTATTACCAATGTAGTGTTTGGCACTGCTCTCTAACTCAGTAGTGCTCAAGTTCAATGCACAACTATGCCTATTTATAGCTTTCCCAATAGGTACTCAAACAGGGCATATTTTATCCAAGGTAGTTCTTTACTGACACTGAGCATCCATGCGCTGAGTACGTATGCACAGAGAGCCTAACAGCTGCTCAGTTAAAATATACCAATTTTTTACCATGTAAGATGCAAAGATGAGGACACGCTTGTGTTTCCCACAGGGCCACTGAGGATCATCCAGGAGATTTGGATTATACTCGGACGACTCACCAGCTTCGTTTACTGGAAGAATGGGAGAAGTAAATACAAAATGAGTTGTAAGATAAACAAAAAAATTAGCTTTAAAGAAAGATTCCTGATGCATTTCTTAAGATTAGAGGCAATCTGCAAATGGGAGGAGAAAATTCATTTAACTACACTATTCAATGCCCCAAATTCTTGGGTCTGCAAACTCAAAAGCTGCAGGTCACCTACTCATGCTCCAGGAGACACTACAGTACATAATATTCTGACCACAAAGACAGTACTTGTAAGGCGGTGACAACAGGAGACAAAAGGCAAGTGCTTTTCTTTTTTTTTAATAGGTTTGCAATTTATTTTTTTGCTGCTTAAAAGTAATGCATTGTATGTGGCATACAGCTGTGAAAAAGCATATAGGATCTACCATGAACCAAGAACTCATCCATAATGCAGACTGAAAAGGAGGATGAGGCACTCACACATTGTTTATAAACATTACGATACCTCATGATCTGAATCGAAAAATACTCAGTCCATAGATATTACAAGGGTTCTAGTGAGAAGAATGAGGAGTGAGAAGACAACCTTATCACCAACTGTCCAAGTCAAAGATTTCAGTGGGATCAGGATCTCTTTTTGCACCTCCCATATTCTGGCTTTAACCAGGGACCTGGCATTTAGCGCAGTCTTGGAGTTGCTTTTTGTTGTACTGTCTTGCAACAACCTCTTAGTGGCTATTACACCAGATGAGCATAGCTGGAGTGCACAATACTCTGGCCACACCCTTTCCCCCTACTTATGCTAGGGCAGAGGCGTGGTAGAAACAGAAGAGAAAAAGAACTCTGCACTATCTAGGAACATGTTACACCACGATTATTCTGCAAAGGCCACTTCCAGAGTGGCATAAAGGGGCTGGAGCACAGGAAAGAATCTGGCTCCATCTCTACATTTAGAAAGAAGGTGAACAGTTGTGTGGGGTAGAGGAGTCAGCTGGATGTTTTCATCATTAGTCCTTACACTGCTGAGTTAAAAGGATGCAGTTATTTTTGCCTACTGGCATTCTGTTGCACCTGGTGTTCTATTGTCATGCTACTTATGCTCCACTGAAGTCAGCAGACTGTCCGAGAACACCTCAGGTACATTAGCAACACAGCAGGTTCCTTCTACCTGGAACATTCAAGCAGCAGAGGTAAAGGCCTGAAAGAAAGTTCCTTTTATAAAAAATGTTATTTATGGGTGTTGCGTAAGGATGCCAGAAATGGCACAGCATTGGAGATTCTAGTTTAGTGGCGGGTGAGAGTAAAGTGGTTACATATGTTGGCCAGAGATACAAAAGTCTATTTTATGTTCTCCCGTTAGAATATTGCTTTCAAGTGTGATTATAATCTGAAAAATGACTAAAAATGATATCCATATCATTCCATATTTATATCTTTCCATGGTTCCAAATGTGCTCTTTTAGCAAGCAGAAAGATGAACACTTCAATAGCCAGTCATGCAGCCTTAAATCTGGATCTGAAAGTTCAGCTGAGTTCTTGTCAGCTCATGCATTACCACACGATAAAAGATTCCGCACTTAGAATCACTCATGCATGAGGCACAACAGAACCCAACTCACTTTCAGAAAGATGTATTGACTCTACAGTATGAACAAGAAGAACACATTTGTTTTGTAAAGCATGTACAGGTAGCAGATCTGTTGAATTAGCTGTGTCACTTTTACACAGTTGCCTTTTTACCACTGAAGCACTGTAAGGTATATTGGTTTCTGGTTTGAACAGCAAGAGCTGGTGGGTTGGGGTGTTTGTTTAATTGCTGAGAAAGGGACACTGGAAACATCTTCTGCAAGTAAGATGTCACTTAAATATCAGCGTTGAATAATTTAAATGCTGCTACTTTAGGGAATCTGATACTCCGGTAATTTGTTTCTCTATTTTGAGCAAAACTGTGACTAGATCTCTTATTCTGTAAGCGTGCAGAAGTTTATTCCCCTCCCTACCTCTGGCACGACCAAAACTTGCACATGTCAAAATTGCAAAAGCACCTCCTCACGGATGGCAGAGACAAAATGAACTTGTTTATACTCTTAAAAAATAAAATCTTTTGGGCAGTCAGTTGGACACATGAAGTCTATGGTATTTAGTCTGAATTTAAGAAAATCACTTATCAGTGTTCCTTTAGGTTAGGCCTTGTCACAATACTGGAAGGGCAGGGAGAGTTCTTTCTTACATTTCCATGTGTTCCAAGTGTTCAAGTAATTCTTCAAAAGAGTTGAGGGGGCGGGGGGGGAAGAAACCTATCTTTTACAAAGCCTAGTGTTGTCTCTCCTGATAGGAAATGTAACTAAACTGATTACTCAGAAACAGGTAATAAAATAGCAATTCCAAAGATCAGTGCTGTTCTGTTGTGCAGCCCTTTATCTCCCCTGAGCTTTTCACTCCTTTTTGCTTAGCTATCTCTAGTCTACTCATTTGATCCTTTCACTGGTCTGTGGCCACAGCTTTAGGGAATGGCCTCCTGAAGAATTCTCAACTTTATCAAATCCTTCCTAAAAGTGCTTTTTGCTGACAGCCTTCAGTTCCTATTGTAATCTAGCCTTGTTCCAGGCAAATGTATTCCTGCCATTTTATAGCATCTTACAAGGAAAAAGGGTATTGCAGTTCTCCTTGCATGCAAACAGTGCAAAGCCATATGGAGTTTTTACCTATTTCTGTTCCTGATGGTATTGTTTTAGCTGTTACAGTTTTATGTCTTGACCCTATAAGACTCCGTGAAGCACTGAATCGACATGGAGGAACAGCACCATGATTATCAATTTTGCGGCCAACAAGGGCATTGGTTGGATACAAGAACTTTGCATAGGACACAACCTAAATAAAGACAACATGCGTTAGTAATTATAGGAGAGGCTGTGAATTACCTCTATATTTAGGCTAACACTTTCCATTCTAAAAAAAATGCTTGGAACTGTTTTTGAGTAGCTTCCATTGTTTGCAGCAGGCCTTGGGAAATTCAACAGGGAGAAAGCCAGGGGCCAGAAAAGTGTTATTTCTTTGTCCCATTAAATTTCATTTAGGTTTGGCACAAATATAAACTGTTGAAGAGTCACTATTTCTCTTCCAACACTTGCACTGTCAGCTGAATTTTGGCAGCATGCCAAATAACTGAACATGAATATTCTAATCTGAGGCTGGGCCCATATCTGCATCAAAGCAGCAGCATCAGTACACTGCTCTGGGAACCCTAGGAGAAGACATCTTCTCTGTCACTGGGGAGAATGAACTGCACAGGGGCCTCCCCACCAGTCTCACCAGACCCAGCATGACGCTTGTGGCCCATCAGTGCCACACGGGGAAGGTAGCTCTTCTCCACCTCCCGGGACACCTCTTATGAAAAGGATCTCGAAGTGCTTTATACACAATAATTAAGCTTCAGCACCTCTGGTGGGATGGACAAGTAAGGCAGGTCACTTAATGTCTACGCCTCATGGTCATATAGTGACAGAGCAGGGAACACCACTTTGAGACCCACCAATCCTCAATTCTCTATTCCACCCGCAGCTCCATTCATTAGCATGGTGGGCTCTACAACAAAAAAAATATTTCCTTACCTTGCCATCAGCTCCAAGCTCCACTCCTTCCAATCCAAGAACCATCTCTGAAGAGACTGAAACACCACCAGAAGGATGTCGCTGTTTCTGCCCTTCCATTTTTAGATCACTGTAAATGAAGACGGATACTGAAGTGTACTACAAGAAACTGCATTACAAGTCTAATTTCCTCTACAGTAAACACTAGACATGCCATAGCACCGACTTTACCACCACTGGAAAAAATTCCACTCTGTCTTCCCATTCCCCCTTTCAAGCAAGCATTAATTTTTAAATACCCTACTCAAAATGTAAGAGATTCACATAACTAGAGAACAATCTAACAGGACAGAAACTGGTTATTTTTAATTCAACTCAGTATTATTATGCTTACTATCATTTAAACTGAGCCATATGTAATCTTTCTTCACAAGTGTACAACCCATACTGCACTAACAAATGTACAAGTTTTGGGTAGCAAACCCAAGCAGCAAATATGTTTTACATTACTAATTTCCCTCCACTATCAGCTTACTTTTCAGTTGCAGTTTACTGACTTGAGCCCTCAGTCATAAAGAACACACTGACCGTAAATAGAGATTTCTAGCAGAACTCTACTTTAATAACAATATTCTACTTTGCCACCTACTACAGTCTAAAAAAAAAAAGTTACTGTATTTTGGTCAAACCATCATCGTCTGACAAAGAAAAGCTGAAAGAAGTGGTACGCTAGTAGCCAGCTATAGAATCCAACTCTTTCAAGTGACCTTGCTGCTTTCCCATCAAGTGAGAGAAACGTTTCCCATTGCCTATTTTTGTAGAAAGTATGTTTGCATACAATACAATTTCCACCACTAAACATCCGTTTCCTTCTTCCATAAGTTATGCACAGGACACAAGTGACAACACAATTGTTTTAGCAAAAGGTGGATTAAAAGTAAATACAATACTTTCTGTAGACTGTGTATGTCAAATGTCCACAGAGCTAACTCAAAGTTCACAAGAGATTCCTACATGGATTTTCCTCTAGTTCTCATCACTTATTATTCCTCATGTGAGTATTTGCAACTGTATTGTGTACATTTTGAACACATTATTACATTTCCAAAATACATTGCATATAGTTTGCCATAAATGGATAGTTTTCAGTTCTTGGCAGTAGGCAAAGTCACAGTGGCATTCAGCATTTAATGTTATTTTCAGGGCTTAAGATCTTTTTCTAAAAAAAAAGAGCATCTTGAAGTATTAATTTTTATGGCTGAGTTACAAATCCCTGAAAACGAGTCAGGAAAGATAGCAGCTGCCTTTACCTCTAGTGGTACATCAGCTCTAAGGGCAAAATAATGAACAGTATGACCAAAATATTTTTTTTAAAAAAAAGCTAATAGAGCACTGAGCACTACCGCAAACCTTCGAAGAGAACCAACTGCAAACAGTGCAATAAGGCAGGCCAGGATGACCAACCCAATGGAGTTATCCAGTTTCTCTTATCAGGACTGGCAAGTTTCCATTTCCTTTAACTTAATAAAGGACTGAAACTTCCCAACTCAAGTTTTTGCTTTTGGTGATAGCTGGCCAAGGGGGTAGCAAATGCTCTTATCACATTATATAAAGGAAAAAAACCATTAAAAAAAAAAAAACCACTGAAAGCCCAAACAAAAGCACAATTGGTGACAAATACCTAGTGCACTCCATCTTTCCCAATTATTTTTTTTTGGCCAAGAAAAGTAAACTCAAGACTCCTGGCTTCAATCTTTTACTATTACTATTAGAGTGGCAGCAAAAGGTGGAAGGAGAGGTAGTTTGACTTTTTGTTTTGAATAAAAAGATTCAAATATTGTGTAAAACCCCTAAAAGTGTAGCATAACTGGTTACCTTGGGGGAAAAAAAAAGTTTCTGTCCTAACACCACCACCCTTATTCATAATGTCAGGTTTTTGCGGCAAGCAAGATGTCTTAGGCCTTGATATTGCAAACATTTAGGCACTTGCTAACCCTGCACACATGAGTAGTCTCATCATAGAATGGTTTCACATACATGAAGTTAAGCATGTGCGTAAGTGTCTCCAGGAACAGGGCCCCATTTCCCTTTTAAATTCCAAAGCATACACTTCATAAGAACATAACAAGAACATAAGAATGGCCATACTGGGTCAGACCAATGGTCCATCTAGCCCAGTATCCTGTCTTCAAACAGAGCCTGGTGACATGCTTCAGAAGGAATGAACAGAACAGGGCAACTTATTTTTTATCCTGTCATCCAGTTCCAGCTTCTAGCAGTCAGAAGTCTAGGAACACCCATAGTACAGGGTTGCATTCCTGACCATCTTGGCTAATAGCCATTGATGGATCTTTTCTCTATGAACTTATCTAATTATTTTTTGAACCCAGCTATACTTCTGGCCTTCAGAACATTCCCTGGCAATGAATTCCACAGGTTGACTGTGTGTTCTGTGAAGAAATATTTCCTTCTGTTTGTTTTAAACCTGCTGCCTATTAATTTCACTGTGTGACCCTTGTTCAGGTATTATGTGAAGGGGTAAATAACACTTTCTTATTCACTTTCTCCACACCATTCTTGATTTCACTGACCTCTATCTTCCCCCCACTTATTTGTCTCTTTCCCCAGCTGAATGGTCTCAGTCTTTTTAATCTCTCCTCACATGGAAGTAGTTCCATACCCCTAATCATTTTGTTGCCCTTCTCTGTACTTTTTTCCAGTTCTAATATATCTTTTTTGAGATGGGACAAACGGAACTCCATGTAGTATTAGCCATGTGGGTGTGCAATGGATCTATATAGTGGCAGTTTGATTGTTTCTGTCTTATCTGTCCCTTTTCTAATGGGTCCTTACATTGTTTGGTTTTTGGACTGCTGCTACACACTGAGCGGATGTTTTCAGAGAACTATACATGATGACTCAAGATCTTTCTTGAGTGGTAGCAGCTAATTTAGACCCCATCATTTTGTATGCATAGGTGTGATGATGTTTTCCAATGTGCACTACTTTAGATTTATCAATACTGAATTTCATCTGCCATTTTGTTGCCCCGTCACCCAGTTTTGTGAGATCCCTTTGTAACTCTTTGCAGTCAGCTTTGGACTTACCTATCTTGAATACTTTTTTTATCACCTATAAACTTTGCTATCTCTCGGTTTACTACTTTTTCCAGATCATTTATGAATATGTTGAACAGCACTAGTCCCTGTATAAATCCTTGGGGGACTCTGCTAGTTACCTCTCCACTGTGAAAACTGACAGTTTATTCCTAACCTTTGTTTCCTATCTTTTAACCAGTTACTGATCCATGAGAGGACACTCCCCCTTATCCCATAACTTCTTACTTTGCTCGAGAGCCTTTGGTGAGGGACCTTGTCAAAGGCTTTCTGAAAGTCCATGTACACTATATCCACTGGATTGTCTGTTGACACCCTCAAATAATTCTAATAGATTGGCGAGGCATGATTTCCCTATACAAAACCAGTGCTGACTCTTCCCCAACACATCATGTTCATCTCTGTGTCTGATAATTCGGTTCTTTAATTTCAACCAGTTTGCCTGATACTGAAGTTTGGCTCACCAGCCCGTAATTGCTACGACTGCGTTTTGACCCTTTTAAAAAACACAAGTAGTTCTGCAATTTCGTATCTGAATTCCTTCAAAACTCTTGGTGAATACATTCTGGTCCTGGTGAATTATTACTGTTTAATATATCAATTTATTCCAAGACCTCCTCTACTGATACCTCAGTCTGGGACAGCTCCTGAGATCTGTCACCTAAAAAGAATGGCTCAAGTGTGGGAGTCTCCCTCACATTCTCTGCAGTGAAGATTGACACAAAGAATTCATTTGGCTTTTCTGCAACAGTCTTGTCTTACTTGAGTGCTCCTTTAGCAGCCTGATCATCCAGTGGCCCCAGTGATTGCTTGGCAGGCTTCCTGCTTCTGATGTACTGAAAACTTTTGCTGTTACTTTGTGTGTCTTTCTCTAGTTGCTCTTCAAATTCCTTTTGGTTTGCCTAATTATACTTTTACACTTGACTACCATGCATGGGCTTCTGGCTGATGAAGAGGGTGGGGGGAATTTTACTGACTCTCTATGGGAAGCCTGGTTGAATATTTTAATTGACATTGAATCAATTTGATTTTTATATTTTACTACTCAATGAGTGCACTGCTATTTTGTGCATGCCTTAAGTCTGATAAGCACATTTAAAATATACCCTGAAATAAAAGAAAATGCATACTAAAATGTGCTATGGTACATTACAGCTACATTCACTTATGAGGCTACCTCATTTAATAAATTAGGCTGTTGTATATGGTAACTGACTGGACACTTCAGAGCAGTGCAGATATGTCAAGTTAAAAGTAGAGACTCACCTGATTCGTAAGCTCTCCCCATATGGCAGGATAGAAAAAGCCACACATAAGGTTCGTTTAGCACAGATTAATACTATCCTGAAAGCAGACAAGAAAAGATTAAAGTGAGAACTGAAACAAAAGTTTTCTGCAGCTATAAAACATCAGCCTTGCTAGCAACCCTGTAGTTTCCTATGAAGTGTGCACATACAAAGATTTTTCTTAAATGGCTTCTCTAAAGAACCTAGGATGGTTGTGGAGTTTATACTAAAGAAAGCAACACAAAACCAGAGGGCATTCATATAAGGCTGAGGCCCCACAGGATCAAGGTGTGTAAAGTTCTCAGGAGAGCCAAGAGTGACTCCCATCTTGCAAAAACAACAAGGAGTCCGGTGGCACCTTAAAGACTAACAGATTTATTTGAGCATAAGCTTCCGTGGGTACACACCCTACTTCTTCAGATGTTGCATCTGAAGAAGTGGGGTTTTTACCCACGAAAGCTTATGCTCAAATAAATCTGTTACGGTCTTTAAGGTGCCACCAGACACTTTGTTGTTTTTGTGGATACAGATTAACACAGCTACCCCCTGATACCTGTTCCCATCTTGCAGCTGCTCAGAGTGTTTAGCAGCATGAGTCAGCCACTGTACACGGACTTTTAAAATAGGAAGTTAATTTTGTAAACAATATTTGTAGTCATGCATGCTGAGGTAGTGGTTGCAAGCCTATACTTCAGAACCTATGCTGAGCACCTGCTGTTGTCAGGAAACAATCCATCCTCACATAAAGCATCACACAACAGGCCTTCCTCCCACCCCTGTCAGCCATTAGACATTAATTAAGTAATAGCCAACATGGATTTGTTGAGAACAAATCATGCCAAACCAACCTAATTTCCTCCTTTGACTGGGTTACTGGCCTAGTGGAAGGGAGGAAAGCAGTATGTGAGATATCTCTTGATTTTAATAAGGCCCGCAGTACCACATGACATGCTCTTAAGTCAATTAGGGAAATGTGGTCTAGATGAAATAACTATAAAGTGGGTGCATGACTGGTTAAAAGACCATACTCAAAGAGTCGTTATCAATGGTTCACTGTTGAACTGGTGGGATGTACATAGTGGGGTCCTGCAGGGGTCTGTCTTGGGCCCGGTAATATTCGATATTTTCATGAATGATTTGGATAATGGAGTGGAGGGTATGCTTATAAAATGGGTGGATGACATAGCACTGGATGAGGCTGTAAGCACTTTGGAGGACAAGAATAGAATTCAGGATGGCCTTGACAAATTAGAGAATTGGTACAAAATCAACAGAATTAAATAAAGAATATTACACTTAGGAAGGAAAAAATAATCAAATGTATAGATACAAAGTGGGAAATAAATGGCTAGGTGGAAGTGCTGCTAAAAAGGATCAGGGAGGTATAGTGGATCACAAACTGAATGAGTAAACAGTGTGATGCACTTGTATGAAAGACTAATATTCTGGGGTGTATTAACAGGAGTGTTGTATGTACTACACAGGTGGATATTTTTCCCACTCTGTTTGGCACTGGTGAGGCCTCAGCAGGAGTACGGTGTCCAGTTTGGGCACCACACTGGAAGAAAGATGGGGACAAACTGAAGAGAGTCCATAGGAGAACAACAAAAATGCTCAAAAGGTTTAGAGAAAAGCTGACCTAAAAAACTGGTATGTTTAGTTTTGAGAAAAGATGGCTGATGGGGGACTTAACCACAGCCTTTCAATGTGTTAAGATCTGTTATAAAGAGGACGATGATAAATTGTCCTTTATGTCCCCTAAAGGTATGACAAGAAGTAAAATGGCTTAATTTGCAGCAAGGGAGATTTAGATTAGATATTAGAATTTTTTTTTCTAACTCTAAGGATAGTTAAGCACAGAAATAGGCTTCCAAGGGAGGTTGTGGAATCCCTGTCATTAGAGGTTTTTAAGATGAGGGTTGGACAAAACATTTGTAAGGGTTGGTATAGGTATACTTGGTCCTGCCTCTGTGCAGGGGGCTGGACTAGATGACCTCTTGAGGTCCCTTCCAACTCTACATTTCTATGGTTCTATTGATAGGGGATACTTGGCTCCTACATAAATCACTTTTCCACCCCCCAGTTCTCATAGAGCTTTACAAGAAGTGGGTACAGATCATCATCTTCATTTTACTGCCCAGGAACCTCGGACACAGAGAGGTTACGTGACTTGCACAAGCTCATACAACAAACTGATGAAACAGCCAGGAGCACAACTCAGGTCTCCAGACTTCCATTCCATTCCCTACCCCCTGGAGCATACAGCCTCTCTAATTAGCTGGAGCTAAGGACTACAGTCTAGTATTAAATCTATTAAACAGAAGTAAATAGAACCGTTGAGTTTACTCAAATTTCACAAATAAGAACGATCAGATTGTTTTTTGCATTCATTCTCTCCACTTCAAGAGCTGAAGTCACTAAGCTCTTTTCCGATCCAAACAATTCCCAAGTGTCACATTGCTCAACTATCTGAGGGTCCATGTTGGCTTTTACCCTCACATATCTTAGCAGTCAAACTTGTACGGGTACATTTTACACTTAGAAATAGATGTATATAAAATTTTATAAAAATCTTATTCCCCCGTCCAGTATATTTTAGATGATACTGCAGTGTCCAAGAACCAAATCTTTGGATAAACCAGCCTATTTCCTCGACTCCAACATTCCTGTGTGTTAAGCTGTAATTATTTGTGACCCAAATCTGCCAACCTTACTCATGTAAACTGGTGCTTATTCACATATATAGCCCAGCTGAACTCCGAAAGACTACTCACATGAGTTAAGTCCTACTTCATGCAAATAAGGGTGTCAGAGTCAGACCCCAAGTGAATATAAAACATTACCTGCTATTCTTTGTATCATATTGTCTCATATTCTTGATGAAGTGCATCTTCTTCAAGCTTTTGTGTCTTGGAGATCCAGACGTGTGCTTGGTTCTGCAATTAAAAAGAGTTATAAAGTGATCTAAAACAAAGATGTAGATGTTATGATCAGATGGCGGCACTAGCATGCAGGACCTCAGATATTCAGCTTTGAGGAGGGTGGAGGGAGGAGAGGAC
Source organism: Lepidochelys kempii (assembly GCF_965140285.1). Classification (NCBI taxonomy): domain Eukaryota; kingdom Metazoa; phylum Chordata; order Testudines; family Cheloniidae; genus Lepidochelys; species Lepidochelys kempii. Next base: position 8,293,202 of record NC_136392.1, on the reverse strand, counting down.
TTGCATGCAACGAGTTAAGATTAATGCTGCTTTTGAAAAAGTACCTTCGTACACTGGCACATTCCACTATGTCTTCTAAAAATTCTAGAGAGCAGCGCTGGGAGATAAAACGCCTTCTGTAAAAATGTACAACACCATGAAGAGTGAACAATATTAGTTCATGGCCTTTGAGATAGGAAACTGCAACAGAGAGCTATGAAGTCTTAAGATATTGTACTTCTCACAAAAGATAGCTGAAATATTCAAACCTCAGCATCTTTAAACTTCTGAAGAGGCCAAGAAACGTACAGTTCCCAAAGCAACCAGTTTATACTGAGTAAGGGGTTCATCTTTTTAACAAGTTGGTTCTCTTAACAAAGGTGTCATTTGACTAATCAAAATACTTAATATATTCTGTAGAACAGAAAAGCCTGCCTGCAAGTTACCACTCTTCCGGAATCTTTGCAATACAAAGTTTAAAAGACCCAATGAGAGGTGTGGGAAAATCCCTTACCTGGGGTGGGAGGGGGAAAATAAAATTTATCTCATAGCTTGTGTGCTTTTCCTCAATTCAGCAAATAGGACTAGTTACTTTCCCTGTGATATGAGTTTAGATAAACTAAAAAAGCCTTCTTAAACAACAGGTCTGGCTCAATAAAAGCAACAGAAGTACTTTAAGAAAACTATAGAAAGGGCTATTAAAGAGGAAGCTTGGGGTACTTCATGCCCATGTAAAATTCTAAAATGGAAACATGGGGGAAAAAAATCCACAAGAAACTGAGATGGTGTAATGTTAATGGTGTATCACATTAACATGGGGAAAATGGACCTTGCCCAGAGGAATAGATTCCTATTGTCAAACGCTTAGATAATTCATTAACCAGTGAAAATGAAAACGTGATCAAAGATTTTGAAGCTATATACTCCATAAGAATGATGTGTTCAGACCCAAATGGCATTAAGAAGCCACCTCCAAGTAATAGTACTTCACTGTAACTATTAATATTCTACATCTTCTCCCTCTGTCTTAGTAGCCATAAACACCCCATGTACACAGATATTTGAGTTTTTCCTTCTGTTCTTCTTGAGAAGGTGTCCGTTAATTCTGTAATATGCACGGTCAGAACTGGATTAATTATATCAAGAGAAGCCAGTTTAGAGACTGTACTAGACAAGTAAGGGGACACTGGTTTAAAAAAAGTTTGGTAAGATTTTAAAGACAGAAAGACAACGGAGTTTCTTTAAAGTATAAGCAAATATCCCTACATCCCAGGGGAAACAAAATGACAGCAGTGTTTACGTTAAGAACTATGAGAAACAGCAACTGGTTTTCTTCTATCAAGACTAATTCTGTAATTGGACATACAGAAGCTAGATATTCTCTTGCACAGCTGGCTCTTACTGACTAAGTATTTTCAGTTAGTCTACTTTTAGGAATTCCATCAAGCACTTAAAAAATAAGCAGCTACACACGTTGGTAAATAAACCAGAAAAAAAAAAAAAGACTAAAGGTCAAAATTGAAAGACAGGAAAAACCCCAAAAAACCCAACAAAACAAAAAAAAACTACGTCAGCCTGCATTATTATTTGGGTGCCTGAACAGATGTATAGATAAGGCCAGAAGGGACTACCGTGGTCATCTAGTCTGACCTCCTGTACAACAGGCCAAAGGACTTCCCCAAATTAAAAACTACAGCATATGTTTTAGAAAGACATCCAATCTTGATTTTAAAATTGCCAGTCATAGAGATGTCATCCCAGCCCTGGGTAAATTGTTCCAATGATTAATTACCCTCGCTTAAAAATGTGCACTCTATCTTCCATTGAATCTTGCACTCTATCTAGCCATTGAATCTGTCTGCTAGACTGAAGAACCCATCATCAATTTTTTGTTCCCTATCTAGGTATTTACTGATTGTAATAAAGTCACCTTTAAGCCTTCAGTTTGCTAAGATGAATATGTTTAGCTACTTGAATCTATTACTATAAAGGGCTTTTTCCAATACTTTCATCGTTCTTGTGTCTCTTCTCTGAAATCTCTCCAATTTTTCAACATCCGTCTTGAACTGTGGACACCAGAACTGGACATGGTATTCCAGTAGCCATCGGACCCAGAGCCAAAGACAGAAGTAATATAACCTCCTTACTCATACTTGAGATTCCCATTTATACATCCAAATATGGCTTTAGGTGTCTAACTTTAGGCACTTAACTTTGGAAGTAAAAATGTAATTTTAGATAATTATAAAAAGATTAAGATGACAAATTTTGATTTCCTCCTCCCCACCCTTGTAGTTACTTTTCTCAATTTCTTTAAAGATACTGTCAGAGCTGTTGATAAAAATGTTAGTCCAGTCACACTTTAAAGTAGTAAATAATCATCATGTAAAAGCTGCAACTATACAGTGCTTTTCCTGCAAATGCAAGATCTGCAATTTGCATGGTAAGCAAAGACCCTTTATGATGAGAATATCTGCATTTCTATGTTAAATCCTTACCAGTTTTTCCTACTAAAGTTAAAGTAAAAAAAAAAGTCACTTTTAATAACTGTACAAAGAGAAAGTCTCCAGGAATAGCTCTGCCTACATATTAAGATACCCTGGATAAAGATTTGAAAATTAGACTATTTATTTTCTGTAGTAAGAATTCCAATTAGTAGTTTGCACTTCACTATAAAATGAATCCATCCACTTTGTCCAAATTATTAGAAAACTAAATGCCTTCATACATTGCTGAAACCCAGTTAAAAAAATAATAATCATGATTTACCATTCGTATCTACTTTTTGTAAGAGAGCATCAAGAGACCCAAGACAAAACTATATTACTGTATGCATTTTTCTCCCTTGGCAGTAAAGGGCATCAAAAGCAAATGTGATTAACAACTAATTATGGCTTAAGGAAATATGTAACGACATTCTCCAATACAGAACTTGGCATTTTCACTAGAAAGCAAATCTGACATCTCAAACAATTTCACTAAGAGAAATTAAGGTGTTCTCTGGAAAAAGCAAAGCTCAAGCAAGCACTCAGCTGAAAAATTTCAGTCGCTCCTTGTATACAAGAATGGAAAGAATGTTAAATCTTCTCATGTGTGAGTTAATCAATGTTAGAAACGGTCTTTCTAGTCAGTCAAATGGCTAGAAACTTGGTACATCCACAGGGAATGGATCACCTATAGCCCCAAGGTCCTCTGCCAAAATTGCAGTTTTAAAACATTTCTTTGTATAACTCTTTTTAAAGTAGTTTCAATCCTACTCATGGTTATTTTGGAGCCATCGCAGCCACAAACATGGCTACTGCAGTGGTATTTCAGCATGCAACATCATCCAAGATAGACAGGTGTCCACATAAATCAAACAATTCCTGGTGTTCTGAGAAGGCCATTACACATGATGCAACATTCTCAGATCTGGAATTCTGTCCCTGACCCTAGGAAACGTCACAGGATTCACGTTGTACGGTCTACAGCAGCGGTACTCAAACTGTGGGTCAGAACCCCAAAGTGGGTTGCGACCCCATTTTAATGGGTTGCCAGCGCTGGCATTAGACTTACTGCGGCCCTGGGCTGAAACTGAAGCCTGAGCCCCACTGCCCAGGGACAAAGCCCAAAGGCTTCAGCCTTGGGTGGCAGGGCTCAGGTTACAGGCCCCCCACCTGGGGCAGGCTCAGGCTTCAGTCCACCCTTGTGGGGTCATGTAATAATTTTTATTGTCAGAAGGGGTAACAGTGTAATGCAGTTTGAAAACTCCTTGGGTCTACAGCATCAAGCCCATCAGGATGTGATGAAACACGACTAGCCCCGTCCCCCATTAATTTGGTTTTCTCCATGTCTAACAAAATTCGCACAGATGTAGATTGCGGATTCTATCTGTGTGTGTGTGCACATGCAGGTGCATGTGTGGTGGTGGTGGGGAAATAGTTGCATAAAAGGGTGTTGGTTTAGTCAACTAATAAAGGAAGACACAATCCCCACCTGTAGGAATCTATGGCCAAAGCCACCTTGGTGAAAGTGTAGAGTACCACAGGGATATGCAAATACAAGTTCTCCTTGCTTGGCTGCATGAAGCCCACTTAAAAGGCGGGCACCAGGAAGGAAAGAGCTTGTTCTTTATTCCAGGAAGGTCTGTAAAATTAACTCTCTAGGATTATGAAGTACAGCGAGAATATCTGCTTCCTGGAGAGAGCACCTGTACTTATTGCTCTGAACTTTATGGAAAGATTCAAGGTTTTGGTGTGTGTGATATATTCAGCATGTTTAGGAGGGTACCATTAAGTCCTCTGTATTATTTTTTAAAACATCAATAGATGTTGGTTAGAATCAGCAAGTCTCAGTGTCTCCAAAACCTATTTATTTGGAGATTACGTCTCACTAAGCATCCATCACTAGTTACGCTAGGGCCGAGCAAAAAGGTCTTGGGTTCACTTTTGGATTGTCTACTTGCATTCATGTCCAAGTGGTGGCTGGGGAGCAAATGCTAGTCCCACTTGCCATGCCCAACTCCAGCCAGAAGAGGAAAACCACCTGTTTGGAAGCAGCCAGCCCACCTTGGAAGGTGCATTTTCAGAGCCTGTGCAGGATAACAGGAAGCATTACGATAGTGAAGCATACTGCTCTGGGAAAAACTGGCCAAGTCCACTGATGTTTAGATGTATTTGAAAGGAGAAGGGCCTCACACTCACTGTCTGAAATTGGACCATATAATTCACAGGAAATCAGATCTGCTGACAGCCTGCTTCTGCATTAGGAGCAAAAACCCAGACACTACAATAAGAATTTCTAGTCAGATTTGCTTGGTTCAGTCTTCCAAACCTCTGGCTTCTGCCCTTAGCCCATACTTCAGTTTGCTGGGCTTGCTCTGAGCTCAGGTTTGCTGCTTGACACATTAAATGTGAAAGTTAAAGCAAGAGGAACCTCATTTTAGGGCCAGGGGAAGCTTACACAACTGAAGTTTATTTTTTCCTAAATAAAATAATCAATCTCAGTCCATTTGACTCAATGTTAGGAATGGAGAGAGCACGTGTCTAGGTGATCCACTTTAAAAGATTGCATTTTGACAAGAAATGAAAGAGGTGTTTGCATTAATACCTTCCTCTGTCCCTCCCAAGCTCAGGAACTTGATGATGTACTTTGCCTGCACACTGAAGAGGTGTCAGGAACATTACCCATTCTTGAATATCACAAAGCTTTACTTCTCACAGTTGCAGTTTCTTGAAGTTGAGAAGGTCAGGAAGAGATATCTGAACCAGTATACACAGAGAAACACTACAGCATAGGAAGATCCCACCCCATACTCTGAACCACAAACAATACAACCTGAGTACTGAGGTGGAGGAAGAGATGGAATGCCTACCACTGTTCTAAGTGCAAGATCAAGGACTGGGTTAGTCACTGCAGACAATTACTGCCTCAAATCTACACCCAACTCACCTGAGCAAGGAGGGAAGAGGTCAGTGGGGGCGTGAAAAGAAGCTAGTTAAGGACAGACCAAAAGGTGGAAACCCAACTCTCTTCAGTTTTTATTCTTAAAGTAGCAGGAACACATCTCCTTCCATTCCCTTTCATTTTAAGAATGCGTGTATTTACGTTGAAGAGTCACAGTTTGTTCTTTAAGCTGTAGATTTTTGATGACCAAATCATGTTTAAGCTGGTGAATGCAGCCGTCATCTTGACAATTCATGACATTATTTCCTTCCCGGTATCTCCATTGGCTTGCATATTACTGCCAAGATATGTGAATTGATTCACTTCCTGTATTCCTTTGCCTTCCAATGTAATGTCTCAATTGAGTTGGGAGTTGTTGGGGATCTCATTGGATTTGTTTTTTTGTAACCGATTATTAAGCCCATGTTTCTTGCAATGCTGGTCAGCCTTCAGTCTTTGTTTGCATGTTAGTTCAAGTGCCACTTAGAAGGGTGTTATATCACCAGAAGTATACTAAAAGATTTAGATTCTGTTAAACCATGGCCATGTTGGATCCATCTACACTTGTTCTCATAATGAAGTCAATAGCAAAGCCAAACAGGAGAGGTTCCTTGGTTGACATCAGTGTCCATGTTAAACTATTCCCTCAAGTCTGTGTTCACTTTAACTGTGTATGCTGCACCTTGATATGCAGGCTTGATGATGATAATTATTTCTATTGCCATACGATAATACAGATGTGTCAGAGTGAACAGCAATGGAGGCTGTCAAATCCTTTCTTAAAAATCTATGATGACAGGTTTCAGAGTGGTATCCACGTTAGTCTGTATCAGCAGAAAGAATGAGTATGTGCCACAAGTAGTCCTCGTCGTTCTTTAAAAAAAATCTATGACATTTATGAGGAGTGCGTTTTGCCACTTGATGCTCTCCTTCAATGATTATTCTTAGGGTGAAAATGTGGTTAAGACATGATCTTCTGGGTGGAAATCCAGCCTGCTCTTCCCTTAGCTTTGCCTCAACTGCGTCCTTTATTCTGCAGAAGCCTTTGCCTGTCACTGAAAGGGAGTACAATATCTTGCCAGATACTGAAGTCATCTAGGTCACCTTGCTTCGGTATTTTGAATATACAGCCATTTTCCCATTGTTCTTGAGCCTCTTCTTGATTCCACACTTTGTTGAAAAATTCAGTGATTTTATCAATGGTTGTCACTTCCCCAGTGACTTGATCCTCACCTTCTGCTTTAAAATTTTTTTACTGCATCTTTTATTTCTTTGTTTGTGATGCAAGATGGTCTAGTTCTGGGTGTTCAATTTCTTTGTCAAAATCACCAATAGCTTCCTGTAGTGCTGGTTAGCACTTCTTAGAAGTGCTCTGTCCATCACAGCTGTTCTCATTTTTCCTGAACAGGTCCTCTGGCTGGAGTAAACTTGCCAGTTAGAACCCCGCTGAGTTGATTTACTACCACCTTTTTTAGCAGCTGCTTCAGCATTGTTGGTGATGACAGGTTTCAGAGCAGCAGCCGTGTTAGTCTGTATCCGCAAAAAGAAAAGGAGGACTTGTGGCACCTTAGAAACTAACAAATTTATTTCAGCATAAGCTTTCGTGAGCTACAGCTCACTGCATCCAATGAAGTGAGCTGTAGCTCACAAAAGCTTATGCTCAAATTTGTTAGTCTAAGGTGCCACAAGTCCTCCTTTTTTTATTGTTGGTGATGTTATCTAAATAGTTCCTCGTCTCTTCTCATACTGCTTTTTACTGCTGTATCTTTTGTTTTATACCAATGTTGTGTTTATTCTTTTTCTGAAAGCGTGTGAGAAGTCTGCTTTATCTTGTTAAAAAAGGTTACAATATATTTACTGGGGAAAAGGTTATATGCTCTCATGTTCAGCACAGGCTCATGAGAATTTCAGGGGGAGATTTATGCTTGCACCTCTCCTGATATATGGCGTTTCCCACAGCAGTAGCAAAGTGAAACAATTTGTACAGCAGCTAGTACAATGAGTTCCCAAGCACTACTAGAATTTAGGCATGAAACAGGATCCTTGCTAGTTTCATGGAGCTTCTCCTGTGGGGAGGGGAAGAGAGCAAGAAAGAAAAGGGGAAAGCACAAGTCCGATACTATAGTGGGGGGGGGAGGGAAGAATTGGGATATATGTGCCATCTATCGCCCCGCTGCAGTTAGGGAATCCTATTGCCACAAAGCCACCCACTATTTTATGCACACTGACAAGAGTCACAGTCCTTCATAACAGGATGCGATTAATGGCCCTGCACATTTGTGTTAACGCAGCCCCAATGGTGGACTTCCCAACTCTGAACTGATTTGCAACCAAGCAGCAGCAGTCTAGAGTCACCAGCTTCCACACAGCCATCGCCACGCGATTCTACACCGAGAGGGCAGCTCTCATTTTGGTGTCCTTGCGTCGTAGTGCTGGGGCGAGCTCCGCATATAGTTCCAGAAAGGTGGCTTTTTTTTTTTTAAACATCTGAAAACTCTGCAGACACTGCTTGTCATACCAGACCTACATAATGATGCAATCCCACCACTCAGCGCTTGTTTCCCAAGCCCAAAAGCAACAGTCCACTGTGTGCAGCTGCTCCTTGAATGCCAAAAGTAATCTGGTGTTTCTTTCCATGGCACAAAACAGACCAGGAATCTCTGATTTCTGTTCATATTGGGTGCTCATGATATACTGCATCACCAGCCATGGTGTGTTCATAAGAGTGACCACAGCAGTGCAGGATCCATCCTTTCAGACAGAGCTGGTGGGCGCACAGTAAATAGGGGCCGTTATAAAATGCCACGAAAAGCAGTTGGAAGGCAATTAACTTAGGAGGAAAAGCTTTCTGGCACATTGCCTAGATATTAATTGCTTTGTTCAACATTGTTCCTCCTTGAAGAGCAGTAGACTTTTCACTTTAATCATCAAAGATGCATCAAATTAGCACAAAGGAATGAACTATAAATTTCTGTACAAAGTAGAAAACTGGATTAGAAACTAGTGTTAAAATGAATAATAAAGGGTAAGAGGGACTGAACTGGTTGTAGGAGATATGCTATTTTTATTATCTATATATACACACGCGCGCGCGCCACAACTAACAATTCCAGTTTGGCATGTGCTGTTAGGGTCTTGTCAACACAGCAATGACACGGACCATATAATCTGACAGCTATTTTTGAGGGGTAAATTGGGGAAGAGAATGAGGGCGAATGGGTAAATGTATTAATTAGTGCTGTGAGATGCTATATTTAACTCATGGTTATTACTATAAAAAGTTCTGACAAGTGAATCATTAAAATGAACATATAGATTTTCTAGGACATAGAAATCCACATATATAATGAAGACTTAGCCCATGAAATTTAATGGCATATTATACATTGGATATAAATGTCTAACTTCAGGAAAAATAAGGCTTCAACAGTAGTTCAGTATCAGCCAAGACCAGCTACCAACAATTTTCCAGATTCAATAGGTTGAAGCTACCCCTCACTTTTAAAAAAAGGGTCCCCACATAGCCCTTCAAAAACATGTCTAGTACAGAGAAACAGTTAACTTCATTTAAGAGTGTTATAGTCAGAAGCCAATGTGTAGTTCAACTATTTTAGAAGTCACTTCTTAGCGTTACCGTACAGTTATATACCGGTTAGGGTATCTTTTATAAACTCTTTGCTAAGGATGTGCTGATGGAGCAAGTTCTCTTGAGTTACTACTGTTGTGAAGGGCATATCATTGGTAGAGACCAGTGGAATGGCAGTAATTTGAGATGCTGCAGCTCCATGATCATACAGTTTCTAGAATCTGAACTGCAGCAGGTTATTGACTTCCTCCCATGTTCAGTGTGACATTAGCTTTTAGTTTATCATGCCATGTATTGGAGAGACACTGTTCAAAGGATAAAGGCAGAGGGGGCTCATCCACTATCCTAGAAGAATATTAAATGCTAATGCAGCCAATATTTCATCACCTCTCTAACATGCCAGACCCTTTTTAAGGATGCTCTAACGAATTTGTATTCCAAAAACCCATTTGTGGCTAATTTACTTATTATCTGGTCAGAATTAATCTACATATTCCACACAAGAATTCAGCTTCTTAGATAACACTACAAATTAACTGCCATAAAAGGAAAGCATATTATTAGTTTGTTCTTGCTTCCATCACCGTGGAAGCTTAACTTGTGACAAATTAATGTTTGACATTTTTAAACCATCCATAACAGACAGGAGAAAGTCCAAATAGAACTTCATAGGATTGTAGGACTGGAAGGGCCCTCAAGAGGTCATCTAGTCCAGTCCCCTGCACTCATGGCAGGACTACGTATTATCTAGATTATAATATCCATCAACTATAATAATGTAGCAAAGTTTCATCAATCACCAAATGCTTTATCAAAGAGATGGTTTGCATTACAACAGGAAGTTCAACAAACTTGGCGTCTGGTGAACCATCAGATGGCAACTTCTACAGTCATGGACTCTACTACGAGGATACCCTTACTTCAGTTCAGAAAATTACTTTCCTTCCGAGTTCTTCAGTGATACAGCGAAAGGATTTAAACGCACACTCTTCTTATCTCGATTACCTTTCAACTGTTTGACAGAACCTAAGGCAGGATTATCACGATATTAAGGTGTGAAATTACCATCATTATGCATTCACGGACAAAAAATTGACCTAGTTTGTGCCTGTGATTGCTCAATTCTGTCTGTCTATTTAGATTGGCCAAATCACTTTGATAACCAAGCACAATTTGTACAGCTAACTATGGTAACTGCAAGCTCAAGTCATGTATCCAATGGAACGCCCAGTTTTAAATTCTGCACACAACAACATAGTGAAGAAATCAATTTTAGTGACCATATTGACATTCACTTTAAGTCAAGTTTCACTAACTGTTTACAGCTCAATATTTGCATCATACGCCATTCAAATTGGATGTACAACACTGAGAACTAGACCAATCATGTGTATCTCAACCTCTATTATTACGAGACTGATAACAGCCTTCACAGGCAACCTTTAAAATTGTATGAATGATATAAATTGGTTCACACAGACAGCGATGTATTTAAATAGTCAAACTTCTCTCTTCACCACATGTCTTTTCTGCTTACCTTCAATTATTCACATAGCTGAAGTTGCGTAATTTAGATCGATCCCGCCCCGTAGTGTAGACCAGCCCTAAAGCTCAGACAATCATTTGCTCCAAATACAAGAAAAAAGTTACAGCGAACACCAGGACCACATTTCACAACTACATAAGGCCTAATGCTTAGAAATAACATGCTCAAAGTTCACTGCATTTCATATATCATGCAGTTTTGGTGCTGAGTGTGTAGACAATTCAAGGATTAAATAATGCTTTGCAAGTAAGTATTATGAAAGCCATCTGTTGTAACAAAACCACCAAAATGGCTGTCTACAGTCCTCTAAAGCATGCCTAGTGTTCTGAGAATTCCAACTATTCCTCAGAGAGCCACCATCACATGCTGGGAGAGATATAACTTATCACTAAAACTCCATTAAAATGCCGTGTGCTTTTTCTGCCTTTCCTTTCCCGTTTCTGCCAATTTCCATATATATATATATATATATATATACACACACACACACACACACACAACTTAAAATTCTCAAAAAGAAAAGGAGTACTTGTGGCACCTTAGAGACTAACAAATTTATTTGAGCATAAGCTTTCGTGGGCTCCAGCTCACTTCATCGGATGCTCAAATCAATTTGTTAATCTCTAAGGTGCCACAAGTCCTCCTTTTCTTTTTGCAGATACAGACTAACAAGGCTGCTACTCTGAAACCTGAAAATTCTCAGATTGACTCTTCCTCTACAGTACAATCCATTCAGTCTGTGTTGAAGACACAGGAATGAGGCCAAAACAAGCAGCAGCAAGTCAGTTATAAGGGGAAAGCCTTGTGGTCAGGTGGCAGTGACAGTAAATGAAATACAAAGAAAACATTTTTTAGTGAAATGCATATTTGCCAGAATGGATATTTGTTTTGGTTACTAGAGACAATTCACATGAATACACTACTGTGAAAGACAACTTGCACTCCGCTGGTAGAATAAATGGTTGCTCATTCACATCTCATTAAAACAAAAGCACCCAATACAGTAGAACTGCAGCATCTCCAAGCATTTGACTGAGAAAGGCGCTTGTACACAACACATTTGTAAAGAGATTTCATTCTAGTTGTTTAATACACAACCCCACCACCTTTCCATCAAACCAATATCCCCTACCCTCTAGACCAGAGGTGGGCAAACTACGGCCCGCAGGACCATCCCACCCGGCCCCTGAGAGGAGGTTCGGGGGGGGGGGGGGGTTCGGATAGGCATGGGAGTCCCGGGGGGCCTGTCAGGGGGGGTTGGATGGGGGTGGGGTCCTAGGGGGCGGGGGTGTGGATAGGGGTTGGGGCAGTGAGGGGATAGGGAGCAGGGGGAGGTTGGATGGGGCAGAGGTTCTGGGGGGGGGGTCAGGGGAGGTTGGATAGTCGTGGAAGTCCCGGGGGGCCTGTCAGGGGTGTGGATAGGGGGTGGGGTCCCGAGGGGCGCTAGGGCACAAGGAGCATGGGGGGTTGGATGGGGGGCGGGGACCAGGCTGTTTGGGGAGGCACAGCCCTCCCTACCCGGCCCTCAATACAGTTTTGCACCCTGATGTGGCCCTCAGGCCAAAAAGTTTGCCCACCCTGCTCTAGACCAGCGGCTCTCAAACTTTAACAACCCAAGGACCCCCATTTTGATTTTAAATTTTTTGTGAACCCCCAAGCCCCACCCCCACCCTACCTCTTTTGCCAAGGACCCAACCCACCCCACCTCTTCCTACCCCCCCGCTCATTCCATCTCTCCCTCCCTCAGTCGCTTGCTCTCCCCCACCCTCACTCACTTTCACCAGGCTGGAGCAGAGGTTTGCAGGAAGGAGTGCGGGCTCTGGGAGGGAGTTTGGGTGTGGGCTCTGGGCTCAGGTGCAGGCTCTGGCCCGGCAGCACCTACCTCGGGCAGCTCCCAAAAGCGACCGGCACATCTCTCTGGCAGCGGCTCCTAGGTGGGGGGAGGAGGAGGGAGTCTCTGCGTGCTGCCTCAGCGCATAAGAACTGCCCCCACAGCTCCCATTGGCCACAGTTCCTAGCCAATGGGAGCTGCGGAGTCAGGGCAGGGGCAGTGCATGGAAACGCTCTGGCCCACCCCTAGGGGCCACAAAGACATGCCAGCCACTTCCGAGAGCAGCACGAAGCCAGGGCAGACAGGAAGCCTGCCTTAGCCCCGCTGCACTGCCAGACTTTTAGTGCCTAAAATCTCCCAGTTTGGCTTCAGTAGCCTCCAGGAGACAGAGGAAGGGGGAGGAGTTGATCAGCAGGGCTTGCAGACCCCCTGGAGTCCCCTCGGGGACCTCAAGGGTTCCACGTACTCCAGTTTGAGAAATGCTGCTCTAGACCCACACAAACACAAGGTTCTAGCCTCACCACCAACGCTTTCTTTTCAAACTCAAGTCCAGATGCCACCTTTTACCTGCTAGCACCTAGAAAGATTGCTGGGAGCCAGTATTTCCTCAGGCTAACACTGGGTATTGGTGCCCTTGCAAAAATTGTTCTTGCACCGGTGCAATTGCAAAAATGAGATTTCCAAAGCTATTTAGATTGCACTGATTCCTCTGAACAGCACTGGATGAAAGACAATGTTAGAACCTTCTCTCCAAACCCCACTGCACCCCACACTGGCATCTATGTAGGTCTGTCCATACACAAAGCATAGGACACATATTGTCACATTATTTGGGTCACTCAAGATGCAAAATACAGATTACATTTAGAAATAAAACTTAAAAAACAAAACAAAAAACAATTTATGGCCTCAGCGTGGGACACGTTGAGAACAGTGCTTGGCGTTATGTGTCGCATTAAAAAACTATGTTAAAAGGATGTTATTTAGGATTATGGTTGCATGGCAACTGTACTTGACATTTCCCCAACTTTCCAATACTTGACCTTCTTTTCAACCTAAATATTTTTTTAGCTTGTTCTGAATGCAATTTCCTAGAGTTTGTTTTTTTTTTTAAATGAAGGAAAATGATTAAAAACAAGGTTATATACAGTTGTAACAATCTTCCCATCATACAGCATAAGCAGCATTTGAACTCTGAATCCTGCAACTGAGGGTTGATCTTCACTACAGGGAGATGAACACTGCTGCAGCAGGGCTCAATTTAGTGGGTCTAGTGAAGACCCAGTAAATCGACAGCAGAGCTCTCTCTCTGGTCGACCCTGGTACTCCAGCTCTCTAAGAGGAATAGGGGAAATCGACTGGAGAGCATCTCCCGTTGACGCACCCTGGTGTCTTCACTGCACTAAGTCGACCTAAGCTACATCGACTCCAACTACCTTATTCACGTAGCTAGAGTAGAGTAACTTAGGTTGACTTACCCCCATAATAGTGAAGACAAGTCCAGAGACTTCTACCACTTAAGCCACAGGACTATCCATGTCCACTAGCAGCTGGAGAATGTTGCTTTCTCAGAGGTGGAAATGGGCTGCTGTGATCATGTGCTGGGTCTGAGGAGGGGTGCATCCAGCCCAACTCTTCACCCACTATTGTGCCAGCAGCTTCCAATGAAACGTGCGCTACTGCTTTGGCAGCAGTGCGAGCCAGGCCTCAGAATGTTAAGCTCAGTTATCACCTTGGCTTGTTGTTAAAGCTTTCCAGAGGAACACACGCCACTCAAGTGTTGTTTTAAAACACAAATTTACCTCTCACCCAAACCTGAATGGAATTTAACAGGACAAAGAAAAAGCACTTCTCTATAACCCCTGCTGGATTTTGAAGGCCTGCTGAAAACAACGACTGTGTTAAAACTTCTCAGGAAAAGATTACCAGAATCTTTTATAATGAAAAGAGTTAGGCAACCTAAATATAGGGATTGTTACCAGCGCCCCCAGTGGCTCACTAACGCATGGGCCCTGGCCAATTTGGGAGCCCCCACAGGAGCACTGGACCCTGGGTAAAAGGGGGGGGGAGGAAGAAACTGGGCGCACCAGTGCCAGAACTGCGGCCCTGCCTCTGGCCAGGCTGGAAACCGGAGTCAGATAGTGGTGCCTGAGGGAGCCCAGCCCACTGTATAGAGCCCCAGATCCTCTGCCTGCCCTAGATGGGGGGCAGGGTGCCCGAGAGCAGCCCCCAGCCTGTGTCCCCACTCCCCGGGGCATGCCGCTGCTGTTGGGACTGAAGGGCGAGGGATCCAGTCTGGCTTCCTGCCTCGCCCTTCAGGCCTGCAGACACGCCCTGCGGGTAGAGGAGACCCTGCCCCAGCTGGGAGGTTCACTGGCTGCGAGGAGCCGGGCAGGGAGGGCTCCTCCAGTGCAGCTCCTATTGCTCCTGGCCCAGCCTCAGTGGCTACTGCACTCTCCCCAGGCTCACTCAGTGCTTGCACCCAGCTCCAAGACTACCCCCGCTACCACCTGGGCTTTGTACCCGAGGCAACAACCATGTGTGGCACTGCTTCTCCTGTCACCTCTAGCCCAAGGCTTGCCGTTTGTGGGGGCAACGCCCCTTGCCCCCCCCCCCCCACAAACTACGCCCGTGTCGCTGCTGCTCTGCCTGATGCTACTACGCCCATGTTAAAGAGTGGGGGGGGGATGACCCCCTACCTTTTAAAAAGTGTGGGGAGGCATGGCCCCCCTAACCCCTCCGGTTCTGGCCCCCCGGGTCCCCCAGAGTGTTTTTTTTGTGCCTAGGGCCATAATAAATCTTAATCCACTTCTGGGCGCACCCTATAATTTTTTAAGGGCACGGATTTGGGGGATGAGTGTCCCTCTAATATAATTACTTTGTTTACAAGATAACAATTAAAGACCTTCAATTTAACATCTGCTTTCTGACGGTAAAACTGTAATAGCAGTTTACAATAGACCATAAACTCAATAGCTAGAAGCCAAAGACTAGCTATGTAGGAGTTTAAGAGCTCTACATTTGAAGAATGCCAGAATGTTTTTAGCTCAGGGCAATCAGTACGTAGTTACCTGCTTTATCAGAAATACTCCACGTTTGTTACACAATCTAAATTTCATTATGTTTGCTTATGTGACTGAGGACAAAGCATTTTTAAACTCTGAATAAACCACAGAGCCAAAATATTTCTATGAAGGATCACAGGCATCTCCAGGCATGTTTAGCTTTAAAGCTGTGAAACTGTCACTATTTGGGAAAGATATACAGGGTAGATGCTGAAGTTTTATTCCAGCTAACCAAACAATAAAACCATTTATTCAGGGGAAGTTTACAGAGCTACAGAAAAGATACTGGCTAGCTGATGCTCTTATTGCAAAAAAGGTCAGAGAGCCAATTCATATTTGTAATTTGAAGGAGCTCTCTGAACTGGTGGTAAATAACCTGCACTACCTGCCTCATCCCCCTATTAGTGAATAGCTTGCAACAAATGGAAATACACATCCCAGTGTTATTAAGCTAACACTTCACATGGACTGGTTTTATGATCACCCGCAATAACTTCCCATATCCTATGTCAACAGTATACAGCAGCACTGGGGCATGCAATTCAAATATAGACAAGGTGGAATGGCCATCAGTTCAATCAGCTTAGCAGTTTTAAGTTTGAACAGTCCACTTATCTGCAGTTATTGAGAAGAGAGACTCCTGCTCTAAAACTTGTTTTGGTAAAAAGCATCTGACAGTCTAAACATTGACTCATCACACACACACACACACACACTCACAGTTCTCAGAAACGGTACAACTGTTGCATACCAGGAAGACACTAGTTCACTACCTCAGGTTTCTTGGGGAAAGATATTCTTTTAAAGGTGAATTGAATAGATTTTGTTTTAAAAAATAAACTGAGATCCCAAACAGATTTCAAAGCTAGAGGATACATTTTAAAACACAATGCAGTAAAAACCTCACTAGTTTGCTGAGTAGGGATGGGGGAAGAACACTGAAAATCACTGAATGCTGTAAGTTCTCAAGTAAGTTGTTAACCTCCCCACGAATACTGCATCACTACATATATATTGGACAATTATAATTTATGGTATTTCAACAAGTATATTTATAGCAGACTACTGTGAAAATAATGAAGTCCTGGTCACATGAGACCTTGCTACAGAATCTGCTAGGATATTTTTGCTGAGAAATTGGGATGAAAACACCCCCATTTTTTGTTGTAAGTTATAAAGAGTTTAGATTAATATTGCTCATGAGTACATATCAATTGGCAGGGTTCATTTTTTACTGTCTCAGAAAAGGGCAAGGATTTCACTTGTATTGGTTTCACTTCTAGCAGTGGTTTCTCCAGAACAGGGGTGATGCCCTGCCTGTAACTTGCACGTGGGGTAAAAATGATATAAAAGGCATGGCTGTGTCTTTACTAGCATATACTTGATTCTAATGCACCTGTCAATGACATTTTCACAAGCAATTAATTGCTTTGAAAAATTACAGCAACTGCATGCAGATAAGAACAATTGCAAGTATAATTAAGTCTACACATAGATTTCCCGTGATTGGGATCTTAAAATATATTTTTAAAAGCTGTTGGTCCCCTTTAGAAGATATCAAATGATCTCATAGGTCAGTCACAATGGAAATTTTGCAGAAGGACTCTTTGGTCAGAGTGCAGAGCACATCAAGGCATATTTTTTTCTGCAGGCTAGCTTCTCTTTTATAGACTTATGTTACACAGTGGGTTTTTGTTGTTTTGTTTGGCGAATTGTGAACATGAATATTAGGATGATTGGTGGGCACAACAGACACTAGCCATGCAAACAATCTTTATACCCGCAATTTGTTTGCTGCTGCAAAGGCAGGCAGGCACAAGTTATGTGCGTGAAAATGGTACTTGCTAAACGGGGACTGGGCTAATGCCTGGCTAACATTTAGACAAACAAAGTGTAAATTGTGAATTTATTCATTTCAGCTATACAACGCACATGCCACTACTGTACTTGTGCCGGCAGATGGTAAGCTCTGCAAAAGCTGGGGACTTGTTTGTTCTTTGTTTGGAACCATAAACTCACTGAACATTAAATCGCACCAAATGAGGGTAAACCCATCCTCACCATCATATCCACTCACTATACTCCACACCTGAACATAGCCATTATATGAACAACATATCCCCGTATCTCAATGTCTGTACTTTGACCCGTTAACCTTTTACCCCCAATCGGGGATATTGCAGATTATGTATTCCTTACGCCACCCGATCCTAAACCAAACTTTGCACCCCTTGATAATCTGTACCTTATTCTCTCATAACCAGAAACTTCTACGCTTAAACTCTGTACCATTTTTTAAATTTTAACATCTTAATAAAGTTATTAAATCTTCTGCTTCTTGTAAAGTACTGTGTGTGCTCAGTGCACTATCAAAATACATTTGAAGTCTTACAAAATTAAAACTAAATGGCATAGAAAGCAGTCTATGTTATGATTTTAATATCTGCTAGGGTCTCAGTAATGACCTCATTTGAAACATTTTTCAAAAGATATTTTAACAACATGTTGCCCTATCCATATGGATCAAACATGTATGTTTGCAGAAATGGCTTAAAGATAAAACGTTTCTTCAATACAAATGATGGTGCTGCAAAACACGACATCAACAGTCACAGATACAGATGCTTGGTGGGATATTTCTGCCGTTTTACATACTGAATTAATTTTATGGTGACTATCAATATGACACACAATTAATAGCAGCTATTTAGAAAAACCTGTCAGCCTTAACTATAAATCATATATTGATATCACCCACCTATAAAGATGATAGAAATCAATTAAGACATTTCTCATTTATCAGCAATCACACACCGCACATCAGCATTTTGAACAGTTCCCCCAATTGCTAAGACAAAGCCAGCTTAATTTGGGAAAGAAAGTGACTGCATGCAGAATGTGAAATGGAATTGTGACTGCTGAGGCTTTAATCTGGCCAGATATTTGTTTGCAGGCTAAACAAAATGCACAGCAGATATATTTCACTGTTATTCCCTACATTGGTGCCATACCAAAACCTCTCAAGTACATAATAAACAATGTCATGTATAGTTTTTGCTCCCATTCTTCACGCTTTCATAACTTGGCTATTTTCAGAGCCCTCAGTTATCTGCTTCCACGGCAAACTGTCAATTTGAGGCCCAGCTGCAGAAATTCAGTAAGATCTGGAAATGCTGCTCTATTCACCTCCTCCCTCTCGTTAGCCTTATTCTTTGAAAGAACAAAAGAACAGAGTAAGACGGAGAAACAGAGAGGGAGGAGGGATGACCAACAGAAAAAGGAAGGTGGTGAAAAAGCGTGTTTGTAATTTTAGATATTCTACCAGACCACATGCACAAAAGACAAAGGCTTTCAACCTTCAGTCTTTCTTTTAAATGTACCATGTATAGACAGCAGCATTTTAAAATTGGGTATTGAGATCTATAAAGCAGCTCAAGAAAGAAAACTCTATTAGCGTATTCTGTCAGGCTAAATATTAATAAGGGGTATGTGTTGGAACTTTCCACCCTACCGGCTTGTCTTTACTAGACCACTGTACAGCAACTGTGAGTAACTGAGCATCATATCACTGACCAGTCAGCTAGGACCTGAGCAAACTGTGTTCAGCATAATGTTAGCCAATATTCATTAAACCCTTCATCTAGTAGAGTTTAATCATGATTTGCCCCAGTCTATACTGATCAGACATGTCAGCTATCTTCTGTTTGCCAGAAGCTGGGAATGTGCAGCAGGGGATGGATCACTTGAGGATTACCTATTCTGTTAATTCCCTCTGAAGTACCTGGCATTGGCCTCTGTTGGAAGACAGGATATTGGGCTAGATGGACCTTTGGTCTGACCCAGTATGGCCATTCTTATGTTCTTACCTTGGCTCTTCCCAATAGCATCCAAACATTAACAAGTTCTTGAGTGAAGCCACATTCTAGTTAGCAACACTGTACAAATACATTTAGAATGTTCTCTGTAATTATATGTTTCAGAGTAACAGCCGTGTTAGTCTGTATTCGCAAAAAGAAAAGGAGGACTTGTGGCACCTTAGAGACTAACCAATTTATTAGAGCATAAGCTTTCGTGAGCTACAGCTCACTTCTTCAGATGCATATCGTGGAAACTGCAGCAGGCTTTATATATACACAGAGAATATGAAACAATACCTATTCCCACCCCACTGTCCTGCTGGTAATAGCTTATCTAAAGTGATTTCCAGCACAAATCCAGGTTTTCTCACCCTCCACCCCCCCACACAAATTCACTCTCCTGCTGGTGATAGCCCAAGAGTGAATTTGTGTGGGGGGGTGGAGGGTGAGAAAACCTGGATTTGTGCTGGAAATCACTTTAGATAAGCTATTACCAGCAGGACAGTGGGGTGGGAATAGGTATTGTTTCATATTCTCTGTGTATATATAAAGCCTGCTGCAGTTTCCACGATATGCATCTGAAGAAGTGAGCTGTAGCTCACGAAAGCTTATGCTCTAATAAATTGGTTAGTCTCTAAGGTGCCACAAGTCCTCCTTTTCTTTTTGTAATTATATGGGTGACAGTGCCATGGAATCAACAGCTGTGCCACAATATTACAGGGGCATTGGATGTGTTATGAATACATCGATTTGGAACTTATTTACATGACATAAATAGTTTAATCCATTTGAGTGAGCACCACCATATAGCAAAAACTGATTATGTAATGTGTTACACAAAATATCTACTATTTAAATTCCAGAGTCCCACTAAAATGACCACAATTGTTTTCCCCATTGTTTTGCAGAAGATTGGGATGCTAGAAAAAACATGCAACTATTGTGAAATATTTCTGTTCCATATTATACAGTGGCTGGTGCATATGATGGAATAAAAAACCCCATTCTATGTGGATAATAGAAACCTGTTCCACTGAAAATATACAGCAGAAATTTTCCTTCTTTGCAGACGCACGGACTACTTCTCAAGACCCAAGGCTAAACCTAGTTATTTAGTACAGCACCGTAGATGTGCATGGTGCCGTACAGACAAACAATGTGACCAGTCACTGACCTAAGAAGATTACCATCTGAATTAGATACTGAATAGGGAGAAATGACCTCAGACAAGAGGAGGGAGATGTGATTTCTGTGTGTATATAAAGTCTGCTGCAGTTTCCACGGTAAACATCTGATGAAGTGAGCTGTAGCTCACGAAAGCTCATGCTCAAATAAATTGGTTAGTCTCTAAGGTGCCACAAGTACTCCTTTTCTTTTTGCGAATACAGACTAACACGGCTGTTCCTCTGAAAGGACAGGAATGTTTACATACTATAAGGTCACATGGCTGTTTGTGTAATACACACTGTGTTAGTTCCTTATAATTAACTTGGCACATGAAGGGGAGGAGTCACCGAACAGTTAATTTACATATCCAGTTGTATTTCTTCTGCCTCCATTGGCGTACATATGCAAAACTTCATGCACACAATTTTGCTTCTGTGTCTGTAGCATGCAAGACACCTACAGGTACATAGGTGTCTATACCTACAAAGTGCAGGGGCACGTTAGTGCTTATACAAGCAGAGAGCCAGGTGGAAATTTCTCTCAAGAGATTTAATTATGATTTTAAAAGTCAAAAGGAAGTGCACACAACCAGAACACCTCCTGTTACTTGTATCTTCCTTGAAAAATGAAGAACTGCTTGTTATTAATGTGCACCTGCAAGAAAAATACTGTTGATCAACACGGTTGTTTCTAGAGAGCTAACATGGAGAGGGCAGCCTGCTCCTGCATATAAAGACTTTGTGGACAACACATGGTATACCGGTGTGTTGTGCAGGAAGATGTTGCGGAGCAACATTGTTTCTTTAGATCTTATGCAATAACAATATTTTGTACAGTAATCTGCAGTGTGTAAAAAGCCAAACATGACAGTTGGGCCTTCTCTCCCTCTTCCTAAGGGAACTGAGACAGGACCTGTCACTACTTTATTGGGGGCAGAGGAGATAGGAAAGTGGGAGTGGAGGAGTAAAGAAAGGACAGGACAGGACAACTGACATGGGTCACTCATCATAAAAGGACTTGTGTAGTCATCTTCATTGATGCTGGAGCCTTCATGTGTCCTGGTAACACTGTCCTATGGATCATAGGACTTATCCATTACTTTCAGCTGCACTGAACAAGTACATTTGTCAGATGCATCAGAGAAGCTGTCTGGCATTACAGCTTGAGTAACAACATTCCTATTTAAGCACTGCAATCAACTTCTGAAGTTAGCAAACCACTGACCATGACTAAGGGGCTCATATCTCTTTGTACTATTGTTTCCGCCACTCTGTAGACTAAGTGGGACAGTTAACACTGTATGGCTATTTGTGTGAGCAAGATGACTAGAATAATCATTAATTAGATCATCAATAATTAGATAATCCAAATTTCAGAACAGTAAGAGTTCTCCTAAACACAGTCCAGTCATATTTCTTCACTGAAACACAATGTACCCATCTCTGAAGTTCACCCAAGGGCGCCTATAGCATACCAGCCATTGATTAATATTGCTCATTAAATAATAGTGTAAACAAGAAATAGACAATTAAAACAAGGTACAAAGAACTGAGATTAAGGGGAGCAAATTATAGCTCTATCTAGGACACATTCACTGGCACAAAGTTGTGCCTAATTAGTTGTATCAGCATGATCTGAGGGGGAAAAAACATGTTTCTGAACAGTTGAAAACCTATGATCACTAAAACATATAATACAGGATTTGCATTACTTCAAACTCTAACAGCTTGTTTTCTGATTGAAATATGTTGCAAAACAACCCCTTACCCCGCAAAAATGCTTTTTAAGAGCCTGACCACCCATTGCATCTGTATCACTGTGCTATCAAATAACTAAGCATTAGCCACTTACAGACTTTTGTAAGGCTCAAAGGAAGAAAAAAGCTTTTCTGCAAGGAGCATGCCTGCTAGTATCAACATATCAAGTCAGTTAAGAGTACAGAAACAGAAACACAGACCAGCTGGTTTGTGCCCAGCCTTAAGGAAGACAGATGTCAAAAGGACCTCCTAGATCTCAGGCTGATGAGGAACCCCCCAAAGGTCACTGGCTGGCTCTGATGGAGAGAGAGAGAGAGAGAAAAAGGGAAACAGGCTCCCACTCCCATACCAATAAGCATGAGGACAAAGGGATCAGTAGTCTTGAACAGAACCAAACCCCCCAACACACTTCCTGTCGCTTTTATGAAGACAAGCCACTCAGCTAAGAGCTTTCTCCTAACGAACCTCAACAAAAGAGAGAGGGATACAATCTAGGAGCTATTCGGGTACCGACATAGGAAGGCGCCAGACCTTTGGCGCACCCCCTTCTCCCATCTCTCCCCCCCACCCCCGGGAGGTGCTCCCAACTTTCCCAGGCTGGCTCTCAGCCCCCTCTCACCCCGTGATTTCCATAGCACTGACATGCCTCCTGCTTGCTCTTAGGCTGGAGATTAGTTCGCGGGGTGGGGAGGGTCCGGGGAACAGGGTCTCAGCTAAGCCCCCCTTCGGGACGGGACTCTCCCAGGCCCGTGCCTTGGCCAGGGGTGAGCGCCGGGCTGGGGGAAGGTGCTAGGGGCTCACCCCACATTCTCCTTCGGGGGGATGAAGTGTCCCCTGCGCGGTCTCAGCCCAGAGACCCGGGGGGCGGGGTGGGGTCCCGCCTGCTCCGACCCTCCGTCCAGGGCAGGCGAGCGCGGCGGGGACACGGCCACCCCCCACACTGGGGGAGGGACCCAGGAGTCCGGGACCCCCCCCCCCCCGCCGGGCGCTCACCTTTGCCGCTGCACCTCCAGCGTGAATCCGCCGCCGCCTCCTGGGACGAGCTGCGTGGGGCTGAGCAGCCCCGGGGGGCCAGCGGGCGGCGTGGGGGGCAGGGGCCCGAGCTGGCCGCCCAGGAGCAGCTGGGGCAGGAACGGGGGCAGCCCCGCCGGCTCCGCCTCGCCCTTGGCCCCGCTAGGAGGCAGCGGGGCGGGAAGGAGCCGGGTGAGGGCTCCGGCCGGCTCCGCCGCCGCCTCCTCCCCGGCCGGGGCCGAGGGGGGCGGCGGCGGCGGCTTGTGCGGGGCCAGGCCGGGGGGCCGCCCGTCGAGGGAGATGTTGTTGAGGAAGTAGAGGGCGGCCTGCCTGCGCCGGGAGTCGCCCCGCTTCCGCGGCGGGGGCTGCTCCCGGGACGGGCGGCTGGCGGGGGACCCGCACGCCGCGGCCGCCGCCATCCTCTTCCTCCGCCGCTGGCTGCGCGGCCGCCTCAGCCAGCCGCCGCCCCCATTGGCCGCTTCGCGCCGGCATGCAAATGAGGAACGGGCCGCGGCGTGCGCTCATTGGCTCAGCCTGTCCCCCAGTCCCCATTGTCGATCCCGCCCCACTGGCCCTGCGGGCTCTACTGGGTCCTAAAGCCGGCGATAGGCCAGGGCGCATAAAGGGGGAGCCGAGGGGAGTCACAAGGGACCGCGGTCCTAGGGGCGGGGGCACACGGCGACCAGCCCGCCCGGGGTGGGGGCACAAGGAAACACTCCCCAAGTATGGGAGACGAAGAGACCCTCCCCGGGGGGTCCAAGGGGTCCCACCCCCTGGGGATGGAGCTACAAGGAGACACACCCCTGGGGGGGAGCACAGAAAGCACCTGCCCCCTGGGGCCAGACACACAAAGGGCACCATCTCCATGAGGAGCCAGAGGGATGTGTCGTGCAGATGTTGGGGAGGGATAGCTCAGTGTTGAGCATTGGCCTGCTCAACCCAGGGTTGTGAGCTCAATCCTTAAGGGGGCCATTTAGGGATCAGGGGCTAAAATCGGGGATTGGTCCTGCTTTGAGCAGGGGGTTGGACTAGATGACCTCCTGAGGTCCCTTCCAACCCTGATATTCTATGACCTGCTGTAACTAGGGCTGGCTGTGGGTCCTTTTGCAAGTCACCTACCCTCCCTGTATCTGAGCTTCTCCCGCATGGAACCGTGATTCTAATCTGCCCCCCAAGCAGGGAGTTGAAGGGCTAATGCATTAACATGCCTGCTGTGCTTTGAAAGTAGCAGTATTTTTCGTATGTTATTTATTTATTTATTAGCTAGATCCCTTGATGTGCTCAGAACTGTAGGTGGTGCTTAAATGGGGGGGGGGGGAGGTTTCAAGGGGTCAGAGACCTGGTTTAAAATAAATAAAAATAAATAAAAAAAATCAAGCTGGTTTGCGAAGGAGTGAACTTTAAACTCAGTTTCACCAAAGCTGCTGCTCCCAGTCTATTATAGCCCACCTCCCCCCACACTATACACACACTTTTTCCAGAACACTTTCAGCACTGAGGGCAGGTGACAGAAACAAATGCAGTCTCTGCTCAGAGGGTTTTACAGCCTCCAGTTGCGTTCAAGGGGGTTTGGTTATTTTGTTTGACATGTTTTCTCCATCACTGGACATTTTAAAATCAAGGTTGGCTGTTTTTGTTTTTACAAGATGTCTACGAATTATTTTTGGGGAGTTATATTGCCGGTGTTATACAGGAGGTCAGACTAGATAGTCACAATGGTCCCTTCTGGCCTGGGAATCTGTGTATCTGTAACTATGGGTACCCGCATGGCCCCACAGTATGCCAACATTTTTATGGCTGATTTAGAACAATGCTTCCTCAGCTCTCGTCCCCTAAAGCCCCTACTCTACTTGTGCTATATTGATGACATCTTCATCATCTGGACCCATGGAAAAGAAGCCCTTGAGGAATTCCACCATGATTTCAACAACTTCCATCCCACCATCAACCTCAGCCTGGTCCAGTCCACACAAGAGATCCACTTCCTGGACACTACAATGCTAATAAACAATGGTCACATAAACACCACCCTATACCGGAAACCTACTGACCGCTATTCCTACCTACATGCCTCCAGCTTTCACCCTGACCACACCACACGATCCATCGTCTACAGCCAAGCTCTGCGATACAATCGCATTTGCTCCAACCCCTCAGACAGAGACAAACACCTACAAGATCTCTGTCAAGCTTTCTTACAACTACAATACCCACCTGCGGAAGTGAAGAAACAGATTGATAGAGCCAGAAGAGTTCCCAGAAGTCACCTACTACAGGACAGGCCTAACAAAGAAAATAACAGAACGCCACTAGCCGTCACCTTCAGCCCCCAACTAAAACCCCTCCAACGCATTATTAAGGATCTACAACCTATCCTAAAGAATGACCCAACACTCTCACAAATCTTGGGAGACAGGCCAGTCCTTGCCTACAGACAGCCCCGCAACCTGAAGCAAATACTCACCAACAACCACATACCACACAACAGAACCACTAACCCAGAAACTTATCCTTGCAACAAAGCCCGTTGCCAACTGTGCCCACATATCTATTCAGGGGACACCATCACAGGGCCTAATAACATCAGCCACACTATCAGAGGCTCGTTCACCTGCACATCCACCAATGTGATATGTGCCATCATGTGCCAGCAATGCCCCTCTGCCATTTACATTGGTCAAACTGGACAGTCTCTACGTAAAAGAATAAATGGACACAAATCAGATGTCAAGAATTATAACATTCATAAACCAGTCGGAGAACACTTCAATCTCTCTGGTCACGCAATCACAGACATGAAGGTCGCTATCTTAAAACAAAAAAACTTCAAATCCAGACTCCAGCGAGAAACTGCTGAATTGGAATTCATTTGCAAATTGGATACTATTAATTTAGGCTTAAATAGAGACTGGGAGTGGCTAAGTCATTATGCAAGGTAGCCTATTTCCCCTTGTTTTTTCCTACCCCCCCACCCCAGACGTTCTGGTTAAACTTGGATTTAAACTTGGAGAGTGGTCAGTTTGGATGAGCTATTGCCAGCAGGAGAGTGAGTTTGTGTGTGTGTGTGTGTCCCCAGGAAAAAAAAAAGGGGGGGGTGAGAAAGCCTGGATTTGTGCTGGACATGGCCCACCTTGATTATCATGCACATTGTAGGGAGAGTGGTCACTTTGGATGAGCTATTACCAGCAGGATAGTGAGGTTGTGTGTGTGGTTTTTGGAGGGGGGTGAGGGGGTGAGAGAACCTGGATTTGTGCAGGAAATGGCCCACCTTGATTATCATGCACATTGTGAAGAGAGTTGTCACTTTGGATGGGCTATTACCAGCAGGAGAGTGAGTTTGTATGTGGGGGGGGGGGGGGGGTGGAGGGTGAGAAAACCTGGATTTGTGCTGGAAATGGCCCAACTTGATGATCACTTTAGATAAGCTATTACCAGCAGGACAGTGGGGTGGGAGGAGGTATTGTTTCATGATCTCTGTGTGTATATAATGTCTGCTGCAGTTTCCACGGTATGCATCCGATGAAGTGAGCTGTAGCTCACGAAAGCTCATGCTCAAATAAATTGGTTAGTCTCTAAGGTGTCACAAGTACTCCTTTTCTTTATGTGGTTCTTGTGTTTCCCCAAATAAACAACATTTGGGGTCCACATTCCTAAGGATTTCTGAGTGCTTGTAAGTGAGGTAGAAACACCTGTAAAGGTGACTGGGGTGTGTTTGTGTGTTAGGTTATTAGTTCCTTTAACCTGGGAGTGGGTAAGGTTTCAGGCAGGGTCTCATTTTTTGTTTTAATCAGAGCCCCTAGACAGCACTGAACATGGCCCTTCTTACTGCTATATCACCTGGCAGAAGAATTACATTTTGGGGACTTGTCCGGCAGTTGAACCTAGGACCACTGGATCTAAAAGCACGCAGTGTAACTGCTTTAGCTGAAAGACTCACCTCTGCTTGCATGAAAGCTGTAGCAGACTCATAAACCTCTATGTGTTCCAGCCGCTTGGGGGGCAGCAAAGAGTAACGCAGTGGAGTATGGGTTACATGTTGAGAAGACTCACTGGGAGACTTAAAAGGGTGAAGACTTAGGCCCTAATACCACAAATGCAGCATGCCAGTTGTTCCATTAAGGTCAGTGGAATTACTCAGATGCTTAAAATTAAGCAGGTACATAAGTATTCACAGGATCAAGGCCTTGGAATGTTGAATTTCATTTTCCAATAATACCAAACAGGGCCACATTTTTAAAGAGGTTTCACACCAACTTTTAATACCATGCCTGCAACTGTGCACCTGCAATCAAATCGATGTCTAACTACATGATTTGTAGATGCTAAACTATGGGCACAAGATTAAAGGCAGATTTTTTTTATATGGCCCATAAACCACTATATAAACACTAAATATTATTATTATCGTAGATCTTTCATAAACTCTATTTTTTGCATACTGTCCTAAATAAAACATTTGTGTTATAAAATTAATAGCATTTAATAATAACAAAGGAAACACAAGGCACAAAACATCTATTTTTAAAAAAAAGCCATTGCAAAAAAAATCACTAATACGGTGTTATAAAAAAAATCAGAGAATCAAGAGAAAACTCCCTATTATTTATGACAGTCAGTGTAGGTCAGGTTTTGGCCTAAATCATTTGGCAGCATCACTTTATCAGGAAAGATACCAAAAACATAATTTGGGTTAAAAATAATTTCAAGCTCCCTTGTTGTCAGTCTCATCAATGAAGCCAAGGGATGAATGGGCACAGAGACTCAGCTAGCCTTTCTCTGCCGTACTCCAGAGCCTAAGATGTGAATTAAAATGGAAATAATTTTTCTTGTCTTCTGTTGGCAAAAACAGCTGTACAATGTAACCAGTCCCACGGAGTCAACCGAAAGACTGAAACAATAACACAGAGAGAAATGAACTTCCACAGTTACCTTGATGGGTTGCTATCTTCAAAGCCCAATTAAAGAGTTTGAATGCCAGTGCTGTTAATGCTTTAATGCCAGAGAGCTTTCCTGATCCATCCAACAAGTATGCTCCTTCAATGTGGATGAATGTAGCATGTATGCCCTCATGTTTCATTCAGGTTGTTACTAGAACACTGGGGCATTCCATCAGCAGTGAAGGCATTTACACAAATGAGGATAACTGGATCCACCCCATGTCAGTCTTCCCTTCCTTGGCCTCCCTACTTCCATCCCCCAAACAAGGAGTCACAGTGGACTTGGAAAGGGGAAGGGACACCCCAGTTTCAGTGGACTTGAGAAGGGACACCCCAGTTTCAATTTAACCTATCAGTACAATATTACTTAAGTACAAGATACTGTTATGGCAAAAAGCCCAACAGACTATGTTGTTGAGCAGTATGCTCCAGTTCTGACTTCAGGCACATTTGACTCTTAAGTGCCACAGAGTCTCTATGATGAACACTAGGGCTGGCTGATTTATATTTACAAGAGCATAGATGTAAAGTGCCATTTTTAAAATGAAAAGGAGTACTTGTGGCACCTTAGAGACTAACCAATTTATTTGAGCATGAGCTTTCGTGAGCTACAGCTCACTTCATCGGATGCATACCGTGGAAACTGCAGCAGACTTTATATATACACAGAGAATATGAAACAATACCTCCTCCCACCCCACTGTCCT
Organism: Lepidochelys kempii; assembly: GCF_965140285.1. Lineage (NCBI taxonomy): Eukaryota > Metazoa > Chordata > Testudines > Cheloniidae > Lepidochelys > Lepidochelys kempii. The sequence goes on along the minus strand of NC_136392.1, from coordinate 8,264,335 downwards.
GCTGGTAATAGCTTATCTAAAGTGATCATCAGGTTGGGCCATTTCCAGCACAAATCCAGGTTTTCTCACCCTCCACCCCCCCACACAAATTCACTCTCCTGCTGGTGATAGCCCATCCAAAGTGACAACTCTTTACACAATGTGCATAAGTGCCTCTTTTGCACTTTGCCCACTAATCCATCTCCCTGGCACTTACTCTTATATCCAAAACCTTTGAGCCAGCCATGACTGATTGGCAGCTTTCAGCTTTCACTGGTGCATTAATCACATGACCTGAAGTGATGTTCCCGTTATCTTGTCTGACTACAGTCACTTTCACTTGGGAGTTGTGTTCCCTCTTGACACCTACCAGAGCAGAACGGACATTTCCCCCAGAACCCTAACTGAGATGCATTCATCAATGCAGGTATTTTTTTATGCTTTTCGGTCACTGCTAGTTTCCAGTTAGAAGCATAACGACAGGCCAGCCTCAGGGGAAAATGTTACGGAGTGGAACCACACAGTGCCAATTGCGGTATGCCTTGGAAAATGATTCAAGCTTTCACTGCAACAGTAAGTGTTTAAAAAAGGCTGAGCTGATTGATTTAATCATATAACTCTCCACCAGGGAGGGTTATGTGCTCACTTCATGCAAAATGTATGTGGCACTTACGTGAGGATTTGTGACTGAATGAATTAAAACCTTTACTTAACCGCATGGCACAGGAACTGCAATATGGATTGTTACTAACAGACCAGTAACTTTCTTGGGGCAATCTTGTAAAATTTGTCTTCTGAATAAGTAGCAAAAAAATCAGCATTCAGAATAGATATTCAGTGTTCAGCATAGACATTGGCCCGCTTGGTAAAGAGCAGGACACAATCAGGGCAGGGATGGGGAAGTCAGAAAGGCACTGAGGGAGAGAAGAAATCAGGGTGCCCAGGGGTGCGTGGGGAAGACCAGTGTAGGTTGCCTCAAGAAGCCTGATATGATGACCCCCCAGGTCAAGGACCACATCAGAGTAACTCACTAACTAATCGCCTTCCCAAATCTACCCAAATCCATGCTACCATCAATTATCCCCCCACAATCCATCGATTACATCATAATATATCTCACTTCCAGCCCTGCTCCATCTTTCCTCCTCTCCAGCAGATCACTGATCCAGCCCCTTTCAGTCCACCAATTCTCCTTGTTCACCTTCAGCATCTTGACAGGCTGCTGTTGCCATCCTCACTCAGTGCCAGCCTCCTCTTCACAGCAGGGGCTGCCTCATCTTCCCTCCCAGGTGCATCACTGTGTGGGACAATGGAGCTGCCCTTCTGGCAGCACAGGGATTCTCTGCTTCCAATCCCCGTATCTTCTCCCCACAGCTCTGTGGGGTGACATGGACAGGGAGCAAGAAATGGCAGGAGACAGAGAACCTCTTACAGGACTGGAAGGAGTCTGCCTGGCAGATCTGTCTTCTGCTCACCCAGCAGCTGAGAAATCCCAGTGACAGGCAGGAGCTGAAGACTAAAAATGCTAGTTGATCTGCTAGGAGAGCTGGAGATGCTGGGGGTGTTGGCTAAGGAGCAGGGTGAAGGTTTGCTTCTCCACTCAAAAGCTGGGCACTGGGAAGTCTGGTGAGGGGTGAGTTGTTCTCATGGCTCATTACAGTTGCGCATTACACTTCTTGGGTTAGCTAAAAAGCCTCATAATATGATCAACATTTTGAATTCATGAACCAAAATTTCAAAACCAGCCTCTACATTTGCACATGTAGATTAGTATACATAATGCGTCTGTGTCTGAAAAATACAGGCCTTGTGCCTGGAAGCAGCCTTTGTGCCATGCAGCTCAGGGAGGCAGACAACTGCTTGATCTGCGTGCACACATGAATTGTGTCTTCGGGGGGGGGGGGGCGCACTCGATTTGTGCACACAGAACTGCAGCCACAGAGTTAAAGATGGGGAGGAGCCCTTTTGAAAACTTGGACCTGGCTACATTTTTGAAAACTAGACACCCAAGATGAGATTGTCAAGAGTGACTAGTGAGGCTGGGTGTCTTGACATCTGGGTACTCAATAGACACCTTCAAGGGGGCTGATTTTCCAAAAGTGCTGAGCACCTGCCCTCTCGAGTACAAACCCCTTTGCAATTGGGCACCCCAAAAGCAAGGCATTCAAAATCACTAGTCACTGCTGAAAATCTTGCCCCCAAATTTTTGCTAATAATATACTATATGTGCCCACACATGCAAACCATCCCAGCCAAATGTGCAGCTGCACACGTAGAACCAGCAATTGGATACTGCAAATTTGACTTTTTATGCAGGTACTTGTTTGTATGTGCAAGTACATACTTTGTGCGCACAGGGTGAAATTCACCCTGAGCAGAGCTCCTGCACAAGGCCTAGGTATCACTTACATCCCACTGAAATCCTTAATACTTAAGTGGCATTTAAACATTGCATAGATTGCATGCCAGCCCTCTGCACAGGATGAATTGCACCTGCAGTGAACCAGTGAATGAGGCTGCATTCTTATTATTTGCAGGCATTACTGACTGAATCAGACCCAATTTAAATGAGAAAGTTCCTCTTTATGGAGGAATCGGTGATCAGCATGATGAAAAAAGGCATGTGTTAAAAGAAAAGGATAAGGGAATGGATATTTGTGAAAATCCTGTGTTACTGAAAATTTCTTTGTGTGTGCAGTAATTTCTTCAAGTTTAATGTTTTTAAGGATTTTATCTTTAAAGAGGTTAAACAAAACATCCCCAACATGCTGTAGCCACGTAACTAATGACATCTTAGAATACTGAAAAAAAGATTAAGAATCTAATTTGCCTTTCACTGTTTACGCTTCTTTACTTTCTGCATTTCATTCAGCTCACACAATAAGGAAAACATTTGAGCTAGTTTCACCCTGCTTCTAGTCAGCTTAACTTGCTGGTTTCCACACTTGAATGTAGCACTGGAATGTTTGAATTACAAATATACTCCAGAGAAACCTTTGTGTAGGGTTTAATTTTGTTGTTGTTTTAAGATAGAAATGTCTATCAATTGTCAAGATTTGTAAAATCTTTGCATTCTACAACACCTACATTTTGGGTCTAGAGACAACCTGAAAATGTCCCTTTACTGCTGAGTTGGACAAGAAGCTGATGGGCAGTAATAGAATAAGGGTGTTTGATATGTGTTTCCAGGATATGCAAGCTGACAGCAGAGTTGCACACTGTAAGTATGATCCAATATATATGAGTGCTTGAGGATCAACAAGCAAAAAATTGCAACAGTCTGTTATTGGAATCTGGATTTTCACAGCAGGTAATAAGGGAGACAGTCCTTGCTATTTATAATGGAATAAAACGAGACCCTAAGCACAGATCTAAACACTCTTACAGTTTATGGAATTTCAGATCCAGATCCTTATCTAGTAGAAACCAACTGGTTAAGACGTGAACGAGTTCCTTTCGGAAAACCAGTTCATGATTCCAACCATTATATTAGAATTTCCTTATTGATGGTGTCAGAGCTATAATTTAGCCAAGCTAAATAACAAGAGCTGTCAACCTGCTAGAAGTCCTCGTCCTTCAGCGGGACAGCTTCTGTATTACTTCACTGCTCCATTGTCAGTATGTAGGATCTTTAGGGGAGAATTTTCAAAGACCCCTGAACCTGGCCCTCAAAACTGTGGGTGCAGATTTTTTTCCTGCTCATTCTGTGCATGCTAAAATTTAGATTTGCACATGCAAAATAGGGCAGGACATATGGATTGGGCAGCCAGCCTATAAGGTGCGGTATTTCTTGATCACTCAGAGCTAAAAGTACCTGCAAGATAGAGTTCTGCTTATTCTGAGTCTGGTTCCAAATAGCTATGCAAAACAAGAGCTTCCCAGCGACCGACACATACTCTGCCACAATACCTGATATGCATAGGCCAAGCTTACAAACAAAAAACTGCAGGTGCAATTTCAATGGATGTTTTTTGTTTTTTTTTAAAAAAGGACCTTCCTGTCTTCAATATAAATTTAGCTGAAAAAATGGTTTTATTTAACTTGCAGACTATTTGGTCTTGTAGATATGTGCATGTCGTAAAACAACTCCCATTCAAGTTAACAAAAGACTGCCATAGACTCCAACAGGAATTGGATTGGCCCCATAGGACTAAATCTTTTTCTCTTTACGCATTCAAATAGTCTCATTAACTTCAGTCAAGATGAGCAGGATTGGGTCCCTATGCGGAAAATCTCATCGTGATGACATTTTGTCATCACCAGTTCCTGGTGTAGTCTCACATTGCCTTCTTATAGGAGAACATTTCCAATATCAGGTCTACAGCATCACTAATGCTGCCAAATCAGTATGCATAGTTTGGCTGTCAAGAATTACCAGTAAGTTAATGAGAGGCTGAGGGGCATAATTACAAAAATTAATGGATTTCAACAATTATTCATGTTTTCAAAGCTAATGCAGGGCAGGAACACGTATCTCTGAGGATTGTAGCTAGTTTTATGCAGTTAGATGGATTGCAGCATATAAAGGTTTATTTTACTTGAGGAATGTGCTCAGAGAAGCAGTTTGCTCAAACCTCGCACATCTATCTTTTGGTTTTACGGTTATGGGTTACTGGGGCTTTCTGAAATACTGTGTCCCTGCCAGGCTTCCCAAAAGGATGGAGGTACCAGGACATCAGCTGAAAAATCCTGTTGAAACAAGTCAGACTCTGGACAAAAAGCCAACAGAAAAGACAGTAAAAGAAGAATACAGTAAAACAAAGGTTCGTTATGTGATGACGTTCTGCTGTCAGTGGAAAAAAAATTAGGAGTTTGTTATCATTGGCAGGACTTTTACATGCTTCCCTTGCCAAGGAAGTGTAGGCATGTATTAGGGCAGCTACTTTATATTAAGAAATGAATTCCATCTTTCATTAAATTTTTTGGCTCTTAGCGTGTCTCCATCCAGTTTGGTGGCAGGGCTGGATTAAATCAGGGGCTTTACGGGCTGCAGCCCAGGGCCCCGGGCTAAAGGAAGCCCCTGCGCAACCGGGCTCAGGCAGGCTGCCTGCATGCCGTGGCCCTGCGCTGCTCCCGGAAGTGGCCGGCTGCTGGTATATCTCTGTGGCCCCTGGCGGAGGGAGGAGGCCTCCGCCCCCAGCACCATCCCCACAGCTCCTATTGGCCGGCAGGGGCAGCACTTGTGGGTGCAGGCAGCGCACGGAGACACGCTGTCCCCCTCCCTCCAGGAGCGTGCAGAGATGTACCAGCAGCTGGCTGCTTCCAGGAGAAGCATGGGGATATGGCAGGAAGGCAGGCAGCCTGCCTGAGCCCTGCTGTGCTGCCGGCCGGGAGCTGCCTGTGGTAAGCGTCTCCAGGCTGGAGCCTGCACCTCGCACTCCCTCCTGCACCCCAACCCCGTGTTCCAAGTCAGAATTCCCTCCTGCATCCAAACTCCCTCCCAGAGCCCGCACCCCTCTCTTGCACCCCAACACTCTGCCCCAGCCTGGAGCCCCCTCCTGCACTCAAACTCCCTCCCAGAAAGAAACTCATATAACAGCTGTTCTAAGGTAAGAAGTGGGCTATTTTGAATTAACTTAACTGTATTCTATATGTTTTAAGACTGAAATGTTACCACAGAACCGCTTTATGTTAATTAAAAGGCAAGTTTAGTATAGCATTAATAGCCTCGATGCCACAATTGTGATAATTTTGTTTTAAATTAGGAAAAAAGACTTGCATACAGGGGCACTATAAAATCTAACAGCCCCAGGCCCATAGGAGAGTTAATCTGGCCCTGTTTGGTGGGCTTTCTTTGCAGCAATGCATAAGTACATTTTTTCCCTAATGCGTCTTTTGAAAGAGGTCAGCTTGCGCCATGCCTAATACAGCCAGACCCCTCCTTTGGGGCTTATTACAGCCCCACAATCCTGCCCAAGTAAGGGGCAGCACAGAGCTTCACCGCCACAAGTGCTAGGCCAGAACCGGAATTGGACTCTGAGTCTCAGCCTAGAACTGCCAGCTTCCCACTGCTACATCAAGGCTCTCCCCAGTGCTGTCCCGACCCACTCACTGCGCAGGAAGGGGATTTGCAGCCCTCTTCTCACATCCCTACCACACAGGCTCCAGCATCCAGAAGCACTGATAGCCCATGCAGGGGGAAAGGGTCCGCTTATACTCCCTTGCCCAGGCATGCAGCAGGGCTCCCCTTCGACAGAGCCCTGGAAGCACAGGTGCTCAGGATGCACTCCCTTCGCAACACCAGGGCCTGATCCCACCCCCCTGTCTCACATCAGCGTGACTGGCACCACTCCCAGGAGTGAGGGCTGTGAGACCAGGCCTGCGCCCATGGCAATGTTCCTGGTTAGGGGGAAGGCAAACTTTTGTTTATAGATACAGTTTGTGGGTGAAGGGTGATTCTTTGCTACCAGCAACCAGACGTGCAGAAAATAAAGATGACAAACTCCAGAGCAGCCCTGGAAACCCCACATAGTGCGATGGGGGTGCAGCTGAGAGCAGGCTTGGGCCCCAAACTGGGCCTAGTTTCTGTTCTCATCATGCTGGGCGTATAGAGAAGATACAAATCCTCATACATGGGAGACAAGCACCGCTGTGACCCTTCCACAATCCTGCTTGCTCTCGTTGAATCAGAGAGGAGCCCGAACCCAAACCTTGCATCAGCGCAACCCCAAACAATAGGGTGCCTGTACTCTGGACCTGCTTCTGAATTCTGTGCCTTCATCCCATCTCTCCTTTGAATGCAGCCCTCAGACATCAACTGCCTGACACTACCCCCATCCTCGGCTTTGAAGAGCGTGGGATGCTAGCTAGATCCTTGAGAAAATGTGTTGTGAGAATGTGTAGGCTTGGCCCTCAACTAGTATCTGGGTGAGAATCTTCTCCTTCATCTCCCCTCTCTCCTGCCTCTGCATCCTCTACCCCTCTGCCCATCAGCCGCCTCCCCAGGCAGGGTCCTTATAATTTCATCTGGTAATGAGAAATCGACAGCACACTCAGTGCCGATGACAGAGGAAGCTACTCTCTTATTTGGATCTATTGCTGTTTAATGACCTGAATGTCGAAGCACTTTTGAACAGAGGAGCTAAGCACATTGATTTCCACAATGCCCACTCCTAGTGGGGTGCTGTAGCTGACAAGCAGCGATTTAGTTCCTGGTCTCGGAGCAGAGCTATTGAAAGGATTGAGATCTGCTGCGAACAAAGGCGCTTCTTTGGCTTCGCAGGGCGACCAGTCAGAAAACCCTCTCAAGAGTTTCTGCGATGAGCTAGCTGTAGCTAGAATATACCATAGCACAGATGAGCAGGGTGCAAGTTCCTCAGTGGTAATTCTGCTTGACAACGCTTTAAGCCAAAGCCCGGTGATTTCAGTTCTGGGCCTCTGCTACGCTGTGGCTGAATGCGCGGTGGAAAAGCACCAGCAAGGAACTGGGCTGAGATCCCTAATTGAAAGATTACATGGCATCTGGGCTTCTTGTTGATACTTCCGTAAGGTGGGAATTTGGTAATCTTCACTAATCCACACGCTGCATAATTTGCACTGACAGAAATGTCAGCAGCTCCTGCCCACTTCTCAGCAAAGGTTTTAAAAGCGACTGCGCTCCCGTGGTGTCAGGACTTCATTTTGTTAGTGAAATAGAGCTCAGTGTCTTTCCTAAAACAGCCTCAAAAAGTAGGGCCCGATCCTTGGATTGAACTGAGCTGCGCTTGATGCAGAACCAAGGATGGGGAGTTAGAAGAGGTAGTTCTCAGTCACCTTTCTGCTTGGCCAGTCCTGGGGCTGGCTGGGGGCCAGTTTAGCTGCTCTAAATCACTCCAGCTATAGCAGTTCCTAGGGACCATCCTACAACCTGGGATAACCATAGTCCCTGCCTGCCATGTTCCCTCTTCTCCCTCCCACTTCTCCATGCCGGATTGCCAGGAGCAGGTGAGGCAGACGTGGCTATGCCACTTGGAGATTCCTCCGTGCAGAGACCTGACCCAGATGTCTTACTCTGGTAGCTACCCAATGAAGGGGCCAGCTCCTGAGCGGTCGTGAATCAGCATGGCTCCATTGACTTCAGCCCCTCACAGGATTAGGCCCTTCATTAACAGTGTGCTCCTATAACAATACTTAGCACTTTGCATCCATTGACCTCAAAGCACAAAGATACGTAAGTGCCATTAGCTCCATTTCATTGGTGACTCATAGAGAGGTGACTCCCCCAAATCACATAATGGAACCAGGCATAGCCATCACATCTCCTGATTCACAGCCCGGTGTGCTACCTATCAGGCCACACTCACCTTTCCGCACACTAAGCACTGCACTGCTCCAAAGTTCCTTTTGATTTGCAAACTGAGCTACATATTCCAAATTTCCATCAGAGGCACTTTATCACACAGGACATATGGGACTGAGCTTTGTGTCCTGTGACTCTTCCCAGCCTCCGTTTAGGACATGTGTTTGGTTTTCCTTACATGATATAACCTCAGGCATATGACACTTTAAGAGGAAGATTTGCAAATAATCTACCCTGGTTCTTACCATGCTATCTCAGGATTAGCCAGGGTTATCTGAGAACATTAAATTAGCGTCTGCATGACATCGGCTCCCATTTCCTTAACTCAATGATAGTCTTCCAGCAAACACACACGAAGAGAGCCTCCACACTATGAAAAAAGGTGGGGGTTTAAGCACATGGTAACGACTACGTGCTAATATCCTAGTGTGGACAAGGCTGTAGCAGTTTTAACACCTGACAGCGGGTCGAGGTAAACCCTAAGGGAGGGCCCTAGATTCTACCATGTATTAATTACCACAGTTCAGGTAGGGCAAAAACATACCTCTTTTCTTAATGCAGACAAGGCCATATGGTGAAATTCTGGCCTCATTTAAGTCAATGGGAGTTTTTCCATGGACATCAGTGGAACCAGGATTTCACACCCATAGAACAGAAATTCACCCCTGGTCAGAGGGCCAGCGCAAAGTCTGTGCACCACTTAAACCTCTGATGGTTCTCCAGATGCTTGACAATAACGATGTCTTAGATGTTAGGCTGGTTCACGATTTGTGCTCAACGTAAAATTGGAATGATGAGTTATCCTGTTTATAGACAGATTTGTGCACTATAGGCACCTAGGTATTAACCCCTTCAATAAGGCTGCAATTTAAAAAAAAAGAAAAGAAAAAAGGATTGCCATTAGGTGCCTAAATCCATAATTAGGGTCCTAAATAAGTGGTTTGATTTTCAAAATGCTGTGTTCCCATAGAGCCTTTGACTTTAGTAGAAGATGTTGGATATTCAGCTCTTTTGAGAATCAGGCCATTGATTTAGGAGCCTAGTTTCAGGCTCCTGTTTTAGAAAATTTAGGCTTAAATGTACTCTTGATTCAATCTACGGCTATGTCTTCACTAGAAACGCTGCAGCTGTGTCATTCTAGTGCTTCGGTGTAGCCACTCACTGCAGCAACTGGAGGGGATCTCCTGTCTCTGTAGTTAAACCACCTCTCCCCTAAGAGGCAGTAGCTAGGTTGATGGAAGAATTCTTCTGTCGACCTTGCGCTGTCTACACGGGGGGTTAGGCTGGCTTAATTACATCACTCAGAGGTGTGGATTTTTCACGCCACTGAGCAACGTAGCGGAGTTGACCTAACTTTTGAATATAGACTTCTACCATTCAGAATTAATGAAACTAGGTGCTAGCAGGTTTTCCCCACCAGGTGGCAGTGCCAGACTAAAAGACAAGCCTCCTCTAGGGCTGCTGACCTATTTCAAAAATAAGGGGCTGTTTTCTTAGCACCCCCCTCCCACTCCTCCTCCCAATATTATCATCATCATCATTATTATTACTGTTATTAACAACAACAGTAATAATAATAAGAGGTACTCACCTACGTTTGACAGGGGTATTTCTTGCTGATTTTTGCATCACTAATCAGCAACTCCTGATCTTGTTGTACAGAGATGAAAAAATAGGGGCATTCCAGATAATAAGGGACTGTTGGCAATGCTACAGGGGCTTATTTCCTTCTCCTACACATACTTGTTTGATCTGGTCACGTGGGCCTCCTGCAGTGACTGCGTTTTTCCACCGCCCAGAGAACACCCAGGACCCTTCCCAGGGCCCTGAGCTCCAGCGGGGCGGATGTGACGGGGCATTCCCCCCAGGTGCAGGGGTGGTGGTCCTGGAGCCGCAGTGCTAGAGCTTGGGCACACCCCATCCACCCGGGATGTTTTGCTGTTTCTCCTCCCCCAGTGCCGTCGGTATTATTGTCCATCTCAGGGCGTTTGTTCTTCCTTGTCAGCTTTGGCTGCCATTTATCTCACTACCGCTTTATTAGCTGATATACCCTGCTGCTATGGAGAAGGCAGGCAGCCGTATGAGCCCCAGATCCATGCTGAGAGCTCAGGGTATGGCACAGAGTGATATGAACTAAACCCTCCCAGCCCAGAGACTGAGCATCGCCTCTGCCCTTGATCCAGGCAGCTCCGCTCTCCCTCTGAAACAAGAGCCCCATTGTTGCTGCTTAAGCTAGTTTTCCATAGGATAACGTACAGGTGTCTTTCATTAAACCATATAGAAAATCCCAAATCAGATTCCCCCCACCTCCATTTTCTTTAAACACATAAGGGACACATGGGCTTTATACAGCATTAGGACCCAAGGGCCAACACCCTATAGGGCAGGACCTGGGAACTGCGAGAGCAGGGGAACAACCTCTGTCACTTCTCAGGCTCTGAGGCTACTTCTTGGGATGCTTCCACACCTTCAAGCCAATGCACAGTCTTCAAAGACAGAAGGGGCACGGTCCAGAGTGAAGCAACTCAATTTCCCCACCCCGAGAATTGCTGTTCAAAGTAAAGCAACTAACTCTGCTAATTGCTCCTGTAGTGTCTCAAAAGGAAGCCAGTCAAAGACCTGAGTGTGGCACAAACTCCTGCTCAGTGCTGCTGTCCTTGCACACTCCAGGAGGGACTCAGGGAAATTCCAACCTTATGCACGGCAGAGTCCCTCCTTGCAATAATGGCCAAAATGAATATGCTTGTTCAGCATCGACTAGGTGGGAAGAGGAACCTGCTTGCCTGACACTGAAGGAAAACCTCTTTATGCCTCACACATTGGAAAACTTGTTCATGAACAGTTTCTCCAGGAGAAAATAAGACCCCAGTGATGCTGCCAAAGTCAGTGTGACCTGCTGAGTAAGTGCTGCTCATGCAAGCTGCAGCTTTGACTTATAGACCTGACCTTTCCAGGGATCTAGTACATTTTGCAGGAGAGCATATGTGCAGCTTCTCCCCTTTCCATCCTGTTCTCTCCCCCTTCTCTTTTTGACATGCATCCCACCCCATCATTCCTCCCTCTGCTCCCTTCCACAGCCAGCTTTCCTGCCACATGCATTGAACTGGAAAAGGGAAAACACTAGCTTCGTACAATGCAAACAACAGAACCGCCTATTATAGTCAACCTGTGCAGCGATTTAATCAATGCAGGCTGTATATGTGGGGAGAAGGGAGCCTGAGCACATTTAATTGTGCAACATGTGTTCTGCTTGTCACTTTCTTTTATCCTACAGCCAGAAACTCACAAATGGGATGTTTAACATGTATATCCCTGTTACCATCAGCTCGTCTTTGTAATTACCCCCTTGAAGTGCTTCTCCTTGTATGAAATGCCATGACATTGCGTCCTCTAAAGTCTCTGCTCCTTGTCCTGACTCCAGCACTCCACAGCAGCGCTGCATTTAAGGCCTTAATTCTCCTTTCGCAGACAGCAGCACAAGGGCCTGATCCAGCAAGGCGCAGCATCAGGCCGTAAACCGGTAGCGACTCAGTGTGGGAGTGACACCAGCATGGAATTGGTGTGCTGGAGACGAGAATCAGACCCAGAGGCACCAGCAGCGAGACTGTTTCTAACAACACCAGCTGTGCCAGCCCTGTGCCATCAAGGACAGGCATCACCAGCTCTTGTTTTCCAGTGAGGTTCTGCTCTCATCTGAGAGTGTGAAAAACACCGAGCTGTTTGTTCTGCAGGCCTTGTGTAAAACTAGTGGAAGCTCAGCTGTGTTGCTCAGGCTCCCATGGAGTTCACCTTTGCCATGATACATGGACCTCAGCTCTGTGCCCATTAATAATACTTAGAACTTCATAAGGATCTTCAAAGTGGTTTCCACATTGTTGGGAATTAGTCCCCCCCGAAGTCCCCCACGAGCTAACAAAATGTCTTTATCCCCATTTCATGGGCGGAGAGACCAAAGGAGAGCGGTTATGAGACTTGCCCAAGTTCATAGAATCATAGAATCAAAGACTATCAAGGTTGGAAGGGACCTCAGGAGGTCATCTAGTCCAACCCTCTGCTCAAAGCAGGACCAATCCCCAACATAGAACCATAGAATATCAGGGTTGGAAGGGACCTCAGGAGGGAGTCACTATCAGAGCTGGGGTTCAAACACTGGGTTCTCTGGCTCCCTGTCCAAGCCTCTTCCTGCAGTCCACACGGTCTGGGATATTACTGCCTGTTGTACTTTTCAGTTAGTTCTCCTCAAAGATGTTGTTGCCGCAAGCAGGGCTGTTGTGCTCCATTTCCTTTGTAATTTCTGCTGCATCAGCCGATGCTTGGGGAGCTTTGATTTTCCTTCTTCCTCTCACTGACTTCTTATATGCTGTTAATAGGAAGAGGACCACAGGCGTTAACCACATGGCAATGGACTGTTCAGACCACTATTAATGGGATATGGTCAACAATTTCTAGGCCCAAACTATCATTTGTTTAAACCAAAATGAGGCTTAGCAAACTACAGAGGAATAGAAACCGTTTTCAGTTTTGTTTTAAACATCCACAAATGCAGGTATTTTAATGAGATTTCAATATCCCTCATGGGCTTGCGAACCTGAAAAACAGCAGCAAGAGTGGATGGGAAGAAGAAAGAGAACTCGACTCTGAAACAAAAGTGCAACTAATCGAATGAGTTTTAGGGACGGATTTTTCAGGCAGCCTCAATCCAGTCTTGCACATCCACTTTTTGAGTGCGCCACCGATAGTGTGTACGTCTCTTTTGTATGTGCCAAGCCCCCATTGGCCTCAGACTGGCAGATCTGCAATTAATTATTTGGTGTATGAGAAATTGTTTGGTGTATGAAAAGCTGGGTTGTGTCCATTTTGGGGCAGATAATTCATTGCACATGCAAAAGTGAGGGGGCAGAGGCTGGAAGTCTCAGCAGTGTATTATATTTAATTGTTGACATAGTGCATGTGTACAGAAAGCTGCGAGATGCCTGCCCCTGCATTTGTGTGCAAAGCCTACTTGTTGTTTGCACAGACTGGGCAATTGTGTGCAAAGAGGCATTTGCACGTGCAAAGCTTTCCTTGGATGTGTGCACACAAATGTAGCCAGGTGTGTAAGTGTTCATTTTGAATAGGTACAAATGAGTCTTGGCTCTTGGTAAGTGTGGCCCTTATTTTCCATGGTGAGTCAGATGCTAAAAGGAATCAGTAAACGAGTGAAGAGAAAATTAGGGGCTGGATTTTCACAATCTGAATGTCCAAAATGTGCTCCGAACTTGTGTTCAGAGTTATCATGACGACATGTGAAAGTCAGCTATCTGCATGCACAAGTGGTCAATTCAGATGCAGCAGAGTGTAGAGCCAGTCACATTGCACCCTTCAAATGAAAATCTGGCACCGGATTTTACAAAAATTTTGCCAATGTGTTTGTATCACCTGGCTGTGCAATCTGAACCCCTGACAGCAAGGCTGGACAAAGCACTGCAAACAGCCTAGCACCAGCTGGTGTCTGGATGTATGCCAGGAAATGCTCAAATACAGCGAAGATGATTGTGTATCAATAATCCCTGACCGATAGCCCTCAGAGATCTTGTCTGTCTCCAAACTCTGTCCAACTTTGCCCAATCCCACGCTGCAGGATCAGGCCTTTTAAGATTCTCAGCAGCTCTGGCAGTGCCATTTCCACATCCGCCCTTGGTTTGACAAGCTTCCAAAGCTCGGCTCCGGTGGTTGTTTTTAAGAGGAGCTCCTTTATTGTTTGAGCAAGTTTTCATTTGCTGCCTCTGTAGGTATCTCAGGAAGGCCAGGGGGTGAGGTGAGAGGTGGCTGTTGCTTGTTATACAAGCCTCCTTTTAAGCTCGGGTGACAGCTCTCTATGCATTTTTCAATCGGTCAACGCCGGCCTTTCTTTTTTGACTGCACAAAGAGGGCTACTAGCAAGCCATTTATGATGGAGCAGTATTTACGGCTTGGCAGGCCTGCTGCTATAGACCTCCCCTTATTGATAATAATTTTCTGCTTACTCACCTGTAGGAAATACCGGTACAACACATTCCATTGTTAGCAAGGTGAGACCTCTACGGCCACGCTTAAAGATCAACAGCGGTTGTGTGAAAGCTTTCTCCGAATGTCAATAACGCTTTGTGGAGTATTTCGCCTAGTCTGACAATCAGCAGTTCTTAGTATTGGCTAAACAAACACTACAGTTTACACCTATTAGCTTAGGTGTTAAGACGTGCTCTCTCAGCCACTCCTATCCCAAGCTGGCTTGGCTAACCATTAGCAAGGGCTTCCCTGTTTGGAGATACACTAGTTACCAATGACAGGTTTCAGAGGAACAGCCGTGTTAGTCTGTATTCGCAAAAAGAAAAGGAGGACTTGTGGCACCTTAGAGACTAACCAATTTATTTGAGCATGAGCTTTCGTGAGCTACAGCTCACTTCATCGGAGGCACGAAAGCTTATGCTCAAATAAATGGGTTAGTCTCTAAGGTGCCACAAGTACTCCTTTTCTTTTTGCTAGTTACCAATGTACAGTGTAGCGTGTCTTATCATAAGGAACCAACTGTATCACCTTGGGCAAACATTTGTGTAGTGTGAAATTCACTTAGTGGGAAGCAAACAGGCCCACGGTGGGTCAAGGAATAGGGTTGCATGCCCCTTATGTATTGCTCTTAAAATGCTAATTAATCAAGTGTGGGTCATTGGAATAGTTGTATGGGGGCCTGATCCAAATCTCATGGAAGTTAAAGCACAGAACAAAGGAACAGGATGGACAATATTATCATGCCATTCTACAAATCAGGAGAACACCTGCATCTGGATACTGCGTGCAGTGCTGACATGGGTTCAGAGAAGGGCAATGAGAAGGATCAGAGGCCAGGAAAAACGCCTCCGAAGTAAGACTGAAAAGGTTGGGATTGTTACCTTAGAAGGGAGACGAGTAGGAGGTGACATGATAAAATTATATACAGGAATGAATGGTCTAGAAGGCAAAAGGCTGGGGTGGGGGGCGGATGTTGTTTGTTAAACAAGCCCCATTTCAAGCTTAGGTGACAGCCCAAGAAGGGAGAGCAGGAGCTTCTGTTCTCCCTGTCTCATAACGCAAGAACAAGGGGACATTCAATGAAATTGAAAGGTAGCAAAGTCAAAACTGATCAGTGCATAACTAGACTGTGGAACTCATTGCCACAGGATGTCGTTGAGGACAACATCTCATAAGAGTCAAAGAGGGATTGGCTGTTTATATGGACAAGAAGAATACCCAGCGTTATAATGGTTAATGCAAACAGCGAGTTTTGGAAAGGATAAAAATGTCGTGTTTCAGGGGCTAAGCCAATCTGTAACTACTAGGGATCAGGATGAGTCCTTCATGGGTGCTGATTATACCACATCTGACTGTTGTGGGGTTTTTGCACATTTCTCTGAAACATCTGGTGCTGGCCACAGTTGGACACAGGATATTGGACTAGATAGACCTCGGCTCTGATCCAGTCTGGCAATTCCTATATTCCTATGGAGCAGGCCCATACTGGCTAGTTGTAGCTAAACAACAGGGGACTTCTGATTGTCTGGCTCCATTGTATTTACTGACACTCAGCATTTGCAAACAATATCTCACCCCACTAACATTTCCATCACTCACAGTTCCAGACCTCCAGAGACTGGAGAGGTCTGTGCCACAAGTTTGTTTGCTGCTCATGACATTTAAGAATTTTCCAAGGGAAAAATCATACAGAAAAGGAAGAAAAATAAAATGTTTCCATTCCCAGATGCCCATTTTCTCCCTTGTACTATCACCAATTAAATGTTTTTTCAAAAAAATATTTTCTCATGCCCATTTGCAGCTTCTAAAACCCTGTCCATACTCTTATTTCCCACCCATCACCATGGTATCTGGTGTGGGAAGTCCTCTCTGTATTCACAGCACCAGGCAGCGGCAGTGCAAGATTTAACTCACTACACCTCTGCCTTGGCTTGGAAGGACCTCCTCTAGAGTGCAGAACCGCAGGAGCCCAGCAGGACTCCAAATCTTGTAAGCTTGGCAGGAACTTCACAGATCATGACCTTCCAGTTCCTCCAAGATCAATTACTCAAGCCTTCTCCTCTCACCACACCAGTATCCAAAACAGGGTCATGACCCTTGCTAATGTTGAGGGACATGGCTGCGATTCAGGTAGCAGGGAGATTCATATCAGTTAGCTTCAGACAATGCAAGCTGGGCTCTATTAGCAGGTCCTTCCGAGCAGGCCCTCTTTCTGCGTACCTTTTGTCCCTGGACCCTGCCCTCTTTTCCTTTTCTTTTGCAAGACCTCACCCTTGTCCTCTGTGCACAAATGTTCTCCTTCTGCATGTTCTTCTTGGTGGGTTTCATGTTCATAAGTGGCAGCCACCTAGACAAATCAGAAAACCGGTCAGTGTTTGGCCCACCGGACTCTTGATGACCCATCCTGTCGCTCTTGGATTCATTGCCATCCCCTACAGCACAGTGCTAACTTGCAATTGTTTGTGAATTTGATGCTCACAATGATCCCAGGACTTTGCCCTTCTCTAGTGTCACCCAAGGAGCTCAAAGCACTTTGCAAATATTAAACCCAAGATTGCCAAAGTGGATGATCAGCGTAATGTGCCAGAAAGGGGCCTGACTTTCAGCAAGTACTGAGCACTCACCCTTCAAAAACAGCCCCCTTTAATGTTTGCCAAGTTGAGCCCTCCCTGTAGGGTTGCTAACTTTCTAATTGCACAAAACCGAACACCCTAGCCCCGCCTCTTCCCCGAGGCCCTGCCCCCTGCTCACTACATTCCCCCTCCCTCGGTGGCTCGCTCTCCCCCACCCTCACTCACTTTCTCTGGGTTAGGGGGTTGGGGTGCAGGGGGGTGAGGGCTCCGTCTGGGGGTGCAGGCCCTGGGGTGGGTCTGGGGATGAGGTGTTTGGGGTCCAGTCTGGGGGATGGAGCAGATGGATTTGGAATGTGGGAGGGGGCTGCAGGTTGAGGCAGGGGTGTGGGGTGGGGGGGTATGGGCTCTGGGCTGGGGGTTCGGGCTCTCGGGTGGGGCTGGGGATGAGCGGTTCAGGGTGTGGGAGGGGGCTCTGGGCTGGGGCAGAGGGTTGGGGGGCAGGAGAGGGGTGAGGGCTCTGGCTGGGGGTGCAGGCTCTGGGTTGGGGCCAGGGATGAGGGGTTTGGGATGCAGGAGGGGGCTCTGGGTTTGGGGGGGGCTCAGGACTGGGGCAGGAGGTTGGGGATTGGGGTTTGGGTGCTGGCTTACCGCTGGTGGCTCCCGGTCAGTGGCACAGCAGGGGGCTAAGGCAGGCTTCCTGCTTCTCCTGACTCCATGCTGTGCCCTGGAAGCAACCAGCAGCAGGTCCGGCTCCTAAGCGGAGGCACCGCAGGCAGCTCTGTGCACTGCTCTTACCCGCAAGCTCCGCCCCCGCAGCTCCCATTGGCCGTGGTTCCTGGCCGATAGAAGTGTGGAGCCAGTGCTCGGGGTGGGGGAAGCATGCGGAGCCCCATGCCCCCCCCACCTAGGAGCCAGACCTGCTAGCTGTTTCTGGGGCGCAGCGCAGAGCCAGGACAGGCAGGGACTTACCTGCCTTAGCTCCACAGCACCGCCAACCGGACTTTTAACGGCCCGGACGGCGGTGCTGACCGGAGCTGCCAGGGTCCCTTTTTGTCCGGGTGTTCCGGTCACAAACTGGACACCTGGTCACCCTACCTCCCTGCTGTTGGTGTGTGGAGACCATTGCCTGCCATGCTGACCAATACTGTCTCATGGTTTCCTTGTGCTCCCCATCCATCTCTATCTATCTGTTGTCTCTTCTCTTATCCTTAGATGTTATGCTCTTTGGGGCAGACACTATCTTTTTGTTCTATGTTTGTACAGTGCCTAGCACAGTGGGGTCCTGGTCTGCGACTAGGGCAACTTGGCACTACAATATTATTATTATTTTAGTATTTATCTTGGCCTAACTGACTCATCCTTCAGCACCCCCCCACCTCCATTGGCACCTTCATCAGGCAGCCAAGTTTCCCATCTGGATGTTCTGTGCCTGTGCAATGAGTTGTAACTGCTGGTGCGACCATCCCACGGCAGGATTCAGGGGTCCTGCTAAACAGACCCACCTCTCTGCCAGGGAAACACCAGGTTGTGATAATGTGATATTCCCAGAAAAGTACAGCATCTTCCTCTTATCTTTGGACATGCCGTATTTCTTCATGAGGTCAATATGTTACCAGTGTTACCGAACTAGGCTAAAGGCAAGGGATACCCCTATGGTGCGAGAAAGCCTTTTGTCTCTATAAAGAGTCGTGCCGCATGTCTGGGATTTCCTCAGACAAAACCGGGCACAGGAAATGACATCAGGTATGGAATCTCCACCAGTTATTGATGGGCTGGGAACCAGGGAGTGAGGGGGGGATGGGACGGGAGAGAGATATCTGAGCATCTGATGGAGGACAAGCTGCCATCTCAGCAGGAGTATGACTTCCTTTTATCTTAATCGTGCAGCAAAAACTGCATGAGAAAGCAAAAGCAGAACTTTTCTGCAACCCAGAGACAGCACCTGAGCCCACTCCAGCCTTGGAAACCGTAGCATCTCTCTGCCTTACAGGAGTAGCCTGTGCTCTTCAAAGGGGCCCAGCTCCCACAAACTTTCACCACTGAAATTCACAGCTTTAAAGAGGAACCAGACTTGGACTGCTCTTGGGGGGAGGGATAGTTCAGTGGTTTGAGCATTGGCCTGCTAAACCCAGGGTTGTGAGTTCAATCCTTGATGGGGCCATTTAGGGATTTGGGGCAAAAATTGGGGATTGGTCCTGCTTTGAGCAGGGGGTTGGACTAGATGACCTCCCGAGGTCCCTTCCAATCCTGATATTCTATGATTCTTGGTGCATGTGTCAGTCAAAGGAAGCGAACCTCGCTGTCCGATGTGTCGGGCTCATCGGAATCCTGCTTCACAGACTCTGCATTGTCTTCCTCTAGGGAAACAGAAGGGGAAGGTTAACTGATCGGCTTTGGCAGTAACAACTCCTAGCCCCCTCACAGACATCACACAGAACCATAGTCACAGCTCCGGTCACTGAGACATCAAAACGAACGACATTTCAAAATGAAAAGGCAAGAAATGCTGGCACAACTCAGAGACCAGGGGCCAAGCTCACCAGTACTCTCCGGCTGCCCAGTGCCACACAGCAGCCGTAAATACTGGCCAGGAAAGCTGGATTTATGGCTGCCTTGCATTGCTGGAGTAGAACCAAGTAACTGGAGCGTACTGGTGAGTCTGGCCCAGAGCTGAGCTAAGCAAAAGTCTGACCCAGTTATAAACTGGGTTCTAAAGCAAAGTCACCACAGTGTACATGCTGCTGAGTTTTTAGCAGGAGGCCCAAGTCCCAAGTGTGTGTGGTTTGGTGGCATAGGGGGACTGATTTTCAGAATACCAATATAAAAGAAATGACTGTGGGGAACACAATTTACAGTAAACTTCCATCAGTTGCACCCTGCTGTATCTATGTAGCAATCCCTCACTGAAGTCAATGGCCATGTCTAGATTGGGAAGAGAAGTTGTGTGATTTTTAAATACAACCTATCTTCCTAGGCTAGACAGGGCCAATGAGAATTTTGCTTGTGTACGGACTGCAGGATCAGAGCCAGAATGAACCAGAGCAGATGTTCCAAATGGTTTCAAAACAATTCCTGCAATGGACAAACTGCAAAACTGGTTGCAATGAAATCTCCACTGTAGTGAGTCTGTTCTGTGAAAAAAAACAAAACTGACTTCACTGCAAAAGGATTCCATTGTATATTGGGCCAGATGTTACAAAATTCAGGCATGTAATTGCATACACCAAATGCACACCTAATGTATGCATACAATTACTGGGATTGCAGCTAACCACGACATGCAAATGACCAAATCTAGTTGTTTGGGAGCACAGTTACCCAATCGGCACTCACAATGGCAGATTTATGGAGGTATAAAGGTTACTCACTGAAATCCAGTAGGAGTTGGGCACCTAAACTGCCCTTGGTGCCTAACCCCTAACTTCTAAGGTACATCTCACTGCTCTTTGGAGGGGAGAGTGGCTGCTGGCAACAAAGGGCCACAATTTAATTAATTGTTAATTACATTGTTAATTAAAAGGTCAAAAGAGTGAAATGCCTGCAAGCTGCCTGGAAACTATTTAAAAACACCATAATAGAGGCTCAAACTAAATGTATTCCCCAAATAAAATAATAATAAAATAAAAAATAATAAATCATAATAATTAATAATAAAAAAAAACAGTTCACCTGGTCCATCCCCAGTGCCTACTAAAGTATTTCATATAAACAGGGTTCCCCCCCCACCATTTTTGTGATGAGTATAGTTGTAGCTGAAGGCTCTGTATTCCATTCCCAATGTTCCCCAAAGCATTCATTCCCCCATTTGATAAGCAGCTATTTATCTTCATTGCTGGTCCAGATCATAGACCCAGTTCTGGTAGCACAAAGACGCTGGAAAATTGAAAGCTCTAACACACTTCATGGGGGAATCCTTGAATGACTTTGAGCCACTGCATGGCTCCTATGCCACTTACCCTTCTGGCCCCTGGTATAGAGACATGCCTGTTGGAAAGGGAGCATAGCCAGGGCATCTGTGCATGCTGGGTGTGATTCCTGGCTGCAGGAACAGCCTTTGGGGGTCTGTTGATGACTGACACAAAGTACAGCAGTCCTGAGGCTTCTCTGTTTTATGTCATGGAGCTGCCGATATTCGACACCTTTGACAATCAGGCCACTTCCATTTAGGCACCTAGATATGAATTGAGGAGTCTCACGTTGAGACATGCAGGTCTGAAAATTGTAGACTTGAGGAGCGGTTTTCTAAGGCATAAATGGGAGTTAAGCATCCAACTCCGCTGAATGCCATGGGAGTTTGGTGCCCAGGTGACCTTTGTGCCTTTGAAAGTCTTCCTCTTGGAATTTACAATAAAAAATTTAAAACAATTGCCTCATATTGCATGCATGTCTAGGAAGCCCTGTCCATAGACTTTCCAGTGCTAAGGAGATCAGCACACCAGACTCAAAACACTGTCTGCTCCTGCCTTCTCAAATGTTGCTTTTCCTTGGGGCTTTTTACCTGTTTGAGCACCTGGTTCTCGCTTCTGTGCCCCAGGAGACACTCTCACCCTAATCTCTGAATCTGTTGCAGGATCATATGATGGTAGCTTGCCAGCGGGTTGTCCTTGTGGAGAAGGGACCTGTAACACATGGCAATAGCTGTATTAGTTACAAACCGATGGGAAGAACTGCCAATGCCTTTATTGCTAGACATGTTGCCTTCTCCTAAGGTGGTGAAAAAAACTGGTGCCCCACTCCAGCCTGGCAATGAGTATAACTGCAAAGATGCACATCTCCCCCTGGACAGCATCAGATAGGGGTTTCTGTGTATTTGTGGGACATTGCCACAGAACCTGATGTCCCCTACGCACAGATTCAGCAGGGATAGTGGCCGTCTCTCGATGCACCTTAATCCTAACCCGGAGGAATAAAACCCTGAGGCTTAGAGGGTAGTTACTTGCCATGGTCCATTCAGTCCTGGGTTTCCTCTGAGCCTGAGAGCAAGGATGCTGATCAGTGCTCATTGTGGTTGTCGTTTTGCAAGGTGAAAATCTGTCCACTAGGGACAGGACTGGCACCACCAACCTGTTTCACACACTCTGGGCCACAGTAAGAGCCATCAGGTCAGAACTTTCAGCAATGATGCTGATGCCCCTTTTAAACTGCGATCAGCCCAGCAAGCTGACTGCTGACCACAGCCTCCTTGCAGAGGAAAAACGGATGCCAATGCAAGATGTACTCACCAAAGGTGCCGCAAGGGCCTCTTGCTCTTTGGCACTGAACTGCTCGGTCTCATTGCCGATTTGCAGCGGTTTGGCCACAGGGAGCTGGCTGCAGGCTAGGTGGGAGCTCTCACGCTCTACTCTTGGCAGCATGCTGGAGCTCTGGCCTGTCTGAAGCGTGGGGCTTTCCGGACAGATTGGACTTGGACTGTCAGCCTCATGCTGTTTGGAGGATTTGTGCCAGCTGGCAGGTTTCAGGTTTTCATTCCTTCTGCCATAATCTGACAGGTCCAGAGGTGTGTCCAGGAGACATTCTCTTGCTGCCTCTGCCTCCTCCCTTTGCTCCACATTGTCCCTGTTTATCCAAACAACTTTCCCTTCTCCAGGTTTCTCCAGGCACGACCTCTCTTCTTTGCACCCCATGGTCGCACTCAGCTGCGGGGAAAGGGGCCTTTCCTCAGGAACAGCTGGAACTGGAGTTGCATTTTGGTCGCCTTCTGTCCTGGCCCTGAATCCCTGCTGATGCTCTTGTGCCAGGAGATACTGGAGCCTCTCTCTGTGCTTAAGAAATGGAAGCCTCCCCTCCAAATGCTGGTCCCGCACGTACACCACAGCTCCAGGGAGTTCTAAAATGGCGGCCTGATCTTCCCATTCCTCCTGCAGCCTCGTTCTGTCTTCAGCCTCTCTGGCCTGTAGCAAGTGGCTTGGCAAACTATTGTCCCTATCTGCAGAAGCGCTGTTACTCCTGAGTCCAAACTGGTGCAGAGAGAAATGTTTGTTAAGGAGGCAGAGCTGCTCCTGCCTGGTGGTCAGCTGTAGAGTTCCATAGGACGAAGTGGCTTTGTGGGAATCTGGTTTGTTTGTTCTTAAGCAACTAAATGAAACAAACAAAAATAGTCAAACACATCAAAGGCAAGTTTCCAGGTGGGTCACCTCACTATCACAGTGTCTGTTTTTAGCACCTGCTTTCCATGTGCTGCCACTGATTGGCCAAATACGCTGCTGATGTAAACTTGCATAGCTCTGTTGAAATCAATGGAGCTCTGGCAGTTTACACTAGCAGAAAATGATACGTTGGAGCAAAGTTTGCATGCCCACTTTTGCACACATACAATAGGTCACCCACATAGTGATTACATCCATGCAAAATCTGCATTTGGGTGTGCAAAGCAAGTAGCTGGGTGCACAACTACGCTGTCTGCATGTCTGCAAAAATGGGTGTGCGCCTACTGGCTGTAGATGGGCCAATCAGCTGTGCACTAAAGCTTGTGTGATGACCACCATCTTGTCTGCCACACCAAGGATTGAAATAGGGACCTCCAGAAACAAGTGGCTCCAGCTTGAGCTAAAAAGCCAGGTCTCTCTAGCTGGCTCAGAGCCTCTATGGACAAAGCATAGGGGGACCTCTAACACCAGGGGGTTACACAGACACAAGCAAGTGGAGCCTGAAAATGCAGTCCAGTTGAAGATAGAGCTCTAGGCTGCCAAGACCTGACAGTTTCACATTGCTGATAGAGTCTTTCCTCCTTCCTTCAACATACTCACTTGTAGAGTTTTACAGCCACATTTAAAGAAACCTGAGCAATGGGTGAGCTGTGCAAACTGTGTTCAGAAAACCCTGCCTATATAAATCGAGTCCCTGCTTGTGACCATTCCTCGGCATTTGGCGGTGCCTGGCTTCACAGAGAACGCATCCAAGCGAGGCGTTTGCTGGGGGGAACTTATAGTCTCTGAATGAGTCTGTAGGTCTCACTCAACCCTAATTGCCACTAAAGTTAATGGGAAGTGAGGCGCTCAGATGCTACTGTGATGAGCACCACAGAAAAGCCAGTTGGATTAGATAAGGAGCAGTGGGAATCTCTGCCCAGTGTTCATATCAAACATTTTTTTCTTTATGTGGAGATCTCTGCAATTCTCAGTGCTGGCCAATTGCAGAAGGTCAGAGATACTCTGACAGACTGTTTTCTAGGGGCCTGATTCTCCTCTCATTTGCCCTGCTGTAGATCAGGAGTAAACTCGTTAAGGTTGATGGAAGAACAACAACATAGCATAAGATCCAGGTTTTTGGTGTTTTCTGCCTGGGATAGTTGCAGAAAATAGTGGGAATCTCAAGAAAAAGTCTGTTCTTGTGAGATTTCCAGCCTGGTTTGCTGGAGTTATGAGGTTTGGAGGTCTTATCCAAGTCTAAGCTCCAAAATTTGTGAGGATTGGATCTTCCTGGTTCAAAGACCATGGTGGGGCTTATGTTCTGGCTGGAAGAACTGGCTTGTGATGGAGAGAGAGAAGCAAAAAGAAAACCCACCAGTAACACAATAGCTGCTTGATACAAAGCCCTGGAAGTCAATGAGAATTCTTCCATTGATTTCAGTGGGCTCTGGATCAGGCCCAAGGAGACTATGATGTTGGAGATATATCAGTACTGAGACGATGCTACTCACGCCTCACGGCTGGGGCTGCGCTCACGCTCCAGGAACAGTGAGGTTTTTCTTGCTGGTGGTGACGTTGCTCTCCTGGCAGAGATTTTTTCAGGGAGGCATGGTCTGGAGCCAGGTCTCACCAAAGCGATGGTTCCATGCAGCTGGTTAGCTATCCTCTGGGAAGTCTAAAGGCAGAGGAGAAAAGTTTGCATGTCCAGGGCTATTGGGCTTAAAGCTCAGCTTGGTCTAAAGGGCTCTCAGAAATGATCCCCAGGTGAAAGAAGCCTAGCTGACTAGAGAACAATGACAGCAGAAAACCCTGCTTAGTAGTGGTCTTTGTTAGTGAGGCTACATTTTGTCTTATACCCATTTACATTTAAGGGGCGATAAAAATGAGTTGCTAAGTTTCCAGTGAACAGCTGAATGCTTCTTCAATACGGTGTTGGCATTTTAAATAATAATCAGCCATGTATTTCCCCAAGAAGGCGCCAATCCAATGCAGCATCATATTTTTCAGCAAGTCCTAATTTATTCCTTATTTTCCAGCTACATTGATTTACAGAGTCATGTAACTTGTCTAAGGTTAAGCCAAGAGTCAGTGGCTTAGCCAAATCGGTCAGTTTCCCAGTCCTTTGGTCAAACTATTAGACCCTATTTGCATGAGTTTACAGAGTCCATTTGCTTCACTGGCTTATTTCCAGGGGAGGCTCCTATTCTGCGGCCAGTACAGAATAATCTTTCTGCTGTTGTAAAAAGGCTCTGAATAAGCCCTTACTCAACATTTTTGCCTACCCACTTTCCGATGACACCAGCCTCTACTGTTTATCTTCATTAACTACTCTCACAGCCCACCTGCAGCCTCACCAAAACCCCCTTCACTTGCTGTTTCATATTTATATGGAGTTCAGATCACTGGATCCAGTGCCAGTATTAAGCACGTGTGTGTCTGAGTTCCCACCATGAGACCCAGTGCTATGGCCCCTGAGCTATGGGGGCATGACGTCTGGCACTCCATCGCACTCTGGATCCCTCGGCTGAAATGCACTTTCAGTTTCAAAGGGGTGGAAAGTTAGGAAAGGTACAAGCTCAAAACAGACAGTAGCAGGGATTCCCCATCTCTCTGAAAATATCCCACAGGATAAGGCTGTATCCAAATGTGGGCCTGCGCAATACCCCTATGGTTCAGTCCTAAGAGATTTCTCCAACTACCTATTTAAAAAGGGAGTCAGTGTGATTTGAAGAGGAATGAATGCTGTCACAGCATAATGATCAACTGCTGCTAGGCAAGTTCTGAGGCTCCTAGGGAATATAAATGTGAAAGCAAAGCTGGGACGTTGACTTTATCAGCAGGAGACACAATAGGAGATTTGTTCTCTTTCCAGTTCTGCCAGTGATGACCTTGGCAAGTCACTTCACCCCACGTGCCTCCATTTCATTCCTTGTCCCATCCCTTTCACAGCTTATCCAGCATCAGGTCCCCACGGGAATGATGCCCGACTTGACGAGGACAGCCTGACAGTGCTAAATATCCGCAGGGAACTCTTACCATTTCCAGAGCATGTGCTTCTTGGAGAACAGCACTTGAAGACATCCTACTGCCCAGAGAACGTCTCTGTCCTGCAGACTTCTCTGAAAACAAAGGCAATAGCCAGTCATTGCGAAAGCTGTGCAGAGTTCTGTTGCGGCTGCTCTATGGTTTTTCCATCTGCACGTGGCGCTGTAATGCAGCAGCCTAAAAAGTCTGGTCAACCAGTCTGATAACCTGGATATCAATCAGCAGATCGCAGCTACAAAAAGCTGGCAGGGCACCAAGTGCTTCCTAAGGAAGATTTCTATCTCTTTGGAGCCAAATTTTCTGTCAGACTCAAGCCAGTCTCTGAATGTGTAGGCTCTTTTGCATGTGCAATTGACAATGGGGGCAGGGGAGGGGGAAGGAACCAAATGCAGGAACAGGTGCTTTGTGTGTGTAAATCAGTGGCTTGGTTTGTTGTGCAAAAGGCTGCCTGCACATTAATGGGAGTGTGCCCGGTACGGGGCGGGGAGTACAATCAGCGGTATGTGTAACAGTGGGCATGTGAATAGGGAGGCCAGTGCTGAAAAGGGAAGCCTTTTGTCTCTCTTTTGATTCCAGATGGAGCCCTAGGGGCTCTCTGCAAGGAGGCTGCCAGGAATAAAGGGAAAAGACTTGCACTTCCCACACATCATCTGTGATGGATGACACTGGATCACCTCAGGGGAATATTTTCCTCTAAAGCACTGCAGCTCATGTATTATTTCTATGCAATCCAGATATTATGCTCTAGATTGATGTCCATCCTGGGGTTTTGATGACTTCGGCTCTTGCTCCCATTTGATGTAATCAGAATCCTTTGCCAAAATAACTCACTGCTGCAGCCCAGTCATTGGTCCCTACACCCCCTATACTGGAGCCAGCAGTATATACCTTCTCCCAGCTGTTGGCCAGGCTGTTCATGATACCCTTCTTCTGCTTCTCTGCTAGTTGCTTTGTCTGTGCTGAGTTTCCGGC
Source organism: Lepidochelys kempii (assembly GCF_965140285.1). Lineage (NCBI taxonomy): Eukaryota > Metazoa > Chordata > Testudines > Cheloniidae > Lepidochelys > Lepidochelys kempii. Next base: position 8,237,333 of record NC_136392.1, on the reverse strand, counting down.
TTACTGGGGAGAGTAAAGCCAATGGTGAGTCCGGGATGGAGCTGCTTTCTCTGGGGAGGGCTCTTTGGTGCTTTGTTCTGTCACTGTTGTAGTGAAAAGGAAACAAATGAATGGAAAAAGAAATGAGATGGGAACCACAAGTTTAAAGGCTGCCCTGGTGTGAGCTCTGAGTGCCGGTGTTTCATCTTAACGGACTGTGCAACAACTCAGGAGCCCTGGGAAACAAGGTGATGGGGCTTCCTGAGCGCTCACGGAAACATCTTCTTCCGTTTCAGCTCATCACAACTGAATTGGACGCCAAGGTTTGCTCTGAACCAATACACCATCCTGGGCCACCCAGAGCGGAGGGCAAAATGGGCAGTTTGCCCCAGGCCGTCTGTTTGAGAGAGCTCCCGAAGTGATGGAGGAGTGGCCAGGCCAAATTTGAGTGAGAGTCATTGTGACTTGGCACACGGGGTTGTAGTGCCACTCGAGTTTGGCACCTGCCATCAACTTGCCCTCCACGGCCAGTCCCAGATTCCTCTGTCACCGCCATTAGCCTCATCATGCTGGGCTTGAGGAGACCTACCAGGTCAAGAGTCTGGTGGTAGGAGCAGGGTCAAGTGTTGGGGACACCACTCACAACAGTGCTGGAGCTCAGGGAGAGGTGGGACCAGGAGTGGCCACCGCCTGAACACAGGGCAGTCTCCCCATCCGCACAGGGAAGGCAGTGACCCCACACACCTGGGCTTTCTCTGTCCTTCCATCCCCTCTCCTCTTCTTCAACTCTTTCATATCAATGGCAATGTTTTTGGAAGGGTGTGGGGTGTGTGTGTCTCAGTTTCAGATTTTGCCCTAGGCACCCCAAAACCCCTGTGCAGCCCTGACACCTTCTCAAAGCAGAACTCAGTCGAAGCAGCTGAGTTTCCTCTTAGTCTGCTATGCAAAATTTCACAGGAAGCCATGACATTGGTGTGAATTCAATGCAGACTAACGACTGGCCCATATGCTCTCAAAGTTCTGTGACAAACTTGGTAACTCTGGCAGGGGTTTCAGTTTAGCCATATAAGGCCTCAATGCAGGGAGGTTTTGCAACAAACTTTTGCACAGCTCTAGTTCAGTAAGTCAAGCTAGTTCCAGGTCTAGAAACCTCTGCAGTCATTTGAGAGATGCTAGATATGAGAATTTGTGTTAAACTGAGGAAACGTTTGGGTTCCAAAGCAAGAATGTTTCTCTACTGATCTCTTTGTGATAATTTCTATGGACTTTAAACCCCTAAGGAATGAGCTGATTTGTATATGTTGGCTAACCTGACATGTTACTTGGGTTTCACCAAAGTGCTCTGCTAGGTTACTACTTATAGCAAACATCCTCTCCCCTCCTAATCCCTCTTGATTCTCTTTCTCACAGTTCATTTTCCCATGTGAAATGTGATCCATTCCCTGCAGATCCACGTTAATGGATCAGCATTCTGCCTTTGCCCAATGTCCCAATGGCTTTGCCAAGAGGTGTTAGATCTAGATCGGTATCTCTACAGATTTACTCAGTGCGTGAACGGTGATGAAGCTGGTGATAATAAAAACGAAGAGTTAAATCCTGCCCCCATTGAACTCAATGACAAAACTCCCATTTCACATCAGTGGGGCCAGGATTTCACCCCACATAATTAGTATGTTAGCAGAAGTGCACTTTGTGTAACGAGTGCCATTTAGTCCTCACGTCTCAGAGACAAGGGGTTCAGCATACACTTGCAGTCAGAGTAGGGGTTCTCTCTCCCATTCACTAGTGGGGCAATCGCTATTTAGTCAAAGAACCAGACTAAAGGGGAGCCAGGGTCAGGAAACTCCCTGAACTTTCCATGATCTCCCTCCCCATTTCACTCCATGACATCACCAGTGCCAAGCACCAATCCTGCCTGGTTCCAATGAGGCTGAAGATGAAGGGGCCTCTATTATATGCAGGTGGACTGATGGGTGAGGGAAGGAACCAGAAGCTCATACTAGGAAGTTGGAATAAAAACAATGATGAAGACTGTACAGGCTTCTCCACTTCTTTGGCCAGGAGGTTCTCATGCTGGGCTGGTTCAACTGTGACCAGGGGAGTGCCAGGGTCCCCGGGGAACCACCTGGCCAGCCCTACACCACCCAATGAATGAAACCCAGAACAGAGCTTACTCCAGGCTTTGTAGCCTCTTCAGTTCTTCCTTCAGGTTTTTATTTTCCTCCTTCAGCCTGTTCATTTCATTAGCTGCAGAGAGAGACAGTGAGTGCAGCAGGTTAGGGATCAGACATGGATTTAGCTGGGCAAGATGCTGGGAGATGAATGCTGCCCTGTGGAGACAGCCTTGGATGGGCAGGATTATGATGAGCATTTAAAAAACCCCAACGGATTCCAAATAGAGGTGCCAGCTTTACAACAAGGCACAGATCGGCCATGACTGCAGGGCAGTTGGTGAAATCGCTCCTGCCACCCGCCATCGAAATTTTAACCCCTCCAGAGATGAAATGCCAGGCTCTCTGCAGCTGAAGTGGCTCAGAAGGGCCAGTGCGCAAGTTCTCAGCATCCCTCCAACAAGGCCTCTTCAAAACGCTGTTTAAGGTCAAGCGCTTGCAGATTTTTTCCTCCCCATTAGAAATGTGCATAGCGAGCATTCCAGCACCCTGTGGCAAAGGTGGGAATTTCTACCTTAAATACCGAGCAAGATGAACTTCCCTGCTGTACTAGACCTGGCTGTTCATTGCCCTCCGTCTCTCCCTACTGGAGCATTACAAGAGACACAAACTAAAATGCTGGTGTCTGCCTTCAGGTACACATTATTATCCACGTTGATGTCACAGCTGGGAGTCATAACTCTTGAAGGCAGCATGCCCTCTGAGAATGGCCTTAGAGCATCCGTCAGCGAGTCTGGCTCTATAATGTCTCTCCTGCAAGCATCATCTTCAGGAGATGATCCTTCCAGGAACGGGCAGTAACTAGGAAATGCAGGTTGAACCCTATTAGTAAACAGCATCTCCTCTCCATCAGAGCACCTGATACCCCCCAGGAGCTGACCCTCATACTGATGGCACCCTTCGCTGTAAACTACAGGTACCTGCCTCTTTGCAATGGTAGTTAAGGCATGTGCTTGCTGTATAACGTGGGTATGAAAGTATGTGAAGTATGATAAGGAATTCCTCGGAGTTTACTCTGGGTGGGTCTTTGGGATGAAAACTTAAAACAGAGACCTGCTTTGTCTACCAGGACATTAAGAGCCAGATTTCCAAAGGAGTCTCAACTCCCTTTCCCTCTCCCAAAGAACTCTGGGATCTTTAGGGTGAAAAGTGCTTCTTCTGATTGCTACAAGCCAAGTGGCAATGAAGGGTAGAGGGGACAGACAGCTGCAGTGCAAAGGAGATATATGACCAACCAGTGCCTGGCTTTTACATGTCTGTGTGAAAGTGACACTTGAGGTACAGGGTGCGAGGAAGATCAAACTCATAATGAAGAAATAAACACACAGTTGCTGACACTGTTCTCTTTCTTCCAAAGGCAAAGCAAAACAAAATACCAAAATCCCTAGGGATAGTCAAAGACAGAGAGAAAAATACCCTTGGCTTGTGCAGTGCTCAGGTGCTGCCAAAGACTCAGGAGAAGATTAATCGTACGTGTTCCTTGATTTTCCTTTACCAGTGCAGAGCTGCTGCTGTATATTTCCTGTGTATTGTCCAGAGTGTTGCTTCTACCTTGCCAAATGGATCTTTTTATAAGTGGCTGACGTTGCCCGGCCCATATGCACATGCTGTAGCAAAGTCCTGTGTTGCAATCTCTCGGGTAAAATCTCTAGTGTTTATAGGAAATGTTGATTTTCCTAGGCCCATATGTTCAGATCTGCACCCCCCGACATGTGCCCATTGGACATGTGCCCCAGGATTGCACATATGATTGTGCCCGAATGATCAGCAGACACTTAAGGTCCAAAAGTGCAAAATGACAGCAGGGCAAAGCTGAAGGTCTATTTGGCCGCTATACTTACTGAGGATGAAGATGTGCTGGAGACTCTGGAAATGGGAGTTCTCATACTCATTCTGCTTCTTCTTGGCGAGCTCCTGGGCAACCATGCATCTGTCACAGAGACCTGCTCTCAACCTTAACAAAAAACCCCAGAGCCAAGAAGCTAAGTTATCCATACATGGCTATACAAGCAAATGAAACCAAACCTCACCTGCACTTGGGAGGCAGATCTACAGCATCAGGACAAGGTCGAAATCTGGCTTTCATTACACCATGACAGTGACATGCTGGGCAAAAATCCACTTCTACTTTAGTGAGCTTTTGGACACAGCGTGTAGAGATACACAATTCTTCCCTATGGCAATCAGGTGGAGATATGAATTTTCAAAGCTGATAGTAACACAAGTGAAAGAAGTTTCGATAAACTCCATGGCCCAGATTCTGCTCTTGGTTACATAGGATCATAGAAATATAGGGCTGAAAGGACCTCAAAAGATCATCTAGTCCATCCCCCTGTGCTGAGTCAGGAACAAGTAAACCTAGACCAACTCTGACAGGCGTTTGTCCAACCTGTTCTTATAAACCACCAGTGAGGGGGATTCCACAACCTCCCTTGGAAGCCTATTCCAGCACTTAACTACCCTTATAGTTAAAAAGTTTTCCCTAATATCTATCCTAAATCTCCCTTGCTATAGAGTAAGCCCATTACTTAGGAACATAAGAACAGCCATACTGGGTCAGAGCAATGGTCCATCTAGCCCAGTATCCTGTCTTCTGTCAGTGGCTGGTGCCAGATGCTTCAGAGGGAACAGAACAGGGAATTATCGAGTGATCCATCCCCTGTCACTCAGTCCCACCTCCTGGCAGTCAGAGGTTTAGGGACACTGATAGTATCGGGTTGCTTCCCTGACCATCTTGGCTAATAGCCTCCATGAACTTATTTAATTCTTTTGTGAACCCAGTTATACTTTTGGCCTTCACAACATTCCCTGGCAATGAGTTCTACAGGTTTACTGCGCATTGTATGAAGAAGTATTTCCTTATGTTTGTTTTAAATCTGCTGCCTATTAATTTCATTAGATGACCCTGGTTTGTGTTTTATATGAAGGGGTAAATAACACTTCCTTATTTACTTTTCCTACACCATTTATGATTTCATAGGCCTCTATCATATCCCTGTATCATATCCCTAGTCATCTCTTGTCTAACCTGAAGAGTCCCCGTCTTTTTAATCTCTCCTCATATGGAAATTGTTCTATACCCCTAGTCATTTTTGTTGCTCTTCTCTGTACTTTTGTCCAGTTCTAATATATCTTTTTTTGAGTGAGGCAACCAGAACTGCACGCAGTAGTCAAAGTGTGGGCATACCGCAGATTTATTAGCTATCTTCCAGTGATCTGGTACAGAGGCTGATTTAACCAATAGGCTACATACCACACATAGTTCTGCAATTTCATATTTGAGTTCCTTCAGAACTCTTCGGTGAATACCATCTGGTCATGGTGACTTATTACTTCTTGGCCTACCTTCAGCAGACATGGAGAACAATTGATCACTGTTGTCCTTATAACAGCCCTTAGCATATTTGAAGCCCCCCTTCAGTCAAGACTAAACATGCCCCCTTTTTTTAACCTTTCCCTATAAGTCAGGTTTTCTAAACCCTTTTATCATTTTTGTTGCTTTCCTCTAGATTCTCTCCAATTTGTCAGATGTGACACCCAAAGCTGGACAGCGTAGTCCAGCTGAGGTCTCACCAATGTCAAGAAGAGTGGGACAATTACCTCCTGTGTACTACACAAGGCACGCCTGTTAATCACATCACTGCAAATGCAACAACTCCCTTAATTTCAATGGATTTACTGCATTTACACTGGTGTAACTGAGAGCAGAGTCTGGCCCGATGGGTTCTCAATTTGCTAACACTAGTTAGTGAGAAAAAAAGGTTTCTGTGCTATATTCCACTCATTGCAAAGACACTGAAAAGCAAGCTCTGTGTAGGCATGTGTACTACTGGGCACAAAACAGCATTAGGTCTCCCAATCAATCAATCAATCAATCAATCAAACACCTCTTACCTGTTTTCTAACACTTTTACATTTTCTTTAAGGACCTTCTGCTGTTCCCTTAGCTGGTGGTTTTTAGCAAACAGCTCTTCAATTCTCTGTGCATCTCTAATTCAGGAGAGAGCATGGGACAAAACAAGAAGGTCATTGGATTTGCCCCAAGTATCTGCTGCTTTCTTCTCAATGTACTGTCAGCAGGCAGGATTTATACACTAGCCCAGTCATGCCACTCACACTATTTCTATTACTAAACTACTATTGCTTTGTGTAGCAGTAAGTGCATTGGATGGATGGGGATATAAATATATTAAATGCTGGCACCAGAGCAATTTGGTGGAAGGTTAACAATTCCCATTAGATAAACAGGATGGAACACAAAAGGGTACAGACTCCTCTGAGCTCAAAAATGGATGAACCAGAAGGGCACTGATGACAGACTCTTAACAACAGGGGATGGCAACTGATTCAAAGCCCAGGGATACATGATGAAAACTTCAATAGGATAGAGGTCTTGGATACCACTGCTTTGTCAGTCACTTCCATATATTTAGGCTTGGAAGGAATAGATTTTTATTGGTGAATGTTGATAAATGTCAATTTCACTGTACACACAAACCAATGAAAAAATATTTCCATTGACAATAATCAAAATTTACAGATAGGCAAGGTAAAAAAATGCCTCTTGAGAATATATTATAATTTTATTTAAGACTATTGACGTTGTATATTTTGGCATGTGATGTTGACAATTTGTGTTTTTTGAATATCATCTACGGTCATAAAATCATTATTTCCTGACACTCCCCTCATAATTTCCTGCAATTGTGAAAATTTAAATTGGTACAAATCAGAAAAAAATGCTTAAAACCATAATTCTTCACAACTTTAAAATTTAAATTGATAAAAATAAAAGAAATGCTTAAAGTAAACCTTGATATTATCCATCAAAATTATTTAAAAAAATTGAATACAGCCCAGCCTATATATATTGCATTACAACACCACCAACCCCGTACCCCCAACCCAAACCTATACGTGCACCTTAAGGTTACAAAGTCATACACTCAAAAGTTAGGAAATGTCAGACTTGGGGGAGGGTGGGAGAAGAATATCTCTGGCTTAATCTGATTGAATGTGTTGCAAAGAGTATTTAAACTCTTATGCCACACCAGGGTAGGAGGCTCAGAAGAGGACCTTTATGTGCCCCACAGTATCCTCAAAGTCTTGATCAATTCTGAGTGGACAGCTTGGTAAGTCTGAACTGCCCCTGCTAGGTGGGTGATTCAAGACCTTTCCAGGGTAAGGACACTGCTGATTGCTTTATGGATTAAATTAAAAGAAGATAGTGAGTTTGCTTTCGGGCTTGCCTTCTTGTTTCAGTTTGTGGGTTTTTAACAGATGTTAAGGGTGCCAACAGCCTAGGGCAGATGCCTTCAATGTTATGAGTAAATAGTGCAGCCCTTCCCCATCCCTCCAACAGAACTTTACCACCACAGCCTGGAGTAGAGAACCAAACTTGCTTTACTCACCGACACTTCTCTGTTGTCAGCTCTGTTAGCTTTGTTTGCAGTCCTGGAATAATTAATGAAGGCTCAGGAGATGGGTATTTATTGCAAATTACGTGACAGTTCAGAAACAGAATGTACTATCATAACTTTTAGCAGACCATGGCAACTTAAAAGGAAACTGTTAGTTTAAAAATCTCATTTCTGAAAAACAAGGTTCCCTGCCCATGTTGTTAGTTTATTTCCTTTTCACCATTTACTATTTTTGCATTCCCCTCTGCTGGGACGATGAAAACAGTCTAGTAAGTTTTACTTTTATTTCTAGTTAGTTACAAAACCTAATTCTCACTAGAGCTGGGCAAAATATTTTCAGTGCAGAGTAAAAAAAAAAAATTGCATTTTTCAGGTCACTGAATTCTGGGTTGAATTTGGCAAATAGTTTTGGCCAAAAAAATTGTTTACGAACAAAACAAAACATTTAGATGTTTCCTTTAGAAATTTAGCTATATTTATGTATTAAAATAAAACAAAACAGGGCAATAAACACTCCAAAATGAAACCAAATGAAAATCGGAAAAAAATCATTTTGTTTCATTTTCTTTTTTCCTTTTTTTGTTTCATTTTGGATGCTTTTCACTCTGAACCGATTTTTTTGTTTGGCTGCTGAACCAAAAAATCAGCGGTTCACCCAGCTCTAGTTCTCATGCTAGAACAATTCTGCACGCTTTGGTTGCAAACCATGTTGGCAATATTTATAGCCCAACTAGTATTCTTTCCCTCAATTGATTTGCAGACAATTATACAATATCTAAATTTGGGGTCTGAGTTGCTTAAGAGTATCCTTTAAAACAGTGGTTCTCAACCAAGGGTACATGTACCCCTGGAGGTACGCAGACGTCTGTCAGATGTACATCAACTTATATAGATATTTGCCTAGTTTTTTACAACAGGCTACATAAATAGCACTAGTGAAGTCAGTACAAACGAAAATTTAGTACAGACAACTTGTTTATAGTGCTCCATATACTGTACGCTGAAATGTAAGTACAATATTTATATTCCAATTGCTTTATTTTATAATTATATGGTAAAAATGAGAAGTAAGCAATTTTTCAGTAATAGCATGCTGTAAAACTTTTGTATTTTTATGTCTGATTTTGTAAGCAAGGAGTTTTTAAGTGAGGTGAAACTTAGAGGTATGCAAGACAAATCAGACTCCTGAAAGGGGAACAGTAGTCTGGAGAGGTTGAGAGGTTTAAAACATCACAGGGTGTAGAATTACAGAGGGTGAGACTGTATTTATAACCCAGGATAGTGTAAAATATAACACATAGGTTGACAACCTTCGGCATGTGGCCCATCAGCTTTCCGCAGCTCCCATTGGCCAGGAATGGCGAACTGTGGCTACTGGGAGCTCCAGGGGGCTGTGCCTGCGGACAGTCAAAGTAAACAAAATGTCTCGCGGCCCGCCAGCAGATTACCCTGATGGGCCACGTGCCGAAGATTGCAGAACCCTGATATAACAGTTTTATCCAGAAAGTTGATGCTGGAAATGCTTTATACCAGGAGAATGGGAAGTAGTAGTATGCATTTTCTTTCCTTAGTGGCCTGGCTTCTAATAATGTACAAGTTGTTAATGCTTTAAAGAAACAAACTATCCATCCTCACTCTAAATTTTACTGTAACAAAGACTTCTCACCCCTGCTAATTCTGAGCTATCTTCAGGATGGATTTTTGCTTCTTTCCTCTTCCTCTTTGATCATTTACTATTCAAATGAGTGTCCAATGACTGCCTCACCTGAAGTCAGATATCAGTGTCCTAATAGGTAAATTACTTCCCATTTACACTCGCCTGCCAACTCCTTATTTATTACCCTTATTATTATTGTTATCCTAGACCAGTTTGGTGGCCCAGCTGATAACATCTAGTGCTTCCAACATAGGACATTCAGACAACACAGACCACAAAGCAGGAGGGGGATAGGAGTAGGATCCTCAGTGCTGTGTTTTGCTTGGGTGGGAGTATTTTAGGAAAGATTCATTCTGCACTGCTTTGAGCACCCCCCTTTCACCTCCCAAATGGCTGGTGAGGGAAGTATAATTGCATCATACCATGTTGAAAGGACTCCAGCGGACAGGGAAATCAGACAGCATAAAAATAACAGTCGCCATGAGTTTCTTTTTGTGGTATGAAGTGTTGCTGATTTCCACACTAAACCTTATGTTCTGTGAGGCTCCCAGGGCTCCATCTGGTACCCTTGTCATCCAGGCTATTTAGTAGTGCTTAGATATTGGCATCAAACCCCCAAGGTGCTCAGATTTGCATCCGGAAACATCGAAACCCTAGAGCTTCCTGAAGACCAAGTGGCATGGCACCCACACCACCAGCCTCTTCGTTTTCTAGAGGCCCATGATCTGATCCTGCCTCTGTGCCTCCCACTGACCCCGAGAAATGACACTTCAGCTGAGCTGCGGGTTCCTTTCCCAGGCTCTCTAATTGGCAGACACACCTCCCCAGCTCAGGTTAATTGGAGCTAAACAGAAGGGTTTTCACTCTTAGCTTTAAAAAAGAAATTGACTTTTGCCTCTCTACAGCAATGATCCCGAGTTTCTTCTTACCTAGGACCTCTTTCTCATGGATTTCCTTGACCTTATTCAAGAAGTCTGCAAAACTTTCTGTGGCCATGATCAGGGTCTTCCCACATGCCTTGGGGGTATGTCAATCTTCTGCTTCCCATTCAAAGTTGTTGGTTTTCTTATTGTTCAGTTCTTAGCCCAAAACAAAAACCACACAATAAGATAATTAGTAGCGTCCCATCAATATCTTATGTTTCATGTTTTTGCCAAGGTTTAAAAACATGACAAGCATCTAAGCTATCCAAATGGAGAAAGCAAACTCGTTTGCTCAACCATTAAAAAAAATAGCAAGTACATTCAGAGTCAGATTTTCAAAGCCTGGGTTCTCTTTTTGTGCCCACAGTTAGTTCGGGGGTACAAATAATGGCAGGCACAAATTTTGCACCACAACTTGCACTCGCAGATACTCTAGAGGACATTAAAATGTCCCCGTACCTGACTGCATCTGCAAACTGGGGACTTTCAGCACTGAAATGACATGACTTCTACCACCGCAATTAGTTGCTGCCATAAAACTGGACTGGGAATTATTTGTAACAGCTAAGTTATGGCTTGGAAAGGGAGACCTACTTAAGGCTCAGCTAAAAATCAGGTCCTTTTTCTACAGGTAGAGCTGATCAATTTGTGTTGTCCTCTAAGTGAGTTGGCTGAGAGAGGGTAGGCAGCTGTCTGTGGAAAGGAGTGATGGGCCCTGCATGCATTTATGTGGGTACCATGTTTAGCGTGCCCATGATATTGCTGCTGATTGAAGAACCAGAATCTGAAGAAAGTAACGATAGCAGCCTATCTCATCACCTGCCCCACAGAAGGGATCTGAAATGCTGCCCGCTCACTTATCTCCTGCCTGCGGGGTGAAGCAGACATGGACAGTCAATACAACTGCTGCTTTGCTTTACTATGTCATCTTCCATGCGGGGATCTTGGAACTGCCTGAGAGACGTTAATGAATTCAGTCTCCTAACACCCCTATAAGATAGGGAGCGAAGAGTTATCAGCCCATTTTACAGACAGGCACAGAGAGACTAAGTGAACTGCCCCAGGTCAGATAGCAAGCCTGGAAGGTAGAGACAGCATCAGCTTGAGTTCTAGTTAATTAAAAAACATGAATTAAAAAGCAGTTTCCTCTTCACCTGCCCCTCAGTAATTGTGGTTTTACACCCACATTAAAGAGGAGGACGGTCCATTGGTTGGAGCACTAACCTGGCAACTGGGAGACAAAGATTCATTTCTCTGCTCCGCCACAGCCTCTGAACCCCTCCGTGCTTCAGGTCCCTGTCTGTAAAATGGGGATAATCCTTCCCTGCCTTACAGGGTGTCAGGAGGATAAATACCTTACAGATTGCGAGCTGACCCTCTCTCCTTACGGGGTCCCAGAGCCTGGGCTCCAAGCCCAAATGTCTACACTACAATTTTATAACACTCTCCCCGTCCGAACCCTGCGAGCTAGAGTCAGCTCACACGAGCCAGCCGCAGGTGTTTCATTGCAGTGTAGACAGGCCCCTTCTGGCCCCTCCCTCGGGGCACTGTTCATAACTCAACCTCACCACATAACCCAAACCAAAGCTATTCTCCTGACCCAAACAGGCAGCAAGGGCCCAGAGGCCTTGCCCTTTGCACAACTCCCCAGAAAATGCACATACCCTTTCTTTAAATCCCTGCTGAATCACGTGACAGGCTGGTAGCCCAGCTCTTTCCTGGCTGTCCTACTCTGTCACAGACCCATGGGGAGAGGGGAAAATGACTTGATATACAGGGGCAAGTAAAACTCATTAGACACCGGATGTTGTCAGGGTCACAACATAAACAAATAACCCAGAAGAAAAATGTTATTTACTCTAGCCTCAGCGGTCATAATCGTTGGAAGTTACAGGCAACTATATTTGGTTAAAAGAAAAGGAGTACTTGTGGCACCTTAGAGACTAACCAATTTATTTGAGCATAAGCTTTCGTGAGCTACAGCTCACTTCATCGGATGCATACCGTGGAAACTGCAGCAGACTTTATATATACACAGAGAATATGAAACAATACGGAGGAGGTATTGTTTCATATTCTCTGTGTATATATAAAGTCTGCTGCACTTTCCACGGCATGCATCCGATGAAGTGAGCTGTAGCTCACGAAAGCTTATGCTCAAATAAATTGGTTAGTCTCTAAGGTGCCACAAGTACTCCTTTTCTTTTTGCGAATACAGACTAACACGGCTGTTACTCTGAAACCTATATTTGGTTAAAACTTTTAAGATAAGAATAATTTTAAAGTTGACAAATATTTAATCACTGAAGATATTTATGTTGGCATAAACTCTCTCTCCCATTACCCAACCCACAAGTGCGTATAAAATATAGAGCACTGAAATACAGTAGTTATGTGCACCACTTCCCTCTGCTGGATGGGATCAGTACTGATCAGTTAAGTTTGTTGTAAGACCTGTGTATCTAGCAGCTAATGGAGATTCCCCTTTAGCTGAAGCAGGAGTCACATTCTAGCCCTGCTGTAGCTGGGATGTTTTGGCTGACCATGATGTGCCGCCTAAAAACAACTATAGAATTCCCAGGCAGCCAAGGATTTATTCAGTATCCTCCATGATTTGTGAAACTGAGAAAATGAACATTATGAAAGGAAAGATGACACAGGCTTTTGTTGTGTGAGCATTCAGATTACCACAAAGGTTCAGTCTCTTTGCTGAAAATCTCAGTGGAGTCTTGATACACCTATGTTAATTCCCATGCAGAATAAAATGAACACAGCAAGTAGGAATGCAGCCATTAACAGAGCGTAAAGTAGTGAAATTAAATATTAGAGAGTGAAAGAGAATACAGATCCATCAATATTTCTGAAAAGAAAGACATTAAAATAGACTATAAGTGATCATTTTTCTTTAGCAGCCTTCAGTATTTTGTACCCACTTTTTTCACGCACATCGAATTGATCTCATCAGTGACTACACGTTAGAGCAACCTGTTTTGCATGTACAGTTGTCTGCATTCATAAAACAGGTGTGTCCCCTAAACAGCTACATATGCAAAACATGGGCATGCAAAATAGGAGCGAGAGTTTGAAAAGGTGTCTTTAAAGGGCCTGATTTTCAAGAAATGAGGACTGCAGTTGTGAGCACAAATGACATGTTTAATTTGCATGTATTTACCATGTTGACACATGCAAAATGGGAACCTGCATGTGCAACTGACCAATCAGATGTATAGTTGGTCATGGTAATTGTATCCACAGATTAGACCAGAGGTGGGCAACCTGCGGGCCCACAGACTGCACGCGGCCAGTCAGGGTAATCTGCTGGCGGGCCCCAAGATGGTTTGTTTACATTGACTGTCCGGAGGCACAGCTGCCCGCAGCTCCCATTGGCAGGGAATGGCGAACAGCAGCCACTGGGAGCTGTGGGTGGCCGTGCCTGCGGATGGTCAATGTAAACAAACGGTCTTGCAGCCCACCAGCGGATTACCCTGACGGGCCGCAGGTTGCCCACCACTGGATTAGACACTAAACTGCATACCTAAGTTCTTTGAATGCTAGTTTCCAAATGTCTCACTTTCTCTGTAAGCAGCAGGGAACACACTGTTTTTGGGGGAAATGCTTTAAAATGATCATTTGCATTTGCAACCACTTCCCAAAGGCAATAAATAACCCACCACTTGAAGCCCCGTTATCCAGGTGTGCCTGCCCCTCTTCGCGGGTGCAACACACCCAAGGTGTGTGTGGAGCCAGCCTAAACACACACCTTGCTGCGTGTTGCAGCTCACATAGCTAACATATTTATTTGGAATTAATAACCACAAAACAGAATTAGGAACAGATGTGTTAGAAGCTAGTTAAACCTCCATAACGTGTTTTAATAATGAGCACGTGTAACATGAATTACCTCATTAAAGCCTCTATTAAATGATATCAGCAGAAGTTACAGCCGTGTGTCCAAGGGCAGAACTGGATCCTTCATTTTAAAGTGTGAGCAAAACTTCCTGAGCTGCCTGTGTGGAAAAGCAGCATGGGCTAGGAAACAGAGCAGGGGTGGAAAAAAAACCCAGGAGTCCTTGTGGTACCTTAGAGACTAACAAATTTATTTGGGCATAAGCTTTCGTGGGCTAAAATCATTAAAAAAATCATTTTGATTTTGAGCAATGACCATGTTTTACAGTTTAAATAAAATGAAAGGAATTTTTTAAAAAAAGTTGTAAGCTTATGTCCAAATAAATTTAGTCTCTAAGGTGCCACAAGTCCTCCTCGGTTTTTTTTGCTGATACAGACTAACACGGCTGCCGCTCTGAGAGCAGGGGTGGTAGCCAGAGACACCTGAGAAGAACTGGGCGAATTTTTGCAACTGAAACGTTTCTTTCAGCAAACAATGCAGATTCAGTGACAAAGAAATGGTTTGAGAATTTGTGACTATTTCGCTGAATTTTCCATTATGAAAAACCTGCCTCCCAGCCTCACCCCCAAAATATCTGGGAAAAAAATCAAAATGTTTCATTTTGACTTTTTCAAAACACAACGTTCAACTGAGTCAAAACAACTTTTAAAAAAAAATTTCCTTTCATTTTATTTAAACTGTAAAACATGTTCACTGCTCAAAATCAAAATGATTTTTTTTACTTTTTCGATTTGCTGAAAATTTTCCTTTTCAGTTTGACCCCAAACAATTTCCCCCAATTTTTTAGACTTTCCAGAGACTGAAAAATCCATTATTTGCCAAACTCTATCCTGAGCACTGCACCCAACCCTTCTTCTGAGTCACAGGATAGCCTTGGAAAGTCTCTCCATATATTCCCCGCATTGGGATAATGTGACTAACCCCTACCTACTTCCTCGGGACTGGAATAATGAATTCTCGGTTGTAAAATGCTTTGAAGAGCTAAAGGGCTAAGTGCTATTTATTATTATTATTTCATTTATAAAATGATTAACTGCAGTGCAGGCAAGGCCTGGAATATCCTGCTGAGGAAGCGTTTGCTGTTGGGGACAGAGTAGGGAAAGACCAGGTGAATTCCAGTTCCTTCCCATTCCTCAGGTCCTGGCAGACAGATCTGTGCAGCATCACGGCTTCCACTGCATCTGAAGCATGAGGTTATAAGTACAACAAGACAGCTTGTTTGCTACACATCACTGCTTGTGCAAACAATGGGAGTTGCATGGGACTCCTGCATCAAGAGTGGTGCCAAGGGAAATAATGGTTTGTCCCAGCCGCTCTCCCAGTGTGCTTTCAATGGGTCCACCGATCAATGTTTTGATCCATTATTTTGGAAGGGGAAAAAAATGTGGCAACAGCCATATGGTTGTAAACAGATCAAGTTCCTAGAACCAGACTGATAACTTTATGGAGCACAGAGTCAGGGATCTGGGTATTTTAGGCCTGGCAATGCCTCATGTTAAAATGGTAAAGTCAGCTTTGGATGTGGGAAGAATGAAGTGAGTGATAATGAACAACCAGGTATTCAGCTATCCCTGATGCCCGTGTGGGTTGGGTTAAGTGCTTTCAGGAACCTGAGGAATGTGTCTTACTGATCTGGGTCTGTGTGCTGCACTTTCACATGTTTGTGCGGCGTGTGGACAACAGCCCACCGGATGGACACTCTCCCATCTGCCCTCAACCCCCCACAGCTCTGCCAATGTAGCTGAGGCCCGGGCTGCATCCTAGGACTGCATCCATGCCAACTAGGGACTGATGATACCATCACACTAATTTGCACTTGTAACCTGAATGGGGACTTGATTCCAGGCCTTCAGATGTGAAGAGTTACCCCATGATCCCATTTCTACTTCAAGAGCCCTCCCCTTTATGATGCATGACACAATCAGAGCTCTATGTCCATTTTGGTTTTGGGAATGTGGTAATCTCGTGTTAAACAAACCCAATGAGGGACTCTTTGATTTTCCCTTTTATAGAAATCTACCATGATGACTAAAGTAGGAAATGAAAGATAGACGCAGAATAATAGAAATATAGGGCTGAAAGGGATCTCAAGGAGTCATCTAATCCAGCCCCCCATGCTGAGGGTGGGCCAGGTATACCTAGACTATCCTTGAGAGGTGCTTGTCCAACCGGTTCTTAAAAACCTTCAGTGATGTGAATTCCAAAGAGCTTAACTATCTTTACAGTTAGAAAGTTTGTCCTAATATCTAACTTAAATTTCCCTTGATGCAGTTTAAGCCCATTGCTTCTTGTCCTAGTGGACATGGAGAACAATTGATCACTGTCCTCTTTATAACAGCCCTTAACATATTTGAAGACTGTTATCGGGTCCCGCCCTCAGTTTTCTTTTCTCAAGACTAAACATGCCCAGTTTTTTTTTACCCTTTCCTCATGGGTCAGGGTTTCTAAATTTTTTAGTATTTGTTTTAGTCTCTTCTGGATTCTTTCCAATATGTCCACATCTTTCTTAAAGTGTGTCACTAGTACTAGAGTCAGGACAAACTCCTGCAGGATTTAACTATGTCCCTTCAGTTTGACAGTGAACTATTGATAACTGCCCCTTGAGTAAGGTCTTTCAACTGGTTGTGTACCCACTTTATAGTTATTTCATCTAGATGACATTTCTCCAGTATTCTTATGTGAATGACATGTGGGACTATGTCAAAAGCCTTACTAAAATCAAGATATATCACATCTACTGCTTGCACCTACCTACTGGGCCAGTAACCTTGTCAAAGAAGGAAATTGGTTTGGTTTGGCATGGTTTGTTCTTGACAAATCCACAATGCTTAATTTGTAATGAAAGTGGTGCCGGGGCTCAAGTAATTAGATCCCGGGGCTCAAGCAATTTTTTTACTTTCATAACTGAGGCAGCAAGCCCAGAGGTGCTGGGGCTATGAACTGCCAAGCCTACAGGTGCCAGAAGTCCTGGCACAAATTAAGCATTGCAAATCCATGTTGGCTCGTACTATTAGCCTCTAGGTGTTTACAAATTGATTGTTTAATCATTTGTTCCAGTATCGTTCCAGGTATTGATGTTAGGCTGACTAGTCTATAATTCCCTGGGTCCACTTTGTTCCCCCTTTTAAAGTTATGTACTATGTTTGCCCTTCTCGGGTCTTCTGGGACCCAATCTGCCCTTCATGAGTTCCCAAGGCTAATTGCTAATGGCTCTGAGATTTCTTCAGTTAGGTCCTTAAGTACCCTATAGTGAATTTCATCAAGCCCTGCTGACTTGAATGCATCTAACTTATTCTTTAACCTGTTGAAGATGTTGCATGACTCCCAAAAGACATCAGTGTACTTAGATCACTGGCCAGTATGTGTTATACCAGTCTGCTACAGTTCCCAGCTGGGGATTCAGGCCCCGATCTGCAAGGTGCCTAACTCCTATTGATTGTAATGGGAGTTAGGGGCCTAAATACATTTTAGGATCTGGACCTTTAGCTCAAGTTGTAAAGGCTCCTCCTGTTAACTCAAAGGTCCCTGGTGATGACCAAGATAACAGTTGCTGCATGTACACCCCAGTCCCTTCTTCTAAAGAATCCAAGCCAGTGCCTGCTTTTTGTAATGACTAGCATAGTTTGCCTGAGACTCTGGGTCACACCTGGAGCTGATGCTGTTGCACCGTGGTTGGATTTGGCCTGCAGGCTCTGAAGAACAAGTCCTTAAGCACCTTCAGGCTCTCCTGGAAAACACAGGCATCCCTACTTGTTCAGCTCATCTGCTTTGCTTTCTTTTCCCTTCTCCGTAGACTGACTCTGATGTCATGCCCAGAACCCCTCTCCCCCACAGACTCCCCATTCCTTTGACACCTGCATAAGCTCCTTCATTTTCTCCATGCATTGGCTTTGCAGTTCGGGAGAATTTATTGAGGGAGATGAATTGATGAAGACCAGACTACAGAGGACCTGAGTATTAGGTTCACTCCTCCAAACAATGATTTCATTTATAGCCCCGAGCCTTCTTTAGAACTGTCACTTTAATATATACCAGTCCACCCTTCAACATAGTGCTGGAGTGGAAGCCTTTTGAAGCGCTGTCGAAGTGGAACCGGTCATATTTCACAATGACAGGGGCACTTGCTAAACACATCCTCAGTGTTGGAAGCGAGCTCATTGTTTCGAAGATGGAACCCTGCCCTTACACCTCTAGGCTGTCTCTATAACTGCAGCCAGGTTCAGAAAAGCTATGCCCGAGAAAAGCTAGAGCCGCTCGAGGGAGCATCTCTCGGGGCAGAGGTGCCTGGCTGGATGCGGTAGCAGTGTGGGAGCGCAATGACGTTAGATAGATCAGAGAGTGTGAATTTTCTGGCTCACCAGGTGAGTTTTCCATCTGGCCTTTCCCGACAGTGCAACCAAAACACCATCTTAGGGGCATCCATGGAACAATGTTTCACTGCCATGCCTGCTGCTCTCTGCACCTTCACCTCCCATGCGCTTAATAATGTTCTCTGGAACCTGGCTTTGGGTCCTTATTTACCTCCCAGGAAAGAAAGATGCAAGTCCTCCCATTGTGCGGCCCTGGTGGGAGGAGCCCCATTCACTTCAGTGGGACCCCCTGAAGGAGTAAGCACTGCTCAGCATGAGCAACGGTTGCAGAACCAAGACATGGGAGAAATCTTAGCCCCATTGAGCTCAATGGGAGTTTTGCCACTGACTTCAATGGAGTGAGGATTTCACTTCCAGGGGTTGCCTTAGCCTTTCCTAGGGTCTACCACCATGTAGCCTCTCTCTGTGTCACACACACATTTCTTTGTGTGGGGGACACTTCAAAGTTACACCCATACTCCTGGCTGGAGAGAGGAGTTAGGATCTTCTTGAAGCCACATGGTTTTCTCATCTTCTTCCTCTGAACTCCTGGAGCCAAATTCAACCCTGATGTAAGTGGGTAGAATGGCTTTCAAGTCCCTAGTGTTTATTTGCTTGTCTTAACTTCTTCCTATCTCCAAGCACATCCCTAATGGGAAAGCTGGTATGTTTCTGTAGACATTGCTCTAATAGAAGAATCCAATAGAGAATGAGATAATTTCTATTGGTTTTTGACCCATCCTATAGAATTCTATAGCAGACATATTATTCGCTGATAAATTCTACAGGATGGGTCAATACACCAATAGGAAAGTTCCCCCTTTCTGTTCAATTCTATAGGACTTTTCCGTAGACTCTAGCTTACAACCAGTACTCCACTTAAAGGCACAGCCACCTCTTCAAAGCATTCATATTCACCAAGTTCCACAAGTCCTGACACAGATGCACACTTTGCCTTTTAATCTTTTACCAAATTTTGAAAGACAGGGGCCCAATTGTTGCTCCCTCCCCAACCCCCGACCTGTGCTTGCAGCTACAAACCTTACACATGCTCAAGTAAATCAGGTAATTCTGCTCTTAACTACCCACTGTCATGAACAATTACCACATTTGTGGACGTCCTCTGGACAGCTGTCTTTGACACCATAACACTGAGTGGTTTCCGGTTCCCTGGTGATTTTCCCAGCCTGTCATTAATTTTAATGGCCGTGTCAGTCTCATTCAGAGGGAGCAGCCGGACCCTATCGGAATCTGCAGGAGGGCAGGACTTCCATGAAGCTCAGGTTGCAGATTGTGCCAGTGGCAAGAACTCCACCCTGAGCAGTGTTTGCTTTCAAAAGGAAGCACGTAGCTGAGTACGCTGAAGTATTTAAAACACAAATGAACTTGAAGTTTGCAGGGCTCGGAGGCTTTCGCACTGTGGGATGCAGCGGCTTTACCATCAGCAGTTCTCCGGTGTCAGAACAGATTTACATAATACGCATGCAGAGCCCTTCTGACATATGATTCCTAGACAGGAACTACTCTCGCTAGTCAGACTTTCATTTCTTGGCTCCCCCTACCTGATCTTCCTCTAATTTTAGAGCTCTAAATTGGATTTGTACAGAGAGAGGCTGGAGGATCAGTCACAGAGGCCCAGGGCCAGCAGGATACTTTGTAGTCCAGAGTGAGACTGTTTTGCTTTTCTGATGCACTGCACCCTCTGCAGCTTTGCTGGGCGTTTATTTTATTTATTTATTTTATTTTATTTATCTATTTATTGTTGCAACAGACTTAAGGTGGCACAGAGTGCCCGCAAATGGTGCTCCTGGTTTGCACTCCACAAGCTATTTTCCTACGCTGGTGTTGCAAAGGCCCAGGGACGTTGCAAAGGCCCAGGGAAGTTGCAAAGAGGAACTCAGCAGCTGCGATATGAAGAGGCATATGGCTTGCCGATGCCTACCCTGGGAGCAGGATTCTTTGTGGTGCAAAATGCTACCAGGCACAATATAGCCGGGCTGTCATCCGACTTGGTGGGTTGGAGGGTTGGTGGGAATGGGTGCTTGAGGGGTGGGGCCGGGCAGAGCAGTGTAGAACAGGCCCTGGGTTTGTTTGCGCCCGTGTAGCATCACGTTGGTGCTCCATCCGTACAACTCCCGCCTGCAGATTCACCTCCCCCACGTAAAACGAGACTTGCGTCCATTTGCAAACTCTTCGCTAGGACTCTGCATTGGTAGTGCAGTTACACCAGTGCTAAAAGCCCCCGTGCAGACAAACTGCTGCTTCGGTGGCTGGATCCAGGTCATCAATACATAAAAATGAGGTTGCTGTGTATCATCATGATTGCTTCAAAACAAGCGAAACTTGAATGGCAAGACGGTTAGTTTACAGCGGGGCTGCCCGGAACAGCAGGCTTTGGCAGAGTCGCTGCTCCTATTTCTTTAGATTCAGTATTTTAGTGCAAGCGAAAACCAAAAGCAAATGCCGCTAGAGAAAGCCGAGGTTTCAAGTCCCAGCCTGCACGTCCACTGATTTACTTCAATCCTGTGACATCTATTTTGCCATAATACATCAATGGAAACCATTATAAAAAAAAAAAAGGCACCCTGGTGTTCGGGATTGCCCATGTCAATTGCTATGGTTTGCTTTGACCACTGTGGAAAATGTCCAAGTCTATATTTCCCTTGCTATGCTAGCCCTTCCCCCAGTCCTGGGCATGATCAGCCACTGAGGGGGATAAGACCCTTTATTGTTCAATAGGTTCACCTTATCCCTGCTCCAATATAGCAGTGCAGGGCAGTTTCTCATGTATCCTCATCACAGGCCCCACTTTGGGCCTAATCCCGCAGCTTTACACAGGTAAATAGTCATGGAGCTGTAGGATCGGACTTTTTATGCCAAATCACAGCCAAAGCATTTGTAACACCGACAGACCCCGGTCATCGGCGGGGCAGGATCGAACCTGGGACCTTTGGAGCTAAATACATGAGCCTCTACTGCAGTGGTCACCAACTGGTCGATCGCAACTGACTGGTCCATCCTATAGGATCTCACAGTCGATCGCGATCTCTGGTGGTACAGCGTGACTGCTGCTAAGGCAGACTTCCTACCCCTGCCCCACGCTGCTCCCAGAAGCGGTCAGTGCAGCCCTGGGGTTGGGGGAGGCAGTGGTCTCCCGCTGCGCACTGCTTTTGCCTGCAAGCACCACCCCTGCAGCTCCCATTGGCTGGGAGAGCTGCGGGGGTGGTGCTTGCAGAGAAGGGCAGCACGCGGAGCCACGTGCCCCCTGCCCCTCCCCAGGGGCCTCAGGAGAGTGTTGGCTCCTTCCGGGAGTGGTATGGGGCCGGGGTAGGCAGGGAGCCTGCCTTTGCCTTACTCTGCTTAATATTAATATATTAAGCTTTGTTCTTCTATACCTGGGGATAACAAACTACCCTCCAAACATTAATTAATTAGGCCTCAATCCTTTGTGAAGTTGGTAGGGAACTGTTGTTACCCACATTTTACAGGGGGGTAAACTGAGGAGCACAAAAATTAAGGGACAAGACCAAGGCCACAGAGAGAGGCAAGAGCAGAGCCAGGAACAGAATTCAGAATACCTGACTCACACACCTATATTCTAACCCTTAGCTACAGTCCCTCCTCTTAACCAACTCTCTCTGTTTTGGAAATCAGGTTGAAAATAACCTGGAAAGACTTTTAATAAGTTTGATAACAATGCACATTACAGTATCAGGCAATATACACACTATTGTCTTATCAAGGTAACCCTATTCAGTCATCAGTGAGAGATTTTAAATTTTTGGTGCAGAAGAATATTCCACTGCCCTCTCTTGGATAGAACGGCTCAGCTCAGTGCCATAGACCCCGCACTGCTAACAACTAATGGAGATTCTCCTTCAGCTCAAGTGGCAGTGGCCTGTGTTTTTGGACAAGATGGCTGTCATGGTTTAGGGAGGAGTTTGATACTCGCTGAAGGGTTTGCCTGTTCCAAGTTTGTTTCAGCCTCTTTTAAAATATCATTTCTAAAGGCCACATGTTCATAACCAGATACAGGCAAAAGTACTTGTGCACCAGTTAAACTCCGTATTTCCGTGCCTGGCTATTAGAAGACCAAGAATTCTCTTGCATTCCTGATCCCACATATGCATTCCAGTTTATGAATGCAAATAGGGCTTATGTGGGGGGAGGAGTGCATGAACATTTTGGAAGAGGAAACCTTTGCATGTTACTTTGACAATTTGGCCCTAGCCCTCATTTTGCTTAGCTCTCTTTTAGCCCACAAAATTTATGCACTGTGGCTAATTGAATTGTGGGTAGCCAAGTTACTTGCACTTTGAAATTCTTGGTTGGCACTTTAGAGCTGATAGGTGGGTGGTTGAATGGCAGGCATTAAAAATGTGTCTTGCAAATTTGGCAAGCACAGCTAGGAACAATGATCTCCATAGGGCTCAAAAATGCAATTCCCTCCTCATTCCAGCTCTTACTCTGCTCCCCACATGTCTTATTCCACAAACGATGCCTGGGCTTGTACAATTAAGGAAGAATAAAGCTTTTTGTCACAAGAATGAATTGTATCTGTGCTGTTATAAACTAGCAACTTCTGTTGCTGCTGAGTAATGCCAGGTTTGTGCATCTTGAGTCTGGGTAGTGAACATGCAAATAAACAGAAAAAATTTCTGCCCATTGGGCACGACGCAGATAATGAAGTCCTTAATTGAACTGGCTTTTGTCTGCAACATTATTTATAAGAATGGTGTGTGCTCCAGTGTTTCAGACTTACAAAGCAGAACTAAATATTTGGTACTCCCTTGCGCTGCCTGGCTAGCTTTCCCTACTGAAAAGATCCAAATTAAAGCGTCTTTTAAAAACAGGGAGGGTCACACTAAAGGTAGTCAGCAGCAGCTGGCATTGTTATTGTCAGGCAGGTGGAAATGAATGGAAGGATGTCCCGGTTTTCAACAAAACGACTCTTTTCTCGGAATTGATAGAAAGCATCTACTAACAGGTTAATATTAGTCAGACTTTGCTCCTCTTCGCAGGTTGCCTGTCGGCTTCTTCTTGACTCTTAACAACCTTTGTGCCAGGCCTCAGATTTCTTAGGGCCAAGAATTAAGCCAAGTCTTGGTGTTAAGGCAAAGAGAGACTAGCTGGATTGAACACATTCATTCTGTCTGCCTAAAAAGATCTGAAGTTCCCCAAGCCCTGCAGATATTAAACCTGGAATGGATTATTTGTGAGTTGTCTCTCAAAGAGCACTAGCACCATCCTTATTCCCACACCTCCTTCTTCTGTGATCTTGTTGGCTCTTGAGCTAAGTAGGGTCAAGCCAGGGGAGCCTTGATTTGGGAAATCTCTCATCACGAACCCGGTGCTGCTGGAAGCAGGGTTGGTAATCTGGTGTGTGACATTCTGAGTGAGTACGGAGCCAGAGCTCCGGGCGCTGTGCTGCTAGAGGTATCATCCTTTAGATAAGAGGCTGTGTGGGGTGTCAGGGAGCCAGCTGCAGCTTCCTCATTCTTGGGCCGGTCTTGATGAACTTTAAAGCTGCTGCCAGGCAGCTTTATCGCCTGCCACTGGAATGAAGCCTAACCAGTGGAAGCCCTCTTCTGCCCCCGACACCTCCTCTACACCAGCAGCAGGAGGGCAGAGGAGCAAGATCTGGCTGCAGTGCAGATGCACCAGTGGAGGAGGGCATTTGCAGCTGGATTATAACCCCTTCGTGCCACCTCACAAAGAGCCCACCACACTGGCTAGAGCTGAAGTCTTTATGGTCAGGAAATATTTCCCTTTTCACAACGGCAGGGGTGATAAACCCCAGAGTCCTGGTCCAGTGCCATGTTGGGTCATTACATTCTGCCCCCATAAAATCCGACTGTCATTTCCAGTGACTAGTCCTCTTCACTTCAGTATAGCTTCATATTCACTCAACAAGCCCCAAAACAGAATCATTTTGGTAAGTAATATTCCTACTGCGTAAGGGGGATAGAGGTTAGAATCTGGAAAAATACCCCATCATTCTTGCTCACAGAAGAAAGGGTAAGCAACAGCCCAATGCACCTCACTCCCCTTCACCCCCCGCATGCTCGGATCGATCCGTTTCTTCTTATTGGTACAGCTACCAGAACTGCCCATCACCATGGCATCTAGGCTAGCATTCCCAGAGCGACAGAAGCCTCCTCTACGTCTTGCAAGTGCAAATGGTTAGTCAATATTTGGAAAGAGCTTTGACGACTTAAAGCACCCTATTGGCTTATTCATTATTTAAATAAACTCAGCACAAAAACCCTGCAACCCTTTAGCTAGGCATTTATACTGGTCAGCAAAATCCAGAGAATAACTAGCTAGGAAAGCGTTCTCTCTTTTATGAACACACACATGTACTCTGCCTTGCTGCCTGGCACAGTACATTGCTGTCAGGTAGGGCTAGGTCAATGCTATCCTGGGTAAAGTATACTGTTTCCTTCAATACCATCCCCATCTCATCCCTGCTCTGGCCACCTCCCTGCCTCTCAGGGCTGCTCGCTCAGGTGGTTGTGTAATATATTGCTGTGATCTGCCCGAGATGCTCTGCATCAAAAAACCTTCCCTTTCTCAGACCTCCTTGGGACTGTTTATTAGCTGCATGTTCCTTCAGGTTAATGGAATGTGATAGCATGAAGTGCAGAACAGGTCCACAGGGCCATAAAGAGGCCTTGTCACCTACACAATACATATACCAGGGCACTCAAGCAGTTACTCATAGTAAGATTTGCTTGAGTCTCCAGTGTTGGGCAAGCTCTTGTATTTTCATGCTTCCATCACGTTCACAGGATTCTTCGAATGCAAACAATGGAGTCAGTGTTCTGATTAATGCTTTTTGTTCTAAGTGCAGCTTTCGGGTCATTCGTGAGGAGTGATGGCAGAATTTAGGGCCTGATCCTGTGAGGTATTAAGCACTGTCATGGGCCTGCAGTCTAGTGGGTCAAACACGGGGCTGGGAGTAAAGATGTCTGAGTTCTATTTCCACCTCTGCTATTTACTCACTGTGTGATCTTGCGCAAGCCACTGAACCTCTCTGCGCCTCAGTTTCCCTCTCAATTGGATGGGAAGAAGAATACTTTTTGGCAGGGTGTAGTGAGAATGAGTGACTGTTTCTGAAAGTGCTTGATTGAAACACAGTAAGTATCCTTACTGTCTGTCCATTGCAGGGGCACATACAGCTACTGTTAAACAAGTTGGAGATTCTACTTCTTGTGGGTAAGATGGCTCACTTCTCTGGTTTAGAAAACAAAAGGCTTGATTTTGCATTTGTTGGAGCAGTAAGCCAGCCTGCAAACCGAAGTTACTACTACAAAGCTAATCTAGTCAGATGTTAAACTGAAGTTGTCCTAATGCACTGCATATTTGCTGACTGGTTAGAACATGTTCATCCCATTCCCTTTCTCACCAAATTTTAGGAGGCGAAGACATTTGTATTAGGCCATGTTTGAATAAGGCTTTAGGAGTCCAAATTTTCTCTTCCCCCATGTTCTGACCCAGTCCGCCAGGCAAATTAAATTCCCTATTCAGCAAGATACTTTAGCACATGTCCATGGAAATCACAGGGACAATTCACATGCTTACAGTTCAGCATGTGCTTAAATATCTTGCTGAATAGGTGCCTTAGCTGTGTCATTGACAGTGTGGTAAAAACAGCCATGCAATCCTATGGCTAGATGATACTGCAGACTGGAAACAAGCTGCTATACAAGAATAGGATTTGGGGGGTCATAGTGGATCACAAGCTAAATATGAGTCAACAGTGTAACACCGTTGCAAAAAAAGCAAACATCATTCTGGGATGTATTAGCAGGAGAGTTTTAAAGAAGACATGAGACGTAATTCTTCCTTTCGACTCCACATTGATTAGGTCTCAGCTGGAGTATTGTGTCCAGTTCTGAGTGCCACATTTCAGGAAAGATGTGGAGAAATTGGAGAAAGTCCAGAGAAAAGCAGCAAAAATTATTAAAGATCTAGAAAACATGACCTATGAGGAAAGATTGAAAAAACTGGGTTTGTTTAGTCTGGAGAATAGAAGACTGAGAGGGGACATGATAACAGTTTTCAGAACTGTTAAGGTTGTTACAAGGAGGAGGGAGAAAAATTGTTCTCCTTAACTTCTGAGGGTAGGACAAGAAGCAATGGGCTTAAATTGCAGCAAGGGTGGTTTAGATTGGACATTAAGAAAAACTTCCTGTCACGGTGGTTAGGCACCGGAATAAATTGCCTAGGGAGGTTGTGGAATCTCCATCACTGGAGATTTTTAAGAGCAGGTTAGACAAACACCTGTCAGGGATGGTCTAGGTAATACTCAGTCCTGCCATGAGTGCAGGGGACTGGACTAGATGACCTCTCGAGGTGCCTTCCAGGCCTACGATTCTATGAATATCTCAACTCAAACTGGGAGAAAGAAGTGTGTCTGACACCATGGAAGGTGTGGGAGAACCTTCTACCCACCACAGTCAACCAGCCCTTACCGTACATGTACCTCTCTGAGATCCAATTCCTCCAGTGCGCCTCCTGGGGCAGTGAGATTTGAATGGGTCCTGGGAACAGATTATCTCTGCTAGCTAGTTTCCTTTTGGGACATTGTAATGACGTGCCCCAGTGCAAACCCCACAGCCAAACATCCTCAGAGTTTCAGGGCTTTGGAATCCAGGCCTGCAGTTGGCAGTTTGAGCTCCTCTGTACACGATCCATGCTGGAAATTCAGTTGTTTCTCTTTCTAGGCATTAAATAGCTTTTCTGATGAAAAATTCACCACACCTCTACCCAGCCTAACAATAGCAGAGTGGATAATACAATACAGATGATGCTGAGAAGCAGGAATCTAATATCCTACCAATGATGAAAAGACATCCCTATGCTAAAGAAAATGACAAAGATTGTCTGACTATTACAACATTCATTTAAAAAGTGATTTCCCCAACTCCAACACATTCATTCTTTCTCCAGCACAGTGCTTTGATTTCCTCTCCTAGGAAGGATGGCAACTGATGGTTTATGCAAGGATTTGTGACTTCTGAAAAGTGTGAAAGAAAAGCTTTGCAAGAGCCACTACTATTGAGTCAGGTAGTCACTGAAGGAGTCCTCTGCTTGTGCCCTTCTAGCCAACTGCACAGAAGATAACGGGCAGTCATCAATTTCTATGATGTCCCCCAAGGTTCAATCCTTGGTGTCCTCAGCCTATGAATTTTAATACCTTCTAGGGCTCCCATTAACAAGGCATCTCAGTAATGCCAAGATTTTCAAAACTAATAGGCCAGATTCTCCCTTCACTTACACCTGTTTTACCCCAGTGGAACTCCATTGATGTCAGTGGATTTACTGCTGATATTTACACTGGCATAGGGAGGGCAGAATAAAGCCCTGTTAGTTTGCTTAAGGTATTTTCCCACCCATCTATGTGGGCTTCCATTTACTGCGGCCATGGCAAGTGAGTGCAGCTCATGCATTAAGGGGTGTGTCATAAACATACAGCTCAGGGTAGCATAAAATCCCTTCTTGACCTGTAAGGGGTTAAGAAGCTCAAATAACCTGGTTGGCACCTGACCAAAAGGACCAATAAGGGAAGAAGATCCTTTCAAATCTGTGGGGGGAGGTTTTGTTTTGTGTTTTCTTTTGTTGTTTTCGCTGGGACAGAGAGGGACGAGGGCAGGAAAAATCATCTCCTACAACCCTACCTGAAATAAGCATCCAAGATTACAAAAATTGTAAGTAATAGCAAGGAAATGCGTTAGCTTATCTTTTGTTTTAGCTTGTGAATTTTCCCTATGCTAAGAGGGAGGTTTATTCCTGTTTTTTTGTAACTTTAAGGTTTTGCCGAGAGGGGAATCCTCTGTGTTTTAAATCTATTACCCTGTAAAATTACCTTCCATCCTGATTTTACAGAGGTGCTTCTTTTTTCTTTATAATAAAGTTCTGTTTTTAAGAACCTGATTGGTCTGTCTGTGCTCACCTTGTTTACCTATTTGGTTGGTATATTATTCTCAGGCCTCCCCAGGAAAGGGGGTGAAGGGGCTTGGGGGGATATTTTGGGGAAACAGGAACTCCAAGTGGTCCTTTTCCTGAATCTTTGTCTAACTCACTTGGTGGTGGCATCGATACCGTCCAAGGACAAGGAAGAATTTGTGCCTTGGGGAAGTTTTTAACCTAAGCTGGTAGAATTAAGCTTAGGGGGTCTTTCATGCAGGTCCCCACATCTGTACCCCAGAGTTTAGAGTGGGGAGGGAACCCTGACAGGGTGCCATTCTGAGAGGGATTCCTGCCAGGGCTTGATGTGCATAAACATAGTTATGCACTGTGGCTTCCCTGCCTGCCATGAATGCTCAATATAACATATGCTTTTCATGTTAAAACATCTTTTATGAATAGTGCCTCTCCATGTCCAGAGCCTCAATACACATTGCCTGTGGGGCACACAGAGGGGTGTGAATTAATCTGAGCACAGGACTGGGAGCAGGAACCCCTGAACTCTACTCCCAGCTCTGACACTGGCTTCTTTGGGCAAATCAATTAACTTGCCTGCCTGAGTTTCTCCAGATGAGTATTAGGGATAATAATGCTTACCCTGCCGCACAGGGTGGATTGTGAAGAGTAATTTTATGGTACCATAAAGCCTGTCTCCTCCTCTGCAGATGTAGAATGGCCTACAGTTATTTTATTTATAGGCACTTCTAGGGCACATATCACCACAATACTGGCAGGGTTTCTTCAATCCTGCCAGTACACAGAATGGAGGGGAGAAGGCTATGGGAGAGTCTAGCCCACCTGGGCAAAACTGCACAGTGGACACCACCTCCACTAGAGCAGCAATTTCACTGGTGGCTTCCTTCTTCCTGCTGGGAGGGTGGGGGATGAGGAAAGGGAAGATCCCATCCATGCACCCCCACAGAAGCATTTGCATAAAGCCCATTGACTGCCCTGTGCACAGGAGTCCAGGTTTTGGACCCTAGCATTTGCAAAGCAATTATAAGCTCTAAAGTGCTATATAACTGCCCAGTGTTTTTACTGCCCCAATGAGCATTGTCCAGCAGACACACAGAGGGTGCTGGACCTGGCAGCAGGGAGATACCTCACTGGGATGTGCTGCGGGTGTGGGAATCTCACAGCATTGTGAGCATGGGAAAGAAACCACATCAATCTGATGTCCAGTTCTCTGTAGGGGAAAGGAGAGCAAACGCCTTTCTATCCAGGAACAAAGAGACAATTGATTTAGGGTGGGGAAGAGAGACAGGTAAGAAAACCCCAATGATCCAGCTTTAAGTTATTTGTTATCAAGTGCATTCATGGTTTGGTTTGGCGCAATACTTGAATCAGCTAAATACTTTCTGTAAAACTTGTTGGATTTAAAACAGTGCAAATGGAGCAATGGAAATGTTGCATTTAATAATGTCTATCTCTTCCATAGAGCACTTCATCCTTAGATCTCAAAGCTCTTTACAAAGGAAAGAAACAACATTGTCCCCCATTTTGCAGATGGGGAAACTGAGGCACACAGCATGGAAAGCAACTTGCCCAAATTCAATCAGAACTGTGAAAAGAATCTAGGCCTTGTGAGTCCCAACCCATTGCCCCATCCACTAGCCCACACTGCCTGCTGTGTTAAAACACTTCCGTAACAATTCCTGGCTGTGCAATGTTGTGAGCTGTCAGCGCTATACAGAAAGGAAACAGAAAGGTGAGAGAGCAAGTTTTGTTTTCTTGGACCCTTCAAGCCACAAAAGCAAAAGTATTCCAAGAAAGCTGCCACCTTGGCCCTACAGAGAGCCACCTCATTGTGATTGCAGCACCCATGCTATTAAAGTCCACCCACTCCTCAAAGACCTCTGCGGTACAGCAGGGGAGTTGTGGATGGAGTGGACAATGACTCAGTGCCCACTGCAGCTGGTTAACATAGAATCCAGTAGACAACAACTGTCCTTTGTTTTTTGGTTTTGTTTTTACACTTTTCCCATCCTGTCCCAGTCGTTCCAGTGCCATGGGCTTCTCCAAAGGTCCCGACCCATGTTTTCCAAACACTGGCATCTAAGAACAAGCCTGTTAGTGCAGGTTGTAGTAGCCTGTTCAGATCCCTAACCCTGTGGCAAATCTGATCATTTATTTCAGTTTGATTTAGATTTGATTGACATGTTCTGAATTTGAAATTCCAGTGACATTTCACACCAAAATTTCAAACATAGTTTTGTGTGTGAAAATCTCCCTCTCCTTGCCCCTAATTTTTGACCAGCTGGAGCTCGATTTAGCAAAAGGACCAACATGGACAACCAAGACCAAAAACCAGAGAAATGGAATTACGACTCAATGTGGATCTCTGCTGGCTTGGTTAGCTCATGTGCTTTTCCAAGCTGTCTCCCTCTCCCTTTGCAGCAGGCAATGAATCCAGCTGATGCAGTAGAAATCCAACTTTCTCTAGATCTCCTACCAAAACTGGAAGGAGGGAAAAAACCCTTCTGGATTATAGCCCTGAATCCCTGAACAGCTCCACAGCTCCATTCAGTTAAAGATTGAACAGGACCTAATACAAGGTACTGAGTACTCCTGAGCGCATAAGTGCTTTCCCTCCGCAATTCTTCCTCCATTGTGGGCACAAAACTAGTCAGCTCTTTCCCCGCTTGCTCTGTGACATTGCACGGGATGTCATGGATAGATAAAGGTCACTCCATGCACAATGTTACTCACGCTGTGTTACTGCTCCTCTCTCTCTCTCAACTCCTCCGGCAGTCGCTTGTGTTAAGTCGTGGACAATCGCCAGTCATTTGGTACACGGGAGATAGACGGGAGCAGTGTGGGTGAACTTGCACAGACAATAAGCCATAATTTTTTCTTTTCGGTCCAACTTGCTCTACTGGTTTACGTTTCTTTAACCCAGCAGCAGAAAGGCGGCACCGCTTAATCAAAGCTGTCAAACAGGTTCTGCTATAATACAAAAAGGTGGCAAGACCAGTTTGTTATGAACTCAGATAGAGATTTGATTGTTTTCCCCTAATTATAGTTCAGCTTGTGTTCTTGGCTGAACTCAGTCGTGTTAACAAACTGGCCCACTGAAATAATGCATCTGCCGTTAAGGTGGGATTTTTTTCTTCTTTTTACATATGGTAGCTGTTTCAGAGAGAAAGCACAACAGCATCCTGTTTAATCCTTCTACTCACGTTCAGTTGGTACAAGCTGCTTAAAAGGCTGCTGACTCCACCGTTCTATGCACATTAGGGATTTTTTTGGGGAAAATTATTATTGTTACAATAGAGCCACACAGCCCCAGTTGTGATGGGGGGCCCACTGTGCTAAGAGAGACAGTCATTGTACCAGAGAGCTTACAATCTACACAGAAAAGACAGACAAAAGGTGTGGGGGAAACTGAGGCACAGAGAAGCAAAGGACCCACCCAAGGCCATTGGCAGAGCTCGGATTACAACACCGGTCTCCTGACTCCCTAGCAAGTGCACAATCCACTAAACCATGTTCTCCTAATCACTTGTGGTCGCATCGCCTTTGGTATACCTCCAAGAGTGGGAATGCTAGTGAAGACAGACAGGACCATATTTTTAACCACCCTACCCACCTATCCCTTCCCAGAGAAGGTTTTGATGGCATGGCAGTCAAAACATCGGGGAGCCCTATCTGCACGAGAACTTCCACCGTTGCTAGCAGCAATGATACAGTACTGTAGGTAGCGTCAGAGTGGGCTGCTCTGTAACAAATAATAGCGTAGACCAGGCTTTTGAGGCAGAAATCTCGTCTTAGTCTCTGTATGGAAAACAAGTAGCTCACTGTAAAAAATAACAAATAACCTCTTGCTTACAAGCATAAAACCAAGATCCATTTCCTGTTTACTTCACAGTAGATTTCTCCATTGCAGGAGGACTGATTTGCTTTTGGAGGGTTGCTCATTAGGACAGTGCAAATGTGCAAAACGTGTATTTACAGTCTAAAGGATTTTGACTTCAGATTAAGGAGAACAGCCAAGAAAGAAAGGATGACTATAAAGTCTCTGCGAGACACAGCGAGAGAATGACAGAGAGCGCAAACAGGGACTCGCCCTATAACATTTTGCATCTGAACTGAAACACAACGTGGTAACTGCCTCTGCAGCAGGCTGGCAGACTCTTCTGCATCTAAAAGTACATGGCAAAGATCGCCTTTCAGTTACACATTGGCACCCTTGGAGCTAAAGGCGCGTGAAAGCATTTGTCTAAGTAAACCAAACATCCACAAAGGCCATCACCACAATGGGTACAAACTGGCAAATGCTCAGAGAAGCCCAGGACTAAGTGGACATGGAGATTAAACTCCCCTCTTGCCCCCGAAGTAGGTTCCTCTAAATAGGATAGCGGTATTTTGGTGGAGCAGGGTGGGGAAGGTTACACTGCTGTTGCCCATATCACACCTATTCTGTAGATACACACAGGATCTCAGTCTCTAGCTCATAGGCAGGATCCTCAGCTGGTATAAACTGGCATAGGTCCATTGATGTCAATGTTGCTACACTGATTTACACCAGCTGAGGATCTGGCTAGCTCAGAGTGTCCAATTTGGAGCGAACTATTCATGGCAGTGTTCCTAAAGGCACTTTATCAATCAGACAGGCAGCCTCCACTGATTCCTTATGCAATATCTCGACTTTGCACTTCACTGGTGTAATGTCAGGCTGTACTGGGCGCTGCTGTTCCAAAGCAAATGGTTGCACACCTGTATTATGTAAGTAGCAGGCTGGGGAAACAAGCCACCCGATCAGCCGTGGTCCTTCAGGGACCTGTCGGGACTCTTTGTTGCACCACGTGGAGGGAACTCTTCGCTTGCTCTTTGTGCAAGAGGGATACGTAACAAGGTGACTCAGGGATCATTACTATTGATCCAGGGCTCCGCAGGAGCATTCCGAAAGAGCAAACAGCTACAAAGCATCTTTGGCTCTTTTAATCATTGCTCATTCCCTACAGATAGTTTATTTTGCTGAGGGATATGTCAATTAGGGGTTGACTGACTGATACAATGAAATATGCCAGGCTGGTGAATCCAATAATGTAAATAATGGCAACTGCACTGAAGAAAGATCTTTACTTGGACTGGTGCAGTACTCTAGTGGGAACTGCTATGGGGTAACCTTTAGGAGCACAGGTTTGCAAGACAGCCATCACCAACTAAAGGTCGAGTCTCTTAAGCTTGGCAGCATGATGGCAGTTATAGTGGGCATTATTAAAATCTTGACTTCTTCTGCCTACAGAAGTGACAGTCACTGTGGTATCTGTAAAAAGAAAAGGAGGACTTGTGGCACCTTAGAGACTAACAAATTTATTAGAGCATAAGCTTTCATGAGTTACAGCTCACTTCATTGGATGCATGCAGTGGAAAACACAGTGGGGAGATTTATATACACAGAGAACATGAAACAATGGGTGTTACCATATATACTGTAACTAGAGTGATCAGGTAATGTGAACTATTACTAGCAGGAGAGCGGGGTGGGGGGGACGGGACGGGACCCTTTGTAGTGATAGTCCATGTGGGCCATTTCCAGCAGTTGACAAGAACGTGTGAGGAACAGTAGGGGGGGAAATAAACATGGGGAAATAGTTTTACTTTGTGTAATGACACATCCACTCCCAGTCTTTATTCAAGCCTAAGTTAATTGTATCCAGTTTGCAAATTAATTCCAATTCAGCAGTCTCTCCTTGGAGTCTGTTTTTGAAGTTTTTTTGTTGAAGAATTGCCACTTTTAGGTTTGTAATCGAGTGACGAAAGAGATTGAAGTGTTCTCCGACTGGTTTCTGAATGTTATAATTCTTGACGTCTGATTTGTGTCCATTTAGTCTTTTACGTAGAGACTGTCCAGTTTGGCCAATGTACATGGCAGAGGGGCATTGCTGACACATGATGGCATATATCACATTGGTAGATATGCAGGTGAACGAGCCTCTGATAGTGTGGCTGATGTATTTAGGCCCTATGATGGTGTCCCCTGAATAGATATGTGGACACAGTTGGCAACAGGCTTTGTTGCAAGGATAGGTTCCTGGGTTAGTGGTTCTGTTGTGTGGTATGTAGTTGCTGGTGAGTATTTGCTTCAGGTTGGGGGGCTGTCTGTAAGCAAGGACTGGCCTGTCTCCCAAGATCTGTGAGAGTGATGGTTCCTCCTTCAGGATAGGTTGTAGATTCTTGATGATGCGTTGGAGAGGTTTTAGTTGGGGGCTGAAGGTGATGGCTAGTGGCATTCTGCTATTTTCTTTGTTGGGCCTGTCCTGTAGTAGGTAACTTTTGGGTACTCTTCTGGCCCTGTCAATCTGTTTCTTCACTTCAGCAGGTGGGTATTGTAGTTGTAAGAATGCTTGGTAGGGATCTTGTAGGTGTTTGTTTCCCATTCCAAGTATTGGAAATACTGCACTGCCACTAGAAAGGTAAATACAATGAGATGTTAATGGCACTCACTGTGTGCCTCTAATCTGTGAGTGGCCAGGGTGAAAGATCTACCTTCTTTCCTCCACACAGGAAAGCTACAGAGCAGCTGATGTGACTTTCAAACTGCTGTTGGAAATACAGAGAATGTTGCTGTATGGGAGTGTGGGATGAGGAGGTATGAGAAACAAAGACAATGCACGGGAGAATAATCATGCACTGAGCACACAGAGGACTGTAGCATCCAGGATGACGGTAGTATTTCCAGACTAACTCAAATGAAACAGGAGTACTTGTGGCACCTTAGAGACTAACAAATTTATTTGAGCACAAGCTTCCGTGAGCTACAGCTCACTTCATCGAGCTTATGCTCAAATAAATTTGTTAGTCTCTAAGGTGCCACAAGTCCTCCTTTTCTTTTTGTGGATACAGACTAACACAGCTGCTACTCTGAAACCTGTCAAATGAAATAGAAACTCCCCCACCCCTAAACTAACACCCAAGGCTAAATGCTGCTGATAGTCACACTGGTGTAATTGTTTCCCATAGAATCACTTTGGATTTACGGTGTCGTTACTGACAGAAGAGCTAAGTTTTCCAGCCCATCTTATCCCTCTGGGTTCTGTTTAAGTATTAGGCAATATTATTGCATGAGTTCCTTGTGCTCCCCTGTCTATCTGTCTGTATCCACCTGTTGTCTCTTGTCTTACACTTAGATTGTCAGCTCTTTGGACTGGGGGGGACCATCTTTTTCTTCTGTGTTTGTAAAACGCCTAGCACAGTGGGGTACTGGTCCATGACTGTGGTCCCTAGCCACTACCACAATACAAATAATAATACATGACAAATATGGATTTGGTCTAAATCAGTTCACACTTGCACTGCTTCATTAGGGACAATGTAGAATTAAGGATGAAGGAGTAGAATTCCAAATGTCTTTGTTTCATGGTTTGAAGTCAGACTCCCAGCCTTCCTGTAGCATTTCTTGTTAGTGCGCTCTGTTTTTTCTTGTTAATAGGCTTATCGATGGAGGTTTAAGAAACATTTCTATAGGCCATCAATCATCAAAGACCATGTCAGCCTGGGCTCCAGGAGTTTTATTGACATCATAAACCTAATGGCCATGAAGGGGCCCTTAATGTCCATCATGTCAGTGGGAATTAAAAAAAAAAATTCCCACATTTCAAATTTACTAGGCTATGCTGCACCTCATTATGGAAACTCGGACCCTCAAGGGGAAGGAACTGCTGCACCTAAATCTGTTTAAATTCAACCAAACCAATCCGAAGACACTGGCTCCTATCCTGGTCGAAAGGCCTGAACATAACAGATATTTTAAAATCAAAGCTATTGGAACAGGAGCCTCAGACGTCCCATGGATCAAGCCCCATCTCTTCTCCTTCAAATCCCTCCTCAGAACCCACTTAATAGCGCCCCAGGAATGTCGGAAGGGAATCCCTTAGATGCCCAAGTTCAAAGGGAAGCACTACTCCCCTCTCCAAATCGTGTTCGCTCTCCCATGGCAGCGTAGCGACATATATTCTATAGACCTTCCATGACTTCATGGTCTAAGCTTCAGGTACAAAACACTTATTACAGGGCCTGATTCTGATCTCAATTACACTGCTGTAGCATCATCAAATCCAATAGTTACTCTCCTGATTGACATCTTCAGATCAGAATAATGCCCAATGTCTTCCTGAGACCATAGGTTACAACTCTAGTGGGGGTGGCACAGCCATCCTTCAGAGCTAGGGAGAATGAATACCATCCAGTTTGCTTGCGGGGGGGCGGGAAGTGCTGGTGAGCTCTTTGAACCAGCATAGCCCAGAGGTGGAGGTATGATAAACTCACCTACGCTCCTCCCTACCATCAGGACTTTCAGATCAGATTGCAACTCAGGGGCTTGCTCTGGGCTGCTTAGATATTAAAGACTCTGCGGCACTTTTTGTAAAAACAGGTGTCTTGTTGGCTAAAATTTCCCTCCCTCCACTGTTGTTTAGCGTGTTGTGTGTCCGTTTCTCTCCATTCTGGAGGTGGCTATATTTCAAAGGGGCGAGATGTGTATAACTGTAAAGTATTTGGGGTTCCTTCAGCATGAAAAGAGCTACTGACAGTATTATGAATAAGCTTTAGATCCTTTTCATAGCCTCTTCCTCTTGGGATGAAGGATTTTGTAATCCTCCATAAATCCTACCAAAACAAAACACTGCACACTACACACACAATTCTCCCCCTAGGGAGAGGTAGAGAGGAAAGAGCAAACCACACATAGCAGATGTTAGTCACGTCAGTTAATCCACATCTCCATGGTGCTCAGATGCTATTGGGATGAGGGCGTTATGAGAACCTGTATAGAATAAAACAGAAGGATTTCACAATGAAGTGATTAAAATCTCTCTCATTCAGATTATCACATCCCAAGAGCTCTGTTGTTTTCAGTGGTTGGTATATGGTTGTATATTACAAGTACCATCCACTAGAGGTTGCTAGCCAACTTTAAAAAACAAACCACAGTGCAAACAATGGACTGCAACTCTTGACCTTCAAGAATGATCCCGAGAATTCTCTCATCTCTGCCCATGAATGGGATTTATACTGGGCAAAGGCAGAGCCTTGACAATTTAGCTCAGGTTCCAAACAAGATTAACAAAGACTCTTCAGCGTGTGTATGTCAGTGTATGTATGCTCCTGCTTAGAATTTGTGTTCCGTTTTACTCCAGACTGATTCTGTTTTCTGTGATCCCTTTGAATGGATGTCTGAGGACATTTCATGCATCAGAACCAGTGGAACCCCTAAAGGATGTCATTCGATCACCTGAAGTACCAGTGTGGAGGGGCTTTTTGGTCCTTTTTCCTGCACTGTGAAGGTGGAAAGGCCCTGTAAGAATGTGGCAAGCAAAGGGCCAAAACGAACCAATTGTTCACCATCACCATAAACTTCTAAGTAACATCACATTTATTTCAGGTTTCAGAGTAGCAGCCGTGCTAGTCTGTATTCGCAAAAAGAACGGGAGGACTTGTGGCACCTTAGAGACGAACCCATTTATTTGAGCATAAGCTTTCGTGAGCTCCAGCTCACTTCATCGGAACTAGCTAACAGAGCTGCTTTCTAAGCTACAACAGAGGCCCCAATATTTAAAGGAACAATACACCAATGGTACCGTCAGCCTGTTCCCAGGTTTTATCACTCTTACATATCAACAGCAGCAAAGAAAAGAGCTGTGGTACTAATGTCTCCCCCGTACAAGCCTGACATCCTGTATTTGTACAGTGCTTCCTGGTAGTATGCCACTTGGATATTCATTTTAAAGTGCATGCCTGAGTCTGTGGGACTGGCACTAGGTCAAACAGGGTACAGGCAGGAATGAGTTTCTTTAACCTTTTAAAGACCTCTATGGACATCCTCCGAAACTTGTGTTAAAAATCCTGATTTAGAAACCTTTCTGTGTACCTTTGTACATATCCTGTATTTCTATTCCATTGGTTTTCTGTTACTGGAAGATACTTACAAGAAAACAGGCAGCAATTTATCTGGGGTGGAGGAAGCCATTCCAAAGATATTGATGGTGTGAAATAAGGCTTGTCTTCTTATAGGCCTTGATCCAGTAAACCAGGGATCGGCAACCTTTGGCATGCAGCCCACCAGGGTAAGCCCCCTGCCGGGCCGGGCTGGTTTGTTTACCTGCTGCGTCCACAGGTTCGGGCGATCGCAGCTCCCGCTGGCCGCGGTTCACCACTCCAAGCCAATGGGGGCTGGGAAGTGGTGTGGGCTGAGGGATGTGCTGGCCACCGCTTCCCGCTTGCCAAAGGTTGCCGATCCCTGCTGTAAACACTGACTCACATGCTGAACTTTACTACCATGAGCAATCATTGATTTCAGTGGGACTACTCAGATAATAAAGTGTGTGGAGGAGTGGGGCCATATTTACGAAATCACAGCAAAATATGTAATGGAACAGGGAAAGATGCTGTCCCCAATGAGCAAACCATTTAATATTTAGATTCAAGGCAGGGGGTGTCATTTCTCAGAGCTAAATAAATATGAAAAAAGCCACGTATTTGTTTCGTAGAGCGACATTGTCAGATTAAAACATATACGTTTAAAACAGAGGTTTCCTTATCAGTGACTACCCTAATACACAGGCACTGCAGAACATTACAACTGACATTATTTCTGAGAGACAAGGGGGGGAGGTAACATATTTTATTGGACCAACTTCTGTTGGTGGAAGGGACAAGCTTCGAGCTCCAGAGAGCAAGGCCTTGCTCAGGTCTGGAGAAGGTAACCAGAGTGTCTGTCTGAGCTAAATACATGGTGGGACAGATTATTAAGCATAAGGGATTCACATATGCTGTGTGTTGCCCCAACAACAATTATCTGAGTGAAACCAGACAATCACTACGCTCTTGAATGAGCTCACACAGAAAAATGATGAAAGACAAAAACACCCTAGAGAGCCATGGGCGAACACTTTTCACAAAGCGGTCCCCATATCTGACCTCTCAGTCCTCATCCTCAAAGGAAACCTGCACAATGCCGTCAAAATGCAAGCTTGAGAACTAAAATTCATAATTCCGCTGGACATTAAGAACCATGAATTTAACAGAAGCACTGCTTTGATTGCTCATTACAACAATTTGTAACACAGCCTACCGCCTGCTCATTCTTAATTGACTACTTCATTTTAAATGGTCTCCTACAAGGATGTGTGAACCTCTTATACTCAACAATCTGTTCCACCTGATTGCTCAAAGTAACATAGCTCATTGGAAGAGCTGGGACTAGAACTCAGGTCAACTCTAAGCTCTCTAGGGTAGGAGTTGGTCTTTTTGCTAGATTCTTCTATAGCATCTTGGGGACCTAGCTTACAAACTCCAGCCACTGGAGTAATACTAATAAGTAAATGAATAATAGTAAATAACAATAACAATTACTTCCTGGTGGACTGATCTGCTGCACTTAAATAGATAGCAAGACAGATAGATAGAGCTGCTCACTTTTTTTTTTAAATGTAAAATTTCAATAATTTTTTCATTGATATTTGAAATTCAATTAAAAATGGAGACAAATTGTGAAAATTATTTCAAACATTACCCCTTCCCCCCCATTTTTGGACCATTTCTAATAAGTAGCTATCTTCTGGCTAGCTGCTAATTTGTTCAACTCTCTAAGTTACTAAGATGTACATTACTTTTCACTTTAATATGTGTTTCCCTGAGTTTGGAAAATGGAAACAGTTTCACTATGCCTCTGTTTTGTTTTCCACTTCTCAGGCATAAGCAGGATGCTGCCACGTTTGGACTGCAAACACTGCAGCAGGGTGTTTTTCTTTCAAATCAGGACTTATACACAGATACCGGAGTTTGTACATACATACACGTGTGTGAAAGTTGGGTCCAGTTTTTTTCCATTGCAATGTAAAATAGCAATGAAAAAATGTCTGTTCAGGTTGGGCTTTGTCAAAGCTTGTTTTTACAAAATCAAATTTCAAGTTTTCTTGACACTGTCGCTTTAAGAGTTCACTGGCTTCTACCAGTGAGAGCCAGATTTTCAAAACAGTTTGCTCCGCTCATTAATGCTGAGCTCTTCTGAAAATCTGTCCAAATATGTTGCTCTGGAAATTAACAGAATATGATTATAACTTAAGGAGAGTAATAAATGGGAGAAAGTGATGACAAAGACAAAGATCCAGATTTCATACAAATGTGTGTAGTAAAAAGAGAAGAGAGGGAAAAAATAAATATATACTATAACAGCAAAGTTATCCTGAAGTTTCCACAGGAGGTACCAGGGGGTGTTTAACAATATCTCACTGCTGTACTCTCATACCAGACTTCCTGCAATCTACTAATGACTGCTGTCAGTGCATCAGAAAGATTTTCATTGAGGAATTTGAGCACCTAGAAAGAGCAAGCTGGATTTTGTAGGGTACGAAGCTGGTTGCACTGTCTTTGGAAGACAGAGGCATATTGGAATAATAACAAATACTTTATTAGAAGAGATTAAATCAATTGCATGAGCAAGTTGAGACAGGGAGAGAAAACTAGTTTTGACCAGTTTCTCAGGAACTCCAGTCATGCAACTCCCTACCAGGACACTAAGTAACAACATACCCACCCAGTGAAACACTAAGATAGGAAAATCCTCATTTGCTGACGTGGGGGTTAATTATATTTGCCTCCTAAATAACGTTTAACACTGATTACTTCTATGGTCTTGGGCAACTTTCTTAACCTCTGCTCTGCACTCTATTTGTTGAATAGGCAGAATAATGTGGTAAGAAATGGATGGCTGCCTATGACTTCACTTTGCTATAGTACAGAATGGCCACTCAGCATTTCATAGTGGCACTGAAGAATTGTACCTGAAACCTCCCTTCTTCAAAAGCACAAGCCCTTATCACTTCAGCTACAGAAGAACCTTCATCAGGAAGCAACAGGATTTTGCCTATGACAAACAGTTGAGCAGCTTAGATTCCATCCAGTAGAGGGCAGGAGAACATACACACTAGACAGTTTGTTACAGTATTCACTTAGCTCCCTCCCACAGGTTAGTTCATTTTGAAGATGAAAAGTATTAAATATTATTTCTAAGCTTCTGTATTAAAGTAGGCCTAAGTCTATATAGCCATATCCAGCAGTGCACGTGGTTCTACTATGCAGTGCTGTCAGGTGGGCCCTTAGGGTCTTCTGCATATATTATACCAGTTTGTCTTTGCCCAGATACACCAAGAAACCCTTGTAAACTACACAGGGTTAGACTGGAAATTTACAATCTGCCCTTAGTAAAAGGGCAGTTTGTAGCTGTGCTGCCCCAGGAGCCCATCAGGGTCTGAATTATGACTCTGAGTCACAGTCTAGTTCCTGTTTACCCCTTGCTCCTTGGAGCCTCACCCGTGGGCCAGCCCTTTTCCTGGTACAGCTTACTCCTCCCTCTGTGCTGGCTGGCTGGCGTATTGGTGTGGGGAAGTGGAGCCAAGGCTCTGCCCTCTCCTTATCCTCCAATGCATGGGAAGGAGAAGTAGCCTTCTGGAGACTGTTCTCCCCCACTGTGCTTCTATCTGCAATATGGGTAGTAAGTACAGAAGAGTAAGGGAGGGGTTTAAAATTCCCCTGACATGAACATGCGGCAAGAGTCATGGTCTGGCGCCAGGGGCACCAATTAGGTTCTGGGGGGAGGCCAACGCTCCCCCCAACAAAGATTTTTGCATTTGCTCAATGTTCCCCAGGCTGCAGAGCCAGGGGGCCACGGTCTGACCACTTTTAAGCAGTGGTTCCATATTAAATCAGTATGGCTACTGATGGAGAGGTCCAGAGCACCACTCTGGCTGCATGGTCACAATGCCACTGAAATCTAACCTGGTCACCTTGCTGTACAGATGAAGGGGAGGCCAGGCAAATTTCAGTGAGTGGAGTTGTGACCAGGTGTATGCACGGGATCACAAAGCCACTGAAATTTGGCCCGGCTGCCCTTCCAATCCCGATGGAGTGACAGCTGGGCCAAATGGTGTTGCATTCTGGTGCATGGGGAGTCTCCTTCTGTATGGCAGAGCACAGGGGAGTCCGCTGAGAACTCAACTACTGGCTCATGTGCTGTGTGAGTAAGAGAGCAGGAAGGACTCCCCAGCCAAGACAGGCCCATGACAAGCAGGGACTGGAATGGGGTCCCTGATGGGGATGCGTCTTGGGAACTGGAATTTGTCCCCTCCTCTCAAGAAACACCTGAACTGGTGCCAGTGTCTGGCCCTTGGAACTGCTTTTGTATCACCTCTCTTCTGTCCTTATATGAAGCCTGATCCGTCTTTCTCGCCTTCTGTGCATTTGTCAAAGTATTGTTAATAAGTCTTTTGTGCTATCTGATAGGAAATGTGTCCATTCTTTGTTGTCTTTAAAGAAACGAATACGCAAATAAAACCTCAAGGTGAAAGCCTTTAGCAATCGCCTTCATCTCCGATGTCTGGCCTGATTGCTCAGGCTGGGGAAATTTATGTTTTGTTTGAGTTCCTAACACCTCAACTGCCACATTGATCACATGATCCCTTGCCTGTATATTATTTTCACATTTGCATCTTGCTCCCCCCACCGCCACCTGCATCTCCTTACAAAATAGCTTTCTTTTTTATTAAAGCAATTTATTCGTGAGCCTGCCAAAGGCTTATCAGGTTC
The DNA here is from genome assembly GCF_965140285.1 of Lepidochelys kempii. Taxonomy (NCBI): domain Eukaryota; kingdom Metazoa; phylum Chordata; order Testudines; family Cheloniidae; genus Lepidochelys; species Lepidochelys kempii. The sequence continues at coordinate 8,194,369 of NC_136392.1, read as the reverse complement.
GGCATATGTTCAGACAAGTTGTACCCAGTGACTTTGGGGAAGAAAATGAAGGAAAGTAACTACAAAAGGGTAACTGAGCTCCACGTTGAAAGAATACGGCTGCTTTCCAGAGAAGAGTTCTGTATTCTGGGTCAGGGTGGAGGTCACTAATAAGACAGTATTATAGGGAAGTCAGGGAGGGCCCCAGAAGGGGAAAAGGGTGCTAAGTCTAGGATATTTGCACCTTACCAGAGTTGTTTTTCACCAAATGAACAAAACTGATACCTGTCCAGAGCTGCCTGTAATTAAAGGGGCAATTACAAGGTATGGTTCCCCAGTTTATTTATCACTTGTTGTAGAAACTCCCTTGGAAATTTCAAAAGAGGAATCTGCTTTGTTGATAAATTTTCCTCACGGGCTTGACCGTACTGTTTATGTTGCTAGCAAAATTCCTTTTGGCGTCATTAAAGTTTTGCCTGTATTTGTACTCTGATCCAAGGCCTGTGGAAATCAATCAATTGGAGCCTTTCCACTTACTTCAATGGGCTTTGGGTCAAGCCTATATACAGCAGGATAATGCTTAGGGTATGTTTGCTATTATAGGGTTACTCATGAGCAATTAGTTATTGATATTGTCTTTATTTTAAATGGAGGGGGAAAGTGTGTAACTATACCGTGGAGACAGTGAAGTCATGTATTTCACAGAGCCATTTAACTATCAGTGGAGATTCACTGTAACCCAAGTTACAGTTTGCACATTGCAATATGCTGAAATTATTTCATTTCATGCTGAAATCATGCTGAAATTTAATTTTCATTATAAACTGCCAGTAAGTGTGACTTACTTCAGCAATCATGCTGAAATCATTTCATTTTCCTTATAAACTGCCAGTGCCACTTTCGTTCCAGATTAGATCCACACACTAGAATGACCCAGAACCCAAACCTGAGTCCTGATGTGGCCTGAACCCCAGTCCAGATCCGTACACCATCTCCTTGGTTCATCATGGCCGGAAATACTATTATTTAGACAGCATTACAGATGTGCCCGGTGATTTCCAGAGAAGTAAAACACACATACAAAGAGTCTCATTGTGTCCGAGTTCACTATGGGAGGGTTCTACTCTACAAAGAACAAAATGGGTTATGCCAGCAGAGATAATACCAGCAAATCTTGACAGTGTCACTTCTCTTCTTGCAAGAACAGCCATTCCACTCCAAAGGAACGATGACAAAGCCAGCATAAAGCACATTGCATGAAACACAAGTACAGCTCGTAAGGCAACATTTATCAGCTTCCCATTGCTTGCTGCATGCTCTTCCCTGTCATTCTGACCCAGGAGAATGAAATATCTCTTGAACAGACAGTATTCAAGCTAGCTCCTTGAGAGGCAGCTAAACACGGCTTTTATCAGTACACAGAGCTTGCAAAGATAAGACTTCAAAGAAAACACATTTTAAATATACCTTTAAAAGCCTTAAAAATGTAGTTTCATAAATGTTTGTGTTACTTGGTTGACAGATAAAGCAGAGTGGTATGATTGAAGTGTAATGTGGCCGAATACCTGCAAACTGCACTTGTGTCCATATCAGACAAATGGTTTACTTATTAATATATGTCTGCATACGGTGGAGTTCTCTCCTTTATGAATGATCTTTCCCCCCTCTTTATAACTAACAGCCTTTGGAGCCAGAAATAATTTGCCTACACTTTCCTCATTCAGAACAACTCACATAGGAATGCAGAAATCCTAAAGGAAGAAATGTTCTTGATGTTCAGGAGGAGTCAAGGGATCTGGGTTTTTAGCTCTGGCTCTGCTTTAGGCCTGCTGCTGTGTGACCACGGGCAAATCATGTCACTGCTCCGTGCCTCAGTTTCCCTATCTGGAGAACAGGGACTTTAATACTGACCTATCTTGCAGGGGCAGTTAGTTACTCTTTGTGAACCATTTAGAGGTTGGTGAATAGAAGTTGCTGCTAAACCGCAAGATGGTATTTGTTCATTTCATTTTAAACTGGCTTGGAATTTGCAGTCTTTTTAAATCTCATCAGGAATAGCTGCATTCACTTCTTATAGGCCTGATTCACCCACCACGTACACCAACATAAATCAGGAATAACAATACTGAAGTCAATAGCCCAGTCTGGGCTGTGTCTGAGGAACAGTTGGCACGGTTCAGAAGGGAATGGAGGTACAACGGCAATTTTAAGATATCTTTACATCTACTCCCCCAACTTTGATTCTAGAAAAAAAAAGTGTACATCACAAAAAATTTCAAGAAATTCTTTTTTTGTTGTATTTGAAATTTTCCGTGACGTTTACTTTTTCAACAAAAATTTTTAATGTCCTTAAAGAGAACAGAAAAGGCAATGGAGCAGCTCTAAGAAAAGTGCGTCATTTAACCATTGTGGACGTCCGCTCGAGAAGTATCTGATTTAGTGCTATATGAAATCCTGCATTTAGCTCCACTGGATGGGGGCATTCGAAGTAGGTGAAAATGATTAACCATTCGCCAGTTGCCAAAGGAGGAATCTCTGCTCTACTGCTCCTTGAGGAAGGTGTCTAGCCTAGAATGGTGGTGGCTATGTGTGAGTGTCTGTCTGTCTGTGAGGGGAGGGATGCGCAGAATAATGATGAAGTTTCCTGTAGATTGTTTAGTTTATATGGGTAGATGGCCCATTGTTTAATTGTCTAATGGTCTGTTATATGTCATATTAACCTGACACCTTTGGCAATGTTAAGTCTTAAGAGTGGCATCGCAGCTCTCCAATTGTAGGAATGGATTCGGCCCTCACTGACACATGTGCAATCTCATTGCAGATAACAGGGCAGTACCTGTGTAACTGAGCAGGATTTGGCCGAAATTGAGGGTATGTCTACACTGCAATCGGAAGGTGTGAATCATAGAATATCAGGGTTGGAAGGAACCGCAGGAGGTCATCTAGTCCAACCCCCTGCTCAAAGCAGGACCAATCCCCAATTTTTGCCCCAGATCCCTAAATGGCCCCCTCAAGGATTGAACTCACAACCCTGGGTTTAGCAGGCAAATGCTCAAACCACTGAGCTATCCCTCTCCCCCCATTTGTGATTGCAGCACGTGTAGACATACCCCAGCTAGCTTTGATCTAGCCTGATTTATCTTCTCAGCAACCCCACTGGCTTCATTAAAGTTGGCCAGGGTTTGAGGAAGGCCAGGATTTGGTCATGCATGTGAGATAAAGGTCTGACTTCAGACTGAGTGAAAACAGGTGCAACTCTAGTGACTACACAGGCCTGGCAGTTTCCCACACCATGTCTACAATGCAGAGATAATGGGGCTCCTGATCTGGGCCCTGAAGATTTATGTATTGTGCATTGAGAGGGATTGGGATACAGCACCGGAGAAGTTGAACTGGAGCTGTTCAGGTTAAGTTTTAGGGTCTGATCTTGTGCTCCTTACTCCTGCCAGTAAAGGACCTACACAGGAGTAAGGACTGCTTGCAAGAGCAAGAGGGCAACAGGATTTGGCCCCTAATTGGTTGCTGAAGTGCCTGCTTGTGCCACACTCACATAGGTGAGCGCTGACGTCGAGGCACTAAGTCAATGGGACAATACATGTGACGGTGTTCACTAAGGTGAGGGAAGGTTGCACTCAGTTCCAGAGTCTTTCCCTTTTCCTGCTCTGTGCTGAAGAGCACACATGAGGCTAAAAGCTTTGCAGAAAGGCATCTCAGTCCACACCCTATGGAAGATTCCTAAGAGCCTGTCTACACTGCAGTTAAACACCTGTGGCTGGTCCATGTTAGCTGACTTGGGCTCAGGCTGTGGGCTGTTTAATTGCGGTGTAGATGTTTGGGCTCAGGCTGGACCCCAGGGTGTGGTATCCTGCCCCCTCGCAGGATCCCAGAGCATGGGCTCCAGCCCGAGCCTGAACGCATTGCCATTAAACAGGCCTACAGCCTGAGCCCTACGAGTCTGAGTCAGCTGACATGGGCCAGCCACAGGTACTCACTTGCACTGTAAACAGACCCTTAGATTAATCTAATGGCCTGGGAGTAGAAATCATTGTCAGTGAAAAGGCAGAAACAATTGATTGAAACTTTTGTCAGATGGACAAAATTCTTGGCATATAATTTAGTGCCCTTAAATAATTAACATTATTCCTGACTACTTTTTCCCTTTAAAATCCTGTGTGTTGCTATATATATGTTGTTTTTTTTTAAAGAGAGTCCATCTTTCAATCTCTAGCACTTTCTTAGCAACACAGATCCTCTCGATTTCTTTCAGTACCAGGGAGCAGGAATTTTAATATTGGTTTGAGACCAAAACCCATTCTTCTCCTTTGCAAACATTTATGCCGGAGATAAATAATGCCTCTGAAATCATCTTGCATTCTGCGGCATACGTAGCTACTTAGACAGAGGGGAGAGACTTTGATTTTGTTTTCTGCGTATTGTATCTTCAGAAGCCTTTCCACCATAAAAATGACACTCGCAACACTTGAGATCCCCTTCTTCCTCCAAATTCCTACCTATCAAACTAAACCAAAAACCTACCCCAAGGAGAGTTTTTACCCTAAAAAGGGAGGAGTGCCAGAGAGCCCATAAAGTCCTCTAGGGACTTTGCTATTGCTGTAGTTTATATGGAAGATGCTCAGACATGACAGTGATGGGTGGCAGTACAAAATCTGAAAATCTGAGGGAATCGTGATGCTGGGAGTGGGGAATCAGGACTGAGAGTCAGTTCAAGATGGAGGATCTTACAGAGAGAGAGGAAGGGAGAGAAACCCCACGTTTTCTCTTATGGAGACAATGCTTTCTTTTCTTCCTTTATCTCAGGCAAAAGTCATCTTGATTGAAAGTACATGCTTTGCTGTCAGTGCATGGAACACGTAACACATTTCGTTCTGGCTCATATCTGAAGGCAAAACCACCCTGCGGGTCAATGGGTGAGGTAACACGAAGAACAACTGAACGATGATCCAAACACTTGGAATTAGGTGCCTATTTGTAACGAGAAAACTTTTTCCTTCGCATGTAAATTAATCACATAGGGTGCAATTGTGGCTCCACTGAATTAAATAGCCAAACGCCCGTTGTCTTCAATGCAGCCAGGATCTCACCCATCATAATAATTACTTACAGAATAATTGCATAACAAGGAAGATAATAATTTATACCTGCTGAAGGTCTGACCCAAAAGTTGGTACCACACATGGTGTAAGTGAGCGCTGTCTTCAGTGGAATTACACCTGATTTAGATCTGTCTGGGAGGAGAATCAGGCCCACGGTGTTGTTTTATGCTTTAGTATCTACAAACACCCTACTGAATGTGTACTAGTCCCACAAAAAAACAGGCTTGAGATCCAAGGGGAGAAGTGTTGCTGGGGTCTCTATCCACATGTCTCTTCAGAAGACTGATTTTGCATTCCTCCTGCACCCTGAACTCCCATTGGCTTCATTCCTTCAGTGAGAGTTTTGAGTGTGTAGGGAATGAATGCCAGACTGGTACCCTAAGCTGGCAAATGAGAGTTGACTGGTAAACAAGGGCTTAGTCATCTGTGTAACCTTTCCTGGTTCCAACTCCATGTCAATGACCAACCAAAGCAGTTCCTCTCAGCCCACCTGTAGGCTCCAGCCTAGCTGTCAAAGTGTGTGATTAATAGCACTTCGACACCCCACAATTAAATGAATACTAATGGCTAGGAGAAAACATCCCGCATGGCACAACATTTAAAACCGGAGCTCTATTTGGAACAAACCAGAGCCATTCGGGAGGTTGTTGGGAATATCCTTGTCTGGTTTCTAATAGTCCCTCCTGTTCTGTAGAGCAGAATGTTCCACTTATGACAGGGTGACACTCAAAAATTCTCCCTCTACCCATCTTCACACACAAAATCCGACTCAAACCTCAGATGTGGATGAGCTCTCCTTGGGACAACTGAAGGGGGAAAGGGATGAGATCCTTGAGAGTATGTCTACGCTGCAATTAGACACCTGTGGCTGAACCATGCCAGCTGACTCGGGCTCGCAGGGCTTGGGCTAAGGGACTGTTTAATTGCAGTGTAGACTTCTGGGCTTGGCTGGAGGTCAGGCTATAGGACCCTGCGAAGTGGGAGGGTCCCAGAGTTTGGGCTACAGCCCAAGCTTGGAAGTCTACTCTGCAATTAAACAGCCCTGCACCCTAAGCCCTGGGAGTCTGAGTCAGCTGATACAAGCCAGCCGTGGGTTTTTGTTTGCAGTGTAGACATAGCCTTTGAGACACTTAACAGCTCCTTAACTCTGACACTGGCTGGGGGATGCTTTGGCTCAACCTGGCACAACTTAGAGCAGCCTTTGTGCTGTTGTACCAGTCCCCAGTGGGCTATTATGCCAGCTGGCATACTCACTGGAGTGCAAGGACTCTCCCCCTTTCCCTGGCTGCGCTGCCTATCTGATCCAGGGTGCTGCAAAGGGTGGCCAGTGTAGGGCATGTCGGAAATACGTGGCTCCCACTAGGCGAAAATATGGGCCTATGTTGTTTTGCTTGACTGTTAAAGGAGTTCAGTGGTTGTATGCCCCCTCTGCACCTTGGTGAACACAAGCTTTTGGTGTATAGCAGTAGCCTGGAGGCTAAATTCTATTTTCAGTTCCATCCCCATGCTCATTCTCTGTAGTCAGCAGGGTTACAGGGCTGTAGCTGAGGACAGAATTTAGCCCTTACAGTCTGTGCTGTTTTGGGTGCCTTTTTGTTTCTCAGAATCCTTCTCAACTAAACCAATGTGCCCAAACCAATAGCACCTCTGGACAGTCGCAAACAATGGAGCCATCCCTGAGTTCCTGGCCCTGCAGAGGGTTAATCACAGAACCCCTTTGGCTGGGCTATGTGATGCAGAGACATCTTCTAAAGTCAGGGTGCGGCTGGGCTGCCCGATAAGAGGCGTCATGGGAAGAGATAAGCAGGCTCAGTATTGAAATCCTGTTCCCAACTTTGGCATGGAAAGGCTAAAAATGTCTCCATTCCTGGCAAACTGCCCTTATGCCACCCACAGATTAGATGCAAAACAAATCCAGGCCAAACGTTCGCCACCCAGATTAAATATCACCCGACAGAAAGCGATGCCAGAGCTGACAGTGCAGGAAGTGAAGGGGTGTCAAATTAGTGACTAAAGAACATTAAAAAATGGACAAACAATTTGTAGGCCCTTTGGATGTTTGATCTAATATTCTCCCGTTGTTCTGATTTTTGACATTACTCTTCCTGTTATTGCAGTAAAGTTGAGCCAAAGATTCCCGAGCGTTTAGAAAAGTAACAGGGGAGGTAATGTAAGAATGAGCTCATTTCTGTGCATGCGCGTGTCTCTTATTTTGGAGGGTGCATTAAGATTACTCCGTAACTTTGCAAATGAATATTTTGAAAGGTGAAAAAGTGATTCTGATCTCACTACTGTTTTAAGCTGGTGCAGCTGCATTGGGTCATACTCTGGTTCCGGTTACAGTGGGGTCAATCTGCTGTAGTTCCATTGAAATCAATGGAGTTAGTCAATATTAGATTTACACCTGTGTAACTAAGAGTCATCTAGCTTAATGAGTTGCATCAGTTTAAAATGGTTACTCCCAATTTACACAGGTGTAAGTGAGATAGAAGCTGGTCAAACAATTCCAACAAATGGGGCTTTATTTTGATTGAGGGGACAATACTTTCTGGGTTGTGAATTCCTGAACCAGATGCTACTCCTGCTGCTGGTCAAAATTAGGTTTTTAGTTTGGAAAGGCTGTTTTTTCCCCATTACCTTTATCTTGCGGTCATGCCTTTTTTTTTTTTCAGTAAGCTGAGCACTGAACATGAATGTTGCTATCTGCCTTTTGAGATGCTTAGTCCATTAAATCTCTCTGCGAAGACTAACATTACTTACATTTTATATTGTCTGTGTAATGTGACTAGCAATGCATTTTACCCTGGGTTCTGCTCACTCACAGTGCATGTAGTCTGATAATAGCTTGGTTCTAGCCATTCCTTGCTTCCTTGCATAAGGGTACGAGAGGGCTGCTGAAGTTATATGCACTGGAATTAAAATTTTGATTTATTGAACATAGTTTGCTCTATAGTTGTGTTAATATTATGGCAATTCCTGAGCTGGCACCAAAGAGATTAAGCAAGTTCCTGGAGGCCTGATGCTACCCTCATTTACACCGATGTAAAACAGCAGACTCCACTGAAATTAATGGAACGGCGCTGGTGCGAGCAAATCATACCTGGCAATCCTGAACCAGTGGATGCACATACAGAAAGGAGACAGGGGGACAACAGTGGAGGAGTCCATGGTGGAGTCCCAGGAATGGGGTGGGGATCTGGAAGCCCAGGAGCAGCCTGCACGGGCAGATACCCTGATGGATGGACTAGGTGAGTTTTCTGAATGATAGGAACAGGAACGTAGATGGAAAGGGGAGAAACTAGCAAAGAAAATCCTGGCCTAGGTCTTCATCTCCAGAACGATGGCTGTATGGGAAATGGATCACCAGGAAGAGCCAGCTCATCACCTCTTCCCAGTGTGGAGGCCAAATCAGCAGAGTGGGTTAATCGTGTACCATTTTGCAGAGCCATCAGCTGGTGCTGTTAAAATAGGGATCCTGCTAGTTCTGTTTAACTGAAAGTACAGGCCAGTGGTTCCCAAACTGTGGCTTGTAGAGCTCCCTGTTGTGGGGAGCTGACTGGTCACAAGGTATTGGTGCCTCCATCTTGCTTCCAGTAGCTAAGTTACATTAAAGGAAGTTAAATACATCAAATGTTTTCCTAATTTTACTCTCCCATGAAGCAATCGCTGTAGTTGTCCTAGGGATGTTATTTGATCACCAGCAAAAAAGGAAGTGGTTTACCCAACCATGAATGGGAATGGTTGTCCATAAGACAATCTTTCTATTAAGATGCAGTCCATAGTTAAGGTGCTTGAGAACCCCTGAATACGTTGTTAGCTCTTAGAGAAAGGTTTTTCATCAACTATGTTGCAATTCTTTTAAATAATGAGCATATCCCCAGTAAATATCTGTTTTACCCATGTCTCATACTCTGATTTATTTCTTAGATGTAGCTGCAGTGTACAGGTTACACCCAGTTCAGCAAACAAAATTTTACATGGGTCACGGTGCCAAAACATTACCAAGGGTTCAGGTTCTGACAGTTTGCTGAACTCCGACTTCTAGGTTCTTCTACCACTTATTTATACATAATGAAAATAAAAATACTGTAATTGTCTCTATATGGGGGGAGAGGAAGAGAATATATATGGTGGTATGGCATTATATAAATATTGTATTGGCCTAGGCACAGGATGGCCACTTTACTCATGTGTGGCAAAATGATGAGGGAATCATTTGGATCACCCCAAATAAAATAATCTCTATGTACCATGTATTTTATAGAAAGAATATTTTTAAAATGTTTTAGAGAGGGTTAACATTTTTTGTAAGTATTGCTTTTCATATCCTGTTGCATATTGTGTGGATACTAGGGCTGTCAATTAATCACAGTTAACTCACATGATTAACTCAAAAAAATTTAATCACAATTAAAAAAATTTATCGCAATTAATTGCAGTTTGACTCGCACTGTTAAACAATAGAATAACAATTGAAATTTATTAACTATTTGGGATGTTTTTCTACATTTTCATATACATTGTATTCTGTGTGGTAATTGAAATCAAAGTGTATATTATTTTTCATTACAAATATTTGCACTGTAAAAATGATTAACAAAAGAAAGTATTTTTCAATTCACCTCATACAAGTACTGTATTGCAATTTCTTTGTCATGAAACTGCAACTTACAAATGTAGATTTTTTTTGTTACATAACTGCATTCAAAAACAAAACAATGTAAAACTTCAGAGCCTACAAGTCCACACAGTCCTACTTCTTGTTCAGCCAATTGCTAAGACAAACAAGTTTGTTGACATTTACAGGAGATAATGCTGCCCTCTTCTTATTTACAATGTCATCAGAAAGTGAGAACAGGCGTTTGCATGGCACTTTTGTAGCCGGCATTGCAAGGTATTTATGTGCCAGATAAGCTAAACATTCGTATGCCCCTCAAGCCAAAACTGAGGAAGAAAATGTTAAAGAATATTTAGATAAATTAGATATATTCAAGTCAGAAGGGCCTGATGAAATTCATCCTAGAGTACTTATGGAACAAGCTGAAGCAATCTTGGACCGTTAGCAATTATTTTTGAGAACTCATGGAGGACTGGTGAGATTTAAAAAGGGGAACAAAGATGACCAGGGAATTATAGACCAGTCAGCCTAACTTTAATACCTGGAAACATACTGGAACAAATTATTAAACAATCAATTTGTAAGCACCTTGAGGACAACAGGGTTATCAGTAATAGCCAACATGGACTTGTCAAGGATAAAGCATGCCAAACCAATCTAATTTCCTTCTTTGACAAGGTTACTGGCCTAATGGACGTGAAGTGGCGGGGATAAGCAGTTAGATGTGATATATCTTGATTTTGGCACAATCCCACATGACATTCTCATAAAAAACTAGGGAAATGTGGTCCAGGATGAAATTACTATATATGGGTGCATAGTTGATTGAAAGACCACACTTAAAGAGTAGTTCTCAATGGTTTGTTGTCAAACAGAGAGGGCATATCTTGTGGGTCCTGCAGAGTCCGGTACTATTCAATATTTTCATTAATGACTTGGATAACAGAGTAGAGAATATGTTTATAAAACGTGCGGATGACACCAAGATGGGAGGGGTTGCAACCACTTTGGAGCAGAGGATTAGAAGTCAAAATGACCTTGACAAATTAGAGAATTTGTCTGAAATCAACAAGATGAAATTCAATAAAGGCAAATGCAAAGAACTATGCTTAGGAAGGGAAAATCAAATGCATGAGTAGAACATGGGTGCTAGAACTGCTGACAAGGGTCTGGGGGTTATAGTGGATCACAAATGGTATCTGAGGCAACAATGTGTTGCAAGAAAGGAGTATCAGATGTAAGACATGGGAGGTAATTGTCCTGCTCTGCTCAGCATTGGAGAGCCTCAGCTGGAGTGCTGTGTCCAATTCTGGGAGCCTCACTGTAGGGAAGATGTAGATAAATTGGAGAGAATCCAGAGGAGAACCACAAAAATGATAAAAAGTTTAGAGAACCTGACCTGTGAGGAAAGGTTAAACTGGGAATGGTTAGTCTTGAGAAACGGGGATTGGGGGCAGGATGTGATAACTGTCTTCTGGTATGTTAAGGTCTGTTGTAAAGAGGAGGATGATCAATTGTTCTCTATGTCTACTGAAGGTAGGATTAGAAATAATTTTCTTAATCTGCAGCAAGGGAGAGTTAGAAAGTTTTTCTGGATATCTAACCTAACTATAAGGGTAGTTAAGCTCTGAAATAGGCTTCTGAGTGAGGTTGTGAAATCCTCATCTTTGGAGGTTTTTAAGAACAGGTTGGACAAACACCTGTCAGGGATGGTCTAGGTTTACTTGGTCCTGCCTCAGCACAGAGGGACGGACTTGATGATCTTTTGAGGTCCCTTCCAGTCCTACATTTCTATGCTTCTATCATATAAAGCCAGGTGCATTAGTTACCAGGAATCGGACTGCCCAGGAGTCACAAGAAGAGCAAAGTTATAGCTCAAAGAAACCTCTAAAAATTACCTAAAATAGCTTTTCCATATATCATAGTGTCGTTATTTTACCCTTCCAAGGCTCAGAGCAAGTGTTGTATATTCTATGGAAATTCTGAGAATCACCTCTTTTAAGTGGCACATTGCTTCCTTTTTTAGGCCACATAAGGTCACGCTTTACCAGTCTGTCACTGGTCCTGAGTGATGAGTGCTCACCACGCACCACAGCCAGTGGGATTGTGATGAGAAACACCCCATTCGAGGAGAAGAGGAAACACACACCTGCCAGATGAGTGTTTCAAAGAGATATGGTGACACTTCAGAGCTGCTCAGAGGTTTAATACTGGAGAAGCATTAAGGAGCAGAGTGCATATGAGGCAGTTAGTGGTGTGGCGCATGATAATTTATCACATCAATATCACCCTGTCGCACAAATAGTATCTCCATATACTTACAGAGACCCAAACTCACCCATGCTGTAACTACACCAACTTCAGTGGAGTGACGACAGGGATGAATTTTGGTCCTTGTCGTTATCGCAGGGGTGAGTTCTTCCATTTTTCTGGCCTAATCTCATTGCCCCTAATTATATCCCCAGGCGGGTTCAGAAGAAGATGAGTCTTCTACTGTCCCCCAAAGGGTCCTGACCAATAACAAAATATGTCTAGAAATATTACAAGTTCTTCTGTGTCTTCCTGCTTCTAATGCAAATGCCAAATTAGTCTTCACTGACACTGGTGTAAATTATGAGTAACTCCAATCAAGGCAATGGGTCAGCTCTTCAGCTGGGGTACAGCAGCATAGCTCCATTGAAGACAATGAAGTTATGCTGATTTTACACTAGCTGAGGATCTGGCCCAGGGAAGCTACACTGGTGTAAGACTAATTACATTATCATAGCAATAAAAGAATCAGCCCCCATGTGAATGTTATTTCTTATGGCGTTTTAGCATCTTTGCTTCTGCTTCCCGGCCAGAAGCAAGAATTGCAGGGATTCATGAAATTGAAAAATAATTTAAAATCAAATCAAGTAATTCTGAACCTCAAGAAAGGTGCTCAATTTTGGGCAGAGGTTTGGACTGTTTCTCATTGCATCCAATCTCATATGCCCAGTGGCTGCTGTGCCCCATGGCCAAGTGGTCGCAGATGCTGCTTTCTCTCTGGAAACTGGCTCCAGTTGCTTATAAACAACGCTGTGCTGTATTTTTTAAGAAGTGCATTTGGTCTCAGGAGGATGCGTCAAGATTTTGATGCCAAGCAGAAAATAAAAATATTTGCACTCAGTTCATTTCCAGAGCTGCACATAAAACAGTTCCCCTCAGGGCATATCCAAGAAAAAGACTAGAAATAAAATATAAATTCTAAATAGCAGTAAAATGGTTATTGCTTTTGGGGTTATGATTGTTCAGCTTTTATTGCTATGAAAATCAATTTACTGAACTTAGGTTTACTGCAAAATCAAAAAAAAATTAAAATCTGAATTCATTTTGCTTCAGTGGGGTTTTTATTTTATGGTCGATACAGTAAAAGGAGATTTGCTTCCCCTAACAGATGTCATTCAGCACTGAATCTGCAAACCATGTGCTGTTTTGAAACCATCTTGTTAAACATCTGCTCTGACCTGCCTGCATCTTGGCTTTCATTTTCCCATCCCACGGAATAGGAAAAGCAAGTTCAAATGTTTGCTTTTTTTCAGGACAGACATATTCTCTTTGCATCCCACTCCCCCATTTATTAGTGAATTTATGTCTGATAAAACACCAGATTGGCAACTGCACTAGGGATACCCTCTCTGGAGACACAAAACAGTCGCAGCATGGACAGTGGTAAGTTGTTCCTCCACGCTATCCTGTCCACGTGCCTCACAGTTCTTCTGGTGGGATCACCTCGAAGGGTGAGAAAGTGGTTCACTCTCCAGGCTTGTTCAAACCTCTTCACCGGATGGCTGGCAATGGGGAAAGTTAGCCCAAGCTGATGATAGCTTTTGTAATGTGGACTAGGAACTTTCTCCTGGGCCCTGCCCCCCTCACCCTTTCCATAAGTGAAATTGTTTGCACTGCTTTGGGAGACCAAGGTTTGCTTTCCAGTGCTGCCAAGAAAACTTGCTGTGCACATGGGAAGAACCTCTTGTTCAACAGTGTCCCCTCTGGTCAGTGAGTGTGCCACTGACCCTCTGTGAAGGAGCGAGGAAGGACAGAACTTCCAAGAGCAGAAACTGAACGTGGATAGACGTGCAGAGCGCTAAAAATTTACCCACTGGACTCAACCATGGAGTCAAGTTTTAGTTTAAACCAAGTGTCCCCCCAAAACACAACATCCCCAAATGCAATTTTGCAAGATTCTGGTTTGAAAAAAACAACGAGAAACAAACCGGGGTGGGGGTGGGGAAAGGAAGTAGTCAATTTCTCCTAATGGGATTTTCAGTTGCACTTAGGCCCTCCTCACACCATCTGCTGTGAAGTACCTATATTACTCCCTTTTCAGGCTCTCAGACATGGTGCATAGCTGTAGTGTGATAAGCACCTTTTGGTGCAGTTCTACTCAGTGTGGAAATGTGGGATAATGAGGTTGTTAAAAGCTTAGAGTATTAAATAACCTTGCGTTTATTTAATTGCTGATGAAACAACTGGATTTCTGTTCAAACATGTGTAGCCACAAGCCAAATAACAAACATTTTGTCTAGAAAACAAGAATAAAAATTTTTAAAAATCACCAAACTAGTCAAAAAATACAAGAATTGAAAAGGCATACAAGTAGAAACCAAAAGCGAGCATCCAACCTGACCTACTGATGGGTCCCAAGCTCCTCTTCTACCCAACCCCCATATTTTGTTTCTGGCAATCTCAGGACCTAATGGATGATGTAACATTGCTAGTTAAGAGATGTAAAAACAATCTGGCAAATTTCAGGATTGTATTCATTTTGAAGGGTTCAAACGAGACCTGTTTTCAGGGATGTGTGTGTGAAATTTTGCATGACATTTGTAATCATTTGTCATATACTGAAAAAATACCCTAGTTTTCAGTAAATGAAAAATTCTGATAAGTTTTTGATAGAGAGGGAGAATTTCAAGTTTATGAAAACTTTTGTATTAAAAAAGGGGCCTCCCCTCCCGCCCCAACAAAAAAAAAAACCTTTTGGAAAAGTTTTTGCCAGTTCTTCTAATTGAATAATGAGTGTCTAATAGTCAAAGCTAACTGCTCATGGGCAGCCCAGAGGATTAAAGTTACTGAGCCAAGCTACTCAGCAAATAGTTGGGAATAATGAATATAGGAGGCTCAATATGGGAAAGTTCACTTGCTCAGGGCAGAGCTAAATTCACAACCAATAATAATGAGTTTGGCCAGCGCTACAGTATTAAAACTAAGTTATATACACATGAAAATAACACACTTATGAAGGAAGTGTTGAGACAGGATTGTGAAACATGCCAGTTCTAGGTTTGGGCACCTTACCTATCACATGGGTACTGGGGTGGTCTTCACACAAAGCCTGTGCAAGGCTGCGTATAGTCACTTATTTGAGAATAAAACACTTCTAGTCCAAAATAAGTGAGTTACAACTGACTTGGTTATTTCAGTGTAAGTCTGGGCATAGACTAGCCCTAAGAGCACCTTCACCATGGACTCCGAGCACAATAGTTCATTGCCTTGACCCCACTCTATCAGAGAAGATGTTAAAGGGGTGTGAGCATGGGGAGGACTAATGCCAGTCAATCTGGACTCCTTGTGTTTCTTCCCAACCAACACTGCACTTTCCTTGCTGTTAGGCTCCTGGACTTAGACTGTCTCTGGGGAGTTTCTGTTTTGACTCCATAGAGACCTGCAAGTGCACGCAAACAAACTTTCCCTTTTACTCCCAAAGAGAAAACAAAGTTCACAGATAAAAAATGTCTGTCAGAGCAGCTGAACCCAACAGTGCCAGAGAGCAGCTCCAAGCACGATCTCTGGCTCCATATTTCCACGGCTCTATATAAATGAGGTGCCTTCAGAGCAATGATCACCAGCTCCTTCCAAAGATCCAGTGACTACTGCCAGGATTGCAAATTGATAGGGCAGCCATTCAAATGACACTATAAACAGTCATGTCTGCATGTGTGATATACAGTACTGCTGTAACTGTAACTAAGGTGCCTAAGAACCACCAGGCTGTGCTATGCCAGACTAACTACCAGCACAAAATCTTAGTTAACCCCCCCTGAAACGCCAGGTTAATATCAGGGATGTGGCCTCAGACATTACAGAAGTATCAGCCACTGCAATTGCAGGTTCTAGCACGGATACTTTACTAGAAACCCCAGTGGCAGGCAAAAGTGGGCACAGAAAAGATGGGTTAGCAGCACGTAAGTCAGAACAGGGCAGTAGAACAATTCAGTTTCTTGCTGATGATGACCTTACTTTTCCAATCCAGGCATGAACTACCAAGCGGTACGGCAGCTGCTCCGCAGTGTATCAAGCTGGAGCAGTCAGTTCTAGCTGCAGTTCCCAAGATAGACCATCACATGCACCATTGTCTCTTTGACCCAGTCCAGATTCCACGTGAAAGTACTGCGTGTGTGCAAGAGAGAAATGACGGTTGAGAACCTGCTTGTCTACACAGTGAGGTAGTGCACGGCAAGCCAGGGTATGAATCTACAGCGCACTAGCTTGCCGCGCACTAACTTGCTACGTAGAACCTCCCATAACAGGAGCGCTAACAACGCGCACCAGGGAACTTTTAGCGCACAGCTGCAGGAGCCACCTGGCGAGTTGGCGCAGGGCAGGCTAGTGTGCTGTAGGCTCACACTGTGGCTTGGCGAGCACTAACTCACCAAAGAGACAAGCCCTACACCGGAAGTCATGCTACCGTGAAAGTCATGTTGCCTGCAACTCAAAACAGGATGAGCAATGCTTCCATAGGGCCAACCCCACTGGGGAACCTTCTGCACACACATGTGCAAAGGAACCTTCCTCACATACGCCGGCAGAGGAGAACCTTCCTTCTCAACACCAAGACCCTAGTTCACCCTCTTGAGAAAAATAAATTTTATATCTCCACCACACTCTACAGTTTAAGCTTTATCACCGCTAAGGGCACGATACAACTGCCCATTTATAAAACAATATCTACTGCAGACAGATGGTTGGAATTGGAATGTAATTGACTCTGAACAAAGTATGAGACAATTTAATACACACCGCAAAAAGAACCATAAACTAACATACAAGAGTTAGGGCCCCAGCAGTCTGGCAGGTGTGAATGATTAAGTTATGTGGCATGCATTGGAAGGGAGTAGGGCTTGTGCCACTCTCCTTATATATGGCATTGAGCCCTGGCATCCCTTTGGCACTTTATTCATTTTGATTTTCTGTGCTGCTCCCAGAAAAAGGTTCATTTATCTAACTTGCGAAAGAAGGAAAGTGCTTTACCATTTTGCAGAGGGTCATCTGATAACCTTGTCAGGCTTAATTATATCATAATCAAACTGCTCCCTGGAACTCAGGGGATGCAATCAATCGCCTGCAAACACTACTGACATACCCTGCAGACATGAAAGCCTAGTGCTCACAAATAATTTATGAAAAATGTACAGAATTGAGAGGATTCGTCTTCATTTAGTAAGAAAGGTTTTCTTGGCTTGTGAGACAGCAAATGAGAGAGAGGGATTTTAAGCTGCAATGAATCATCTAGACTGTGTGGGTGGGGACAGTACCTCTGCTGCTGAAGAAGGGGAAGGATAAGCCTTTTGGGGATGATGATGTAGTGCCGTGGAAATTCAGGGCTGTTTCACTTTCTTGCTGATCTGTTGCAAGGAAAAAAAACTTTGGTGAAGATTGTGTAGCTAAGTTCTGGAGACAAAATATCTTCTACAAGGCCTGGTGGGCGGGACATTGGCCTTTTAAATCATTTCCCCTGCAATAGCTACTCATTTACTGCTGTTGTCTTCTGCCTGCTCTTTCCAATGTAGGGCTTTGCTCTGGCTCTCTAACAGTGACATTCTTTTCTCTTCTGGATCCTTCATGGCTGCATAGACCCAAGTAACCCAGAGCCTGTTATCTAAGGGTGAGGGGAAGGGAAATTATTGACTACTGCTTCAGCGCTGCTTATGGTGACATTGAATCTTAGTAATGATCTGGCAATATAGAATCTGTCACCGATTGTTCTGTGAACATTTTTGGGTAAAGTCAGAACACTCACCACACACAGGATCAAATTCCATCTTAATGACTACGCCACTCCTGCCCCAACACATGCCCCTGTTAGGTAGTCTGTGGACCCACAGCAAAACATATCTAGTAACAGGACGGGAGTCTATGGGACCAACGCATGTTACGGAAGACTGTTAGAACCTTGGTTTATGCAAGTCTCTACCATGGATCTGTATCATAATTACAATGGAGGTTATGTCTCATCCACCCAGCTAAAACCAGTCCATGTTGTGCTACTGTCAGCCCCTTATGGTGTCATATCTAGTGCTGCCTGAAAAAAATGAAATACTGACTTTGTGAAAAAATTCTAAGTTGTTTTTGTTGCAAAGAGTTTGAAGAGAGTCCATTTTTTCAAAATTGTGTCATTAAAATTTCTCATTTTCTGAAAGCCTGGTTTTTGGTCAATGGAAACTTGATAATCATTTTAAATGCAATCTTGATCAAAACATTGGATTTTTCCACTAAAAATGAAAAAAATCCATAATTTCTTTAAATTCTTTTTTGAAAAATTGGCAGAAAAACAAACCAAACCAAATCTTTGAAAAGTTTCCATAATTTCTCATTATAACAGTTGCCTGACAAAGCACGTGTTCCTGTGTAGATGGTTCCTGTGTTAAATTACAGCCTGATTCTTACAGAGTTCTCAAACATTGCGTGCCCATTCTGGTTATGGAAACGGTGCTGGAACCTTTAAACAAATACTTATCGCAAAAATACTTATCGTATTGCTTCATGAAGCTGGTGAATCCTGACAGATTGGCAGGGAATCAGTTTCCTATGGTGGAATATTTCTTACTAGCAGGTGGGTTTGTCTAAAAAAAATACAGGTTTTTTCCACTGAATGCATCCGATGAAGTGAGCTGCAGCTCACGAAAGCTTATGCTCAAATAAATTTGTTAGTCTCTAAGGTGCCACAAGTCCTCCTTTTCTTTTTACAGTGAATACTGTGTAAAAAAGACTTGCAGTCAGCCATATATTTAATATATATATAATTTTAGGGAGGATAAGTTGCATTTATTATCCATGAAGCAGTTGAATCCCTGCTTTCAGTGCAAAACTCCACCTTCACCATTTTGGAAGTTCCTCTTCTCATGAGAGGGAGCATTTTTTGTCACAATTACAGTATCAGTGCAATGGCCTCTTCCCAGTAACACTCAGCATAAGAGGTACTCACAGGGTACATAATGGCATATATCACACAGTAATGTCATGACAAATCTGTGGCCAGCTAGGAATTCACCATGTCATTCCACACATGGCCTCTTGCAACAGCACAGTAGCATGGGGAATAGACTTAGGATTCTCCTGCTTCAAATGCGCAGTCCCTCATTACTTGAGCAAAAGGAGAATCTCCTTTTTCTATTTGCAGTACAGGATTTATGACATGGATATAGAAATGTTAATTTCTAGCAACGAGAGAGCAGTGGCAAACAGACACACCCAAGTTTGTTAAAGATACTTTAACTGGTAGGGTGTCTTGGGACATTCACGTAATTTTTAAGGGGGCAAATCCTGCTTGCCTTATTCCAAGAGTTCCCAGGCCTCTCTGTGACACTATTTGCACAAGTAAGGTAAGATGAATTTGACTGAAAGTTTGTAATTAGGGTTTGGGTTAGGAAGACACAGGCCCCTGAATTTGACTTTAAGACGAAGCCACTTTCAAGCAAAACTGAAAACTCATACAGAATTCTGCTGAAATCATTAAATTTTACCTGGTTTGGGGTCAACATCATTTTGAATCCTGCATCCTTTGAAGATAAACTGTAAATCCCTGCTCAGAACTCATTGGAATGGGAAAGGGGGGCATCTGAAAAGTGACCCAGATTAGCCCCCAAACTGCCAGTTTTTCTGGGAAAGAATCAGGAATTTCAGTGATGAACCTGAGTCGGTTTTGGCTTTTTACAGAACCTTAAAAAGGTTCCCCGGGGGAGAATACACTGCACCTCTGTTTGTAAATTGTTTAAATCTTCCCTTTTCAGTTAGTCATTTTCATCTGGTAACACTGATCCACTCCCACTCCACACCCAAGGGCTGATTCTCCTCTTGCTTACCAGTGCAGGTCAGGAGCAGCCCCACTAAAGTAAATGGAACTGTGGCAGCCTGAGAGGAGAATCTGGCCCAGTCTTTTGAAAGGAACCGAACGTTAACAGCTCTTTGCACATCTGTCAGTAATGCTAGCTCTGCCATGTCAGCGGACATGCTCACTCTGCAGTAGTAAGAGCACAAATATGTTAGGCCCTACATAAACATTGACTATCGTGTAATTTTTTGTAAATAGGGAGAGATTTGAATGCAAATCAGTTAGATGCAGTTGCCTATCTTTGTGTGTACAACCTGATTTGCCCACTGTCCTTCAACTGTTGTGAATGTCTATCAATAGGAATTTGTGATAAATATTAAACAAGTTGCGATAGCTAATGATACTTGCCATTGCTAAAAATAATTAAAAATGATATAAAATATGAACATGGTTAGCAGTTTACAAGTGTGAATGAAAACAGTATTTGCCAGCCAATTTCCTCAAGCAACTGAGATGAACTTTATTTATTTTTAAACAATTGGATTGCAGCACTGTCAGAGCCATTTTATATGATTTGGGCTCAAATACAACTATTCACAAGGTAGTCAGCAGTAAGGCGGAGAACCTAGTAACTGTCACAGGTGAGCTGTGTCTCTAAGTCCCCTGTGCATCATGTCCCAAGTATTAAATTGTCACCCCTCTAAAGGTGGAATTAGTAATGGATTTTATTTTTGCTTGAGGGTTCTTATTCTGCTCTGCCATGTTGTCTGTTCTCTCTCCATAGAGAACCTACCTACAGAATGATTCTCTTCAGCTCCTTAAAAATAGCTAGGGTCAAGATTTCTGCCATAAGAACTGATGCACAACAAGATTGGTTTTTTGTTGTTGTCTTAGGTCGAGTCTACAGTAGGATATTAGGTCAGCATAACTGCAAAGAACAGGGGTGTGAAAAATCCACAGTCCTGAGCGGCGTAGTTAAACCTATCTAAGGGCTGGTCTACACTACGGGGGTGATAAATCATAGAATCATAGAATATCAGGGTTGGAAGGGACCTCAGGAGGTCATCTAGTCCAAACCCCTGCTCAAAGCAGGACCAATCCCCAACTAAATCATCCTAGCCAGTGCTTTGTCAAGCCTGACCTTAAAAACTTCTAAGGAAGGAGATTCCACCACCTCCCTAGGTAACGCATTCCAGTGTTTCATCACCCGCCTAGTGAAAAAGTTTTTCCTAATATCCAACCTAAACCTCCCCCACTGCAACTTGAGACCATTACTCCTCGTTCTGTCATCAGCTACCACTGAGAACAGTCTAGATCCATCCTCTTTGGAACCCCCTTTCAGGTAGTTGAAAGCAGCTATCAAATCCCCCCTCATTCTTCTCTTCCGCAGACTAAACAATCCGAGTTTCCTCAGCCTCTCCTCATAAGTCATGTGTTCCAATCCCCTAATCATTTTTGTTGCCTTCTGCTGGACATTTTCCAATTTTTCCACATCCTTCTTGTAGTGTGGGGCCCAAAACTGGACACCGTACTCCAGATGAGGCCTCACCAATGTCGAATAGAGGGGAATGATCACATCCCTTGATCTGCTGGCAATGCCTCTACTTATACATCCCAAAATGCCATTGGCCTTCTTGGCAACAAGGGCACACTGTTGACTCATATCCAGCTTCTCATCCACTGTAACCCCTAGGTCCTTTTCTGCAGAACTGCTACCTAGCCATTTGGTCCCTAGTCCGTAGCAGTGCATGGGATTCTTCCATCCTAAGTGCACTTGTCCTTGTTGAACCTCATCAGATTTCTTTTGGCCCAATCCTCTAATTTGTCTAGGGCCCTCTGTTTCCTATAGCTACCCTCCAGCGTATCTACCTCTCCTCCCAGTTTAGTGTCATCTGCAAACTTGCTGAGGGTGCAATCCACAACGTCCTCCAGATCATTAATGAAGATATTGAACAAAACCGGCCTGAGGACCGACCCTTGGGGCACTCCACTTGATACCGGCTCCCAACTAGACATGGAGCCATTGATCACTACCCGTTGAGCCCAACAATCTAGCCAGCTTTCTATCCACCTTATCGTCCATTCATCCAGCCCATACTTCTTTAACTTACTGGCAAGAATACTGTGGGAGACCATGTCAAAAGCTTTGCTAAAGTCAAGGAACAACATGTCCACTGTTTTCCCCTCATCCACAGAGCCAGTTATCTCGTCATAGAAGGCATTAGATTAGTCAGGCACGACTTGCCCTTGGTGAATCCATGCTGACTGTTCCTGATCACTTTCCTCTCCTCTAAGTGCGTCAGAATTGATTCCTTGAGGATCTGCTCCATGATTTTTTCGGGGTCTGAGGTGAGGCTGACTGGCCTGTAGTTCCCAGGATCCTCCTTCTTCCCTTTTTTAAAGATGGGCACTACATTAGCCTTTTTCCAGTCATCCGGGACCTCCCTCAATCGCCATGAGTTTTCAAAGATAATGGCCAATGGCTCTGCAATCACATCCTCCAACTCCTTTAGCACTCTCGGATGCAGCACATCCGGCCCCATGGACTTGTGCTTGTCCAGCTTTTCTAAATAGTCCTGAACCACTTCTTTCTCCACAGAGGGCTGGTCATCTCCTCCCCATGCTGTGCTGCCCAGTGCAGCAGTCTGGGAGCTGACCTTGTTCGTGAAGACAGAGGCAAAAAAAGCATTGAGTAAAATCGATCTAAGTTACACAACTTCAGCTACGTGAATAACGTAGCTGAAGTCAACGTACTTTGATCTACTTACCACAGTGTATTCACTGCAGTGTGTCAACGGGAGACGTTCTCCCGTCAATTCCCCTTGTGCTTCTCATTGAGGTGGAGCAGACACGATAAATTGACTCCTGCTGGATCGATCGCTGCCTGTCGATCCGGCCGGTAGCATAGAAAAACCCTAAGTCCCCGTGTAGACAGAGCTAGTGTTACACCGACAGACCCCAGTCATCGGTGGGCGGGAATCGAACCTGGGACCTCTGGTGCTAAAGACATGAGCCTCTACTGCATGAGCTAAAAGCCATATAGCTCTTAGCTAAGGCTATAGAGCAGACTCATTAATCTCTCTCTAAGTGGTCTCGGTGCCACTAGATGGGACAGAACACCACACCCAGGAGGTGTGTGGGTTACACGAGGTCAATGGAAGAATTCTTCCATCGACCTAGCTACCACCCGTCGGGGAGGTGGGTTACCTATGCTGACAGGAGAACCCTTCCTGTCTGCGTAGGTAGCATCTACAGTGAAGTGCTACACTGAAGTGGCTCAACTGTGTTGCTATAGCATTTCAAGTGTAGACCAGCCCTTAGTGCCAAGGGTCTGATCCAGTGGTTCAATCACTGGAAATTTTCTCATTGACTTTAATGGATGCTGGATTAAGATCTGAGAGCAAGAGTCCCAGAAGGTCCTAGGGAACTGATCCCACTTTCCCAAACAAATTGCTGGGCCTCTGATGCAACAGCTTTCCCTAAATATAGAGAGTGACTGCTACCACCTCTAGCCCTCTGACTGCTATTGGAGTGAGAAATTACTGGGCCTCCTTGAATGACTTTGAGAATGTGAAAACTTGTTATACTGCTTACTTGTACTGTAGATATAAACAGTCGGACTCATAACACAGAAACAAGCAATGGCAGTTATCCCAGACCTATTAGTTGTGTCTGAATATAATGTACTAGAGGCTTCCTTGATCCACTGGAATTTATACGACCATTAATGGGCATTGTAAATTGCTGTCAGGCTGGATAACTCAATCCATGAGTTTTTTCTGGAGAGGATGGGGGTGAGATGGGGTGGCTGGAGGAAGAGAGGGAGGCACCCCATATTGGTTAAAGATCATGACAGAAGGAGTTGTACAACAGCATTAAGGCTTTGTTGTCTACTGGCACATAACAGATAATAAAAACCAAGTTTTAATTTAACATATAAGGATATCATGTCAAAATAAAATGGCTTAACAGATGCCTCAGGGACAAGCAGGGAATATAAAAAAGTCATTGCCCATGCAGTGAGGATCAGCTACACATAATAAAGATATATATTAATGGTATATTTCTTAAGAGAAATTCTAATTCTTGGGGGTTTTATGAGAAATCAGAGTTTAAAATATTAAAAGCAACAATGTTATGATTGAAGGAAAAAAAGTGTTCAGATTAAGGTGACATGAAAAAAAAGAGTGCAAAAAGCAAAGGGTTATTAATTGGCCCCCTGATAGCAGAGAGAGAGGAGGGGAGACCCTTTGTGTGTGAACTTGGATGGTTTGAAACAAGCTCGCAATGTGAACTCTTCACTTTATTCTCTTCTGCATGCATTGAAACCCATAGGATTTTTTGAATGGGAACAGGATCAGGCCCCACAGGGAGGTTACTGGAGATGAATGAAAAATCATTTAAGTTTCATTGCAAAACAACAGTGAAGCAAAGCTACTTAGACAGACACACTCATGTGCCAAAAGGCAAAAATAAAATAAATGAGGGAAATAATGCTGAACTGTCAAATATAAATGTTAAAAGAAAAGGCAATTACTTTGGGGAATGAGTCAGTGTGGAATAGATTCTCTTCTGATTTTCTGTTTGGAATATGGATGTTTTGCAGATAAATGGCTCAAGCTATTGTAATATCTAACCTGGGAATCAAATCTAGGAGGAGCTGCTGCCAATAGAAAGGCTCTTAGCTACTGTATGATCCTTACTAGATGATCATTTGCTTTGTTTTCATAAATCCCCATGTGTTACCTTCACTAATGAAGTCAATGGGAATTTGGCTTGGGTCAGGAAGGTAGATTCTGGCCTTACAAAAATGCCTTAAAGAAATGGAGTGCATGCTATCAAAGCATCCTTGCAGCGTTAGCAGTCTTAAGAAATATACCCTAATATCATGGAATACAAAGTGGATTCATTTGGGTTTTGGCATAATAAAGCCAACCTTGAGTTCATTTTGATAAATGTAGAGAAATATTTTGAACTTGTGTTGCTAAAAACAAAACTCAACTCACCATTCTCTCATTTCTTTGTCAACGGCTGGAAAGAATAACCAGGCATTTCCCTTCTTATTGAGTGCTGTGATGGTGTGAAACAGCTCAGATCTCAGGGGTTCAGTTTCCTAAGGTGCTGTGGACATGGAATGAATGCTTTCGCCCTGGAATTTTACAGCCTGGCCTCCAATATGCAGATAGAGATAGCTGTGGGCTCAGCGGGGCTTAGTCCTTAGTGGCCAGGGGATTGGCCAGGGAATTGGGGCACTATTCCAGCTCTGCTGCTAACCTGCAGTTCGACCATTGACAGTTACATCACTCCTGTGCCCATTTCCCTTCCCACATTTTTTCAGTGCTCTCAATTTAGATCATAAGCTCTTCAGGATAAGGATTGTCTTATGTGTCTGACTAGCACCTAACCTGATGTGGTCCCAGACTTTAGATGTTACCATAACAGTTTTCTCTGCTGCAATAAGAAGATGTTTACTCAATTTTTCATTCTGCATCTAAAGAGAGGGAGAGATTGGGTTGCAGAATGATCAGCTCCTAGAGGAAGATGCAGCTCTTGTAGAGATTGGGCCTCACTTTCTTACAGCTCAAGATTTTCCATTGCCAGCTTTATAAGAAGTTCCCCAACCCCAGGCAGTGGACATGCAGGCACAGGGCAACATTGGCCACACATGTTAGATATGGAGAACAGGGAAAAATGGAGCCTAGCTAAAGGCCAGCAATCATTCCACCTACTGCGTTTAAAGTTACAACTCAAGAGTAAGAAGGATTAAAACGTCACCTCGTTCAAAACTTAAACTTGTTGCTTTTTTATCATCTTTACGTTTGAAAAAAGATAACTAATTTGCAGTGGCATGGATACTATAAATATTAATGCAGAGTATTGCATACTATAAATATTAATGATGCACGAATATTAATCCTCTACATCTGAATTCCTTCTTGGGACTCCTGGCGCTCTTAACGGAGCACTCCAGTTGGGCTTCTGTAGGTCGTATTAGGAAATTCCTCCCTCCCTGGATTCAAGACCTTATGCTTAGTGCAGGACCAGCAATTAGCCTCAGAGTAATTTGGCATTCATGAGCAACATTGCCCATCATATGCCTAATATTAGAAATTTCCTTTAAATTAAAAAAGATATAGGTTGCCCATTCAATTGGCATCGTGATCATATAAAGCTATCGTACCTCGATGACATCTTTTAGCTGGTTGAAATCCATATGCAGATTAAGGTGACATGATTTTTACCAATGCTTTTAAAAGTATTTGTCATGATCAGAACACCCACAGTCTTGTGTGGTCCATTATATTTTATACTGGGTTCCCAAACATTCGTGGTTAAATAAACCATGATAACACTTCATAAACATTTTTCTAACATGCGGAATGTTTGACATGAATTTCAGCTATTTGAAAACTAATAAACAATTGTCAATTGGACTCTGGAGACTAAGCAGAAGCTGCGCTGTTTTTATGGAACATCAAAGGCATAATTAATATCTTCTTTAAAAAAAAAAGTCTTTTGTACTTCTGCATATGCGAGCCTCTGTCAGAGCCAGGGCACCGAGCACTGGGGCTGTGTGTTATTGTCTGCCATGTTCAGGACTTTGTGAAGCAGGCTATTGAGTGAGAAATATGAGGAGTTACACTTCATATGATCAGACCGCACTTAAGAAATCTCCTGGTACTTGAAAGAGATGTGTGAACTACAGACTCCTGCCCCACTAGCTGCTAATGCACTTTTCTCACACGCAGCAAGGCTCGGTTCTATCTCCCAGGTAAAACACAGCACACACTGAAGCCTTTTACACCTGCCTTCACAGTGTGTGCAGGCTCTGTCCCTATCTCTGCTTTGTGGGGCTGCCCTGGTTCCCACTGTAGTTAGTGAGTAGAGGTTAGAACCCTCTGATCAATCCAGCTAATGTAGGATACCCTTACAGATCATTTTAGCTGTTCGGAGTGGGTGGATTTACAGCTGCTTCTTTGGCCCAGCTGTTGACCCTGAAGCTGTAGCTCACAAAAGCTTATGCTCAAATAAATTTGTTAGTCTCTAAGGTGCCACAAGTCCTTCTTTTCTTTTTGCGGATACAGACTAACACGGTTGCTACTCTGAAACCTGTCAGTATGAAAGTTGTGCTTCCAGGGAGTGTGCAAATGTTAATGCAAGTGCAGCTGGGATGAGTAAGAAGAGTGCAAAGTGAGGGCACTTTTGGAATATTTCATCATCCAGGGGATCCGCTGCGACCCTTCAGGAGTCCTGCCAATTCTCCACTTTTCCCTTCCTTCAGGATCTTATCAGTGATCATCCGCTAGAGCAGCTCACTGTATTCTGTTAGCAATTGTAAAAGAGAGGGATATATCCTCGGCCCAATTATGAACTCTGTATTGTTTTATGAGTTACACCAAGCCTGGACATGCCCAAAGTCAGCCAGTTGTGCTGCATGCAGACAGCTGCCTTGCCAAGGAAAAGTGTTTGACACCTCCAGAATGACTAACACTAACAGCCATCAAGACGGCAATCTGAAGCCATTGACTTTGAATGGCAAAGAGTCCTGTGGCACCTTATAGACTAACAGACGTATTGGAGCATAACTGTCTGTTAGTCTATAAGGTGCCACAGGACTCTGCTGCTTTTACAGACCCAGACTAACACGGCTACCCCTCTGATACTTGACTTTGAATGACTCAGCTACTGGCCCTCCCTCATGAAACAATGATTTTTCCTACACAGGGGCCTGCAGGTGGGGCAAGCATGACGGGGGAATGGGCCTTGAGCTTCAAGCTGAGCATGTAGCATTGTAGTCCAGAGCAGAGAACCTACTTGAGAGTGGGGGTCTGCTTGGCCCAGGGGTTCTGGCCATCGCAAGATGTAAGAAGAGACAGGGCAGGATGGACTCTGCTCAGCCGAAATGCTGACTAACCTGACTTGAAAGAAGGGGTGGGCTCTGCCTCAGGGAGGGGGCATCTCAAGGCTTGTTATTTTCAAAGATCTGTAACTCTGGAGTGCTTTAAGAGTTTCTGCGGTTAAGAAATTCCTTTGCTAAGCCTGTGCTTTGTGCTTTCCTGCCCCAAGAGGGGTTAAACTAGAAGACCGGAGTGCCCTTAGGCTAGATGGAGTATGTCAAGCAGCTGTGTCTGGACTTTCCAAAGCCAGTTGACTTGGGAACATGGGGGATCAAGCAGTTGGGGTCACTTGCAGCTGACCAGTGACTAGACAGTGGGGTACTGGACCAGGTTGTAACAGAGGTATCACTCTTGAGCCAGTTAAGGGAACCCCCTCTTTCCTGCAAGGGTTGAATGAGCTATTGCGGCATGCTTTGCAAAATGTAGAACATTGCTTCCCCCACTTCTCTCGCTGTTGCCTATGATCCCTTGAAAATCTGAATCTGAAATCGGTTTCCTCCCTTGCATGGCTGCATTGATTTGCTATTATTCAGTTAGTTCCTCATTCATGCTGGGCTGCTGCCAGTGAACTTTGAATCTCATTGAATCATTTGTTTAAAAAAAAAATTACAAGTGAGGAATTATAAGGACTTTGCAAACAAATCTATATCAATTCATTTAGACTAAATATTAGGCTAAACCAACCTCAACTCTGACCCTTTAATCTGACAATGTTTTCCCTCAAACCCTAAGTCTTCCAAGTACTAACAAATGCATTGGAAGGAGGGAATAGTAAGTAAGTAAAGTCCATTTACTCACTCGTGACATAGCAGAGTTTCTGAAGCCTTCTCAATCCATTGCTAACTGCCCACACTTAGCAGCTGATCTTCCATGATCAGTAACATACCATTTATCCCTCTCCTCACTGGTCATCCCCGTCTACAATAACCTACAATCAAAAGGAGGACTTGTGGCACCTTAGAGACTAACAAATTTATTAGAGCATAAGCTTTTGTGAGCTACAGCTCACTTCATACACTGTATGCATCCGATGAAGTGAACTGTAGCTCACGAAAGCTTATGCTCTAATAAATTTGTTAGTCTCTAAGGTGCCACAAGTACTCCTTTTCTTTTTATGGATATAGACTAACACGGCCGCTACTCTGAAACCTGTCATGGGGAAATAGTTTTACTTTTGATGACACATCCACTCCCAGTCTTTATTCAAGCCTAAATTACCCACCTGCTGAAGTGAAGAAACAAATTGACAGAAGTTACCTACTACAGGACAGGCCCAACAAAGAAAATAACAGAACGCCACTAGCCATCACCTTCAGCCCCTGACTAAAACCTCTCCAACACATCATCAAGGATCTACAACCTATCCTGAAGGACGACCCATCACTCTCACAGATCTTGGGAGACAGGCCAGTCCTTGCTTACAGACAGCCCCCCAACCTGAAGCAAAACTCACCAGCAACCACACACCACACAACAAAACCACTAACCCAGGAACCTATCCTTGCAACAAAGCCCGTTGCCAACTGTGTCCACATATCTATTCAGGGGACACCATCATAGGGCCTAATCACACCAGCCACACTATCAGAGACTCGTTCACCTGCACATCTACCAATGTGATATATGCCATCCTATGCCAGCAATGCCCCTCTGCCACGTACATTTGCCAAACTGGACAGTCTCTACGTAAAAGACTAAATGGACACAAATCAGACGTCAAGAATTATAACATTCAAAAACCAGTCGGAGAACACTTCAGTCTCTTTCGTTACTCGATTACAGACCTAAAAAGGCAATTCTTCAACAAAAAAACTTCAAAAACAGACTCCAAGAAGAGACTGCTGAATTGGAATTAATTTGCAAACTGGATACAATTAACTTAGGCTCGAATAAAGACTGGGAGTGGATGCGTCATTACACAAAGTAAAACTATTTCCCCATGTTTATTTCCCCCCCTACTGTTCCTCACACATTCTTGTCAACTGCTGGAAATGGCCCACCTTGATTATCACTACAAAAGGTTTCCCTCCCGCCCCCCACTCTCCTGCTGGTAATAGCTCACCTTACCTAATCACTGTTACAGTGTGTATGGTAACACCCATTGTTTCATGTTCTCTGTGTATATAAATCTCCCCACTGTATTTTCCACTGCATGCATCCGATGAAGTGAGCTGTAGCTCACGAAAGCTTATGCTCAAATAAATTGGTTAGTCTCTAAGGTGCCCCAAGTCCTCCTTTTCTTTTGGCGGATACAGACTAACACGGGTGCTACTCTGAAACTGGGGAAGAAAACTACTAGAGCCTCCCCTGGGATAGTGCTTGGGGTGTGCTATAGACCGCCGGGATCTAATTTGGATATGGATAGAGCCCTCTTTAATGTTTTTAATGAAGTAAATACTAATGGAAACTGCGTGAACATGGGAGACTTTAACTTCCCAGATATAGACTGGAGGACGAGTGCTAGTAATAATAATCGGGCTCAGATTTTCCTAGATGCAATAGCTAATGGATTCCTTCATCAAGTAGTTGCTGAACTGACTAGAGGGGATACCATTTTAGATTTGGTTTTGGTGAGTCGTGAGGACCTCATAGAAGAAATGGTTGTAGGGGATAATCTTGGTTCAAGTGATCATGAGCTAATTCAGTTCAAACTGAATGGAAGGCTTAACAAAAATAAATCTGCAACTAGGGTTTTTGATTTCAAAAGGGATGACTTTCAAAAATTAAGGAAATTAGTTAGGGAAGTGGGTTGGACTGAACAATTTATGGATCTAAAGGCAGAGGAGGCCTGGGATTACTTTAAATCAAAGCTGCAGAAGCTATCAGAAGCCTGCATCCCAAGAAAGGGGAAAAAATTCATAGGCAGGAGTTGTAGACCAAGCTGGATGAGCAAGCATCTCAGAGAGGTGATTAAGAAAAAGCAAAAAGCCTACAGGGAGTGGAAGATGGGAGGGTTCCGCAAGGAAAGCTACTTTATTGAGGTCAGAACACGTAGGGATAAAGTGAGACAGGCTAAAAATCAAGTAGAGTTGGACCTTGCAAAGGGAATTAAAACCAATAGTAAAAGGTTCTATAGCCATATAAATAAGAAGAAAACAAAGAAAGAAGAAGTGGGACCGCTAAACACTGAGGATGGAGTGGAGGTCAAGGATAATCTAGGCATGGCCCAATATCTAAACAAATACTTGCCTCAGTCTTTAATAAGGCTAAAGAGGATCTTAGGGATAATGGTAGCATGACAAATGGGAATGAGGATATGGAGGTAGATATTACCATATCTGAGGTAGAAGCGAAACTCAAACAGCTTAATGGGACTAAATCGGGGGGCCCAGATAATCTTCATCCAAGAATATTAAAGGAATTGGCACATGAAATTGCAAGCCCATTAGCAAGAATTTTTAATGAATCTGTAAATTTAGGGGTTGTACCGTATGACTGGAGAATTGCTAACATAGTTCCTATTTTTAAGAAAGGAAAAAAAAAGTGATCCGGGTAGCTACAGGCCTGTTAGTTTGACATGTGTAGTATGCAAGGTCTTGGAAAAAATTTTGAAGGAGAAAGTAGTTAAGGACATTGAGGTCAATGGTAAATGGGACAAAATACAACATGGTTTTACAAAAGGTAGATCGTGCGAAACCAACCTGATCTCCTTCTTTGAGAAAGTAACAGATTTTTTAGACAAAGGAAATGCAGTGGATCTAATTTACCTAGATTTCAGTAAGGCGTTTGATAACGTGCCACATGGGGAATTATTAATTAAATTGGAAAAGATGGGGATCAATATGAAAATTGAAAGGTGGATAAGGAATTGGTTAAAAGGGAGACTACAGCGGGTCCTACTGAAAGGTGAACTGTCAGGCTGGAGGGAGGTTACCAGTGCAGTTCCTCAGGGATCGGTTTTGGGACCAATCTTATTTAATCTTTTTATTACTGAACTCGGCACAAAAAGTGGGAGTGTGCTAATAAAGTTTGTGGATGATACAAAGCTGGGAGGTATTGCCAATTTAGAGAAGGACCGGGAAATCATACAGGAAGATTTGGATGACCTTGTAAACTGGAGTAATAGTAATAGGATGAAATGTAATAGTGAGAAGTGTAAAGTCATGCATTCAGGGATTAATAACAAGAATTTTAGTTATAAGCTGGGGACACATCAATTAGAAGTAACGGAGGAGGAGAAGGACCTTGGAGTATTGGTTGATCATAGGAGGGCTATAAGCCACCAATGTGATATGGTCATGAAAAAGCTAATGCGGTCTTGGGATGCATCAGGCGAGGTATTTCCAGTAGAGATAAGGAGGTTTTAGTATCATTATACAGTGCACTGGTGAGACCTCACCTGGAATACTGTGTGCAGTTCTGGTCTCCCATGTTTAAGAAGGATGAATTCAAACTGGAACAGGTACAGAGAAGGGCTACTAGGAGGATCCGAGGAATGGAAAACCTGTCTTATGAAAGGAGACTCAAGGAGCTTGGCTTGTTTAGCCTAACCAAAAGAAGGTTGAGGGGAGATGTGATTGCTATCTATAAATATATCAGAGGGATAAATACCGGAGA
The DNA here is from genome assembly GCF_965140285.1 of Lepidochelys kempii. NCBI lineage: Eukaryota > Metazoa > Chordata > Testudines > Cheloniidae > Lepidochelys > Lepidochelys kempii. The sequence continues at coordinate 8,162,128 of NC_136392.1, read as the reverse complement.
GGGGGAGGAATTATTTAAGCTCAGTACCACTTTGGACACAAGAACAAATGGATATAAACTGGTCATTGAGAAGTTTAGACTTGAAATTAGACGAAGGTTCCTAACCATCAGAGGAGAGAACTTTTGGAATAGCCTTCCAAGGGAAGCAGTGGGGGCAAAGGACCTATCTGGCTTTAAGATTAAACTCGATAAGTTTATGGAGGAGATGGTATGATGGATAACATGATTTTGGTAATTTATTGATCTTTAACTATTCATGGTAAATAGGCCCAATGGCCTGTGATGGCATGCTAGATGGGGTGGGATCTGAGTTACTACAGAAAATTCTTTCCTGGGTATCTGGCTGGTGAATCTTGCCCATATGCTCAGGGTTTAGCTGAACGCCATATTTGGGGTCGGGAAGGAATTTTCCTTCAGGGCAGATTGGAAGAGGCCCTGGAGGTTTTTCGCTTTCCTCTGTAGCATGCGGCATGGGTCACTTGCTGGAGGATTCTCTGCTCCTTGAAGTCTTTAAACCATGATTTGAGGACTTCAATAGCTCAGACATAGGTGAGAGGTTTTTCGCAGGAGTGGGTGGGTGAGATTCTGTGGCCTGCGTTGTGCAGGAGGTCGGACTAGATGATCATAATGGTTGCTTCTGACCTTAGTATCTATGAATCTATGAAATGTACAATCAGTCCTTCCAAGATGTAACAAAAGCACACACATTTGTGCCTGTTGATTTCGAGACCAGAGTCCACTTCTTTCCAATAATAGTTCTAACACAAGTGTTAATCTTCATTTCCATCCAGGAGCATACACATCCAAAAAGAGGTGAAGACAAAATACGTTGTTTTTATTACATAAAAATGCTGTATTTTTATAGCAGTGATGTACAGCAACCGAAGTGATTAATCCTGACAATTCCTTTTGGGAATCAGGTACTTCTAAGGAAGGGAAGTGGGAATATATCCAAGTAGGTCTCTCCACCCTCTAGTGGCTGGATCACATAAGAGTATATCAGCCTTCGGGTTAATTCCAGCTGACAGATTTGCTTCTTTAGCTCAAGTAGTAAAGGCCTGTGCTTTTGAGTCCCAAATTCAAGCCCTATTGGTCACCCCCTCAGAGGGGTGTTATATGCATTTCCCAGGTAGGTGAACTAATGCAGCAGAAGGTTCGGGGGGTGATCTTTCAAATATGTCGTCTCACTTTTATAGATGCAGGTTGGTGGTGCTAAATTTGCACTTCCGCTATTTTATGCCCCCATTTGACTTGAGGACATGTAGCTGGACCTTGGCACCTCTGACTGCTAATCCACTCACATTAATGTCCACAGTTCATTTTGGGAGTGCAAAAATTAAAATGGCCAGCCACCCAAAGGTAGCCTAGGCCTTAGGCCCTTGAAAATTTACAACACTTGCTGAAGAACACATTGAATGAACGGCATGGCTAGGCAGGGACACAGTTTAAGAGTCCCAGACTTCAGCTCTAACTACTAGATTATGAAGCCTGTGTGTCTTTTCCTAAACTCTCCAGAGTGGAGGAATAAGCCTTTGAACATTCCCTGCTGGGTGGGGAGAGAAGACAACTCACAAAAATATTTGTCTAGAAATATACAATTGGTCAGTGGAATATTTTTTGAGGCATGCCCTGGGTTAAGAAAGAAGCTAATTTAAAATAACAATAGCTCATTTAGAGAGAGATAGTCTGGCTTCTTTAATCCATTGTCCATATAGTTAAAGGCTTCCTTGCCCAATAATGATAACTATTCAGTTTAGGAAAGGAAGTTACCACTGCTTAATATTTGTCTCCTCAAAGGAGGGAAGCTTCCATAAGAGCAAATCTATCATACACATACATACTCATCTTTCCATCACCAGGAAGAATGTATAGAGACAAGATGAAAGCTGTCCTGTATTTAGGGTGACAATTTTTAGTCTGGAAAGCAGAATCCCTGGATAACCAAAAACCCCAACAAAAACAAAAAAAATCTTCCTCTGTGATTTATGAAACTACATCTACAGGAAACAGCCCAGGTCTCTGGGCCGGATGCAGGGCTGTCCCTAGAGATTGTAGTGCCCTACGCAGCCCCCCTGTGGGCGGGGGGGGGGGGGGAGGAGGGGGGAAAAAGGGCTGTCCCCAGGCCTCTGAGATGGGGGCATTGCAAGACTCTGCAGGGGGTGGGGGGCATCCCAGGCCTCCACAGGGCGTGGGGGGTGAGGGGAAGAGGTGAGCCGGGGCAGAGGCAGGTTTCCTGGGCTGGGCTGTGTGCAGCCCACAAGGGGCCTGCTTAGCTGTCCGGGGGATCGGGCTGGCCGCTGGAGCTGAATGCAGCATGCAGCTGCGTAGGGCACCAGGAAATTGCCCCAAATTTCCTGGTGCCCTACGGAGCTGCGTAGGTTGCGTACGGGTGGGGACGGCCCTGGCCAGATGTATTCATAGCTCTCATTCCTCTTTCATGATACAAGAAACAAAAATTGGATCAGTTCTTAAAGTCTGTTTTGGGGCTTGCCTGGGTTTCCATTGTATGGGCCCAATTTTCAGAGGTACCAAGCTCCCAAAGACGTCAAGTGAAGTTGTGGGAACTCAGCATCACTGGAAAAAAAAATTAGGCCCTGCAGAAATTGGACCAAGTCTTTATTGGCACTGGACCTTCATGGTGAAGGATATTTGCCATAACAGTTAAAGTACCAATCAATATGACCAAAGTTATAAAGGGCAGAGATGCATTAATCAGAGATTTATCACTGTTTTATAGCACCGTATCTTGCAGTCCTTACTCAGGCACAACTCCCAGTGAAATCATGGGGGAGAACATGTATGGGTATTCCTTAAGCCTGATACACTCCCCACTTCTTGTGCACTATGTTTTCTTCCTCCTCTCTTACAAATCGCTCTTTAAAACTCACTTCTCTCACGAGGGCTCCCAACACAGCTCTCCTCAGTGTGATTGTCTCCTACCTGCCGGATTGTTCACTTGCTTTGTATTCACATGTCCAAATTAGACTGCAGACGCTCCGGGGCAGAGAGACGCACATGCAGATTCGACATTCGACGCTGAAGTCCGTCCAAGCAATATTGTACCATTTACAAGGAGGGGTTTTGTTTGTATGGCTTATCTCACTGATCGTGTAGCTGCTGAGGCGGATGCAAAGATACTTGTAAACCCCAAACGGGGGACTGATTTTGGATGTCAGCTGTTGTTAGAGCAGCAATGGCTTTTGCTAGCTGGCACTTTAAATTTTCCCTCCGTGCCAGAGCTGTAGTAACATTTTTGATAGTAGCGGCTATCAGCGTTCTCATGTCAGCTTAAGGGTGGCCACAGGAGACTGGGCCGCTCCATCTATGGCACGACTTCTTACACCTTCTGTGTTGTTTTTTCCAAAGCATGACATGACTCGCTGGAATGGTAATAGCACCCAGTGCCTCATTTTTCCCACTGGCAGGAAAAAGCCCGTGAGACAAAGGAGCCAGTCTGGCTGATTTCGGCTGAGCCAGTCGCTGGGGTAGATAAGTAAACACTTGCAGCTCTGACATAAATTACTTTAGTCCTTGACAGCAGGACACTGACCAGGGTCGCCTGATAAGGAGGGAGAAAGCCTTGCATGTCTCTCAGTCCCACTCAGATATTTCACAATAAATGTCACTGGGAAAGAATAGACACTTCTGTAACCATTAGGCAGCTGGGTGTTCCTGTCACCTTGAAAAGAAGGGATGCATTGTCAGAGCTGTCTAAACAGGCAGGAACCAGCTGTTAATCAGCTCTTACATGCTTCTTCGCAGACCCAGCATGAATGGGGGGTTCCAAAAGTCAGCAGGACGGTGATTAAAAATGGTTCCCCAACACACACCTGAGGAGTTTGTCATCGCAACACTGTAAGAGGCACTAGAGTCTAGGCCAGTGCTTCTCAAGCTGTCTGATGTGGGGGACCGGCATTTTTTTTTTCCAATGTGCGCACAGACTGGCAGCCGATGGCTCGTGGACCGGCACTGGTCCACGGACCACCACTTTGAATAGCACTGGTCTAGGCAACTGAGCCAGGGTCTGGGCGGAAGGAACTCCTGCCACTAGTTCCAGCTCTACCACTGGTTCTGTGGCCATGGCCACTTAACCACTCCATGCCTCAGTTTCCCCAAAGGTATTCTACTACTTATCCAGCTCACGAGGAGGGCTGAGAAAGTTAATGAATTGTACATTAACTAGTGGGTGTAACATGCTTTGCTTTGTAAGTGCTAAGTATTATCTTTAGCACAATTTAAAACAAACATTTCTTAAATAAGTTTGGTTGCCTGCTTCTGGCTTTCATAATTGTGAAGATAACTTTGAAAAGGTGAAGTGGATGTAACCAGTGTAGTGCTGTTTGTATGAGCTTGTAGACAGTCTAAAACTATGGCTCCTATAGGCATGAACTACCCCATTCATTTCAATGGGTTTGTTAACTCGGAACCCTAAACATGGCAGTGTCAACATAGTTAACTACTGCACTGCTGAGCACTTTAGCAGGGACAACCAGATAATCCGAGGGCAGCATATGACTGTAAGAGGAGGGGTCAGCAGATTACGAAGGGGCAGGGAGGAAGTATGGCAGTGAATGGGATATATATGTGAGGGAATCACTGAATGGAAGAGGCTTGTGGTAGGAGGAAGCCATGGAATTCATACAGGTATCAAATTGTCACCCATCAGCATGAATTCTTAAACTCCTGCTTCGCCATATCACTGCTACTCTGGCCTACAAAACCTCCTGTCTCCGTGGCATTGCCACCTAGGGTCCATCTACCATAGACAAAAGCTATGCTCTGTCTAGCCTACTCGAGCTTGAATCAAGTTAGTGTGGGTAACATTAGAAGTGAAGACAGTGGAGCAGAGGCTTCAGTGTAGGTAATACCAGCCTAGCACAGACGCGAGTACCGTTTGCTAGCTTGTGTTACTATCTTCACTGCTATTGTTACCTGGCCTAGCTGGATTCAGACTAGACTGGGTAGGATAGCCCATGTACAGCTCTTGCGGTATAGACAGTCTCTAAGAAGGCAGCCTTGCTTCTTACCTGCTGAGCTGCAGCAGTGACACAGGCATCTTTGCTATAGCAGATGTGTAGCTGCTGCATGTAATCAAGATGTCACTTCATGTGTCTGCACCTATGTGAGATTACCAGCTATGGATTAATGGGAGAGGCAGCCATGAGGGCTCCTGCGAGGTAGGAAGGCCTTCTCTAGCTGCAATGACGTAGCTGTACCAGTGCAAAACCGTAATGTAGAAGTGGTGCACTGATGCAGCTTCATGGGTATAGGGGCATTGGTAATTAAAAAATAAACAGACATCTGTAGTATGTCTAAATACGACATAAGACTGAGCTAGTATATCCCAAACTAGATGTGTTTTTGTAGAGGGGAAGAAAAGGTACCCAATGGAAATATTCCCAACTTCAGTGGGATCCAACCCACCTCCCCTAGATTCGTACATATTATCCAGGATATGGGCTGATGGTATAAAGACAGGGAGGGAGTTGAATTGGGTGGAGAGGAGGGCAAGTGGGAGATTCAGTTCAAGCAGAAGAGCTAGACCCAGGATTTACGAAAGGAAAGTGACGCATTCTCCATTTCACCACAGGCACTGGAGGCAGGGTTTGTACCAGAGAAACACACGGCGAGTTCAAGGAGCTCAATCAGTTTCAATAGTTTCTAGGAGCAGTTCAATTAGTTTCACATCTCCTGTATGTGACAGCTTCACCAGGCTGATAAGCGGGAATGATCTGACTTGCATTCACTAATCAATAGATACGCTAGAGAAGATGGGATTTTGAACCGAAGATGTATTGCATGCTCGGATGAGTAATTGTGTTTTTATAAAGCTCAAGAGCTGCACTGCAGTTCCAGCAGAGTGGGGATGATACTGTACTCTTCAGCAAAGTTTTAATTAGATATGGGCTGTACTTCCTCCAATCTGCGATCATCCCTTGGGTTACGATGGGTCACATACTTACCTAATGCTTAAGTTTAAAAAAAACAACAACACTATCAGTCCACACCTACATCAGGCAGTCTTGCTGAAACCCATTTCTGCTTTGGTGTAGTTGTTTTTTTTTTTTTTTTTACTTATTGTGCGACTTCCCCCCTCATTTTCTATATTGCGTGAGCTGTCTGCAAACAATATTTGCCAGATCTCCCAGTTCACAAAAGAGAGTCTTAACTATCTGGAGGGAGGCTACTAGAGGAGCTCCCCAAGGATTGGTCTTGAAACCAATCTTATTCAACATTTTGAATGACTATTTTGGCACAAGAAGCAGGAGTGAGCTAACAAAATGTGTTGATAATACCAAGTTGGGAGGCATTGTCAATCCAGAGGAGGATCGGAACATTATACAGAAAGATCCAGACCTCTCACTGGTCTGGTTGCACCCTGGAATGTGACATGGTCATGCACTTAGCATCTAACAACAAGAATTTCTGCTACAAGCTGGGGGCTCATCAGATGGAAGCAACTGAGGAGGAGAAAGTCCAGGTGTGGGGGTCAGGATGATTATGAGTCACCAATGTGATATGGCTGCAAAAAAGGCAAATGTGATCCTAGGATATATCATGTGAGCTGTTTCCAGTAGAGATAGAGAAGTATTAATGCTATCGTGTAAGGTACTGGTAAGACCTCACTTTGAATACTGTGTACAGTTCTGGTCACCCCTGTTCAAAAAAGGGTGAATTCAAACTGCAGCAGGTGGAGAGAAGAGCTATTAGGATGATCAGGGGAATGGAGGGCCTATATTATGAGAGGAGATTGGAAAGACTTGGCTTGGTTAGCCTACCAAAAAGAAGGTTGAGAGGGGATTTGATTGTTCTCTATAAATACATCTGGGGGTAAACACCAGGGAGCGTGAAGAGCTATTTAAGTTCAGGGACAATGTTGACATAAGAACAAATGGGTATAAACTGACCATGAATAAATACAGGCTGGGAATAGAAGGTTTCTAACCTTCAGAGGGGTGAGGTTCTGGAACAGTCCCCAATAATGTGGGGACTGTTTGTGGGGGCAAACAACTTAATTAGTTTTAAAAGAGAGCTGGATAAATGTACGAGTGTGAATGTATGATGGGCTTGCTTGTGATGGTCAGGGGCAAGGATCAACAGCCCTGGGGATCACTTCTAGTTTTGGTCTCATGGTCCTAAAAGTTCATGCTTCAGGGCTTCAGCTGGCCACCTGCAGGGGTCAGGAAGGGATTCCTCCCCTCCCCCAACATATTCTGGATTTTTTCTTGTCTACTTCCTCTGAAGCATTGGAGATGGCCACAGCTGGATGGGTCATTGGGTGGCGTGGGCCAGGCCTCTGAGGTGGCCCTGAGCATTCTGACTTACAGGCTGGTTCTTGCTCACATGATCACCATATTGGGGAGGTCAGGTAGGAACTTCTCCTCAGGTCAGACTGACAGTGACCTTGTATTTGTGTGTGTGTGTGTGGGGGGGAAGGTTCGCCTTGTTCTGCAGCATGTGGGTGAGGATCACTTGCCAGGATTATCTGGGTATATCTCATTTAATCATTTCTCTGCCTTCGTGGGGGCTTCAGGCATTGGTGCACCTCAGTCCCGGCTATTCCCTCCCTGTAGCACATAATAGTCTAATCTCTTGTGGGCTGTAATACTTTGGTCTAATTTCAGTTGTTGGCTTTAGTGTGCAGTTGGTGGTCTGTAATATACATGGAGGTGAAGGTAGAGGACCTGATGGTCCCGTCTGGCTTTAAATTCTATGACTCTATGCACGGGTCTCATCGTATTCTGTAGTTCTCTGTTACATATTCGTTTAGATATTAGTCCTTTGTTCCTTAGGAAATCACCACATATGTAGGTGGAAGATGCCCAGCTAATTTTCGATGCTCACTGCAGGGATCTTTTCTACCTTAACTGGTTTCTAATCTTTAAATAGGTATTTTTGGTGCAATATCTGCACACTGTCCCACTCTTCTCATGCCATACCAGACTGGCAGAACCACACCTTCAAAACTTATCTCTTCCTCCTCCTCTGTTAATACAGAATTAAAGCCTCACTGTTTAAATCAGACCATTACTCTGTCTCCTAGTTTACTCTTGCTTTGCAGCAGTTTGCTTTCACTTTGTCCATTTAAAATATATTTGGTGAACGTTTTATTAGTTGAAATACTCCCTTCAGTCCGGGGTTCATTATTTGATTTTGCTCCTTTATTTTTCCTTTGAACATTATTCTGCTTTTTAACAACAAAAAACAGATTTCCCAACCCACCTCCTCCCCAGATTGTTTATGTTTTCGAAAAGCCTTCTGTTTAGTGCCTATAATACCCTTGACCTCCTCTAACTGCAATGGTCTGTGTTACTCTTTTCGCTGCTGCGACTTAACTGGGATTTATTTCAATTTTAATCTCTCAAACTGTTTATTAAACCATCTCCCAATTTATCTGCAGTAGATTTTCTATACATTATAAAATTTCAATCAAAATTCCTTTGGGCATTTTGCATTCCCCTCTTCTGATTGCTAAATCCTATTTGCTCTCAACTTGAACCTCACTTGGCTCATTTCCCAGGTTTAGGTTCAGAACAGCTTAAGATATAGGCTGCTCAGCACACTGCAGAAAACAATGCTGCACAATTTCTAGAAGCGGGTGTGTACTGGCATCACAAGCAAATCTAAGCCATTAAAATTGCCTTGATCAATTGTTTGCCTGGGCTTCTATTGAAGCTATTCCATTAATTTCCCTGCTTTTCACTATAAAGTCTGCCTTAGGTTGCTTTATATCAATCACAGGAAAAATCGTCACAGGCCAGTGCAATCTTGTTCCCTACAGTATATTTTCTAGGCTTTGTCCATTCTACTTTTAACCTTTTCCTGGGAAATGCACTCTTTCCTTTTAGAGATTCTTCCAGATTTGGCTTCTAGAAAGGTTTTCCTGCTATTTAGCCTAGGTTTTCTCTAAGTTTCATCCCATCACCACTAGCTCAATCCCTTTACATGCTAAATAATTCCTCTTCCACCTTGATGTTTATATTCTTCAACTATTTGTGCACACTTTTCATGTTCCAACTCATTTGTCCCTTAACTGAGTTATACATAGCTCCGTTAATAATCATTCCCCATAAAACTATCCTTACGCTCCCTTTTTTGTTGCTTTTCCTTGAGCTCCCTGTAGTTTGTCCAGATCAGTGGTTCTCGCTCCACAGCCCATGGATCCATTCATGATGGTCCACAGACAGAAGCATTGTGAGCACCATGCAGTAGGAAGTTGGAGAGAAAGGGCTGTAGATAGGAGGGATTTTATTCTGTTAGTTAGTAACAAGCTGACTATGCAGTGAGGAAAGTCTTTTCAGTATAAGACATCCAGAACTGCCACCAACTTTGTCAGCCTGAATCTCCATTGCCCTGCACTTTGTGTTGTCACTTACCATCCCTCAGAGTGGGTCTGAGATGTTACCAAAGCAGAATGGTAGCATCTTGCACCTACTCTGCCCTGGTGTAAGTGACAGCACAACGTGCTGGGCAGTGGAGAATCAAGCCCTCTGTATTCCTTTAGATTCCAATTTAACAGGTTCTCCATGTAGGACAATGGAACAGACTGCATAGGGAGGTTGTGGAAACTCTTTCGCTGGAGCTTTTCAAAAGGAGTCTGGATAGCCATCTGTCTTGGATGCTTTAGACACAACCAATCCTGCATCTTAGCAAGGGGTTAGACTAGATGACCCTTGTGGTCCCTTCTAATTCTATGGTTCTATGACTAGATATCAGGTATATATTTAGCCTATATTCTCATAAGTCTTTTTGTTCTATCTTTGTTCCTCACACTGACAACATCCTTATTTTCATTTACTCTCAGGACTATAAAGTAATCGTAATGTATCCCAATACCACAACTGAGCAAGATTCTCCAGTCAGGAACAGTCTGCCTTAGTAAACTCTGAACAACAACACTGCATTCTACTCAGAGCATGTAGAAAGTTCCTTTTACTGCATCTCTGTGTGTATAAGCTAGAGATTAATGCAGTGTTGCCAAGACCTGTAATTTTTCTCATGAGTCTCACAATATTTGCTGTTTACCATAATGCCCCAGTTCCTGGAGTCATGTTATTGTGAGGGACCCTTGATTTTTTAATATAGCAAGATTCTAATCCCCACGGCTGCAGAGAAAAGCTTGAAAACTTTTAAATCTCATAATTGTCAAGGCAGCCTGATGACTTTTTGGGGCCCAAGTCATCGGACTTCTTGAGGCTGGGTGGCAATGCTGCACTAGGTGATTATCTAAATGGTTAGGCTTGATTGACGCTGTCACCTGACATCAGCAATACTATTCCGCCCCTCCCAAGAGTGACGAGGAGCCTTAAAACTTGCCCTAGGAGATGGGGTAGAGCAAGCTACTCATGCTATCGGGTTTTTTTATTATTAAGATTTACATTTCAGGAGTTCTAGAGGCCTCAGGCAGGTCAGTGCCCCCACTGTGCTAGGCACTGTACAAACCACATGGTAGGTGACAGGACTCCAGATCTGAATCTGTTTCCTGAGCAACCCTCCCACCCCCACCCCCACCCCAAGAAAGTTCATATCCAGATCCAAACTTGGTGATTCAGGGTGAAGTTTTCAGAAGACCCAAAGTTACATTTTCATAAGGGACATAGGTGCTTAAGTCATCTAGGTGCTTTTAACATTTTCTCTCCAGTGTCATTTCTAATATGTATTTAAGTTAGCTGGGGAATAGATGAGCCAATGACTGGGATAGTATAACTCTTATAAGAAAATAGCCACTGCTCACGACAGTTTCCTCAAAGAGGATCAGCTTAAAAGTTCCACAGTCAACGTGAGAGGATGAAAGATCCCCAGACAGCCCTTATCCGGGATGCATTTCAATGGACGTCACCATGGAAAATGGGTGTACCAGTCACAAAGGCTGATAGACTTTCCTCTGGCTAGACATGGAGTCTTTAAATAAAAACTATCCAAGAGTGTGGGATCGTTAAACACCTCCAGATTCTTTCCCTGCTGCCAGCAGGATCAGCAACCTTCCTTTCTCATGGCGTCTCCTCAGTCCACTTTGAAACCCTCCCAATTTATCACAGCTCAGAGAGATCCTGCTGAGACCACTGGAGCCTGCTGGTTGTCAACAGGGCACCTTATCTTCTAAAAACATTTACTTAACCCTTTGTCTTATAGCCCATGGAACAATGGAAGTGGAGGCTGTGGAATAACAGTACCTCACTGAATGGGTGCCTCTTGCTAACCATACATTAGTACTCCTTTTCTTATTACATGTACTGTGTGTGATTGCTAGCATCTGATTGTTCCTAGGGATTACCCATGTTGGGCCTTTTAATTGTCTTTCTGGGCAGTGACCACTGTTCCCTGGTGAGGAAAGACAATGGCATAGAGGGGTGCACTACAAACAGGAGAAAGGAAAACATACAGACTGCAAACAGACACTGAGAAGCACGTTTCTGTCTTCAGGACTCCGTAGTAAGAAGAGCTGTGAGGGGAAGTTGCTGTATAGATTTGGATATTAAATAGACATTTTGTCAGTGGGCCAAAGTGTCTGTTGTTCCCCCCACACTATAATATGTTACATTGTCTAATGTTAAATCACACTCTATTAGTCTCTAAATTCATGGGAAAGGTCATCTGTGCTACAGTGTAGCCGACTAAAGACCTGTTAAAAAGAACAAGCCTGTTAAAAATATTTGCTTTACCGGATCCACATTGGGGAGAAGGGGGTGGAGGGAGTTTAGTTGTATTTGATCACCTGAAAAAGGAATAAAGTGCAACAGAAAATAATGCAACTGAAGAGCTCTCTGATATAGGAATATGGAGGATCAGATCCTCCGCTGCAGTAGCTCCACAGAAACCATGCCTGTTTACACAAGCTGAGAATCTGGCCTGTGCTGTTTATGCCATGCGCAAAGTGTTCTTTAAACTACTTTATATATTTATTACCATGGAGAGTGGAGATCTTTGCAATATGAAGATATTTCCTCTGTTCCATTTCAGGATAGCAGAAGTTTCTTAAAAGGAACAGGCCCTTTGAAAGAATTACATTTTGATGCAACAAGATGGTCAATTTCACAGGTATCGAGTGAATAATTGGTCTGTAGCTATACAACTGTTCTGAAGTAGGAGTCTGAACTCTTGACCTTTACTTAACAGGCATGGGACCACTTTGCCTGCAGTACTTTACAGTAGCATCTTGCTATCTTAGCCATCCACCTTTAAAGAATAAGATAGTAGAATGACCATTCAGTTCCATGTTGTCAGAGAGGACTCTCAGGTTATGACATTGTGGCTGGGTCCTCTGAAGCGTTCAGCATCCTCAACTCCCACTGTCTCACAGAATGCACTCAGCCCCTGGAAGGAGCAGGTGCTCACTTACTTACAAAACAAGAGCATGGTTCGAAGACCAGTGAAGTAAGTATGAGTCTACTGATTTCAATAGACTTGGGATCAGGGCACAAGATACAATAATCTGCTTGGACCATCTGAAGTATCATTAGACCTGGAAGCAAGAGAGGTCGCTGTAGCAAACATGTTTGTCAGCAATACTAGCCTTATTTATTATTAGAGCAGGTCAGCATTTGACAAATCAGACAGACACCAAAGTTTACATTATACAGCTAATAAGTTGTTTGAAAAACCACCGGCCTGAGCGACACAAGTGGTAGCGTGCACAGCGACGGACATCGCTACCACCGCTGTTTGGGGGTGCTTTAATTATGTTGATGGGAGAGCTCCCTCCCATCGGCATAGAGCGGCCACACAAGACATCTTACAGCGGCACAGCTGCATTGGTATTGCTATGCCGCTGTAAGGTCTCTAATGTAGACATAGCCCGATTCTTGAGAGCCGCATACTGACTCTACCCGCTGGTTCAGAGTCCAGCTCTGTTAGGTTCGACCCAGCTAAATCCAAGATACTTGTAGCCAGTTCAGCTGAAACTCATTTTAAGGGAGTGGTTCTTCTCCTCTTTCTAGGGAGGTGTCTGTTCTACATCCTGACCTGTAACTAACTCTGTAGTCACTTGACATACAGAACTCCCACTGAAGTCAGGGTATGGCACAATAGAATTGGAGCCAACGAAAGATTGAGCTCATCTGTGTAGGAGACTCCGCTTTCTCAGGGGCCAGTCCAAGAGCATGGAACAGACTCGCATGGCAACAAAGAACCATCCCAAACCTCACCACCTTCAGCACCAAGTGCAAGGTGAACTTTGACCTCCCTTCGCTAATATAGACCTAGCAGCATGTACATCTAAAAAGTACACTGCATTGCACACACAGTTTGTCTCGGGGAGACAATGAGTCACACATAGCAGTTGTTAGACACTTACTACACTTCTGAAAAGTTCTCAGATACTACAGTGAAGAAGGCAGCATCAGAGCCAGAATAGCACAGAGTCCCAGGTGCCCATAGCTGAGCAGTTCTTTATCAGCGTAGGCAAGTCTTGTATATTATTTGTGTCCAAGTTAACTAAGAGTTCAATGCGTGACAGGCCTCAATCTAATGATGCAGCAGGAATAGCCAAAGAAAAGCAGAATATGACTGAGTTACCGTCAGATGCATTTTCACAGCAACTCATTAATAATCAATATCCTGTCTTTTGTTTTGCCATTAGATTGCAAATATAATGGACAAGCAGCAACATGTTTGAATTCATAAATTGATGCAAATGCTTTGGATTCATTACTGTAATACTGTGACTACATGTGGCTGGGATTTTACATTTTTATATGCATTCATGTGTCTTAACATAGCACTTCATGTTCTCCAGACTATGGCAACCTCAGGGAACTTGGAATAGAGTCAATAATTAACAAAGAGCCTCTTCCATTACAGAGACATAAATTAGAGAGCTGACTCTTTCCTCTGTTTAATTCCAACCCATATTGCTAATGTCTTTGAAGTGGTTTAATTAACCTGCCATGCTGTCCTTGATGATCAATATGCTTTCTAATTCTTCAGCTATATCTTCCATAGGCTATGAAATATTTGTTAAACAAGTGGTAATCCTCCTCTTGACAAGTCCTTCCCACCCTCTTTGGAGGGAAACCATCCAGAGCCAGGGGAAATAGGAGGCTAGAGAAGAGAGTGCGATCAGTCTGCTTTGGAGTTCCACACTTCCAGCCTCTTTGTTACAGTGGTCATACAAAAAGGGCTCCTTAACCTTCCCCAGACATTGTGCATACAGGCATAGACCGGGCAGAATCTGGCCTGGAGCTAGTTATCAGAACACTTTGGAACTTCTGGAAGGCTTCACGGTGTTTGGTTGGAGTGTTGGATGATAGCATTCTTTTAGTTCTTCTCATATTCACACCAGCTGATTCTTACAGTAAGTTTGGATCCAAACCATCCCCTAGGTGCATTTTGACTTCCAACAAAATCTGTCATTGAATCATCATATATGTGCACTAGGCAGGGAAAGTGGAACAGAGACAAATAAGCTGCATCTTGAATAAGGAGGGGTAGCCCTTGTTTTTTTCTGTCCTTTCTAATTAAAGGGCTAAGATGGGCTAAATTTTCCAAGTGACTTTGGTGCTTCAATTTTTGACTGCCCACTGTGGCACCTTAGGGCACCAGGTTTTCACAGGGTTAGTGCTCAGCACTTCAAGAATCAGGCCCCTTTAGGGTATCTTGAGTTGGGTGCCAAAGAACTGATGCATCCAAAAGTCACTATTCTCTTTGGAAAATTTAGCCTATTTTAATAAGGGAACTGTACTCCCCTAAGAATTTCCCCTATTCAATCCAGGTCCTACTGATCTTGGATTTGACTCAGGTGGCAGAACCAAGATTTACATGTTCCTGAATGTAAAGAATAAAAGAAGACTTAATAGATTTTAATTGGTTTCACTGTATGCACATAAACTGACAAAACCACATTTCCATTGATGATAATCAACATTTGCAGACAGAAAGCAAGAAAAATGCTGCTTGGGAACTTATTGGTTTGATTTAAGGGTATTTGCGTTGTATATTTTGACTTGATGTTGACAACATGTGTGTTCTAACAGTTACCAGGCTTTAACTTTTTGAGGACTACATTGGTGTGAACTTGGGACCTTTAAATTTGTGCCTGCAGCATCCACACAGTGGAGTTACAGCATAGCACTTTGGTACATGCTGCTAGTCACACCTCCTTAATCCAAACTGCAGGGCACGGTCGACATGACCTTAGAGACATGGGGATGGAGGAATTCTAATGCCCAGCCCTCTTCCTTGTTTAGTGTTCCAGGCACCTTGAAACATACAGCTTACAGACCCAAACAGGGGACACCAAAAAGAGGAACCAACGCGGATTTTCCCTATATGCACATTCATTTTATCTTTTTAGGTGGGCACAAAAATTATGCAAGATGAACATTTGTAGTTTTCAAATGAAGATTTTAAAACTTTGATTACTTTTAATGGGACACTCCAAGAACTATTACAGAAGGAGATGTTATTTAATCTGCAGCGAGAGAGTTCTTACCACTGTTCATGTGTTACAGCAGTTGTGTTAGTGTGATGTCAGGCAGGCCAACATGGCCTTCTGGATACCACGCTATTCTTAGTAAGACACAGGCACGGAAGGAGGAGGAGACTTTTCAACTATAGTTTTGGAGGCATCTGTGAACCAGTAGAAAGATGAAACTTAGCATTGCACAAGAACAGAATGGTCTCTTAGCAGTCACTCAGACCTGAAGGCCAAATCACTACAAAACTATGATTCAGCCAGGTACTTAAGCATGTGTCTAATCTTAAGCAAGTGAGTAGTGCCAGTGAAGTCAGTGCATTAAGCTTGGATTTGCCACATTGCAGTGGAGAGAAGTACAGGGTCTCTTCAGCGTGCTAAAGTCAAGAGAAAGCATTTCTAGTTGTGACCCAACTCTATCGGCATTGAGAGCTTGTCTAATATGAGCTAATGAACCAGGTAGAGGGGTATAAATTCTAGTGCACACTAGCGTGGTATGTACTAACTAGCCTGTATGGACCCTGCTAGTGTGCACTAAAAGTTCTGTAATACACATTGATGTAGTACTGTTTGAAATAGGACTACATTAATACGTCCAAGGGAACTTTTAGTGCACACCAGCAAGGTCCATATGGGCTAATTAGTGCCTAGCATGCTAGTGCACACTAAAAGAAAAGGAGGACTTGTGGCACCTTAGAGACTAACCAATTTATTTGAGCATGAGCTTTCGTGAGCTACAGTTCACTTCATCGGATGCATACAGTGTATGAAGTGAGCTGTGGCTCACGAAAGCTCATGCTCAAATAAATTGGTTAGTCTCTAAGGTGCCACAAGTCCTCCTTTTCTTTTTGCGAATACAGACTAACACGGCTGTTACTCTGAAACCAGTGCACACTAAGAGTTACATCCTTCAAGTGTGGGCCAACACACTATGTAGCCCCGATTTTATGCCATTTCCCGAGCCCCAAAGATTGCTATCATGGCTGGGATTTAATCAGAAGGATAGCTAATAGATATTTTATGGGTTTTGAATTTTAAAAAATACATTTTATTTTTAGGGCCTGTCCTAACTCCCATTGAAGCCAACAGGAATGCTCCAACAGGAGCTGGATTGGACTAGTATTCACTTAACTCTTTCCAAATATATCAGATATTTTCAATGAAAACTGAATTTCTCTATTTACAGAAGAGAACACTTCAGAATTCCAGAACTGTACATTTATCTACTCATGGAACTAATGTTTAGAACTGGCAAAAAGAACATGGGGGAAAAGTTACACAAACATTTAATTCCCCTCTCCCTTCCCCCATATACTGGGTTTTCCTTGAAATTCAAAACAAACCTGTGACCCACTCCAATGACAATACTTGTCTCTTACAGCGCTTTCCAGTCAAGGCTTTCCAAGTGGCAGGTGGCATACTTGGACTGCACCTGGAAGGGAGCCTCCCAGCCCAGATCCACAACACGTATTAATAGGGCTCATGCTAGCACGCTAAAGATAGCTCTGATGTTCCATCAGATGGTCCAGAACTAGATAGGCAACACTTTTTCTGGGTTTGCCACAGACCGTGGCCAGGTCAATGCCTCTGTTCCCCATCTGTAAAATGGGGCTGAAGTGTCCTTATTTCAGAGAGGTTTTTGGGAGGATGAATTCATTAGTGTTTGTGACGTGCTTAAGACGCTATTGTGATGAAAGGTGAACGGACAACAGGTTACATTCTGAAGGATGAGTGAGAAATAAGGACATATCTTCATTAATGTACTCTTTTAAAGAGAAAATTGCACTCCATTCTCTCTCTGAGATGGCCTCATATATAGCAATATTATGAGCCTAGAAGCGACATTGTTATGGGGGAGGGATGTGAACCGTGGATGTAGCTTTTACAGAGCTCATCCTAAAAAGCTATAAATGTTGACATGCATTTCGTCAATATGCCTTGAACTAAAGAGGACATCAATGAGGAAATCAGGACTCATGAATTACAAGCCCTTTTTTATTGAGAAAAGGTTCCATCAACCTGTTGAAATACCCAGACACATCTGATGTGTTAAACTGTTTGCTGGGAAATGGTCCTTTCCATGTGTAATATGTAATCTTTTATTTTTAAAAATGGCATTAGTGAACTGACTGGTGAAATGGCTGTCAGGTCACATCTGGGCGCTCTCACTGTGTTTTGAAGTGACATTCCCACACCCTGGGTAGTGGAAGACATGACTGCACTATGAACATTCCCAAAGACAAACACCACAGGAAAGTCCTGCATGCTTTGGCAACACCATCAGTGTGCCTGGCAAAGATCACTCAACACTGCCTGTCCTCCTTCCATCTCTGCTTTACCTTTTAGTGCCTCTACGATAATGCGAGCTAGCAAGCATGCTCATCGTAATCCTGGCAAGGCAAAGCCAAGTAATATAAATGACTCTTGAGAGAGAAGAACAGATTCCACATTCCAGACGGGTATGATCAAATGTGTCACTCCTAATTTTAAAAGGAGGTGGTCCTAGGAGTCCAGTATAAATCAGAAACAAGATTAGAATGCTCTCCTGCATGTACATCTTATATAATTGGATGGTTAAAAAACATTATGTAAAAGTTGTTTTCAAGTGAAACAAGCCACCTTTTGAGGTTCTTAGGGTGTGGAGTTTCAAAAGACCATATGTGATTTAGGAGCACAAGTCCCATTGAAAAACCAAAGCTTTTGCAAATCCCATCCTTAGTGTTAGAGTGCTTGTACAGAAGACTCCCACACATATAGACCCCTTTCCTCCATTACTAGGAGCTCTCTCTACAGCTATGTCCTACAGGATCAATGAAACCACCCACCAGGAGGATACTCGACTGACTGGGAAGGATGAGAGGGATATTACTGCTTATTTCAATACCTAGGAGCTGTGTGGGTACTATGGTAAAGAGCACCTACAGACAGGCAGACTCTCTTTTTAATCCTTTGTTCTCCTTTAGGAAGAACTGAGTGGGAACAGAATTATGTAGATTACAAAACTTTCATTTTCTCTAACAGTCAATTGGTGGTCATACAACGCTAAGTTTAAACACACGTCAATTTCACATGAATTATTTTCATCTAAATTAAACAGTGACTGAGAATTGCAAAGAAGGAAAGGCCATTCCACTGGATGTTTTATAACATGCATAAATTAAGCCCTTCATCTCATAGTAGATGTAGGTAGGCCTTATTCAAATGAGCAGATCCAGTGATTTAACTGGGAATATCCATGTGAGCAAGGGCTGAAAGAGGTGGCCTGTAGCGTCAGTAAAGTAATAATGATCACGTCTAAATTTGCTAACCATTTTTATATTGCTGCTGTATGGTAAGAGAAGTGCGGAAGCACACCAGCTTGGGGCAATTTTTTGACGTGCGGTTTGATTGGCCGGCCTAGAGAGGGCTGGGGCAATCGCCAACGGAGTTTTTAGCTCTATAGCTGGCACTAGAATCCCTAGGTCCTTACCCATTAGGAATTCAAGGACTAAGACTGTGCCTGGTTCCTGTGCAGTGGTGCATGGCAGGAGAAGTTTCCATATGCCCTCTTCCTCTTGCTCATCCACGGTTCAGTGTACTCTGGCTCAACAAAGGAGACACAGTTTAGGTAGGTGGTAGCACTGGCTATGTGTAATAATGCTGCTCTGCGTGTGGATTTTCCACACCCCTGATCAAAGGAGTTAAATTGACCTAATTTTCTAGTGTAGGCCAGACCTTTGTAACACAACACCAGACATCATGAGATTTCTCCAGTTGGTAATTAGCTGCCTATTAAAGAACATTAAACACAACTGCATAGGATACCTACAAGTGACGGCTGTTCCCACCTGGCCTATATCCCTGTCACATGAATAAAAGTGAAAGAAGAAACATGTGCTTGAGAAACTTGCACTACAGACAAGAAATTGCTTGGTATGCTTTATATACTAAGAATTAGGAATTTTGATTGGTAGAAATTTGATCATGAAATGACAGGAAACAAAAATTAAATATATAAGATTGGCAATAGCTTGTAATAGAAATAATCCCCTCAAAATCAATTGTTATTGTAGCAAATAACAGTGGTTTATTAACTAATCAAATAGTAATTAAATGACCCATTGATTCCCTAAGGATTGCTGGATGAAATAACAAGGAAGTCTGTAATGAAGCCGGCTTACCCCCTCCCCCCCAACTCCACTGGGGAAACATCACCCCTCACCTCTGTAAGACAGGCCCCAGGTTGCCTTTGAGCAGAGCGCTTTCCTGAACAGAGACAGTGACTTGCGCCATATGATGTGTGAAGGAATTGTGTAACTGGAGCTGTCAAGAGAGGGGAAACTAGGACATCTCTGCATGAGACTTGGATAACGTCCAGTGTTACATCTCTCATGGCTACAGAAACAGGCACCGAGAAAAAAAAAGAATGCAGGACATGGGTGAAATTCACCGACTACACAGGGCCACCACAAAGGGTATGAACCACTTACATCCCATCTGAGCTGCGGGCTTGGCTCACCATCTCCGAATATATGTAGCACTTGTATCATAACACTTTTCATCTTCCGTACTCCTCACAAACGTTAGCTAACTCACCCTCACTAGCCTGCTGTGCTGTTTTGCGGAGATTGCGATCCAAGCTTTTCGTAGAACAATCTGTATGCTTGCAGGGAAAGATACACCATGCTGATTAAATACCAATGGCCACGTATTCAAAAGTCAGTCTGTTTGTACATTTACCCCTTTGCACATGCATGCATTTTCATGAGCAGAGACACTGCTGAAAAACTTGTGAGTGCAACTGGTAGAATTTCCATGTGTATGTCATTGAAACTGAAGCTAAGCACAAATGGAATGCGCATGGGTTGTGTGCGTGTAAACCCTTTAGAGGGATGCTACTGAAATAACACGCAGCTCATCCCTGGACTGTACAGCAATGGCTACAGAGGTGCAGGACTCCCTTTCCCAGATTGCCTAGGGTGGAGATAGGTTCTGGTAGTGTTACTACCCAATTCTATCATAAGCCACAAGTCAGAGACAAAAGGTTTGGTCTGGCTGTTGTTGGAGCAGAGCCGAGAGAGACTGAAGCATCACAGCCCAGGAGGACCTTTCAACCCTCCACATTTCTACTCAAGGGGAGACTGCATTGGGATTTCTGGGACATTGAACAGCATCATCTCAGCAGAGGACAGAAACCCAGGAGCCTGAGAGGGTGATGGTTAGGCTACCAAGAGCCAGCTTAACTGCACATTAGAATCCAGACCAGAGAGCCTCAGGGACAACCTAGCCATCCTTGGGGTGGATACGTTGTAAGAACACTCCCGTTTATTTATTTTGATATTGTGCTTTCAGCGCTGCACCACCCATTGGAGACTGAGCCTAAACTCACTATTTGCCTAGGCAGGTGCTGGGACGGCACGTAAGGTGGCTTGCGCTGGCTGTAAATGTTGGGCGGGGTAGAATTTATGTATTGCTGTTTTTGTATTTTATTATCCTGACCCTTTTCCGGTTGTCCCTCATCCTGAGTTCCTCAGATCTAATAAAGCCCGGAGTCTTGTTTTCTCACTCTCGGAACAGGGATAGCTATTTTATTTTGGGGCTCTGTGATTAACACTCTTCTGTGTGAGATTGGGTGTTGAAAATTATCCCAAGGGCCAGGGCCTCTGCGCTCTCTGCACTAGGAGGGGCTTCTTTGGATGGAGGCACCAGACACCCTTATAGGGGAGTCCAGGACTTATGCCACTAAGGAGAAAAGGGAGGAGGCTATGGCCATGTCTCAGTTAAACACACCACATGCAGTAATTACTTCCCACAAATGGCCAGGTTAAGTCCCCATGGAGAGTTTGGCACTTGACGTTCTTACCACTTATGTTATTTACCCCAGTCAAAGTCCACTTTCTGCATTGGCTCATTGTGATGCGAACACAATAATACAAGGACTCCGATCTGAAAGTGCAGCAGCAGCTGACAACAGGAGATCTCTTCTGAACTCTGCCCTTTTCCAACAGGAGGGACATTTACAGGAAGACACTGTCACTGGGTTACGCTAGTACAGAATTGAAAACTCAGTCTATCACATAGCTCTGTGCTGAAAGGTTTTATGTAGAACGGAAATACCGAGGTAAGTAGCATACATTGTTCTGTGTACCTTAAAAATACTACACTAGAAGGATTAAGATTAACAAAAACCAACATTAAGAACATGTAGCTGACTCCACCCATCTCCAAATTTTTGAACTTGAACAAAAGACAGGTCCTGCCTCGAAATCTGGGGGTTTTGTTTTTGTTTTATCTTTTCCTTGTTTGTGTAGCAAGAGGATTTTATATAAGAAAAAATTTGCCAGTTTTTAAACCACCTTTTTTACCCATCTTTATTTTTTTTTAATTTAATAATTTTAAATGTAATCTAGTTGTAGAGCCTACGAGCCATGCTCATGGAGGAGACCACAGTGTGCTAGGTGCTGTAGAAATGAATAAATAAGATAGGTCCAAACAAGCCAGTACTTTAGGGTTTGGATAAAATGAGACCTAAGATCCAAATCAGCCCTAGTTTCCGTTTTTATTTCACAGAGTCCCACACTGATGAATTAAACACCTCCTGTTTAGTCCAGGTGTCTGCTACTGTGGCAGCATCACAGAGGCATCACACAGTTTGACACATGTTGTGGTTTTCTGTTGGAGAGAGAGGCCCATGGCTGGAGTGGTCAGATTCTGCTGAGAAGGCCTGAGGTGAGTCTACTATGTTAGGGTGGGTGAGTAGAGATTATGCAGCGCCTGCATGCCCAAGGCCTGGTTTTTACTTTTATGAACAAAATAGTCACTCATTAATGAAAACAAAATGATAACAACCAACTTAAAACTGTAGCCTGAACTCCCTAGCTTGTCATAGCCCTGCTGGGAGCAGCGAAGGCAGTGTGTGTGAGAAAGAAATGTCACATTACCTGCTTGGGTAAGTGTAACCACAGCTTACCTGGCCCAACATCAGGTCATATGTTCCTCAGTTTCCCTTCTCATGTATTTAGTGGGTTCAGGAAGTTGGAGGTTTTAGTGCTTTGGCCAGTTTAGAGCCATCTTCTTCTAGGAGAAGGGAAGTCCAAAAATCTTCCTCCCAGTCTCTTCACTGGTTGACAGGCTTCCCTCAAAAGCCTACTCATCTTCTCCCCTCTACAAGGCACAACACCAATTTATCATCCCCCACCTACATCTCTCTCTCCAAGTCCTTCCCTCATTTGAGGGTGTTAAGGTCCTCCAGCCTCAAGCCCTGGGACTTTATATCTCCAAGCCCTGTTTCAGTCCTCCAAGGCCTGCTTCCTACATTGCCTGTCTCCAGGCCTTCTTCCCTGCAGGCCTCCATTGAACATCAGGAGCCCTCTCCTGAATTCAGGTTTTTTCTCCCACCTCTTTCCAGCAGACCTTTGCCAGATTACTACTCTCCCACAGGCCACATCCCTGAGGAGAGCCACATCTTGCCTCAGCTCTCTCACAGTCCCCAGCTAACCACAAAGCTGGCCTTATATAGTCCTACCCCTATCACCCAGCAGGGCTTGCATCCAACTTGATCACATGATCCTTCTGGGGCCTCCAAGTCCCAGAATGGCTGTCCTTAAAGAGGCAAAACCTTGGCGCAAGGGTAGCTAGACCTGGGCCTGCCCTTAAAGTGACAGATTTCCTTGTTTTTTTTTTTCTGGCTCCTCACTTTCATTGGCAAGGTGAATATATGGCAGGCGACACTGTGAAGTTCACCATTCACATACAAAAGCAGGTTTTCCTTAAGAACTATCCCTTCACATGGTGCCGTCGAACTTCTTCCTTCACCACCAGATGGTACAATCTCATTTTTTGCACCAGCTGGATGTATTTGGCTTTGAAGGACAGTTTTTCCCTCCCTCATTAGCTGTTAGTGGTACAGTCCATTACCTCCCCTGACTCTCACCCCAACTCCAGTTGGTACAGTCCATCCTTGGTTTGGAGTTGAAAGGCAAGAGATTCAAGTTCTCCCCTCATACACTACTGTCCTCCAGCAGGGGCTTCTTGCTATCTGATCCTCCAGCCTGTGAGCTGTGGGTGTGGGTCTGGGCTCCATTGCTGTGTTTCTTATGGCTGCCCGATCTCAATGCAAGATTGTGGTTCCTGGAATGAACAAGGCCACTAGGAGCAACAGCAGGACCGAGCATGCTCCAAACCCTTGGTTCCATCTCTGTAAGTATGTGTGTAATTGATAATGGTGCACTCCAGGGAACACAGAGGGCTCTTAATGAGATGTAAGCAAGGGAAGAATGAATCTCTTTTTTTCCTTTGTTGTTTCTGTAGGTAAGAAAGCATAGAGGAGCAAGATCTTTTCTAGTGTCTATTAACTTCAGGGAAATAACACCAACCAACAAAGAATTTGGCTCAATGTAAGTAAAAAATATTCTTAAATTCTTATATGGTGTAGCATTACTCCAGATCTCCCTCTTAGCCTTTACTCTTAAGTTGTTTGCTTTAAAAAAAAATTTAAGAAAAAACGTTGCTATTGCTGGATCTTGAGAATTGTTAGATTAAAAAAAAAGTCATGGAGAAACCCAGCCAGTGAAATTGACTGGAGACAGAGAGGGATCTAGGGTCTCTCACCGCCCCAGGGCCCCACATATAGCATGAAAATGGCAGACACAATTTCCTGACTATCAGACAAAGCAGAACATCTAGAGAAACTAATTAAGTAAATGTGTTGAAACAATACAAGTTTGATTGGGTCTTTGCTCACTTTCCATAGGCAGGCTACTGGCTATTCGCTCTAATAGCTGTTCACCTAACAGCAGGAAGCCTTTTGGCTGCTAAATTAATCCCATTCTCCTGTTTCCATGGACAGCATATTGTTAAGGATTAAACCATCCTTTCAGTGAAATGGTGAAAGAGGAGCCAGAGGATCTTTTATCTATAAAATGATGAGTGCTCCAGGACACTGAAAAATTGCTAAAAATACAGCGATTGACCCCGCTGCAGGGAGATGTTGTAATTGTGTTGGACACCAGTCCCCTATATGGTGGTACCATATTGGATATACCATGCACTCAGAGGTATGCCCTGTTGGGGCTCCAACCACAGGGTCCTTTAGGCTCTGGTCCCCAGGTTCCCATAAACAGTCACGGAGTCTGGTGAATAGCAAAGGCTTGCTTTATTTGGGCTGTCTCACATAAACAGTGCAGTTCCCTCAGCAGGATGGTTAAAAGTTGCTAACAAAAGAAGTGAGCCCAACACTTCACCAGTTCCCAGTCCAGCCCCTTGGGATGTTCCCATACAGAGGAATTAAGGTGGGGCTCCTCGGACCTAGCACCTGGACTACTTGCCGCTGGAGGCAATCAAGACCCAGCTGGGAGATACCCCAGGCAGAGTTCAGTACTTTTGTCTGACCTGTTTGAAGCCATCTACATGACCCTAGTATTTGTAGCCTGCTTCTGCTCCAGTCCCCTGGACTCAGCTCTGCGTGAAATTTGGGCCTGCAACCTTTAATTGCCTCAGTAGTTATTACTCACACAAGTAGCACCATTGAGTTCTGTGGGACTACTCACTTACGTAGGGGCTGCTGGATCAGGTCCTACGTTCTTTGCCTTTGTTCTTTTCCTGCCAATTTATGGGAGGCCAACAGGTCACCAAATTCTGAGCAAAATGGCCCATGGTTTGCAGCTTTGCGAAGACCTCACAGAGCTTCCAATGTTACTGCAGAATTAAATGATACTGAGTCAGGAGAGCAAAAAGTTGGTATCTGCAGCGCTCTGATTGCAATGCAGAGAACCCTCCCTCTCCCCCTGTAGACAGAAACACAGTTTTGGGCCTGGGGGGTCTCCACAGATAACATCTGGTGAGGAAAATCAAGAGAAAAGAAATGCAAATAAGCATAAACAATGTACATAGAATAAAGGACATGGTCATATTCTAATTAGCTTTCTCTCCCCCCCACTCTCCCTCCTTCTGTCTTGCTCATCGAGGGCAGGTCTGAAATATCACAAGATCATATTCTAAGAAACGTCCTCTCAGACATGGCACCCTGGACTTGACCCCTGCGGTTCTGGCTCCACAGAGCCTTCTGATCACTTCAAGCAACAGGAACTTCTGTCAGCGGCCGTGACAGATAGTTGCAGTGGGAGGGAAACCTACAGACCAACAGTCTCACAAACACAATGACAGCAGAAATAAAAAGAAGCCAGATCTTTAAGTGTCTCAGAAAAGCCACTAAAAGCGGAATGGAAAAAAGAGCCACTTGGTGTTTAGCACCCAACTGGGAGTTTGCAGTAATAATGGAACATAGTGACAAAGAGCTCTTTCTCCAGGGGATCTGGCTGGCATGCATGTTGTTCTTTATGGCTTATGCTCGAGGATGTGGTACCTCTCTCTTGCACTAAGTACAGAGTTAACCAGTTCTCAGGGCTTCCATTGCCCTGATGTGGATTGAAGAAGTGCTGTAAAGCTTAATCATTCCATAGCTGAAAATAAGCCAATAAATAACCATGAACTTTCTCTCCTCGCTTCATGAAATAAGGAGGAAACCATGGCCTTCCAGACTGACTGAATGCCATTTTGGTGCAGGAATGGGAGGATGCTAGAAAGAGAGAATAAGACTGGCAGACCATTGGCTACATTGTTTGATAGTATTGTCGCTGTTAAAAGCCTCCTAGCTGTCAGCTACTTCCTCTCAGGATGTGCAACATTCCCTAAGAATCTTTTCATGTGCTGTATAGTTATACTTGCCTACTGGATTTTTCACTCCATGCATCTGATGAAGTGGCTGATAGCGCACGAAAGCTTATGCCCAAATACATTTGTTAGTCTCTAAGGTGCCACAAGGACTCCTCTTTGTTTTTGCTGATACAGACTAACGGCTACCCCCCTGGAACCTAAGAATAGAGACTAATGCAAATACCCAGCTTGTCTTTTCTTTTTATCTGAGGCAGAATCATTACAGTTCTAAGAGTGAGCTCTGTAGATAAGTGGCCAGAGACAGACATGCTAGATATTTTGAGTCAGCTCCTTTGGTCTGGCTTTGATGAACTCAGGATGGAGGCTAGTTTAGTTGCCAGAGTATCTTTAGAGCAGTAACCATCCTCTAGAGACCATTCTACTTGCTGGGGGGTCACTGGAGTCCAAGGTCATCTAGACTGGAGGACCTGAACCAGGGGGAATCTCCAGCTGACCAAATGAGGCAGCCTTCCAACTGTTCTGCACAGTCTGAGCAACTCAAAGCTGCCAGAAAGGGGAAGAACCTGGCCCTCTATTTCTAATTTTATCTCCTATTCCTAGGAAGTGTTCTCTTTACAAGGGCCCAACCCTGCTGTCCATATGTGAGCAAAGCCTCCATTTAACTCAGTGCCTGCACAAAGCCTATGTGATGAGGCCCAAATATGCACTTGCATTCGGTTTTATTTTGGTGACTCTTTAACACAAGGAATATATATATATATATAAAAAAAAAAGTAACCTCTCTTATTTGTACATCCAAGGAATAAGTCTCCAAGCCCATCAGAAGAATAAATTGCAAGCCCTGTTAAGCAGGCAGTTAACCATGATAGAGCTATCAGGCATGACTCCAATGTAACCCAAAATGTGGCTCTGTGGTTATTAGCATCATGTTATTACATCATTAAGGGAAAAGAGAGCTAAAGGGACAAGTAATAGGACTTTTCCTGTCAAGAAATATGTTAGAAACAGGAGCAGAGAGAACCAAATGCATATTCTTGTTTAAAGAGACACTCACGTATCTTAGGCCTAAAATTTGACCTACACTTACTAAAATTTGTATAGTCTGATGGGGGAAGCTGAAAAGTTTCTTAATTGGCTCAGTCATGCTTCTCTTGGAAGTTAGCCATGGTTTTCACAAAGAGTAAAACTGGGTACAATGACTTTTCTTTCAATTCCTATTTCTCTGTTGCTGAGAAATGGACAAAACCTTCGAAGAAGATATATTAACAAACAGCAACAGGTTTTTGGCATTTCAAGGCAGATCTCCACCTAGTGTAAACTTTCATAGCTCACTGTCTTTGACTTCAGTGGAGCTAGGACAATTGATATGAGTTGAGGATCTGTCCCATCACTTTAACATCTAATCTAATCTATCACATGTGAATAAGAATTAATGATGGTATTATAGTGAAAATAAAGGAGTATGACACAAGAAATTTTTTTCTCTAGTATCACTGTGAAACAAAGGTCATACAGCAGCAAAAGGAATCGACGAAGATGTCCCAAATGAAAACAACAGATTATAAAGCAGAACAGTGATATGAGGCAAGTTACAAGAGAGATTATAGGGAAAACTATCTATAAGGTCCCTGGTTTATGTCTAGGTTTGTAAGGATTAGATTTTTATCAGTAAATGCTGGTAAACATCAGTGTCACCATGCACATGCAGTCCCATGAAAAAATATTTCCAGGGAAAATAATAGAGATTTACTGACAGGGTAAATAAGAAAAATGCTGCTTGAGAATTTATTAGAGTTTGATTTAAGGATATTTACTTTGTATATTTTCACATATGATGTTGACAATTTGTGTATTAACGGATACAAAGCTTTAACTTTTGAATCTGTGTCTATTGTCATTGAATAATTATTGTCTGACCCCCGCAATGATTCCTCACAAATGTGAAAAATATAAATCAATACAAATCTAAACAAAGGCATAAACCCCATAATTTTGTGTAACTGTGAAAATTTAAACTGATAAAAATAAAAAACGCTTCAAATAAGCACTAATTGCCGTACTAATTAAAATCAGACTCTAACAAGTCTGTTTATAACGCTGCCTAATCTATAAGGCTAGACAATAGTCAGTCTCCACCATTTGTCACTGCAATTTAAGTGAGTGTGGGTAGCAGATGAGTCCAGTGATTTGAGGCGAGGCCTGAGAGTCAGGCAAGCCCAGTTCCACCCCCCCACCTCAGCCAACGACTTGCTGTTTGATCTTGGGGAAGCCATTTACCTGCTCTGTGTCCCTTATCTAAGGAGAAACTCCAGTGTCACTTCTACAGAAGTAGCAAAGGGCAAAAAATGAGCAAACAGGGTTTCTTTCAAGTGTGGTTATAATGATCAGGAACAAAGACAAGTCCGTTGGAGATACTGACCATGACCAGTGAATATGGGTTAGTAAAATACAGTGACTTATGCTTGCTTCTCTGTCTTGTCCCCATTGTCTGTGCCTGTTTCTTCACTATATGCCAAGATGGGCTTTATGATATGTTAGCATAAATGAAATTTAATTTCCTGTTATTAACCCCCCCCCCCCACGAGCCTATCGCTGTTTTAACAGTAATTTACATTGCTTCCAATTAGCGCTGCCCTTTGGTTTATGGTATGTTGTTTTTCTCAAAAACCTTTGAACTAGTTCATATACCAGTTGAAGGACATTCTCGGGGCTGTTAATAAAGATTAACCCTTTTGAGCAAAGCTGCCCTGATTGTGGCTTGAACCTTTAGCGGATGAGAGCGAAATGGATTCTGTTAAATGATCCTTGGCTCCTTGCTCTTCAAATTTTTCAAGATAATTTTTTGCCCTTATCCCTTCCTTGTCCCCATTTTCCAGCCTTTCCCAAGGAGACAATATCTCCCTGCCATTGCCTTAACTGAGGTGAACTATGTAAGGTCTGTAGTTAAGCAAACATTTTTAGAAGTCAACATAATCTAGAGTGGGCTGTAAAGTGCTGTACAGGTATCAAGTATTATTCTTACTTCGGCACTTGGAACAAACCCCCCAGGTACAAAATAATCCTTTAACCACTTTCAGGAATAAGTCACTTAGCAGCTGCCCTTTCTCTGGTAGATCAAGTATTTGGAGTACCTGAATCTAATACCTCTATATACCTATTGAAAAGAGGAAGATCAAGAGACCAACAGAAGGAGAGAAAGTCCATCAGAACTTCAAAACAGGTGGATTTGAGTGTATTTGCCTACCCCTTCCAATGCTGACTCCCACTGTGTGTGCCCCTTCATCACTGTCATGAACTCTTATGCCCCTGTGTTAGCTTTAGTCCTCCTCTTGTTTGTCTGGGGTCATTGGCTCACCTGTTTACCTACAATAGCTTTAAAAATACTGGCCAAAAAGACGGAAATATAGAACAGATGATATAATCAAGTAAGCCCTAGGTGTGTTCCATCTTCCTTTTATTATTACATGTATGTTTTTATTATGCTGTCAAGAAGAAGGGTTATTGCCCTTTTCTCTAGGTTATTTGTTCTCTGTCTTTTTCTAAAATTGGACTTTTTTTTCCCAAACAATTTGGGGGAGAGGGAATTTGACTTTTTCTGCCTTTCAGCCAAGAGCACAAATGTCTTCTCCAAGCTCACAGATCCACGTAGGATTCAAAAGAGAAATGGGCTTTACAACGCAAGTGTTGGTACCAGTATTTTTGCATACAAGGTATGATGATCCAGAATACTATATTATTATACAAGGTCACTTTAGCCAGCAATGTGCTGCAGTTTCACACACAACAACAGCAACAGTGAAGTGGTCCAAGCTTCACACAGCATATATTTCTCTGTTAAATATTGCAAACATCTTAGTGTGAGGTCTGGCTCTGAATTTCAGAGTCCAGGTTAAATATTACTGTATGCGATGGGGCATGTGATAAGGTGCTATAGGGAACAGACTGCAATGTATAAACACCTTGTATTCTCAACAGCTGGCAAAACCTGCAGCCCACACTCAGGCTCCGATCCTGCAAAGGCTTATGCATGTTAGCTTTACGTGCTGTAAGTAGTCCCATTGACTACTCTACTTAGTATAATGACAGGTTTCAGAGTAGCAGCTGTGTTAGTCTGTATACGCAAAAAGAAAAGGAGGACTTGTGGCACCTTAGAGACTAACCAATTTATTTGAGCATAAGCTTTTATGAGCTACAGCTCACTGCATCCAATGAAGTGAGCTGTGGCTCACAAAAGCTTATGCTCAGATAAATTGGTTCGTCTCTAAGGTGCCACAAGTACTCCTTTTCTTTCTACTTAGTATGTGTAAAATCAAGCATGTGCTTAAGTTTTTGCAGGATCAGGGCCTCGGTCAAAAGTCTCAATGAAATCAGTGGGAATTTTGCTTGGGTAGAGTCTGTATGATCTGGCCTATCGCTTTTACTGCAAAGAACTGTGATAACAATTCAACAATTGCTGCCAACGTTTTTGCTTTAAGAGTTACACATTTCTCTCTAAATGGCTTGAGGTAACACCAGCAAACCATTTATAATGAAGCAAGTGGCCCTTAAAATAGAGCAAACACAATTCTAGAAGCTGTTAGCCATCTATAACTGTAATAAACCATTCCTAATAAATTTCACCAACATATAAATATTATAGAACTCTTTAATAAGCCATTAACAATAAAATGTGTAACTCTTAAGCTCAAGTAAAATCACTAGCTGTGTGGCACCATTGTCTTTTCCTGATTTGTTGTTAGGTAACCCTTAAATTCAGGCATTATTCCAGTAGAAGAGGCTATTAAAGAGGCTGCAACAGCTATCACCACTTAACCCTCAAAGTGTGACACCTTCTTGGATATTGGTACCTTACCTCCCAAATTATGACTGGGTACTGGGCAGTAAAGGACAGAGATGAGCCAAATCTCAATACCTAAACACCTCGGTCTATGGGAAAGTCTGTATGAGTCTGAACTTCACATACAGTCTTCCCCATCTCTCGGACCTAATATTATTGTGTGGTTTTCAGATCAGATCCCTTTTTGATCCTTGAGTCCCATTTCTATGTGTAGGGGCCACACCTTCATTCTTTATCCAGTGCTCCCTTCTATACAAGACTGGGCTAATATTGGATAATTGCCCTGGGTCTTCACTCTCCACTGTGTGAAGGGAGGGGAGAAAAATAAGTAAACAGAAGCAAAACGGTCCCTGAAGCTTCAGCAAGAGAGGAGCAGAGTTAACACTGAATGCTACCCCACTTCCATAGGCGTCTACAGAAGACCCTCCATATGGCCACCACATGGCCAAGTCTCTGTGGGTATGGGGAGGCACGTAGGGGTGGGAGGAGGCTAGAACCAGGGGAGCAGCCCTTCTAGTCTACAGATATCTTGGTGGCTATCCAAGCAGAAATTCATGCTGCTCCTATTAGCATGTTATCAGGCTTAATTAATTCTTCTTTATAAAGCACTCTGAAATCCTCAGGTGGAAGGAGCTATAGAAGTGCACATTTGTTACTGGCTTGGTGAAATCTAATTATAGAACACATTACCAGTTTGGGGTGTCTTCCCTGCTTGGACCGTCTGCCCTGAGGTTGGTACTCATGGCTGTGAGCTGCTCCAGACAGCATGACAGAAGCATCCTTGATTCTTCAGTGGCATAGACTAGTTATAGGGGCTCCTAGGTCACCCACCTTCCTGTTGATGGCGGAAGGGGCTTGGATGGACTGAAGGAGACATGGCTTCCTTTTGTCCCTTGACTGCTCTTGTGACCCCTTACACGCTCACAAGTCAGACACTCACAAATTTACACTTTTAGGGTTCCGATCCTGAGAGAAGTTGGGTGCCTTTTATCTCTCGTTAATATCAGCTTAATTAAACTTACCTCCTTTGTCAAGTGCTTGAAGATCTACAGCTGAAAGGGGCTCTGGAAGAGCTAGGTATTATTGTATTATCATTATTATTATTATTATGCAGTGGGCTCTCAGCCCTTTTCCAAACCCTAGATGAACTACAACGTGAACCAAATGATCAGGGGTCAGTACATCCCACTAGCTCTCTCATTCCATATGGAGGTGGATGTTTACATCTTGACCTGTTTGCATGGGCTTATTTAGTCCACTAACACAGGCGATTGCTTTGCCTGTAAGGTGGTATATAAAATGACAAGACTGGTATCCTAAGTGGTAAATACATTGCACATAACTGTTTTCGTAACTCCCATATATCTGCAAGTGAATGGAATGGCTGCAACTCTAGTGGCTCTGTGGATATTTATTGTGAAAAAACAGCAGGGGAACAATCAAAGTAATTGCTCTGGGCTGATGTACATGTTTCTAATGAGTTCTGCTGCAGAGGGACTGACTCAGTGTGTCTCCATTATTTACACAAGACACCCATTATCAGTAAGAGGCCTTATTAGCTACTTTATATTGGTTTCTATATCTTTCAGCTCAGGGAGTTTTTGGATTTTCTTTCTTTCTTCTCAGTTAGTGATATGATCTTGTAGTCAATAAAAATCCTTATCCATTTGGTCCTTATCCATCAGATTCTGCTGGCTGCACTATTCATATTTCTGAAAATGCCTCCAAGCAAATATAAAAGTCTGTTTGAATCAATTGGGTTTAGTATTGCCATATGTACTGCCATTCATTAGGAAATAAAATAAGCTCCATTTTATATCACTCATAATCAAAATGTTACAGTCTGAACACAAAGCTTTCCAAATGGGGAGCCTGAAATTGGACTCTTCTTTTTTGATAGGCACAGCAGAAAAGGAATTAGGAGATTTTAATTCAAAAATCATGGCCCAGATCTTCACCCATATATTCATGAGTCTAAACTGTGAGCATAGTCACCATGACCATGCATGCAGTCACAGTGATTTCACATGCAATTTTGTAGCTAGATATCTAACTGGGCATTCACACGTTTCTGCTGCAATTGCATAATCACACTAATTATGGTAGTTGACCAACCTGTAATTATTAGTTCAGTTCCTAGTTTATCACAAACACCACTCCCGCAGCTGGTATTAAATGATGCCCTTTTAAGTAGAGCTGATTAATAGATTTCAATTTAAAGTTTGTTGTTTTTTTCACCACTGTGGAGAATGGCTTTTAGATTAAATGGCAATTTTTGCCCCAAAAATTTTGTGTTACCAGAAAACAAAATTGTATTGAAAAAAGAAAACAAAATCTGCAGTTTTTTTTTATTTTTTTTCAGTGAAAAGCCAAACTATTTCCAAGCAAATTTTCAATGAGGGCCAAAATAATTTTTTTCAGGGGGAAAAGGCATTCCCTAACCAGCTCTATTTAAAGAATCCAAGGAATGAATGAGCCATTATGGTTAAACTATCTTTTTACCCTCTTAGAATGCTGGTAAGATGCTTTGTGCTATTGTTAACCCAGAACTAGTCTGTAGATAAACAGAGCTCTCCAGTTACCAGTGCTGAGTATGGGATATGTTTCATGAGCACTGCATTGACTTTAAATATAAAAGCAAGACAAGAGAGGGCAAATCAGCTTGTATGTTTCGTTTGGATTCAGGGGCCAGATTTACAAAGGGATTTAGGCACCTAAAGATGCAGATAAGTGTCTAGCAGAGCTTACAAAAGCTCCTAAGCAAGGTAATCTGGCGAGGTGCTTTTGTGAATCGTACAGGGTGCTTATTTGTCTCTTTAGGTGCCTAAATCCCTTTGCAAATCTGGCCCATACGAACAAATTGGTGGTGGAAACATTTTAGAAGAACATTTGCCATCTGCATGATTCAGATACCCAGACATGTACATAACCGAAGCAAAGATTAACCATGTCTGACGGAGCTGATGTGTCTCCAGCTTTGTGTATGTATAAGCGATAATGAATCAAAACTCTGTTTGCCTTCGAATAATGCATAGCATGATTAATTATATGGAGGAGCGTGAGTAATAACAACAATATTGTATGCTCCACCATAATGGAAACCTGCTCTCTTCTTGCTTTGTTCCTCTAATCTTTGAGAGCCAAATATCCACAGGGTGTTGCTGATTGAGTGGCAAGGAGATTGCAGATGGCTACAGTTTATAAGGAGTATTTCTCTTCCATTGTGTTCTCACGCTGAGTGGATTTAGACAAAAGCTTTTTAGAAAACACAGATTGTTGCTAAAGGATTAAAGGGATCTATAGAAAAAATACAAAGAACCGAGCTAGACATTATGAGCTTGAAAAAAGAAAAGGAGTACTTGTGGCACCTTAGAGACTAACCAATTTATTTGAACATAAGCTTTCGTGAGCTACAGCTCACTTCATCGGATGCAGTATGAAGTGAGCTGTAGCTCACGAAAGCTTATGCTCAGATAAATTGGTTAGTCTCTAAGGTGCCACGAGTACTCCTTTTCTTTTTGCGAATACAGACTAACACGGCTGCTACTCTGAAACCTATGAGCTTGAACTTACCCCTAATAAACGCAGTGGCAAAACTCCCATTGATATCAATGGTACTGTGCTGGACCATAGTTGATCATTATTGATTGGCATTGGGACACTCTCAGGTAAATATCTATCACTTTGTCACTAAGAGACTTTTAAAAAACCTCTGTAGGCAGGTTAATCATCTCCTCCTAAGACAGGCAAAATCGCACCTTATGAAAACCTAACACAGTGTTCAACAGTAATAGCCTCCAACCCAAAGGTAACAGCTGCAGCAATTTGAACTGCTTCTGTAGGTTACTCCAGCAATCTTTCCAAAGAAGCCCAACACTTACTTCAGTGGGCGCAGGGAGGGTACCGGCAGAAGACCTGCAGGGTGAAATTGTGAAAGACTGGGGCCTCATTTGCAGGCTGCAATAAGCACAGGCTGCTCATTGTGCATGTGTGAGCAAATCTAGTACATGCTTGCGAAGCCATTCGCACACACGGATGGCCTGACTGGCATGGGCATATGTTGCACCTGCGATTTAGGCCTCATTCATGTGGAATTTGCCCCTTGCAATTTCACTCTTTCAGACAGAGTCAGCAGAGGGAGCCGTAGACCCTGTTTGGTTGGTTCATTTTTTGTCCATGGGATTCTCCTGTGTTTCCAGCTAAGCATCCAACGCTTGCTGAAGGCTGAAAGGTGAGTCCAGTCCACAAGACTTGCTGTACGTGCTGTGGGGCAGAAAGGAAAGGAAGTGGAACAGCTAAGAAATCTGAACTGGGAAGAGAAATGAGTCTGAGTGACACATCCTCGTCGAAGTTTCCTGACTTGCTTTCAGAATCAAAGTCCTGGGCACCCCCTTCTCCCACACAATTAAATGGGAACTACAGAGGGGGCTAAGGGAGGGAAAATACTTCCAATTAACAGGTCAGTTCCCCTTGGAATTATATTAGTGTTTTCCTCTATTTATCCTTGTGGATGTCTGTCATAAATATAAAGGGAAGGGTAAACACCTTTAAATCCCTCCTGGCCAGAGGAAAAACCCTTTCACCTGTAAAGGGTTAAGAAGCTAGGATAACCTCGCTGGCACCTGACCAAAATGACCAATGAGGAGACAAGATACTTTCAAAGCTGGAGGTGGGGGAGAAACAAAGGTTCTCTCTGTCTGTGTGATGCTTTTGCCGGGAACAGAAAAGGAATGGAGACTTAGAACTTAGTAAGTAATCTAGCTAGATATGCGTTAGATTCTGTTTCGTTTAAATGGCTGATAAAACAAGTTGTGCTGAATGGAATGTATATTCCTGTTTTTGTGTCTTTTTGTAACTTACAGTTTTGCCTAGAGGGATTCTCTATGTTTTGAATCTGATTACCCTGTAAGGTATTTACCATCCTGATTTTACAGAGGTGATTCTTTTACTTTTTCTTCAATTAAAATTATTCTTTTAAGAACCTGATTGGTTTTTCATTGTTCTTAAGATCCAAGGGTTTGGGTCTGTGTTCACCGATGCAAATTGGTGAGGATGTTTATCACGCCTTGCCCAGGAAAGGGGGTGTAGGGTTTGGGAGGATTTTGGGGGGAAAGATGTTTCCAAGCGGGCTCTTTCCCTGTTATATATTTGTTAGATGCTTGGTGGTGGCAGCAATAAAGTCCAAGGGCAAAAGGTAAAATAGTTTGTACCTTGGGGAAGTTTTAACCTAAGGTGGTAAAAATAAGCTTAGGGGGTTTTTCATGCAGGTCCCCACATCTGTACCCTAGAGTTCAGAGTGGGGAAGGAACCTTGACAATGTCTATAGAGAAATCCTATAGAAATCTTGCACAATGTACTTAACACATACAGCACCATGGAGCTTCCACAGGAATCTTTAGAAATCCCTCAGGAGATACTTCCCAAAAGCACATGGAGGAGGTGTAGTGCACAGCAATAAATATTTGTGTTAACTAGTTTAACCTATTTAAAATTTTATCTGGCAAAATGTTGCTAAAAATATGAGTTTCATTCATATAACTAATCCCATTTGCCTGTATATACTATATATAACTTATCCATCTACCGAGCTTAAAAATATTACTGGCAAATTCCTGTCTTTGGGATATTTTTAGTTGCTATTGTCTCCTCTGTCATTTTGGTGGATAGTATTGACGAGGACGTGAAAAGGTTTAGCAAAGCTTTTAGAATGAATGATTTTCAGTAGGAAATGAATGTGGAATGTTAACCGTGATATATTTTTGCATTTTATTTCATGAGTTAATTAGAACTCAATTCAAAAAGAGCTATTATATGCTAGTAAGATATGCACTTTATCTCCTTCTTTAAAGTTCCTTTGGTTTTAATGGAATTACAAAGCAGAATTAATGTATCAGTTCCACTAACTATGCACCAAAAAATCATTGTATTGTGAGTAGAGCTGGGCAAAGAATACATAAGGAATAATTTATCAAGGATTTTGCCTCTTTTGCCAATATTCTGAAATGTCTTTTACTATTCAAAATTATGCCCCATATAATTTCTGCAAATAAGCCTTGGTTTATGGATTGCTTGTGAGTTGTTCACACCCCCGGTGCATCTACCAAGCTCCCCTACATGTTTCATGGTGCCCTAGGGGCTCCTGCTCCACAAAAGGAGTTTCATTTCTGTGCTCCAGCTGTACTATTTGCACATGGGCTCCTATAACTGACCTCTCTAGAGTGAGAGTCTGATGCAGAAGGGAAAATATTCCCTTCACTTGACATACCGTACGTGTTAAAATGAAACGGACTGGTACAGAAAAAAGTCTCCCCTTATCAGTGACACATTATACTGTGTAATGACCATAATCCAATATTAGCGTAAGATAGCGATCCTGGCGTTTGTACAGAAGGTGCTGGAGGTGAGGCTGCACCTTGGGAGTGACCTCTTCTCTGCCCCCACGTTTCCTTTCACCTACTATAATGATTCTTAACACTTTCCAGCTCTGGTCTACACTGTCTGACTGGGCTATTTTGGGGGGGCAGGGGGAGGAGTTTGTACCCCAGTAATTCTCCCTCCGAGTTTTGCATATGGATAAATGGTGCACATGTTTTCCCTAACGAGAGAAAGGAGCAGTCCAGCAAGAACTAGCCAGATGCTGGCTTCATAGAAGAATGACCAAGAAGGCCAACAAGAGGGGGAAAGCGCCTTGCTGGGGAATTGCAGAGCTGCCTAGGGGGAGGAGATGTGTGTAAATGAATTCTCCTATATCTCACCACACCGTCTTCTACATCTCCCTCACTCTTCCTTTTCCCTTGCTGAGTCTCAATGGAGCTCCTGCTATCTATCTTTGGTACTTATGTGGCCCCCTATTACCATAGTACCTGAGCACAACCCAAATCTTTTACTGGATTTATCCGCACAGCCCTCATGTGCGATAGGAAGTGATTTTATCACTGTTTTTTTTAATAGTTGGGGAACTGAGGCTCAGAGGGGCTAAATGACTTACCCACAGTCACAGAGGGAGTCTGTGGGGGAAGCGGAGACTTGAACCCAGATCCCCCCGGGTCTTAGCCTAGTGTCTTAACCAGTGGATGGTCCTTCCCATTACCACAGTAGGACCCCTGCCTAGCGTCAAGAAGGCCTGCCCTACAGTGATCTCTCTCTCTCTCTCTCCCCGTACCACTGCTGCCCCTTTAAATTAAAAGCAAGAGAACAAAGAAAATAAACATTGATGTTGGAGGAGCCTTTTCCCACTCATTCCAATCCTCACTAATTAGGGACGGGGGAAGTCTTCTGCCCAATAGAGCACTAGCTTCATCTCCTTCAGTGCCAAGAGGCCTGCTGTCAGGAAGGGAGATCCGGCTGCACCAAGGATTCCTGCCACCCATATGGAAGCCTCCGGGGGCATAATGACGTTCCCCCCCATGGTCATTCCGATGCGTCTGGCTTATCAGGCTGAGTGTGAAACTTTGGGCCACGCTCTGCTTTCACACTGGTGTACGACAAGAAGGGATTGCTAACCTCGGGTGTTCAAAGATCATGCGCCACCTGCCAGAAAGAACAGCAGCCCTACTCCAGCATCCAGCCTCCCGGCCAACGAGGCATGGTGGAAGGATGCTGAGATATATATTTTTTAATATATAA
This sequence comes from Lepidochelys kempii, assembly GCF_965140285.1. NCBI lineage: Eukaryota > Metazoa > Chordata > Testudines > Cheloniidae > Lepidochelys > Lepidochelys kempii. The sequence goes on along the minus strand of NC_136392.1, from coordinate 8,123,600 downwards.
AGCTATCTGTCAAAGTGTTGTATTTGGACATGAATCCAAAATATCCCGCGCCGCATGATGAACTTATAAACATTAAAGCCATATGCCCCGGTGAGGGACGCCGGCAGCCAGCTCATTGCTGCATTCCAGCCCCAGCCTCGTTTACCCAGGGAGCTCTGCTTTAGAATTGGCAGCCAGAGCAGAGAGCGGCAGCACTGGTGACCTTCTGTGCATCGTTAGCTGAGCAGCAGGGTCGGGGAAGGAAATCCAAACCATTTACATGTGCCTTTTAATATTTATCATCCTATAATCTCTCTGGCTCAAGTCAGGATATTTAACGTGTCAGTCACATTACTGTAGCTATTCATTATTACAGTGGAATGAATGCTGAAGAAACTCCTGGCCGGGCAGGGAAAGCAGTGTGGGTTGCACAAGGCTAATTCACTCTGCTGGGTTTTTTTACTTTTAATTCAAGTAAAATTTAATCAAATTGGCCAAGCATTTCTAACCAGAAAGTGAAATATGTCAGGTGCTGATATACTGCAGGAGTGGATGGAGGGGGACTAAAGATGGATCAGAACTGCAGTAAGGAGAACCAAAACTGGATCTGAATTCTTCCAAAGGTTGGGTGAGGGGAACTGAAATGCTTAGGAACTGGCTGGTGTCCCTTACAATAGTTATGACCCCTTAGTGAACCTATGCACCACTTGAGCCCTATTGTGAAGGCTTAATGGGAGGTAAGCAGTGCATAGGCCTCATGGATAAATGTCACCCTAAATGCATTTTTGGGGCTTCTGAGCTTTAGCTTGTGTCTGCCTGTGAAACAGAGAAACCCTCCCCTGAAATACTGCAACATCTCTGAGCCAGCACTGTAAAATATTTGCAATGAAACTCACCCATTTCCACTGCATGCATCCGATGAAATGGGCTGTAACCCACGAAAGCTTATGCTCAAATAAATTTGTTGGTCTCTAAGGTGCTACAAGTACTCCTGTTCTTTTCACCCATTTTCGTGTGTCAGCATAAACTTGAAAATCAGACTTGTTCCTTGAAAGGCCTGTTGGTAAGGGTCAGCTAGAGCCCAGTCCACGTGCTATGTACCAGCTGAAGTACTTACTAGCAGGTGTGCTTACCGCTGGCTATTGAGCTGACTACCAATTAAAGACTTCTCAGAGAGGTAACAGCTACACCTGGGATTAAGGGTTTGCAGGATTGGGTGAGTGCATGATAAGCTTATTGGGAAAAGAGATGCTGTCTCTGTTTATATTTGTCTCTCTCTCTATATATATGCCCTTATAGAAATGATAAATATGTGATAACAAAGTCAACAACATTTGGCTTAACATAAAAATTATGTTAAATTCATGATCTCCTGTGACTGCCATATAAAACCAGGTAAAACTCAGTCGTCTTGACTCTATTTAGATTTGTGGCCATTTGCACCCCAATTGCAAAATGAGATCAAAGGGTGTGAATCTCATATGGGAGGGACTGGAAGAAGACACGTAACTCACTCTACTAGGTTGTGGCTCCTTGTCCCCCTCTAGTGGCTACACCTTGAAGGTGTAACTGCCATGTCCTCAACCCCTGAAAGCAACATCATCATTCGTCGCAGGACTCTTAACAGGAGCCTCATGTTAAGATGTTGCAGAGAACACCAAGTTAAGGCAGAGGGACCATGGGGATCTTAGCACTATGTAAAGGTTTTTTTAGGTCATAAATTTTATTTAAAGGCTCTTTCAAGACGACAAGAAAATTTAAGAGGGCAGTTAGCTTCTGGCACGTAGCTGCATAACTTTATTTGAGTATTTCACTTCCTCCCTCGTTCATAAAGTAAACATCTCTGATTTATCTGAAAGTGGTTGTACCCTCCTGCAGTGTTTTCTTAAAAGAGTCAATAGGAGCAAAGAGACATAAAATGATTCAGAGAGCTTGACCCAGGAAAGCATAGGTTTTTCAATTATACACATTCAGGAAACGGTTGAATTCAGCATTTTAGATGGAAAGGTTAAAATGTTTGTGCTGAATTGTATTAAGTCTTTCACCAATAAATCCTGTAGGAAGCTGAAGGAACCTACTCATTCTCAGAACCACGGAAAGCCTCCCATAGTTTCAAAGGAAAATGTCCATTAATCACACTGGACAAGTGCACTCTAATAAAAGCTGTTGTTAAATTAAGGCAACTTTTGTTATTAAACATTTTCCAAATTTAGTCTACTTTTTTTTTATAAAATCTCCTTTTTTTGCTACAAAATGATGGAGGATCTTTGTTGCCTTTTAACCTGAAACAGTATTTTTAGAAAGAAAGAGTGCCTGGCTGAGCATCAGGAAATCTAACAGCTTCATTTTTGACAGGGATTTCTTTGCTGCCAGTATGTTGGGGGTGTTTTAATAAGAACAGAATAGAACTTGACCTAAACATCACCTTTGTGTTTTTGAAACAACCCAAGGCACAGTAAGGGCCATGGAGAACTCCTGGTTTTTAAGCAGATCTCCCCATTCAGTCCAGGGAGAGTTCTGCTCCACAGCTGTTGGTACTAGGATAGGCTCCGGAGATACATGGGCTATAGGCCACTGACTGTACTGAGCAACAGCTCATACCCTGCATTCTAGAACAGTTTTTTGCCCTAAGGCAATGGGATTATTCCAGGCTCTTTGCTTGGCTGCTGAACTTCCATGTGCACAACTATGAACTGCAAAGCATTGAGCCCGTCCTAGCGCACCCCTGGAGCTATGCACCACCTCCTACTGTAGGCTGCGTGCTTTTCAGAGCTCTTCTGGCCTGAGTCTTTGATTCAGTGCCCGGAACACAGCAACAGGCAAACTGAGCTCTGTTCCAATTCCTGCCACTGACTTACTGTTTGACCTTGGACAAGTCACTTAACCTCTCTGTGCCTCAGTTTACCTACCAGTAAAACACAGATATGATCGAGAACTGTCTGTGTCAGAAGGGTCTTGTGGCAAAACTCTGACTACAGTAGGGTCAGGATTTCATCCCTTGTGTGAAAGGTACTGGCCATCTCAAATTTTGGAGCTTGCTTTGAATTTTGAATGTCCCCCCAACTTTGGGGTGTGTTTAGAGATGGGGGTGTGGTTCAGGCCCATCTAGTCAGATACTGTGGTGGTGGGCTGCAATAGCAGAACCTGGACAGACAGGCAGGCAGAATGGAATTCTAGTGACATTTCACTTTTTTTCTTGCCAGATGCTTAATTTCTTGCCAAGAATTCAAAATTCCCTTGCAAACCCCACTCTGAAATTATGGTGTCCAGGGCTGTGCAGAACACGGGGTTCTAGGGGAAAGTAATTGACTTTGACACTGTTATGTACCTTTGGCCTTGGGTAAAGCTGTCTAACTCACATCATGGTCATTTACCTCAGGCCAGAGCCCTTGATGGTGGGACCATTGTGATAAAAATCTGATGCTCAGAAGTGAGTTATTCACATTTAATATTTTAAATGGCTAATTATTTATAGCTGTATTTTCATATGAGGCAAAATTTCCTGGTTTAAAACTGCTGCCAGTTACACTCCTTGGTGTTGGAGTGGCTTGGGAACAAAAGCTGAGGGCTGGAATTCTGAAAAGAGTAAGATGGTAACTTTGGACCCAGGTCTGCAAGGTGCTGAGCATCTCTTAAAAGGTGCTGAGGGCCTTCACTCACTCCACTGGCTGCAGTGGGAATGGAGGGTTCTCCATGACTAACAGGGCTGGGCCCTTTGAAATTCTACCTTTATTACCACTAGAATGTGGAAATTCCTCTGTGGAGTTAATGGGGTCTGCTCTCCTCAGTCACTCTTGACTTGCCCAAGATTCTTACTGTATTTCAGAAAGAAGACAAACAAGAATAACTCAGTGCTGGGAACAGAGAATCAACCTATCCTGGTTCCTGATTCCTGAGAAGGTCTGAGAACCTGCAACCCCAGCTAAAGGCAAAGAGGTTTGTGGGTGCCCCTGGCTTGGAGGAGCTTGCAGATGGAACGATGATGAGCCTAAACCTCCAAGTTAAGATCCAAACCTGGGTCTATGTCTGCATTCGGACTTTGTTTAGTTTCAGATCTGGGGTTCTGGTTTTGATCCAGAATTGAGATATTCTGGGTCTGGCTTTGAGCCGTTACAGAGTTGCTATGGTCTGTGGCTCCAGAACTATTCCTAATTTAAAAGCAGGAGGGTTTTTTCCCAGCTGCTCCAGAACCATCAAGTAAATCCAGTTCAGATGGATGGAAAATTTTGCTATATTCCTCAGCTCAGCCTGCTGAGAACATTCAGCTCCTTTTCTAGCCAGGCATGGTACTGTGCATCCCAGTGTCTCCTGTCCATGGGGTGCCTGAAGTCACTCAAGAGACCACTGTCCTTGGAGCTGTAGAGGCACTAAGGCCCAGATCCTGAGAGGTATTTCGGCACCTAACTCCCATTGATTTTACTAGGCCTAATCCACATTATCTATCGCATGCACCAATCGAAGGCCAAATCCAGTGGTGTTCCATCAGCTGGCAAGTGCCAATGCAGCCATGGCCAACTGACTAGCGATGGGTTGCTTAATGGCCCTTAATCGCTGATGATATAATAGTTTTTAAATGCTCTCAGACAGCAGAAAAACAAACTTCTGCTCTTCTCAGTGAATTCCCGGGCAAGCTGGGAGGCTAAGAGGAGCACTACCATTTATTTTTGAATGCACGACATTAACAATCATCTACTGTAGAAATCTTCCACCCCTGTTTATTGCTGGAGAGTTACTAATCAGGGAAGAAAGATGACAAGGTCAGGCTCTGTGATCACATTCACACTGTGATCTCTGCATATAAATAATCACACTTTCTATAGACACAGCAGTGCGGGCTGGCACACAACAGAGTATTACCAGCAGCATACAGGTTATTCTCAGTGTCAATAGCACTCACAGGCCTATATTCGCCTACAAAACAAACAAAGGTGGATCCGAATGCGCTGCTCCCCCAAAAAGGCCAATTTATGGTGCCATATAAGCATTGGTTTTCCACATTTAAGGCTATATGCTTGTAGATCCTTATGCATACACCGCTTCTATTGCAGCCACTGTCCCAGACAGGGTAAATGATTAACCCCTTAACCCACCCCACCCCCACCCCCGATCATAGATTTGACCTGTCTATTTCAACCTAGTCTTTCTGATAAAGTAAAGAGGGGTGTGCTTTTCCCTATCAATTATTTTAATATCAATACTCTGTAAGGAAATATCACTTAAAGGCATTTAAACACAGATCACAAGTCAGCTGTTACACTTAATTCCTGTAGTTAAATGCTTACCATTTACATTAATGTCACAATCAGGAGCCATTCGTTTTTATTACACAAGAAGAGAGAACAGATGGAAAGTGATATTTACACCTGAAATAACAATAGCTTTAGGGCTGTTTTCCCCACCCCCTTTCTTTCCTTAATTGATCTTTCAGGCGGCTCTGCAGGGGTGTTCGCTGCATGCAATCTTGCCCTGCAGCAGGGTGGAATACTAATTTAAGCATGGGATAGGGACACAGGCTAGAAATTTCCTCCATGGTCTTGTTTTTAGGTTATAAAAAGGCTAAGTCTTAAGCTGCAAGATTCAGAACAGGATGCTGAACTTCTCAAAAATATAGGGAGGTTTCTTTTGGGTGGTGGTGGAGTTTGATTGGGGCCCATATCTAAGCACAAGTCAAAATCTGAGCAGGGACGATACTATAACAAATCAGAATAAAGTCTGAATTTCTTCCAGAGATAGTTTGGGCCAGTTTTGTTTGCTCTTCATGGACAGTTGGCTGAGAAAAATTTTCCCTGCAAGGTGTTCAACAAGGAAAAGTGCTGAGAACACTCATGAAAATATGTTTTGGCACATAAATGCTTGGGTGAATAGGGATTTACATAAGTGTACAGCCATCCTGCCAAGGCTTTATGGGATTGGGATTAAGGCCACATCTACACTAGTTAAATTGACTTAAATTACGTTGACGAACATAAACCACTGTAGTTACATTGCTTGTGCATGTTCACACAATGTTCCTTGTGTCGGCGGAGCACGGCCACAGCTTTTAAACCACCATCTCTGCCTGAAAGCATGGATCCTGCACTGCTCACCAGTCTTGTGATAAGCATTATGAACACAACACAGCTGATCCTGCAGTATGTCATGAGCTACAAATCTGAACAGGAATCTGTGCTGTCTGCCCTGCTGTGTGCCATAGAAAGGAACAATTCAGGACGGATGTTGGCATTCACAGAGCAGCTGCGCACAGTGGACTGTCACTACTGGGCTCGGGAAACGAGCACCAAGTGGTAGAATTGGATTGTAATGCAGTTATGGGATGATGAGCAATGACTGCAGCACTTCCGTACGTGCAAAGCCATCTTCCTTGAACTGTATGTGGGACTTGCCTCTGCCCTGCAGCACAAGGACACCAAAATGAGAGCTGCCCTAATGATGGAAAAGTGAGTGGAGATCACTGTGTGGTAGCTGGCAACTCCAGACTGCTGTCCATCAGTCACAAATCAGTTTGGAGTTGGGAAGTCCACCATTGGGGCTGCATTAAAGCAAGTGTGCAGGGCCATTAATCACATCCTGCTACAAAGCACTGTGACTCTGGGCAATGTGAGGAAAATAGCGGGTGGCTTTGCAGCAATGGGATTCCCTAACTGTGGCGGGGTGATAGATTGCATGCATATCCCAATTTTGACCTTAGGCCATCTTGCGATGGAGTACATCAATGGAAAGGGCCACTCCATTGTATTGCAGGTGCTGGTGATTCACCGGGGTCATTTCACTGACATCAATGCGGGGTGGTCAGGGAAGGTGCACGACACACGCATCTTCGGGAATACTGGCCTGTATAGAAAGCTGCATGCAAGGACTTTCTTTCCAGACCAGAAGATTTCAACAGGGGATGTAGAAATGCCCATAGTGATCCTGGGAGACCCAGCCTACTCCTTACTCCCATGGCTCACAAAGCCTTACACCAGAAACCTTGACAACAGCAAGGAGCGCTTCAACAACAGGCTCAGCAGGTGCAGAATGACCATAGAATGTGCGTTTGGCAGATTAAAGGGTAGCTGTTGCTGCTTTTTCGGCATGTTAGACCTCAATGAGGAGAATATTCCCATGGTCATAGCAGCCTGCTGTGCTCTGCATAACATTTGTGAAGCCAAGGGGGAAAGGTTTCCCTAGAGATGGAGCGCTGAGGTGGATCACCTGGTATCTGATTTTGAGCAGCCAAACACCAGGGCTATTAGAGGGGCTCAGTGTGTGTGTGTGTGTGTATTTGTGTGTGTGAGCTATTCGAATCAGGGAGGCTTTGAAGCAGCATTTTGACAATAAGTCCCAGTAATGTGTCTTTCTGTAATGATTTGAGCCAGGCACTGCTTACTTGCCACCTTGAATGACCTTGTAATGATTTCTGTCTGAGTGTTAACTGCAGTCTGCAAATGTGGCAATTGCCTCTGAGTTGCAACCAGAATTTATGTTGCAACCACCCCATGTAGATCACAAATAAAGAATCACTGTCTTTGTAAGACTCAATTTTTATTAAACAGCAATACAGAGATGAACATTTCTTACAAGGGACATGACAATGAGTAGCACTCTCTGAAATGAGGATCTCACCGCTGTGTGTAAGTCCAGCTGTCATTATGGAAAATGTCCCTAAGGGTGAAGTGCAAGGGGTACTGCAGTGGGCCAAGAACATGAGAGGAATGTTTGGGGGTAGTTTAGGGAGGGCAAGGAAGGTCATACTGTAGGAGCTGCAGGGGGAGTTGAGCATGCATGTGTTCTGCCTGCAGTACAATCAGGGACCTCAGTATCATAGAATCATAGAATCATAGAATATCAGGGTTGGAAGGGACCCCAGAAGGTCATCTAGTCCAACCCCCTGCTCGAAGCAGGACCAATTCCCAGTTAAATCATCCCAGCCAGGGCTTTATCAAGCCTGACCTTAAAAACCTCTAAGGAAGGACATTCTACCACCTCCCTAGGTAACGCATTCCAGTGTTTCACCACCCTCTTAGTGAAAAAGTTTTTCCTAATATCCAACCTAAACCTCCCCCACTGCAACTTGAGACCATTACTCCTCGTTCTGTCATCTGCTACCATTGAGAACAGTCTAGAGCCATCCTCTTTGGAACCCCCTTTCAGGTAGTTGAAAGCAGCTATCAAATCCCCCCTCATTCTTCTCTTCTGCAGGCTAAACAATCCCAGCTCCCTCAGCCTCTCCTCATAAGTCATGTGTTCCAGACCCCTAATCATTTTTGTTGCCCTTCGCTGGAATCATTTTTGTTGCCCTTGTATCTCTGTTTGGTTCTCCATGAGATTTACTATCCACTCCTGATCCTGTCTGCTCCCCCAGCTATCCATTTGTAATTTCTCAGTTATTGTCTCTCTCCATGCTTGGTGCTCACTATCATCCTGATCCAACGATTGCAGCAATTCCAGAGAAATGTCCTCCTTACTCCTTCTCGTTCACCTCCTGATCTGATGGAGGCGCTCTGCTGGTGTGTAGAAGCTGACCCTCAAGGGCACATCTGCGGAAGCAAAAGAAACAGTACACAGGGTCAGTATTGTGTGGGCACTCATGGTCTTGAATCATAAAAGTTACATGCACTTCTTTCTCATTTTTCCTTGGCAAATGCTCAACACGGTCAGAGCACTAAACATGGTGAGTTTGGCCCGAGTGTGTGTGCGTCCGTGTGTGTGCGCACATGTGCAAGACAGGACAAAGGCTCTGAGTGGTTTCAGAAGGGGATCAGTACAAGCACCTAGGGACACCATTCTGAATACTGGCACCGTTTTCCACAGATAGGGATGATCGAAGCTGAAATCACACTACTGAGGGTAATTGAAGATGCAAGGGTGCATCTCCTGCATATGTGTGACTTCAGACTGGGTCTGTATGGTGCTTGCCTGTGTGCTGCTTTGGTTCCTGCAGAAGTACTTGCCGATTGGCGCAGGAAAGTTTCCTATAATGGGGGAAGAAACAAAGCAGCTCTGCCAAGGAATCTTCGGCAGAGAATTGCAGAGTATCTGCAGGAAAGTTTCCTAGAGATCTCTGTGGAGAATTTCTTGGAGATCTCAGTGTGCATTAACAACTTTTCTGCAGGGGCCCCCACTGCGTAGCTGCACAGGGGAATGTGAAACATGCAAAAAGTACTTAGTGTTGTTTATTTCGATCCCTTCTCCCATGTGCACCATGTAACAAAATAAAGGGCACCTCTATCTCATGTAACTGTGCACTATCAAATTAAAATGATTACTTACTGGAGCTCCCTTCTCCTGCTTCAAGCATGCCAGAGACAGACTGCTGGCACTGGCTAGACCCTTCCAGAGTCAGAAAGAGGTCCTGTCTTGCCAAGTCACCAGACGAGCCTGTCCCACATCCTGCTCCAACTGGACTTACTCATCCATCACTTTGTCCAGTCCTCCCGAAGGATCCACAGGGCTCTTGGCAGCGGAGATGGGGTGGCTGCTGAGGATGGCATGCAGCTTCTTGTAGAAGTGGCATGGTTTTGGGCACCGCACCAGAGCAACAGTCGGCGTCTCTTGCCTTCTGGTACACCGGCCTCGGCTCCTTTATCTTAGCACACACTGCTGTATGTTCCTTTCATGCCTCTTCTCATCTATGCCATGAGCAATCTGCTCATACATGTACGATTGGATTGGAGCTGTGACTACACAGCCTCCCCTCTCCACAGCCCCAACAGCTCCAGCAACTGCAGCGCCCTCCGTACGGGAGCCTGTTTGCTGCAGCAAGCCGGCCTGGTCAGCTGGGAAGATGTGATGTGAGATGTCCACGCTGAGCAAAAAAATTTCCGCTGCTTCCCAGAGGAAGGGGTGTATGCCTGTGTACCTAGCTGCAGGGCAGCGGAGTAGAAACTGCTTACCAGAGTGGTCATGATGGGCATTGTGGGACACCTCCTGGAGGCCACTTAGGGCGACATGAGCAAGCGCAGTGTCTACACTGACACTATGTCGCTCGGACTTTGTCACAAAAAGCTTTATGGCACTTGTCGAGCTGGTAGCAGGAGAGTTCAATCGGCATGAGGAGCATTGTGTGTACACCTCCACTGTTTTGTCGACGAAACCTGACTTCTGTGGACAAAACTGTGTAGGGTAGACAAGTCCTTACCCTCTGAAACAACAGTAAATAAGCACTGGTGAGTGCTGAAGTCAATACATTTGAAGCCATAGTCAGGATGAATAGTCCAGGGACAATCCATAGGCTGAAACACATTTGCATAAACCATTTATCAGCTCATTTCAAGTAACAATTTTCTCCTCCTGGCACTTCCCTTCAACAGTGAGGACAAATCTAGCTCCAGAAGTTTCAATTCAATGAGACTTTATCACCATGTCAAGCTATTCAAGTGTCGCCAAAGTGTAAAAGAGACAGACCCTCAGATATCTGTCAGAGGTAGAAAAGAACTGCCCAGCATAGGGCTACACACTGGTGCTGCAAATGCTTAAGTACGTGTGTAACATTACTCACATGAGTAATCCCATTAAGTCAACAGGACTGCTCATAGTGCAGACAGTTAAACATGTGCACAAGTCTTTGCAGGATCAGGCCCTTACTTTGGAATCTGATCTCCTGTGTCCAGTTGTCAGCAGTGTCTGTTCCTGATCTGCTGGCAGGTTGCTACCCACTGCTATACCATCTCTGCCTTCCCCAAAGATGAGGAACGTGGAATACTCCTGAGCGTGGTGCCTGGCATATTACAAGAACACGGAGGTGGAGATAGAAAAATTTTTCTTGCTCTGTCCGCATTAAATATACTGGTGGGGGAAAAAAATCATTCCAAAAGATCTTTCCACTTGTCTTTTTCTTTCTTCCTGTCTACCTATATATGCTTCTATATTGCACATAATATTTGAATGCCTCCCTAAAGCTTTCAAAACCCAGAAAAGGTCAGTGGTTTAATATTTCTCTCTACTTCCCCTGAGACAATCGGGACTCTGCTTTTTAATCGTTTAATTCTTTATCCCTTTCCCTTTCATCCTCTATTCTTTTTCTCCCTCTCTCATCTCCCACAATCTTGAACAACACACACACAAAAGGACAAGATTAGATATTCGCTTCAGAGCAACATCCATTTACACTGGCCTCCCTTTAGGATTCTTATCAGAAGGTGAGATTTTCCAAAGCCCACAGGGTTGGTCTAACTGTGCTCCCAACTGAAAGGGAAATACAGAGCGTCTTTCAAAATCCCACTGTGCCTATGGAAATCAGTCTAACGCCTATGCCTCCCTGGCCTTGATTGAGATTCCAACACTAATTTGTCCTTATTACACTGAAAAAATCCTACAAGAACAGCTTACCCATGCAAAAATATGGCCCTGTAACACTGTCAGGTTCAGTGAGACCAGCATGCCCTGTGTCCGAGATATCTGTATGTAGGTAATTGGGCACTTTCTCCCTTTTCCTAGTTTGCTTTAGATATATGTTACCTTAGGGGCATAGTAACTATCTGCTACACCACTCTTTTGGTTGAAAATAAACAAAAACCCAGGATCCTGAATACAGTAGGAAGGCAGAGCAGGGCTCTTCAGTGTGTACGACCTCTAGCAAATTTCCACTGGAGAAAGCTCAGGCTTGAAATAAAAGCACTTTTCTTAAGGTGCTGTGCGTGAACACACCTTCACTAAGTGCTTTCTGGGCAATTCAATGTAAATTCATGGCAAACAAGAGGTTCTTGGAGAAACACCCCCAGGAAAAAACAACAGTTGGTAAGAAGAATCCCGCCCCTTGCGGTAAAAGGACAATGCTGTTTATCTTCCTCAGCAGTGCATACAATGGCAGGAGTAAATATTCCCTTCAGGTTTATCAACAGCAGAAATAAATAGCTCTGACTCCTAATGGAGCCAATGCATTGGTTTAGAATGTAATGCTGCCTATTTTGCTTTCTTCCTCTCTTTTTGTGTGTGTTGTTTTTAGTTTTTTTGTTTAGCATAATATCCAGTTGAATAGTAAAAGCATCGGGGAAGAACAAGTCCACTGGGGGCTTTGGAAAGCAGGACACAGGCAACAGGAACACAGACCTTCTGGAACTGTCCTTTCTTTCGGACTTGCAGGGAATGAACCTTGGCATAAGTGCATATGTGAAGGCAGTGTGTGGATTTACAAACCATTCTTTTAGCAAAGTTAGGGAACGCGTATGTTAAAGCCCCAGCTCAGACACGCGTTTAAAACAGCAGGGGCTCAGTCCAGCTGTGGTGGCCTGACATGAAAGATCTGCTCTCGCACCTATCACACAGGGTGATTGATTCATAATCAGGGCTGGCCTCTGTCTCTTTCCTGGAGCTGACAGAGGCTGAGGTGATGATGTATAGCCCTGTAGGAGATGATCAACAAATAATTAAGCCAAAAGAAAAGGAGGACTTGTGGCACCTGAGAGACTAACAAATTTATTTGAGCATAAGCTTTCGTGAGCTACAGCTCACTTCATCGGATGCAGTCAGTGGAAAATACAGTGGGGAGATTTATATACACAGAGAACATGAAACAATGGGTGTTACCATACACACTGTAACAAGAGTGATCACTTAAGGTCACTTAAGAGGATATTCCAGCAAGGGGGGGGGGGGGGAAATGGGACATGACCTTTTGTAGTGATAATCAAGGTGTGCCATTTGGAGGGGCATTAGGATCTAAAAGGCAGGTTCATCCCGTGTAATGAGGGCTTCAGGTGAAAGAGGAATTAAAGTGTGAGTGTGTTGCGGGGGGGGGGGGGGGGGGAGAATTGGACAGGGCCATCAGAACTCCATGCGGGGTAGACAGCCCCATCAGAGAAATGGATATGCAGTGTAGGTTCAGTATAGACAAACAGGTGGCAACTAGCAATACTAACCTTTGAGCTCTGAGATCCTCTTAGGTCCCTGGAAGTCTTGGGTTCATCAGGCCTCATCCATAGGCCACTGAAACCAATGCAAAGACTCCCACTGACTTCACTGGGCTTTGGATCAGGCCTGTAGTGCAAAAGGAAGTTGGGTGCCATGGTTTGGAATGGAATCCTGGCCCCACTGAAGTTGCTGTAACTTTTGCCGTTGACTTCAGAGTGGAGTCAGGATTTCTCCCAGGGCTGCTCTCGTCCATCTTTCTCAAACCTGCTGTAGTGTGAAAGACAGTTTGCCGGGTTTGTGCAACTTAACATTTCTGGCCTCCTCCTTGATGCCTGGCTTCGATGCCCCCATAACCCGATGCCTGGCCCCCTCTGAGTTTCTACAGACATTTGTCCAATTACAGCCCCACAGCAGAATGATGTCAGGAGAAGCCCAGACTAGGTGCTGCTGGGCAGTGAGAGAGCCGGGTGGGGCAGACTCTCCTGGGCCTGGCTGAGCTGTTCGGGCCCTGAGTCAGGCCCATTAATTCTGCCTTTCAAAACTGGCATGAAAATGTATCAGCAGAGATAGAAAAGTCCAGCTCCTTTGCCGGCTCTTTGCAGTTCAGAGGATGGGAATAAACACACCAAGCAGAGGATATTCCACTCACCTGTCCAGAACCAAAAAGCCTGGCCCAAGGAATGGTGGTTCAGGATTTGACAAGGCTGCATTAGCCCCTGATTTGGCACCCAGCTCCTAGGCTGAATAGCCGGGGAGAGGTGAATGAGCCGTGACAGAAGAAATTCATCTCTCTGTGCCACAGAGCAGCTCTGGAGCTATTCGGCAGCTGCTACTGTACCCTTGAGACAACTCCAGCCCCGCGGCACTAGTAAGCCCGTCCACCCTGCAGGGAGGGAGTGGCTATGGGGCCAATGGCCCTACTCCTTCCCCTCCCATGTTCATTGCTGGGAGAGGCCTCTGGAGATGACTCCAGCTCATACATGGGGCTGCACCTGGTTGTTTAACTCTCCCAAAGCCTGCACCTCTTGCCCAGCATGGCTCCTCTGGTCCCACTGCTAGGGACACCTCTGTAGCTGCAGAAGCTACTAAGCTAACCCACTTTGGAATATTATGGGCCAGATTCACAGATGGTATAAATGACCATAACTCTCTTGTCTTCCATGGAGCTACACCTATTTACACCAACTGAGGATCTGGCCCTATTGATTAAATAAAGGCTGTCTAACGAGGAGCAAGTTTAACCATGCTTGTTTGTTGGCTAAGTCATATTCTAAGTGCCATAGCCCTCAGACAGGTGTTGATTTACATTTGAACTGCCATACAGCTTGCAGTAAAGGGCTTCCTGATGCAAAGCAGTGAGATCATGAACCTCTAGGCCCATTGTAAAAAGTACACCCAATTAGAAAGTGGAAGGGAGTAAACCTTCCAATCAGAAATTTAGTGGCAACTTTCCATTTTCCACACAGAAGAATAAAGGAAACAATTAAAAGAAAGCAACCGCGCTGGTTAGCAATGATTTTATTGTGCTATTCATATGACCCTAAACAAGAACAACATGTGTTTAGCAGCTCGAGCGTGTCATTAGTTACTTGCTGACTTGGTGAAAACACCACGGCATCTGCAGCAAGTGCAAAATGAAACGGATCGTTGCAGTCGTGTTGTAAACGCATCTGGCCAGGTGACCTTTGGACAATGGCAAGTGATAGCTCAAAAGCAGCTGTGCAACAACACTCAAACAGATGGTTACACACAGGATGACAGGCACACTGCAGTGCAGACACTCTCGCTGCCTACCTCTTGGCTACAGCCCAAGCCAGCCAGGGGAATCAGCGATGCTTGTTTAAGAAAGGAAAAACCTACCTCTCAGGTGACTCACTGCACCATTGCAGGCTGGATTAAAATTAGACCATGGGACATGAGTGCCATGGGATAAGGAATAGATTTGCAACGCTTATTTTTGGTGGCATTACACAATGGTCTGGAGTCCTCAGCCAGGACTGGAGCCCCATCGAGTTAGACGCGGTACATACCTAGTAAGAAAATATCCCTGCCCTGAAGAGATTACAATCCAAACAGAAAATACGGATGGGGAATTTCAGGGGAAACAGCAGGAGAGAAGGGGGATGAGGCTTGTCCAAGGGCACACAGCATCAGAACTGGGACTGGAACTCCAGTCATCCTGCAAAGGCCAGCCCCAAATCCACGGGATAGGAGCAACATGCCCCATGGATCTTTAGCTGCATTGAATTCCAATGCCTGGCTCCTGCTCCCTCTGGGCGGCTGCAAACCCCTCCCACTGAAGCAGCAACTCTTCAAAGGTGAACTCCTGGTGAGATTCCTGCTTTTCCACTGGTGGAGATGGCTGTTTTTGACATCATCCACTGGCAACACCCAGGCCCAGACTCTCAAAGAAATCAAAGGGAACTACTTACCGTTGAGGACCTGGGCCTCATAATCCTCCTCCAAACTGGCCCTGTCCTGCCCACAATCCTCCACCATCTTCCATGGTCTGATGGAGAGAGCTACCATGACACACTGCCCCACGGTCTGCATAGAGCATGGGTCTCTCTGGAGCATTTCCATGACCTTGTGCCCTCAATGCAGTGGCACAGAGCTGGCTGTGCTGCATTTCAGGTCTTGGCCCCCAGGCCTTTGACTTGGTGGCAGTTTTGCGTGCAGAAGGACTGCAGGACCAATTCTGCAAACACTCTGTGCAGGAGCAATTCTCTGACCAAAAGATCTGTTGTCAATGGAGAAAAAAATGTTAAGCTCAGCTTAACATAAGCTCATCACTTATGAGGAGAGGCTGAGGGAACTGGGATTGTTTAGTCTGCAGAAGAGAAGAATGAGGGGGGATTTGATAGCTGCTTTCAACTACCTGAGAGGTGGTTCCAGAGAGGATGGTTCTAGACTATTCTCAGTGGTAGAAGAGGACAGGACAAGGAGTAATGGTCTCAAGTTGCAGTGTGGGAGGTTTAGGTTGGATATTAGGAAAAACTTCTTCACTAGGAGGGTGGTGAAACACTGGAATGCGTTACCTAGGGAGGTGGTGGAATCTCCTTCCTTAGAAGTTTTTAAGGTCAGGCTTGACAAAGCCCTGGCTGGGATGATTTGATTGGGGATTGGTCCTGCTTTGAGCAGGGGGTTGGACTAGATGACCTGCTGAGGTCCCTTCCAACCCTGATATTCTGTGATTCTATGATTCTATGAAATGTGACAAGGGAGCCTTGTGGAAGGTGTGCATCATTAAGTGCAGGGGACCAGCAGGAAAGGAAAGTTATATCGCACATCACAATTACTTAATTCTTGTCATATCATCTCATTTTGTCAGCCATCAAGCCAGAGAATATCCAGGCTTACGGTCAAAATTTACTGACAAGCAGGCAATAAATAACATTGCTGGAGCCATCGGTGTCAACATCTTGGCATTGTTCGGGTTCCCTTGCCTGCCTTTCAAGTGACACCCACTCGGGGTCTCACATGCACTCCAGCAAAAGCAAGAACCCCTTTGCTATTGTCTGTAGAAGTTATCCTCTCGCAACGTCTCTTCAGATACCCCTCTTTTGTATACAGCTCAGGATTTAATTGGTGGTTTGACCATGTTACTAATTTTGCATATGGTGTTTTTTCCACTTGCTGCTTTCAATCAATGCCCAGCCAAATGCATTAGTTTGGGATCAGGAGTGCCTCCATTTTGTCTGAGGCAGGGCCATATGGGCAGTTTGCCAGGAGTCTGAAGGAAACTTTTAGGACTGGTGTAAATTAATTTAGCTGGTGTAAATTAACATAACGCCATTGACTTCAATTATACTGATTTACAGCAGCTGCGGCTATGCTCCATGCTGTGTGAAACTGACCAGATTGCTTCATTCTGTCCCCCTCTTTAACAGGGAAGTAGGACTCTTGCAGATCACAGCTCAGAGCACCAGTTCTCCCTTTTCATAGGAGCGCTTGGGTCAAGATCACAGAATCATAGAAGATTAGGGTTGGAAGAGACCTCAGGAGGTCATCTAGTCCAACCCCCTGCTCAAAGCAGGACCAACACCAACTAAATCATCCCAGCCAGGGCTTGTCAAGCTGGGCCTTAAAAACCTCTACGGACCAAGATTCCACCACCTCCCTAGGTAACCCATTCCAGTGCTTCACCACCCTCCTAGTGAAATAGTGTTTTCAAATATCCAAGATAGAACATTGCATGTTGGGAATCATAGAGTCAGTGGGTCATTGATCGAATGGTAGAATCCTGTCCACCAAACTTTGGCCGCCCCTCTGTTTGCAGTTTATCCAAGCTGCAGTGAAGACCGTCTCACCTACTTGCACGTGAGGGAGAGGGCGAACTTGCAGGGTTGGTACAACTCATCAGGTGAACTCTTCCTCCATCGCCAGGGGGAAGACGGAATCAATGGAAGCTCATGCCATTGGGTCAGTGGGCAATGTCATGAATGGTGAAGTACAAAAAAGTTTTGTGGGGAAGAGGATATTTTTCTGAACACAACTGGCCAGTGCTGAGGTCAAGGGAGTTGGGCTGGTGTTAATGAGAGCAAAAGCTCGCCAAACATTTCTGGGGAGAGGATAGTGGTGAGGAACCGTGGGCACAGCCTAGCAAGTGAGTTAGCCAGAGAGAGAGATAGGAACCATGGATAACGCTAAGGATCAAATTCTGACTTGGTGCAATGCCAGTGACTTCAGATGCCATGCACCTGCTCACACCAGGGCTCAAGCTGATGCTGATACTGCTCTGCCACCAAAAAGCCTCTTTCAGACCAAGAGGAGGCAAAGCAGCAGGAGAGGGAGCAGAAGGCCGCATCGTAGGTGTTTCAAAATGCATACAGACAGATACCCGTGAAAAGTGGGGGAGCTGCAAACAAGAAAATCAGGAATGGGAAGGCGCGTCTGATTTTCATAACTCCATCTCGGTGCTCCACAAGAGGAGGTGGGATCAGTGAGTGTGAGTGAGATAGGGCTCACGCGAGGGCGAGTGAGTGCAGGTGGGCATATGCACAAGTGAAATGGTGAGATCTGAGCCGCTCACAGGAAGGTGCATGAGAAGCCCTGGTAGAACACTTAGAAGAGCCCAGTGGGCCTGGCCCTCCTCTCTCACACATCAGGGTTACATCAGTCTGATGTCATGGAGCTGAGTGCAATTGCCACTAGCTCACGCTACTGCAAGTGAGCAGAGACGCAAGCCCACTGAAAGGGGAACTCTTTGGCCCAGTCTGCGAGCTGAGTGAAACCAATCAAAAAAGACTAAAGCCTCTTGTGAGCCACACCCTGCTTTTACTGAGCCTCTGGGATCAGTTGGGGTCGGCCACTGGGTCACCTCTCGATTCTGAAATTGGACCAAAGACCAGCCATTACAAAGTCCAACCAGTGATGACCCATTCCTGCCGATAGTGTGGGCAAGGTGTGTGGGGGTGGAGGCAGAGTGAGGGCAGCTGGCTTCGGCAGTGTGACTGAGCATGCTCAGTGCAAACCAACCAGCAAATCAGGAGGGGGCACGTGACCCAGCATTCCACCCTGCTCCCATCGCCTCTGACTCCCAACACAAAATAAATGACGCTTTGGGCCTATTGCACTTGAAAGCAGAGACCCAGAGATAGCTCACCATCACCACTTGCTCCTCAGCAGATAGAGTAAAACCCTGGATAGACTGGAGAATCAGATTCCCAGCAGGGATCAGGGCTTAGAAAGACACCAGCTCTGCAGACAAGTGAAAGCAGCATTGACTGGTGGGGACCAACGAGCAGGGAAAATTTGGGGAGGCTTGTCTGGCATATATCTCAATAGAGAGTCCACTGTGTTTAATGCCAAGCTCAGCAAAGCGCTAAGAGATTGAGGGCCACGTCATTAGGTGTAAATCAGAACAGATGCACTGCTGTCAAGGGTGCTGCACAGATTTACACCAACTGAGGATGTCACGCAGACGGTCTGTTTGGAGCATATTCTTAACTCACTGTAAGAAAGGAGTGTTACAAAGGGGGAAAGAGACTCTTCCAGCCGCTATGCAGCACTGAAGTTTCACCTGATCTGAGACGCTAATAAGACTTTTGAGTTACACTAAAACAAACTGCAAAATATTTTTCACTTAGGGTTTTAGATAAAAGGCTGGATTGAAATCCCTAGTCTCTTTAAATGATAGTTAAGGGCAAAGCCAATGTAAGCCTGCAGCTATTTAGCTTCCTAGAGGGAATGGGTATTTATGTCACTTTTGAAGTTAAGCAAAGTTGAAAGGGGACTAATGTTCCCCAAGTTGCTTGGAGCATCTGCTTTCTCTCGAACATGGATTAAATGGAGGAAAAGTTCCATACTCCATTTCAGATGAGACATGATTTGATGCCAGATCTCACTCTCCCCCGATTGTATTTATCCTGTTGTTTATAATAAAAATCGAGTGATCCATTTCTTCTGACAGGAGGAAGAGCGGCTTCAGGAAGCCTTGTACCAGTCTGTTTCTATATTAAGGGACTATTACTTGACAGCTTCCTGACCATAAATAGCTATTCAGCTAGGCAGAGTTTTAATTTAGACGTGAGAAATAAGAGAGTCTGGAAAAGTAATTGTATGATGTTACTCAACTTCTGCCCCCCCTCTTTTTTTTTGCTTTTCAAAAATGGGGTGTCTCTGATCACCCCACAGCACTCACTCTGCTCCACCTGAGCTCACCCCCAACCAAGCACATCCCCTGTGTTCACAAAAGCTGCAAAGGGGAAGTTAGGCAGCTCCCAGCTGCTAAGTGTGTTACAAACGTTACAGGGGTGGCCAACCTGAGAAGGAGCCAGAATTTACCAATGTACATTGCCAAAGAGCCACAGTAATATGTCAGCAGCCCCTCATTAGCTCCCCGCCCCCTGCTCCCAGCGCCTCCCGCCCACCGGCAGCCCCGCCAATCAGCACCTCCCTCTCTCTCCCCGCACCTCCCGATCAGCTGTTTTGTGGTGTGCAGGAGGCTCTGGGTTGGGGGGAGAGGAGCGAGGGCACGGCAGGCTCAGGGGAGGGAGCGGGAAGGGATGTAGTGGGGGCAGGGCTAGTGGCAGAGCCAGGGGTTGAGCCGTGAGCACCCCCGGCACACAGGAAAGTTGGCCCCTGTAGCTCCAGCCCCGGAGTCGGTGCTTGTACAAGGAGCCGCATGTTAACCTCTGAAGAGCCGCATGTGGCTCCGGAGCCCCAGGTTGGCCACCCCTGGACCAGAGAGCTCAAACAGGACATGGTGCATTGACTGGCTCTTCCCTCACTCCTTTCCCCGGGGCCTGGCGGAGGCAAGGCAGCTGTAGGGGGCAAAGAGAGGCGACGCACTGGGGTGAATGTCACTATGTAGCTCCCTACCGCCTCCATGAGGTCCCACCAACATCATTTCCATGGGTTCATGGCAATTTGACTTGTCTCGCTGTTGCACGATCAAGGGCAATACAGAACCCTATCAAAAACAATGAAGAGTACTAGTGGCACCTTAGAGACTAACAAATTTATCTGGGCATAAGCTTTCAAGATCACGTGATCTAAGGAGCTGATCCAAAAGCGCAGGCAAGCTAATTGAAAGGGCTCCCACTGAAGTCAAAGGCAGTCTTTCATTGACGTCAATGCGCCTGTAACTGCATGGGTTCTCCATTGCTGGCAGGAATAAAGAGTAGGAACAATTTATTTTCTCCCTAAAGTTATGACTCAGGATGCAGGCCGTAAATAGACCTGTTGTAGACAAGGCTGCCATTTTACACAGCCAATTCCCAGATCATAATCCCAGCTCTGAGTTCTCCATGTAGGAGTCTGTAAGCCATGCCCATACTTCAGATAAAAGCTTGAAAACATGAACTCTAAACAGTCTAACACCAGAAGGCAAACAAAAAGAACCACACATTTATTAGGGTTAAAAAAAAATCTCATGAATTTAAGCTGAGCTCATGATTTTTAGGCGCTTTACTTGTGATTTTTGAATGCGTGGAGTTGGCAATACTGGAAACGACAACAAAATAACCCAAAAGAAAAAGGACATTTCAAAGGTTTCTTTTATTTTATTATCGGAATCTTTTTTGACCATTTTTGTCACATGGTTTGCCTAAAAAGAAAAAGAAATTCTTTCTTTGGATATAGAACTGGAAGAGCAGCGTGTTTATGTCATGAATGACTCATGGGATCAGTGTTGAGAGACTAAATGCTTCAGAAGCGAATGCTCTATAGAGATGATTGTTTTTAATATAAAACAGCATACGTTTAAAACAACAGGGTCTTTTTTTCCTTTCCTGCTGTGGCCAGTAAACATAAGGAAGGCAACACAGTTTACGTGTTAATAGAATTAAGTTACTTGGTGCTATATTATCACAGTCTTTTGGAAAGTGGAAGAAATTGCACACAGAAGAGTCAGAAAAGGGAGAAATAATCGTGAATAAACATAGATTCTGGGATGTATTTATTTGTTTCATCTCAGGAAGATAAAGGATTCCTCATGAAAAGAGAGACATCCCCTTTTCTTTTGCTTTGGGGAGGCGTCTCCAGTTCAGTTCTGCAGAGTGAAAGCTTTTAGAGGCGTGAGTACCACAGAACAAGTCAGTCAGGAAGAATGAACTTGGCCAAGTATAGCCAACATTTTCTAAGCTTTCACTTCCAGCCTCTGAGAGAAATCTGTCTTTGAACTCAGAATCATATATGGACTACTTGAAACCTTTCAGTCCCAAAGCTCTAAGGCAGCCATTTCTTTTGCCTCTTATCCGTTAGTTGGGAAGGTAGAAAGGTTGGTCCAGAGTGTTTTATTGGAAGCCTTCTTTCTAGGCCAATGCCA
Organism: Lepidochelys kempii; assembly: GCF_965140285.1. Lineage (NCBI taxonomy): Eukaryota > Metazoa > Chordata > Testudines > Cheloniidae > Lepidochelys > Lepidochelys kempii. The sequence goes on along the minus strand of NC_136392.1, from coordinate 8,102,020 downwards.
GTGCGCACCAAGAGTCCTGACGGAGGGGAATGCTTAGTCCTGACTGTTGAGTCATGGTAGCAGAAGTGAAGGCGTAATCCTCAGGTTCAAATTTGAACTCAGAATGGCCGCTGGCCAGTGTGTCATCCGACTGGCTTTGAGCCTATGAAGATTACGATAAGGAGAATTATTATAAAGCCACAGATGTATTTTAATATATATTTAAAGCAGAAGTTTCAAAATGAGAACACTGAGTTAGAGTTACTTTTATTTATTTGTATTTGTCTTTCATCAGTGATGCAATAATCGAGCTCTAAAATCGTCTAGCTAATCACTTAGGATGGGATTTCTGAAGAAACCTAACGGAATTGGGTGTCTGACTTCCATTGAAATGTAATGGGAATTCGATGCCTATCTTCCTTAGGCTCTATTGAAAACCCCAGCAATTTAGCTGATAGTGTTCCAATTCTGAATGAAGGGAATGTAAGATAAACCCATTACTCGCATCATGTCATTAGCAAAAGAATAGTCAGATTTGTCATAATTTAGTAGTATGAATATGAGAGATTATGAATATGATAGATTAGACCCTAGCAGAATTGTATGCTCAAGAGAACCCCAGAACTAGACAAGAGGATTGCTTCATTCTAAGACTAAAGTGCCTTAGCAGAGCTCTCTGGAAGAAGCCTGTGCTATACCTGGCTCTACTGATTGATTGATTGATAGATAGATTGAATGTGTCCAGTTTGGAGATCTCTGGGCACACGTATGTTCTTTATAACCATAACACCAATCACATTTATCAATGTCAACCAAGAACCTCTACTATAACTAGAGAGGGCACCAAGTCTCACAGATGGGATCTCAGTCGGAACTTCCCTTAAATTCAGACATATTCAGATTCAGAGGCTTGGTTAGGCCCAATATAAAGACGATGCATAGTCAGAACATTTTGATTTAGAGCCATCTCTTCCATCAGATAAACAAAGCACCAATCCGTGCACCCAATGCAACCCATCCAGACAAACTCGTGAGACAGGAAATGGGTCTGACACCCAATGATCTCTAGAGAACACTCTTTGCGCTGCACTTTCATGAGTGTTAGATACACCTCTAATTGCCAGCAGAACAATAAAGAGAATGCCATACAGGTAAGTATATACCTGTCTGATTAGAAAGCTGTCAAGAACTCTGCAAGTTCCTAATCTCACTTACACTGGTTTTCAATTGACTCCATTGTGTTATTCCTGATTTACAACAGAGCAAGATCAGAATCAAGCCCAGCTACATGGACATAACGCCCATTGCCATCAGTGCAAGTTGAAGCTGTGTACTCTGTAGAAGGGTAGAACTGGACTCTATGCAAATTATAAAACTTGTGGCCACCCTTTATATCTGTGCCTAATACTTTTCAGAGCAAAAGGTGCATTTAGGGATAGAAGACAGGTTGAGGTGTGGATGGGAGAGTCTAATTATGAAACTGGCTTGTTGTAGCAACAGACAGTTAAACTACTTAGTCCGGTACCGGCTAGTCAAAAAAATCAATGCGAACAAATACAAATAGCTCTCTGATCTCAAGCTTTACCTGGGAGACTGACACTATGGTTTGTCCTGGGTACTGTGATGTCACATTGGGTTCGGTTTTTAAAGTGACGGTGCTGTCCGAGTTTGTAATGGAAGAAGGGGAGTTAGTGGCTGAAGTTGTAGACCCTGAAAAATAACGGTTACCAGTTGATAAAGTAGCAGACACATAAGTCAGTTCTCAGAGAAACAGTCATTTATATTTTAATAGCTCCCTGAACTTTTTTAGGGGAGAATCTCCTATCTCATGGCATTGTTGAAACATGAGAGTACTTTTTGTGTGGTAGTTTGTTTGTTTGTTTGTTTCTCAGATAAAACATGGAAAAAACAGAACTGATTGGTAAGTGACATGCTAGAGGTACTTGGGAGGGAGGGAGACACGTGATAGACATGAACGTTATTCTTCCTGGGTGGCCCTTCCTGTCAGAGCCCTGAGACGAGTCCACTCATTTGCTCCCCACCTTAACACCCATCACACTAAAGGCCCCACAGCCTGGCTCTCATCATGCATTTGACTGAAGAGGGCTGGAATGGTTTCAGAGTCCATCAGCCCCACTCTTAAACCAGCAAGAGGGTTGCTGCTGAGTGCAACACAAGGCATTCCCCTCACTGGCTCAGCAGACCATCTGAGGCACTCCCGGCCCCCACCTTTCCCCTTTACACCAGTTACATCCTTGCTGCTGAAGCTGCAGTTCAGGAACCCTTTGCGCAGCATGGAGGCGTATAGCAGCAAAGTGAAATTGACAAGATCTCTCTCAAGTGCTTCTGAGGGGAATTTTTTAAATCCTCTCTTAACCTTTCCTACCTCCCTCTGCCCCAGCAACTCTTGAAAATACCCGGCTGCCCTACTGCTCCCACCCCTATATACTCCATCCATCCAACAGCCAGGGATACAGTGTCTGCATGTGTCTTCTAAAATGCCCAGCAGTGAGATAGCTAACAGCACTGCCGTTTACATCGCCAACATGAGTGGACACCCCAATGAGAAGAATGGGACTCTCGTCTGAGGCTCAGGGAAACAACACTGCATCAGCTTGCATCTGCAGGGTTTTCTTTCCAGTCATAAAGACTAAAAGACACTCTGTTTTCTTGTAGGAAAGATTAGATTCTGCAGGCGTATTCTGTAGCAGGAATTAACTTTTTAGCCAATTTCATAGCTGTAGAATCACTGACAACACTAGGCCCTACTTAGAGTCTAAGCCATAGGGAGGAATAATAAAAGAACCATACCTGTTGAGGTTTTGCCTTTGGTAATGTTTTTAGGCTTCCTTTTCCTTGTCTGGATGCTTTCCTTTTTCATTGCCAGAGGTCGTGGCACCTTGACACCCACAAAGTTTGGAATCATTAATAGTGTATTGTACTGAGCTCTGCCATGTGTGTTACTTTTATATTTACATACTGTAGCTCATGCAAAGACCTTGTCCTTCACTAAGTGCTATTTTTCTCCACAACAGGCCTTGGCTGGAAGATGTATAAGGCTGAACAGTTGAGGCTTTCACACAAATTTTGTTCTTTTCCATTATTTCCTATTTTCCTTTTCCTGATTTATTAGTGACCTTTGCAACTGTGTCTTATTAAATTACACCCGTGTGTGGGGCACTGGATGTCTCCCAGGGAATGGTCATGGGATAGAGAGATGTTAACCTCTAGGGCACTGGCTCAAATTGGCCCAGGCTGAAGCACAAAGTCTGCTTTGTGGCCTATGGACAATTCACTAGAGGTTCCTGCCCTGAGTGGATAAACATCATCAAACCATCTCCACAACTTGGCGCTAACTGCCCTTCTTACTAGAAACCAAGAATCGAATGGGCGTGGAGACTAAACCATCCTGTCTCCTCTAGACATGCCCCTGCCAGGTCTGGGCAGGTGCATAGTCCTGGTCTGGGAAACTTTGCCCTGCTGCTACCTTGGAGGTACCTGTTCTATGGAAACAGGGAACTCCAGGCTAGCAATCACATCTTTCTTATCTACTACATTCATATTAAAATGTTAGCAGAAACAGAATCACACTTGTGCCCCTGAGATAATGGAAAGGAAAGACATATTGCCGCCTTTAAAATGAATAGATTTTAAGGCCAGAAGGGTCTGTTATAACCATCTACTCTGACCTCCTGCATCACACAGGCTAGAGAACCTCACCCAGTAGTTTCTGCATCAGGCCCATAACTTCTGTTTGATTTACAGCAGATCTTTTAGAAAGACAGCAAACCTTGAATTAAAGACTTCAAGTGATGGAGAATCCACCACGTCCACAGGTAAATTGTTCCAATAGTTAATTATCATCACCGTTAAACGTGCACATTATTTCCAGTCTGAATTTATCTAGCTTCTGCTCCTAACCACTGAATTTCATTATGCCTTTTCCTGCTAGGTTAAAGAGCCATCTACTATCAGAAATGTCTTCCCCATGTATGTTCTTGTAGAGCATGATAAAAATCACCTTTTAACTTTCTCTTTGATAAATGAAACAGACTGAGTTTCTTAAGTCCCTCACTATAAGACGTGTTTTCCAGACTTAGACCATTCCTTTAGCTCTTTTCTGAATTCTTTCCAATTCTTGGACTGGATAAAGCTGCCCCTTCCAATAGGAAGTGAAGGCAGGATATTTTAAACCTGGTGGGAAATGATTAAAGACAATATGGTTTCCTCTGGAGGATAAATTAGCGCCTTACCCCATGGAGTTTCATGTATAATCCACAGGCATTGCAGACTGGCTCTCCTTCTGCATTCCGTCTCCAGAGGGTAGTATTAGTTGTGTGACAGTTAGTGCAACAAAGGCCAGCGCGTCTCGATGAAGACTAAAAAAAACCCCACACACATGAAAAAAAGAAAAGTAAGAGTTTGCATGCAGGGGGAAAAGGAAAAATCTCAAATTACACTGATTTCCTGGACGATGAAAAATGCTGACTAAATGCACAAGATAACAAAATTCACATCAAAGAAATAGCCGTCCAGTGAGCTCATTTGATTTGCAAACGTTCTTTTATGGAGCTTGATAAACCTTGCAAACATCCTTTTAATCCCTTCCACTAATGTTAAATAAATATGTTCCGAGAAATAATATTTCATAACATGGTGCGATAATTTCCAAGTGATCCACTCGGAGGGAGACGAGTCTTATAAGAATTATTATCCATGTTTTGAAAGTAGAAATTTTGCGAACTCCATAGAAAAATGCTGTTGATTTAAATTAACTGTTAAAGTTAATGGGGGCCAGACTGATCTCTGGTGTAAATCATCAGTGGTGTTTGGGCTTGGAACGGGTTCATAAAAAAAGAATGATCCTTTGCACTTCCTGCATCTCCCGCCTCTCATCTAAAGAGCCCAAAGCACTTTCCAAACACTAATTAATTCCAATTTTTGTGGGTGGCTTGACTGCAGGACAAGTCCCAAAGCTAATGTTTCTTTAGCTGGAAGCAGAAACACTTTGTAGAAGCAGCAGGCCTGTCTCTGTCAATCGTGTTCTCAGCTAGTGGGAAATTCAGAGCTCTCAACACAGGGTTTTAGCTTGTCAACTTATGGGCGTTTCATTTTAATGTCTCTTAGCGCTAGGCATTCCAACTATTTGAACAGGACTCTTCAGTAAGTGTAAAGATACTGGTGCCATATTTAATATCATGGACTATCACCACATTCAGGTGTTTGAGTGATGTTCTTCAGCCTGGGGACAAAAATGTCAATTCATCACGGAGATAGATGTTGGGTGATGCAAGTAACAAAGAATTCCACATCTGTTTTGTTTTCCCATTATTGCGTCACATCATTACTAAGCATTGTGATAAATTGGGTAAGGGGAGAAGGAACAAAAATGAAACGTTTTACAAAGTTAGTTGTTAAGTGCAGATCAGATTTGAGTTTCAGAAGACAGGGAGGGCAAAGTGACAGAAAGCTCTTTGAGTCACTGGTTGCTAAGTGAAGCAGCTTCAGCAACTTGTTGCAGATCATTATATTCCTTTATACATTATTTATTTTTCAAAAAACAACCTGCCAAAACATAACCCTGAGATGCAAGCGGATTAACTTTTGCACAGAAAAGAATCTGATGATGTTCAAAATCTTTCCCTAGCAATTTCTGTCCTGAGCAGGAGGGATGGGGTCATGGATATACCTGGTATAGCTAACCTGGTATAGCTAACCCGGGCAAAATCCTACCCTCAGATATGCCTCCTTAACTGCTATCGGGCCCCATTTGCTTAGCTCACATCTTGTGTTGAGCTGAGCATCCTCAGGTAACTCAGCTAGAGAAGAAGGAGATCAGCACCTTGCAGAATTGGCACAACCTAGCCTGAAAACAGTCCCATAGTCTCTCCTATCATCAATAGTCCCATGGAAGCAGCACATACTGCAAGCCAATGGGCCTACTCACAGTCGTAAGGACCACATCTGGTATTAAGAGGAGGTGCTTGGTTTTGGCCTAGCTGTCCCCGCTGAAGACTGGGGGACTTCTACCACTGACTGGATGTAGAGTAAGGCCAGTGCTGAGACCTTTGGAAAGTACCACCCTTAAGTGTTATAGCAGGATAACCTATCCAGTACTACCTGAGAGGCTGGACCCACCGCCCCGGATGATCAAGCAGGTCTCATGACATGAGGTCAGACTTGCTGAAATTGTGCTCCTGACCACTGAATTCCAATACTAGGCCTGGCACCAAAGTGGTCTTCCTATCTAGATACTTCTACAGCCTTCATCACCCTCGTATTTGAGGGCCTCAAATCCCTAATGGATTTTATTCTCTCCCCAACACTGCGAGACAGGAAAGTGCTATTTCCACTAAACAAATGGGGAACTGGGACACATGGTAGATTAAATGACTTCTCCAAGGTCAGACATAAAGGGTTTGTCTACACAGCACTCTAGTCCACACCATACGGGGGTAAATTTTAGGCTGTGCTAGGGTGTCGTGCACTAAATGGCCCGTGTAGACCGTGCTGGTGTGCACTAAAATTTCCCTGGTGCATGTTAATGTGGTCCCATTTCAAACTGTACTACATTACTGTGCATCAGCAGGGTCCACCCGAGTCATTTAGTGTGTGACAGCCTAGCACAGACTAAAAGTTACACCCTCTTGTGTGGACTAAAGCACCATGTAGACAAGTCAGGGGCTGAGCTGGGAATAGAAACCACATCTCCTCAGTTCCAGTTCAGTGCCTAACTCAGTAGAAAATCCTTCCTACTCTGTAATCTTTGCATCATCAGTCACCTAGCAGTTTTGTGACAGAAGAGTGAGTAATATGCAACTGACGGCATTTCAGAACCAACTATAAGATAGTTTTAATACACTGTTGTTTCAAATACTTTTACAGACCATGGAACCATCTCCTTCTCCTAGGGAAGTCACTGGGAGCGTGATCAGGCCCAGGGTTACCAAAACACTGGGTCTAAAAAACTTTAAACATTCTCTGAAGTTGCCCATTGTGATTTAACTTTCCACTGCAGCAAGAAAGACACAGTCAAGGCTACTTTTGCTTACTGAAGGACAAAAGGTACAAAATATTATTACTAATTTCCCAGCAGTTTACTTAAAAGAAAGAGCGTTCTTGCCCTTCCCCACCCCCAATGCAAAGTCCGCCATTGTAGCATTCTGACCTTGTCTAGGAAGTTGTTGACTTCAACATTGTACTCCAGTGTTTATTTATATAAATGTAGCATACACTTAAACAAAAAGCCCTTCATGGGCTGCACTTGACAGCCAACTGCTGCTGATAAAGCTCTTGGAATCATTCGTCTGAGCATATTTAATAAAATGTACGCTAAAGTTAGCTACATGAAGGTCTAACAGAGCTACTGACCCAAGAAACTCAGAATTAACAGAGGATGGTCTCTCTGTGGAGCTGGCTGACTGTTTGAAGAAAATCACAAAGCCATCAGAAACTCAGAACATGGAAATGAAAGCAGAGGCGTTTCATAGAAAATACCTTTGAACCCCCAGAACATCTCATCAAAACTTGTTGCCACTTTAGATGGGCATGACTGTTGGGGAACTGGGTCATTAGACAGATTGCTACAGGTGGGCAAATGGTAGGTCTTCTTGGTCAAATGAACCTTTGTGAAACCTCTGAAATCTGGATCACTGAGATGTCTCATGAAACCATACAAACCCAGATGCAAGGCAGAGTGTTGCAAAACACACAAGTCTGAAATCTGCTGATGAAAAACGCTATATAGGAGCTGGGGATTATTAATTTGAGTTCCTTTGCCATTCTAGCTTCGAATGAGCCTAAAACTCAAGGGGTGGTAAATCACATGAACTGAAACCAATGAAATAGTAAATCAAAACACACCATACATTTTGCACAGATCTAGATACCCATCAGTTAACATGGTATTTAAGCTCAAACCCCAAGTCAAGGTCCTCAAAGGATGTTATAAGTGGCATTACCTACGCACGAAGAGTTAAATAATGGCTATAGTTACTCTTTTCTGAAACCTCTCTATCGAATGAACATGCTTTCTCAGCTCAGAATGTGATTGGTGTTATAGATTTTCATGAGAACATTGTTCTTATTATAAGAACAATTTAATCATTTTAATTCCTTTTTTGTTCTTTGTTGGGGTTTTTTGCTAACAGTGCAATAACTTGCACGGAACATATCCATGTGGATATTCATGCTCTACTAAAATTATTTCATGAGGTGCTGCAGTAACCATGTGGTATATTTCTGTGCCACCGTGCAGTGGAAAGTTCTATGTTTGCCTTAAAAAAAAAATTACAACCTCAGTAACTTGGAAAATAGTTGAGTCCTCAGAAAGGGCCCAATCTTACAATTAGTGGATGTTTTCACTGAATAAGAACCAAGTTAAGAATAGAGCCATCAGAGAATTGATTTTTTTGGTTTGGCAGCCAAACCAAAAGAATCTGAAAAATATTTTGTTTCATTTGACCAAAACCAATCCCCCCCCCCCATTTTGTTTTGTTTCATTTTGGGTGTTTTTACCCTTTTAAAAAAATCTAGCTACATTTCTAAACAAAACATCCTATTTTATTTTGAAAATGTCAAAACAAGACAGTTTGACTTTTCAGGGGAAAAATTCTCTGTTTCTTTTTTTGGGTGAAACTGTTCACCAAATTTGACTTGGATTTGCAAATAGTTTTGGTTAACCCAAAACTGCATTATTAGAGGCCTGCATCCAGCCTTTCTGCTGTGGGGACTGACAGATATCAGGCGTGTCCTGAGCGTGCTGCAGGATTGTGCCCTGCTGGAGAGACAGAGATTCCTCCACCTAGGCTGAGAATCCTGCTTCAGGGATTCCAGGGCTTCGGCTTGAGCCAGGGCTCCGAGCTGCTTGTTAGCTGTGGGACAGCATCACAACTTCTGCATTAGCTTAATATTAAAATCAATGGGACTACTCACGTATGCACAATTACATGTGCTTTCAGGATCAGGGCCTAATTTATTGTTTTGTAAAGTGCTTCAAGATATCTTGACTATGAAAGATGCTCTATAAAACAAAATTCCGTCCCAGCCCATCACTAAGTAATATAGCTTTCTATGGAAATCAGTAGGGTTGCATTCTGTTCATGTCAAAGATAAAAAAGGATAAGTCGCAAAACTGCTGCTTACAGAACATTGCCGTATCGTATAAAAGGGGCTAGCAACTGTATTATTCTTACTTACCGTAACTTCATATACATGACTACACTGCTGTATACAGCACTGCTAAGTATCGTTCCTGCTGTACTACTGTGCAGTCACATTGAAATCTCTAGTGCAAAATATGCCTTTTATTTTAATGCAATTTTGCATAGTAAAAGCAGCATACCCAGCAGGCAAAATAATACATAGTGAAATATCTGTCTAGGCTGGTTACAGAATGAAGCTCATAAGATAAAGAGAACAGAGCATTATTTTACTACAAAGTATATATTTCTATGCACTGTAAGGGAGTGTAATTCAACGGTTCCTCATCTTAACGAGACTTTAGTGTTTCATTGAATTCACTGGTTCAAGTACAGCACTCTTTTACTACCAACCAACTAGTGAAGACTGTACGCAGGGATATTGCTCAGAAAATTTCTGTGCAGAAAACTTTTTTTTTTTTTTTAAAGTCTAGGACTTAGCAAAATCAAAGCAAATGTGAAACCCTGAAGCTCGACTTTTTTTTTTTTTAAAGCTTTGGGGGTTTAAACAATGGTTTTATGGAGGGCAGGGGGAAATCAGACCTAGGATGGCAACATGCATCTTGAAAATTAATCCTTGTGGAATTTGTTCAGCTCAGATATTTCAAAGTTAATTAAACAACAACAACCACAAGGACCAAGCCTGTTGTGAGACTTTAAATAGGAACAAAGGGAAAACAATAGGGATAAACTGGACAAGAAGACATGGGTCCTTTTCCTGGAGTGTACTGAGAGCTCACTCCAGCTCCCTTTACTCAACTATTGGTAACTAATGTAAACTAATGTAGACTCAGTGTTGTTAACAATTGCTTAGGACACATTTCCACAGAGCTTATATCAGTGGAAGGTCTGTTACATAGGGATGGCAATACTGGGCCCCTTAGGCCTGGTTTATTCTTGGAGGTTAGATCAACCTAGCTATGTCGCTCAAGGCTGTGAAAAATTTTATGTCCTGCTGAGTAATGTAGTTAGGTTGACATAATCCCCTGTGTAGACACGGCTAGTTTGATGGAATAATTCTTCAGTCAACCTAGCTACCTCCTTCTGAGGGGTGGATTAACTACATGGATGGGGAAAAAACCTTCCATCCTCGAAGGAAGTGTCCACGCTACAGTGGCACGGCTGCAGCGTCGTAACTGTGCCGTTGAAGCGGCTATAGTGTAGACATGCCCTTAGAACCAGAGCACAGCCATCCTCAGTTTCACCTCTTTTTGGCCTCCCACTTCTGCCTTATTCCTTGGGGTTGAAACCGGTTTCCCAGGTGGTCCTGATCCTGACTCCAGTGAAGACAATGAGAGTTTTGCTACTGATTGAATGGGAGCAGAACCGAATTCTTTTTTCAAGTGATCTTGCTTATGGAGACGAGAGACTGGCATGCTGCATGTTGCATGCTGGCGGAGCCATTTCCCCATTTGGAGACTGGATTTCGTAACTGCAGCAGGAAGTGGTCGTCCAGCTATCGGCCTGCTGAAGGGCCAGTCACTTTGTTTTTAAATCACCAGAACAACCAGTTTTTTGTATGATGACAGGATTCAAATACCAGTAAAAAAATGCCAGTGTGAATCTGACATTAAGGGCTAGATTTTCCAGTGCTCAGTGCCAATCAGCTCCCATTGTGACGCTAATGGCTTGATTTTCAAAAAAGCGCTGCGTGCCTGAATTACCCTGAAAGGCACTTCCAGTGCCTAAATGGGAGCTAAGTCCCTCTGAAAATCTGCCCCCTTAGGGCCAAAGCACTGTGCAGGGGACTCCCACTGAAGTCAATGCGAATTGTACATAAGAACATAAGAATGGCCATACTGGGTCAGACCAAAGATCCATCCAGCCCAGTATCCTGTCTGCCAACAGTGGCCAATGCCAGGTGCCCCAGAGGGAGTGAACCTAACAGGTAATGATCAAGTGATCTCTCTCCTGCCATCCATCTCCACCCTCTGACAAACAGAGGCTAGGGACACCATTCCTTACCCATCCTGGTTAATACCCATTAATGACTTAACATCCATGGATTTATCCAGTTCTCTTTTAAACCCTGTAATAGTCCTAGCCTCACAACCTCCTCAAGCAAGGAGTTCCACAGGTTGACTGTGCGCTGAGTGAAGAAGAACATCCTTTTATTTGTTTTAAACCTGCTACCCATTAATTTGATTCGGTGGCCGCTAGTTCTTATATTATGGGAATAAGTAAATAATGTGAGTTGTGAGTTTCCATAGACCAGGCCCTGATCTTGCAATCAGATACTTTGGTTCACAGGCCTCCAGGTGGGTACAAGTGTCTGCCTACATGGAGTTGATTACAGGGGCTGGTCCCAATGTTTTCGCTTTCCAGCTCACAGCATTGAATCGTGTGTGAATAATTGCTTAAAAATTATGAAAAATAGTTCCTGGGCATGTATAGCCCTCTGGGGAATGGGTGTTACACGCTCAGTGGCTCGTTAAAATGTAAATATATCAAACCTGACCATTTATTTTCCTGACAAATCCAAATGATATTAGTCTGTAGTAGCCTCCTTGCTCAGCCAAGATTCCTGTTGACTTCAGCTGGAGAAAAATGCACTAGGAATCGCTGCAGCAAAAAGAGCAGCTGTCATGAGCAGCTTGTGTTTTCAAGTGTCCTAAACTGCAGAGATGCACGAGGTTCGCTTCACTAGGAGCTTGACCCCGCAGTGCTTAAATCAATAAGAACTTTGCCATTGACTTCAATGGATGACAAATCAGACCTTATAGGTGTAAAACCCTGTCCCTACCAGGGCCTGCCATGGCCAGAGAAAATCCTTCACATGGTCGTGAATGTTGACGTGAATAGGATACTGCCTGGACTCTAAAAATGAGAGGCTATGCATGCATGTGTCTGATAAAGGGAGTCTTTGGGATGTAGGAGTGAGGGAGAGGAGCTGTGTGAGAGCTTGCCAGACAGGCTAAGGGCTTGTCTACACTTGTCTACCGGGGGATCAACGAGCGGCGATTGATGCATCAGTGGTCGATTTAGCAGATCTAATGAAGACCCGCTTAATCGACCACAGATTGCTCTCCTGTCGTCTCCTGAACTCCACCGGATCGAGAAGGGTAGGGGGAGTCGATGGGAGAGCGTCTCCTGTCGACATTGCGTAGCTTAGATCGAATTTCCCCTGTAGTGTAGACAAGGCCTAAGACACACACCTGGCCTGCGTGCAGTACCGTTTGCACATGGCCGTAGACCTCTACAGCTTGAGATTTGGGGCTGGTCAGAAGAAAGATTGCTTGTACACATCAGAGTTTATCTAAACATTAGATTAGTTCCATTTGTCAGTCCTAGCTGTTACATCTCTAAAAACTGGCAATTTAAAGTATTTAGTCAGTAATGATTCCCCAGTGCTAGGCAGATGGCCTGTACCAGGAAAGCCCCTACAATGAATAAGTCCTAATACTTCAACAAAATACCTTAGTAGCATATCCCAATGTGGCAAGGCCTGGAGCTTTGAATATATACATATGTAAATACATTACATCCCCCAGCTTGGAAATACCATCAGTAATAACAACCTAACAACAGTTCCTCCTGGTCTGGGGTGGAGGATTATGGTAGGTAAGTGATGCTGGACATATCAAATGGCTGTTACACATCTGTGTTTTGAGCTCAGAACATGCAATAAGTGGGACTGAGCTCTGAAACCATCCCTAACTTGATCATTTTTCCTCTTATGGGGAGAGCTGGTTGAAAAATTGAATTTCCATCCCATGGGAAATTCTGGGATTTTTAATTTGGTTTTGTCTCAAATCAGGACAAAAAGTCTAAATCTCTGAATGTTCATATCACAAAATATTCTGAGATATTTCATTTCAACCTTATTGAACCCTTTAGTTTTGATAAGATCGAAATTTTTTTTGACTTTATCATTTCAACTATATGCTAGTATATTATTGTCAAAATGAAGCATTTTGATGATTTCCTACTGGATTTTTTGGTGAAATTGATACATTCTAGTGAAATAGTTTAGATTTTGTTGAATCATCATTTTCCAATGGAAAACCATAGCATCAGAAAATTTTTGACCAGCTCTACCGATGAGGCTGTTGCATAAAGGATGGGTGATCAGTGATCAGGCCTAACCCCCTGCAGCATAGGAAATAGCCCTGGCATCCTTAGGCAGCCTGGACATAGTACACAAGTGGGAAGGTGTGAGAGTTAGCCTTCCCTAACTCTATGAACCCTTAATAATGGTGCAACCTATTTGTCTCCATTTCATCTGCTATATGTATTGAAAGGACTCTGAGAAACATCTGCTGTGAAGTCAGTTACACAGTTCTCTCAACAAAAAAGGTCTTCAAAATCAGTGGAGTTGCTCTGGATTTACATCAGTATACCTGAGATCAGAATCTGCCCCAGTATACAGACACTATTCACATTACAGCTGGTTGGAAGTTTTCTGACAGAATGTTTTTCCATCAGAAAATGCTGATTCACTGGAAGCAAAACGTTCCGGGGAAACGTGTGGATTTTAATGAAACTATGTTTTAAAATAATGGGATGGAGCATTCTGATGATGGCAAAATGTTCCATTTTGAGAATGCAACATTTTAATTTCCTGGTTTGAAACAACATTTTGTTTTGATATTACATTATGTGTAATGTAAAAAAGCAAAATCAGAAGGAAATATTTCATTTTTATCAAAACGAAACATTTTCATTCACCTGAAATTAATGTTTTTAAATGTTCATTTAATGGGAAATTTCACATTTTGGGGGGTTTGTTCCATTTTGGAATGGGAAGAACTGAAATCACGGAATTTTCTGTGAAACCGAAAATCCAGTTCCTGCCCCGCTCTAATTCAGACACAAGCATCTTTACTATTTCCAGTAACTGACTTTGAAGATATCAATAAATACCAGAAAGCAAAACACAGCAAGGCGGACAGAAGAATTACATTTTAAAACAGTTGTTTTTCTTAAGAAATTGGTTATAATAAGAAGTTGGAATCCATTAAAAATCTTATTAAAAATTGGCACTAGACTTCTAAATCAGTTTAACTGATACATGTTAGTTTTAATTTTAAAATAAATCTCATCTGCCTAGATAACTTGTAAACAAAGCTTCAAAGGCAATATGACAGAAAACAGACAATTTACACTGAGGCTCACTAAGCACAAATGTTGCACAGAGATTGTAATTGTTCATAGAAGTATTCTGTTAAAAGCCAAAGTCCCTGCATAGTGACCTCAGTAAGACTTATCATCATGCAAAGGAAAATGGGCTCCTTAGGGATCCCTGAGCTATATGGATCTGATCCTGTAAATTCTTGGTCAAAGCTGTCCATTGACATCCAATGAGAGTTTTACCTGAGTAATGAGTGTAGTATCCTATTCATATTGTTACATTATATCTATAACAGTATCTTTAATACCAAACTACTAGGGTCTTCACCAAATTATTTATCGATAAACCCTAATTCTGCACACACTTGCACACAGGCTTTACTTTACACACATGCACAGATTACGTACACAGTTAAAGTGCAAATATCTTTGCAGCTTTTTGGAGACATACGTGTAAAAATTAGGGATTTTACATTAGCATTCATACCCTAAGCTCTTGCAAAAAAATCTATTTCCAACTGAAACTTTATATTTATTGGTGTGATATTCCCTAATTTTGGTGGGAGGACTTGACTGATTAAGAGTTTGAGGGATCGAGCCCTGAGCTCTGTTTCCAATCACTGCAGTGTGAAAAGGTGAAACTTTTTACAACTAAATTCAAATATCAAAGGTGAATTTACATGAAAAAGACACACCTTCTCCCCCTTGCAAGGAGATCCAACTGTGATGGAATCCAATGTATAATACCTGTAAGATTAATATTTTAATCTGAAAAGATACAGCAACTAATGAACACAATAACCATAACCTATCCTTCAGCCAATGCCGACAGCCAGAAATGCACCAGTGACTGTATGAGATTCCAGCCTACAGTATTTATTTAACCGGGGACAATTATGCTCCCATTTAAATCAGTGGCAAAGCTCCCATTGACTTCAAAGAAGTAAGGCTAGATCAGTGTTAACTTGTTGTTCCATATTCAGCCCAGCCTAAAAAGTAAATTAGAAAGAGGTGATAACATGCATTCTAGTAGATAGATAATCAGCTTGTCTGTCTAGATGCATGCACTACTATATATTAACCTGATACTATGCCTATTCTATGTGTTTGTGATCATCGAAATGGTTGGAAATGGTGAGGCACATTTAATCTGAAAATACTGCTTAGTAGCATGTCATTTAATTTAATTGAATGTCCTGAGGGCATTTACACTATGGAGAGTAATTGTTAAGATATACTCGTTATTTCAATCTATTAAAGGCCTGATGGTCTTTAATGGAAGTTGGGTCTGGTCCTAAATTGAGATCCTAGGCATTTGATCCTTGAGCACAGGCTATTCATTCCCCTGAATCAGAATTGCAAGATCAGCCCCTCCACTGAACACACAAATAGCTAGTGTCCAACAGGCAATGCCTTTGTTTTGGTCAAGGTTTTCACAAGGACAGGCACATGCCGCACCACTAGTAACTCCCCAGTTGCATTTTTCAGCTGGCTAATTTAAACATCCCTCAGCCACAAGCCGTCAAAGTGGTTCCTGACTTTGTACGGGGCCCACGCATCCGGTAAACACTCTACTGCCCATGTTTTTATGGTGCTCGCTTGAAAAAAGGCTCCTCTCAGTTCACACCGCGGTAGCCATGATTTCTGACCAGCCTCTTCGCAGAGCCACGCTCAAACAACACACCCACTGACTTCAGCACTGTGGAAGCATCACAGGAAGGTGGGAGCTGGTGACCTGCGTGAAGGGCAGAACTCAAACCTCTTTCTTGGGGAGCCTACATGGGAAAACTTTTCTGCAAACCCAGAAATGCACACAAGGAGCTTTGGACCGGTGATATGCACACTTAGAGCTCTATGCACAGAACCAGGCCTTTCCTGTTTGAGAGCAATATTAAAAATATCCTCAGCGTTCATACATGTTTGTAATTGATCAGCTTGTATCCACCAATGTGTCCGGAGCTGTGAATTCCTGCATTCAATAACAAGCAAGTTAAGTAACTAGGAGGGTCCTAATAGATCTCTGCCTGTCATTGGAAGGGGTCCTTATACACTGGAGGGAGAAAACCACAGCTACTCATCTTAGCATTTAAATGTAAATACAGTCCCATGACACTGAGCCTTTATTCCCATTAATATCTATTTTTTTATTCTCTAGCTAACCTGGCTGTATTTTCCTTTGGTAGATTCTTAGTTGTCTACTCCTTACCTCTAAGAGAGCAATGCATACATGTGCCCGCATGTATTTATCTCAATAAAATACACTCAAAGTGATCAAAAACCCAACAGAGGGTCAATCAGACACTCTATAGATCATTTTAATCTATCTTTGGTAGCCTTCCAAAATATGGTGTGTGTTTTTTTGCTAGGCATTATAGCAGAAAATTTCAGGGGCCTCAAGAGGCAAAACTTTGGAAAGATAATTTTATTATTGACATGAAAAGCAAATTCACTTCTTCTGCACTATAAACACACAATATTCTCTCCCACACAATATTGTTTTAACTGGCCACTGTACACTAGAATCCCAACTAAGCTCAGGGCTTTTTCTTTTCTTTTTAAAGAACAATGTCAAAATATGTCAAACGAACATTGAATAACTTCCCCTGAATTTAAACACAGACTTTTTGTTGATAGAGGGGATAAAAAATATTTAGAGAAAGGCCAGTTCCCGGGTAATGATAAGGTGGTCATATTAAAAACAAAACAAAAAAAGACATGACATAGTTTGCTTCTCTCTTTAGATTCTGTTTTATACAGCCCCAAACATTAAAGATTTCCCCCCGACTGGCAAGAAACCCTGTCATTTGTTTGAAATACGAGGCAAGTGGACTGAGAGAGGAAAGAGGACAAGACAACCCGCGCTTATCAATGTGAATTTCATCCTACCTTGCAAAACGAAAGCACCCAACTGCTCTCAGCTCTAGATTTCGATTAAGGGGTGACACCTCTGTATTCCAGTGTCAAAGACTATGTTTGTAAAAATCAAGCCACTGGATTTCTCTTTGTGGGAACGACTGAGGGGAGAGCATGTCACTCTATTCAGATTCGATAAATCATCTGCCCGAGGAAACATACAAATATGTAAACCTTTGGTTTCTTAGCCTATCGCTTTCTCTCCTTTCAAATCAGTCCCGTAGGACTACCACCAGTGCTGCAGTAGCTGTGTAAATAGCTAGTTAGTTTCCTTGCAAACTTGCACAGAAGTCTCCGTTTGTAACGAGCTGGTGTCATTTCATCCTTCCACCTTTACCTGCTGAACAGGTCAGGCTGGGCGGGTGGGGTGGGCGCGCTGTTTTCACACCAGCGAATAATAGCTAACGACTCAGGAACAATGATTCTCATCGTCATCATCATGCGTGACCGACCGCCAGCGACCGACGGCACAAATATGGCTGGGATGATTGCTTAGCACTCACGAGTTCACTTCTCAGCTGGATTCCTCAGAGCTGCAACATCTCAGGGGCCAGACCTTTAATTCTCCAAGCCCCAGAAGAAAGCTCCGAGGCACCTCACTCGCCTCTCCCCCCCGCCCCGGAGCGCACAGACCACCCCCTCTAGCCAGAGCCTGGCGCCGGCACAGATCCCCCACTTCCCTAGCGCGCCGCGGGAGAGAGGGGGAAAGAGATGGGCGGTTTGGGGGCTGCCAGCCTTACCAGCCTCTTCTGTGGCTTGATGAGCGGTCGGTTGATGCCATTCATTTTGTGATAGAGACCGCAGGCGTTGCACAGATAGTGCCCGGTGCCATCCTTTCTCCAGAGCGGGGTGGACATCGCCCCGCAGTTCACACACTCTCGGCCATCCCCGGGGAATTCTTCCAAGTACTCTGAAACTGACCCAAACGCAGCTGGTTAGGCGCTCGCTCCCTTCCCCGGACAAGGTCACTTCCCCCCGGGGATCCCAAGCGACCGGGCTAGGCAGAGCCAGCGCGCCTGTCCTCAAAGGAACCCAGTTTTGTCTTAAGAGAAACAAAAGGCAAAACGGCATTCCCTAGCCCTTTAAGCACCGATTGCTCTGGGGGACGCTGTGGGAGAGCATTTGGCTGCTGCGCATTCAGGTGCCGCTGAAATTTACCTTTAACTGCCTTTCCCCCCCCGGGCTACTTTCCTAAATACGATTCTTTGCAAGAGCAAACAGCCCCGGGACACCAAGTGTCAGACACACCGGGGCGTCCGGCTTCTCTTCGGCCAAAGAATCTGCAGAACTTTTCTCCAGCCTTGAGGCTTTTGTCAGCCATCTCCTGGCTCCAGCAAAGGACCGTGCTCTGTGTCTCTGGCTTACCAGGATCCGGCCAGCTTGTTTTCCCTAAACGGCAAATAGTTGTAACATCACTACTGAAAATACCACACCAGTGCGCCACGGATACCGTGATTCGGGAAGAAACTCCGCTGGAAGAAGGGATACGGCCCTGTGTGGTGTGGGGCGAGGGAATCACTACATGGGAACAAGTATCAGAGGGGTAGCCGGCATGGGAAGTGACTGAGAGCGATGGTAAATAAGGATCAGAAATAAGATGTTATGGGAAGATCCCTCCCTAACAGGACTCCCACTGGAGTCACTGACAGTTTTGCCCACCTCCAGATCGCAGGTGAAAACACCACACGTGAAATCCTGGCCTCGTGGAAGTCAAAGGGAGTTTTGCTACTGACTTCAATGATTTCTCCTCACCGCACTGCATTGGATTGCCCCAGTATGAAATAAATCATAGGCGGAAATAGCTGAGGGCCCTGTCCCAGGGCTATGAAGAGGGGAGTTCTGCTTAAGCAGAGATGGCAGCAGATAGCCCGGTCGGTTTGCCCATCCCGTCAATCAGCCGGTCTCCCACTTTTCATGCCCTCGAGAAGTGTCAGACCCAGGGGTGTCAGCTGCAAAACTCCCATTGACTCCAGCCGCAGCGGGGTCGAGAGAGAGAGAAAGAAATCCAGGCGAATATGTCAGACCAAGTTCTTTTCTGCCGACTCTCATGGGAGCCTGGATTCTGAAGCAGGACCCTTCCCATCGGCTTCACTGGGCTGAGGATCAAGTTCTCTCCATTGCAAAGCACCAGAGGGGACCTGCTCGCAAGGACCTATTTCAGTTACACCCCATCCCTGCTTTTAGCAGCGCTCTAACCTGTCTCCACGATCTGCTAAGAAGGAGAAAGAAGCCCCCGCCCCCTCCCCTGTTTTCTTTTTTACTTAACCTTTTAATGTATCATTTAATGATTTTTTAAAAAAAATAAATATCCCCGACAAGGGGCGATAATGAAGATTGATTTGATTTCATTTCCCTGCGGACTCCCCAGAAACCGCTTCTCATGTGGCTGGAAGCGGGCTGGGTGCAGCCCAGCTCGGTTGTAAAAATAAATGATCGCTATGATGTTATTGTAAGATGATAAAAGGAGGAGGGGGGGAGGGAGGGAACTGGAAGACTTTCCTGATTTCAATCAAATGGTGTTGGTTGCTGACTGGTGGCGACAAGCAGGCTGGGGAAGGCCTGGTGGAATGTCTATGGCTGATGTACAACTTCGGGGGATGCTGGCCTGTGGGTATCAATCACATCTAGAGCTCCGAGCTGACAAATGACAGACTCACAGGGGAAGGGGGGGGGGAGTCAGCTTTCTCGAGTCAATCTTACAGCTCCCAGGACCATCGCTGGAGGAGTCTGAAGTTGTGTATGGCTGTAGACACCACACATCTAATTGGATTACATATCCATACTATGTGGCTATAGAACATACACGTAAAATAAAATGAATATAAAATCAATGTGCTGTGTGTGTACACACGTATATACCCACATACATTCACATCTTTTACACACACACACAAAGATGACATGGGTTTTACACACACACCCATATTTTGCACATGGGTACACATGTATACTTTCCCCTAAGTCCCAAATATTATATATTCATGGGGCACTTAACTAGACATGTCAGAGTGAGATCTGACCCCCTTCTTCCAGAAATCAGAAGGGAAAGTGAAACGTTTTGTTTGCCTGACTGGCTTTGTGTATCTCCCAGCTATGTATTTTTGCTTCAGTTATTTTACAAGCAGGCGATACAGAGCAACCCCTATTATTTCAGTCTTAGTATGAGTTGATTTAAAGCCTCTTCCCCCCCCCCCCCGAAATAACTCCCTCCCTCCCACTCTGGAAGAAGCTGTTCTTCGCGGTTTGAAAATTGCCTGTTTTCTTTCCAAATCAAAATGCACTCCTGGTTTAATCTCCTTTGGACCTATTGAAGAAGCGATCCTTAAAAAAGAAAAAAAGTTTGGACTTGTTGTTGTGTTAAGGCGCTTCACACTCGCTCACATGATCTAAGAGCAAAAATAAATAACTAAAAGAGATTCTTGAACACTGCATTTTGGAAGGCCAATAGCATACACAATGCATGGCACAGAGAATGACTTTGCAAGGAATCCACATCTCTCAACAGAAAAGAGGGTGGTTTATAAACTGGGGTGATTTCTATGGGATTAATGTTTGCTTTAGGAGCATTGAAGAATTACATTCAACTCATCAGGGGATCCAACTAATGCAGTGGGGGAAAAGATTGTACATTACTTTCAAAGGCAAATAAAAAAGATTCCCAGAAATCATAAAGAAGCAGCTGTTTAACGTGCAATAAAAGAAAGTGGGACCCGCAATTTGGAAAAGTTCGTAAGAAACATGGAGTGGAGGCATGTTTCCTAGTTTACTTTGTTCTTACTAGAGAGATAAGATAATTCGATTCTCCGCAGTAAAGATAATAAGAAGGATGAGATCCTGAAGTGGATTTTAAAGTACTTTTCAAAACATAATCTTAGGAGAAGAATAGACCCATAAGTTATAAACCAGAGCTGGTCCTATTTATTTAGCAGACCGGGAAGGGTCAGGGGGAGGAGGGGGAGAAGCTGGAAAGTTGGCTAGGACCTTGATTTAAAAGGGCTCTCCGTGTGGATAAAAACGAATTGAAGTGGGTTTTATTGTTCAACGCCTGACTAGATTTCACTGTCTCTCCAGAGGCAGCAGATTGATGCAATTGGGGAATTGTTTGGGTGAAGGCGAATTAGGAGACCAAGAGTCTGTTCAAATATAAACTAATTTACCACAATAAATTACTTAAAAGGGAAGGAGCTATAAATCTGCTCTCCTAATTCAAACACAAGGGCAAGTATTGAGGCGAAGGCATAGAGTCGATATTGTAGAAAGGAGAGATCATTTGGGGTAAAGGGCAAGGCGTTTAAACTACCTCCATTTTCCTGTCCTCCAGGGAAATCACTCTCCTTTTTAAACGTGTTCTTTCCCCTTCTTGAGATTATATATATATATATACACACACACACTGGCATTCATGTGGCAACAACCCAGTTCCTGCCTGGAGAGGGGAGGGAACAGCTGATTCCACTACCTGACCCTTCATAGGGTTAAAGACACAGGAGGTCTTTCTAGAGAACCATCTTTTCCTTAAGGTTCACTTCAAACTCAGGGGTCAGATTCTCCTGCCTCATTGCGCCCATTACCTGACTCCCCATTTAGTCCCATTAGCTCCAGCGGGGCAGAGCCAGGAGCTACTTTGATCACAAGAACCGGGCCATGCACGAACACGCTGGGTTCTTTTTTGTCAGTTTTCCATTTCCATGAGGCTCCTGGCAGCACTTTAGGGAGCGGATCCTGCTGCCCACTGAAGCGTCCATTGGCTCCAGCGGGAGACAGGGTAGACCCCACTCAAAAAGTGGATTGCCCCCCCCCCCCCCCAGGAAACGTGCAATGGGTTGGAAAAACAAACCGGCGTGGGTCCAAGCCCTCCCCCCCTCAAGCCCCCGTCTTCCTCTGCTAGAGACGTGGGTGCCTTACAAATCATTTGCATTTTTAAAAATAGTTAAACCTACCCCAGGGCCTCCAGAAGGGAGGGCTCCTGGGAGCCGGGAAGGGGGCGCAGAGGTACCGGGACCCGCGTGCGGCTCAGCCGGGCTGGGCTCTGCGGTGCACCAGGGCCCAGGTGCGGTCACCTACCGAAAGTGGATCTCCTGCCCGGCAAGGCAGCCTGCCTCGTCTGGAGACTGTGCAGGACGCTGCTTTCAAAGTGTCCCGCGGTCCAGGAGGGAGGCATCTCCGGGCTCACGTAGGCAGGGTAGGGGCTGGAGTAGGATCCATTGACCGAGCGCACCAAGGCATTGCCGTACTGCTCCCTGGCCCCGCTGCCCAGGAGCAGCGGGCTCTGGTAGGCTCCCTCCCGGCCGGCGTTGTTGCTGACGGGCGGACTGTGCGAGTAGGGGAAGCCCGAAGACGGATGAGGGCTGCTCGGGTTGAAGGCCGATGCCTCGCCGCCGGTCTGCGCCCAGCCCGGGTGGTTGCCCAGGGGGTGGCTCTGGTGGGCTGTCTCGCAGCCTTGCAGATAAGGCAGGGTCTGCAGCATGGAGGGCACCCGGGTGGTGGGCACGTACACCGGGGAGCTGGCCGACGAGTGCAGGAAGTTGCTGGAGTCGTGGGAATAAGCCGATTGCCCATGGTTGGGGGCTAGGGCTAAACTCTGATACATTTTATATCCTCCAAAGTGGGACCAAGGCCCGGGGCAGCCGTGGGTCGGGGAAAGCGGCCGCTCAGTTGGCGCAGAAGTTTTCTGTGGCGTGAGGCTTCAGGATTCCTATGTCCAGGGCTGGGAGTTTGACATGAGAAGCCGGGCTGCTCCCTTGCAGCTGTCTCCAGATGTTCGGGCTCAGGTCAGTAACAGTTCCAGGCACCTGAAACATGAAAGCAGACAGGTATGACTTTTTTTTTAATGGCACAACTATTAGATCATAAAAAAACTAAACCCGTGTTGGTTCGCAGCAGCCTCTTGCACCTGCCCTTCCACACGGACACTGGTGAAGAGGAGGGATGTTTTAACACGTCTTCACGGAAGGAGATCGCAGCTAAACACGACGAAACGAATGAGGATGGGAAGAAGCACCGGGAGAGAATTAAAGGTTTGGATTATTGCCAGATGCAGATCTTTATTTCAGAACTGAGTCCCCTTTTAGTTATTCAGTTTGCCAGTATTATCCATAATAATTCACTCTACAGAGAAAATTCACTATATTGGGTATTATTATATTGCATAAAATCAACACACATATCCAACATATCTAATATACAAAACATACAATTATATACATATGCACGATCATATACAAGTATAGCACACATACAAATATATCCAAATGCACGATCATATGCAACATATATAATTTATGTGTATTGTGTATATTTCGCATCATACGTATTGAAATATACAGTGTTACTTATATAAAATACTGGCTTTGCAGGTGATAATGCATATTCTGGAGTTTGCTTTACAGTATCTATAGAAACGCCACTCAAAGTCCCAAAGTTACATTTAGGCTAGATACAATAACACAGTATTTTAAACGGGGTACTTCTGTGTTTTAAACAAATGCTCTCAACTTTTGTTAGTACGATTTTTTTAAAGAATGTCTTCACGAATGTTCTGCTTTCCATGTAAATTTCGCGAAGTTCTCTAATGGGATTTGCTTTTTCTTTACAACACCGATTTGGACAAATAAAAACCCTGCAGTCGTTTTAAACATTTAATATGTTCCTGAAACTGATTCTTGGTTTATTTATTTTTGTGAAGATACATTTTGCAACCGATGAAATAATAGGAATAATCGTTCTATAACGAACACAAAACACAACACATAAAATCAACACTTTTCGAAAAGACTTTCCTGCCATATAAATAACGCCATTTGCGTTTAACCCTGCCAGGAAGAGAGATTCCTGTTCGCTTTCAGCCATCACAGTCTATTCAGGAGCCACAGTAAGAAGTCGCAACACAACCCTACAACTTCCTCGGTGATTTTAAGAAGTCAGCAAATTCGGTGTCTTTTTAAAAACAACTCAGCAATCGTGGCCGCGCTGTAAATAATGGGCCTCGGTGAAAAGATAACGAGCGCGGCTGCTGCACACAGGAGCAACAGAAAGCGTGGCATTAAACCGATCTTTTGGAATGAGAAAGCAAAGCGAAGAATGCGAAGTGTTGTTAATTCCCCCGGCCGGCCTGCTGCGTAGGGGTGGCAGGGAAGGCTCCTTTCCACATCAGGATTTTGCTGCTTCATCGGTAAACAGCAAAATAATCCTAATCTGGCCCCTCTATAAAAGGACCATCTGAAAATGGGATTTTTTTTTTTTCCAAATCGGAGACCACGTAAATCACGGAGCACTTGCAAAGCTAACAGAATCCCATCGGGAAACCTCCCGACTCCCGAGGCATTATCTCCGAGATAAGGGCAGCTGGCAGATAAATTCGCAGAACAGTACTTACAGTGCAGCGGGGAAGGAGCAAAACCGTGCATGGCTGGGTGGGAATTAAGAAGCAGCTGAATCCAAATCCTCGGGGAAATTCCAGCAAAAAGAGGGACTGGCTTGCCCCCCCCCCTTTTTCCCCAGTAAAGAATCGGTGACTTTAGCCCCCCTCCCCCCTGCGCCGCCTTCCCCTTTGAAGGGAGTGGTATCGCTGTGATAGGGTTTGACCCAGCTCCCCTATCGGCTTTAACTGGCTCCTTTCTCTGCTAATCTCGAAGTTAAAGTGGTTCCCTTCGCTTTACAGCAGGGCAATTGTATGGCCCGGATCACGTGACCCCCCCCCCCCCCGGCTAGGTAGGCCGTTGTGTTCTCTAAGGATTGGGTGTCTCCCAAAACCAACCTCCAGCGACCAACTTTCCAGGGGAGGGGGAGGCGAGAGACTCCCGGGGAGTGAATCGCCCCTTTAACTCGCAGGGCTGCACAAGGGGCATGTGTTTTAGGTATTTATTTCTTCTTGGAGTCCCTTTTGTCGGCAGG
Source organism: Lepidochelys kempii (assembly GCF_965140285.1). Classification (NCBI taxonomy): domain Eukaryota; kingdom Metazoa; phylum Chordata; order Testudines; family Cheloniidae; genus Lepidochelys; species Lepidochelys kempii. The sequence continues at coordinate 8,076,965 of NC_136392.1, read as the reverse complement.
AATTTTGCTGCACTGTTAGTGGAAGGGGGGGGGGGGAGAGCGATCCCCTGGCTGAGTCGATTGACTGGCTGGGGGCTATTGGTACGATTAAATAATTAATTCACTTTTTTTATTTTATTTTATTCGTATTATTTTATTAGTATTTATTAAGAACCGGAGCGTTTTAGAGAGCTAGACCCTGCCTTTGCCTAATGCTCCGCGGTGCTCACTACACCTGGGTGTCTCCAAAAGCCATGGGTTTAGAGGGCAGTTTGTTTGTTTGTTTGATCTGGCGCTGAATAGAAGGACAAGCCACCTTCTTCCTCACAACCCCCCCGCACACTCACTCACTCACTCACCTTTCAGATCTGAAAAGGAAGGAGCTGTTTTGCTTAACATGTATCCGCTCTCAGGCATTCGAGTGAAAATACGCGTGGGGTTTATAGCCAGAAAAGATCGCAGGGTCTGGACATTACTTTGAAACCGGTGTATATCTATGCTGAAGTTTCTGTTTCCCGCAGAAATGCGATCAAACGCGCAAGGTTCCCTGTCCTGGTGCCCTCAGTTTAAAGTGCCAGAGGCGAGATGATTTCCCCTCCCTCACCCCACGTCAAAGCACTTTGGTTTTCAGAGTCACTTTGTATATGATCAAGTCTGAAAACAATCTAAAACTTTCCTACCGAGCTAAGAATTCTTCACTGAAATATAGGAAGCTGTGAAGTGGTTTCTGCCTTAACAACAACTTCTATTTAAAAAAAACCCACAACATAATAAAGAAAAGGGGGGAGCCCGGCTACCAGCTTACAAAATCACTCAAAACAACGGCTGAACTAAAGCTTCACAAGTTCCAGATCCGGATAAAGATGTAGCCATATTTTATTCGCAGCGCCTGTGGGGAGAAGCTGGCAGAGCCGAGATTCTTATAGGGCCCTGGGTCATTCCTAAATTTATTTCTAAAACTTGACAATTTCAATAAAGTACAGAACAAACCGTTCAGTAAACTCTTTACCGAAGACCAGGAGTAACCAAGGCCAGAATGTAGCTCTAAGTAACAAGCCCGGATTGTTTATTATTATCGTTTTTAGTATGAAATAATTTCGAAAACCAGAATTTTAACATGCGTTTGCTCAGTACTTGAAAACATCCCTCTTCTTCTTAGGGACTTGTGGTTAAAGGTGTCGCTGTTTGAAAGAGGTTAAAAGAGCAAGGAGCTATTATTGTAAGGAAAAAAATAAAACAAAATCAGAAACCAGTTTATTGGGAGTGTATTATCAAGTTGGATTTTCAGCCACCTTTTATTTAATACACACAGTTATAAATATTCTAGATTTTCTCTCTTAAGGAACAAGGCTCTTAAATACATATAAATCCAAGTTATAGCTTGTACCTGCTTAACAACATTTTAATTAGTATAGTTATTAATTATTACGGTGAATATTAAAACAGCTCAAAGCTATCACCTGGATTTTGTCCTATAAAGAGACAATGCAGAGTTGATTCGGATCGTATGTAATAAGCAAGGGGTGGCAGGAAATGAAACTTGATTTTATATTCAACATTTTAAGCCCTTTGGCAGAGATTGGTTAAACAGAACCAAGTCCCTTTTCTGTCTCCATCGCTGGGCAGGTTCTCAGCCAGCTTTACCTGAGCGAAACTAGCAAAATTAATCTCGGGAGTCAAGGGGTCTCTGATTATTTCGACTGCCTTGAAATACCTGTGAAATTCTTTCCCTTCTATGGACAAGGAATTACACCTTAGTTAGCCAAGGCAGCCAGAGCTCATGGTGGGCAACGAGTCCTACCAACGCCATTAGAATCTGTTTGAGACTCTCCCGCCTAACCCCTTTTGCGCAAATTGAAAAAAAAAATCGGAGTTTAATTCCTTATCCCCCACTAGACCCCATTGTTTACTGCTTCCCAACAAACTAGGGACCCGATCTTGCAGTCTCTGCACAGGCAAAACGCCCACTGACTACAGTGGGAAGCCCCACTGCATGCAGGATCGGGCTCCACCCCCCCCCCCCGTTTCAATCTGTTCAATTCCTGCATTGGAATTTATTGCTAACATCCTATAATAAAAATTAAATATTAGGCAGCTTTTTAAAAAAATGCGAGTATGAATAACTAGAAAAGAGACACAAATCGACAGCAGGGAAGTAATAAGCCCTGGACGTTATTTCTCCAGTTTGGTTTATTGTGTACTTTTAACTGGGATATTTTATAGTAACAAAAAATATGTTGGAGGCATAAAAAAATCTCCTGTTAAAAATGAATTTGTATAAGAGTGCGAGCTATTTACCACGGAATAATACTGGCGAAACGTGCGTATTTATTTACTTGTTACATTCTAGCTGATTCAGATAAGATTCTGCAGTTTACTACTTATAATATATTCTCAGTACACAGAAAAGCAATTCAAGAAAAAACAACGTATAGAAGATTCAGATCTTTAGCCTGTGTTTCTCATATACACAGCAGTTACGAAAACCCTTTGAAAACACCCTTCCATTAGCCTTTACGGCAAAACGGTAGAATTCGAAGAGAACTGAAAATATTTCAATTTTCTGATTTTACTATTAAAACTAAAAACATTATTTAATAATATTTTAATTTAAAATCTTTTTGGAAGATTTCTAGGGTAAGCATGATTATAAAATAATATTAAAACATGTTATATATATATTTACTATTATAGTTTATATATATATATAAGTTTATATTGTACATATTGACATCTATCTATAGCTATATCTAGAGAGAGATAGATGTCAATATGTACAATACAAGCTTTATATATTATATATATATAAATATAAAGCTTGTATTATATATATATTATATATTATATTATTATTATATACATATATAATATGTGTATATATATATATATATAATCTTTACCATAAAGGAAACTTACATAAAGTGTTCTAAACTCAAACAAACATACACATATAACCCCCCCCCACACACACACATATACTCACTCATACATGTGGACGTATATATAGATATAAATACACATTCATACATTATAGATATTAATCTTATGCCTAAACTTAAATCTTGCTGTACTTTTAATTAGATTACTTGTAGATGGCTTTAAGTACCCTCCTTGCTTACACAATTCTATTTTTTTGCAGAAGAAGGTTATATTTCCATAAACAAGAGTGGTCTAATGCTCGTGTGTGCGCGTTTAAAGCTCTGGGACGCTTATTCATTATATTGAAGACACACTGGTAGCCATTACAATGGGCAGAAGCAGGTCTACTGTGGTTCTCCATAACTGGTATCAAGTGCAACACAATGTCCTTAAAACTGTGGTCACTTTAAGCACCAAATCATTATAAAAAACACCAGATAGGAACCCACATTTTAAAAGTTTTCTCTCCATGTCTTTCTAGGCAGAAAATATTTTCTATGGAAAATAATTCCTTTGCAAACCCCAAATTGTTTCCATCAGCCTTTCCTAAACGCTCATAATTTCAGTGGTTTAATACGATCCTAAAGGAAAAGAGGTTCATTCACATAGTGTAAGCTACAAAAGTGTGTCATTTGTCAACGGTATATACACATCACCGCATATATGCATACGGAGTACTCACATGTATGAGCATATATACATTACACATGCATGTTCCACACACATTATATGTATAATATACGCGTGTGTATATGCAGATGTGTATATACTTGTGGATAATTTACATGAGTTTGTGTATGTGTGTGTATTATATATGGATACGTCCCTGTAAGTGTACACAGCGTTAGTATTATGTAAGTTTGTGTGTAGATGTGCGCGTATTATGTATGTTTATACCTGTCTATACACAGTGTTAGAATTATGTTTGTGTAGATGTGCGCGTATTATGCATATACCCGTGTACAAGTGTGTATACACAGTGTGTTGGTATTGTTTGTGTATATATCTGTGCGTATTATGGACGCAACGCATATATGATATCCGTATGTTTGTCTATATTGTTAGTATGATTTAAGTTAGTGTATGTATGTGTTTAAATAATGCATATACACACGTGGTCGCTATGTATTTCTATGTGCACGTTACTTTGTGGGTATATAGCGAGTCTATTTTTGAGACTGTGCTGTCCGTGTCTCTTTAAAAGCCAGCTGCGATTTTAAGTCTCAAGCGTTATTGTACTTTTAGAAACCGGTCTTTGCAAATGTTTCGGACCATCCGCTTGCTGAAAACTGCAAACGCCTCAAACTTCAACCAACCAACCAACCACCCCCACCCAGAAGGAGCCCTGGGACGTGTGGCGCTCATATTGACCACATAAAGATCTTGTTCTGCTAGGTGGTCCGTAATCGCCGGGACAGGACAGAGCTGAGATACAGTCAGCCAAGGGTCTGCAGGATCTGTCCCAGGTTACATGGGGGGAGGGGGGGCGCTTTTAAAAAAGTCTCGAAATATTGCTGAAGGAGGAGGGTTCTGGATCCTTGTCAGAATTCGTCTGCGACCCCCCAGTCCGTAGCCCACGCGTCTGCCTCAGATGTGGTGCAGACTCCCGGTCTCTTCCCAGGAGTCGAGGCTTTCGGAAGTTGCAAGAAAAAGAGCACCGGCCCGTGTGCTTCCTCGAAATTCACGGGGTCCCCTGTACAATGGCCCGCTAGGAAAGAGAAGCTGGGCGCACGGAAAGGTAGAAGGAGCTCGGGTGCTGGGAACAGAGCCCGGGGCTTGACCAGACAAACTTCTGCAGGGTCCAGTTCTCTTTAAGATCTTGCCATCCTTACTAATGGGACTGACCCCACTGGCTTCCGTGGGACAATCTGTGGGAATAAGGATTATTCAGGCTAGGAATGGTTTGCAGGGCCACTGTCAAAATCCCAATGGAGCTGAAATCAAGAACCTCTCCGAGCGCAGACCTCACTGTTCCCAATGAGGTTTGCTTGTCTGGGCTCGAATCCATGTTAGGGTTTAAACGGAAATCGGTACCGTTTCCAAGCTAACCAGTTTGCACCAAACTCAGATACCCTCAATCCTGAATTTCTGGGGGGGGGGGGGGATGCAAGGGCCCAGCACATCTGGAAAGAGGAAAGCACATAGGGGCTAGCACAGACGTGTGAGCCAACACAGGGTCCCTTCACTGGGATATCTTGTAACCGCAATGGTTTATAATGTAATAGCAGTAAGGCACCTGGCAGGAGAGATCAAATAGCTGTTTTATGGATCTCGAAAGTGAAGTTCAGCGTGACAGCTAGATCCCACGTGCATCGACCCTGTCCCCTAAGCAAACATGGACTGGAACTTGGCAAGGCTAACACAGGGTTCAGGATATTTCACACTCGTGTGCCTGGATGGATAGAGAGATTCCAGACCGGGCGCTCCTAGCGAAACCTAGGGGGACCTGTCCGTACAAATAGGCAGCGGACACAGAGGGTCAGGCTGATGGGCTCTAGAGCAGTAACAATCCCCATTTCCGCCCCACCATTACCGCTAGAGCCCAATTCTCCCAATCGCTCTATAAGGATGCAGCAGGCTGCCCTAGCCAAAGGCACCTGATCAGACAGAGTAGTGTCAAAAGAAGACATGACTCTAAAGAAACAATGAATGGTCGGAGGGGGACAGGGCAAACGGACACTTTTCCAGGGGAGGCAATCTCCTCTCTCTGTGTGTCTCTGTATTTCTTCCGCACCCCGTTGCTTCCACCCAGCTGGCTTTGGGAGAAGCAAAGACTCATATGAACGTAACTGTCGGATTCAAACACACTCCTAAAAAAGGGTGACACCAGGGCGCCACCCCGGGCTAATTCCGCGCTGCTCTGGAAAGGGCGAGGCGACTCAATGCCAGGCTAACTCCCCCCTGCGTGTTCTTTGCTTGTCTGAGAACCAAGCGCTTTCCCGAGCTCCTGTCCGTGGCCCTGGCTTGCGACCAGGGACCCCCACGCGGTCCCAGCTGAACACTGCCCCCCCCTGCGAAGCAGCGGCCCGGAGAGACGGGGTGCTGCCCTTGTCACTGGAAAGAGGCGAGGCGCTGGGTTGCCTGACAATTGGCTTTCTCTCCCTCCCCTGTGCGGGCACATCCAAACGAAGACAAGATCTGCCCGGGGCACGCGCTTTGCAAGGCTGCCTGGAAAGGCGCAGGGCTGGAGCCTACCTTCCCGGGGCAGTCAATGGGAGTTTTGCCCCAGCAAGGGTTGGAGCGTGAGGATTTCCAGCCTTGCTCCTTCCCCGAGCTCACGACGGTTGGTGAAACAGCTTTCGGGCTGGCGGTGAGACCCCTCACAACAGGAGCCCCGAGAGAGCTCCCCCGTGTCAGGGTGTATCTGAGAGTGGGGGTGGGCAGAACAAATGTATAGATCCTGTCCAGATCTTCTTATAACCGCCCGGGGAAGGAATCGACAGCGGATTGGCGAGGGTCCGGATCCGGAGTGGGTTCAGTTCAGTGCCAGGACAGGGTCCTTGATGACAATGTTCCCCCAGAGCTGGCACCTTTGTGCTCATGGAAGGGATCCAAGCTCAGGAATGGGCCTGCGGTTCCGCTCGGCTCATCAGCATCCACTGGGCTGTTGTACTTCGCAGCCAGGGCTTCATTGCGGGGGTGCTAGATCAGAGGAGAGAGAGAGAGAGAGGGAAACGACCCGGCTAATGCGGGGCTTTGTCCTCCCCTGTCCGTCGAGCAGGGCAGGGTCTAGGGAAGGCAGTTTGTGTAGCTGGATATGGTCTATGGGGTATTTAAGAGCGGGTCATTTGGACCTGAAAACAATTGCCCTGTTAACCGCTATGGAAGCAGCGTGCGAAGCAATCGCAGCTCATCCAGCGGGGATGTCACAGCTCATTGGATGTCAAAGGAGAGACAATTCAGGCTCGGGCTGGGGCAGGCTGCTGGTTAAACACCAGACAATACCTGTGGGGACTCCCTCGGCCAGCCAGTCGTGCTCAGGAACCCAACCCGATCGTGTCATGCAGGGATCGACACGGATCTGTGCTGACTTCTCTCTAATGAGAGCAGGATCGGGGCCTCGGGTGGCGGAGATATTCCCGGACCCGTGTCACACTTGCTAGGGGTAGAAACACCTTTGGGGGCCGCTCCTCAGATGGTGGAAATGGTCAGAGCTGAAGTCAATGTCAATTCACACCAGCTGAGGCTCGCCCGCTCCTTTCCTTTGGTCTTTTTGCAGAGCGATCAGAGCAGCCAAAGATGCGGGGGGGCGGTACCCAAACGCCTTAAAATGCAGCCCTGTTAGCAAAAGAGCATCCAGTAACTCGTGCGGATTATTGTCTAGCTGCGGTAAAAAAAAAAACCCAAACCAAACCCATCCCCAGCATTAAGTGTAATTCACAGCTGCTTGGATGCAAATCCCACTAGTGTTGAGGAAGAGGAGAGAGAGATTTAGGAGCTGAACTGTCCAGGTGAGTTTTTTTCAAGGCTCTGGGACAGACTGAGTGGCGCCCCCAGACCCCGTTGTCCTAATCCCCCCCACCCCCACTTCCCTGTTGATTTGTAGGATATTTTCTGACCCTAGACACCTGAGGCATCCGCTACAGGAGTAGGTCACTGGAAGGAGGGTGGTGATGGGAAAGCGGGGACGGGGGGGTGGAGGTCAGGGGACATTCCTTCCAATTAAGGTGAAAGGGAAAGACATCAGGAGCCTTTTACCGAAAGGAGAGAGAAGCGGGGGAAAGAAACACTGGTGGGTTTTAGATTTTAAGGAGTCAAACTCTCTGATCTCGCTTCAAGTCTGGGTTGGAGGGGCATGCGCTGAATGAAGAGCAAATGCAAAAGAGATTTTCCTTTCATAAGAGAAGTCACCCCCAATAAACCAAGTAACGAATACAAGCCCCCTCTTTCTTTAGAACCGAAGAGATGCCCTTGGAATGAGGTTAGGGAGTCAGCATCAGCCATGGCTGAGCAAAGTGGAAAACAACGCAAATCAGGTGATGTGCCCTACTGATCCATACGGTTTCATTCCACGCAGCTGCCCAATGAAACGGAAAATCCTTCAACGCGGAGCGAGATTAACCCGCCGTTCGCTCCGAATCTCAATTCACTTTAAACAGAAAGCCTTGCGTGCAGAATAGCGCGCCCCGTGTCTTTTAAACAAGTGAGAAATGGAGCAGCAGGAAGAGTGTTCCGAGCTGAAAATGCACCCAGCAATCCTCTCTGTGTCTGCTTTATCTAGAGCTCAAATAGTTCACTATTGGTTCCCTAATGTCACCCCAAAAAAACAAATTCAAATCCAAATCTACACCAGACCAACGGAGTATGTTGTCGCTCCACACTGAAAGACTTTGCAGGTTCCTTGAAAGGATTGTACACTTTTAAACCTTTCCCAAACTTTCCAAACCAACAGCCAGCGCTGTGTAGGGGACACACTGTACCTCGATCCGCTTTTCTCTTCCTGTCTAAATTAAGTGGAAGGGAAACAAACAGAAAGATGGCTTCAGGAAACACTTATTTTCAAAAATTCGTTAGCCAACTCTTGTTAAACTCCGAAATGCGCCCTCTCTTTTGCTACGTTGGCCTTCAATGAGATAAGGAGCATGCATGATCTTATTTCTCGTTTCTCTTGTACAGGAAAGCATTTCAACAGCTTTAAATAATAAAATAGGTATCTTTTCTCCAGCCCCCCGAGCAGTGATCAAATATCAATTAAAGAAACGGGAACCAACATTTTCCCAACAGGGTAAAGCCGCAGAGAAAGAGTTACCTTTCGATCTGTTTAGAGCGAATTCTTTGTCTTTTTCACACGGTGTCGATCTCATTAGGTGCCAGAGTAGCAGCTGTGTTAGTCTGTATCCGCAAACAGAACAGGAGGACTTGTGGCACCTTTAGAGACTAACACATTTATTTGAGTATAAGCTTTCCTGAGCTACAGCTCACTTCATCGGCTGCCTGCTCTTGATCTCAGGTGCCTAATGCAACCTGCAAGAGAGGTTAATTTCCGCAGGGAACACTGGAGAGAAAATCAAGACAAAAGGCTTGCTGGGAAGGAAGCCTGGTGGGATGGAGGAGAGCAGAGACTGGGCGAGGTGTGTGTGAGGACTAAGCTAAAGCAGCCCCATCAGCTGAAAGGGGAGATCATGGGTTTGTGGGGAGGAGATGCAGGACACTTAAGAGAAGCCCTGGAAAGGGTTAAACAAACAACAGGCTTAATGGGAAAATATTTATCTTATGTTCACTGCATGTAGCCAGGTCTCAGGGAGTGTGTGTGTGTGTCTCAAGTATTTGTATGTCCCTCAAAGATGCCTTTCCCCCCTTTCTAAGAAGCTTTTTCTCTCCTAGAATAAGTTCACATATATTCTTTCCTAATTCAGCAGAACTCCAATGGCAGGGGGGAAATGGGATCCTCCACAGGTTTCAAGCAGTTTATATCGTCTGCTTCTCCTCAGCTCCTGGCTACATTGTACACCAACACTTCCGCACCCCAAAGCGGGCGCTGGGTCACAGATAAAGGGGTAAAGCATTTTCCCAAGTAAGGACTACTTTAATTTTTAGAGAAACAAATTGCCTGCCAGGGACTAAGGATTTGTGGTTTGAATTACACATGGATCACGTGGCACAAAGTTATTCAAGCCTTTCCACACCTGGCCCTGGCTTGTAATTTGCATTAAGAATTTTGTTGATAAAGAATTTATGTAAGATTTCAAACGCATCTTTGCCCCACTCATGAGTGAATATCAGATAGAGACTTTCACAGCAATCAAGCTGTATACACCTAAGGGAAGTTGGGATGGAGTGTGAGCAGAGTGGGAGTCCGTTATGATCATTATTAAGGGAATACAATAAAATAAGTAAAAAGAACAGGAAGACTTGTGGCACCTTAAAGACTAACAAATGTATTTGAGCATAAGCTTTCGTGAGCTACAGCCCACTGCATCTGTTTGCGAATACAGACTAATATGGCTGCTACTCTGAAATCAAATAAGTGGTAGTGATAATCCTGCGCTTATCCCGACTGATTTTCATCTCGTAGAACTTTGCAAACATTATTGTAACTTTCCACTCTCCTGGTGAGATAGGTAAATACTCTTGTACCCATGCTCCAGCCAGGAAAATTGAGCTACAGTGAAAGGTGAAAATCATCACCCCCATTTTACAGACAGGGACACTGAGGCGGATTTGACCCTGGGAGCTGTTGAGCCCCTCAGCTTTGAGCAAAGTCATTGGTAGACATGGGCATGCAGCTCTTCTCAGTAGATGCTCGACATTGTGCAGAATTTGGCCCAGGCAGCTAAAGGAACTGATCCTGCTCCACTGAGGTCCATAGGAGCACTGCCATTAATTTCAAGGGGAACAGGATTGGGCCTTGGCCCTGCCAGCACTTAGATGTGAAAACTCAGTGGGACCTTTCTCTTGTGGCTAATGGTACCTCTAGGTATAAGGGCTTGTAGGGTTGGGGCCTTAAGGGCAGAGCAAGTTATTGACAAAGCTAGAAGTAGAATCCCGGAGTCCTGCACTCAAACCCCTCCTTTCCACCTGCCCACTCTACACCTTCCACCTGCGTGTGTATGTGGGGGGGGGGGGTGGAGGGGAATATTTCATGGTAGCAAAATGGAAAATACCAGACTTGTATCTGTTGAACCCTTCAGCTGGTGCTCAGGATCCTCCAGCGGCCCTTCTGCCCGGCAGAGCCAGCCCAGCGAGGCAGGGAGTTGTGGCTGCTCACTTTTAGTGCTGTTCCACTTACGTTTTGGTTTCCACCCTGCACAGTCTCCTCCCCCAACCCAAAGGCAATAAATGAAATGAAGAAAAAGGAAAAAAAAAAAAAAGGCTATTTTGGTATATTAGCCTCCTTGTGGCCAGGTGAAAGGTTAAATTCACATGATTCATTGGAGGCTGAGAGACAGCACTTTGTTGCTAGGATTTTGGGGAATGCGGAGGGCTCCAGTGCCGGAGTCTGAGTAATCTTTAAGGGAGAGAGCCAGGCTCCTGTCTGACGGCTGCAGGCCCAGCAGTTCTGTGTTTCATTTCAGACTGTCACTCTCCTATCTCTCAGCTCACTCCCAGCTCCAGCTTGCTGCCAGATCTTGGGAACTGTTAACTCAGACAAATTTATAGATGGAAAAAGAACAGTTAGCCATTGTTCAGTGGGGCGGGGGTGGGGGAGAGAGCAGGGCTCCAGTCACCTAAGTCATGATGTAACATGGTTATTACATGGCCCCAGGGAGACATGCCAAGGGTCTTTCTCCTCTCTGCCCCATCAGGGAAGCTGCCACCATTGCACAGCTCCTAAAAATGGGACTTGGGCTTTGAAGCCACTTAGGCGCTTTGGAAAATTCTGTTGTAAGTGACCAGTTTCTCCTTGCCTGGCGTCTTGGGGACAGGACTCAGAATTACTGATTCTCGCCAGTTTTATCATGATTTTTTTCGTAAAGTTTTAATCACTGGAGTCATGGGATTACCCCAGACTCCCAGCTTTCATGGAAACAAAAGATAAGTTTCTAGCCAGAATTGTTACAGAAAACAGCTTGACAGTGTGACACAGGCTCAAAAACTAGAAGGCAAATTTAAAGACCCCCAACAGGCAGGGTAGGTTAGTGGTTCTATCACTGGACCAGGAGACCTGGGTTGTATTTCTAGCTCTGCCCCTCCTGCTGGGTGACCTTGGGCAAATCACTTCACCCCTCTGTACCTCAGTTTCCCCACCTGTAAAATAGGGATAATGATACAAACCTCTCTGTAAAGGACTTTGAGAACTGTTGATGAAGTGCACAATATATTATCTTTTAAAGGTCTTATGATTTTTTGGGGGTGGGGTGGGGCCTGACTCATGACTCATGATTTATGAACAATTGGGCTTGGCAATGCTAGGATAGATCCCAGGCTAATGGGGGAAATTTTGGGAGTCTCGTGTTGGACTGTTTGCCTTGTGTCTCTGCCCCTTACTTTTGTTTGCATTTGTAGGTGAAAAGACACTTCTAATTCTAAACTCAATCAGGTGTCTGGAAAATGGAGCTACATTTTTTTCTATCTTTGTACATCATCTCCAGCCATGTAAGGTTATTCTCAACACAATTGTACATGTGAAGGGTCTGGCTTCGCTGCTTAACATGGGTGATTAACAGTCAGCTTGGCCTACCTCAGTGTGAACATTCGCACAGCAAAGCCCTACCCATGTTACTGGGTATTCACTGGTTCTGCACTCGCCCCAGGTGTGTCTGGGAGCATATTCCATAATTTTTTGGGCCAAGATGCTCTAGGATTCTTGCCCAGTCAATTGTGTCAATTGCAGAGAACGTGTCTGTCCTGCAGGGGAATTGTGGGAAGGCACTGGAGAACTGTCATCACTCAAGTGATTCAGCCTGCATCTGCTCTGTACAAGGGACAGGTTCCAGCCCAAATGAAGATGGAGCCTAGGTTCTAATTCACAGCCCAGCAGAGTAAGCTTGTCTGGGCTTAAAGTACCTACAAACCTGGGCCACTAGTTTGGGCTAAATCTTCTTCCAAATTGATGGTGACTCTGCACTGCTGAGAGTTGCAGAAACCTATATTCATCCAGAAACTAAGCAGATACGACTCTGAAGACACAGAAGGAGAAATTAAGTCCGCTCCCATTTTTACCATCACTTTCCTCAGCACATTTTAACTATCGTGTAGCTGGACACACACATGTTCACATTATAAAGCCTATCAGCTGTTATAGTAATGTTCATTCATTATCTAAAGCATTTGTCACATCCATTCCTAAGAGAATTAAAGCATTGACATTGCAGAGACCTACACACACACACACACAAACATACCCAGGTCTGAGTTCAAATCTGGTGCAAGTCCACTGATGTTACTGAAGATATCCCAGAGATGAATTTCAGCAATGTCTTTACCGTGGGCTAATTTTCAGTCTACACCTTTCTCCTCATTTATTTTACAAAAGATAGAAATAATTTTCCGTGAGGGAGAAGTGGCACCCTGACACCTCCTGAGCAAGATAAGGCTGAGATAAATATGCAGTGCAGCTATCCCTATCCATTGTAGCAAAATGTAACGTTCTTTGCAGTGCTTGGCCAGATGATTTTTATACCTCCATGTCTAACACGTTTTTCTGCCTTAGCTCCTTTACCTACATTCTCAGACTAATGGTTTTATTTCTCAGTTTCTCCAACACATCTCGGCTCCTCTGGCTTTGTCCAGCACATCCTCCAACCACATCTCTAAACCGTTCTCATGGCCTCACTACAGCTTTTTGGCTGCATCTCTCACCTGATCAAACCTCATTTTTCAGTCCCTCACCACTGACATCTCAACCTCACTGACTGCATTTTTCATCTCCTTTGGCAGAAAGACATAACTTCAAGGGGTCTGAACAGACTCCCATGGAGGGAGAACAGTTTGGGATGGCTATTCCATCTATACCAGTGATCTAAGTCTCTCTGGCTAGCCAGAGGAATATATCATCATGCAATGTGCTGTCTTATCCTCTTCTAGGCAAGCTATTGTTTTAGTGAAAACAATTTCATTCTGTCCCAAATTCTCTAGAGTGCACATACAAAACTTATGTTCATGCAAGTCAAGGTTCATGCCCATGGGACTGGCACTCTATGGCTGACACACTGGGGTACTGAAAAGGGGAACTCCAGTCATAAAAGCTTGAGCTGCTAGATCTTATGCTAAAGAGCCATGGCTCTGTAGCTGGGGACAGTAACAACTAATAGTCCATGTGGATCAGACTAGAGGAGGACCTGTAAAACACACTGACAGAGGGTTACACCCCCCCACACACATAACCTCTCAATTTGTGCACATGCTGTGGGCACTGGTTACACACAAGTCAGGAGCGTGCAAAAGTAAACATGTACCTTTGAACAACTGGAGCCCATAGTGGAGGTTCACCGCAGATGGAACTGCACCCCCTAACACAGTGGGGTTCTGTTCTCAGCAGGGGAGTCTAGGTGCTACCATAATACAACTGCTAAATAATAAACATTTGTCATGACAGAACGAGGATCCTCCCTGAAGAAAAGACCAGCCTTGTGTTTTAAAAACAGTGACAAAAGTCTTCCTACTGCTTATGCATCCCCACAGTCACGGAGCGATATCAGCCACAGCCAGTTGATACAGCGCTCGCCCATTTAGAGTAGCAACCTGTGTAAATAGCACACTAATGCCAAACACCACTCACTATGTGGCAGATGCCAATGTTTTAACGGTCACCCTGGCATGTACGAGGCACGGGTTCCAATATAGAAATAGTTCTGTTTATAGGTCCAAATCCAGACCCTAGCCCAGGCTGTGCACAGGGGAAAGAATCTTCTTCCAGGCCATAGAGGTGCTCCGTGATGGCTACTGTAGCTGTGAAACTGCAAATAGCCCATGTGGATCTAATTCAGCCATCTAGGGTTGGGACGAGGATGGAAAGATCAACCTGAACAGCAGATCCCCATGCCATCCCTGCATGCCGACATGCACAGATCTGCCGTGGAGCTGGGCTTTATAGCGGACAAGGTGGACACATACCTTAGGTGACTGTCCCTAAATCCTGCTTCCCCTATGTGTAGTAAAAAGAAAAGGAGGACTTGTGGCACCTTAGAGACTAACCAATTTATTTGAGCATAAACTTTTGTGAGCTACAGATCACTTCATGCATCCGATGAAGTGAGCTGTAGCTCACGAAAGCTTATGCTCAAATAAATTTATTAGTCTCTAAGGTGCCACAAGTCCTCCTGTTCTTTTTGCGGATACAAACTAACACGGCTGCTACTCTGAAACCTGTCTATATGTAGTGGAGCCACTAATTCAGTGGCCGGCGCACCTCTGTGGCTATGGAGGCAGGGCCAGGAACTGGCGCTTAGTGGACAACTTTTAACATCCAATAACTCCCTCCTGCAATTCCACAGAGCCAAACTGAAGAGAGTCATGTGTCATTAAGGGCCAATGGAACTACCTATGAACATGCTCAAGTGTTTGTAGGACCAGACCCTAATTCTGTTCCTCATGAAGGAAAAGAAAGTTAGTAACCTGTTTGTTCCATCCCACTTTAACTGGACCAGGCTTTGCTTTCAGCAGCCAAAACCCTCAGCCAGGTATTCAAAAATCTTCAGCTCAACATTTGGTTGGCCAATCATTTCTAAGAGCAAGGTGCTGGGGTCACTTATGCCAGAACCTTATGCTAATCTGCATACAATCATTACCGTGAGTTGAAGCTGAGGTCACCAATGAATAGTGTGTTTTAAGAGCTTGTTGATCAAACAGAATTTACAGACCAGGACAGTTATTGACAGGGCTGACAAACGTGCTGTTGCAATGATTTACAGTCCAGGTGTGTGTTGTCAGAGCAAGATATTTACCCGAGATTCCAAGAACAGTTAAATTTTAATCTTTAAAGACCTTTCCTAACTAGGGCTTTTCTGCAATGTCTTGGGAGGTTCACAACTTCTGGTCCATTTGCAAATTATCATAAAAGTGATCCTGAGTTTCAGAACTTTCAGGGGAAAATAATAGCAGATTTAGTCATTTACGATGTTTTTAACGGATATGAAACTTGTAAGGTGAATTGACAGAGGTGGCCTTACTCTCATTCCAAAAGTATAATTCACCATCATGCACTGCCTAGAATATATACCCATTAATCGGGATTATCTCTGAACATTTAGCAGGCTGAGAATATGGATCCTGGAGACGTCAGCAAGAGATTTCATTAGAAGAGACACCAAGTGCTTGGAAATGGGAAATGTATTCTATTCTAAACATCGGCTGCACTGAGGCTGACCCTAAGACTGCACAGAATTGACTGGAAAGACAAAGAAAGCTGAAAATGAAAACTCTGTTCATATGTAACAGACTCCATTTATTGCAACAAAATCTGGTTTAAAAGTCTCCTGTAGTTTTTTTAACATTCAGAATGGCAAGAACTCTTAACTCCGAATAGTCAATATTTATCTCTGCTGATGTGCAGAAGCTTGCTACATGACCAGAGCATTAACAAATTTCCTGTCACATATTGCAGAATATTTATTACTATCTCCTAGGCCTTACTAGATACTTCAGTTTTGCAAAACATGCCGTGGATGAGATTTTCTATTTAAAGTTAAAAGCTCCACTCCAAGAATATTTAGGGATTTTGTGCTAATTTTTTTTTTTTGTTATCAATCCTTCCTTTATGTTATCTAATTTGCCTACTGGGTAAAATTTAAAAGAACTCCTAACCGTCAGTATGAAAAGAACCCAGCAGGCTAACACTGACTAGGTCCTCAGATCTATTAGCTGTAAATTACTTTAACATGAGTGACATCACACTTGACTCTTGGTAAAACAGTGTTAAGTTAGTGGGTAATAAAACAGCTTGACACTAATGATGGGTTCTGGGTGATAAATTACTGTCATGATCAGATAAGGGTTCTTGAGACTAACCTTGAACTAAATCTGGTTTGTTGCTACATCTTGTGTGCAGTGTTCTAACTGGGAAGATTAAGGGCGAAGGGTCCAATCCTGCACACCTCTCACAGACGTGGGTTTAATATTCAGAGTAGACATACTCTCAATGGTCTTACTTTTGCAAGTAATGATTACTCACATAAGGAAACAATTGCAGGAGCACTTTCCGTCCCAGACACTGGGGATGCTCATATGAGTAAAGCAAGGAGGAGGAATTGGCCCTAAACTTGAGACCATCAGCCCAGTTCTGCAGTCCTTACACTATTGACTCCAATGTAGGAACTTTGCTTGAATAAGGACTTCAAGACCTGGATCTCTGTCTCATATTATTTATATTTAAAAAAAAACAATATTCAAAATAGGGGCCTGATTCTGCAAGTTGCTGAGCCCCTACGGGGAGTTGCTGAGTACCCTCAACTCCCATTTATAGGTGCAGGAAGTGTTGGATGAAATTTCTTGGCCTCTGCTACACAGGGGATCTGACCAGAAATCTATGAATCCCAGAGAGGTCAATAAGAATTGAAGGCACTCAGCACTTCACAGGATTGGCCCCTAATTCATTAGGCTTGTTTTCCTTTAAGAGATTTGGGGAAAACTCTGTATACAGAGCTCTGAGCCAGCCAACGTCAATGAAACCACATGAGATTTGGAATGTTTTTGACATCTATTTTCTTTGGAAACTAACCAAGGTGTTCTTAGGAAACAGCTTCACAAATTCTTTTACATTATTATTGTTATTGGATGCTTGATTTTAATTTATCATTCAGGTAACAGGCTTTGTAGATGGTCTGTGTATTAGTTCTTATACAAACTTCTGTATTAAAACATTCACCTGAGTTAAATTTCGTGCTTAATGCATTATTGTTCCTGCCCTTTATTATGACTGGTATAATCCAGAGACACAAGGTGGATGAGGTAATATCTTTTACTGGACCAACTTCTGTTGGTGAAAGAGACAAGCTTTTGATCTTACACAGAGCTCTTCTTCAGGTATAATCCAGGCATACTTCTATCTTTCTCATGTTACAGAAGACTGTAGATTTCAATGAAGAGTAATCCTCCATATAGAAATCCACATACTTTATTAATCTAGGATAGACCTAAACTGTATTTTAAGATGTGCCAGTTTTAACACAGGCAATAATGAATTTATAATTCTGAAAATTACTAGTGCAAAGTGTAGATTTTTACCTCAATGCAGCATTGCTTTGAAAATTAAAACGTATGGGAACACCTTATCCTATGAAGAATGAAAATTATGTAATTCATTAAGAATAGTCAGATGAAGGAGGCTTCAGCACAGCCTGCTTCTCTTATAGTTTTCATCATCTACATCTGGCAAATAATAGCTGGGTTACTGAAATTTGAACTGCAGTACATTTGAGATGCAACTCGTGTGTTCCCATTTTTTGGTCTTTGCTATTTGAGCCCTTTAGACTTGGGACTCAGAAACCGAGGCACCCCCCAAAGTCAGAGGCTACTTTTGAAAATATTAACTAAAAATCTAGAAATAAATATATTTAGGCTTGGAAAGATTACATTTTTATCAGTAAACGTGGGTAAATGTCCATTTTGCCATACACATACAAACTGATGAAAAAATATTTTAATTGATGATCATCTAAATTTACTGAGAGGCAAAGGAAGAAAAATGCTGCTCAAGAACTTTTCAGAGTTTGATTTAAGGATAGTTACTTTGTATATTTTAACATGTGATGTTGATAATTTGTGTTGTAATGGTCATAAAGCTTTGACTTTTTGAATCTCAATATCTACAGTCATTAAATAATTATTGTATGATCTCCCCATAATTTCCCACAGCTGAGAAAATTTAAATCACATAATTTTGCCCAACTGTGAAAATTTAAAAATTGAAAAAAATAAAAATAAAAATTGATATTAGTTAGCGAAATTATATAAAAAATTAAATTATACAAAATCTAAATATACTTTTTATAGTCCAGATGCTGGTTAGTTCTCCATTAGCAGCATTCCTGAGAAAGATGACAACAAGGTCCAAGCAGTGCTTGGATCTGGATCCTAAACCCAGGATTGATAGTCTAGAGGCCCTCCTAAATTGAGCCATGGAGGTACATTGTGGGCCCCCGGAATGTCTATTCCCATGTTTTTACTAAACAAAGAAAGACTGACCTGAAACAAAAAAAACCTTGTTCTGAATACCCTTGAACTTTGGGATGTATGAAATTATCTTAGGTGAAATCGTCAGCTTGGGTGGGTCTCTATCAGGGACTTCCTCATCGCTGTTCTGGTTCTGGCTTTGCATAAGAGCAACATTTTGGCAGATCTGCACATATAGCTAGAGCTTTGGAATTTCTACTATATTCTGCCTTTGATTTGCCCAGCTTGGCTGTGGGCAGAGGGTTCATATTCCTTCTTCTGACAAACAAGCCCGTAAACATGTCACACATATGCTCACAAACATGTCTAGGCTTAAATGGTTTTGTCTATGTTGTGCCTTCCTTGTCATTGCTTTACCAGACATAACACAGACTGACAGAACAGAGTCACCGTGATTAGCATGGGAAGGAAGCAAACAATCTCTGGCTGCAACTACAGTCTCCAAAGAGCTTATCAAACATATGCATGAGCAGGAAATGCAATACGTTGTCCCATTTCTCATATCATATTCATGACTGTTGCAATCACAGAACACATGTACCCCAGCAATATGCTTGTACCACCAAAAAATAAGTACTTATACGGACGAATGGAATGATCGATCCATTGATTTTAATGGAACTACTCATTGTCAGCAAGGATATCAGCATCTGACCGTAAGTAATAGACATCTCATAATCATGCTATATAAAAAAAATCTAAGCATGCTGATTTGTGGGAGACTGGGAACTGAGATACTGAATTCAAGGATTTTCAAAGATGCTTACTCAGGTAAGTAATCCTTATTCCTATGTGTAGTCAATGTCTCTACTTGTGGGAGTAAGGATTACTCACATGAGTAAAGGTTAGCAGGGCTTGGCCCCTCTTCTTTACTCTTTTGCATAAATTAATTCACCAGTTCTTATCAAAGACGATCAAGCTTTCAAAATATTGCCCTGCACAGCTACAAACATTGTGTCTAGAGAATTTAATAATAAAATACATACATTCTCACCCAAAGTCTAATATTTTCTCTAAACCAACAAGCCATACAGCAAATGTTGGTAATAAATATCTGTACTTGGTATAATAAAAGCAATGTTTATATTCTTGACAGAATGCATTTGTGAACTTACAGTCATTAGAGATGTAAACTGAAGGCAATAAGATAACCTTCTTCCCAAATGTTCTATTTATTTCTGTAAAGTAATTTGTATGATTTATCTTATAGACTAAGGTTTATGGTTCACTTTGAACTGGAGGTTCTTAACTCAACGATTGCCTGTTTGGGCCGAAGCATGTAAGTGATGGCATGACCTAAAGTGTGAGATGAAAGGAGAAAGACAAAAACAAGGCAGGCTTCTGGGATTTTGACCATTATTTCTATATTCCATTGACATCTCTGGGTTAAATATTTTCTTTTGGAGGCCAGTATGATCATTTCATCTGGATACCATAGATTTGAGCAACTAGAAAAAGCTCAGAACACTAGCGTCTTTAGTAAGATATGCAAGGATGCATACAATAGAATTCAAGGGGGTGAAATGCTAGTTTTAGACATAATTCCCAGTTTTCACATCTCATAAACGGGCCTCCATATATTCTGAGATTCATAGCCTCAGAATTTGTTGTGGAATTCACACATCACTGCATTCACACTTCACTGTAGAATTTCTGCTTTCATTTAAAAAATAGTTTCTAACTAACATGGTTTTGAAGATAACGTTAAAAATCTTGGAGTAGAAATATAAATTCAGCTTTATCTTCTTAACTTTGCAGAGAGTCTGATACAATACTCCTGAATGGGTGTGAACTGCCTCATTCATCTGTGGCTGTTAGCTCTAATATCTAAAAATGGAAATTAACATATGAAAACGTGAAGAGAATGTGAAATAAACAGAATATAATATAAAAATAAACAACCAAGGGGCTCCTGTATTGATTGTATTATTCATTTTTGAATTTAATTCAATGAAACCTTCAACTTTGAAAATTTATCTGCAGCTGTCACAGAATTTTGACAATTTCCAATGGAGTCCTGTAGATTCTAGGGCCCTTGTTGCAGAATTTGGGTTCAGCTTGCTGCCAAATACACAGTGTCTTGGTCAGACATTTCTAAACAATTCACCTTTTCAGATTAAATGATCCGTGCTTGGTCTCTCTGTCAAAAGGTGAATGGGTGGGATTTTCAAATGTGCTCACCATTGGTTTAACTCTGCTCTGACTGAAGTCAAAGGAAGTTTTACCACTGATTTCAGTGAGAGGAGAGCCAGGGCAAAACTGAGCCTTTTTGAAAATCCCACGTCATATTTCTGCAGAGCATGAGGAAAATCGCTTCAGCTGTTTCTCAGATATAGGAGAATGAGAAAGAAAAAAAAATCTTCCTTTTAAAAAAAAATGCACCCACTAATCTCTCTCTCTCTTTTTATGTATATAACCTGGATTAAATAAAGACGGCTGACATTTGAAAGCTGAAGGCTGACATGCCAATAGTCCTCTGTGGGGAGCAGCATCTCAGCTGGGTTTGAAATAAACAGCCTGGTTTTGATTAAACAAATCTATAGAGTTGAAAGTTATGTGCTGGGCATGTGCAAAGCAACACTGCATGAAGTCAACACAGCCAGAGATACCCATTGAGCATGTGCAGGCTGCTCAGGATTGGAAAGGGGGCATTCAATCCCATGAACATGGCCTAAGCAAGGCCTTGCATTTGCTACTCAAGCCCCACTTAAAATCACGTCTTTAGGGCTTAAGTGGCGCATATAGTTGTTTGAGCTCTTTGCCTGGGGCGAATTTGACCATAAAGGCCAAATCCCCCTATCAGTCACAACTATGCAACTCCACTGATGTCAGTGGGCGTGACTGGGCACTAGAATTTGGTCTGAAGTGAGCACTTTAAATCCAGGCGAAGAAGCAACAGTTGGGCTTTTCTCCTCACTGCTGATTACAATTGTTGGGAGATATTCCTGTTCTCACACGGAATGGGGACTTGGCTGCCTCTGCCCCTTCCCCCATTCCTCAGACCAGTGCTTGTGTGCTCTGTGCATTTAGGAATCTGAAGAGGAGGAGAGGTTGGGGACTAGGATGAGAAGATGCAAGTTTCCTCTGGCCCAGTGGAGATGCCTCAGGAGGGGTAATAGAGCCTCATTAAAACACAATCCCTAGAGTTTCAGGACTGTGCCTCCCAGAATGGCCTGGGGCCTCCAGAGATTCAGAAATATGGAGTAGGTGACTAGAGATGCACCTCCTGCCTCCTCTGGCTGGCAATCAGGTGCCAGGCACTGGCTTGACCCTCTCTTTCCACATTGGCAAATAAGTCTCAAAGACAGTTCATAGCCTCTTGTTTCATTGCTGGGTGGATGTTGCTTCTCATTTAATCTCCTGTCCTTAAGAGGGGGTGCACAATTTCTGTTGCCTCTTGGCTTGGCTGGGTGCACATGTCAAGTCTACTCCTTGACTCTGCTCTGGGTACATGTAGCTTTGGGAGCTGGCAAGTGGCCAGCTGTACAGATAACATAAGTGGAAATCACACCTTGCAAACTGGAATATTTATCCACCCAGAGCAGCAGAGAGAAAAACATTCCACAAACGAATGCAGAGCACAAAGTAGTACTAGATACATTATGTGAAGTGGATGGAGTGTCCTACTTCACCTACAAAGCAATCAGCCAAGTAATGGCGGCTTAACCATTTCTTGGCCTTTCTGGAGATAATTCGGGATATCCAAGGTCCAGTTCAAATGGCTATTTAACATAATGGAGTTGGAATTGTTGAAAAACATTTCACCCCAACCCCTGTGATTGAAGGTACGTGCACCGCATCAGTTCACTCCCCACCCCTGAAATATTACAGTGCCACCAACTCTACTAAAGGAGAGAAGAGTCTTCTTCTGACATCTTTAGAGCAGCACCCTGGGGCTGTAAACAACCTCAAGGGGTTGGGACAGGCATCCCGGGTGCAGGTAGTGTGTTGGGCCACTGGAGGGGGCTCGCTGCTGCCTTTTAATTCTTCATGTGCATCCTGTTGATGCGCATTAACAGTCCGCTAATGTGCTTTGATTTAGTCTGGTTTCAAAGACAACTAGATTAAAGCACTCTAACAACCAGCTAATGCACAAAAGTGGGGTGCACATGAACTGTTAGACTGTGGCAAGCTAGCATGGACTAGATTCACACCCCAGCTTGCCGAGGTTTTCTTGTTCATGTAGACAAACTTGAGAGCAGTTTCAGCTCCAGTCCTTTCCTACAAAACATTTTAATTTAAATCAAACCACATTTTCTGATGAAAAATTGTTTCACTGAACATTTTTGACCAGCTGTATTCATTACTCTCTATGTATTGCCAAGACATTTGCATAATATCAATTATCTGCATCAGTGTTGTCCAGTGGATACAGCATCAAAATCAGACTCAGGAGATCTTGCATCTACTGACTCTGCCACTGGCCAACATTGGCCAAGTCATGTCCCCTCTTTGTGCCTCAATTTCTCCATCTGTAAAATGGGGATAATGATATTGACCTCCTTTGTAAAGTGCTTTGAGATCTACTGATGAAAAGCATTGGATAAGAGCTAGATATTATTATTAATTATTATTACTACTATTACGGCTGGGATTTGCACACCCCTAACTCCCTTAGTCTCTTTTGAAAATCTTGGTTTATATGTCCTTTGTTGGGGAACATTATTACATAGATTTTTTCAAAACTAGATTTTTGTCATTGAATCAAAACACATTGAGTAGGAATTTCAAACCTTTCTTGTTGACCCATGGTCTCTGGCATCTTGGCACTTTTTATGCTAACAGTAAAGAGAGGGCATATTTATGCCTGCCTCTGGAAGTTTCCACTACATGCATCCGATGAAGTGGGTATTCACCCATGTAAACTTATGCTCCAATACGTCTGTTAGTCTATAAGGTGCCACAGGACTCTTTGCTGCTTTTAGTAAAGAGAGGGCGGATGGTCCAGTGGTTAGAGCTTGAGAGACCTGGGTTCAAGTCCCACCACTAACTTTTTTGGTCAATTCACTCAGTTTTTCTGTGCCTTAGTTCCCCATCTGTAAAATGGGGACAATAGCATTTCCCTATCTCACGGGGATGTTGTGAGGTATCATTTAAAGATTGTGAGGCACTCATATGCTATTTCAATGTGTCCCAGGTTATTATCTAAGATAGGGAGCAAACTAAGCAGAATATTCAGGGGCACAAATAGCTAGGTTCAGAATTTTGGCCCTCTCTACCAGTTCTTAGCTGTCTGAGGTTAGGAAGAAATCTTCCTTCTGGGCAGGTTATCCCATCATTGTCCAATAGGAGGTTTCTTACATCTTTCTCTGAAGCATCTGGTGTCGGCCACTGCTGGCGAGAGGATAATGGACTAGATGGACCACTGGTCTGCTCTGATATGGTAATTCCTCTCTGTCTATGATCAGCTTATTTGAGAGCAATAGAGTAGCCTAGCATTCTGGATCATGAACTAGTTTGAATCTTAAAGAACAAGAAAAAATAGAGTTATCAATCGAAGAAGCAAAAGAGTGAACATAGACTACTTTAGGCAGAGGAGTACAATTTAAAATACGACCTTTTGTATTTTGAAAAGCTCCAAACAGTAACAACTTAGGGGGTCTTAACATGCTTTTGTAATTTAGCACCAATGTTATTTCAGTCATTGGTTCCACTCCTGCCACTGTATTATTCAAGGGCCTGATTCCAGGCCATATTATACCAACAGATTTTAGGCAGATTCCCTACTGAACTTAGCGGGAGTCTAGATTGAGTAAGGATTGTGGCATTTGACCCATTATCATCCCTGCATTAGCAGTATGAGGTTCTCTTTCTCCCAGATGAGAGGGTCGGAAGCATTCATCTCGTTCAGCATTCTAACATACAGATTCATTATTTGCATGCACAGTTACTGGATTTGTATAAACATCACTTCCCATACAAACCAAGCTGTAGATGTCACAATTGTGACACTTCGGCATTTTGAAAACTACAAATTTTTGGGTGGTAAAATTTTGTGATAGTCTCTCTGTGCAAATCCGCAAAGCAATAATGTGGAATTTTGCACAGATCCAGAGATGAAAAATCTGTGCATTACCGTACCCCTGTCAGGTTAACATTACTCAGGATTCTGGCAATGTTTACCATACAATACTGATATCTACATGACACCTGGCTCTAACCAGTACTATTATTATTCACTCACTCTTGAGAGCAATAACATTAATAAAAATGCACATTAACACTGCTGTCTCTCCCCGCCTTCCCCATCCAGAAGATAACCACCTGCCATGGAGATCTTGAAAAGCGCTGGTTTATGCCCTTACTAAAATATGTGGGAAAACATATAGACTTCAATATGCTTTAGATCAGGCCTCTCTATTTGTTTATAAAGTAGGGAACAGGCCTTCTGGGAAAACGAATATGCTAAGAAAGCTATCAAAGTAGTGTTTAGACAGGGTTATCAGTTACCAAGCAGGAGTGAAATCCTGGCTCCACTGAAGTTAATAGGAGTTTTGCCATTGACTTCAATGGAGGATTTTACTGTAGGATGATAATATACAGGGAAAGACAGGCTGTGATTTCTAACCTAAAAATCAGGGGAAAGAGTAGGATAATATATCGTTTGGGGAATGTTTTGGTGAAATACTTTGCTGAGGAGATACCACAGTTCTCTCTTTTTCTTCTTGTTCTTCTTCTAGATACAACCCAGAGCTACAGAATCCAACAAAAATCAAGCCAGATCCCAGGCATAAAAATCTCAGCAATCCTCTGGGGGCAACATTTTCCATGCACTGTCTGTAGCTCGGGGCCCAAGTTTGTATTGCACAGTCATTTATGACACAAATTACTGTGTCTTTATAATTGTCCGTGCACAGCTCACGCTATGAAATCCATATTTACTATGACTGCTACTTCAGGATGAGAAATTCTTGAATCCCACATAAAACTTTATGATGCTGAATGTTCACAGAGCTTCAGGGAGGGGAATGCCATAGAGCTGCAATGTTCCTAGATGAGAGTTCTTGGCCAGAGGATCTGCAGATGGGCAGATCCACTGGGCTCTTGCCTAGCTGCTCCCCTCCATGCCAGTATATTCAGATCTGATACACAGTCCACCTCCCTGCTTCACAGGGCATAGATATCCCTGCATCCATATAGGGGAGCTGCAGGGCTTCCCTAGCTCAGGAGGTTGCATGCAGGCTCTTTGCTAATAGGTGGATTTCACCCATACCACAGAAAGTTAGAGGCAGCATTATAAGAATCAGCCCCAAGTGTACAGCACTTGAGATTTTACGCTGGTAACATTGGGACAAGTATTTACAATGGAACACCTGTTTCCCTCTGTTTTTACTCAGATTTGATCAGCTAAACAAAATAAAAATACAGAGAGCCGGACCCAGAATTCTGAGAGTTGCCTTTACTTTTCCCATCAAAATGTACCTTTTCTATTCTCAGGGTAGTTTGGTGATGTAGAAATATTTAATGACTCTTTAAAGTTATACCTTTTAGCAAGCAGTAGATTACGTGAAGATTGCAGCTCCTAACTTTGAATAATTAGTAATAAGATGGTATTTAATGGTAAATTCAGGGGTGACAGTAAGCCGGTACGGGCCGGGCCAAGCTGCTGATGGGGGGGTGCAAAAGGAGCAGCTGCCCTGGGTCTGGAGATTTAAAAGGCTCGGGGGCTCCAGCCGCTACTGCAGCAGTGGCCGGAGTCCTGGGCCCTTTAAATCGGTGCTGGAGCCCTGGTCGGTGTGTGCCAGGCAGAGCGGATAGGCTGGCTGGGGGAGGCTGACCCCTCAGCCCTGCCTCTTCTGCCTGAGGCGCTGGCCCCCCTACCAGTAAGTGTTGAATGTTACTTTCACCCCTGGGTAAATTGCCATGAAAATGCACTAAATCAGGGGCAATCAATTATTTTTTGTCAAGGTCCAAATTTCTTGGTCAAGGTATAGTCAAGGTCCAAACTCCAGAGAAAATAATACAGAAATAACAATGGTAATAAGGAAATAAAAAGATTTTGCCGTCTCTGTAAAAGTGTCTGGCAGTCTGGATTTGGCCCCCCATCCACCTATTGACTACCCCTGCACCAGCCCCAGGACAGATTAGCCTCACAGCAGGATACAACACGTATTTAATATAGTTGCTAGATAGATTTCCCTCTTCGATTCTAGATGGAACTGAATTTTCAGTATTTGTGACGTGATGGTCTCGTTTGTTGGTATAGTGCCCTTTTCTTCGGAAGGGTTTTTTGTATGGAGTTCTGAGCAATGAGTTGGTCTTTGACCTTGCAAACACTTACTCAGCTGGGTCCCGAAAAGCACTTAAGCATGTGGTTAACTTTAAGCTCATGAGTGATCTGATTGAAGTCAATGGGACTACTCATGCACTTAAAGTTAAGTACATGCTTAAATGCTTTGTTGATTAGGGTCATACATAAATTTTAAGCACATGGGTAGTCGATGGATTGCTCATGAGTAAAGTTAAGCACATGCATAAGTGTTTGCAGGGTCAGAGCCTTATTTACTGATTCTGTGCAGAAGCCACCCTACAGTGTTGCCAGATCTGCACTGGACACAATGAACATGTAAGTTTCTATAACACTGGTTGGATAAACCCTATTCTTGCTTAGGACATGTACTTAATTTTGACTATCTTGGCCTTATAATAAAATTGCTCAGGCAGGGAGGTTGAGGCTTAAGTATTAATGAATGTGATTAGCCAGTCCTGAAATCTTGTTCTATCATTACAGCAGCTATTAACTGGTAACCCAACAGTGACCCTATCAGGCCTGTCCTTGACAGCCACCTTCCCTAGGCTGACCTGAGTGTCTCTACACCCAGGGATGCAGCTGATAAGCACAAAGGCAATGGCTGCTTTCTCTCCTTTGGAGTGACCTCCACCTGACCCCGATCTTGGCAGGTCACACAACAAACATTGCTGGGCATGAAGAGTCTAGTCCTTCGCAAGTGGGAAGGGACAGCACAACTCAAGCACTCTCTGGGCAGAGAGAGGCCATTATGCCCAGAAAACACATCCCCGTGGTGTTTACCAGGGAAACCAATGGGCTTTGCTGCTGGTACCCTGGCAGGGCAAACCTCACATAAACTATATTACTTTCATGGCCCCCATTACTGGCATCTGAGTGCCTCACTAGAGCTATCTGTACAACAGAGAGGAAGGGAATTACTTTATTCCCATTTTACAGGCAAGGAGCTGAAGCACAAAGAGGCTAAGTGACTCGCTCAAGGGCAGACAGGAAGTCTGTAGCAGAGCAGGGACTTGAACCCAGGTTTCCCAAGGCCTAGGTGAGTGACCTAACCATGAGACCATGCTTTTTACCCTCAGACTTCATTTTCATCGTTGGCCACTGTATCTCTCCTCAAATGTCTGGTGCCAAATCCTACCCTCAGGCCACCTTCCAGGAGATGAACAGGGGTAAATGACGGCAGAGTCTGATCACTAAAAATTAAGAAAAATAACATTTTATATATAAATTATCTGCCCCAGGAGGTCCTGGCAGAATCCACATAACTGGGATTGAGGAACAGGAAGACTATTAGTACGACATCAATGATACCTCAGGATATAAATGGGACAACAGAGGTATCCAGCAACTGGTAGGATTGGGGCCTGTTTGTCAGCTTACCCCCAGCTTTGGAGACAAGAAAGATTTCTCCTGTCATGGTAGATTGACAGAGACCATTTTGGTTTTGCTTCCCTTCGGAGCACTAAGCATGCACCAGATTTGGCCCTCAGAATGATGAGACTGTTTTAATATCATGAGGGTTTGTTTTAAAAGATATATTTTTTCCTTTTAATTGTCTTCAAGTGTTTGAACCGGTAGGGTTCATGTTTTCAAGTTTTTCCTCTGCTACAAGGCGTGTGAACCTCTCCTTTTTAAAAATGAAAGTGGAGATTCTCATATAATAACGACTTCAGGAGCTGGTGGGGGGGGGGCGTTAAAGAAAAAAACAATATTGCAAGATTCATGATAAAATCATGAGAGCTGGAAACATTATCATCACAAGCAAATACTAAACATCAGAAATGTAGTCCAGAATTCCTTCCAGTCACTCTAGTCTTCCTAGTATAGGGAAAGATTTGAATACTTACTATTATTTGTTTTACAGAAGCACCTATCTTGGCCTTATAATAAAATTGCTCAGGCAGGGAGCTAAGCACTTTATAAACAGACAGGAAGAGAATCTCTGGCCCAAATAGTTTCCAATTTAAATAGACTCAACAGACAAAAGTGGCATCATTATCCCCGTTTTATACATGGGGAGCTGAGGCAGACAGAGATTATGCAGATTCCCCATGGTCATGCAAGTAACCTGTAACAGAGCAGGGATTGAATCCAGATCGGTGACAAACCAGGAGTTGAACCCAATATCCCAGACCAGTGTTTTAACAGCAAGATTATTCCTTTTACAGGAACAGACATTTTTATATTATATATATTGCACCATAAAAATAAATAAATAAAAATAAAGCCAATATATAAAAGCCTTTTAAAATGTCTAACAAAAAAACATGTGGAAAATGCACCTGAAGGTAAAACAATACAGAATTGTTTCCATGAAAGAATCAGTCTGTTACAGAAATGAATTTTCTGTATGCACAACCAAACACATTAATAGAAAAGAAAAGTCTTATTTGTGGAATAAAAGACTGAAAATAATACAATTTTAGCGCAACAAGGGTATTTGTTGCATTGGTTTTCACTGTCAAACTGCTTCAGAAAGATGACACTGTCTCTTGTACGACCTAGGCATTATTTTTAAAAATCCCATTCATGCCTTCAGACGTAGGCTTTCCTTTTCAATGTTTCAAGCAAACTTTTCCAAAGAATCTCTCATTCTCATATCATTGCTCTGATAAATCGCTGAAACAACAAACTGAAACATTAGGAACCGTTGACTCAAGGAGTTTAACATTTTGAATCAAGATAAGGATTGCAAAGTCTCTGAAAGCAACAATGGTTTCAAATGCAAGGAAAAAAACAGGGATAATTTGCAAAGGGAATTTACAGCTAATGGAAACACAGCTTGAAATATTTATTTTGCTAGCCTACTGTATTTTCCCTCTTGGTTTTGTCCTATTCAAATAAATACTGCCCTCTATGGCTAATGAACTTTTTGGTGCTTATCTCTTTGAATAATTCCATGTCCTTGGACTAGAAACCTTGGAGCTTTCCAATATGCCTATATTTATATGCTTTGCTTATGTCTTACATGAGCCCATCCTGAGAACTCATGGGTCTCATTTCTGAGGGCAGCATAGATGAACATGTGAAAAAAGTCTGATGGTGTCAAATTGTCTTATAGTATTTGGATTTGCTTTAGCAGACTTATTGGCCTGATAGCCACCTCTCCCCTCACTGCATAAGTCACTCTCATTAACTTTATGGGGAGATGCAATGGAAGCAAGCAACTGGAGGACGATGATCAGAAGCTAGGCACTTTGAGCAGGATGAAGAACAGGAGTGCTGCTCTTCAGAAGTGCATGGCCTTTTGAGAGCTACTGGTCTACTCCAACATCCCCCATTGGTAGTATTAACAACAAAAGGAGCATGGCTGCAATATTCACATTGGCTGTTATTGACAGGTAATATCCATGATAATTCCTTTGACTGTCTCAAGTCACATATGGGCTAGCTTGATTCCCAGCCATCCTGTCAACCACTCCTTGGTGTTTTGAAAAAGAAAACATGATGGCTGAGCAGTGTTTTCCAGTTCCTCCCCACCTTGGGCTGGCCATGTCCTTTTCCTTGACCAAGTGTAACTAAGCTCCTATGTAGCAGCCATGGATGCGTTGGAGGTGGCTACTTGGCATGGGACTCCAGCCATTCAGTTGCCTTCCCATACATAAACTCTTTGCTCCCTGTGACCCCATTTCCACGTGCTTTCCTCTGCACTGAACAGTATGTATGCCTTTGTCTCTTAAGGTTTAGCCTGTGAGGAATTAAGACTTTGGAAAGATCTATGGACTCCTTTTTTAAAAACAGGTTCAGAACCTAGGACATGGTTAATGAAGAATGGAGGAGAAAAATTAATGACAATAAAACATTTATTCAAGCTTCCCCACCAATGGGCCACAACCTTCTTCTGCACCTCTAAGGGGGAGAAAGTATTTAACTTTCAGGTCTATTCCAATCTTGCCTTCCCTGAGGCCACATTTCACACAGACCACTGAAAAAGATGGTACCATTCACTCCCTACTGACCTGGACTGGATTCAAACCAATAATTGACAGGCTTCAATGTTCCATCCTTCACATTACTAGTCCCCAGAACCAGCCAGTTCACTTTGATTCTATTTCTCATCTGGAAACCTATTGAGTGTATGATGAGGAACCTACTGGAGACATTCCTGTTTAGGGAGTGAAGTAAGGGGCCAGTTTTTAAAAATCTAGGCCACAGGTGTCACAGTGGAACTTGCTGGGTGCTAACACTTCCTAAAATGTGATCCTTATTTAGGGCAACTGGGATCTGAGTGCTTTTGAAAATCTAGGCCAAGCTGTGGGGGCTGAGCACTTGAAAGTCTGACCCACTGTGTCTTATTAATGTCAGAAGAGAGGGAAGATCCTAGTTTCCAAATACTTCAGCCCTGGTGCTATCCAATTCCAATGTAAATGGAGGCACAATATATTCAAGGATTTTTAAACAGATCCTCCTGCATACGGGAAGCTAATGGGACAAATTCAGCCCTGTAAGAGCACATGCGGCTTCCTTAGCCCAGTGAGTTTGGAGGTTAACACACAAAACTCCTTTCCACTCGCAGCATTTTTGTTTTCACCCCATTTATCTTGTTTCTTATAAAGGAGACCTACGAGAAATGACTCCTCTCCGTTGAAAAGCGGTTCCATAAATACATGAATAAATCTGCGAGCACACTTCAGACTTTGAACCGTGGGGCAGAGGAGCCCTGAATGGTGTTTTCACAAGCTCATGATTAAGCTCTAGCCCTTTGTAAACTTTTACGGTATTGCCATGGACGTGGCAGGAGCAAATAGTCTGCCTCATCAGCAATTACAAACACTCAGCGCGGCAGAGGCGACTGGAGTCCAATGTGAGGCCGTGCATGGTACTGCCAGTCACGGAGCCTGTTGACTCACTCTCTTTCCAGCCATAAACCCCAAGTGACTTGTACTAGTGGGGCCAGGGACACAGACAAGGGCCTTCAAGTGGCTCCAAGGATAGGGCATCTGGGCAATGCTGCTGCTTCCCTAGATGTGGCTCTGAGGCAGCCTTATTGACTCGTTAAATCCTCCACAGATCAAAGCAGGCCTGAGAAACTCTTCCTAATGCTTCTTGAACTATGCTGACCTTTTCCTCTGGAACCTCTGTTAACTCTGTCCCATTACTCATTGTAAACAAAGGGAAGATCCAAAGAGAGTTTCCACCGGCCAAGAATGATGGGAAACTTTAGGAAGCTTGTGAATGATACACAGACAGATGACAGGATTTAGGAAATGGCTGGAATTTAGACTTACACAGACGAGTCCGGGTCAAAACTTCTTTAACTTCTGGCGAATCAGGCTTGGGCCCTAGAATTGGACCTTCACTGCAACACGGAAACTTTGGAGATATTTGGATATGAATGTCATAGCTCAGTTTGTCACTCTAACCGACCAAACTGGAATGCTAAAACCAACCCTTCAGAACAGTGGGGAAGTGAACATCATAGCTTGGTTTGCCATAACGCCAAGTCGCAACAACCCTGAACTCTGAGGGAGTCCTGATTCAGCTCAGGATCTGGCTGTGAACTTTGCTTTGGAGGGAGAGCTGAGTCACAAACATTACCCTGCTGAATGAATGTATTGGTGTTTATCCCATCCTTCACATCTTATCCTCTTTGGAAGACACACACACACACACACTTTGCAGACTTCAGTTTATGCTAACCCCCATTATGATCAATTACTCCTGTCATAAAAATACCTTTTTATATAACACATCAGAAAAGTTTGGTTCTCAAGGATGGAATCATAAATAAAGGTGGAGTATATGTAATGTTACATCAAAAGAGGGCAAAACACTTGATAATCAGGGGTGTAAAGTCACGACTAAACGAGGGCCATGATAACTTCCTCCCAGCATGCTTTGGTGGTTCAGTGGTTTCCCTTTTGCACGTCTCCCTTTTAAGACCAGGCTACAACATGACCCTGGCAAAACTTCCTTCCACAAAAGCCCCCTGAACTTTGACAGGAAGCATCACGAGACATGCAGCGTTGCGATGATTAGAGCAGGTGAGAGAAAGTCAAGAATCAGGGTGGGTCTCTATTTCTGACTCTGCCAGACCCGCTGTGGAGTGGCCACAGAAGAGAAGCAACCTTGGCTCCCCCTGTGGGGACACTGGGAGATTCTCCCATGCC
Organism: Lepidochelys kempii; assembly: GCF_965140285.1. NCBI lineage: Eukaryota > Metazoa > Chordata > Testudines > Cheloniidae > Lepidochelys > Lepidochelys kempii. Next base: position 8,044,157 of record NC_136392.1, on the reverse strand, counting down.
ATGGGCTACTGAAGGGTGCAGAATTGCAAGGGTATAAGGGGTGCCTACACTTAAACCACTACAGCGGGACAGCTGAGCCACAGTAGTGATTCAGTGTCGACACTACCCATGCCGATGGGGGTGAGGACAGAGATGAGGAATGCCTTTTTGCTCAGCAATAATTCCAGTAAGGTTGCGTCTGATTTTAATTGACCTTTAATTGATCTAATTTGCCTCCTTTACAACACACATTCTCTCCCACCCCCTTTTTAAAAATCTTCCTATTAATACCTTCTGCAAGGGTGGAAAACAGAGGTGTGAACTTTGGTATGATGTTCTGGCAACATGGACTTTCCCTGTATGGTGAGTAAGGGTATCATGGGGTTTCCCCTTGCCCCTACTCTCAGGGCAAGGGTTCTCAACAAATATTGGCCCCTATTCATGGGAACTTGGGCTTGGCTAGAGAAAGCCCCTCTTCTGTGTAAATCAGTTAGCCTTTGAGCTTTTCCTGGCATTGGCTCTCTCCTCCCCCACCCACCCGCATTCTGGCCCTGATCCAAGGAATTCTCCCAACACAAAATGTTAAGCCTAATATGAATTCAAAGAAAGTGTCTCTGTAAACCTCACAAGCCATGCTGCCCTCCCCCCCCCCCCCCCCCGCCCCCAGCTCCTGGTATCTTTGTGATTAACTTCATGATTTAGGCTTCTTGTGGCTTTGACATTTCCCAGATGGGAGAATTTGGGGATAGTGAAAAGGCAGGGGGAATTTGTTAACCTGTTTGTGTTATTTTATATGGAGCTGCAAGGGGTGTGTGTGTGTGTGTGTGTGTGTGAGGGGGGGAAATATCAACCCCTCTAATCTTCTGGTTTGAAAGGTGTCTCACAATTTACTGAAATGTTTGGAAGCCAAGCCTTCAGTCCTAGATGGTGAGATTTGCACAGGTAGAGATGCGACAGTGGGAAGATTCATACTTGAAATCAGGAAGAGTGTGGATTACAGACGTAACCTTGAAAAGCAAGAGGGCAATTCAGACCTCCAGATCTGTGGACATATAAAGGGAAAAAGCCTTTTCCCCAAGAACACCCAGGGTTGCTTTTCGCAAGGCTGCTAGTGACCTCTGCTGTTTTATTCCCAGTCAACCCTTATCCAGCAGTCAAAGGGAAAGCACATGCATTTTTTATAAGTCGGATGAACTGTGATTATTGGCCACACGGTGCTGTATTAATAGAACTGCAATTGCCGCTGTGGGCCTGATTCAGGTCTCCCTCCGAGTGACAGACGTTCTTTAACGCCATCTTCAGGCAAAGCGTAAATACTGCCGAGATCAAAGAACTGATCACTGCACCGGCAAAGGAAAAACTGGCCTATTTAAAAACCAGAAAGGGCTGCCGCATAGCTTCAAAAGAACAGATATAGCAAAAGTCCTGAACTCGCGAAGCACTTAAGCACTTGCTTAATGTTAAGCATGTTCCATGGAAGCCCTGCTAGAACGCTGAAGTCGATGGGACAACTCCCAAGCTTTAAAGGGAAGCATGTGCTTACAGGCTTTGCTGGATGGGTGAAGAGTGCTCAGCAGCTTTCAGGGTCAAGCACATAATGCTCTTACTTAACCAGGACAATACTACAAAATAATAACTTAATCATAACAACACCCCCCCACACACACACTAATCCGATCCTTTTGGGGATGTTTGGAAAAGGGGAAAAAAAAAAAGGCAAAAAAAGGCCAAGGCCCAAGTTCTGCTAGGCTCTCCAGTCAGCCTCCCTGACATCAACGGGTCAGAATGTGTGTCCAAACAGAATTCAGCCCTGTGTGTACTAGGTGCTAGCATAACATTCCTGCGTTACCATGGAAAGGCCAGCAATTCTAGTTCATTTTGGACAGCAGCTGAGCTTGGCGATCTCAGGGTCCTGTCCAATTTGGAAGCAAGGTAGTACGGGCCGCAGTCAAGAGAGGGATCAGCCTGAATCAGAGTTCCTAGGCTGACTTAAGGAGAGAAATTTTTCTCCTTATTCATGAATACCTGTAATATTTATCCATCATCCAAAAGGATATATTATAATAATATAATGTATTATTATATAAAATAATCTGTAATATTTTCCAAATTAGGGGAAATTTTGCATTGCAGAAAGTTTTGCAAACTCTTTTGCCTTGTAGGCTACAACACAGCAGAATTTAAAAAGAAGTCGACTTCCATGCTGAATTCAGTGTTCTGGCTGAGTCACATGAGGCTGTGACATTTCCTAAGCAGTTGGGCTATATTATATTACATTACTAGGGTTCAGATGTAGGACAGCGGCCTGAAAAAACTTGGGCCCCAATCCTATCAACGCTTACATACATGCTTGACTTCATTTCACTCAGACTACTCGGATGCTTCTATTTAAGCATGTGCATAAGTGTTTGCAGGATGGGGCCCTGCATTGTCATCATTATTTGTATTGCAATAACACCTAGGCACTCCAGTCACAGATAAGGGCCTCATTGGGCCAGGTGCCGTACAAACAAACTCAAAGAGACAATCCCTGCCTCCAAGAGCTGACAATCAAAGTGGGGATAATTTGAATTCCTTTCGCTTTCTGAGACCTCTCTCCGGGTCTCTCCTATGCCTTATTTTAATGATTCAAGCCCCAAGGTTTGATGGCTGCCTTAGAAGCAGCCATGCACACAAGCCTTACACACAGGTTCAGCATCCCTAGAATTGTTTCAGAAAGAGGAAGAGTGGAATGGCTGCTTTCCTATTGATGAAAGCAATTGATAGAAATGAAGTTCTAGCCCAGCCAATGAAATCCCTGCCAGTTCAGATCACAGATGTCTATTTGCCTCGTCGGCCTATTGTTGTGGGATTGGTGGTACAGATGTTGCTGATCCTGACAGGATCGTTATCACCAACAGCATCCTCCTTTCTAAGAGCTGTTTTTACTCTGGATCCAGCAACGCCAGCATTGGGGAATGGAGGATGAAAACGACATGGCCCTGTCTGCCATCTGCACACATCTGGAGCAGACACTGCCCCTCTCCTGCAAACTGTTGCTTGTGTTCTTCTTCCGCCCATGAATTTTTCAAAGACCAGGCTTTGTACAGCTGATTTACAGCAGTTTTTAAAGCAGGAGAGAGACTAAAGAAGCTACCAATTATGTTGATGAAGAGCCTGGCAGTAAATAGTGTCTTTTTTCCCTCTAAAAGAAAAAGACACAGAGAGAGAATTCAGCATATTACCAACTTCAAAGCTAATAACAGAAGTGAAGTGGGACTCTGACCTTTAACAGCCTGCCTGTTAGGGTGGATTATATCATGTCAGCAGCCATCTGCAATATAAACTATACCTGGCTTTGATGAGGCCCTTATAGACCATTAAATGGATAGAAATACTACAGGGACTTCTGTGAAAAAGGAAACCATACAAATACCAAGGCATTAGCTACACAGCACATGGTAACAGACAGAATCATGCCAGACCTTGGCCGAGTTTCAACATTTATTGTAATGGCTAGATACTTACTAAGGATGTCCCATGAACATTAGTGAAGGGAAATCTTTGCCAGGTAAAGAGCCATTTAAGTGCTCTGCAGTATAAATGCTACTGGGATTTTTGACTAAGGTGCAGGTTTCTACCAGGTCTTGCATAAACTCGCAGTGCATTTGTTTGCCTGGGAAGTCCAGAACACGGACTCACAGGGTGACATCATCCCTAGTGCGAGGTACTGGAGTTGTACCCAGCATGCAAATTTGCCCACAATTACTATTCCGGGTCATCATTTTAGGGCACATGCCGGTGTGAGAAGTTGGGGGATTGGGTAAGCGGGTGCACATGCTAGGCAGTTTTTGGACACCCATGGAGAATTTGGGCCAGTAAAGTCTACTGGCAAGATGCATCTTTCACGAAAACAGAAGGGCTTCTAGTCCCTGCTCCAGTAGTGAAAAGTCCACTGTGACTATACCTAGGCTTTGATGGGGCCCTTATGGGCAATTCAATGGATAGAAATACCACAGAGCTTCCTGTGGAAAAGAAATCACACAAATACCTTGGGGTTATGGGGGGGACAGGAGACTCTACCTCAGCTCTACCCGCATGCTTGACACCAGCCAGTGCTGTTCCACATGAGGAGAGACAGCCAAGGCAGTTGGGGAATACGCTGATCTGTGCAGGTACTACCTCCCCCCGAGAGTGCATCACCTGCTTGTCCCTGGCGGGGGAATGCTCCCATGGAGCAGCGCCCCCTTCCTGTAATTTTGGAAAGATTTCCCTGATTTCAGTGAGCTTTGGATCAGATCCCAAGTTCTTAAGGTGGCTATAAAAGCTAGCATTTTGCTAGGCTTCAAATTTCCCTGGGTTTTGCGGTCATCTCGAGGCAGGGGAATGGTACAGTCTAAAAATCACCAAGCTAAATATAGCAATAGCTACTTCCAGTAACATATTATTCTAAGTGTCCAGTAATTAAAGCTAAACGAAAGTGGAATGTCTGTGAAGAGTACATGCAATCCCCACCATGAATACAAAATGAAGTCATTAAGATCAGTGGCATTAGAGTGAATGCCAGGTGAATTCAGAATGACAATGAGCCGGACCCTTGAACTATGAATAGAAGCAGATGCTTCAGGAAAGACACATGCAAAAATGCTTGTGGCAAAGTGTCTTAATGGAATATCCAACTCCAGTGTTATTAAAGGGGAATGAAAGGGAAAATTCAGCTGAGATTTAATTATTTGAAATATTAAGTGATAATTGCCGTGAGAGCTGCAGGGGTGAGTCACAATAAATAAAATGAATCTAGCCTCACCCCTTTCAGTTCTCACTTTTCCCACTTGTAGTTTATGATTCTCTTATGTTTATTAGTCTCAGTTATTTAATGAAGAATTTGTCTAAATAGCTTTTGGACCACAGATTGTGCAGGTTTGAGGTTCAAAAATTTGAGCGGTGATGGTTGGTTTTGGTGCACACAGTATTTTTCCTGTTCTTTGGCTGGAGGAGCATAACTCTTAGAATCAGGTTTCCAATATTTACCTAGGAAGACAGAAAGTTCCATAGCAGATCAGGCCAGTCAGCCATCACGTCCAGTATCCTGTCTCTTACCGTGGTCAGTAAAAGATGCTTCAGAGAAAGGTCCATCCAACTATGGACAATAACAGAATAATCATTCCAAGAGGAAAGCTTTTTCTGACTCCTCCATTAGAGTTGGGCTGATGCCCTGACGCATGAGGGTTTATACCTCTTCTTTAATTTCACTAATTTAGAATTGTAAAACTCCCCCTTCCATTAACATACTCGAATGGTCATTATTGTCATGAACATTTCTGTTGTCTCTTGTCTTATACGTAGATTGTAAGCTTTTCGGGGCAGGGACTGGCTTTTTGTTCTGTGTTTGTACAACGCCTAGCACAGTGGGGTCCTGCTCCATGATTCCAGGGAATCTCCACCCCTGGAGATTTTTAAGAGCAGACAAACACCTGTCAGGGATGGTCTAGATAATACTGAGCCCTGCAGGGGACTGGACTAGATGACCACTCGAGGTCCCTTCCAGTCCTAAGATTCTGTGACAGGGGCTCCTACGTACAATGATAATATAAATAATAAATAATTTTACTAGTGAAAGAAAACACTTGTAACTCACATGCTGTAAAACCATGTATCCCACAAGAGACTAGCAGGCATTTATTAGTGCACAGCTGAGGCGGCTATTTGATGCCTTGTTGTTTTCTTGGCAATGCATTGTGATGTCATAGAAATGATTGTTTAGGGCTAGGCCTGAGCAAAGGATGGAGCATGAACTGCACCACCCTAGGAATACCCCTGTGAGGCATCAGGCCTCAAACACATCCCCTTTCATAGAATCATAGAACTGGAAGGGACCTCAAGAGGTCATCTAGTCCAGTCCTCTGCACCCATGGCAGGACTAATTATCTAGAGCATTCCGGATGGTGTTTGTCTAACCTGCTCTTAAAAATCTCCAATGATGGAGATTCCACAACCTCCCTAGGGAATTTATTCCAGTGCTTAACCACCCTGACAGTTAAGAAATTTTTCCTAATATCTAACCTAAAACTCCCTTGCTGCAATTTAAGCCCTTTGCTTCTTGTCCTGTCCTCAGAGGTTAAGAAGAACAATTTTTCTCCCTCCTCCTTTTGACAACCTTTTATGTACTTGAAAACTTATCATGTCCGCTGCCCGCACCCCCTCACCCCCAGGTCTTCTCTTTTCCAGACTAAACAAACCCAATTTTTTCAATCTTCCTTCATAGGTCATGTTTTCTAGACCTTTAATCATTTTTGTTGCTCTTCTCTGGACTTTGTCCAATTTGTGCACATCCTTCCTGAAATGTGGCGCCCAGAACTGGCACAATACTTCAGTTGAGACCTAATCAGCGCTGAGTAGAGTGGAAGAATTACTTCTCATGTCTTGCTTACAACACACCTGATAATACATCCCAGAATGATGTTCACTTTTTTCAACATTGTTGACTCATATTTAGCTTGTGGTCTACTACGACCCCCAGATCCCTTTCCGCAATACTCCTTCCTATGCAGTCACTTCCCATTTTGTGTGTGTCCAACTGATTGTTCCTTCCTAAATGGAGTACTTCGCCTTTGTCCTTATTGAATTTCGTCCTATTTACTTCAGACCATTTCTCCAGTTTGTCCAGATCATTTTGAATTTTAATCCTGTCCTCAAAAGCACTATCAATCCTTCCCAGCTTGGTATTGTCCGCAAACTTTATAAGTGTACTCTCTATGCCATTATCTAAATCACTGATGAAGATACCGAACAGAACCGGACCCAGAACTGATCCCTGTGGGACCCCAGTCAATGTGCCCTTCCAGCATGACTGTGAACCACTGATAACTACTCTCTAGAAACAGTTTTCCGACCAACTTTGAGGCACAGTTCCCTCCATGCTGCTCCCTTGCTGTAATTTGCCTTATATCAGCAGCAAATCAGGACACCCTCTAGTGCTGGTTTAGCTGTGCTGGCTGGTGTATTGGGGTTTCGAACCCAGCCTTTCCCCATTCCCTACCTTTCCCCAGCCACCGGCTCCGGGTTTGGGGTGGGAGAGTTGTGTAGTGACCCCAAGACACCAGATGCTCAGATGGCAGGAAATGGTATGGCTCCACTGACATCAATGGATTAAGACTTACACTAGCTGAGGATCCGGCCCACGGTCCAGGTAGCCCATGCAGTGCTATAAAGGGGTGGGTTTTACTCTCCCCTACTCTTTTGGTGTAGGCGTATAATCCAAGACACAATCTAGCTCTGAATATTTATTTTGCAGCAGTGCCTAGAGGCCCAGTGCTGAGGCCCCCACAGCGCCAGGCACTGCCCAGACATATAGGCAGACACAGCCTCTGCCCAGGGAGTTTATAATCTAAGGACACCGGAGTATGAATAATTGCAGTGCAGGAAGGGAGGCTGGCTTGTCATGGAGAAAAAGCTCCTTCAGAAACACATGTCTCCAGCAAGAGCAGGGGAAGGAGGAAATTGGCAGCAAAGTAAATTCACTGGAGGCAGGCAGCATCTGAAAGAGAGGGAGTGAAACTGACAGGTGCAGATGCACTCAGCAGGTACAGATCATAATGTGTCTGATTCAAAGCAGGGGAGGCATTGAAAATATAGCACAATAAGGTCCTGGTCACAGCTGGGGCATCTAGGCGTTACAGTAATATAAATACATGGATCAAAACTCTTCTGCCTTACAAATGTTGGAAGACATCAGAATAACAGAATGAAAATAAGGAAATGCAGAGTTTTCCCAGTATAAGGCCCCTTTCAGCACATGCGTAGTCCCATCATGTGTTTAAATTCTTTGCAGGATTGTGGCCTACATTTCCTTAATATTTCTGGATTCTCTAATGTGATGGATCCAAGGAAAAGAATTTAGTTTATGATCTAGTATTTTTCAATACACAGAAAGAGCCCCTTCATTTCTCAGGAGACTCATCATTCTAAGTTTTATTTAAAACTCTCTCTCTTTCTTCCCCCCCCACCCCTTTTCGAGCCAGGTGTTGGGTACTGAAAGCAATAACTACATTCCTATATAAAGCTGATTTATAAGGAAAACTCACCAGTTTACAGTCTACAAGTTAAGGGTTTAGGGTCCTATGTACTAACAATGTTTCAGTCATCAAGGAGTACAGTAATAATGTTTTATTGAAATGTCTGATGCTTCCTTTCCAGAAGTACCCTACCATTACTGTTATGAAATACACAATGCTTTTGCTTCCAGAAGTCCTACACATTGAGCCATAAAGACAAACATGAGTGATCTTGAATCTTCTGGGGCTTTATGGTGTTATAAAATATGTTTTATGTGCCAATCAGCAGTGGCAATTTATGAACAGAGAGGCTCCAAAAGATATAACATCAAACTATGTATTTTAATATAGTTTGAGAGAATTGTAATGCCTTGAATGACATTTGCTCTCAGCGCACATAGAAAATGAATAGAAATGGGGGGAGATTGATAGCTTATTTCATCAGTAAGGGTCTTCTGTGAGATGTGTTTTATGAGTAATACAGACAATAACTAGCTGGCTTAAGGAAGAGGATTTATTTGGCTACGTAGCTACCTCCTTACAGAATGCTAACGTTTCCTTACGGCCCTGGCTTGTGTAATTTTGCTAGTAGCAATTCCAGGGTTTTTTCACTATTATAATTATAGACAGTGGTGTGTACCAGCAGTTTTTATTAATGTATCATTTTATTTACGAGATGCATCAGTTACAAGAGAGCCCTATCAGGTAATACTGAAATGGCCCATTTTATATGCAATGCTTGTGAAATTAAAATAGAACTCCTTAAGAAGTGGAAGCAACACCAGAGTCACACAAGAATTAGAGCACGTTCTCCGTTCGGTATCTGTCATGTTTAAGCATCCTGTCTTTGAGAGTACATTGAGTATTTATTGCCACTGCCGGATTACAGTGGATTTGGTGTCTTTTGGTAAATCTTATTTAAATGTTCCATTATAATTTAGCTTTAGCTGAGCACAGTCACAAAACAAGATATTCAAAGGGATACATAGAATTCATTTAGGGGATAGCAAGAAGCTCCGCTCTAGATCAGTGAAATCCTGTCCAGGATTTAGGACTGTCCAAAGTGTTCAATAATAACTCTGTACTGCTGTCAGGCAAATACAGAGAGAACTCTTACAGGGCACGAAAGCATGTAGTGTGCATGGAAGAGGAAATTTTACTGACATAAGTTTGCAGCCAGATTTTCAAAGCTGATGTATTGATGCTCCTATACTAAGACTTTTGCACAGGTAAGTGGACACAAGTGCAGATGGATTTTTGAGGTCACACGTTTCCATACAGAAAGGAGCAGCCATATACTTCCAACCAGAATGACCTTGAATTTAGATCCAGAGAACAAAAACAAGAATGAACAGAAAAAGTCTCCATGACAAAAGAGAAAGTGTTGCCAACTCTCGTGATTTTATTGCAAGTCTTGCGCTATATCGGGTTTTCTTGAAGCCCCCACTCCAGGAGTCAGGTGATTATGGGAGAATCTCAGCTTTCATTTTCTGGGTCTCCTGACTGTGGAGGAAAAAAACAACTAGAGAACAGGAACCCTAAAAGGTTCCAACACAAAAGAGGACAAATAGAAAGACATTTTAAACAAACAATATTTTAAAAAAAAAATCACATGACGTTTAAGCCAATCTTGTGAAGTTCTGGGACTTAGCTCATGGTTCTTGAATGTTTGGGGTTTGCAGCACTGCAGAGATCACATTGTGTGTGTGCACATGCGTCTCCTTTAAATAATCTGCAAGGAAATACATTAAAAATGGCATCCTGTCTCTGCAGACAGAAGAGTCCCCGGGGAGTCCAGGGTTAAAGGTACATGACATAGGAAAAAAGTCTAAACTTTACATGGGTACTGCAATTTGCTTAGCTATTTATCCCTCTTTTGGGAACTAGATTGTCAAGGCTGCCTGCACGTTCAGGGGTTTCAAATTCAGATCGCAGAGATATCCCTGCAACTCTCTGAATTCAATGTAAAGGTCTGCCTCATCACCACAGGAACCATCTGCCCAGCTCTGTCATGGACGATATACTTAAACAGAACCCACTGCAAAAATTCTAGGGCAAATTACAACTCAATCTTTTAAAAATGAACGTGAAATGGCAGTCACCAATGACGAGAATTTAAGACTGGAGTCCTATGGTCAAAGGAAGCCACTCAGACCTATTAGGAGTTCTGGCAGCCATGTTCTGGGGGCAGTTACAGTCTTCTGATCTGTCAGCCTGTGCTTTTTAAAATGCTGACACACAGTCATTGATCCTAGATATCTAACAAAAGCATTGTGTCATTGCACCTGCGATTTGGCAGATTAGTGACACGATCTGCTGACGCCACGCAAATGTCCTCATGCCACAGTGTCTTTCCAGTTCAGGCTGGATTCCCTGAACAATGTGGCTAGAATATCTGAACCAAAATCCAAACATTGTTGAGTTAGCTCACCCCTTTTTTAGTGCACAAAGGATGAAATCCTAGCCCTATTGAAGTCAGTGGCAAAACTCTCACTGACTTCAATGAGGCCTGGATTTCATTCCATAACGTGTGCCCTGATGTGTTTCATGACTTATTTCTATTGAAGGCCCTTTAATCACGATGCCCCTATTTGACTCTATTGTCCTTATCACCTGTCATTCCATAGTAATTAAGCATTAACTAATATCTCCTCCTTGAAAAGCGCAAGCGAGTTTTATTGTCAGGCAGGAAAAGGCTGCATTGATTTAGAAGACACGATTCACATGGTAATTTCCATGCTACCTTAAAAATCAGTGCAGAGTGCAAAGTGATCTCCAGAAGGTAATAAACGAGATGCAAAATCACTACGATAACATAAATCATGGTGGATTCACTTGGTATTAATAATGCGTATGCCATGAGTACGTCCAAGGGAATTGCTTTGTAATTCAGTAGCAGCGCACCATTATTTTAAAGTATTATGAAAGTAAAGAGGAAAACGGGATTCTTTATAGCATATGTGAGACTGTTCTTGTGTGTGGAGTGGGAAGAATGGGAATAGGTAGGGATTTCTGGTGCTATTGAGATTCACGAAGCACTTTCACGCTGTCCTTTCACATGGGACCTTTTTGTACAATGTCTCCTATGGAAAATCTGTGCTTAAAATGGAGAGAAGTGGTCTGGGTAAAATGAGAACCAGCATAAACCTTCTTTCCGGATTTGCACCAAGCCAAAACCCTCCTTGAGGCTCAATAAGTCTGATTAAGTTAAAAATAGTGAGGTGTGTCATGCATCTCCATCTGGAAAAAGAGCCACACCACCACCAGAAAAGCTTATAAACCCCAGGAGAGAACCTGCTTCTTCAGACTGTTGCATCCAAAGGACTTTGGACAAGCTCCAAAGTTTTGAAGGTTTTTCCAAACTATCCACCCCTTAGAGGCTCACCCATACATACTTAAAGCTGCCTTCACTTACAGTACGTAATATGTAATACCAAACAGGAAGATGAGATGAACCTGAACACAAAGGCTGGATCTAAATCACTCAAAGCCATTGGGGAAGGTCTGAAATCCAAACATGGATACAGACGTGGCTAATGGCCTCTAATTTTATAATTGGCTTAACTAGAACACAAGATCCAAACCACCATGAGCTTTGGCATGGTCAAAAATCCAGACCTGGAGCTAAATTCTGCAGCCTAACTCCATTTTCAATAGGAATAAACCCTGCTACCCATTGTACCTGGAGGTTTCTTACCCCCTTTCAGGCCTTGATCCTTGGCTCTGGCTGAGGAGCTCACTACACAAAATGGGGCTTGTTTTAAGCTCAGGTTGCATTCCCTTGACCGTGGGCTGGTCCCAAGGGTAATGGAGTGGCAGTAGAGCAGCACTAAATTTACACTAGCTGCCAGGAGGCCAAAGGGGCCATTACAGCAGCTGCGATGCAGAGACCTCATAGACACACCCTTTTCCCATAGCCACAACCCCCATGCCAGCTGCAGGGAGGGAGCAGTGTAGGAGCTCTTATAGTAGCTGTATTCCACTAGAGGATCCCATTATGTAGGAATGATCTCCAGTGACTGGCTACACTGGCTTTTGAACTGCTGTGGGCTAGTGAATTGGCAGAAAAGGGCCCTAATTGGCTAGTGAATTGGCAGGATTGGGGCAATTTGTGAGCCTTCCTCTCCCACATTCAAACCAGTTTTACACTTTTGTAATACCACGGACATCACCGCAGTTACCTGTAATGTACACCAGTGTCAGTGATTGGAGAATCAGGCCCATGGAATCTGAAGTCCGTGTCCCCCTCTCCCACCCCACTAGTGCAAAGACAAGTGTAATCCCAACTCCCACTGATGTGAATGGGAGTTTTGGGTATGGAAAGGGGGATTAGGCTTTTCTGCTAAAAATGCAATGAGTTATACACCAGCTACGTGCACTGTAGTTCATTAGAGATTTACTAGTTGCTCTCTTCTAACATTTTTTTCTTCTTCTTCTTCAAAAGAAATGAGAGCATATTTCATTAGGTAGGATTTATTTTATTTTACCAGTTGGGCATCAGAGCTAAAAGCACTTTAGAAAGAGAATATACTTTGCTGGACAGAGGTGCTGCAGTCAATCAAAGTCAATAAGGAAACGGAGCTTTTGCCAGAAATAAGATGGGGGGGGGGCATTACCGAGAAGCCGGTTTTCCAGACCAAAAAGGGCCCCTTTTGCAAAGCAGTTGTTAATCCAATTCTCTACTGGGGACAATGGCAGGAAACACACCCCCTATAATGGCTGTGAGAAGTAGAGACGGGCTTGCCTCCATCCTCTGGTTTCTGAAGCCCCCAGTCTGCGCTGTCTGGTCTGGTCTGCTCAGGCAGAATCAATAAAAAACAATTCCTTTTACTTTCATAGTTTAATTTTTCCTTGTTGGTTGTACGGGCCAGTATTCCATCATTCCCCTGGCTAGACGAGATCATAAGAACTGTTGCTCTCAGTCTGGGAACACTGTAGCACTAACAAGCTCTATAGATTTTTCAGTTAATTTCTAATTTTGGGAATTTTCAGTTGGGACAACAACGTCTAAGCAAAAAGAAAAAGGAGGACTTGTGGCACCTTAGAGACTAACCAATTTCTTTGAGCATAAGCTTTCATGAGCTACAGCTCACTTCATCAGATGCAGAATTTGTTAGTCTCTAAGGTGCCACAAGTACTCCTTTTCTTTTTGTGAATACAGACTAACACGGCTGCTACTCTGAAACTTCTAAGCAGGATCCATTTAAGGTAACGGTATCTGCGCGCACAGACAAAAAGGAATCAAAGTGTGTGAGGAAGGTTTTAACAGCCAAATCACCCCCTAAGTCCAATGTACCTATGACTAATTCAAAACTGATCCAAAGAATGCAAATTTTAACTTTGCAGGGTGTGGCAATGTTTTGCTATTTCCTTTTCCATGCAAAAGATATTCTGTTGCCAACACAGACAGACCCCCTCAAAGACAGATTCATCCCTGAAGCATACACTAGTTCAACCAGAAGTTAATGGGCTTGATCCAGGAATTAGTGGGTGAAATTCTATGGGCCTATGTTACGCAGGAGATCAGACTAGATGATCACAATAGACCAGTCTGGCCTTAAAAGTCTATGAATTTATGAAAACCAGTGTGCTACTGCTCCCAGAAGAGAAGCAGAAAAGTATGTAGACCTTATGGCTGTCTCCTGAGCTCTTTAAGACTCATCATTCCCTTGTGTCTCTCCAAAATGCAACCTAAAGTGACCATTCCTGCAGTAATGTTCAAGTATAAATGTGGGGGCAGGGGAAAGACCCACAAAAATGTTATTGAATCATCTTCTCTTTTCTTTCCAAATCAAAATGTCAAACATTTTCAATGAACTTCTGAAATTCAAATAATTTCAATCAGGGTTGCAGCTGGTTGAAACACACACACCCACACCCCTGCACCTTTTGGGGGATCTTTTTGCCCCATTCCGGGGGCAGGGAGAGATCCAAATACTAAATCTGAAGAAACGTTTGGAAAATTCCAACCAACTGGGCTCAGAAGTTCTATTTATTTGGGGAATTCTGTGTTTGTAACCTGTTCTGTCCTGAGGTCCTGTGAACTATGCCTAAAATTAGTTCAAAGCCCCAAAAGTGTTTGTCTCTTTGTCGATCTGCTGGTGGCCATGGAGCTACTACTGCAACTCCCTCATCAGAAGTTTATTTTTAAATTTACATCAAACTCGGGTAATTCTTTTCACATCTGGTTGTATTATCCTACATGTGCTGTAGATTCGTGTGGTCTCTTTCGATTAGTAGAAATGGATGGCATAAACCTCAACCTAGTAACTTGTTTTCTTACATCCAAGAAGATCTATAAACAAGGTTTTCATCTGGGACTACAAAATCTTTAGCGAAGACCAAGCATTTATAGGAAAATTGGAACAGTGTTTCTCCAATGCTCTTCAGTGATTTTTGAAAGACTGTATGATCCTGTATTTCCGAGACAAAGTACAAGTTCATTACATTTTGATTTTTGACCAATGAATTAAATTACTCATGTGCTTAAGTGCTTTGCTGGACTGAGGCTTTAGATCCTGAAAGGATTGCCCTAGAAGCACAAAGCATTATTATTAGGAATAAGTACTTGATGGTTAGCATAGAAAACAGATGGTTTGCAAAAGAGATCTGGGAAGCTGGTAACCCAGAAACTGGGATAAACTAAATGTCGAACTGAGAGTTGGAATCTGAGCTGCTGTTAGCATTTCATTTTAATACTGTTCCTTCTCTTCTCAGGTATTTTCATTGAAGGATTCCATTCATACAACAGGCAAGATGATAAAAATATCAGCACCTTGTATTATGCAAAATGGAGAACTACACAAAAGACCCTGATTCAGCAAAGCACGGAAGCATGTGCTTAACTTCAATTACAGCCGGAATCCCACTCAGATGTGAGCTGAACACATGAAGAATGGAATTTAGTAGAGCTGAATCAGTTCTTTCTAACACCGTATCTATCTGGGATCTCCCCCCTAGCCTTGGAAATAAAGTTTGAGATAAAGTCATTAATTAATGCACAGGCAAACTATTAACATCCACTGATTGCCAGGCTTGATTGTGATTTCCCTAGGATCTGCTGCCAAAAAAGGGTTTCTTCTTTGGTGCTCAAACTGCAACTGGCTCAAGAGAAATAACGTGCTAATTCCTCAAGAGACAGCACTGAATAGCAAGGCACTTTCCATTTTCTAAATGGCACCTGTTGCAAAACCATCACTACAGGCACATCTGAGGATGTATTTGAAAGTTGGGTTTTGTGTGTGGCTGGGCCCTGTGTTTGACAACCTCCAAAATACCTTTAATGTTAGCTGTATGCTCGCCTACCCAAAGATAGCCAGGTAGTTGATGGAAAAGCTAGTCTGCTTGCCAGTGTATTTTCTACCCATCATCAGGTTCTACTTCCCAACCACATCCTTCCAGGGGAAAACTTTCTGTTTTGATTTGTTTTAGATCTGCTTTTGTATCTGCCCTTTGATGCACTGAAGTCAACAGAAGTCCTGTGTGCATACTTCCAAAGTCAGAATTTGAAGAAAAGGGCCAGATCCTGAGTCAGTGCAGTACATTGAAGTCCATGGAGCTAGATTTTACATTAGCTGAGGATCTAACCCAGTTACTTACATTGACGTCATTAGAACTATGCTGATTTCCACCAACTGAGAATGTGGGCACAATAATTCTGTTTACATCAAGAAAGCTAGGCAGATTTTCTCCAGTGGAAGATCTAGACCCTACTGTTTTTACTGAATACATGCTCCTAGATTAAAGTTCAGTCCAGTGTAAAATCAAGTATCTCCAAAGTGTCCTGTCCGAGAGTAAAGCAAGTTTTAGAGAGATTCTTTGCTATTTCTGTCTACTAACACCTGGAACTTCCCTGGTCAGTGAATTACAGCTCCTAAAGTAAATTAACCCTCAAACCTTGAATCTCAAGGTTTTATGGAAATTCTTACTTGGGTATCTCCCTGAGCTGGAATAACATCCATTAATGTGTATGGGAGTTAAGTGATACAATGAGATAAGAATACACCCCAGTGTAAGGAATGGCTGAGATAGCTCAGGGGTCAAGTGAAATTGTGCTCATCTGCTGGCCATTTAAATCTTTTTCTTCCTGGGTTTGATGTCTAGAATTCTCTTTTTATAGAGGTGTAAACCAGCCCCCTATTTTCATCAGGAGCCAAACAAACGATTATCCAGTGTCCATCAGCAGATAAAAAAAGACAGGATCTTAGGCATGCCATTGTATTCCTTCCTAGAATAATGGAACCCCCAAGTCTCACTCAAATTACTACAAATTACCAGGAAGGCAGAACTCCCTTCATTATAGCAACAATGCAGGAAATGAGCACACCTGAAAACTACTCTACTTGATTGACTTGGAATCATAGAACCATAGGGTCAGAAGGGACTGCAAGGGTCATCTAGTCTAACCCCTCTCACAAGATGCAGGATTTGTTCTGCCTTTTATGGTTTAGACACATGGCTATCCAACCTCCTTTTGATCGCAGTCCTTATCTTCCAAGCGCTCCATGGCCTAGGCCAAGGATATCTACATGCTTACCTAGATGCTTATTTTTTTCCTGTCATTTTTCACCCCTTTCCCTCAAAATATTTAAGTCTAGTTCAGAAACTCCTGTACCAGAATGAAATTCTGATTTGGTGATCACTTTCTGAATGGTCCAGTCCATGACTGTTTCTGCAGCATGAACTAAA
Organism: Lepidochelys kempii; assembly: GCF_965140285.1. Lineage (NCBI taxonomy): Eukaryota > Metazoa > Chordata > Testudines > Cheloniidae > Lepidochelys > Lepidochelys kempii. The sequence goes on along the minus strand of NC_136392.1, from coordinate 8,027,457 downwards.
GGCTCCTTGGCTCCTGTGCTTAAAGCAATTTGAATTTCCTAACGAGTCGGCATGAACTTTGGCATGCTTCCAGATCACTGTTCATTCTTAGCCTAATGGGAGATTGATGTGAAGCGTGAGAGATTTTACAAGTCAACCTAGATTGGGGTGGGCACGGGAGCTTCAGGGCCAAATTCTGCATGGATTTGCAATGCCATTGACTTGGAATTAGCTAGCGCATAAGTCAGTGCAGAATCATGCCCTTTTTACTTTAGGGCAACTATAAGGCACAGATTACTATGAACAGATAAGGCACACAATTTACTATGGGCCTGAGTCTGATCTTACTTACACTGGTGTCAATCAGAAGCAACTTCATTGAAATTAGTGGGGTTACCTCACTGTAAAATTGAGATCAAAAGAGAGACAGGAATAAAGTAGGAATTTAAAAGTGGTAATATATTGCAATTGTTGTGTTGGGGGGGGGGGGAGAATCTGATGAGACTAAATTTTTATAAGAAAATTAAAGAGTATTAGTATTAATCCAGTCTTAGGAGATACATTTTGCCAAGAGAACTATAAACTTTAAAAAGGGTGTGGATTGTTTTATAAAATGCTTCATGCTGCAGGTTATAAGCAAATTCTTCTGAAGTAATACCTTCTTTCCGGCTCTGCTGTCAGAGATTTGGATCAGCCCTAGACACTTCAGATGAATTCCTAGCCCCAATGAAATTGATGGGAGTTGTGCTTTTGACTTCAATGGGGCCAGGATTTCACCATCTCAATATTGTACTTTGTTGCAGTGCTGATCAGTGCAGCAAAAAGCTCCCAACGTTCTTCAGTTATAGCAGAACTGCCTTGAATGTTAGTGGTCTAATTCCACACTGCTGGAGTTTATATTTGAATATAAACAACACAGACTTGTTGAACTCGATCACTAAAAACACAAGCTTTTTCTTTGGACTAACATTCTGCTTAATGGAGATGTTAAGAAGGGAAATGCAATGTCCCACTCCTACTAGAATTTCAATATGCCAATGAATCCTTATAACACACCTCCCTCCCCATTAAAGGATGAAATGATCTAACTATGTTTTGTCTGGGCATTAACATCCAATATTTATACACACAACATTAGATATTTAAATAGATATGTAATAAAAGAACAAACCTCTAGTCTACTAAGAGATGGAAGAATAATAAGTGGCCTGTTACTTGAAAACTGAGATACCCCAGGACATCTCTCAAAGTGGGTCTGTTTAAATGGATAAACACTGAAGATCTGTGATGTACCGGATGCAGCAAGGCTGGGTGGGTGGGGCTTCTACTGCAGTTGCAACTTTAGCCATATAAGAACGCAGATTACGCTTCCCTCTCATTAATGGCCCTAGTCAATGTCAACTAAGTTATTCCGATTGACAGATCTATGAAATACTTGCAGAATCAAAAAAAATTATAAAACTGATAGCAATTCAGTAGCACCATAAAGCCATAATGTTTGTGTCTACTGCAATCAAGTCTTTTAAAACTTAATTATTTCTGGGTGATATCAGTCCTATTTTCATGTAAAATCACAGTGGCATGCAACTGCCTGGCAAAACAAAAGAAAACAAACGATGCCCTGTAATAATGGAGAAGTGAAGGATCATTTTTAATCTGTCAAGAGAGCTCCCACTGATGAAGCTTAATATAACTTGTTAAAACACCTAACAAGCGAGGCAGTGATTAAGTCATGTCCTTTTGCCTCTGGAAATGGGATCTCCTCTTACCAGGTACAGAGTGATTGAAATAGCCCTTTGCAACCTATTGAACTGCACATAAAGTAACTTCTAATGATCTCGGTCCACTTTGAGCCATAAAGATTTAGAAGGAACAATATTTTAAAAATGATCAAGTTATAGACTTTTATCAGTGAGGATAGAACACCTCAGTGGAGGAAATTAAACAGGATTAAATTGTCTAGACCTTCTGCAGTTTTCATCACCCAACTCGTAGTAGCAACAAAATGGTACAGTTTAGCAGAAGTTCAAGGGATAACACTACTGAAATTAGTGGATGGACCCCCTTTGACTTCAGTGGGCTTTGGATCAGGCCTCCAAACCTCACATAGCTCAGTTTTTACTCAAATCTTACTTAGCCAAGCTCCCACTGAAGTCAATGAGAATTTGGACTATATAAAAATCTCAGGATTTGGTTCTGAATGGATCCCTTGCTCTATCTTTGACATGTAAACAGTCCCCAATATCATAGTATTGGAAGCACCATATAATCTTTAACCTATTTATCTTCACAACACACCTGTGGGATAGGGCAGTGCTATTATCCCCATTTTGTATCTCTGTTCCCTATCTGTTAAGATATTTAAGTACTTAACTCCTATTGAAATGAATGGGAATTAGATGACTAAATACCTTGGAGGGTCTGGGCCAGAGACACGAAGTGAATTGCCAAAGGTCACACAAGAAGTTTGTGGTAGAGCAAGGAACTGAACTCCAGTGTCCAAGTTCCAGACTAATACCCTAACCCTTGGACTATCCTTATCCCCTGATCACTACAATGCTACATTACCACCAGATTATCACTAAAGCTATTCTTTCCACTGGGACAGACATTCACGAGTTCCCATAACGGGTCTGAACCTTGCAACTGACGGTGGTAGATCCTGCTGTGTTTTGTTCCTCTGCCTTTTATGGAGGACACATTTTCAGAAGGCTCAGGGCCCTCCTTTTAGGGGACTTAAGTTTTCAAGGTTAATTGTCCAATTTGATGTCTTTAGTTCAATAAATAATTCAGAGTCAGTTTACATCCTTCCATGTAAAGATGCCTACTGAGAATATAGCAAGCAGTCATTTCCCTTGCTGCGATATTAACTAATGTGCTAAAGGTATTTCTCTCATTTTGGAAACATTTATGCTGTTCAAGAGGACATGTAAATGAAATCAGAGTTCATTGGTAGGGTCATAATTAACACAGCCCAAAGCTATCAAACTATCGATTTCCAAAGTTAGTCATCCACCGTCTTCCTGTTCTCAGCCACTAAACTTATTGTAACAATAATGCTGTGTCTTAAGTGATAACCCCTGCCATAGCTAGGTTTCCAGTTTAGCAGGTCATCTTATCAAAAGGATATCCAGAAGCCTGTAAGATCTTTGGAGAGGAACTGTCTTTGTGTTCTACGTCTGTTCAACACCTAGCACAAGGGGCTCCTGTTCCATGACAAGGGCTCCTAGGTGCTACTGCAATACAAATAAGAATTCAGGTCTGGTTTCATCTACATGCTGAGGGCTATACCTTCAGTGGGTGTAAACCAACATACCTGCATTGAGGGTAGCAGAGCTCCCCGATTTCCACCAGCTGAGAACCTGATCCTGAGTTTGGTTTAGTTGTCAGATTATTACAATGAGTTGTGTTGGGCTTAACTTGCTGGATGGGATGTTGTGACGTTGCACTCCATATGCTTTATGGAAATATGCTTATGAATATGACATAACTGGAATATGCTTTATGCTAAATACCCCTTGTATGGTGTCATTAGAAAGCTTGTAATCTACTAAGTGTGTTCATCCTATTTGTTTGCATGTATTATTTCTATATTTGGAGAAAGGAGAATAAGATATAAACTTGTGTCATTGATGTAAACATATTAAGGGAGGCCATTAAGGGTGTAAATGACCTTAGTTACTTGAAAGCCTTCCTGTGTACATGTGGGCCAGCCCATGGGAAATGGAGACGAAGGGTCTTACAGTAACATGTGACCATGTCACCGGATAATGAAATCCATCTTAAACTTTTCCATTTAGAAGGAGGGTTGGGGGCCCAGAGAGAAAAAGATTCCTGCCTTGTGCCAAAGCTATAAAAGGGGGTGGAGCAGGACAAAAGGTGCTACCAGTCATGAGAAAACCCCTACCTGAGATGTCTGCTGGAACTAACAAGGACTATACCAGGGGAAGGATTGGGCCCAGACTAGGAAGGAGTCTAGTCTGTGAAAGAAACTTATTGGAACATCTTTGAGGGTGAGATATTACCTGTAATTATCTGTAGTTTCTTAATGTATTAGGCTTAGACTTGCATGTTTTGTTTTATTTTGCTTTGTGACTTACTTTGTTCTGGCTGTTGTTACTTGAAACCACTTTTTATACTTAATAAAATCACTTTTTTTTTAAATAAACCCAGACTAAGTGATTAATACCTGGGGGAACAAACAGCTGTGCATATCTCTATCTGTGATAGAGAGGGCAAACAATTTATGAATTTACCCTTATAAGCTTTATACAGAGTAAAACATTGATTTGGGGTTTGGATCCCATTGAGAGTTGGATGTCTGGGTGCTGGAGACAGGTAACCTGCTGAGCTTTTTAGTTAAAGTCTGCAGCTTTGAGGGCATGGTCCAGACCCTGGGTCTGTGTTGCAGCGGGCTAGCGTGTCTGGCTCAAGAAAACAGGGTTCTGGAAGTCCCAAGCTGGCAGGGAAAATGGGCTCAGAGCTAATTTCAGCACATCAGGTGACAGTCCCAAGGGGATCTCTGTGACCAAACCCATCACAGACGTAATAGGAGTTTCTCTCTTTAAAGAAAGCTCCCCCTCCCAAATGGCAAAAGCGTGAGTTTTGTTCCTCCTTTTGGAAATGGTTTACATAGCTAGTTTCTCAAAAGCATTACACTCTGTTTCTCCACAGCTTGATGAAAGGATACACCTTGGTGTAATGTTTACCAGATTTTTGAAAGCTGAGCCCCACTCAGGAAAATAAAACCAATCACACCTCTGTTCTACCTGGCCACATTAGCAGTGCAGCAAGTGGGAAATCTGCACTGTCCTTGTTCCATGCACTCCTTCCCTGGCTAGTCCTTCACCTCCTACACTTTGGGGAAAAAAGCTCCTTTAGTGTGCTGGAGCGCATCATTGTTGCGCTCCACTTTGGCTTCTGCCCTGTATTGGAAAGAGGCAGGATCTCTCTGAAATGTCAATGTTCCAATGAATATTGATTCTTCTAATTAATATCAATAGTACTTATGGTGTAGAGCAGAAACTGAGCTGTGTTGTCCATTCCACATGGCTGATTTTTAATGCAGGACTCAAGTGACTCAATTGTAGCAGACAATGCCTTGTTTCACATTAGCATCTCTGTTGGCAACATTTCTGGAGGGTCTGTGGTATTGCTCCTCCTGGTAGAGTTAGGGTCCACCTGGTGTAATTTAGAAGAGCCTGCAGGAAGTTAAGTTGGAGGGCTCTGGGGATGGGAAACAGGGATAAAAATCTTTATGACATGGAGAACTAATGAGTTAATGTTTGTGCAGTGCAATGAAAAGGTTAAATTCTACATAACTGGTAGCTTTTGATTGCTTACGAAACAAGCGTTGTGCCCATTCGTGGCACCCGAGGCAATAGCTCCATTTAGAAACAGAGGCATTGGCATTCTCAGCTTGTCACCAATACTGCTTCAGAATTCCAGAGCCAATCAGCAGCAGTGCAGCTCAGCTGACAGCACTCCTGGCTGGGGGTCAGGAGGTCATGGTGGGTCCAAGTATCCGTTGTAATTGGGATCATTCCCAATGCTGTCCCTGCACTGCAGTGCCTATGCAGAGTTCTTAGCGGAGGGAGAGTGATTCGATATCAGGGCTGCTGTCCTTTGAATAAAAGGTCACCTTGTAGAGCGTGGTTCATTGGTGGGTGTTCTGCCTAGGCTCTGAAAGGAGTATACACAGCGTGTGTGCATTTATAACTTCACCATGTGGGGAATCAGACGTTGTTCCAACTGAAGTCAATGGGAGTTTTACTATTGCCCTCGGTAGGAACCAGATTGGGCCCTAGAGGTGAAAATCATCCTTGTTCGGAAAATCAGTACAAGCCTGTGCCACACTCAAAACCTACTTTAACTCTATTCTGAGGGCTGAGGTAAGACCAAAGTGGTGCACAGCCCTCGTGTGTGCTTTCTGCCTGGGGTGAGTTAAACCCTCTGAGCAAGACCATTGTTAATTTAAGTCTGAACTGACAATATGCAAGTTGGGGTCTGAGCTTCTGCCCATTCTTATCTGGGCCTCTTTTGGAGTTTTTTTTGTAGCTTTAGTCTATGGATGCAAATAGGCGGCACCCTTCCTATATTCATTCAACTACCTCAGTACCTAATTGCACCTATGGGTGCAATCATAAAGGAAGGATGGTCCAGTGGTTAGGGCACTAGTCCAAGCTTGGGAGACCCAGGTTCAAATTCCTGTTCATTCACAGCCTTCCCATGGGACCTTGGGCAAGTCAGTTAACTTCTGTGTTCTCTATCTGTAGAATGGATTTAACAGCACTGCCCTATCACACCAGGGTGCTGCGAGGATAAATACATTAAAGATTGTCAGGTGCTCAGATGCTACAATGATGAGGGCCATTTAAACACCACAGATAGATCAGTTACTTGGATGCCTAAATTACTTCAGCTAGATCTGCAAATAATTGTGTGCGCAAAATTGTGCCCACAACTATTCACACCTGCAAATTGCAAGCATGATGAGTGGCCAAGTTTTGGAACCTTGGTTCGGCCAGCTGTTCTGAAAACAGTGGATTCAATCGTTTGTACCCTCACTATATTCAGGATGCATCTGATCAAAGCTTTTTTAAAAAAGGTCAGCACTGCAACATTATAAAATATGATAAAAATTAAATATAATTTCACTGCTGTGGTATACATAACCTTTAACATGGAGAGGTCTAAATATTCCAAACATGTCCAGTATATTGTAATTTTTGCATCATTTCACATTACTCACAAGGTACATTAGGTGGACACTGAAAGATGAATTATTTTCAGCAAAACATTTTTGTGGAGTAAGTACATTTATCTTATGGGGAGAGTAAAAGGAAGAAAGATGGCATTAAAAATGTGTAGATCCGAGTTGAACACATCTCTTTTACAGGAAAACCATGATTTAAGTGCTCTCTATTACTAATGTTTAATAAAGACATAATTCAGATGTCAGGCTGAGGCTGTGTGTATTGAAACTATGATTTGGGAGAGAATGACATGGACATTTTTCAGTTCAGCAGCTCTTCTTTAAGCCATTTGTCTGAAGGTCTAAATTAGCTTTGAAACATTTTATCTTTTATAAAAAAGGTATTGATGAGCAATTATATATAAATCATTTATTTTAGCTAGAGTACCTGAGGGGACAAGAATTTATGGAAATAGGTCTTCCTTGACCTTTTGTCCTCTAAGGATTATTTATGAGAAGAATGTGGGTTTCTGTAGAACCGAGCAAACATTTGCAACTAATAATTTATCCAACTAATGTAGCCTTTTTCGCTGCTTGTCAGAGCCACAGGCAAACTATGGTTTCCTTGAGTGTATTCATTATTGGAAATATATGTTGTGAATATTTTTTAAACTGGATTGTTCTGAAACAATTCTCTCAGAATATTTGATATTCAACACATGCTGGGTAGTTGTGATTGGTCAGAAGTCACATGGTATTTCTGAGCTCTAATTGGAGGAAGCTGAAATGACTCCTGGAGTGTGAATACTTGTGCCAGCAAATTAAAGATCAGTCTTCTTTACCTTCTGTAAACATCTAGACACAACTTTGAAATTTGCTTTCTGCAAATATCCATGCCAGTAAAATGCAACTGCACAAATGCATTTCTTTTTCTGTTCAGTTTCTGCAAACAATCATATCCAAAGCAAATTCATTCAAAAACTCCAGCAAACATTAGTGGAACATATTTTGCAGTATTTCCCCAGTTCTCTAGGACTGACTAACAAGAAGCCAGGTCATAAGTGATCTTATAACTAAAAACTGAACTGAAAGCAACAAATCCAAAAATTACAATTTAGGATTACAGGAACGCCTCACTTAACGTTGTAGTTATGTTCCTGAAAAATGCGACTTAAAGCAAAATGATGTTAAGCAAATCCAATTTCCCCATAAGACAATGTAAATGAGGGGGTTAGTTTCCAGGGAAATTTTTTTTCACCAGACAAAAGACTATACATACACACACACACCCCTTACGTGCAAGTTTTAAACAAACAATTTAATACTGGTACACAGTGATGATGATTGTGAAGCTTGGTTGAGGTGGAGGAGTCAGAGGGTGGGATATTTCCCAGGGAATGCCTTACTGCTAAATGATGAACTAGCAATTGGCTGAGCCCTCAGGGGTAAACTCTCACTCTACAAGGCAGTAGGAAAGGAGGGAGGGCAGACAGAAACACCCTGTGTGTGTTTGAGAGAGAAAGAGATGCACATTTCCCCTTTAAGTATGAAGAGTGGGGTCAGAAGTACAAGGCCTTGTTAATTAGATCAGCAAGCCGAGACCAATAAGGCAGCAACTCCCTCCCTCCTGCTCTACCGGGCTGGTAGCTACTGCCATTCTGCAGCAAAGGCTAAGAAAGGGGGGGCGGGGGGAACAAACCCTGAAGAATGAATTAGTGACTTGCAGGTTGTTCCTCTCTGTAAATGTCTGGCAACATGTACATGGTGATGAAAATACCCCAGTGTTCCCCCTGACAGGAAGCTGACATGCTACCACTGGGATCAGAGCTTCTGGAGAGGTGCCAGCCAGCTTTCCTGAGCTGGAGAGCAGGGGAGGTTTGTGGAGGACAGGATCCCAGAAGAGCAAGGCTCTCAGACTTGTGAGTGGAGCCCAAAGATGGATGACTGGGACAAATCTCCCCCTGGCAGAATGACTTTCCTGGGGATTCATCAGCATCTCTGCATCTCACTGGAACAGAAACGGGAACTGTAATAAGGTGACTAGACAGCCACATGTAACCGGGGCAGTTGGAGGAGAAGGCACAATCTTCTTCATGCTGGCAGAACAAGGAGTAATGGTCTCAAGTTGCAGTGGGGGAGGGTTAGGTTGGATATTAGGAAAAACTTTTTCACTGGGAGGGTGGTGAAGCACTGGAATGGGTTACCTAGGGAGGTGGTGGAATCTCCTTCTTTAGAGGTTTTTAAGGAAGGCTTGACAAAGCCCTGGCTGGGATGATGTAGTTGGGGATTGGTCCTGCTTTGAGCAGGGGGTTGGACTAGATGACCTCCTGAGGCCCCTTCCAACCCCAATATTCTGTGATTCTATGGAAGATGGGGTAAGCGGGGTGCAGGAGCAGGGTGGAGGGGGACATCCTGACATTAGCCCCCCTCTTCTTCCCTTCCGCCCCTACAGCAAGCAGGAGTCTCAGGGAGCAGCTCCAAGGCAGAGGGCAGGAGCAGTACATGGCAGTGGAGGGAGGGACAGCTGAACTGCCGGCAACTGATAGCCTGCTGAGCAGCTGCTCCACAGGGAACTTAGGGGAGCTGATGGGGGGGCTGCCAGTCCACCCTGGTTCCAACCACCCACCAGCTAGCTGCAACAGGCTGCTCTTCCTGCAAGCAGTGGACAAAGCTTGCGGCTGCCAAACGACATTAAAGTTGTGCAATGCTCCCTTCTAAACTAGCAGGTTCCCTAATTGATCAGCAACGTAACAACGAAACAACATTACGAGGGACGACTTTAAGCGAGGAGTTCCTGTATTAACTTTATTCCCCATGAATAGTCCCAACTCATGGGAGCAATCCTACTGAACTTCAATTGCACTGCCTGCTTGGGAAAAGATTACTCACTTGAGTGAGCATTGCAGGATCCAACCCTTAATTTCTGCATTGTCTGATAACATAATACCTACTCTGTCAACCAGAGCAAATTAGGGGACTTAAACACTTCCTCCTAAATTGTGCTGTATGCTCCCCAGCCAACACCAAGGATCTGGGCCCAGAACTTTACCCCAGATGCATTTATATTAGTCTGAGACACAGGATGGAAGACAGCAGTGGGGTACAAAGTGTTTCATATCAGCACTCTGTCAGTGTCTTCTCAAAAGGAGGATGTAGGGATTTAGTACGAAGCAAATAAGCCAATTTTCAAGTCACCCCCTGAATGTGTCACAGAGCCCTCTGAGAAGCTTGTGGACAGTATTATATAAACTTGGCTGCTTATTCTATGTATCTCTATCAATAAACAATTGTTGTCTGGTTCAAAGTTATTTTTATAAAGCAAGTGTTGAAGACTTTGGAGCTGCCTGCTCTAGCTAAATCTGCACCACTAGAACAACACTGGTGCGAACCCCTAATACAGATTAAATATCCCAAACCAATGCAAAGTGAAGCTTGTACCAATGCAACAGACTCTAATATACTGCTCAGGCAGCACAAAGGGGCTGCTGGAACAAAACTGAGAATCTCACTCACCAGCTACAGCAGCATTATCTGCTTCAGGAAAATAAAGCCAATCACTTCAGCCCTGCCCTATTGTTTCAGACTCTCTGCAAATTCAGTCGTTAGTGACTTGGTTACACTCAGATTCTGTTTTGAAGGTTTTAATGCCAACTGTAACAGCTAGAAACAAATCTGGTTTTTAAAGAAAAGCTGAGTCTATGGAGAAGATTTTAAGAGGCTCGTCCTCCTCCCCCTATGCCTCCACACTCTAGGAAATGCTGATCGACAGGTACTACTGAATATGCTGAACTCCTAACATCCAATACTATGAAAGGGACCAAAGAAAACCACCACACCAAATATTACGGCTCCATTAATGGCGCCGTTAACCACTTTCATAACATCTTTCTTTATAAATCACGATTCAACGCTTGATTTCAACAGCACGCCTCATATTTCATTAACACTGCACTGCAAATTGGAACGCACTCCACCTAGTGCAGAGAGGGACATCATAAGCTGCATACAGAATGGGTAATATTTAATCTCCCATCACAAACCAGTGCATTGACATACAAAAAATTGAGAGAGTGCCTGTGTGTACAATGTTTGAGCACAGGTAATACATTCCGCCTAGCTGCATGCCTCATGTGGTTTCCTTTAATGAAAAGATATTCGTCCTCTACCGTCCGAAAATGTTGTGCAACGTTGCGGGGTACTGTTAAATGTGTCTCCATTTGAGAGGTGGCTTCATTTCAGGGCTGGGAGCTGTGATCATGGACAGCCCCTGTATATTGGCTAGTTTTAAAAGTGCTTTTGGATCCTTCTGAATGAAAATGTTTAAATGCAAGTTCTTTATCCTTAAGGTGGTTATAAATTTGCAAGAGACTTGTAACGCAGGGTGATTTTTCAAAGATTAAACTACTAAAGCTAGATATTAACAGCACCAGATCCTCAGCTGGTGCAAATCGCTACCGAAGCCAATAGACTATGCTAATTTACACCAACTGAAGAATAGCACCATCTGATATTATTTTCATTTAAAATTGGACTTGCAGCTGGAGCAGAAACTGGTGGAAATTTAGTCCTCCTAGGCGTACCGAAGCCTGAAGCTACAGGGCAGCAAGGACCCTCATTGCTCCTTTCCTCAGGAAGTGCCACGCAGCAGACTCATTGCAAACAGCAGGCCATCCGTCAATTAAACTCTCTTTAAACTTTAAGGATATAAAAGCATATTTAAAGTATGGCACCATTACTTTCTTGTCTAACCTGAGGGGAAGTCACTGACTGGAATCCTAGCGGAGACCGTTTAAATGTTAGACGAACAATTAAGTGGGTTCCCACCATGTCCTTTCAAAACCCAACACAGCCCCCCATCCCACCCCTCCCCCCCCATTTCCTCACACAAGTGCAGACAATGGATCCACTGGTGCAGCACTGGAGTGTAAAAAACAAGAACAGTTTAATTCCATTGGACCCGGCTCCAATCTCACACCTATGTGAAACCAAATTCTTCAAAGCTAAGGGAGCGCCATCCTTGTCATGCAGGATCAGGACATTATTCCAGCACAGCATTTAAGCATGTGCTTGACTTGAATTATGAGACTAGCGCCATTGACTTCTATTAAATGGCCACAGCCTGTGGAGAAATTAATTCAGTGGGACTGCTTATATGCATAAGTGCTTTGCAGGATCGGGGCCTAAATAGGATCAGAATCAGGTTCTGAGACTTTAATGGCATTATACTGCTCTGAGAGGAGAATCAAGCCCAAAGACACTAGGCTGGGCAGGGCCCTGTAAACTGTTCTTCTGGCTGCAATTTGGATAGGGATCCAAGCTCTCCACTCCAGCTTGCTAATCAGTGTATGATATTAAGGCAGAATCAGTAATGACAGATGTGTAAACTTTTTCATGGAGGCATGCCAATATTTTGCATACTTACACAGAGCTTCCATAAATATTAATGCGGTGCTAATATGTGAAGTCCCACCAGCTGCGTCCAATCTCAGGGGATGCTTCAACTATTTATATTCACAGTAATGAGCAAGCTGTTATTATATCATCAGTCTGAGAAGGCTTTGGAAGATGTCTCACTATGAATTAGTGAGCAGCTGAACCATATTTGGAGCCATGAGAGGCTATGTAGAATCAATGGTCCCGGCTTCCATTTTGAATGAAGCAGGGACAGGACAGGGGAGAGGGAAAAAGGGGACTGGGATAAACCATGTTAGAAAGATTAGATTGCTAATCTTTAGATTAGCAGAGATTAATTTCAAGACCACAGGCTTTGGCAGAGGCCATAGAATCCACCTGCAATGAGCCATGCTCAGATGGTATTGCTCCAAAAGCAGCAGGCATTTAAGTTACATTACAAAGTAATAATTTGAGTGGCCCAAAAGGCACCAAAATCATAAGATGCCAAAATTCTTATTGGAGAGTGGGGACAGTCTAGTCTGGTGACTAGAGCAGGAAACTGGGTAAGACATGTGGAAATAAAGGAAAACAGCTCACGTTCAGGGCATAAACTGACTACCCCCATGGGGCAGGAGGGATCCCTTCTCCCCTTCCACTTCTAGCAATCTACAATTGCAAAGACACAATATAGGACTTTTTTTGACCTTTCTCTGAAGTCTTAGGCATTAGTGCAGGAGACGTGACATTGACCTTAGTGGTTCACAGTGTTGGATCTTCCATGGGACTCTATTCATTTGGCACTATTCTGATACAGGGGGCTACATTTCTTTTCAGGGAAAGATGAATTGGAACATCCAGCCAATTATCGACTACCTCTCTAGGTTATTTAGAGCTGAAAAGATAAATTCTGTCATCCCAAAGGCGAGGGCTTGAGAGGTAAGGTTCATAGGGCCCCATTCCTCAAACGTAATAAGCACTGCAGTTTTGGATGTGAAACCCGCATGTTCTGTAGCTTCTTGGGTTCAGTCCCACAGAATCTAGTCTGCATTCAGATTCTCCAAGAGTCCCTTTGCATTTGGTCCCAGTGAGCTCAGGTATGCATCCCACAGCACCTCAAGCCATGCTTCCCTCCACAGCCTATTCTGACTGCCTACCTCTGAGCCTTCCATCACTGATAAGCTTTTAATTCGCTGCCCTGTGCCCAAATGATTCAGACGGTAAGATGCTCAGGGTGGGGACCTTGGCTAAGATTTTCAGATGTGGATGCCTAGAGCTAAGCTCCCTGATCGATACTGAAGCCAATGGGAACTTTGAGTTCTTACACCTTTGAAATCTGGCTTCTTTCTTTAGATGCCTAAATGCAGACTCAAGAGTCTCACTTTGGGATCCCATTCCCTGAATATATTTTCTATTGATATTTACTCCTCATTGATAAAGCCTCCCCTTAGCACGAAAGGCAGGGAGATTGCGTGCAAAGCTTATACTTGCATCGTGAGTTTTTCTAAAGTTCATGGGTGTTCAACATCTGCAGTTTTGGTTTGGGGTCACCTATAGGATCTGATCCAACTCCCACTGAAATAAATAGGAGTCTTACCACTTGATTTAGTCGGTGCTGGATCAGGTTCCTAGTCAGCACAGATAAAACTGGAGAAGTGTACATCCAAAATCCTCCAATCACCACTGAGCAAAGAAATCCCAAGACTGTTACACAACATACTGAGATCATGAGGCGGCAAAAAGTTATGAAAGGGCATTATCTTCCTAGCAAACAACTGCCATTCATGTTGGAATCCTGCGGCCAGGAGAATTGCTAAAGAAGATGAGCCTAACAAAGTGCAGACTGCTCACTTTAATCGGTGCTGGAATGCTGCTGCTCTACCTGATCTGAGACTCGGCACTCCCTTCTAGGGGTAAATCTGGGCTTCTGTTGATTTGATCAGTTTCAGACTCCAATAGCATGCAAATGAGGAGTCAAAATTATACTGTACCTTTGACTGTATTATACTCAGGGGGTGCTGGAACAATTTCTACAGTGGGGGTGCTGAGAGCCATTGAACCAAACTGAAAACCTGTATGTAATGGGAGCCACTTCAAGCTAGGGATGCAGCAGCACCCCCAGCATCCCTAGTTCCAGCACCCATGTACACATCCATGTGTCTTCTTGATACTAGCTAAGGAAGGTCAACATGGCACTTTTTCCTCTTTAAAAATAAATCTAAAAACAGTTTGTAAGTGATATAGATTTTCCTTTTTGGAATGACTAACTTTCTTCATCCTATACAGTGGGGAGCAGTAAATTGCATTACAAGGAAACCTGGTCATAACTGAACAATTGATAACAGAGGTGTGAAAGTTTACGCCTGTGATAATAAAAAGATTAGTTTCCTCTTCATGAGGTGGGGCAGGGGCAGAAGAGGCTGGACATCAGAGAGTTCCTGATGCCTTTATTATTTGTAGGCTTGGCTGAATTTGGTGTTTTTAAATATAATGTTGACAGATAAAAACTTTAAAAGCTTAAATATTGACACTGATATAATCTATTTAAATGTTTACAGTTGCAGGAAATTATAGGAGGGTCAGAATGGGTGGATAGGACAATAATTATTCAATGCCAGTAGCCACTGAGATTCAAAAAGTTACAGCTTTATATACAAATGGTCAACATCACATGTCAAAATATACCAAGTCAATATCTTTAAATGAAACTCTAGTAAATTCTCATGTAGTCTCTCTTACTTTGCCTCTGTAAATTTCAATTGCCGATGGAAATATTTTCTCATCGGTTTGTGTGTGTAAAGTGAAGTCAACATTTACTGACACAAACCTAAGCCTTCCATGCCGAATTACTTGTAAATCCAAGAACCCAGCCCCTTTGTGCTAGGTGTTGTACAAACATAATATATGGTCCCTGGACTGTAAAACTCAGGGACTAGATTGAAATCAACAAACCTTACTGCAAAAGACATGCCAGATAGAAACCCTCCACAGATCTAAGTTAAAACAAAGGAACAGAATGGACAAAGGTATGATTTCCAGTATCCCCGTGAGAGCAGAATCAACCCTCCATATAAAGTATTTGCCAGCAGATATAGACCCATTAGGATCCAACAGGGATCTCAGTGCTAACCCCAAATTAATCCGTAACTCTAGGAGCTATCCTCTGCGTTGGGTCTTATTGCAGAAAGATTACTGTTAGGACCTGAATCTTTCCATTGACTTCAATGGGGTTTGGAGCAGGCCCTTAACGAGCTAGGCTGTCACTCAGAATATTATGTACAGTCGTTAGGACATGAATTAAAGCCTTCAGATTGAATCTGTGTCTGTTCCATTACCACCTTGGCACACTCTCCCTAAAAATTGGAGCTAATATCTTTAAGAGGACGCTCTGCTTTAGTACAAATTAAGGGGTTTAGTCTGGTTTATACCAGTATATTCAAGATTTCTTTTACAAATGTGCCAAAGCCATAAAAAGACTTAAATCACCTCTGTCTTCCCACCCCTTTAGTAAACCATTTAATGATTTTTTTTTAATCTTTTATTATGCACTCTGTTTCTTACGGTATCATTGTCTCTATCTTGGCTAGTTTATTAAAGGTAATTGGTATGGAAGTCCCTCTGGTTCTTCTGTTATTACAATTGGCTGGGTCTGTATGGGAACATTATCTTAACAGAATATATTTTGCTGTACATAAGAGATTTTTTGGATGAAATTAATAATTATTCAGATGTTTTTTTTACAGCTCATTTTAGTAGCAAGACGTTGTCAGCTTCCCTTAGAGTTAAGTAAGAGACAAAAAGATGTAAGAGCCATTGATTCACCTTAGGGAATACTTTGGAGAGATCAAAAAGTGCTAGTGTTCAAGCTGCTTCCTGTGGGAGGAGCATAGTAGTACAATCAATCCATGAATGCATTGTAAAAATCAATGCTCTGTATAATTAGGGCACTCCAAGGGTAAAAAAATTCCTTTTCAGTGCATAACAAGGCTTTTGAAGGGTGGAGATCTTAAAAGCTCCTGAACAAACAAATTTTAAATAAGATTCAGAGGAAGGGACTATATATCTTGGGGATTGCTGCAAAGTGACAAAAGCTCTGAAGTTATTCTCACATATGAGACGATCTGCTCTGTTCTCAGCTCTGTTATCCAATGCTTTAAACTACTGATTGCCATCAGCTCACCTTGTTCTAGCTGCTTGCTGACAAGTCTTTTGAATACGGAGATCTTTGTGTGGGCTGTTGGCAGCAGGAGCAGGGTGTGTGTATATGCAGGATGCAGGGCACTTGGAAAAATATCTACTCAGAGACACAGAAACCAAACAGGTCAGGCATATATGTGGGAGTAGCAGCTTCAGGTCTGCACTCAGTGGTCAGAGATCCGCATAACTGCTATCCCCTTCGGGTGAACAGTGGAAAGCAGAGGTTGAGCTAATCAAGGGTTACCCCTGTGTAACGAGCAATCCATGATCGGCTGAATCAATGCAAACTCCTTCCTGTCCTTGTCTAAACGCAGGAGTCAGCACTGGTGCAGGGACAGCAATTTTTGAATTGGGGCTATTCCCAGGTGTAGAAAAAGCCACGAACCTGTCGTCCTCTCTGCCTTAATAGCGTGTGACACAGTTTCAAGGTGAAACTCTTGTATGCTAAAATTATATTCTGAGTGTTAAAACACCAAGGGCTGGCATGTGATGAAAAGCCCTCTCCCTGCACGATCCTCACATCCAGCAGCACAGAGCTGTGTGACCGTTGCTACCGGCTTCGGGAGTAGACTCCTGAGCAAGCACCATTTATGGAACATGAAAATATAACTGAGCATAAGTGTTCGGGCTCCCCCCCACTCCCAGCATGCAGTGCGCCATCACTAAATTAGAGAGATCAAATTAAAAATGAAATCCCATGAGCTGACTTTTTTCATGCTGTAGAATGGGCCAAACACAAAAAAACCAAACAAACTAAAAAACAAACAAACAAAAAACAAAACAAAACAGTCTTGTAGGCCACATCAGACCATTTTGTAAAACAGGTTAATCCTGAGAAAAGCTGTGGCTCAAAATTATCCTGGCTGAAGGTGTTTATTTAAATGAATGGCATTTTCAGATTTAATCTGCTGTAGTTCCTAACGGTGCTCTGTGTTAATGAACATGTACTAGCACTGACAGTAAGCCCCGGACAGGATCAAGGCTCTAGAGAGGAAGGATGGTCCAGTGGTTAGGACACAAGGTTAGCGTGTGGGAGACCAGGGTTCCATTCCCTGCTTAACCATGGATAAATCACTTACCCTCTCCCTACCCCACCTGAGAGAGGTGTTGTGGGGATTAAAGACACAATCAGCCACTACAGTGATAGGGGCTATCAGTCCCTTAGACAGACTTTATGGTTAAAACCTTGGATTCCACATACAGCCAGAATAACGGGGCTTCCTGTGTTGGGGAGGCCACATCCTAGGGCAGTTTATGAACTCTCTGCAGTTGCTAGCCGAGGTGCCCCGGGAGTGGGGAAATTCCCCTTGAAAAGGTGCTGCAGAGATCCCACAGGAGACCTGGCCTATGGCTGATTTTCACCATACATTCCTAAATATGAAAAATTATCTTTTACCCTGTGGGTCACCACAGGGCAGAATAGCAGCACATACTCTAATACAATTAACAACAGGCAAATCTCTGAAAGTTGAATTCAGGTTCAGTTTGGGTGCTCATCTGAAACATCTCAACATTATTCAGATCTCTTGCCTCTGGAAAAATTCTTCTGGAAAGAGCAGGTTCTCTCCCAAGGTTTCAGGCATTTATCATTCCATTTCTGCATATTAACCAGAAGTGCCAGAAAGGAAACATCCCTCTCTCAAACATTCAGACCCTCTGGAAAAATTCTGTTTTAGAAATAGGATGGGCAAAGTTCTGGGAATGTGATTCAATGAGACTGGATTCTTCTATTTTACAAGTGAACTTCAAGCACAACACTGTTGTCTGGGCTTCTCCAAAGTTTGGCTGCACTCTGCTCCTGATCTCAGCTTTGCATTCGACTCCTTCCCAAATTCTAGAGTTGAGATTCCCCCAAGTAGGGGGTTCAAATCCAGGGTTTGGATGTGGGACAAATTTCTACATTTTTCAGAACTGGCTCACCTATTGCTAATCGTTCAGTGATTAGTTGGGTGAGCATGTGCCACTGGGCAGAACCCCTCTTTAGCTGTTTCCCAAAATTATCCCTGGACAGGCTGACACCTGGGCAAGCTGACAGGCTTTTATCAGGCCCATATGACTGAAAATATCTGTGTGAACTTGTCCCATTTCTGTAGCCTTTAATCCCACTGAGTTGGACGTACGTCAGGATCTCTTGTACTCCATATTGTCCGCTTCCTTCTCACCATAGAGATCACCACCCAAAATAAAATAAATCTGTTTTATTTGTGACCTAAGGCACAGTTGAACTCAGTTCTTCTAATGAGAGAAGCTACATCGCATTAGCCCACTGTGACAGGGTGCTGAGTGAGAAGCACTTAATCCACCCCTGCCACTCCAGCCCCAATCAAGGGGAATGGGTTGGGGCTGGTTGGATAGCCCTGCTTCTGCCTGGTAATGGGCAGCACCTGCCAGCCTCATTAGCCAGGGCTATAAAGGCTGGGAAGAAAGAAAAAAGAAAGAGCCAGGCACAGAGGGAGCTGGAAGTGGTTTGGTCTGGTGCTAGCCAGGCCTGCAGAGGGAAGAGTTGGCTGTGAAACCTGTACATAGGTGGAAAGTGGTGGTGGGAAAACTGTAAATAAAGAACACTGGTGTTGCATCAAGCTGAGGCCTTCCTGACTAATTGGAGAGGGCAACGGGGGCTGAAACCAGAGGGGCCCAGTGTGCGCCTTGCTACACGCACCCCACCACTTAGTCTCACTTTCTGCATGTTCTGAAGAATCTTGTCTGAATGAAAGTAATGATAATGGAGAATAGCCTTGCTTCTGAGTGAGTGGGTGCTGCCCATGAGGCCCTTAATAGAAAGGAAGTCTGGAACTGGTGCCACTAAGCTAAAGGTGATCCTGATCCTCTGTGTTCAAAGCTGTCACAGAGTTCCCCTTTCTGATAGTTTTACCTATGATATATACAGTGAAAAGCAAACTGCCTAGGAAAGAGCAGGCATCAGATCATGCCAGCCAGATGATGTGCCTGCCAATTCCCTAATAAAATTATACTCCAAGTGGGCAGGATGCAAAGTTACTGCATAACGTTTAATCACTGGTGTGCTTTTCTTAAAGCTATACTCATAATCAGTGGAGGCTTGTCAGTATTTCATGCACATTCTTAGAACAAAGCATTTACAGGCAAGTATAGCTAAAGTAAATGATGGGTCTTTGAAGTTAAAAGGTGTATTCCCCTTGTTACTCTGCTAGGGAAAGGATTCTGTACTAAAACCCTGCTTTCCAGAGGAGAGGGATGTAAAGTGAAATCATCATTGTACGCTGAGGTACTGCTGTTTTAAAATCATAATGGTACATCGGCTACAATGTAGTTACACCATGGGGCAATTTAACTCTACCGAGACACAGCGTAAGACACACAATGTTTCCAAGGCACATGGTACGCGCGTCTCTGAAGGCTGGAGATACATGTCACACTGCTTGCAGAAATGACCCCGACTTGGTTGGCCATTCCTACACGGATATCCATTAGCTTCATGTTTAAAAACTCAGCGGAGTAGTTACACCATGGATTAGGATCCTATTATAGTCAATGGTAAAGCTCCCAGTGACTTTAGTGTTAGGGGAGCAAGGGTGGGCCTAGTGTAATAGCCCAGACCTTCAAAAAAAGTGCATTGGGAATTCATGTACCAGGTAGCCAAGAGCAGTTCTAATTCATCTGGCCTTTCTGCACAAAAGGGTCATTTGTGCATGTTACCAGTCTTTCATTGTGCCTTCTTTTATTAGCATCTACTGTAGAAAGTGTTAACGGGCAGCCAAACTCTGAGCTCAGTTACTCCAATATGAATCAATGAAGTTACTCCTGTGCTTCTGATCTCAGTTATACTGCAGTAAATCTGATCAGCTCAGTTTGGTAACTAAGTTACACATTGGAAGAGCTTTAAACAAATATAAACATTTCCCCAGAACATCTTTGTCTGGTAGATACCTATATAGCTCCTATCGCCATGACACCAGAGTACCTTCTTAGTATTTATGGATTTACAGAGCATCTCTGTGAGGAAGGGAAGCACAATTATACCCAAGTTCACACAAAGTCTGTGACAGACCTAAGAAGTAAACCCAAACCTCCCCAATCCCAGCCCACTACCTTAACCCCAAAACCATCCAGAGGAGAGAAATTACTGCTCTGCATTGCAGTTATCCAGAGTGACTTGCAGTTCCTATATACACTGGCACAAAGAGGGGGAAGCTTTGAGAAAGATATCATTGCCCCATCTGAGCCCATGGCTATTAAATAAGGTCCAGCCGTGAGAGAGTTGGCAAATATGGCCTTAAAAAAAAAATCAGGGATAATGAAGGTTAATCCTTTAATCTCCTATTGAGCTTGATTTTTGGAATATTCAATATTCCTTGGCTCTGCAGATCAAACCTAATTCAACAGATGCACTCCTGAATTAGAACCACCATCAGGGGAGGAACGAACGAACAAACAAACAAACATTCTACTTTGAACGGGGACCTTGCCAATTAACTTTCCTCAAATGCATCATTGGGTCTTATACGTTTTGTTAGCATAGAGGCTGATCTTGGTTCCGGGACAAAGGAAACCACTTCATATTAAAATGCACGGCTCTTGTGGGACATAGCACATTCACAGAGCTGCCTGTGAATTTGGCAAGAGCCCTGAAGTTTAGAAAGACAGATAACTCGGAGTATCAGAAAAGGCAGATTTTCATCAATAGAAAAATCTCAAATCCCTGGTGAAAACCCCCAATCATTATCTATCAAGAAAGAAATTGGACTGAGCTGCTCTTAACTGGCTTACTTTGCCTGAATCATCTGGGTAGGAATGACCTTTGGTTTCCAACCAGGGATCAATTCACTGGGCATTTTAATTGGTTGTAAGAACAATAGCTTGCTGGTAAATCAGTTTATGTCCCAATTTCAAATGGAATCAAATAGTTACTAATTGTTTTTAAATGGGATCAATGGAGCAAAATGTTCTGACTGGTGTCAAAGGGAAAAATGAAATATTTTTGCAGGGAAGAACTGCAAAAGCATATCGCAATTCTGAAGTATAGATCCATGGCTAATGTAACTGCTACATGTATTTAGGCCTGCCGCGGGGAGGGGGCGGGGAGAAAAGCTGTGGTCAGGCTTTGTGAACTGGAGAAATGTTCACCAATACAACGGGGATAGGTCTCTGCACTGGAAGCTTTAAGGATTCTAACACTGTCTTTGGAGATCTTGTATATTTTGCTTGGAAAAAAAAAAAAACCAAACAGGCAATGTGAAAAGCAAAATATACAGTTTTCCTAAGGATGTGTTCAGGGATAGGAGATAACGAGCAGAAGGGATAATCAGCAAAGTTAGGTCAAAAACTTTATATTTATAGTAACTGTACAACTAACAAGGCACAAAAAGGAGGACATGAGAGAATTAACTCAACGCTGCTGAAATATTGTTTTGTTAGGGAATGAGGACATGCATTGCTATACCCATGAGAAAGCTAGCATGGCGCAGATATTAATTATTACACAGAACAAGAGTATGGTTAGATGGTACTGAATAAAATATTGCTACTAGGATTTCAGTTCACTCAGTAAGTCACCTTGCCCGCTCTCTCGCTCACACACACAAGTTTATTAACGGAAATATCTAGTTTACGTTAAACTTTACGGCAGCTGAGAATAAATATATAAAATCAGTCTCAACCACACTAGTGCTGTAGTTCTTTCTGAATAAATGCAACATCAGCAACTGCAGGCTACCTTGCACCTATATAAAGGCACCGTTGCAACACACTAAAATTAGGTTAACTGCCAGAAGAGGGCAGTCTTGAGAAACAGCAGCCTTTAGTCGTATCATTGGCTTCCCAGCATCTCCACAAAGTATTAGAACAAAGCCAATAGTATAGGCATTGAACTCCAGTGGGAACTGTATTGTTTCAATAAACCACAGAGATGAGTCGTGTCAGCATTTCTGATACTAAAGAAACGTATGCAACAACTAAAGAATTCATTAGAAAAATGAATACTTGACTATTGTGCAATAGCAACACCAGTGTTATGGTTCCATATGGCTACCATCTCATGAATTCTTAACGTTATTTATAGGACATATGCTACTGTATGCTTACATAATTTTCCTTTAGGATTCTAAAAAAAGAAAAAACAAAAGAACTCAGGCCATTAAAGCGCAATGTGAGAGGGAAACATCTTGTATGCTAATTGTCTGTTGGTACTTACAACAAGATTAAGGCTTGTGGTGTTGCCACAGATTGCTAGAAATTCCTTCCATAAGCTGACAAATGAATGTGTCTCTCTAGAAGAGGTGATAGCTGCAAAACACTTCCAAGAGCCCAGCCAGTGAAGCATAGATAGTTCAGGCATGTCAACACAGGGGTAGTGGGGAGAATGCTGGCCACTAGCAGCCAGAAGGAAAAGAAAAGAAAAGACACTAAGCAGAAGAGAGGGACATAGAAAGTTGTGTGCCATAGGCTGGATTCTGCCCCCCTTACATTGACAAGTACCTTACTCTGTGACTAGCCCCATCGATTTTTAATACGACTACTCTCAAAGGAGGGGGACATCAAACCAGAACAGCTCTGTCTGAACCTGGCCCATATAGTTTTATAGTTGGGGCAAGGCTAGAGAAGACATAAGGAGAGGAAAATGCCCCATCAAAGCCTATGACTGGGGCCTCCTTGAGCCATTTGCAGAACTCTCCTCTACTGTATCAAGGACCTTAACCCATACTGTTCCTAGGGGGGTTATGTGCAGTGTAACATCCATCCCTAGCAGCTGAACCCTGAAGCACTTCGTCTGGTAGAAGTCTGTTGTATCTGTAGAATGTTTACGAAGAACGTTGGCAGAATTTCTTGTATGCAGCCAGACACAAATATTGTGTTTCCCCCTTGGACTGAGAGGTAGCTAAACTGTGTAAATTCCAGGAATCCGCCCTCAGCTAATGAATAAGTGACTCCTTGCACCTTGCTAAGCCAATAATCATGTGGCCAAAGGACAAAACACAGAACGTAACAATGAGCATTACAATTGCCACCCCCTCAGAGCTCCTCCACCTCCCCTTTAACAGAGGACGTCGTCTTATTATGCAGTGTAGAAATGCAAATAAACTTTAAGCAAGTGTTCATGATGTGTATTGCATGAGGTTGACTTGTACAGAATACCAGTGTGCTCTTCTCTGTTCAAAACACCCCACTTCTGAGGAGATGCCAGACATGAGAGTTCATCAGCTCTATGCAAAATGTTTGCAACAAAGCTGGGAACAAGACAAAATTTCACTGGGTTTCATGTTTGGTTACAAACTCAGGTCTCAGATCACTGAGTTTCACAAAGGGATTTTGCTCTTTGTTTTGACTTAAAAAAACCAAACCACCACAGAGAAAGCACAATACTGATGAAAATCCATTTGATTCTAGGCAGTTTCATTGGGAGCAGACCATTTGCTGGGAACCAGGCCCCTTTCCTCAGGGAATCGTCTGCAAGTCATACCCGACAGCTGGAATGTATTGGTTATTCATGACTTTCTGTCCAATACTTTGGATAAACAATTTTAAGTCGGTGGATCATTTGTGAACTGTTTGCTTCAGCTGCTTGCTACTTGTTGGTAGTGATGTATGACTGAACCTTTAAGTCACATGCTATTGTTTCGGCTTTCTGACTGGATGGCAGAATTTCCACTTGTATATTTGCTACCAGTATAGTTTACACAAAGAAGAAGGATGGTCTTGTGGTACTTGGACTCGGGAGAAGGTTCAATTTCTGAGTCTGCCACAAACTTCCCTGTATGACCTTGGGCAAGTCTCTCTGGGCCTAACTTCCCCATCTCCAACCCTTTGCCTGCCTTTTCCCTTTAGACTGTAAGCTCTTCCAGGCAGGGGCCATCTCTTACGAGGTATATGCAGAGTGCCTAGCAAAAAGGGGCCATAATCCTAATTAGGGCAATAGATTGTGTTGTAACAATAATGCACCAGCCCTGCCTTCTGACTGTCTAGTTTTTGTGGCAGGAAAATTCCAGCCTGGAAACTGTACCTTTTACTTCAGTCTGCTACAGAGCCCAGACATTCTCAGTGCAATGGATATCTGAGTTCAGTTGATAAATATTTGACTCTTACAGCCAATAAAAAGCTAGTGTAAATAACAACAATGGTAGCAAGGCAGACTCGGTAAGTGACTGATAGACAAGTGATTATATGGACTCCGGTTTGAGTGTAAAAGTACCAAATATAAAAAAAATAAAAAAAATTGATTCACTCTGATTTCACCTCCCACCCTCTAATTTTCTGCTTCCTCCATGGTCAAGTTGTCCCAGAATGCCTTATTACAGGAGGCTTTTAGAATCCAGTGCTGTACTGGTTACTGACCAAAAACAGATCTTACTAAGTTCTGCTACAGCATCTCCTAAAAAGTGACAGTCCCCAGTTTTACCAGTATAGATCCACAGGCCAGATCCTCAACTGATGTAAGTCCACCAACCCCACTGAAGTCAGTGATTTATACCCACTGAGGAGCTGGCCCTAAGGCTTCCCTTAAGGAAGCGTGCAGTTAAAAACTAAGACAAACTGACAGATTTATATCTGTAAGAAATATTATTCCTTGAACGAGAAACAGAAAAGAAAGTGACTGGGGAAAAAAGTGTGTGCACTTTAAGAGCAGACAGCCGTTCCCTGGTTTCTCCATCCCTCCCTCTGCTTTGGCCCTCCTGGAATTACCTTGAAATAGTTTAAATGAAGTTGAGCTGTTCTGAGGCTGTCAAGTTTGTAGAACCTCCTCTGCAATCAATTTAGCCTCCTGGAATCATCTTTTCTGTGACCTGAAATCGCTGAGTCAGTGATTAACTGTCTGAGAGCTGCCTGCAGTGTTCTACTCATTCCAGCATTACTGAACTCCCCAAGAGACTCTTCTTTACTTGTTTCCTATAATTGCGTGCACACCCCTCGCCTCCACCTTCCCCCCATCTCTCTCTGTTCTTGGAAAGGACAGTCATATGTTATGGTATAGCTTGCTCATTCACAGGTCGTTCTAAACCATAGCCTATAGAACACACAGCTATAGCTTTCTTTGCTTTCACTTCAGCTTTAACTGTAGTTGTTTCTAGTCATGCAGGGTACACATTTCTGGAACTGCCTATCACACCTTTTAAAAAAAAAAAAAGGTGTCAACTTCCTTGCATGTGGAGTTAGGCAGCCATTTTATCCTCAGAGTCACTGCAGACTGTTGCAGAAAGAGACACACCGTGCTATCTTGTTATTTCCCTTCAATTACAAGAACTCATTTTAGATTAACACGTTTTGTTCCGTGTGCATGGAGACATAGATCAGGGTAATCTTTGAACACGTATTGCATAACTCAAATGTACTACCTTGCAAGGGACCTCACGGTACGTCTACGCTGCAGCCAAGGAGGCTAATGTCCAGTCTGGGTAGACGTACATGTGCCAGCTCTGAGCTGGTGCACTACAAATAGCAGCGTGGCAGTGAGGACATCTCAGGCTAGCTGCCCCCGTGCAATTCCATACAAAATCCAAAGCACATACTCCAGTTGCTGCCCATGCCTCTATGGCCACACTGCTACTTTTAGTGGGCTAGCTTGAGCCAAACTAGTGCATTCACCTCTCCCCAAGCCAGGAATTACACCTCCCAGCTGCTGTGTAGACATATCCCCCTGTTCCACACAAATGGGCTTTCCCTTCGCTCCCCTGATTGAAAGTTATTTGTCGCTGAAATACATACACATGGAAGGGGATGTCATTTACACATGAGGAAGGAATCTCACAGCTTTGTATCTTTCCTGAATGAATCTTTTATGACCACTCCGTAAAGGTCTGTGCCTTGCCTTGCGTCCTCATGTCAGCCTTAGCCAGCTCAAAGCTAGAATGCATAGCCCGCTAAACACCCCCATTGACCTCTGAACTTTGGCTCAGGCCCTGTGGACTGATTGACAAGCCCTTTGAGGGGCAGGCCCCCGTTACATGTATATTCTCAAAGAAGCCGAGTGTTGGAGCATGGTCCTGTCCAACTCTAACACTGGAATGCCATGCGACTGCCCTCCCGCCCCCCCCATCATTATGCCCATTCTGTCTGTCTCCATGGCTCTCCTCCTCTCTCAAGCCCTGTTCTCTCTTCTGATGCAAAGAACTCCAGTGACTTTGACAGCATTGCTCAGGTTAATGAGGGATGCAAGTTGTCTGCTTCTCTGCAGGAACCCTCTTGCAAGGCTGACTTGTTTTAGATGTATGTGTTCCATACAGCTGTCCATTTCCCAGCTCCTACCCACATCCCCTGAGTACAGCAAGGAGCTGTTCTGATGCTTCAGCTGTAAAGGGCTGTCCAGATTACACAGGCCCCTTGAATGGGGTTTGTTCTGTTCTGGATTGCCCTGCACCCCACTAAGCAAGCCATTTTTTTCCCAAAGGACCTTCAGTGCAAGCTATGCATGTATGCACACGAAAGTCCATGTGCAATCTTTTGCATGCTCAGTGTGTGGACACAGTCATTTGTTTGTGCTCTCTGGTGTGCAGGGACAGTCAACTAGTGTATCAGTAAGTGCCTCATTTTGGGCATGTAAATTGTATTTGCCCCTGCAAAAGTGGCCAGCTGTCTAGAAGTTAACTCAGGAATCTGGGAGCAATAATTATAATGGGTGTGGGGGTAGAGGTCTTTCTTCAACATATGTGGTATTCTGTTCACATTTCAAGTTTAGGAAAATGTACAGATAATATATAAAGCTATCTGCTGCATGGGATGGAAGGGAGTAAATCTTCAGAGAAAACTGAACTGAGCCCCTATGAAGGGGAAACAGGGTCTCCCCAGCATTTCCACACTACCACCACTTCCCCCTCTGCAGAGCTGCATGAAGAGAGTGGACATGACTAGAGATGGGAGGAGGAATGGAAGAGCAGCAGTAAGTAGCATCCTCCCTTCCTTCACCTCAACAAAAAACAGATTCAGTACACAGAAAGAGCTCCCAGAGAGTTAATGCTGTCTAAGGGCAAATTCACCTCTCTGGGGCAACCCCCCCAAGCATAACAGAAGGCAGGGAACTAGTGGCCCTGCTGCACGGCCATGGCTGATCGGTTGGGCTGGGCAGGTCATCCAAGATTCCCCCTTCATTGCTGCCCTCATAGGTTAGAAGCATGCATCCCTGACCTCTGCTGCCCTCATAGGCCTTACCTCTTGCCCAACCCCATGATCTTGTGGACCTCAGGGGAGAATAGCTTCACAATCTGCACAAATAGGATTATATTGCAGTGTGTATTACATAGCTGCACATGTAAATGAACTCCAGGTGGGTGTTGAGAATCTCCTAATATAGCTAACAATATCAGATTTATTTGATTTCTGCTGCTTTCTCTCCAAGGCTCTGTGATTTGCTGGCTGCACTCTTACATGTATATTTGGCTTCTGTCTGATGGCTGCTGCGTGACTCTTCCAGCCTTTTAAGATTAACCATTTCACAACAAGGTAAATGTATCCTTATGTGAGTGTAATGCACCAAATATTGCACCCATTGACTGCATATTGCACTATAGAGTGTTTCATTTAATGTTGAAACTGACACCTTGAAGTCACTGTACATTCTGAGTTGTTTAACATGTATGGAACAATTATACCCAAAATGTTTTAAAGGAGATCTTGCTTTTAGTGGGGTTGTTTGGTATTTCACTGGGATCCTAGTATTGTAGTAATATATAAAGGATCATTCTGTGCCATTTCTAATCACTTATAATTGTACAGCATCATTATTACATCCATGTAAGTGCTGCTGACCTATACTGAAAAGAAAACACTCAGCCTTTATGATGCATAATATGTTGTTGCCAAGATATGAAATAAGTTAAAAAAGCAATATACCCAGATGGCTATCAATGCACCATTATAAATAGGTCACTGGCCAGCACTGGTCCAAAAGCAGACTGCACACTTTCATCCACAATTATATAATAGTTTTAGCAAAAAACAAAAGTAGTGGTTGTGATTTCCCCATGACACAAGCCCTTCCAACCCCAGGAGAAATCTACAAATGAAAGTGTTATTTTAATTGTTTTCTCCCCCTCCCAAAAAAAAGAGAAAGGTGGGATTTTTTGGGTAAAATATGAGCTTTCCTGCTTCAATCTCTCTCCGTTCCTGTATTCTCCTGCCTGCTATTCACTCCTTGTAGGTCATTTGGAGCAACAGAAGTGAGACAAGCAAATAGCAAAATTGCAAGATGCAAATGCCCTTCATTTCTGGCTTCATGTCAAAAAGTAGTAAGTTGACTATAACCCTGCCAGAATATGCAGCAAGGATGACTGCATATTTCTTCTTGCCAGCATGACAGTATTAGGGAGCTGGGTACAAGCACAGAGGAGAGAGGGCTCTGGACTCTGAAGCAGGCTACCTTATCTCAGGTTCTAAAGACTTCTCTGGAGGTAGGATAAAGAATAAATACTTCCACTGCAGCCATCGTAGCTCATTTTCCGTGTGTGTGTGTGTGTGTGTGTGTGTGTGTGTGTGTGAGCTTTCCTTAGTTGGGATTTTGTATTTTTTTTTTTTAAACAGGGTATTTTTAATCATGATATATGAAATGTGTCCCTTTTTTAAAGAGCTGCTTGAGATTCAGATGCAAGAAAGGCAAAACATAACGCTGGAGATTAAGACTGAAAGGTACTTGTCAGTGTGGTGGGAATGGGAGATTAGAGAATGGATTTCCCCGATACTCATTATTGCAGGCCCCAGGGTCAAAAACCCATGAGCTGGGCCACTCAAAAATCAGGAGGTTGCCTAAATAAAATAAAAAACAAAACAAAACAGGAGTTTAATATTTGTGGTGGTTTTGAGTTGCCTTCTGGCTAGACTCATTTCTTGTTCCAGGCTCTTTTCTGCTGCCATACGGGCTAGAAACTTACTGAAAAAAGGAAAATGGAGATTTTCAGATGATAAACTGGCTCAATGGAACAAATCACAAGGCTTGTAATACAATCACAAGAGTTGATAGGAATCCAACCCTCCCCCCCCCCCGGCCTTCATGCCTTATCCTGCAATGTGTTGATTAACTACCAGTGAGGTTAATGAGATTTACTGGCACTCAGCAGCTTGAAGGAGTTTCTCCAGAACCCAAGGAGGCTGGACCTTCTTGCAGGAACTGACCATACCAAAAACCCAGCTCAGCTGAACTGTGGATCAGGTGCACTTGTTACCAGCCCCGTTTGAACCAAGTTCATACCCAGATTTAAGTCACTCCCTGCTTAGTAGATCAGATTGGGGAGTACAGGATGTTCCTGCTTGGGAACAAGATGGAATGGCAGAGCCAAAGAGATCTCGGCATCTACCAGTCCTACCCACTGGACTTAGTCTCCAGCATCATCATCAACATCAAATTCACTGACAGCATGTTTAGTTTCTACCTGAAAAGAGAGAAAATCAGAGCTATGGGTCTGATTCCATTGGAATGAAAGGGGGGAGGGGTTACCATTGATTTCAGTGGGATCAGACAGACCTAATATTTTAAAACTAGAGTTTCTTCCCAGGACAAAATTATGCCTTTTTGGCTGGTTTACTCCCTGCACAGTCAGTTTCTTTGCAGGGTGAATTACATTCCCTCTGCATGGTTGTGTCAGTAAATCTCCTGTCTGATCCCTCTCTTCCTCTTACAGTTTTCATTTTTCTCTCTTTTCAGAATAAAAATTTTCCTCCTTCTTTGTTCCCTTCCTGGAGAGCTGTTCCACTGCAGATGACCGACTCTTCTTTTCAAGAGAGCATCTTTCTTCCTTTCCCCTGTCTTCCTGCTTGTAGGTTTTGCGTTCTCTAGCTGCTTTTTTCCATCCCCTGATTCTCAAGTGTCTTTTAAAAAGTCTAATAGCTCAAATTAACCTAGTTAGGTTCAATAGGTGGAGGCAGTTCTACAAGTGTTCAATGTTTCATTGTTATGCAACCCATATTCCATCACCCTCTGCAGCCCCCTCTGCATCAAGTTACATTGCAGCACCTGGCCAATGCAGCGTGGATGGAAACCATTTTGAAAAGCTGTTGAGAAAGGAGTTCCTCTGTCAATCAGATAAGATTCTGCTTCACACATCCTTTCCCAGCCTTAGCACTACTCTCAGTGTGAGACACCACAAAGAAACGCTACCATGGCGGAAGGCTAAATGTATTTTCTAAAAGATGGTTAGTTACTTGGCCCACTTCATGTGGGAAATTGCACATGCACCGATGTACCTCTGCAGTTTGCGGGCACAAATGCCCACCCTTACACTTTAGTGGCACTTGTGAAAGCACAAACATTGGACTATAGACCTGTGTAGGTGCTTGCATTTGTGAAGTGTGTAAGACACCCACGCAATTTTGGGTGAGCACACAATGGGTATTTTAAAAAACCACCACATTAACATGTGTTAATTGTAACATGATTATAGATAGGACACAAATGCTGAACCTTAAGGTCCACTGCACCCCCTTGCTTGTTCCAGGCCCACAGAGACACTGATCTGAAAATTCACATCCAAGAGTAGATTTAGTAGTTAGAACTAGTTATCCTGTGCTCTCTGTGTGTAAAAAAAAGTTTCGACAGGAAATTTAGAGAACCACATTTTTCTCCAAAACTTCCCACAATAATATGGTTTCCTCCCCCACCCACCCTACACTTAAGTTATCCAGGTAGGGAACAGAAAGAATACCACATGACTTATGTAACTAACAACACAGCAGGCATGGAAAATGACAAATATTACCATCAGTTTGCAATTCATACTGATTAAGTACTTAAGTCATTGTTTCTGGTCCCTGATTGGATGATATACACAACCAACCACTCCAGTAAACAACTTTTTAAACTAGTACAGCAAATTCTATACATTGTGATATTTGCTGCTTGCATTTCATGCTATGTTAGCTAATTAGAGAAACAGGAACAATACCATATGACTTATATAACCTAACACTGCAGTCAGAATTTGACTATTCACAAGTGACAGCTCACAGTTGATCTGCTGTTTGCCACAACCACCTGTGCTCAATCTTCACGAGCACTTGTACCCCTGTAGCTGCCCCGCTGATGAGAAACAGACATGAGTTTTCACAAGGTAGACAAGGCCCCGCTGTCTTAGCTTGGAGCTGCATGTGTCATGGCAAGTCATCATAGTTGCTTTGCCTTCCATGCAGATAAGCTAACCATGAAGGAAGGATTTCCGAGGAGCCAGACATACATGGAGCTGTTAAGTAGCGTCTCCAAACAAACAGTAAGGCTGCTCATGGTTCATCTAAAAATAAGGCTAAACAAAGAAGTTCGCATTGGCTGCTGATGCTATGTGGAGTCCCAGATTAGATCAACCCCCTGGAGAGGCTAAAGGCCACTGAAGTCAACAGAAAGACTTCAGTGAGCTTTGGTTCAGGCCCTAGGTGATTTCCTTTTTGTCTTAAGGAAATTCCTGTTTCTGGGCCCTCAAGTATAACTTGCTTCCTGGAGCTCTCAGCCTGTTCACCCTACAAAGTGCATCAACGACAGTTTTCATAGGGAGCCTTGATACTCTCCTATTTGCAAAGCTTTTTTATGCGACAAATCCTAAACTCAGCTGACCAGTATTAATGTACAGTCTAGTCCTTGATTATCTGCCTACCAAATACAGCCTAGTTGCCATACTGAATGCAGCAGTCAGAGCACATGTATGTTGCCAAAGATCACTCAAGTCATCTACCTTGAGAGACTAATTGTTGAGGGAGGTCAGTTTTCATTGCAATCCTTGGGGAAACTTGTGCATATATTTCCTATTTACAGTGTATCAGGGATTTCTCAGATTTCCCCATCTGTCAAGAACAGGGATGGGAAAACTAGTTCCCAGTTAAAGAACCAATGCCCATTCACTCATTTCTGCAATCAACTTGAACCAACCCTTCCCTCCCCCAGAATAAACCAGGCTATTTCATGGGTCTGAAAGAGTTTCTCTCCTGTAGTGCAAACAAGAAAGTCCAAATGCCATGAGCAACAGTGCTCTACCACCACATTTCTGACTGGGAAGGAAGAGGAAGTGTCAAAAAGTTCACAGGGAGGCCTGTTCATGTGAGGTTTCAAGGAGTGTGAAGAATTCAAACTCTTTTACAAACTTTTGGATACTTACAATGAGCCTGAGCTGAATCAGAGCTGGGACCCAGAGATTTCAAGCTCCCTTAAGTGGAGTGTGTGGATTTTGGTGGTTAGTTAGAATGGGTGCCTGTGGGGGAGGAACTAGCTGTGAAACTTGTCTCCGGATGTGCAGGTTTGGATCCCTCAGTTCAGGTTTGCTCAGGCTGAGCCCCATCTCTTAGCTGAGCTGGATTCCACCTCTAACTGGAGGCTCTTATCTCTAGATAAGAGAACATGGAGAGGAATCCTCCCAGCAGCTAGCTGCACTTTGTGATAGACCGTCTACCTCATTACTGCGCAATGAAACTTTATCATTCCTTCCGTTCTATTGATTTGTGTCTCTGAAGCATAAGGAAAAATATTGAAATGAATCCGTGTCAAAGCAGAATGGGGACAGCAGGCACTGATCTGCATCTGTTCAAGCGATTGTGGGCCAAATCCCAGAAACCAGTGCATAGCCTGAGAGCTCTGGTTCTCTGCAGGGGACCAATTGCAGCTCCTGTGTGCCAGCATCAGAGGCCCAGGGCTAGGGAGTATGAACAATGTACGGCTTTCCTCTGTCCTGACCGACCACAGGCACAGCAGAAGCACAGATTCTATTGGGCACAGGGATCTCAAGTGGGGGTGTAGGACAGGATTTGTGTTGGCTGTCATCTTGGCCAACGCACTGGTGGTTGAACTAGGGACCTCCAGAGCTAAAATGCATGAACTGATACAGCTTGAGCTAAACCCCAGGGTACCCTACCTGAGGTTGTAACAGACTCATCCTCTGTAGAGCATGATCAGAGGGGGAGCTGTAACACTCCACAGTGGGTTATAGCCGTATATGCTTTTTTTTATTTAAAAAAAAGAAGTAATTTTAGTTCATCACAGTGGAACATGGGCCAGTCGTCACTGGCTATCCATAGTCACCTGCCAAAGAGCTGGCAAAATCTCAGTGCCCAAGACATGACGGGAAACAAAACAAAATAGAATTGGTTGTAAACAAAAAGCCCTCCCCTGACCCATGGCAACTCTTAATACATGAGAAGCAGGGAATTTGAGCTATTTACTGCTAAAGGTAGAAAGTTCTATCTTGGATTGTCGAGCTAGGTGACAGCCCCACCCCCTCTGCCTGGGACCTGGGTTTGCAGAAACTAATTGGAATGCTTGATTTTGTATCTAGTCCTCAAGTGGGGAAACATTTATCCTTCAGCTTGCGTATCTGGAAACTGCACAACTAGTTAATATTTTATGCATAATGCAAAAGTTTTCTGGGAATAATTAGCAGATGCTGTTCCTCTAATGAACCGCAGGTTCAATTATGACAGGTTGCTCCAAAAAACAGTGACACGCAGGTGCCTGTAAGCAAAGTTCAAGTAACTCCTAAATTAACGAAGCACAGTCCCTGAAGCTGCAGAACTACAGAGGTGAGTGGTTAAGGCTTTGTCTTGAAAGTCGTACCAGTCATCATAACACAGAGATAATATATTGTTATTTATTTTTCATTAATTGTATCCCCAGTGGTGACAACTAGGCCCAGACATTTCAGGCCAGACAGGATGTGTTCTTGGATTGCAGAGAACGTCTGGGGTTTGTGCAGAGATTTGCTTTCCCATTACTGTCACTAATTCAGAGAGCTGGTTGGGAAATATTTTATGCTTCCACAAAAATTTATGAAAGTGAAATAAGATTTTATTGAAAGCCTTCAGGCTCTTGCTGGGAAAAACTAAAACAAAATTCTGGCCAAAATGTCTCAATTTTCAGTTCTGAAAACTAAAATATTTTCAGTTTTTTGAGAAAAATCCCCATAATTATGACAAATGGACATTTCAGAAATTTGCATTTTGAGAAAAAGCAGTTTTTCATAAAACACATTTTGAACAAAGCAAGTCAACCAGCTGTTATTTCATAATAATGAATCTCTTTCTCCTACAGCAATTTACATCCTAAAGGATCCTGAAATATTTTAAGAGCCATACAATATATATTGCCACAACTTAGCTCTAACCCACTACCTGGGTTTAGGGCTGCTGCAGAGGCAAACTACCCCCCTTCCCCAAAGTGGGCTTGCAATCAGCAGGAAGGCACAATGGAGCCGATTCCCCAGTGCACCTTCTGCAATCATTTATACTTACTGTTTTAGTCATGTTTATTATGGCTGTGCCCAAAGCCCAGCTAGGAATGGGACCCTGCTATGCCAAGCACTGTGCAAACACAGAAGCTAGAAGATCAGGGGTCAATGCTGGAATTAGAGAATGTCTACATGTTGAGTGCTACAACTGTAGGCATTACAGCAATGGACGGGGTTTTACACCTAGTTTGGGGTAGTGATATATTTTATTAAAGGCATTCTTGGGGTGCCTGTTGCTGTATTATCTTGGCACAGGAAATGAATACTACATCCAATTTAAACTATAGTGAGAATTTTAGGTAGGCAACCTGTAATTATTATCCATGTGGGGATCTGTTCTGGATGTGTGTAATGAGGTTTTGTTTGCTATCCCTGAAGCATCCCCCGTAATCTCACCACTTCCCTCTGTGATTAAGGATTTTATTTCTAGACCTTAGGAGAGAAGGAACAGTTCTCATCAATGCTGTATCAATACTGAGATGGAAACAAGCCTAGTGGCTCTGTATTTACTGGCATACTTATCTTCCTGACCTTTGGAATCCAGGTTATCAAGGCAGCTAAGGAATTTCTCAGCAGCAAAGAGGCAGGGATGAGAAGATGCAGTGGCTTTGGTGAGCAGCAGGTCTGAAGCCAAGTGCAATCTAGATACTCCTAACTGCAGTTCTACTCATGGGCTAAGGGCTGCATTACTAGAGATGCAAAGATAAAAAGGAAATGTACTCACCCAATTCTAAAACTGGAAGAGAACCTAATGGGATTTAACAGGATGGAGTTTTGTTGTTTACATCAGCTTTTACCAATCTTCCCCTCTGCTGACAGGAAACTACTGCATCCAGTGACTCATCTTCGGCTTTAATTTATTGGCCAGCAGTCAGTAGTAACTTCATTGGAAGCAGTGGATTAATAGCTTGTTACTATTAGCAGCTTTATGGTATCACCTAGAGACTCCTGCTGAGATTAGGGACTCCCAGTGCTAGGTGCTGTACATATACATAGTAAGAGACTGTCCTGTTGTAAAGGCCTCACATGTCTAAATGGACAAAAATAGACCAAGGGCTGGGGGAAAAGGACATCACTATTTACATGTCACAGAGAGAGAACAGAGGAAATAAGTGACTTGCCCAAGGCGACATAGAAAGTTTGGGAGAGCAAGCAATCAAATTCACATCTCCTGAGTCCTATCCTGAGACCTTAATGCCAAGAATCAACCTTCTTCCACTAGCTTTTTGCTGGGGTAAGTGAGATCATAATCCTGGTTCATTTCTCTGATCTCATTTCAGATATCCAATCAGAGAAATGGACCAGGATTATGTTTTGTTTCCTTCTCCACCTCACAAGCCCCCTCTAACTGTAACCAGACTCAGTATGTTGTATTTTAAAAGGTTGGCATTTTTGTCCTGGTACAGTTAGAGCATCAGTTTTATGCTGCTGACTGTTTGGGGTAGTCAACCCAACAGTGCCATTATTGAGAAAAAACACCAAATACCTGTATTACTAATGAATGCACCTATTTGTTAAAAAAAAAAGACTTTTTTTTTCAAATCTTGCTTTTTGGTAAACTTTAAGCCCAACATGCTCCTTTCTGAGCATGTAATCCCCTCCCTATTTTACTGAGGAATTCAGGGTGGAATTGCCTTAAAATAATGTTTAATCAGAGAGGTCTGTTTGTAGTAGTATTAGACAACTAAATGTACAAATGCCAGGGTAGTTTTAAAGTGCAACGAAAGCACTGATTGATCAGTCCAGCATTGACTGGAGATCAGTACAGAAGTCTGCAGCTGTCACAGGCCAACCTCAGCAAATTATCTATTAGGTCAGAATAGACTTCTAGGGAAAAATTGCCAAAAAAGGGGCAAAAAAAGGGCACATGCAGCAGTATTTGGGCTTTGAATCCCTAGAGTTAACACTGCATAAAATCATGCAAAGTCTAGGCTAAGGCCGAATAGGTATGCCAAATTTGCAGTCAGTGAGGATTGCATAGGCGTATGTTACCTAGTCACCCGATAGGGGGTATTTTCTGTGGGATTTCAATATCCCAAGACGCCCACTTAGGCCTCAAAGAGATTTGCTGTTCTAGCTATAGTAATGTCCATGCAGCTTACACCAGCAAAAATGTGCTTTTGCTGGTGTAGTTTATACCAGGTCCCTGAGCAAACCAAACTATAATGGCAAAAGCACTTTTATGCTGGTATAAGCTGCATGGACACTAGGGCTTTTTCCAGCATGGAAAGGTCATTAAAAAAAAGTAAGTGACCACTAACCAACATTACAGTACCAGCACATTTCTGAAATGAGACCTGCCCTTAGATTTTCTTAACCAGGCTCAATTAAAAAAAAAATCCCCAGAAGCCAGGGAGCACCTAACTAGCTGTGAAGTTAGCAACTCCTAATAGCAGTTCTCAAATTGCTCTTCTGTTTAGCTCTGCTTCCAGAGTAATTAAACACAGGTACAGGGCAGAACATCAGCTGCAACAAGGTATGATACTTTGATTGCCTAATACACTTGGCAACAAGAATGCCATAGATACTTGGTGTTATATAGTATTCTTTTCACACACAATTTTATTGTTTCCCCAGGATATGGTCATTTCTCTCTGGTTTCGTTGTGCATTGACTATTGAAATGCAAGGAAGTCCAAGATAGCACAGGACACACTGTACTGTATGTGCAACGGGCACCAGGCACTTTCCATTACATACACATCAGTCATAACATGCTGCAGTGATTCCTTACAGTTGGTGCAGATCCTTAAACACAAAAGGGGATGAAAAAGAAATACATCGGTTTTGAAAGTTGTGTCATCACTGCCGTGGCATGTCTTATTTTACTGATCAGCGGAGATCCGGGGGGGTAATTTGCCTTCCTCTGCAGGATGGAAGATAGGTCACTTGCTAGTTTGAACTACACTAAATGATGGATTCTCTGTAACTTGAAGTCTTTAAATCAAGACTTGAGGACGTCAGTAACTCAGCCAGAAGTTAGGAGCCTATTGCAGGAGGAGGAGTGGCTGGGGAGGCTCTGTGGTCTGTGATGTGCAGGAGGTCAGACTAGATCACAATGGTCCTTTCTGGTCTTAAAGTCTATTTCCCTATCCCAGTAGTAGGTTCCAACAGTCCCTGTGCTGGCTCAGACGCATGTGTAAGTATTGTTGAGTCCCCATGAAGAAGTGTTTTAGCTACAAGAGTTTTTCCTGTTTCCTTAACCAAACCTTAACCCCTGTCTATATGGAAAAATGTTGCCAGCTATCCAGGTATAACCCTGCAATGTTGACACTTAGTCCACAATAAGAAAGGTTTAAATCACTTCCCAAGAGGCATAAGCTAAACCGAAAAGAATCCCTTTTAGATCAGGTTTCAGAGTAGCAGCCGTGTTAGTCTGTATTTGCAAAAAGAAAAGGAGGACTTGTGGCACCTTAGAGACTAACCAATTTATTTGAGCATAAGCTTTCATGAGCTAAAGCTCACTTCATCGGATGCATAAATATCAGATCAATAAATAAAGATCAGAATATCCCACTGGTAGTGAAGCCAGTAGAACAATATTGGTTTACAGTCACACCTTAGATTATATTGATTTTTTCCCCACATCTAGAAAAGGCCTTAGTCAAACTGACATACTGCTGCTAGGAGTCTATATGGCTGTCTCATGTACTGGGTAAACTGGGATTGCCAGTACCTCACAGCAGCATTGCTATGACTCACGGAGCAGACATCAATTAAGCTTTTTTAGATTAAGGAAAAAAAACTAACAAGGAGGAACCAAAGTGACGTCTCTACAGGAGATCACAGCATGTGCATCTCTACAAAAGAGGCTGCAGCAACTGGGGGAACAAAATGGCTAGGGGTGGTATCCGCAGGGAGAAGAATTTGGGAAGATTTACAGGCACGGTGCAAAGAAAATGATGGCAGCACAGTTACTTAGCTGCATTGATTACGCTATTGAGGGTTAGGTCCACAAAAGGAACTTTTGTGACTCAGCATTGCAATGCCATGTGTTTAGGCACTGAGCTGCCAAAGGGAATCTGCAACCCTGAGTGAGGCAACCAGGCTACCAATAACACATAGGGAGAGTTAAGTGCCTAAGAATGGGATCCACAAAAGCCAGAGCACTGAACAGGGAAAGGCCTAAACTAGCCAATAGGAAAGCTGATGAGAGGGGTGGGTGCTTAGCACCACCTCTCAAAGGGATGTAGGCACCGAAGTCTGAGCCAGAGGGAAGCACCTGTCTCCACTTGGGATTCACAGCCATCAACCCTCTCCTGGAGTTTGGTGCCTAAGCCTCTTCTCACAAAAAACAAGATGCTGCTGTTCACCCCTCCCCGATAAGCTATAGCAGTTAGACTACTCACCTAGGATGTGGGAGACCTGGGTTCAAACCCGCTCCCCCCAGTGCAGCGCAGGGATATGAATCCACATCTCATGAGAATGCCCTACTCACTGGGCTATGGCGTATTCTCTCAATTGTGCCTGTTGAACCTTGTGGGACTATTTCACTATTCATTAGGAGAATGACTTTTTGCCCAGGGGTTAGAGCACTCACCTGGAACAGGGGACACCCAAATTCAAGTCCCTGGTCCACATCAGGCAGAGTGGAGATTTTTAGCTTGGGTGTCCCACTGTCTGGAGGAGCGCTCTAATTACTAGGCTAAAGAGTATAAGAGCAAGACCAACTCCCCTGGCCACAGAGGCATTTTGTGAGGGACCCAATCTGGTAGATGGCCTCTGAACACACCACCCTGATTGGGCCTTGCAGGTGAGCTGGAGTGGCTATGCCTAATTTATGGATCCAACTGGGGTTCAGGCACTTCAGCATCAGGAAGTACGTGGCTGTGCACATGCACGGGGCAGAAATTTAGGCACCCTGGAGACTTTACTGGTGGAAGTTTAGCCACCTACAGGATTAGGCAGGAATTCTGAGGACCTACATTTTGGATTTAGACACCTAAAGTGGCAGTTAGGTGCCTAAACCCCTTTGGGGATCCAGCTCTGAGTGTCTCTCTTCATCCTAGTATCTCAGGATGAGTCAGTCTTGTTACATCCTCAGCCAGTCATTGTAAAGCAATGACAGACTTGGGCACCATTTACCATTGCCTGGAACCATGCATTATTTGTCTGACAATCGAGAGCCCTTTATAATATCTTTGGGCCTCATTACCAGCCTTCTGTTCAGAGTCAGGACATTTCAGAGACCTCTACAGGACAACGCTGCTAGAATGTGACACAGGCTGGAAGGCCATCTCTGCCTCTTGGTGAGGTAAAACCAGGCAGTAGGTGTTCTAAGTGAAAGTCAGGAGACTCAATTTCTCTGTGCGTGGACAAATGTTTCCTGCTGAAGATGACCTCGAGAATCCATAGATTTAATACACTCCACCAGAAGTCTAAAATATTAAATTTTCACTAGACAGCATGCTTCCTAAATAAGGAAACAAGGCAACCTGGTACCATACCCAAGTTATGGAACTGCAGTAGCCTACATATCTACTTCAGATAATTGACTTTAAGTGGAGAGCTGAAAACTGGTAAGTATATTAACTTTATGTGACTCTGACATTTTTTAAAAAAAAATTAGATTTTGGACTCTGTCATAGGTATAAAAGACACAGAAAAAAAGATACCAATGTCAGAAGGCAAGCACATTAAAGCAGATGATTATGACACCTGTCTGGTTGAGTTTAGCCTGACAGAATTCAACAGTGAAAAAACTCAGCAGAGAGAAAGAGGCTGCACTTGATAGCCAACAAGTTGCTGGGTGCTTCTCAGGAGCACATCTCAATTTTTTAATTAGGTTATAACTCAATTACAGACAGTGCTCTTTAATCTTCACAAGTTTTCTGCACTCTTAATTTGATCTCGTCAGATCAGAACTTGCCTCCGATAACCAAGCCCACCAAAGAGTTTAAAACTAGAATAATGGCTGACTAAAAGGGGTTAATAGCTATACCTTAAGCAGAAGTAAATTAACAGGAGACGCTGTCTGTCAGTTAATGGGACTAGAACATATTTGTTTAGTTCATGAATGATTAATCTAACTGACTCAGCATTCCATGGATGCTAATTGCACTCATGGAGCCTTTGTTTGTTTGTTTCTGCAGGTGTTTAAAGGTGACAGGAGGAGGGCAACTCAATTAGTTGCTATAATCTAGTAAGAGCTACCTGTTGGATCTAATGGCAGATGATTTTTCTTAATATGATGGGCCCATATTGCACACCTCTAGCTCCCACTGAAGTCAATGGCAAAGTGGGTCAGACAAGGAATGTGAGCTCTTCAGTTAAATCACTGAATAGGTTCCTAAAGTTGCTGTATTAAAATATCTGGGAAGAAAAGCCTGTTTACATAAGGGTCAAATAGCCCCTGTGCAGAGAGTCAGAACCAAGCTTCTTCAAGTCTCACTTAAACCCCATTGAGACTATAAGTGGGACAGAAGTGGAGAAGAGGCCCTGGGGCAGCCTTTGACATGTGGGTGGATTTCACTCTAAGAGTGAAAGAGTACTCCAAGCTCGAGGCCTTTCAAAAGCTAAACAAGGGGGGAAAATAGCTTCCTACCAAAAGTTTGTATTTGAAAATACAAGGCAGGGGGCTAAAAGAAAAAAAAACACATTAAAAATGACTTAAAGGAGAACTGCCTGAGAAATAGACACAATTCAGGGTGTATTCAAACTGCTACTCCATAGTGACCAAATCATTCTCCTCTGCACACACTTGTCAGCATTGTAATGCGCCATTATCCTTATACATAAGCATACAAACTTGCTATCCTGTAAATTTCAAAGCAAACAAGGAATTTGGAAACCCAGACTTTTTAAAATCTTTACACTTAATACATGGAGGGATTTCTTAATAAAAATTCAGCCAGATATGGGGGCCATGATTCAGCATGGTACTTAAGCATGTGCCATTCAAGTCACATGCTTAAAGACAGGCCCATGCTTAAGCAGCTTGGGGAATTCAGTGCTTTGATGAGTAGCTGTATTAGAACCATGTATCAAAACAGAGGCAAACCAGGGTACTTAAAACTACCTTCTCCTGGGTGTTCCATTCCTAGGAATCAATGGGTCAAATCACACTGATTTACACCTGGATAAACCTGGCATAACTCCATTCACTTCAATTTACAAAGCAAGTTCATTGACTCCACATCATGGGGGTCCACTCATCACTAGGTGTGCCTCCTTCTGGCTGCTCTGGGGATTAACGCCTTCCAGGTGGATGGCACCCTTCTGCTGCTCACCCTCTCTCTCTGTTTTTACAACTCCAGGTGCTCCTCTTTTGTGACTTGGCTCTTCAGCCAGGTCACTATACATATTTCCACCCCCTTCCAAGGTAGTCTTTCTCCACACTAGCAGTCTTCCCATTCCCTGCCTCTCAAATGCCATTTCCCCAGTGGTTATCAGGGAAACCCAGGCCCACCCTCTACTCCAAATTCGGGACCCTGTAGTCAGCAGCCAAGGTCTGTTCCCTCCTGGACCTTACTGTCTTTTCCTGAGCCCTTTCCTTACCTTCCAGCACTCCTCCCCTTTCTGTGGTCACCAGCTGTTCAACTTCTTCTTCCAGGAAGTGACTGCAAACTACTTCTCAGCAGCCCCTTTCTGCTATCAGTTCCCTGGCTTTATAGAAGTCCTGCCTGTTCCTACACAGGTGAGCTCCCCCTAATTAGGGCTTTCCTCTCTCAGCCAGAATTCCCCCATCTTGTAGCCTAATAGGATAATTGGCCCATCTGGTTTCCATTAACCCTGGTGGTGTGAGTTTGGGGTGAATACCCCATCACACTCTACTTCACTTAAGTAGTCACCAATTTGAATGATACTACAATTGGACCCTAAAAGGCCAATTTTCAATTACAGAAAGAAAAAAAAAAAAGAGAGGAGAAAATACATGTTTAGGGAGGGTACCTTTACCTGAGCAGGATAAACAGTTCCACACAGGACTATGTTAATGCACACGAGGTACCTTTTAGTTTGCGTCAGCAGAGTCTTCACGGGGCAGTTAAAGCATGATAGAGCGTAATTCACATCCCTGTAGACCGCACTGTGGCACTGTGTAGAGAAGCCCTGAGTGAGCAAACTATGGTCCTACACATTGTCTTGAGCACAGAAAGTACAACTCGTGTAACTGTCCTATCCTGAAGGTAAATGTTATTTTCATTGCTGCTGGCTGTATAGAGCTTTCTTGGTTCACGGTACTGTGATTGTCCTTGACTATCAACCCCCTCTCTTCCTTGAGCAATTCTTTCCAAATTTCTAATGATCTCAGTACATCTGTGTATGCCATCACTCTGCACACCTCTCAGGTGTTTGTGGATTTTTCTCAACACTGCTGCAGGGAAGCAGGAAATATTACCACCTCCATTTTGCACATGAGGGACGTGAGGCACAGAGAGACTAAAGAATAAATTTCCAAGTATGTAAGTGACTTATGCTCCATTTTAAAGGTGTCTTAGTGCTTTTCTACATGAACGTTTATCTTTCCATTAAAGTGCATTATTAATTAAAGCACAAATTGTTAATGTGGGTCAGCAGGATCCACACGGACAGTTTAGTTTGCAGGCTAGTCCAGGGTAAAGTCACAGCCCAGCCAGCCATGAGCTAAATGTTCATGTAGACAAGTCCTAAGACACTTAGGACCGTGCAGCTTGGTCTACACTTAAAAATGGGGTCAAGTTAGCAATGTCACTCAAGGCTGTGAAAAATTTTGCACCCTGTGTGATGTAGTTCTCTTCCATCAATGTACGAAATGTCTACACGACTAGGCTGTAGTGTAGACATACCCTAAGTTTCAGTGGGACTTAGGGTAAAATTTTCAAAGGCTTCTTAAGTGACATAGAAGCCAAAATGACTTGTCCAAAGGCCAAACAGGAAAATGATGGTAGAGCCAGGAACAGAACCCAGGTCTTGTGAACACCAGCTCTGGGGCCTTTTCCGCAGGCTTCCTCTTCTCGTGTTCTAGTAGTAGCAATGGGGGCCCGGGCATCAGTACACGGGAAGCAAACACGTGCAAGAGTTAGTCCCTGTCTACTGTAGCTAGGTTTTATTTTAGGCACCCTGGGCATTAGCCCCAGTCCTTTCAGTACTTCCTTGAACCGCTATCAATGATGATTCCTTTGGTCCCCTTGTCATACAGAAAAGGGGGAATATGAGACCAGGGTGAACTTGCATATTGATTAAATCCTTTTCTGACAGCTGTGTAAAACATCACCGATATTATTCAGCCAAGCCACTCAAATATTACAAAACCAACCCTTGGAGCACAAGGTTAATTTGCGAGAGTAGGTAATGCATTTAAGTTGGGAGATTCCCAAAGTCAAATTAAGATGAGAAAACTTGTAACTGGCTGCCTAGCGACCCAGCTTCATTTAATGAACTTGTTTTGGAGAACTGAAGAGTCTTAAGAGATGGAAAAGACCTGGTCATCTAGTACATGCCCTGGCCAAAGCAGGATTGTTCCTTACTGGACATTTACTAGATTTTGGCCCACTCTCGTTTTCATA
The DNA here is from genome assembly GCF_965140285.1 of Lepidochelys kempii. Taxonomy (NCBI): domain Eukaryota; kingdom Metazoa; phylum Chordata; order Testudines; family Cheloniidae; genus Lepidochelys; species Lepidochelys kempii. Next base: position 7,983,560 of record NC_136392.1, on the reverse strand, counting down.
GTCCCCGCTGATGGAGGTTCCACCACTTCCTATGGGAGAATATTCCACAACACAGGAGATCTCACTGTCAAGAATTGCCACTTTCTGCCTTATCCAGAAAGGAAGGCTATAGATCTATATGATACACAGCTTTCTTTCTCCTAAGCAACATCCTCTGGGTTCCCAGGCTTCCTCTGGCTTTAGAATGGGACGTAGATTTGTACAAGTCACTAGCACTCCTAAGAATCATTTAATGGAGATGCCAACATCATTTCTGTCTCAGGGTTAGGTTTATTTTGTTCATATTTGGGATGAATTTTAATGATCTGATGGGATCTCATTTTAATCTCAAAATTCCACCTGGTACCAAAATTGCCTGCTAAGAAACTGGATGCTATTTGATGATGCTCCATAAATAATGTCACTTTGTAGAACTCCCGGTAATTCCATTCATCACTGTATCATACATAAAGCCTGAGCTGAATGAACCCCACTGAAAGATGATGAGGAGAAGCAGCCTGCTTTATGGATTATTTTACAGTTACTGAAGCCATTCATGTTCCCCGCTTGCATCCAACAAACCTTAAAAATAAAACTTGCACTGGGAGGCGTGGCTTCCATTTCTTGCCAACAGTCAGTGGGATAAATTCACTGTGTTAAGGGAGTCACCCAGGAATATTGGCTTTAATAATACATTACGGGATTATTATCTTTCCACTTTGGTGGTACAAACAACATGCCCGGGAAGAGAGAAGAGCTCTTTAGAGGAGAAAGCAATGCAAATGGAGACAATGAATAGATGACGAGGCATCTGAGAATAGTCTCAAGCAAACAAGGGGACAGAACAAGGACAGCAAAGGTTGTTTTGTCATAATAGTGATGGACCCAAAAGGGCTGGTTTGCGGTAGGATGGGTTCAGAGTACACAGGAGATTTGGGACAGAGCCTGTGAAAGTATTTGTAGGAGCTGGGGTAGTGAGTGAATGCATTGGTCATTGAGGGTACATGGGAGACTATGGTAGCTGGGAGGGGAGTTGTCTGGGTGCTTGCTAACAGACAGTGGCCACATTTGTTACCCAACTTAAATTTCCACTTAGGTCACTTGGGTAAAAAGGCTAATGCATTAACCCATTGCACCGCCTCCCAACTTAGCCATCCAGAGCTCCTGTGGCTGTGTGTATGTCCATGCACTGAATTCTGAGATTAGCATGTGGGGAAGCAATGAGAAACCAAGGACACACACCAACAACTTCAGCGGGAGAGCCACAGAGGTGAGGATCAGCTGGGCCCATGACACAGGTGGTGTTTACTGCCTTGCTGTATCATACAAAATGAAGTGGATCTCATCGCTGGAGGGGCATCTGGTATGAAACCTGGCTGAGGGCAGGAAGATTGGAAGGTGCCTAACTGCCAGCTGAAATCAGTGGGGGTTAAGGGCCAAACATGTTCAGGCACTTTTGTAAATTCCACTAGGTGGCTATCTGCATCTTTAGGTGCCTAAATGCCTTTAAAAATCTGTGTGCCCTGGCTGCAGAAATACAATTTCCCTTCTGCAGGAGCAAGTTTACTTAGAGGCCCTCCTGTTTCCAGCAAGAGGCAGTATTGTCTAGTGGATAGTACACTGTCCTAGCAATCATGAGAGGTGGGTTCAATTCCCAGTGAGCAAATCATTTCACCACTCTGTGCCTCAGTTTCCCCATCTGTTAAATGGGAATAGTGATAGGGGCCTCCTTTGTAAAACACTTTCAGATCTATAGATGAAAATTGCTATGTAAGATGTGGGTATTATCATCAATGGAAGTTTTAACCTGAGTAAGGAGAGGAAATATTAAATAGGACCCTATCCCTGCAATGAATTGAAATTGTGTGGAGCAGGACTGAAGTCTGGCCATAAGTAACATGGTAGAACCTGCCCCTTGGCAGTTCATGTTCTTAGCATGTTATGGTAAGGCTATGATCACAGGATGTTTTTGCTTCTTCCAAAGTGGAGGATAACCTAGCCAGGTAACAAATTCAGAGCCGGAATCTGTCTCCTCAGCAGCCCAGCAAAGGGGCATTGCAGTGTGTATTGCATTAATTCATGAAATGTAGTTTTTAAATTGGTTTTACAGTTCATTGAGAATGTGAGCCTGCTGCCTCAGTTGCAGCTGCTGCTGGAACAGACCAGAAGAAATACTATTGTCTCACTTGCTGACCTCCTGTTCGTAACGCATGAGTGAGGCAGGGACTGAAATCAAGACAAAAAGACCCACATCAGAGTTAAGCCAATAAAAATTATATCGAGAGAGACAATACAATGATAGGAAAATATGCAAGGTTCAAGTTGCATTTTAGAACCTGCCTTGGGTCCTGTTGATCAGTCCCATGGGATGAAATTCACCTTTGTGCATCAAGCCAGCACAAGTGGGACTTAAGTGGTGCCTGGGGTTTAAGTGGGACTTAATTGGTGCTTAGACCTTGTGCTGGCTCTGCACAGGGGGTGACTGTCACCCATAGCACTGTAAACTCACCAAGGGCTTGATCCTGAGCCTACTAAGTCAGTGAAAGACTCCCATTAACACCAGTAGGCTTAGCATCAGGCCCTAGCTAACTAATAGTCAGTACAAAGAAAAGACCCAACTGGAGCACAATACATGATACACGACTCACATATAAAAACGCTGGCGCTCCTGTTTGCCGATAGGGCTTGCACTTCCCTTTCTGGCATACAGAAACAATACATGCTTTGTACTGTATTGTTAAGTTTTAATACAAATTCGGCAACTTATTCAGAATGCTGCTGCAAAGATCATTTCCCCAGCCCGCCACTTGGAACATGTCACCCTCTTTGAATCCCTCCACTAGCTTTCCTTTCTCCATCAAATCCAGCGTAAGCTACTTGTCCTCACTTTCCAGGCCCTTCAGAACTATCCTGTGACTCATTCGCTATTTAAATGTTGACTCCCGCCTCCAATCAGCCCAGGATGCCAGCTTCCATAGCCCACTCTCTACATTTTCAAACAAGCACCTTCCTGCTTTCTCCCACGCTGCCCCATAAACACCAGCAAATCTACCTCATTATCCTCCTTAAAACACTCCTTTGCCATGATGCCTACAAAAAAATTGACAGGGGTTAGCCAGTGATCTCAGCATATCAACAGCCTATCAGGCTGACCAATGTTCTCTCATTATTTCCTTGTGTTTCCCCATCTCTGTCTGTCTGTATCTGTCTGTCATCTCCTATTTTATGTTTCGATGGTCAGGTCGCTGGGGCAGGGGCCATCTTTTTGTTCTGTGGTCCTGTCCATGTTTGGGGCTTCTAGGCGCTATGGTAATACAAATTAATCATAATCATAAACAACAGAAACCAATTTGAGTTGCTTGTATGTGTCATCGAGACTTTTCTCGCCCATTAAGTGAAACTGAAATGACATGAAACAGGGTTATAGTCAGAAAGGGACTGCAAAAACAGCCATTCATCCTCAACAGATCTGTATGTTCCAAGTCTGATCCGCTGCCTTTATTGACAAAAGGCATTTTTTTACTACATTTTACTCCTTTTAGCACAGCAGAGCCAGTGCCGTGATGGGAGTAGGAGGTTAGATTCTATCCCAGCTAAAGTCTTAACTAAGTTCTGATGGAGTCTCTCTCACCTGTGATAATTTACAATCTTGAGAGACATCCCCACTTGACTTTCAGAGCCCAGGGTAGGTTTGCAGAGTGGCCAGTCAGAAAAACCTTCAGTTTCTCTACCTGGAAAGTGATTTAGAGATTCTTAAGTGCTCGTCTACACTACGGACACTACAATGGCACAGCAAAGGTGCTGCAGTGCCAAGTTGAGTCACTTACTACAGTGACGGAAGGGTTATTCCATCACTGTAGTTAATCCACCACCTCAAGAAGCTGTAGCTAGATCGCTGGAAGAATTCTGTTGACCTAGTGGTGTCTATGCTGGGGCTTAGGTCAGCTTAACAGTGTCTCTCAGGGGTGTGATTCTCAAGGGTTGATTTAAGTTTTAATCAGGCCTCAGAGGCCATAACAAAGGCATTTATGCCAGGTCACTTTTCAGAGTGTAATCACACTTTGAGACATATCTCTAAAGTACTTGCATATAGAGAGTCCATTCCTGAGAGCTGCAAACCACAGCCACTCCCTTTGAAGCCTATCAGAATATGGTCTCAAGCAATCATTCTCTGTCTGTTATTATAATGCTGCTTAGAATGGGCACAAGACCATTCGGAGCTCAAGTCTGTGTATCTGTCATCTTAGGTCAGGCATTTTAATTTACACTGCAGTAAAATAATTGGCATTCAACCTTTGTGATCTTGAGCCACGACAGAGAAACACTGCCAAAGGTTTTATTGTGTTTCTTTGCCCTTTGTGTGTGTGTGTGTGTCTGTAAGAAGAACTTTGGGAGAATAAAAGCCCGAATCCGGGATGAAAGATTTTAATCATTGCTTGCCTGCGAATGCGTCAGTAGCATGACTGCACGAATAGGCACCTGTCTGTCTAGGTGAGCCCTGCAGCACAGGGCCAATACAAATTATTTATACCGAAGCTTTCACAGGGTTTCTCTTGCTCTATTACTAGTAGAAAATCCATTTGTAAGACAAAGGTGTTCTTGCCTCATCTGCCTTTCTCAAACACCTTTCAATAGCCACTTTAGAGAGGAGTTGAAAATCTGTCGGGAAATCTTTCTCCCTGGATAGGAACCCTAGTGTTGGCAGCTGGTACAGCAGCATTTTGAAGGCCCTATGTCCTTTCCTACCATTCCTCCCTGCCCTGCCCCCACCTTGCCTTTTCTTTTTATAGTGTTCCTTGTTGATACAGACACAGCCCAAGCTCCAAGAATGAATAAAGCGGGGTGGGGGTGGGTGGGAATTCCCCTGCAATGCAGATCTGAGCTCTGAAGCAGAAATTTCAGAACATGAAGGACGATATGGACACTCAGAAAAGGAGGTCTGAACTCTGGAAGAAAGATCAGCTGTTTCTGCTTTCATTATTCCTACTCCAATTCCCTCTCAGGTTTCTGGCTGTCTTTGATGCCTCCTCTTTATGCCGGCACAGCAATACAGCTGAACTCTCACTGAGCTACGTGAATAGGCCCTGGTGCATCAGCTATCCCCCTAGGGGGGAGGAGGGGAGCAAAATCTGGAGGAGATGTGGAAGGGGAACAAATAATTTGGGGATGGGTCTGTGGATTAGAAGCAGCTCCCCCACTGTGTGGTCCCCTCTTCCAGTATCCTCCAATCTCATCCCAAGAGAACAGCGCTTGGGTGGCTTCAGAGGGTGATCGGGAACAAGCGCTGTCTGCTGTGTGGATGGGGTAACTCCCAATCTGCCTGCATTGCCTGGAAGGAGGAGTGCTGGTGCGGGGCACATATTGTGCTGGCATGAGCGGAATTGCTGAGCCTGCTGTGCTAATGAAAATTCCAGTGGAAAACCCCTAAGTATCTCATCAAACATTTCAAAGGGAGTTTTTTCCCCACAAAATTGTCTGGGGGAAAGATGTGCGTTTTCTGACTGTCTTTAGTAATACAGGGCTTGATTCTTCACTGCCTGGTGCCTTGTGTCATTATTTACACCTCCACAAAGTGGGCATAAAATGCTACCAGATCAAGACTTCTCCTGCTTCCAAAAAACAAACCAAAACCTAACACCTCTAGATCTGGCTTTGCTTAATAGAATGTTTTAAAAACTTGGGTGCTCTCAGGCATGGAAGTTTAAAGAAAAGCACTCCTTTAAAAGATAGAGTGGAAGATAAAGGCCAGAGAGCAAAGCTGTGGCAATATATGCTTGATATCATACAGAGAGATGGGGAAACAACAGATGAGAGTGCACCAAGGTGAAGAATATTGTGAAATATTTGAGAAAACTAGGCCAGTAACGTGCTGGCAAGTCCTCAAGGACAAGAGACAGATGATCAACTACGATGTTTGTAATAGAATGGGGGGTAGGGGGGACTAACAGATAGGGGGATGGCAGACACAGCACAACTACTAGTGATAAAGATGCAGTGGAAAGCTTATAACTTAGACAAAGAACTTTCATCACTTACTCTCCCCCCTTCCCATCCTCCTGTTCAGGAATTCTGAGGTTGTCTCTGGCATTTGGGCATCCAGAGATAGTGATGTAATTCAGGTTTGCTATTCCCTCCGTGCCTGGTGCTCTCTTGCACGCTGTCTGTGGCAGCCTCATTCATACTGTATTTGTTAAAGCCACACAGCTCGTGGATCATTCTGTGACTCACAGATCAATCACTTGGATGCAGGGGCTGTAAGTTATATGGATCTGTGGTGCCCATGCTCCAGCAATATTCAGGGCCCAGGGCCTGGTTCCACCAATGTTCGGCGCTGGGTCTCTCCCACGGCTCCGCCTGCCGCCCCCACACGCCGCCCCTGGAGCATCCCTGCCTGCGGCCTGGGCGGCTGCCCTGTCACTCCGCACTGCGCTCCCTTGCCGGCCGGTGCCGCTGCTGACTACAACAGAGAGACCAGCGCCGGCGGCAGGCTGAGGCAGCTGCTGCTGCACCTCAGAGGTGCACGTGTGATGGCAGCCCCTCCCCTGTCCTCCCCTAGCACCCACCAACTTCCTGGAGTCTGGACCCGAGTAGCTGGAGCTTGGGCGAGTGTCAGACTCGTGACATCCTGCCCCGCCACGCCCACAGTCACCACTCCTGCCTCATGCTTGGCAAGGAGCAGCCCCACCACCAGTGAGGCTACAGTGAAGGGCAGCAGCAGGGGAGGAGGTGCACACATGATGGCAGCCCCCCCCCTTCCCCCGGGCACCCAACAGAAGGGAGGTGAGGGGGCTTCCTGGACCTGAGTAGCTGGGGCTTGGGTGAGTGTTGTGATGCCCCTCCTGCCTGCAGTCACCACTCCTGGCCCAGGCTGGGCAAGGGGCAGCCCCATCCCCCACTGAACGACAATAAAAAGTGTTTGCTGCCTCCTGAAGAACATCGCAAAAGAAGGGGCTGCATTCTGTTTTAATTTTAGAAAGTATTTGCTTTTGATCCAAGAGTGCTTGGTTGTTTCCATATTCAAAAGAGTATTAAAAAAGTTGACACTCTTAGTTAAATACATTTTTCTTACAATAGGGATATTGTGCAATAGAGAAAAACTGTTAAACGCTTACTGTTTCCAGTCCATTTTTACATTAAAAAAAATATTGGCTTACAAGGCAGGTGTGTATGTAGGGGTGGGACTTGGACCCGTTCTGGGCACCACCAAAACTTATACAACCCTGCTGCCCCTGTTTGGATGGCACTGTGTGAACAAAGAGGGTAAGGAGGCGGGGGGGGGGGGCGAGGGAAAGGGAAGTGAAGCAGAGGTAGCATTTTAGACAGGAAGGACAGGACTTTCCAAGGTGTTCGTCATGCAACCTGTGCTCTGTGGACAGTTGGCTGAGTACACGGTGCTAGATGCCCTCCTTGTCTCCAGCTGCTTCTACAGGTGGCAACGAAGAGCCATGGGGGTTGTAAAATATACAGACACCAGGAGACAGCCTCACTATTTATTCTAGGAGCTACATTAAAAATAAAAAGAAAGATGAAACAGGAGTCTGCCTAAAGAAGTGGAGCCACCAGTAGGAACAGACACCAGTGATGAGAAAGGAATGGGGCAACTGGACAGAAGGTCCAGGGGCGCAAGGGCAAAAGACCACTGGGTGATGGAACCCAGGGGTAGCAGTGAATGATGTTTTCCAGGCATCAGGGCAGGATGGGCCTGGGGAGAGGGGATCAGCCAATGTTGGAGAGGGACACAAAATGAAGAGCAAAAGAAAGCAGTGTGACTGGCTTTTCCCAGAGAGGACAAGGCAGCTTAATGCACAAACACTCTCCTACTCTTACATTTCCATGTCTGCAGCTGCCTGGGATACAGAGGCCCATTTGTAGGCCATTACTCTGTGTCAGCAGCTCTTGCCAGGCCTGACATACTCATTACACCTAACACACAGTTGTCATAATATATCCCCAAAAGGTGGCATGTAATAAGTCACCAGAGAACTAATAACTCACTGGCCATTAATAGGCTTGTGTGACGTATGCATGGGGTGTGTACAAAGAGTTGTGGATATATGTTGTGGAGGAGTTGTGGATATAAGGAGAGAGAAGTCATATTGGCACCCATCACTAAGACTATGAGCCAGAGCTCTTGTAAACTGATAAAGATGAGTCCTTCAACCAAGGGGCATGAAGTCTCCAGGAACTGAATGTAGGTGAGAAACCTGCCTAGGAAAAGATCTTTTGTCTTTAAAGACAAGGGAAACCAGCACCTTGTACTTCTGTGGAAGGTCCTGACTGAAAGAAAGTCAGTCATGGCAGGAAAAAGATTTCTTACGAATCTTTTTATCTTGAACTAAGCCTATAGCTTGTTAAGTCTTAACCACTAGAAAGTGTATTTTACTTTTATTTGTTTGTAATCAATTCATCTTTATCCTTTGTACTTGGATTCGCTTAAAACCTCTCTTAATAAACTTGTTTTGCTTTTAATCAAAAGCAACCCTGTGCTGTATTTGAATTGAAATGATTATTAACTCCCATTAAAGCAAGAAGCTGTGCTTTTGTCTCTTTAAAGGAGCAACAAACCTTATTAAAACAACAAGGAGTCCAGTGGCACCTTAAAGACTAACAGATTTATTTGGGCATAAGCTTTTGTGGGCTTTTTGTTGTTTTTGTGGATACAAACTAACACAGCTACCCCCTGATACTTGAAACTTTATTAATTATCTGTATGTTCCAGTAGAGGGCTGGATACTTCAGGGCAGATGGTTTGGGGGAAATTTGGGACTGGGGTTGTGTTGGGGATCACCAGCCTTGGTTACTACTTGTTGGGTGAGACCAGGGTGGGGCTGTTGTGTTGTAGGCAGGCTGTTAGGGTCAGAGTGCTGAACCAGGACTCCACAGCATGGACACTCAGGGACACGCATGCTTTTCTGCTGGCTGTTGATGTCTGGGCTGTGAGCCACAGGAGCAGAGCATTTAAGGTACCCAAGGTTACAGGACAGGCGGTGACAACTGCTCACTCAATTGCACCCCAGAATGTGACACTGCCCTAGGGATGTTCCATGACTGTGAATGGGAAGGAACGCAGTCTGCATGATAACAAATGGGTGGAGTGGAGATCCTGGAGATCACTTTCACATGATGAAAGTGGAGATCACTTTCACATGATGAAAAAGTCTAGGAACCTCTGTTTTGTGGAACACAAGGGAGACAAAGAGGTGGGCAAAAAAACAATACATATTTTAAGACATGCTACTTATGACAGCTGTAGTAAACATATCAGAAGTTCCTATTAATGAAATCTCCAGTCTTTATAAGTCCACAGTTCTTGGACACACATGGAATTATGCCACATCTCATTCTTTCAAGTGTCAAAACCTTCTAAAGCTCAGCTACCTTAGAAAGTTGTTTATAACAGACCTGAGACTTTACATCTTCATAAGGATACTGTTTAGGGTATTTTCATCTGGAAATATTTGACTGATATTCTTTATGATGATCATTCCTTGATTAAAAAAATATTTTCTCCATGGCAGGCACTTTGCCTCACTGCATACAGTAAATCAGTTTGTCATTGTACTGTAATAAAACAGCAGATGAAATTAAACACAGTCAACTCAACCCCCTGGTGTCTTTTGCATCATCAGTACAGTCACAGCCAGACATAGAGTGCTTGGTGGCATCACAGTGAAGCATTCTGTGCTATTGAGAGAATGAAGCTTGGCTGAATATGATGAAGAATTGGGACTCTTATTTTGGATTATTAGGGCTCCTTCAAACAAGCCAAACTTAGAAACCAAGCATAGTAGGAGAAAACTTTTCTATAAGCAGGGGGAAGCTTCACTGTAATTGAACTCCATCCCCACTGCAGAGGAGTATGCTAGAAACTACGCCCCACGTAAGCCTTTAAGTCACCCATATGAGGTGCATCCAGCTTTGCAGGGGCCTTCTCACTGGGGTGAATTTCACACACTAAGAGAAATGCACCAGAACAACTCAGGACTTTCACGCCCTTTCACTTGAAGCAGAATTTCACTATAGTTGAATTCCAGTGTAATGGGCCAAATTCAGACTTACTGTAAATGTGTCCAAGTCCCTGGGAATAATGCACACACAAAGCGCATACACGGTCACCCAGTGAAACTCCCTGTGTGATGACTGGTTTCAGAGTGGTAGCCGTGTTAGTCTCTATCAGCAAAATGATGATTGTGTAGCCCCCGTACAGCCTGGAATGAACTGTAGGGAATTGATTGGCTCGTACATCATTTGAGGAGGGACAAGGACCCACCAGTTCAGCAAACAGAGGGCACTGTGCTACCCAGAACAACCAGGAAAGCAGAATGACATCTTGGGGTCAGTAGGCTTGAGACTAACCAATTTATTTGAGCATAAGCTTTCGTGAGCTACATACAGCTCACTTCATTGGATGGACCCGATGAAGTGGGCTGTAGCTCACGAAAGCTTATGCTCAAATAAATTGGTTAGTCTCTAAGGTGCCACAAGTCCTCCTTTTCTTTCTGATCTACAAGCTATCACAGACCTCATTAAAGCTGATGGGCATGCTAGCCACCTCTCATTCAGAACAAGTGGAAAAAGCAATTAAGCTCCTTTATGTCGTATGCTAGCTGGAGACAATGGAAACCACCACCCAAGACACTACATTGCATGCTAGGCTGATTAGCAGTTAAGACACATGGGCTGGGGGCTACAGCCTGTAGTCCTTGGTATTGCCTCTGACCTTGTGGTATGCTGAGCACACCACCGAATTTCTGAAAGTGATGGTGTATGACAGTGATACCCGGAAGCAGGGTCAGTCACTATATAAAGCATATGGAGAGAGATGAGCTTTACAACCCATCTGTGTGGACTTGAGCCTTTCCAGAATTGGCAAGGTCACTGCCTGCACATTTCCCCTTATTATAAGATCAATCATCAGCCATTGGCCATTCAGAACTGATACTCTTCTCTCTTTTATCCTGGTGCCTTCTGAATCACTGCCTTCTTTTGTATCAAGTTTACTGTGAGCTGAAGTGTACCACAACCGTTTCTTCTGTGTGGTTAAACTCTATAGTAATCGTCCTGAACATTAAATCCCACTACTGGGAGAGCAGAGAAGTTTCCATTATGTTGTGCCTCCTTCATGTCAGGGCAATGCCATAGACTTCAAAGGAGTTGTGCTTGGTTAAATTGATCTAACTGGCTGCAGAATCAGGCTGCGTGTGTTTGAGGTGAGGGTGTATTATAGTGGGAGAGCTCAACTAGGCATCAGATAATAGGAGCAACAAACAAGAGTTATCACTAAGGCCAACCACAATGGTCAAATATTTTTATAGGCCCAGATCTCATGCAGGTTTAATTCCTTTGGCCCCTCCAGATTCATAACTGGAAGAGTAAACTCAGCCTCAACTGTAGAGAATTGTTTCACCCTTAAAAAAAAAATGAATACTGAAGTATTCTACAGCAATGGTCCAAACCACCACAGCACACAGCAATGTTACTGAGGGTTTGGATCATTACTGTGGAATACTTTAGTAGATTTTGGTAAGAAAAGGTCTATTGTTTCAAGCGTGGTGACTAGTAAAGTCCCACAAGGTTATGCTAAAGACATTTCTCCATTTCACTGCAATATTCTCCGAAGCCCTGCCTTTCAACCAGCCATTGTTTCTCATCATGTAATAGCCTTCGCGGAAATTTCCTGACCTGCAAAACATATGACATGTAGGTTGTGCTGTGGGTATTTAAATATCAGACTGACTCATGGGCCATCAATCTCTCACCCTTCGCTTTCTCAAATTTCAGCCCTGCATCTCTGATCTTAAGTCTACTTAACCATTTTTAACAGTGCTAAATGGACTCTGTGCTACTGCCCTTACCTGCTCCCTATATCTTCTGGGTCATACATGCTTAGTTTACTGACAGAAACAAGTTTTTACTGTCACAATGTAAAGTCAAGGCACCTGCAGGATAGCAGGCCGTGTGCTCCATTTGGCCTCATATGTGGTCAAGAAATTGTCACCCAAACTCTGATTCCAGAATATTTTTCTTATATGCTCTTTACTGTGTGTTCAATAAAAAAAGACCAAAAGAATAAAATGACAGTAAAAAAATAAAAGGGTTACATATTTACCTTCTCTGTTGCGTAATATAGAGCTGCATTTAAAAAAGGGTCTGATTCACCCCTCACTTACACCTCTACAGATCAGAAATAATTCTACTAGCAACACTGGAAAACCAGTGTGAGAAGAGAATCAGCCCGAGTATGCAAAATGCAGGAAATTGTGCATCTAATTTGCACATGCAATTACCATGATTATGACACACATCCAATCATTATACATACAGTTGACCAGCAATGCCCATTTGCTCATGCAGCTACCTAACTTTCATGCACAGGCATGGTGATTACAAATTCAAATTAGGCACACAACTGGGCACTGGAAGTTTGACAATCTTGTCTTCACGATTATTCAAAACTGAATCGTGCAGTGTAACCAGGTGCAGACTCACCGGTGGCACCTCCTGCTGGTCATCTCAGGGAATTAGCATCCAGCCTCCAGAGCACCTCCTTCAGGCCGGTGTCTCGCCTCCCCTGGTCCCTATGTTCCTCCCGGACCCCAGTGCCCTTGTCTTGGTGCTGCACCCTGGCAGTACCCCCAAAGTTCTGGGTCTCCCCCTCCCAGGGGAACCCCCACCCACTATCCCCACCTCAGTCTTAGGCTACTGCCAGTCACCAACTAGCCACTCATCACAGGCGAGGGGGTTTGGACCTGCTGCCTCTACACCTAATAGGCCTTCCCAGACCTGCAGCCTGAGGCTTTCCTAGGCCAGAGCTCCCCAGCCCTGCTCCAAACTAGGTCCTTGGTTAAGCCCCTGCAGCCAGGCCCTTCTCTCTAGCTAGAGAGTCTCTACTAGAACTTCTGGCTCGAAGCCTTTATAGAGCCAGCTGGGCCCTGATTGGGGCATGGCCCCCAGCTGCCGCCACTTCCCCCAATCAGCTGGGGTTTTGCTCCCTTCCCTAGCCCTCTGCAGGGCTTTTCCAACCCCTTCAGGGCTGGAGTGGGTGCTCACCCCGCTACACCCCCTCTCTCCCCACAAGGTTCATGGGAGTCTTGGCCTGGGCTCCCCAAGGCTACCCCTCCAAGGTTGCCCTTCTAAGCCCACCCGCTTCTTCTCCGTGGCCTCCCAGCCATGCATCATCTCCCGGACTTGGGCTTCGGCCTTCCTGCCAGCCAGCTCAGAGGCCTCTAACCGCGCCTGTAGGTCCTGCTCCCCCCAGCCCTCTTCCCTTAGGGTCTGGGTTCCCACAGCCACCTGTTCTACCCTGACCAGGATCCCGGCCTCCTGTCGGGCCCAGTCCATCTGGGTTTCATCCTCAGCAACTGCCCCCGTGATGGTCTGGGTTCCCTCCATCCTGGTCACCGCCTCTTCCAGTCTTGGCCTTTCTGGGCACACAGGCACCTCTCCTCAGTTCCCCTGAGGGGGGCAGTGCCGCCTTATGTGGCCCCGTTTCCGGCAGCCCCAGCAGGTTCCCTGCCTTCGGGCTGTCTTGGGCCTTTCTTGGTCGCTCTGGCCTGGGCAGGCCCACTGCATATGGCCCTTCTGCCCGCAGGTTGTCAGCTGCCTGGGTTTCCAAACCCAGCAGCCTGCCCGTGGGACCTCTCCTTGTCCCGGTTGGGGCTGCAGCACCCTGCCCCTATCCCCATAGGGACAGTCCCATTTCAAATGCCCTGTTTGTCTGCAGGCGTAGCAGGCATGATGCTCTGCCACCGGCTTCCTGGCCCTGGCGCTCAGCCCCTCGCACCATGTTCTCCGGTTCCTTATGAATCCCTCTCTGAGGACTTGTATCAGGGCCCGCTGCTCCCTAGCCAGCTGCCCCATCCTATCGTGGAGGACCTCTCTTCCCCTTTCACAGTCACTCATGGGCCTCCTGGAGTCCCTTCAGGTCTTCTGCCCCCTTCCATTGGGGCACCAGCCCCAGCCTGGGATGGCACCTTGGGTCTCTGCATAATAAACCCCAGCATACCAGGGATCCATCATCCCCTTTTTCTCCACCTTCTAGTGCCTGGGCAATAGTCCTGCTGTCCTCACTCTGCCCCTTGTATCAGGGGCGGACCACTCATGCCCACATTCTAACTGGGCACAGACTCACCAGCGGCACTGCCTGCTGGTCATCTCAGGGAATTAGCATCCAGCCTCTGGAGCACCCTCTTCAGGCTGGTGTCTTGCCACCCCTGGCCCCCATATCCCTCCTGGACACCAGCGCCCTTGTCTTGGGTGCTGCCCCCTGGCAGTACCCCTACAATTCTGGGTCTCCCCCTCCCAGGTGAACCCCCACCCACTATCCCCACCTCGCCTCAGTCTTAGGCTACTGCCAGTCACCAACTAGCCCCCGCTCCCTGGGGCAGACTGCAGTATAAGCCCCTCATCACAGGCAAGGGGATTTAGACCTACTGCCTCTGCCTACCCATGGCTGCCCCTGCAACTAATAGGATTCCCTAGGCCAGAGCTCCCTTGGCCTTTCCCCAGCCCTGCTCCAAACTAGGTCTTTGGTTAAGTCCCTACGTGTGTGTGTGTGTGTACTAGAACTTCTGGCTCAAAGCCTTTATAGAGCCAGCTGGGCCCTGATTGGGGCATGGCCCCCAGCTGCCACCACTTCCCCCAATCAGTCAGGGTTTTACTCCCATCCCCAGCCCTCTGCAGGGCTTTCCCAACCCCTTGAGGGCTAGAGCGGGTGCTCACCCCACTACATACAGCCAATGATGCTAGAAAAGGCAGACAGGACGCACACCTGGCTTCATTTTCCCAGCCCAGGCTGAGTCTGCAGATCCCTGAGCTAAGAAAAAATCTTGTCAAAGGAGAAAATTTAATAACAAAGTCATTGGTCAAGATCATGGACCTGATTCTGATTTCATTTATGCTGGTTTTACACGTGCAGAATGGTAGCCATATCAGTGGAATGGCTTCTGATTTATACCAGTGTAAATGAGAATAAGATCAGGGCCTCTGTCTGAAAGAGAAGGCTGCGGTTTTACAGCCTCTCTTTCCTGAGCACAACCTCATGCTTTAAAAAATACTTTGAAAGTGTAATGAACAAAGCTGAGGAAACATTCCAATGCCAGAATCTCTTGGCCTAAAGGCAAATACCTCCCCACCTCTCTGTTAGCAAATGTGTTTCATATTCTTTTGCACAAGAAATTCAATACATGCAGATCTGTGTGTTGGGGTCAATGATAAATTGTTTATGAACAGGTCATTTATTAATTCCTGTTTGGCAAAAATAATATAAAATAATATATATATATATATATATATATATATATATATATAAAATTCCTGCCAGCATGAAGGTAAAACAAAATGAAATTAATAATCCCCCTTGGAAGTCACAAAGGCCATTGCGAGAGACCACATTCCCCCCAGTCCTCAGTTACTATTTTTAACACAGATACAGTAAATGTATTCCTCTATGGAAACCATTCTCCCTAAAATCCATTTTAATGTGTCTCAGAGGTAGGCTGTATGTAGAGACTGCATTGCAGTTTGATGGCTTTGGCTGTATTATTTGGTTTGTTTCCACTCCAGGATGCATGTGGTCTACACAAAGTTATTGTAAACTGAAACCAATGGAATGGCATTACAGTACATCTGACTGTGATCTGGGATAAATCAGGCCACCATGACAGCTGTGACTTACTGAAATGGTCACTCCACAGATTTGGAGTTATCTAGTTTCAAGCATGTTGATCCTGCTTCATCCAGCACTGGTCCTTAATATAACTTTTAAATCACGGCTAAATGAACCTTGCATTTTATTTCCCTGGACCGGGGAAAAAACCACTACACTGCTGTTTCTTACCCTCTACAAGGGACATAGAGAGCTATGTTGAATCTATCTCATCCCCATCAAAATACACAGAGGACAATTACTAAATTTGAAACACACTGGAAAACCTATGATTACTATTACTGTGTGGGGTGCTGTACCACACACCTAATAAGAGACAGTGCCCATCCCAAGGAACTTAAAATCAAAGCAGGGAGGACACAAAGTGTAGGGGGCTGGTCTACACTGAAACCTTACACTGGCATAGCTACGTCTCTACAGGATGTGAAAAATCCGCATCTCAGAGATGTAGCTATGGCAACCTAATGCGTATCTACACTGAAGTGCTGCAGTTGTGCTGCTGTAGTGTATCAAGTGTAAACATAACCTAGGAGAAAGGATGTTTTATCATCCCTGTTTTACAGATTGGGAAACTGAGGCACAGGGTGATTACGTAGTTTAGGCAAGATCACCCAGGGAGTCTGTGGAAGAGAAGGGCATGAGCCCAGATTTCCCAAGTCTCAGTTCAGCGTCTTGGCCACAAAACTGTCTGTCCATCATCCATGATTAGCATTATCATTTAAACTATCACAAAGCCTCATTCTCACATCACTCAGCAGGCTGTACTGAAAGTATCCTGTCTGGAACTGTCCGAACGATTCACAGCAACCAAACCATTTGCTGAATCAAGCCTTTGTCTTTCTTTGCAAACAGCCTCAGAGTAGGCAGTGAATTTTGTTCATTGTTCACATGGATTCAGTGAAGGTTTTGCCTGAGCCTAGTTCAGTCCATGAGCTGCTCGTAAATTGCTTGCTGAGAGTATTCACTATTTGCAGTTCAGTGTCTGAGCTCTGTGATTGGTCACTTAAACTCCAGTCACTTGTTCAGGTCTACCTCCTGGGTATGAAAGTTATTGAGCAGAAATAACACCATATG
This sequence comes from Lepidochelys kempii, assembly GCF_965140285.1. Lineage (NCBI taxonomy): Eukaryota > Metazoa > Chordata > Testudines > Cheloniidae > Lepidochelys > Lepidochelys kempii. The sequence goes on along the minus strand of NC_136392.1, from coordinate 7,966,840 downwards.
GTTTGACTCTCTTAGGGAATGGGTGGGAGAACTGGAGGAAGCAATAGCAGGAGTTAAGCAGTCGGATGGGGAATAATTTTTGACCAAAACTTTTTTCGGTGTAGAATGCAGACTGAGGTCAATCAGAACATTTCATGAATTGTGTTGAATTTGTCAAATTGCTTCGGTTAAAACCAAACCAAACCAAACCAGGAAAGGACCCCCCCACACACCCACTGCCCCCCAAAAGTCAGAATATTTCATTTCAACATGTTCTAAATAAACATTTCCATTTTTTGATTCAAAATGACTTTCTGATTTGAAATTCTCTTCTACACTGCAGCCAGGATCGACGCGCTGCGATCGATTCACCGGTGGTCGATTTAGCGAGTCTAGTGAAGACCTTCCAAATCGACAGTAGATTGCTCTTCAGTCGACCCCTGTACTCTACCCCCAATGAGAAGAGTAAGGTAAGTCAATGGGAGTGTTTCTCCTGTCAACCCCCAGGGTGTAGACCCCGTGGTAACCGACCTAAGGTATGTTGACTCCAGCCACGTTATTCACGTAGCTGGAGTTGCGTAGGGTAGGTCAACTTACCGCGGTAGTGTAGACATAGCCATAGCCATATTAAAAAAAGCTCAAAATCAAAATGAAGCATTGGAGGTCAAAGGAAAGGTTCCATTCAGCCCAAAATGATTTTTTCTTTTTGAACTTTTCAGTCTGCTGAAAATGTCCAAAAATTTATTTCGAATCAACCTGAAACAACTGCTCCAATTAGCAGGCCTAAGAATTTGAGGACACGTGAAACCTTTTTCTTTCCTCAGTTCTGGTGGTGCACCAGATTCTGGCAATGTACATCCAGCCCAGATTTGAAGATATATGGATACCAGTGGCAGCCAGAGCATCCAAACAATACACTTGCCTCTCCAATCTTCCGCACTGTTGCTCAGAGTCAAATAATCTCTGTTAAATCTCCTGCTAGGAAAGGGTGCAAAGATACTCAGATCACATGTAGCTTGAATTGGACATAGTGTGCGTCCTTCATCCAGCTCCACATAGTATACCCCTGTGACGCTGCGTACCCAGCTCTGAAAATGTCAGGACTAGGGTTGCTCACACTAGTTGTGTTTTGGCTTGTTATTTCTTCTTGCAGACTCCCACATGTTGAGCTCCACTTTCAATTTGTTCAGCTCATTATAAAAACAGAGGCCATTGCCAAAATTCAGATTTTGAACCAGGATCTCCAACACTCAGGCCCGCAGAAATATTTTGAATGGGCGAGTTGATTTTGAATTTTGTTTTCCATGACATGCTGGGGCAGCATGATGGGATGGCATGAATGGCTGGAGAAAGGGAACACAGGAGGGGTGTGACCATAGCCCAAATAAATTCAGGTACAAATCTAAGTGAATACTGGCAGGAAATATTTGTGCAGTGCTTCCCAGGTCTTCTATCCTCCTCCCTACAGGCGGAGCTGGCATTTTCAGCTACAGAACTGTTTGACTCCTGTGGTTGTCATTAGCAAAGAAATACCCACTGAACTGGCAACCTGGAAGGACACAGAAGGGAGAAGAAGAGGCAGAACTCTTCAAGGTGGGCAGTACTTTCACTTGAGAAGCCATGCTTTTTAGCATTGGGGGGGGGAGGGGGGGGAAGACAAGCTGGAGAGTCTATAAAATTCACGAGGGACCTTGCTATTGTCAGGCTAACTAATGTGGGACCACAGTGATGGTAGCCAGTACAAAACTTCCAAACAGACATCTGCTTCTGGGACAGGCAAGATCACCTGCTGGCAAAGAGGAAAAGGAGACACAGATGTAAACTCAGCAAGGGCAGCAATTACATTTGTTCTGAATAAGGGGAGCACACCAGGGGGGTAAGCAGGGGCACAGCCCCCCCAATCATTGGTGGGGACACAGAACTCCTCTGGCCCTGGGGATGTGGTGGGGAGAGTCAGATTTTCTGGGGTCGTGACAGGGACAGAGTACTCCTCCAGCCCTGGGATCACAATACCAGCACAGAAGGTGCCTCTCCAAAAGCAGTCAAAGTTCAATTCCTGCGCACGCCCCTGCTCTGAATTAACAAATACTTGTCATTCCTTAAAATAGCTATGGATTTTACCCTGCCACCCATCATTATGTATCTAAGCATCTTCTATGTAAAATCAATGGCAATAGTTAACCTCTAGTGGACTTCCTGGAGTCTTCCTGGAACTTTTCCTTTTGTGGGGTAACCCCTCTGCATGGGGTAGGTATTGTAGGTAACATATATACCTATCTTCTATGGGGGATCTGGGTCGAGTGAGTGCTGCAGCAAATGCACTCACAACAATGGAGTGGGGGCTTCCTGCTGCTCAGTCCAGGAGGTGAACTTAATGGTGATGAGTTGATTTTCGTCCAGCCCTAACTTCTCTGATTCCTTGGATTTAAGCAGAGTGAGAGTCACGTCACGTGAAACAGCAAACCATTCTGTACGAACAGGTCCTTGCTCCGCTTTATTTTCAGAGTGTGCAGCAGAAAGGAGAGGCTTATGTGAGAGGATGGTGAAGGAGGAGTTTTTTCCTGCCGGTTTAGGTTTCCTGGCAGCCAAGCCACAGATAAACCATAAAGACAGAGAACAAACAAACAATTACCTCCCTCAGCTCCAGAGACTATGCTAAAGTTTATAGCCCTTTCCCAGTTTTATTGCTAATCAGCACTCATACAAAGGGCATTTTACAGTAGAGGTTTTGGGAAAATTTAAAGAAGACACACAGAAAGATAAGGCCAGTATCTGTACATTGTATACATGCTGTGTATAGCTATATGTTTAATTCTTCATTGTATCCCTATCTCCTGAGGGATCAGAAACTAGACAGAAATGATCTTTGCTTCCTGGTCCTTCAAAATATGGTTCCAGTCGTTTGTCTGACCTCCTGCTTTCCCACGCACCAGGGCTTCCTTGGCAGAGCTCCATCCTTCTGTCTCAGATGCCAAAGGGAAATTGACAAAGAACACACCTTGTCTATTTGATTTGGTAAAGAAGATGCCTTGCTGCGGGGGCACTGCTATAATAGAGAGTGAGCCCAGGTGAGGTTTTTGGTTAATTGAATTGTGTTTCTTGTCTGACCCTTGTTTGTAACTTGCTGAATGACTTTTTTTTGTTTTGTTTTGTTAGCAGAAAAATGACAGAGCAGGCAAAAAGGAGAATAGCTCCATGGGCTGGGAGCTCAGCTCTTCTTAAACTGCACAAAGGGAAGGATTTCAGGAACTCAGATTGAAAAAAAATAATCATGCCAAGTAAAACGCTCCCTGAGGTTAATGCACAGCTTTGTGCTTATGAGAGTGCAAAGACAAGCTGTGGTGGAGTCATAGATGACCAGGGAGGGTTGGGAAGGTCACTCACACTGACTGACAGGGACCATCTCATCGCTATTCACACTTTGCCATAAGAGTGCCACTCAGAGAAGGAAAAAACTGAGTAAAAAGGACTGAGAAAAAGAAGAACGTGGCCAAGACAGCGGGGATGAGAAGATGGCACAGGGAGGAGGAGAGCCTCTTTGCCCATCTCAGGCTTGCATGATCTTCAGGAACCACTTGAAGGGCTGGCTGCAGCAGTACAGTGGCCCCTTTGCTAGCCCGCAGAGTCTTCTCCAGGAATTGAGATTAGAGGGAGTGTTTGAATTTACAGGTGGGGGTTGGAAAACGACTAAATTGGCAACACAGTGTAACTACTTGACCACTGGAAGGGGTGATGGAGGTGTTCTGGGGAGTGTTCACCCACCCACTCCCGGGGGGATGCAGAGAAATCCCCCTTCCCCATGCTACACCCTAAGCACACTGCGGTGTCGTCACTTTCTGGAGGAGAAGCAACAGGCTCTTTAGCCTTAATGAAAACCCAGCCTCCACCTGGAATGTAAGTCGCCACAGAGATCAGATTGCACACAACCAGCGACTGCTACAGCAAGAAGCTTTGAGACAGCTGAAAAAGCATGTAGCACAAATGTAGCAGAGTGTTCCTGATGTAGGCTATCCAACAGTTTTAAGAACCCAGGTGCTGGGCATAAACCAGGCACTATTGTCATGACAGAATTTTGTAGAAGGGCCAAGTCAATAATCAGATGCCTTTCTTTGAGCTGTTACAGGTCTGTGAACAATTAAAGTATTGAAATACTCCGGACCTATCAGCCCTAAAGTCCTTGGGTCAAGGGGAGTTTTGCCAAAGAAAGCCTTGTGTAAACATTTCAGCTGGGATTTGGGAAGGACCCTTAAGGAGTCGGTTGCTAAGTCCCCTGGGTGCCTTTGAAATTTCCAGCTTTCTGTACTGGGCGGTTAGGCCCCGATTCAGAAAGATATTTAAGCATGTGCCTAATGTCAAGCAGGCAAGTAGTCCCAGTGAAGTCTGCATGAGTTAGCAACTACAGAATCAGGCCCTCAAAAATTAACAATAACTCTATGAACTTCTTTGTCCAGCCATCTATCCTTGAAGGCCACGTTCATCAGAGGGACCTATGTGCCCTATGCCTGATGCATAGCGATTCTGCACATTTTCAAAGGCCTGCCCTCCCTGGGCGTAAATTGCAAGCACACTTGTGTGCCCACAAAATTAATTGTGGGTGCATGTCAGCACAACTGAGCCACCAGCAATCTGCTTGGAGCTTGCAGTGCCCCAGTTTATCATGGCACAGTTTGGCCCAGGTACTTTCACAAGAGTATTGCTGCTTGCATTTGGCTGAAGTTAGCCTATGCCCGTAAGTCAGCTGCATGAAATTCTGCTGCTAGACAATGAAAATTCTTTCTGCTTTTATCTTTCTCTCCATTGGGCTGGGCAAAACGTGTACCTTTCAGCAGTCCAGCCTGCTGCTCCCAGATCCCAGGAGAAGTGAGAACACACCAGCCTAGCTGAGTTTAACCTCAGGAGGCAGTTTGGTAGGAGCACACACAGCCACAAAAGCATTTTTATTTTCTAGCCCAGAGATCTGTGACTGCTAAGTAATAGGGAGCCAGGTGGAACATACTGACTGATTGTTACAGCCCCAGGTTTCAATGGGAACAGACACACCTCTCTTTGAGCTGGGCTATAAAATGGAAAAGCTCTTCAGCAAAACCATAAAACATTTGTTTTGAAGTTAAAACTGAATGCCAGGTGGAGGATCAATGGTGAACTGAAGACTACTGGATACAAAGTGATCCCTTCACCTTCTTACCTCTCAGTCAAAAATGTTTAATTAGTGACAGTTCAAAGTTTTGCCTTGTACATCTGTGCAGGACAGCACTTTCCATGAAAGGATCTAGACACTGGACTTTGGATTCTCAGTTACATTCAGATCCCTTTACACTATTCTGGCAGTGTAAAGAAGCCTAAGAGTGGGTGGAGATATCTTGCAGCCAGCCCTGTTCTCAGCCTCCCTTGCAAGAGGTGAATCAGGGCATGTCTGGGGCATAGCTGGAGTTCACTGCTCTGCACCTGTGCTCTGCTACCAAGTCCCACAGGGGGGCATGGAAAGCAAAGCTTAATTTAGAGCAACCCTGAGGCTGCTCTAATTTTACAGCGGGGAGGGGGGAGGGAAGGGGAGAAGAAGGCCTCTGCAGAGTCCAAGAATACAAAAAGTGCAATGGTGGCCTAAAGCCACCTCTAAACTCCTTTCGATCTCTGCCCTCAAAACCAGAAATGGAGTGACTGAGAATATGGTCCACTATTTTAATTCATCTTCCGATTCAAGAACTGCATTAAGTATCCAGATCATTATTATTGTTTTTACCCACAATAAGCAATTCCTCCTACTTCAGCATGGCTTTTAAACCTGCAAAGAGACATTTACGGCTTCCCAGCCCTACCTGCATGGCCCGCTGTGCAGCTGAGATAAAGCCTCTTCCTCTCCTAAATGTTATCATTGCTGCATCGGGGACATAGGAGGCTGATTCAGATTCTGTGGTAAATTACCCATGGCCTTTTTTGCATAAGAAGTGTGAATTTTGTCAAAACTTTGTGTGGCGGTTTCATTTTGTGTCTTTATTGTCCAATGAGGGGGAACTTTGAGTGCTAAGTTAATTTCACTGGAGAGACAGATAAATTCAGATCTCCCGCTGTAAAAGATACATTAATTTAGCTATATTACTTGTTGTTTTTTTTAATAGGCACTGAGCCACCTCAATAATTGTAGGTTGCCTACATAGTACTGCAGTAGTTCACGGGACCATAAACCACAGGCTAAAATAAATAAATGAAACATAAAGAACACATTGACTCAGGGGGAATTTTACTTTCTTTTGATTTTTACTTTTCTAGACAGCTCTTTGACACATATTTAAATGGAAATGATACAGGTTTTTAGGCCAAAAATCTGGCCTACCTTAATGTTGTAAAAATCCGATGAGGAATGTTGTCTGGATTTCAAACTATTTAGTCTTTATAACGTTTTATTTTTAAGTCTATCACTTTGTTTTTGAGAATGATAGTAGAATAAACGTTCTTGTTATGGACCCTACAAAAACACTTGCGCTAGTCCTGGTGCCTCATTAGTAGCTCTTGACGAACATATGGGTTTGACTGTGCCTTCACGTACCCCAGCTTTACATTGGTTGAATGAACTTCAGTGGAGATACTTCTGATTTAAACCCTGATCCAACATACACTGGAGTCGATGGGATCTTTCCATTGACCCATAGAAGTTGGACTGGAAACCTATATTTTATGAATGTGAGCAGAATCTGGCATACTATATGCAAAGCCATGATGACTCAATAGATGACTAGGTGCTAAAAAAAACCAAGAACTGAACCAAATGTTCAGTTTTGTGTGGAAGTGAGTCTCTGCAGAGGTTCTAAGAAGATCAGGTAACTCTTTTTTCAACATAATATTTCATTTGAGCGTTGGCCAGCACTGGAAGTGGAGGAGATAGAGGACCATATATGAGAGGGCTCCCTCCAGTAATATTCCTTCTTTGGCTGGAAGCAACAAATCTCATACCAGATCCTGTTCTCGGGACACTTCTCTCCAAGATTTGCAAACTCAAAACAGCTCATTTGGCTGAGGTCCTCAGAAGCAGCCGATCTTCTGAGTGCTTGTGTCTTGAATGCATCTTTGAACTGGTACTAGTCCTGGTACCATTACCTTGAAAAAAACTCACACAAAACGAAGAGGGGAACCTTGCCAGATGGTGCTTTGGCAGGTCTTTGGATGAACTGCTGGATGATTCTTTAGCTCCAGAGTTTGAAAAATTATTTTTCATCTTTCCTTTCTCTTTTCTTCTTGGCTACTCGTGATGTCTCTGAATAATAGAAATTATGGGCCGGATCCAAAGTTCATTGAAGACAGTGGAAAGGCTCCCAGTGACTTCACCGGCGTATGGGTTTGATTTTCAGAACTGATAAGCATCTGCAACTCTAAGCAATATCAGAGGATGCTCAGCACTCTTGAAAATCATGCCCTTTTTGCTGTCCTGACACATTTTATACCTTTAGGCCACATTTCTTTCCAGAGGTATATAGCTGGCTAAGAGAATGTCTGCTAAACTTTGTTTGCTGTGTTGCTACCTGATCCTTCCAAAGCCCCATTTGTCTGTTTTGTCCACAGCTCAGGTCCTGTCTGACAAGCAGATTGTGAGCTCTCTGGGGCAGGCAGTGTCTTCCGTGGGATTGGTCTGTACAGCACCAAGCACACTGGGACCCTGATCCTTAATTGGGGCTTTTCAGTGCTCGTAGGTGTTGCTGAAGTATCAATATAAATAATAATTCAGGGTATCTGTTTTGAAGACGTAGCCCTTTTCAGTCTTTTCTGGATCCCTAAGACCTCATCATGGCAGAAGGAAATTCTTTACTGAGGCTGTACCTGAGGAAATATAAATAAAATGATTAAAAAATGAAATGCTGGTGCATACACAATGAGGCTTTCCGGTATCAAGGTATGAAACAAGGGGCAAATCCTGAGGCATCCTACATGGGGGCACAAGGCCCAAACCTAGGCAGAAAGCATTTGTGCAGATTGGGGGTGGGAAAGCAGGCTGCAGGGAACCTGCCCCTGGAGTCTTTGCAACCTGCACTCACCAAAGAGTACAAAGTTCTGTAGCTACTGTTCCTTGCACTGCATGAGAGTGTAGCAGTAGGAGTGGCCTGGGGGTCATGGTGGGAGGGTAGCTATGGAGAGTGAGAGCCAACACAAGATCTGTGCATGACTTAAGCCTTTACTACCCCTCTGCAATGGTGTGAATGTCAGCTGGTGTGAATCCACTGGACAAGAGTGCCATGTGGGTAGTGGGACAGGGGAGCAAGGGCTCAAATCTGCTACCTCTTCCAGGCCCTCCATCATGTCCATGGACTGGCTGCGCAAACACCCAATGAAGCCAAGGCTTGGCTCTGTTAAGCCGGGTTTTTCTCTAAAGCAGTTGAACAAAACAGCTGCGTCAGTTTCACCAGTTTGTAACATTCTGGAAGTGGTCGGGGGGAGGGGGGAGGAGAAACAAGCAGAATAAAATAAAATAAAAATCAATGTTTGTCAAGTGGAAAAGAACAAAATCAGTTAACAACAAAGATCCATTCAGGCATCCTTGAAGCCAATAATGTATCCCAAATAACGCCAAAGGAAAACAAATTGAGAACTCTAAGCAAAAAACCCCAAACCCGCCAGTGTTTGTGCAGCAAAGCGTTCTAAGGAGAAAGCTCAGTGCAAAGCATCAGAGGGAATGCATGCAAATCACCATGCAAATAAGGCTGACGAAGCTTTAACAAGATAAAGTTACCAAAAAGCTTTGTGATTCAGCCCCAGGCTAGGGACACCTATTTCATTCTCCTTGAGAACCCTGAGCACAAGTGCAAGTTGCATTCCCAATAAACAGAATAAAAGGCACAATTTAAAGTGACGGGTGCAAGCAAAGGAGTGGAAAACACATGAAAGATGAAGATGTCTTATGTTGTGAGAGCCTCCATTTACTTCAAAGCTTCTACATTAATGTGCTACAGTAACGTAAAATTTTTAGTGGGGCCTAATTGAGCCAATTATATAATTACATCATAAATTAAGGACTCAACCATACTTTGAAGTTGAGTAAATTTGTAAATATTTTCCTTATCAGCATCTTGAGGGAAAATTGCCAAAAATGATTTGAGAGAACGATATCTACACAGGCTGGCTCAAGAGAAGGACAGATGAGCCCCCTTTTTCATATTAAAATTAGTGACACATTAACTGCTTATGACTGAAGCACATATTCACAGATGCTTTGGTACAAGCAGTTTTACTAGCAGGTTAATAAAATTTAATTAATAGCAAATTAAAACTTGAACTCAATCATAGGCTTTTTGGTCACTTTGAAATGTTAGTGTTTACTTAAAGGAGGGAATGCAAACCAAAATTAAATGACTTGTCTCTTTCTCTTGGTGGTGATGTACATTACCTGTCAGCTGTCTATAGATGGCTTGCAGGTTGAGGGCTCAATTCTGCATGTCGCTGAGTGCCTTCCCATTGCTGTTGACTCCCATCTCTCTGAATGCACTCAGCACCCATGGTTAGAACCAGAGAAGATAAATACATCCAGAGTGTAAGCTAGCAAAGGCCAACATTCATTGGTTTCCAAGAAGCAAGCAACCGATTGCCCAGTGCAAAATCACAGGTTACTAGCCATCAAAAGAACAACACTGGTAGTAGCAAGGAAGAGAGCTGCCTCTGGCTTTTAAGCTTCAGAAAGAGAAGGAGAAGTAAAAGATTGTCAGGGTAGCCTGCTTCTAAAGTGATAAGCTGCACACAGATCTTTTGCTTGCCAAGTTGATGTATAGCTCTTTGAAAGAGACTTGGACTTCTCCAGTACAGCATTACTTATTGGTTTAAGCAATACAGATGCAAACCCATCCATTTATCTCAGGAAAAAAACGAATGAAACTAAAATACCTATAAACATTCACTAGCGTTTTTCCAGTTGTTCAAGTAATTATGCGTATCCCTGAGCCTACAATGTCCTATAATTAAATTAATTAAGCAGTCTCCTCATAGCCTTTTTTGTTGATGATCAAGTGTTTCCCAGCTTGGGTATGGACTAGAATTCTCCTGTGCCCAGGGGAAACTTGGGCACATATACACAGGAGGAAAATGGATATTAAAAAGAGAAAGGCCACTAAATAGTGTGCGTTTAATGGAGAAAAAAACCATTGGACTATTTTGGTAGAAATATATCCTTCAGAAATTGCTGAGTTACCTTTTAATATATTTAGTAACACAGATAGCTGAAGACTCTGTTTGTGCCCACTGCAGATAAAGTGCTGGAAAGACAGTTATAAAATGAAGGGACATTTATTTCTCTTACTAAGATCTGCATTGTGCTGCCACGGCTGGTGACTCTTATCTTTAAGGCCGTTCTTGGGAATAAAGCATTTAGCCTTTTGTAACTACTGCTTGTTACAAAGAGGCCAACAGTGGATTCAATTATACGCCAAGGCGTGAGGGGGGGAAAAGTGAACAGCAGCAGAGTACGCACACAAGTGAAAGCATGTTGTGCTGGTATCCGTAAGGGACAGGTTCACCGAACTACTTAGAGCAGAGGTGGGCAAACTACGGCCCGTGGGCTACATCCGGCCCACGAGACCGTCCTGTCTAGCCCTGGAGTTCCTGGCCGGGGAGGCTAGCCCTCAGCCCCTGCCCTGCTGTCCCCCCTCTCCCACAGCCACGCTGCCCTGTGGGCAGCACTCTGGGTGGCGGGGCTGCGTGCTCATGCAGGGCGGCGCGGCTTCCAGACATGCTGCTTTGAGCGGCATGGTAAGGGGACCAGGGCCGGGGGGTTGGATAAGGGGCAAGGGGTCTTGGGGGTCAGTCAGGAGACAGGGATCAGGGGGCAGTTGGATGGGACAGAGGTTCGGGGGGGTCAGAGGATGGGGAATGGGGGGGTTGGATGGGCTTGGGAGTCCCGGGGGGGGTCTTGTCAGGGGGTGGCGGTGTGGATAGGGGTCAGGGCAGTCCGGAGACAGGGAACAGGGGGGGTTGGATAGGGGGTGGGGTCATGGGGAGGCGGAGGTCCCAGGAGGGGGTGGTCAGGGGACAAGGAGCAGGGGGGGTTGGATGGGTCAGGGGTTCTGAGTGGGGCAGTCAGGGGGCCGGAATTGGGAGCGGTTGGATAGGGAGAGGGGGCCAGGCTGTTTGGGGAGGCACAGCCTTCCCTACTCAGCCCTCCGTACAGTTTTGGAACCCCGATGTGGCCCTCAGTCCAAAAAGTTTGCCCACCCCTGACTTAGAGGAAACCTCACTGTCCACAAAAGATGGAAAGCCAAGGCAGGAGTAAATTTTGGCATGGGACATTTTCAGATCTGTAATCATACAATTTACTCATACCTGAGCACAAGAGGTCTCTCCAGAGCGGTCTCCCACCTTGAGTCCCTGGATGACTCTCTTCTGATCTAGCTTTTAAAGCTAGAGGCTGTGTGGGCCAGTGGATTAGAATACAGGACACTTGTGTTCCACTCCTGGCTCTCCCATTGTCCAGCTACGTGACAAAGGCAATTCACTTCTCTTCAAGGCTCTCTGTCTTGTCTATTTAAATCGTAAGCTCTTCAAGACAATGATTCTCTCTTACTAGGTGTCCATACAGTGCCTATCACAATGGGGGTTCTAGGTTCTACCATTATAGAAATAACAATCTAACAACTTGTAGCGCCAAATTGATCCCGATGCAATTCCATGGGTTTCAGGGATGAATGTGGCCCTTTCAGCTGTAGAGCAGAATGATTTTTATGACAATAGTTGATTCAGGAACATCAGTAAAGACAATAATTCTTTATTGCACTGGCTTCCATTTGTGGCGAGTAGAGATAGCGCCATGAAAATTAAAGCACCTCACTGCCAGCACCTGGCCTGATACCTTCTCATGTCTAGTGCAAGCCTGACAGCTCTCCTGAGAGCCCAACCCTCTCTCTGACACTGACTCATTGTGTGACCCTGGGCATGTCACTTTACACTTCTACATCTCAGTTTCCCCCCACCCACCTGTGAGTGTATATAATAATAGGGATGTAGTCAATACTTACCACTCACAGTGGAGGTTGTGAGGGCAATGTGTGTAAAGCACATGGAGAGCCTCAGATGAAAGGCAACATATAATTATAATGGACAGATTCAGCGTGCCAGGTTCAAGGGGGTGAAAACTGCAAACACCTTTGTGCTTGAAGGAGCAAATGCACCAGGAATACACCCTAGGAGAGGGCAGGCCATGGGGCTACAGCTAATTCCACCCACAGATTCCATTAGCAGATGGAAGCTTTAAAAACTAGCTCATTGAAGACTCCCTCCTCACGGATGTCAAGTTGTGGAAAGACTCTTGCTACAGCGTTTGGATTGATTATTGTTAATCATGTTTATTATGGCAGTATCCAGGAACCAATCACTGTGCCAGGGGCTGTACAAACAAATTAATGGGCAGTCCCACACTCCAACGATCTTACAAACAAAATATTCTGCCAGTTACTCTACCTGCTGGAAAACTTGGATTGTTCCAAGCAGAACTGACAACTGGCTTTATTCCAAATGAGCCGGCAGCCCTGAGACTCCGGTTCAGGATCAACTCAGTGTCCAGGCAGCATCATTGGTACTGAAAAGCAGGGGAAGGAGGAGGTACCTGCTGTTTGGTTATAAAAGGCTCATTTATTACTCATGAGAGTACATGAGGTATCAAGCATCTCATTTTGATTAATGATACTAATTAAATTAATGGGTTCAAGTAATTTTACAGCTGATATTTTTAGCTAGTTTTGCTTTGTTTTGCAAATGGCAGCTGGGACATATTGCCCTGTCAGCTTCCATCAGTCATGTTACGGTACTCCTGGGGAGTCATCTTTTTAAGGTCATATAAATAAATAAAGCTCCACATTCTCCCTCACTCCCCACCCCCCACCCCCCAATTCCCACTGCATGTTACAGGTCAGGTTTTCAAACCTACGGAGCATAGCGGCCACAAGCAAACTTACAGCTGAGAAGAAGGATGGTCTTGTGGTTAAGACTGTGGTCTCAGTCTCAAGCAATCTGAGTTCTAGACTCAGCTTTCTTGCATAGCCTTGGGCAAGTCACTTCATCACTCTATGTGTAGAATGGGAATGCTAATAGTTCCTTTGTCCGTCTTGTCTATGTACTTTGGAGCAGGAACTGTCTTTTTTAATGTGCAAATACAGCGACTGACATAACGGGGCCCCGTAATGAGTGGGATCCTGTAGATGATGCTATGATAATCATAGTAACATCAGGCAATTGCACACCGAATTTATGCATACCGTTATGGTGACTAAGCGTGCAAATTAGGTAATTGCACAGTAAAGAGAAGCCATTTGCACAGGGCCAATTGTAGATGATTTGCCTTGCACAAACACGATAACTGGGCGCTGAAATTAGGCATGCAGTTGTGTGCACACTATCCTAGGCTCTAGTGGTTTTGAAAGACTTGTCCTCTGTATTTAGTATCTGAATGGTTGCAGGTAGAATTTGTTGGTCTTATTTTTTGTTTACAGGGGACCGTCAACCGTAGAGCAATGTAACTACTGACCGTGTAATTACATGGTAAGGCAAGTTCCACATGGTGACAGGGTAAATAAAATACAAGGTTATTTTTTTCCCTCTGTAAGGGAGACGGTTATTATGACATCTTACTGCTGCACATTATGTAGTCATTATGATTGCAATAACTTAGTAACTTCCAGGATTATTACTAAGTGCTAAGGAATAGGAAAGTATTATATACTGTGATTGTGTGTGTAGGCAGTCATGGAAACTGAAGACCAAAAAAGCAACTGACATGACTCTTCTCTCCAGTACATTTTCCAGTGTTTTGTCCAGTCTAATTTTTAGAATCGCTAACTGTGGCTTCCATTACATACTTGGACAGACTTTTCCAGAATCTAATATCTCACCATCAAAAATATTTCCATGATATTCAGCCTATGTTTTCCCTTTCTAAGTTTTATCCCATAACCCCTAGTTATACTTGTCTGCACCAGACTAATAAGACCCCGCCCTCCTTAGGGTTTATACTCACCGTTCTTTTCATTTTTTGAAATGGGGCCATTTTTGTTTTATTTGCCAGAATATTTCACAAATTTTCTTTTCAATACTCACCCCTCCCCAACATTTTGGAAGTCCGTGCTCGGTAAATGAAATGAAATATTTTATGTATATTTAAAATAGACACCTTTTGTCTGAAAACTTTTGACTGTCTACTATTTAAAAAAAAAATTCCTCCACAAAAGGCCATTTTTCAATTAGAAAAAAGTTTGTTCAAATAAAACTTCAGCTGGCTCTAGTAGGAATAAATGATTATCAGACATGTTGCAGTCACAAATATACATGCCTCTACAGCTCTGGATTTCTTTTCTCTACATAAAATAATTGGACTGGATTTTGATCTTGTTTACACTGCTTTAACTCCCTGACTTTGCTGGAGTCACTCCAGATGTACACTGGGGTAAATGGAATCAGGCCCATTATCTTCAAGTAACAACCATTTGGGCCTTAAAAATTCATTAAGCCTCAGAATTTCTTAGTGATAGCTCTGCTACAGGTACAATCTACTGTAAAAGGATGCTATGGAATATACTGAGGAGAAAAGATTTGGTCTTGGATTAATGGAGATAAATATCTGACCTCAGGAACAAATGGGCGGGGGCGGGGAGGAACTGGGCATGCAGGCTTGTGCTTCAGTCTCATTCTTATGGCAGAAATGGGCAACCTTAGATGCTCTTGGCACTGCCTTTAGTTGGTGATGCTATGTCAGCTGATCAGGATGAGGGCAGTCTAGCCTAGTGGTCAGAGCGGTCATCAGGAACTTAGGATCAGGGTCAGACACAGAGTCAGTGTCAGTAGTCAGAAGCAGGAGCAAAAGCTGATGAGCACAGAGCAGCCAGTAGGCTGGTGCTCCTGGTTTAAGAGCTGGCTTGCTGGCCCCTGTAGCCAATCAGGTGGCGTGGCCAATCAGACAGCCTGCTGCGGGCCAGCTGCACTGATGAGGCCGCCTAGAGACTAGCTCTGCTGAAGGTCCTGATTCCTGACATGCTGCCTGTTTATGTTAATAGCTGGAACCCTGATGGCCTAACAAAATAGTTTTCAGGATCAATAAACCAGGTAAAAGTCAGGTGTGTACCATCACCAAAAATCTCTGCAAGGTAGGGATAGAGCAACACACACGCACACGTATGCCAATCAGAGTGCTGAGCGAAAGTCAGTGAATCATTCCTGGTAGTCAAACCTTTCAATGGGCAAAGTGAAAAAGTATTCCATGTCAGGATAGAGACTTAGAGACTTAGAAGAAGAGCACTGCTATCACTATTCATGCAAGTCCGAGTATGATGGGCAAATTTAGGGGATTGTCATTGGTCTTCATGGTACCAGGTCTAGGAGCTTTACCCTCTCTGAGCCAATCTTGCAAATGGCATTCATCCAGACTGCATTTTCAAGCTTTTCTATTTTTACTAATATTTACATGTAAGAAGGCATCTCTATGGGCACCTGGGCAGTTACAGTCTGCCTGTGCTTGCTGTCTGCCTACCCATTCTGAGCATGCAAATAGGAGCACATGCAAATACAATGGCCCCTATTTAAGGCTCTCCCTTGAAAATGTGTCCCTATGGGTGTTTACCTAAACCTGCCCCCTTTAAGCTCACACAGCTCATTATAGCTACTTAATGTGGTAGTTATAGAGGAACAGAGTCCCAAGCAGTAGGAAACTCCTTGTTTTTCATCACTTGGATTTTGGTTGAAGAAGCTAAATATACAAGACTAGATCCTCAGCTGTTGTTACATTGAAGTCAATGAAGCGATGCCAATTTACATAATGCCAATAGACCTCACATTTCATGAACATGTAGTGCTTTACATGAATAAAACAACATACTTTTTCTTACCCTCTCTAGCCCTTCAATTCAATTTTTAATTATTATTCTATGTAATTTTCAATATGTTCCTGCAGCACTTATGAAACGGTTCGTCTTTGGTGGTTAATTTAACACCTGCAAATTCTCAAGGCTGTTAACCTTAGTCTAGTGAATAAAATCTTTGCCATATGGTTAAAAGATTATGAGGTCAAATCTAGCTGAGGCTGAGTTTTTGTTGATGTGTATATGTTTTACTTTCACTATAGAGTAGACCAGGGATCGGCAACCTTTGGCACACGGCCCAGCAGGGAAAGCAGCCAGTGGGCCAGGACGGTTTGTTTACCTGCAGTGTCCACACGTTCGGCCGATCACAGCTCCCACTGGCCGCCGTTCACTGTTCCACGCCAATGGGGGCTGCGGGAAGTGGCGGCCAGCACATCCCTCGGCTCACGCTGCTTCCCGCAGCCCCCATTGGCCTGGAACAGCAAACCGCGGTCAGTGGGAGCTGCAATGGGCTGAACCTGCGGACGCTGCAGGTAAACAAAGCATTCCAGCCCACCAGCGGTTTTCCCTGATGGGCCATGTGCCAAAGGTTGCTGATCCCTGGAGTAGACCATAGAATCATAGAAATATAGGACTGGAAAGGACCTCGGTAGATCATCTAGTCCAGTCCCCTGCATTGAGGGAGGACTAAGAATTATCTAGACCATCCCTGACGTGTGTGTGTGTATCTAATCTGTTCTTAAAATCTTCCAGTGACAGAGGCTCCACATTATCATCTTACTACTTAATTACTGTTATTATGCAAGACATTCTGCAGGAGATTAAAATGTTATACAACAAAAGAAAAAATATCTCACAAGTGAGTATGCCTGGGGCACATTTCTTTACCGTACTCTGTGCGGATAACTATTGATGCATTGACTTTCGGTATATTGATTATCCTTTTAGAGAAAGCAAGATAGTGTAAATAAATCTTGGAATCTTGATTTGTGCATGTGCCAGGAGAGCATCTTTTCAGCACAGTCATATGCTGGATAACTAACATGGGTTTATTTTATTATTTTAGATTTTTCCCCCCTAAGGGACTGATGCGCAGCCCACAGAAATCAACGGAAGTCTTTCCACTGACTTCAGTGAGCTTTGGATGAGGACCTACGTGCTTAACTTTCACTCTCAGCATATGTACAATATAAAAACCCTCATAAATCTTACACCACAAACCAGTATCAAATGGCAAACTCTTACCTAGACTATCAGGACTAGCAATTAATTGCCTCTTTAAACCCTCCTCAACCAATCCTTTTCTTTAAAACCAGGGAGAAAAGGAAGATCTTACCATGAGACCCGAAAGTCAACAGGTCCAGGCTTTCATAGAATCATAGAATTGGAAGGGACTTCAAGAGATCATCTAGTCAAGTCTACTGAACTCATGGCAGGACTAAGTATTATCTAGACCAGTGGGCCGCAGGTTGCCCACCACTGATCTAGACCATCCCTGACAGGTGTTTGTCTAACCTGCTCTTAAAAATCTCCAATGATGGAGATTCCACAACCTCCCTAGGCAATTTATTCCAGTGCTTAACCACTCTGACAGTTAGGAAGTTTTTCCTAATGTCCAACTAAACCTCCCTTGCTGCAGTTTAAGCCCATTGCTTCTTGTCCTATCTTCAGAGGTTAAGAAGAATAATTTTTCTCTCTCCTCCTTGTAACAATCTTTTATGTTCTTGAAAACTGCTATCATGTCCCCTCTCACTCTTCTCTTTTCCAGACTAAACAAACCCAGTTTTTTCAATCTTCCCTCATAGGTCATGTTTTCTAGATTTTAAATCGTTTTTGTTGCTCTTCTCTGGACTTTATCCAATTTGTGCACATCCTTCCTGAAATGTGGCGCCCAGAACTGGACACAATACTCCAGCTGAGGCCCAATCAGTGCAGAGTACAGCGGAAGAATTCCTTCTCGTGTCTTGCTTACGACACTCCTGCTAATACATCTCAGAATGATGTTTCCTTTTTTTGTAACACATTTAGCTTATGGTCCACTATAAAGGGAAGTAATTTCCAGAATCAAAGGTAACTCAGCAAAAATATCTTACAGTCAGCCCCCTTTTTAAACTAGGGAGCTGTTAGCCTGACCTTGCCATAGTAACATACGAAGAGAAAGACCATATGTAAGGCAGACAGGGCCCAAACCCTTTAATGGCTTCCTTGGTCAAACCCAGCACCTTGAATTGCATTCAGAAGCAAAATGGGAGCCAGTCGAGATCACAGAGCCCAGATGTAATGTGCTCCCCCAAAAAGCACATCTAAGCAAGTGGGTCTCTTCATCCTGTAGCAAAGTTACTGAATGGCCATCAGGTGTGTCTCCATGTTGAGCCCTGTGACAGAAAGGAACAAAGGTGCTCAAGAATGACTCCAATCCACCCCCATTCCAATCCCAGCTCCGGAGCTGCCTCCCAGTCAAGGGTATCAAAAGCCAATGACAGATCTAAAAGAAACAGACAGAAATTTTGACATCATTGCGACTATGGCCCAGACTGAGCAGCCAGGCAAGGAAGGTCATTTCTCTCAAATGAAAAGCAAGTGGAAAACGAACATGATCGCAAATTACGCTGCCCTCTTTGAGCCAGAAAAGAAATCCTTTAGCAAACATTCCTGGCCCCGAAAGATCAATGACAGGTCAAATACCACTTAGAAACATGTATGATATTGGCACACTTTTGGCGGAGTGCTCAGAAAGAAGAAAGCTGGTTGATTCATTCTGAACAGGAGGCAGCTAATTCTGAGTTCATAAATCACAGGGTGTGGGGAATACTGGACCTGCAGTTCATTCTTATCAGTGGTTTCCAGGTCGTTGCTTGCTGTCAATAGCTCCCCGTTTGATATGGAAAGACACATTATTCATAGATAGATACACACACGTAATATATATTTACAATTCTCTCATTTGGAAGAAGATAGCAGGCTAGATCCCCAGCTGTTACAAATGGGCATTTAAGTCAAGCGATCTATGCCGATTTACCCCAAATGAAGGTCTGCACCAGAGTTTTTAAAGGCACAGCTGTTAATTTACTTCAGCCATTTTCCTGCAGGAAAACAATATTTAAAATACGTTTAAAATGTTTGTCATGCAGCTGAAAACAATTATGCTACATTTTCCTCAACATATTCAACCAACAGGGGCAGATTAGGGATTTGTGGGGCCCCTGGGCCAGAGCAAGTGGTGGCCCCTCCCTACCCCTTCAGCCTGCAGTCCCCCCGGGCACTCCTGCCAGGGAAATCTGGTTGAGGTTTGGGGGCTTACCCTGCTTCGCCTGGTGCTTCAGCTTGGGAGCAGGGTTGGGGCGTGGGGGCTTGCCTCACTCTGCCCACTCGCCCCCCCCCCGTGCCAGAGCACCAGGCAGGTGGAGTGGGACAAGCCCCCATGTGCCAACTGCAGCTCCAGGTGAGCTCAGCAGGGCAAGCCTCCACGTCCCGACCCCGCTCCCTGGCTGGAGCACTCATTATCCCCATTTTACAGATGGGGAAACTGAGGCACAGACAGAGGCCATGACTTGCCTAAGGTCACCCAGAAACCAGGTCTTCGGAGTCCCACTCCAGTGCTCTATCCACTAGAGGCTACACTGCCTCTCATATATCTATTAGGACCAATAGTAAAATGGGTGCTGCCATTTACTGCTATGCAGTACAGCCCAAGTCCCTCCACAAATGTTTCCCTTCTTCTCCCATCACCAGTCGAGCACCCTCTTTATCCCCAGAGGCTCCTTTCCTCCCCATCTCAAGGCTTGGGAGGACTGGTAGTAAATCGGTAATTGGACACACAGCTTCTTAGCTGTAAGAGTGTAGGTTTGAGTCCAGTCCAGGGCAGTGGTAACTGAAGGCTTTCCCACCTCAGTGCTCGTAGATGGCTGTGTGAAACTGCTTTGATTGTCTGAGTCCACTTCCTTGTGCATCCCTGTCAACAGTGATGTATCAGAAACACTAGCTCTAAATCAGCTAATCATCCTGGTGGTAAAGATCCCACCCTTAGCCCTGTTGCTGGCCACCCCTTCCCTGCTTTGCCAAGAAACCTGAGAGCACTTTCTAGTGATAGCAGCCGCTTGACAGGCACTGGAATACCACACAGTGTACCCTTGTCTTTCTGTCATTGTACTACTTTAAAAGCAAAGGCTGACACTAAAAAAGCATTTGATCCTGTTGGATTTGTGCCATTTTATGGCTTATTTGAATGCGCTTTAGTGGAGGGATGAAGGTTGCAGAGACTGGGGGAGTTTCACAGCTCCCACCAGAGTTGTCTAGGGAGAGAAAGGGCAGCCGGGCCAGGAGTGACATATCAATGTCTCCATCTGTCAGGTCAGCTCAAACCAGCTCAGGATCACTGGCGCTTAAGATAGAATGGGGCTGACAACAGCAGTGTGATAATGCGGATAGAATCCCACAGAGATGGGCTGGAAGTGGCTGAAGAGACATGCTGGGCTGGAGGTCTGACCCCACAGAAGCCTAGTAATTCTAATGAATGGGTCAGATTCACTGGTGACTTACAGAGCCACACGTGGGGCTGAGCTCTGCTCTCGACCACACCAGTGTAACGTCGGTGGGAATGTGGCTGAGTGCTGACCTGAGCCATTTGGCACGTGGCGGGTGTGCAAAGCAAGTGTAACTCTCACACCAATGAGGGAGGGGCAGGCAGGCAAGCAGGCCTCAGGAAAAGCAACCTACTAGAGCCCAAGGGCTGCTTTATCTCTTCCTATGTAGCTTTCTTGTGCAGTGGTTCTCAAACTTTTGTACTGGTGACCCCTTTCACATAGCAAGGCTCTGAGTGTGACCCCCCCCAATAAATTAAAAATGCGTTTTATATATATTTAACACCATTCTACATGCTGGAGGCAAAGTGGGGTTTGGGGTGGAGGCTGACAGCTCGCAACCCCCAGGTAATAACCTCCCGACCCCCAGTTTGAGAAGCCCTGTGCAACAGCCTTCCCTGGCTTCCCCTTACTATGTCAGTTACACTAGTTTCACACACCCATGGGCCCCCAGGTCAGTTAGAGTCTCACTGCTTCACCTCATACATCCACCAAGTACATTTTCCACGCTACCTACATGCCAGGTATAATTTAAATACCAGGTCCCTTGGTTTCAGGGGGATCACTCCAGATTGATGCCATTGTAACTGAGAGCAGAATCCAGCCTAGAGGCTTTCAAAATGACAGGTTAATATTATTCTTGGCACAAAGGCCATTCTTTGGGCCTGGGTCTGAAGTAGGGTCCCCCTCCAGCCCCCCTGCTTCATTGTGATGTCATATGACTATATGTAAATCAGACACTTTCTTGGCTGATGCAGCTCAACGCGCAGAGCAGGTTTTAATTATGCTGTAGCTCACTAAAGCTTATGCTCAAATAAATTTTAGTCGCTAAGGTGCCACAAGTCCTCCTTTTCTTTTTACCACAAGAGAGTTCACCTCTGCTATCCCATAATAAGACCTGCTTTCATGTCACTTTCCCATTGTTATCCCACTCAAATGTCTTTTTTAATTTGTGGCCACAAGATTTTATTCAGTGTTATCCAATGAGAAGGTTTCACGCCTGAACATCTCGCCCTGGACATCACTGCACTTTCCAACACCATTGCCTTTTCCTGGGACATGTCTCGTTGCGAGGTTGCTTTTCCATTGAGAGAGTTTGGCTCGCAAAAGGCCTTTTTACTTCCACATCAGGAATGTGGAGCAGAGCGTATGTGTGTGCGCTGTGGGGGAAGGGAACTTATTGACTGTTCTTGATGGAGGCTGCCTTTGACAGGGTAATGCTTCATCCAGAAAACATATGGTGCATTAAAAGAGAGCTTCCCGAACAAAGTGAGATAACAACAACAATCACAGAATATGTAGCTGTATTATTTCTATCATCACCTCTATTCAAGTGCTTTTCATTGATTGATCTCGAAACCCTGTTCAAAGATGGGCAAGCATGATTAACCCCATATCTCTCATAGGGAAACTGAGGCACAGAGTGATTAAATATCTTTCGTAAGACTACACAGCAAGTGAGTGGCAGAGTCAGGAACAGAACTTCAGATACTAGGCTGATGAGCACGGCATACAATAGAATAGAGTAGAAACCAAGTTTCCCAACCCTGGTCCAGTGTCTGATAGGCTGGACTACACTTTGACCTTGCATGGGGAAACTCCATTCAAACTCTCTTCCTGATATAGCTACAAGTCAGCTGTATATATTTGTTTGTCTGTGGTTTTTGCATTATCATTGGCTAAATATATTACAACATACTATTAACTTCAGTCTGCAGCTCCAAGATCTTTGTGTGGTTTTCCCGCCACGCAAATAAATCACTGGATCAAATAGCTTGATTAAAAAAAACAACAACAATGTACAGTACACAGGCAATTTGTCATCACCATGTGCAAACAAGGTGGAGAGGGAGTTCACTGAGCCAAATTTTATGTACAGCTGTTATGTAAACTTGCCTAATTCCCCAGGGTTGTAGTGTCCGAATTAATGGTAATGGCATTTCTAATATGGCATATTCCAATATTTTGTCCTTAATGAGGATTCTGATCACAGAACAGTTTTATTTCTCTTGTGCTTCCTTTCTCTGCCTGAAACATAGCTGGCTTTTGTACAGAGAGAGGAGCGAATGACTGCCATGCGGGGTGGAGCTGCAATGCAGTGCCGGGGACAGACAGAGTGCATCTGGTGTGTCTCTTGTCTTTCTGTGCCACTGTGTTGTTACTGCTGGGGGAGCCATCAAAATGGTGGCAACTGCTAATGTTTTACTAAAGGAAGCCCCCCAAGAAAATTCCAGCCCTGCCCAGGCCATCAGTTCTTTTAAGGGCAAGCAATGTATTCTCCGTATCCCTTTCATATCTGATGTTCATATGCAGTTGTATGTTTGCAGAAACCTACCTTAGTTTGCATGTCTCCGGCTACATTAGGTTAACCAGGAGATTTTAATTGGCTGAATACACATTGCTATTTACGTATATATGTGTATGTGTATGTGTTTTACTCCAAAACAGGTATAGTGGTACAGAGTAAATGGGGGTGTGTGACCAAGCAGAAAGAGAAAAGGAGAGATTTGTATTCAAAATAGACCCCCAGTGTTTTGTACATCCTTGAACATGATTGGGATGGGTTTGTGACAACGTTTTATCTCTACCTTCTACCATAAATCATGGCTCTGGAAAATTGGTTCATTTGAATTTCCAGTGTGAAGGTTACAAGCCCAAATTTTCATTGAGTTTGTGCATAATGCATGTGCAACTATGCACTTAAAATGTACGTGCAAATTACCATAATAAACTACTGGTATATAAATTTTCCCGATTTGCACCTTTAACTGCATGCCTCACTTGTTCTGGCCCTCTTTGTTTCTAAAATCTGCCTCATGTGTCATGCATCTTCTTCATGTGGTTCACACATGTTTCACTCTTCATCCTTTCAAACTCACAGGCACATCCCGTTTGAAACATGTGTGCCAATGAGACAAATAAAATCCTCATGCAAAGTTCATGTGTGTCACATGTGGATTCCTATCTCCAGAAGTCACATGTGGCATACAGCTGTTGCCTTTAGCACAGTAGAAACCTTTCTTTTCATGGGAAACACAAGCTGGTCAATGAATGAGCTCCCAGATCAAAAGAGAGCCCAGGGCAGAAAGCCGCTAGAAAGATTAGCTAAAGCATTCAAAGGGTTAAAAAAGAAAAAAGACAATTGGGTTTATTTAAAGGCTACAGTGAAACGTTGCAGGGATTATTTGAATATGTTATTTTCCCCTGTGGGATTTTTGTCCTTAGGTTGCTGAGCTCCTGACTCTGCCACTAACTTGCTCTGTCTCCTTGAGCAAGTCACTTAAGCACCCATCCCTCCATTTTCCCAAGCACAAAGTGAGGATAATACCACTGCCCTATCTTTGTAATATGCTTCGAGCAATATGGAGAAAGGCCATGAGGCAAGAACCACAGCGGGTATAAACCAGCAAAGCTTCATTCACTTCAGTGGAGCTTGGATGATTTATACCAGCTAAGGATTTAGCCCCATTCTTTCATGTGCTGTGGGTCTACCCTAGAAATGATAGAGATGGGGTTGTGGATCTGGCCAAGAGGGTGTGTATAGTGGTGCTGGTGATGGTAAAGGGGTTATCATCTGTCCTAAGGGTCGTATTTTCTTTTCCCCTGTTCAAACATCTAGAGTGGAAATAGATAAAGCACTTTTCAGGGAGGCAAATATTTCCTGGGCTCCCACACTAAAAATATTTGGGGTGCCCTGTATGAACGGGTGCAGCATTTTCATCACTATTCCAAGCACTGTCTCTTTGTCTGTTTCATGGCTCCCATTATGCAATAAATAAATAGCTATTTGTTATATGTCTCTTTTTTATAAAAACATTTTTACGTGTTTTGCTCTTCCTTAATTAAAAACACATCAGGCCATGGATAAAGCATTGTGGAATGGCTTGTCGTGACACCACATTTATAGCCGGCAAGCCAATTTCTAATAAAATGGTTTTTGAGGGGAATATTGCCTTCATTCAAATCTCCTATAAAAACTACCCATCCATTAATTCCAATTAATGATCACTACAGCATTTCCGTTAATGCTGGTAGTAATTCTTAGCTAATGGCTGATTTTCAACAAAATCAGAATCAATGTAAGTTTGGACAGGACCCTTGCAGAATTAATTTACTGCCTTGATGCCAGCTGAACCAAAGCACTGTGGGCCTTTCAAGCATGTAAATCACAACAGTTTGAAATGTTTCCCCATAGTTATTGTATGCAGCCCATGAGATGAGTTTCTTGTGTGCTTTCGAGAGCAAAAATAAACAAATAAAATGGAGACCTGCTTCTGCAAACCTCACACGGGAGCGGGCCCTTACTCATCTGAGTAGTCTCATTCAGTGGGTAAAGGACCCATGGGCCATAGGATCAGGCCCTGGAAGAATAACGCAAATCAAAACAAATGAAGAAAGAAGGGTGAAATCTTGGCCCCACTGAAGTCAATGGAAAAACGGCTGTTAACTTTATGGGGCCAGGATGTCACTCAATGGGTATGTCTACACTACAATTAAAAACGCAATGGCTGGCCTGTGCCAGCTGACTCAGGTCTGCGGGGCTCAGGTTAATGGGCTGTTTAATTGTGATGTAGACATTCAGGCTCAGGCTGCAGCCTGAGCTCCAGGTCCCTCCCACCGCACAGGGTCCTAGAGCCCTTATCCAATGATAAAATGTGCTCTAAAATCTTGGGCCAAATCTCCATTGAATTTACCAATATTGTATCCTGCCTCTATTATTGATTGAGGTGCTATGCTTGACCCGGTGAGTTTAAGAAGCAGACTGTGGAGGAGGAAGACAAAGGGGAAAAACTTTCCTGACCTTTCCATTGCTCTGAATTGCCAGCCTTTGCCTTAAAGTGCCAGACACCACATTTAATGGAAAACTATGACAAAATTAAGGCTCGCAGTTCTGCACAAGTGGGAGCTGTGACTCCTAGCAGCAGCTGCAGGAGAAAGGGTCAACCGCTTAGACAGTTTGCTCTGGGGCTGTATGTGGTTGTTCTTTTCAACCTGACAAAGTGATAATTCAATGCAGTGAAGTGACGGAGAGCAGGGCACAGTACATGAGAGGCTTTTGCCAAGCAACCACTTTAAAGCCAGTATGAAAAACAGCACCCCACATAAATGGTAGTTTGACCCTGTGGCCCTGGTCCCGTCACATACATAGCATGGAATTTGGTTCTAGTAGAGGATTATGTAAAGCAAAGGTCCTGATTACAGTGGTTCTTAAAGATCACACAGAACTTTAAGGAAGAGTTGGGGTCCTAAGCCATGTGTCCAGGCTGAGCTCCAGCTTGTGCAATTACATTTTATTTGCTTAAAGCCTGAAGTTTTCAAATCTGCTGACTGGATTGAGAAGTCCAGTTCCCCATTACAATTAAAGGGAATTGGGTGTTCAGATCCCTTAAACAGCTTTGAAAACCTCGGCCCAAATTCCCTGGCACAGTTTCATTTGCCTGCGGTGTCCTTCTGTGTGTCCCGTGCTATAGCATTCCGAGATGCTCTATGGTCCCAGCGGCAGTCTTCTCAGATCTGAACTAAAACCAAATGAAAGCAGAAAGCTGTTATGAAAACACAACCAACTACGTGCAGAGCAGCAAAAAAAATGAAGCAGCAAGCTTGTTATTCTTCCAGAAGAATGACTGAATATAACTGCCGAGCAAAGAGGGCCAGTGAAGTCAATGGAGCTATGCTGGTTTACTCCAGTTGAGGTTCAGGCCCCTTGTCTACTGTTCCTTCACCAGGGCTAAAGGCACAAAACTCAATATGCCGGAGGAAGCAGCTTCAGGTTCTGGGCTGTGGGCAGCTGGGAGATAAAAATGGGAGAGAGGCATCATTTCTGTTTCAGGGAGTCAATGGAAGGAACGCTGGATGGGCTTGTGTCTTTTTGCTCCTCCAGTTTAATTTAGATTTTTTTTTAACATGAGTTGCAATGTTCGCTGTTCAGTCACCAAAAGGGAAGTAGAAAGCCAATTACACACTGAACTGGGCAGGAACTGTTGAGTAAAAATGAAGTTTCTGCCTGGTAACGTTGAACAAAGACTGTGCTGGGAATAGAGAGAACCAGCTGCTTTGGTCAGGACTGCACTGGAATAAGAAGATGCTACTGCTTTCGAAAGGAACAAAGCTCCCAGCCCAGTGGCAGGATGCAGAAGGCCCGGGATATAGCGAAAGCACTGTTTAGTGGGGTGGAGAGTCAGAAGACGGAGATTCTTCTCCTTCACCCCTTAAATAGTCTGGAGCTCTGCTCTACGGAGGCCCCCACTGACAGCAGCGTAGAGGGACCAGGTAGGTGTGATGGAATCGGGGGCGGCCCATGGAACTGCAAGCATGTAGGTGCACTAATCCACACTCACACACAAAAAAGAGGATCACAGGAGCTGGAGAGGTTGCAACAGTCCCTAGCTGGGAGCACTGGGCTGTAGAGAAAGCAGCTCTCCTGTCATTCTGTGACCATGGTGGTGGTTAGGAGGGGAGTTCTATTTTCTATTCCCCTGCTGGTATGGAGCCACCCTGCACAAAATACATTTACTCAGGTTCTGTGCACAGGGCATGAGGCCTGGGCCCTTTCGGTCCTCATTGTCATCTCTTCATACACACACACACATACTACAAAAAAACCAACATTAAAGGTGCTGGCTGAAACTGCAACGCATGACGGCTAAAATCCTGTCCTCATGTCACTAGATTGCATGTACCTGGAGTTGCTGCAGTGGGCAACAGAAATTCACCCCATGCTGTGAGCCCCCTTTGCACAGGAACATACCAAGGTCCAGTGGTAAGGATGAAGCTTTAGCCTCAACCAGCACTGTGAAACAGCTGGGCAGCGGACGGTGGGGATTAAAATGCTAGCACTGAGTGGATGTTCCGTCAAGACAGTAACTTCTTCAGAACACTGGCACAACCAGACAGGGACCTTAAACGCTATGATTCTCTGGCTTGCAGTAAAAGTTCGACACAGCCATATCAGTAAAGGCTCCAAGTGCTCTGGGACAAGTTGGAGGATTAAGAATAAAAATAAATGTTATTTCACGTGTAGTTTCACGCACGAGTGCCTAGTCAGGAAAGCTCAATTGGGTCCTGATGTAAAATACAACAGAGGATGCTTATCAACATCTCTGCCACTGGCAAAGGACAATAAGTCAACTCAAGAGAAATCAGTTTCCAAATCTCACAGCCCTGTAACCTGTCATTTTCTGGATGGCTTTATTATAGCTTTCCCTTAGCTCTCAGTCTAGAGACTAAAGAACTAGACTCCTTACTGACTTTCCCTGAAATCGGTTAAACAAATTACTGGCTTTATTCACTGATGGTGACACAAAGTCAAATACTCGCAGGGAAAGGCCAATAATATGTCATTTCATATTATTAAACAAACAGTTGCCACTAAGGGCCACGTTTTTCTCTGTTGTATAAGGCATCTCCAGAGTGAATCCCCTAAGATCAGCGGAATCGCTTGGATTTATACAGTTGTAATGGAGCGGTTTATAAAATATTATAAACAGAGCACTATGTGCAAGGCTCTTTGGTCTCTGGCACAATGGAACCCAAGTCTATGGCAGCAACCCCTAAATTCTGTGGCAACATTAACTCTGTTCTCCTGAAATTGCCATGCAAGTACACAGCTTATGGCTCCCTGCTGAAAATACACCAATAATCATCTTAGACAGTGATTGTTTTCAAGGGTGGGTTTTCTCACTCTGCTCTCCAGGTTACCCATTGCAACATCTCTTCCTTCTCCTATGGGGATTTCAGGTCTGAGTTAATGTTGACAGTACCAACATCAGCAGCCTCTGGTTTCCCTTGCATCTAGTGAGGGCCTCTACACCAACTCCTGGGAATGGTGTTTGAAGGCAGAGACAGATGGGAGCACCACTCTTGCAGAAGCTGTGATATTAACAAATTAAGAGGCACTGAGGGCACTCAAAGCATCCATGCAGAAAGGCTGTCTTGCGGTGGTTTCAGGAACTTGACAAATGCCAGGCCAACTCACAGAGAGTCTGCTCTGTGAGTTGGGGAAAATGCAACCCCTCTAATGGAGGAATACCAGGGAAAGTGTGACTCAAAACTGCCAGGGTTTCCCACTCCCGCTGTAGGAAAACCCTTCTGAGGTCATGGCAGCATGTGTCCCAAATGGAACATTACAGCAGCAGGATTTGAAATTTACACCAGAAGGGGACTAATTTTTAGCTCTGTCTGGGAAGAAGCAACATTAGGTATTTCAGCTACTATTATTTATATTGTGATAGCTGCTAGAAGGCCCCAGTCCAGGATCAAGGCCCCACTGCGATAGGCACTGTAAACACACACACACACACACACAATCTTTTAATGAAAAGATGGTCTGTGCCCCCAAAGAGCTTATATTCTCAGTATACTCTTTTCCCTAAAATATGAACATCGCAAAACTGTGAATTTTGATGGTTTTCTGTATTTTATATTTTTAAACCCCAGTTCTCAAATATTTGGCTTTAATGCTGATATTTTTGGGTTTTAGGGATTGAAACTGAAAATCCCAGGAGAAATTGTACTTTAGGAATAATCCTGCACTGGCAGAGAGCTCAGCTTGGTGATCACTTTTCCAGCTCTAATGGAATTAGATTCCATTAGGATTCGATGGGCTAGAACCTTAGTTGGTATAAAACACCAAAGTTCCCTTGGCTTCAATGGGATTATGTCAATTTACACCAGCTCGGGATCTGGCCCATATATGATTCTGCACTCATACTGTATCTGAATCTGCATTTTGATTATTTGTTTCCCATACAAGAAAGCATCCCTATTTAGGAAGGATGCTTAATATTAGGCACTGCAATAAGACTTAAAGTAAAGCATGTTCTTAGGGATTCATTCCTGAATCAGAGCCATAACATTTTTTAAAATGATTAATATATTTGGAATAAATTCGTATTAATGATCACATAAATTAAAATCTGGAAGAAATCCAACTTTTTAAAAGCTTCCAGCACTGTTGAAGCTATGTTCAAATTGACTTTGTGTTCCAAATGTACCTTATGTGGGAATATATTTTCCTTCACCAATATTTTGGGTATGGGGTTGTCTCATTAAGAAGCTCCAGTAATCACTGTGATGAGTTGATTGTTAGGTTCATCTGGCGGTAAGACCAATTTTGAATATTTATCGTTAAAAATAACCCAAGCATGACAGATATTAAATCACTGTTGATGTAGTAAACCCTATTTTTTAAAAAAATCCACATTGTTTAATTATGCCAACAATTCTTTCATCTTTTTTGCAACCAAATTACATAATACAAAACTCTGCACAAAGGGGAAATTTCGTTCCAGTGCATTGCTGGAAAATTCTGCAGGAACATAGGCCCGGAAAAAAACTGACATAAAAAAATTGGTGTCTTAAAAATTCCACACCATATATTGATTCTTCTTGAAAAATAATCAAAAACTTTTTGCTTATTACTGTTTTATATTTGAGGAAAAACACTTTTTTCCTTCTACAGAGAGACAGCTTAAGGAGATGAATGGCCATGCAAGCATTATTCCAGCACCAATACGTCAGCTCCAGTTTAAGATAGCTTTTTAATTTGATAATTTCCTTTGTTTGGGACTCAGTTATTTAAAGAGGAGCTATATCTCCATGCCCAGGATTGGCTTGAAGGCACCGTGCTGACTGGTCCACAGCTTGGAAGCTCTATGGGTTTCATTGCCCAGTTCCATTTCTTTGCCATGTTCCAGCCAAGCCAAACTAAAGCAAACCTCCATCTGGGCCATCCCTCTTCCACAAGGCCCTTTTCCAAGCCACACACACTTTGTCCAGGATGGGTTCACCAGGTGTGGTGAGGCAGCGGGAAGGAAGTGAAGCCAGAAGGTACAGCTGGGTGATTAGTGGGGAAGATACAGGAAACTCTGTTATTGAGGGCAGGGTGCACTGGAAAGGTGGGAGGCAGTGGTTGCTTCATTTTCTTTTTATTGGTAAGTGTAAGACCCACCAGCTTGTGGCTAATGGAGTGATGAAGTGATTGTTCCTCTCAGATATGTGGTGAGGGCTGTAGCAGGCAAGTGGGTGTAGCCAAGGCCATCCCTTTTCCTGGTCTCCACACTCCATGCACTCCTCCACGACACATCAAACGTTCATGGAAGATGCTCATGTTCATCTCCACAGTGAATAATTACTCAATCACTCACCTTGTGTATGAATGTGCATACACTGCTGGGGCAGCCTGTTTGACAATTTGGCCCTAACACTTTCAGAATCTGGGATTATATTTGCTAAGCGTACAGGGAATCTTGGAGCACCAAAACCATTCCAGTGTATTAGACTGGGTTCATTGCGCAACCCTACGCAAGGACACAGAACCTCTCTTAGGTCTTAGAATGTCTTCAAATTCATTAACCTTTGTAAGAGCCTCATAGTAGATCATGAAATCATCTCACCAATGCAATAGGCCTGGTGCTGGATTTCTAGAGCTCCCCTCTCGAATAAACCAGGGATGGTGATATCATTCTGTACTGAATGAGTTTTCTGTAGACCACATGGTGTGATCCTATCAGGTCTTGACTTTACATATTCTTGATACTTAAGCATGGGATAAAGCAACATTTGACCTAGCTCCTGTTACAGAATCAGAGAATATCCCTTGTCTTGTCAGTGATCCCTGTGAAGTTAATGACAGTAGTAATTAGTTGCTTAAACAGTTCAAAATCCTGTTTGCTAGTGACTGCGTATGTTTCAGGTTTCACCCAATCAATGCGTAGTTTGCATGGAACTAGCCAATCAATAACAAAGTGTTAGTTCTGCCCTCTTTCTAAAAGAAAAAAAGATAAAAAGTAGATTGTATGGTTAATGGGCTAGCTAGACAAATAGGATGGCCTATATGGAATGAGTTGGTGATATCCGTTCATTTCCCAGGGGAAGGGTATCATGATCATGAATTAAATAACCAGCCCTTATCATCACAATTGGTTCCAATTGGCAACCTTGCCAGCAGTCCCCGCAGAGAGGCCCAGGCCAGAATGGGTATGAAGACTGAAATACTAAGAGGTCCCTTCAGAACAAGACTGAGGCAGACTGGTTAGATTCACCCTGCTGCTACCTGTGCTATGGGGAGATGAGGAGGTGGGAGTGTTGCCATTGACTTCAATGGGGTCAGCTTTTCCTCCATGGCTGTCAGCATGGACACCCTTCACAGATTACTCTGTTCATTTACAGAGCTGGCTCCTACCTGCACTCATTTACACCAGCTGAGCACCTGGCATCTGGGTGTTTTTTAAGATCAGAAAGTCTACACAGAAAAGTTGGCCTCTTATTGAAGTGGAATTGAATGGTTGAAACGTCAATATTTTGCGAGCATTAAGCATCTGAATGATCATAACCTGGGTTATAAAAATAATAAGCTTCTACTAGAAACTTTCCTATGCATGCTCTGAGCTAGGGCACTGCCGGGGCTCAGTGATCCTTTTGACCTTCCTCGCTCATGCCAGGGTTACTAAATAATAGTTTGGGGTCTCGTTTGACTTTTTAACTTTTATTAAATGCCTGTCTTTACACCAGTGAAATACACAAAGGAAGATAAAGGCAGGTGGAAAATATTACAAATACCTGGCCAAGGTCAGTGACCAAGATTATTGTTGCACAGTGGGATTTTTAAGCTCCACAAATCTTCCCTCTCAATGAACTCTGACAGTCTATTATAAACAATGCTAAAAACGCACCCATATTCCCTTTCCACTAGGGCTGACCAGGAGTCAATTACACTGAATTATTCTTATACTAGTTTTTCATTCGGTGTGAAAAGCAAACAATCTAAAAATGTTAAAAGGCCTATGCAAGATCGATGTCAACCAGATCATGCTAAGGCAGATACATTTTTATCCTCCTGAGAATAAGTACTAATGCATTTCTAACAAATGAAGAACTGCAATTCCATATTAAGTCACTCGGGGGCATGGAGAGCATGAGCTGCAAAAAGTTTAAGAAAGGGAAGGTCTACAACAAAGGAGTGCAGTAGAGAAATCTATAACTAATGTACTGAAATGAAGTTTTAGAGTTAAAGAAAGCTCTTTCTCTGTCTCTGTATTGCTACTCTATTTGTTCCAATGCCACAGGTTCTTTTCCAACAGAACTTGAATAAAAGATGAACAATTTCCTTGGAGTGGCTTGTCTGGGAAATCTGAATGCAGTTGGAATGGCACACTGTAGGGCCACTTTTTGACAATGTTTTAGTAAAAGGATAATGAACTTGGCCACTGACAGGTAGCGTGGCTGATCCTGTAGAGGACTGTGAGATGTGTTAGCTCGTGGACACAGTGGACATGCCCAGAAGGTAGTGAAATAGCAAGGCTAGGAACAGGATGGAGGACAATAAGCCTCAGAGACAATGGAGCTGTACTGGGCAAAATCCTGCATTCCAGGATACAGTGCTGGAAAGACCTTGTCATTCCAGAGGGAAGACTGCTTTCTCCTGAGTCTCAGATCAGTTCTTTTCTCTCTTGCACCACGTCCACCTTCTCCTCAGCTCTTGTTCAAAAAAGCCAGAATGCGGTCTGTGTTACTGGCTCACTCACTAGTGATCCTGGATTTGCCAATAGTGCAGCAGCCATCCAGTCATTTCGCCTTTGTGGGTAATGGCAGAGCTGCATGCCAGCTCAAGGGGAGCAAGACGGCGTTAAAGAGCAAAACGCAATAACCAGCCCCATAAGTTTTTGCACATCACTGTCCTTCAGTGCTGTCTCCTTCATTTCAGTTAGAGAGCAACTCCAAGTAAACACTGTACGAGATCTCAGTGCTGCTGTATATACTAATCTTGTAAGCACCACTCATTTTTGCCCAGGCTATCAATGTAAAATGTTTCTACAGTGAAGTACATTTATTAAAGTCCTAATGGAATTAGAGTCCTCCCACCAAAAAGCCAGATGGTTGGTGTTTTTATGTTATTAGTTAATGCAATTTAGTATTAAAGTTTTGAGCTAAAAACAGGCTTGTTGTTTTCTTAATGGCATCTGCTTATTTTTGCCAGGGAGATAAATTTTTGTTTAAATGGGGCCATTCCATTTATTTCAGGAGTCAATTAAAAAAATGACCCCCCCCAAAAAGGGGAATTTCAGTTTTGGAAACGATCCCCTTTAATTACTGCAGACAGGTCTGGGCTCAGTCTAGCTGCAGAGCTGAACATCTGAACAGAAGAAGTCTTCACCTTTCACATGGGCTAACCTCCAGGAAACATACAGACCCCTTCTAAAAACAAACAAAAAAACCCTTCAGCCTCAAAAAACTTCATATTTCTCACTGTAAAATATCTTCTCTCAGTGATTTGCTCCTACCAAGTGCTTCTGTGTGTAAAATGACAGGGATCTGAAGAAAGATGTCCGTGGTGAAGAAAATTATGATAACCTCACAGTTTCCTCAATCCTGAAAGTTTATTTCATATATAGGATTTCCCTTAGGGAACATAAGCCCTGAGTTACCTAATGAGCTCTTTGACATTTACATCACACTGCGCACAAAGGCAACTCAAAGAGAACTTTACAGGCACTATGAAAGAGACGCACAAAGAAGGCCCTGGGAAAGGCAGTGATTCCACAGTGCTGACTGTCCTTCTTTCATTCTTTTTTTCTTCCTCCCTTCTTCATTTTGTGTCTCAGGATCACATGGACAATGATAGGGCCTGCTGACCAATTCTAGCATCATCCTGGGAATGAATAGGTATCTTAGAACAATACAATATCAGGGATTTCCACAACACTGGACAAGCAGTTTCTCTTTAACAGGAGACAGCAACACAGCACAATAATCTGGGTTAGGAAGTGAAGAAGGCCGAGCCAAGCAGCGTGGGGATCTAAAGCCCATTCAAATCAATGGGAGCGTCTCCACTGATGTCAGTGACCATTGAATCACCCCTTAGATGTAGTGTAATGACCTCTTGAGGTCCCTTCCAGCCCTACATTTCTATGATTCTACTTACATTGGAATTTGGCTCTTATGTCAAACCGCTGCAGTATATGGACAGTCTCTGTTATATCCAAATTCATGACCTTTTTCCTTTCATAGCACAGTATCAATCCTGACCTTTAACACTTAGCAGAACGGAAGATAAAATCCCCTTTCAGTTAAAGTAAGTTTCCATTTCATGTACATTGTTTTGTGCTTTGAAAACACATACAAATCCTATACAGACTGTGATTCAGACATATCGCCGGGAGACACAGCATGCAGTACCTAAGCAGCAGCAACGCTGCAGAGTTTGTGGCTCTGCAAACATTTGTAGCCAGCAGCCAGGACATGAAAGGTGCACAGTCTTACCCTAAAAGTATTAGCCTAGTGTATATGGACAGGTGTAAATCTGTGTAGCTCCACCGATATCAATGGATCGATACCAATGTACGCAAGTTGAGGAGCTGACCTTTTAACTGTCTTCCCTACACAGAGTGTTCGGGGAAGGGAATCCACTGTGAAAGGAGGATTCCTTCACATCCATCTAGCAACATGTGTAAGCTTCTCAGAGGCAAGACCTATCCGCTAATTAGGAAACATGCAAAAAGCTCAAGATCCACCAATGAATATTTTAACGAAATGATGCCAGATGAAGTAACACTTTCGCTCTCCTGTCTCTCTGTTACTATCTGCATACTCACAGCCCTTGAAATAGAATTTTAGGATGTCTTATCATGGAAAACCGGGAGCCATATTTATAAGACTGTTCTGAGCAATGAAACGGATTAATAAATAATCATTTTAATTAACACCCTTCTATTCTATTCAATATTGGTTCTTATACCACCCTAATCACTGTCGTGTCTATCAGACAGGCATTAAGCAATGTGACTAACATCCGTCATATGTGGTTCGTTTTCTGGGTTAGAGCAGGGGCATGCTCTGTTGGTGACCAGTGTGTTAAAGGGCAGTCAAGAATTAGGCTGTGCTTGAACAGAATGAGGCTGAGAATCTAACCAACAATTAGAGTTCATTGCTCTGTTCATTTTAGGACCTGATCCAATGCCCAGTGAAGTTGATGGAAAGACTCCCATTAACTTCAGTCTATACTGGATCACGCCCTTCCTGACTAAGTGATTGCTTTGATTTGGATCCTCAGTTTTCCTGGACGACTATGCTCCCCACTACTAATCTTAGAGCCTAATCCTGATAATTGAGCACCTCTGTGTCACTCACATGTGGCCTTTGGAAAGCCCATAGGAAGCTATTCGAGATCCCAGAAACTTGTAGACCAAGCTGATGCACAGCAAGGATCTCAGGATTTGTTCCTTGGTGAATATCCCAGTAGAAGATGGTGTGACAGAGGTGACACCTGGGAAGTGTAAAGAGTTCAAATGACTATACTGAAATGTTCCCGACAAGCATGGACTTTTGAGAAAATACATATTAAATAGATTTCCTGGGGAATTCCTGGGGAGAGGGTAATACCACAACTTTAGTTATGGAAAAACCCCCAGCCTTTTGAAGCTATACACTGAGACCAGGGCCATCGACTAGCAAATACCTGTTCCGGGAGACTGGAGATCAAAGACCTGAGCTATATAAAGAAATGGGTGATCTGCCCAGCCTTCATTGTGTTTCCTGATCTAAAAACTGCTATGACCTTGAAATTGCAGGGAAAACCCTGTTGTGGGGGGGTTTGAAAGACTGATACCTACCAGAGCCATATATTGGAGTTGGTAGGGATGCTTTGTATGCATACAGGTTTTTTTTTTTCTGTTTTCAGATGCTCTGTACATAGATGTTCTCTGTAATGCTTTTACCTTAGGAGAAAATGTGCTTGCTTAGAAGGAGCTGTGTGCTACGTTGTAACTGCAGGCAATACACTGGTCATAATCCTCAGAGAGAAAGCAAGGTGCAGGCACCAGCCTTTCAGGTAGACTGGCTTGCTGGAGATAGCTATGCCGCCTTAAAAACCCCAGCCAGAAGGGAGAGAGAAGCGGGTCTTCATCTCCAGGAGAGATGATGGTTGGGAGCCAGAAACTTTTAAATGGATGCCTTTCAGGGACCCTGGACGGGGAAATACAGGTGCAGTTACCCTGAAACTGTGACAGACAGTTTCTCGTCCACAGCTCCCAATACCAAAGTGTGGCTCATTTAAGGAACTGTTAGTCCAAATAGAACCTGGCCAAACATGGTGCACTAAGATAAATCTTTCTCTTCACGGCTTTGCTCTGATGAAAAGTTACTCTGAAGAAATTATTTTTTCTTCAGTTGAAGCATTTCCTGTAAACCAGAAGATATATGACTGTTTCAAAGAGTTTTAATACTTTTACCAGTAACTCTTCAGCACAGTTATGAAGAACTGTGGGTGAAGAAGTGCATGGTAATTTAGAAGATTTAATAGAAGTCAATTTTACACTTACATGCATTAACATTCCCATGAGCTTGGTAAGAAAAAAGCACTATTCAGTGTTCTCCCAGATACATGATACTGTTTGCCAAAGCCTTTAGTTATAATTAGTCAGATTAAACTCTATCCATAGATAGCTTCAACTCTATTCAGAAAAGCTACCTCACTTTCTATTTTTATGAACCATGCTGACAATAAGTACTCTCATGTCTAACAGGATATATTGTCTTTGCCCATTGCCACTTATAACCTGACAGTGAAAAATGAACACTTCAGCATTCAGGGAGTAATTTGTTACCTCTCCACTTCCTTCTAATTAATGAAAACATAAGGGAAGAAACAATAACTAGGTCTACTGTTCAGACAGAAAATGATTATTGCTGAGATGAAATAAAAAATATTCTTTGGCACTTGATTGACTCAGCAATGACATAATCAGCTGGGATTTTTACTGACTGTGCAATAAAACTACCTATAACTATAAATGCAAAATACTTAAAGAGGTTTTTTTCCTCCCGGCATACCGTTAGAGTTTCCATAAAGTCGATCTTACAGAACATAGACAAGAGGTGTTCTTTATAGACAAAGGGAGTTGTTATAGAAACTAAACATGAGAGGTTGAACCCCAAATGCGGTCCACCCTGGCTTCACTCGCAAAGATGTGTTCTCTGGGGCAAAGTTCTCGCAAGCCAATGGCTAATCCTGCTGACATGGCTAAAGCACATCAGTTTCATAACCAGCCCTACCCAAGGAAGTGATGGGGCCAGCCTCACGTCTGACTGTCTCAACCCAAGGGACCAAGTACCCGT
The DNA here is from genome assembly GCF_965140285.1 of Lepidochelys kempii. NCBI lineage: Eukaryota > Metazoa > Chordata > Testudines > Cheloniidae > Lepidochelys > Lepidochelys kempii. The sequence goes on along the minus strand of NC_136392.1, from coordinate 7,929,357 downwards.
TTTGCAGCTGAGTGAACTAGAGGCAACCTTTCAGCATGAGATCAAGCAAGGCACAAATCCACACCCTTCAGGGCTGTAGCTGATCACCTCAACCAGTCAGCCCCTGCACCGTGCTTCTCTGGGACAGAGTGATTTAATCACCATGCACAGGTGGGTCTATTTCCAAGTTAGTACATACTGATTCTGTGAACTTTGGTTGCCATCAGCCTTCACTGAAATGTAGAGGAAAGGAGCTCCTCAGCATTAGTCTAGTATTTGCTGGGACTGGTGACATATTTTAACAGCAGCTGTTATCGGTTGCTGTTGACCTTGCACCATCATTGTGGCTCACTATAACCTGTATCATTGCAATGGCTGTAATTTCCACCTCACCAGCTCATCATGGTACCTTCAGTCATTTTCTTTGCAGAGACAGTCTCCTTGGTCCCCTTTTATTATGGACTAGATTAAAATAAAATAACTAACACAATGTGTCCCCGATTTCTGCAGTTTTAAAACTCACACATTGTGCATCTTTAAAATGGAACAGCTGCTGATATGAAGTGGTGAACTAAACACCTTATCAGACATTAGCTAAACCAAACATCAGTAAAAGAACATTTCACATTTAGTCCTGGATAAAATATTCTACTTTCTAAAATGTTAATGCCCGCTCCTATTCTTCGATTTGCCGGGCCAATGACTGCAATCAGAGTGGATCCCTGTATCAGGGCTGAAAGGAGTCAACAGTGGAGCCAGGTGAAGGTTTTAAATATTTACTTTTAAAACCTTCAGGAAAAAACGTTTTCCCACTTAGATAGAAAGTGCTGTCTGTCCTCTGCACTCCCATGGTTTATGTGCTGCTCACTGAACTCTGGATTTGACCGAATGATGCAATACTGGCATATATTTTCCTTGTGCATCCATATCTCTCTGCCAGTATCCCCCTACTATTTTTTGTCTTACACTTCCATTGTAAGCTCTTTGGGACTGTCTTTTTGTTCTGTCTACAGGGCCTAGCACAGTCAGGTCCTGGTCCATGACTGGGGCTCGCAGGTGCTATTGCAATAAAAATAACAAATAAATAATAATAAGAATAGAATAGAATACAATCACATTTCAGAAGATTTCAGTAGGCCTCTGTAGCAGATCTTCAAGTAATGTACATAATACATAAGTGTAATAACACTCCTGAGTGCATCATCTGTGGGGCTTAACCCCAGGCCACTGGATCTAAAAGCATGGGCCTTCTCTGCTTGAATTATAGGACCAAATCTGTTGGTTTCGAGGCTATAGCAGATCCGTTAATCTCTATGTGGTCTATCCATGAGAAGGGGAAAAAGACGCAGGCTGTTAGAATAGGTTATGAAGTCTCCTGGCTGGGGAATTTCACCCTGAGTTTCAGGGGTCCATAACAACTCAAATCCTTGTATGGACCATGATGCCCTCAACTAGGTCATCAGTGGGATTGAACTCTGGACCTCTGAATCTAAAAGATTGAGCCTCTGTTACTTGAGCTAAAGAAACAGCTCTATTGACTTGAAGACAGTAGCAGACTGAAACCTATAGAGGCAGTTAAATCAACTAGCCCAGACAAAGAGCTGCACTATGTTGGCATGGATTACATAAGCAATAGCATGTTCAGCAGATATTCTGTTCTATTCAGGTTCTTATACAACAACCATCACCCTGGTATCTGCATTTCTGTTTGAGAATCCATCTCTTCACTCTCATAATTTCTTCACTTATCACTTTTGTATTGGAAAGCTGGGGGTAAACATCCCTACCGTTACATGGAGTCCTCAGAGCTCCTAGACTCCCTTGAATCTGGTTTTAGACCTGCCTAGGGCCCTAACAGAGGGAAACACTGACTGAGTACTCTACAGCCTCAAGGACTGTCTTGTGTTGGGCGCTGCAAAAGTTCTGTTCCATCATCCTTCCTGCTCAACACATATTCCTGCTGGGGAGACAGTGACTGATTGGGGGCTGATGTGTCATCCACATGTTGATGACATTTGACTGTATGCTCCCTTTTCATTGGATCAGGATGGAGCAGGCTCTTTGTTTCCCCCACATTTTGTTGAGAATGAAGGCTAGCTAGCAGAGGCTCAGTCTGGACAAGATGGAAGGTGAAGCAGTACCTTGCTGGCCAATCGGTCCTCCTCCTCAGCATCCCCACTCAGTAAATACGGCAATGTCCAGAATTAAATGTGGTAGGTGGAAATGTTTACAACTTTAAATTAATGCAATAAGTAAGAAATAAAGTACAATGTTGGGCCACCGGGCCCATCTTACAGTCCTATATAGGGTCTGCGAGAAGAGGTTTTTTGGTTGATCGAAACCATTGAAATGATGCAGTCCTAGCTCCCAGGACCCAAACTGCATAGGACTTAATGGATCAGAGCCAAAACCTTGAATAACTCCCCAAAGCAAACTGTATGCCATTGCAATCTATGGAAAAGAGGAGGATGAGCTCCAAGATTTGACACCCTTTACACTTTACTCTACGTGTATTCCCCTTGATTTCAATCGGACTACTCATGGAGCAAAGTATTATTCAGCATAAGGGAAGGTAACAAAATCTGGCCCCAAGCAAGTGCTCAGGTGTGGTTGGTGCTAGTCTTTTTCACTGCACTTAGTTTAAGCCCTGCTGTTTGTCTTACACCAGTAATAAATAAATGGGAAAGTGCCATTATTCATTAGCCACTGTGGCTTTCGAGGGGGGATACATGGCTACATATGAGTGACTCATCCCTAAAGGGCTGAATGCCTTTCATTCTGTTAAATAAAGGGTGGGATTCTTGGGTTAATAATTGTGATACACAGCCAGAAATAATTAGAGATGTCAGGACTGGCAATCATAAATTACTTCTTTTTAAATAACACACCAAAGGCGGAGTTGCAGAGACAGTAGAAAAGTGCAGCTCAGCAGAGAAGTTCAAATGAAAGAATCAAGGCCAACTCCATTTCTTTAATTCCTTTTCTGCAAAAAGGGCAATATAATATTCAGGGTCTCCAATGGACTGTAATTGTATGGGATTTCGTCCCTTGTTAACTCCTTTAAGTGAGAGGGAGAAGTAAGAAATCCTGCAGCAGATCTGTGCATATAAACTACAAAATAGACAGTAATTTGGGGGCAAGTTTTCTTCCCTGGGTGCGGGGGCGGGGGGGGCGGGGGATGCTGTGTTCTGGTGGGGACACCAAGGGTCTGCGCTGCAGCTGGCATTCCCAGGAGAAACTCTGGCTGAGAGTCAGGTAGGCTGACGGAAATTCTGATATCCATATCTGATATCCCCTGCTCCATGCCCAGCCAGCTCCATAGCCAGCTCCAGCCCTCGCTCTCCCTGCTTTCAACTTGTCCCTCCCCTTCCATCAGGCAGACAGTTCCTCAGGTGGCGGGGGGAGGGGAGGGAGGAAGGGGTCATCCTTGGATGGGATTCTAGCTGGTACCAAATCAGGGTGCAAGGAGCTGGGGACCGCAGGGAGTGGCTAGAAGCTGGTCTTACGATAGTTGTGACAGACTGACAATATCCTGCAATATCCTGAGCAAACCTTATGGAATTATGATACACTTTACTGAATTAAGTTAAACCCTTCTGAATTAGGGTTAATACCTTCAGAGTATGTTGTATTAAAATGCAGTTGTGTACGTGTTATCATGGCACTATATGCACCTCTAGTGGGGAGGGGGATGCTAATGTACTTCCTTCATTATCAGCCTTTAAGGCCCCTCTTCCCCCACCCCCGCCACCAAGAGATATGCATATGCTGGTTCAGACTGGGTTCTCCAGAGACCAATAGACCGAGAAAAGACTTTTGGATAAACAGCCTCAGTTTAAACTGACTGGGGGCCTTTGTTCTGATCCAGTCAATGGTCAGAACCTCTGGTCCATGGAGATCCCCAATCTTTAGATAAGGGTTGGAACAACTGGGCCTACTGAGACCCCACAAAACTGGGTGCTTGACCTGAGCTGGAGCTGTGATGAACTTGTAACCACAAGGAAACCCTTGGGGTGGGGTGTTGAAAGACGGGGAGCTTAGCAGTATATCTGTAGGTTCTTTTATTGTTTTTAATATGTTTTCTCAGTCATACTTTTTACCTTAAGAATAAAGTAAGCTTGCTTAGAAAGAACTGTGAGGTATCTTATATCTCTGGCAATCACACAGTTATCAGTCTCTGCAGAGAAAGCAAACAGGTATGTTTAGGCAGAATGTCTTTGCTGGGAATAACACAGTAAAGGCAGGGAACTGTTCAGCCTGGAGATACCCTGTGATATGCTGCATGGAGCGACTCATGATCATGAGTGCCTACCTCACGGCGGACTCTCAGAAAACAGGGCAGACACCCCAAGCTGGTGGTGTGTTCTATAATTAGATTCACCAAGCCAGTAAAAAATGTGAACTCTTGGATCACTATACCCGTCTTACCATGGACAATCCCCTTAGACTCCCCAGCCTATCTCTCCACCCAGGCAAACTGGACTTTGTGATAAAAGGTCACTCAAACTAAAAATCACACCACATCAGGTTGCTCCCCGTCCCAAGAGACCAGTCACTTCCTCCAGATCAATTGGTACTCCAGATCTTACACCAAAGACAACACTGGTAGCCAATTTTATAGTAAACTAACTAACCGTTTATTCGCTAAGAAAAGGAAATGAGAGTTATTGAGAGGTTAAAGCAGGTAAAATATATGCACAGGTGAGTCACAGTTTGTAATTCCAAATGGTGCCAGTTTTCCAAATGTCTTCTCAGGATACCCAGATTGTCTCTGGGGATCTCTGCTTTGTATCTGGTACACTTCCCTGTAAGAGTCCAGACAGTCTAGAGATGCAGGATCTCTCCTTGAATCCACATTTATAGCTTCTTCTCACAGAAAACAATCTGACAGTGTTACTGCCCATGGGGGCTTTTCCTTTGAGTGAGGATCGCACTTTGAGTCTTTGACCTCCAATCATCACACACAAAGTCCACTTGCTTTGAAATTAGCACTTTCCTGTTAAAGTTCTTCATTTGCATTCCACAAGGCTTCTTCGTTGTTGAATGGGTTATTCAGTCACAGGGGTATGCAGAAAGCAAATATTTGCTACTACATTATAATGGGATACAGCTAAGTGAGAACAATGTAAGTAACATCCCACTTGTTTTCATGAAGTTTAAACACCAAATACACTCTTATCCATTTAAGAATCACTTGTATCTATACTAATATACAAATGTATTGACCTGGGGCTCTGGCACCTGGTCTGCCAGCATCACTCACTCCCTTCTGATCAGGGTGACGCAGGTCTCCACCCAAGAGAGACAACAGCTGGGGAGCTGGAAGCCTGACAGTGGGAGCCCTTTCGGGACCACAGAGGGGAGACACTGGTGCAATTGCCCTGAGCTGTGACCAATGTTCCCTCTAATGTTTAACAGGCTGTGTGTGCGCAAAAAAATTCTTCTGTTCTGCCGCCAAAGCAAAAAAAAAAAAAAAAGCAGCTGCCTCCGAAGCCGGAGTGCGCGCGGTGTGTCACCGTGTGTGCGGGGTTTCAGACCTCTGTGCACGCACGCACAGCTTAGAGGGAACAGTGGCTCTGACACTAGTAAGCTGTTAGAGCAAGGCATTCTGAATTCTGATGGCTCCAGTTTTCTCTTTCCATCTTTTATCATGAATATCTGGTTCCTGGTAAGTGAATCTCAGAAGGTTTAGAGTTGAAAATCCCCCAGATCATTTCTGAATATGTTGAACAAATATGTTCCTGTACAGACCCTTGGGGGACCCTGCAATTTACCTCTCTCCACTATGAAAACTCACCGTTTATTTCTACCCTTTGTTTTCTATCTTTTAACCAGTTACTGATTCATGAGAGCACCTACCCTTTTCTCCCATGACTCCTTACTTTTCTTAAAAGCCATCAGTGAGGGACCTTGTCAAAGGCTTTCTGAAAGTCCAAGTACCCTATATCTACTGGATCACCCTTGTCCACATGTTTGTTGACACCTTCTAAGAATTCCAGTAGATTGGTGAGGCATGATTTCCCTGTACAAAAGCCATGTTGACTCTTCCCCGACACACCGTGTTCATCTATGTCTCTGACAGTTCTGTTCTTTACTGTAATTTCAACCAATCTGCTTGGTACTGAAGTTAGGCTTGCCGGTTTGTAATGGCCAGGATTGCTTCTGGAGTCTTTTTAAAATATTGGCGTCACATTAGCTATCTGCCAATCATTTGGTACAGAAGCTGATTTAAGTGATATGTTACATAACACAGTTACTAGTTCTGCAATTTCATATTTGAGTTCCTTCAGAATTCTTGGGTGAATACCATCTGGTCCTGGTGACTAACTACTGTTTAATTTATAAATTTGCTCCAAAACCTCCTCTACTGAAACCCCAGTCTGGGACAGTTCCTCAGATTTGTCACCTAAAAAGAATGGCTCAGGTGTGGGAATCTCCCTCATATCCTCAGCTGGAAAAACCGGCGCAGATAATTCATTTAGCTTCCCTGCAATGGTCTTGTCTTCTTGAGTGCTCTTTTAGCACCTTGATTGTCCAGTGGCCCCATTGATTGTTTGGCAGCCTTCTGCTTCTGATGTACTTAAAGAGAATTTTCTGTTACTTTGTGTGTCTTTTGCTAGTTGCTCTTCAAATTCTTTTTTGGTCTGCCTAATTATACTTTTACACTTGACTTGCCAGAGTTTGTGTTCCTTTCTATTTTCCTCAGAGGTTATTCTTTGCAATGGATTTTCTGTAATTACTATTGACTGTATTGAAGCTGACCATCCTTTCATTTGTATGGTACAGCATCTTCAGTACGGTGCCATGTAAAACTTAAAATGAAACTTAATAAAGGGAAGCAAAGGGGGAAAAATATTTCCTAATTCAAAGTGATCTTACTGGACAGAAAAAAGAATATTCCCCACAACCCGGGCCCCAGGGTCCCAGTAAAGAACATTATACTGAGCATAATATTTGTATTGCTGTAGCATCTACAAAAGATCAGAGTCCTGTTATGCTAGATACAGTTTACAGATTAATGGACAAGACAGACCAAAGCTTGAAAAAGAAAGTAGTAGCCCCATTTTACAGATGGGAAATCGAGGCACAGAGAGATTAAGTGATTTCCCCAAGGTCACACAGGGAATGAGTGATAGAACCAGAAACTGGACACAGATCTACTGAGTCCCAGTTCACTATTTTAACCATTAGACCAGAATTACCTTCAAGGGGCAGTGGATGAAGATGTAGATTTGTAATTGCCCTTTATCTCGGCTATTTATTTCATAAAATGCCATTTTGTGGTTGACGTTCTCTTTTCTGTAATATATCTGCCAGTAAGAATATAAACATTTTTATCCTAGAATACACTCTGTTCTAATGCTACAAGCGTGCAGTATTGGCTGGAGATTCAATGGAGAAATTCAGGTAAGAGTCTGGGGTTTGTTTTACTTTCATTTTGTCTCATACATTTAGATACTTAGTCCCTTTACTGTGAACCCAGAATATCCTCATTATAGGAGAGGAACCCATCCCATGTTGAAAAGGATACATCTGTTGAAATGCCAGAGCCTAATGCGTTCATCCTACACTGAAACAAGTGTATTACCTGGTGATCATATTAAACATAGGGTCCATAATGTAATGGATTTAATCAGCAATTTACAAAAGGGAAATAATCATTTTGAAAAAACAGATCCGCTGCTGAAGGATTTCCTCTCCTCCATGAGGTGCTGCTTGCCAAACTGGACTGAAACATTGCTGTTTGGCAGTACTGTACATGTGACTGGTGCCCACAGTGTATGTTAGCCAAAATTGTCTGCCAACACGACTCCATGGATTGTCCCTTAGCGCATGTTCTAACGACGAAGGGCATCATTTTCACAACACTCTGGGCTGTCGGGGACCTGGGGGAAAAACTCTCACAATTCACAATCACAAGTGCCCTTGGTACTTTCTCTGGAGAAGGAATTGTCAGATCCCCAGGGCAGTTTCTGCTTGTTCTTCCTGCACTATGGTTTCCTCTGGAAACAGCAGTGCTGAGAGTGCTTTGTCCTCTTCTGCATGTGTAACCCACACACCTTCTGGGTGCAGTGTTGTGTCCCATCTAATGGCACCGAGACCACTTAGAGCGAGAGATAAAATGAGTCTGCTCTACAGCCTTAGCTAACAGCCAGCTGGCTTTTGTCTCATGCACTAAGCTCCGTGTTCAATCCTGCCCGCTGACAACCGGGGTCTGTCGGTGTTACAAGTCCAGTTGAAATCCTGGACGAGCCCCCATTTTTAACGCTGACAGACCCCAGTAGTCTGCAGGCAGGATTGAACCTGGGGCCTTTGGTGCATAGTGCACGAATCTCTAGTGCATGAGCTGAAAGCCAGCTGGCTGTTAGCTAAGGCTGTAGAGCAGACTCATTTTATCTCTCGCTCTAAGTGGTCTTGGTGACACTAGATGGGACAATAACACACCAGAAGGTGTGTGGGTTACACATGCACTAATGGGGGTTCTCCTCATATGGTAGTGATTGGTGAGGGGTATGCCAGGACAGGGGAAGGGAAACAAATGCAGAGTTGAAGAGTCTGGAAGCACAGGGAGGTAGGCAGGGAAACAGCAAAAGGCTCTCTGCTATTGGGCACCCTACTCCCAGCTCTGGAGGGGGCTGTCTAGTGGTTAGAGCAGGGGGCCTTGAAGTCAGAACTCCACACACTTAACTCTTGCGCTGCATGAACATGTACTTGGTTGTGTGGGGGTAGAGCTCGGAGGGGAATGTTCAGGGGACTCTGTCTCACCTGATAGCTCCCTCTGACCTTTAATGGCTACTGCGCAGTTGGCCAAAAAAACAAATTTGGTTTTCCCTTCCAGTCTGCCCCCTGGCTTATTCCTGTACCTGGAAAATGACTTGATTTTCTAAGGTCCTGTCCTGTGCACATTATTATTATTATGCAGGAAGTAAAACCAATAATCATTGGTAGGATGAGACCCCAGAGGATTCAATAGTTATTTATGGTAACTGGCAGTTTGCTTCCAGGCCTTTTATGACACACAGCCTTCCAGCTTTATCCAACAGCAGCCAGCAAGGGCCAGTTTTTCAAAAGCACCCAATAGCTGAGCTCTTTCAAAAATCTGGCTGCTTATTCTGGTGCCTAACTGGGACCTGCATGCCTCTGAAAATCTGGCTCCACATTATGAATCACGTTGGGTCTGACTGAAGGCCCATTGAAGCCAATGGAAAGACCATTGCTGATTTCTGCTGCCTTGGGATTAGGCTCATTAGATGTAATAGCAAGTGCACTGTATGGCCCAGTCCAGGCAGTTGGAGCAACTGATTGGCCATATGTGTACACATTTCAAATGGCTAGCTCTGCCCTGCTGCCCATTGAGCACGTGTTGATTGTGCTTAAGCCAATTTTGTACACATTCAAAATCATATTGGACCAGATACTCCTTTCCATACTGCTGCTAAGCAGTAGGTCTGTTTCAGTGTTTCTACTCAATGCCTCAACCTCTAGCTAAAGGTAATGTGATAGAAGTCCTTCAACAAAACAAGATTATCAGCTGTCACAATCCAGTTTGCTCTTTTAAAAGATATATGTCAGTTTACATCAAACCATTTGTTGGATAATAGAATATATTAAAGGGACATGGTCAAGGTTTTTAGGCCACAATTTGACCTACCTTAAAATAGTGTTTATTAGATGGGGGCATTTATTTGGAGTTCATAATCTTTATTTTTTATTTTAAAAAAAGGACTCTCACCCTTGCAGAGAAAGTTTAAAATCTACAATTAAATGAAGGGGAAAAAAGGCAAAACAATAGCGTTTTATTTGTATAGGACCTACACAAATATATTTTGTTTCTCTTCATTCTCTGTAGTTTCTTGCAATAGCTCACTAACAAATTCTGTGGCTAGAGCTACGTTGTCATCATTGACCACACAGAGATATTTTGTCATGAAACTCCACTGAATAATATGTTTTAAGATTTTTTTTGGAAAAAGGTAGTGAATATCCTCGGGAGTAGAGTCTTCTCTTCACAGAATATCATGGTCAGGATCAGCACTCCATGAAAAATGACCTGGCGGGACCACTGCTAAGGGTAAGACGGGAATTTATGCCTTATGGCTTGTTCAGTCCTTGGACTCTCTGCTGAGAATGTCAACAAGTTTGACTTTCTGTGCCAGCAGAAGTGCTGATCCTTATGATAAGGGGAACTGACCTGAGACAACATTGTATAATTTGAAGTTGTTATTAAAAGCTGTCGCCCTCCAGAATACAGGGAGAAAAAAAATCACTAAATGACATAGGACAAAATAATTTGGTGAAAAATGTCCCTGAGAATGTCCTGACAAAAATATATCTCACCTGCGCTGATTGGTCTGGAAAGCAAGGCCAGTAACAAAACACGGTTGCCCAACAACTACAGTGATTTAGCCTGGTCCTGGAGGCCAAGTCTTTTCTTTTATGGGTGTAATTTTCACCCTACAAAATTTGTGCCTCCATCTTTGTGCCCGCAAAATGAATTGCTTGGCAAATCTTAGTACTAGTGCCCCCAGCCCTGAGATCTAGGCCTGCAATCAGGCAGGCATGTGTAAACATTCAAGGCTGTGCCCACAGTTGTATTCTGACCAAAACTGTACCCGAGATCTTTAAAGGTGCAGAATTGAAGGCTCAAGCTGCAATTTCAATCAAGAGCAACCTTTCTCATGTATATGTAATGACCCTGGTTTCTTATCAGACCCAGAGCCAGCTAACTGAGACATAGAACCTAAGATATTCCAAGAAACAGACTTATATTGTAGCTTGATCAGAGATCACTCTGCCAGAATTACTGCTGGGTCCAGCCAGTTTCACTTCCTGGGGCATGTCACTACCATGCCCCTTAAGGTCACAGTCCACTACAGTGTAGCAATGATTTATTCTTTGATCATTTTGTCCTTTTAATTTGGGTACCTTGTAAGCTGACCAGATAGCAAGTGTCAAAAATCGGGACAGGAGGTGGGGGGTAATAGGTGCCTATGTGAGAAAAAGACCCAAAAATCAGGACTGTCCCTATAAAATCGGGACACCCTAGTACCTTGATTACACCCACTCTAGTTCTTCTGGGAAAATTTCACAGTGGAAGACCTGATTCCCATTTCATTCTTTCTCTGGGTAGGGACAAGTTAATTGATTGATTACGTGGCAGGGCTGCCACCTTTTATTGTTTGACTGAGTCCATTTCAATTTACCAGCCTTCGTCCTATGGTCAGGAGAACCAAATGCAGTTGCATGATACAAATCATCTAATAATCCTGTGTACTCTTTTAATTTCAAATACATTAACAGCATACACACAACTTCCATTTCAGAATGTATCCAATAAAAATGAATTAACTGAACAGTCATTAGGATATAATGTGGTAGCGTTAAGGTGAGTCATAATATAATTACCATTATTTCTAACGCAGTTGCTGCAGAACAATACATATAGCCCACACTTCTAATAAGGTGCATGCTTCACTGCACATGCACTTTTATGCACACTCAGCTTATAGACAAATATTATTGACTGATCCATTGCATGCTTGCATTGGAGAACTGCAGATCTACGTCAGATGTGTGCATAGAATTATAGACTCTCAGGGGACCTCAGGAGTTCATCGAGTCCAACCCCCTGCTCAAAGCAGGACCAATCCCCAACTAAAACTAAAAGTATACAAGCAAAAGCACATGAATGTGCTGAATATGTTTGAAAATCTGGACTGATGCTATTGGGACTGATCCAAAGCCCACTGAACTATATGAGAGTGTTTCCATTGGCTTACACAGGCTTTGAAGCAGGCCTTACAGGCCATCGGTTAACCTTTCACTAGACTCATTTTCAGCTGGGCTATGAAGCTGTCTGCTGGGATCTGCAAGGTTCTCCTACAGAGAGTTGTTTGAGGACAGATGAGGGAATGTGACAAACATATTCTGGTAAAGCTGTAAGTTAGTCATCTCAAATATGTGTTTAATATAATATTTAAAAGACAGTGACTGTATGTAAAATTGCATTTAATGAGGATTAATATACATGCACCTTCTACAAGTTTGTTAAACTTCAGAAAATATTTTCTTATAGTCAATTGGTTTTTAAGTAACAATTTAATAAATCAGCTAATGCTAAATAAACACCCAAAATGTGGAAGACAGGAATGGGATGAAGTCCACCAATGGCTGCCCATTCATTGTTTAAGAATTGATCATGTGGGATATGCTCTAACAGACAATGCCTGGTTAGGGTTGGATTCAAAGCCCATTGATTTTAATGAGCTACGGATCAGCACTTAATGTGCAACAAAAAAGGTCATCGCTAACCTGATTGAGGAGGGAATTTCTTCCTGACCTCAGATTTGGTGGTTATTTTCACTTATTACTAAAGCTAAGTTTTTGTCACAAATATTTTTAGTAAAAGTCAGGGATAGGTCACAGATAATAAACAAAAATTCACGGAAGCCTGTGACCTGTCCCTGACTTTCACTAAAAATATCCCTAACAAAATGGGGAGGCAGGTTCAGCACCCACTGCTGCTGGGGCTCACGGGTCCCCCACAGTCCCCCAAGGCTGTGGGGAGTGGGAGCTGTGCAGTCTTCCTGCCCATGGGGTTGGGCTGCTGCGGGGTCCCCTACTGCCCACCGTGGCTGGGAGCTGCAGGGTCCCCCATCCGCTCGCCATGGCTGGGCAGCTGCAAGGTGTCCCCACCATGGCTGGGCAGCTTCTCGGGGGTAGGGTCCCACACCGCCCACCACGGCTGAGCAGCTGAGGGTCTGCCAGCCGCCTGTCATGGCTGGGCAGCTGTGGGGAGTCCCTGCCGCCCCCGGCTGGATAGCTGCAGGGTGCCCCCATGCATGCAGGGGCTGGGAGCTGCGGGGGGCAGGGGCGTGGAGGGGCTACCTGGGAGCTGCAGTCCAGGGCAGAAAATGTCACGGAGGTCAATGGAAGTCACGGATTCTGTGACCTCCGTGACATAATCGTTGCCTTACTCATTACATGGCGTATCATTGCAGCCGACTATACAGTACATCTATACACCCTGCTGCAGTATAAGTAATGTAGCTATTGCACCTCAAGGAAAACAGATGGCTTCTTTCATATATATCGTCCCATTGTCCTTTAGGCAAAGAAATGAGGGGCCAAATTTTCAAAGATAGCGTGGTGCCTAAAGATGCAGCTGGTGCATAGCGGGATTCTCTGAAGGACCTATGGAGACTAAGCGCCTAACTCCCCCTTTTGAAAATCCCACCACGCACCTAGCTGCCTCTTGAGATGCCTAAATACCTTTGAAAATCTGGCCTGTGGTGACATACCTTTCAGAATAGCTTTTAGTGGTAGCTACTGCTACAAAGACAAGTCACAATGGAAATGTATGAGTAGCAGACATAGCTCTGTGATTAAAAACGGAACCAATCAAAAGTATCATAAAGAATATCAGGGCCAATCCAGCATCCTTCCTCCAGGTGGATCCCTCTGCTAGCAGCTCCACTGATGTCTGTTGGGTTATAAGTAAAATTTACGCATATGAATAAGAGTTGCAGGATAAGGTGCTTAAGGAAAGGCCCTTATCTCTTCTGGATCATTTATAACTTTACTGCAAACCAGTTTTAATCAATCTGACTGTCCACTGTGCTAGTTGCTTTCTCTACAACTACTGTATGTGACTCACAATTTAGCTAGATTATGAGTCTAGGTCAATGCTCCCAAATCACAGCTGAGCGTGTCATAGGTAGGATGTGGGAGGTAATTGTCCCACTCTACTCGGCACTGGTGAGGCCTCAGCAGGAGTACTGTGTCCCATCTTGGGTGCTACACTTGTAGTTAACTACTGGAATAGGCTTCCAAAGAAGGTTGTAAAATCCCCATCATTGGAGGCTTTTAAGACAGGTTAGACAAACACCTGTAAGGGATGGTCTAAGTTTACTTGGTCCTGCTGCAGCACAGTTGGCTGGATGAGATGACCGATTGAGGTTCCTTCGAGCCCTACATTTCTATGATTCTGTGATTTTATAAGCAAAAGTAGTTCCTTCCATGGGCCCCGTTTATAATGTCAGGCTACAGAGTGCCTGGCTGAGTTTAAGGATAACAAAGCACTAGCAAATGGATTGTAGGAAACAATCCTACATTGGCAGAAGGATGGACATCTCTACTTTATAAGTGATGCCATGATAACAGGCAAGCAGGGTTTTCCCTATGTGTGGCTTCTTCTGGATCAAGGAAGTTGAGATCCCACTGCATGTGAATAGCTGCGGTGAGATGGTACTTCTCCCCTAGCGAAAAAGCAAACGCTGGAAGCAGTAATGAGTTCCTATTGTGTGATCACATTAAAGACTCTTCAAACATTACGCCCTAGGCAATATCAAAACACTTCATTTGCTGCTATGATTCTGACAGCAAATTTTAGACTTTGTGCAAAATTAAAGACAAGAATAATAGCTTTCCTTTCTGTTGTTCATCACACTAGGAAGTATGCATTTTGTTTCATTACAGCCATTTTTTTCCTCCCCAAAACATCCTTCTTCTGGCTTTTTCTTAACAGTATCAAAGGCTTTATAGATCTTTAAAGAGAACTTTTACCTGTATCTAATGATAAATTACATACTGCAGTGCATACACTGTTGGCTTGCACTGCTGTTCATTCTTATCTTTCATGGATCATATTGTTGGCTTCCTTAACCACCGTCATCTCTTTGCCCTTGATAACCTCCTTAACATTGGCTTACTGATATTTTCTTAGCCCTCCTGGCCTCTTTCCTACTGCTATTATGCACAAGGTTCACCATGAATATTTTCTCTGAGCCCATGTGACAGATAATAATGTTTTTCTTAATTGCTAATCACGTCTGTTAGTGAGTTACTTGCAGGAGAACAGTTAATTCCAGACCACTTAGAAATTCTGCAGAACGGCTTATGGCACATGTGGTGCTTTTTGCAAGGCCAGTTCCAGATAATATAGTCCAGAGAAGCTGGCAATCAAAGGGAATTGCAAAGTTGGAGCAAAGATTCAAAATTAAATAAGGGAGTTTTGTTCCCATTCTTGGGCAGAAGGAACACAGAGGATGATGGCCAAGTGTTCATGTAAATATCATACTGATGTGATCATACTGTCCACAGGTCCATTGTAAAACCCTATTATTCAGAAATCCAGAGCTTTCAAAAATGGGTGAATTTGGTATGCCTGCATACACTCAGCACCTGTCAGAGTTATGCACAGCATTGTGTTTCCAGCACTGTCAAAGCAGCTCAATCTGGGAGTGCTCATGCTGCTGCCAATGAAGCGAATGGGAGATTTGTTATTGACTTCAGCGGGTGTAGTGCCAGACCGCTTGCCTGCGCAGCCCTGACATTCCCGCGCAGGGTCTCTTCTGATCGGAAATTGCCAGTCATGTCAAGCCATTTAATGGCTTTGGCAGTGGGATGATAATGAACGCTCTCCTCAAAATCAGGCAGTTCCATTGACTTCAACAGTGCTGCAGGAGCTTAGGTGAGGACAGAATGTGACCCTTTGGGTTTGTAACCAAAGCATTAAGAGACAGTTGTCTGAGTGGGATGGGGAGACTGAACATGTGCATGTTGCCTACAGTAGTAGGAGCTTTGTCTCCGATGTGATGAAGCCAGTGATGTTGACTCTAAATGAGGACTAGCTGAAATGGCAAGAAAGAAAAGAATTAGAAAGGTGGGTGAACTGAAGGCATAGCATTAAAAAACCAGGAGAAAATGAAGCGATGGGTGTTTTGTTTGTACCTGGAAGAACCCTGGGAATTCAATCCTCTAAGATATCCCTCACTTCCTCCGAACAGCTGCTTTCGCTGAGCTAAATAAATCATTCTTCTTGTTACGTTATACTGTACATGCAGAAAAGATGTGTTAGAGCAAAAAACGCTCCGAGTCCCTGCTAGGGCTTAGTTTTTTCCATCATATTCTGTGTCTCATATTTCAGTTCAGAAGCAGCCCCACCTCAGTCCCAAGAAAGAAAGAATCCTTGCGATGGTCAGTTATCAGCAGTGACCCCAAATGTTCCCTTCTTGAGATTTACAGTATAGAAGCCTGATAAGAAGTCTGTCAGTACATTAGTGCTCAGTGAAGCAGTGCAGAAGGACCCAAGGGGAGCTCTCTGTGCCTGCTATCTCCACCGATCTTCCTGACACAATGGTGTAATTGACCACAAGGATACCAAGTGCTTTCTTATTGTTCTTAGAAACATTGTCATGGCCTGGTATTCTATATCAGGCTGCATTTAGAAGGTGGAAAGGGCATCGCTGCATTTCTGGTATGAATTTATTCTAGGCAGTTGGTCTTTGCAGTGGAACACTGCAGTGCTCCATTAACTACAAAAGATATTTCTGTACCATTTGCTAAGGCATGAGCATCCTTTCGCTGTTAAGCAGCAATGATGTTAAAGTGAATGAAAAGAGCCCTTTCTGAGTGAAGACACAGGAAGCCAATTAAGAGTTCTTGTTTCAATCCAAATGCATCTTCCCAAACACATGTCCTTTCAAAATAAGGCAGAGATTTAGCTTGCACAATGTGTTTGAACCCTGAACTTTTTAATTTGCACATGATTTAAGAAAATCTAACTAGTTCTATTGGGGAATTGGCTGCTTTTTAAAAACTACTCTTTGCTGGTTTCTTTATTCCAACACCGAAGTAATTTATGTTCTCGTTTGATTTCGTTCTCCCACAAACAAAAGCCACAATATATAATGTGATCTCTATTGCTGGAGTGTTTGTTGTTGGAAGGGCATTGGAAAATAGATAAATGTCTCAACACAAAAGAGAATCCAGGTTTCAGAAAGATCACACCAATTGGAAAATACTTTTTCAGTTATATTTATGAGCTGTCCTTAGTTCACTGTTTTAAAATATTATGGTGTAATAACATTTTAAACCTATAGTAAGAGGTAAGTGATTGGTGCCTTATAAATACCTAAATAGATAGACAGCTATACAGATCTTTTGTTATGCTGAATTTTTGCCCATAGTTAAAACCGTTTGTACAATGCGGAACATTCCCCCTGCCTCTCACAAAAAAAACCAACAACCAACAAACCACACAAACAATTAACAAACCCTGAAAAATATTTCTGTTCAGATTTGAGGTCGTTAGTATCTTAAGAGAAATATCTTTTAAAGAAAAGAGAATTATATTATATATGCAGGAACAACATGCTATCTTGTGTGTATAGAGATACTGAAAATCTCTTCCAGCCAGCTAGTGAAAGTCTTATTTCACAGTTATGTTATCATCAGAAGTCTGAATTTCATGACTTTTGAAATGTAAAGAAAAAAACCCAGACTCCTCTTTCAGCATATTAACTAAAATGATTGCAACATGTGAATGAATCAAAGTCAGCTGTTCAATAATAGACTAAGTTATCTCTAATATCACAATTCCATCAGCCAACGGCAAGCTGCTGCTGATTGTCTTGCAAATCTATAAAACATATTTTAAAAGATGCAGAGAGGCATCATGACCTAATGGCCTAAGCACTGGCTTGAAACACCTGAGTTCTAATCCCAGCTCTGACACTGGTTCACTGTGATGTCTTGGACAAAGCAATCATCTATCCTGCCTCTGATTCTTCAACTGTAAAATGAGTATTATAATATACAGTTACTTACTGCCCTGTGTTTTTGTGAGGATGGGTTAGTGTTTGTGCAGCACTGTGAAGAGCTAAGTATCATTAATATGACTACTAATAATTGTGATTAGCATTAACGAATGTTTAACAGTTGTTTTATCCTCTCCGAAAAACACAGACTTGATTTGAAGGTGCATCCTGGAAGTGAAGAGAAACTTCCAAGATGTGTTTTACAGGCACAGATGCATTTCAATATGGTCATGGACCCCTTGGTTTTCACCTGGTGGGATGTTCTGAGAGAGTCAGCATGCAGCTGTCCTTACTCCATTTCTAGGTGGTAATCCTATTGGCAGAGATCCTTGCAAATTGTCTGGAGTTTTACAGTGTGCCCAGTGCACACAGAGATGGGATTCTCTGGGATGCTGTGACAAAGCAATCTTTTGATTGTGCAATAACCAGTATCAAATCCACAATGCCAGAGTAAAGCCAGTAGGTATGCAGTTGTGCACCTAATTTGCACTTGCAGTTATTGTGACTGTGCATGCAAACTGAAGAGCTCAATGTGCAAATGACAAGGCATATACAATGCCCTGATTTGTGCATGTAAGCATGTTCATTCCAAAAGTTGGCTCATATTATTTCAGATGACTTCTATATGTGACTCTAAGGCCAAATCATTACCTTTTTAACTAAAAAAGAACAAACCCAATACACATTTTTCTCTTTCATAAAATGAAGAACACCACCTTTTCCCTGCTTTGGCTAGAGCTAAAAATTTGGCTCACAAATTTCAGAATCAGAAATGTTTGCTTCCATTGGGTCAATTATCTGCATTTTTAGATTATGATTATTAAGAATATTTATATTACAGTAGCTTAGTATTTTAGAAGGCTATAAATGTTTTTTATATAATCAGCATTTTTAAAAAGTCTATAAACATGCACTGTGTTTGCCTAATGTACTATAAAAGCTTCCAAAGGAGTTGTTATTATCTGACCTGTCACTTCACACATGCTTTGAGGAGGGATCTTTTTTTTTTTTATTCTTGTCTTTTTTCCAATCTGCCATTAATAAAAGGAAGCAAACCATTAACAGCTTTGGAGCTGCAAAGAGAAGTAAAGAGGTTTGTAAACTTGGATTCGAAAGGAAATGTTTGCAGTTTTTTACTGAGCTCTTTTGGATTCTCCACACACAACGACAGTATCAAAGAGACAAAATCAGTTTAGGCTCATAAATTCAAAACCACCAAACTCTGCTTCTTTTAAAGTAACATCTTGCATTTTGTTTAGAATGTTGCAATGTCTCACATAAAGTCCTGAATTTGTTCACTTTTACATTTTGCTGTATATCTCACTGAAGCTTCTTTGGTTAAAGAAGTTTTAATGTGTGTATCTATAGATACACACACACACATTGAGGTCCCTGTCTCTGGTGGTACTCTGTGCACACAACTCTCACCATTATCTATGCATGGAACAGGTATATGACCAAGACCTCATGAAAAGAGACAGTCTCATGACACCAATTTTGGTTCCGGATCCAGATGTCAAACACTGTAACATTCAGGGTGATTGGATCTGTGATTTTGGTTCTATCCATTATACAAGAAGAGAGGACCATGTGCAACTTCAAATCCTGATCAAGGTTTGGATTGTGTGCACTCCAAAAGTACATGCATCTTTTGCTCTGGAGATTTGGTTGATGCCCATCTCCATTAAATAATTGCTGCAGTTCATGGCATGAGGGTGTGTTCTCAACCTCGGAGGTCTGTTAATGGTATGCCCACAGCTGATTCAAACCAACAGATGGTATTACTGGGCCTCAGGTACCAAACAACCACTAGTCTTCAAGAAAGCTTCCACAGCTCAGCTCCACTCTTTTAGTGGAGAATACCTGGCACTAACAGTAGACAGGCCTGCAAGATTAGGTTGCACATCTGATTAAAGTCTTTCTCAGGGGATTTTGTCTATTTTATGCTTCTGCATTGGGCTGAAAACAGCATGAGAACAACCTTTCTTGTCACTTGTGACACCTATCCTAGTTGTACAGAAATGAATGATATCAGGTGGCAAAAATGATCGGAGAGTTTACAAAACTTTATATCAGTTTGATTTGGAGTTTTGGACAAAAGTCTCTTTGGTGTCTTCTTCGGAGGAATGGCTTTTATTCATATAAGGCCATGACTGGGAAAACATCCTTTAGACCAGGGGTTCTCACTACAGTTTTTTTGGTGGCCTCAGAGTGCAGCCACCAACTCTTGCTGGTGGCCGCTCTGACAATTTTTCCTAAAATACTTAATCAGCTTGAGGCAAAACAAATAAATATGCACATACACATTTCCATATCCTTCTAATTTATTTATGTAGGATTTTTTTTGCAGATTCAATAATAAAACTAATGTACAGTTGTCTCTCTTCTTTACTGATCCGAAACAGACTAGAAACATGAATAAGGTGCTTTGCACATTCTAATTTTTTTCTCGTTGTGTCTTTTGCTTTTTTTTTAAGACTTCCTAGTTACTAAGTCTCCTCTGAAAAATGTTATTAAGAAACATACAAATATCACTTTTCACAGCAGACTTATTCAGCCCTGGCAAGACTGGGGATAAATTAAGCCCTGGATGGGGAGGTAGATATGGAGGCAGCAGGGGACAGGAGCCCTGTGGGGAGGCAGCGAGGGCCTGGGGTGATGGGGGGTGACCTTGGGGCCAGAGCTCGCCATCGTATGTCTGGGATGTGGAGCCTGAAGCCCCATGGCTGGAGCCTGCCATCCGCCATCCCACCTCGGGAAGGTGGGGAATTCACTGGCTATCTGTTCCTCCAGCTTTTGTGTCTCCAGAGGTGAGCAGGGTCCAACCATTGCTGGTGGCCCCGGGGGAGGGCGCTGCTGCTTTGCCTCCCCATCCCCAATCACTGCCCAGGAGGCTGTGGCCACAAGAAAAGTCACTTGTGGCTGCATGCGGCCACATTGGCCACATTTGAGAAACATTGTTTTAGACCCAACTGGTCAGTGATATGCTGCCAGGCTCTGGATGCTTCTATGTGATAATAGAAGGGAAAGGAGAAAGACACAACAGATTTAGCTCCGTCCCTCCCCTACATCCTAACAAACCCTAGTGGTTCTATGTTGTGCACGGCCCTGGACTGCCCACATCATCTCCCCCTGGCAACCTCTGGAGAGACACCAGGAGATTTCTACAGCTCACAGAGTTGTGCTGGGTCCTCCTTTGCAAGGTCTACACTGTTTGTGCCCTGGGTATGCACTGGCTGTGCACGGGATCTGTACACCATACAGTTTCTAAGATTCTTTTGAGTCTTGTGTGCCTCTAGGGGCATCTAAAAACGTATCTCGAAGTTAAAATCTACTCACAGACTATCAGTGTACATGTGTTTGTGTATGTGTTAAGGGGAGGATGAAGAGTTTGGGAATCCCCCTTCTCTCAGCATTGCTAGCAATTCTCAAGTGAGATGAGCACTCTGTTGAGACTGGGGGAATCTTTAATATACATAGAGAGAATTTAGACTTCTGGGGTCAGATCCTCACATCCTGCTGAGCTCTCTTTGATCAAGACCTGAGTGGAAAGGCGGGAGAAAGGCATCTCAAAGCTACCTTTCTACTCTCCCAATCCTGTGGCTGACTTGGGGCAGGTCTGGCCCCTGGTATAACTTAGAGCAGCCTCAGGGATGTTCTACATGACACTGATAGTAGTGACTTCTGCCATCTCAGGATCATCAGAGTGCAGCATGCTGTGGTCATGCTCCTTTCCTGCTGCCCCATATCTCTATCTTGGGGAGCCTGGAAGCAGGTGGTGATAAGCTGGCTATACTTGCTTTATACCACACAGGGATATTCTAATGCCAGGGCAATTCCTAGCTGCCCCATTAGGGCAGCTTTCAGGCTGGCAGTCAGAGGGTGAGCCTTAGAGCCTAAGAGAGAGATACAGTGGTCAGATGTGGTTTGTCAGCCACACATGTTAGTCTGGGCCTCTCTCCTATTATCTCACCTTTATGGCACAAGCCATTGAAGGCAATAAGGGTGCATTAATGTGACTTAGAGAGGAATTTGACCCTGTATCACTCAAATTTTAACTAATAATTCATCTCTGAATGAAATGTGCTGGGTTCCTCAGGAAGAAATGCTTTTAAGCCTGACCCTGAGAGTTACCAAGCATTGAAGTCAATAGGAATGGAGACATGTTCAGGACCTCAGAGAAGATGCTCAGCACCTCATGTCAGTTCATGTGAGTGCAGGGTAGGTTAAAAGCTATTAGCTACCCAGAAGTCCGACAGTCTCTGAATAGTATTTTCTTATAGCCTCTCATCAATAACATCAATTGGAGATATCCATTAGGATCAATAATATAAAACATTATACAATTGCTGCATAACTGTATGGGTTTCTGCTGCTTCTATTAAATGACCTTTAAAGTTGTTAGATCGTTACGAGGTACTATTAATTGTGCGTATTTTTATTTACCTGTAGGTTAGAAATCTCCACTGATGCTATTATGATAATGAATGAAAAGTGGAGTAAGTCACCGGATCCTCATTCCCTTTTTCCCCTGGCAGGATATGGGGCTTGACATTGCAAGGTGCCAAGCATCTCCTGCCTGGTGCCAGCCATCTCTTGGGAACTGAGGGAGTTCAGCACCTCGCAGGATCGGGCCCATCATACCGCATGTACAGGTAAATTTCTGTTTTTTCATGGTTGGTTTTCAGAATCAAGGGTTCGACTCCTGTGAGATGCTATCAAATTCAATTCCAAATCACACAAAGGAGAGTGATCCCATAGGAGCCTTTATGATCCTTTCTGGGTGTGAAGAAGTGGCATGTTCTTTACAGCCAAGTCTGAATTATACAGAGCTGCTAAGTGAAATGTAATTGTGCATTGGCGGGGGGTTGGGCGGGGGGGAAGAGGATCATTAGATGAATGAGATGCCCAGATTTGGGGTTTTGCTTGCAAACAAACAAGGCAGATTCATTAGGAATAGGCAGAATCACATTTATCATTATTTATGCTTTCTCCCCAAGGTGACCTGGTGCTATCCTCACATTGATCTTTTTTTAAGCTGGATCTTGTAAGGGGCCGTGAAATCAAAGATCACCCACTTGCTTCCCTCATTTCAGGAGTGCAAGTCAATGCAACGTGCTCACATTTTGTGTAAGTACCTCACCTTAAATTAATGAGGAGAATGACTTTTCATTGGGCCAAAAAACTAGCATGAACAAAAACCCAGAGAGATACCAGCTTGTTCAGTTATTACATGCATTAATTAACAGGGCACCCTTTCAGGGGGTGACTTTCCCTGGCTTAAAGTTGGGCTTACTCACATTCCCCAACACAAGGAACAGATAGCGCATGCTCCCTGGGGGCCAGCAGCTTGGAAGGGTTCAGAATGGAGAGAGACTCGGCCAGCCGGTGAAGTGCCTGGGATCTCACAGTCAGGGAGTCTGTCTTAATGTGGTGTTTTTGAATCACGGCTCTTCTCTTGTTAAGGTAAGAATCAATAGCCTTTCAACTTCTTTCCCCCACCTCCTCTTCTGGATACGTTTCCACCAGGGAGGAAAAAAGGAACCAAAGAAAGATAGGTAACCCCTCCCTCACCAACCCCCTCTGCGCCCCCCCCAAACCGCCCCCCCCCAAAACCCAACCAAAAACGCTGAGGGGAGACAAAGGTCTTCCGGAATGGACATGGTCTCTGTCTCTGTCTCTCAACAACAGTGCTTACCATACATAGTCTGGGCCTGGTGAAACCTTGGGACAGGCAGAGAGTGGTAAGATGAGATGGCTCTCTATTTGGCCTAGCTAAAAATAGCTGAGGGTAAAAAAAAAGGCAGAGTCAGGACCCTGCAGGACTAGTAGTCAATGGGCTGAGAGAAGTGACTGAACTCCAAATACTCCCTGCTCGGCCGTCTCCAGCTGACAAGCTATTTTTTGCCATGGTTGACTAAATATGGTCAGGGAGGCAATGGCATGAAAAGGGGCCACTTGCCTGGGAGTGCATGTTTCAGATGCTTAGCTGGGTATATAAGCACTGGAAAGGTGGACTCGTTTTCTGATCAGAGGTTTCCCCCCGCCCCCCCCCCAGACTCTGTGCAGCAACCCCCCCCCTTTTTTTTGTTGCATGCGTGCTCTTGGTTGCATCCTGACCTCTACCTCAGGCTGACCCTTTGGGGGGTGGGGAGAGAAGAGAGGAAGGGCGGGCGATGGGAGACTTCTGCAGACACAGCCATTATGCATCAAGGTGTGCGGCAATCTGAGCATGGGAGGTTGCCTCTCCTTAACTCCTGCTTCAACCTTCTATTCTGCCTCTGCTCTTCAGTGCTCGTGCTCTCTCTCTCTCTCTCTCTCTCGCTCTGTCTCTTAGCCTTAGCTGTAAGCTTTAAAGCTCTCCCTCCTTTCCTTCCCTCCTCCCACCCCACTAAGCCTGCGATGCAGCAGGAGGGATTGAGTTGTAGTGGTGCTTTTTGGAGGGGGTGTGTGTGTGGGGGGGGGGTGTTGCCTCATAATTTTTTTTTCTCCAAGTGAGGGCTAATACTATTACTGGGCCTGCTCTCTTTTTCCCTTCCTGCATTAGAGATTGGCTATAAGGAGAAGGCTGACGGCTGCAGCATGAAGCGCATTATTACCTTGTGATTCCATGACCCTCCTCTATGCATCCCTAACTCTCGAAAGCTGATTCAGCTTTCAGCTAGTGCTCTGGTGACTCTACTGCTGCAACAGAATCTTCTAACTGGTATGTCTCTTTTTTCCCCCCTCTCCTATCTGTCTTTCTTTTAACTGCATCAGCTCCGCTTGTTTTTAAACACTTTCCTGGCTAATGCAGGACTCGGTGCCCATCAAACTTGCCCAGGGACTTAAATGTGTGCCTCTGCTCTGTTGACTGTGTGTTTGTGTACAGAATGTGTGTTTTAATATGTGGGTGGGTTAGGAGACCTTTTTTTCTTGTTCTGCTCTGGCATCCTCCGCATTTAAAAAAAACCCAAAAAACTGCAGAGCAAGCACTGGACTAGAATAATCTGAACTGAAATGTCAGAACTTTGACATGCAATCATTTTGCAAGGTTAAACCAGCCTTTAAATGCCTAATACTGATATGGGCTGGCTAATGACCCCGGGGGAAATTTTTTTTTTAATACCTAGTAGCTGCGAGCTGAAATAATACCAACAAGAGCCAAGCTGAAATGTGGTTAAACTTACCCTAAGTTGCAGTGATCTCAACACTGCGGTGATTAACCATTGAAATGCTGAGAAGCGAGTATTAATTACAGACATGTGGTTTATGGACAATCAGAAAAGGAACGTCAGGGGAAGAGAAGTTATATTTTCACTGCAAGGAATTTAAAACACAAGTTACACTTCATGTGCCAATTGACTATTCTTGCTTCTGAAGCAAAGAGCTGACTGTGGTCATTACATTTTTATTATAGTGGTGTATATGTGCACACGCCCATACACACATATATAATGATAAATATTGTGATATATATATATATATATATATATATATATATATATATGTATGCATGGTAAAGATATACTGTATAATGTGTGTGTATATATATATAGTACATATACACATCATATAAAATATATGTAATATATATTATGTGAATACAATATATATTATATCTGTGTATATATAGTAAGCCTCTGTGTGTGTGTGTGTGTGTGTGTATTAGAGATTGTACATTCTTCAATCATGTGTAATTGTATAGTGAGAAATCCTTGATTTGTGCTGTCATTTTAATTGCTGGGTTTCTCCTGAACTGATGATATTGTCTATGTCTCAGAAATTTTTTGTAAAGTGACTCAATTCAATCTAAACTGTACAGAACGGATTGCGGGCAGGCTTGGCCGGAACTAACACAAACTTCCACCTCATTTCATCTTCCTTTCTCACTTCTCCCCACTGTCCCCATGAATAAAGACCTTCTCCTGCATCTCCCATTCTTTGAAGCTCCAAAAAGTTCTGTGCTGTCCAACTGCAGATAGAATTCTGTAAAATGACTAGGCAAGTGCACAGAGGGTCTGAGGCAAAGGAGGAAAGCCCTGTGAGCATGAACACATGTCATTCCCCACCCCCCTCCCTTCGTACTCTCCCCTCCCACATTTAACTTCACTTCCATTAGCTCAGGCTGTCTTCCTTGCTTTCATCAGCTCCTCATCTCTGCACTCCTCCTTTGTCAAATGACACCAACCATTTAGGATTTCCCTCTCCCAGGATTTGTATGCCCCCAATCAGCATGCAATATTTTCCACTCTGAATGAATCAAGAGACAGTTAAACCAGCTCAGATGAGTGAGGGAAAATTGGGTAACTGGAACACAACACGACCTGATGAAATGTAAAATAGGGTACAGATATTTTTTACTACGCCAAACAAATTAAAAAGGGGCATTTTTGGAAAACATGAATTTCCATGAAGACCCCGCAAGTGAATTAACAAAAATTACATACACTTCCACCAGGTGTTACTAGTATAAAAGCAATTGCCACTTTGCTGTACTCAGCAAGACTGGATAAACTTGCCTTGACTTTTATAAGTCATTAGCTAGGGGTTCTTTTCCTAATCTTTAGTTTTAAACCCTTTAGTTTTAAATACCTTATACAATATTCTCCTTATTATCCTTTAGTTGGTGTCCAATTCATCTGCAAAAGTTTGGGACTGTACAGGAGAGCATACATCAAAATTTATTTAGGGAAAGTGAATAGTGTGTAGATTACAAATGTTTTAAAGGTCGAAGAAATAAAGTAACCATCCTTCTTCCCACACTTATATTTACTGGTGTTGGGACAAGGGAAAACAAAATTCAACTGAATGTCTCGGCCATGCTAAACTCTCCCCAAGTGTCTGATTTTTCCTGAAATCAGAGCAATCAGACGTTTATTCACACTATTGGTGTGTCTATTTAAACCCTCAGTCCTCTCTCTTGCCTTAATTTCCCGGCAGTCGTGCATTCTGATAGTGTCACAGGTCCACCCCTCTTCTCTTTAGTCCCAAAAGATTGAAATTTGCCTTTAAATTAGACAAATAACAATAAGTGATAAACTCAAACAAACAAAAAGGAATAAAAAAAGATGTTGAATAAAATCAGGGCTAAAGTACGTGAGCTGTGTAACATGGCAGGAGTAAAGTAACTTCCAGGACTTCACAGCAATTAACTTTCTGAAACACTGGCATAGTGGGACCACTCTGTTTCTTTTTGGTGGTGATAGAAGTTGACTGGGAACTGGGAAATATTTACTTCCCAGTTTGCAGTTATATTCTAAAATGCAGTGGAAAAACATCGATACAATGAAGTATTCCAAAGTGCTTAGTTTGCCAATTGCTAAGTTTACTTAAACCCTCTTTAAAGGGTTCATTAGAAGACTGTGAGAAATGGTAAAATTCATTAACACTAAGGCAGCCATTCTGCATTTGCCTGTAAATTGGTATTGATCTGCCGGCTCAGGGTAGGGGTAGCAGTCAAATGAAGCAGGTGAGTGGACAAGCTAAGCATACCATTACAGCAATGCTGAATGAGCATTAAGCGCCCCGTGTGACCTCCTGGTTTGCTTGATGCCTAAAGCCTGCCCATAATAGTCTCGTATTCAGTACAATCATCATTTTCAGCAGTGCCACTCGGACCACATTGTTAGGGGAGCTTTAAAGCTCAGAGTGGCTGTGAGGCAATGAGGGAGAAAGAGAGAGAGAGAGAAAGAAAAAAAAAATAAAGAGAGAGACTGACTGACTAATGCAAACAGGAGAAAGAGCCATACACACACACACACACACATACCCACACACACGTATGCATGCATGCATGCATGAAGAGGAGTGCTTGAGGAGTAACTTGCAGACTTCCACTCTGGCCTTTGCTTTCTGGCATCTAGCTTTGGCTGCCCCGCTCTGTTTTTTATTTTGCATATCTGCAGGTATGTTACAGGCATCCTCAGCTGTCATGGAGTTCAACTGGATGACATTTTAAAAAACATTTAAAAACCAAACCCCAAAAGGCATATCATTTCTTTCCGGGGTTTTGTATCTGCAAGGTAGTGTTTCACTTACAATGACCTGCAAAGGAAAAATCTCTGGAGTCTCTAGGTAAGATCCTTTCTTCTTCTTATGCTTTAACCCCAACTAATTGATAAAAGCAATTCTTTGTCTGTAACGGATTACTTTTCTAACCCTGGTGAATGGAACAGGCAAGCTTGGTGTTGATTTGTAAGTTATCTACCAGACATTTGATTTTTTTGGGGTGGTATATACCCCAGATTGGCTCTGATTGTTTCTAAATCCTGGGATGGAAACAATTAAGGTGTCTTTATTTTTTTTTCCTAGTGGCTTTGCAGAAAAAAGAAAAGAAATCCTTCCAGTAAGATAGATAGATATTTGTCTGATTTTTTTTTGTACTTGAAAGTTTTGGATTTCAAATGAAATATCTACTTTTCAGGTGAACTGGATGGGATTTTTGTTTTCTTTTGCTTTCCCCTCACTCCCCCCATCCCATTTATGTGAAAATGAAGCACTGTCAGGGGCAAATTGCCAGATTGCTCAGACTTTTTGTCCAATGTAGTGTCCATTTCTATTCTCGGTGACAAAAATCAGAAACCTGCAGAGGAGCAGCTATGGATTATTGGAGATTAGTCTGAGGTGGGGAAAGTGTGTGCGTGTGTTGCTGGAGGAAAGAGAAACTCTGCTCTTTTAAATTGAGCCTTAACTGAACACTCTTGGGATGCGAATTCTGAATCAGCGCTGTTTACTCCTGTGAACATATAAATGCACATATTGAAACTACCTGCTTGAGAGACATACTTCTTTATATGCCCATATGAACCTGGCAAGCTATGGAATGTAAAGAAGTATGTATTTCAGGTGGGGATCATTCTCAGTGGAGCAATGTGTGACCCAATGTAAAAAAAAAAAAGGGGAGAAGGACAGACAGAAATTTGTTTAAATGCCTGACATGGCAGACTGACCGGGGAGTCAATTGATGATCTTGTTCCAGGGCGTGTATTGTTCTGTCACTTTGCCTGTGTCAGCAGGTGGAAATGCTCATCAGGACATTAAATATTCAATATGCTGACTGCGGCATGGGCTTTGAAAGGCAACGCCAGAAGAAAGCTTGCTGTCCACTTGTGTTTTTTAACAAGGGTAGAGGCCAATTGCTCTTTTTTATTTGTTTGTTCCTCCCCCCACCCCTCAAAAAAAGTAGACTAGATGCCAGCAAAGCAGATTGAGCTTTAAATCGAGAAAAGAGAGAAAGGGATTGGATAGGAGAATAGAGGGGACAGAGAGAGAGAGAGAATACAATGATTCTGCCTTAGCTGTGCAGTATTTTAGCTCTAAATTAATGTACAAACTTAGGCTTTTTGAACCTTTCCCATGTTAAAAGTTCTCATGGTTAAAAGCAGCGAGAAAAGATATCCTAATCGTCTTTATGATGAATTCTATTAACAGTCATCAAAACAATTTAAACATAGCTAAACCACAAGCAACCCTAAATATGTACATATATTTTCCCCAAAAGAATAATAAAATCAGCAGGCTTGAATTCGGGAAGTCTTATTAGGCTTTTAAACATTTTTTTTATACTGTACAACAAAATGCATTTGGTTATTTTTCTGCTCTTCTGAAATAATGGTTTAAGAAGTGAATCAGGATGAAAGAAAATAGCGCTATATATTGGATATTGTACGTATGTAGAACTAAACCCTTATCTGTTTACGATTTCATTCTAAAAGTATCTTTGCACTTCCAAAACCAACCCACCTCCCCACAAAAGTGCCTAATGCAGATGGGTTTTTTTGTTTTAAACTTCATCAAAAGTATTTTTCCTTCCCCAAAGTTAACCAGATCTCAACTAGTGGTGCTACTGGAAATTAACCTGAAACTTTTTGCTTTAATAGAATGATTTGCCTCCTTGTTAACACCACCTTGGATTTGCTTTACTGCTAACATCTCATTTGATAGAGTCCTGGCAACTTGCTATCCATTGCTGGGACTGATCAAGCAACCAACAGACATTTGGTTTTGGAAACTAGTAGAGCTTTGCGTATTCTAATGGCCCAGAAGAGTAAGCAAGATAGTGAATTTGGATTTTGCAAAAGTCCTTATTCTCCTCTATTCAAGGCAAGCACCATTGTCACTTGTTACATGTATGCCAAAGGGGATTTAACTATAAGCAGGCTCATGAATAACTGGTTAGAAATGGCAGGCTGAATACCACTGAGGTTTTATTCTGTATATTATTCAGTAGATATTAACTTTTTTTTAAAGTAAATGCTATAGAAAGGGTTTAGCTGTAGCTGGCTAGGACAGGCGAAAATCTTCTTATTTGCCAGGTTGCATTAAAAAAATAGACGTTACACTGAATGAAAGTGAAACTGAGCTAACTTCAGTACCACCGTGTAGGGCTGAGATACATGTCAGGGACCAGAAAGAGCACCTGTTATAGTTCAAAGGGGCATGGTCCTTCTGGCCTTGGTATTTTTTTAAAATCATGTGATCTTTGCTCTTTAGGAGAATCCCACTCATGACAGGCCCTTGGGAGCCTGCAACAGGTGCAGGTCCCCACAATAAACTGTTATGGTTTTTCTGCCAGAAGGGATGACCTTTTGGCATGAATGACAGATTCCCTGTATGGGGAGGGAGAGTGAGGTGACTCATGGTCTTCACCTGCTGATATGCATCTCACTAGCATCCCCCAAGCTGCTTAACCAGGCGTGTTTTAAAAAAATATTTCCCTTGTTGCAGTAGATGGGGGGAAGAGCCCATCATTGTCTAGTCTGCAATTCCACCAATGATAGGCAGCAGCCACTGGTGGAATTACACGGGGAAGACATCCGAACGCACTAAGCCATCTCATGGAGGCAGCGGCTCCTTCCCCAGACGAAGTCCATGTTTGACATTAAAGTATGATGGCAAGAGGTTGGGTTTAAATAAAGAGACAGGGTGTGATGAGGTTATATATTTTATTGGACATCAGAAGTTGGTCCAATAAAAGATATTCCCTCATCCACCTTGTCTCTCTAATATCCAGGGACTGACAGAGATATAACGACACTGCATGCTTAAATGAAAGCACTAGTGTTTTGAAAATAGATTTAACTGAGCAGTAAAACTACAGATCATAGGCTTGGTTGCAGCTTCCCCTTATTGTAAATCACCTACATGACCCTGATCCACGGAATTAAAAATGAGAGTGATTCTCAGTGTCGTAGAAAACAAATTTTCCCTTTTTGTTGCTAACGTTTTCCTCCTGGCTCAGGTTTCACTGAAACTTCGTGTTGCTCTTGCGCTCAGGGACACCGGTTCTGATTTACAAGTACTTGTGTTCCTAATGCCATTTTTGCCTACTTTTCCCCTCTTTAAATTAATAGGTTTGTTAATCCAATGGAATTACGAATATTAGGACGTAACTAAGCATTCAGATTTCTTTTTATGTAAATATATTGGAAGCTATAATTTTAAGCGACGTCTATGGTATTTTAATATCTTGGCAGAAGGAAAATGAGTGGAGGGGAGATAAAGGCATGGGGTTATGTGCTTTAAGGAGCAGTGTACGGTACAGTATAGCTCAGCGATGAGGCCTTCTGCTGTAGCTCTGCTAAATGCCCAAGTCTGGATCTTAGCTTTGCTGAAGTCCATTACAATTCCCTCTTGTCCCCACTTGCTTCCCTGTAACAATGCAAATGACCCTTGCGGTCCCTTCTAATCCTGTGCTTCTATGATTCTACACATATCTCTGTGCTTCTTAAAACAGCCTCATGGAGACCACGTGATAGGATGAGAATGAAAAGCATATGGTACTGAGCGAACATCAAAAGTTGTGCTCCAGTCCTGTTCCCATCCAAGTTAAAGGAAGGGGGAGCCTGCCATCAACTTCAATAGGAGATGGATTGGGCCCTAAGTCCTTTAAAAAACATTAAGCTACTCTCACTGCCTGGTTGATAGTTCTTTCATTAATTAAAATGGTAACAGGCCCCATCCCGCAGAACTCACCAATTGAAATGAAGATTCAAGTTATTTCCATTTTGTTCTCCATACAAGAGAGATTTGTTCCCGTTTTTCCAGTCCAATCGTGAGTTCGTTCCTAAGAATCCCTCCGCAGTTCACGTTAGGCAAGAAATTTTATTGGAACCAGTTGGGAAATTCAGGTGCTGTCATCCAAATAGCAAGCTGAGGATTGTGAAATGCCAGTTGTGGAAACAGTAGCTTTGAGAATGATAAAAGCTGTAAATCCAGTGGACCAAATTAGTTAAAATTTTCCTATTCTGTGCCTCACAAAATCCAGCCGTTTTAGAACTGAATTTTCCACATGTAAGCGAAACCATCCCCGGGTATAAAATGGCTATTTTGCACACACTCAAGAGAGCACAAGGACGATTTGTGACGTACCATTTTCCCAGTGGGTGTTTAGGTTTTGTTTGTTTGTTCATCTTGATGGCAAGTGATGATGATGATGATGATTGTATATATTTAGAGCAGGTGGCCAAATACATTTCAGTACCCCTTCTAAAAAAAGTCTGTTTGCAATTCAAGTTTAATAGTGCTTTCATCAAGTGCAATAAAGCATTTTATTGCACAAGTATTTCAAAGCATGTGCTGGGCCCGGTAAAAGCATTAGGAAAGGGGTGCATCAGCAATCTCATTTAAAACTGTCGACCCAATGTGAAAAACGTTGCGTTGAAGAATAAACTGCTATTAAGCATGATTAGATTGACCTGCAGGACAGATATTTTAGCTGCTGCAGCAGAAGTCGATCAAAGTGAGCATCGCTTGGATTGCAAAAAAAATTTTTTTTTAATGCCCTAAATTAAAAATGAAAGAGCCTTAGAATATTTAGGACCAGAGCGTGACTTTGGGGATGAGATTTGTGCATTTGATTCAAAGGTTTTTTGCAAGGCAGAGAAGGGCGGGGGGATGTATTAATTGCTGCCACTTTAGCATAAATTGAAAGTATGTTACTCAGATCAACCAATCAAAAAAGAAATTGTGCTGACTCAGGATTTGGACTAGTCTGCACGTCTGATTGCAGAAAAGATCAGTACTGCACTGCAGTATCTCTCCCTTCCTTTGACACCAGCCGAGCTGGGCAGGGCTTCCCTTGTGTTTCCCAGGACTGGTTTAGGCCCGGAGCAAGAGAAGGCCCTAGAAAGAAAGAAAGAAAGAAAGAAAGAAAGAAAGAAAGAAAGAAAGAAAGAAAGAAAGAAAGAAAGAAAGAAAGAAAGAAGCCTTTGTGAGCCCCAAGCTGATAGTTATTCTTTTCAGTCAATTAGCAGGATCTCCTGTCATAGGTCTGAGGACAAATGCTAATGGCATGAATTGCTTAGGATATATTTAAAACAAAAAATAGTTCCACCACATCATGTATCTAATAGTGAATGAGGGCTCTCTGTTGGGTTAAATATATTTGCTTATTGTTTGATCCCCCTGAAAGCTTAGAACTGCCTTTTAAATACACCAGTTGCTGTCCCCGTTTAGTGAATGATAGTAGGGTTAATCTTTGCAGCCTGGTCTTGTAGTGGCTCTCGAAGTGGACAGCTACCTTTAAAAAAAGTATTTCCATTGGACTGTGCAAGGTTATTGAGAGAGAAATGGAGTCTAGCGGTTAACGGAGGGTGCTGGAAATCTAGAAGTCTTGACTTCTATTATTGGCTCTGACACACTCACGTGTGTGGACTTTGTCAAGTCATTTAAAATTCTCTGCCTCAGTTTCCCTATCTGCAAAACGAGATGAATAATATTTATGCAATTATCTTGGTAGAATTGTTGAAGGTTTTATTTAGATAATGGGCCAAATTCACTCGTGGGTATAAACACCATCTGAGTTAATGAATTTATATCAAGGACAAGTTTGATCCATTGCTAGTTAAGTACTTAAAATACCAGCTCAATACTTGAGAGACAAGGTTGTCTCTTTCATCAACAGAAGTTGGTCCAAAAGGATATTATCTCACCCACCTTCTCTCTCTAGTATTGAGCTGGTATTTTAATCACTTAACTAGAAATGGGTCAAACTTGTCCTTGATATAAACTCATTAACTCAGATGGTGTTTATACCCATGAATGAATTTGGCCCATTATATAAATATCTCCCATTATCTCTCATCCTGGGACCGACAAGGCTACAACAACACTGCCTAGCTAAATACTAAGTATTATTATGTAAAATATAATTCACTGCTACTGCAAACCCATGCACACAAACATATCCATGATATATATGATATACTGACATGTTTCAGTTTACAGTTTACCATTGCACTGTGTATTAAACAGAGAGTGAAATCCTGGCTCCACCTAAAATCAATGGCAAAACTCTCATTGACTTCAGTAGGGTCAGGATTATATCCCGAGTACCATTAGCCATATACAGGCATTACAGGCTGACAGGCTTTTTAAAGATAAGCCCAAACCCTAGTCTGTAGTGATTTTACAAAGCTGTTTATGGGACATCTGGCTCACTTCTTCCTGTACTACCCACATCTAGCTGGTGTAGTGCATGTGTAACCCACACAACTCCCTGGTGTGGTGTTCTGTCCCACCTAGTGGCACTGAGAGCACTTAGAAAGAGATTAATGAGTCTGCTCTACAGCGTTAGCTAACAGCCAGTTGGCTTTTAGCTCATGCGGTAGAGGCTCATGCACTAAGCTCCAGAGCTCCCCGGTTCAATCCCACACTAAACTCTGAGGTCCCCAGTTTGATGCCGACGACCGGGGTCTGTCGGTGTTACACAGGCATATGAAGCCTGACATAACTCCTAGAAATGGCTCAGCATGCACAGGATGGAGAGTAGGCCCAGCATAGCATGGGTTGTTCAAAATGATCCAAAGAGTCTATTGTGACTTCGGTGTCTAATGGAAGAATTCCACTGCTGCAGGAGAAAGAACACAAAGAGCCAACACTGACTTTGCAAAGCAGCTGAGCAGTTCAGATAGTGAGCAATGATTTTTGTCATGAAGCTTGTGCACTTGGAGTTGTGGCACCTTATCTGTCCCCAATTTTCAGACTCTCAAGTGATTGTTGCCGGTTTGTGTGCAACAGAGCAATGTGGCTTTTTGTTCTGAGGTTTTTCTGAAGCTAAGGAGTCTGTGCAATGCAAGTGCTTTCTTTTCATGGCTGTGCAGCACACAACTTCTAGTGGGTGTATACAGCTATAGATGCATATGCAGATCAATTCACATCTTCTTTTATCTTGTATTCAATCTAAAGATATGTTGTTTCAATTAGTTTACTTTTAAAATGTTTTTTCGAAGTCCTATTAAATCTAATCCACAATTTTAGCCCTATCTTTAGCAGTATTAACTTTGTAGAGCTTCAACACCCACTCCAATATATACATGTGTGGTAAGTATATACATGTAGTAAATGACAGATCTCTGTTGTGTATATAATCTTTATACATATGCACAAATTGAGCCTATTCAGAGAACAATTGTATTTTTTATAATGAAGGAATTACTACTTTCAGGGGGAACTCAACTGCAGAAGTTTTCAGCAATCAGATCATTCACCAACGGCGTTCTGAAGGAAGGGGATACATAATATTTTTGTCAGGCCAATTGACATCCTGAACAGATGCAGGGTTTTTTTTATTGTTGTTGAATTTTTTTTTAAATAAAGCCCGGTGCTGTGTTTGCAAGTTGTTCGCCATGCCCAGATATGGCCAGTATTTGAAAGTGTGCCGCTATCTAAAAAAGCCCAGAGGCAGTCTGATGAGTCCAAGGGGACTACAGAACAGCTGATATAAATAGTCCTCATTCTCAGCTGCCCTTCTGGTGAAACTGTATTCAGATGGCATCTGGGCAGTGAAGTAGTGCAGGCCTCCTCGTGATAACCAAACGCAGAAGTGCAATGCGATCAGTGACCAAACAGCTGTAAGAACATGAGCCACTCCTGCGAAGGCCTTACATAGGCAAGTAAACACAGGCATTTCAGGAGTCGGCTAAAGCGACAGGAGCAGGAATCTGGTGACCTAACAGCAACCAAGAATAAAGTTCATTTTGAAGGCTAGGACACCAACTGTCAATCTCAAAAAGTCACTCTTTCTACTTCGGAGGCATGACTTTGCCTTTCCCTTTTTAGCCCATTCAGTTCAAATTAAACTTGCAAGGAGAGAGCAAGGGACAACCCCTCACACAGCAGAAACTTGAAACAGTGCAAGTGATTACTGAAGTAAACAAAATAAGGCATTTGATCCCGTTAAGAGGTCCAGTCCTGCTCCCTTTGAAGTCTGTGGGAGTTTTGAATTAAATCTTAAATTTAGTCCTGGTAAGCAACATTTTTAAACTCGCCATCTCAAAGAAGAAATAATAAATAAATACATAAGTAACAACAACAACAATCTAGAGGCATCCAATTGGTCAAGATAAATGTAAAATAATGAACAGCACATGTGGATTTGAGTTATAATATATTCATTTCTAGATATAGATATATACAGTATGTATGTATGAGACAGACAGATTGCTTTGTATAAATCTAGGCAGTAGGGGCCTTAACCAGGTCATCAAAGGAATCATTGACTTTTGCTTGAATGTGGCTTTGATTGGAGTCCATAGCCCTGTTTGTCTGAATGGAATAGGGGACATGATATTTATGTGGATACACAGAGGGCTGGCGAAGAGGGTGAGATTTTTATGTAAATGATGCATATGGGGGACACAACTGAAATGTATTTCAGTCTGTACACGAGTAATTCTGTTGAAGGATGAGCTCGGGGAATGTAAAGGCAGAATAAATTGCGGGAGGGTTTTCTTATCCTTCTTTTGTTTAGACTATATAATTATTTCAATGGTATAACCAGCAAAGAATATCATGCTCTTGGTTTTGATCTGAAATATTTAGCACATGAAAAAAGACTGTCAGAGAGTGCATTGATGAAGATATACCAAAATTAACACCTCTCAGTAGCATACATTGCATAACCCGAAGCGGTCAGTAAGGGAAAGGGGAAAAAAAAATCCCTGAACACCTTTTCGATGTGAAATGGTATTTTCTTATCTAGGAATGTGTTAGTCATTAATTTAATACACAGTGTTTGTCCCTTCTCTTTTTCTTCATTGGTGTCAGGGCTCTGATGCACTTGTGAGCAGAAACATATTTCTTTCCTTAAATTAAAACAGCTTTTTACTAAGATCCTAAGACACAAAAAAATCTATCTTGCCATTTCTGCAAAGAACAGCAAAAGTAGCCCTCGCCTGGCTGTTCTCCCTGCACTTTGTCCCCCATGTTCATTTGGTCTGTTTGAAACTGAATTTATTCCTAGGAAAGCCCCCATCAATTTCCTTTACTTTTTTGTTGACAAGTTTATTAAAAACCTGGGCAACTATGTATTATACTTTTATCAGTATTGCAAAAGAAAGCATTCTTTGAATAGATCCCAAAGTTAAGGATTGAGCCTTAGCATTTCTTGTTCCATAGCTTCGCTGAGTCAGCGCAGCAAATACAAGTTACTATCTATTTTTATTTTTTTTCTGAAGAGACCTTTTCTTAAACGACGTAAGTAACAGTGTCTGGCGATGGTAAACGGTTTATGGGGTGGATAAATGCAGACATATTTCCTTGATGGGCTGTGATTCTTTGCTACTTATGTGAATAATTAACTAAAAATTGGAATTAAACGTCCATTTCTCAGTGAATCATTACTGCCTGGCAATTGAGGCAATACTGTTGGGACAAGAAATATTAAGTTACTTATATGTTTAAACAATACATGCAAACAAAGTCAAATGATAATTGTAATACCCTATGATATCTGAACTGGGTCTCTATTAAATGTATTAGTAATGCAGTGAAGCTTCTTGGACCAATTTCACCAGGTTTGGCTTGATGTCGTTTGTCTACGGGTGTAATGTTATGGGTATAGCTGTGTGATATAGGAACTTTGCTCATTTTCTTTAGTCATAAGATTAAAAGAGGAAGGACGCAATATGTTGCACCAACAGTGTTAAAAATAAAACACTAGAATCAAATAACCTAGTTTCTGTTTGGTCATGCAACCGAGCTTTTAAATGTTGAAAGAGCCTTGAAAAAAGTTGGTATGAAGGTTTTTGAGCTGACAAAACAAAAGACATGAGGAAAAGAAGCAAATGGATAGTTTAAAACCAGAATTTTTGAACCAACAAACAATCCCTCTGATCTCACAAACAGCATATTTCTTTACCTGTGACAACGTTCAAGGATTTTTCAGTTGTTAAACAGGTTTGCTGGAATAATTTGTCAAGTATAACAGGGAGTTTTCTGTGTGGCGGAGAATCATTTGTCACAACACACAGTAGTCCACCAAAGCAATCCTAAAAGCTCTGTGCAACTCCATAGTTAGATAAGAGTTAACATATGTGTATTAGATAGATCGTCATTCATGTTATAGGATACATCAGACCAGGGGACTGCCAATATTGTGCTGTGCATAAAGTAGGCAGTGCGTATTCTGGGCAAATACATCTTACTCTGGGAGTTTATCTACATCACCATTTGCTCCAATTATAACTAATTGGACACATATTGCATTTTCAAAGCACCTAATTTTCTATTGATTTTAACAGGACTGCTGGTGTTTTGTAGTACACAGCCAGATGTTATATCAGTTGCTGTTTTAAAATGCTGAATATACTCCCCTGGATAGGATTATGCAATCAGCAGATATTTTAAAACCTATTTAATTGTTTGGTTCATAAAATACACCAACTCTATTCGGGATCAGCTTCATTCTCTTTTAATACCCTAGCATAGTATTGCAGTTGCAGAATTCAACAGATGCAGCTTCAGGAAACACATACCTGTTGCTGCATTTCAGATGAATGACTTCAGAGTTTTCTCCATTACATTTCTAGGGTCTATGTGTGTAGGCACCAGAAGGCCTCAGAGAAATATGACCATTGTGGAAGGGGCCCTGCTGCTACTCTCTTTCTTACATTAGAGATGTATCTGAGCCACAGCATTTGCATCAAATCCAGATTGTGAACTCCTTGCATTTTCTGGGTGGATTCTGTGTTTGAATTTGGCCCTTTATCTACACTGGGCCCAAAATTTGGATCCAGATCTGGGTGTTCAGATGCAAGATTTTGATTCGGGCCTCTCTCTGTCTTAAAGATTAATAAGGGACCAACTGGCTAATATTTTTTGCCACAGTAGGTTTTGTTTGCTTTATTCTTCATGGTGGAAATTGATACATGTCATAGTAACAAGGTGTAACATCCAAATAAACTTGGACTCTTAAATTATCAATTGCATTTAAGCAAATAACCACTGCAGCAGGATTGAAACAATTGTCCTCTGTTTAGCATCATTGCAGAAATAGGATTTAAAAGTTATCTCTAGCCCAAAGAATTGAGAAGGAAGGGAGCTGGCAAAGTATTTTCAGTGTTGTACATTTGTACCTTAGAGGCACAAAACAAGCGTGGAGCATGTTTGTATATTGGTATCAATTACTGGGACATAGAGCAGTTAAAACTTGAGGGTGATTGTGTTTTGGAGATACAGTGTTACACATTGGGTTGTGGTAGGTTTGCTTTTGCTTTGCTGTCTTTGTTAGCCATAAGCAGAAACCTCATTGTGTTTGTGGGAGACAGGTGAGTTCTACAGAGGTGTGTAAGTTAAATATACATATTATTAACTTCAGGTAATAGTTTTGGTTTGAAAGATTCAGTAGCCAGTGAGATGTCTGCAACTACTCTAGTCCCCCCAAGTGCTTTTTAATAAGTTCAAATAACATCTAAGCAGAAGATGCATGTGCCCTGTTTGTGCTGTACTTCTGAGGGTTGAATGCTCACATTTTAAAAATAGATGTTAAGAAAATGCAGTACAATCTTTCTATTATATATGATTTAAATCTATTATAATATGATTAATATTTGACAGCTGTAAGGAAAAAAATTACCAATTAGTTTATACTTTATGGCTTACAAATTACACTTTGTGCAGAATACAGCAACCTGGGCATTGATTTAAACATCCTTGCAAAGATACAATGCAATCAAATTGAATCATCTGCAGTACAAGTATGGGCCCTTTGGTGAAAAAACAACAAAGTGAGAGATAAGAGGCTCTCTGTGTTATCAAAGGGCATTTCATTTTGGGAAATTCCTTCAGATTTAGCAACGTTTGGATGGAAGTCAAATAACGCATTAACTTGTGGGAGGGAAAAAACCCTTCTAAGGCTAATTACTAAGGGAATGTGTACTTCATTAAGATAAAGCTGTAGAAAATCAATGTTCTCTATTGTTGTTGTTTTTTCCTTTTGATTGGATTTTAGAATGATAAATTGTTAATGCATTTGATCTAAAAATGATTTGTTTATTCAGATGAAGACCAACAGTACTTTGTCTCATTTGGCCTTTTAGCTTGTAATGATAATGGCTTTGAGGGGTGTTCATTTTTCAAAAGGGGTTTAGACTGAAATATCCAGTCCAGTAGCCAAGCTCACTCCTAGAGTCAGAAGGATGGGCCCAGTGCAATGGTTCAATGCAGGCTAATTCTATTGCATGTCGAATCTTCTGCTTCATTAGGAATATTGACAATTTGTGATAAACTCTTTGGCTTCCCTGTGCTGTCTATAACACGTCTTTATTAAAATATCGAGACAAAGGCAGAAAGCTCTTCAAGATAGATCTTTTTTGTATTACCTCCTAGTGACATTCACCTCCATAGTAAAGATTCTGTAACCTGGTACATTTGGGTACCCTCATGAGCATAAGTATTAGCAGAGGAACCGGTGTCTGGGATAACAATACAAGGGATGCATGATCCAGTGCTGCAGCTCTTCTCTATGGCTGCTTTCAGATAACAACAATCCCATAACATCAATGGAATGTCAGGACCGAGCAGGTGCATCCAAGAGCACAGCACGTCTTAAATGCACTGACGTCAACAGCTCACACAACTTGTTGCATGCTGAAACAAAATGCCCATGCCTGTCATGATTTATGTTGCATGTTCCATGAAGCAATGTTAACTGAAGGCGTTTCCTCCCCCCTCTTCCACCAGTAAATAATTCCTTTCCCCCCCTGCAATTAGCCGAAGGATGAGTTTAATACTTCCAGGTCTTCTCTGTCTACGTTTATTTAGTTCCTTGACTTGATTATCTCTTGAAATGGTGCCTAGAGATAACTTGATTTAATTAATTGTAGAGCTCTTCTTTAAAAGCGATTCTCTCTTTCCTCTGCCCTCTCCCCCATTCCCATTTATTTATGGGAAGCTTAGGGTAACGGGTTTGAGCAGTTAAGTGATCTGTGATACTTACAAATACAGCCCAATGCCTCTATTGGGAAGCTGTTGTGCTGGCCCATTTGTTATATTTCTACATGCAGTGATTCTAAGCATAGGCATTTTGCACAGCTGGTAGACAGCTGCAATGTCACCTTTCCCTTACTGAGCTTAAAAATGCTTTACATATGTTAGGCTTAAAGATATATGCAATATTCATGTGTGACCCCCGATAAAACAGGCCTGATTTTATTGAACAGCACAAATGATCAAAATTGATATATATTTTACTTAATTTACTTATTTCCAGCAACAGACTGTTAATTCTGCAGAGCCTTGTGAGACCAATCTCTCTCAGGTAGCTGAAACATAACTGCCATGCTTACAATTTGGGCAAACAGAGTTTACCAGCACTAAGTACTGTATAGTCTTCAGAACGGCTCATGCGTGCTTTATTTCTGGTTCCCATCCTGATGCCTTACCCCTTTTCAAACAACAAATCAAAAGAAATAGAAGGTTGCCGTGAAACAATAGCTGTTTTCCTTTCTGCTCCTCTTTTTTACTTCCCTTTTCATTGCTCTCCTTTGGTTAGTTGCAGGTGGCCAAACTCCCGCCCCTTCCCCCAATAACTTTTCTCAATCAGATATTAAACATATTGAAAATCCTAGTTTTAATGCCAGGTTCGAGGCTAATGTGGATTGGTGGGTTCAGAGACAGAGGTTGCTAATCCCTGGAAATGTTAAAGATTATATTACTTGTTCCATCCCATCTGCTGAGAGAAGATGTCCTGTACAACCCCAAACCTTTCAATCACAGGATGACTTACAATAGTGAGTGGCATTGCACATGGTCTACTGACCTCTGTAGCCAGTACCTGCAGGTCATCATTGTGAGCAGCAAAGCATAAAACACAAAGGAGAACAGCAAACAATAAAACACTTAAAGGAAGAAAGCGTGAGGTGGGGGATTCAAGTACCCAGATTAGGCCCATGGCCTTTACTTATGTTGGATCCTAATAATATTTTAGCTCTTGAAGAAGAAGAAATTAAATAATGGGTTTAAAAGTGCTATGGCCTGGAGGTTTCTACGGCAGTGTAGGAAGTCCACTACTTCAAACTATCTATTACATTCAGACCCACTGTTCAGACCTAGCAGCTAAGAAGCTTAAATAAATCCTGACTGCATGAAAATGAAGCTGTTTGAACCAGGGCAACAAGTCCAGAAGAGTTCCAGGTGGCTGTGAAGGAAAGAACCCCGAGGAATCA
The DNA here is from genome assembly GCF_965140285.1 of Lepidochelys kempii. Taxonomy (NCBI): domain Eukaryota; kingdom Metazoa; phylum Chordata; order Testudines; family Cheloniidae; genus Lepidochelys; species Lepidochelys kempii. The sequence goes on along the minus strand of NC_136392.1, from coordinate 7,887,350 downwards.
CCCTTTTTGCTTTCCATGAGCCATGAGGCCAAATGCTTTGCTAAAGCTGGTAAAATGGAACCAAATCAACTGTTCAATGGATTTGGTCCCCTTCAACCAGCTGTAGCTGTGCATTGATCACTCAGATGCAGCTTGAAGGATTAAGTACTTGAACTGGACCAAGACAACTAAGGTAGCGGAAGACAAATGGCCACATGGACCCTGTCGATAAGGAAATTATGATGACTGGCGCCTGCAGATCTATCACCCTGACTCTAAACTGGTGGGCTGAACCTGAGTCATTATGTGGTTGCCAGTCAATTCCGTGTAACTGAGACCCCTCAAGATTGATAATCTCAATCTTCCCACTGTATTGATCTGAGCTGTAATTCAGAACTGTATATTTTAACTGCAAATGCTGCATTTTCACATGTATGCACTGAAGCCTTTCAAAGAGCCCCATGCCTCAATGTTCCATCTATTGTGATGATGAATAAACATTTTGACGCAAAGTTCCCTTGTCAGTATTTTGTACTATGTGATAAACTGATCATTCAGCAGGCGGTCATGAAGAAATGTATGCTATATGGCCAATGCAGCTAGATGCAAGAAATGAGCTACAAATAAAAGATACTTTCTAAATGTCCCCAGACTGGTAAATATCCTCAGCTTGTGTAATCAGTGCAGCCACGTGTTAGGTTTGGGAGTCTATGGAGGGTAGCAAACAAATATGTTCCAATAATGGTCCTTTGTTCTTTAAGTTGACCTCATGCTCTTAGGGACTTGGTGTAAGGTATGAAGTCCAATCTGGCCATAATGAACATTGATGTTATGCTAATAACTTAAAGAAAACCACGCACTTGCTCCTATAATAATGATGAGTGGGAAAGTAAGCCAAGTGTCGTCTTTTCCAAACTTTATCGTAAATCTATAGGACTGTTACAAGCTACAGATACTGCTGGTGCAATGGGCTAATAAGACCCAAATTCTGATGTGAGATTATATATTTCCATCATTTTGGGATACTCAGATCAAATTCTCTGTTGGCATAATTGAGTGCACTACTGTTGAATGCAGTTTTGAGTGTTTTCACCAGGAGAGAATTTGCCTCCCTTTAGCCCAGATTTAGGCCCAGATACTGAAACCTACATGAAAGATCTACCAGAAGCCAATGGGATGTTTGCTGGAGTCTCGCCTTAATTTGTAAATTAAGTTCACACTCGTGTATTTTTATAGGATGAGAAATTAGGGAGCAATGTTATTAAATTAGAGCCCACACCTCAAGTTAAAAAGCAAAGTTCTGTTTCTGTCATTATTAAGGTTTCTGAGTAGCAGCCGTGTCAGTCTGTATCCACAAAAAGAAAAGGAGGACTTGTGGCACCTTAGGGACTAACCAATTTATGTGAGCATGAGCTTTCATGAGCTACAGCTCACTTCATCGGATGTAGCTCACGAAAGCTCATGCTCAAATAAATGTGTTAGTCTCTAAGGTACCACAAGTCCTCCTGTTCTTTTTGTCATTATTAAAAGACCAGTTTTGTTAGATTTTGGAGGTATTCAAAGATACTGGAGGAAATCCTGACCCAATTGAACTCTGAGATTTTTGGCCTTGACTTCAATAGGGTCAGGATTTCATCCACAGTTTCTTTTTTGAAAACCAGTGAAACAGAAGTACCGCTCACAATAGGTAGAGAAAACTAAATCCTCCCAGCTAACCTTCTTGGAAAATAGCAGCCAGAGTGACTCACATTCTGAAAAGCCTGGTCAAAAGGCAACAATAACAAATTTCACAAAACATGACTAGTAACAATATAGCAGCTATACAGTGAAAGCATGTTCTGCAATAAGGTAATCTTTTGTTAGAGATGGTTTCTGTATACTGGAAATGACTATGGTGTCGTGAAACTAAATTCCCATGGAACCACTTTGAAAATGTAGGTATAAAGTTGTTAGTTATTCCCCTCCTGCCCCCCCCTTCAATTAGCTGGTAATTATTAGCAAATATGCCAGCAGGGATAACACAGAGTATCAGAGCTGATTAGAAATATTTACACTTATTTTTTAAAAATGAAAAGGTATAAAGCAATGCATCCAAAAATAGGGACATTTTTATCCTCGTAAAGTGAGCTAGGTTTTTTTAAAGACACACAAAAAAGAGGCTTTTTCATCATGCAACACATTGCAGAACACCAAGATCACATACCATGAAAATGCTTCAGAGAAGGATTTCCCTGTGGAATAATGAAAAGCAACAGGATCCTATGCATCATATTATTGCTGGCTGGAGACATCACACATACACCCATGGATAAGCAGTTTGCTCAGTGGGAAGAGACCAGGCTATGCTGGATTGTAAACTGAGTTAAGCAATGCCAGCCCTACCCTAGGCAAAATATGCTGCCCTTCATCTTTGTACCTTTAATTTGCAGACGCAAATAATTGTGTCTACAGTTTTTCCACCAACAGCCATTTGCATTGCAACTTATAATTAATGTCAATGTCCAAACACCCGAGTGAGCCCTCAAATTGGGCCTCAGATAATTGTGCAGATGCAGGAATGAAACCTGGTTAAGGCTGATTGAAAATGTAGCTCTCTGAATTGCCTTCACAACATCCCAGAGCCACTAAGTCAGAGTAGCCACTGAAATAGTAATTTAACCCTACTTCAATGTCTACTAGCATCACCTCAAGGCTGCGTTGCTGCCAGGCAAGGGGCACAGATTCAGAAACAAGGAAGAAGAACAATAACGAATATTGAAGGGAAAGGGAATCCTCAAAACTAGTCCCCATTTGCAGACAGTCTAGGCTGTGAATGATATCAGGACTCTAGAAAGAAAAAAGAGAGAGTAAGAACAGATGCTTCCAGCAGACAGTGGACTGGGTTTTCAAAATATTACTTCCCTCCCTCCCTCTCTTCTCAATCTGGGTAATTCTCTCTAATTCCCACGGGCTGCATCCAGTGTAAACAATACCATTATTAAAATTCTTCCTTAGTAATGATAATTAAGTTGCTAAAAACATCAAATGGGAAAGCTGGAGGCATCATAACTTAAACAGAACACAGAATGTAAATGAATGTAAGTGGTTTTTCTTCTTAAAGGTGCCGTATTGAATAATACCACATCAACAGGTTTGGTTGACTTTTGTTTTAACTTTTTGGACAGATTTTCTGCAATTAACACATGAAAATGCATGAAGCAACTGACACACCACATAATTATACAACGTATTTGCACAGGCACTCTGTAAAGCATCCATTTATCCCAAGGCATTATTTCTCTAGCAATTGTTCTGTATATGTGCATATAACAATATTTTTAGCATATGTACACCTGTGAAAACACACACACGTGTAGATACATATAAAAATTACACGTATGATATTTTAGTTTGATAAAATGTACTTATCAAATACAAAGTGTTGGGGGTTTTTTTTTTGTTTGTTTGGTTTTTTTGTATATAAGCACTTCGGCCAAGATTTGCAAACTTAGATGCCTAAGGTTAGGCATAAAGTCCATATAAGTGACCCAATTTTCAGAGGTGCTGGAAAGTTGCAGCTCCCACTAAAATCTATGCCGCCGGGAGCGTTCAGGACCTTTGAAAATTAAGACATTCATTTAGGTGCTTAAAGATGCACTGATGATTACCTTTAGGCACCCATGCATGAAAATTTTTGTCAGTATTTTTATTGACTAATTGCATTTTTATAGAACAGGAAATTCAATTCACGCAACAAGGAATTTCTGTAACGATATAGCCGATGACAGTCTATTAGAGGAAATACGAGATTCAAGAGTAAGACTTAAACACATTAGAGTACTATGCATGGATTACACCAGCCTTGAGCCAGATCCTCCAGTCAAGACAAGCTACACTCAGAGCAAAACTGGAAAGGACCAGGTTGGCAAAGGTGGCTTTAAGCCCCTGATCTGTGCTGGCCTGATTCAGAGCAGCCCGTGGTCTGCAGTTACTTATGCTGCCTGCCTAGGGTTTCCAAGGGACCTTTCTGGCAGCTAATGATTGTTGGGGCATAGGGATGCCCTGATCAAGCAGGCTCTCTCCTGACTCACTCAGGAGGCGGGAAGGAGAGAGGTAATTCACCAGAGCTCTCTTGTGTGTGCAAACAAGATAATTTGCATTAACTGACTCACTCGCAGCCAGTCCGTGCACAGGCCAAAGTTCGAACGGGCCATAGAGAATGAAGTATCTTGTTGTCCCCTAGAGATAATTCCATGGGGTCAGGGTTGCGGTTCGTCCACACCCTGCTGGGGCCAAGCAGAACACCTGGGCTGTCGGCCTGGCTCCCTGAAGGATCCCTGAATACACATAAAAAGGGAAATACAGTCGTTCGATGAGATATAAAAAGAGTTTGATTCCACCCCAAAATAGCAACATGCTTTTCAAAGGTGTCCCCTCAGCTCCTATTGACGTCAGCTCAGGCTTGGGCTTGACTTCAGCAGGGGAAGGAGGAGGTACTGTGCACAGAATACATCAAACAATTCTGCCACTGAGGAGAGGTAACCCCCGCAACAGTCATGGGATCAACGGGGGCCTTTATTTATTTCTTAACAAACCTTCATGGCTTAGGGCCCTCGTTGGTGTTATTTGCACATGTTAGTTCAGATCCCTTTCTCTATGAGGATGACACCATGTCCAGGAGGCAAGCACAGTCTCTCACTAGCCAGGCAACATTTCCTTGCACTTAGAGAGTGGCAGGATTTTCTTCGCTTCAGGCACAGATTAAAACCACAAAGAAATACCAACAGGCGTTGAGCAGAACAGACCCGAGTGGCTTTTCCAGAGGGAGCACTTGTCTTCGTAACCCACTCTTCTCCTGCCATGACCACACCAACCTGGCAGCCGTTACTCAGGGTAAAATCTTGTCCCCATCTTCTCCCGCAGGAGCTGGTATGATTCGGATATGAAGGGGTGGGGGACTGGTAGAAGGGGTTCCCTTACCATGCACTCTGAGGGACACTGTGGGTTATGGCTACAGCAACCCGAGGGGCATGGGGGATGGGAACAAGAAGCTCTGCAGAGCCACAGGGCCATATGACCCAGGGATGGGGAACTCAGGGATAAGCATACCCCTGGCCCTATATGCCTGTTGGTTTCCATACGAGACTCCCAACCCTGGCTAACATCTCCCAAGCAGCTGCTTGAACCTCCTGCTTTATGGACAGGCAGTTGCTTAGTCAGCCCCAAGAGGATGAGACCTCATACAATGGCCTTAAAAAAGAAGTCACAGAGCAGAATGGGGGCGTGGACAGCTGTCACAGCAAGGTCCCTGCAACAAGAGCGAGCCACGGACTTGGGGAGCATATGGGTGGTGGGAGAGGATCACTGCAGCTCAACGCATACAAGCTTCCATGATAGGTACCAAGCGTGGGCTTTATTGCCGCTAGAGTAGGAGATGTGAGTGACTCACAGGGGAATGAGGCAACTACCCTGGAAACCACAAAGAGGTGTTTTTATTGGGCAGGGGGCAGAAATACCCAGGCTGGGATTTGGCCAGGAGATCATCTAGGTTCACACCCCAATCCATGCAGAGACCCAGGCTCCCCACGGTCTTTAACTCCCCCACATGTGTGCCATGTACCTCGTTCAGCAGCACATACTTTGGTTTTTTAAAAACACATATGAAAAATCGATCCACTTCATTGTGCTTTGCATAAGCCACAGTGGTGGGTGGAAGTTTTGCCACTAACTTCAAAGGCAGCAGGATTGGGCCGCATAACAGTCATCATTAAACCTTTAGCCAATCGGCTTCTAAATATATCAGATAGAACTGTAATTCTTTTCTAAACGACAGGTCCCTTACACATGGAACCAGATAATGCTCGTTTCCTGGAAACCTATTAGCTTCTCAAACAAGACAACCCTGTGGACTCAGCCCCCAAGCATTTTGTGTAAATATTAAATAATTAGCGAGAATAATCCTTTTTCATTTGACCTCTGCTGTAATAAAGACCTTTGTCTGGAAATGCAAGTGTTATTTTGAGCAGTCATTCATAACCTGAATCTGCTAAACAGATCATCCTAAATACCCTAATGCTCAAATATCCACAGTATTTATATAGGATTTAACAGAGATAAAAAACAGACACACTCCATGACCCAAAGACCTCCCAGTATGTATCAATCAAACTTCAGAAAAGAAGATGGCAATGGAAGGGGTGAACAAAATTAAGCTAATGTGAATTATATTATATTAAAAATTAATCTTGTATGTTGGGATATTTTATTTAGGGCATCTATCCATGCTCTTGGGGTCCCCCTGACATAACTTAAAAATACATGCTAAGTGCAGCAAAACAATTTAAGATGACCCATCACTAGGCAACTTAAAATCACGCATCCCTGTCCGCCTCCAACAATGCCCCACTCTTACAATTCTCCCCCATTTACACATATCTGGGGGAAATAGAAGACGACCTTTGGTATGTGTTCAGAAGGTCATCAGATTCTGGCTACTTCAGACCATTTTGAATTGTACCTTGAATGTTGGCAACTGGGCAACTCCAGCTAGTATTTGAGCTCTACATTTTTAATCTTTTATGTGTCTGTCAGCAGTGAATCCCTAGCAGAAACCCCAGATCCAAACACCCCTGAGCACTGAGGAAAAATGGGATCTGGATTTGCCCCTGCATTTTTGGGTGGGACCCAGCTCCATCACTCATATTGTGGCTTGGTTTGTTTCTTGCTGGGGGTGACTGAATCTGTGCCATCACTGTTGGGTACAGTGATCCTATTGGTCAGATTTTGTCCATGGATTTTTATCATGTTTGTCCTTTTTTTTCACATAGCTCTTCTGAAAAAAGAGAAGTGGGGATGAAGGAAAGGAACCCACAGATAGCTGTTCTATGGTGACATTTCATCAAGTGATGGAAGCCCATTTTCAGCCAGGGAGTGCTACAGTACCATAGTGCCTGAGTAGAAGCTACTCTTTCCTTGCTCACAGCTGGCATTGACGTATAGCCGGAAGGGGCTCTCGGCTACAAAGCTAAAGATGGTTAAAGACATTTAAAATTCTATGATGTGAGCACCGTCTACACCAAGAACATCATCTGAGAGGAAGATGTATTTTGATGTACCAGGCAAAAGAGAGAATACAAATTACAGCTCTCTGGCCAAAGATATTTTAAAGATACATGAAAAATATATATGTATATGTAACTAACAGGCCTTTTCTCATTGGTCTTTATTGACTCTTTCTTTTAAAAAAAATATTACCAGTAAATATAATGGGCTGCCTGCATCTTTCTTCCTGGATGAATTATGGTTCCTGTGGGGCTATTTATCACCGAGGGCAATGATTGGGCTGATCATACAAGTGATCTGTTCAGCGCTTGACTTCACTTCCCAGCAGGCTAGTGAACATCCCTCTTGTCTCAGGATAGCTGGCATTTGCAAGGTCCTGCCATGGGTTTTGTTACGCTAAATAATAAATATCCCACTTAGAAAAGGGTTGTAAATCTTTCCACTGGGCTGGAAAGAATTTGCATGTTTGCATTCATTGAGATCAGTGCTGCATTAAGTCTTCACAATGTACTTAGGTAGAGACCCCGAATGGACTCAGTACAAAGATAAGAACTTCCTTTTAATCAGACTCACAGATATTTTGTACATCAGACATGCCAGAGCCAGCTCATAGGAAAAAGACACAGGAGCAGGGTACTTAGCGAAGTGAAAAATGCACCTACCTCTGCCAAAAGAAGCAATTAAATAGTCAATAATATTGACACAAGCTGTAAGTAAAAATGGATGCAATAATAATACATAAACTGGTCAAATATAAATAGTAAGATACACTGGAATGTTGTTTTTGCAGTTTATTGAGGGCCATATTATGGCACGTCCTGCACTTTCATGCAGGGACTTATGGGGCTGTGCAGTGGGGAGACAGCCGCCTCTAAGGAACATCTATGTCATTGCGTATGCATGGGAATGGGCAGAGCCCTGGCGGTGCCTCTTGCTGAGGCATGTGCAGAGTGGGCATTGTTTCCCTCCTCCAGCCCTGAAGCAGGCACAATCTGGGAGACAGATTGTGATGACCCTCTGAACCTCAACCTGCTTCTCCCTCTGCTCCTAGGGCACTACTCAGAACTCGTGGCGAAGCCACAATGGAGCCCTCAATTGTCATATATATTTACAGGATCAGGCACATCATTCATGTTCCTGATTTTTCAGGCTAGCTTGTGCTAGCCTTAAGCTCCTTCTCTCCTCCAGCAGGACTACTTGGGGCTAAAGTACTTCCCCAAGTTAGTAAAGCTGACCAAATTTGGCTTTACCTTATTGTGGGTCAATTCTCAAAAGAGCTCGGCAGCCAGCAGTTATCACTGTTCTCCCTGGGAGTCAAGCCCTTTGGGCAATTTGGCCCTATCTGGCTAAGAGAGGAAATGAACATTATAAAACAGCATTTCCCCCCATTTTGTTCTGTGAAACCAAATCCTTGGTTTATGAGTGTTAGACAACAAAAATATAATGATAGAACAGCAAGTGTCCTCTCAAAGCCAGATGAGTGGACTTTTCTGGTCTAACCTGGGCACCGGGAGTTGTTCAAGAGCTTGCAAATCTGACATGAGAAAAGAACCAGATTTCAAAGGATAAGAAAAATAAAAGCCCTACACCTCAATAGGTTGAATGGCCTGATCCCATTCTCATTTACACCGGTTTTACACGGATGTAACTCCATTGACTTCAGGACAGTTAATCCTTATTTACACCACTGTGAGATCATAATGCATGCGGTCAGATTTCTTGGGTCTCGTAAACCACCTAATTCCCATAGGGTTAAGGAAGGACTCATTGGCTCAGTGCGCACACCAATATACAATGGAATGGCAAACAATCCATGGTGATTTTTTGAAATGTTGATCTCTGTCAACCAAACTCATTTGGTTTATTACCACAAGATCAGATTGGCCGCAAAGCTTGGGACCTGCCTATTTGAGAATCTAGCCCTCTCCCTCTCCCTCTTCACCTCCCTTGTGATCAGCAGAGGGGCTGGAACTGGAGTCCTCTCCATGTAGATGGATGGGGACACAGCTCATGGGAAGCTTTCCTTGTCTCTGGACTTCCCCACGTTGGTCTGAAATAGCACAAATATATTGACTTTCTGGGTATGCTGTTTATCAGTTTTCCTAGGTATCTGGTGAGAATAAGGACACTGGGCAAATGGGGCTCGGTGATATTATGTGGGATTATTTGCCCTGTTTATGAGTTTGATCCAAAGCCCACTGAAGTCAATCAGAAGACTTCCATACACTTCAAGGGGATTTGGATCAGGTCCTGCCTGTACTGACGTGTATTAAGGGGTTGGGCTGACTGGACTAGATGGACTTTCTGTATTAATATTTTTATGTACATGTTTTAATGTATGTCAGGGCATCTAGACCTGGTACAGATAGGTGCCTCTCATAATACAACCTCATCAAGAAATAAATAATAAGGCATGTGCCTCTGCCCCCCTCCCCTGCCACCACAAAACTGAGGGGGGTCTGAACATTGTAGCATCACCTGAATGTGGAGCAGTTATTTTGTATCTTTGAATTCCTCCCTTGGTAACACCTCTGCCTCCTGCCCCTTCACCCCCACCCCAAAAAACCCCAAACATTTTATACAATACATGACGGATAGCTTTTTTCCCTCAGGAAGAAAGAAAGAAAGATTTTTCAAATGCACCAGGTTCAATTGTGACTTAACATTTCTGCCCAAGTAAGGGGTGGCGCCCAGCAGCAATGACCCAGCAGTAAACAATGATGCCCCATTGTGCTGAGGAAGGGGTAAGTTATTTCACCCCCTTTTGTGGGGCAGCTCTCCCCACCTCTGCCCAGCTAGGTACTCTTGCTGGTGAGTTGGGGATGGGATGCAGAGCCAGGGCTCCTCGCACTCCCCCACCTCTGACCAATGCCACTGAAGTCAAGGGGAGTGCTAGCGTGCAAATGGGTTTTCACGATGCGACGCATCTAACTTGCTCCGAGGAGGAGAGTTGAGCAATTAGTTTTTGCTGCTCCACCCTCCCCCCGCATCCATAGCTGGAGTCACAATCAAAGCAGAGCCAAGCAGGGTGCAGGGCCGTACACTCCTGCGCAGTTGAGCGAGGGCTGTGACAGGCTAGCCAATAACTCTTAATATCACAACCCTGTTTTTCTTTAAATTTCTTTCACTCAGAAACTCAGCAGCCCAGATCTCATGTCTTTGTCATTTTATTGAAAAATTAATCTCAAACTCAGAGAGAAAACGATATTTGTTCCTGCACAAGGGGGGAAGTTACATGTCCATTTGTGTCCTTACCATTTTCTGACACTAATCTGCATATTTGTTTTTAATACTGTGTTCTTACTGCTTTGGAGCTTACTGACAATGACTCAGATCTTTCTAATAAAGTAACTTTTTGGTTATCCAACATGAATTTCCTACCATGTCATCTGTCATTTATTCTTTCTTTCTTTCTTTCTTTCTTTCTTTCTTTCTTTCTTTCTTTCTTTCTTTCTTTCTTTCTTTCTTTCTTTCTTTCTTTCTTTCTTTCTTTCTTTCTTTCGTTCTTTCGTTCTGAAATGCAAATATACTGAGGTTTAATAGCATCACTCATTTTTTACTGGTTGGCCATGACAGCAGCCAGCTTGCCCTAGAACCCAAGGAAGTGTGGATATTTCACAAACCGGAAAGGGTCAGGGAGAAAGCATGGAGGTCATCTTACATTTGGAGGGGGTACAGGTCACTTCATGTACGAGTCACTTCATGCCCTTTTCTTCATGTTGAAGACATTCATTCTGTGGTGGGTTTAGTAACTCAAAAAACCCATCCTTGAATCATGAGGGACAGGAAGTGAGAAACCCCACAGGGCAGTGGGGCCTGCTGCTCTTACAGAGAACTAGCAAAGGTTGGTTTGCTCTTGGCCAGTCTTTAAGAAAAAACCATGACCAGCTCGTGAGGGCAGGGACCAATTGTTAGTGTTAAAGCCATGATTCAATGCACATTAGAAGAATTCTCATTGACTTTATTGGGTTCTGGATCAGGCTCTTGGAGAGTAAATAGAAAAGAGGTGATAGGAGGAGAGGAAATTTTTAAGGGGAAGGGAAGAATGATATGGAGAGGAAGCTCCAAGAATAACTTCATTGCATGCCCCCCATATACCAGAGCCACCCTTGGATACATTGGAACAGATGGTGTAAATGGGCATAGCTAGATTAACTTCAAGGTCAGTTTACATCAGATGGGGTCTACTACTGACTATAGGCATTAGCTGGTATGATTGGTGAGCGCTGGAACTTTGTCCAATTTTTCCAAAAACCTGCTGTATCAAATCTCTTTAACAGGCGGTAGGATCTCTTTAAATTGAGGCATTTCCATTCTTTTTGTACTTAAAATTTCTTGGGGGCATCTTCCCAACCATCTAGGATATTACTCATGCAGAAATCCCATATGGGGGTCTAACTCTGAAGTTCCTATGTGTGCAAAACTCCCATTGACTTCTGCAGAGCTATTGGCCGGGGATAACAGCTGCAGGACAGACCGACGATATAATCATTTTGAATCAAAACTCAGGATTATTAAATATGTCATTAGAAATTAAAGGGACAACAGAGATGGGCCCTACAGTACAAACTTGTGTAGTCATGCAGAGCTCCACTGAAACAAAGAGCAGAACTAGCAAGAGTAAGGGTTTGCAGGATGGGCTCCGTAATGTTTTCTGAATGCTCAACTAACCAAAGGGGAATTAACATGTTGAAAATATCAGAAGAGTTTGACTTATGTGACTTGAGCTTCTATTTTTAATACATGCTTTTCACTGACTGTGAAATTCACACAGCAGCCGAGGTCCCTTATACTGTGACTCAGCCATTGTTGCTGTAGACAAAGCGGGACAGTGCTAAGAGGAATCTACATCCCCTACTCATGGGAAGGGTAGGGGTAAGGCAAGGGATGGCCATGGAGATAGCCACTGGGGCTATGATTACAGAGATTCACTGGCCACAAAACCCCACAAAAGGTGTATGTAGGGGACACAGCCCTCTGTTTCAACCCAGGGGCAAAAGCGTCAGCTGCAACTGGGCTGCCCCCTTGTCCCATTGGTGGATTGGAAGGTAGATTCCATCTTGGCAATCTCAGTGTATTGTGTAATCCTCTACTTGTAGCTATTCATTAAGGGGAGCGTTAGGGTGAATTTCACTTGAAATGAATATGAGAAAGGATATAGATTCTTACCACATTTTGTACCATCCGTTATGGCTGACGTCTGAGTCAATAAAGTCACAATAACAAAATCAACTAATAGAACTTACTGAGCCTAATGATCCTGGCCCAAAACCAGACATCTTACAGGCATAAATGTTTTGTCCTTTTCATTTAAAAGAGCAGAACAGAATGTGAAGCATACTATAGAAATGTGACTCCAGGAACAATTATGGAAAGCTATTAGGAACCAAAATGTAGCTGCTGACTAATTACCGGATAGGAACCCAAACCAAACCCCAGATCTGAAGACCCTCAAAGCTTTGGAAAAAATTTGGATCTGGATACAGAACCAAACTTTACATCTCTGTTACATCTCTGGTAATTTCAAAGGGTTTATTTGGTAAACATAATGAGCCTGATGTTGCAGTTTTCATGCAGGCAAACACCTCCCCTGACGCCAACAGAAGTCTTACCTGCGTCAGAGTCGAAGCATAGGTCCGGGACTAATAAACAATGCTGAACCTTCCACATCAATCGGCAGGCAGAATGACTGCAGGATATGGCCAATACTAACGACACTCACCTTGCCAGATAATCCATTTCATGCGTAGATTTGACGTTTTGTCATATTACACTCTGCAATTACTGGGGAATTGGCCCACACCTTAACTGCTGTGCACCCATAATTCGATCTCACCTGGAGTTGAGTGTTTCCAGCATTTCTCAAAAGTCATGCTGGGCCTGGAAAAAAGACAGCCTGGTTCCCATCTCATTTGCAGTTGTGCTACGTGGATTCCACTGATTTGGGTGCGGTAACACTTCATTTACGCTGATGTCAGAGACATCAGAATCAAGCCCAGAGTTCCTACCCTCGTTTTACTTCGGCCATAACATGCTTACTTCCCCATCTGCGGTAGAAATGCAAAGTACTGCCCTGCTGTACATTTTCTTCATTTCTTTAGTTTTTCTCCATAAGACCAGTTCTCCAGCATTAAACTTGACATTGCAAAGAGTTATGTGGAGTGTTAGTAAGTTTTCAAGCATGAATAAATTGATTCAATAACTGAACAAATCGGATGCATCTTTTAAATGGAAAACTGACATAATTTCCCAACTGACATAATATCCGCTAATCAAGCATATTTAATCTGCTAATCCAGTCTTTCTTTGCTAAGTGCCCCTTATAATGTATAAAAATATCAACTCGATAGCAAAATGGTGTGTAAAAATGAGGATGAGCTATGAGAAACCGTGTGAGAGCAATCTCTTTAAATGGCTTTTTACTGGATTCAGATTCCCGTTTCCAAAAAAACCCAACTCAGAAGTTGAGTTAGGAGGGCGAGCTAGCAGAAATGCAGATGTCCTCATGATCTCACAGGGGAAGCAGGTATAATCAGCCACCTGGTTTGAGGCGATTCTTGAAGTCAGCCCTCCTGCCACCCTTTCTATTTTTAGAAACACATAGCACAGCCCCCTTATCCCCCCCGCCCACCTCCCGGTAGTGCAGACATAGAAAGGAATGTGTGTGCAGAGCAGAACCATGTTTTAATTTTCTCATTCCAAGAAATTACTGGAAGTTTTGCTGTGGCATCTACACAGACTCCCTGTTTATTTTTCATTTATGATACAGAAACATTATTTCCATAAAGGCCACATAGCTCTCCCTCCCAAAGCCCTGCAACTATCATTTCATCAATGCAATTCTCTCATGATAGCCAATTTAACAAACGGTTGCTTTGCAGGCTATAGAGAATTGGCTCTTTTCCTAATAATTCTGCTAATTTGCTTAACTTTCCCAGATTGCAAACAGCCAAGCTCTCAAAATACAGTTTTCTAAATGAAGCCATAGACAATTTCATGTATGAGAAGAGACAGGAAGGTGGATGACTTGAGAGGAATAAAGCACATGGTCTTTTATTTTTGACCTTTGGGCCAGCATTCAGATTTGCTTGTAAGTAAAACAAGCATCCAAAATATATTTCCCCTAGGGATTTACACTACCCTTTTGCCTGTAATTATTCTGACTTGATGCCTTCCGTAAATTAGTTAACGTTAGTTAAATTCTGTTAGTGAGTTCCAGTCCCTTTAACGTATATTGCTACAACCCTTTTTATAGATAGCCGATGTCACTGACACAAGAATTGTGATCTTGACGAGTACTCAAGCAATAGCTCAAGGCAGAGAAATAAAAAATGTGGATGGATAATACAAATGTTTGCTCAACCAGGAGAAGAAATGAAAGCCCTGTTAAAGGTAAATGTCAGACTATTTAAAGACAATGTTGGCTATTGATTTTTAGTGGAGACTATCTCTTTAAAGGATTGAAAGCATTCCTTTAGATCCGAATGATGGAAAAGCATATCTTTCTGGAGAGCAAAATTAAGTTTTATGGAGCAAAATGAACCTCCTTTAGGACTAGAGAGGTGAAATATTCAACAAAAAGTCTTTCTTGAAGTAAACGAAGGGCAAGGAGGTGTTTTAAATAATGATGAGCGATGACAAGATAAGAAAACACAGCATTTGTTTCACTGATGTCCTCCAGTGAAAAATGAACACTCGTGCATACCTGGTGATTTGTTGTATAAATGTTAAACGTTGCTCAAATTTTCGATTCTGCTTCCAGCTGAGGGGCTCATTGTTCACTGTTCTACACTTGTACATTTCAAGCTCATTAAGGAGCGTTCACTCTCCCTGCAGGTTGCACCATAAATCTGAAATGTACCCTTCCCGGGCACACAGTAGACTGGATCTGCAAAGAAACATAACCAGACTAAGGTGAGGAGAGTGCTAATCAGAACTGGTGCAAGGCAGCCAGGTATGTACTGTATAGCCTTCAAGAAGAACGAAGCAAAACACCAGTATTTCAATAGCTAGGACCAAGAGCATGTGGGAAATTCTAATGAACTTGCCAACTGTTTGTCATTGTTTATACAATACAGCAGGTTTTGATTTTACATAATATGTAAAAAAACCTTGAATAAAAAAAGTTTTCTAAGAGAACAGTAATGTTTTCTTTTAACTTTCCTTATTCCTGGTGGTTCCTTCCATGAAATCTCTCCAGAATGCCATTACAAGATTCCGTTTTGCATGCATATTGTGAATTGCTCTTTCCAAATTCTAGCCCCTGTTTATCACAAAGGTGAGGATAACAGTCAATGCCGTATGAAAATTGCAGTACACTTTTAGATGATGCAGTGGACCCAATCCTGCAGTTTTACCCAATGTATTACCCATGCAAAATTCTCATATCGATGAGCATTTTGCCAGCATTAGGAATGAAAGATCAAACCCAAAGTAATGTAGTTTCCGTTAATACAAATGAAATTTGTATTTGAACACTGCCTTTTTTTTTAAAGTCTAATTATGGATTTGAAAAAGTCTACAAAGCAAACAACCCCCAACCCCTCCTCTGCCAATCAATTCCCTTTGAATATCCTAACTAAGCAATCAGTCAAATGAACATTTGAGGTCTGATTTTAATATGTCTAGGCAAACTAAAATTATTGTTTGTCCATGCAGATCAGATAACTGTGTACAACAGTACCTGGTTTCTGAGCACAACCATGAGAACTATTTATATAAAATGGACACATGCACGCAGTTTGCATCTGCAAATTGCATACCTAACCATAGGTGCTGGAACTTGGGGTGCTAGGGCTGCTATCACACCCCCTGGCTTGAAGTGGTTTCCATCAGATACAGGGTTTACAGTTGGTTCAATGGCTCTCAGCACCCCCACTATACAGATTGTTCCAGCATCCCTGTACCTAACCAATTGAAAAAACAGTTTTGTGATACTTTCCTTGTGACAACAGATTTATTGGGAAACAACATTATTTCCCACCACATCAGTGTGTCTGACCTTTGCTGTATGTAAGTTCCTCAGATCTGTAACTAAATCTAAAGGGGATCCTAAGTCCATTGCTCATATACGAACACAGTTAGGATTGGGCCACTAAATAAAAATAGAATTCTTCATATATATTGGAATGTAAAAGATTCTAGATGCCACTTCAGGGCTTTATGCAATTGTTCAAAAGCATTTTTTCTTAAGTGAATTTAATGCTGGTGGAAAGATCTGGACTGACTTGCTCTTGCTGCTTATTTTTGAAGTACAATGCGTCATCTCTCCTGCAATCTAAGTCATGTAAAGCATTCCAGTATACTACCCCAATTGGTCACTTAAACTTCTGGGAATAACATTAAAAATAATTAAGAAACCACTTATTTCACATAAGCCCCCTGACAGTCATCAGTTAATAATGTCATAAGGTCACTACCAACCCAGGTTGGATTTGAACAGGGGACATAAGACAAAAGGTTCTTCTTCCCTACCAGCTCACTTTGCATTTTCCAGCTATGAACAGTTCATGTGCATTGCGGACTTCCATTTTAAGATCAGTGCAAGATTTAAAAAGTTAGTTACCATCATCCTTTGGCAGCAAATTGAAGTTGCAGAATTTTGTGACTCTTCGTGTATTCCGAATGCAGTGCAATATGGTATTGATGCCCCAGGTTGCTTTATGATTAGATGTATTATTTCAATAAGGAGGATTTAAGATAGCATTAAATGACAGATTATACAATTTTTTGAATGTGATGTTCATCTGAATTTTATTTTTTGGTGTCTTGACTCATTGACTTGATATCTCTCTATTATGCACACACCTCTGGAGAGGTTTCTGGCAATGATTATGCATAGCGTTGAGCTAGTGAATAAAACCACTTCAGAAACTGCTTTACAGATTGCAGTATCGTTTTCTCTATAATTGTATCACAAACTTAAGAAGTTATATGGAGAACATAGTATACAGTGACAGATTGTACATTTTTACAATGTGCATCAGATTTTGCTAAGGGTTTCCGGACTTACTTCTGACGGTTCTTGGGGACTTAACTTTAGGACCAACATACTTTAGTATACATATATGAACCACCCCTCATGTTGTACAGCAGTAATGCAGCATGAGCTGTCTCTTTAATATGGATGACATACTGATTTTTCTAAGTTATCACTTCTCCATCTCTCATTCATCTTTACCGTGAACTGCTGTGTTTCTGACATCCAGCCCTACCTTATCAGCAGCTTCTTCCAGTTCAATTGAAACCAGAGGAAATTTTTGGCTGGAGGTTCTTGTTATGTATATAATGACTTCCTCATCTCCCAGCTGGAACTCCGCGATCAGGTGATCAAATCAAGGCTCTGGACACCTCATTTTAAATCCAGAAATTCCCTACAGCAACATACCATAGTAAATCAAAAGTGAGGATACCTGTCCGCCATCTGAAAATATATGAGCAAATTATTATATCCCATGCTTACTTTCAAAAATACTAAAACCCTGATCCATGCATTTGACTGCAATGTCAGCATTCCTTTCCCCCTTACTAATGCCTTCCAAAATCTGCAAAACTTAGCCCTATTCCTTGTATTCTCTCTGCAGAAGCTCCCTGTGGTCTTATGTATCAAATAAAGGTCTCGTTACTTAGTTGCTGTACTCATCATGACACTGCTCTCATTTATCATCCTGTTCTCAAAGCTGC
This sequence comes from Lepidochelys kempii, assembly GCF_965140285.1. Lineage (NCBI taxonomy): Eukaryota > Metazoa > Chordata > Testudines > Cheloniidae > Lepidochelys > Lepidochelys kempii. The sequence continues at coordinate 7,869,647 of NC_136392.1, read as the reverse complement.
TTCTAAAAACCATTAGGTCTGCCGCACTTTTGACCCTTCAATTAGGAACTCACTCCCCTACAATTCCCCACCCACCAACAACGCTAACTTTGTTTCTTGACAAACTCCAGTTAAAGGAATGATCTTCTGCAGGTGTCAAAACCACGGATACATGTTCCAGGACCAGACTTTAGTGACTAGTTCTCTAAATATGGAGCCACAGTGCTGGGCCTCAGTGCAAATCCACCACTCCACGTTCATTTCAGCTGCACACACCCTGCTGCAAATGGAGTTTTGTGACTCACCACCTTCAAGCCCCAATAGTGCAACAAGTGAATGGAAGGCAGCCCGTGTTAACAAGAGGGTCCTATGTTTGTACATATGTAAATAGCTTGGTAATAGATAAGGTGTTTTTTTCATAGATTCATAGATATTAAGGTCAGAAGGGACCATTATGATCATCTAGTCTGACCTCCTGCGCAATGCACCCACCCACTCCTGCGATAAACCTCTCACCTATGTCTGAGCTACTGAAGCCCTCAAATTATGGTTTAAAGACTTCAAGGTGCAGTAGAGGGTGCTCAAGAATGTCTAGCATAGTTTCTGGGCTTTATAGGACCAATACACGCCACATTTGTTTTACACTACAAATTACTTCCATTGTGCAGTTCTTTACATTGGCTCTAACAGTGGGCACAAGGTGGTACACATGAGGCAAAATTCATCTCACGCTGACTGATCTTAATATCATGCTCTTCTGAAAAATAAAGACATCTTACTCCCATGTCAGTGGAAGAGACGACCTAAAAGGAGAGCAGAATACTGCAGCTGAGTACGGCCATGAAAATCCGAACTGTCACTCAGGCTGGTAATTTGATGCAGTTGCCCACAAAAAGCAATTGACCTAATTACTGTGAAAGTGTTATTGTCTGCTTCTGATTTTGTTCTATTTCATGTTTGTGTTATTTCCAATGTGCCCTGAGGTGCTGGCATGATAGACACTTTAAAAGGCTAAATTATTTGTGTTTAGCACTTTGAAAGAGAAACAATAATCAAAGATCTACACCCAACTTCACATTAGCTACAGACTTGTCCATATGCAATTCTGTTTTTACCCCATGGGCCATGCAATTTGCTACTTTAACCTAGTAACACACTGTTTAAGGAATACAAGTGACTCAGTCAAAGCAATGGAGTCTAATTCTTCTTGTGCTGTGTATAACCTGCATAACTATCCTGAACAGCAGGGCAAGAGCAGATCCCCTTACAAATGTACTTAGCCTTGGAATTCAGATATATAATTACACAGAATTAATTTACAGTGTGACATTTCTGAACAGGTAATTAAAATGTTTCATTGTTGATTAATGACCTGCAAAATAAATTATTAGGAATGTCACTGTTAGCATTATGATTATTATTACAATTTAGAGAAATTAAGGCCGTTCACTTACTTTAAATTAAACATGAAAGCACAGAGGTAATGTACTTTAGACAATATCTATTTACTCAGAGAGCGTATTTGATGCATGTATTACAGTACATTTGCTAGGACCATACATCACGGGAAGTGCTGTTCATGCTGGCAGCAGAAACCTAGCACTAATACATGTAATATTCCTGTCCAATTCCTGCAAATGTAAGAGTAAGGTTTGCTAGACTTTATCACTCCTCCCACCGTGTAAAGTTCTTATAAAAGCTGGTACTGAAATTCAGGCTTAAAATTACATACTAAATTGGTTAGTCTCTAAGGTGCCACAAGTACTCCTTTTCTTTTTGCGAATACAGACTAACACGGCTGTTACTCTGAATACTAAATGTTGAGACTAAATGCTCAAGAGAAGATCAAATCTTGGTCATCATCTCGGAGCAAAACCACCATTCATGCCCATGGGATTACTCGCAATGGCAAGGTGAGCAGGGTTTACTCCCAGATTAAAGAGAAATGGAACAAATTTAGGGCCAGATTCTGCAAGGAGTTGAGGCCCCTACTAAACAAAGCACCTAAATACGTGTTGGACTTAAGTATACTAAACTTGATTTCAATGGGACTTAAGCACAAGCTTAAGTGCTTTGCTGGATTGAGGCCCAAGCGCCTCCTGTGATGAAATAAGTGCCCTCAAATTCCATCCAGCTGCCTGACTGTTTCATTTGGGGAGTGTACAGACTAGACTTTACAAAGGTGCGAACTACCTTGAGTTCACTGGCAATCCATTATCGCAGGGTAAAAAAACCCCACTGAAGATGCTGGAGTTCAGGGTGCTCAGCACCTCCCAGCAGGTTCTCAGGATTAGCCCTTAATGATTTAACAGCTGTGGTGGGGAAGGGAGGGGAAGTAATCTATAATGAGGTGTATAAAATAGCTCTCCAGATCTCTGCTTCTAGCTCGAAAGAGACTCCTCGATGATAGCTGCTGGAAATATAAATAACGTAGAAGTACCTAGTAAGACAAGGAACTCCAACAAGGGAGCACCTGGTGTGGCTTAATGGATACTGCTGCTTAATTATGGAGTAGAGAAGCAACTTGAGGCTGGGAGCATTGAGGAACTGTTCTCAGCTTCCACATGGAGGGTGTATTAGGAACTGTATTCTTTCCTCTCTGGTGAGGGACGCAGTGGAGTCTCACAGGGAACCCTACTGCCCCTTAACTAGCATGGCGTGGTCTACAATCCCAGCTATAGCCAAGGCACCCACAGGGGGAATCTCAGTTAAAAATGATGGCTCAGAGCAAAGCCACAAGTAAAAAGCTTCAGACCAGCTAATATGCCCCTGAAATCCTGATGTTGTAACCGAAGGCCCTTTTTACAGGCGGACGCATGTACCCCGGTCAATGGGGTGAGGGAAAGCCCATACTTTGTAAGTTTCTTCTGCAGAAGCTACAGCAAAAGAAGATAACTAGTGCCTAATGCTGCTCCCAGTAAATCTGTGGGAGCTTTGAGATGGAATGTAATGGGAGCAGAATCCAGCCCCCCATGGATATTTTTAAAAGTATTTTTTGCAAAATCATATAGTATTTAAAAAAATACTCCTTCCACTATGGCTTACTTTTACTGACTCCTATTCTATATTAATTACCTGTATTAATGCAAAAGAATGCTCTGTATCTAACAGCCACTTATTGAAATCAGCTCACGTCATGGACTTATTTTAGCACTGGGATAGATATTGCCTCAGACCATCTTTCCAAAGTGGATTCTAGATCTTTTAACAATTTAATATGTCAAGGGCCAACTGCCCCTTCATTCCCTCCATTTCTGTATTCTACTGCATGCCTGTGTCCTTGAGCCAACAGAGTTAACCTCTAAGGAAATGTGACCTGCAATGATATGAATAGCAGGAGGAGAAAAGCTTTTAAAAATTTCATCTTCCAGTCAGATGGCCTATCCAGGAACCAGTGAAATTATATCTGAACAATGTGCTCTTTAATGTAATCTCAACTAGATCAAAGGGGCTAGTGGAATTTCATGAAAAGGTCCCAGAGTAGCAGCCGTGTTAGTCTGTATCCACAAAAAGAAAAGGAGGACTTGTGGCACCTTAGAGACGAACAAATTTATTTGAGCATATGCCTCTGATGAAGTGAGCTGTAGCTCACAAAAGCTTAAGCTCAAATAAATTTGTTCGTCTCTAAGGTGCCACAAGTCCTCCTTTTCTTTTTATGAAAAGGTCCATTTCTCTTCTGTAATACATTCTTTTTAAACTTGAGGAAGGCTGGCATAACTGGGCTGTGCTGCTTTGTTTATTCTGAACACAAAGCTAGGTTTTGTTTAGAAAAGCAGAACAGCAGCACCACCAAGGTTTTCCCATCGTCTTTATGCCACGGTAAAAAATTCTACCAAATAAAATTCTGCAAAATGCCCAAACTGCACTGGTGCAGAATCCCATTTGGGGCCAGTTTTTGGTTTGTTTTCATTCACCAGATCAGGCAATGCAACACCAGTTTCATACGTCTCAGAGAGATTGGATATATTGGAAGACTTGGCGTTCTTTTTTTCATGTTACACGCGTGTGGCTATACTATTACCTATATTAAGTCTACAGTAGAGTGTGGGGCAGTGGACTAGGCTGGACTGGGAGTTGGGAGACTTCTTTACTCATAGCTCCGCTAATGACCTGTTGTGTGATCTTGGGCAAGTCACTTTTCCTACGCTCATACCCTTTGTCCTGTTTATGTAGACTATAAGCTCTTGGGGGTTGGGACGGTCTGTCATTGTATATTTGTACAGTGCCTAGGACAACTGGGCCCTGATCTTGGTTGAGAATTCTAGGCTCTGCTATAATAAAATCATCATAAATAGCAGAACTTGTGTCTTCGTCTACATAATAGGGGGGAAAATCTCCCCCGTCCCTTTTGTTTTTAAGTCACTCACCGTTGCACACTATCATAATAAACAAATTAGGGATGGTCTGTTCCATATATCAGCTGTCCAAGAAAACTCACCCATTATCCACTGCAGCACATACCAGTTTCTCTCATGAGGACTTCAGAAGGATATTTCAATTCAAGCACTTGAACTGCGACTGTGTCCAACGGTAAGCGGTATTTTTTTTTTAATAAAGCATTGACTGAGAAGTCCCCACTGAAATACTCTTGTGCAGTCTCCTGTGGTCCTTTGTGCCACTGAATGCTTGTTGGGAACATGAAATTAGCTTTCTACAATTTAAAACTGCAAACTTTGCCCTGGTCCCCAAAATATTCAACTATGAATCTACAGCTTGTGAAGCTGTGAGAGGATGAGCCCATCTCTCTCGAGTAGCGTGACCAGATGTCCCGATTTTATAGGGACAGTCCCAAATTTTGGGGCTTTTTCTTATATAGACTCCTATTACCCCCCATCTCCTGTCCCGATTTTTCACATTTGCTGTCTGGTCACCCTACTCTGGAGGGGCATAGGTGGCATAGCAAAGGTGGCATATATTTTTAGGCCAGGTGCCAATCATCCCAGTGTCTCTTTGCTAAAGCAATATTGGTCAACACAATAAGATATAACCAGCCCTGAAGAAGAACTCTGTGTAGTTCAAAAGTTTGGACCTTCCACCAGCAGAAGTTGGTCCAACAAAAAATATTACCTTACTTACTACCTTGTCTCTCTCACATCTTGGGACCAACACAGCTACAGCAACACTTCAAACAATAATAATAATAATAATAATTAATAATAATTAATGACAATTTATGTTTAGACAGTGCCTTTCTTCCAGAAGGATCCGAATGCACTTTATAAACCACACATAAAAGAATCATATTGCCCATCCACTGTGTTTCATTGACCGAAATACAGCTGTCTCAGGGCTGAAAGACAATAGAATGCACAACAGCAAAACAGAGACGCATGGGAAAGAAAAGTGAACACCTTACCCAGCTGAAACTATAGGGATAGCAAAACTGAACTTTTTTCAGAGTAGCAGCCGTGTTAGTCTGTATTCGCAAAAAGAAAAGGAGTACTTGTGGCACCTTAGAGACTAACCAATTTATTTGAGCATAAGCTTTCGTGAGCTACAGCTCACTTCATCGGATGCATACTGTGGAAAGTATAGAAGATCTTTTATACACACAGAGCATGAAAAAATGGGAAAAAACTGAACTTGTCTTGGAAAAGCACAGATATACTGTATGGATGCCAACTGTAAGATAAAATGAAGGAGATGCTGTTGCCTGATGCAGGAACTTCCTAATTTGAAACTGTCTAGCTGCAATAAGCCCATTAGAAGAAGGATGTTTTTGTGACTAAGGCACTTGACTGGGACTGGGACATTCTGACTGGGTTGGCATTCAAGGGGCTGGGCCTTCTAGTCCTATTCCCAGGATGGGTAGGAACCAAAGTACCATCTGGGTCCTCTCTCTCTCTCTCTCTTTTTTTTTAAATGTTCATGTTCCCCTGACTTTCTGTACTGAGGAAAGTTCAGCCTCGAAGCACTATTGGAAACTTAGGCCATTTAGTTACGTAGAGGCTGCTTTTGTTATAAGCAGACACAATTCACCCTGCTCACGCTACCCCACATCTGTGAGATTAGCCCTGATTTAGGAACCCAAGTGTCTTTTGGGCCAACGGGTTACTTGGTTGCCTTTTCACCTTAGTTCTGTGTTCTGCCGAACTTTCATCCCTAGTAAATTATGCATGGGTGATTTGTGATGTGGATTATTTTACATGAGGGACTGAAATGAGACCACAAACTCATTTGGCCAGTCAGGTGGACTTGGGCCAAATTCAAGTGCATTCATTAGGATTTCGCAGGGCAAAATTTGGCCCAAACAATCTGAAAAATTACAGTGTGTCCCCTTAAAATAGACAGCATTTGTATGTGAAGGCTTTTATGTTGTATAATTAATTAGATATCTGTTGTGCTATAATATTATATATTAGATGTAGCAATTATACTAAGGGTTTAATTATTCTAATGAAAGTACCTAACTTATTTGTGCAATTCATTTGTTAAGGCTGAATGATGGAATGTGTGAGTGGATTTGGCTATGCATTCTGTATCCCCTGAAAAAATGAGACAGGACATCTCAAGAGATTATCCTGGTGGACAAAAATATTTAATAGGAAATATCTACAGTAAATAAACTCAATACCGGCAGACTGATCTAAAGATAAGGGGGTTTTCCCTTAGATTTTGGCTGTCATGTTGATAAAAGGGACACACATTTTTCAGATCTTTGCACACTAACAGATGTATCTGATTCAAAATACATGCAGTGAACCTACAGTAAGTGGAATTAAATTGAACGTCAGTACCGAGGATGTCAATCCAGCGATTTTTTCTTGTTTGAATTATCTCCTGGGTGGTTGAGCACAATTGTAATTGAAACTATAATGTTTCATCTCTTTTATGCTATTATTTATCTGAAAAGTTCATCCACTACTGTTCTAAATTCCTTCCAGAAATCATTCAATTTACTTTTGTTCCACTCATGTTGAAGCCATCCTCTCCTGCATTAAAGTGGTCCTTGATTTTGACCTGGCTGAGATTTCTATTGGATGGCAATTCTGACACTTGAGTAAATATAGCATTAACTGGCTTAAAGAAATCTGTTATGTGTAACTCTGTACATGATTGAACAGGGACTTTCCATGGCAAGGATAAATGTAGAGCTCAGTAGGGTTTTTTTTCTTCACAGGGGTTTTTTGTGTGAATATTTTCTTCAGTTTCAATCCGGGTTTCACTCCCCCAGAGGTTTGCTTTTAGTTTGGGGTTCAAACGAACCCCAAATCACAAAGCGAAGCTCAGTCACATCACTGACTTTCACTTGGTTTTCCATCAAAACCATGAATTCTGAATGATTTTGATGCAAAACCACCCATCAGCCCCACATGTTTTGAAATAGGCTCCCATGATCCTTCCAATGAACCTGATCTGATTTCTGGGGTACCTAACAAAATTCCAGACTAGAACCAAATTTAATTGGTTAGTCTGGATCCAGAAATCAAACCCTTTAAATGTCTGAGGTGTCTGAATCTGAGATTTGTCCAACTTGGATTCCCAATGTTCAGGGAATGTTCAGATCTAAGGGTTTTGTTGACTCCCATTGCTGCCAGAAATCTAGCAGGTGTTTTGCGTTTTGAGGGTGTTCGAACATTATGAAAAAAAACCCCACCTTTTTTCAAAAGAGTATAACATGAATTCCTAGGGCTGCACGCTGCCATGAAATACACTCTGCTTAGCTCAGGGATTGAGTGCAAGTAATGCTCTTCATAACATTCAAAATGCCTTAACTGTTCACGCGAGCACAATAAGAGGAAAACAACACAGGCAATAATGCACATGCGTGTGGAGTGTGGGGAAAAAAGGGAATATTGTCTTTCAAATATAGCCAATGACAAGTTAAAGCTGTAAAATGCACTCATCTGTGTCCACAGGTTACTAAGCATCTAGCAGAAGTGTGTTTACTATTGTTAGGACACAAGCATATCTCAATATCCCAGCCTCATTATTTCCTTGGGGTACAGACCTTAACCATAATATGGGGAATACAAGTTCTTGTACATATGGTGATGGCTGTAGTGTTATATGTGGGGTTTATCTGTTTCATGTGTTGTGATTCTTGGAGATTTGATCTTTCCCATATTGAGGCCAAGATATCAAGACCCAGACTATCTACCAGAGTGCATGGACATAGATAGGTACCTGCAGAGCGATCAGTGCAAACAATATGCATCACAGACCATTGTTTTCTGTTTTTGCATTACTCAATTCTCATATACTGTTCCCATGCACTACGCATATGTCTGCCTTGGCTACCATCCTGGTGTGTGTGTTTGCATGTATGTATGTGTGTGCATGCATGCACGTGCTGCTGGGCATGTGCCCGGGTAGCAAATGGATTGCGTATCACTTGATACTATCCATTTATAAGCAATTTCAAGTCTGTTCTCACATAATATTGATAAACAGAAGAAAACAAACTATTTTACTCACCCATGAAGTCTGACATTTACAAAGACAGTATCAGATTACTCTTCCTATATGTGAATAGAAAGCTAGATTGCTAGATTGACAGAAGTTTGTTCATGCTGAGTTGTAGCACCTAGCTTCTGAGATTTCAGACAGAGACAGGCTGAATGGGTATGTTTTCCTTTCAAATACTAAGAAACACAAGAGCCGGACTATATGGCACAGACTCAGGGGGAGGGATAGCTCAGTAGTTTGAGCATTGGCCTACTAAATCCAGGGTTGTTAGTTCAATCGTTGAGGGGCCATTTAGGGATCTGGGGCAAAAATTGGGGGTTGGTCCTCATTTTTGAGCAGGGGGTTGGCCTAGATGACTTCCTGAAGTCCCTTCCAACCCTGATATTCTACAATTCTAAAAAAAAAAAAAAAAATGGAACAAGAATCTTGCAGGGATTGTCCAAAATCCATGGAGAGTCCCTCATGCAGAAGCTTTCAGTGGGAACTTAACATTAGCAGATCTATTTTTACAAACACGTGTTGCTGGCCAGCTGCCTACATAAAGATGTCTGCAGAATGCCAATTGTTCTTATCTAAAGTGTGGAAAAAATCATGCTTTTGCAACAAATTTAATGGGAGAAATTAAATGGGTGTGTTGTGTTGTGTTGTGAACTGAACGCTTCTTTTTGTCCATATCATGTCCCCTTGTGGGGCCCTCCACTCTCTGAAAAGTGGCTTGGGAATCGAGAGTTAAGATCTTTTGGGAATATGATGAAAGAATATCATGAGCACCAGTTAAGCATTTTAGCAGTCAACAGACCTCTCTTAAATCACTTCATATAGATAAGCTCAGCTGCATGCGTGCATTTGACAGTATAATTCTGCGCTAGGAATAGAATCCCAGGATGTTTCTGTTAATAGTGGACAAATCTGTTTGACTAACTCCATCCTCCTTCCAACTGGAGCTTTTATTCATGTCTAGATTATAATCGGGGGAAAGCGAATAATCTCCTTCGATTTTGCTTTCAGAGTATTTTGACTGGAAATAGAGTGCAGTTTGTGTGAAACTGACAAGCCAAAAAGTGGGAAAGTTGGAGACAAAGGAGAAGTGAGGGGTCCCAGAGAGAGGGCTGAGAGAAGGAAATCAGAGCTCTCTATTGCCTAGAGGAACAGAAAAATCCTTAAGGAAGAAAACAAAAAGGGAACAGAAGGGATTGAAGAGAAATAACGCCGCTAAATGAGATTTAAAGGACACCCTAGGCCAATTTCTAGATGCTGGACTTTCAAAGTATATTCAGATTCTGCATTTGGATCCTCGCATCAGCACTTGGGTGCCTAATAAGGGCATTTGTGTGTCCGTCTGAGCATTGAGATTTTCACATCCCAGTAAGGTTGCCTGCAACAGCACTGTCTCTTCTAGAATGGTCCCTCATGGCCAGAGTTCCCTTTGCAGCGACCTCCCTCTATTCTTCCTCTTCAGGGCCCTTACAGATTCCCCAGAGCCTCTCTTATACATCCCTCCAGCCTCCATTTGGGGCTGGCTTCATGCCCGCAAACAGTTCCAAACAGTCCCACCATTAAAGTCCATCACTGCAATCCAAAGGCTCATATTTACCTCTGTCTCTTCTGCCATCCCCATAGAGCTCTTCCCCTGCCACAGTCTGCTCATCACAGGGGTCACCTTTCATAGCTGTTTCTCCCTGCAGTTTAGCCTCCTGGCTCTAGCTTCCCTCTCTTGCCAGTGCCTCCTGTGTTTTGAGGGTGAGGGCAGTCTGCATACTGCCCCTTTCCAGGCTGGCTGGAATAGAGGGGAGCCCTGACCCACCCTAAACCACAGGGCTTCCAATCTTGAAGAAGATTAAAGAAGATTAAAGAAACAGTATCCTGGGGTTTCCCTACATCCAACTCCTAATTCCCTGGGACCGCTTCTTCTCTTCCATTACCAGGTCATTTCCTGGGCCTTTGTTCATTCCAGCTCCCCGGAACTGGGTCTTCTGGTCCCCTCTACTCTTTAAAGGCTAATATACCTTGTTACAGGTCCATATTTAAAAACTGGGGTGGGTTAGGGTGATGGGGACAATTGGGTGGGGTAACATGGGCAGTGGATCTAAATGCAAAAGAAAGGCCATCAAACGCACAAGGAGAGAGATATTTTATATGAAAAGGGGGCTGAGGAGAGTAGAGGACAGGGTGCTCGGGTGCGCCTTTGATCAGGAATAAGAGCGTCTGCTTCAAGGCAACGTTATTTCACTCTAAGGCAACATAGGCCAAATTCATCCCATTGGTAATGCCACTGGATTCAGTACAGCTACAGGGATAAACTGGGTGTTATACTAGAAAAAATTAGCTCCTTCTTCACCTGCCTGAATTCCAGGTCCTTGTGTTTCCCCTTCAAATCCAATGACCCCACGAACGCCTCTCCTGCAGAACAAGGAGTGGGGCGGAATGTCCTGCCCCTAGTATTTGCCAGTGATGTAATCAGCTCTTGAAGAGGGGACACAGAAATGTAGACTCAGGTCTTGGCAATCACCAAATGTGAAGGAGGAACTAATTTCTCAAACACTGGCCCGAATCCTAAACTCCTAAGCGAGGCCAAACTCCTGATGAAGCCAAAGGGAGTTTGACCTAAGTGAGGACCTAGGATTTGACCCATTGTGTCTTAAAGCACACACGCACGTACACACACACATGCACACACACAAAATCACACACACACAATTTTTTTTTGAAATCCACAATTTTATTCCATTACTGGGGCCACAGAGCTACACTCCCATCCCCTGTCTTTCAACGGTTACTTATTAAAGTCTTTTTTGCTCACCTTAGAGTGCAAGATGATTAACTGTAGCCAAGCGGTTACATGTCTCAAAACAAAAATGGAATTTGTAAGTGCGAGGGAATGTCTGCAGTGTTGGAAGGGAGAGGTAACTGACGTTCCCTTGGGTAAACCTCTTTAAAAATTCCGGACCTGGTTCCTTTGGATTTATTGTCAGTGGTGTAGCGCAGGCACAGAATATGATAATGTTTATTAAAAAAAAAAAAACCCAAACCAATCAACGACAAAAACATAAGTTCAACTCCCCAGTGTCTCTGAAGGCTGAGAAAGGCAGGAGACAGGATGACCATGACCTTAGTTTGATCTTCAAACTATTCAGTAAAAAATGCTAGATTAGTGCGCAAAGCTAAATTAGAACACAAAAGGCCAATAAAGGGCTTTTAAATGGTATTGAAATAAACAAACAGTCTAATTAGTGAGCCCAGGAATCTCTTACACAGAAAGGGCTAAATATGCAAATGAGGTCTAAGAGATAAGATTAGCATTCTACAAACTAGACGAAGTGCATACACGCCTAGGATAGTGCATTTCTTTGTGATCTGACGCTGCCCCGTCTCCCTGAAACTCTGCAGTAAGGTTCCATTACTTGCAGTGGTGTGCAGTAACACAGAGTTGATTAACTGCCGACTCCCCAGGGCTTGCCAAGATTTCCAGAGAAGTAATTAACAGAATTTGCGTGGCACCCTACTCCACATAGTGTTGAGAGAAGATAGCCTTGAGAGGTATCCTTCCCGCTCTCCCAGCACACGCTGTATGTCTATACACACTGCTGCATAGACGCTAGATACACGTTATACACACCGTAGACTTGATTAACTCCTGCTGTCACAAGAGGACATGTAATGAATGACACTTTGACAAGAAGGGAATTTGCTACCGTCCTCTTCCTGGCTTCTGCCTGAAATGGGCAGCTTTGGGTTCCAGCCAGGGCCCCACCAACAGAAGCTGACTACGAGAAAGTAAATTCCTGTCACTTATTCCAGCCCTTCACTGTTGCTGCTGACAACAGGTTAGTCTTTCTGAAAGCAGAACTTATTGCTGGACACAAGTGCTGAGATTCGGTTAAATATTTGTAATGGCGTCGTATCTAATCCAGGCAATTCAACTTCAGGGCCCCGTGTTTTTGATTTTACCCTTTGAGGGGCTACAGTGAAGGCTTAGATATTATTTATTCATTTAGATTTACACACACACACACACACACACACACACACATACACACATACTCAAAAAAGAGTATCTTTCTCTGTATTCTAGATGCCTCAGCCATAACCTAAAACTGCCCCAAAATGAATATCCAAACAAATACTATAATCCAGCAGCAGCAAACTAACCAACTCAAAATCTCAAATCCCCTTCCTCCAATGGTTCCTCACTTTATCATTCCTTCCTGTTTCAAATGCCTGGGGAAGAAGATGGCTTTGCAGTTTGACCTGAATGTCATCAGATTGAGGCTGTTGTTGACCACAGGGGGTCATTGGGAATGAATTGCTTGAGATCTTCAAAGACTGTCTTGGCTTTCAGCATGTTACCATTGGGGTTAAAACATAAGCAAGTGACTGCTGACTTTTGCTTCTGAGTTTGCCTTGAAACGAGTCCCCCTAACTAAACACTATGACAATTTGCCCCTGCGCTGGACGGCAGAACATCTCTGAACAATGACGTTGAAGGTCTGCCAGTCTACTGGTAGATGTTGTTTTGTTTCTATAATTAACAGTTCCCTGGTATTTTTCAATATTTTCCTCTTCCAATCATTCAAACCCTCATTCACTTGGGGGAACTCACAAGTGAAACTTTAGGTTTCCATCCTGGTACATTTGTATAGATTTAAAGTTTCTAGCATCAGACTGCAGAGTTTTTCAGCATCATTGATGTCTACAAGATCTTCAAGAGGGACCTTATGGATTAGACTCCTCATTCTTCTCCAGTATAAATCTTTTTTGTTCCCTAAGTGCCTTTTAAAAAGGGTCTTCCCACTATGAGGACACCATAAAAATATACCCTCTTGTTCTTGTGTCTACAAACCTGTAGTTAGGTGTTTAAGTGGCTTAACCGCTGGTAAAAGCACAATGAGCTTGATGAATCCGAATAGCTAATTTTTCAGGAAGTGATCCAGGTCTTGCTTATGGCAATGTGTGCTTGGCTGACTGACTGGAACACAGTGTTAAATTTGTTGAAGTGAGGAAGAATAGCATTAAGAACAGCAGTTGCAATCTGGCTAATAGCCTCTCAAACTGTGCCAGTATTTTCTGTACTTTCTTGTCTCTTTCATCCTTCCTGGATCTCAGCGAAGGTGCTTGAGCAATCCACTGCTCCAAAGTTCTAAATGTGGTGCATGCCTCCAGTTATAAGTGGTTTTGTATTGCTGAGATCATGGGTTCTGTTTGGGGGGAGCATTAATACTGCTGATCCCTAGTGATATTTCAGAGCGACTGCTTTGCACTGCAGCTGAAATACCAAGAGGCTACCACAATATCATGTCTATGAACCAGAGGTGTTTTTCCATGTATCGGAAGCACAAATATAACTGTGGTCTCCGCATAGCCTGGTCCCCATGATCTTTTACATGACACACAATGCTATTGACCAGGGTCATCCAACCACTAGTCCCTTTAAGGCTAAGAACTCCTAGAGGATGGATGGAGGAGGACAATAAACCATGAGGATAAATCGTGCCTTGTTTTCTTCCCACAAGCCCCAGAAGGCTTCTTCTCATAGAAGACACAGAAGGCATAGGACCAGTGCAATAGTCTGCTGTGTGTGTGTGCACACATACGTGGTGAGGAATGAAGATCCTGCTCCAGGGACCTGTACTTCCTGCATTTCAGTGCCCACAGCTCCAGGAGGGCTCTGTACACCCCAGTGCAAAGGGTGGTTTTGGAAGCAGGGTGAGATGGGCTGGATAATGGATCCATGGCTGTGCATATCCACTGGGAAACCATTTGTCTTGTGGAAGGGCATCTGTAGGGAGACACAGCAACCGAGAGGGCTACTGCTGCAGTTAGGTCAACTTACTCCCTCCTCAGAAATCACACTAAAGAATCTCTCAGAAATTTTATTTATATATTTCTGTAGACATAAAGGGCCTGAGTTGGCAGTGATGGCAGCCATGCAGATCCTGCTGAAATCAAGGGGAGATTTATGCAATGCAGAGGCTGCAGAGTCGGGCTGGGTCAGGATGCAGTTCGAGTCAGAACTGTTGACCTTTGTACCACTTCACAGTCTGCAAAGGAACACAACGTCCTGTGGGCCAGTGGCACAAAACAATCTGCAGCGCTGAAAGGCACATTCCAACTGAAATATCCAGGAACACCTTCCTCCGCTCCATAACGCGGGACAGTTCTGTGGTCCTACAGATGCCAAGTATGCTGGGTGCCTAGGCCCCAACCTCTAGCTGACTGAGCGGCGAGTGCGGAAATGCATCTGGGTGCCTGTCCCTGTCTCCCACATATGCTCACACATGATTCCTAACCTAAAGTAGCAAATATAATTCTGTCACATCTGACATTGAGCTGTCCAGTGATCCTTGCCAGGCAATTGCCATCATTTAAGTTCTGTGTCCAGCTTCCATTCTGATTTATACTTTTGCTTTTATCCCATTTTTCTGACTTGTTTTCGTAGGGTGGACAAAATGTTCTCACTCCAGATAGATGACAGTTTGCCGATAAGAGGTGCAACTTATCACAAACAGCTTTGTGCTCTACCATTTTTTTCTCGAATGCTTAGCCTGTTGGAACAGCTTTAAAAGCTAAGATGATATTGTAGGTCTTCCCCCTGAAGTGTTTTCCCTCTTCTCTTTCATACATTATGGCTTCAAGAATCAGTCCTTTTAAAACAAAACACGCCAATCTTTTCCAGTTCTCTCAAATATTTTGCCTTAAATGAACTTTTTTTTGAAAGCTTGATGTTCCTTGAATCTAACTTCAGAAATCATTTGTCACAGCTACAGATATGCATTGCAATCAGAACTATCTGTCAAATCTTTCTTCAAGCAATTATATGACAATTTGAGCAGTGTTCTCAGTTGCAGCTCAGATTCTTTAGTTTTCTCACATCAAATATGTCATGAAAAAAAGAAATACTCAAGCTTGTTCTGGTTTAAAAATCCCCTTCTTTTTCTCTGTCTGTAAAAGAAAGAATAAGGGTGGTTTGAGCATTAGCCTGCTAAACCCAGAGTTATGAGTTCAATTCTTGATGGGGCAATTTAGGGATCTGGGGCAAAAATTGGAGAGTGGCCCTGCTTTGAGCAGGGGGTTGGACTAGATGATCTCCTGAGGTCCCTTCCAACCATGATATTCTATGACTCTATGACTCTAAGACAGACTCAAAGAGAAGTAGGGAAATGAGAGAGGAAACCACAGGACAACTAGCTTTGGAGATGAGCCCAGTAGGTTAACAGGACATTGTAGAGTTGGTTTTAGCTCAGCAAAACAGGCCACTCAATTAGAGCTAGATGCATCATTTGTAATTAATAATTTACGCCAATTAGAGTTGGCCCTCTTTAAAAGTTTCAGCCTTATTCAATGAGTTTCTCCTCTTTTCCTGTTTGTGAATTCTCTGCAAGCACAGTGTGAAATCCTCTAACGTATTCATTGTTCTAAATTGTTTGCTGACTACTTTAGCAAATAATTCTTAGTCTGCAGATTGTTTTTGCATTGTGAATAGTCATTATTAGAAATTCACATTGTTTCAAATGCTTCCATGATTCACATGATATGGCTTCTTTCTCCTGACTGGACGATTTGCTGTATGTAACTAATCTCAATTTCAAATTGCTTATCCAAGTGTAAACTTTGAAATCCACAATTCAAAAATTCACTGTTATCAGTTAGTTGTGCAATTCAGAATTTCCTTTTGAATGTATATTTACCTCCTCATTGTAATAAATCTTGTATGCTCAAATGTTCATGGAAAGGGTTGCAACAGAATCAAATTGCAATTAAAATTGGATTGAGTATTCATTAGTAGAGAGTGTTGCATTGTGCACCCAGGTCTGCATTCAATAAGCAGTTCTTCACTTTTTATATTACAGCACAATAGTGTTCCTTGGTCCATAGGAGCAGGTTACTGGAAAGGAAAAGGAAAAGGAAAAAAAGGCCAGTTTTGTGTTCTTGCTGTAAAATACGGGTAAAGACATCTCCAGTGACACACACTTTCTGGACAGCTGCAGAACTAGAATCAACCAAACTGTCCGATATCGAAGCGACTTGTTTATGTGGTTTATATTATTGTTGAAGCCTTATTTGTCTGATCCAGTCTTCTTGCCTCCCTCAAGGGACCCCCAATCTCTCCACACCCCACATTCCTTCTGCTGCATTAAGGCTATTGAGGAGGAAAATATTGGGGCTCCGGAAGTAGGGAAGCGTAAGTTGGGATTTTCAAAGGAACCTAAGGGAGCTAGCCACCTAGTTCCCATTGAAATTCCTTGAAAATCCACATCTGTGAGCTTCCAGCAATCTTTCCTAATAGCACTCCTATGGCAGCTGATTCACAGAGGAACATTTTTGCTAGCCTTTGCCATTTGAAGCCATTTTTGCAAGCCTGGCTAATCAGAGATTTACAGGACATACCAACATACGTTGGTGGTACTAGAATGAAGGGAACATGGAAAACATGAGGTCCACACATGGCCTAGACTTTGGTTTGTAGCCTAGCCTGGAAAAGGATGGGGAGAGCTCAAATTTCTATGACTCTTGGCCAGTCTCCTCCCTCACCTTCACACACAAAAAATGGCTCCTGGAAGCTCTTGAACACCTTTTATGTTGCCTGTGCTACCTTTCAAGGTGACAAAATGCGGGCAGGTTGCTTTTTATCATTAAGGAATAAAATGAGTGGAAACGTTGACTGCTCTGAATCGAAGATAATTGGATATGAACAATCTCAGACAGTACCATTGTCAAACCATTGTTGCCCTGTCCCAAACAAAGACATTCTCCAAACCCAAGGACCCAAACTTCTGCATTGGGAAACAACTGGTGGGTGCAATTCCACGTACTGCAGTGCACAGGTTGTACCTGCTTATCTGCAGTCCTGAATTTGGCCCTGGGTTTTTTCTTTGTTTTATTAAAGAGATTAGCCAGAGGATTTCAAGGTCCTTTCCAGGGTTGGAATTCAGCAATAAGCGTATACAATTACTGTCAGAAATACATGCATAGACTACAATTGTAGAGTGAAAAAGCCCTGTTTTGAAGAGGGATGGATGGTAAAAAGAGAAGCCATACAACTCTGTCATAGTGGGGTGTGTGTGTGTGTGTGTGTGTGTGTGTGTGTGTGTTCACAGAGTTAATTTAATTCAGACGTTCAGGGACACTATTCCTAGATGCCACCAAAAAAAGTCTGCATCTAAGCAATGCTAACCTTTCCCCCAAATCCGTTTAAACCTGACCTTGGCCTTTGCTGTTTCCATGTGCACTGTGTCAGGGTGTCCCAATGGGCCCAGTGCAGCTGCACACGACCTCTGTAGCCAGATACTTAACCTTCAGATTCACTCCTCTACAAACATCCACCAACAGTTTGCAAGGTCAAACCCCAGAGCAGCACAAAGGAGCCTTCAGGGAACCCTAAAACGAAGGAAGTGTGAAATTCAGGTCTGCAAACATACTGCAAACAAGGTGCCTCTTTTACACAAGATTTGGTTATAACCCTGAAAGAGGACAAATCGCAGCTGCTGTCTTTATGGGCTTCATTTTCTCCTGGCCCTGGGAAAGCACAGCCCAGGCAATTTCGGCATGCCAGTGACATGGTTCCACAGTGAAATGGCGCAGCTGAGCTGCCGGAGCCTCCTGCAGCCGCTGGAATCGATTTTTTGTGCGGCTTCATACATCCTGTGCATCAGATAGGATTTCAAAACTATATCAAAGGGTTGGCTTTCCTGTGCCTTTCCAGGTCCCAGGGTGCATAGAGGCAATTGAACAAGACACGCTCACTTTTTTATGATCGAGTTATCCCAGTTTCAGTAAATAGATGTCTGCATCCGTACTTTTCACTTCCACCTGAGAGGAGATATTGTATTCCCCAGGCTTTCAATTTTTCATGCTCCTTTGGGGGGAAAATGTATCAGCAAAAGGGAAATTCTAAGAGTTAAAAGAACAAAAAAGACAGAGAGAAAAACTTCTGTCAGCAGCTTTTTTTCGCTTTTATCATAATCCAGTTAAATATTTTTATTTCTCTTACTCCATTTTTCTTCTGCTTTAAAAAAAATAAATGGTGTGAATTTAGGTACTGATTGAACAAAGCAGTTGGGCATCTGTGAAGACTGGTGTGTGTGTGTGTGTGATCTTCCTGCTCCCTGTTCTTCTTTCACTAGGCAGTATGCCTTGCTGTTGTCCCCACATGCCTTACCCTGCAGCCCGCAAGATTGTGCCACAAGTATCAAAAATGCTCCCAGACCCTCACCCAACATCTCCTGCTTGTACATGATGGAATGCCTGGAGTCTTGCATATGCTGGTTGAAACTTACATATTTTCTAGTTACGTCAGTTGGCTTCAGGGGTGCGATGAACCTTTTCCAGCAACATAGACAACTTGGTCCTCACAGGTCAGCTGAGGAATGGATAGAATGGGGTTTCTCCAATACTTTCATGAGGTATAGTCTGAATATCATATAAAGCATAACTTCATGCAACAGGGAGGGGTGTATCTCGATGCTCCTCCAGTATGCAAGCAACATGCTTCTTTGAAGTCCCATGCACTATCCCATTTCCTTAGGGACGGACACAGCAGATTTGGAACGTACTGTATCGATACTTGTCAGAAAGCATTCAAACTCTCCTGATACAAAAGGTGTCCCATTATCTGAAACAAGGGTCTCTGGTAGGCCAAACATAGAAAATAAAGTGATTAGGCAAGAAACAAGCTCCTCTGAGCTGCCTTGTGAAATCATGAGTGCAAAGGGGTAACAGTCAACAGTCAAGGTGCCAGTAGTACCCAACCGCAATTCTCGGCTATGGGCTGTCTATAAACTACCAGTTTCCAAGGGGCCAGAGGAACAGTAGCTCTGTGCATTGTGCAGGCTGAGCATGACGTCACATGATGCTCGATGTCTTAGTGCAGCCCTGGCCACCAAGCACAGCTACGCAGAAATTCCTTCTTCTTCGTAACTTACAAATGTCCTTCGTGAGCCACACCCAGGACTGCTAGTCGCATCGCTGCTGGAATGATCACCCATGCTCCTCTGCAGAAGATACATCGAGCAACACATCTTCACTTGGCACTCGGAACACATTTCGTAGAATGTAAACAACATTTACGAAAGGCCTGGGTCCGGCCAACCCACTTGTACAGCATGTATCACCTTGCACAGTCCAACGTTCTGAGGAGTGGTGTCAGCAGTCTGCCCTAAGTCAACTGGCATATCTTTCGTAAAAAGCATACAGTGTACTCTGGCACCCTTGTATGCAGAAATGGCAATGTCTTGAAAGAGCCCGGGCAAGTAAACTACCCTGACAGGTATTTGTGTGATTTGTTCTTAAAAATCTCCAGTGATGGGGATTCCACAACCTCCCTTGGAAGCCTGTTCCAGAGCTTAACCACCTTTATAATTAGAAAGATTTTCCTAATATCTAACCTAAATCTCCCTTGCTGCAGGTTAAGCCCATTGCTTCTTGTCCTACCTTCACTGGACATGGAGAACAAGTAATCATCATTTTCTTTATAACAGCCCTTAACGTAGATGAAGACTGATCAGGTCCCCCCTCAATCGTCTCTTCTCAAGTCTAAACATGCCCTATTTTTAAAAAAAAATCTTTCTTCATAAAGGGTTTAGAAAACTGGACCTATCATTTTTGTTGCTCTCCTCTGAACTCTCTTCTATTTGTCCACATCTTTCCTGAAGTGTGGCACCCAACCGACAAAGCTGTTTCAACAAGAGGGCCGTGAAGAGCACCTGCGCATCATCATATATAAAGACACTCTGGACCCATCAGCCTCCCCACGGTTGTAAAGCTGTGACTGCCACTCCTGAGAGGGGTAAGCACAGTAGAGCTAACAACAAGCAGCTCAGTTTAATGAAGGACTCAAGTAGTTCAGGCTCTTGATAAAATGAGCCAGAGAAAGACAAGGTTCTGTGTAATTGACATTAGAGATGGATGAATTAGTTCTTACTAAAAAAAACAGCGAAGAGCATTGCTGGGACCAGTTTCATATTGCAGAGGAAGATGGGTGTCCAGTGGAATGTGGCATGGGAACTATCAGATGATTCTGAGCCACAAGGTGCGATAGGCTGCCTTATATATTGTCAGAGGAACTTATTATTGTTATTTAGGAAAAAACAAACAAACAAACAAAACAGCCAGGCTCATTTCAGGAGGAAAAACATCTGAAAAAAGCATAAAATAGGTAATTTTAGGTACCTGTTATAGGTAGTTTTCAGATGACATCACATAGAGTGGAGATTTTTTTTAAAAAAAGGAATAGATATAAAAATTTGATCTGGTCCCTTTAATGAGTTAGGTGTTATATCACCCATGCAATGGGCCAAATTTTACAGTGGTTAAATGCAGCTTGAATATAAATTGGTCTTGAATGGCCTGATCCAAAGCCCATTGAAGTCAATAGATTCTTTCTGTTTACTCCAATGGAGCAGACCCATGATGGACACACTATAGATGGGGGCTGCTGGTTACAGGCATGGCTTTGGCATACAGTGGGTGGGCAAAAGGAATGTAACTGACATATCAAGGGGATTTATCCTGCCCCCACTGAAATCAATGGCCAAGCTCCCACTGATGTCAGTGATGCAGTAGTAGATCCCAAGAGGTGGTGGGTGGGGCACTGGAAAAGGAACCCAAGGGAGGGTGCAATTGACTCAGTTTATGAAGCCACAACATATACACCTGCTCATGGGAAGCGCTGTCAGTCGCAGGATGACGCATTGCTGCCACATATAATGGAAGGAAATATGGGAAGCGTGGATCAGCATTCACGTTGCGCTCCCCATCAGTACCCGGCCCAAGCCAGGGGAGACAAATGAACCGGCGGACCACATTTGGTGATGAATCCTGGTCATGTGCCCCCTGAGGCACGTTGCGCAAACGCTAAGAAGAAGAAGGGAGGAAATCTCACAAAGGATTGCAAACTAAGCCCTTTTACACATGACAAGGAGGAGAAAAGGAAAAACCCTGAAAATGAAAGATTAACGTAACGTGGTGCAGTGTCTGTGGTGCAGACCCTGCTCGTTTACACTAGTGTAAATGGAATTACTCCAGTGTAAATGTGAGAAGTTTCTGACAAGCACACACACATGTGCGTGTGCACCCTTTACTGGGCAAGAAGCTCCAGATCTTCCTGCAGGTATTTTCAGCTATTCGCATGGAATCACATAGGGCTGTAAGGTAACAGCAGATTTTCCATATTCTCCCCCGAAAAGCGTGGGGGTTGGGCAAAGACATGCGGTTTAAAGCTCTTCCAAAGTTGCTGCTCTTAACATTCCCTCTTCCCCTTAAAAAAAAATAATAAATCTGTTCCTCCATTTCTCATTGAAAGACAGCAGCGTCCCATAAAACGTTGGCCGCTCTTGAGGGATTAAATGAAGATTTCTCTAGCTAATTATAAAAATGCCAGGCAAAAACTGGCCCAATATGATTTCTTACATTAAACAAATGTTATAGCAGTGAAGACTTTTCGTGGCACTATTTGCAGTTCTGGCCTTTTGCCAGCCTGCTGTCATTAAATCTGTCGATTTTAAGTATCAGCTGCATTTATTGAAAAGGGAATATAAATAAAACTCTGACGCCTATTAAAGGAGCCTCCATGTTTGGGCTGTTTTTCAAGATGGTGGACTGACAGCCATCGTGAGTGTTTTTTGAGAACTTTCCCCTATTTCCCAATTAGTGCTGAGCACAAGGAACTCAGCACCTCCCAGAATAGGGCACAGAGTCCCTCCAGATTTACACAAAGAACAGAATTGACTCTAGTTTCTTTTATTTGGCCATAGATTTATTATTGAAACTGCAAGTATTTTCACATTGAGTGAAAGCTCACCTTAAATTGGAAATAAATGGCATTTATTTAAGTCTCTACTAGTACTTGAACAAATGGTTATATCCTGCAATACTTTAACCTTTGGCTGTCTGCAATGGTAAAAAGAGTGGAGGAAAAACCAAACTGGAATATTATATAAGACAAGGAGATGCTTTAATGTAAAAAGATGACATAAGTCACCATTCATGAGACATTTATATGTCATTAGTCACACTTTCTCAAGACTGTGACCTTTCTGTGTGAAGAACTTGGATGTGCCTAATTATAGAATCCCAAACCCATGCTATACAAATATCCCACACCACAGAGAAGTGTGTGTAGGTCAACAAAGGCAGACTCTTTCAGGAATATGACAATACAGGGTTGCGTTAGTAGGGTAGGCCTGATGAAAAACTGTCACCAGTAGAAATACATGGTCAATGACCCATGATTCAGAAATGAATAGGAAGCAGGAATTACATTTACAGTCAAATCATGTATTTTTTTTTAAAAACATTGAAACCCAAGATCCTAATCATCAAAGTCTATGAAAGTGCTGATTTTCTGCCAGTCAGGTCATGCTATTGCAGCCAGGCTATAAAAGCTCCCTAATTATGCCATTTTTTTAAAAAAGTGCAAACTAATGAAATTTAAAGGCTTTAGTAAAAAAAAAAAAGTTTTAAATGAAAAATGAGGCCCTCATGGACAAAGTGACAGCAAACACCAGATCATATCAATTAGGCAAAAAGCAGGAGAGCCAGGGATCTCAGATTTTGTGCACATCTTCATAGCAAGATTGTCCTATTGCTATTTCCCTGCCCGCTCACAGTCACTTGGACGATCTCCTTTCCCTGTTATAATTACAGATCACCCTTGACTACAATGACTGCCTACACCGACAAAAAGCACCAGAAAAGTTTTAAGATACATCAGAGCTTTTTAATGCAGGTTTTCAGCTACAAACACGGAGAATAGATAGCTCCAGGAGTCTGATTTTCAGATGTGCTGAGAATCCATACCCCTACCTGAAACTCAGCACCTGTAAACTTTAGGAGCCATGCAACCAGCCGGCTCTCTACAGACCAGCAGCAATTGCGCTGCAGAATATACTTTAGCCACCTCTAATTTACATCTAACAAAAAGACAAGACAAGACACTCCACTCCACTAAAACCAGATGAGTGGGGTTAACCTGGGTTTGGGGCTTTATAGCCATGCTCAAGGAAGGAACCATTTAGACCATGTAATGGTTTCTATTTTAATTACAACCCAGTCACACTGAATTGTTTTTATCTGACAAAGATTCCTCATATAAGAACCAGGTATACTTACAGCAATGCCAAGGGCTGCTAGAAGCATTATATAAACATGCACAATTGGAAAAACTCAGAATGGATTCCCACCCCTGTCCTTACTGAAAGTGGAGAATTCCCAGTCCTCCAGCAATCCTCTGTAACTACCTTGCTCAACTCTATGGTGCATGGAACAAGAGAGATTGATACATGGGCTGACCAATGCAGAGTGCAGTTGCTAGTTATGTCCGCCCCCTCCCCCCAGCCTATAAATTCAGGCCACTGGGGCATTTAGTTCCTAAAGCAGCTGCTACTGTCCACACACCCAAAGTGAGGTACTCTTCTTAGAAATAATAGTGTCTAGAGAGGTTATAACAACTAGTGTTATGGATTTAATTTCAAAGCTCCATTATTCTTACCCAAATAGACTCTGATCACCTGTTTATT
The DNA here is from genome assembly GCF_965140285.1 of Lepidochelys kempii. NCBI lineage: Eukaryota > Metazoa > Chordata > Testudines > Cheloniidae > Lepidochelys > Lepidochelys kempii. Next base: position 7,845,747 of record NC_136392.1, on the reverse strand, counting down.
CCCTTAGCCCACGAGACAGATTTGCCGTTTTCACTATTTAAAAAAAGCTAGTTGTTGCTGATGTCAAATAGATCTACTGCAGCACCTAGAAGGGTGTGAGTCCAGCCTTGGCTGTAGTTTGCTGCTCACAGAAGCAAAGTTGCATTTTCAAAAAGAGTAAGAACCATTTAAAAAGAGAGAAGAGGTGAATTGTAGGAGCTGAGTATAGGCCTGGGAGCCAGCAGCCTCTAAATTCTAATACCAGCTCTGAAGATGATCCCCGCTGTGGCCTTGAATAAGTCACTTTACATATTTCTGGGCCTCAGTTTCCCCCCTCTGATGAATGGAGGATAATACCTGCCTCTCAGAGGTGTTGTAAGGATTAATTAGTTAATGGCTGGAAAGTGTCATTAAGATGGAAAATGTTAGAGAATTCTTACGTGTTTTAATTAAGAAAAGGCTAATATCATTATCACATTTGCTACTATATCAAGCAAGGTCAGTGCTGATCCATCTGATTTACCCTGAACATGGATACAAGGTTTATACATCTTTGGTACTGCCTTCCCCATCTTCTCTAGGAATGAGAGATGGATTTTGCCAAGCGTTGTTGTTTGAATTGCAAATACTCTTCCCCTCTGTTCCACATGGGATGCAAACAGATCTGCATTTAGTGTGCAAACACGTCTTCTAAAAAGAACATAAGAACAGCCATGCTGGGTCAGACCAAAGGTCCATCTAGCCCAGTACCCTGTCTTCCGACAGTGGCCCATACCAGGTGCCCCAGAACCTGAAAGCTGTAACAGAAACTGAACCCCTATGACGTCTGTCTAGGTCAGGGCTTGGACATGGAAACTGGAGCTGAGAGAATGATGTAAACTATTTTTTTCGTGCATCTTTGGGCTTGTTTTCACTGCAGAGTTAACTCGAGTTATAGCTCAAGTGTTGCCCCTAACTTAAGTCCTGTACGCAACACACAACCCCTTTACTCAAGTGTGGTGGTGCTTTTAACTGGAGTTGGCTGGCCTGTCAGAGGGTATAGGCTAAAGCTTGATTTAGCACAGTTCTTCAGCTACTAACATGACTGAAATGTGGACACAGGCTAGCTCCACTTGAGTCCCCCTATCCTCCAATGGCTTCCCATAATGCTCTGTGCACCCAGAAAGGACAGATACGTTCTCCCACAATTCACTGGGAAAGGATTCCCAGAACAGCTCAGCTTACTGCCGCACAAAAGAATCATGGGATATGCCCCCAGAAGTATAACTGCCACCCATAAGTGAGCATAGTGCCAGTCTGCATACAGCAGCTCAAGTAGTATTTTGCAGCATGGCCACTTGGGACAGGAGTGTAGATAACACAAGGGGACTCTGCAGTGAAGATAGACCCTTCGTGGCATTTTTAAAGGAATTCACTTTGGCCATTTCACTCCCGTATCTTATCTCTCAATGCCCAATCAGGCAATAAAGTCTTTTAATTTAACGACAATGGATTTAATGGGCTCAGAATAACAACAGCAAGAAAACTAAAGGAACAACAATATAATTATGGTAGGAACCAGTGAGTTCCTTGGATTATAAGGGATGCTTTATTATTCTTAGGTTTAGTCTCTGAAACCCTTAGTTGCAGCTACTTCCAGCAGACAAGTCTTGTGAGCTCCGCATTCAGAATGTTCTGAAGTGGTGTGACTTCACCCAGTTCTCGAAGCGCCCTACATTATGGGGCCCCTCCAGGTGAGCTTTTCCTGAGCTTTCGGGAGGCCAGGTTTAATGGTAGGCATGTGATCGTCAGTATTCGTGCTGGAACAGAATGTGACTTATCTGGTGAAAGACACTAAGCAACCCAGTCTGAATTCAGAATATTTCTTAATGGCCCATTTAGACAAAAGGGGGGTAAATATGAATAATAAGGTCGAACAAACCGTGGCCTGGTAGATACATTGTGAACTGGGCCAAAATACAGCAGTCTGTCTGCTGAGTCGCATAAGTTGCCATAAACCTATCACCTCAGCGCTCCAGTCTCTGCACTGGGTTCCCATTGAATACAGGCTCCATATTCCCAGCCCTCCACTGGAATTGGCCATAGCCATCCTGATGAATTCATTTACCATTTCTTATGGCTGAGCACATTCGAGTTGAGATATGAAGAGAATCACTGACCTCACCAAGAGTTTACTTGTGATAGGTGTAGGTCTGATTTATACTGCCTCCCAAGCTTCGTTCGTCAAAACCATTAAGGCCACTTCTACATGAGTGGTGTAAGAAACTCACATAATAGCTTAGTTTTCTCCCTGGGGAAAAAAGCCAGTAGAAGAGAAGAACGGTCTAGTGGGTAGGGTGCTGGCCTGGGAGACCTTTCAATTTCTTGCTCCACCACAGACTTCTTTAGGCAAGGCACTTAATCTCTCTGTGCCTCAATTCCCAAGCTGTAAAATGGGCTTAACAGCACTGCTCTAGCTCACAGGGGTATTGTGAGGATAATTACATTACAAATTGTGAAGTGCACAGGTAACACAGTAATGGAAGCCCCAAATCCTTCCTCCGTACATCAGGGATTTCACTCATAGTGTCCTGATTTAAAAAAGCCTTGAAATTGTTTAGAGAATGACATAAGGCAAGGAGAGGAAACCCATAAACTCACCTCAGAGGGATCTCAGAAAGGGAAGAAGGCCACAAAGGAGCCGTTCAAGGATACAGACAATCTTGAACATTTCCCAGCAATGAGGATGCATAATTTAGAGCAGCCCAAGGCCATTTTGTAACTAATTTTACATATTGTAGATCCTGTTCTCTTGTATTTCTCTTCTTCCCATTTTCCCAAAAATACTATTTTGGAATAAAAAAGAAGAGGTTTATTTGAGGAGAGAGGGACGAGTGAGGAATGCCCACTTGCCCAGCTCAGAGGGTTGGATCTGGATAGTTGTATTATTTTGCTGCTGCTATATGAGTATGGGAGAATCATCTTAGCTTAATATTACATCCATTCCAGCCGTTAATAAATCAGCTAAAAACTATAAAGCCTCTTGTTCCATGCCCTGCCCACAAACTGTTTGTGACCTTCAGCAACAGAATTATGATGATGATTATGATTTGTATTGCCATTCTACCTGGGAACCCCAGTCAGAGACCAGGACTCCATTGTGCCAGGCGCTATACAAATACAGAGCAAAAAGACAGAATTGCTGCAATTTTTTTAACAAGGATCTGTTAAAATCAGCTCAAACGTTTTACAGGATCATCACAGATCAGCCCCCAAACAAAATGATTATGTTAATGAGTAGTACCTCCAAATACTTCATTGGTTCAATATACCCACTTAGAGGATACATTCCAATCTACTCGAGATAATGAGTGTGAGAGCCAAAGGAGATGGTAAAGGCACCATCCACACCAGTTGCCTACTTGCTTCAAAGACCTTCTTGGAGAAAAATACAAGGTTGCTCCATGCAACATCAGACTGTAACTGCATGGCCCCCTCTGCACTGCGGTTTGCGGTCTTGAAAAGGGCCAGATTTGCTGAACTGCAGATGTGGATGTTCTTTTTATCCACAGATCCCTGGGGGGCCATGCAGCTTCCCCACTCCTCTCTGCCGATGTGCCTCAGTTGTGACACCAAGGAGCCATGTTCTCTCGGTGGCAGATTAGACGCCACATCCATTCTGTGTTTGGGTTCCCTGCTTAGACGGTCAGTACAGATGCCAGCTGGTACATAGGATGTTGGTGGTTTCTGTGATGATTCTGTGAGTAGATGTGTACTAGGAACTGGACTGGGATCACCGGACTCATTTCCCTGAGGCCGCCAGTCAGCCATTGCTTGGTAAAGCAGTTGAGTCTACTAGGATTCAAACTGATGGTGACCTGTGAGCAGGGGTGGGATTGAGGGGAAAAAACAGGTCATTTGTCAGGCTCCACCCACAAGAATCAGCTCTGCCCAGGTGAGGCATCAAAATGAGATATTGCTCACAGTAGTATGTGCAGATATTCAAAATAGGATTGGGCCCCACTGGCCTCCTTCGGCTTGGCTTCCCCTCCTTGGCGGGAATGTGCCCATGTGCTCCTTTGTGATGGGGACAAAAACAAGTCATGGTATGTCCCAAGGGTACCACACATTTCTGTCCGCAAAACGAGAAGTCGGTTACAGTAAATCACACAGGACAGTGTATAGGTGCTGACATTCTAATGCGCCGGGGTGGTGCTCACCCCCAACTCCACCCCAGGCCCCACCCCGATTTTACCCCTTCCCCCAAAGCCCCACCACTGCCCAGCCTCTTCCCGCCCCACCCTGCCTCTTCCCACTCTGCCCCCCTCCCCCGAGTGCTCTTGGTCCTCCTCCATCCCCCCCAGCACCTCCTGCACACCGCAGAACAGCTGACCATGGCAGGAGGGAGGCACTGGAGGGGAGTGGGAGGCGCTGGTGACCCTCCCTCTCCTTTCCTTCTGAAAGAGTTAACAATGTCAGTGAGCATCACTAGGCATCCCAGTTAACACCTCACTGAGATGAATTATGGCAGTTCACACCTCTTGCTCCAGGCTCTCTGCAGATTCACCTGGATACCTCTGCATTGGTTACACTCAGTTCACATTTATACGGTTTCCTTTAGAACCATAACAGCTCGAAACTTAGGCCATGTCGACACTTACAGGCTTACAGCGGCACAGCTGCACCAACAGAGCTGTGTACTAGGAACTGTAAGAGTGCCCAGGTAGTCCCCAGTCGACATCATAAAACCAGCTCAACGAGCATCACTAGTTATGTCGGCGGGAGAGCGTCTCCTACCAACATAGCGCTGTGCACACGAGTGCTTATGCTGGCAAAAAGTATGTCACTCAGTAGCGTGCTTTTTCATACCCCGGAGCGACAAAAGTTTTGCCAACATAAGTGCTAGTGTAGACATGGCCTTAAAGACAGAGAGAGAGAGAGAAGCTGAAATTCTGGAGAAGATAGCAGCTTGAGAGAGGTGCCAGCATACCACACTGCTGCATGCTTGCTGAATCCAAGCCCGGTCTGTGAGTTAAAGGCTCCATTCAATCCCTCAGGCAATCTAAGCCTAACTTTTATGGACTTTGAAAGGAAGAGAGTCATCTGTATCACTTGAAAATCCCTAAAACAGTAAGTGGAAAAAATATCTCGATAAGGCAGCTTGGAAATTATGGAACTAGAGTGAACATCAGAATCTCACACAGTCAAGCTTTGTCAAATGCTTTTTTGCGACACGTCTGCAACATTTCAGCTATGCAGTTTGGAAGATACCCAACTTATCAACTACCTGGGCAAATTTCTCTTTCTTTCCGTAAATGCGAAATCAGGTAATTGCACAGAGCAGCACTAACAACATAAGAAATTGAGGGCCAGGCGGGGTGCACCTTACTCACATTGACAAGCAGTTATAGGAATAGTCACATTAACTTCTCATGTGACCAAGGGGGTTCACAGTCTGGTTCCAATCCGCCTTCAGCCCTTCCCCAACTCATCCCCTCTATCATTCATGCCAGGTGGAATAGTTTGTGTCCAGTTGCTATGGGTACCAACCAGCCATCCACCCTATGTTTCTTTGAGCGCCAGGTAGTTATTCCAGAAATATACAGGTAAGTCAATGACAGAATTGCTCTTTAAAAGAACCGTTATTATGGCAGATAGATTTGGCTAAATAAGATTTGAACCTTAGAAATCAGGACCAATTAAAGTTGTTTGAGTGGCACTATTATTGGCTTATATGCATAGGGCCAAACCATGAATCTCTTGCTCAGTCATTACTTCTGGGTCTGGCCCTTAGAAAAGGAAGATGTAAAAAATATTTGGGCCTGCTCTTGCGACTGGAACAGTGCAAATAGACTCTCATGCCCCTCAAATGCCCAGTTGACTTCACTGTGGCTCCATGACAACCGGAATTGAGATGTTGAGACCAAAATTAACCAAAGAACACGAAAAGAAGAAATTCTTTAATTGCCTCTTCACCAATGCTAGGAGCTTGGGTAACACACTAAAGGAATTGGAATTGCTTATTGATGAGCATACATTTGGTCTAGCATTTCGGAAACCCGGTGAGATGATTCACACAACAGGAATGTTAAAAGAGAAGAAAACCAAAAATCATCCCTGATAAAGTTTTCCGATCACACAAAAATTGGGGAGTGGTAAATAATGAAGAGAGCAGGTCATCTGATACAGAGCAATCTGGATTGCTAGGTGAGCAGAGTACATGCAAACAATATGCATTTTAATATGACTAAATGTAAATGTATACATCTTGGAATAAAGAATGGCCATGCTTACATGATGGGGGACTCTTTCCTGGGATAAAATTTGGGGGTTGTCATAAAAATAAAGGGAAGGGTAAACCCCTTTGAAATCCCTCCTGGCCAGGAGAAAACTCCTCTCAGCTGTAAAGGGTTAAGAAGCTAAAGGTAACCTCGCTGGCACCTGACCAAAATGACCAATGAGGAGACAAGATACTTTTAAAAGCTGGGAGGAGGGAGAGAAACAAAGGGTCTGTGTGTCTGTCTTTACGCTGTCTTTGCCGGGGATAGACCAGGAATGGAGTCTTAGAACTTTTAGTAAGTAATCTAGCTAGGTATGCGTTAGATTATGATTTCTTTAAATGGCTGAGAAAAGAATTGTGCTGAATAGAATAACTATTTCTGTCTGTGTATCTTTTTTGTAACTTAAGGTTTTGCCTAGAGGGGTTCTCTGTGTTTTGAATCTAATTACCCTGTAAGGTATCTACCATCCTGATTTTACAGAGGTGATTTCTTTACTTCTATTTACTTCTATTTCTATTAAAAGTCTTCTTGTAAGAAAACTGAATGCTTTTTCATTGTTCTCAGATCCAAGGGTTTGGGTCTGTAGTCACCTATGCAAATTGGTGAGGCTTTTTATCCAACATTTCCCAGGAAAGGGGGGGTGCAAGTGTTGGGAGGATTGTTCATTGTTCTTAAGATCCAAGAGTCTGGGTCTGTAGTCACCTAGGCAAATTGGTGAGGCTTTTTACCAAACCTTGCCCAGGAAGTGGGGTGCAAGGTTTTGGGAAGTATTTTGGGGGGAAAGATGTTTCCAAACAGCTCTTCCCCAGTTAACCAGTATTTGTTTGGTGGTGGTAGCGGCCAATCATAGAATCATAGAATATCAGGGTTGGAAGGGACCCCAGAAGGTCATCTAGTCCAACCCCCTGCTCAAAGCAGGACCAATTCCCAGTTAAATCATCCCAGCCAGGGCTTTGTCAAGCCTGACCTTAAAAACCTCTAAGGAAGGAGATTCTACCACCTCCGTAGGTAACACATTCCAGTGTTTCACCACCCTCTTAGTGAAAAAGTTTTTCCTAATATCCAATCTAAACCTCCCCCACTGCAACTTGAGATCATTACTCCTCGTTCTGTCATCTGCTACCATTGAGAACAGTCTAGAGCCATCCTCTTTGGAACCCCCTTTCAGGTAGTTGAAAGCAGCTATCAAATCCCCCCTCATTCTTTTCTTCTGCAGACTAAACAATCCCAGTTCCCTCAGCCTCTCCTCATAAGTCATGTGTTCCAGACCCCTAATCATTTTTGTTGCCCTTCGCTGGACTCTTTCAATTTATCCACATCCTTCTTGAAGTGTGGGGCCCAAAACTGGACACAGTACTCCAGATGAGGCCTCACCAATGTCGAATAGATCCAATCCAAGGACAAAGGGTGGAATATTTTGTACCTTGGGGAAGTTTTGACCTAAGCTGGTAAAGATAAGCTTAGGAGGTTTTTCATGCAGGTCCCCACATCTGTACCCTAGAGTTCAGAGTTGGGGAGGAACTTTGACAGGGGTTGTGGTGGATAATCAACTGAATATGAGCTCTGTGTGGCTGTGTGGCCAAAAGGGCTAATGTAATCTTAGGATGCATAAACATGGGAATCTCAAGTAGGAGTAGAGAGGTTATTTTATGGCGCTGGTGCGACTGCTGCTGTAATATCGTGTCCAGTTCTGATCCACAATTCAAGAAGGGTGTTGATATATTGGAGAAGGTTCAGAGAGTAGCCATGAGACTGATTAAAGGATTTGGAAATATGCCGTATAGTGATAGACTTAAGGAGCTCAATCTATTTAGTTTAACAAAGAGCAGGTTAAGGGGTGACTTGATTATAGCCTATAGGTACATTCACAAGGAACAAAGATTTAATAATAGGCTCTTCGATCTATCAGAGAATGGTATAACACAGCTGGAAGTTGAAGCTAGACATATTCATACTGGAGATATGATGTAAATTTTTAATAGTGAGAGTAATTAACCATTGGAACAATTTACCAAGGGCTCTGGTGGATTCTCCATCATGGACAATTTTTAAATCAAGATGGGATGTTTTTCTAAAAGATATGATCTAGGAATTAGCTTGGGGAAGTTCTCTGACCTGTGTTATACGGGAGGTCAGTCTAAATGATCACAGTGGTCCCTTTTGGCCTTGGAATCTATGAATCTATGAAACATATCCACAAGAGGAGCCGTCTATGCCGGTGGTCACCAACCGGTTGATCACGATCCACTGGTCGATCCTAAAGGATCTCCCAGTCGATCATGATCTCTGACAGCTGCGGGGGTGGAGCTTGCAGAGGGGGCAGAGTGCGGCACCATGTCCTGCCTGCCCCCCTCCCTCCAGGGGCCACAGGGGTGTGTTGGCCCCTTCCAGGAGTGGCGTGGGGCTACGGTAGGACATGGAGCCTGCCTTAGTGTCGCTGCGCTGCTGACTGGGAGCCACCGGAGGTAAGTGCTACCTGGTGGGAGGCCTCACCCCAACTCTCAGCCCTAAGCCCCATCCCAGAGCCAGCACCCTGTACCCCTCCTGCACCCCCATACTCTGCCCCAGACTGGAGCCCCCTCCTGCACCCAAATTCCCTCCCAGAGCTTGCACTCCTCACCCCCCCCGCACCCCAACTCCCTGCCCCAGGCTCAGCCCAGAGCCCGCTCCCACACTGCAAACCCCTTGGCCCCAGCCGAGAGCCCACACCCTGTGCCAAACCCCAACCCCCTACTCCAGCCCAGTGAAAGGGAGTGAGGGTGAGGGAGAGCAAGTGACGATGGAGAGAGGGCGGGATTGAGTGAGTGGGGCAGGGCTTTGGGGAAGGGGTGGGGTAGATCCTGGGTTGCCCTTAAATTCAAAAAGTTGGAGACCACTGGTCTATGCTGACACAGTTACAGCACTGGGAGCTCATTCGGCACACCCCTTTAGGCTGGGACTATATTTCCCTTTGTGTTCTGGACAGTGCTGAACTCATTGCTAATGCTTAACAAATACCGCGTCTAATCCTGCCAAGGCTTCCATTGACTTGCCTAGCAATAGGGTTGGGCCCAATCATTGAACATACCCTGCAGATCTGGACAAATTAAATGCTATACTTCCATTTTATCTGAAAACTCAAACCAAATAAAAATGTTTAAATCCAGGGCAACATATTACCATGAAGATAAATATTACTTCAATACAGTTCACCATAACAACAGGCTGTTTATTAAAACCCTTCACAGTTTAATTTCGCCAGCATTTTATATTGGACGGCATTTTCATTAAAAATCCCTGGCAAAAGCTCAGAATGCATTAAATCATTTAATATACTGAAGTCTCAATGTATTGAAGCAAGAGAGTCTAATTCAAAAGAACAGACTTTGTACAGTGCGCTGTGCTTACAATGCCAGTGTAAAATGTCCTATTCGGATCAGTGTAAGGTGTTAGATGCGTTTAGTTCTAAAGCTCTTTCTGTGCTTTCATTTTGTTTAACAATTTGCTGCCTTGTCGCATCAGGCTGTCGCTGCAGTGAGCTGTCACCTGGAGAGCCGCAGCTGGTGTAAATCAGCATAGCTCTGTGCCTCTCAGGGATTTACACCAGTAGAGCATCTGGCTCATTGTCTCTGACATATGGTTTTGCTACCCTGGTCATCCTAGATGTGACATAAAGAAACTGATTTGAGCCGCAGCATCAGAGTCTACCAGAGATTCAGAGTTCAGTGAAAAATGCAGTGAGCTTGGAAGCCAGACATTTAGACTCAATGTACTAATAATGCTACTTAGCTCTTATATGCACTAATGATGTTTTACAAATACTGACTGTTTGTATGCACTAATGGCTGGAAGATTCATTGCAACTAACTGCATTTTTTGAATGATCGATTTAAAAAGAGCTCTTATAAGCTTCCAGCACATGGCTACGATCAATGGGCCTTAGCCTTGAGAGTGTGCTGAGCACTCTCAGCTCCTCTTGCACACGGTACATCCTGTCGGATCCCTCCCAGATGTAAGCAGGGTCTGACTGAGTTCGCCCTGATAGCTAGTGGGGGAAAAGAGGTCAGGAGCAGACTGTATTTGCACTTGCACTTGCATGCACACTCCCGTATTGTACCTGGTGGCGAGCAGATAGACCTGCTGTGCCAAAGTGATCAATTTTGGCTGGGCTGGGGTTACAATTCACCTTAGTATTGAGCGCAGGGGTAATGAAATGTTGTTATCCTTCCTGTAGGAGTCAAGGGCAGCAGAACTGTACTTCGCATGCCTGGATTGAGATGTCACCCTAACCTGAACCTCACGAGCTAGGCAGAGGGTGGGAAGGCCAAATCCAATTGAAGATGGGGGTGGGGGTGAGGACAGGGGTTCCTACTTGACGGTATGGCCGCTGCCTAAAGAGTCCTAGATGCCCTTTGACCCTCCCGTCTCTAGAGTTTAAAGACAGAGCTGTTTGGACTCAACTGGGCGTCTTTGTATCTCCTCAGCGATGACTAGAGCTGAGGACCCTGATGAGCGGGTCGAGGGGCTAAGCCTTAGACCTAGGATAAGAACAGCGCTGCCGTGAAAGACAGCAAAGAGGCAGTAGCACAGAGGCTCCCTGCTCCCCCATGAGGTAACTAAGAAGTAAGCGGGGGAAGCTCAGAACCGCGGCGGAGGTGGTGGGGATGACAGTGGCGAGCAGTGCCACCGGTAGCAGGGGCTGTGAGTTAGTTGCAGAGGTGGCAGGTCCAGCGGAGGTATTGCTGGACATCCCCCCCCGCCCGCCCCCCCTCGGGGTGGAAGGTGGACCCATGCGTATGCACCTCTGACCTCAGGGTCTTCGCTGACCAAGGAGGACCAATTGTGAGTGGGGTGCAGCAGAGGGAAAGGGGAGTGGGGTGTTAAAAGGACATTTGTTCAGACTTTCACACTGCAGGACACTGCTCGACGTACTGAGGGGTGGGTGTTTGTGGACAGTCACATGCTTTTGAAAGTGGTTGTGGTGCTTTTCCCCCACTTAATGCTGAGTTCCCTTTATTATATACAGCCTCGGTGCTTGCGAGAGGGGAAGTATTGCCTCTTCAAGGCACCTTGGAGTGGTGTTTAGTTTTCCCAGATTCCTGGGTGGGGGCGTGAACCGGGTCTGCTTTGTATTGTTAAGAGGAACCCCTAGATATTCAACCCGCCCTTGTTGCTGCCGACTCCCCTGGCTGAAGGGTTACATATCTATAAGTCACAGTTATTGACACTTGCCACATCTAAGCACTTGGTACGATCCTGCCAAGTGCTGTGGAGCAAACTCCTTCCATGGGAGTCGAAGATGCTCAGCACCTTACTGGAAGAGGCCCTTTGGCTTATTGCTGGTCACCATGGGTCTACTCTAATAAACCAGAGAAAAGAAAATTGTCACATTCAACAAAGAGCTGGGATATATTGCGGACCTTTCGAGCTACTGGTTTTGCTATATTCAAAGGCTTGTATTGGAAGCAGGACTTTAGAGAAACAATGGCACATTGTCAATAGGATACACCGGACATTATTAATAAACATTAGGAGGCTTGATATGATCTGGCAGAAGCAATATAATGAAATCAAGTACTGGAGCTGGACGGGGAGGGGGAGGAATCTGAACAAGATGCTTAATGGCTCACTGGACTGTGAAGTGCAGTGGAGAGCCAGGTTGGAAAGGACGACGTTTAATGAATTCAACATGTGCACCCTTTGAAAGCTTTGCTCACCATTCCCCAGAAATGTTTGACTCATCTGAAGATCCTGATTGTATAAAAAGAAAACAGTAATAATAGTAATAATATGAAGATCAGGACCTTTATATCCAATTCATATTTATAATCCAGCAAATGCCTCAACTAAAGCCCAAAGATTTATGGGTTTGCATCTACAATTAATATCTTTCCTTAAGCAAGAAGGGGAAGGTTTATTTCATACAAATAAATCTGGTGCTACAGACCTGGCTTTGGAAGACTAATATTAATCCCCAGCAAGACATGATTATTGAAACACACAGAGAGAGAGAGAGACACACACACACCTTTCAGTGGACTGACCTGTGAGGCTTTGAGGGGAAAAAGGAATGGGGAGGTTTGATGGGTGTCTGCACTGAACAATCCTGTTTCCCAGAGATTCAATTTGCATCAGGTCTGTTGTTAGCAGCAGACCTGTGACTGGAAGCCAAGGTTTCATACAGGGCTTTGAGGAAGAGTTGATCGATCTGGTTTTAGTTTCATGAAGAAAATAAACAGTTGCGCTGTAAAAGGGTCAAGCAGAATCAGGGTTAATGAAAAAAGAAAAGGAGGACTTGTGGCACCTTAGAGACTAACCAATTTATTTGAGCATGAGCTTTTGTGAGCTACAGCTCACATGACTCGCAGGAGGTCAAAACTAAAACAATCTTCCTCTTCTTCTTCCTCTCTCTCATCCCCACCCCGCCCCAACTTTTTCACAAGTAAAAAGTGCCAGAAGAAACCAAGTTGTCCGATCCTTATAGATTCTTGGCAGATCTTTTGTAGTCAGGGGATCTAGGACTGCGGTCTCAAAGATAAGAAAAATTCATAGAGAGTGGAAGTGTTCCATCAGCCTTCTTCCGGAACTAAATTGTCATACACCGACTCAGAAGGCTGACTCCTCGGCATGCTCCACTTCCTCTGGTCTCTGCCCTGTGGCTGTCGACTGTATCCCCACATTGGGGTCAAGCAATATATGTGACTAGATCTTTGCAGCTAAGATTCGAAGGTTGCTCCATCTGCTTTGTGCTATAATTCCTGAGCTGAGAACCCCCTATGCCATTTATTAAGCAGATTAACCTAAGCAGAGTAGAACAACTTTTCTGAATTGAGAAGGGCTTTATCAGAACAATATTAATCATAACTGAAAAAATACCTTCCCTCCCCCCCTTAATTTAGTGCCTGACACAAGAAAATTTGTCAAAAGCATAATCCCATTTAATCAGGTGTAGTTAGTAATGAAAGTGAAAGCTTTTACCCGTCTGGATCCAAAGGGGCATTGTAATGAATATAGCTGAATGGAGCCCAGGTAGTCAGTGTGTTTACACTGCACTGAGCTGTACAATATCTTCATTTAACTCTGATTTTAATTATTCATTTTTAATGACTGTTCATCTAAAAATCCCTTATGTACTTAGTAATATAAGAGATTATCAAATATTACAAGCAAACACGGGTTTCCTGTCTAAGGACAAAAGCTACTGTAAACAAAGATGCTTGACGTGCTAAGTGTATAGAGTTTTTGGAATATAGACAGGGCTACAGGGCTGGAATTACGGTGATGCCCTAGGCCCAATCCAGAGGTTCTTCAAAGCTATAGCAGAAAATCCAAGCAGCGTAAGCAAAGACGGGCATATGCCACCTTTATGTCTCCCAACCCCCTGATCCTGGGAGCTTCATGTGTGGCAAACTTGCATAGTGCCTGCCTGATCTGTGCCTGGCTTCTGTCAGTGGTATAAGTTCCACAATTTCAAGAGTACTTACAATTGAAGAAGGAGGGAAGAAGGAAGGCTTAATAGAAAACACTGGTAAATGATGTTGCAATAGCTATGTTATTACCAAGTATTAATATGGCTGAATGCTACCCTCGCCTCATGTAGTGTACAACTTGCTCCTACTTCTTAACATCTGCAAAGAACATAGGTCACGAGTGCCCGATGAAGGCTCTTACCTTGAAGGCCTAAAAGGTGGAACAAAGTGCAAGACGATGGCTCCGGATGGAGAAATGCAAATAGCCCAGCGGTTGAGGAAGTTGAAAACAGTGCAAGATACACGTTGCTGTAGCAAAGGTACAACATTGTCTGTAATCCCACTTTCATGCTTAAACATTTCTGCTGTAAAATAATTGCTACTAACGTAAGTGAGATAAGAGACGGTCTGTCTGTGAGGCCACAATGTAATGAATCCTGGTTCAGATTTGTCTGAAATGAAAATGTTAAAAACCAAACAAAGACAAAGTTAAGAAAGGGTTAGGAGGGCAGAGGTCATTTGGGTATCAGTTCAAAGGACTCTACTGTCCAAAGAAAGCCTTGATATTAATTTCCTTATCAAGAGAACTCCAAAATTAACACTTGCCTCTTTTAGCTCTTGGTGAGCATAGCTTATTGACTAGAGCAAGAGCAGTATGCATGGATTGTGAGAGGAGGGAAAGCTGCATAGGTATTAACGCGGTTTAAGGATTTAGGACTTTAATAAAGATGGTAGGGAGCGGAGCTGTGCAAAAAAGATCAGCAAAACATACCGTACCTCTCAACACATAGAATCACAAGGTTGGAAGGGGAGGTCATCTAGTCCAACCCCCTGCTTAAAGCAATCCCCAATTTTTGCCCCAGATCCCTAAATGGCCCCCTCAAGGATTGAACTCACAACCCTGGGTTTACCAGGCCAATGCTCAAACCACTGAGCTAATTTGCAGTGACACGGAACTGCCTTTTCTCTCAGGGCAGCCTATGCCCAAGGGCAAATGTTCATTTACTTCACACAGCATGATGTAATGCGGGGCGTGATGCAGTCCTGTAAAAATAAGACAGGAAAATGTAGTGTCAGCTGAAAAACTTGGAAACACTGTTCTGTTGTTTCTAAAGGACATGCAATCTTCTAAAGTGTCTCTCTCTGTGTTACTTGGTATTGCAGATTGTTACAGCAAATACAAGAAGTTTTTCCATACCAAAGGTAAAAGGTATGATGTTGTCCTGAACTTGCTGGAGGAAGCCACATATCATATGTGTGAAGACACCTTTTACATTGTTATTTCCTCACATGCAGGCTACATCAATTTATAGGTCTCTTATCACTTTTGATAGTTCTTTGTGAGAAGACAGGTATGACTCATTCTTCATGTTCTACAGTCAAACAAATCATCAGTGTTTTCACAAATACTATATAAAAATTGCATTGAGATCAATAGGCCTCTCCATATTTCCTGGTTGGATGAATCTGGGATCACAAGACTTTCTAACCAGCAGTAAATGCTCTGTAAGGAATGGTACTGCATTGGCAGAAAGACAGACTGAGATGACTGAATGGGGCTTTCCCATCTCTAACTTCTGTAATTTTGTGATTCTGTGAAATGAATATTATAACACTGACTAACAAAATCCCATCATCATGATTTACTATTAATTATCAATATTAGCCTATTATTAATTAACATTTGCACCATCTATCACCACCTGGCCAGACTGATCATTTACAAGCTTGCACATAGATTGTTTTAACAAAAACTGCAGTACACCATAGAATATGTTTCACAGTAGGGTTGTCAGAGCCTCATCTGTAAGCTTTTTACTAATGCACTTTACAAAGTATCTTCTTATACACGGATGAGGAATGTGGCTGTATCCAGTAATAATTTCATTAATTATGAATAAAGCATTTACAAATGTCACCATTATCTAAAAATGGGGATGAACTCATTTTGTTTTAATGCAGATGCAATATGTCATTTGTGATCCCGTAGAAAGCACTGCTGGGAGAGCAGGCCAGCGAAAAGGTCTAGGAGCTGAGGAGATTTACACCATTAAGTAAAAACAAACAAACCTCACTGGAGAAAAGAGAAGAGAAGTAGCAAGTGGCATCAAAATTAAACTGACCAAGTTCTAAGCTGGTGAATGGAGGGAATGTTTAAAGATGCCAAGAGGTGTTGAAAAGCCCAGACTGGTCTCAGTCAGTGATCTTGGGCTAGGACTGAGGCCAATAAAGCACTATCCTAAGTTGATGGTAAGCCCATATTTTAACTGGTGTTCTTTCATTTACAATATATTCAGCTGGCTGGCAGCTCACCAAGACTCATTAGCCACAGAGTCTTTATCATTGCAGTGTTTTGGTACTGTACGTCCTGTAGGATTCCACCCAAGTGGTGGAAAGTTTGTTGATGTAAAATACATCACCATGGTTGTTTAAGTCCACTGTAAACACGTCCCTATTCATAGCCTATTTAGTGGATAGAACAGAGTGAATACTTCACAGTCAAAAATTAAGGTCGCAGGTCAGCCTCATTGTCTAATGGTGAATTCTCTGTTTATTATGTTGAATGTATTTGTTGTTTGAATTTGTTCACCAAATGATTCCTGATTTGCCCATCCCACATGAGCAATCTGTTGGGAGCACAGCTATTCAAACTCTTCAGTCCTAATACTCATTCCATGGGCCGTGTTATACAGGAGGACAGACTGGATAATCTAATGGTCCATTCTGCCCTTAAACACTGTGCAGATCTATGAATATTTATTATGGGCAAGATTTTCAAAAGTCACTAGTGATTTGGGGTGTGTAGGTTAGTTTGGGTACCCTGCTTCAGACATGCTTCAAGTGACTTAATTTTTAGGCTTCTGAAAAGTGTGCCAAAGGGCACCCAAAAATGTAGGTAGCCAAAATCATGACTATTTCTGAAATGCGTTGGGCTATGAATTTAGCCCTGTTTTTGCATAGCAAGATCCTGGAAAACTGGTCCTGATTTTCTTCAGATGCTTTCATTCATAAGTATTTGCTGGCATTTGGATGAAGACTATATATATGTATATATATGTATATATGGGTTGTTTACAAACTGTTATGCCAACTATTCATTACTCCAGCTAGCAAATAATGATGGAGAGTCAGTGAGGCAGAAGCTGCAGATGATAGGAGCAGCAGAGGAGAAGACTCTTGCACCAGCAATGAGAAGATTATCAGAAGGGCCAGATTTGGAGGTAAGTATTAGATGAATAGAGGGAGTGGAGAGGATAGCTGAGAAAGACAGGGGTGGAAGGAGTCCATGGAAACCCTATAGATACCATCAGGGCCATTGCAAACTAGATCTTGAAAGGAATTGAGAATAGCTGAATTTATTTGAAGATGGTGGTGGACTAATGTATTTTTTTCATATACATTTATCCTGTAATCATATGGTCCATTTACCAAGGTAATTACCTAATTTATCCTGCTACTGCATGATATTTTCAGTGAAGGGAAGGGCTAGTAATTTCATGTCAAAGTGATTACCTTGCCAGGGACTTACTTTGCAGCATCAGCCATCTACTTTTGCAAAT
This sequence comes from Lepidochelys kempii, assembly GCF_965140285.1. Classification (NCBI taxonomy): domain Eukaryota; kingdom Metazoa; phylum Chordata; order Testudines; family Cheloniidae; genus Lepidochelys; species Lepidochelys kempii. The sequence continues at coordinate 7,828,500 of NC_136392.1, read as the reverse complement.
ATACTGGTGCAGATAGACTGCAAACCTGTTTATATTAGTACCTATTTATTTTAGTGCCAACTACATATTAGGGTTAAATTATTTTCCTGCTCCCCACCAGTTTCTGCGGACAAGATTTGCTGCTGGCCTGGTTCCAGAAATACTTGCTATAAATTAATTTTTGCTGCTTTTTTTTTTCAAAAATTAATTTACACTGATTATTTCCAGTCCTGCTGAATGAGCCATTGTACACTCACCCTTCCCTCTCCCAACCAGGAAAACCAAAGTCAGCCCAACACGTGCTCCAGTGATTACCAGTCCAATTGCACAAGACTGCTTTGAAATTTACAATATTCCCCCAAACCACAAGCAACTTAGTTTTCAGCGCTAGCTGACAGAGGATGTATTTATTAAGGTTTTTAGCTATTTGCCAAAGTGTCTGTGTGGCAATCATTTCACAGGGTTATAAAAATTCTATTTCCTCATGCAGTCAAAAGTAAAATATAAAACGTATTTTGAAAAGTGGAGTATAACATTTACATTTTAATCTCACAAAACGCTTTAGTTTCTGACAAAGTAGGTTTTCCTCTGTGTGTGTTATGGGGGTAGGGGGCAAAAAGGGGGCGTGCGGGGCAACGGATTGCAGTGCAGGTTGTTTCCTGAAAGTAATATTGCAAGTGCAGCACCATGAATGCCATATAAAAGCTGACTGGAGAGATCATCACATTTCTAAGTGCTTTTAGAGCCAGATTTACAACCAACAAAAACTAGAGGTGCGAATACACATGCAATTGAGCTTATTTAATTACCATAACTGCATGTGCAAAAGAGGTAATTATCTGCACATAGGCCATATCTGTGTATGTTGTTATCTGATTTGCATGTTAATACTCAACACTGGGACAAAGTGACTTAGCTAAAATTAATCCTGATTTACACTGGTGTCAGCTGTATCAGACCTCAGGCTCTTTGTGTATCACTAAGTTGAGACTGTTTCTTAGAAGTGGTTGTATCAAAGTAGATGAGTTCTCATTGATTAAACTAGGGCTGACAAATGATATAAAAATAAATGCAGTTGATCGTGAGATTTAAAAAATAGTCACCGTTAATCTCAGTTTAAATCGCACTGTTAAACAACCATAGAATACCAATTTAAATGAATTATAAATATTTAGGATTTTTCTACATTTTCAAATATATTGATTTCAATTACAACATAGAATACAAAGTGTACAGTGCTCACTTTATTATTTTGTATTACAAATATTTTCACTGTAAAAAAGATTGTAAAAGGATAATGCAATCTATATGTTGAAGCATAAAGGGGCTTATGAATGTTTAGCATATTTGACAGGTAAATACCTTGTAACACCTGCTACAACAGTACAATGTGAACACCTGTTCTCACTTTCAAGTGATATTGTAAATAAGAAGGAGGCAGCAGTATCTCCCTTAAATGTAAACAAACTTTTTTGTCTTAGCAATTGGCTGAACAAGAAGTAGGACTGAGTGCACTTGTAGGATCTAAAGTTTTACATTGTTTTGTTTTTGAGTGCAGGTATGTAAAAAAAATTCTACATTTGAAAGTTGCACTTTCACAATAAAGAGATTGCACTACAGTACTTGTATGAGCTAAACTGAAAAATACTATTTCTTTTGTTTCTCTTTTTACAGTGCAAATATTTGTAATAAAAAATAACATAAAGTGAGCACTGTCTACTTTGAAATCAAGATATTTTAAAATGTAGAAAACATCCAAAATATTTATAATAAATTTAAATTGGTATTCTATTATTCTTTAACAGGGCAATTAAAACTGCGATTAATGGCAACTATTTTTTTAATCTAGTTAATTCGTTTTGCATAATCACTTGAGTTAACTACAATTAATTGATAGCCATCATGGAAACATTGGAGAAAATAAGTTATATAAAGTAGAAGCTGGTGCTGATCTGGAAGCTGGACCAAAAATTCCATGGGATAGCTGAGGCACTCAATCCGCCTTGCACCTGAATTAATTACAATTGTATTTCAACACCTGCAAAATGAGATGAAGATGAATAATGGGTGTTGGACTGTGTTGTTTTATCAGCATTGGTGCTACAGCATGAAGCAAAGAAACACTGTGTCATAGAAGAGATGGAAGAAAAAGCAGCCAGACAGAGCAAAATGAGTCATAATGGTAACGTGGATCTTCTTTTTCTCAGAGCTCCAGATCTCAACTGTCTATGGAGCTATTTCCTACATTTATTTGGTGTCATTGCTGATGACTAGTTTAGATTCAACCCTTTTTTTAAGGGGTTTTCTCTCCCTTCTGGGCAGCTAGCTGCAGAGAGACTCGAAGGACGACTTTTTGAAATGGCCTTCAGTTTACCTTTACATTTGCACACATACAATGGACTGTGCCTGCAAAAGTGACTGCACACCCATTTAGAGTCTAGTTCAACCAGAACGAAGTGCTCGGCTGAACTGGGACCGACTTAAGCAGGTGCTTAGGTGCCTTGCTGTATTCAGGTTTAAGGGCCTTATCCTGAGAAATGCTGAACAGCTGCAAGTCCCACCTTTCAAGATGTGGCTCTGAATACATGCATTCGCATGTCCACACAAGGGAGGTAGGTAATAAACGGCCAGACTCAAGTATGTGAGAAACGGACGTCTGCCCAAACATGCAGGTGCCATCCACTGTATTTGTAACCCACTGGCATGAGCTACATTACCTCCTCCACCCTGCAAGCCCAGTTTGCAGAAGATTCAGCTCTGTTACAGTATGAGCTAAAGTTTAGGCTGCTCATACTTTTAGTTCTGGAGGTTCCTCCATTCAGTCCCCAGTGTGTCGGCCAAGATGGTGACCATCACGCACACACAAAAGTAGGGGAATGAAACTTGGAAGCATGCTTGAAAAGAGTTACAGATTTAGCCCAAGAAGCTCACTCTTCTTGGAGGTTCAACCTGTTTCCCCCTGAAAATGTGCCTTCAAAAGGCTTGGAGGTATTTTTAGGCATGTCCTCTAATTTTTCCCCCCTGCAAATGCAATTAGTGGCATGTGTGTATCATCCAACTGCACACTTGCAAATGCATTTTTGTGAAATCTTTATGTGGGGTACAATATCAGAATCTGGGGCTAAAGCAAGCTGAGATGTTTCCCTGAAGAAATACTTCATTTCAAATGTTGTCTCTGTTTGAAGGATCGCTTGTGATGTCAGTTCCCTCATCCTCTCAATCTCTCACATGAAATAACTGCCCGTTTCTCCCATCTCTGCCAGAGATAAAGGCAGGCAGTACAAGATGAAAAGTTATGAACATTACTTTCTTGGTTCATAAAGTTACACTGTACAGAAATATTACCTTAAATCAATTAATTCCTTAAGTAGTGACTCTACTGTAGCTTCTTTCAAAGTCCTCTCACTCTATCCAAACTCTGAGAAACCTAGAACAAGACTGTGCCTTATACACAGATTAGATGCCCTTCTTCAGTTGTCAGCCCATACTGTAGATTGATTCTCGGTGGTATGAGACTAAGGGATACTGAGATAACTAGATATAGAGGCACCATTAAAAAGTCAACATTTGCCAATAGTTATCCGACTGTGGTAGTGGAGATACTGCAATTATTGTCTAAGACCCGGTTCAACAAATCATTGAAGTATGTGCTTATATCCCTTTGACTTCAAAGTTAAGCACATGCTTAAGTGCTTTGCTGAACTGGCGTCTAGGTAAGTAGAAAGACTGAAATATTTCAGATGCAATAGAGTCCTAACTATTGGCAAATGAAGATCACTGAAGCCTGAAACAATCTGACAAGATTATGCAGGAAACAACTCACGCCAATTTATTAAACTAGACATGTCTAGATTGTTTCACAACTCCATATTGTTGGCTTTGGAAAGCATTCCCCTATGTTGTCTATAGGTGATTTTTAAAAGTGGTATGGCAGTCCATTCTCCAGTCTGCACATGAGTCTGTATGCACATTTTAATAAACGGCCTATCCTGAGTAGTTAGCGAAAAAGGACAGCCGTTTGATGAAAGGACTAATGAGTCAGAAGCTATGCGGCCTTAGCATGTAAAGCATTTGGGTTCCAGACAGATGGTCTCTCTTCAGTCAAAGGCACTTTGGTTGATTGTTTTTGTTTTCTCTTCTAATTGAGGATATTAGAACTGGCCAATACATCAAGTGTGCATCCAGATCCAAACTTTCTCAGCAAACAGTGGGAAGTTAATTCTTGATCACTGATGAATATTTAAAATCCAGCTTCATGTCAGTCTTTGGAGGATCAGGATCTAGCTTATCTACTAGCCTTCTAGCTTACTGTAATTAGAGCTGGTTGGAATTTTTTTCTCCTCTATTGGCTATGTTCCCTGGTGGGACTACATTTCCCATGATGCACCATGGTATCCTTTCTACCTGAGATGATGTGATGCATTGTGGAAGATGCAGACTGTAGTCTGGTTCATAGAGTAGAATGGGGAAATGAGGCACTCAAGCTCCAATTCCCATGAGGCACTGGAGTGAAATTTCCAATGGAAATTAGTTAGTTTTCAGCTGAAATTTTTCAGTTTTTGGATGAAAACCAGAAAGTTTTCAGTTTTCAGTTGTTCAGGTTTTTTGACAAAAGTCAAAATTTTCTGCAGAAAGCAGACATTTTGCACAAAATCTCAATCTGACACCAAGTTTTGATGGAAAAATCTTGACCAGCCCTAACTGTAATATCTGTAACACCATATGATAGCTTTAAATGGACAACAGCTTTTTACAGTTACTTGGTGTTGCAGGCTTTGATTAATTTGTATTGGATTGCTTTCAGTTATTCCAACTGCTGGGCAATGGAAAATTATTTGATGATGGTTTTTTTCTCCTGTGCAGCTTGAAAATGTTCTTATTAGACTAGTGACTTAAATATAAAGAGAGAGTCTCAATTGATCTAAATCCCTATAAGCTTTGTTGAACTGAAGTCCGTGGAGCTACCCTGATTTATACTGAGAGTCTTACCTAAACTTCTATACAAAGTCACTTTTTTTAAACAGTAGCATCTATTATTACTACTGAAAAGTCTTCACCTTACCTGCAGACTACCTGGAAGGATATATTTCCTCTAGGATACACCGATCACCGTAAAGTCAGATAACAGAACTATAATTCAGGAAAGAGTTGGCATAGAGAAACATAAGCTGGTAAGATGAAGAGAAGCGCCATTTTGTGTGGATTACTTATAAAAGGTTAGTAGCTCTTTCAAGATTTTCATATCCATTCCCATTTTACAAAATACGTTAAACTCTTTGTCCATGCCACCATGAAAAAGAGCCAAAGCAATTTTTGAAAAGAGCCGCAAAGAAATACAACTGCTCCCAGAAATTTTGTATAGTGACACACTGAAAGTAATGTACTCCTCTCTGAGCTAAGATCGGCTATCTTTTACTACGCTACCGGACTGAGTATGGGAATACATATCATGGCATCCGGTTGTCTGTCATGGCTAGAAACACTTGTCGAAGGGATGAGAAAAACCCCTGGATACTGATTGTTGGAAAATTCAGGACACTACATATGGAAATTGGTAGCAAACTTTCCTGAGCTCCATGCAGTTTACGAAGGCTGCACAACCTCAGCATTTGCAAGGGGTTCAGAAAACCTTGGGGTGTACTCCTCTCTGCAGCGTCCCTGTACCTGCAGTTTGTGGCGGTGCTGATTTCTGCGGTGAACGGTATTCATTTGCTATAATTTTTCTGCAGCTGTTCCTGCAACTGTAGAAAATACCCAAGTTCCCTTTTGTATTTCCCCACACATGCCCAGTGCACCCATTTCTAAAGAAGATCCTTTGAAGATCTATGCAGGACAGCAAACCGCTATTGTGCTGGATCCCAAGCAGACGTTTGGATCCGGGGGCCACGTTATCCTGAAGTTCAGGGGAATTTGAATTCAGGGATTTAGTTCTGGCCCTTCCCTAACAACAAATAGGAAGCTTTGCCTTGGGCAGAGACATTGGAGGCAGACATTTCTAGTAAGTCCTGATGCTGTGTGGCAGACAAGAGACAGGAGCACATTACCCTGTATGCCCACTTAAACAGGGGTAGGTTGTTTTGCAGGAGATGCTTCTGGCTAGTGCAGAAAGTAGGCAGAAAATGGTCCCTTTCCATTTCACTTGCCCGGCTTGGACCCAGCCTAGATGCTTGTGTTCAGCCCAAGCCGCTGCACTGCCCAATCCTATTGCCGCCAAGCAGCAATGGCAGACGCTCGCTACAGTGAGTATCATTCCTCAGATAGACTGCAATGATGCTAAACGTAAGGAGATTGCTTTTCAGTGAAACTGATGACATGCAGGACTAGCCTAGAAAAAAGAAAGCGAGAGAATCTAAAGTCTAAACAGATCTGTAGTTTCTCTGCTAGAACAGAGCATAATCAATTTTCAGCCTTTCGAAACGAAAATAGCTCTGATTTATAAAATTCCACAGTTCTCGTCTTTTCTCCTTTGTGTCTCCATTGCCTTATGAAGAGCTCAGAGTGTTTGCACTTTGTGATCCCCATGTTGGTAACCATAATAACAAAGTTTCACACTTCCATAGCACCTTTCATCTGAGGATTTCAAAGATATTGAAGAGAGGTAAGCCTGGGGACCTGACACGTGGTGAGGTTAAGTGACTTGCACAAGGTGACAGAACAAGTCTGTGGCAGAGATATTGGGAGAAATCCTGGCCCTTTTGAAGACAATGGCAAAACTCGTATTGACTTTAATGAAGCCAGGCTTCCACCCATAGAACAAAAGTGTGAAATTAAATGTTTGGTGTTTGCGTCAGTGCGGTGCTCTGTTAACAAACCATGAGAAGCCGCTGGGTCTACAAGTGTGAGTTCTGCTTCTTGCTCTGTGATCTTGTGGGCAACTCACCTTAGCTCTGCCTCAATTTCTCCAGCTAATAATAATTATCTACCTACTTCACAGGGGTGTTTCAAGGCCTAACCCAAACCAGGACTTTGAGTGCTGTATACCTACTAAGTCTCATTCTATCGCTTTTCACAACTGAGAGGAATATTCCTTCATATTTATGGTTAAACAATGAAGGCCAAGCAACGTTGATTTGTTTTGATTATTGTAAGCTATCATGAAATATCAGTTTACTTTGTGGATGTTGGTTTCACAAACTCCATGGGCTAGCACCAGCAGGAGAGTGAATTTGTGTGGGGGGGTGGAGGGTGAGAAAACCTGGATTTGTGCTGGAAATGGCCCACCTGTTGATCACTTTAGATAAGCTATTACCAGCAGGACAGTGGGGTGGGAGGAGGTATTGTTTCATGATTTCTGTGTGTATATAAAGTCTGCTGCAGTTTCCACGGTAAACATCTGATGAAGTGAGCTGTAGCTCACGAAAGCTCATGCTCAAATAAATTGGTTAGTCTCTAAGGTGCCACAAGTACTCCTTTTCTTTTTGCGAATACAGACTAACACGGCTGTTCCTCTGAAACCTGATCCATGGTTTGGAGTGCCTGAGAAGAAATAGTATCCAAATGATGAAGAATACACTTTCATTTCTGCACTGTTCTGTGTTTCTCATATGACAAAGAGAAACTGTATATGAAACACTGTTCTTTGTTGCTTCTATGGGAATAAAGGAAATGTATTGTCAGTTTCTTTATTTTTGATCCCAGTTTAATATGTCAATCATCTGACTTGGATCAAAGAAGTCACCTTAAATAGGTATGAATGGAGACTTCTGTTTTATCTTTATTATAGGAGCTAAATAAATGGCTTGTTTGCTCTTGTAAATCATAACATTTCTAAATATATTAGCTGTCAGCTAACCTGCTGACTAATATAATGTCTATTTTGTATGGATTTTTTTTCCTTTTCAGATTACTTTGGTATTGACTTATTTCAAATCCTAATGCACAAAATCACAGACTCTAACTAGACAGGTTTAACACTGTGATTAATGAAAATATAATCCCAGCTACTGTACAGCCATCAGAAACCAGTTAGCTAATGAGAGTAATCACAGAGGTGGAAATAATTACAAGAACATAAAATAGAGGTGGAGTAATAATAACATTTTCCTTAGTGACTTAAAACTGGTGAGCAAATGATTAAACTACAATCAGTTTACTGAGAGGGGTGGGAATAAATGAAGAGTGGATAGCAAAGGATTTATGAGTAGCTACAGCAAATAAGGACCACATCAGAGAGCATAAGCAGAGTGGAATAGAGAGGCTGCAATGAGATACAGTACAAGGAATAATTGTACCACGGACTGTTGGTGACCACAGTAAATGCATCATTAATATATAATCTTTGCCTGCGTGTCTGTTATATAGCATCTTCCATCTAAGCTCAGTGTGCTTCATAAATATGAATTAATTCAGCCTCATAGGAAGTATTATTGTTCCCATTTACAGATGTGGAAACTGAGGTAGAGTGGTTAAGTGACTTGCCCAAGGACTTTTGTAGTTTGTCATCACCGAAAGCTCTGTATAGAACAGAACTGTTTGTAGTATTTAGTGGCTCGTAGAGGCCCTAAATGTGATTAGGCCCCGTTATGCTGGGCACCGTACAACCACTTAGGCCTGGTCCATATCTAAACCTTTGTCAACCTAGCTGCATCGCTCAGGACTGTGAAAAATATCACGCCCTGATGTTACCACCCAACCCCCAGTGTAACCCCCAACCTCTCAAGGGAGTGGATTTTCTACAGCACTAGAAAACCCCCTTGTGTGACTGCAGTGCAGCTGTGCTGCTGTAGCACAGACATTCCTGCGCTGAAGAACCTAAGCTCTACCTGGAGAAGGGAAAGGAAAGGGTCCTTTCTCTCTGTTGTCTTATTTCACTAAAATGCTCGGGATGATTATTATTACTGAGGTTATGCTCCCTGGGATACCTAGAGTTTTACCTCCTAAGGACTGACAGACTTTCCCCTGCTGGAATCATACGAAGGCTGGCATATCTTTTCCTTAATTTATTTACTGTATTTAAAAACGGAACAACGCCATTAGACTCAAGCCTCAGAGAGAGTCAGGGGTCGATTGTTTTAACACCCAACCAGTGGATCACCACTGTGTGAAATCAGAATGATTGCTCTGCTCAACAGGCTGCATTCATTTTATTGGCAGCTGCTTTCTTGTAAGCACCTGGACCTTGAACATCTGCCCAGCTATCCATGAAAATGTCCTGCTACACACACCTTAGCTCTGATCCTGCCCCCACTGAAGACAAGAGGAGGTTTCCCCACATAAACACACGTGTGCACACGCACACCACACACACGTGCAAACTTATGCACACATGCAATTAAAAATATATGTTACTTCAGATTTTGCCTCCTGAAAACTGTCACCTGTTTCCCTTCGGAGGGCCTGGTTTAGTATTCACCCTCTCTTTACACTGTTGTTAAGTAGCAGTCGATTTGAGAAATCTCAGAGGTGTAACCTGTTATATGTGTAAGGGGTTTAACCATCCGCAGAGTCAAAGCCCAGGGAGTGTTTGCGTTCCAAGTTCTAACGCTTCCCGTGGTTGCATCTTTGAATTAACAATGAAATGCCAAATGCATAAATCCCAGCTGGCTGATGCTAAGTGCAGGGAACGGGGAGGGAAGGGTATTTCTTTTACAGTTGCTGCTACTTTGGAAACAACGACTCGTGATGAACTAGAAATGGCAGAGGTATTTGTGTCAAGCTGAAATTGGGTCCTGATCCTGAGAACTGCCAAGGTCCTTAGTCACAGTGGGAGTTGCAAGTGATCAGCCCCAGGACAGAGTGAGTCCTTACACATCAGGTTGATATATTTACAGCTGGCAGCACACCATTCTGTATATTAGAGCATTTGCAGCTGCAGGCTTTCTAGTTAATTGATCCTGTAGCTAATTAACCCTATTAGCTCACTCTTTTCATTTGCTACCTTACTGCTCCCCTCCATTTTTCCCGTTCATTAATAAATATATTCAACAAATTTCCCCAGAAACTCTCCCTTTGGGTTGAAATTCTCCTCACTTTGTGTCAGCTCCATGGTGCTTTTTGTTCTTTTGGAAGGTTAAGCATGATGTGCCAGATTCACTGGCGCACCCTGACCGCTTGACACGACCCAGCAAAACGAACCAGCGTTCCTATATGTGTGGCTCATCCTTAGTGAGGAGTAATACCATACAGCTGGGAACACAATTATAAACAGCAGGCCAGAACCACCATTGGTATAAACTGGCCTGGCTTCATTGAAGCTAATGGAATTACACCTTTGCCATGAGGCCTACAAAAAACTTGACAATGGTTAGGCGGCTGGTGTGCTGACACCACTGTTCATCCTGTGGACCAATATTTTCCTCATTGTTTCCTTGGATTCCCATGTCTGTCTCTTGTCTTAGATTGTAAGATCTTTGGGATGGCGGCTATCTTTTTGTCCTGTGTTTGTTCAGCACCTAGCATGGTCAGGTCCTGGTTCATGACTGGGGCTCCTAGATGCTGTGGTAATAAAAAAGGAACCCATAAATAATAGTACACCGATTTACATCAGCTGAGGTGCTGGTCCAATGAGTTTATAATCAATTTAAAGTACACTTTCAGGCATGCACAGGACATTTTTCTGCTAAGGATTTCAACTGCTTTCAGCCAGGGGCCCTGTAGAATTGCACAGCCCACCATGGTACAGCTAACAGCCTCTACCTTTCACAGCTTCCTGGGGGGGACCAGAACAATTCAGAGAAATATGAATAACTAGTGTACAGCAAATTTGGCTTCCATGCCTGTAGGAGGCTTTTTCCTTGCCCTCTTGTAGCATTTATTGATGCCTGAGGTAACAATGAGTCTTGTAGGGAAAAAATGGAAAGGAAAACCACTGGATGAAGAAATGCAACCCTAGGAAGAAAGCGGGAGGGCAATGGACTCTGCTTGAATTGCTGGGGTTGCAGAGGAAGCTATATTGTTAAAACAAGCACCCCTCTTGGCTTGAGGGGACTGAGCCAGGCATTTGCTGGAATACAGAGCCCATGATGGTCAGAGCTATCAGAACAGGTGAAAGAGAAATAACATAAAAGATGAGTGAATGTGCTCAAAACCGAGATATTCCAAAGCAGGGATAGGAGAGCAGAAAGCCGTGGGTCTGGGGAGACACGGTGCGCCTGAATGGGATGTGGCTAGTTTAGATCTGGAGGGGCTGGCCAGAGCTGAAATCTGAATCCAATTCAGAGATGTGCAGGATCAGGGGACAAGCAAAGGAGAGCCTGGCTAGATGAACTCTGGAGCATAAAGCTGACAATTAGTCTTTCAAGCAAGTGCCCCTTCAATACAGCCTGAGTATCCTACATGGCCTGATGTTGGAAAGGGAAAAATAAATGTCCTGAGAGAAGACCGATGAAAAAGGAAATCTTTTCAGAGACGAAAGTCAGTTCTCAAGGGTAGGTGCTGGACTTGCAGGTGAATTATTGCTGGTTGATAACTGATTACAGAAGGTTTCAGAGTAGCAGCTGTGTTAGTCTATATCCGCAAAAAGAACAGGAGTACTTGTGGCACCTTAGAGACTAACAAATTTATTAAAGCATAAGCTTTCGTGGGCTACAGCTCACTTCATCGGATGCATGCATCCACTGCATGCACCCATCCACCTCTTTCACCAGAGCTTCCTTGGCAACTGAAAACCTCTCTCTAGTAACGGAGCAGTCTCCTTAGGCTGAGGAGCTGAGAAAAGGAGAGGCAGGAGAAATGGAAACTCCTTCTTTATAGGTGATAAGTTCAAGAGAACTTTTAATAATAATTATCTATTCTATGTATGGCAGCAGCAGCCACAAGCCACCCTCTGCGAATCAGCACCCCATTGTGCTAGGTGCTGTACATACACATATGATCCCTGGCCCAAGCAGTGTACAGTTTAAGTAACTGCTTGGTCACTAAAGATGGATTGTCTCTTCTAAATCTTTTCAAATATTGTTTGCCAGGACTTTTTTTTAACCCTGCCCATATTTTCCAGTTTATCAAGAGAACGTGTTCTCCTCACCTCCTCATAAGAAATAGAGTGCAGTAAGGTATGCCCACTAGCTGGTATTTTGAAATGTCTCCACTGAAGGCTAAGAGAATGCCAAAGGGCTGAGATCAGAGTAGTAACATCAGGCCCTGATCCTGCATTGTGAGTCATGAGGGTGCCTGCTTGGCCTGCACTGAGCCCAAAGGGGCTCACTTGTAGGATTGAGCCATTAAGGTGAATGCTGCAGGATATCTTTAGAGGCAGCCTAGCTGCTCTGGCATCAAACCACACTGAGGGGTCAAGTCCATGGTACCTTAAATATAAAGAACGTGTCCTTCAACCTTTCTGATCCCTTTAATATCCCTTATCTGTATATTTATCTTCCTGGAGAGAAAATCCCATAGAATTAGAAAAGAATAAGTTTTCTGTACATTGTTTTTGACCATCCTATAGTTTCATAGAAAGTCATAGCTTTACCATCATGTTCTGTATGAGGGCCTCATTGAAAGTCTAGAAAGTCAATGGACATACTCCTGTTGACTTCAATGAGCTTTGGACCTGGCCCATAGAAATGTTCCAATGTTTAGACTGATCCAAAGCCCACTGGCGTCTTTCCAATGACTTCAGTGGGTTTTGGATCCAGCCCACATGCACAAAGTTGGCAGAATTGGGCCTCATGTTTCAGTTTAACTCTATTGCTTGCACACCTATTAAAATCCATAAGACTTTTCCATCAGGGTATTTTATTTATTTCAGTTTATCCACAGTGTGTCCATCCAAAGTTCTAGGATATGCGAGGAACATACTTACACTGACCTTCTTACCTAGCAGGGTAGCAGTGAGGTTTAATTAGCTATTATCTGTAGAACACTTTGAGTGCTAAGTCTTCTTCCACTTTTTCTAGCCTTAGCCCCATCTCTATGGGGCCGGCTCTTCAAGTCCTCCTTCTCCATTCCAGTCTGTCTTGAAGCAGTTCCTCGGAAACTCCACAGCTAATCAAATCCTTTTGTATGACATCTGTCCATCTAGTTTTGAGTCTTCGATCCCTTCTCTTACCCTCCACTTCTAAGTTTAACACCCTGTTTCCTATATATTCTTCTGACCTTCTTTGCCCATGCCCGAACCATCAAAGTCAGAATCCCCTCATGTCTATAATAGGTACCACTTTCCCCTTGCCCTAATTCATTCATTCTGAACTCAGTCCATCCTCGTAACATCCATCTTAACATTTTCATTTCCACTGTATTCAAGATCTGCCTTCATGCCCAGCATTCGGAGCCATACTTTGAGTGCCAAGTGCTACATGTATTAAAAATAGGGTGAAAAATAAGGCTTTGAGATAGACTCCTGCAAGTAGGAAAATTGTGAGCTAGCCTTCATTATTTAACATTTGAGTTAGAAACCCCTGAAAGTAGAGGGTTATAGCAGAGGAGAGGCTGCCATACAGAGCTAGCATGGCACTCACAGCAGCTCTGCAGTGTCAGAGAAAAGGAGTGGAGACTCACACTGAAGATGATCATGGCAGGAGAAATTAAAGAGTGTTAAGAGTTCCGGAGCTAACCCCACCCACCCAGACATTGATCCTACTGGTGATTAAAAGATTTGCCTCTGCAAAAATGGGAGGCAAAGCCATAAAAACCAAGCAGCAGCCACTTACGGTGAGACTTCTGCAGAAGGCAGAGGAAGGAATTTGGCCAAAAAAGAAAGTAACTATCCAGCGCTGGTCAGAGAATTCACTGGCATCTTAGACTGCCCTGGCCACCCTTAGCCTTCCATGATCTGCTCACATGTTCTTAATAGGTAATGAATAATGGCGTCAGACTGAAAGATCTGACACCTTGAGTGAACTGGATTCTTGTTTTCTTCAATATGAGATGCCATCACTGTGATTCAGAGAAAAAGGTCCAAATATGATTAGCCAGACAGTGCCCAATGTTTCAATGAGTCCTGCTCTGAAGAGTTTACGATCTAACTGTAATAGAGCACATGACACTTATCGGTGAACTAATTATAGACCAGAGACAACACAGTTTGAAAGGTGAGTCACATCTCTCTATTACTGCATTAAGTGAAGCTAAGAATAGCCACGCATACACCTGAATGGCACCAGTCAAAGAGCCCCTTTATCAGCAGCCATTCAGCCTATATAGCAGAGATGATGAGCCTCTCGATTTACCACAGGAGGAGTCAAATTCATCCCTAGTGTAATTCCAGGAGATCTGTCTTATTATTTAATATTTATATTATCTTAGCACTCAGAGTTTTAATTAGGATTGGGACTCCATTGTGCCAGGAGCTGTGCAAACACATACAAAGAGCCAGTTTCTTCCCTGAAGAGTGGCCTATCTATTTAATCTGTCTATCTAATGTTTTTGTCTAACCTATCTAATCTATCCATGTAGGCATCTATAAACAGAACCATACTCTGCAGGAAAGGCAGCGTGGTCTAGTGCACAAAGCACTGGAGTGGGAATAAAGAGGCCTGGCTCTGCCACTGATCTGCTGTGTGACCTAAAGCAAGTCACTTCCCCTCTCTGTTTCCCACTCCCACCCTTTGCCTATTTAGCACATTCTGTGTATGTACAGCACCATGCACAATAAGACCCTCAGTTGGGGCTTCTAGGTGCTACTGTAATACAAATAACAATAATTAGAGCTGGGTGGAAAAATGCTAGTGAAACCTTTTTTCATCTGAATTTGCTGATTTGTCGTCATCGAAATGTTCCATGGAGACCATTCCATTTCAATGAAGATCTGATTGAGCACTGCCCGCCAGGCCACTAATGAAACTTGCCTGGCCTCTTACTAGATCAGCCACCTGGCTCCTTGGCAGCCTGCTTGGTGTGCCATGACTGGAAGCCATGATGCCCAAGCTCCCAGGCTTGCGGCTCCTCAGCAGCCCAGACATCCCAGAGCTTCAAGGGTTCGCGTCTCTGGGGCAGCCTTCCAGGTGAACGGCTCTGGTGCCAAAGCTCTATTCCCTTTCACCAATAATTTAAAAACTGTTGATTTTCATTCCAAGTCAGAACCAAACCAGACTCTGACCTATCAAAAATCCGCCATGAACCAGTACGACCTTTCTCTACCTGCTCTAGTTACTAACTCATTGCTGGGGTACTCCAGCACCAGATTCACCTGGGAAGAGTTTGGATCGACATGCTTTATTACTCCAAAGTCTTAAATTTAGCAGGGAGTTGTAATAAACCATAGAAATGTGTGCCTAAGTGTTTTCCTAAGAGAAAACTCCCAGTCATGAATTTTCATATTCATTCCTTATTAATGAGACAGAGCAAGGCGCACTGAGTTGGATTTCACCCCTGGTAATTAGAGGTGACCTACCTATTGCTGCTGGATGAAATAGGTCCACATGGTGGGCTATAAAAAATCTAAGCACCAATTTTCCAGTTGGAATTGGTAACCATTAATGCAATCCCCATTGGTTCTTAGCATTTCAGCAGTGGCCTTTTGTCGGTTTAATTTAACCGGGATGCAATAAGCAAAGAAGAATAAAGTAGCTGGAGACACAGAATCAATGAACATACCCTGCAGCTGAAGAATGTGCAGAGACTGCGAAGAGGATCTTCGTTAGCTATTCACACATTAAGAGCATTCACATGGTTTTTCAGGAAAGGCCTTTTTTCCATGCATTTATTGCTAATCCTGATCTGTGGATTTGGCGCTTCTGTTCCGGGACCTCACAGCTCCCAGGTGATCACATTATCCCCACCAAAAAGCTGGATACTGGGAGCAAGTCAGCAGCAACCTGAAAAAGAAACTATATGATGCTGGTTAGAGAGGGAGAAGATAATTCTTCACCGGTGTCTTCTTTAATGGCAGGCAAAACAGAACCTCATTTTCTTTGCAGCCCAAACAACGTAACACAGCTATAGCATTACTCGTGATTCTTGATTGCCAGCATGTAGTCTGAATCCCATTTGTTACTGATCTAGCTACGTCCACACCTTCCCGGCAAATGGAGGGATGATCTGCTAGCTGAATCAATCAGATTGTATAGCTCCATCAGCCGGAGGTCCAAGACCAGAATCATCTCATCTGGGCCACGCCAGCTGATCCACCCTCCATATGTATACCTAACGCAAGCACGTCTGAGTTTGGTGTCGCACGTGTATGTTCTGTGAAAGCCAGTGGAAAAGCTGTGATGGAGAAGGAAAAACATGTTATGGCCCCAGAAAAACAGCATGAAGCCAGATTAGCCCATAGCGAACCACTTACATGGCAAGCTTCCATCAGACAGAGAAGAGCAAGCTCTGAGAGTGTTGTGTTTCTGAAACAGAAAGAGAAGAGAAGGGCTGATGGCTAAGGCTTCCTTCCCATGTTCTACCCCTGCCTTTTTTGCAGCGGCAGGAGGGATCCTCAAGTCGTATTCTCCAGCCCCACAGATATGACTTGCTCCCTGGTAGCTACCAGTGGTGGATGAATCTGACTCTAGGGGTCTTAAAATCCCACTAACCTATGGTGAGGGTGTATCTTTTCTGCAGGAATTCAGTGCTTTTCATTGGAACACCCCTGCAGGGCAGGTGGGAATTGAAGGTCTCATAACTCAGCTTTGTAAGTTCCCAATAGCTTTAAGGCGCTCTGATCCGTGCCTCCTCCCTGCAGAGAGGTAGGAAGGACAGCAGTGGAGCTGCTGGGCATCAGGAGTTCTGGGAAATTCTGGCCCTAAGCCCTACAGAACCCCAACCAGTTCTGCAGAGCTCCAGTCCCTGGACACAGCTGCCTAGGCTGTCAGCCCTTTCTGGCAGCATAGACTTCACTATGACTCTGCATTTCTACTCCTTCCATGATGCTAGTCATAGAATCATAGAATCATAGAATATCAGGGTTGGAAGGGACCTCAGGAGATCATCTAGTCCAACCCCCTGCTCAAAGCAGGACCAATCCCCAATTTTTGCCCCAGATCCCTAAATGGCCCCCTCAAGGATTGAACTCACAACCCTGGGTTTAGCAGGCCAATGCTCAAACCACTTAATAGTCAAGCCATTAAAGCCTAAAGTGTTCCACACCTAGGGACCCCCATCAGCTCCTAAGGGTCCTTGCCAGTGTAGGGCTCAGTGTGGGTTTGCTGCTTCCCTTATTATGTGCCCCTCATTCCATCTCTGTGTTAGCTCTGCCCTCCTGTCCAACGGGCAATAATGACAGACATGAAAGTGGAAATGGGGAGATCCCAGATTTAGTCCCTGAAAACTTCAAGCCGATGGAGATGAAGGATATTTCAGATGCCATTTCACCGGCATAGACGAATAGCTAATGTGGCCAATCCAAGGCAGAGGGGTTAATGGCCATAGACCCCTCGTGGCTTCATTCCCTTTCTTCCTGGCCAGGTAAATGGTGCAGAAGGGACACATATATAAAACAGCATGAAATGGTAAAATGGTGGCTATTCCCACTGGCTGTGGTGGATACAGCAATTGCTTATTGTAGCCCAGGCCTGGAATTCCCTATGCTCCCTGGAACCAAACAGACTAAAATCCCAGTAAGGTTGACCCTTTGGGCCCTGGAGGCAGGGAAACTGAATGTACCATTGAGACCACTGGAGGAAGCGGGTGGGAGCAAGAGTGGCAGACTGGGGAGGGGTGTCCACAGCAAACCTTGCAAAAGGCTCCTGTCTGCTCTGTGTAGACTGAGACGGGAGATTTTCTGGAACTTTTCATCAGTAGCCATTTGCCCTGGAAAAATTTCTTCTCATATGCTGTGTGGTACATAGTGGCCACGCTCCCAGCCAGAGCGTCTAGTTGGCAGCCGGTGTCAAGTGGAGTGCCCCAGGGGTCGGTCCTGGGGCCGGTTTTGTTCAATATCTTCATAAATGATCTGGAGGATGGTGTGGATTGCACTCTCAGCAAATTTGCGGATGATACTAAACTGGGAGGAGTGGTAGATACGCTGGAGGGCAGGGATAGGATACAGAGGGACCTAGACAAATTGGAGGATTGGGCCAAAAGAAATCTGATGAGGTTCAATAAGGATAGGTGCAGGGTCCTGCACTTAGGATGGAAGAACCCAATGCACAGCTACAGACTAGGGACCGAATGGCTAGGCAGCAGTTCTGCGGAAAAGGACCTAGGGGTGACAGTGGACGAGAAGCTGGATATGAGTCAACAGTGTGCCCTTGTTGCCAAGAAGGCCAATGGCATTTTGGGATGTATAAATAGGGGCATAGCGAGCAGATCGAGGGACGTGATCGTCCCCCTCTATTCGACATTGGTGAGGCCTCATCTGGAGTACTGTGTCCAGTTTTGGGCCCCACACTACAAGAAGGATGTGGATAAATTGGAAAGAGTCCAGCGAAGGGCAACAAAAATGATTAGGGGTCTGGAACACATGACTTATGAGGAGAGGCTGAGGGAACTGGGATTGTTTAGTCTGCAGAAGAGAAGAATGAGGGGGGATTTGATAGCTGCTTTCAACTACCTGAGAGGTGGTTCCAGAGAGGATGGTTCTAGACTATTCTCAGTGGTGGAAGAGGACAGGACAAGGAGTAATGATCTCAAGTTGCAGTGGGGGAGGTTTAGGTTGGATATTAGGAAAAACTTTTTCACTAGGAGGGTGGTGAAACACTGGAATGCGTTACCTAGGGAGGTGGTGGAATCTCCTTCCTTAGAAGCTTTTAAGGTCAGGCTTGACAAAGCCCTGGCTGGGATGATTTAATTGGGGATTGGTCCTGCTTTTGAGCAGGGGGTTGGACTAGATGACCTCCTGGGGTCCCTTCCGACCCTGATATTCTGTGATTCTATGAGAGGTGGCTGCATTTCAGTGCAGTTGTATATAACATGCTACAGCTGTGTACACAGACTCGGAACCCAGGACCGTTTGCACTAAAAGCCCAAGCTCCTGCCACTGGAATTAAAGGAACAGCTCCATTAAATGTTATTAAGCAGCATGGTCTTATCCACCAACTAGAGAGACATGATCGTAAGTACTAAGCCAGCTCATCACAGATGTCCTCTCTTAGGAAATGCTCATCCAACGAACCTAAGGTCCATGGGAGTTTAAATCCCATATGGGGTGCCATTTTGGAAAGACAGATATTTGTCACCGTGGGGAATCACACCAAAATCGCCAAGTTCTAATGCATCAGCTTAAAAAAAAGCAACCCACGTCAGCTGGAAGTCTGTAGCACGCTGTTGTAGTTGCTTGGGCTGGCCACTAGAGGAAGATGTTCACATGCCAGAGTGAGCTGTAGCTCAAGAAAGCTCATGCTCAAATAAATTGGTTAGTCTCTAAGGTGCCACAAGTCCTCCTTTTCTTTTTGCGGATACAGACTGACACGGCTGCTACTCTGAAACCAGAGAATTATGTGTAATTTATGACACCCTCGGGGATCTTCCGAATGATAGGCCCTGTGTAAATGCAATTTTCAATCCGGCCTTAAGTAGCCCCTCCTTTTTGTTTCTACAAGTACAAAGTCAGTATAAAGTAGGTTTCAGAGTAGCAGCCGTGTTAGTCTGTATTCGCAAAAAGAAAAGGAGGACTTGTGGCACCTTAGAGACTAACCAATTTATTTGAGCATGAGCTTTCGTGAGCTACACCTACATGCATCCGATGAAGCGAGCTGTAGTTCACGAAAGCTTATGCTCAAATAAATTGGTTAGTCTCTAAGGTGCCACAAGTACTCCCTTTCTTGGTACAAAGTAGGGTCATCTTGGAGGTCTACGTGCCTGATCACACCCACAATTCCAAAAGGATTCTGGTTTTTAAAAGCTTAGTCTAAACTATCATTCTTTATTACTGAAATGTTTGATAAGGATTCACATGCACTTCCAGTCACGTGCAGCCTATTAGGAGCAGCTTAGTTGTCTGCGTAGCGTTTTATACCAGGCCTGTCTCTGTGGCATCGGAGAAGAGCCAGTTGGGAATTTTTTGGGGACAAAGCATGTTGTTGGGAAGGTTTCTCGGGTCCAGGATGGAATTTCTGCTTAAGCCCAGGAGAGAGGGAATCAATGAGACCCACCCCAGAATATCCCAGTGGGCAGGACAGTCAGCTGGGAAGTGGGGGACCTAGGGCTCATATCCCTGCTCTGCCTGATTCAGTGTCCTAATCACCTAGCAATAGAATCCATCTCTTTTGTGGGAGCTGTTCCACTCTGTATTAACAATGACTTATTCATTAGGCCACAGCGGGAGGGTAATGAATCAGGCTAGAGCAGGGCCTGATACTTGGACTTTCTGCATCCTAGCTGAGTGCTCTAATCACTTGGCTATTGTGAGAGAGGGGGTCTCACTTTTTTCATGGAAAATTTCAACAGGCCTTGGTTTCATCCCAATGCAGAATAGGAAAAAAAGGAAATCCTGAACCTTTTTCAAAGGACAGGACAACAGTTTTCTGCCCAGCAGTATATCTGCGTGCCTTACAAACACTTGATTCAGACTGTGAACACGACAGGAGAAGCGATTTGATTTCTCAATGCCTGTACTGTTTGACTAAAGGTTCTAAACTTCTAGCTATAGTTATTCACATTGTCTTGTCCTGTGAATTTCTTCAGAGAAGGGCTAGAAACAGAAGGGGAGAGAGAAATCATGAAGTCTTGAAAAGCATATAACAGAATGCCTATTGTCTGCATCCCTGTATACAGTGATCGTCTGCTTTCTTCTATACAGGCACTTATTTTTTCCTTCCACTATGATGGGAGAAATAAGAGATTACAATATATATATTCTGGTCACCCTATCTCAAAAAACGATAGAACAGGAATAGCAGGGGTGTAGGGAGAGGTGACAAAATCATGAGAGGCGTGGGGAGATTTCCTTACAAGAAGAGATTGTCGTGTGTGGTGTAGCTGAAGCTATCCCACTCCCAGGATATTAGAGAGACAAGGCGGGTGAGGTAATATCTTTTATTTGACCAACTCTGTGGAAGCTGGTCGAGTAAAGGATATTACCTCACCCACATTGTCTCCCTGAGAAGACAGTGTGACTGTTTAGAACACTAGAGAAGAGACAAATAAAGTGGGAAAGAAGAGAGATATGCAGCCTGTTTGCAAGGAGCTTGGAAAAGGTTTGGGTCACTACACTACGATGATCTCTTAATACAACGGCTAACAGAAATCCATGAGAAAATGGAAAGAGAAACCCCTCTATATCTTAAGCACAGCTGGAAGAGTCTTGCTTTTTAATTACACAATTTGGAGCTTTGAAAAACATCCCAGAGGTAGTCTTTTATCTTTGCCACACAATCTAATAAATCACATCCTTCTACCAAACTTCCTCATGGCTCTGGGTTAGACAGTAGTTAATCCATGTCAACGACTTCATCTTTTTTGAAAGTGAGGTGCCTTATTTCAGTGCTTTTGCTGCCCGAGCCCCTGTTTCCATATAGGTGTCTTTTAAATGGAGAGAAAACATATTACAGCAAGTTCTTCAAAGCTGTGATGACGGTTTTATTTTTACAGGACCAGGTAACACATCTTGTGCTTCTTAGGCAGGGTTTTCCTTGGGGTGCCCATGAAGTATACTTTTCTCTAGCAGTGGATGTGCCCATCTGTAGTCAAGGGTGCCCTCTTCTGGCACAATGGAATATTTAAAGTATTCTTTAATGGAGTAAAAAGATAAGGAGTATTTGTGGCACCTTAGAGACTAACAAATTTATTTCGTTAGTCTCTAAGGTGCCACACGTCCTCCTTTTCTTTTTGCGAATACAGACTAACGCGGCTGTTACTCTGAAACCTTTAATGGCGTAGGAGAGCTTATCTGTAAGACTGTTCACCAAACTACGGAATTAATAGTAACGCATGCTATCATTATTAATTATTATTACTATTATTATTTTATTTATTTGTACTGCATTAGCCCCTGGGCCCTGCTATGGCAGACACTGATACGTGGAGCACCCCTTGGCAGCCCACTCATCCCTGTCTCAGTTTCCCCTAATAGGTTTTAATGAGGTTTTAATGTAGTGAACAGTGTTCTTTCAGGCTGTGATAAGCTGCCAAAATCTTAACAACCAGTTCCCTCCTCACCCCTCACGCCCCCGCCCCCCACCCCCGGGACTCCTGCCCCATCCAACCCCCCGCGTGCCTTGATGGCTTTGTGCTCAGGCCCAGGGAGGCAGAGGCGAGCTGGGGCAGGGAGCGGTTCCCCAGCGCGCCCCCAGGGTTAACTGCTGCAGCGTGGGCAGCCCTCCTCGTGCCTCTCCCCCCGCCCCAGCTCCCCTCCGCTCCACCTCCGCCTCCTGGGGCCTGAGTGTGAAGCTGCTGCTTGCTTCTCAGCCCTCCCAGGCTTCCCGCACGAACAGCTGATTTGTGGGAAACTGGGGGGTGGGAGGGGCGGAGAAGTAGAGCGGGGTGGAGTGTAACCCAGGGGCGGAGGCAGAGCGGAGGTGAGCTGGGGGCGGGGAGCTGCCGGTGGGTGCTCTGCACCCACCAAATTTTCCCCGTGGGTGCTCCAGCCCCGGAACACCCATGGAGTCGGCTCCTAAGGCGCCACTTTTGGCTGGTTGTTAAATTTAGAAGCCTGCGAGGGACAACCAGTTCTAAAAGGGCTTCTAAATTTAACAATTGGTTCCAGCGAACCGGTGCAAACCAGCTCCAGCTCACCACTACCTTCGGGGGTCTAATTTACTTAACTGAAGGCCAAAACATGATGCACAAACAAGCCTACATCCCAGAAATTAGCTACTCACAGTAGATGACCAGACAGCAAGTGTGAAAAGTCGGGACCGGGGATAACAGGAGCCTATATAAGAGAAAGATTCCAAAATCGGGACTCTCCCTATAAAATCGGGACGTCTGGTCACCCTAACTCACAGGCAGATCTGGACTGGCTCATTCCCCTTAACAAAGACTCTCACAGGTAGGCTGAGTGCCTGACCCCTCAGAGGGCCAGGTACCTAGTGACATATCTCCCTACCCTCTGAACCTTACCCTTCCCATGGCTAGCTACAGTATCTGCCCATGTCTATATGGGTTCAACCAGGATGACTAGCAGAGCCCTCTTGTTCTGGGCCCTCTTCTAGAGTCAAGCCCCTTGCCACCACCTGGGATGTGTTCCCTCTCTGAGCTCAGAGGCCTCAGAGCCCTCCCAGGTCAAATCACCGCAGGTCTTCTCCAGAGCAGTGTGTAGTTCCTCTATGATCTGGACCACATGCTGCTAGCTGGTAAGGACCTTTTGCTGGGACCAGATCTCTGTAGGGCTTGGCACTTGTAGCTCTCCCCCTTCAGAATCTCTGCCCTCTAGGAGTATCCTTCCTAGGTTCCCTTTTCTGAATATGATGCTGGGAGACGGTGCCAGCTAAGGCCAAGGTCCTTAGGCCTAACTGAACACTGACGAATGCACAGCTGGAAACCAATATGAAAATTGAAAGGTGGATAAGAAATTGGTTAACAGGGAGACTACAGTGGGTCATACTGAAAGGTGAACTGTCAGGCTGGAGGGAGGTTACCAGTGGAGTTCCTCAGGGATCGGTTTTGGGACCAATCTTATTTAATCTTTTTATTACTGACCTCGGCACAAAAAGTGGGAGTGTGCTAATAAAGTCTGCAGATGATACAAAGCTGGGAGTTATTGCCAATTTAGAGAGAGACAGGATATCATACAGGAAGATCTGGATGACCTTGTAAACTGGAATAATAGTAATAGGATGAAATTTAATAGTGAGAAGTGTAAGGTCATGCATTTAGGGATTAATAACAAGAATTTTAGTTATAAATTGGGGATTAAGTTATAAGAATTTTAGTTATAAGCATCAATTAGAAGTAACGGAGGAGGAGAAGAACCTTGGAGTATTGGTTGATCACAGGATGACTATGAGCCGCCAATGTGATATGGCCATGAAAAAAGCTAATGCGGTTTTGGGATGCATCAGGCGAGGTATTTCCAGGAGAGATAAGGAGGTTTTAGTACCATTATACAAGGCAGTGGTGAGACCTCACCTGGAATACTGTGTGCAGTTCTGGTCTCCCATGTTTAAGAAGGATGAATTCAAACTGGAACAGGTACAGAGAAGGGCTGCTAGGATGATCTGAGGAATGGAAAACCTGTCTTATGAAAGGAGACTCAAGGAGCTTGGCTTGTTTAGCCTAACCAAAAGAAGGTTGAGGGGAGATATGATTGCTCTCTATAAATATATCAGAGGGATAAATACCGGAGAGGGAGAGGAATTATTTAAGCTCAGTACCAGTGTGGACACAAGAACAAATGGATATAAACTGGCCATCGGGAAGTTTAGACTTGAAATTATTCAAAGGTTTCTAACCGTCAGAGGAGTGAGGTTTTGCAATAGACTTCCAAGGGAAGCAGTGGGGGCAAAAGACCTATCTGGCTTTAAGATTAAACTCGGTAAGTTTATGGAGGAGATGGTATGATGGGATAACATCATTTTGGCAATTAATTGATCTTTAAATATTTATGGTAAATAGGCCCAATGGCCTGTGATGGGATGTTGGATGGGGTGGGATCTGAGTTACTACAGAGAATTCTTTCCTGGGTATCTGGCGGGTGAATCTTGCCCATATGCTCAGGGTTTAGCTGATCACCATATTTGGGGTCGGGAAGGAATTTTCCTCCAGGGCAGATTGGAAGAGGCCCTGGAGGTTTTTCGCCTTCCTCTGTAGCATGGGGCACGGGTCACTTGCTGGAGGATTCTCTGCTCCTTGAAGTCTTTAAACCATGATTTGAGGACTTCATAGCTCAGACACAGGTGAGAGGTTTATCGCAGGAGTGGGTGGGTGGGATTCTGTGGCCTGCATTGTGCAGGAGGTCAGACTAGATGATCATAATGGTCCCTTCTGACCTTAATATCTATGAATCTATGGATCAGTCTGGCTTACCTGTGAGTTGGCGTTATCAAAATAAATATTAGAGTTTAATTTTTAGACTTTATGAAATGCTTGTCAAATGCCACATGTATTAATCCTGCTTATACCATCTGTATCCCATGTTCTCAGGTAATGTTGAAATGTTTGCTCCATAACTATACAAATGTTACCTGGGGTAAGGGACCAGTCCTTTGGGACTGGGAATAATCCCAAAATTGTTAAGTATCAGGGGGTAGCCATGTTAGTCTGTATCTCCAAGTGCAAACAGATGAATATCATACCAAATGGACTGAAGGTAAAAAATCCATTGCAATCGACATACTACACTTACTATGGTGAGAGATTCTCCCAAAATTGTTGTGATTTTTGGTGTAAAGTGATTATCTATCACACAGTCCAGCTTGCCTGTGGCAAGATAGACTGGAATGCCCAAGGGGACTGTCTGTGTCTCCATGGTAAGACTGTTCTAGTGCTTTAGGAGTTCATGCTTTTTACTGGGTTGCTGAAACCTAACTATAGAACACACAACCGGTTTGGCGTTTCTGCCCTGCCTTTTGACAGTCTGCCTGAGGCTGGCGCCCACAGTCGTGAGCCACTCGAGACAGTGTGACAGCGAACTCCTTAACCAGCTCTTCTGGCAAGTCCCTCTCCTCTTGACTGAGCCCTCAGAAGCCTTTACTAGGCCCAGTGTTCTTTAACTAATTAATTCCCACCCAGGCAATTAACTAGCCAGAGGGGGATCTGGGTTGGCTCGTTCTCCCCAGTGGAGCCTGTCACAGGTTGGCTCATTCTCCCTAGTGGATGCCTGACCCCTTCAGAGGGGGGCCAGCTGTCTTGTGAGAGACCCCAGCCATCAATCAACACCCCATTGTGCTACATTCTCTGCAAACCCCTAACAAAAAGATGATCCCTGCCCCGAAGAACTTGCCACATAAGTAAAGCTCACAGTCTGAGCGGCAGGCAGAGGGCTCACGAAATTGTTAATGACGGTGGCTGGAGGGGTTTGGATTATAGCAAAATACTGATGGGTGGTCCTGCCTTTACCAGTGACGGTTTGTTCTGTTAACAGAAAGTAGAAACATAATAAAAGAGCATGTGTAATGCCCTGTGTGTATTCCTATAAAACACATCTTTATTTGTGTAAGGAAAAGGGTCTTTGGTGAAATTGGCCCGACATAGCGCTCAGGATATAACGATTGTAATACAAATGGTTTTTATCTGTATCTGGAAAACAAACAAGCAAAAACGCAATGGAGCAGGGTCTGGACTCAGTACAGTACAGTGATAAGGATATTTAACACTTCTTGTCTGTAGAGCTCAAAGTGCTTTGAAAAGCTGCATAAGCCTCATTGTCTCCATTTTATAGATGGGCAGACTCAGGCCCAGAGCGGGTGACTTGCCAGATGTCATGTGTTGCATCAGTGGCTGAGCCAGGATTAGGCCTCCTGACTCGTAGCCCAGTGCCCTGTTCCCTAGATCCTGCTGACTAAAGGTTTGGAATCAAGACTGTGGTTTCCTGTGTCCATTAATGTATTTTTACAATTTTATTTTGAGTGTCACTAGGAATCCAACCAGCCTGGCGGAAGACAACTTCTTTGGTTTGGTTTGGTCTGGTTCGTATTCTCATTCTAGCTAACCAGGTTTAGCCATTTCTAATGTTCCCAGCACCATCACAGCTTTTGTTCTCTTTAGTACTTGGATGAGTAAAAATGAATGGCATGTAGACAAGAATTTTCAGGATGAGGTCCATAGATTGCAGACTCTTCCAGGGCACGTCACGTGACTGACTATTTGTAAGCGGGGGAATAGTCCCGCTATTGTGGGGAACTTTCCTGGCTTCTGTACTACCCAGGTGAAGTGGGCTAGCGAAGGATCTGAGTCCTCGCTCCCACTTCCTTTACCCAGTGGCCTCCCTGCCCTTGAGGACTCCCCTTCCACTCTCCTGTCTGGCAGAGTCCTCGTAACCCCAACAAGGCTGGGCCCAGGATTCCTGGGGGGCTCGACCCCCAACCCTGCTGTGGTCACCTAGGACAGGGGCTAGGGTGTCCCCACTCCGGGGTACTCTGTCTGCACTGGGCACTTCTCTGACCCACTGACCATTACATACAATTTAAAGCAAATGCAAGTTATTTAATCAACAATTAATTTTAAAAAGAATAAGGAAAAATGGGAAAGGTTAAAGGAAACACATCACCCCGCTCTGTGGCAGGGAACATCACAAACAGGGTCTCTGGAACGTTGGGGCAGTTCACAGTCTGTTCCTTGTAAGTCCCAGGCCCCTTCTCAGGCCCTGGCTGTGCTGTAGGGATGCTGTGGGTTGGACACTTGCTCTGGTGGTGGCCTCACGCTCTCAGGCTCTAAGTGGTAGGACCCTTCTTCCCGGTGTCACCCCCGCCCTGTCGGGGTTACGATCCAAGCCTGGCCTGCAGAGCCTCTTGGCTGAGGCGTCTCCCTGTGCTGGGCCCGCTGCCCAGGGTCCCCCTCGCTCTCCCCAGCTGCTCACCGCACCCAGCTCCGGACTGCTCCAGCCCCAGCTCCACCACTCGGTCTCAGCGCTGCTGCCGCTGCTCTGCCTCCAGCTCCCTGGGCTGCTTCTTGGCCCCTCTGCCTCTGGTTGCTGCAGCTCTGCTCCCAGGACAGGTCTGCTCTGCAGGCTGCTTCTGTGACTCTGCTCCCAGCACTGACCTGCTGCTTTTCTGGCCCCTCTGGCTCTGGTTGCTGCAGCTCTGCTCCCAGGGCAAGTCTGCTCTCTCTGGGCTGTGCCTCTGGCTTTGGGGCTGCAGCTCTGCTCCCAGGACAGGGTCTGCTCTCTCTGGGCTGCTTTTCTGGCCCCTCTGGATCTGGCACAGCTCTGCTCCCCAGCTCAGCTCAGGCCCCTGCTTTCTCCTTAGCTCAACCCCCACTGTCTGACCCAGGCAAATCCAGCTCACACGGAGGACGGGACCTCCCCGGCCTCCTGACTCCCTGATTAGCCTGCCCGCCCTGTCATTCAGGCTGACCTGGAGCGTTGGCCTCTCCCCATTGTTCCTGGGGTCTATCAGTCTCAGGGTCCTGGTTTCCCATAGACCCTTCCCCTTTTAGTACTGGGAGCTAGCCAACCAAAGCACCCCCACTAAACGTTAGTAAGGGGGCAACAGTCCCCTTTCATTTTGGTAAAGCACTCTGCAGATTTAGAGTGCTACATAAATAATTTTTAATATTAGCAACAGGAAAGAGGAAGGAGGCTGCTGCTCTGTGATGTGGCCTAGAACAGTGTGCTTCCTTTGTGGCTTAACCGCTCTGCTTCGGCAAACGTTGTAACCTGAAAATGATCAATCGGTTTCAGGGGCTCCACCAGCGGCATTAAAATTAAATGGAGACTTACAAAGCATAGGCAGCTGACTGCATGCCTCCCTCACTGGCCTGGATTGCTCTGTCAATGCCTGGATTGCGTTCATGTTCTTTCAGTGTAACTGAGTAACGTTAGAATTTACCAAATGACTCACAGAGAAGAGTACATTGTGTGCAATGTTTGGAGTTCCAACTGTGTGTGTGTGAGGATGTGTCCAGGATGGCTGATTACTAAATGAAATTGACATAGACATGTCACGAGAAGGCCAGCGTTCCACATTTGACTTTTCATTTCCTGAGTAAGATGCCTGTGGTTTACTCGTCGTATCTTCTGAATCACCCTATGCAGAATCAATAGGAAGCTTATTTCAGGATGTGCTATTTCAAAAGGTGGGATTTCCTGAGTGATCATGATCAGCATAGCCACGTGGGTGAGAAAGTTGACAGTGGACCTTACCCCTCACATCTGCTTGAGCTAGTCCAGGGTAGTCCACTGTACAGCGCTCTGGTTAGGGCTAAGCTTGGAGGATGTCATAATGGAGGTTTCTAATTGGTGCACTAAGCCGCTGTCTGAATAAGCAGGCTGCTGTGTAGTGAGGAGTAGTCAACAAATGCTTGCAAAGCACCATCAGATCACCAAATAAACCAAACTAGAAAAGTAGAGGGTATTATTTTGAGGTAAATAATGGAGCACTGTTGAATAGCCAGGCAGGTTCCAAGGTGGAAAGAGCTGAATGCGAGATGTCAATTAGACCTACAAAAACCCAGGAACATATTCTTGAGCACCATCTACTGGCACTATACCTACAAACTATTTACAGACATCTGTCATTTACAGAGCACTGCTGGAACAGGGGATGCCCATATATTTGTGAAGAGGTAGTAGATTATATGACACAGCTAACAGGAAACTCATTAAGAAGTCTGGAGCCTGCAATTTGCCATAAGGGATTAGGTCCTTGTCAGCCTTGAACTTTGTTCCTTTCTCAGGAGTTAGAGAACTCATTTCCACTGCTTCCTGAAAGCTCTTCACCTTCTTTAGGTTGTACAGCGCCAAGCATAATGGTGGTCCCAGTCTTGATTAGGGCCTCTAGGCTCAACAACAATAATAATCATAATTAACAACAACCCCTGGCATGAGGGAAGGAACAAATGTGTGTGTGTGTGGGGGAAATAGAGCCCCTGGCATGAGGGAAGGGAGGAAACAGTTGGGGGGGGGGTTCAGAGATCCCACAGGGTGCTTGAGTGGGAGAATAGAGGAATGCAAGGAGCCCCTGAGATGCACGATGAACTCAGCCTACAGAAGCAGGAAACTATTACTACTACTACTAATAATAATAATTAATTGTTACTAAATAGAGCGTTCTAGATTGTTTTTCTCCCCAAAGCCACAAAAGTTGGACTTGTTTTCAAATGAACCAACTTCCCTTTCTCCTCCACTAGGTAGAGCAGTGAGACTTGCTGTTTCCTTCTTTCCCTCTTTTTCTTTAAAAATCTTAGCTGAGATGAGCATTTAGAAAAGTACTCAAGAGAGCCTTATTGGGTGGAATGAGTCAGTAATTTGCACAGGTGTCAGCAGAGCACACAGAGCTCCGCTCAACCTCTAGGCTGACTATCCAGTTATTCCCTGAATTTCCTGCCCTACTGCTAGGCATATTTTGCAGGCCACCGACCTCGGACATGGAGTGTGTATCTGCAGAAGTGCATAATTCTGAAAGAAAAATTTCTGCCTAGGACAGCTACACATTTGTGCAACTGATATTTTAAGCAAGTTTCATTTGCACTCAGAAAACACGTGGTTATGCATAAGGCTTCTGTTATTCAGGGTTTGTTCATTTCATTTTTCAGGGTTTATTGTTCTAGCAATTTTTGAGTTTTATGTAGATGTCAAAAAATTGGGAAGACGAAGGGTTTTCTCTTTGTATATATGGCAATGAGTAATGCATGTTATATACTGTAATGAGTGATCTCTTTATAAAGTTCCCTAGTATGCTTTAAAGCAATTGTAGTTTGCTTTAGGGTGCACCAGCAGGATCTACATGGACCAATTAATATTCAACACATTAGTGTGCTTTAGAAATCACACCCCCATAGTCTGTTCCCTGTAGACAAGCCCTGAGATACAAGTTAACATTTTCAGTACTTTTCTGGCATTTATTGGATAAACACTGATTTCTTTCTTTCTTTCTTTCTTTCTTTCTTTCTTTCTTTCTTTCTTTCTTTCTTTCTTTCTTTCTTTCTTTCTTTCTTTCTTTCTTTCTTTGGTATTGGGGGGGTGTTTTATCAGTATTTATTAGATAAAACCAAAAATCAGAAGCCCTAATTAAAGAATATTCTTGGTTTGGGTCTGTTGGGTTCAAACAGGGAAATTCATGTTTGAAATGTGCACTCCTGCCTATTCATGTATATATGAATAACTTCTATTTATCAGAAAGTCCAGGAGCCTTAATAATGCTTTCTTCTCTAGTACCTCTTATCAACAGCTTCTGCGTTCACCTCTTGGTCTCAAGGACAGGGCTGCCAGAGCTGTTCTCGGAGCTGCTTAGAGCACAGTGGTCTTTTTGCACTGAATAAGGAAAACCCTTTGATGCACAGCGTTGTGGTGAATGAGTTCCCACGTAGATACATGCACACCTGAGGTAACATTCTGAGTCACTAGCTGAGGAGCACATAAGCTCTTTGGTTAGCCTCGTGCTGGAACAACCCAAATCCTTATATCTGGTTCCTTGTGCTACACCAAAAGTACACCTTTCAGAGCACCTCTGTGATCACAATGAAATTCCAACGCTATGTG
The DNA here is from genome assembly GCF_965140285.1 of Lepidochelys kempii. Lineage (NCBI taxonomy): Eukaryota > Metazoa > Chordata > Testudines > Cheloniidae > Lepidochelys > Lepidochelys kempii. The sequence continues at coordinate 7,797,698 of NC_136392.1, read as the reverse complement.
ATGCTCATCTAATTTTGTGTGCTGTTGCAAACCTGAGACTTGGAGCTCAAGTTCACTGAAAGGGTTTCTAACATTCGCAAGCCTTATCTGCAAACTTGGTGCCATCTTGCATGGTCATATTTTCCCATGCTTTTGGCATGAAGCTAGGCAGTGCTCCGGAGGCGTAAAGCTGGCAGAGCTGCACCTTGGAGTGGTGGAAAGGATGAGGAGGCATGTTGAGGCTGCCTGGGGGTGTGATGGGGCTGTGGGTGCAACACAATGCATTGATCCCTGACCAGCGAACTGATCTCTAGGGAACTGCTTTTTTTGGTGTATATATAAACCCCACCTTTGCCCCCTGATTAATCACTGAGACTGGGAGACAACAGAGACTGTGCAAGGAAGGGTAACTTCTCCTCACCTCCCTTGCTGGCTTATGATGAAAATGGCTCAGTAGACTGTGACCCTTGTCTCTAGAGAAAGAAGGGTTATGTGGAGGGTCACAGTGAGCCTCTGAGGCTAGTGAAATCCGCCAGGAAACGCGGGACCCACGGAGGCAAGGATAGAGCTTTGTCACAATATATATATCAATATACACTGTGATTCATATAGTCATGTAATATGTTACAGGTCATTGAGGCCTGGTATGAATGACGCATGCTTGACATGAATGTGTGCATTGCAAGTTAGCAACCAAAGCAAGGACTTAAGATCAAGAACTATTAGAGCTCTTTTGTGCAAAAACAATCTTATGTTCTGAGAAAAATACCGAAAATCATCAAAAAAAAAGGAAACAACCCCCTCTGGACTGTATAAAATTGTATAAGAATTGGAGGAAATGGCACACCTTGGATCATGGCAGTCCGCCCAGGATTGTCCGTTTGGAATTGTGTGGGTAGAAGACCTAGTAAGCAAAGGCAAAGAAAGGATGAGGCGATGGAGTGGACTATAAATAGATGCCTATGATTTCTGCAAGTCAGAGTTGTTTATTGATCCAGAGTCCCGTGTGGATATAGATGTGGTTTTGCCGGCTCGCCGCATCTTATGATCTTATTCTGATGGAAGGAACCTCGACTGGCCATTGAGACCATTCTGACCTTTGGACTCTGGTATAGTTTGGGGTGTGAATGTGGAGTGATTAAGGCTTGTTCTGTAAACAATAAAGAGCATTCAGAGTATTGTATACCAACGCTGTGTCCGGTATCTGCTTGCTCCCCATTCCGTAGGGAGACCTCTATTGCGGGTCTAACATTTTAGCCAGTGTACATTAGCGTAGCCCTGTGGATACTTTAAACTGCACCAGGGACAGTTCATGCCCAACTACTCCCAGGATCCGGAGAGGTGCTAAGGTGCCTTGAAACTCTCTTTGCCTCCAGTTGCTGTGAGGTGATGCCTCTGCGTCCGGACAGGCTGACATGGTTACAGTGATGCTCACAAGACTATCCCAGGTGGTTGCAGGGTCTATTTGTGCAGGTGGCCAACTCCTGACTTGGCATGTGGGGCAGGAAATTATTGATGGAGTAAATAGTAATAATTAAAAGTGCACTTGCCAATGTATGGAATGCATTTTCCTTGTTTTCTCTCATGCTACATTAGTCTGTCTTGTAATTATCAGCTGAAAAGGATGACTACTCGGGTCTTCGGAAGGGGATTTTGGATCATTTTGCATCCTGGTTGCATTAATCATTGCATGTGATTAATGCCATATGATCTGCTGACTCTGAAGGAGGGCATCTCATTTGTTACACTGAGGCTGTTGCTCGTGCATGGAAAGAGTGAGCAGCAAGCAAATCCTGACAAACGCACACCTTTAAAGGAGTCCACTATCCCTCTCTGGCTAGGATAATCCTGTGTGCTTTCCAGTGGAATCACTAAGATGGCATCACAGTAGAGTCAGACTACTCCACATAGACAGTGGAGGCTCTTCAGTGTGGGAAAGGTCACTATTATTGTTTGTATTCCGCTAGTGTCAAGCACCCTTCTGAGAAAAGGGCCCGCCTGTGCCAGGCACTGCACAAACACAGAATAAGAAAATCCCTGCTTCTAAAGAGACAAGACAGAGAAAGGGTGGGAGAGAGGAAGGGTTATTTTCTCCATATTACAGAAATTAAGTGAGTTGCCAAAGGTCACACACAAAGTCAGTGGCAGAGCTGGGAATTTTGCTGGGAATTGAGTCCTGTTCCTGTGACTTCCCTACAGGATCATCCTTTCTCTGCCAATGCTGCTTTGAATCGTGATGAATATGCCAATCTGTCAGAACCAAAATGCTTCATTTTGTCTATTTGGAGGCCATTCTTGGGAGAGAAAGGCTTCCTGGGAACCAGGCATTGGTGTGTGGCTGAGATTTCTGGAAAAGAAGAAAGCCTACGTGCTCTTTGTGACTGCCCATGGTGTAAATAAAGCATGTTACAGCCAGAGTATACCCAGACTCCATGTCATTGATTTCTCCTCCACTAGCAAGCTGGCCTGCAAGGACCCAGAATTCTGCTATAGTTTGGCAGAGTGGCAGCACTGGTGTCAGAACTGGGACAGGGTTGGTGCTGAAAGAAGAGGCCACATTATTATCCTCACGTTGTATTTGGCGAGGTACAGAGAGCTTGAGTGCGTTGCCCAAAATCACACCGTGAGGCTAAGGCAGAGCTCAAGGTAGAACACAGGAGTCTTTAAGCCCATTCCCCCAACTCCTGGGGGGTTTCCATTTTTAAAAAACCCATTACCAAGATACAGCTTGATTGAGTACAATACATCTACATTTCAAAAGTTAATAGAATACATTTGGATATGAGCTTAAATGATCAAGCCATACAGAAAAGAGTCTAGTAGGTGTAACCAGGGTCCTAGTGGGGAGCCAGCTGGAGGCCATCTCCTCCCCTTCACTTCTCTTTCCACTGACATCAGGCAAGCCAGAGGCATCAGCACCATACTTCCCTTGAGACCTTGTTATGACATTAACTGTATTAAACTTAGTCATAATGTCATTCCCTATCAGAACATCCACTGGAAGTTTATCTCGAATGCTGACCATCAGTTCACTACAAAAATCGCCCCACTCCAGGTGGATCTTAGCTAAAGGAACAGTTACAGGAAACTCGGCTAAAGCCAGAACAGTTATGTTCTTGCCTACCAGTTTGTCCTCCTCTCGGACACAACACTCCTTAACCAAAGTAATGTTTGACGCTGTGTCGCACCAACCATCCACACCATTCACCTTTGCATTTTTAATAAATTCATCACTACCCCTCCAAGATTCAGTCCTGACATAATTCATGAGACCCTGTCCTTCCCCTACATCCTCCTTTGGGGCTAGAGAGACAACGTTAACATGTACAGGGTTAGCATCTGCACTCATAGTTATGGCATTGGCACTCACAGGGGTATCAGGTCGTGGGGTGGTTTGGAATCTTGGACAATTTGGCTTTATGTGCCCAGGCATTCCACACTGGTAACAGGTAACTGGCCTCCCTTTAGAGTAAGAGGTTTTGAACTCTGGGCTCCCATGAGCTTTTTTTATCCACTCTGGGGTTAGGTTTACTCCTTTCTTTTAAACTGGGGTGAATAGTGAGTATTCTTTCCTAGGGGCCTACTTCTTTCATGACTTCGATTCTGCACAAATTCATCTGCAATTTCAGCAGCCTGCAAAATAGAATTGGGCTTTCCATTGCATTTCGCAGCCCAGACCTCATCTGGCACCAAATTTAACATTTGTTCAAGTGTAATTAATTGCATTAACTGTTCAAAATTACCCGAAGCTTTCTCACCAATAGTCCACTTCTGACAAAACCTAATAGTTTATGAGCACATTCCACATCAGAAATACCATTAGACATTTTAAAATTTCTAAATTTCAACCTGTAAGTTTCAGAGGTAACCTGAAAACATTTTAACACAGTATCTTTATATTTTACATAATTCAAGGTTTCATCCACACTCATTTAATTGAACACTTCCCTTGCTTTCCCAGGCAAACGCAGATCCTCTGGGATATGGTGAATTTCACAAAGACGTTCAATGATAGACAGAAATTCCTCTATGTCCTCAGTACCTTTGTAAATGGGGCAATTCTTTCCCAATTTTTGTTGTCCAGAGTGGATGGATTTCCATTGAATTGTGGCAGCTTTTTCCACTCTTCCAACACTTGGAGCTGAAATTTGGCAGATTCCTATTGCATCTGGTGAGCCTTCTCCTCAGCAGCTAGCCATTCTATATGCCTTAAATGGGCCTCTTTTTCCATTTTATCAATCCTTTCTTTAGCCTCCTTTTCCATATGAACTATCTTTCGCTTCTCCAGTAAACAAAGATCCGTAAGGTTCTGTTCAAATTCAAGTTGTTGTTTGTTTCTTATTGCAAGCATTCTCACTGGGTCTGCTTCCTGATCAGGAACAGTCATGGATTCACCAAGGGCAAGTCATGCCTGACTAATCTAGTTGCTTTCTATGACGAGATAACTGGTTCTGTGGATGAAGGGAAAGCAGTGGATGCATTGTTCCTTGACTTTAGCAAAGCTTTTGACACTGTCTCCCACAGTATTTTTGCCAGCAAGTTAAAGAAGTATGGGCTGGATGAATGGACTATAAGGTGGATAGAAAGCTGGCTAGATTGTCGGGCCCAATGGGTAGCGATCAATAGCTCCATGTCTAGTTGGCAGCCGGTATCAAGTGGAGTGCCCCACGGGTCGGTCCTGGCGCCGGTTTTGTTCAATATCTTCATAAATGATCTGGAGGATGGTGCGGATTGCACCCTCAGCAAGTTTGCAGATGACACTAAACTAGGAGGAGAGGTAGATACGCTGGAGGGTAGGGATAGGATACAGAGGGACCTAGACAAATTGGAGGATTGGGCCAAAAGAAATCCGATGAGGTTCAACAAGGACAAGTGCAGAGTCCTGCACTTAGGATGGAAGAATCCCATGTACCGCTACAGACTAGGGACCGAGTGGCTAGGCAGCAGTTCCGCAGAAAAGGACCTAGGGGTTACAGTGGACAAGAAGCTGGATATGAGTTAACAGTGTGCCCTTGTTGCCAAGAAAGCTGACGGCATTTTGGGCTGTATAAATAGGAGCATTGCCAGCAGATTGAGGGACGAGATCATTCCCTTCTATTCAGTGTTGGTGAGGCCTCATTTGGAGTACTGTGTCCAGTTTTGGGTCTCACACTACAAGAGGGATGTGGAAAAATTGGAAAGAGTCCAGCGGAGGGCAACAAAAATGATTAGGGGGCTGGAGCACATGATTTATGAGGAGAGGCAAAGGGAACTGGGATTATTTAGTCTGCAAAAGAGAAGAATGAGGGGGGATTTGATAGCTGCTTTCAACTACCTGAAAGGGGGTTCCAAAGAGGATGGATCTAGACTGTTCTCAGTGGTACCAGATGGCAGAACAAGGAGTAATGGTCTCAAGTTGCAGTGGGGGTGGGTTAGGTTGGATATTCGGAAAAACTTTTTCACTAGAAGGGTAGTGAAGCACTGGAATGGGTTACCTAGGGAGGTGGTGGAATCTCCTTCCTTTGAGGTTTTTAAGGCCAGGCTTGACAAAGCCCTGCCTGGAATAATTTAGTTGAGGATTAGGGCTTTGAGCAAAGGGTTGAATTAGATGACATCCTGAGGTCCCTTCCAACCCTGATATTCTATGATTCTATGATCATTTGCCATTAGCAGATTTTTCAGTTCTTGATCTGGGGCTTTTTTCTTAAGACAACCCTCTCTGTCAGCACAAATCTTCCAGGTTTTTTCCATCAAGTTCTCCATATAATTGTTGCACACTCATTGTAACGGATTTTTAACCCTTAAACTCTCCAATATCAAAATTAATTTTTTTGGCAAGCGTGTGGTTTTGATCCAAAACCCAATTAACCTGTGGTAATGTGTATCCTGCCGGCTATGCCACTGTGACTGAGGACCTAGTAGGGAGCCAGCTGTGGTCACTCAATTAGGGTGAACTGCAAAGAAGACAATTCCCATAAAGCTGGTGGATATTCCAATACTTAGATTTACCAAGACAGCATAAAACAACTTCTTTATTACCTTACTGGTTACTCAGAAGTCCAAACAACACAGTTCCCTTAAAGTCAGGGATCTCAAACTCAAATCATCATGAGGGCCACACGAGGACTAGTACATTGGCCCGAGGGCCGCATCACTGAAACCTTTTCATACAATGATACAAAAGTATAGTCAAAAATGAAAAACATGAAGAGTAATATAGTATGCTATTAAAAGTCAATGTATTAACTTTTTAAAAACTGTAATGTGAAGAGGGGTTTTAATAAAATATAAACACACCTGTAACTATTCCTTATGTGGTCAGTAACACTGATGACGATCTACACCAGGGGTCTCAAACACGCGGCCCGTGGGCCTTTGCCTGCGGCCTGCCATAGGCGCCGACTCTCTCCTGCACTGCGTAACCCTTTCCACCCCCCCTGGTCACAGCGCAAAGTCAAGAGGGAAACTGAGGCTCACCTAAGTATTATAAAAATGTTACAGAAAATTTCTAGTTTATCACAGACACTGTCCAGTGTCTCAGTGGAGAGACTCCTGGGCAATGGAGGAGGGGAACCTCTGGGTGCCCAGCACCCCTAACAGAGAGATCCCTGGGTGACGGGGGATGGTGCCCAGTACCCCTAAATAACAGTCTTTCATAGGGGTCTCAAACATGTGGCCCCGCCCCTACCCTGACTCTTCCCACCCCTTCCCGCCCCCATTCCAACCCCTTCCCCAAAGTCCCCACCCCAACTCTGCCCCCTACCTGCCCCTATTCCAACCCCTTCCCCAAATTCCTGCCCCTGCCCCACCTCTTCTCTGCCTCCTCCTCTGAGCGTGTGGCATCCCCGCTCCTCCCCACTCCTTTCTGGAAAGTCCTAAGCGCTGCCAAACAGCTGGGAGGTAGGTGGAGGAGCGGGGATACAGCGCACTGGAGGGGGAGGAGGAGAAGGGGGGTAGGGAGGGAAGAAAGGAGCTTGGCTGCTGGCGGAGTTGGCGCCTATGGCGGGCCACAGGAAATAACTCGTGGCCCGTGTGTTTGAGACCCCTGCTTAAAGTGATCCAGCCTCAGGCCTCCATTCAGGTACCCACATCAAATATGATGAAAATTTCTGTGAATCTTATTTCATCATATAAAAGGAAAGGTTCTACCAATCCCAAAGGATCAGACACATCACCTCCCAGGTTAATGAATGTTTCAGATCTTACCCAAACACACGCTACAGCCAATTCTTATTAACTAAGCTAAAATTCATTAAAAAACAAAAAAGAGGGAGTATGGTTAAAATATCAATATACATACGGACATGAGTTCAATTCATTGTGGTGAGCTTCATAGATGCAAAGAGTTCCTTTCGGATGACTTTGAAGGAGGTCCATCACCGGTGCTTAGCTATATGAATTTGCTTGTTCCTCCACCATTCACAGTACATTTCAAAGAGAGATGAACACTGAGGTATTCCATATTTACAATTCATTTACATGATAGGATGTTCTTTTGATCTTTGAATTATGCAGGATGTTTAACCCTTGCTAGCCATGCATCACAGTAGGTAAGCTTAGAATATCCCATACTGATGACATAAATATGATCTTTCTTTGCAAAGACATTTTGCTGCTCTTATTCTCATCTCATGTATTTTCCCCCTGGATACCCTCTATGTTATATATACTCTTATCATCTTTGGGGGAAAAAACTTGCACTAAAAAAAGGAAGAGAAACTGCAAAAACACAGAAGTAGTATCAGTGAGATGAAGTGAGAAGTGACAAAAAGTTACTTCAGAGACAAAGACATCTAACCTCTGCCAAATGTATAGGAGACAGCTTGGGATGACTTCACTCCTTGGGTAGAGCTAGTGAATCTAAGTGCTATCGGTATTTGAAATATGATTTCAGACTTAGTTTATTAAAAGCTGTAGGGGTGGTTGAGTTTCTGTTTAAATATAAAACCCCACCAGGAACTCCAAGACATGGAAGGATCACTTAATGCTAAGAACAGGCAAGAATCATGCCAAGTCCAGGATACTTTTCTCTATGCTATGTAATCTTTATATAATATATATATATGATGTTTGAATTTTTGCTGCCCTGGGAACAGAGTGGGATGAGGGAGAAGATATACTCATATTTGTGGAACAAAACCAGAGGTGATATAAAATTAGGGTGACCAGACAGCAACTGGGAAAAATCGGGACGGGGGTGGGGGGTTATAGGTCTCTATATAAGAAAAAGACCCAAAAATCGGGACTGTCTCTATAAAATTGGGACATCTGGTCACCTTACAGTATATAAAATGAAGCTAAGAGACAGATAGATGGTTTCATCGAGAGACAGAGAATGTAAGCAAGAAAGCAGGGACAAAGCAAGAAGGTGGAGATGAGATCAACAAGTTTATTATTGCTTGAGATTCTTAGAAATCAGAACATTGTAAAGTTCAGCCAGTTGTAATGACAAAACAATTCAGAGTCCAATGCAGCATATCTGCCCACACCCACTCAGTGCTCTCAACATCAAACAACTTCTCAGCCTTCAGCCAAAAAGATCTAGAGTTCAGGCTCCTTAGATTTCCAAATGTGCTTACAGGAAAGTGTCAAGCAGAGGTCGAAAGAGAACAGCATGTCAGCAACAGGCATTCTCTCCTTCACTTTCAACTGTACAAGGGCAGCCTGCCCACTACAGAGCAAGCCTGGCCAAAGCTAGCCATGTCATGCATGGTATGCTACATGCCGTGGGCTCAAGCCTCTGGTCCAGCTGAGCTGCACCCACTGCAACATCTGTGGGGAGGCAAAGATGGCGCTGCACTTTTTTGGCCCTCTCCTGTCCCCTTTCTTGGGGCAAGGTGGGCATCCAGTTCAGCCACTGTTACAAGTTATATCTGCTTCAAGGCTGTTCTAACTTGGGACCCCTGGTAACAGCCCTAAGGAGCTGTTGGGACAGCCGGGATTGCAGCAATAGTCTGGCCATGCTCCCAACATCCCCCTCCACAGGAACCGGTGACACCTGTTCTATGCAACCCTGGGATTCCCCCATGCAAGGGGAATTCCAGCTGACTGTTTATGCCAGCACCAGGTGAGGGGCTGGAATCTGGCTCTCTGTGTCCAAAGGGCTACATCATGATACAGTGGTTGGTTGGATCGCTCTGCTGTTACAAATGGCCAGTTAGGTTATTTATTTTGCAAAGGACAAACAGAGAGTTATGCCAGGAAAGTGCCATAGAATAGAAGCTGTTAAAATATAAAGCAGAATGAGGCCTGCATTTTGCCTGGTTTTCAGGTGGGCTCTGCAGCAGGGAGCCTGCTGGAGCTCTGGGATCAGAGAGTGCAAATGGAGCTCTGAAAAGAGACAGAGGGACTCTCCCACTCCCAAAACCCATCCCTGACTGGGGCGAGGGGTGGCGTCCATGACACCATCACCTGGTTTTTGGGGATGACGGCAGGGAAGCCCAGGGCAGGCACAGATATGACGAGTATGGTATATACTCCATGGGGTTGGGGATTTCAGCTCAGCTGCAGCAGAACGTATAGAGGCCTCTTCCTCTGACAGTCACTCTGGGTTTGCATCCAGAGCAGAGCTGAGTATTACCTGAGTCACTTCCTATTATCCCCCTAGCCCTCCTCCCTCTGGTAGGGGTATCCCACTGCTGTGCTGAGTCAAGCAATGATTTCTTTGGAGTTTCTGCAGATGGAGATGGAACTATTCTGCCAGGTGGCATTGATAGCAACAAAGGCTGAATTCAATATCTAGGGGTTCCTCTTACCATTACCAAAGAGAACTGGCTAGAGCCCCCGTCAAGCCATCTGGAGAGGCTCATGAACATGGGTGCCAACCTCAGGGCAGACTGTCAAGAAGCAGGGCACAAACTCCAAAGTGGCTATATGTTCTCTAATTAGATTTCACCAACCCTGTAACAAGTGTGAACTCCACAAGCACCATATCAGCCTTACCATGGAGTCGCAGACTGTCCCCTTGGGCACTCCAGGCTGTCTTGCCACCCAGGCAAGCATGCCTTTGTGACAGAAGGTCCCTTACACCAAAAATCACAACAATGTTCAGGTGACTCCCATTCCCAAAGGACCCGTCACTTACCTCAGGTCTGTTATACCTCAGATCGCTCACCAAAGACAACACTTTGTAGTCAATCCTGTAATAAACTAACTAAAGGTTGATTAACTAAGAAAAGAAATAGAAGTTATTTACAAGGTTAAAGCAGGTGAACGAACACACTCACAAACAAGTTACGGTCTTAGGTTCCAGAAGGTGATAGAACCTGCTATAAATGCAAGTTCTGTATGTCCTTTAGGACTAACCCAAACTAAGCAGCTTGGGGATCCCTTCGTTATGCGTAGAAATATTGCCCTCTCCAAATTCCAAGCAGCACACCAATGATAATTTCTTTTAATCCCTTCCCTCAGTGTTCAAGCTGTGATGGGACAATGGCTTGGACACATACCCTCTTCGTGGGTGTGGGGGATTCAGTCAACAAAGTCTTTTGTCCACTGATGTTCCACAATGGTTTGTCTGGTGTCTATAGGCCTTCTTTTTTGGGGGAGGAGATGACACCTCTTGTGGTAAACTAGGATGTCACACTTAGAAATGCTTCTTTCCTGGCTGTCCATAAGAATATAAGAATGGCCCTACTGGGTGAGACCGAAGGTCCATCTAGCCCAGTATCCTGTCAACCGACAGTGGCCAGTGCCAGGTGCCCCAGAGGGAAAGAACAGAATAGGTAATGATCAAGTGATCCATCCCCTGTCCAGTTTACAGTCTTAGACTATGTCTACACTACAACTTATGTCAGCAAAATTGATGTCATTCACGGGTGTGAATATTCCACCTCCTGAGCGACAAAATTACTCCGGCATAAGCGCCAGTGTGCACAGTGCTATGTCGGTGGAAGAGCTTCTCCCGTCGACGTAGCTTTTGCTGCTCACGAGGGTGGTTTTCTTATGCCAATGGGAGAGGTCTCAGCTCTCAACCGGTACAGCTGCACCCCTGCAGCTCACTAAGTGTAGACATGCCGTTCATTAGCAAACATTTTTATAATTCCAGAGCAAACACTTAAATATTATCTCCTAACACGGGATACAAATATTATAAGTAAGGTTAATAGATGCAGCATACTACAAGCATTTAATAAAGTCCAAAAACACTAACCACATTCTTACAACTCTAATAGCTATTTTAATACTACTGACAAAAAGGAGTGCCAGACTGGTTTCCAGCTATGCATTTGTCAGTGAGGCCCAGGGGCCTTGGCATGAGCTGGCCCTTGGTTTGCCAGCATCACATCCCCATCCAAAAATCTTGGAAAACTAAACATCGTACGTGGGCTCCTCTAAGAGGCAACACTTCTCCACTTGCAAGCACTGAGTCTCTGTATAACAAAAGAAAACGTATTTAATGGGAAGGGGAACTCAGCATTAACTTGGAAAAACACCGTAACTACGATTCAAATGTATGCCAATGTAAGTAAACATCCGTCCCCCAGTATCTTTGGCAGGAGTCCTCTGTCTCAGCTTCCCACCTTGTGGTGTCAAAGTCTTCTGGATAAATGCCCCTTTAACATACCACTTGCCTTTCCCTCTTGTGCACCCCACTCACAGTTGGTTATCCAAAGCCAGTGAAGTCTCACAATTCAGGGATGCATTTACATGGATTCACCTCCTACCACAGTCAGAGCCCACTCAAATCAATGGGAAGATTGCTGTTGATTCTAGTTGGTCTGGAACATTCCCCAGAAGACTGACTGGCCCCAGGAGAGTAAATGATTAATTGCACGAGGATTGCCCTAAATTCAGACTAACTGTAATAAATTACAAGCTGGACACTACAAGATGCTGAGCACTTCCTGGAAGAAGCTCAACATCCAGTGATTTGGATAGCAATTATTCTCAGGACTTGCGTGGCAATCAGACTTGTGTGGCAATAAGCAGATACATAGACAGGGTATTATATCCTATTCTGGTCTATGAGTGGAAGGATTGCAAAATTCCCCCCCAGGCAGGTAAGGTCACGAGTTCTAACGCCGACAGGGTGCACACAGAGTGATCAGAAAGGGGACAGATGTGCAAACAGCCTTGTAACCATGACTCTTGTCAGGGAGGCTTACTTGCAGCAGCTGGAAATGATCTAAAATCTAAAGGGAACTCTCTGAATTGAAACTTGCAGAGTTCTTGGTCCCTACCTGGATAATTCTCATGTAGTGGACAGCTTGGACCAGGGCATCTTTTGACTGCAGAGTAATATTGCATTTGTAATATGCAAGAACTCATTTAGGCCCTGATCCTGCAAAGGTACTCATGAAGATGGACCCCTGAACCTGCATCAAACCAGTTGCAAGATAAGATCCTAGTTGGCATAGTCCAATAATTAGCTATGTGATTGCACCTTTGGAATTTACACCTGCAACAATTTCTAAATGGTCAAAGTCCTTTTGCTGTAAAACTTTGGTAAACGTTGTAATTTTTTTACACAGCACAGTTTTTTTAATGATTTCCTGGGGGATATTTTCAGTCCTTATAATCTAATTGTAAGGACTGGAACATCAATAACAATTTGCAGCTCTTTTCAATACAGTTGACTAAATTTGCAGCATACCATGCTGGAATATTTCCAGTTGTACATCTGAAACTCGTGATCGTCACATATGATAGACAATATCATTGTAGATAGGCTTGGAAGGATTAGATTTTTAATGGTAATGTCAATGTCAATAAATGTCAATAAACATCAGTTTTCACTGCATACACACACACACACAAACTGATGAAAAAATATTTCCACTGCTAATAATCGAACTTTAGAGATAGGCAAAGTAAGAAAACTGCTGCTTGAGAACTCATTAGAGTTTGATTAAGGATATTTACTTTGTATATTTTGACATGTGATCTTGATCATTTGTTTTTTAATGGTTATACATCTTTAATTTTTTGAAATCGATAACGACTGTCATTAAATAATTATTGTTTGACCCACTCTGTTATCTCCCCCATAATTTCCTGAAATGGTGAAAATTTAAATAGATAAAAATCAGGGGGGAAATACTTAAAACTTATAATTTTGTCCAACTGGGAAAGTTTAAATGGATAAAAATAGAGAAAAAAGCTTAAAGATAAATGTTGATATTATTCGTCAACATTATTTAAAAAAAATCAAATCCTGCCAAGCCTAATGATAGATGAGTGTTTTTATTTCATTACGTTACAAGGGTAAAGTTCATCAAAATCACTTGTGACAGGCCTAGGATAATGAATGATGCAGCCAGCAAGATTAACTACAGACTCAAGTGCTGACACTTAAGATTGGTATGGGAAAAATTGAAAGCTTGGACTAGATCAGTCATCTTCATTTTTTTTTTAAAGAATATGAGCCGCAGTCATTTAAAGTTCATGCATCACTTACAATGGATTTTTGTCAGATTTCTAGCCTACCTCCTCTAACCCCCAGCAAAGAAGTTATACGTCCAATCCGAAAAAGAAGGAGCAGTATTAAACAGCAAAGGGACATGCACACAGCATGCTTAACCTCCCTTCAAAAGCAAAGGTAAAGAAGAAGGGTGCATTGTGCTGCCTACTGCCATTCATCTTGCTATGCAAACAAGTCCATGTTGACTGTGCAACCAGTTTAACACCCTGCTCCTCCCTGCACTTTGTCATTTACTCTAGGACAAAGCTGAGTGGGAAATGCTGTGAATGGTAGCATTGTAACCTGCTTTGCACTGGTATAAATGACTGCACAAACTGCAAGGAAGCAGACAGCTGGGCCCATTGACCTCACTGACTATTGAAAAATGTCCAGCATCTCATCTTGATAGAATCATAGAGTATCAGGGTTGCAAGGGACCTCAGGAGGTCATCTAGTCCAACCCCCTGCTCAAAGCAGGACCAATTCCCAACTAAACCATCCGAACAGAATCATAGAATCTTCTGACCAAGCCTAAAAGGAAAGAAGCAAGAGAAATCAAGCCTTCCTGAAGCTGAGGGGCCAGAAATGTGATTACAGCCCACTTGACTCCCAATGCCTACAAGTTGATAATAATGATAGTAGTTTGCCTTCTTACAGCATGACGACACGTTTTATAGCATTTGGAATATGAGGCGATTAGAGAGCTTTCTAAGAGATGGGTACATTGAGGTCCGGAGAGCTCAATTAACATGCCAAAGCTCACACAGTATATGGTCAATTATTTATAATTATTTATTATTTATTTTACCATAGCATATAGGGGCATAGTTACAGACGAGGACCCCACTGTGCAAGGTGCTGTACAAACTCAGAACAGAAAGAAGGTCCCTGCCTCAAGGGGCTTACAACCTAAGAATCAGACAAGAGATAACAGATGAACATAAGAACAGCCATACGGGGTCAGACCAAAGGTCTGTCTAGCCCAGTATCCTGTCTTCTGACAGTGGCCAATGCCAGGTGCCCCGTAGGGAATGAACAGAACAGGCAATCCTCAAGCAATTCATCCCGTGTCGCACATTCCCAGCTTCTGGCAAACAGAGGCTAGGGACACCATTCCTGCACATCCTGGCTAATAGCCATTGATGGACGTATCCTCCATGAATTTATCTAGTTCTTTTTTGAAACCTCTTAGAGTCTTGGCATTCACAACATCCTCTGACAAAGAGTTCCACAGATTGACTGTGTGTTGTGTGAAGAAATACTTACTTTTGTTTGTTTTAAACCTGCTGCCTATTAATTTCATTTCATGAACCCTAGTTCTTGGGTTATGAGAAGTAAATAACACTTCCTTATTCACTTTCTCCACACCAGTCATGATTTTATAGTTCTCTGTCATATCCCCTCTTAGTCATCTCTTTTCCAAGCTGAAAAGTTCCAATCTTATTAATCTCTCCTCATACGGAAGCTGTTCCGTACTCATAGTTATTTTTGTTGCCCTTTTCTGAACCTTTTCCAATTCCAATATATCTTTTTAGAGATGGGGCAACCACATCTGCATGCAGTATTCAAGATGTGGGCCTTCCATGGGTTTATATAGAGGCAATGTATTTTCTGTCTTATTTTTTAATGATTCTCAACATTCTGTTCACTTTTTTGACCTCTTTGAGAACTACATCTCTCTTCCTGGTTAAATAATAGTACATTGTGAGCTAAGGGATTGCTGCAGCTCCAGAGACAACAGAAGCTCTCAAGTGTTTATGATCCATGTCCGTTTGGGTGGGACTCTGGGCTCAGGAAATAGTTCTGAACAATAAAGTTGAACGTGTGTCTATGCACTGGCTGAACTTCAGAAGATTCAATAGACTTTGATAGGGATTTGTGCTCCCTTCTAAGCAATAACCTACAGGTTAAATCCACACAGGTGGTTCCTGTTGTGACGATGCCAAATTGGTGTGGCCATACTGAATGAATGGTGTGAGAACATGGCTTGACATGACTGAACTGCGAAAGAGGATTCTGGGAGCAGAATCCTTCTCTGAGCATCAGGCAGATGCCAGAGGTGAAACTGAATGGCTCCATGCTGCGTGTATGATCAATACTGATCTTGGAGTCAGTAAATATGTCCACTTGACAGCAGACAACACGCGTAGAGCATCCTGAGTGGGCCATGGGCTGACCGGGGCATCTCGACCCTGTTGAAGGACCCACGCAGGGGGCTGAAGTGAATGATTGATAAGGGAGTGAATGTGGGGTAATGTTCAGTTGGCACCACTCTGCAATCTCCTCCTAAAGTATTAATTAGGTAAAAATTAGTAGCCACACGCCCACTGGACGTGCTTTTAAGACATGTGACTCCTTTGAGGAAAAAGAGTATAAAAATCAAGCAAATTAAATTACTGTTGGGGGAATTCCTTAATTAACGCCTAAAGAAGCAATGCTGCTAGACAGAGTAGCCAAAACTCTGCTCTGTGGGCTGGAGAAGTACTGTGAGCCTGAGGGGTTTCCAGGCAGCCAAGGCCTGGCCTTGAGGGAATCCGAGACAGACCAGAGGGCTGAGGAGACCAGACCTGGAGGAAGAAATCATCCATAGAATTGATAACCACCTTCTCTGTTTGCCAAGCAGGACCTGTGTGAGGCTAGCACAGGACCAGTTTGTGTATGTTTGTGAAAGAGAGGCTCACGAAGAGGAATGTATAGCTCTTAATGTATAGTTCTTAAATGTCTAACATAGGAGTTATGTGCTTAATGTAACCCTTTACCCGTTGTGTAATTCCTTCTCAAATAAACTGCTGTGTATGTAAGATCATTACTATGGACCTTTTTCACTGGTATGACAGTAACCTGCTCCACTGGGAGCCATTAAAGATCCATATCAGGGGTAGTAGCCCCCTGCTGCCAACAAAGAGGATGGTTACTGTTGTGTCCAAGGAAAAAAGGTCTTTAAACTGAATCAAACTGTTCCTGAACTTGTTGCCTGTGAAGAGCTTGGTATTCTGAGTCACTGGTGTTAACCAACTAATTTAAATATTGTTCTGAATCAGTTCTGACTTATATTAATTTGAGCTTGGATTTAGTTGCAGTACACAGAGCGGAAAATATACCGGTGAGTGGGGTTGTATTGGTCATTCCTAGGGTCGATGATGTTTCGCAAACGCAGACAGGGAAGGGTCGACGAACCAGAGGAAGAGGGCGGGCACCCCGAAGCCTCCAGGTGTGGTTGATGAGCGTTTGTTAAGACAGATGTTTAAAAGGTGGGGGTCTGATCCATGTCTGGCTGATGCAGTCCCCACACCGCGAGAGAAAGTTGTAGGCAACTTGCTGTTGAGGTACGGAAAGTGTTACACTCCCAAGAAAGCCCAAACAGCAGCACATGTCATCTGTGTTATGTATTGTGCTGTAGATAAGCTTGCAAAGGAGTAAGATGTTTTGGAACGTCAGAGAGATGTTGTGCAAAGAAGTTTGGAACAGGAATTGGAAAAACTAAAATTGCAGAATGAAAGCCTGAAACATGACTTGGAAATTGTTGGAGAACAAAATTGTAACCAAGTCTCAGTGGATAACAGTGTTAACCCATACATGTCTGGAAAGAATAAATATACAGGTGGAAGAGGAAGAGGAGCCCCTTCCAGGGCCTCTGGCAGCCCACCCAATAGTGATAGCAAAAATGCCTCAGCCTTCACAGCAAATATAAGAGGAAGTCAATCGGCCTCTGACTGAAACTAAAAAACAAGCACCGGTGAAACAAATGGACAGTAAGAGAACGTGTTTGCCTTAGCTGTTGGAATACGTGGTTAGAAAACATTTAGCTCCTGAAGATTTAAGAGAACTGATCATAACTTGTGCTGGCCTTATGGAAGGAACAGCTTTGTTGGCAGAAACTGACGGAGAATTAAACAAAGGTGACAGAGACGGTGTTATCCAGAAGGTAGCCCGATACTTTCTGACTCCCTCTGAATTGAGAAGGATGGCTTTGTTAATACATCAGAAGGAAAAAGAATCTGTTATGGCTTATTGTATTAGGTTGTTGTTGGTATGCTCCCTGGCTGAAATCGAGGAGAAACAGCTGACAGATTTGATCTATGATGGTTTAAGGAAACCTATTAAGGTGGTCATAGGATCCTGGATGGATTTAGGTCAGGTTGAATTGATTAAAGCAGCTTGGGAGGCAGAAAGGGTAGTAAGTGGAGCAGGTAGTTCTCGGAAAGTGATTAGTGAGGCTCTCTACAGCAATCAAGCAGGATATAATGGCTCCAACCACGCTGATATGGGACATGGTGCTTGCAATGAAATAGGACCAGGCCGAGGACGGGACGGTAGGAGACGTGGAGTGTTTAGTGGAGGATCATTGCAAGCACAGATATGGGCTCAACTTCAGGAAAGAGGGACAGATATGGCCTGTTTGGATGGGCAACCTCTGGAGACTTTGCGAGCTTCTTTAAGTGATTGGATGGCAAGGACTAGAACACAGTCAATGCTGCAACCAGGAGTTAAGGCTGTTGAGACCGTGGGAACAGTACAGAAGATCTGCTGGTGAGTTCTTGTGATTTGTTATCCCTGGAATTGGCTCAGATGAAACTGGCAGCTCCGTCAGGGTGGCTCCACATTTCAGTAAAAATGCCTTAACAACCCCTGTCCCAAAGGTAAATGTTAGTAGCCCAAATAAGTAAATCTTCCGTGGAAGAGGGGACAGAAGGAAACATATAATAGTTGCTGGCATTAATTAATACAGGAGCAAAGGCAACTTCCAGTATTAAAACACCTGCCGTGGGTAGTAAATCACACTAAATTTTAAATACGTATAGTGGTTTGTAACAGCATAACTGGAAAAGCTATATTAAAAGTAGATCTGGTACAGCAGGAAAAGTGAATGATTCATTTGGCAGAAAGACTGGTTGTGAAGAAAGAGACTGTAAATAACCAGGTTATTTCAAAAGGATTAAGAAAGTGAGCCTGTAAAGTTACGGCAGCTGTGGGACTGCCAGACAATAAGTGGATACGGGAATTTCTCATGGTTTGGGCTAGAAAGAAAAGGCAGTGGTAAAGATAGTGGGGAAAAAATGGGTACTGCCAGCTCCTCAATATTCCTATCCAGCAGTACTGTCCCGCACATTAAAAAAACCCTGTTGTAGTATCTAAAAGCACAAGGGGTAGTAGTAAAGTGTCAAAGCCTCTGCAACTCCCCAATCTGGCTTGAATAGAAACCGGATGGCAGATTACATCCCATGGTTGGGCAGAATCATAGAATCATAGAATATCAGGGTTGGAAGGGACCTCAGGAGGTCTAGTCCAACCCCCTGCTCAAAGCAGGACTGATCCCCAATTAAATCATCCCAGCCAGGGCTTTGTCAAGCCTGACCTTAAAAACTTCTAAGGAAGGAGATTCCACCACCTCCCTAGGTAATGCATTCCAGTGTTTCACCACCCTCCTGGTGAAAAAGTTTTTCCTAATATCCAACCTAAATCTCCCCCACTGCAACTTGAGACCATTACTCCTTGTTCTGTCACCTGCTACTGCTGAGAACAGACTAGAGCCATCCTCTTTGGAACCCCCTTTCA
The DNA here is from genome assembly GCF_965140285.1 of Lepidochelys kempii. NCBI lineage: Eukaryota > Metazoa > Chordata > Testudines > Cheloniidae > Lepidochelys > Lepidochelys kempii. The sequence goes on along the minus strand of NC_136392.1, from coordinate 7,778,782 downwards.
GGTAGTTGAAAGCAGCTATCAAATCCCCCCTCATTCTTCTCTTCCGTAGACTAAACATCCCCAGTTCCCTCAGCCTCTCCTCATAAGTCATGTGTTCCAGACCCCTAATCATTTTTGTTGCCCTCCGCTGGACTCTTTCCAATTTTTCCACATCCTTCTTGTAGTATGGGGCCCAAAACTGGACACAATACTCCAGATGAGGCCTCAATACTTCAGATGAGTGTCGAATAGAGGGGAACGATCACGTCCCTCGATCTGCTGGCAATGCCCCTACTTATACATCCCAAAATGCCATTGGCCTTCTTGGCAACAAGGGCACACTGTTAACTCATATCCAGCTTCTCGTCCACTGTAACCCCTAGGTCCTTTTCTGCAGAACTGCTGCTGAGCCATTTGGTCCCTAGTCTGTAGCGGTGCATTGGATTCTTTCATCCTAAGTGCAGGACTCTGCACTTGTCCTTGCTGAACCTCATCAGATTTCTTTTGGCCCAATCCTCCAATTTGTCTAGGTCCCTCTGTATCCTATCTCTACCCTCCTGGGTATCTACCTCTCCTCCTAGTTTAGTGTCATCTGCAAACTTGCTGAGGGTGCAATCCATACCAGCCTCCAGATCATTTATGAAGATATTGAACAAAACCGGCGCCAGGACCGACCCTTGGGGCACTCCACTTGATACCGGCTGCCAACTAGACATGAAGCCATTGATCGCTACCCTTTGGGCCCGACAATCTAGCCAGCTTTCTATCCACCTTATAGTCCATTCATCCAGCCCGTACTTTTTTAACTTGCTGGCAAGAATACTGTGAAAGACAGTGTCAAAACCTTTGCTAAAGTCAAGGAACAACACATCCACTGCTTTCCCTTCATCCACAGAACCAGTTATCTCATCATAGAAGGCAATTAGATTAGTCAGGCATGACTTGCCCTTTGTGAATCCATGCTGACTGTTCCTGATCACTTTCCTCTCCTTTAAGTGCTTCAGAATTGATTCCTTGAGGACCATGATTTTTCCAGGGGGAGGGATAGCTCAGTGCTTTGAGCATTGGCCTGCTAAACCCAGGGTTGTGAGTTCAATCCTTGAGAGGGCCATTTAGGGATCTGGGGCAAAAATTGGGGATTGGTCCTGCTTTGAGCAGGGGGTTAGGCTAGATGACCTCCAGAGGTCCCTTCCAACCCTGACATTCTATGATTATATTATAAAAATATCATTGTAAATCTACCCCTGTTGTGGTCAACATTCCAACTGTAAAGGCCGGGGTAAACGGTTCTGTGTACTGAATTTGTAAATTGTTTCTTTATTATGTTATTAACCTCTTTGAATTAATCACAGGCTACATTATAAGAACTCCTGAGTTCCCGTTAACACCATCTTGGTTAATAGCCTCGATGAAATTATCTCCTTCTTTTACAAAAAATAAAACCACTTCGTTATAGTCTTGGCCTTTATAACATTTTCTGACAAGACGTTCCACAGGCTAATATTCCTGTGTTTATTTCTTTTTGTTTATTTTAAACTGCTTAGCAATCTTATTGGTAACCCCTAGTTCTTGTGTTATAAAAAAAAGAGAAGTAAATGACACTTATTTACTTTCTCAACAACAGTCAGGATTCACAGACCTCTATTGTATTCCCCATTTCGTTATCTCTTCGCCAAGTTGGAAAGTCCCAGTCTTGTTAATTTTTTCTTATAGAAAGTTGTTCCAGACCCCTGATTATTTTTGTTGCTTTTTTTTTTCTGTGCTTTTTTTCAGATATGGCTGTTACATATTAAGTGAATGGTTTTTAGGGATTTATACCCAATGATTCCAGAACCCTTTTTCTTTTGGGTGGTAGCAGCTAATTTAGACCCCATTCTTTTGTACGTATAGTTGGAATTATGTTTTTCCAACGTGCATGACTTTGCATTTGTCAAAAGAAAAGGAGGACTTGTGGCACCTTAGAGACTAACCAATTTATCCGATGAAGTGAGCTGTAGCTCATCAAAGCTTATGCTCTAATAAATTTGTTAGTCTCTAAGGTGCCACAAGTCCTCCTGTTCTTTTTACGGATACAGACTAACACGGCTACTACTCTGAAGCTTGTATTTGTCAGCATTGAATTTCATCTGCTTAGTCACCCAGTTCTGTAAGATCCCTTTGCAACTCTTTAAAGTCTGTTTTGGACTTTACCTTAAAGTTTTGTATCATCTGGATGTGACAAAGTGGGGTTTTATTCCTCTTGTTATGTTGCATGTGAGTCTTACTGTCCTATACTATTGCTGTGTGTACCTCAGTTTCCCTGTGTACTGCATCAATACTTCAGTGGTGGGAATTGGGTATGTGATTTTTGCTGAGGCCCTTGGGGCAGGTGAGGCTGCCCAGCTGTCTGCACCTATGTAACCCGAGACCCAGCACTGGGGATGCAACCAGGTGACACCTTTTGCCCGGGAAGCAAGACAAAGAGACAAGACAAAGAGACAGAAGAGCAACAGAGGGGTGTCAGAGGTCGGGTGGCTGGAAGCTGGCAGTCTGCATGGGGGGACTGGAAGAGGGGGAGTTCAGAGCGTCTGGCACAGGACTCTCACAATGGACTGGCTGAAAGTCACTGATTTCTGTGCTAACAAGTTCTGTCCAATGCTGTGTTCCTGTCGACTAATAAATCTGTTTTACCGGCTGGCTGAGAGTCACGTCTGACTGTGGAGTTGGGGTGCAGGACCACCCTCTGGCTTCCCCAGGACCCCCGCTCAGAGAGAGGACGCATGCTGCCCCAGAGTCCTGACTGTCTTCATACGAGAGAAGCTGGGAGCGGCCAGGCAACCCCAGGGGTCACCCCAGCCACCACCCAACTGGGGACGTGGGAGGGGCTGAAAGCAGCCAGGCACCTACCTAACCAGCAGGGGATCTTCATGACCAAGTTCCCCATTGGTGGAGCTGAGATGGTTGGAGTTGGAAATGGAATTGAAACTGAAGGAGTTAGAGGATCGTGAGAGACAGAGGCAGCATGAATTGGTGATGGCGGAGCTGAGGAGAGAGACCCCTACTGTGGTGAGTGAGGATGGTCCCAGGGTTGCTAAGCCCGCAGGGAACTCTGAAATAAAAGCTCTGCCTCAGTTTAAGGAAGGGGATGATATAGATGCCTTCCTCACTGCCTTTGAGAAGGCTTGCAGTGTGCACCAGGTTGACCCTGTGGACAGGCTTTGGCATCTTACCCCCTTACTGGGTCCCAAAGCCATAGAGATGTTCAGCCAGATGGATTAGGTGGAAGCCGGGGACTAAGAACTGTTCAAACAAGCCCTGCTGCACAAGTTTGAGCTGACCCCCGAGGTGTACAGGAAAGGGTTTCAGAGTATGCAGAAGACCCAGGAGATGACCTATCTAAAACTGGTCACGCTGATTGGGGAATACACCCCAAGTGGGTGAATGGGGATGGGGCCCAGACCAAGGAGGACGTGATTGAACTAATGGGGCTGGAACGACGACTATATGAACTCTGTTCCCCTGACCTGAGGATGTGGCTGGTGTACAAGAGGCCGAAAGACCTGCGTCATGCAGGGCTGAAGGCTGACGAGTTTGTAGACAGCAGGTCAGGATATGGAATGGAATCCCAAGGGGACAGGCCCACATCAGTGCAGAAGGGGGGCCACCCAGGGGCTTCCCTGAAGGGAGTCTCAGATAATTCCCTCCCAAGAGGCACAGCCAATACCCGAGCTGACTGACCAGCCCCAGGGGACCAACAGGACCTGAGGTGTAATTCCTGTGGGCAGAGGGGCCACAGATGGACCCAGTGCCAAAAGCTCAGGGGCAGGATGAGCAAACCGAGCCCTCAAAGGGTTAACTGGGTGGGAGCCCAGCTGGAGGAGGGGCTGGCTCCTCAGGCAGAAGGGGTTGGCAGTTTAGCAATGGCTCAAGAGCAAGGAGTCTGCCAGGCCATCTCCTTGGGGAGGCTTGATGCTCTGGATTCAAAGTTTTCAATCTACAAGGTGGGCGCGGGATGGCCCCTGAGGAGCGAGTGCCTCATTCCCCTGGAGGTGGATGGGAAGCAGGTCACAGGGTACTGGGACACGGGCGCTGAGGTGACACTGGCCTGGCCTGAGGTAGGGGCCCCAGACTGGGTGGTGCCCAACACTTACCTGACCCTGATGGGCGTGTGCAGGACCCCGTTTAAGGTACCCATGGCAAGAGTACATCTGAAATGGGAGGCCAAGGAGGGGCCCAAAGATGTGGGGGGTGCACCCCCGAGGTGACGATGGGGGGTGACCAGGCGGATTGGCGGGGCAGCCCCCAGAGTGCCCTAGTCATCACCCCTAGCCAGAGCCAGCGAAGGGCACTCTGCCCTGACACCAGGGGCAGTGCCCTACCAGGGGCACAGGTCCCTACCCCAGTGGGAAAGGAGCCACTGGGAACAGGTCTTGGCGGGGCTGCGGCCTCATACCTAGCCACTGAGAGGAGGCAGGTCCCCACCCCTTCCCCAGCCGCTGAATTCCAGACCGAGCTGTGGAAGGATCCCTCCTTAGAAAACCTGAGGGAACTTGCTGGCCAGAGCAGGGTGAAACCCCTGGGGGAAGGCTGCTGGGAAAGATTCCTGTGGGCGAAGGGAATGGGCTCCCCAAGGGGAAGTGGAACTGTGGGGGATCAGCAGACAGCTAGTGGTCCCCCAGAAGTACCACCACAGGCTACTGTACCTGGCCCATGATGTCCCTCTCTCAGGACACCAGGGAATCCAGCACACCAGGCAAAGGCTGCTACATAACTTTTACTGGCCCAGGGTCTTTGATGCCATCCAGCAGTACTGCAGGTCCTGCGACCCCTGCCAGAGGGTGGGGAAGAGCCGGGAGAAGGGGAAAGCAGCTTTGAGGCCTCTGCCTGTCATAAACGAGCCTTTCCAGAAGGTGGCCGTGGATATAGTGGGATGGTGGGCTACTACTGGAGGTTCGTGCCCCACTTTAGCTCCATAGCCACCCCCATCACTGAGCTATGTAAGAAGGGTAAGCCAGATAAGGTGGTCTGGACAGAGCAATGCCAGAGGGCTCTCTGTGCTCTGAAGGAGGCTCTGATCAAGGGCCCGGTGCTGGTAAACCCGGACTTTGACAAGCCCTTTATGGTGTTCACCAGTGCCTCAGACACTGGGCTGGGTGCGGTGTTAACGCAGGTTGGCGGAAAGGAGGAGAGACACCCCATCGTGTACCTGAGCAGGAAGCTGCTGCCCTGGGAGCAGAATTATGCAGCCACAGAAAAGGAATGCCTGGCCATGGTTTGGGCCCTTTAAAAGCTGCAGCCATATCTATTTGGGCAGCACTTCGCCGTGTACACCGACCATTCGCCCCGACATGGCTACATCAGATGAAAGGGGCCCATGCCAAGCTCCTGAGATGGAGTCTCCAGCTTCAGGATTATGACATGGAGGTGGTCCATGTGAAGGGGAGTTCCAGCGTTATAGCCGATGCTTTTCCTGGAGAGGGGGGCCGGAACTTCCCCAGGCCACGAGCTAAAGTGGTCCCGCTCAGTTCTGCCTCAGAGCGGGGAGAGATGTGACAAAGTTGGGTTTTATTCCTCTTGTTATGCTGCATGTAAGTCTTACTATCCTACACCAATACTGTGTGTACCTTGGTTTCCCTGTGTACTGCACCAATACTTCAGTGGTGGGAATTGGGTGTGTGAGTTTTGCTGAGGCCCTTGGGGCAGGTGAGGCTGCCCAGCTGTCTGCACCTATGTAACCTGAGACCCAGGAGGGGGGATGTGACCAGATGACACCTTTTGCCCGGGAAGCAAGACAAAGAGATGGAGGAGCAACAGGGGGGGTTTCAGGGTTGGGTGGCTGGAAGCTGGCAGTCTGCATAGGAGGATTGGAAGAGGGGGAGTCCAGGGCGTCTGGCCCAGGACTCCCAAGATGAACTTGGCTGAAAGTCACTGATTTCTGTGCTAACAAGTTCTATCCAACGCTGTGTTCCTGTCGACTAATAAATCTTCTGTTTTACTGGCTGGCTGAGAGTCATGTCTGACTGTGGAGTTGGGGTACAGGACCACCCTCTGGCTTCCCTAGGAGCCCCGCCCGGGCGGACTCACTGCAGGAAGCTCATGGTGTGGAAGGGGATGCTGAATGCTTCCAGGGCAGACCCAGGAAGGTTGAAGCTGTGTAAGGTTCTTGCCCTGGAGACAGTGTGCTCAGAGAGAGAAGGCATGCTCCCCCAGAGTCCTAACTGGCTTCATACGGAGTATGACTGATCCATAAAGGACTTTCTCTCTTATCCTATAACAGCTCACCTTGCCTAAAAACCTTCAGTAAGGGTTCAAAGACTTTCTGAAGATCTTAAGCAACCCAAGAATATATAATTCAAGGGGCTTGGTTCTAAAATTAAACTAAAATTCCAGTCATAAATATAGGATCAGCTGTAAAATTGTATAACTTCACTGAGAATATGAAAATGTGTCAATGAAAATGTAATTGGTGCACATAGCATCTTCTATAGCTTATGTACAGGCAACTGAAGTAAACTTACATGCCCTCAAGGGTCTTAGCAAGTCACACGCCCTTGTTCCTACCACCTAAGCATTGGTGCAACATGCAGGAAAACTAAGTCACCACATATAGTACTTACGCAAAACAGTCAAAACTCACATAGACTCGTTTACAACAAAAAGTGTACCAGGTAACATATGCCAGCACCTGGAAAATAAAACAGGGTATTATGGAATAGTACCAGAAGGAAATGGATTATGGTAAATACCCAAAGTGAAATGGAAACAAATATTAGGCACACAGTGAAAACTGGGCACCCTAATCATAGGAGGAAATTGAAATTTGAATTAAAAAGGGGGTAACCGCACCATGAATTTACAATAAAAAAAGGGTTGGTGGGAATTACATAAACTAAACCCAGATATATGTTGATATCAAATGGGAAAGGATAATGTTGTAATAAATAGCCTGGCCTATGGACCAAGGAATGTAATCTATTTGTGAAGATGTAACTCATTTCCAATACGAACAATATCAAACATCCTCAAATAACCAACTTTATGACTCAGCCTGGATTAACATTGCCAAATTTAAGGAAAATAGAGTGGAATAATACAGATTGGGTTATGAAAATACAAATGAATCAACGCACACTAGACCAAATAGACCGGTCAAGTAGACTAATAATATCCATAAATGGTATGCTTGCTCGAAAATTTTAAATTGTTAAAAAAGCTGTAGAAAAACTAAGATCTCAAATGTGTACTTGTTATAATGTTGTATGTCAAGTAACAGCATAAAATAAAGTTAAATGGGCCATGTTATTTAAAATTTCTGAAACTGCAGCATTATTCCTTGTATGTTTCTGGTTTTGAATATCAAATGTGTAAGCAATATAAAAAAAAACAAGCTTAGCGAAAAACTTATAAAATTGAGTTGTTGGATTATGCTACTAAAAATTGTAGATAATGTTTTAAGTTTTATAGAAACCAGAAAAGGAGACATATGATCTAATAGTTAGTGAACAAATTGTGGGTATGATTGATGCGATATTACAATTATCTTTGGTAACTGAATATCGAATCAGGGACTGTTGGGATGGTGCCGAATTGGTGTGGCCATACTGAATGAATGGTGTGAGAACATGGCTTGACATGACTGAACTGTGAAAGAGGATTCTGGGAGCAAAATCCTTCTCTGAGCATCAGGCAGATGCCAGAGGTGAAACTGAATGGCTCCAAGCTGCATGTATGATCAATACTGACCTTGGAGTCAGCAAATATGTCCACTTCAAAGCAGACAACACGTGTAGAGCATCCTGAGTGGGCCATGGGCTGACCGGGGCATCTCGACCCTGTTGAAGGACCCACACAGGGGGCTGAAGTGGATGATTGATAAGGGAGTGAATGTGGGGTAATGTTCAGTTGGCACCACTCTGCAATCTCCTCCTAAAGTATTAATTAGGCAAAAATTAGTAGCCACACACCCACTGGACGTGCTTTTAAGACATGTGACTCCTTTGAGGAAAAAGAGTATAAAAATCAAGCAAATTAAATTACTGTTGGGGGAATTCCTTAATTAACGCTTAAAGAAGCAATGCTGCTAGACAGAGTAGCCAAAACTCTGCTCTGTGGGCTGGAGTAGGACTGTGAGCCTGAGGGGTTTCCAGGCAGCCAAGGCCTGGCCTTGAGGGAATCCGAGACAGATCAGAGGGCTGAGGAGACCAGACCTGGAGGAAGAAATCATCCATAGAATTGATAACCACCTTCTCTGTTTGCCAAGCAGGACCTGTGTGAGGCTAGCACAGGACCTGTTTGTGTATGTTTGTGAAAGAGAGGCTCACGAAGAGGAATGTATAGCTCTTAATGTATAGTTCTTAAATGTCTAACATAGGAGTTATGTGCTTAATGTAACCCTTTACCCGTTGTGTAATTCCTTCTCAAATAAACTGTTGTGTATGTAAGATAATTACTGTGGACCTTTTCCACTGGTATGACAGTAATCTGCTCTGCTGGGAGCCATTAAAGATCTCTTTTAGGGGTAGTAGCCTCCTGGTGCCAACATTTGGTAGCAGAGGATGGTTACTGTTGTGTCCAAGAAAAAAGTGCCAACAGTTCCCAGTTTTTGGAGCTGTGCAGGGTTTACCACATGCCAGGATCCCGCTGATGTCTTTAATTATTATTGTTATTATATCCTGTTTGCATGAGTGTATTGCCTAGAAATCCAAATCAAGGCCCACGGCCTGACTGTGCTAGGCACTGTGTAAACATATAACAAAAAGGCTGACCTTGCCTCCAAGGGCTCACAGTCCACGTGACAGATAGGACTTGACGGGAGGATAGACGAGACCAATAGGGTGGGGAAGGGTGGGAGGATACCGTAACAAAATAAAGAAAGATCACCAGACAAACAGAACTCACAGCTCATGGTTTGCTTGACAGTGCCAGGATCCAGTGTTTTCCTGGCCTCGTGGCAGAGGTGGGTTTCAAGGAGAGATATAAAAGAGGTTAAAGTTTTGCAGCATGGAAGAACCCCGGAGTCGATTGGCTGAACAGGTTGCACAAGGCTGTGAATCTGATTCTTAGAGGTGGCTTGTCCCTTGTGCCAATGTTTTAATTGTCTAAACAGGAACATTCTTGGCCACCAGAACATTCAGATGAGGAAAACCAGTGCCCTTCCATTAAAGCCGTGCTTTTCTCATGTCTGCAAGATATATTCCTTCTGTGCTGTTCTGGCAGTCAGGGCTGCCTTCAGGCTAAAGCAAGAATTATCAACAGTTTGTTTTCTAACACTGCAGGGAAAACTAAGCACTTAAACAGAGACCACAGATCTGCAATAAGAAGCAGAGGAGAGCCCAAAATGCCCCTAAATTCACTCCAAACTGCCGTACCTTGTGCACACTTCATCAAACAGTTCAGGATTTTATCTATTGTTGATGCACTGGAGTTAAACTCTTTTGTCTTTGGGTTGTTTGAGTGATGCATTCCTTTGGCTCTTCCATGGCATTTTTCAATGTTATGCCACTTTTAATTCCAATAATGCTCTTTAACACAACTGAAGTCCTGCTTTGATACATTCTAAATCTCTCCTTATTTTATTGGGTTGTGGGCGCCTGAGGCATCCTTTCATAGAAGACTTGTGTAAAAGATGACAAGCCCCGCAGGAATCTTTCAGAAAAATAGCTAAAAGAAAAGATAAAACTTCCTCATTGCGCTCTTTTCACTAAGGTTAGGGTGTGTCGTAGTTATTATTTGTACAATAGTTTATATATATGGAGTCAGGGTAACAAGGATTCCCATAACAGCTATGCATGAAAAATCTGTCATTCAGAGAAAACTTTATCCCAGCTCATCTTTTTTACCTTTTCAAACAATATAGAATCATAGCACTGGAAGAGACCTTGAGAAGTCATCTACTCCAGTCTTCTGCATTCATGGCAGGACTAAGGGCTTGGCTACACTTGCAAATTACAGCGGAATAAAGGAGCCCTGGGCGCACTAGCTGACTACCCGTCCACACTGGCAAGGTATGTAGAGTGCTCTGACTCCATGGCTACAGCGCTGCTGGTACTCCACCTTGGCGAGTGGAATAACGTTTGCTGCGCCCCCACTGGACAGCCACAGCGCCAGTGCGGATGAGGTGTTGCATTACTGCGCTCTGATCAGCCTTTGGAAACGTCCCATAATCCCCTTAAGTCAAGTGGCCATTCTTGTCATTGTTTTTGAATCGCTGCAGGAATGCGGATATGCCCTTTGAAAGCTCCTTTTCTGACATCCAACTGCTTATTTGCTTCGAGACAAAGCAACCATTAGTGTGGAATGCTGTGCGTGAGAGAGAGAGGTGGGGGGGTGTCTGCTGCTGTCTGAACTTACAAGACAGCACGCTGACATGCTGTCAGCCCCCCCAAAAACCCACTCTCTCCCCCCACATACACACAACACACTCCCTGTCACACTCCACCCCACCCCCTCCCCATTTGAAAAGCACATTGCAGTCACTTGCATGCTGGGATAGCTGCCCATAATGCACCGCTCCCAATGCCGCTGCAAGTGCTGCAAATGTGGCCACGCCAGTGCGCTTGAAGCTGTCAGTGTGGACAGACTGCAGCGCTTTCCCTACTGCGCTCTTCGAAGGCTGGTTTAACTCAAATTGCTCTACATCTGCAAGTGTAGCCATGCCCTAAGTATTATCTAGACCATCCCTGACACAGGTGTTTGTCTAACCTGCTCTTAAAATCTCCAACAATGGAGATTCCATAACCTAGGTATTTACAACTAAAGTCATGCTGGATCATACTAGTTACCTTATTGATTAAAGAGAATAAGATAAGCGAACGTGTACAACAGCTTCTCGTAAAAGAGAACATAATGTGTAATGTAATGCAAAAAGAGTGCCAATCTATTCAGTGTCATTATTTTGCATCTACAGACCTTGGCCAAAAACTGCAGAAAGTTCTAAACATCCAGCATCTGCAAATCAGGTGTCTCGAGTTGGGCACCCTACAATGGAGGCACCCAGAATCATTAGTGACTTTAGACAATCTTGAGCCTGTCAAAATCATCAGTGATATACCATAATAATACAGATGATAATTACTAGTCACATGCCTTTATGATCTCCTGAAAGACACTGAGGCCCTGATCCTAAAAGGTATTTAGGCAGCTAACTCCCAGGTAATCTGAGCCTCGGATACCATAGTGATGGACACAGTTCAAGAGTCTGAATAGAATATATTATAATGTTGCATTTCCGAAACCCAGTGTGGTCTTACTGAGGTATCACAATGTGAAGTGTTCTCTGCGGTCCAATGAAGATTTAGGGAATGTCTACATGTACATGCTGGGTGAAGATGCTCTATGTGGACAGGAGAGAGTTCTCCCATCAGCGTAATAACAACCACCTCTGCAAACAGCAGAAGCTCTCCCGCCAACATAGAGCTGTGCACACGATTCCTTATGTCGGTGCAACTTACATCGCACAGGGGGAGGATGGTTTATTCACACTCCTGAGCGACATAAGTTTGCCAACATAAGCTGTAGTACAGACATAGCTTTAGAGTGTTGTTTTCAAAAACACATATGGAAGCTGTCTACACAACTCCCACTGTAAATCAATGCTCGACAGTGCTTTACAAAACATGATCATTACTAGCTATTCATTATACTTTTTTTTTTTTTTTTGAAAAGGGGATGTGAATGATTTTCAGGTTTGAGGGTCCACATATTGGGCTGCTGTTCTTTGCAGGCACAACATTTGTACCCCAAAACCCCTAAATAGAAGGTCAGGCCTCAGCCAGCCAGAAACCATGCACCCTTTAAACCATTTTAGAAAGAGCAGCTGTTGCTGGTGTTGGCTAAAAGTTATGCTGAATCATTCAACTTGGCTAAGCCTGACATGGGAATCTCACTGATAGTCTCCAGAATAAATACTGGCAAAGGTGAGAAAGAGTTAGGCCAGATACTTTCAGAGAAAACAAATGTGAATCATCACTGCTTGGTGACAATCCTGAGATTATAAAGAGAACAGTTTATGGTTGAACCATTCCTCATTTTGGCCAATTTTTTTTCCATCGGATGCACATACATTCAGGGATCACATTGGGCCACATATAGGGATCTAGGTCAGAATTTAGCTCTTGATCCGCCCTCCCCCCCCCCCCCAAAAAAAAAGAAGAAGAGAAGAAGAAGACTGATTATTGTGCCCATTGTTTAGTTTTCTTACCGTCCTTGTGAGAGTGAAGAACCAGTATGTGAATGCATTATTTAGTCTGAGAATTATGGTAGGTTGTTCACACTTTTGATTTTCTATATTCTGCCTTTTCATTCACTTACATTTCAACATTTCCCCTCCATAGGTTTGTAAGCTGAAGAGAGAAAATCAGACTTTCAGACAATCAGAGCACCGAACGACAAGAAGACCAAAAATGAATAAGCTACAGACTATACAAGTCATCAATGTAATTGATCCAGGAAAAGGTTAAGGGTTGACTAGATCACAGTCTACAAGTGCCTACATGGGGAGGAGATTTCTGACAGTAGGTAGCTCTCTAATGTAGCAGAAAAAGGCATGATTAAATCTTGTGTCTGGAAGCAGAAGGTAGACAAATTCAGCCTAGAAATCGGATACACATTTTTAACAGTGAGAGTAATTAACTATTGGAACAACTTATCTAGGGCCATGGTGGATTCTCCATTACTTGAAGTCTTTATATCAAGACTAGATGTTTTTAAGATATATGCTGCAGCTCAACCAGAAGTTATAGGCTTGATGCAAGAATTATTGGATGAGGTTCTCTGGCCTGGGCTAGGCAGGAGGTTAGAATAGGTGGTCCTTTCTGGCCTTTCTGTGAATCAACATTGCCATGCTGTCCCTCCTTCTGTAAACAAAGATATAATCAGCAAATGTGACAAAGATGACCCAAGAACTTCACAAATCTCTTAAAAACTCTGGGATATAACCCTGTCGGAGGAACCCATCCGGGAAAGAATTATATTAAAATGATACTGACTCTATAAAATATCAAATAGCATAAAGAAACGCTTTTCTTGAACTATTTTGTTATAACACCACAGATGGTTAAAATTGAATGAGTAATTAAATTCAATTTATTTTTTACTTTATGCGCTGTTTATTTATTTTGTTCATATTTTTCTCATCTTCTGCCATGAAAGTCAATAAAGTCATTATCGCTTTTGTTTACAGCTGTCATAAATATAAAGGGAAGGGTAAACCCCTTTGAAATCCCTCCTGGCCAGGGGAAAGCTCCTCTCACCTGTAAAGAGAAAAGGAGGACTTGTGGCACCTTAGAGACTAACCAATTTATTAGAGCATAATAAATGCTCTGTCACCTGTAAAGGGTTAAGAAGCTAAAGGTAACCTCGCTGGCACCTGACCAAAATGACCAATGAGGAGACAAGATACTTTCAAAAGCTGGGAGGAGGGAGAGAAACAAAGGGTCTGTGTCTGTCTATATGCTGGTCTTTACCGGGGATAGACCAGGAATGGAATCTTAGAACTTTTAGTAAGTAATCTAGCTAGGTATGTGTTAGATTATGATTTCTTTAAATGGCTGAGAAAAGAATTGTGCTGAATAGAATAACTATTTCTGTCTGTGTATCTTTTTTGTAACTTAAGGTTTTGCCTAGAGGGGTTCTCTATGTTTTTGAATCTAATTACCCTGTAAGATATCTACCATCCTGATTTTACAGGGGGGATTTCTTTATTTCTATTTACTTCTATTTTTATTAAAAGTCTTCTTGTAAGAAAACTGAATGCTTTTTCATTGTTCTCAGATCCAAGGGTTTGGGTCTGTGGTCACCTATGCAAATTGGTGAGGCTTTTTATCCAACATTTCCCAGGAAATGGGGGGTGCAAGTGTTGGGAGGATTGTTCATTGTTCTTAAGATCCAAGGGTCTGGGTCTGTAGTCACCTAGGCAAATTGGTGAGGCTTTTTACCAAACCTTGTCCAGAAAGTGGGGTGCAAGGTTTTGGGAAGTATTTTGGGGGGAAAGACGCATCCAAACAGCTCTTCCCCAGTAACCAGTATTAGTTTGGTGGTGGTAGCGGCCAGTCCAAGGACAACGGGTGGAATATTTTGTACCTTGGGGAAGTTTTGACCTAAGCTGGTAAAGATAAGCTTAGGAGGTTTTTCATGCAGGTCCCCACATCTGTACCCTAGAGTTCAGAGTGGGGGAGGAACCTTGACAACAACCATTTTTACTCTCAGGTTCTTACGCTCTAGCATCAAACTGTTGTTATCAGCCACCGTTTTTATGGGCCCAATCCTGGCAGGTGCTGAATGCCTCTGGAAGACATTGATTTCTGTGAGCTCTGAAGGTGCTTTGTGGATCTGCAGGATTGAGAACTTCTGGGAACTTCACTACACTATGCCTGGTGCAGTGCCACCAACCATGATCACTCTGGCAGGTGCAACTGTCCTCATTAGCCTGTGCATGTTTGATGATCCTGATGATGAGGGTGCTTAGCCACTTTCAGGGTCAAGCTTTGTAGTTAAGCATCTAGCTTGATATTTTGGTTCCTTCAGAGGAGACATAAAATACATTTTCCATTGGGTAAGACATTCTGCAGCTCTCGCTGCAAACAAAGAGAGAGAGAGAAATTTTCTCTAGACATCTCTTAAAATCGGTGACTAAAACCAAAGCAATTTAAATCAAAACTCCTGAGGCAATGATGAATCCTGCAGGACTTCTCCAAAATAATAGGGGTTCAATGGGCTGTGGCTTTTGAGCTGCATATGGCATTTGGGGTGAAAAATTCCTTTGTTTATTTCTAGCTCACTCTCTTAAATGTCTGAAGAATTTAGGTCAGATCCTCAGCTGGCATAAACGCATGTAGCTGTATTGGGGTCAGTAGACAGGCATGTAAACCCAAAGGGTTGTGCAGGAGAGACATTTTACTGACACAGGGTGTATCACACAGAACCTGAGATGATAACAGAGAACCTGTCAGGGTGAGGGCTGCGAGAGACACCCAGGAATTGTAAAATTGTTAGCTCTTTAATCTTTTGATCATTAAACATACCTACCAAATGTGTCCCCTCTACTGAAGCTGCTACCCAGTTCATAGCCTTGTGTACGTGATTTACACTGATTACTTCCCAGCACAGGTTTGCCAGTCAGGAGTGGGAAGAGAGGCGTTCCTTGCCCAACAGCGCTGTACTGGGGAAGTCCCTAGTGTAGATGTAGTTATTCGATCAACAAAGCTGTGCTTTTATCAATAGAGTTTGTGCCACTGGGTCTGCCAAGCCACTACTGCGCCTCATTCAAATCCCTGCATAAAAACCTTACCTCCTCTAGGTTGCCCATGACCTTCCTCAGCCCACTCCCTCCCTGCTGTGTGTGGCACCTCTTTGTGTCTATAGCGGACAAATACCTCACCCGATTTTGGACGCTATAAGGAAATTTAGCAAAATAAATAATATTCAAAAGAAGCCTTTGTTAAAAGGCTTAGTAGAGGGAGGTCTGCACTGAAGTAGACTTCCCGGGGACGTAAGCTCTGCATCCCAGCAGCCCTGCAGCCATGACAGCCTTAAAAGGCCAGTGGTGTCTGGGCACAGTTATCTGTCATGGTGAGGCTCAGGGAGGAGGCAATCTTGAACGCAGGCTGGGTGACCAGTTAAAAAGGAAGCAATGTGATCTAGTGGTAGATGAGTCAATGGACAAGGAAACATCATTTCTGTTCTGCTGTGTGACCTTGGGCTAGTCATTTAATCTCTCTGTTTCCCCTTCCTTTGTGCTTGTTTATTTAGAATATAAGCTCTTTGGCTCAGAGACTTCCTCGTCTTTTTCACATGATGAGAGACAAACATCATGTGTGTGTACAGCACCTGACACAATGGGGCCACAATCTCTATTGTGACCTCCACGACCTATTTATAAACAACAATAATATAAACCAAGATTTGGCGAAAAGTGAAGCCCAAAGCCTTGAAGGTTCCCTGAATGCATCCTTCCCTTTGCTACTGCATTCAGCACATCACAGACATCAGGCCTCTCACATCTAACTTCCACTTAAGAAGCTTAAGCAGGAGCTTCTGATTTAGTTTCTTAAGAGCGAGCAAAACTTGAGAGAGGCTCATCCATCTCCAAATGGCTGTTGGGCAGAGTGAAAGCCCCAGAACAGAAGGGCAGCAGTGTCCTATGCAGTCTGGACATCAACAAGCCATTGTTTAATGTCACTGCAGCCAAACTGCAATGGGAAAGGCTACATTGCTGCAGCATACCTGCTGTTCTCCGCCATTCCTGCAGGTGTATGGACAGAATGGCTGACTTTAAGTTATGCTTATACTTTAAACAGGCACGTGTAAGATTATGGAAAGATTTAGCTTTTAAAAGTCAAACACAAGGCCAAATTCTTAAACAATATGAAATTGTTGTGATGTATATGTTGTAATATGCTATAGGCCGTATGGGCCTAGTATAAATGCTGTATGCTTGACATGAGGACATGAGTTGCTTGCTGGCAGCTGAAGCAAGGGTTTAAGGTTATGAGCGGTCAAGAATTGTCTGCGTAAAACAAACTTGGTCATGTCCCTAAGAGGAAATGGAATGTTTTGGATTATGGCAGCCTGCCCAGAACTGCTCTTCTGGAGTTATGGATGAAAGGCTTAGTAAACAGACAAAGAGCTACTGATGCGACGGACTGGTCTATGAAAAAGGCTGTTTGCTATAGCTGAAGTTGGAATCAGACATCAACCCAGAGTCCTGAAAAAGAAGAGGCGTGTAACACGGGGCTCCCCACTCCTTGTGATCGGACTGAATTTTGACTGGCCATCGGGGTTTCCTTCGGATCTTCAGATTCTGGTGTAGTATGAAAGGAGTGTGAATGGGAAGTGAGTGGAGTTTATATTGTAATCAATAAAAATATTTAGAGTATTATGAACTAACACTGTGTCTGGTATCTGTCTGCTCCCCAATCCCGTAGGGAGGCCTCTATCAGAGCCTAACAAAATGGCCCTTAAAATGGGAGTCCATGCGGGCTGCCAAAACACTGATGCGTGCTTGTGATTTGGCTGGTAGCAACCTCACATGCATACAACCCCCTTGCATAGATTACTTCGGCCAACAGCATGAATAACCTGAATGAGGTGGTGTGCACAGACATCTCTGCTGGGTCAAGCAACTCACATATATAATAATTCAGACCAGGACCCCCATGTGTATAAAATCCATCACTTGAGAATGCAAATGACAATGCAGAAAAATAATTGCATATGCAAGTTATTTACACCAACAACTGGGGAGGAGAGGGCCCACATTTTGAAAACTTGGCCCATTCTGCCTACAGGGCATTTGATGCATTCCCTTTGGCTAACCTTCTTGTTTCTGCCTATAATTATTTAGAGATCAGAGAGTAGGGCAATATATTTTCTTGGACCATCTTCTGTTGGTGAGAGAGACAAGCTTTCGAGCCACACAGAGCTATTCCTTAGACATTTTAATTGTAAAGTGGTATTTCAGCTGGAATCTTAGCTCTGTGGGAATTATTGCTCTGTGTATTTCCCCCTCTATTTTATTCATAAAGATAAATGTGATAATCATGAAAAGAAAATAATAACAAACTTTGAAAATATTTATTTTTTTTATTTGAGTTCCGTTGTAACATAAGGTGGTAAAGACTAAAAATCTGTCATTGCTGGTTGCAGCCTTGTTACTTTTCAGCAAGGCCACCACTGTCTCTTTCACCAGTAATTGTTTCTTTCATTTGTTTGCCAGTACTGTATATTTCAGAAGGAACAGGCACTGCGAGGTGTGGCTCTGAACTCTCCAGCTGTGCATAATGGGTACGCTGGAGTGTGTCACCCAAACACGCCAGAGAACAATAGCTGCAGCCAGCCCCTACCTTGGCCTTTACTGGCAAATAGCATTGTCTCATTGTCCCCTCCTGGAGAGCCTGGGCTTCAATAAAACCAAAACAAGAATCTCTTCATAAATACAGATGCCCCATGGCACTTTTTTTCCTTGGCCAGGACAGGAAATTATGCATTTTACCTCACCCACTTCATACAAAACAGACGCATACCAACTCAAACAGGCATGCACGCACCCAGACACACCCACAAATATAGACACGTACACAGACACACATAGGCAAATGGAAAGATACAGACACATTCATGCAAACAGGGAGGCACCCAAAGATGCAGGGGGGCACAAACACACACACAAAGGGATACAGGAGACTATGCGTGCGTGTACACACACACACACACACACACTGGAGGATGTGAACACACAGACACACACACAAAGGGGACATGCACACACAGGGATGCTTGTACACAAAGGGGGACATGCAGGGGGATACATACAAACCCAAAGAGGGACATGCACACACAAAGGGGGATGCCCAAAAGGATGGACAGACACACACGCAGAGAGAATCTTTTTCAGTGTCTGGGGTCAGGAAATAAAACTGACCAGCACCCTTGAATTCGTCCACCCCCTTCCCTTGCCCCCCATCCTTCTCTCCTCTCCCCCATCAGCCTCTCTTCCTTTTCCCCGTCCCCTTTCCCTCCCTTCACCAACTTTCTCTTCCCTTTCCCCATCCTCTCTTCCTTCTCCCCTATCCCCATCCTCCTCTCCCTAGGGTGACCCCCAGTCACAAGTCCCCCCCGCGCCTCCCCGGGCGTCTTGGTTCGTCGTTTCTCTTTCTTTCGCTGCCACTTTCGGTTTTAAAGTCACCCTGCGCTGGGGATGCGTTTCTATTGGTCCAGCTGGGATAAGGCCACCACCTTAAATCCTCCTGGATTGGTTTGGCTCTTCATCAATCATTTCTAGAATCTGGGACTCCAGAAGGGCTGAATGGAGAAGGAGGGAGGGAGAAATAGAAACTGGCGCACAGAGGGAGAGAGCAGCTGCCAGAGGCCAGGAGGAGGTACATGTGGATGGCTGGCTGGGTGGGGAGAATGGGGTATTCAGTACAGTGTGTATAGAATAATGCAGAGACAGTGTAATAGATTGTAAGGTAATAAATGATCTATATAGTGACTATTTAATAATGATTATAGGGATCCAGATTATTCTTCCCTGTTTTCATTTAGGTCCTTTTTGTGATGAGGTTTATTGCAAAACTCAGAGGTCTGATCATCTATTCTGCTGAATATGATTTTCAGTTCCCTGAGGGGGTCAATGGTCAAGGTGTGCAGCCTTAGGGAGGGAGGGTGGCAGCTAAGGGCTGGCAGGAAATACAGGCTGGGGAGAGGTATGGAATAAGCATGGATGAGTTTATATTTATTCTGCTTTCAATGGCTGATCAAGTGCAGCAGTGCAGAATGAATGGGAGCTGTGTGTTCTCATTGTCAGGTTATGCGCAGCAGTTACTCCACAGGATAGTATGGCCATAGCCTGGTCTGTCTGGGAATGTACTTAGCTCTGGGGATACAGAAAAACAGACAGCCATCGGTACAGCCTAGGCACCCCGTTTAAATGATGTAGATTTAAATAATGTATTAACGTGGCTCAGGAACTGGGGTGACGGACAAAGTTGTAGTAAAAAACCAAATGAATGAGCACTTGATGTTACGTTACCTCCCTCCCTGTTTTTATAGCAGCATGATCAGGCCACACAATTTGGGCAAAATCCTGGCTTGTTTGGTGTTTATTGATTTTTGTTTTGGTCACTAAATAGCTCAATTTTGGGTGTGTCTGGGAGGGAGCACAAAGCACTTGGGATGGGCTGAGACCTCAGGGGAGGAGGAGGACATGTTATGAAAGAGACAGTGGGGAAACCCCCCCCCCCCCAGCAACAATGTTTTGTTATAATTTCTGATAATTGGCTGTGGGTTATTTTGTGGGAATAGAACAGGAGGGAAGGGGCTGCCAATAGGCATATATCGGTCTTTTAAGCTCTGTTTTTTTTCATTTTGCCACTGGTCTGCATGCTGATGGGGCAGTTTTGTGTTCTACTTGGGGGGTAAAGATGCGGGACAGTGATATCTGAGCTGAATTAATGTTAAGCTGGGTGACCTTATGGTTTGACATTCACCTCTCCTCAGAAACCTTCGCTGAAGCCGGGTGAGGGTGCATGGGAGACGCAGCACTGCGTCCACATGCTCTGAAAGCCGCCTGCTTCTGTAGTGTGCAGCATTGTTCCTCCCGCAGCACGTCCGTGTGGTAAGTGTACACTCAGCCCAGGCGCTGGGCCCTGGCGGGGGCTGGGGGTTCTGAGCTGTTTTTCCAGGAGACAAGAGGATGACAGAGAAGGGGATGGAGATGGAGGGGCCTAATGGTTTATTTAACTGAGGCAAGGGAGGGAGCCTTGCCTGTGCTCCGGCACTCAGCAAGGAGTGTCTGTCGGGTTATTCTCGGTCATGCACCTGCTGTTGCCACAAGGCAATCGCCTGCCTCAGCCTCTGTCAGGAAATGAATCTCTTTTTCTACCTACTCTGCAGTTCCTGCCATCCCCCTCTCCCCCTTGAGTTAATGATCAAATTAAGCTTAAAAGCTTCCCATAAAGGGCCAGATCCTGCTCTTGCTTAGACCAGTGTACATTAGGAGTAATTGTGTGGAGCCCAATGGAGTTAACCCAGACACATTAAAAACTTTCCCATAAAGGGGCAGATCCTGATTTCACTTACACCGGAGTAAATCAGGGTATGTCTACACCAAAGTGGCACACCCACAGCACTGCGGCTAAGCCGCTGGAGTGCTGCAGTGTAGATGTGTCCTGCATCGACGGAAGGGGTTTTTCCATAGATGTAATTAATCTACCTCCCCGAGAGGTGGTAGCTAGGCTGATAGAAGAATTCTTCTATCAACATAGGTGCATCTACAGTGGGGGGCTAGGTGAACTTAACCATGTTGCACAGGGAGTGAAATTTTTCACAGCCCTGAGCGAGGTAGCTAGGTCGATCTAATCTTTAGATGTAGACCAGACCTTAGTTTAGTTCCAGATTAACTCTGGTGTAAGTGAGAGCAGCATCTGGCCCTAAATTTAATCCTGTGGCATAAGCAAAAAATCCAGAACATGAATCATGAAAGATCACTGCCCCACTTGGAAACTTTTAGATCTACGATACATCACCCAAACCACATTCAAATGTTACGCACCCTTTTCTCTATTTCCTTTAGCATTATTGCGGATTGCCAGGTAATATGTGGGAGCTAATGGCTCACTAGAGGTCCCCTTTCAACTCACACCATTATGAGCAGCACAGAACATTTTACTACCTCATACATGGGCTGATTCAGTAGCAGGCAAATCAGGCAGAATGCATGTCATACTGAGATGTCATCATGCTTTGAGCTTGGTATTAATGAAATTATATGATCTCCTAGAAAGTAGAAATACTCTAGTGCAATAATGAAGGTATTTTATCTTATTGTAATAATAATAATTAATACTTTTCAAAGAGCTGGTTGACTTTTTTGCATAACATTTTTTAACTTGGAAAATGGCTCCTCCCCCCCCCCTCCGAAAAAAAAAATCTCTGGCAAAAAATTTGTCAAAAATCTTGAAATTTTTCAATTTCCATGATGTTTTCTGTGATTTTTTTTAAGCAATATTTTTATCAATGCAATGGTATCACAAGGTACCATTCAAATGTTCCAAATTTTAAATCAACAATAACTATAGTTAAATAAAGAATAAAATGCAAGACTATTGTTATTTCATTATTATCTTTTCTCTTCCTTGTTGTACTTTGTCAATCAGAGCACAGCACCATTTTTATAATGAGCATGAATTGGATCATTTGCTTTTCTTCCATGGGCAGAGGGGATGCCAATCCAGTGGCTGTCCTTGTGGGCATAAATATAAAACTTCACTGCACCATCCCTTCTTGCGAGCATATAGACTCCTGAAGGGGCATGCAGGGATGTGGCTTGATGGGATTCTAGAGCTGCTGGAGGAAGGAGGTAGTGGAATAGTGGACCAGCTGTTCTATGCAGTGGCATCCCTGGCTGATCCCACAGAAATCTGAGTAGATACCTGATTGAAAATTAATGCTGTTTCAGTGGCTTTAATTCCTTCTTGGCCCCTCTACAGTTGCGATTGCCACAAAAAAACTGCACTGCCAAGGGAAAATTGGGGCCAGCCTTCCATGCAGACACACCATTACACTCTGCTCTGCCTTCCTCTGTCTTGGAACATCAGAATCCATTGGAAGTGGAGGCTACGACTCCTGCCCATTTCACTTCACCCAATACCCTTCTCTTCAAGTATATAATTGACTGCAAACTCCCTGAGCTGAATCCCATGGAGTTCCCGGCCTCAGCCTTTGTAATTTTCCCAATGGAAAGGGACAAAATCTGTTATTAGGGCTTGTCATGCAAGAAAAACCTTTTCTCATGAACAAAAATCAAATTTTTTAAGTTGTTTTTGTTTCATCTGTTTTCCAATGGTTTCAAAATTTTTCGCAAATCGAAATCCCCTACTCTGGTTTTATTGAAAACATTCTTGAACTGTTTCTCAGTTTTTGTAATTTACTGAAAACAAAATTAAATGCATTTCAATCACATTTTTTATTTTAAAAATGAAAAAAAATCTAAAAAAGCATGATGTTTTTCACAAGAAAAAGGAAAAATGTTGATAATTTTCCACGAAAAAAACGTCACTGGATTTTCAGAATAAGGTTCTATTTTCACTAAAATCTTGTCATTTGATATTTTTGACCCACATCAATTACGATGTATGTTGTTGTCTTTTTGCTTAGGGGTCCCAATCAGGAATCAGTATGCCATTGTGCTAGGGGCTGTACAAACACCAGAACAAAAGATGGTCCCTGCTCCAAAGAACTTCCAATCTAAGTATAAGATGAGACATAACAGGTGGGGGAAATGCTATTTCAGTGTGATAAGCAGTAATCGCAGTGCAGCAACTGCCAAATGATTTTTCTAGCTATACTTTGCAAAGCTAGTCTATTTGTTGGAATATTATTAATCATAATTATGTTCATATCATAGTTTGCATTCCTGAGATCTCAATGGCCTTTAGCATTAGCAAAGTGAGCTCCACGCTGCTTCCAGTGAGGTAGGTTAGCATGGCTATTAGCATCTTTGTGCAGATTGGTCATTTTCACCCAGGCATGGGGATATCCTAACACGACCCTCAGCTTTTTTCATATCTTGTTTCCTGGTGTATACACTGCTGTTATGGGCATGAATTTATGTTAAAGAAAACCCACCAACCCTTCATTGTGCAGAATCACTTGAGTAGAAAGAGATATAAGTGAGCCCTGTATATATACGGCATAGATCTTGGTAATCAGCAATAATGGGAATGGATGCGCAGAAAAGAATGTGTCCAGGGTTTTGGTGCTGGGATGATTGCAATGAATGTATGCATATACCTAGGGCTAGGGTGACCGGATGTCCCATTTTTATAGGGACAGTCCCGTTTTTGGGGACCTTTTCTTATATAGGTACCTATTACCTTCCACCCCCGTCCCACTTTTTCACAGTTGCTCTCTGGTCACCCTACCTAGGGCTCAGTACTTCTGAAAGAAGTGCAAAGCCAAAGCTCTAGGATTCAGCCCTCAGAAGTGCAGAGAGGCTTCCATGTAGTGCAGGACAATGAGCTCAGCAACCTGAGTTGACACCGGTGTGTGCTCTGAAATGAGAGCTTTTGACTGGGGAGGAGTTGGCATGCTGGGGAGGGAAGGTTTAGACGGAAGGCCAGATCTTCAGCTGGTGTGACATAAGGAAACTTCATTGATGTCACTAGAGCTACAGTGGTTTACACCAGAAGAGAATCTGGCCCACAGGGTGACCATGGCAAAGAGAGTGAGTGCAATCCCGTGAGTTCAGTTCACATGCATAGCAGCTAGGATTTTCAATCTCTCCTACTGCCAACAAGGAGTAATTGCTACTACTTTAGATCTGCATTTAGCAGACAGAGTGTGAGGGCCAGTCACTGATGGAAAAGCACCCCAGGGTGCAAAGAAATTAGCATCCAACTACTCAGTGCCGTGTGAGCATCGATTGCAAACACACCAAGGCAAGCTCTGTATTTTTATTATGTGTGTGTACATCACCTCGCATGATGGAGCCCTGGGTTGTGGTTGGGGCCGCTAGGCACTACCATGGCACCATAAATAAATTAAAATGATTGCTAGAACATAGTGCACTCCTCCCATGTCTAATCCACCCTAACATATCCCCTAGATGAATGAGGGTGGAGTGGATGGCATAGCGCTTTAGAATGATCTCAGCTGATCGTACTCTTCTTGTCAAGCCAACACATGGCAGTGATCACTCTCCTTGGTTTATTTCACTTTTATTATGAGCAGGGTGGATTTGATTTAAATCACTAGTCAGGCAGACTCGATTTAATCATGGATTTCTACATAAAAGTGTATTCTTGTGCGTTGTTATAACCTTAATACATATTCTTCACAACTCAGATGAGACCCAAACTGGGTCTCTTTTATGGCCTGCTGCCATTATAGGTTTTCCCTTCTAGTGAGAGAATGGTATGGTAGATCTCAAATCAATGAAGGCTACAGTCAGAAAGACCTCAAGACTTCTGGAATATGCTGCTCAAACAGTTTCACTTTTGTTTCTACTGCCTGTCCCTCCCATCTCACATTTATCTCCAGACTTCTTCTCCTTGTCCAAATCTATTTTGTCCCCAACACTCTTCTATTCATTGAACTTTTTGAAACTTTGCACTTTTAGAGAGAGGTAAGGGATTGACTCTGTGTAAACAAATTTGCAGAGGGACAATAGGATTGTGGTCTGTTATTTCTCACCTCTATATATCATTTTTTTATTTATTTAAAAACATTTTTGCTGTTAACAAGCGTGTTATCTCTGGAGACACAAATCCACAGTTTGAGAACTGCAAAACTAAGCATCTTTGATGGTATCTTTTAGACTGAGCACTGAGTCCCATTGGGTAGATAGAAAGATTAGCCTAAATAATCTATACAGAAGCCCCTGGAACCCCATAAGATTGGGTCCCTAATCCATGAACTATTGGAACTCATTTACAAAACTTTCCTTAAACATTACATGAATATTGTCTTATACTATAGAATTAGAATTTATAATCCCTATTCCATGATGAGATATTGTGGAGCTATAATGTATCTTAATTAAAACTATCTTTAGATAGCGTTTTTCCTCAAAAAGCATTTTATTAAAAAAATCCAATTTTTTTTATTTTATTTTTTTAAAAATCATTGATTTTTATCCACCCTGATTTTGAGTAACAAAGCCCCGTGCTCAGCAACCTCTCGCTCTCTCACAAGACCTCCTCCAGACCCCTGCAGGACTGAGTCCCTACTATGCAGGCACAGTTACTGTAGGAATACAAACTGAGTATTTGGGCATTGTATTTGAATTCTGTTTCAGTAGCATGAACAGAACACACTGGAGTAGCATTAATAGAACATTGACTTTTCCAGTTTGTTCCTTAATCACTATGCCGTCTTGCTGTCAGTGAAGTGTGGAGCAAGGTGATTATGCAATGAGAGGGTTTTTCCGTTATGTAGAATTCTGGTTAATATAATAATATAGTAATGCTTAGTGAGATCCTCCTATGCAAATATTTAGCAAAGAGCTGACACTGTATTTGTTCTAATCGGAAGAATCACAATGCTTTTATTTATTTGAGCATAAGCTTTCGTGAGCTACAGCTCACGTCATCGAATGCTTTTATTTAGTTTGTTGCAGGCTTGGTGGTTAGCCAAATAGAGTATGATATCAAAGGAAAGATTCCCCTTTTAATGCTGTCTCTCCCTTCTAGGGTGACCAGACAGCAAGTGTGAAAAATCGGGACTGGGGTGGGGGGTAATAGGAGCCTATATAAGAAAAAGACCCAAAAATCGGGACTGTCCTTATAAAATTGGGACATCTGGTCACCCTACTCCCTTCATAACCTGATGCCCCTGCAGCCTTTATGGTATATAAGATCACGTCCTTCCAGTGCTGTTACTTTAAGGTGGGTCTGCTCCATACTAGTTACAAAGTCCCCCTGGCAGGCATTTCAAGGTGACAGCCTTTGAAGCCAATTGGAGTTTTAATTTTTATTTCAATGGTAGTAGGACCAGGCCTGTCGTGTGCTCCTTTAATACCTTTGAACCACTTTCTCTTTCCTGTTTGTTGTTGTTATTAAGGCAATTTAGAGCCAAATGTTCAGGTGACATAAATTGTCATAGCTCCATTCTGGCCTTAGTGAATTTAGAGCCCATGAAAGATGCCAGAGTGACAGCACCAGAATCTTAGTCCCAGATCCTCAAAGATATTTAGGCTCCTAACTTCCACTGATTTCAAAGGGAATTAGGCACACACATGCCTGTGAGGATCTTGGTCTTAAGTAATTTATCTTCAGAGTGAGATGTGCAAAGCAATGACAATTCAAAGTTCCATACACTGCTCTGCCAATGTACCTCAGCTACCATATTGGGCCTAATCCAATGTCTATTAGCATCCACGGCAGGATATTGGATCAGACCCATTGTTATGATGGTTTCTATTATGTGGACATCTGTCCATTAGAAATTAGATGGAGCAACCTCCCCACCCCCAACTCTTTCATGCAGGCCACTGAAGAGCTACTGGCTGGCCATGATATTCAGTCTTTACCATATTCATCACTATATGAAACAATGACCTACTAGGAGTCAAAGACTCCATCCCATTACAACTCCCAACCAAACATGTCCCATCCTACTTTGGCGATCATGATAGGAAATGTACTGATTTGACATAAGAACTGATTCAAAGAGTACTGAAGTCAATGGACAGTCTGTAATCGACTTCATTGGGGTTTGCACGATGTCCTTAGTTACTACAGTGGCCATTGCATTGGAAATACCTAAGACAGAGAGGTAAGTAGGTGGACTGTTTAAGCAAAACATTTAATATTTACATAGAAAAGTTTTTCTGATGTTAAACCTCTGTTTGGACAGAAGCTAGCTAACCTTTTACACAAGATTTCCATATTGCTGGTGTCAAAAAGTAATGTCATTGTATTTAGCTGTCTCTTAGGGGTTTAATGCAGTTTAAAAACTATTGTGATCCATAGTTGGAGCGCAATATAAGTGCAAAACATCCTTTTTATTCTAATTGTATTGTGTTTTACTTTTCAGTAGCATGGCAAGCATCTAGATTAGTCTTTGAAATTCCCATTGTAATTAAACACATTAGACCATTTCTATCCCTTGTGTAATCCCACTGATTTACAGAGATCTGTCCCAGGGGTGACTTAGCCCCTAATTTTAAAATATAATGTATATTTTATATGTGGCGTGAACAATCTTTTACCATGCAAACTTGCAGAATGTCAAACTGAGGGAACTGAAGACAGTTTTTTTTGAATGATAACAGGTGTAAGAAGAAAAGGGAACTTGTAACACTTAAGGGTTTTTTTAATTGATTTTAAAGGAGGTAGTTGTACATGTTGAGAAAACAAGATCATATTTTGTTTTTTTTCAAAGGAGATACATAAGGATTTGTTATGGTCTGTCTGAAGAAATTCCTAGCAAAAGTATTTTTCTGTATTTCCAGAGATACAATTTCACATTTGTGAAATACATCTCTCGAAACACACTGTGGCAATGAGACAGGACTTTCATTTTGCTAGCTGTCAAAGATATAGTAAAATAAAGACAAACTATAGAAGTCTGATAAACGAGAATAGCACCTGATAAAGAAATAAGTGTTCCCAAAAGTGCTTACCTTTTCTGTTCCTAAATATACCCTTCCCAGAAAACCACCTCAAGCCAAACTTTAAAACATTAAGATATTCTAAAAATTGTTGTTTTAAAATTTCTTCCATTTTGGGGGCCACATAGAGACCATGGACTCAACCCTGATTCCTGGTGCAAGTTAGAGCAGGTGCAGGGGTTGCTTCAACTCATTTCAGCTGGAATGGCGCCAGAGGGGTCATTCTGCTGGTCCAGAATTGCTAACGGGTAGTGCATTCTTCCCATGCCCAGCTCTGCATTACATCCCCTAGATGAATGAGGGTGGAGTGGATGGCATGGCCCTTTATGCTGCCAGGGGATTCCCCTATAACAAGGGAATCCCTAGCAGCCTCCTGAAGGCAGCTTTAAGTCCTCTTTGCACTGCTGGAGTAGACTTACTCTGGACTGAGGAGCTGGCTCCTTGAAGCCAGATTCTGATTCCTGTTACACCAGTGTCGATCCAGGGTAACTCCTTTGACATCAGGGTAACCAAGATCAGAGTGTGACCCATTTGTTTGGACTTTTTTCCTAAAATCTGAGGGAAAACATTGAAAGAAGTATTTTAGGGGGAGATTTTCAAAGCTACCTAAAAAAACTGAATTACAATGAATGTGAATTAGGCACCCATGTTCACTAGGCAGCTTTGAATATCTCAGCCTTACATTTTTTTTAAACAGTGCAGTTTTTTAAGTGTAAGTTTTTCTCACATTCGATCACATAGGGGGTCAGATTCTTTCTTTCTTGAGTATTATTTACTTACTGTGAGAAGTTGCATAGACCTTGACTGGACTTCTTGTGTGAATAAATCCGACATAAGGTGAACAAGGTTGGCAGAATCAGACCCATAGTTTGTTATGGAGAAGGAGAGTAGACCAAGTTTTGCCCTCCGTTACATCCATCTATGTTTATAACTGCAGGCAGGATTTCTTCCATTGTATTCATCTCCTTTAACACTCAAAGGGCCGGTCTGTATCTTGCCCCGTTAGCCTTTAGTGGACAACAATAAAATGTTCTCGTACCATAAATGAAAATCAGACTATTATTTCACGGAAGGCAAGAATCCTTTAAAGACAGATTTCAGATTTCCGAGTAAACGTATCCTCCAACAGCTGCTGTGTAATACTATAATTTCCCATGTGTGAGAGACAGTGGAGACTATGATCTACAGGCTTTCTCACTGCCACACACGGACAACAAACCACTCCGAATTCCAGCAGATGTTTTGCTTTGACAATGAGAACATTATACACTTGTTTCTTCCTCGGTCTCAGGAAGAAATACCATTTGGCAGCAATTTGCTGGCTGGCCATGGGAATGAATCACAGATCTGATCAATGGCTCTGTGACTTGAAAATGCCCTCTCGGAAGCAGGGAGGTTTACAAGTTGTCTGGGTTTGTGTCTTTTAAGCCTGTGTTCTGGCCCTTGGAATAAAGTTTGTTGTTTGTTTGTTTAAATCATGGATCTGTGTTTGCATATGGTCACTGGTTTATGTGAATTTTAATTTCTTGGAAAGGTTTAACAATTCAAGGTCATAATGTGCTGTCTGCTCTCTTCTTTGAAATCAAAGGGGAAATCTGCTACAAAATCGATGGTGTGATTTTTAATAATTTAGACTCAGACGGCTGTCCATTAAGAAACGGCAGCTAGCAGAGGGAGAAACGGGCATGCAGGGAGATGAAGACAGGGTGTGGCCAAGTCAGAGTGTCTGTGTGCAACCCAGTGAATGCATAGAGACCACACTTGGGATTTTCAGTGTCCCCTGCTTCCAGTCCAGTGCCACTGTAGAAGCCTACAGCTGAGGCAGTCCTGAGGCCAGCCACTGACTAAAAAGCGCCCGGGGCTTCTATGAAAACCATATTGTTCCAGACCCGCTGCTCAGTGTCTCATGATATCTATTGGCCACATTGTTATTGTCATCCCACTCCTCTCTTTACTCTACTTCACCCTATGGTACTGTGACCACCCAAATGTCAAGCTCAGCAGCCCCTATTGCTGACTCAGTGTTACTCTGTCACACCTCTCATCCCTAGCTCTGCAGGATGGAGTTCCTAGTGTCCTTGTGCAATTGCTGCAGCTGTGAATGCAACCTGGGGATTTGATATTTGCATTTGGAGTCGGAGGCTGCAATGCACCCAGAATTCGGGTCCTCTCAAAAGCCTATGTAATGAGACAAAGATGCAATATGTAGTGGGGTTTTCAGGATGCAGAATTCTGGCTAATAATGTGGTTTTGTGCACCGTGACCGCAGTGTTCAAATTAGCCAAAAGCTGACATAGTATTTCTTGTAAGAGGAAGAATCATAAGCTTATTTTGCCTTTGGGGAGAGTCAAGAAGAGAGTGATGCCAGAAGAAACAGTTTCCTTTCTGCACATTGTTTGGAAAGCAGTGTACTTACAGTAAAAACAACGGTAAAACAATTTTAAGGAACTGATTTAAGCAAAGCATGACTATTTCAGCTGGACAGCCACTCCTTGTGTACCTTGCTTCACTGGAGCCTTCATGGCATGTAAAGATCACACCCTTCCGGCTCTGTTTGAAAGTGAGATAGACCTGAAGAACCCTGCAATCTGATCACCTGATCTACATAACTCAGGCCATAGGCTTTCATGAAGTGATTCCGGAGTCTAGCCCAACAACTTGTGGTTGAACTAGAGTATCTCTTTTAGAAAATCATCTGGTCTTGATTTAAAAACTTTAAGCAATGGAGCATTCATGACAGCCCTTGGTAGTCTGTTCCAAAGGTTAATTGTCCTTTCTGCTCAAAATGTCTTAATCGTATTTCCTGGTTGAACTTTGTTGACTTTAACTTCCAGCCGTCTTGAAATCTTGGCTCTACGTAATCTAGTACCTAAAATGCTTTTTGGTAATCATCTGCTCTGGCTTTCTGTTGATACTGGGTGAAATTCACCTTACTTAGAACAATTAAGTATGACTTAGCATAGGATTTTTATGCACGGGGGCAAATTTCACGCACTGTGGGCAACAGTTCCATAGCTATTAATAGAGCCATGTGTATAATTATACATAATTGTTGCTACTGGAGGCTGATCATGTAGAGGCAGTGGACTCCAGCTTGAGAGCCAAGAGACTTGGTCCCTGATCTTGCGATGGACTGGATGTGAGCAGACCTCCACTGATGTTTCACATAGACACAGAAGTCCATCCACACAGTCTGTTACAGGAATGGTGACTGGGTTCCATCCCTGACTCAGCCACTGTCTTGCTGTGTGACTTTGAGCAGGACACTTACCCTCTCCATGCCTTGGTTTCCTTCTCTGCAAAATGGGATAATAATGCTTCCCCACCTTTGTAAAGCAGGGATTAGCAACCTTTGGCATGAGGCTCGTCAGGAAATGCTGCTGGTGGGCCGGGATGGTTTGTTTACCTGCAGCATCCGCAGGTTTGGCCGATCACGGCTCCCACTGGCCGCAGTTCGCTGTTCCAGGCCAATGGGAGCTGCGGGAAGCGGACCGGGCCTGAGGGATGTGCTGGCCACCGCTTCCTGCAGCACCCATTGGCATGAAACAGCGAACCATGGCCAGTGGGAGCTGCGATTGGCCAAACCTGCGGACGCTGCAGGTAAACAAAGCGGCCCAGCATGCCAGCAGATTTCCCTGATGGGCTGTGTGCCAAAGGTTGTCCATCCCTGTTGTAAAGCATGTTGAAATCTACAGATGAAAAACCACTATTAATGTGCTATGTATTATCATCGATCAAAGACAATGGGCGTTTTGCCCACGTAAGAGTTTCAAAACTAGGGCCTCCTTTGTAGCCCTGCTTGCTAAGATTTTCTCCTCCATCTTCCAAAAGGTGCACATTCTAGACAACGCTGGGAAGGAGCTTGTGCAGCTGGTGACAGCTCAAGAAGTGGGAGTGCAAGAATGTGATGAAGGGTTGAATGCTGACCAAGTTGCCCAGGCAGCCAGGGGCTGAAACTTTGAGGAAACTGTGCAGGTCCCAAAGTAGATAAATCCTGGCCTTGCTGCATGTACTGAGGACCACAGTATCAAATAATAACAATAGAAGGGGGAAATTAGTGTAAAGGAAGAAGACACAGAGCATGATTCTGCTGTCAGCTATAGAAAAATATTGGCAGACTTTGACACAATGTCCAGTTCTACTTATAGTCCTAATTTGTGTCCAGTTTACACATGCTGAAAATACCAGCATTTCTAAAGCTCACTAAGGAGCTGTTCCTGGATAATCTTGGATTCAAGAAGGACCTGGATCCCTGCCATCTCCAGCCTTCTCTTTTGATGCATGGCTGAATTAATTTTATATCAGTGGATTTAAAGTCACCGACCCCAGCTGGAAATTTAACTTTTGACTGGGTCCCACATTTAAAAGAGATTTATATTAAAAAAAAATCTTGGACCATTCGCAATTAGCTTTCTTCTGAGTTAGCAATAATTGTAATTGATAGAACCCACTGGGCTAGATTCAGTGATAACGGCATAAATGAGGAGTCACTCCACTGAAGTCAATGCAACAGTAGCAAGATAGTATAAAACCAGTGGAAGTAATAGAAAAGTCAGGCCATGTATTTTTGAACAATGGATAGAGCGAACGAATTTGCTGACTGCTTTCATGGTGAATGTATTTCTGACCTTTTCTCTCCAGTATTGTTATCTTTCTTTTTTAAAAGGGAAAGTGGATTCCAAGATAGACACTGGAATTTAATCATTTCTTATCAGTGTGAACCTTTGCTGCCCTGGGGGAAAGCAATGGAGGTTAAAAATATGTAATCTACTGGCAATGCCTATTTGTATGTTTGCTTTTATCTGAATCTTGTTAAAGACACATAACATTAAGTATCCAGCAAAAATAAAAAAAAATAGACTTTATCCCAAAATTCTGCTTCCATCAGGTGAGTCTCTATGCATGTAGCTAATATGCCCACTGTATGCACAAAATGGTAATCACTTTTGCCTAAGTCACTAATGCAATTTAATGAGCCAGGCTTGTCAAACCACAGCATTCGGGGGCTTGATCTTACTCCAGGATTGGGGCCTACAGGAGAGGGCTAATAAATTGTTACTTGTGTAAAAAAAAAAAAAAAAAAAAAGTCCTATTCACAAAGAATTTGAAGAAGACTAAAGTTCTTTATAAGTTGATGCTAAGATAGCTACCTGGATTAAACTGATGTTTGTAGATGATCTGCAAAGACTATGCCTGGTAATGATATTTCATTTCACTAATGATGAATATTTTCAAAAATATAAAGTGTGGAAAAGGATGCTAGACTTCTTTTTACTGCTCTTTTGAGGTTTGATAGTAAAACAGTGATGTGTCTACTGAATAGATACGTACTTTCAGAGCAAGTTGAGAGAGAAAGAGATTTATCTATTTTTTGCTAATCAGTGGTTTTTGAAAAAGTTGTTGGCATATAGATTTTGGAGACAGGTTTCTACTTTGGTTAATGAATATAGAGAGAGGGTACAGAAGTGAGAGATAGAGTAGTTGGCATTAAAACGTCAAGCCACAGTAGTATCCACATTGTGATTAATATATTTTCCCCTCTCCTTAAAAAAGGAGACATTCACAGTTACACTGTGACAACAGTTTGGAAAAGCTGATTTTTAAAGGTTTTATGCTGCAATTTTATTCTGACCAGTGAATTTATCTAGATATGATTAAAGAACCTAACTGCTTGAAAACAATAATACTTAGCTCTTTTTCAGAAATACATGTGAACAAAAGTCCATGTGCACTGGACTAATTTTGCATGGGCAAATTATCTTGCATCACAGTAAATGTGCACTCACTTAACATCCAACTGGCCACATTTGAGCATCATTACTTTACAGGATGATGAGCACAACAACTGAACACACACTTTTACATATGTTTGCTCAAACTTTTGGGGAGAAAGGCATTAAAAGAGGAATGGTATTAATGGAAGAGGTTTGGGTATTATATTACTGAAGGCCAAACTTTTTATGTTTGAGTAATGTTCTCTCTGCCAGAATGAAAGTTATGCTGTTAAATCTCTTCCTTGAATTGAAACTGTGTGTTGTTAGAGTCTGTCTAAGACCCCTAGATCCACGCACAGGCACTTTTATCGTTGCATGGATAAACTGAAATAAATAAATACGCTCTGAAAAGGTGGGTTGATTCATCTTCAACGTGTTTTCAAGCAACTAATTGAAACCCATCAAAACACATTATGTGAGAAAATAATATTATTAAATAAATGTGTTAATGATTGCAAAATGCATTGAAGAAGTGCAAAGTGCTCTGTAAGTGCTAAGCTTTATTTATTAATAACATTTTATTTTATTATAGAGCCTTCCTAAAGTGGTCATTTAAGATCAGATGCTACTAGTCTGACACGCATTGAGTAGTCCCTGCTCCTCAAGTGGTGCTATAGACTCCAGTGGGACTAATGAGGGAGGAAGGGACCTCCCAGTATGAAGAAGATAGCTCTTAGGATGATCACAATTGTCTCGTCTGGCCTTGGAATGGAGTAAATTACTTTCATACGGAGAGCCAAATTTTGCCCTTTATCACACTTGCACAGCCCCAACGAAACACAGTGAGCCTTTGTCAAACTGTGGGGGGGTGTTTATCTGAAATATACTATTAGCTTGCAATTATTAAATGCACTATATTTTCTTGAGGCCAACTCTTGCTCACTGTTTCCCAGACTGATTACAAAGTAAAAGATCTCAGGCCTTTAGCCATTTTAGGATAGTGAAATTATTTACAGTGTCACACGTACCAGGGAACAATCCCAACATAGTCAGTATATTGTACAAGTTCTTTTTTTCCATCTTTTACCTATATCAGCACTCTTAGTGCAAAAGCCAGTTCACAGAAGAATCATGTGGATTTGTGACACTCCTTGGGA
Source organism: Lepidochelys kempii (assembly GCF_965140285.1). Taxonomy (NCBI): domain Eukaryota; kingdom Metazoa; phylum Chordata; order Testudines; family Cheloniidae; genus Lepidochelys; species Lepidochelys kempii. Next base: position 7,744,343 of record NC_136392.1, on the reverse strand, counting down.
GGCTTTGCCATTCATAAACCAATGAGTGGATTACACTTTATCCATATGGAGTTTATTATCTGTGACAGAAATAATATGGATAATCCTCATAACCCAAGTAATCCATGAAAAATTCAGTACATGTTACTAAGATAAATTAACCAGATGGGGCCAGAAGACCTTGACCTGTTCTTGAGTGATGGATGGGCCTGAGATGCAAAATTTGGATCACGATCTGAACTTCCCTAAAGTCTGAGGTGTTCGGGTTTAGGATTTAGGTTGGGCACCATATGTTGTCGTCAGTTGTTTTAACTGGTTCAGGACACCCTGCATAAGAGAACGGGACACAATGACTATCACTCCTACACGGTATGAGAAGTACTGAAACCAGTACAGTGCCTAATACTCTAATGAACCATATTTTGGGGCTACACATAACTCATTGACTGTTTGCTCTACATGCTATGCCTTGTATTTCCTGCTCAGACTAATGTATTTGGAGCATGCAGCAATGACGATTTCTGTCTTGCACCGCATGCAGGAGAACAGGTGAGGGGGAGAGGTTAAGGATGTGCAGAACCCATACAGGAGGGGTTGCTATAGAGATCAGCTCTTGGCATGCTGTCATGAAGGTGAATTGACAGCAAGGCAAGGGCAGGCCTGCAGGGGGCAGTAAATGGTTTTGCAACTTGGTTGATCCACAGGCCATTATTCCCACAGGGAAAGGCTTTGCAGTTGCTATGGGGCCTGGTGTGACCCACCAAGCATCTCAGCCACCTGGCTCTGTTTTCCCCAGTCTAGCCTGAAACAAAATGATTTGGAGTCACAGATGCTGGTAGGAAGCCATGGGACCAGGGAGTCATGGATGGATGGTTAGAATCAATAAGCCTTCCTCACTCATGAAGAAGGGGCTTGGTTTTTATTCAATTACTCAGCAAATATTCCTTATGACACTATGATCTTACACAATACTTCAGTGTTGACCCATATAGCATAAGCCGCTTTCACCGATGGGAAAGCTTAAATTGTGAAAGGATGTCATTTGCTGCAGTAAGACCCTATAAAAGTCCAACTGCCACAGAGTAAAAAGGAAGATTAACTATTGTTGGGCATGCTTCAGCAAATAGGATTACGTCAGATGCCAATTATCAGCTAACTCATAACATTCGTCTAATTGAGGTCCGCAGCCGAGTTCCAGAGTATTTTTAATTTTGGTCCTGTGACTTACTGTGCTATATTCAATGATAATCCAATGAAAACCTTTGTTATTTTCACTGTTGATATAAAGCCAAATATTTTTTTTTGGTGGGAGGAGAAGGGGGAGGACCTTTACTAATCTCATAATCAAATGCAAGCCAAGAAAAGAAAGTTCACAAGAAAGAAAGTTTACAGGAGAGTTAGAGAGCATAGTTTAGCTGTAATCTTTCTGAAAGATGGGTAAATGTATAGTTTACAGTAATCAGTATGCAAAGTAATCTAGACGTATTTAAAATCTGGAAATTATCAACTGAGTGATTAAAAATCAAGATCAGTGAAAAGCCATACTTGTGTGGTCCCTATAAAGAGTGACAATTAGGAATTGTATGTAGTTAAATCAAGCGCTCTTTTCTAAAGGCTGTATTCTGTCCTCTGAAGGAGGTACACTCACCTATGGAAGTGAATTGCTCCTACTTAATATGACCCTATTCTTAAATTACTTTCCTAGGTAAAAATTGGTTTGCTGGACATTATATTCAAGCAGTATGGTTTTCCTTCTTGCGGCATGTAGTTGCAAACTGAGTCAGTCAGGATATGACTACAAAGGCAGATGGTGCTGACAGTTTGAAGAATGAAGTTTCTCTGTGTGGGAAAATAATCAGATAAGACATCCTGTGACGGTCCTCTCTCAGGGGGTTGGTCAGTAGGGTAGCATTGCCTAGTGGTCAGAGCGTAGGCCCATGACTTGCAGAGGGGTTGTTGGTAAGGGAGTCCGGGCCCTCCCACACCACTGGGCTCCAACCCAGGGCTCTTTGAGGACTATGAGTGATCTGACATCTTGGGCTGCTTATGGCTGCCCTCCCTGGGCCACGTCCTGCCTGCCCCCCGCAATGGTCCCATGGTCACCATCTGCATTTAGGCGGAGTGAAGGGTGTCTGCTCACCACAAGACAGCTTTGGATGGGTGTGTATAGCTCTCTTCCTCTCTTGGGCAGCAAATTCCTCCTTCAGTGGTATGGCCCACCCACCCTCCTGGGCCAGCTGTGTCCTAGGGCTTTCACCTGCTGGGGTCATTGAAACAAAACAGAGGGCAATGAACAAAACTCGGAGTCCCTATGAGAGGGAGAGGGAAATGCTTCCCTCTCAAGCTGACTCAGCAGCAGGGCCTCCATTCCCTCAAGGAGGGACCTTTGGGCAGTTGTCGTGTGGAGAGATTGTCTTGCCCTTAGCTCTCTGCTGCTGGAGCTACAGGGCGCCAGTCTGCTCTCTTCTCTGGTCTGCCCCCAGTTGAGCTGCTCCTCCACCTTTAAATCCTTCCCCATTTGGAGCATTTCCTACAGGTGTAGCAGGCGGGGCTGGCTGAGCCCAGAGCAGTTCTTTAACCCCTGCTTGCCCAGGGTGTGGGGGTTTGTAAACCACAACACACATCCATAGTTTAAGAGTTTATTATATTTAGATTATTAGGAGCAAGTGTAATGAGAATACCAGAAAGATGAGCTTGCAAAAATGATACATTTATACATACACTCTGGGAGACTGATTTTTTTATGGCTTCATGCTAAAGTAAACTTCAGTAAAGAAACTGGTGCATAGTATAGAAGGTCATCGGAATATTTTTTTCTAGTGTATAGCCTAGATTCTCTCAAGCCAGTAGCCATGTTTTTACTTTAATGTAGCTAGAACGTTGATGCATTTTTATTTATTGCTTCCTGTTCTGTATTAAAAGAAGTGAAAATAAATGAAGGATGATAGCAGAAATAAGGCCACAGGGCTAAAAAAAATCACAGATAGCTTTATATTTATGACATTACCGTTTTATGATGATACTTTTTTTAAAAAATTGGCACTGCATTTAAATTTCAAAGTGTGTGGTTAGTTTCAGTGTTAGCACGTGCTGGCAGTAGCCTGGAGGATTTAGAACTGACATTCAAGAGGAGTACAAATTTTATCTTGGTGAAAATGACTCATGAAATGTGAACACGTTCTTAGATTATCAGCCTGTTGAAAGGAATTCAACTGGGAAAACAAAAAGAATGGTTGTTCTCTATTCTGGTCACAAATCTACACTCCACACGCAGTCCCACAGTAGCTGGACATTCCTGGTAAAGAGCTCAGTACAGAAAGTTGCTAGGCACTTTCTGCTGTGATCCAGAAACACTTAAATTTAAGCATGTGAGTTCTTGAACTACTGAAGACAGGATCGGGGCCCAGAGTGCTTAGCAACTTGCAGGATCAAACCCCAAATGATCAGCAGTGAAATAGTTAATAACATTGGCATAAGGTCCATACCTCTCATAGCACCATAGGCCTGAATTTTCCAAGGTCAGCATTTGTTTTGGCAGTGTGAAATTGCACACTCACTATTTGCACCTGTACTCTACAGCCACAAACACCTACTTTGCACACAAGTTGGTCCCAAAAAGAAAAGGAGTACTTGTGGCACCTTAGAGACTAACCAATTTATTTGAGCATAAGCTTTCGTGAGCTACAGCTCACTTCATCGGATGCATACTGTGGAAACTGCAGAAGACATTATATACACAGAGACCATGAAACAATACCTCTTCCCACCCCACTCTCCTGCTGGTAATAGCTTATCTAAAGTGATCACTCTCCTTACAATGTGTATGATAATCAAGTTGGGCCATTTCCAGCACAAATCCAGGTTTTCTCACCCCCCCCCTTTTTTTTTTCTCCAAAAACCACACACACAAACTCACTCTCCTGCTGGTAATAGCTTATCCAAAGTGACCACTCTCCTTACAATGTGTATGAAAATCCAGGTGGGCCATTTCCAGCACAAATCCAGGTTTTCTCACCCCCCACCCCCATACACACTCACTCTCCTGCTGGTAATAGCTCATCCAAACTGATCACTCTCCTTACAATGTGTATGATAATCAAGGTGGGCCATTTCCAGCATAAATCCAAGTTTAACCAGAACGTCTTGGGGGGGGGGGTGTAGGAAAAAATAAGGGGAAATAGGCTACCTTGCATAATGACTTAGCCACTCCCAGTCTCTATTTAAGCCTAGATTAATAGTATCCAATTTGCAAATGAATTCCAATTCAGCAGTTTCTCGCTAGAGTCTGGATTTGAAGTTTTTTTGTTTTAAGATAGCGACCTTCATGTCTGTGATTGCGTGACCAGAGAGATTGAAGTGTTCTCCGACTGGTTTATGAATGTTATAATTCTTGACATCTGATTTGTGTCCATTTATTCTTTTATTTATTCTATTTGCTTACAACTACAATACCCACCTGCAGAAGTGAAGAAACAGATTGATAGAGCCAGAAGAGTTCCCAGAAGTCACCTACTACAGGACAGGCCTAACAAAGAAAATAACAGAACGCCACTAGCCGTCACCTTCAGCCCCCAACTAAAACCCCTCCAATGCATTATTAAGGATCTACAACCTATCCTGAAGGATGACCCAACACTCTCACAAATCTTGGGAGACAGGCCAGTCCTTGCCTACAGACAGCCCCTCAACCTGAAGCAAATACTCACCAACAACCACATACCACACAACAGAACCACTAACCCAGGAACCTATCCTTGCAACAAAGCCCGTTGCCAACTGTGCCCACATATCTATTCAGGGGACACCATCACAGGGCCTAGTAACATCAGCCACACTATCAGAGGCTCGTTCACCTGCACATCCACCAATGTGATATATGCCATCATGTGCCAGCAATGTCCCTATGCCATGTACATTGGTCAAACTGGACAGTCTCTACGTAAAAGAATAAATGGACACAAATCAGATGTCAAGAATTATAACATTCATAAACCAGTCGGAGAACACTTCAATCTCTCTGGTCACACAATTACAGACATGAAGGTCGCTATCTTAAAACAAAAAAACTTCAAATCCAGACTCCAGCGAGAAACTGCTGAATTGAAATTCATTTGCAAATTGGATACTATTAATTTAGGCTTAAATAGAGACTGGGAGTGGCTAAGTCATTATGCAAGGTAGCCTATTTCCCCTTGTTTCCCCCCCCCCCCCAGACGTTCTGGTTAAACTTGGATTTATGCTGGAAATGGCCCACCTTGATTATCATACACATTGTAAGGAGAGTGGTCAGTTTGGATGAGCTATTACCAGCAGGAGAGTGAGTTTGTGTGTGTATGGGGGGTGGGGGGTGAGAAAACCTGGATTTGTGCTGGAAATGGCCCACCCGGATTTTCATACACATTGTAAGGAGAGTGGTCACTTTGGATAAGCTATTACCAGCAGGAGAGTGGGGTGGGAGGAGGTATTGTTTCATGGTCTCTGTGTATATAATGTCTTCTCCATTTTCCACAGTATGCATCCGATGAAGTGAGCTGTAGCTCACGAAAGCTTATGCTCAGATAAATTGGTTAGTCTCTAAGGTGCCACAAGTACTCCTTTTCTTTTTGCGAATACAGACTAACACGGCTGTTACTCTGAAAGTTGGTCCCAGTGGCTTTCTGGGTGTCAGATTCTCACACACCCAGACACACAGAGCTGTGAATCTATACCAAGCTGGTGCAATCAGTGTGTGTGTGTGTGTATTTTTATATATATATATAATATAAAGAAATAATCTGTAAGTGTTTCCAGCAAAATGCAGCTTAATACTAATTGGTTTGCCGAGTGCAGCTGCTTTCCCCCTGGGTTCAGATGATCAGAAAGTGTTTTTGTTTTAAAGGGAAAACAAACAAACAGTTTCCTCTTCTCCTTCACCCCTGCTCTCTGCAAGCCCATGGCACTGATGGTACATGAGGTTTATTGCAGTCTAAACGGGAACGTTTTTATAGGAGCTTCTTGTGCAAGTGTTGGCAGCACGTCACAGGTTCATCAACAGCCTGACATTCAGGGATTGAATATGAAATATGGATGCTTTGAAAATATCCTGCCCTAAAAAATTCAAATATCTTATTTTCTAATTTATTTAAGACCAATATTCAATGGGGCTCCTCACTGTCTCCATATATTATAGTTCAACTAGTGTATTTCACAACCAGTTACGGGGAAACTGGAGCCACCAAGAGTACTCAGTGTAAGAACCTCTTTGAGAGTAGGCAATCCACATCAGTAATCAGTTTATAGTCAGCTGTCTGTGCCCTCCGGCTGGCTTTAAAATGGCATGTACAGTCTAGCTATAGAGAGGACTTCACAGAATAATTGCAAATAGATCTCAGGGCCTGAAATAAAATTGATCAAGTGTGGAAAGTTCTTGTGATAGTTACAAGCTGTTATTAAACAATATCCAAAAATGAGCGCATGGGACCTTTTACAATGTGAAATTTATGGTTTCTACATAGCAATTGTTAAAAGTTTCTTAATACAGAACAGGGTTATACTGGGGTCACATCTGCATTGATTACCAGGACAAGCCGTTCTTTTGTTGCTTTAGGGCCACTGCAGCAATCAGCGGTTTACAGCTATTCAAATGACATGCCCTCTTCCACGTCAGACTCACTTGTTCAAAAGGACTTTCCTCCACTGCCATACCTCTGCTCCTCTCCCCAGAGAAGGTTAAAGAATGATTCTGTCTTTACACATTAAAACAAGTACAAATGGTGGAAATGATCAGATGCATGCTGCCTGTCACCTTGCAATCCGTCTGCCTTTGCTGCATCCCTGTTCTTTTCCTGTACGTTGTCTATCAAGGGTAAGCAACTTGGGCCAGATGCTGATTTCACTTACACCAGTTGTAAACTTAGGGCTTGTCTACACAAGGGACACTGAGGAAAATTAATCTGAATTAACTAAATATATGGCTTTAAAGCGGATTGGTAAAATTGCATGAAACCTCTGTTCAAACTAAACTAAAGTAAGGCCACTGTAATTCTGAATGAACCCACACAGAGGTTTCATGCAGTTTAACTAATCCACTTTAAAGTCACACCTTTAGTTAATTCAGATTCATTTTCCTGAGTGTCCCGAAGTGGACAAGTCCTTAAAGTAATTCCACTCCAGCCAATGGAATTAATTCAGATTTACACTGACTAGAATCCTGTCCTGTGATTCCGAGCCACTGCAGAAGTGCCCCAATGAGACACACCACTGGCCTGGAAACCATATTTGTCTTCAATAGAGATGACACTAGGCCTGAGGAAACCTAACCCTAACCGTCCATTATTGGACTGCCACCCTTCCGAAGGTCCCAAATAGGAACCACTATTGTTTTACCTTAAATTGCAACCATAGGCTGCTCAAGACAATCTGGTGCCCATAGGCAAAACTTTAGTGTGCTGCGCGCCCTGTAACGGTCCTTTGTTCACCCGCTCAGAGGGAGGCCACTCAGTCCGGTCCTGTCTGGCCAGGACCAGAGGCCGCAGGACAGCCAAGAGCCCAAGGTAGACAAAACAGACAAATTGGCTGGGCATGGTCTGAGTTTGGTTCTATACCTTCTTGCATCTGCGCGGAACATTGTCAGAACGACTAGCAGCTGCATTCTGCCCTCAGATTCCATGGAAGTTGCACATATGTATCTGAGAAGAGAATTTGTCCCCGTATCCCCTGGCATGAGACACACTGAGATACACTTTCCGCATAAATGGTTGTAGTATTAAGGGAACAGGGAGACATTGCTGCTGAATTAACGTAGAATCCCCTTGCTTCTGTAAGAATGTTATGTTGCCCGTGACTATCATTTAATGTACAGTGGGTTTTCTTATTCCTTTTTCAAGGTGACTCTGCATATTTCAGTCCATTGGCAGGATTAGGCTTTGGGTAAATCCAAAGTCCTCACTGCAGCTTGAGTGTTTTGCTAAACTTGGTGGGAGAATTGGTTCAGAAATAAAGGTTTGGTACAGAAATCAGTGAGAATGGTGAACTGCTTGGCACGTCACGTTTGCTAACTTCTTCTGATGTTCTTGCCACAGAATGAAGTGGTCCGGAACCTGACATTCACCCTCTGCCTGCTTACAACTGGCCATAAATTGCAACACACTGGGAGCCAAATCGTCACTGCACCGTGTAAAAGATCCTCAGCCAGAAACAGCCAAACAAGCTTTGATGGAAATGTCTTATAATTTGACAGGAGAAAATGAATTCAGTCCCCCCCAGAATTTAATTGTAACCAGCGCATCCAGTCCAGTTGAGAACAGCTTAAAGGAGCCTTGTAACACACCACTGAGCAATGATACTTTATATTCCAACACAAACAGCCCTTCAGATTCTTATGTGAAACCTCTCTGTGATGCAGCATCCGAAAAGAAAAGCCAGTGCCACAAAGGAGTTAAATATGTCTCCTCCGAAGGAGACAAACTTGAGTGTGGGTGGGGGGCTTTCACGCCTGCTTGTTTACAGTTCTTCAACACACCTAAGGGTGTCTTGTTATTCCTCTGTGTGGCTTCTTTTTTGCAAGGGATGATAGTGAATGGCTTCATTAATACAGTCATCACCTCAATAGAACGGCGCTTTGACCTGCACAGCTACCAGAGCGGACTGATTGCAAGCTCTTACGACATAGCAGCATGTGTCTGCTTGACGTTTGTCAGTTACTTTGGGGGCAATGGGCATAAACCACGGTGGCTGGGATGGGGAGTGCTCATTATGGGAGTAGGATCCATTGTCTTTGCATTGCCCCATTTCACCACTAGCCAGTATGAAGTACACTTCTCGGAAGAGACCGGCATGTGCTCTTCCAACCACAGCGTGCAGTGTGCGGAAAGCACGTCGATCCTCTCAAACTACAGATTTGTCTTCATGCTTGGGCAGTTCCTGCATGGTATTGGAGCGACACCACTCTACACTCTTGGAGTGACCTATTTAGATGAAAATGTCAAGTCTAACTACTCCCCTGTGTATATCGGTAAGTCAAGTAGCCTACTGAGGAAGAGCCTTCTGTTCTCTTCAGTCATATTGGCTGAAGAGAAATCAAATGCATTTGTGTTGGCCCCGAATGTAAAGTGCTAGAAGAGCTCACCAGGGGTAATCCAAGTAATTTGTTCCAAATATCAGAAGAGATGAAAATAGGAGAGGGGAAGCAACAGGCTGGAAGATTCTGAGCTTTCTCTCCAGTTATTTACAGGCAAGAAGAATGTTTTGAGTTGCCTGAATATTACAGCAACTAGATGCATTACTTTAAATCTCCAGGTTCATTCCCCCCCTCCCCGCCATATATGTCTGGACATTGCAGAGCTCAGACATCTGACCAAGTATATGAATTTAAAGGGCCAACCTCAGCTTCTACACTTAGAACACAATCCACTGGTTCTTCGTCCTTCCCCAAAGCATGCTATCCTCAAGATCACATTTCTCCCTTTAGTGCTACAACATGAGAAGGGCATTGATAATAATAACGATCCTCTTCTACGCATGGCTAATCATATGGCAACTGCAAAAGGCCTCTAATGTAAATTGGTGTGATAGGGAACATGTTCACTAAGGGCCTAATCTGGAGTCAATTGAAAGACTCCAGTTAATTTCAGTTGGCTTTGGATCAAACCTACGGGCCCGAGCTGTAATACCAGAGGGCTATGGAGATAGAGGAAGAAATAACAAGAGTCCACAAGGGTCTGTTCAGGTCAGTGGTCCATGTCATATTCTGATGGCAGTGAGGGGTAGAGCGAAACGTAGGCCCCAATCCTGCAGTCACTACCATGCCCGTTGCTTACCACAGTCAGTAGTGAGACGACAGGAGTATTCACAGTAGTGAGCATTATGCCCGGGAGCCCGTGCTAACAGGATCGAGCCCTTGACTGGTAAATAATAAAAAAAGTTGACTCCAAATTACATAGTAGTTTTTCTGCTGAAACAAATTTAGGCTCCCATCTTACAAACACATGAACGTGCATTGCCTCCAAGGGTACTTGGACTAGTCCCAAATACATGATTGTCCATTTGCCTATGTCACAACCATGGGAGGAATAAATGGAAAAGATGTAACTTGGACTTTACGCCCATGCAAGTCCATCCGAATCCAGGTCTGCGGGCCTGTTTACTGCCTTGCTGGAGCATGTGGGGAGGGAGGGTCAGGAAGGAGGCAGAGCCATAGCTCAATTCCTCTACTTGTGGAGACAGTGTGGGGAGTGTCATGATTTGCCCCTAGTAAAGACGTGCAGGAAATTACTGTCTTCCCTGAATGAGAAGCGGGGGGGTCTTGTTATTCTTTTTACCACCCAACAATGAATATATTTTCATCTAAATGTTACATGGCACAGCTGTGTGAACCTGCTGTAAACTACAGCCAGCCAGGCTCTTCTGCCCCCTACAGTCCAGAATCCCGCCTTGCAAAATGAAGGATGGTCTTTGCTGGCTGCAGTCCATAGCCTTCCCAGCCACTGACAGTTACCCCACAGCGGAAAGAAGCTGAAACACCAGAGCTGTGTGTGTGTGTGAGTTCAGAGCTGTAACTCCCCATTTTAGCGCCCAGGGCAAGCAAGCATATTTGCTGCCATTTTTTTTTTCAGCATTTGTCTGGTCCATTTTTCTGCCCCTGCGGTTTTGCGCCCGAGGCAGCTGTCCTGCTCACCTCACCCTGGTTATGGCCCTGTGTGAGGCACACTTCCTTCCAGGGCTGCACTTAAGATCCTGGCACTTTCATACCACTCCCTTGCCCAGGGCTGTGCCTACTGTCACCCTAGGGTTTTTTTGCACTGTTTCATTTGAGGGCTAGCTTAAAGAAAGAGCAGAGTCAGGGCTTTCAGTAAAATGCCAAGGAATCTGTAACACTGATTGTTTTCTCTTTCAGCTATTTTCTACACTGCTGCAATCCTTGGGCCCGCAGCAGGTTATCTGGTAGGAGGAATGTTTCTAAATATTTATACTGAAATAGGCAAACAGTAAGTTGGTAAAAATAAGCTTGTTGCTTTTCCTTTATGCTGTGCAGTTCCTTTAAAAAAAATTAAATGAAACCTTTAGCAACTTAAGTGGAAAAATACCCATTGTCTTCAAAGGGGTTTTGTCCAGCAGTGAATTTGTAAGTGGGCTATGTGTGGGTATGGTTAAAGCCAGAATGATGGGTTTTCATTAATGGAAAAGAATTACTCACATGCCTTATTTTTCTACATCCGTCATCTTTGTAGTTTGTCATGTGCTGTAGCTGTGCTGTGGTGAGCAAGAGGATTTCTTGAATGAGTTCCCCTGTGTATGCAGCATGTCACCTTTTCCACTATGCCTCACAATGATCCTGCAGTCACTCTTTGATTTACTTCGAGGTTTTTTTCTTTTTCACTTGCAGCAGATGAATGATCCTTGCAAAAGCGTTTTAAGAGCAAGCCTGGCCTGTTATTTTGCTGTGACATTTGGTAGATTAGTAGACTGGATCATTTTGTTGTTGTTTCTTTCAACAACAAGCCTTGTAGCAAAAGATTGATCTGCTATTGAACACAGGCCCCGGTGACAAAAATAGAAATGAAAATGGAACCCAGAACTGATGAGTGCTCAGAGATAAATACAGTGTTAAACAACTTGTGTTTTCAGGCTCATTGTCATGAATGATCTGTTATAGTCGCCAATAGGGCTGTGGGTCTGAACAGAAGGATGGTCCAGAGGTTAGGGTGCTGGCCTAAAACTTGGGAAACCTGGATTCAATTGCCTGCTCTGCCATGGCTTTCCTGTGTGACCTTGGGCAAGTCACTTAGTCTCTTTGTGCCTCAGTTACCCACCTGTGGAATTAAGATGATAGTATTCCCCTATCTGTCAGGGGTGTGGTCAGGATAAAGACATTAAAGATTATAAAGTGCTGAGATTAGGGTGACCAGATGCCCAGATATTATCGGGACCATCCCAATATTAGGGGCTTTGTCTTACATAGGAAACTATTCCCTCCCCGCCCCCCAAAGTATCCTGATTTTTCACACTTTCTATCCAGTCACCCTAGTTGAGATACTATAGTAGCAGGGACCATATAAGTACCAAGGACAAATTGTGTTGGCCAAGATAATAGGGTGGCTTATGGTAGCAAGCTCACATTTGAGCATGAGCATAGGTAGCCAGGTGTAAAAATATCTTGTTTATTCATTCAGAAGCCTGCTTGTATGCACAAATTTTGGAACTCCACATTAGCGACCTGGTTGCAATGGTTTCAACAACCTACATCTCCCAGTTTTGCACCTAAAGAAGCAGCCAGATTTTCAACAGAGCTCAGCTCCCATTTTGGCACCTAAATGAAAAAGGCAGATTTTCAGAAGTGCTCCCAGCAGCTCTTGTCACCAAAGTGGTGGGCGCTCCATAGGTCTCAATGGAACCTATAGAGTGCTGGGCACGTTTGGAATTCAGCTCAGCTGCCGAGACAAGAGCTGGGCTCTCTTGCAAATCCGGCCTCAAATGCTGAGCCCTTTTGAGTTCGTCTGATGTTATATTCTCAGCTAAGCTTTGTGCTGTTTCCACACACATTGATCAGATTTCAGCTCTTTGGTTACATACAGAAAGGGAAACGCTGGAGTACTTTACTTCCCCTTTGATTCCAGTCATGAAACCCAAGCCCTAAATTTACTCTGCCCCTCTCTCGTGATAAGACACACTGTTAGCAAACCGCGTAGGTGTTTGGAACATCTGAGCTTGGAGCAGCTTTGAAGCGGCAGCCCCAGGGGTTGTGTCACCGATGGAAGTCACCTGTGCCAGCCTTTGAATTTGTCTTTAGTTCAGAAGGATTATTTGTGCAGTTTATTTGCGAATAAAGAGCCCTTTGGCAGAGCTTCCATTGCACAGTTTGATGAGGGTTCTGAATACACAATCTTGTTCAGCCTTTTGTACTGGGTTTTGTTATGATTGACTTACAAGAGAATGTCAGGGGCTGACAGTGCTTTTCACACTGCTATTGAGCACTGACTCCAGCTGAGAACACCCAGCCACATGTCGTTCTTCTTGCCACAGTCCTTACTCAGCCGTACAGGGGAATATGGGGGATAAAGCCCTGTAATTCCCCTGCTTAGCCTTGGCCAGATTGTTACTGCAGCCACGTGACAGACAGCAGGGGCTACTCAGCTGATACTCCACTGCTGGCAGTGAATGAGGGCTTGTCTACACTACTTGCAAATCGGTTGATCCAGAGATCGATCCAGCAGGGGTCGATTTGTCGCGTCTAGTCTAGACGCGATAAATCGACCGCTGAGCACTCTCCTGTCGACTCCGGTACTCCACCTCAATGAGAAGCACAAGCTGAGTAGACGGGAGAGCGTCAGCTGTCGACTTACTGCAGTGAGAACACCGTGGTAAGTAGATCTAAGTACGTCAACTTCAGCTATGCTATTCATGTAGCTGAAGTTGCGTATCTTAGATCGACCCCGCACAGTAGTGTAGACGAGCCCTTTGGTGGAGGTGCTGGGAGTGGGAGGAGCCCTAGTTCTGTTCCCCCCACTTGCCAGGTAGGGTAGCTGTCTGGGCACGTGGAGGAGAGAAAGCTGTTTCTGTGAAAAGGAAGGCAAAGGAGAGAAATATTGTACCCCAAGTTCCCCAGGGGAAGGAAAGCAGGGTGGAGCTGTCACTCTCTGAGTCTCAATTCATTCTCTGGGTCTGCCCCTTGAATAGCACAGTTCCACACAGCCCCTTACCTAAGGCAGGCTGTAAAGTTAAAATTTAGCCCATAGTGATGTTTTAATAGTAAAGATAAGTCTCCTTTAGTTCCTTACAGCACAGAACCCCCTTGGACAGCAATTTTATTTTTCAGTAAGAAGTAAAATCCAAGGATTAAAATTTGCTCTCAGATGCACCAGTATAAATCTGCTATCTCCATTGCCACCAGGGGAATTACTTCAGATTTATACTCGTGTCAGGAAGAGCAGAATTTGGCTCCAAGTTTTCAGTTTGTCATGTGCACAAAATATACTTGGGGGCAGATTGCCCTCTGCCTTGCGCCCCAGTTTTACTTTGCTGACTTCACCTGCTACTCCTGATCCATGCCAGTGTTAGGGTGAAGCCTCTTATGTTCAGTCCCAGTTAGGTAACTGCCTTTCCCCCCTTTGTTCTTTTACAGAATTGATCTAACTCCAGATAATACTCTCTGGGTAGGGGCCTGGTGGATAGGATTCCTGGGTGCTGGAGCTGCTGCCCTTCTTACTGCCATTCCCATTCTGGGTTACCCTCGCCAGCTGCCAGGTATACGAAGAATGAAATCCTGAATAACTTCAGGCGGAACGCTTGGGGAATCTTCTTAATGGAGGACGGCTGCTGTTTCTCATTAGCCCGTGTTTCAGCGAAGCTATTGCCTGAGCCATACTGCTGCTGGGATACAAACCTTGTTTCTCATTTCAGTGTCACAGATTTGATAAGTCTATGGAGGAGGCCGTGCAAATTGGCTGCTTTAGGTTGGAGTGGAAAGAACTTCGTCATTAGATGTTAATTACTCCAATGGGGCAGAACCCTGTTTCTTTGTTTTGTTACTATCAGCCTGCTATTTATGCTGCCCTTTATGCCACTAACACTTGCATTCAGGCAGTTAGCCTCAGTTTGCATGCTATACATATCTGCCTGTACATGCGGAAGGAAAAGGATACAATTTTACCCATGTATTTTGTTCCCCATTAAGGTCTTTTGTTTGCTTCTCTCTTGTTGTCCTCCCCTCCATCTCTGTCTTTTGTCTTTTGTTCTCATTTGCTCAATGCTTGAAATAATGTGACATTTTCTGTCTGTCCTGCAGATGTGCATAATACTTTGATTGTCATTAACTCCTGCGGCTGTCTCCTCCTATTTTGATATCTGCCAGACTAAATGTTGCCCTTCTGGATGAATGCCAATGCATGGGGAAACAATAGGCTGGGGAAAAAGTTCTTTTATTTTGAAGTGTAATTTATACATTGATTTCACACCTTCCATTTCACAGCCACCTGTCTTTCCAGTGTTTTGTTGCCTTTATCTGTTCCGCCCCTTTATGCTTCTTATGAACAAGTAGCGGGGAACTGGGGATAAATGTGAGACAAAGGGGTTGGAGAGACGGAGGGCTTTAAAGGCATAAATTGGAGTCAAGCACCCAACTCCCATTAACTTTCAAAGAGAGTTGGGCACCTAACTGCTCTTTGTTGGTTGGGAAGTGGTAAAACATTTACACAAAAAATGGAAAAAAATTTGTAGGAAAAAAAATCCTCTTTTACGTGGAAACATCAGGTGTATACTATGATGCTTTTTTCCCCTCATGAATTTGCTACTTGTGTGGCACATAAGCCGTCCTCTCATATAGTTTCTCTTTCCTTCATCAATGTTTTCAGGATCCCAGCGCTACATCATTATGAGAATCTCCGAGGCTCATCAGCTGAAAGATGGGAGCCATGAAACGGCATCAGATCCCGACTTTGGGAAAACAGTTAAAGATCTTCCACGGTGAGAACCTTTGCATGTGCATGACATTCAGAAAGCTCTTACCAAAATTAGGGGAATGGCCGCAATTTCATCTGGCTTTCTACAATAATAACTGAAATACTTTGCAATACCTGGGGCTTGATCCTGTAGGGTGCTACTGAAATGAGCTTGAGTTGATGACACTATGCATCTTTCAAGATCAAGCCAATTGTTCCCAAAGCACTTTACAAACATTAATACTATAATGCTCCTGTACAGATAGGTATCATCAACCCCATTTTACAGATTCAATGGTAGAGCCAGGAATAAATTTAGGAACTTTAGTCACCAAATGCAGCTCCATAGATGACATGGGGACAGTTTCCTTCATGGAACAGTTTGTGTTTCGGCCTTTGAAATAAAACCCATTTCAACGATGGTCCAGTGCACACAGCTTCACAGTGTGTTACAGCAACTGTTACCAGTAAGACTGTTTCCATAAGCACAATTTTGTGCCCACAGAGAACCACGTACCATCCGGGACATGTGACGTGGTGGGTTTTACAGGACGTGGCTTAATACCATTCACCACTGTCGACTAAACCAGTGTTTCTCAAGGACCGGTACGTGGACCAGCACTCGTCCCGGAGATCTCCCTGACACAGTTTAGGAAGGCAGCAAGCTGGTCCCTGGTACCAGAACTTTTGAGAAACACTGATCTAAACTACATGCATACGCACTATTTTTTTATTCTTCCCCTTAAATTGGTATTATTGCTTATAGACTGCTCACTCTGTATCACTGCTCACTTGTGTATTGTCCAGTGTTGCCTCGTCTTTGTCTCTCTGAGCTTTTCTTATTTTCCTCTTATTTTAGTCCCGTGTTGGCTTCCTCATATGTCCCTTTAATTTTCATCTTTGTTTCCGTTCCTGTCTCATAGCAAGTCGAATACAGTATCTCTGTTTTGAATCTATTTCCTGTTGTCTTAGTTTTATCTCTGTTGGCTTTCTATTTTATTCCATTTTCCTTTCTCCTATGTCAGCCAGCTTCTTTGTGTTTTTTCTTCTGTTCTCTCTTTATGCAAAATAGCCGTGGCCACCTCATCTGCCACTATCCATGTTACCACAGCTACACTGCTATTTATATTCACAATAGCTTGATGAGAGACTCACACCCCTAGCTCATAGTGTAAACTTAGCCACACACACAGGCCAAAATTCAATGTAATTGGGAGTTATTTTCTGGAAACGTAAAGCAGGAAATATCAATGAACAATTGACCAAAATAAGATAACACCTGACTTCCGAGAGTCAGAATTTCTCTGTGCTGTTTTCAATTAGCATTTAACTGGAGGAGTGTGGGAGACCGAAAGGATCGTGTCGTGAAGCTACGTGATACCAACTGGCAATGTTTGGGAGTTACTGGATGATGTTTTGCACATAATGTTTGAAGTTCAGGGATAGCTCAGTGGTTTCAGCATTGGCCTGCTAACCCCAGGGTTGTGAGTTCAATCCTTGAGGGGGCCATTTAGGGATCTGGGGCAAAAACTGGGGATTGGCCCTGCTTTGAGCAGGGGGTTGGACGAGATGACCTCCTGAGTTCCCTTCCAACCCTGATATTCTATGATTCTGTTTTAACTGAATGTACAGGAGTTGGATCTTGGCGAAATGCTCTGTGTTAGTTGTGATGCACTTTTTTTGTAGAAGCTGAGTATAACACCAGGAACTGTATGTTTACTTCCTCAACCTCTCCAAGTATCATTCTTAGATACAACTACAGTCGACAGATTGTACCCACACAGACAAAAATAATAGCTGCTGTGGAACCATAATCCTGTTGCTAAGGGTGATTTGTGAATTTTAGAATCATTAACTGCCTCTGCACATGAAAAGGAGAATTAAAACAGAGATGCACAGGAGAATTTACCTCATACAATAGCCAACTTTGATTGACTCTAAGCAACTGTTCACACAGGGCAACACCAAAGCAGTTCGCCAGGGGTTAAGTATGTTTGGTGAAGAATATTGCATTGAACCAATTTCCACCTTGTTATTAAATGAAATTCTTGACTGAGTGCCATTTTTGGAGGTCATGACTCACCACATGGAAATTAAATTCAAAAACTGCATTTAAATAATGTTAAGGGAGCTGTATCTAAACTTCAGTGCTTCACACTCTGCAGGCCTCACTGAAACAAAACTCTGACCAACCTCAGGGGAGCTTTGCCTGAGTGAGGACTGCAGGATCAGTTCATTTGCCTTGAACATTCCTTAATGTACCTAGTCTCCGGAGAACAGATGGCAAATAATTAGAGGTGGGCAAACCAGATCATATAAAGTAAGAGCCAGCCTAGAGCTGAATGTATTTTTATGCATCTTAAAAAATGAGTCAATTGTCCCTTTTATTAAAAAAAACAACCCCAACTTTACATGCGTCTGTGTTTGCTGGTTTGGTTTGAGAGAAGAAGAATGCCCTAAAGGGAAGTTGTTTGAGAGGAATGGATCACATCTGTAAACAAGGCAGCTTTGGATGAATGGGCTGATGTGTCAGTTACAAGGGCAAAAGGCAGCTTAGTTTTATAGATTTCAGAGTAGCAGCTGTGTTAGTCTGTATTCGCAAAAAGAAAAGGAGTACTTGTGGCACCTTAGAGACTAACAAATTTATTTGAGCATAAGCTTTCGTGAGCATCTGATGAAGTAAACTGTAGCTCACGAAAGCTTATGCTCAGATAAATTTGTTAGTCTCTAAGGTGCCACAAGTACTCCTTTTCTTTTAGTTTTATAGGAGCACCATTCCAGTTTTATGTTAATTAGGGGTGGGACTCTGGCACATTTTCTCGTGTTCTATAGAGTAAGACGGTTCCATTGAGATACATGGAATGACCTAGAATATGTAGAATAAGAAACCACTCAGTGTGTCCAAGTAGCCTGATTTTGCTCCTGAGAAAGCATGTACCACTTAAAAAATTATGCTATTTTCGCAGCCAGCAACAACCAGGAATGAAGCCAATACGATGAAACAGTTGATCAGTGAATTGCGGCTTGATTCCTGGTTCAGAAAGGCTTGATAAAAGTAGCATTTTTTTTCTACTTCCCTCTGCAGATTTCTATTGCATATTCCACTTTGGTAGTGCACATGAAAATGTCCACTGGTTTCAATCCAATAGAGATTCAAACAGAATATACAATAGACACGCTTGATAAATAGCTTGCTGGGACTGATCAGAGAAGGGGAGTTTTGTTGATAAAGTTGATAAACATCTGTTTTATGAGGATTGCTCATTGATATATCAGGCATGCACAATGCACTGTTCTCCAAAAAAAGAGCTGAGGTCAATATTATATTCCTGTCTTTGGATTACCTGCGGGGAAGAAGTGTTGGTTTGCATCACAACTTTAACACTGTTTTAGCTTTGGAAAGGGAGGAAGTTCATTGCTTTTCATTTGGTGCTTTTTAACAATAATCCTTTCAAAAGATGAAAAAGTCCCCATGCCACATACACCAAGATGATGCAAACATAAGTGTAGAGTTTTTAAGTAGCATGTTATTGACCTATTAAAATGTAACTAGACTGTGAATGCTATGACAACCCATTGTCCCTATTCTGCGCAGGTGAGTTGATCCTGCTCGTGGTCTCAGTGAAGTCAACAGGACTATTTGCATAAGTAAGGGCTACCCATATGGGTAAGCGTTGCAGGATCAGACCTTAATATATAGCAGGCCTTATCCCTGCGAGATGGTGAGTTTCCTCAGCTCCCAGTGAATTCAAGAGTCGAGGACATACAGGACTTCTCAGGAGTTGTGCAGCAGCTGTTCTGGATCCAAAGCCCATTGATATCAATGGAAAGATTCCCATTGATTTCAGTGGCCTTTGTATTGGTCACTACCTCTCAGGATCAGTCCCTACATGTGTTAGCAATAGAAGATGGGGCAGATCCTCTGATGGTGTCACTGGAGCTACCTTGATTTACACGAGTTGAGGATCTGACCCATGCACCTGCAGGAAAAAATGCCTCTCCTGTGGTAGAATAACGACTGTCCTAGTGCTCTATTTTCTCTTGAGTGTAGCAGGTAGGAGCCATCGCACAATAGATGCAATCAGCCATATGTTTTCTAGTCAATAGATTAGGCATTATGCTTCCAAATAAAATACAGTCATGCAGATTAATTTCTTTCATGTTACAGTTAAGGGAAATAATAGGGAAAAAAAAGAAAAGGTCATCCCTGGAAGGATATTAAAGTAATTAAGCTGATTCTAACAGTTAGAAAGAACTGTCGCAATAGGGTCCTATGACATTACATTATAGGAATTTACCATTTTTCTTTCTTTCTTTCTTTCTTTTATTTCTTGGTTGTTTGGGTGTAAAGAAGTCATATACAGCACAGTGGTAGTAACTCATAAATATCTAACTGCCCAGAATGTGTGATGCAGAGACACCACATTAGAACTGGCCAGAAAATAGAACTTCCCTCCCACTGAAAATGTTTCAATTTGTTAGAGGGAAAAAAATCTCAATTCAGGGTGAAAAGTGAATAATTTGAAATGTTTCATGGGATGAAAAATTCCATTTCTGGAGAATCAAAATGGAATTTGTAAGCTTGCTCCTGGCTAACGAACTCCTTGGTGCCCAACTCCATGGGTAGCCAGCTTTCCGAGGAGTAGGTAGCATGGAAAGGCTGCTGCTCAGGGAAACGTATAGAAGCTGGCCCACCTGCCTCCCTGCCTGGTTTCCGTCGAAAGTTTTGACAGGATCAATACACTCCCACATTTTGATTTAATCTAATCAGTATTTTCCAAAGAAAAGAGTTCCACCAGAAGTGTTTTGACCAGCTCTACTCATGTGACATCTAGTTGCATGGCTGTAGATTTGCCCCCATTCCACATTCTCTCCAAAGCAATAAGCAATTGTCAAGTGATTTTGACACAAAACACACACACACACATCATCTGTCTGTATAGAGAGCTCTGATGAGTACATCACTCACTGTCATTCCAGAGATAACCAGTTTGTTCCAAATTGCTTTGGGCAGGACTTTTCATTACATATAACAGCCTCAGAGGGGAGCAATTGGGGCAGGCTAATAGAGTTACATGACAGAATTTCAAGCCAGTTACAAAAGAAATCCCAGCAAAGCAGTGTAGATTTCCTAATTCAATATCCCAGATAGAGGAGGAGAACTGAGACTATCAAGCAAGCCTGGGGCTTTTTCTGTATCCAACAGCAGGATCGCTGCTGGATCATCTTTCTGCATAAATATGGAACATGGCAAATTGTCTGGAATGTCTGCTTTCCCCTAATAAATTCCAGTTAGTCAAAAGGAAAATGTATTTGCTAAACATACTAGTTAAACTGTGCCCCACTTTGTCTGGCCTTTGTTGATTGCTGTTTTACAGTAGGACGATAAGGTCTTTAAGAAAGTACTTAGAGCAGGAAAGAAACTTATTAGGTTTGAGTTGTAAAATAGTAAATGTGTGACACACAGGAGTGCTGGTATGCGACACAGCTTTATTTCCTGACCCCAATCACCTGGTCTGGGTCAGGGTTACTGTAGGCGCATCCAGCCGGGGCCGTCACTCTCCGGGGCGGCGGGGAACCAGACCGCCTCGCTACTTCTGTCATGTGTGTCGGGGAACTAGCCTGCCTGAGCAAAGAATTCAATAGCAAGCCCAGGCCCTGGGTCAGGGCAGGGCAACAGTCAGCAGCTCAGGGCCCTCAGGCAGGGGCTGAGCAGAGTTCAATAGCAAAACCCAGGCGCTGGGTCAGGGCAGGGCAACAGTCAGTAGCTTAGGGCCCTCAGGCAGGGGCTGAGCAAAGAGTTCGATAGCAAGGCCCAGGCTCCTGGCTCCGAGCGGCCTGGGAGAGGGGGAGATGGCCACCCGCGAGGTGGGTGGCAGGGGGGACGCAGGCCCACCCACTCTACTGCGTCCCAGCCCAGAGCCCTAGCAGCTGAAGAAGACCCGCTGCTGTGTCAGTGGGGTTCCTGGCCGCAACACACTGACATTGGCTCTGGCAGTGTTGCAGCCTGACTAGGGTCGGCTGCCCCTGGGCTACTTCCTACCTCCCCCTCTAGAGGTACCTGGGTCCAGCCGGCATCTTCCAAGGGATCACACACCATGGGCTCCTCAGGGTAACTGGCGCTCGGTTGGCTTGGCGACTCCTCGGGGTAACTGGCGAACGGCAAGCTTGGCAGCGTCTCTGGGCTCAGGCTAGCATCAGACATTGGCTGGTCTGGCCAGTCCTCGGGTTGGCCTCCGATCGCCGTGGTCTCCTGGCTGGGAGTCCACCACATGCATCTGGAGTCTCCGGTGGCTGTGTTTCAACTGAGCTCTGGGGTCGAGCTTTTATACTTCCGGTCCTGCACCTTGACCTCTGAGGGGTGGGCGCAGGGTTCGCTGGCTCCGCCACTTTGGCGTCCAGAGAGGCTTGTCCCTCTCCGGGACAGCGGGGAACCAGATCGCCTCGCTACAGTTAAAAAGATTAAGATCACTGCTTACTGGTATAATTCCCATAAACTGTGATGAGAATTGAGTGTATTCAACAGCTAGCAGAATCAGGATCTAAAAGGGTATTTATTGATATGCTGTCCTTCAATTCTGACCCAATTCGGAAAGGTACTGAGCACCCTCAGATTTTATTGCCCTGAATGGGAATTGAGGGCACTCAACACTTTGCAGAGACAAGCCCCGAATTTTCAAAACTCACCATCTAAATTGCACCCACAGAATTTGTGATTCCACCATTTGTGTCCGCAAGACCCACATTATTTTGTACCTATGATGTCAATGATTGCATATGCAACACCCATTTTGCATATGCTGGTCCCTGTTTGCTTATGTCAATATCAGCTAGGTGGGCACAACAGATGCATTCACAAAGTCTGCAGGTACAATCCAGGTATTCAATTTGGAAAACCCTCATTCTACATGAACAGGCATGTGGAAAAAAATACTGACAACATTGATCAAACTCAGTGGACAAACTTGAGATTTTCCACTTCCAAGGGAGGAGACTGCTGACAGGGGATGCTACCCAACAATGTTCACCTGATACTCCCCACCCTGAGTAGGTGGAGAGGGAGTGGTTAGAGAGGGGTGCTGCTCCTTGGCACCATGGCTGAATCAGCATTGAGGAGAGAAGCATGCTGCATTTTTAAAGAGCTGCATCAACTCTTTCCTTTTTTTTTCTTCCAATGAAAGATGGGGCAGCTGGGTACCGCCCTTATGCAAGGATGAGCCTAAAGACCCCCCTCTAGGCTTTAGATTCAAAGAGACAGTAATGAAGTAAAAGTGCACCACGCTACGCAATTGCATCATATTTGTCTTTTCTGTATGCCTCTTGGACTCGACAGATCATTATTGCTGCTTCTGAAGAACCCTACCTTCATCTTCCTCTGTTTAGCTGGAGCAACTGAAGCCACGCTCATTGCGGGAATGTCTACTTTTGGACCCAAGTTCCTTGAGTCACAGTATGGTTTAAGTGCCTCCGAAGCTGCTACCTTGTTTGGTAAGAAAACAGATTTTCAATAATGTCCATGTAAATTTTATATTGTCTAAAAATAGTAAAATCTCATGACCAAGGAGATGATCTCTTTTGTCACAGAGGCAAATGCAATCCTGACACTATGCAATAATTATACTGTGTGTAAAAAGTGGCTGCAGTCTTAGATATAAATGGCACCTTTGGACCCAGCAGACCTGCACCCTGTGTGTAGTCAGTGTTATATCTACTAACTTTAGTGGGAAACGTTTTTCCAACTTTTACACCGGTTGGTCCTGCCAAACCAACACAGAGTGAGCTGGGGCTTGTTCCTATTTGTGCACCATCAAGAGAACTGTCAACAGTGGTGTCTAAGTATTACTCAAGTGCAAATGAGGAGAGCATCTGAGCTGCAGAAGCTGTATTACTAGTGACATGCAGCTGGAAAGAACCCAGCTTCACTCTCAGATCCCAGACTGAGTTTGCAGGCCAGCCAATTAGAAAATATATATATATACACATACACACATATGTTTATACATTTAAATTGGTAAACTGAGCAAATTTTATCTGAATTCAGTGGGATACAATAATGCTATTCTTGGGGAGTCATTTTTCAGGGCAGAACTGCACTATATGCAAAAAATATTTCCTTATTTTCTCAGATTTTGGAGTAGGCTTTCAGAGCTGCTACACAGGGCAGAATGTTTCTTTTCTTTTCTTTTCAAGTCCTATAAATTCCCATCAAGAAACAACCCTAGGCCTGTGGCACGGAAGGAGTTAAAATTGTGCCAACTCTGTAGTGTATTTATTCAGACAAATAGAAACTCCCTTCCTGACATTTATGGGCTTGGTTTTTCCCCCTAGGTTATCTTGTCGTGCCAGCGGGGGGAGGAGGCACATTCCTAGGAGGATTCTTCGTGAATAAGCTTAAGCTTCGCTGTTCAGGAATCATCAAGTTGTGTTTACTTTGCACAGTGACAAGTCTACTGGCTGCTTTCATATTTTTCATTCACTGCCCTAACATGCCTATGGCAGGAGTAACACAGATGTACAATCGAAGGTAATAATAATGATCACAGTTCCCGTCAGGCATGTGTTGTGATGGTACAGAAACACGAGGATAAACTTGAGTCATCAACACTGAGGTTAATATTAATGCACTACAGAATAATGTCGCTGCATGGTTGCAAGGCTAACCTTATAGGCATGTTCCAAGTGTATGACTACACTCAGCCCAGCACCTTCCAGCATCCCACTACCTTAGCATCCCTTCTCACACACCCCTGTGCCCTCCTTCTCCTCTTAGGTCTGGTCTACACTGGGCGGGGGGGGGGGGTGGATTGATCTAAGTTGCACAACTTCAGCTACTTGAATAACGTAGCTGAAATCGACATACTTAGATCTACTCACCGCAGTGTCTTCACTGCGGTGAGTCAACAGCTGATGCTCCCCTGTCAACTCCATCTGCACCTCTCGCTCCGGTGGAGTACAGGAGTCGACGGGAGAGCACTCGGCGGTCAATTTATCGCGTCTAGACTAGACGCAATAAATCGATCCCCGCTGGATCGATCGCTGCCCGTCGATCCAGCGGATAAGGTAGACAAGCCCTTATTCCACTCCACCCAGCCCTGGAAGATACTGTTAAAGGAATATCTGTTGACTAATCCACTGTTTCCTTTAGCATCTTACTGGAAAGCAGCTTAAACCTGACAGCAGCGTGCAATGCCGAATGTGATTGTCTAAGGGAGCTCTACAGTCCAGTCTGCGGAAGCGATGACATCATGTATTACTCTGCCTGCCATGCAGGGTGCAAAAAAAAATCATTCCTCGATAGTGGCAAGAAGGTATAGTTTGAAGAACCCAGGGGTTCGCAAAGAACATTAGTTAGCACATACGCCTTCCTAAATTCTGGCCAGCCTTGATGAAGTTACATTAAGTTTTTTTGGGTTTTGAGCTTTGCTTCAAATCAGATATAAACTGTAGAAGGACGCCCTGTGAATATGTAGGATTTGTGAGTGGTGGGCACCAACTGAGATTCAAGTACTCGACGTATGCTTCTGCTGCTCAGCACTGACCTAGACCTGCTGCTCCATTTTGGAATTTGAAGTTCCGAATGTTATTACTTAAGGGCCTAGACTCCATGCAATAGGTCGAATTCTGCTCTCGGCTGCACTGATGTAAATCCTGCATAACTCATAAATTCATAGATTTTATGGCCAGAAGGATCCATCATGATCATCTAGTCTGACTTCCTGCACATCGCAGGCCACGGAACCTTCCCCCCCCCATGCCTGTAATAGACCCCCCCAACCTCTGGCTGAGTTACTGAAGCCTTCACATCATGATTTAAAGAACAGAGAATCCACCATTTACTCTGTTTCAAACCAGCCTGTGCCCTGTGCTCCCACGCTGCAGAGGAACGATGTCTGCCAATCTGACCTGCGGAAAATTCCTTCCTCACTCCAAATATGGTGATCAGTTAGCCCCTGAACATGTTGGTGAAACCCACCAGTGAGACACGTGGGAAAGAATTCACTGTAGTCCATGTGGTGTCCCATCTCTGGCCATTGGAGATTTGCTACTAACAGTTGCAGATGGGCCACATGCCATTGTAGGCAGTCTCATCATACCGTCCCCTCCATAAATGCATCAAGCTCAGTCTTGAAACTAGTTAAGTTTTTTGCCCCCACTGGTCCTCTTGGAAGGCTGTGCCAGAACTTCATTCCTCTGATGGTCAAAAAACTTCATCTAATTTCAAGCCTATATTTGTTAATAACTGATCTCAACTCTGAATTTACACGGGTATAACTAGGAACTGAATTTGTCCCATTGTGTGCACATAATTCCCATTCTCAGAGCAGAGTTTGTCCCATTGTGTGCTTTTAATCCCCTGTTAGTATTTTGTGCACAGAGGGGACAGTGTGTGTGAGGGTGTTCACATCACGCAATAACTAATGTTTCCAGAGTTCAGAGCAGTCTTGTGAAGTTCATTACTACCCGACCCGATAATATCTGCACTGGAAACTGACAAAAGGCCAAATTCTTGGCCCTGCTGTGGTTGCCTTATTCTGCTCCAGGAGCAAAACCCAGCTGCAAAAACAACTGATCTGTAGGGGATTCACCATGTTCAATTCTAGTAATTGCCCAAATTATGACTGTAGAAACACTGTCTCTTTGGGAAATTGACGAGGTGTTTGTTTCCCAGGTTTACCATGAGTGTAGCTGTATCCTGGAGAATGATCCCACTGGTTCTGCCCAAGCGATAGCAGGGAGATGCACTTCCTCCTGTGAGAGAAGGACTGTCCTTCTGGTTTTCATGTTTTTTGTGATTTTCTTTACATTCCTATGCAGTATTCCTGCACTGACTGCAACTCTACGGTAAGCAGCGGAACCTTCTCTTTACTGTACAGCAGAAAGTAATTGAATGCAAATGTTTTCATTTTATCCTAGCAATTGTGGGACGGGGCCTGATGAAAAGGGCCCAGTTTTCAGCGTGTTGAAGATATCGAGCGTGATTCTCCATTCAGTCCAATTGTGAGCACAATCTGAGTGCTTGCGTCTGTATGTTGCTCATTTGTGCCCGCAGTGAGGTAGTTAGATGTGCAAATTCCCGGATTTGCCCTCACAATTCCAAAAAGTGTGGGCACAAATTTTGCTGGTGCACATTATGTCCACAAAAAGGGAGAATGAGCCTCATTCCGGCTGAAAATATCATCATCCCTTTATCATCAGAGTATACTGTTTGACGGTATTACGGGGTGTGGAGAGGCTCTTCTCTTTGGTGCTGGGGAGCTGCTCCTACTTCACGTCAGCATTTTAAAATTCTAACTTTGTGTGCTCCAGGTGTGTCTCCGACAGACAGAAATCATTTGCACTAGGAATCCAGTGGATTGTAGTAAGAACTCTAGGTATAGTATGGTGTGAATGTGTATGTTTTCCCTATTGTATTTGTAAAACACTTATCACAGGAGTGTCTGTGGGCCAAATACAGATAGTTTAAGGGAAGGGGAATGGGGACATGTGATGTTTGAGTGGAGGATGTTTTCTCTCACATACCTGCACTATTCATAAACATCCAATCCTGTTTGCATGTAATTTGCAAACAGGAAAAAAAAAGTTAAATTTTGCAGCTAGATTGTTCACTGTGAATAGCTCACCCAGCTCTAGAGATAACTTAATACAGAACAGCAAAGCTTCATACAGTATCATTAGCTTGAGTTTAGTAAATTAAGGTGCCAAGACACCAAAAGTTCCTTGAGGTCCTGGTGGGGATGCAGATTTGAACTCTTACAAGTATCGTATGCTGAAGTGAGATCCCTTGTTAACCATGTAATCTGGCTGTTGGAGGGAAAACTAAAACTCCCATAACATGTTTCCAAAGGAGTAAACAATAGCAGTGGGCAACTGCTCATTCCAAAAAGAAAATGGGTCCTAAGTACATAAGTCATTGCTGAGTTCATAGGCTGTGGTTTTCAAAGGAGCTGATGGGCATTAGTCACCCAACTCCTACTGAAATCCAGTAGGGTTTGGGTGCCTAACTCCTTTAGGATCTCTTTTGGAAATTCCAGCCATGCAGGTTGCAGTGTTAGCTTACTCAGTCACTGTACCTGCAAAACCTGACACATTGTTTCAAAAGTGCTTTGGGCTACCTTGAGGATAATAGATAGAAATTATATCAATTGATGTTCCATTCTGTCTTCATGCAGGAGGCATTCCCGGTCCTATTGCCTTTGGCTCTTTGATTGATCTATCATGTCTGGTGTGGCAGGACCAGTGTGGAGAACAAGGTTCTTGCTACGTTTACCAGAACTCCTCCATGAGCAGATACACTCTGGTTGCTGGAATTGTCTACAAGGTGATGCCCAGTTACTGTTTCGCTTTCACATCTCCTAGCCTGTGCTTTTTGCTTATGACTGGTTAGATGAGCAGCGCCGGCTGTGGCAGAATTTTGGAAACCTCTGTTATGCTGTTCCGATCACAACACGAATCCTATCTTCACGCAACTTTGCTGTGAAAACACAGCAAAGTGTTTGTCACTAAATGCAAATATTCCATTATGATTCACAATTTAACAACTTGTGGGTACCGTCATTCTCCTGACTCCATATTATTTTCCAAGCTAAATGTTTTTCGTCTAAAATTTTAGGGGAAAAACTCCACAAAACCCACATTTTATTAAAATCACTCACTCCAGAAGTGGAGTTGAGTATATAAATACGGTCCGTTAGCTAGTGTGACTCAGGTCACGCCGCTCGTGCTGTAAAGAAGAGTAAATAGCTATTCTCTGATCACTGCTTGAAAATGTCGAGAGGGCGAATGTTTCAATATTTGTGGTCAGAAAGCATTGTTTTAGCTCACTTAGCTTGCAGGTCACAATAGGGATCAGCAGCTGTGATGAGAAGGCATGTGTGTAGCAATGCTAGTATACACAGCAAAATACCATAGGTCAGATCCTCAGCTGCTCTAAATCCATGTAGTTCAGTGCAGTGTGGTTCCAGGTCTTTTAAATGGCTGGAGCATCCCACTAAGATCCCAGTGCAGTACCGTCATGGAGTCAGGTGATCAGAGAATCTAGCCCCTGCCACATGGAGTTCCTGGGCATGCAGCGTTGTACACTCCACAATCCAGTCTTCCCCCAGCTACTCAGCAAACTTACCTACTGGTGACAGTGAGGCCTTCGAAGCCAAGGTATTGCCCCTTGATGTAGTCAAAATCTCGCAAGTTGGGAACTTCAGAAGGGAATCATACATAATTGTCAAGAACAAGGTAAAGAGCTGACCTGCCTCCCCCCCCAAATCCAAACAGTTCTTCATTTAAAAACAAATCCCAGCTGCAAGAAAACCCAGTTTGTTTCCAAAATAATGGCACGGTTCTAGCCACGGTCCTTTTTACATGCAGGGTTTGATGCTATGTGATGATAGGCCATGACTGAAAAGTTCAGCTTCAGAACCTTTCCTGAAGCTGCAATGGTTTAAATGGAGGGTTTGGGGTCAGTCTGTTAGAAAGATGACAGTGGGGGGCCATGTGTGAAGTTTATATGGGATCTTCATCATCGTCAAGGATTGTTTGGTCTGGATGAATCCCCCTCCATAATGCTAATGGGTATGATTGTCCCCACCCTGCACAGCATAGTACAGTGTCGGTCTGAAAACTATGACCATAAATTGTGTGTGTACTTTTATGAACTTTTATTTGTAATTTGCATCATGCTAAGCACTACTCACATCGTAGCAAGAGCTTCTAAAATAAGTTTTTAGGGTCTCACCCTTGTGCAGTCTTGCTTTGCTGCCTCTACATTCAAGGGAACTCTGCCAATTAGCTGGCTGCTCACTGAGGTTTCGTGCACGTTCCTAAAAAGTAGGCATGCACCCCTGCTCCTAATCAACTGGAGCATATTCCCAGAGCCACAAACGAATCTATTTTCCTGGCTAATCTCTTCCTTGTCATTATAATCCAGCCAAATCCTCCTGCACAGATCACCTGCATGTCAAATTGTCCTTACGACTCCCTCCCTTTTAATCTGGATCTGGGAAGCCTGGAGGGAGCTACTCTGCCGTTGTTAATTGGCATACTTCCACTGGCACCAGCAACACCACTGTCTTCACGGTTGCTCTGCTGATTTACATCAGTTGAGGATCTGGCCCTGGGTTTTTAAATAAGTTAGGGTCATGTTTGGTATTAAAAGTGGCTCTAACAGTAACAGGGGATGTCTTGATGATTACAGGTGGTTGGAACAGTCTTCTTCCTGCTGGCCTGTTTACTTTACAAACCGCCTCCGCCAGAATCCCTACCAGGGAGCTCAGATGCATCAGAAAATGGGAACTGTGTCCTCCAGGAGAACAAATCTCTCCAGACGCAAGCTGCTGAATAGCACTATAAATACTGCAAGGGACTTTCTCCCAGTCTCAGAAATACCGTGTCAAAATTTTGTTTTGTTCCTGTTTTATGATTACTATTATTATTATTATTGCTTTACCCTTTTGTTTTTCTGTTTAAAGAAGGATATTTGAAGTAAGTTCTGGTTTGGAGTAACTTTTTCTGAAGGGCAGAAGCACATGAGAGGATACTTACATTGATGCCATATGAGGATCCGTGCACTGATGCCAGACACTTACGTTACTCACTGGTAGCTTTATAGCACTTCTGTAACAAACCTGAACCACACTAAAGAAACCAGAGTACCACTGTGGGACCAAATTTCTCATCTGGTGTAAACTGGCTCCATTCACTTCTGCTGAGAATCTGGCCTGTAACACATACATTATAGAGCCATCAGTAGCACAGCACTTGTGTTCATACTTTTTAGGTCTGATCAACTGCCTATCCTCATGTTGACAATCTGCTACCATATGCAAAGCAAGGAGCAAAAAGAGTGTCTTTTTTGTTGCTGTAGCACATAAGCATTGCTCATAATGTATGCTCTATTCTCTCTCTGTTCAGTTCAATTATAGAACATTTAATTGTCATCGTTCCTATTACTTTGCAATGGTTTGAGATCATGGATTCCCTGGGAAGTTCATCAGTAGATCACATACAACACACTGTTGAAACTTGAACATCACTGGCTATTTTTAACTCACTACCCAAGCCTTTTTCTGTCGCCACCTCTGGTTTCCTAATTCCAGTCCCAGGATTTGCAGTATAGTTACAATCTGCTTTTCTTCCGTTGTTTTAAGATGGACACATTTTGTAACGACCTGTAAAGGCAGTTGGACTAGTTCTTGTCCTTGAGCTATTGTGCTGTTTAACGCAGAAACATATAAGATATGGATTTGTGAAATGTTTTGTTTGTTCTGCTCTGTAAAGACATTGTTTTTAAGTATACAGAAAAATCCGAACTAATTTAGTTTTTCTCCTTGGAAGAGAAGCCTAACATAGCAACAGACTTTATTGTATGAAGCCAATGAAGAAATCAACCAGATTCTCAGCTGGTGGAAATAGACATAGCTCTGTTGATTTCAATGGAGCTACGCTGATTTGCACCAGATGATGATCTGATCCATTGTTTGCAAATAAACTGGGCCACATTTTCAAAAATGCCCTTTAAATATGCACTGCAGTATTAACCGTATGTTGTTGGCAAGGACAAGCAATGGATGGCCAGCATCTGATGGCCAGATTTATGAGTGGCTGTCTCACCCACACCCACAAAATTAGGCAGGTATCAAAATCTTATTATTTGGCTCTTCAATGGTTGCACAAGCAAAAACTGCAGGTAGAAATTCAGCACTTGGATTGAGGCCCCTCGGACGATGCAGGTCCCTGAAATCCTTACCCTGCATAAAACTGTAGTGAAGAATTATAGGACAACCACTAACAAGCTGTTTAATCGACATGTAATGTTCACTACAAAATATTTAGAAAGATTTGTAGCTACTTTGTATATTTTTTTATCCTTATGTTTTTGTAAAAGAGGGAAGAAGGTTGAAAAGCTGTTTATAGTTTTTTGGCAAAGGACCAAACATTCCGGCGCCCAGCCGACACCATTAAACACAGCCATATCCCAGGCCTGGTGTTTCCCATTCTGCTGAGGGTGATACTGTGGTGGAGATATGGGGCTGAAGTAAAATACCCGTTCTTTCCTTGACACTCACTGTGAATGGGCTTTGAATAGGAGTTCCTCTGCCATCCGTGAATCCTCTTCCACCAAGGCCATGGATTTACTGTGCAGCAGCAGCCATTAAAAGGCCCATATTTCCCAACCGTTGTCACACCACAGCATCTAGGGATGTCTCTCAGACTCAGGCTAGTTGCACTATTGCTCTAAAAATAGCTGCATCGTAAACAACACATTGCAGTTGTGGCAGGGGCTGGAGCTTGGGCGCTGAATCCCCCAGCCCCAGCTGCAACTTCAGCAGCTTCAGCCCGAGCTGCAAGTTCAAAGCACTGTCTATATCAGAACTTTTAGAGCCATTGACCTGGGCTGAAAGGCTCACTCCAAAATGCCATGTGCAGCTATCCTGGGAAACACTGCAACGTCTCTGGTATCATAGCGTGGTAACTACTGCTGAACACTGACATTCTGGAAGGCATCCATGGTCAGTAGCTCTGGGTAGTCATGGACCCATTGGTACTGCCTTCCCAGAATAAACCCCTATGCACTGGTGCATACAGAGCCCTTGCAGTATTCTGGGTGTGGCCTCCCCCTCTCTGCTGCTTGACACCCACTCCCCATTTTACACACCCGTGGTGATTTAAGGGGCGTGACTAGGCCCAAAGAGATTAACCCTGACCCGTAGTAAATGGTTCTTCATGACCGTCAACAGTTTTCTCAGGCACCTATAAGCAAGACAACCACTATCTACAGGAGTCTGCCACTCCAGTACACTATAAACAATAAACACATTCCAACACTTTGGGTACAAGCAGTAGCCTGGTGAGTTGCATGACATTATTCTGGGGAAATATTTTGTGCATATTGTACTTACGAGGTTAGAAGTGTTTATATATATGCCATGCTTTACTAGTGTTTATCAAATGAAATTTGTTTGAATTTATCATTTCAAGAGCAAAAGAATAGTGGTGTTTTATTATGTTGATGTGGTCTTGAAAATCCTTGATTTTAATTAAATAGCAAAAAAAAAAAAAAAATACCCTGTTCCTATTAGGGCAACATTTGTATATAAAAAACTATGTGTGTGCCCATGGTATTTGAAAGGACATTTCCCCATCTCATGTGAAGTATTGTATTCCTATGACGTCACAGAAATATAAGCACTATTTGACAGGTCCTTTGTGTGTGTCTTGATCAGCTTCATTTCATTCTGAATGGTGCTTTTGAGGCAAACAGAATGAATTAGCTTATCCAGAGCTATAATGTAGTCACAACTGGAAAAGTTGGGGCGTAGACACCTTCAGCTCTCAATGAAACCAGTGAGAACTGTGGTGCTAAGCAACCCTCTGGACACAATACTTTTTAGTGCCGGTTAGCTCTTTGGATCATGATTGAAATTTTGATACACCACAGCTTTGTTTCTCTTTTTAACTACCACCCCTTTCTTCCTGCACTCATGGAGGAAGTTTTCAGAGCGGTAGCCGTGTCAGTCTGTATCAGCAAAAACAACGAGGAGTTCTTGTGGCACCTTAGAGACTGACAAATTTATTTGGGCATAAACTTTCGTGGACTAAAACCCACTTCATCAGATGCATGGATGCATGGATACTGTATTTTCCACTCCATGCATCTAATGAAGTGGGTTTTAGCCCACGAAAGCTTATGCCCAAATAAATTTGTTAGTCTTTAAGGTGCCACAAGGACTCCTTGTTGTTTTTTATGGAGGAAGGTTACACAAGTGGGAGTCAGGGAATGGGTGGGGTTAGGAAATGTGATCCAACACAGATTGAAGACAATGGAAAGCCTCCTGTTGACTTCATTGGGCATCGGGCCAGGCTCAGAGTAAGCAGACACCTAAGAGGAGCTATCTGATTCTGTTTCAGAGAAAGTCCATTCTGCCACTAGACTCCTTCCATCTGTCTAGTACCTTTGGGAAAAAAGAACACTATGATGCCAGCTCAGGTCAGTGGGCTTTTTTGGAGAGAAGCCTTGGTGGCATGGGAATTGGACCTCCTGAACTTCTTAGGGGTCATCTTATGGTACTGAGCTCAGAACACAACTAGGTTTCTTGTTCATCACTAGTTGAGACAGCACATGAAAGGACAACAGCTATTCCCAAAATCAAAGTGTACAGAGAGATCTAAGAACCCTGGGACAACCTTAGGTCAAGGACAAGTGTAGTAAACAAGAGCCTACTCTTGGATCTTTGTGGGAAAAGGAGGAGGGGACAGAGTATGAGCACAACCAAATGAAACAGAATGTCAATGTGCTTTTAATCCGAGGAGAGAGTTCTCTTCTGCGCTCAGCCCAGTTGGGACTCATTTCATTTTCTTTTCCTTGTTGTGCCAACCTGAATGCAGTGATAGGTTTATTTGTAGAAAACGAAGCAGTTTTCCTCTTGTGCCAAGTGCATTATTGTCAAATATTGAGGGACACATCCTCAGCTGGCGTAAAGTGAGGTAGCTTCAGCAGAGTCAATGGAGCTATGGCACTTTTCATTCGCTGGGGACCTGGCCCTGGTTCTGCACGGGCAGGACCAGCTGCCTTGCAAGGGCAAAACAAGAGGTCTTTGGTTATCAAAGAAGAACAAAATGAGCAAGATTAGGACCTCACTTAACGCCTGTGTAAACCAATGAGTTGAAGCCTATGGAGTTACTCTGGGTTTTGACCGGCGTGAATGAGGTCAGAATCCTGTACTATGTAAACATAGGATTGATTCTCTGCATGAAATAATATAGATAAACAATAGTTTGTACTGGGGAAAAAATCCACTAGGTATGAAAGCAAATAAACTGAGGATTCGTAGCAGGAAGAACTAGTTGTGAAGGGCCAAATGTAACAAAGCAGTAGGGTCTTATGGCCTATGATGTAGAAATCCTGAGCTCTAGTACCAGTGTGGCCTGCTGGGTTACCTTAAGCAAGCCACTTCACTGCTCTGTGCCCCAGTTTTCCCATCTGTCAAATAGGTCTAATGATCCCGATCGCCTTGTAAAGTGCTTTGAGATCTACTTTCTTTTTTTAGAAACTTCCAGGAGATTAAAAAATTCAGAGCTTTTATTTAACAAGATTTTTAAAAAAACTTTTTGGGGTTTTTTTTTAAAGGAATTCCCCCCCACTCCAAGGAATTGTTTTAGGACCTGATCTTGAAATTGGAGCTGTACACACAGAGCCTTGGGTCTACGAGGAGCTGTGCTGACTTCAGTAGTGCTCTATGTGAGTGTAAAGGTCAGCATGCATTGATTCAACTGCAGGATCAGGGCCTTCATTAACAATTACCACCCGCTAGACCAAATTTTGACTCTTTTGTTCTTCTTGATTACAAGGACAAGTAACAGCTTTGTTGAGCTTTACAGCCCTCTCCAGGTTCTTGGATGTTTAAAGCATGGCATTGGTGAACCACAGCGTACAGTACAGCTACATTAATAGATACAAAGGCAATCAGATTGCAAATGTCTTTAAATCCATTGTGTATATGTGCAGTATAAAAGCCTGCATTGTTTTTGTATTGATGCATTGAAATAAAATATAATTGTTTACAATGTATTTGTTAAGATCTTGTGCTGATTTTCTGGTAGGCATTCGGATGTTGCCATATTTTGGCTACAGTTAAATTACAGCACATTATACTTGGCTCAGCAGTCTCCCAAACTATGGCATTCCATTATTACATTTGTCATGGTTTGAAATGAGACTAACTACATGTCAATTCCCTTTTATTCTTGCATCAATAAAGTATTTTACGAGATCGATCAGGTTTCCTTCTCCAAGCTCTCTCCACTCAGGTTTCATGGGAAAATTAAGATCAGTTTTTTCCAATGGTGCAGATGATTCCTTAAAGTGTTTTAGTTAGAGACAGGCCTAAGCTGTAAAATTTGGATCCAAATTTCAATTCTTCCCGACCCTCAACTTCCCCAAACCTAAAGTTAGGGATGTTTAGATCTGAGATCTTGGTTTGATGCATTACAGAGATACAAGCCTAGTATAAATGTTGAATCTGTATA
The DNA here is from genome assembly GCF_965140285.1 of Lepidochelys kempii. NCBI lineage: Eukaryota > Metazoa > Chordata > Testudines > Cheloniidae > Lepidochelys > Lepidochelys kempii. Next base: position 7,708,932 of record NC_136392.1, on the reverse strand, counting down.
TGAGACCAGATTGCAGGACTTACTTAAATCCTCATTGGGACAGCTCCATGTTCTACTAGACTTCTCTGACTTCGCAGGACATTGCATTGTTTTAAGGTGTCACAAATGAGTGGAGCCAGCTGGCTGGATTTTTCAGGCCTGAATCTGATCCAACTGTATTATCATGTCCACTATTACTGGAAAGGAAAATGTAAAATTCTCTTGTGGTTCTCTTTAGTGTTTCCATAGCACACATGTCCTGGGAGGTAGGGGGGAAAGCATGTGTTTTTAATTAGCTCACCATAAAAATAATTATGACTTTTATAAAAAGAGTAAATGTATGGACAAATTTCAGAGTAGCAGCCGTGTTAGTCTGTATCTGCAAAAAGGAAAGGAGGACTTGTGGCACCTTAGAGACTAACAAAATAAATAAATTTGTTAGTCTCTAAGGTGCCACAAGTCCTCCTTTTCTTTTTATGGACAAAGTTTTCACATATCATTTAGCTTATTATTTGAAACCCAGAAAGTCTGCGGTAATATCTGTCAATCTCCACTGAGCTCGCCCATCCATAACCTGCCGCTTGAACATATATTTATGGCTTTGTTGTGGCTCTGTGAGCATCAGCCACAGTGGGAGTGGATTCAGGGGTGTGCAGTTCCAGTGGGGGCATCCTGCCTGTGGAGTAAACAGGCAGGTAGAATGACTCTGGTAGCATTGGAGTAAGGCGCCCTGTGAAGATCATAGCACTTACTACCTTTCCTTGTGCAGGTGTGGTGTGCAGACTGTCTGCAGTTTGCTGGCAGGTGCTATAGAGGTTAAGAGGACATGGCCAGGGTGCACCTATTTGCGTTTTCCCCATTGTCTTCAATGCATACAAGACCCTGGATTGGAACTGCTCCTGTAGGATCCTGGGACGGTTCTTGTGCTCTCTGGCCCTTGCTATCCACACACACTGTTCTAGCCATCACCTACCTGATAGTATTTTGTTGGCTCTCTCTGGAATGGATGATACAGGCATGCACCAGAAAATGTTTTGAGTTTTATTTTTTGTCACAACATTTGTGTAGTGCTGCCATATCACCACTAGATGGCAGTACAGACAATGGCTTTGTAAAATTCTATAGGGTCAAGGACCAGGAAAGAAGTGCCCTTGTTATTTGATTACTATTATTTACTATTTGTATTATGGTAGGACCTAGGGGCCAATGGAGAACGGGGCCCCATTGTGTGAGGCACCATACAAACATAAATTAATAGGCTTTATACCAGATTTACACTGGTGAACTCAGTTTCAACATAAATAAGTCAATCAAGGTTCATGCTAAACCTTTAGCAAATCAAAGTGGAAACCAAAGACATTCCCATGGGGAAAAAGAGATTTCTGTCCATGAAATGACTGAGCATATGATCAGAAAAGGGAACTCAGAGAAAGTCACTTTATTTTTTTATAGCCACTTTCGATAAAATTGTATTCTAAAAAAAAGAAGGGCGGATAGAGAGAAAAGAACAAGCCTAGAAGCAAACCCACCCCAGTACTGTAGAACTAAAACTAACCCCCGGTACTGAATCAAAATGATTTTTAAAGGGCAGGATCACCCTAGCCTATTTCGCCAGACAATATACAGCTGTTCGTCTCTGCAGCTTGGGACTATGTAAGTAGGCCTGTAACTGCAAAATGGCTTTATAATGAAGCTTAATGCCATCAGAACAAAGTGTAATAAGAGCTCAGTCTTTACTACAGCTTTCCCACAATAACAACCCCTGGGAGAGGAAAGAGGAAGAAAAGAGAATATTAAAACAAACTAAGAGAAGGTCCATGCACATAGTTGGGAGAGACAGGATGAAAGATAATAGTGTTTAAACTGCAGGCTTTACATGTCTGGGGAAGGGGCTCAGATACCCCCACAGTGGTCACAGAATAGCTAGATACATTTGGGAAGTTGGGATTGCCATTGCAAAAACACACCCTGAGGTTTTCAAAATTGACAAGCCATTTTAGCAGTCTCCATTTTGAGGGGACCAACTTGAGCTGCCTTCAGGGGATCTGATTTTCACAGAGTGTGTGCTCAGCACTTGCCAAAAATCAGGCCTCCCTAAGGGGTCTTGATTTGGGCATGCAAAAGCAGAGGAGCCCAAAAGCACCAGGCACTTTGAATACCTTGGCCCATTTTGTTCTCAGTTACAAAGTAGAACCATTATTTTAGCCTTCAAGCATGAAGCGAGTGACTAAGCATCACATCAGCATGGGTGCAGAGGGACTGCAGGAGACCACAGTGGCATTCACAGAGGATCCCTGTATGAGAAGGGGCAGGCTGCGCAGTGAGACCTCACACCCCTGTGTGTTTGCAAAGCACAGCTCTGCCATGAGCTATGCAGCAGGCCCAAGGAGCTGTGTGGCCAGCAGATCTTATGACCTCAGATCTGCTAGCCAAAACCTCTGGAGAAAGGTAAAAGAGCAAGCAATGGTTACACTCTTCACAGATTCTTTGTACACAGCCCATGAACTCAGACTGTTTGTAGGAAGCAAGATTTGCCTTGCATTGCGGGGGAGTTTGACTGGGCAATTCGCAGACTCCTTTCATACTGTTGTTCAGCCCATCCATACGCTGAAAATTAGCATCATGGTTCACAATTTATAAATCCTTATGCAGTATGTGTCACATGTGTTACCATCTGCATTCTAGCATGCACAAATCTGGGAACACAAATCTACACAGTGATGCCAGGCAGCCAACGTCCAGCAATGTAGTGGAGAGGGGAAATCCTATGCCAGAGTAATACGCAGACCTGAACTCCTCTTCTGCTCCTTCAGACATGTCATAAATATAAAGGGAAAGGTAAACCCCTTTGAAATCCCTCCTGGCCAGGGGAAAGCTCCTCTTACCTGTAAAGGGTTAAGAAGCTAAAGGTAACCTCGCTGGCACCTGACCAAAATGACCAATGAGGAGACAAGATACTTTCAAAAGCTGGGAGGAGGGAAAGAAACAAAGGGTCTGTGTGTCTGTCTTATACTGGTTTCTGCGGGGGATAGACCAGGAATGGAGTCTTAGAACTTTTAGTAAGTAATCTAGCTAGGTATGTGTTAGATTATGATTTCTTTAAATGGCTGAGAAAAGACTTCTGCTGAATAGAATAACTATTTCTGTCTGTGTATCTTTTTTGTAACTTAAGGTTTTGCCTAGAGGGGTTCTCTATGTTTTTGAATCTAATTACCCTGTAAGATATCTACCATCCTGATTTTACAGGGGGGATTTCTTTATTTCTATTTACTTCTATTTTTATTAAAAGTCTTCTTGTAAGAAAACTGAATGCTTTTTCATTGTTCTCAGATCCAAGGGTTTGGGTCTGTGGTCACCTATGCAAATTGGTGAGGCTTTTTATCCAACATTTCCCAGGAAAGGGGGGGTGCAAGTGTTGGGAGGATTGTTCATTGTTCTTAAGATCCAAGGGTCTGGGTCTGTAGTCACCTAGGCAAATTGGTGAGGCTTTTTATCAAACCTTGTCCAGGAAGTGGGGTGCAAGGTTTTGGGAAGTATTTTGGGGGGAAAGATGCATCCAAACAGCTCTTCCCCAGTAACCAGTATTAGTTTGGTGGTGGTAGCAGCCAATCCAAGGACAAAGGGTGGAATATTTTGTACCTTGGGGAAGTTTTGACCTAAGCTGGTAAAGATAAGCTTAGGAGGTTTTTCATGCAGGTCCCCACATCTGTACCCTAGAGTTCAGAGTGGGGGAGGAACCTTGACAAGACACAATCTAGGAAAAAAAGAAATCCAGTGCAAAAGCTTTGTTAAAAAAAAAATCCCCCTGCTATGCCCATCTGTATAGTCATTTAATTAAAACCAGCCACATTATGACTTGGATGAGCTTTTCCTTATCAATAGCCCATCAGAGATCTGATGCTGTGTGCATAGATTTCTGATGTGCTATTTGACATGGCAGAGTCGGGTGATGCAGTTCTCTGGGGGCAGCTTCCGAGTGACTAACTGACCGTCAAGCTGATTTACTGGGCTTGTTTTGCCAGGACATGTAACAGTTAGGGCTCTATCAAACCAAAATTCACATGTAATGGGCTCTTGGTAGCATAGTTTAAATTATAAGCCCGTTTACCCCTGTTTTTTTGCACTCAGAATGGTTCAGAAAAAAATTGCTTTTCTGATTATACTTTCCCTGTTTGGTCTCTCTCCAAAGGTCACTCCTTTTATTTTTTTACATTTTTTAGCCAAATCCCTTTGGCCCTTTTTGTGTTAGACGAGGTTGAAAATCAAATGGATGATTTTCCTTCCAGAGATTCATACTGCCCTTCTCTTTGTGGTCTAATGATTGAACAATTCTTCTTGGCACAATCAGAATATGCGTAACAGGCACATGAGAGGGAATGCAGAACAATAAATGTACCTCTTGCACCTACTCTGGCTGCTTTGCAACCATGGAGGGCATCAAATCGAAGTCTTGGTTTTACTCCAGCATCAGGATCAGCTGCAGACAAACCATAATCCTGATCCACCTTTTTTGCATTTGCCCCTGAAAGATTATCTCCATTTGCTTAGACACTACACTGCAGCTGAAATTATTAACCCCTCCCTGCCCTGTATAACCTGATAGTAGATGGGAAATGGAGGGACATTATTTCAAACTCTAATCTGCTCTCCCGCAAGAAGAGACTGCATCTGTATTACCATCAACATTCCCTACAGCTTAGCAGACTTATCCCTTATAACAGGACTGTGATATAACCAACACCATACTCCAGCTGGGGATACACGGGCTTTGGTTTTCCGAAGTACCCTTTACTGAACAGTCGACCGTTAAAGCTCAATATTTATATACAGAGTCTGACCAGCCATCAACCTGTGAAAGGTGGGTTTCAGAATGAAGCCTCAGACACATAACATATATGTGTCACTTCTCCCTTCCCACCCCATAAATCCAATTACATGGCCCAGGCTGGAATCTGCTCCCTCTAGACTAAAGTATGAACATTACACGGGAATTGTATTAACAACTCATCAACATAATGGGAGATTTGGCTGAAATGGAATGAAAACTTGGATTACAGCGATGACTGGGAGCACTCGGCAAACCTTTTAATTACTGCAGTACGCTGGAGTGCCTGAACCATTTTGGGGGCAACAGTTAAATGTATTAAGTGTGTTGGGTACGTGTGTGTTCTCAGATGCACCTAACAAGCAAGCTGTTCTACAGTGCTTGTTTCCCTGTTGTTTTACACCCAAGCAACCTGACAACTAGCAACTGCTCAAGCCTCCCTCGTTTGGAGTGGGTTGTATTAATACAGACGTAAAAAGAATGCTGAACAGGGATGTAATATTAAGTTCAGATGAAATGCTATGGCTGGAACGCTCGTTTTCCTTCCACAAAGCCGAGGCACCCTCATGGTTTTGCATACACACAACGACACTAAATCAAGAATCGAAAAAAGATGCAATGTTCCTCTGAATCAGCCGCTTGCTCCTGGAGGCCTGGCTGGCATTGTTGTCGCATGTGAATAAACCCTGCTTCCATCCCTGTGCCTGCACCCTCAGGATTTCAGGCACTCGCTTCCCTTTACTTGTAGCTATTGGTCCCCATCTCCCCTCCTGAAGTTATCATCTCTGACAGCATCGTTTGGGTGGTGAGGAGAATTGGTTGAAAGGTTGAAATTTCAGTGAAAAAAATTCATGCTGATCTTGAATTTCAATGAAAGAAAATAATAAGAAAACAACTGGGACACAATTTTCTTCAAACTGGTTTTCATTTTTTTTTTAAACCCAGCTCTGGTTACAAATTACGCATATTGTTAGCACGAGCTACTGGGTGCGGCTGAAATCCTCCTTTCCAGGCTGTGCACCGGGGCTTCAGCCACAAACAAGAAGATGAATGTGCTTTCTGGCCACAGAACATTTGGCAATTGCTATTTCGACCTCCCCAAAGCAAAACAAACACTGTGTTTTTCCTGCTTTAAGTGGGTTGGCTGTGAGGCTTTGGCTACGGAAGGCAGCATGGCTTAACGGACAGCACATTGGCCAGCTACTCAGGAGATGTGGGGTCTATCCCTGGCTCTGCTGCTGGGTGACCTTTGGCTAGTTATGCTGCCGCTCTATGCCTCAGTTTGCCCTCTGTTAAATGGGTACTTATCTGCTTGTAAAGCACTTTGAGATCTGCTAATGAAAAGCACTATATATAGGTGCTATTAATAACCTGTCAATAAGCAGATGCACCATGTGTGAAAAATAGCTTGTCAGATGGATACAGAAGAAAGTGGCAAAGACAGAGTGAGGGGCCACTGAGGTGTGTATAAAGAAAGATATACTTGTTTTTAAAAATGAGTAACAAACCCTAAGGAACCATTTCATGTTTTCTCTTCTATCAAGTTCCAAGTCTGGCGTCACAGACTGGTTACATGTGCGGCACCCGATCAGGCTCTGCATCAGATTCACCTATTGACATCCAGGGGAATAATTAGAGAAATTGCAGTCGGGGATTATCCATGGTGAAGAATGTGCCTAAGTGAAGTGTGATCTAGTGTCAGGCAGATAGAGGACTCCCAATTCCTTTGGAATTATTTATGAGTGAAACTAGATAATATGGTGATAAGGGGCACGTAAGTTCCTAGCTAAAGAGAATCAGGATGTGCTAGTCTCAAGCAAATTTCCCAGCTCGTGTTTCTTGCCTTCATCCTGGTCAGGCCCGTTTGACATTTAGGGGGAAATTGTCAATAGGATGTCTGGCCAGTTTCTAGATGTGTGCCTGGAATCGTATGCACACACAATGAATCACTTATATTTGCAAAATTCCTGATTTGAGCACACACGGGCACCTTGTATCCACCACAAGTGAGATTTTGCAGCTCCCGTAAAATTGTCTGTGCAAAATTAGTTTTCAAAATATAGACTTTAAAATCCTTTTCTGGCCACCGAGGTGCAGCTCCTCTGAGCACATATCTGTAGCGTGCTTTCTAGCTTGCTTTTCCTTGCTAGCCCAAACTCTTCCCCTCCAACATTAATTCCATTCATAATGGGACAGCCAGAAGAATAGGAAGGAAAAGTTTCCGCTCATTAGATGGTCCTAGTGTTATTGCCTGCCTGCCTGGTGTCTCCAAACATACTGGTCTCCCAGGCTTCCTCTCCTGGGTGAATCAAATTCAGCCATGGAAGAAGAAGATGATGGCAGAAGACACAAGTTGGAAGGATGGGTGATTTCAGGAGGCTGACGGATTAAACAGCTGTTTGCAATTCTGTTCTCCACAAATACTCCTCTGGGCTTTGTCAACAAATAAGCAGACAAATGAATGCCTTGGAACTGCACTTCTTCTATGCTACGGATAACAATGGCAAAGTGGCTTGTGATGTTATTTAAACACAAGCCAATTTCCCAAGCTAATCAGGACAAACAATGCTCCTGCTCCCTGGATTCACTGAGTGGAAAATATTTTAATGCAGTAACTGGGATGTGTTTTTATAATGGCTAGTTACTGACTGTGCAATCAGACTTGTTTAGATTGCAGGTTGGAACCAGAGCTGTTTGTTGCTATCTGGCAGAAGCGATGAGCCCACGCTCCATAACACAGACCTACATGCCCCTTCTGGAGGTCTGGGTTCAGGCAACAGATGCCCCAACAGGGAGTGCCCCTCCAAAAGGGGATTCCCTGCTGCCATTGCAGCTGGGTCATTGCAACCTCATTATGCCACTGAGGGACTGTAACCCGCCTTGTGTATCTAGCCCCTAGTGGCAAGCTGCAATGACTGACTCTCATTAACACTCAGGAATGTTTGAATGTGGAACTAGTTTCTTACCCCCTGGGTGTGACAGTGTGGGCCAGCCTTTCAAGGGAGCGGGAGTTCAGCCCCACCTGTGCCTAGTTAGCTGCCTCTCAGGTGATGGGGCTAGGAGGCCTGGCTCACATGACTCAGCAGGTAACTGGCACAACGCCTCTCTGGGGGAGTTATAAGGAGCAACCTGCACTTGGTATGAGAGAGGAGCTGGAAGGGGCCTGTAGGGAGCAGGAACAGAAACCGTGGCTGTGAAAGGGGTGGGAGACACACTAGGCAGCGAGTCTGGCTCCGAGAGGGCCATCAGGGACTGCTGAGTTGGGACAAAGGGCCAGAAGATCTACCGTGACTTGAGTTGACCTGCTCTGTGTTGCACAATTGAGAGAATCCTGAAGAAAGAGCCTGAAAACTTACTGCTTCACGGAGCTTGATATGACATGCTGGCTACTGAGTTCACACACGGGCTCATTCTCCTTTTGGACCAGCTCCGATGGGGCAATGGGAGCAAGTGAGAGGGGAGTTAAGCTCTGTGTTGCTAACAAGACAGGGGCCATTTGGTCCGCCTGCTGTAGATGAATAACTGTATCTGAAATGTCCCAGGGAAGAATAACGGCCTTGCTTTGTTAGGCTGTAGGCATACTGGGCCAGATCCTGCTCCCATCCAGGTCCATTACAGAGCTCTCCTTGCTATCTGTAATGTAAGATCAAGCTCGTATTTTAGAGATTGTCCAGATGACACACAAGACATCTGGTTCTCATCTCACATGGTTCCTCATGGTCTAACTCAAGGGGCTTTAGTGGAATTACTCCCAACTTACATTGTATAAATGAGGTCAGGCTCACTCTCAAAGTCACTGAAACCTTCTTTCAACTCTGTCCGTAAAAATAAACTCCTTGTTTTTAAAGTGTAGACAAATTTCTCTCCTTAAATGTATCCAGATTGCATGGCCAACAAGGGGACTTACTTCTGGAAGAAATGGCCTGGAAAAATCATGCCCAGGACACATGATCATTTGACTACTAGACTGGTTTTCAGTGCACCCCTAGCACAAGCCCCTCCTGTTTGTGCTTGCAAATATAAACCGTGTTCTCTGAAAAATTGCAAATGTGCATGCCAAATTAAATGCACAAACCTTAGGGCAGCAGAGCTCTGGCTGTAGCCTGTCCACGTTAGAGCATAAGACTTGCAAATTGCTGATAAAGGAACGGCAACAGGAGCGTGAGACAGTAATAAGTTGTACCAGGAGAGAGATAAGCAAGTCTTTACGTCGCCATGAGCAGTGAAAGAGATAGAGCAAACGGGACAATACAAAAAAGGTTTTGCAAACATTTTTATGAATAAACAGGGCTGTATTAAGGCAATCTGGCACCCAAGGCACCCCATATGTGGCGGGGACGGATGGACATGGCCACTACTCAACTGAGCATGGACAGATTGGGGTGGGCTTCTCCCTCCTCCGCAGTGGTGGAGGTGACAACTGGGCCCCAAAGCAATAGCAGTATCCCTGACCCATATGTGTGTGTGTGCGGGGGGGGGGGGGGGGCGAAGGGGACTGATTTGCTCTGCTGGCAAGTGTGGCCCAGGCACTTTCCTCCCTAGGTCTGTGGCTGGTGCTTCTCCCTCTGCTGGAGGCTGTCTGCAGACTCAGGCAGATGACATCACTGTACTGCTTACACGCTGATCATGTGTCTAAAAATTTCTTCACATCCTGGAGGGTTAGACTATAGTATTTGAAAATGAAAACTGAGATTCTGACTTCATCATGGGGCCCTATGCATGGGTCAGTGCATTAACCTAGTCCTGCAAAGGGGATATGCTTTCCTGTTACCCAAGTAGACCATGTTCCAGGAGTATTCAGGCCTAAGATCCATCGTTTACCCATTGCTTTACCCATTCCGGCATTGACCATGGTTTCTCTGAGTTCCCATATGGAATATAATTTATGGAAATCTTCACTATTTCTCCTCTACAAACCAATGTCTGGAGAGAAGCACAGCAGTGTTTCTGAGGGACAGGCAACTAGAATTCCATGGACCACGAGCCATTTGGAGCTGGCCTCTGCTCTCAAGAATGAAAAAAGCATTTTTCTGAGAACGTGTGAATCTTAAGAGAATGAGAACCAGAGAAATATTTGATGCTACATTCGGTATTTAGCAATCAGCTAGGTTCAGTCAGAACATCAGCAGACACAGAAAAAATTAAGGGAGCAAGAATTCTCAGTGACAAAATCTTTTCCGTTAGATAAGGGGAAAGGCAGGAACAGAGGCAGGAGATAGGGCACATACAGGGGGAGTAGTGTGAGAGATGCACATGACCATTGATACCACATTCTGCACTCAGGATCTGGCAGACTGGGGATATGGCTATGAACAGGGTTTTCATCACTGGGCTTCTTACAAATAGGAAAAGTGGTTAACACATACCCATTCCTATATGTGAATACTTGGAGGTCTTTCCTGTGTTCTAGTCTGGCTGTCCCATCCAAGCAGGCTTCCTAGAGATTTTTGTACTGTCATAAACCTCTTATATATGGTGGGGAGGTAGCAACTTATCTTTCTGCACGTCCCTGTGTCGTGTTCACTGGGATGTGATGGGGTGGGCCAAAGCCCCCTGGCGCCCAGTCCCCTTAGTCACAACCACACCCTCTCCTCTCCTCCTGTAACATGAGAGCTTCAGATGGAGGATGTCAACTTTGTTTCAGCCACAAGAGCTATTCACCATATTATAACCTCATTTCACTTTCCAGCTTTGGATTTCCCAAAGCTGAACAAACAGGCAAGCTGAGGCAGCAAATGACTGTGCAATTAGCTTGGAAGGAGAAGGCTTGAGCACCAATCAGTTTTGACCGCAAAGCTGTTTTGTAGCCCAAGCATAGGACTGGGATGGGGAGCCCAAGCTGGATGCTTGTGCTTCTCAGGTCCTATTCTTCTCTCACTCATAAAGGTGGAAATAACTCAGCAGAATTCAACTGAGTTATTGGGTGTAAAAACTGATGTGAGAGAAGAAGTCAGCTGTCAGAAAACAAACCTGTAGATTTCAGCAAGAAACTCTTGGTTTCTGGTGTAGAATGCAGCTGTCATTTTCCTGAGATTCTACCAAATATTTCTTTGGGGCACAGAAACAATAATGTGGGGCCAGAACAAGTGCCTATGGAGTTCAATAGAAAACCTCCCATAGAACTGAGCAGGCTTTGGCTTCAGTAACAAACTTTGGATTGGGTTTAGAATGAGATATTTACGAATAACTCTTCTTTTTGGCTTGCTTTAAAACCAAGTGGAGCTAGAGAATTACAGCAGGCTAAAGCAGGTAATTTGGGTGGGTTATTTGGCCCAGACAAATTTCGCAAACCGATTGTTGAACAGTGATTGTTGTGTTGTTGACGTGAATTGTATTATACTTAAAGGGAATTGTACAACAAGATGCAAAAAAGCAGAACACCCTAACTTTTCCTTTGGCCAGAGGCATTGTACTTGGAACAGAATAAATGCCATTATAATGACCTCATCTTCCCTGCAGCTTCAGTATTGTTTTGCAAATGCCAATGCCAGAGGCTGAAAGCGGTGGACATTAGGGTTTCTTGTTCAGCGTGTGTATGTTAAAACGCTACATGGAACTGAAATGGGCGAGAATTTCAATTCTCTTCAGCAGCCAAAAAGATGCCAGTCTTCACCAGCTGAGCATTCCCGGGGCCAGAGGTGACTTAAACCATTTTGCCACCCTCCTCTCAACTGTGCTGGGGGTGAGCTTGCCATAGCTGAAGTACCCTGGTTTGTACCATGCACGATTTACACTTCAGAAGTTATGTTCAAGCAGAAAAGTTAGGGGAACAAAATAATATGTTAGCGCAACAAAGTTACTGATCTCCCAGGGTTTTGTTTTTATGGGTAGAGAATGTCACCCTGACAGCAGAGACAGGTTTATCCCTTGAAGTTACTGGTGCAGTGTATTAGGGTCTGCTTAAGACAAGCACACTTCCATACCGAACCAGCTGACTTACCTGCCTCGATGTAGTAGCCAATGCACAGGGTGATGTCTATTTGCCCTTGGCATAAGATCAATGGTGGCAGAGGAGGCATGCCCCTGAGGTGGGAACACTAGACGCAGTTTGCTGGAAATGTGTAGATGACCATGCCTGACTCTCAGTTCAAGCATGAGTTGTATGTAACATTATCAAGTGACGTGACACAATAACCATGTACAGTGTGGCTAGTAGATGGTGCTGAGAAATCATAGAATCAAAGAAGATTAGGGTTGGAAGAGACCTCAGGAGGTCATCTAGTCCAACCCCCTGCTCAAAGCAGGACCAACGCCAACTAAATCGTCTTCTAACGGTTTATGCACTGGGGTTGAGATTAGCAGAAGATGCTAATCAGGAGGCTAACAGTTTCTTGGTGGAGAACATTTTAGATGCTCTGTTATAAAATACATATTGGATAGCAAGAGCAGTCAGTGCAATAAAAATGTACTGCATAGAACGACAACAACTGCAGCTCTCATAAACTGTCAGACATGATAATCTGTCCTGCTTATAACTAATATGATAGACCAAATGTTCTGACTGTTTTAGCGAGTTAGAAAATCTTATGGGATAGGTCTCAAGGATATTAAGGCTCCTAAATTCCACAGAAATCAATAGGAGTGAGGTGCTTAATCACCCTTGAGTATCTTGGCCCATGTATATAGCAGGAAGTGTATGACAGTCGAAATAAATGAAGTTTTCAGAAACCCAATCTAAATTCTATCAGCTCACTCCACTTATTTCATTTTATCTTGTGGAAATCTGATGAATTGAAGAATAGCTTCCCAAAGTCTTATCAAACATTTTTTAGTTTAAACACACATGGTTTTTTTAGGTTGATCAGAATCAGTTAGATGTCGTCCGACTAACTCTTTTGTTTTTTAAATGGACCTGCAGTTAATGCTGAATAGCTGCTCAGCTGGAACAGTGACAGGCATTAACGGTTAATTCGGTGTATAGACAAAGAACCAACTTCTATGAAAAAAGCACAAATCAGTAGAAGAACCAGATTCTCACTCCTGGGGTGGCAAATCTGCTTTTTAATGCATGATTAGTGTTTATTTAGCAACAGGTTAAAACATTCTATTCCCCTTCATTGCATAACACCCATTTCCTATCAAGCAAGCCTTGTAAGTTATTCCTGCATTTTGTACACCTGCATTAAAATTGTTTCACTTACATAACTACTTCTTTAGGATGGGATGGATTTCTCTTTTTTTGCTTCCTAAAATATGTCAATGTCCCTTACCCAGAGTCACATAAATAAGAGCTGTGATGTTGTTCAGTTGAAGGAAGCTACCAGACAACATGTCAGGTTTAAGTATCTGGCCCTTCTGGTGAGGGAGCACTTGCTGGCCCACTGGTTAGGATTAATATCTAGATTCATGATTGCTTCTGGAGTGCCATTCGGGCACCTGTTTTCATCTGATCTTGGTGGTGCAGTATACACCTTTTCTCTTGGATGCAGGTCTTGTGCTGTTTAGTCAGACCTTCGTCGTCACTACGTTGGAGATCTCGATGGCTTGTCTTGGCAGTTGCCTCTGCAGTGGGCATGAGAGTGGTCCAGTGGGTTTCATGCACAACGTGAATCCACTGAGCGACAATCCCCTGTGGGGGAAATCCGCCACGCAACCCCAGGACCCATTTGAATGGCCACCACCTGACTATGCAGATAGTTTGGACACTTGGAGCTGAGGACTCGCTCTCTTAGCCTCACAAACATTTTAACGTGGAGTGAAGCCTCTGTACATCAGCTTTGCTCCATTGCTAGGAATCAGTCCTAAGATGGGTTACAGCTCTGCCTATCTCCCCACTTACTCACCTGCCCACATGGCCTTATTGCTGTCGTAGCTGGGAGTCCAGAGGTCAATAAACACGGCCTCCTTGGACCACCACAGGGAGCACGGTCTGCAGCTGGGCAGTCACCCCCTGTGTCACCAAAAGTGCACAACAAGGGACTGTCAATAAACAAGCCTCAGCTGATCCCAGCCAGCCTGTCGGCACATAGGGAGAGGAGCCATCCCTGAGGAGCATCCCAAAGCCATATGGGTGCTGTCCTTTGGGATGCACATGCTGTGTAACTTCAAGAAAGTGAAGGGGCTCCACTCCTATTTTATTAATCTAATTAGACAAACAAATGTTGTCAGTGTTCCGCATGTCTAATTCATTAAGCTTATCATTAAACAGAATGCTGCTCACTTTAAGAATGTCTCTTCTCTGCTAGTGCCTCGTTTTCCTTCCGCTGGAAATAGGTCAGCTAACTGGAAGGTTTGTATATAAATATGCAAAAATTTATGCCATTATAAAACATTTGGGAGTTTTATTTGCATAGTTTTAGTGACTTGGGAAAAGAGAGCTGAGAATAATTGCCTTGCACTTAGCATTTAGCAACCAAGCATTTGTTTTCTTAATTTTACTGATTAAGAGAGAGATTCTCCCACTGTTACCCATCATTAGTAGCTCTTTACTATAGGAGCAGTGTAAAGATACGTCTTCACTGCAGAGTTACCCTGAGCTCTTACTTGGGTGTTGCCCCTAACACCTCTCCCGTCCACACACACAACCCTCTCAGAGTTAAGTGGTGCTTTCGACCTGCGCTAGTTGGCGTGGCCAGGCGTGCAAGACAGAGTCCAAGTTCCGCTTTTGCTCAGGCTGGTAACCTGCCCACTTTGCAGTGAGGACACAGGCTAAACTACTTGAGTGCTGGTAATCCTCCAGTGCCTTCCCACAATTCCCTCATGTACCCAGGAGGGCAGACAAGTTGTCACAATTCATTGGGAAAGAATCATAGAGCAGCACAGCTTACTGCAGAACAAAGACCCATGGGATATGCATGTAGAATCCTAGCAGCATACGTGGGGACTAGGGCTTTGCAGTGGGAGTGATCACACCTTGGGCTAGGCTAACCTGGGTGCTCATGGCTAACAATCACCCAGGCTAACTCTTCAGTGAGGATGTATGCTAAATATCTTGCACAGAGTGAGCTGAATAAATGGATTCACTGAGATCCAAATCCTGTTCTATGTCAACAAGAGTTTTGCATGACTAAGGCAAGCAGGATTTGACCATGGTTTTCAGCCTAAATTCAACTTCCCTCTTTGCAGGAGCAAAGATTTGTGGGCCCGGTTTGCTACTGCAATTATTTGTGAGCATGATTTAAGTTATTAGACGTTTCAGTACCTGATTTGTGGGTGCAATCAAGTACTTAGACATGAACTGTGCATGCAGTTAACTACCCACATGAATTTGAAGGCACAGAAAGGAAGGACAGTTTAAAAAATTATCTGGCCTATAATATGTAACACTGAGTAGTTTGAATGCGTTACCTAGGGAGGTGGTAGAATCTCCTTCCTTAGAGGTTTTTAAGTTCAGGCTTGACAAAGCCCTGGCTGGGATGATTTAACTGGGAATTGGTCCTGCTTTGAGCAGGGGGTTGGACTAGATGACCTCCTGAGGTCCCTTCCAACCCTGATATTCTATGATTCTATGATTCTATGATATTGTCAGGCTGTCCAGAGTGGCTCAAGGGCTTGATACCAACCTCAGGAGAGATGGTTAAGAAGCAGGGCACACACCCCAAATTGGTTGTGAGCTCTATGCATAGATTTCACCAACAAAGTATCAAATGTGAACTGCTCAGACACTACAACAACCTTAACATGGAGTCACAGACGGCCCCCCGGAGTCACAGACAGTCCAATCTATCTTGTCTCCCAGGGAAGAGTGCCTTTGTGTTAGGTGATCTCTTACACCAAAAATCACATCATTCAGGTTACTCACAGTTCCAAAAGATCAGTCACTTACCCCAGGTCAACTGCACTTTAGATCTTACACCAAAGACAATGCTTGTAGTCAATCCTATAATAACTACCTGAAGATGTATTAATTAAGGAAAAATAAATGAGAGTTATTTACAAGGCTAAAGCAGATAAATATACATAAATGAGGTATAGTCTTAGGTTCCAAAAGATGGTAGAAATAATAAGCAAGCTCTATATATGAGGGCTAAGCCAGGGCAAGCACTTGGGATCTTTTGCTTATGCTTAGTAATCCTGGACCCTCAGACTCCAAGCAGCATAAAGATACAGTTTCGTCCAGTTTATTCCCTTCCCCCAGAGTTTAAGCTGATGGTACAAGTCCACATGCAGGTCTCCTCTTCATGGTTGTAGGGGAAGCAATTCGCAAATTCATTGTTCTCCGATGTTTCACAATGGCTCCAATCAGTTTCTATGGACCGTTTTGGTGGGCAGCACCTAACAGATAAATGCTTCTTTCCTCTTTGATGAGTTACAGAAGCTTACAATGCAAACACACAATATAACCTTACAGCATGGGGTACAAATGTTATAAGTGAGATTAATACATGCAGCACCTTGCAAGCATTTCATAAAGTCTAAACACTACATGCATTTTTATAAATCTAATACCTACCACATAGGTAAGGCAGACTGGTGTCCAGATATGCCTTTGTCAGTGTTCTATTGAGGCCTTGGCATGAGCTGCCACTTGGTTTGCCAGAATCACAGATATGTTCAAAGAAAGGAATGGTCTTATGATAAGAAGCACAAGTCTGAGAGTCAGGAGACGATGGGCCTGTTCCTGGTGCTGTCATCCTGGGTAATTTTGGGCAAATCACTGAACCTCTGTCTGACTTACTCTTCCCATTGTCATGGATGAGGTAATATGTATCTACCCTGCAAAAGGTGTTGTGAGGCGACATTCATTAATGTCTGTAAAGGGCATTGGGATCTTCAGATGGAAGGTGTCATACAAGCGAAACAATTCTAGTTGTTTAATGTTTGTGCCTGGAAACCACAATAGTGGAACTTATAGGGCCTTGTATTAACTTCAGAGGAGTTTTGCTTCAGCACAGACGGTAGGATTTGGTCTTTGATGGTGGAGATAAGGAACAGCACTTCTATGTGAAGGTGGGAACCCTTGGAGGCAATATAAATCTCATACAAAAGAGAATAGGGACATAGAGAAATATGGTAATGATGTCTATTCTATTCAACATTTTACAACTAAAACTCTGACATAATGTTTTTCATTGTGCAACATTCGGAATAGTCATTCAGAGCTCTACTGATCAATCTGAATTGATTAACATTGTTGTGACCTTCTCACCAGACACATATGTTGTAACCCATGTACCATATCGAAAACATGGGGATTGTTTTTTCTGCCTGTTTGGTTGGTTTTGGTTTGGGTTTTTTATTAACATTTATTTAATCCCCAGAAGAAATAAAGTAAAATGTACTTATTCCACAAAGGCTGTGTTTCTTCCTCCTGAAGAGGAAGAAAGTTGAGTTCTGTGAGATCTCTTTCCCATTGGTTTCAACAGGAACAGCGGTCAATGGGCACAACATTTAGATAAGTTAGAGAACTGCAATGTGAATATGAGTTTACTTAGAGATGCGTCCAAGGAACAACATAAGACTCTAGATTGGGAAACTTGGATCTGCAGTTTTGGTTGTGCTCAGTCAAAATCCAGATTCACATTCCAAACACCAGACAACCCAGATTCAGGACTGTTTGGCTCTGGGAGGATCTATAAACAGTTAAATATGAGTCCAATGTTTGTTGATCAGTCCACAACTACAGTACAGGAAATACAAAATGATGTACGTTTCCTTATCATTTATCTCACTGGGGAGAATGAAGAGTACATGGCATTATATCCTCTCTGTAGCCTTCCCTGAATCAGGTGATACACACTGTGCCCACGAAGAAGATTCCAGTTTAATCCATAATATAAATTTATTGAAGCACCTGGATTTATATTACATTCACACCAAATGCACATTATTGATACATCTATAAAAATCAAGACAGACACAAATCACTAAGGAAGTATTACAGGGAGCTTAAAGTCTTATAGCTGGGAACAAAGGTCAAAATGTAAAGAGAAGGAAAGGTGGATATATCAGAGCATTGGCATTTTAACCAGTGTCTTCACACTCTGCAGTGTATTTAAGCACTTTGAGATCTGTGGCAGAAAAAACACCATAAAAGCTGGGTATATGTGGAAATCCATGGAGAAAAGAGCTATATGAGACCCAAGCATATACTTATTATTATTTATTGTTATTACTACTATTAAAAAGAGAATGTAACAGTTCACATCACTTGTAAGGAGCTTTGAGAGCTGCACTTACACCAAGGATTAATTTGGCTCACCAAATTTATTCCACACCAGCTACCTTCTCAGTTCAGTAGGGATATCCTTTGATTCTTTGCATCTCAGTGTAGAACAGATCTTGTATATGCATTAGGCCAGATGGAAGACAATTTGCCACTGCTGGTTCTGTGCTGATTGCTTGTCCATGTAGATCAGACAGGCTGTGAAGGATACCACTTGGGGTCATTGAATTACAGAATTCAGAGTTTCTCCATATGACTAGGTTTGGGTAATGGTGAAGGCAGCAGCTGGAGCCCAAAGCCGTGGTGTTCACGCCCGTGGTATTGCACCCAGCCACTCGGAGTTCCATTCAGCAGGGAAAGAGGTACTACATTTTACAGCTGGTTCTCCAGGACTGAGTCTGTGCATCATTGCATTGTGATGCTGGGGTGACTAAAACCACCATCATGTCATGGTGTAGTGGGAAGTACTAGCCCAAGAGGAAGCCTCTGTGCTTGAAAAGCCCCTTCCCAGAAAACCTGTAAGAAGGGAGAACCTTGGTACTTCCTCATAGTCAGACCAGAAAAGACTCACTCTCTGGGATCCCATCCCAGAAACCAGGATGAAGGAGAGGGATGCTCCCATCCATGCATGTGAATAAGAGAAAAGCTTGTGCTATCAGATCCCATCTCTGTGGATGATCTACAGCTGTCTGTGCTCTGAGAATCCATCCCCTAAGTAGAGAACAGCTGCTTCCTTGTGCATGATCCCGAAAAGGGCCTGCATGACAGCAGCTTGTTCTTAGTGGAGGGGTGGGATTGGAGTGGGGACAAGAAGAGGGCTGACTGCTTCTCTTTGGCCACTGGGAACAGCATGCAGTCTGGGAAGGCACTGCCAGGACATAGGGAAGAAGAGGTCAGGGTTTGACCTCCAAGCTCACTGAAGGCTTGATCCTGCACTGTTAAAGTCAACAAGAGTTTGTCATTGACTTCAAGGACCACAGGATCAAGTCTGGAGCTATGTGGCCCACAGGAGCAGACACAGAACTCAAACCTCTCCATGTTCCCCCTGCTTGGGGCACTGTAGGCTGCCGCCTACCCTCATCAAACACACCTGACCATAGCATTTCTTCTTCTCTGCAATTTAACCACCCATTCCTTTGCATGGCCTTGCTAACATTTTCAATCTCCTGGCCAATTTGTCCGTGGGAAAGGTCATTAACTCCACTGTAGTTCCACCGGGGATAAATTTGGCCCTAGTTTTTTCTGTCTCTATTGTGAGGTGGGTTTGAAGTTGCACTGGTTTCCCATCAGTGACCATGATTGTTTGTCTTACTATTCTCTTCTGAAGCGGTGTCTGTTTCAGCTGCAGGAAGTATTAATGACATCAACTGTTCCTGCTTCATCATGTATCCTGTTTATTACAACTGACCCTTGATGTTCTAAGGTTGGAGAAAGTTTTTATTAGACAGGGCCTTAATTAGCCTTTTCTCTTCCACCTTCACCTCTTCATTGTGATTCTAGTTACAGGTAACAGAGGAATAGCTCTTCAGTTTGAATAAGGTTTACCAAATTTTATGCACCTGGCACCATCATAGCTGTCTCTAACTACTAAATCCCTGGTCTATTTTACCCAGTGAACCTTTTTCATTACCCCAGATATACAGTTCCGGTATCTGTCAGTTGGCCGAATTTTAGTACAGACCTTCCAGCAAGCTCTTCCAGCCCTCAACAACTCCTGTTATGTATGAATATTAAAGAGGGAAACATCAGATTCTAGCAGGTTAGAACATCAAATTATTCCTGCTCCAGGTGCCAACATGCAAATTCTGGCTGCTTCTTCCCTCAGCTCTCTACCGCTTGCGGGATGAGGAAGGTTGTTGCAAAAACCGTGCTCAAATTGTTCAAGCTCCATATGTTGGGGTTTGTTTTTTTTCAGTAGAATGATCTTTCAAGGGAGACCTAAAGCCAAAGTCTGGACTGTTCATAATCATTCATTAATGAACCCATGGCATGTCTTTCAAGACTAGCAGGGGTTTCCAAAAGGTCGGTTAATCAATATCCAAATTCTAGCGGGGCAAATTATATGTCGCCTGTCCAAATCCTCTGTGGTTTAATTGGATAAGAAGTTCACTTCCTGTCCTAAAAGGGCTATTTATAATGGCTGCCACATCCAACCCTAGAGGTGACTTTGTTTTGGTGATGGGTGAAGTGAACAGATCCCTAAAGCTGTTTAGTTTGTAATTCTCAAAGGTGCTATATGAGCGGAGCATCCAGAGTTAGGTTAATACCAATATCTGATAAACCCCCCACCCTCTGAAACAAATGTGACAAGTACAAAACATGCACCAAAAGATCTGAAATTCACCATTTTTTTCCAGTGTTGCAAATTGTGTCTGCATGGAATCATGAGTCTCAAGGATCACCCACCCCCTTGGAAGCCTGACTGCCAGGACTGCAGGGCTTCAGAAAGGGGGAGGATACTTTCGCTGATATACACTAATACAGGGAAAACAATTTTGGGGCCCAATTTTCAGACAGTTTGTATCCTATTGCACACACAGCACCCCATTTGCACACACACTCCCAAAAGTGCCTGCTAATCAGGTCAACTTGCACATCGTCCAGGCTGTGCCAGATGAGGAGATGCTCAATGGTGAAGATGGGTTTGTTCCCCCAAAGTGTGTTTTACGTATAGGATTTCAGCAAGTGGTGGATTCCACATCCACATGGATGCATTCCCTGGTACAGCAAGTTTATAATAACAACTTCATACCATTTACCAGAATCTATAAGCTGTACAGACTGATTCCTCAAATTGTCCCACCACACAGGGACATTAGTTTAGATAGCCAGCTGGTCAACTGGGAGACCCAGTCTCAGGCAGCAGGAAGACTGCACATCTAGAGCCCATAACAAAGGCTATTGAGCAATATGGAACTTAGGCTCAGGCTCAAAAAGGGATGGTTGGCCTTTAAGAAAGGGGGAAGAGAGACTGGGGGAGACACTCTCTGGTAGCAAAACTGAGACCAGGCTGGTGTAGTCAAACCTGCACGGTAATGAGTGGTTGGCACAGATGGGATATTGTACTCAGAGCCCAGTCTACGAGTGGGAGAATTGCAGCATTCCACCCAAGACAGGTAAGGGCACAAGGCCTAACCTCTGAGAGGGTGCACTCAGAGAGTACGTCCACATGGTGTTTTGGAGCCAGCCTCCCAGTCCGGGTCGACATACTTGGGCTAACAGGGCTCGTGCTACTGCTCTAAAAATAGCCGTATCGACCGTGTTTAGAGGTGGCAGCTCAGGCTGGAGCTCAGACTTTGAAGCCCCGTCTCCCACCACCTTAGGCTTCAGAGCCTGAGTCACAACTTCAAAACCACTGTCTCTATCCAGCTGTTTTTAAAGCGCAAGCACCAGCCAGCCTAGCCCAGGATTCTCAGCCCAGGCTGGGAGGTGCGCTGCGTAGACCTACCCAAGGAGACCAGAAAGGGGACAGAGGGGCAAACTGCTCCACAACCCCGAGACAGACTAGGTCTACACTTCTGTCCATGTGTAGAGTACAGGCACGGCACGTGTACCAACGTCCTGCTGCAGCGAAAGGCTACCCGAAGGAGGAGGGGGTGGGGAAAGGCTCGGGCAGCAGAACACTACACTGATAACAATAGCAGTGTAGACACAGGAAGAACTGCTTGGCCATGTAGAGAGCCCGTGTAAGGTATGCGCCCTGGGGGGGGGTCAGGCACAGAGAGCACCTGCTCTACTCAGCCCTGTCTCATCACCCACACTGCTATTTATACCCACACTAGCTAGGAGTGCAATGTCTGTATTCCACACCCCTCTGAAAGCATGGATGTAGCGACAAGCAGGCTGTGATCAATGCACCCAAAGTGATTATAATCACTGGGGCGTGAACTAGGAACCTCCAGAGCTGAGAGCAAGCATGTCTAGAGTTGAGCGAGAGGACTAGCTTCCCCAGCTGGCAACTGTAGCAGATTCTATGTGGGGTCTGGCGAAGGCTGGGCTACGCAACACACACTGACCGGTGAGTTATGCACAGTGTGCTTCTTGGATGCACCCTTTAACAATTCCTCTGGCCAGCAATCAGTCACTTCAAAGATTAATCAGCTATTTTATTTTCAAGAATGAGCCATAATGTGTTCAAAAATAAACACTGCAAAGCAGAACAGATAATAGCAGGGGACTTAATGTACAAATTAAAAAATATCGCCAGATTTGTTTCCTCTTTCTTTGAAGTAGAGCCACTTCCCAAAGCATTTTTGTGATAAATGAGGTGGGGTGAGAGGGAGTTCCCTTTTATGGACACCCAACCAGCCAGCTAGCTGTAAAATCCCTCTTGGTAGCTGTTCTCTGCTTGCTTTACCTGTAAAGGGTTAAAAGTCCCCCAGGTAAAGAAAAGGAAGTGGGCACCTGACCAAAAGAGCCAATGGGAAGGTAGAACTTTTTAAAATGGGGAAAGAATCTTTCCCTTTGTCTGTTGTTCTCTCTGGGCTGCAGGGACACGAAGCAGCAATGCTGTAAACAGCTTTAAGCCAGGTATGATTATAGATTATCAATTCATACCTCAAACCTACTTATCTGAAGCCTCCGATATGTAAGTAAATTAGAGAATGTCTAGAAAGAAGCGATCAGGGTTATTTCTTTCATTTCTTATTGGCTTGTGGACTCCTTTGTGCTAACCCCAGATGCTTTTGTTTGCTTGTAACCTTTAAGCTGAACCCCCAAGAAAGCTAGTTTGGGTGCTTGATTTTTGGAAATAGCTCTTTTAAAATCTAGCAAAAGCTTCTGTTCCAGGTGTATTTTCTTCCTTTTCATTTTTAATAAAATTTTCCTTTTTTAAAGAACAGGATTGGGTTTTCGGTGTCCTAAGAGGTTTGTGCATATGCTGTTTAATTAACTGGTGGCAACAGCTAATTTCCTTTGTTTTCTTTCTCAGCTCTTCCCCGGGAGAGGCGGGGGGCATGAAAGGGCTTGAGGGTACCCCCCAGGGAGGAACTCCCAAGTGCTCCTTCCTGGATTCAAAGGGTTTTTTTGTATTTGGGTGGTGGCAGCATTTACCAAGCCAAGGTCAGAGAAAACCTGTAACCTTGGGAGTGTAATACAAGCCTGGAGTGGCAAGTATTAAATTTTTAAAATCCTTGCGGGCCCCCAGCTTCTGCACTTGAAGTGCCAGAGTGGGAATTCAGCCTTGGCAACTTCCAATTACACTTTCAAACAATCCCATTTGTAGAGCTTCAGAGGGGTAGCCGTGTTAGTCTGGATCTGTAAAAGCAGCAAAGAGTCCTGTGGCACCTTATAGCCTGACAGACGTATTGGAGCATGAGCTATTGTGGGTGAATACCCACTTCATCAGATGTACGTCATTTGCCAAGTTATTGTTGCATTCAGTGACTGTGATGCATTATCAGAAGCCAAGGAAAAGATTCCAGGGTTTGGAGCATTATGATTTGAATCTCGCATCAATTGTTCAATGAATCAGTTTCCTAGGCTGCTATTTTTGTTCTCACGTTTATTTGTTCTTTCTTTTCCCCTGGCTTCTCTTTTAACTCTTGACTTTCCTAGCACTGTATTTGGTTTTAATTTACGTTGCAGGAAGAAAATAACAGCCCAGTCAGTGGGTTTGAGATACATTGTGTTGCAAATGAGTCCTAGCATCGCTGTGCAGCTCCCTTTGGTCTGTCATCTGTTCTTCTTATGGCTTCATAGCCCAAAGTTAATGGGAGCTCAGGGCATCTGAAAATCAGACCTCTTATTTAGCTTAAAAAAGGAGCTGGGGACTAAATCCCCAGGTACCAAAGCAATGCCCTGTGCCTCCAAAGTGGGAAGGTACAGGTGTCTTCACAATACCTACCACTGATCCTAGGGTCTGAATGAACCTCTGGATCAAGTTACAGCAGCATCCCAAGGAGCTGCTCTATCAGTCAAGGTCTCTGAAGCACATCATGCTCTGTCCCTACCCCCTGACAAGTCCCCAGTCCCCACATGCTAGGAAGAAACTATCTATGCCACAGGAGGCAAGTCTTGGCTAGCTATAATTATGCCTCTGGCAGAAGAATCCTCAGTGCTGCCTTAAAGCAGATTTAAGTCCTCTTTGTGCCTCTGTTGATGAGCAAAAGGACCTTGGGAGGGGCTGAGGGCCCTGTTCTTTTGGTGAAGTTAGTGTAAACAGACACTGTTTCTGATCTGGGACTTTGCCTGCATCTTGTAATAAAATCTTCTCCGTTCACCTTTAAGGTTCTTTATAATCACATGCAGGTTCACAACAAATCTCTGAGAGATTTACTAGCCTTCACAGAATTCTTATAAAAATCCCAGTGGTAGATTAAAAATAAGTATGAGCTGCTTATAGCCTGTACGCGGATATTTCAGAGCTCCTGGATCCCCACGTAAAGGTCATGCACTTCATAGTCTGAGGCAGATGGGAGACCTCCTCAAATCCTTTGCCACTCGCTTTGCTTAAGCATCTGTCTATCGCCATGGGTAACATCAGAAACAATGGTTTCATCAGTTGGCCTTTACCTTTCTTCAACCCCTTAAAGAAAAAAATATCTCAGGGAGGCTGGAAATTTTTAGTCTCTAAACTTCCTGTTATTCACTCTACGTGGGAAGCAATCAACATGACAACATGTTTTTTGCATTGTGTGCCAGTGCTTAAGCACATGACATTGACATATTTGTTTCTTATCGAATGAAAAAGTTTTACCTATTGGCTGCGAGCTAGCTGGGCAAACTGCTCTGGCATTGACCTGAATTGCTGAATGTGAGGTTGACAGAGCCACTCCCATGCTGGTGAAATAGAATAGCAGGGTTGGAAGGGACCTCAGGAGGTCATCTAGTCCAACCCCCTGCTCAAAGCAGGACCAATCCTCAATTTTTGCCCCAGGTCCCTAAAGGGCCCCCTCAAGGATTGAGCTCACAAGCCTGGGTTTAGCAGGCCAATGCTCAAACTACTGAGCTATCCCTCCCCCACTTCACTGAGGGTTGCAAGTTGAATGTGAAATTCATTGCTGGAAGTTCTCTTAATCTATTTTAACCAGCAAGAAGTTTAATTCCCTTCTGTCTTTGTGGTTCAGTAGCCTCCTCTCTTTGTTTCCTGGTTTTATTTTGCCTTGCCCAAGCGTACACAGACACACTCTCACACACAAAATATAGTTTTTGAAATTGTGAGCTCCCACCCAAAGTCTTACTCCAAGATTTGAAAATCAGTCCGAGTTCCTCAAAGGGAAAGCAGGGACTTCGGGGAATTTGCACATGGAAAACGGTTGGAAATCCAGATCTGAGTGTTGTGACCTGATCCCATGCCTGCATATTAGCTAATCAAGGTTTCCACAGCAAGTGACATGTTCCTAAAGTCCTTAGATTCCCTTTGAACAACTCTGTTTTATTCTGAAATCATGACTCAAGACTTACCAGACACACATCGCAATATAAAGAGAGGGAAAACTCCAGGCCTGTATCACAATGGAATGTTCCAAAACAAAATAAAATCACTTCCTCACCAATCACCTTTTCCCCAGCACTTTGAGAGTTGCACAAAAAGATACCTCTTGCTTAGCAGCATTGGAGAAAACCTAGATTTTTTTTTTATTGACTGGTGCTGAGATAATTGGGTCTTCATAACTGAGCCTATAATATGATCAAAAATGTTCCTCATTTCCTAAAGAACGAGCCAGAAAATTGACCTCCAAAGCTGTTACAAAGAAACCTGGGTGTGATCTTTTTTTTTCTGCATCAGCGAATGAAAGATTCACAGACTGAGAGGGGAAAGCCTTGCCAGAGTCCTTCAAGGTGATGACATCCCGCAGAGGTTTCATGGTGCAAATTGTCTTCATTTTTCTTTCACTCTCAAAAAACCCAGTCAGAACGCTGTTGATACTAGACCCAGAATTAGAACTTCCCATAGCACTGTGCAGCAAAGGCAAATACAAGCACAAAAATGGGAAAGGAAGAAATTGCTTGTAATGAAAGATCAAGTTATGAATTAAAGATAATGGAAATGTAATTACTGCAGAAGCCAGCTGAGAGCATCCAAATGCTAAAATAGATTAACCATGAAACACTCATTAAAGTAAGTGTTATCACATTTGCTTCTCTAACATCCTGTTTATAGAGATAAATCTAAACACAAATTGTGTTTTTTTTAAAGGGGGAGAAAAATAATCCCCCCCCCAAGTGTTTTGATTTGGGATTCTTTTTATATGGTGTACATAATTAAAACTCCAGAATAGCTGTTTGCAAGGAGTGAAAATACATCACTTCCAATCTGCAGCAGCTCAGATGTTATAACTGAAAGCCGGCAGTTAATAAGACACTGGAGAGAGATCACTGATGCTACCCTTTCTTCTTTGCAGTGGAATAGCAATATTAGCTTTCTATTAGCTTTCTTTCTTTTCTTTAACTTCCACTGCTTTACAGAGCTAGCTGCTGCCTAAAGCATTACTCCTCTCTAATTCCCAATGCACAAAAATTAAATAATCCACCCACTACCAACTCACTGAGTAAACAGACTTTGTGCAGGGCATTTTCATTGGGGTTAAGAGACCCCCATTTTAGCATTTCCAGTCAAAATAAAAAGAAACTAGAGCTAGGTTTGCAATGAAACATCTGACTCGTTTTGCTAAAAACTGGTACCTGAAAAACTCTAGGCCCAGAAGTCAGTATTAGGTGTGGGCAAAAACTGGAACTCGCTTGAACTTTGTGGAAGTGCAAATCTGGATCAAGATCTGAACTGTAATGGCTCAGATCCATCTCTATAACATGAATTCAAAACTGAACATCAGATCCAACCCCCCCTTGAACTTTGTTAAGTTTGGATTCAGATCTGAACTTAGACCTCATCCAGCAAAACATTTAAGTGTTTTCTTACTGTTAAGCACATGAACAGACCCATGGCTGAATCTGAACTTTTCCATAGTTCAAGGGGATTTAGAATGTTATGTTCCATTGTTACTATAATGAGACCAAACACATGCTTAAAGTTAAGCACAGACTTAATTACATTAGTGGCTCCAATCCATTTTTAGTCAACCTCTAAACTTTAATGCCTACAAAAATCAGAGTGGGAGCTGGACAGTTTGGTTTACCTTTCAGTACACTAGCACAAGATATGTGTAATTAACTTAATTCCTCTCAGGACAAAAGTAATCACCTGGTGCGATTCATTATGAAAACTCATCTCCTTTTAAGCACTGACCAAAAATAACATCTGGAAGACTGAAGAACAAGTAGGCTGGCCATGTCGTGAAGAACGGACGCAGGAAGTCAATGTGACTAGTGATGCTGTCATTGCATTGTGTTGTCACTATGGACCAGAATTTCAGATCTTCTTAGTGCTGTCAGTGGAGACTGGCTTTTTCAAAGGTGCTCTGCTCCTAAATCCACTGGACAGATTTTCAAATGGGATTAGCACCAGCAGCTCCTGTTGATCAATTCAGTGAGAAGATGAGCCCTTTTGAAAATGTGACCCCTTGCCTTCCTCTGGCATATAAACCACAGGAATCCTCAAGAAACAAATGGCCAGCTGTTCAAAAGATCTCAGAGCTCAGCAGCACCCAGGGATCTTCTGAAAAAACTGGTAATGTCATTTTGGTACCTAGATGGGTGTTAAGCTCTTTTGAAAATCTGATCCAAAGATCTTACTGTCACGCAAATGTCCGGCAGGAAAGAGCATCTCGCTCAGAAATGTTCCCAAGTCTGCCATTGACAGGTTACGCTTCAAGAGTTAATAGCATAGGGTAGGATTTTCGAAAGGGCCTAGAAGCACAAGTCCTATTGAAATCAATGGGACTTGTGTTCCCAAGCCACTTAGGTACTAGGAATGGGATTTTCAAAAGCACCCATTGGGACAAGGACTGGTCCTGATCTCTGTACTCAGGCAAAACTTCCACTGTATTCAATGGGCCTTTTGTCTGTGCAAATTTTAGTACAGTGCTATTTAGTCATCATGCAGTAAGCACCTAAGAAAATCTTCACATGTAGAGCCAGATTTTCAGAAGTTTACGGGTGCATTAACACGCCTATTTAGCATGCCCACATACTGCAATCATGTGCACGGGTCATGTAATTGTGCCCACAAATGACAAATCATATTGGTCATTTGCAAATTGAATTACCCTGATTGTGTGTGTACACATGGTAATTGTGTGTCTACATTATGAGTGTTTCTGCAGCCCAGCGGATCCTATAACTATGGATAAGACACATGAGCTTCCGAACATCTCATGCAAGTTACATGCACCACTACAACCGTAGCCATTAACACAACTTTCATTTATGTCACTTAGCTATCATCTCAAGCTTTTTGCAAAGATTTTTCTGTGAATTTGCATAAGATACTGTAAATCACATCCCATTCTGTTTGCTCATTTTGATAATGACCACCAAAAAAATTAAAAGGGATAAAGGAAAAGAACACCAGTTGGTGTGAAGAGTAGATAATTAGGTATGATTACATTTTCTCACTGCTTTTTTTTTATCCGATCTGTGATGATAAAAATAAACAAATAAATACCCAAACCTTGCTTTCTATAGTAAAGTCTCTGGAGACGGCATATGACAAACAGCCTCATCATTCAGTGCCTTAAAACCACTTGATATTTTTCATTGTCAATATCAAGATTGGTTACTTTGCATTATAAATCCCCGAGGATATTTTAGATCCGGTTATCTTTGTTCAACACATTTCACAGGGTGATATGTCCCAGAGGTAAGACTGACACAAACATATTATATATAAAAAATACACACACACACACACACAAATAGCCCCCCCCCCCCAAATCTCTTGAATAAACAAGGCAGGATTTCTTTGTGTGCAACTCTAGCTCTTGTTTAGGAAGCCTGTTTGGAATACGAGAACTGATATTTGAACAGCTCTTCAGACAAATCATCAACATGAATCACAGGTCAGTAGGAAAAACACTTCTTTTCTTGCCACCTGGAAAAGTGACACTTTGCTTTAAGCCTGGATCATCAGATCTCAACTTACGCAAAAGCTGTCTGTATTTATTGGGATTTTAGGTCAAGGTTTGCAAAGCGACTTATGGGAATTCCACATCCTATTCATATTAAACTGAACAGGCTTTGAAAATCCCACTCTTTTTGCATGACTCAAGAAATGCTTAGCCTAGTCAACCAGAGACAGGCAGACATCCTTGTATCTTTTCTGTGCAGCATTTGTGCCTCAAGGAGCCAGGAAGGCCTGGTCTGGCATGTTTACAGGTTGCATACAGGACATGCCATGCCAAATGACACCACGCAAGACTGCCATGGTGGGACACCTTTTATTAGCCCTACTATGGTGGCTTTATTTATTTATGCCTCCTGCTCTCCATTGTACTATGAGAGTGGTGCTGGTTACCTGTAATATTTAACACAGCAGCTAACTCATTGGCTCTTAAAATGCAAGGATGAAAGAATTAAAACACTACAGCATCCACTGCTGTTGATACAGTATTTTTCTCAAATCAGTGACAATTATTACTTGGTAATTACATTTAAGCAGACCAATAGTTGTATATATTTCTGGTTAAACTCATTAGAGCTGGGCAGGAGCAAATAGTACAATGGCATACCATAAATAACATTCCTGGGGAAGTTCTGGCATTTGTACCTCTAATGCCAATCTCAGGTATGTGCTGTTTCATATGTATAACCAGGAACCACTCTTGTTCTGCTAGAGTGGTCCACGAGTCCTGTCCTTCATGGTGACTCAGGTTACACTTGGTCAGATTTACACTATCTCTAATATAAACCATCTCTCCAAACAATAGTGGATGACTAACTGACTGGCCTTTCTTCTGTATTTTAAGGGAGCTATGAAAGGGTGAAACTGATGGGCTGAAGAGATGATTAGCTGGTATAGCTCCACTGAAGTTAGCAGAGCTATGGCCAGTCACACCAGCTGAGGAGCTGGCTTTTTGACTCTGTGGGTACCTAGCATCCCCTTTCTGACTGGAAGTTTGGAACTCGCTAGGCAGCATCTTTGCTCTGATTCCATCCTACACTTGCCTCAGCCCTGCAAGTCTGTGCTAGTCCACACTGCATTCTCTGCCCAGTCTCTCCGAAGTAGCCCCTTCAGGCTGTATTTTGCAGCCCTTATGTACATGAGACCCTGGGAAGGAGATTCCCTTCTTCTGCAGTATGGGGCCTGGGTCACTTGCTGGTTTGAACTAGAATAAACAGCAGGTTCTTTGTAACTTGAAGTCTTGATTTAAAGACTTCAGCAACTCAGCCAGAGGTTAGTGGGCTATTACAGGAGTGGGTAGGAGAGGTTCTGGGTCTGTGATGTACAGGAGGTCAGACTAGATGATCATGATCTATGAGTAACCCATACTCAGACAAGCAGTCCTGCTGATAGCAATGGGTCTTATCCTGGTCTCATATACACTGGTTTTACACCAGTGTAATGCCATTGATGGCAATGGAGTGATGATTTATAGCAGTGTGACATCAGAATCAGGCCCACTAGAGTGTTTCCAGATTACAAGCAGGCCTACTGGGACTCTAGTCCCCAGAGGTCCCAGTCAGTGATCAGGGCCCCATAATGCTAGGTGCCATTCATATATAACAAAAAGATGGTCCCTCCCTCAAAGAGTTTACAGTCTAATCTTCAAAAGCCACCTGAACAGAATCAGTCAGGGACATTGATAGCACTAACATGGGGCCCAAGCCTGGAAGGAGATGTGCGCTGTACTCTCTTCAGGTGCTAGGGGCTTCGGAGAGGGGCTTCGGAGAGCAGGACTCTTGGTCTGGAGTCATTGGTGTAAGTACATGTATGTAAAATGGAAAGAAGAACGGAGAATAGCCCTCTCCACTTGTGAGGCTGGTGCGCACCCCAATTAATGGTATTGTGAAAGTCCTAGCAATAGAGAGGATATTCTTAATTAGAAGACCCTCTCACAACTAATTAATTATTACTTGACTCAGTATGAAGCAGCAAAATGTAACGAGTCGTAATTGTGAAATAGCAATGGGAAAAAAAAACCTAACAGCACCTGATGAAGAATGCCCCTGCAACAAATTACCAGAGGCTTTGTGAAGTGCATCTTGATTTAATCCCTGTGATTTTAAGAAGATTTTATTAATACTTTGCCACACTTCTTTGCACTTCATTCTGCCTGGTTTTTTTTCCAAGCTAGTCAGACACAACAGGTGCTGCTGTCCTTCGTGTCCTCAGACTGCCATTTTCAAATGTTCTTTGATCATTGGATGGTCCCAGACTTCCCTACCCAGGATTACAAGCTGAGTAAAATGTGGGACCTTAATGAACATCCAGTTCTGAGGCTGAAGAACTTATTGAACACATCAGGTCATGCTCCAATATCAAACCAGCTCACTTGGTGTTTACAGATTTTCCGCCAATATTGTGTATATTTATCTGAAACTA
This sequence comes from Lepidochelys kempii, assembly GCF_965140285.1. Classification (NCBI taxonomy): domain Eukaryota; kingdom Metazoa; phylum Chordata; order Testudines; family Cheloniidae; genus Lepidochelys; species Lepidochelys kempii. The sequence goes on along the minus strand of NC_136392.1, from coordinate 7,677,642 downwards.
TGGCGGCTGCAAACATTGTTACACAGAGTGGCATGGAAGAAGAACATTTCATCCCCCTTCTCTCATGGATCCTGCTGCTAGCAGAAAAATTGTGACATGAACATATGTGTTTCAAAGTGGATGGCAGTTGGAGAGACTGGATGGCTCAGGGAGTGTGAACGCAATGCTAAGCCTTTCACCTCCAGGTCACTGGTTCAAATCTACCTCTGGTGACTAGCAATCAAGAGTGGCTACCATCTCATGTTTGTTGAATGCTGAATCCATTTCATATTCTTAGTACAGTTCATACATTACAATCGTTAGCTGTGTTGACAGCCTCAGCAAAGAGGACAAACACTAAGGCCTCCTCAACGCTTGAAAAGATTTGCCAGTAAAGCTATAGTACTGTAGATGCAGCTGATACCAGTTCTCTAAACAAAATAAGCTCTCCCCACAGAAGCACTTCTTTGCCAGTGCAACGACATCTACTTCTAGGGCTTTTGCCAGTCTAAAAAGGTTAAAAATCACATCCCTAACCAATATTACTATGCCAGCAAATGTCTGAAGTACGCTCCTGGAGTCTCTTTCTTCACAGGGTTTGGGGGAAGCTAGCTCTGCCCATGCCTGCTCTATGGATAAAAAGAGGGATCTCTGTTTCTAGGCTGACACTCCAGCATCTTTCATTAGCACAATCATCTTTATTTAGATTTATTTAGATTTGAAATAATTTTAAAAGATGCCTTTTCAAGACTCCAGGCACGTGAACATTGTTAATACAATAAAATCCCAGCAGCATTAAAGCAGAAATTCAGCTAGTCCTTCATCTCCTACAGAAACTTCTTTCTACCACTTAATTGCTCTGGGAAGCACAGCCTTAGCCCCCTCCAAAAATCTGTTGAACAGGTATTTTTTCCAACATCCCTGGACAGTCATCAAATCTGGGCTACGTCACGCCAAGGGGGGGAGCAAGATCCAGAGTCTTGGGGCTGTCACAGAACATCCTGCCAGTGCCCTCACTCTTTTCTAATGAGAAGGCCCCATCTTAGGCATGCTGCTGGCCATAGCTGTGGCAATATGACCTGGGGACAGAGCTGATCCCACAGATAGGCAGTCTGAGGCTATTTAGGGCTTGATAGGCCATAACGAACACCTTTAACTCCACCAGTGGGTAGCCAGTGCAGGTCCCAGAGAACTGGTGTCATATGCGCCCAGCAAGCTGCCCTATTCGGGAAGCAAGCTATGGCATTCTGCACCAGTTACAATATCTGAATGATTTTAAGCTATAGACCCCTGAAGAGTGCAGTGAAATAGTCTCATCTTGAGATAACAGTGGCAAGGTCCACATCCAACAGCGAGGGTCACAATCTCAGCTAATCCTGTATTTTATTTTATTTTATTTTATTTTAAAGAGATCTCTGGGAATTCATTGCATGAGAATTACATATTCACGAAGGTCTGGATTTCCCATCTTTCTCCTTATAGCGTTTTGCTTTTCTGCGTTGTCTGCTCAAGTTTTCAGCCTCTTAACCATGTGGTTTCCTTGCCTGGGCAATATTATTATTGTGCTTAAGATTCAGCCCTTTGATTTCCCTGAATTTTTCTTTCAACCCATAGCAGCTGAGCCTGGGTGAATGCAAAGAGTGTTTTAAAATGAAATGATGATTTCTTATCATAGCTCAGATGCTGAATTCCCCAGTCTAAAGTTCATGGATAATTTGTTCTGTGAGCATAGTAAAGTGGAGCATAGGGCTCTGCATGCTTGTCATTTGGTTGTGTCCTTTTTAATTCAAAATTAGAGGTAAATCTCAAGACACCAAAAGAGGATCTTGCAGCCAGGAGCTACAGAGGGAAGGGACCACATTAAAGTGTGGATGGAGAGGGTGCTCACTGCAGACCTATAGAGAGAATTTGCACAGGATTGGCAGAAAGGGGATCTTGACAAGGTTGATTGCACAGAGAGTAAAGTGATAAAGAATTTTGTGGGATCTCACAGAACCTACAGAGACCGGGGCCAGAAACTGAGTAGTTTACAACTGCCACAAAAATGAGACATCCTGAGTTAGCCTGAGCATCTTTTCATCTCCCATTGAATGCACAGCAGGTATTCAGAACCTTTGATGTCTTCAAATGGAGCTAACCTGAGTAAAAGACTGAGTCCTAAAAATGTCTTCTAACATCCTGTACAGTTAATGTGGATCAAAGCAGTAGCCTATTTCACTGGGAATGTCTGAGTCATCAGTGAATCGCAAGAGAAGCATATATTGGTGAATGCATTTATTAGCTTGTGCCTGTTTATTAACCTCATAGATGCCATATGCTACAGTTTTCGTGATTCTTTAACTGAGTCTTCCATTCAGTTAAAACTGGAGATTTTCTCTTTTAATTTGACTGATCTCCTGGGCAGACAGTAAAGCCAAATGCATTTTAATAACTCCTGATAATCTCTACCATTTGTGCTTCTCATACCAGAAGCCCCAGAAATGAGTCTATTTCTTTTGTATCTTTTAAACGAGTCAATACACTAATTACGCTTTGAATTCAGGGCTAGATAGCACTGGTTGGAGCAAGGTGTAGGGAGTAATGTGCATGCTGCTATCCCCACCCAGCCAGCTTTCCAAAGCACCTTTCCAAAGTTTTACATTGAAACCCTGCCTCCGTGCACTCTTTAAACGCAGCGTCAATTCTGAACACAGCCTATCAGCTCCATGAGATCATCTGGTAGTTTTGTGATAGAGAATAGCATGACAGCAAACTGCTTCCACTCGTGTGGCTTAAACCAGGGTATGAGGTATGAAATGTTAATGCATTAACCTACTAGTGCCCCCAACCCCAGTAATAAGTATATAATTCCATATTCTGTTGGAATTGTGAGAGATTGGTCTCAGACTGAGAGCAGAAAGCATTCACACAAGGCCATAGGAACCACTTAAGCTGCTAATGTAGGGCACCAACTTTGCATAAGTCTTTGCATGGGAATGAATTTCACACACTCAGAACAGAGCCATGCTCCTTAATGGGTAATGAATAAAAGTTAGTAACTAAATCACCATTCTGCAGACAGTAGACCTTGGCAAGCCATAAAATATACAGGCTGAGCCAAACCAAGAGGGTCTTATTTGTCTCCATGAACCAAGACCCAAGTTGCCTATATAACTCGCATTGGCAGAATTTGGGGTGCAGAGGAGGAGGGTAAATAATTCTGACGGGTAATATCTGTTTATTTCTATTTATTTATTTATTTATTTATATCAGTTTAAATTTTCACAGGTGTGGGAAATTATGGGAGGGTCAGACTATAATTATTTAATGGCAGTAGATGTTGAGATCCAAACAGCCAGCACTTTATAGCCTGTAAAGCACATTGTCAACACCATGTTTCAAAATATACAAAGTACATAGCCTTAATGTTCACTGACACTGACTGATAAAAATCTTGCCCTTCGATGCCCATATCAGCCATACACAGAGGAATGTTCGAGGTCTCTGTGACGGTCTGGAAGTGGTGCCAGAATATTCTCACTGACTTGGCTCATCTTCATTCATCAACACAGAGCTCTTTGTAGGAGCCCATCTTGTGACTTCATTAGCTTGGCTATCTTCAACAGAAAGCCCCATTGTACTGGTGATCATCCACAGACAGCCTTCTGCTCAATTTTCTGCTAATTAACTGATAACACCTCTTTGCCAAGCACCCAGTGTCTTTAGGAAAAAGGAAATAAACCCCAAAGTCTTGAACTCTACCACTTGGGATGGAATGTGACCGGCAACTTTTCCATGCATAGACCTCCCCAAGGATAAATGCAGAAATTTGGAGACCCTGGGCTGAATGCAACTTAGTTTGGCATTCTGACATAGGGGAACCATTAGGTACCCAACTCCTGAGCTCATGATGACCTCTCTGCTCAGAAATAATTTGGCCAGGTCCTCAGGTGCTTACTCAAGGAAACTCCCATTGTGCCATGATCTTTATGAAGTTCATAAACTCTCTTTCCTAAAGTCTTTAGATGGGGGTGATGCCTGCCCAAGGACTTTCATCATTGCCTCAAATATTCTCACTTGTTTTACCAGCCATTAATAAGACAGAAGATGTCCTAAATCTAGGAGCTGATATGAACTGGGGCTGCACATCTGCAGGCTCTAGCATCTTGGCAGGATTTGGGACTCTACACTTAGTCCCTGATCCAGCAAAGCACTCAAGCACTTGCTTATATTTAAGCATGTGCATAGTCCAATAGCCTTCAGTGAAATGAATGATGTGCTTACAATTAAACATGTACTATCCTGGGCTAGGGGCTTAGAATGTCCACACCCTACTGAGAAATCTGTGGCAATCTGTTATTGAATGAAAAAGTGATGAATGTCCATAAAACACGGAACAGAATGGAGAAATGTCACCATGTCTAATTTAATCATTTCATCCAGTTAATGCAAACTGGGTACACCACCACAACTCAATTAGAGGGCAGATTTTATGAATATTTGATCAAATCCTAGCTGATGTCAAACAAGAGAGATAATGAAGCTTAAAAATGTACTATGATGTGCTAGAGGCTATAAAAATGTGTTTTAAAAATTTGCTGGAAAACAGATTAACATGTAGTGCAGAAAGGAGAGAAGGAATTCTGAACAACAAATTGAACCATCTGGCATGTTTCTCAGGTGGCATGTATCAGAAGACAAAGAAGAATCACCATATGGATCTAGCTACCAGACTCAATGAAAGATTATGGGTTGACCGTGATTTCACTCCCCCCAGGTTTACACTGGTGTAACTTCACTGACTTCATTTGGCTTAATCCTGATTTACACTGGAGAATATGAGATCACAGTCAGGTCTACTATATTCTGCATCCTGGAATGACAGAAAGTTACAGATACCCAAGTAGAACAATGGGATTGAGAAAATGTATACACACTGGAGAAATATCATAAAGATGAAACAGTTTTCCCATGGTTCCATTGTTTTTATACCACAACCCAAAGCCATGACAATATTATCAATATTATTCATCTTGTGTTCTTTGAAGGTTACCTGCTTTTTCTGGAACACTGCATGATCAACAATGGAGCCCACCAATTCCTTATGGGCCACAAGAACTTTATAATATTATGCGTAAAAGTAATCTGGCTACTTAACGCCCAATAAAACAATTCTTCTCCAATAAAGCGATTTATTCAGTGTCTAAAATGGTATTTTGTGAGTCTGTGCCAAATATTGAAGGTCATGAATCGGGAAGAATAAACCATAAAATAAGCACTTTCTTTTCCTCCATGAAAATGTTGATTATGAATTTGACTACACATAAACCACAGACAGTCCTTTACATAAAGAATTTATATGAAATCCTCTGACTTTGCTTTTGGATGGCCAAAGAAGAGATGATTTGCCACAAACTAGACTCTTTCCCCACCCTCTTCTTTTCCTTTTTGTCCAGCCTTTTGCAGTCAGTTGGATTTTATCGTGTTTATAAATATAGTTTTCAATATAATGTTCTTCCTCAGTGGCATCAACACTGAGCCTAAAATATACTTTGTCTGATTAGTTCTTGACCCCAGATGAGTCCTGTCTGTTTTCTGTGCTTCTAAATACACATTTGCCATATGCTGCATCATATGTCACTTTCCTTTCTAATGCCCCTTGGGACTAAGTGTTATGAGGCTTTTATAATAATCTCACGGCCGTTAGAGTCAAATCTGGGAAACAAAGTTTCATCAAACTGGGAAAATCTTTTGCGAAACCCAAAATTTAACAACATCAAAAATGTCAGTGTTGTCATGAAACCCAAAGCACCATCATGTCCTCCTGCCCCTGGAACTTGTGGGTCAAGTTCCAGTCCAGGCAGTAATGCATTCCCATTGAAGTCAGTAGGATATGATCTGATTTATATCAAAGCTGAATTTGGCCCTCGCTTCTAATAAAAATCATAATATATGTTTGTCACAGCTATGTAGCTCTACAACAGTGCAGCTCACCCTGCATGGGATCTTCTCAGGTTAGAGATCAGTCAGGGAGACACAGTGCAGAAAACAAAGGCCAGGGGTGACTGGGCTTTAAGGCACCCTTTTATTCTTCCTGAGTTAGTTTTCGCACAGAGCCTTCCATGTGGCCAGAACTTTGGGTAGTGGTGTCTAATGTTTCAGCTATCTTGCTCCATAGAGGAGTTTAATTACTTATTATTTAGCCAGAACAAAGGATGGCTAGCACACCAATCAGTTTCAACAGGGGCTGTGATTGCCCATCAATCAAGTCACGCTTACTAGTAGCTACCAGCACCCTTCAGTATAACAATAACAATATTACAGCACTGTATGCAGTCACAGCAGCCATACCAACCCAGCACTGGATCTCTCTTGAATTTCAGTAATATCCATGCTGGTTGCTGCATGGAAAAGTTTCAAATTGCAACTGTTACTCAATTAACAACTTCCATTTGAACCCTCTAATTCTCCAGTGGCTCACTGTCTCAGTTCAGTGACAAAGTGGCTTTTTAAGCTGGGAATGGTGGAGCGCTCCTTTTACTACTTTATCACACCCTCATCAGGGTATTGTTTCTTCCACATGCACCCATGTAATTCTCATTAACTACCAGAGGAGTAATTATTTGCATCATGAGTAGAATATTTTCTTCCTTCCACTTCCGGCTGAGGAGGAATTGCTGCTGCAGTAGCTAAGAGTGGGGGACAGGGAAAAGGATTTATGATGAAACTGAAAAGCTATAAAAGCCAGAATGGAGGGAGAAGTGTGTCCAAAAGAAGCTGCATTCGCTTGGTTCTCACTTTCAGAGCTGATTATCCAAGCTTCCTATATATTTCAAATAAGCATCAATCTTCAGACACAGCAGCGCAGCATGGAGATTTTGTGAGCCCAGGAGTACTTTTTATTTGTAAACCCAGCTCGGCGTTTGCCAGCTCCAGCACCAGACTGAGCTTCTAGGGGGTCCTTCCAAAAGGACTACAACTATGATGGCTGCCAGAGTCCTCTGACTCCATTTCCCAGCATGCTTTGAGTCACGGGTGGGGATAGAAGGATCTAGAAACTGTTCTGGAGCCAATAGGAAGGCTTCTGCCTGGGACGAGCAGTTCATGGACCAATGACAAGACAGGGCTGCACCACCCTCAGTGAGGGGACTGGCTGACTTTAAAAGGTAAGGGTCCCTGGGCTGTAGTAGTAACTATAGCTCCTGTAAGGCTTTTGGATCCATGTAGTTCATAGACCTATGGCTATTCATGTGCCCCTCCTTCCCGCACCCATGTACCCCACCCAAATCCCTCCTTTGGCTCTGCAGGGAGAGTCAATGGGAGCTGTGCATGGGCTAACCACCCGCTATGCAAGCTAGTTGAATCCAGCGAGCGCAGGGAACCATAGCACTGAAGACCCAGCCGTATGGGTGACAGTGTGACTAGCACAAAGTGGGCATGGCTTCTGGGTAAGTACTTGGCTCACTAGCCCATGCTGCACTGTGACCACGGCTATTTTTACACGTGCTAGCTGGGTTCAGGCTTGCCCAGGAAAGTTAGCCTGTGCATAGCTTTTGCTGTGTGGACATACCCTAAGAATTCTTGAGTCCTGTACAGTCTCTGCAGTCTGGCTTCCTTGTGCTGTCTCTCCTGTGTTCAAGCCTTCAGCCCCGGGGGGTGGAAGATGGCCCCTCAAGGAAAACAACTTCCCATGCCTCCCACCTCCTCTCTAATATACACCAGATCAGTGGAGGAGGTTGTAATCTGTCTCCTTGCTTTCCAAATCACTTTTAAAAATCCTCATGGAAGCTGATAAGCCCTAGTCAACATAGGATTGTGTAGATTCCTTTCTTTTTTATTGCTGAGTTATTGGATTTTTTTTTTTAAAGGAACAAACCATGTGCCAATAATATGTCTGGTATCATATTTTGGTATTATTAGGAACTCGTGTTTTCAGACGTTAAGCCTCATTTGCATGCTGAGCCTGGGATAGAAACATATTCATCACTTATTCATTAATTATTATTTTCTGTATTGCTTTAATGTCTTGAGGGCCCATTCACATTGTGCTAGGCACTGTACAAACATAGAACAAGAAGACAATTTAACATCTCCCTCTTTACTGGTCTGAGTAGATGGCTGGCTGCCTTGCAGGGAGTTAGCTTGCTCCAATTTTATGATGCTGGAACTATTGGGTGAGGTTCCATGGCCTGTTATGTGGGTCAGATTAGATGACTGTGATAGTCTCCTCTGGCCTTGAGAAGCTGTGAAACTAGGCCCATCTCCCTGCAGGTATTAGGTACCTAACTCCCATTGATTCTGATGGGAGATAGGTTCCTAAATATCTTCAAGGCTCAGGGCTTTACTCCCTACCTCAGAGCGAGAGAGAACAGGGGGAGACATTGTGATTCTTGGACAATCCACTCCCTGCTCGTGGGTCATGGCAGCTACACGCTGCCCCTTACTCAGGGAAGACTGTAGAATTGCAGTCTAGACTGAAGGTTTTAGATCCTTTTTCTGCAGAATGGATATTTCAATTGGCACAAATGGAGAGGGGAAAAAGAGGGTTATCTTCTGATGGGACTCAAATTCCAACATGCCTGCCTCCGTATATTGTGCATGCCTTGTCTTCTATTTGCTCAGACAAGTCTCTGCTAAAATACCAGAAGTCTCCACTATACACTTTTTAAATAACAAAATAATATGCACGCAGCAAGTTCTGTGTTTGGTTTGGAGTCGGACGTAATTAGGAAGGTTATAACTGAAGAATAGGACCAGAGACAGTTAATTATATTCTTTACTGCACTGATAAAGCTGAGCCTGACTCTAATCACAATGGCCTTGAACAGTAATAATAGGTTACATACATTTCTGTTACAAACTTGCACTGTTAGTTCATTCCCTTGCTGTGTGCCTCACAAGTGTAGTGATCTGCATTTGCATTCCTAAAACTTACTTCAGTTACCTTTCTTGGTAAGGCAACTAAATCCAAGCAAAAAGAAAAGGAGGACTTGTGGCACCTTAGAGACTAACCAATTTATTTGAGCATAAGCTTTCGTGAGCTACAGCTCACTTCATCGGATGCATGTAGGTGTAGCTCACGAAAGCTTATGCTCAAATAAATTGGTTAGTCTCTAAGGTGCCACAAGTCCTCCTTTTCTTTTTGCGAATACAGACTAACACGGCTGTTACTCTAAATCCAAGCAGATATTACTGCCTGTTTCATGGCAAAGTCTGTTTAAAAACATTAAGGCCCTCTTATCTATATATTTTATCTTTATCTGTGTGCCACTCAATTCTATGTAACTTCTAAAAGGTGTAGAAGGCAGGTCATGGTAAGTGAGGTGAACTTCAGGGTTGCTTGCTAAATATGTAAAACTTCAAACCCAAAACAATACTGGGTTAGTATTAGCTGTTATTTTCTATGCCGTTGAATGCACAGAATGAAAATGGGAATGGTACATGGGTAATTAACTTTATGGACAACGTAGTCTGGAGCTCTCAAGTCTGCCTGCATTTTGGGATTTTAGTTTGGCCATTGCTCCACTAATTTTGATGTACAGAGTGTCACTGGAAAAGCAGAAAAAAATACAAGCTTGTATTTGTTTATTAACCCAACAGTTTAGCTGATTACTTAGAGAGGGAATGCCCCCACAGCAACAATACTGTTATCTGTAGGGAAAATATCACAAACCCCATATCTGGTGACCTTTAAAACATAGGTGTCAATGATCAGGCAGGCAATGTGGGTCCTGATTCTAGTCCTAGCTCTGCCCCTGACCTGTTGCATAACCTAGGACAAGTCACTTAACCTTTTTGTGTTTCAGTTTCCCTATCTACAAAATGGAGCCAGTGATATTTACTGTCCCTTGTAAAGCCCTTTGAAATCTACAGCTGAAAAGTGCTAGATAGGGGGCTAGAGGAGTTCTGCTCTGCCTGCCGCAGCCCTGGAGCTGGAGGAATTTGTTCTCCCCACCACAGCCCAGGGGAGAGGAGTGCTCTCACTCTCCCTGCCGCAGCCCAGGGGCAGGAGGAGTTCTGCGCCCCTTGCTCTCCCAGCTACAGCCCCAGGGTGGGAGGAGTTCTGGGCCCCACCGCCTGGGTCTGGACGAGCTCTCTGTCCCCCCCCCCCTTTTCTTCAATGGTATTTCGTCCTAACATGCAGTGCACAAACTCAGTGAGGTCATACACATATTCCCATAATGTGAGGTTATGGATGCACATGAGCCTACTTGGTTTGCACGTGTCCGTCCCCCCCACATAAAGTTAAGAAACTTTCAAGGTGGTTCAAAGGTATAGTTCATTGAAATGGTGAATATAATGCTGTTTATTTCTTTGCATCTGATGTATGTGCGTGTGTTGATATGGTTTAATGTGTATATAATATGTGTGTGTTTAATGTGCCTTCCTCCTCAAAAGCAATAAAATTTAAATTCCTGCAAACACCCCTAATTCTAGCTATTAAATAATGATGACTGACAGGTGGCTGTTTGGGCACGTGTGAGGGGTCGGGGAGACTTTGAGTTTGCAGGATTTCATTTTTCCAAATGGCTTCATACAGAAGCATAAAGCCTGGCTTTGGGCTTTCTGTGTCTGTACCTCGCTGATGGGAGATTTCTCTCCTGCATTCATTAGCCTCATCTTCATAGGGCTTATCCTCTTTGCCTATTCATTTCCAGAGCAAAGCTTCCACTCTGGGCTGATCAGCTTTGTCTGTCTCTTCCTGGAAGTGGAACATCTGCTCAGCATTCATCCATTCGGGGTTTACGACTGCAGATGCAAATGCTCCCTTTGCAATTGCAGGCCCTGCTCCGATATGGAGCACCTTAGCTTCTAGGTGTCTTCTTCCACCTGTGTCATTTCTCAGCAAAGACCTTATTTTAGAGGGAATCCCATAAGAGGGTGGGGGGTGGAATGGCCAGGGTGCAATACAGTTCACAACCCGCACACTGTAATACTCCAGGGGCCCCCTGCCTGACTCTTCCATGGGAGGCTCAGGCAGGTGGATCAATGCAGTCACACATCTACTACCTACAAATCACCCTCCGGGTTGTCAAGAAGTGAGGATCACGAGGGGAGGGGAGTTCTCCTGGGCAGCCTGCTTGTGGGCTGTCATCCTCCACCCATTGGAACGGAGGCAATTCTGCAACACTTGACCTTCCATGAATGTGCGAGGCAGGCAAAGAAACAGCATATCACCTTTGCAAAGCCAAATGTTCCATGTTAGCAAGGTCTCTTCTTTATATCCTCATCCTCATAGCCTTCTTGTACCATTCTATTGTTTTGTGAAACGCATTACAAGAAAAGCATAACTCCTATTCTCTCTGCCCTTAGCACTGCTAAGAATAATTCTTACCACTCCTACAGAACTTTGTAAATGGCATATGAATATAAATCTCTTCTCCCACCAATGAAACGCAGCCACGGGTGGAATTAACATTACAGAATGGTACAACACAATAGACTAGTATAGAAAGTGGACAAAAATAATGCTTTATCCAATTGAAACTACAGGAGGCGTTCAGGTAGGTGGAATGTACACTTAACCAAATTAGACTTCAACGAAGACAGCCTGGCCAAGATGTGCGCTTGTGAAAAGCATCGTGGGATATGTACTGCCCACAGAACCATCACTGGATGATTTTAATGGATGATGTCTCACCTGAAAGTTCTGGGAAGCAAGCCCCAGACCCTCAAGGTATTTAGGAAATCAATGGAGGTTAGAAGCCTAAAGACCTTTGAGGATCTGGGGATAGGTGTTTAGAAATTATAGGAAGCTTTTCTGTTTGAAATTTGTCATTTCTTCAGCTTGTCAGCTTTTCCTCTCATCCGTGCCCCACCAGATGCATTGCTGTCTGGTGGCTGAGCTGAAAGAGAGTGAGGAAAATACAATACGGAGGATAATATCTGTTGTACTGCTGTATACAGCAGTGCTAATATGAGGGAGGGAGACTTTACCACGGTCATCTCTCATGGCTGGGGGGAAATGGAACAAAGCAATCTCAGACCCTCCTATGATTGTTCTTTAGCACCAGCTACCAGATCAGAGGAATAAAGTATTGCAGCTCCACATCCTAAGGGGAATTATCAAATTAGAGCGTTACAGCTGAGACTGGTGGGAGGATGTGCAGCAGCTTGTCAAGGGAAAGTGATTCAACGGATAATTGTTTCACAGGAGAACTATCGGAACTAATAATCCATCTAATAGCTGAGAAGAGTTAAGTAAAGAGTGAAGGAATTTGCTTCTTGCTTTTTCCGGCTTGGATCAGTAATACCAGATGCCATGTAGCAGTTCATCCAAAATTGAGTTTATAGAAAATCTTTCCCTCCCTGCATTCTATTTAAGTTTTACTTCTCGTTAAATGAGTGCAACCCTTGAATATGTGAGCAATGCAGTGCTCCATCTCCTCCAGTCAGGAGCGCTACTTAGCCCTAAATCCCCTCTGAATACCCGAGAAGCGACAGAGTAAAGCAGGGTCCAGGGTAGCGCACAGACTTATTGCTTGGGCTCCCAGAATGGAACTGGCGTCTGTTTTCTTTTTCTTAATAATCTTTGAGGTTGTACGAAGCCAAAATGAAGCAGTGGGGATGCTCACTGGCGTGTACGTAGCAGAGCTCTGTGTTGTTGCTTTTCTAAATTGAGACAAGCAACGTGTAGGCGTTGGACGAGAGAAAGGAACAACTGCAGTAGCATAAACGGAAGTGTTTGTGCCTTGGCTTTTGTTTAATGATTAAGGAATTAGTGGGATTTGGGCCCCTAACTCCCCTAGGTGCTTTTTAAAATTTCACCATTGAGAATTCGGGCCAAATTAAATCTGATTTTCCTTGGTATGTGTCAAACTCATTCCTGGCAGAACTCCATTTAAATCATAAATGTGGCCCCAAATGTTTCTTTTTATTCCACTCAGCGAACAATATGGGATCTCTCATGTAGAATATTCGCTACCTGCAAATTCCTTTGTATACCAGTAAAAGGCTGGTGGAGGTAGCCGATATTTGCAAAAGGACTTCTATTTAGTTCCCGTTTGGGTAGTCCTTTTGCAAAAATCTTCTCAAATCTCTTGTATATGGCAAATTATCCATTGCTTCTTACATTTCTGTAAGATTCTAGGATCATAGTCAACAACAGCCCCATACGAGATTTTTATAGGTTCCCTTAAGGGACTCGTAAGAAAGCAAAGAGCTCCATTAAGTTATAGATACAAAGAGGGAAAAGTATATACTTTCAAAATGAATGAAAAAAGTCCCCATGGAGTCATTTTTATGAGCTTTTATGAGTTTAATCTACTATTATGCCAGTTATACTCAACTTTCTAAGGAACCAAAATGAATACAAAATGCACAGTTCATAAAGGCCAAGTCATTGAATCATGATTTGGAAGAATATTAAGCTGATAAATAAGAGCAGATAATTGCCATTTTGTGACTTGTTCTTAGTGCTTGTCTTGTATGTTCCAGCAAACCAAACGTACAGGCAGACATTTCAAAAGTTTATGATTTATCCATCTATTTAGCCGTCCAGCTCATGCTCATTGCCAGGGTTTCTGAGTGCCATACTGATGCATGAAACCAGTTACATTTAGCTTTAAAGGTAAAGGGCCTGATTTGAGAAAAATTGCACCTGAAAATTACAATGCTTTACTTTACAGACACAATTAACTATGGGCACAATTCATAGTTCTTTAGCATTTAACTACTCAATTGCACTTACCACCCAGGTAGTCTATGGGCAGTGAACTGCGTTCATAATTCATTGCAGGCACAATTATTTGCAGCTGCAAAATTGCACCCCAAAATTGGAGGATGGGGTAATGCTCATGGACAAAGTATTACATGCAGTGACGTCAAGGTCGTAAAGCAACAAGTACGGGCCAAATCAGCCTTTCAGCGTGTGCATTGCTCCTGTTGATTTCAGAGATTGGGAGCTGCCTATTCAGAATTCGCTCTAAGCATTTAGATTGTTATTGATTTTCCTTGTGATTGGCTCTTTCATTCTGGCATCATTTTATCCAGAGTAGGTCAGCACACAGGCAGCATCCATTCTCTATTCCTTCCTTTGATCCAGTTGACTTACAAATTCACAACAAGCTCATGTGACTTACCCAGAGGTCACACAAAGAGTTTCCTCCAACCACCACTATCTATGCCCTTCACTCTAACCACCATAATAAGGCCTCCTAGAGTTTCACTGCTTCTTCCTGGAGATACCTGTTTGTTTCTTGCTGTCAGTCTTTTCTGGGACTTCAGATTACAGCATCTGTATGTGGAGATCGGAATCCTGTTTGTGATATTGTAGTCATTCCCATAGCAACAGATGCTGATGTCACAGGGCACTGTATTGTGCCTTCCTCACTGGGATGCAAAGGACAAAGCTCTCATTTGTATTCAAACCATCTTCAATAATAACGCATTACTGAGATTTACTATCCAGTATAAGGCAACAGAAATCTGACTGATGCTTAAATAAAATAACTACCCTTTATCTGCTCTGATTGTGATACTCTATCAAAGTGCCTATCACTCCACCAAGACACTGCACTTTAGCCATGAATGAGACACCACCTGATAAACACTCGTTAGGCACAAGATAAAGCACTCATAAAATTATATATAAGTAACTGTTCCTAAGCGGTGACAATTTAAGATCACAAAAGTCAAATACAAGGCAATGTGAACACTGGAGAAGCAATTCTGACTCCGGGGATAATTTTAAAAATTAGACCACTTTGATGAAAAAGAGGTGGTGTGTATGTACGTGCCTGGGCACCCGTGCATGTGTTTACATGCACTTAAAGTAATAATCCTGTACAAGCTAATCTGGGAGCACATTCTGCCGCTTAGCCTCACGTTGAGTTTTCTTTGTCTGAATTCCTGTTGTGTTTGTTCCTTGATGGCTCAGTTACATTCTGTCATACAGACATTTAAGTCTGTCTGAGTAACAGCAGGAAAAACGATGACCATAACTTTCACGAGATACTTCTGAACTACCCATCTTACCCAACACACTGTGCCTAGCAGACTGAGATCTGCAAAAGTTGCTAGATAATTGCCTGAAAAAATCAAAGCAGATGCCCAGAGAATCAAAGATTTCAAAGAAATCTTTTAGTTAATTGCATTCCATTTTGCCCTGTGCCAGTTGACTCAGAGTTGTCTTCTTAGTATATGCACAGCGTGATTCAGGTGGCATGTGACCAGGATTCATCACCAAATTTGGTCCATTGGCTGGATCATTAGCTTCCCTGGCCCAAGCGGGTACTGGTGGGGAGCATGACATGAACGGCGGATCCATGCCCTCCCCCCCGGCCCCAGCGACACCTTTGTGCCATTTATCTTCACTAATTCTTTTATATTTATCAGGCAGTAAAACATGTCTTTCTTGCTCTGTTGATATCATTTTGAAAGGGGGGTTGTATCTAGTTTTTCTAGCCTACTTTTCATCCCCTGTCGTTAGTCAACTTTAGTTGACATTCAGCAATTATTTATATGAATGCATCCATCTAACCAAATCAGTTTCTAGACATTTTCCTCCAACATTCAAGCTTGGGTGGTAGGCAGCATTTTCTATTCTGAGCACTTCAGTAACGTCATTTACTTCACTAAAGGAAAAGGATTTTGCTTTCCACACCAGTACATGAGCTTTGTAAGCACACACCTCTATTTGCACATGGCCTCATATGAGCTAACTGGTTTGCATGTGCTCGGATATATACATGCAGTTGTGTGTGCCCATCTTTAAAAATCTATCATATTATTTACAGCACTTGGGGTACCCCTTCCTTTTCTCTTTCCCTGGAGATGTCTTGGTGCACGTTCCCATCACAGTAATTGTTTTCAGCACAATATGGCTGGCTTGTTAAATATTTGAACACTGATTGTGGTATTTGATAGTTTATGAGACGAATACTCTTTAGAAGTGCCCAGCATGGAGGTCACTTAGCAATAGCCCAAGAATCATGTCTTAACAAAGAGACTGAAAATCATATAAAAGGATATAACATGGGCACCATTTGATTTAACAGGCCGGGTAAAGGAAAGAAATCATGCTTCAGGCAACCATAAACCCAGAAATTAGTGCATTTGCTCAATACAACTGTATTTTTTGGCCATATAGACAGCTAAATGAAGGGAGGATTGGATAACCCTCTAAGAGCTTTCAAGTGCCCAACAAGAAACCATATAGATTTGGCATGAGGGGAGGCTTCAGTTTTTATAAATGCATTTTCTACCCTAAAATTGCACATCCAAATTTTCATACTGTTCTACCACTCTCCCTTCTGGTCACTTCTGTTACTAAACTAGTGAGTGATGAACCTTCAAAGGGTTGGAGTGTGGGTGTAGTTCAGATGAACATCTAGACGTTTGGACGCTTCTCTGAAGCTTATATGAACTATTGGAGCTTGCAAAACTAGGCAGGAAATTTCACATGTAGAAATCTTCCTTTTGAGGTTTCCGTTATTATCTGTATTGTGGTAGCACCCAGAATCCCCAGGCATGAACCAGAACCCCACTCTGCAGGATGGTGTACAGACACAGAAGAAAAAGACTGTCCCTGCATCAAAGAGTTTCCAGGACTTCTACTTTGGATTGTGGCTGGAAATACCATAATGACAACCTTTTATACAGCAGTTCTGGTTCGAGCCAGAATCTTGAAATGAAAAAAACTGTGTCCAAATGTTTCCAAAACCTCAAAATAGCATCCAATTCAAGCACTGAAATAAAGACGAGTGGAGGTCTCTCCTCTGTTGTAAACAGGAAAAATTGGAGTAATATGACCTAGTGATTCAAGTAAGGGACCTGCCATCAGGACAATTGAATTCTCAATTCTGCCACATGTTTGTGTGAATTTAGAAACGTCACTTGTGATCTGTGCCTGCTTCCACCGGAGTCAATGAGAAAGCTGAATTTGGTGGAAGATGGATTGGGTATTTAACTGCTTTCAGCGTTAGTTTCTCCGTTTATAAACTGGAATACTAATACTTATGTACCTCAGGGGTGTGGCGAGGCTAAAGGCAGTTTTGCCAACCCCAGGCTTTCAAGAATCACGAGCCACCCCCCTCCCCACAAAAATCATGACGTTGGTTTAAATTTTGAGAATTGGGAAAAAAAAAAAAGCAGTGTTCTTTTCATTGCTTGATTGTTGGAGACTTTGGGGTTCATGTTTTCCAGCTCTTCTCTGAAACCATGAAGCCTAGAAACTCTTTTTAAAAAACAGAAGCTGAGATTCTCAAATAATAATATGATTCCACCAGTTGGGAGCTTTAAGAAAATAACCTTTATCACAAGCTTGTGATGAAATCACCAGAGTCAGCGGCACAGTTCATGTATTGTGCTGAAATCCCCCCCTGTGCAGAGGGCCAGCACAAGGGTCTGTACACCATGTAAGTCCCACTTAACCCCTATTTGGAGGGATGTAAATGGTGTATGGGTCATACACTGGCTCTCTGAATGGGGGGGTGAATTCCTTCCATCTTGGCTGAAAAGTGCGGTAAGCTTCTCAGGTGGCAGGTGCTACAGAAACGCAGATTAGCGCTATTGTGCTTTGATCCTCCGTATCCTTATTTTGAAAGCAGCTCCCGAGTCCTGAGGTAGCTCTGTCAGCAGAAGTCCCACATTTGCATTTTACTGGTCACTTGTGTCACAGTGACTCATCGTCACTGTGTCAAGTAAGAATAGTTTGTTAAAGCACTTGGGATGCACCTCTCCCTCCTCATCCCCACTCCCAGAAAGAAGCCTCTATTATGAGTTAAATGTAACCCATTGGAACCTATGCGAGACATTACAATGACAGGAAAATCTTATAGATTCATAGATACTAAGGTCAGAAGGGACCATTATGATCATCTAGTCTGACCTCCTGCACAACGCAGGCCACAGAATCTCACCCACCCACTCCTGCGAAAAACCTCTCGCCTCTGTCTGAGCTATTGAAGTCCTCAAATCGTGGTTTAAAGACTTCAAGGAGCAGAGAATCCTCCAGCAAGTGACCCGTGCCCCATGCTACAGAGGAAGGCGAAAAACCTCCAGGGCCTCTTCCAATCTTCCCTGGAGGAAAATTCCTTACTGACCCCAAATATGGCGATCAGCTAAACCCTGAGCATACGGGCAAGATTCACCAGCCAGATACTACAGAAAATTCTTTCCTGGGTAACTCAGATCCCACCCCATCTAATATCCCATCACAGACCATTAGGCCTATTTACCATGAATATTTAATTACAAAACCATGTTATCCCATCATACCATCTCCTCCATAAACTTATCGAGTTTAATCTTAAAGCCAGATAGATCTTTTGCCCCCACTGCTTCCCTTGGAAGGCTATTCCAAAACTTCACTCCTCTGATGGTTAGAAACCTTCATCTAATTTCAAGTCTAAACTTCCTGGTGGCCAGTTTATATCCATTTGTTCTTATGTCCACACTGGTACTGAACTTAAATAATTCATAGATAGATATTTAGGTCAGAAGGGACCATTATGATCATCTAGTCTGACCTCCTGCACAACGCAGGCCACAGAATTTCACCCACCGCTCCTGCAAAACACCTCACACCTATATCTGTGCTATTGAAGTCCTCAAATCGTAGTTTAAAGACTTCAAGGAGCAGAGAATCCTCCAGCAATCCTGTGCCCCATGCCCTCTGATATATTTATAGAGAGCAATCATATCTCCCCTCAACCTTCTTTTTGTTAGGCTAAACAAGCCAAGCTCCTTGAGTCTCCTTTCATAAGACAAGTTTTCCATTCCTTGGATCATCCTAGTAGCCCTTCTCTGTACCTGTTCCAGTTTGAATTCATCCTTCTTAAACATGGGAGACCAGAACTGCACGCAGTATTCCAGGTGAGGTCTCACCAGTGCCTTGTATAACGCGGTACTAAAACCTCTTTATCCCTACTGGAAATACCTCTCCTGATGCATCCCAAGACCGCATTAGCTTTTTTCAAGGCTATATCACATTGGCAGCTCATAGTCCTCCTATGATCAACCAATACTCCAAGGTCCTTCTCCTCCTCCGTTACTTCTAATTGATGTGTCCCCAGCTTATAACTAAAATTCTTGTTATTAATCCCTAAATGCATGACCTTACACTTCTCATTATTTATTAAATTTCATCCTATTACTATTACTCCAGTTTACAAGGTCATCCAGATCCTCCTGTATGATATCCCTGTCCTTCTCTAAATTGGCAATACCCCCCAGCTTTGTATCATCCGCAAACTTTATTAGCACACTCCCACTTTTTGTGCCGAGGTCAGTAATAAAAAGATTAAATAAGATTGGTCCCAAAACTGATCCTTGAGGAACTGCACTGGTAACCTCCCTCCAGCCTGACAGTTCACCCTTCAGTAGGACCCATTGTAGTCTCCCCTTTAACCAATTCCTTATCCACCTTTCAATTTTCATATTGATCCCCCATCTTTTCCAATTTAACTAATAATTCCCCATGTGGCACGTTATCAAACGCCTTACTGAAATCTAGGTAAATTAGATCCACTGTGTTTCCTTTGTCTAAAAAATCTGTTACTTTCTCAAAGAAGGAGATCATGTTGGTTTGGCACGATCTACCTTTTGTAAAACCATGTTGTACTTTGTCCCATTTACCGTTGACTTCAATGTCCTTAACTACTTTCTCCTTCAAAATTTTTTCCAAGACCTTGCATACTACAGATGTCAAACTAACAGGCCTTAATAAACTATTTCAGCTTTCCAATGGATACAGAATCAGACAAGGATGTTTTTATAGACTTTACATTTTAAAGCCTGCAAACATTTCGACCTGGAAACCAATTGTTATTTTAAATATTTTCTTAACCAGTAAAAGAATCGTGACTTTAACAAGCAAGGTAGATTTATGTTCCATCCCTCACCCGCCCCCAAACTCTCTTCAAAATAAAGTGAGAAAACCAAGAATAGAAAAATGTTAGAGAGAGAAAATTATTTGGGGGCCTAAAATATAATTTGCAGGGCACTGGAAAAGCTAAAACATTGCATTTCCCGTGAGCCACCATTTTCTTTTGTATTCTGTGCCAATATATGTTGGTTTCATTTGGCAGAGACATAGCATTCCTTCTTCTCACAGTAAGTTCCTTGTCTGCCTTGGGAATCAATAAGAAATTTAAAATTTCTACCAACAGCATCATAGAAGAAGCCATTGCTTTTGTGTTTAAATCTGCCAGGATGTTTACAATTTTGTATAAAACTAGAGGCAGAAAAGAAACCCTCCTCTGAAAACAAATGGAAGAATGTATTAAAAGAAAAGACACTCTTTTCTACAGCACGAGAACAGATGTAAGATATCATTTTCTTTGCAATGGAACAGATGGAATTATTTGTCCTTCATAGTCAGGATAGCACCCTGGGTTTATTGTTGTTTTTTCGCTTGAAAAAGTTTAAAAGGGAGAGACTGTTCTCTGAGATTCCCATCCTTAGTAAACAAGATCTTTCTACCAAATTAACCAAAGATTTGTTTAAGAGCCTGATTTTCCGAGTTATTCAGCACCCCTGCAGCTCCAAACCAGCTCAGCAGTCAGCACTAGATTTTTCAAAAGCATTCAGCACATTGGAGGCACGTTGGGTGCTCAGCTCTTTTGGGAACCCGGACACAATTCTGGGTGCTCAGCGCTTGGAACTCGAGCCTTGAGCCCATTTGTAAATCAGGTCCCACTTGTCTAAAGTCCTGGCCCATAGCATTTAGATGTCACAGTATGAAAGGAGATTTGACCAGATCTCTCTCTGATTCAGGCAGACATGAGTGTTATCATTTACCTTTTTGCAAATAAATAAGTAAATTAAATTAGGAAACTAAAATGGAATACATATAAACCAGTCTGCACATTCCTCACCTATTTCTCTGAAATACTGGACCAGAGCCTGAGCTGCACCAAAACTCTGCTCAGCAGAGCTGAGCAGGTGTATGTAGGGGAAGGAAAGAGTCATCTATTTGCTCTCCCAATCCCTGGCCCTTCCGCCCTACCCCAGTATACTTTAGAGCAGCGTCAGGGCTGCTCTAAATTATAATTACCCGCATTGGCTCTCAAGAGGCCTTTCTGCAGCTGGGAATCACGGGAGTGTAGGAGCACTCCTGCAATGTCCCTTTCCCCTTGGTATGCCCCCAACATCCCCACTATGCTGTGACCTGAAGGATGGCGGCATCCACCTTGGATTCCCCTAACCCTGGGAATTCCCATCTACTTAAGATGATTTGGGGCTATTTTATACCACTGGAGCAACACAAAGCAGCTTGTCTGGGGCCAAGATTTGGCCCAGTAGTTTCACAGAGTTGATTTTGCACTCAGATTATATTTGAATCTTCTGCTTGGAAGGTTTGTAACACTGAATTGGAGTCTGCTCATGCTATTTCTCTGGAGATAAAATTTTTCTCCAACAATGGAATCTGTAGAACTGGCTTCATTAGACAGAGGTAGCTGCACTTCGTGGTATCAAGTGGTAGGATTATCATTTTGATAGGGCTCACTAGATTGTCCCCTATGCTAGAGAAAGCTGCACAGGGGATAGGAAACTCTGATCGAACTCACTAGTGGAGTTTCTTCTGTATGGTTCCACTAGCCCCCCCTCACACCTGCCCTGGTAACTCAACGTATGTTGCTGCCATGGACTGAATGTTGGTAGCTCACCTCAAGTATGGGGGTTCTTAAAGGAAGTTGGGCAACCCATGTATGGCCATACTTCGTTAGCCCCATGAGTTTCCAAGGGATGATAGATACCATGGAGAGCAGCTCTGCTTCTCCCATTTCCTTTTGGGCTCACAATTATGTAGACAGAAGGCTCTTGCGTAGGTGTTATCTGACCAAATTTGCCTCTCCCAGAGCAGAGGGGAGCAATGTGGCCTTTACTTTGGGTCCTTTCAGGATGTGCAGCACTGTAGCAAGCTAAGGAATTATTAAAAGGAACAATAACAATACAATGCATGCCTTTTTCCTTGGTGATTGTAGCTAGCTAACCACCAGCCTGCTTTGGTGTGTCCTCTGTGTATCTGACTAATACAATCATTAACAAAAAGAAAAGGAGGACTTGTGGCACCTTAGAGACTAACCAATTTATTTGAGCATAAGCTTTCGTGAGCTACAGAAGTTTTGGTTAGTCTCTAAGGTGCCACAAGTCCTCCTTTTCTTTTTGCGAAGACAGACTAACACGGCTGTTACTCTGAAACAATCATTAACGGAAGTCATTTCAAGAACAGAACAATAAAAAGCCTCTAGGAGCCAACAGAGGCTGCCCCTTTATAATGTATCTTAATCCCGCTTCTCATCAGCCCCCCTCCTTCCTCCAGAGACCGATCCGAGTGGTGCTACAACGCACTGACATTTTCTGTGTCAGTCCCCTGCGCCGGAGACTCACTGTGAACGTGGATTCCCCGTGGTCTCCCAAAGGGCTTGTCTTCATGGCGCAGCAATGTGCACCAGAAGGGTGGGATCTAAAGCTCACTAACTGGCCTGTGTAGCCCCTGCTGGGCTGCATTACAAGTTTCCAAGGGTGTGTTAACGCAGTGCTATTTCAAACAGTAGTGCGCATTGCCAGGTTGTGTAGACAAGCCATTTCTTAATTGAATAGATTAGATCCAGTCTGACACAGTTTAGCTTCTTGAGTGCCCTGCCGTGCTTTACCGTGGAAGGTTCCTCCCAACCCCCCAGTGTGAAACTCCTTCACATTTATATCCGTTGTTTGTGGTTGTTTTCTAGTTTTTCTGTCTCTAATGGTGATGGCTGTACAGTGGAATGATTGTTGGCAATGACTACACTTGGCTTCTGAACACCACCTTCCATCAAAGTCTAACTCTTTTCCTCTTTGAATTCTGTTTAGTTTCCTTCTTAGCATTTTTTTGCTACAACAGAATGTTGGCTTTTGTCTGTGTATGTATGAAACAGAAACAATGACAAAAAGTCGACTTCTCTCTGTCCCTTCCTGCTATAGCAACGAAAACCTGGCTTATCTTTAAAAGTTCTTTTGCAAGACTATATATGACAGGCGTTCCACTCGTTATTATTGATCAGATCCTCTATTAAACTATTGATTGTATTTGCTGCTTCAAGACACCATTTGGAACCAAATTTAACAAACTTTCAATGCTTTCCATAGGAAAGTTACGTCATAATTACCCCAGTGTCTTCAACATATTGAGCACATGCTTTCTCCATGCCAACAGCAACATCAGCTTTACCTCTCTGTCAAGTCAATGGGATTTGTGCTCCTAAGTCCCTAAGATGCTTTTGAAAATCCCACTCCATGTCCATATTGGAAGGATGAAGGGATATATAGACTGGGTTGAGATTTAGAGTGGGATTTTCAAAGCTGCCTAGTGACCAAAACCCATAAAGCATCTTTGGAAATCCCATCCACTTACCTTTTGGCCAATAGAACCACCACTTGTTCTCCCACCTGGATTTTCTGGATTTCAGAGGCTCACGGGCTGGCACTGTTCTGTAATTTATCCACATTAGAACTTGGATTGCACAGGTTGGAGGAAGACGAGATTTTTTTTTTAAATCACTCTCTGGGAATTTTACAGAAATAATAAAAATTAACTTAAAACAAAAGGGTAGGAAAAATAATGCATTTTCATAATGAGTGAAGTGACCCTGATGCAACCCTTACAGGGATGTACTGTGAACTGTGGGACCAGACTGTGAACCCTTTAATCACAGTGGTGAGCATTTACTAATCCAAGAGACTCACTGAAATGAATGTGTTACTCCTGGGAGTAAGTGCTCTTGAATAGGACTAAAATGTTGCACAATGTAGCCCATTAAATTCTGAGTTTCTAATAATTAACCTGCCTAAGGATATCTAAATAAACACATACTCTGCGTAAACACTACAGGCCAGATTGTCAAAAAGAACTCAGCTCCACTCCATTAGTCACCCAATGGGAGACAACAAGAGCTGCTGGGAGCAGATCCCTTTGGAAAATCTGGCTCTACAAGTGTGAGGGTTTTCTTTGGTGACTGCTGTTGAGTGGAACTGGAACTCAGGCAAATTCAAGGTGACTGTGAGGTGACAAAGTGGGAGGATGTAGGCTCTTAAGTGAAAGAATACCAGGAATGAGCTGAGACATATGCTATAAATAAGGCTAGTTTACGGCTGTTCAGACTGTGCTGTGAAAGACCAAATTCTCCATTCTGCAAACTTCACTCTAGCATTAGCAGCACAAAGTGAATTGAAGCCGAATGACAATTCCCTCAAATCCCTTCTGCATCGGGGCGGGGGGGGATGTCCACCCAATGTTAAGTTGGCAGAGTCAGCAAGCATAGCCACCAGCTTCCCCACCCCCGGGCATAACTGGGAGGGAGCATGTTGCGGGCAGGAGGAGGTCTTGTGGAGCTGAGCTGCACTATACCTGATCTCCAGGTCCCCTATACTCTAACTTCCCCTGGAGCTGAGTGGCTGAGGGTCCGAGGATCATAGCTGTCTCATTGGCACAGTCACTGCACGCTATGTCTGAACACAGCTTGGACGTAGTGGAGAACTGGGGGCCTGAGCAGGTTTCTGCAGGATTAGTGTCTAGGATTAGGACACTGAACACCATGTGGTACCATTAGGGTGAGGCACATGGGGAAAAAAGCTTTATTAGCCCATGATCTTTTCAGCACAGGATGTAAATTCACACAAGAAAACCATGTTAACTCTCGTGGTGTATAAACTTCCTCAAAACGGGACAATATTTCATAATGATTTCACTTAGGGACAGAGGAATCTACTGGGTCTTTGAATCCATGCCCCTGCTATCTCAGGCAGCCCTGTCATATAATTTCATTCATAAATTTATCAAGCGGCATCTTAAAACTAGAGTCATAGCGTTTAAGGCCAGAAGGGACCCCCAGATCATCTACTCTGACCTCCTGTATATCACAGGCCAACAACATCACCCAGCAATTCGGTGATGATGAAGAAACCTGTCATCTATCACACCCAGGGCCCTACCACTATTAAGAGCATTTCTTCTCCAATATATCCAGGAAGTTAAAGTCTCCCACTATGACACAATTCTCCAAAGTATTTATCTCCCTCATCATATTAGAGAGATCTCTGTCCATATCCAAGTCAGACCCCAGGGGCAGGAGGTCTATAGGAGACCTCACACCACCCTAATATAAATTCTTTTACAATCCTTCCCCAAAGTGAAGAACAACTAGTTAGGTTGTTTGCCCCCACTACTGCTATCAGAAGTCTATGCTAATTGCGGTACTTCATACACGTTAGAAAGTTATATGGGGCCAGATTTCAAGAGTATTCAGCACCCAGCCACTCCCACGGTGACACTTATGGCCAGCTTCTCAAAAGAACTCCGCACATTGGGTGCTGAAATCTAATCACTTATTTTGGTGCCTAAATGGGAGCTGAGTGCTCTCGGAAATCAGGCCACAGTTGTGGGTGCTGAGCCCTGGTGAAAATTCTGGTTATATGAGAGAAAGTCACGCATGAGGAACCCAGTGCCTTCGAAATATGAATGTTTTCAGTAGATGGACCATGATGTGTTTTGTGGAACAAGCCACTAAGTGGTGCTATTGACAGTCTACAACAAAAACGCAGGCAGGGATCTCACAGGTAATCGTCCAAGACTGAGAATCGGAAAAGAAAAGGAAACAATTTGGAAAGGAAGGAAACACTTATGGACATTTCCACTGAATGGCAACATGCAATAACACAACCATTAGCAGTCTCACAAAACTACCATCTTAATCTCTAGTAGTGCACGCACCCTATAGGATTGTAATCATGGATGCAATTTGAATGCAATGAAACTCTCCCTGTCCTGTTGGAATTCTTCACTCCTCTTCATTACGTTTGTATCTATGGTAAAACTGACTATTCCAATTTTGCCAGACATAATGGTGGGCAGGGGGGTGCGCGCAACGCACAACCATTTATATTGTGCCCTCAAGCTGCTTTGGCTGCCACAAGGAATCTGACTCTTGCCTGTTACTTGAACAATTTATGGGACCTGGAAGTCACTGTTTCCGATGAAAACCAAGGCAGGTGAAACTGATGGTGTGTTCAACTTTCAAATTTGAGTGCCTACCTGTAAGTGTCTAAATCCACATTTCAGTAGCCACATGGAAATCTTGAGCCAAATACTGCAGCCTCTAGTTGACCAGTACTTCCATTCATTTTCAGAGGAGATTTGCCTGGTTGAGGATTGGATAAGGACTAGCTGCAATTATCCTGAGGCACCTAGTCCCCCTTTCAGGTGTCGCAGTGACTAATTTAGGTTCACTCATGCATTTTACTGTGAAAGAAATCCAGGATCTCTGTGTCAGCCCGTAGTGTGACCTTCAATGTGCGTAATCACTACATATTAAGGGTTAAATCCTGTCCTTTGTACTGTGAGGGCGTGGGAGGTCGGGATGGCTGATTAGGGTTCAGGAGGAAGCTTTTAAAAATCCTTTAATATGTGAGGGAGGAAGAAACCTCACCACTCCTGAGGGAATGAAAGCTTTGATTGAGAGTTCACTGGTCTGGTCCTTTGTGTCTGTGCAGCATCACTGCACATTCCTGCTCTCTGTTTGCTCCCAGTGTGGCTCAGGGTTTAAACGGGTAGCACTTTAGATTTTTTTTCTTGAAAATTATTCAGCTGTTACCATCGGACCCACCCACCCTCCCATGTGCAAAAATCCCAGCATGTCAGAAGACATAGGGGTGTTTTTTTAAGATGAAAATAATGGAATTCATACTCCTCCTCCCAGATCTTGGCAGGGTCCTCTCTTTGTTTCTGTCCTCCCACCTTACAGCTGCAGGGGTTGGTTGCCTCCAGCCCGGAACTCCCGTGGAGCATGAGTGAGCCAAAAAAATCTCCTGCTGCTCTTAGAGTCCCCTCGCAGTCTCAAGTGGAAGATAAAGCTGGTCCAGAGAGAGCCTTGAAGCCCACAGCAACTGAAAAGGAAGACACGTGCGTTCTAGTGTAACTGCTGCCAGCATCACTGTGTATGTTTCAGTTCTCTCTGCTTTGACTCGTTACCTATTTTTATCAAAATCTGCATCGGCATCAGTCTAGAATCAAGTCCATATCTTCTGTCGTTTGACCGAACGCCTGGAAACATTAAATCAGCCAACCACATAACTAGTTTGACAGAAGGGGCCAAATTCATCCTTGCTGCAATGCCTCTGATTTCAACAGTGTTGTACCACAGATGAATCTGGTCTAGCAAGTGCAATATTTACAAGCTTCCACCATGCATCTTACTTATCCTTCATTGAACAGCAGCATGAATGTGTGGTTGCCACATGCAAATCAGGACCTAAGTTAATCATGAGCAGAGAGGAGAGAAGCATTTCTCCAGAGGGAGTGTGTGTGTGTGTGTGTACTGGGGGATGTAGGCAGGTAGGGTGTGTTTTCCTTTGAAGCATTCAGCATTGGTCACCCTGGGAGTCAGGATACTGGACAAAATGGACAGCTGTTCTGTTTTGAGATGGCAAATCCTCTTTGCTTCTTTATTCAGCAAAGTTTTGAAACTAAAAGGATTCCAATCACACTGTTTGTCTGGTATGAAAGTCAAGTCCCATAAATATTGCCCCTGTCAGTGGTTTTCCTTTAAAATACTCTCTGTGAATCATTTCAGTCTAATCTAGTAAATAATTTGATACAACGCAACTGTACATCTTTATTCCCCATCCAGAGTGATAGATCTTATTTTATTTTTCAATATGCTGGAGGAAGGGGCATTTTCAAGCACATACATAATGAAACATCCAATAACACCGTTAGCATTAGTCATTTCGATGTGCCAGTGTCCCCCACCCCTTCCTCTTTCACTGCCCACTCCACACATCTAGTATTCCGGCAACATACCCTGCGTGAATTCACAATCCAAGTTAGCTCACAAGCTCCTGCAATCAAGGAAGGGACATTTGGAGAAGGGAGAGATGTCCCATTGCAAATTTATTTAAAAGCTGTAAATCAGTCCATCCTTATGAGTCAGAAATCTGCCAGGTATGTGTTTATGGCTTATAGGCTACTACTTTAATGGAAAATGATACTAGCCTCGTTCTCTTTGGGCCAACTCCCTGAACAGCTTTGCCTCTGCATCTTGTAGACTCCTTAGAGGACACTCCTGGGGAAATCAGACTGCAGGAGGGTTAATCAGAATAAAAGTTCCTGATGGTTTCTGATATATTTTTTGTTATTGCTTCACATTAGATCAACATAAAAGGGAATTGGGAGGATTCTTTTGACAATCTGTGGGCTCTTCTCTCAGGCTCAGTGGGACCTCTGCTTAACGCCCAGGTAGATTGATTAGACAAGGTCTTTGGGGTGACATTTTCTTGAATGATTTAAGTAAATGCCTTGCTGTAACATTTGAGGTTGGTCATCTCTTGGTTTCATGATTCTTTTTCTTTTAAGCCCCAGACACACAGACACAAAATATACTAAAACGAGGCGAGCTTAGCGGAAAGGTCGCCTAGTTCAGAAACAAACAGTGGGGATTTAGGGTCGAGGTTTAGGTGTGCAAGGAGAGAACATTTCATTTCAAATCCTCTTGGCTTCCTTTGCATGGAGACTGCATGGTTAAAAGGACATGGGGAAAGAAGAACAGGAAAGAGCCCTTTTCCCCTTCATTTCAGACTCCCTTCACCTGAAAGAAACCTGATCAATGCCCTGCCCAGTGCATTTCTATGCCAACTTCTTCATTTGGCTTCCTAGCAATGAAAGAACTCTGGTGCCTTTTTAAGGTGTTTTCAATAGATGATATGCAGAGTGTTGCAGAGAAGGGGTTAACTTTCTCTCCCTCTGGCCAGAGAAAGGACCACAGCTGCTTGCACTGAGTGCAGGGATTTGCTGGGTCTCAGGTCTGCACCAGCTGCAGGGAATTAATTAATTCACTCAAGATGCTATAAGAGGGATGTGATAAGAGGCAGTGGAAGCTGGTGGTGAGGGTCAGGATTTCTGGGATGAGCACTCACATTCTCTATATAGTGAGGGCTTCCTGGCCTTCTTTAACTCTTGTTTTTAAATGAAGGGAGTCCACCTTAGACCTTTATTTTCATTTGGCTGAAGCAGGCCAAGTCTTATATCTTGAGTTTGGCTCAGAGAAGCTTTGTTGGGGTTTCTTGTCGGGCAGTGCAATCTTTACAAGTAGGCCTGTTGAACTATGTACTCCATCAAGGTGTCTCAACTCCACTTTGATGTTCAATATTCATTCCTGCCATAGTTTGTATGGACGAATGCCTCCAGAAGCGAGAGTGTCCCTTTAAAGTCTTTGTATAAACACTGGTTACAAAATGTGTTATAAAGTTCTGTTATAAAATATCAGCAAAGAAGGAAATAAATAGTAACGCCCCAAGTCAGTCTGTCAAGGGCCTATCCTTTGAGCATCCATTCATCCTGGATCCTTCCTCTCTTGCTTTGGACGCCATAAGCTAAAGGCTGGGTCTGTTCCAGAGCTGCATTTGGAGCATTTTTTTTAAAAAGGCAGGTATTTTTGGTATCTTAGCACAGGCTAAATCGAGGCCCCATTGCTGTACAAATACATTGCATTAAAGAGTCCCTGCCCTGAAGTGCTGAGGTGGCAGGAGAATATAACTCCTTATAACTAGCAAGGTCAGTTCCAGATTCCTTTCATATCAAATATTCGTTCTGATCTGTTGCCACCTACAAAGAAATCAAAAGGAAACGGTGCACTTCCATTCAAGACATTGAGGTTATTTCAAATTTCCTGACCTACTAGACAACCTCAGGACCACTCTTCCCCCTCCCCCCAACCCCAAAATAAATTGATGAGAGTTGCTGTATTTCACCCCAGCATTTGGGATAGCCCCAGCCTTGTAAAAGAGATGCAAGGGTCTGGTTGTAAAGCGGGAGCTTCTGTTTATACTAACAAAAATGCCTCAGCCATTTATGGCTGGAGCAGACTTGCTCAGTATTTAATAGTATATATTAAATCAATTAACTCAGAAACATCCTATGGAGGCATTTGCTGACTTTAAAAGAGAATGTTCTGAGTGCACCAGCTGTTAATTAAGAGACACCGATTCATCTGATATACCTTTATGAACTGAAAGCTCTAGAAATGAAAATGAACTGTAACGGCCTGTAAGACTATTGATTTTAAATCAACAGCAATAGGGGTACCGTTGAGATGGTGCAACTGAACCAGCTAGGCTGATATTTCAGTACGAGCAATTGGTTTCTGTAACCATCTCTTTCAGAATTGTCATTGCAAGGCCGGGTGGTATTCAGAGTTGAGATAAAACACAGGAACTGGTGCGCTGAGTTCCCAGTGACAGTTGTGTGTGATCGATGGTATTCTTTTGGTTGTAATCCAAAATATTTGCGATTGGCTGTGCATAGAAACTTAAAACACACTCCAAAACCGAGAATTTTATACACGCATGCAGATACTCTCATAAATTTCAAACCATATGTAGCCCAATGGATGTGTGAGTTGCAGTTGGGGGAGACACATCCCTTTTTCATGGTTAACATGAAATTACAGGACTGCAAAGGAACAAAAATCCTCCACTGTGAGATGATCATAACACAAACTGATTACTGCTTATCTGAACGAATGTGGATTAATTGGAAGATTTTGTTCTTTTGACATGGAACGCTTTTCACTGACTTTAGTGGGCTTTGAATCAGGCCCTATAATATTACACTGGTTGAAATGTTCACTTGTTAGATCATCTGAGCTGTCTGTCTGTTCTATGTCTTTAAATGCCTCAGACTGATTAGAATGACTATTTGATGTGGAGGAAGGTTGCAACTGATGAAACAAATTATAATTTGTTTCATGTTCTGCCTTCCTTAGTTCCTCTTAAACATTCCAAATGCAGCTTGAGAAGTCACCCAGGAAACTTCTCCTTGGAAGCCAGAAGAAAATGATCGGGGGGGGGGGGTGGCGAGTGGTGGTTGTGGATGATGGATGCACCAGCCCATGACAGACTAACCCCAGGGAATAAAAGATGATATTTTCCTCTTCATGGAGATTTCATAAGAAAAGACTCCAAAATGTTAAAATTAAAGGGATATTGTCTACCCTTTTGGCCAATATGCTTCACTAGAGTTGAGTGCTACAAAACAGTTCCCACCGGTTTGCGTGAATGTTTTATACACATTCAGCTGGTTCCTCCTTTTATTTTATTCTGTCAATTGACCTCAGTGGGAGGAAAGCTGGTGGAAACACTGAATTTATAGTGAATGGTGGAGAATATCTGTGGAATGCTCCTTGGGAGTTTATGGAGGGAATTTATCCATGCTGATCCAGTCAGGTAACTGAAATGCTACCATGTGGCCTATGAGACAAGCCGATAATAGTTGCAAATCAAATATTTAATATGGGCAACCAGGAGCGGCCTCCTGATGTACTGCAGCATTCTCCAATAATAACTTCCTGAAATTAGTCCAAAAAATTGTAAGCTGAGGCAAAGTTTGCTGAAAAAATGACTCGCTGCTCTTACAAAGATCAGTTTTATCATGGATCATACCCAACTTGCAAGGCCTTGGCCTTCTCCGGAATTTCTGAGTGGAAAAGCTAAGTCACCCCATTACAGAGCTATCCACTAGACCATTGGTCCCCAAACGTTTTGTATTGGTGACTCCTTTCATACAGCAAGCCCCTGAATGCACACCCCCCCCTTCTAAATTAAAAATGGGGGTGGGATAATTTAATTTTCATTTAACTGGGGCTCAGGACTGACATCCCCACTCTCCCCCGCACATGGCCAGGCTTGGAGCTATCAGCCCCTGACCCTCATGTAACCACCTCAGGGGGTCATGACTCCCCAGTTTGAGAATCCCTGAGCTAGACTTTCCTACTGCTGAAAATCGCTATACTAGCCCAAACTGTTGCCGACAGCCATGTTTGCTGCATGAAGCAGATCATGAGAGGAGACTTTGCCTCTAGCACCTTATTCAGTCTAGTTTCTCCACAAGCCTGGAGCTGAAATGGAGCTGCTGGAGAGAGGTGGAGACTCACACTGTAAATCCTGGAACTTGGAGGATATAGAATAGGGAGAAACATGGGGAGGGAGAGAGAGAGAGAGAGCGTGTGTGTGTGTGTGTAGGCTAGTTATGCTATGGCACTGGTGCTGAACTGATACATCATAACCGTACACAACAGAGGCAACCATTTTTAGACCATATTTTTGGCTCCCTCTCCTCATGGAGTAGTTTTGCCAAATGCGTGGGCAGCCTCAGACAGATTGGTTATTTACGTTCTTTCTGAGTGATGTTTGCACATACCCCAGGTACGTGAGTCGTGCTACAGTGTTTATTCCAATAAGACAAAAGCCACTGATTCTGTATCTAACTTCCCTTTTTTTCCCTCTCCCACTAAATACCAAGCAGCAGATGGTTCAGCCTTGTGTGGCCGGGAAAGTGTGGGCAGACACACTGGCCACAAGATCCTTTGCCTGGCCCTGGTTGTTCTGTTAATAATTTTTCCATTGTAACAATGATTTTGGTTGCTGAATGTCCATCACACTGTGTGCTGTGGCCCTAGAGTCCAGGCTTCTCTGTTTCCAAAGGTGATCTACAGCATCAACAGTTTCTATTCCTTCTCCCCCACAATTCCTTCCCCCCCCCTCCGCCCCCACAATTCCTTCCAGTTAATTAGCCAGCTAGGCTTTGCAATAGGTCCCAAGCCAGGATGCCTTGGGAAAAAGGCTGACTGCAGGAACTGAACCCACATCTTTTCTCCGTGCTGGATTATTCACAGGTGGGCGAGTTTATCTGGAGAAATGTAAAAGCTGGATGGACGGGGTCCTGCTGATATTTAATTAATGAATTACCTTTTAAATTGCAGGGCTAGGGGTGGCAACACTTGATCTCTTTACCCAGTAGAATTAACAGACTTCTGGGCAAAAATGTGCCAGATCCAGCAAGATCCAGGTGCCCTATAGGTGTATTTGTGTAGCTCTTGCACTAGGATGTGTTGGAGTTTGGATTTTTCTGGCCAAGTAGGAACACCAACAAGTGCCCAGTTTTGGAATCTGGGAGCAAAATAATTGTTTTTAAAAGGTAAGATCCTGCAGACCCCACTGGACTCATGTTTTTGTGGTGCTGCTCCAGTTTGCAACAGGAGCTGGGGTTTTTGGCTGCACTAGGAGCCGAGATTCCCCCCTCTGTTTAGACAGTAGAATTTTGGGTTAAGATGAAAAATAGACAGGCTCCGGGTACCAACTACCGGGGCCAGGATGCGGGGGGGGGGTCCAGATTTTTACAGTAAAGTTAACTGTGGCTACACATTTCCTCTTTAGATTGTAGGAGGTGGGGCTTGGGGCCAAAGATTGCAGTTAGATCCTGGGGCCGGGTCCAGGTTTTTACGGGCACTGGTGCACCCGACTGTTTAGGAATTAGCATTTGGTAGCTCGGGGTCCAAACGTGGCTGGATCCAGGAGCAATCCACGCGCTGGGTCCGGGGTTTTTGCGGCCCGTGTGCTCGAGGGGGGCGGGGGGTACATCGGGGGCTGGGTTAATAGTGGTCCAGCAAGAGTACCTAGCCTGGCTCTCCGTTGGTGAGCCCGGGGTGGGGGGAAAGGAGCAGGATCCGCCAGGCTCCAGCTCGATCCGGCTTTTACCTTTCCCCAGCTCGTTCACATCACCCACCCCTAGCTCCCCAGCTTCGAGGGGCACGTGTGTGAGAGCGATCATCGCCCTGCTGCCAGCCCGTTGGTGCCGGTCGCCTCTGGGGAAGCAGACGCGGGCTGGGGGAAGAGAGAGCGGCTCGCCAGGGCCAGGCGCAGCCCCTGCGCCGCCGGAGGCTGCTCCCGCGGATTTTGTGAATCGAGCTGGGCGGGCGCTCGCTCCCCCTCCGGGCGCCGCCTTCCCCGACGCATTTAAACGAGCCAAGTTTCCACGCCGCTCCGGAGTGGCAGCGTTCCACCCTCGCAGCCGGGCGGAGCGTGGGCAGCGCTGGGTACCGCTCGGGCCGAGCATCCCTGGGCCGCGGAGCATGCAGCTGAACGCAACGTCTTCGTGGCAACAGCACGCGGGTCCGTCGCGCCTGCAGCCCACGGACTGGGCGGCGGGGAACGTCTCCAACAGCTCGGATCCGTACTCCCAAGGGCCGGGCGAGGAAGATCTGGATGTGAACACCGACATCTACTCCAAAGTCATGGTCACGGTCATCTACCTGGGGCTCTTCCTGGTGGGCACCGTCGGCAACTCCATCACCGCCTACACGCTGGTGCGCAAGAAGTCCCTGCAGAACCTGCAGAGCACCGTGCACTACCACCTGGCCAGCCTGGCTTTCTCCGACCTGCTCATCTTCCTCCTGTGCATGCCCATCGAGCTGTACAACTTCATCTGGGTGCACCACCCCTGGGCCTTCGGGGACGCCGTCTGCAAGGGCTACTACTTCCTGAGAGACGCCTGCACCTACGCCACCGCCCTCAACATCGCCAGCCTCAGCGTGGAGAGGTACATGGCCATCTGCCACCCCTTCAAAGCCAAGAGCATCATGTCCAGGAGCAGGACCAAGAAGTTCATCAGCTGCATCTGGGTTGCCTCTTTCCTGCTGGCCATCCCCATGATCTTCACCATGGGCGAGATCTACGGCAGGGACCAGCAGCCCGACTCTCTGATCTGTACCACCATTGTGGAAGCCTCCACGCTTAAGACTGTCATTCAGGTGAGTTTCCCCTGCGTTCCTTTGTATTCATGCTAAGAGCTGACTGCATGTAGCCACGCTAGAGATCCGATGAAGTGAGCTGTAGCTCAGGAAAGCTGATGCTCAAATACATTTGTTAGTCTCTAAGGTGCCACAAGTCCTCCTTTTCTTTTTGCGAATACAGACGAACACGGCTGCTACTCTGAAACTAGAGATCAGTGATCAGTAAGGTGCTTTGATTGATTAATTAGTTGGTTGATTGACTTTTTTTTTAACCTAGCAGCTGCTAGCTTTCATAGAGAACAACAGCTGACCGCTGTCACTCACTGATCTCCTGCAGACCTGGCTGTGTTGCAAGCCAGTGCTCAATCTAGCTCAGTGGTTCTCAGACTCTCCAGAATACTGTACCCCTTTCAGGAGTCTGATTTGTCTCACCTCCCCGCAAGTTTCACCTCACTTAAAAGCTACTTGCTTACAAAATCAGACCTAAAAATACAAAAGTGTCAGGACACACTAGTACTGAACAATTGCTGACTTTCTCATTTTTACCATATAATTATAAAATAAATGGATTGGAATATAAATATTGTACTTGAGCCTGTTTTTTCACTTGTGAATCTTGTCGGACGCATGTAACTTAGCTTCGCAGGGCCCCTTGTGTGGGACCCCAGGCATTTGCCAGGCTTGACACTCCGTAATGCTGGCCCTGCACTTGTGATCCCCCTAAACCTATCCCGTGACCCCTCCGGGGGTTGCAACCCCCAGGTTGAGAAACACTGATCTAGATGAGTTGAGTACCCCCTGGAAGATCTCTGCATACCCCCAGGGGTACACATACCCTGGGCTGAGAACCACTGTTCTAGCTGACATAATAAGCCAGAAAAACTTCGTAGATGTGCTCTGTGCAAGCCTGAGCATTAGTCATCCTTTGCACTCGTATGACCAAGGGTAAGTCCCGTGAAATGGTCTCTGGAGAGCAGAAGGTGGTGGTGTTCCAGGTGAACATGTGCTTACTTTTATTGCAGGCTGCCACCTGGCCAAAGAGGGGGGCAGAGTGGGAGGAGGAAAAGGATTAACATACTGATCCCTTTCCAGCTTCAACAATGTAATTTATTTATAAGTCAGATTACTTCTGGGAACAAACACATCCATCCATCCTGTGCAATTTTTGTGCGTAAAAGAAGCAAAGGTCTTTTCTGACCTGTCATGGGGCTTGATTCTGATCTTGCACTGGTGTAAATGAGGAGTAACTCCACTGAAGCTGATGGAATTACACCCAGGCAAATCCAGGTGTTTGTGAGATCGGAATAAAGTCCAACATCTGTTTCAGCCAAACGAGCATCTCTCCACTGAACTTCAGCAAGTAGCAGAAACGGTTTCTAAAGTAGACACTGGTGACTTTGCTCTCTGTAAATTCAGGGGGAAACAAGGCCAGTTCCCCATTTTAATAATGTCTCCAGTGCTCAATGCTGTCATTTTAGTTGGGGCCAGACCCTCAGCTGGTGTAAACTGGCAAAACTCCATTGGATGAGGACTTGGACTCTTGTGTCCTGTATGTTACTGTTTTCACTTTACAGGAGCAGTTAACCACTGGAATAAATACAATCCCACTCTTTTACTCTGACTTTTCTGTGTTCTATATATTTGTCTTGCACCTGCTCTCAACTTGTCATGGTATCAAAGAAACATAGATTTCCTTTCTTCCAATCTTCAAATTACACCTCTCTGCTGATGATATTGTATTTCCTTCCTATGGCAACAGAATGTAATTTCACAAAGTTATGGCTCATGTCACAATACAAATAAAAATGAACGAACTTGCAAGGCAAAGAGCTGCTATTTAAGCATGAATCGTTGCTTGGAATAAATCAGAGTAGCTCCTTCAACTACACAAACTGAAGCTCTAACACTATACAGCGGGTGGAATGGAATGCAGGATAACACCATTTAGTCAGTGTTCTGTTTTCTTATGCACATTTTACTTTTACTTTTTGATGGAATTTTTAACTTTTCAAGGATATTTATGTACTGGAGCAATAGGCTTGAAAATGTAAGAGAACCGGACATGAACTGGAAGAAGGGAGAAGTCAGCCTATGTAGTTTTTCCTGTTGATGCCAGTCTCAGATCTGAGAACTTTTTGGGGTCTTGTCTTCTCGACATGAGTTTTCAGAGGGGTGGGAGTTAATCTCTAGCCAATTAGAGTTTAAAAGAGTATATAACAGGGTGAACATGAAATCTTTTCTTCTTAAATACTCCTCAGAGTAGTTTGTAGAGAGGGAATTCTATACAGTTAAATGGAAGCAAATCATCACCCTTTTTTCCGATGAAGAGGGCTGAGATATGTACGCTGAGAAGAAGATGGAGTATATTACCTAACTTTCAACTTCAGATCAAGCAGCCCCCCCCCCTTTTTTTGGTTAGGAATCTTGTGAAATTCTGACGTCAGTTACTGCCCAGTTATTTATCCAAACTTTTCTCATCTCTGAGGAGATGCAAGCTATCCCTAATGGGAGACCAGTGCAATTGAGGTCCAGGTATCTTGTATTTCAAATCATCTTCTGTTTAGGATTAAAATGACATCCAGTGGCTGGCTGTGGGGCTGAAGAGGTGGGTTTATCTCCTAATATGCATCTTCAGAGATTACAGATGACGCCAATTTCTAAGCATCATATATCTCAGTGCTGTGGAATATCAGTGTTGTATTATTCCAAACATGAAAGTGCAGGGGCATTAATTTATTACACAATAGGAAATGCATCACCTTGTGTGCTCTGACTGACCAGTGTAGAAAAACGTATATTTTGTCTCGTGGTTTTCTAATTTCACTTGTGCACTAATTGAAAAAACTCAGAGGACATAATGGTAACTTGTAATGTAAAACAGCAGCAGGTTTGGTATTCATTTATGTAACACAGCGGCTTTCCCTAACTGGAGACCTCGACTTAAATGCTGATTTGCTCATGCGACAAGCTGGTTTAATGGCTGTTTAGTTCCTTTTAAACACACGATAAAGCAGCAGCAGTTCTTCACTATATGAAGCTAGTACAGAAAAAAACAACAACCCAGGACTGAACAAGTAGAGATCACTTCAAGCCTGACTTGCAGTGCCTTAATCAAGTTGAGTGGCACAGAATGTGACAACGAATTCTCTCACAGCATACAAGTCTGTGGCCT
This sequence comes from Lepidochelys kempii, assembly GCF_965140285.1. Classification (NCBI taxonomy): domain Eukaryota; kingdom Metazoa; phylum Chordata; order Testudines; family Cheloniidae; genus Lepidochelys; species Lepidochelys kempii. Next base: position 7,639,968 of record NC_136392.1, on the reverse strand, counting down.
TGGGCAAGTCAATTAACCTGTCTGTGAATCAGTTTTCCACACATGCAATGGAAATAATGATATTGCATTTATCAGAGCTGGGTAAATACTTTTAAATAAATCACTTTTCCTTTGCTTGTCTGCAAGCAGGTTATGATTTTCTTGAATTTGTTCATGATTCAATTAATTATCAAATATTAGTTGTAAATAGTTTTTTGTTCTGCATCTGGTTTGCAAGTAGTTAATTGAAACTATTCCAGAGTCAGAAACCAGTTTAAGCTGTGTTGAATATCTTTGATTGGACACCTAGGTACACGGTATTGCTTCTGTTCCCCGATTGGATGAACATACCTCCTAGAATCAATTTCTGGAGTGAATATTGGTATGTATTTAAAATCTGCTGTCTGCAAATATTTGTCAATATTTGCTTAAAATTTGCAGTTTTTGGCAAACATTCCCACAATTAAATATTCATATTAATGAACATAATGAAACGGCTGGAGACGGGACACTAGGGCTCTGAGTTACTGCAGAGAATTCTTTCCCATGTATCTGCCTGGTGGGTCTTGCTCACACGCTCAGAGTCTTACTGATCGCCATATTTGGGGTTGGGAAGGAATTTCCCCCGACCTCAGATTGGCAGAGACCCTGGGCCTTTTTTCGTCTTCCTCTGCAGCATGGAGTATGGGTCATTTGCAGGTTTAAACTGGTGTAAATGGTGAATTCTATGTAACTTGAAGTTTTTAAACCATGATTTGAGGACTTCAGTAACGCGGCCAGAGGTTAGGTGTCTATTACAGGAGTGAGTGGGGGATGTTCTATGGTTTGCAAGGTGCAGGAGATCACACTAGATGATCACGGAGGTCTCTTCAGACCTTAAAGTATGAGTCTATAAATTGAACCAATATTCATGGCAGGTCTCTAGCATATGCCCTGTGCTTTAATGCTTCTTAATTAAGAAGGCTTTACTGAAGGTTAATTAATTAATCTTTTAATAGTAATTCAAAAATTCTCTTTAAGTTCTAAGGAATAGTAAATGCAGTAGAAACAATACCTTAGATAAACTGTTTGGTATAACTGTGGGCAGGGGGGTTGAATTAGCAGTAATGCAGGACTTTAAACTCATTACTGCATCATGCCTTGAAGGGGTAAACTCTGGACAGCCTTTGATGTTTAATTTTACAGAATAGTGATGTTTCCCGGTTTTGTATATCACCATCTTTGCATCTGCTTATGCTTATAAGCATATCTTTTATCTTCATTGACCAGCCTTCAGTCTAGTTGTCAATCCAATGCATCTGGCTTGTATTTTGGCCTCAGTCTTGAATTTGGCAACAGGCATTAAGTACATTGGAGCTACGTTATTTAACTCTGTTTAATACTTTAACTGAAAGTCATCCTCTAACTGAAACTGCAGCCAATTGTTCACATAAACTAAAGCACCTCTCAAAGCCATTTCCACACAGGCAAATTAATGTTTGGATGCCACGTCAGCTGGAGTAGGTTTTTAAAGTTACTCACCGTGGTCGTAACAGGCAGAAGAGTTTTTGAGTGGGATGTTTGTTCTGCTCTTTTTGCATGTTAATACCCAGTGTGCTTTTGGCTGTTTCATGGCACTGCTATTGTCTGTGGGTCTGACTGTCAAAAAAGGGAGACATGTAATTGCATAGGGAAAAAGTGAAACTGTGTGCCAAATGCAGGCATGGCCGGTGTGACTGCATGCAAACTTGTAGTCACACTCGATGAGCAATTGTATAAATCATGCATTAATCATTAACTCCAAGTGCAAATTAGACACAGTGACACAAACATTTTTTACACATGCAGTTGTGCATCTAACTAGTAATCAGGCCTTGTATTTACCTGTGCTGCAATAGTTTCAAAACCACTTTGCCTTCAGTTTTTATAAAAGAAGGCTCCATTTCTCCTCACAATAGGACAGCTCTCCCATGATACTGTGCACGCTTATTGAGCTGGCTGTGAGAGCCGTTATTTCAGCTAGCAGCAGACCCTTCCCCTGCCCTCCCCAGGCCTCCATCACATAGGTACGTGCTGCCCGGGATCATCTCTCATCTTGGACCTGGGCTGTTCCCTCCCTTCCATCTCCCCAGTTATTGTCAGGAAAATACCCCCCACTTTCAGTTCTTCACATTTAGGTGGGCAGCGGTATTATGCTGTTTGCACAGCAACAGGAATATGAAGAAACCACACGGGCACAGCTGAATTCCAAATAACTGTGTTTACTCACTGTACACAAATATACCAAGCCTGGCTCTGTATAATATATCCTGCTGCTCGGGATGATTTCTAGCTGATTCTAAAACATAGAACATGGAGGGCATTGCTATAGGGCTCAGAAACAATGTCAAGGGATACTACCCTATTCCTATACACAACAAGGGGGAGACCCCTAAAAACTAAATTGAAAAATCTTTGGCCAAAGGAGGACATGAGGCTGCAACACCTATCGCAATGGTAAAATCAGCAGTGCAATCTCTAAACCCACAGCACTGCCCCAGAGTCCTGCTCCTTCCTAGCTGACCAGGGAGATGGGTGGGGCACATGTGGTAGAGAGAGGACAGATGGCTCTCTTTCTCTCTCTCTGCTTCCCTCATATATATCTTGGTCAATGAATGCACACTTCGGGGACAGCAGCACGTAGAGCTGCTCTCATGGTATAACCGAAGTTATAATCGCTTTGATTAAAAAAAAATCCCCAAATTGTTCCAATGCAGGAGAAATCAATGGGTTTTTAGGGCAAATGTAGCATTGCAGGTCCTGAGTGATGGGAACCTCTTCTCAGCCTCGGTACTGACTTCAGCCTGCTTCTTCCTTTCGGGATGACTGTAATTCACTGTGGGCAGGTATATATAGTACCTGATGCATGCGGATATGCCATTTATTTGCAGAGCAGCTGGCACAAGTCCCCTTGTTAAAATACATGGCTGCAGTAAAATGGTGTCGCTCCATCGACTTTAAGGATCTGGCCTATGCTTGGCAGTGTCATAGAATCATAGAATATCAGGGTCGTAAGGGACCTCAGGAGGTCATCTAGTCCAACCCCCTGCTCAAAGCAGGACCAATCCCCAACTAAATCATCCCAGCCAGGGCTTTGATAAGCCTGATCTTAAAAACCTCTAAGGAAGGAAGATTCCACCACCTCCCTAAGTAACCCATTCCAGTGCTTCACCACCCTCCTAGTGACAAAGTTTTTCCTCATATCCAACCTAAACCTCCCCCACTGCAACTTGAGACCATTACTCCTTGTTCTGTCATCTGCCACCACTGAGAACAGTCTAGATCCATCCTCTTTGGAACCCCCTTTCAGGTAGTTGAAAGCAGCTATCAAATCCCCCCTCATTCTCCTCTTCTGCAGACTAAACAATCCCAGTTCCCTCAGCCTCTCTTCATAAGTCATGTGCTCCAGACCCCTAATAATTTCTGTGGCCCTCCACTGGACTCTTTCCAGTTTTGCCACATCCCTCTTGTAGGGTCGAAAGGGCTCAGCACGTGTGAGAAGGTGTCAGGCAAAGTGGCTATGTTCCAAGTGCAGAGCTCTGTGCAACGGGGGGCAAAAAGCTGAATTTCGAAATGCTCGTCTGCTCTGAGACAGAAGCGGTGGGACTCTACTTCTCAGAATGCACGCGTGTTTCTTACCACCTGTTTCTAATACAGGGAGCTGTTCTGTGACTCCTCAAAGGTTTTGGCGGGCAGTTATAGTAATGCCGTTCTTAGTCCCACGATCCTTGTATGGAAGTTGTTTTCCTATCTCTCCAAATCCCTTGTTTATTATGTGTCACAGTGTCTGCAGATTGTTAAGGTACTTGGTACAGTACATAATCCTTCGTATGAAAGAACAGGCTTCATAACTAACCATTCTGTTTTATTTCCACCTGCTCTCAACGTCAGGCCCGTTCCAGAGTGCCCTCAGGAGAACTTAACGCATGGAACTGGAAAAAGTGAGTTAGGTTTCATGCTGGAATCATAGGGTTAGAAGGGACCGCGAGGGACTAACCCCCTGCCAAGATGCAGGATTTGTTGTGTCTAAACCATCCAAGACAGATGGCTACCCAGCTGCCTTTTGAAAACCTCCTGTGAAGAAGATTCCACAACCTCCCGAGGCGTCTGTTCCATTGTCCTACTGTTCTTACAGCTAGGAAGTTATTCCTGTGATTTAATCTAAATCTGCTCTGCTGTAGTTTGGACGCACTGCCTCTTCTCCTGCCCTCTGTGGCAAAAGAGAACAACTTTTCTCCATCTTTTTTTATGGCAGCCTTTCAAGGATCTGAAGACCGCTATCATATCCTCCCTTAATCTCCTCTTTTCCAAACTAAACCTACCCAGTTCCTCTAGCCTTTGCTCACATGGCTGGCATTCCATCCCTTTGATCATCTTTGTCGCTCGCCTCTGGATCCTTTCCAGTTTCTCTACATCTAGATGGGTGAAAGACTAGAGAATCAGGAATACAAGACTGGGCCAGTGGACTCTCAGTGTTTTCATCAAAGTTATGACGTCTGCAGCTCTGCCCACCTGCTGCATCCCTTATTGCTAATGAAACTCACTGCTTCCTGGAGCCTACTGCCTAGCCCAAATGCTACCGCGCTTTCATCCTTCAAGTCTCACTTTTATAAATGTATTTCTTCTGTGAGGTCTACAAATAAACCTCAGTCCTCCCATATTACGAGCACTGCAGTTGACCTCAGTGCAGCCCTTACGTTGTATTCTTTCCTAGGGAAGGGTACTGGCCAAGATCTTGAGCTGACACAGGAATGTTCAGCAGAGATCATGAGTGTGTGCATGCAAAAGTGGTGATTTTGGCAATTGACGCCCACTGCCCTCAGCCCAGAGGGGCCATTCCAGCAGCCAGAACTCACCGGGGTGCAAGGGAGTCCCAATCATTCCTCCTTTTTCCCTTGTCATGTCCCACAGAAGAGAGTGTCTTGAAGACCAGCTGCGGTCACTTTTTCCCCATCCCATAAGAATTACTGCAATTTAAATAACTAAACAAATCTTATTCTGCATCAGGATAAAGCTGAGACCTTTGGAAATTTTTCAGTGAAAAACTGGAGAGGCAAAGAGACACTCTCCCCAAAATAGCCAATAGCATGTGGCTTGTACACTCTCCTAGATATGGGAGACCCAGGTTCAAGCCCCTGGTAAGAATCAGGCAGGGGTGTATTTCTCCTATCTCCTTCCTGCCACTGCTCCCTGACAATTCATCCTGGACCCGAGAAACCTCCTCTGTCAAAGTTTCATCACAACCAGTAAATTCCCATGAAAAGTTTCATTTTTCACGAATGGCATTTTCCATCAAAAAACCTTGTTGTTAAATTCCCAATGAGCTCCACTCTACACCACCTGAATAGCTCTTCTAGAAGAGGAATCCTTTAGAGGCTGGGTGAGGCAGGTTCACTCTGGTGGAACAGCAAGAAGCTCCCCTCACAGAGGGCAGGTTCCTGGCCATTTTCTTCTGTTTGTTGGCAAAGGGACAGGTAAATCTATGGCACTGTATAAATAACAATCAATTGGTGACGGAAGCTCTCTGCAGACCACTAAAACAAAATGGTCAGTTTCTACTTGTGTTTATACCTATGTCAAACCAGAGTGACTCTATAACTTCAGTACAGGCATTCTGGATTTACACCAGTGTAACTGAGGTGAATGCACCCACTGTCTTGTCCTTGGATTAGCATAACTTTTAGTTTTAAAACTTTAGTGCTATTAAAGGTAAATTACTTACCACTCTTACATGCAGCACTGGGAAACTAAACCTGTTTTAGAAAAGTTTTCTATTCCTAGAGTGGATGCAGTTATACTGGTATAAAGCTATCTTTATACTGGTATAGTTTCCCATATGGGAAGAGCTATATAAAGCACCATTATATATATAACATGTCCAAACTAAAGGGGTTGCACACTTGGACTAGTCTGCTGCAGGTGAAGTGGTACAACTTCTTTGTGTATGCAAACCAGGGAGCTTGATTCTCTACTGTCTTGCATCTTATGTGGTCATGTAGACTCCAGCACAGCGATTAAGCACCTGTTTAACTTTAAGCACATGCTTAAGTCTCATTGAATTCAGTGAGACTTATGTAAATGCTCAATTGCTGTGCTGAATAGGGATGGAGCCCTGAACTGGGGCATTCCACCTGTATGCAGCGAGTGCAGAATGGGGGTAAAATGCTATCACTGATACAAACAAAGAGAGAATTCTGATATGTTAGCATTTTGCACTCTCTCTTGCAGGTGTAAGCCATTCTGCAAGATGCAGGACAGTGAGAATCAGGCTCAGTGATTTGAATTCTTCCTTTTGATAATGAAACTTTTGTTAAGCGGAGAATTAAACATGCGAGATGTCAGCTCCTCAAAGCAACCGCATCAACAAAGGCAGCTGATCTTGGTTGCCATGTGCTGCATTAGCCAAGAATGACTAATCCTAGCCCCTCTGCGCTGCAGCCGTCCTTATAGCTGGATCTAAATTAAATAAGCTCATGCTTTCGTTGCATTACATAACCACTTGGTTTGCTGTGTTGTGGCAGTTCTTCCACAATATTTTTATACTGATTTTAATGCATTTGATTTCTCTTTTCTGAGATGTCGGCTGTAGGGAATAAAAGAACAAGGAAATGTTGTGGGAGATCAATTTAGTTCTTAATCTTTTCCACTTTTTTGCAAATGGTCGGTAAGGGGAAAACCTAAATTAATCTACTGGCTCCTCTGCACAGAGGAAAGAAAACCCTGTAGTTGGCTTTAATCTTCTTCTGGATAATTTAAAACAGCTATTTAATTGTCTTTCCCCCACCCCTCCCTGAAAGGATTTTACTATGGTCTCTATACAGCATCTGCTTGAGCCAAACAGATGGCACTTTCACTTACTGACATTTAGAAATATTTCTCTGTTTCCTCTGCCCTGGGCATGTTCTGATGCCTATCAAAGGGGTAACATTCCTGACATGCACCAGGTTTGATCTGTACAGATATGATATGGTGCTGGATTCACTTCCATCCGGCAGTCACGATGATGGAGAACGCTGGTGTTATGTCTGGCAGGGAAAAGCTTTTTGGGATCTTTGATATTTAATTGCCCTTTAATTTTTACATTTTACATTTGCATCCCAGTACTGCCATCTTTCCACTTCTTCCTGTTAAACATCACTCTAGCATTGCTTTGAACAGCATATTGAAATCTTTCATGTTCTGTTTCTTTTCTGGGTCAGGAAGAAGGGGCTGCCCATTCTCCATGTTCAGCTCGAGAGGCTTCTAACTTTCATCCGTTTCTCCACACAGCAGGGTCTATCCCAGCAGAGAACATAGACGTCTTGGGCTCTGCAGTGGATGAGAAAGGGGCCTTTTGAACCTCAAGTGTTTGTGGCAGTTTTCATATAATTTTACTGCCTTAGTGAAGCCATGGAGTCAGTCACGGCAGGGGTACCCGGGGGCGGTGATTATTCAGATGATATTGGTGATGGGCTACAGTTTCTGCATCTGGAAGCATTTTGTTAAGCAACCTTCCCGAGTGTCTTGAATGCCCAGTGTTGCATGAGTAGGTGTCACACTTAATCCCCTTCCCTGCCCTCTAAAGGAATGCTGCTGCCTGGCAGCTTACTGCTATCCATCCAGTATGATGACTTCACAATAACGTGCTGTCGTCTGTGTGTCCTTTGACGCTTCCCCCTTGCCAAGGGCATAATCCACCTCCCATTGAACTCCATGGGAGTCTTTCCATTGATTTCAGCAGGAGGCGGACCAGATGATGGCTCCCCATGCCTCTGTTTTCATTGATGTTTCTCATAGCTTCCTAGTGGTCTGCTAGTGCTCACAATGTGCTAGGCCCCATTCAAATACAAAAGAAGACACAGTCCCTGCCCCAAGGAGCTTTCACTTCTTGCTCTGGCCAAACTCTCATTGAGTTTTCCTTGTACTTAGGCATCTGGAAAGATGTTCATCTGGGGGCAAAATTTAACACTACATTCTAGGACATTAAACATCAAAGATTCTGTATGCTTTTGGGTGTCTTTGATATTTTTCTTGTGTGGAATGTAATTTTTACATTTGTATCCTAGTACCCTTTGAGACCCATCAGGCAACTTGCTGAAGTCAGTGTCTACAGTGTGGGATTAGGCTTGGTCTGCACTAGTAGCCCAAAAAGTTACCATTTTCTAGACTTTAAATAATAGTATGAGAATATGGATAGTGTAAGGGAGACATTTTTCCAAAGCCCCCCCCCCCGCCCTTTCGTGTGGCCACATCTGCATGTGGCATCCCTTTGTGTGCATAAAACTTCTTCTTATGGCCTGTTTGCATGCACAGTTGCAGGTTTATTGCATGGGAAGTGCACATTTTACAGCTGCGTTTTCAGAGGATACGTTGACCATTGAATCCGGATTGTAAGGTTTTCATCGATTCAAACACAATGATTTTTTTTTAAAAAGTCAAATAATATCAGGGTTTTAAAAATAAAAATAACCAATGGGTCAGATTTCTGAGAGCCTCTGGGCTTGATTCTTCTCTGCCCTGCTCTTTGTATCACCACTTATGCCCTCCAAAGTGAGTGTAAAACTCGGTCTGATCTGGTACGATTTTTCTGTCCACTTTGTAAATGGCAACACAAAGTGCAAGGCAGTGGAGAATCCATCCCTGTTTGTGAAGCTGCACATGCATAATTTACATATTCAAATAGCCAGTTAGGCATGTAACTGGTCATTTACATGTGCAATTACACATGCAGTTTTACATGACCATGTGAAAAATCCAGCCCAGGTGTGAATTATCATTTATCTTAGAACTTCATACAGACTGAAAAGGAACCCTTCTAGATCCATTTTTTCTGTGTGTGGCTCTCTTTTCTTCAGGTTCCCATACCACCCTCACCACCTTAAAACTAATGGAGGGAGACAGGCACATAAAAAGGTGGATTTATTAGAACTCCTCACACGTGCTCTGCTGAACCTCATAAAATTGGACAGAGGCAAAAGGAGCTCCCCCATAGCCCCTTTATTTCAACACACAATTTCCAATCGATTGTGTTAATATTTTTGAAGGCATATGTAGAAACTAAATCCAGGCTTACCTTGCAGGGAGGAAAGAGTTAACAGTTCACTTCCCTACACTGTCTTAAGCCACTTCTGCGGCATTGTGTTCAGTACATAGAGTCTTGCAAATAAAGTCCATTGATTTTCATTCATTCAATGGAGCACAAGTCAACACAAGTTTATTTTTTCACAGCTGATGGCGACTTAGTGAGGTAAGTGAATTACATGCCACTTTCTCTTTACTCCGGGAATACTCCATGTCCTACTTCAAGAAGCTAATCTCTTGTGTTCTGTGCTGGCTGGTTCCTAGCTGCAGCTCTCCTTTACCATGCTTGCCATCCACTTTTCTCAGAGTCTGAAATAGACACTTTTCCATTGCCTTCATTGTTTGACAGATCCAGAAGTAAGGTTCTGGCTTGCAGTTAGCTGAAAGCTCTCTGCAGCTCAACAAATCCAACAGCGCTCCAAAACATTTATTCATGTAGCTTTAAGAGTAGCATGAAAATCACAGTGATGGTGAAGGCAGTTCATATTTGATCGTTAAAGTAATAGTCTCCATATATAACAGATGCATTTGGTAAATTTTGTGTTGCCAGAATTTTAACAAGGTGCTATCCTCAAACATTTTCCACCTCCATGGTGGGTGGTGTGACATCTGCTGCCCAAAATCCTCTGCTTCCTTCCAACCAAAATATTCTTCAGTTAGATACTCATCCTTTTTACACTTCATTCTTAACCAGTTTCTGCCCTCACCACTGTGCATGGAGCCATCCTAAAGGGTTGGGAAAGTTAGAAAGATGATTCTTTGGGATATATAGTGATGTGACGGGTATAAAAGCTAGGGATTACTGCTCTATCTTGTATCACTCTGAAAGGGAGACATTTGGTGGTGGAGCGTACTAAGATTGAATTGATCATACAATAATCCTCTGCAAGTTGCATAAATACTCTAGGCCTGCTTCTTTTCTCTTGCTGATAGTTCACCAGTGTAATTCCATTAATTTCAGTGCTGATAAAGTGAGCAAAGCTGGTTGGGGAGGAAAAGTTTCCCCTGGGGAAAAAAAAAAGATTTGATTTAACGATTGTCAAGTTTCTTTGAATTTTTGTTTCCAGTTTTCTGAACCTGAAGCTTTTTTGTTTCATTGAAAAATGTCAGGTTTGGGGTTTTCCAGGGAAAACTCTGGAAATTTTCACGAGATTTCTCATTTCCTAGCCAGGCTATTTTCTGTCAAGTGTTTGGATGGAAATGTTTCAAGCCGATCTTGGTGTAAAACATAGTGTTGAACATAAAACCAGTGGGACACATGCTCAGCGGGTGTAAATCAAAGCTCCGTGGCGCTTGTAGGGCTACAGGGAGGATTTGTCTCATTGACTTCAGTGATGTTCCTCATAATTTACATGGTTGTAGCTGACAAGAGACACAGGCCCTATGCTGTTGAATAATTGTTATAAGAGAAAAACCATTTCCACTGGAAGCATCATTGCCTGCATTCTCCCCACTTTCAGCCAGTGGATTTACATTTCTCCGCGACTGCATCTTCTGCAGTAAATTTCTTTCATAAAGAGCTTCCAGCTGTCACATTGCCAAGTCCATTTCTATAAGTATACAAAATCGAAGAACGGGCATCCTAGACCAGACTGGGAGGGATCTGCAGCGTTTTCTGTCCTCTCTCTACAATACCCTCCTGTGCACTCCACTTACGATTACTCCCCTTGGATAACACAGGCTGAATCTAGGGCCACTGCTGTTCGGGCCAGCACATAATCTAGTGGGAAATGATTCTACCTTGCTTTAGAAGATTTTTCTCCTCCTACAGGCCGCCCTTTGAGTCTAACTATCACTTTGAAATGAATGCTGTGGCTTACTGTATGCTGATCACAACTCACTAAACCTTCAAAGCAATTTGTGGGGGCTTTCTCTGGCATGGATTCTGGACATATGTGGACTCAATTCTTCCCAAGCCTTGCACCTTGTGTAGTCATTTACACCATTCAATGACACTGAAAGGCAACCCATTCAAAAGTCATAAAAGGAAATGCTTTTCTATGCAACATAATCCACATTTTCTGCCACAAGGTGTAATAGAGACCAGGAAGGTTAAAAAAAAAAGAAGATTGGCAATTTCAGGCTAATCAGTCAGTTAATTAGATGGGATAAGAGTAATTAGGTTGGATAATAAATATACATGATTGAGGGCATAAACCAATGAATCTTTGACTGAGATCAGGAAGAAGCTTCCCTTATGAGCAAGTTACTCCAGGATTGTCCACTCTGGGATATCTTGCACCTTTCTGACAGCACCTGTGCCAGAGAGGGGTTAGAGGACTGAATACACCACTAGTCTATCCCAGTCGGGCAATTCCTATTCCAAGATAGAATTTCACTCTTTTGCATTTTTGAGAATATTGTGCAAGGTTAGAAGGTTGCCATTTCAGTCATTTTCTCTAGGCAAGTTATGTTTTCAAATTCTCTGTCTATTCTTTAGGAAGAGCCATCCACTGGATGCGTTGCTTAGACAGTTGGAGAGCCGGGAATTCTGCTTTTCTGCTGCAGTGTGTTTTATGACTTCATCTTCTCAAGCCATATGCCTGGTTATGACATCAGTTGCGTCCTGACTGATGTGACTGATCTGTGGGGCAGGAAGGATGGTCTAGTGCAGCAATATTCAGACTCAGGCTCTCGAGCCGCGAGTGGCTCTTTACTGTGTCTTCTGCAGCTCTTTGCAGCACATGACATAAAAACAGTACTGGTACTATAGTAAATGAAACAATTAATTCACACGACTGTCTCTCTTTTGGGTAATGTTGATCACTAATTTTGTTCCTGAATCAGTGTGGTCTGAATATCATTGGTCTAGTGGTTAGGACAGTCATTTAGGACTTGGGAGAGCTGGGTTCAAGTATCTGCTCTGCCATAGACTTCTTGTGTGACCTTGGTAAAGTCACTTAACCTCTATGTGCCTCATTTCCCCACGTATAAAATGAAGGGAAGAGAGATTATCCCCTCCACATTTGTGTTGTCAGGTTACATACATTAAACACTGTGATGCGGTCAGACACTATGGTTATGTGGGCCATATAAGTGCTATCACCCCTTTGGCACAAGCAGCCAATATTTTGGCCTTGCAAGATTGTTTCCATTATGAAGAGACGTGGATGATATGAGTCAGGTATAGTCTTTGATACAATGCTATTTATTTACAGAGAATGTATAAAAAGTCTTGTTTCCCTGAACATAGTATGAGTCAAATAGAAGGAGGCAGTTTCTTTGCTCTCAGCTTCCAAGTCTGTCCCCCATGGAGGTCTCAGTTCTCTCTGAGGTCCTCATTCACAGTTGCTTCTCTTGCTGTTTGCTCACTTTTCTTCCTTGGCCCCAACATTTGCAATTGGGGAACATATCAGCCCACATGGCTCAGCTTCTGATCAGGCCATGTATGGTGGCCCATTGACTTGGGCAGGGGCTTCTACCATTTCCAGCTATCTCACTCCCTAAAGAGGCTTAATTGCTCATACCATTTAGGCTGAAAGAAAGGTACTTTGCCTGCTTAACTGCTTTAAACAGGTCTATGATTGATCTATAGGTCAAAGACCTGCTTGATGGCAGCCGTTAACCTCTCCCAGCATAACAGGACTTTAGTGTCTACTTAGCACAATGGGACTTGGTCCTTGATTGGGATTCCAAGGTGCTACTATAATATAAAGAAGAATACAGACGTATGATGCTGAATAAATAACTAAATGAAGTCTCATCTCATATCAGATATATCCTTTCAGGGAAAATATCCTGCCCATGCTAAGTATGAATTTAATCAGTCTATAACTACATTAATATGAGTGTGTGATGCCAACAATACTAATAGGATTTTGTTTTGTCTGCTGCTTTAAGAGTTTTGGGAAACTGTTTTATGAAATGCAACTCATGTTGACTCTGAAAGAGCATAATTTAGTGCTAATGTTCCTTTAATGATTCTTCCTGGAGGTATCATTTCACCGTCCAAAGATAGTTTGACCATTATCATTTACTCATTTCATTCTGAGGAGAAAAGCTGATTGGAAAAGTCTCACCCCGGGTTTCATTTTATAGCCACTCCATCCTGTTCCTGTGATACCATTTATCACAGATGTTTGTCCTGACACTGAAAATTCTGAAACTGAGTTACCCTTTGAGACCTGGCATTGATCTTTTGTGATGTGCATGGAATAAGATAAGGCCCTCTCTATCCTTAGAAAGAGAAATAAAGCTCAGCTGTCTCAAGGTGGAAGGAATGGGTGGTGTGTAATGCATACATTGCATGTATAGTCTGCAAGTAACAGATGACGGTAGAGTGAAATTCTGGCACGTGCATCCACCTTTTTGCACCACAGCAGGGCTGTGAAGCTGCCTTCACTAGAACAGATAAGGTTTTCCCAGCATGGAGAATTCCTGGCTAGCATGGAGGTACAATAGCTTGCTCTACACCACCACTTCCTGTGGTGGGGTGTAGGAGAGAAGACACATGCACGACAGGTACGTGATGCTTAGAAGCAAGGCAAAGATTTTATCACGGTTATTTTTAGTAAAGTCACAGACAGGTCACGGGCAATAACCAAAAATTCACAGAGCCCTTGACTTGTCCGTGACTTTACTAAAAATAATAGGGGCAGGGCTAGGTATGGGGAGAATGGAGTCCCATGGGGCAGGGGACTGACAGGCTAAGCCCTCCCTCCCATCATGGCAAGGGGCACAGCTGCAGCGGGGGGCACACAGTCCCTAATCTGGAGCGGGGCACAGCTGTGGGCGAGGGGTATGCGGCCCTGGCTGAAGCTGCTGCCAAGTCCTGGCCACAGCTGGGGCACTCGGCCCTGGGAAGCCATAAGGCAGGCATACAGCCCCCACTGCAGCCACTAGTGCGTGGCCCCAGCTGCAGCCCACGCCAAGCCTGGCATGCCAGGGAGCTGGGGAGTAGAAGCCGCAGGGCTCGGCCTGCAGGGTCCTGGTTCCAGCCAGGCCCAGTTGCAGAGCAAGGGCACATAGTCCTGCCTCCACCTCCTGAAGCCCTAGAAGTCACAGAGGTCTGGTAAAGTATGGGAATCTATGACCTCTGTGACTAAATTGTAACCTTACTCATAAGCAATCTTCTAGTAGCAAACAGTGCTGAGACTGCTCTGAATTATGCTGAGGGAAAAACAGGCCCCCCGCTGTCTCAGGCAAATGAGAGGGAAGAGAATCAGGGAAAAAGAAGAGAGAGCCACCCACACTAATAGATCATAGAATATCAAGGTTGGAAGGGACCTCAGGAGATCATCTAGTCCAACCCCCAATAGGACTAGTGTGTGTAAATAGGGTAGTTAATAAAGACTGACCCCTTTCAAAGGTGGTTTGTTTTTTGCACTGTTTATCCTCTTGGAGTTTATTTTATTGACAAAGACAGAAGCCATGCAACTTGACTGATATACCTGAGAGAGTGGGGAAATTCCACATAGTGGGGATAAAAAAAGGAAGCTTTTTCCCCTGACAGGCTGGGTCAAAACAAACCAGCAGCTTCTGAAAGCTGCTCAGGGATTTAGAGGTGGATTAATGGACTGAGCACAGTGAGATGGTCAGTAGGGCACTGACATGCATTATTATGGGAGAAAACCCCCAGTGATCACCCACCTTCAGCCAAAGGCTTGTGCTGACATACTGGCATGAGTGGGGAGACAGAGTGAGCACATCTCTACTCTGACCCCTAGTCCAGTATTTCCGGGGCTACCTGTAAGATCCCATGGCTCTCACTGCTGCTGTTTTTTTCAAATCAGCCTGACACAAATGGTTTCCTTTATTCACCCAAATGTGAAATCCCTCCTCTGCTCTCCCACTTTTCACCCCCACCCCAAACTTTTACTAGTCTGACATCCCAGATAAGCTACTACTTATCCTGGACTAGTGAAAGATTGAAGGACTGATATCTCAAGAACCATTAGGGCTAAAAACCAGAGGCCTTATTCCACTGGAGAGCATGGACACTCCTTTTCACGGAGATATAGCAATCATCCCATCATGCTAATTCACCAGATATCAGGGCCCTAAACCATGACAATGTAGATTAGATGAAAGGATTAATATTGGGGGGGGGGGTAGCTTTCCTACCCCCTCTCAAGCACCACGTTCCCCTGCCTTTGATAGGAATTGGGGAGGGGGGCTCAGCACCTCAGGATTGAGTCCCAAAATGGAGACTACAGGCCGAATTCCTCTCTTGCTTATTCTAGTGCAACCTCATTGATTTCCGAGGGGTTAAGTGGAAGCGTAAGGGAGTAGTATTTGGCCCTGAATGAATCCAGTCACAGCTCTTGTTCCAGCAAAAGCCACTCCTCCAGGTAGTTCTTCATCTAAACCTCAACCTCCAAGAGGGCACCAGAAAGCCTGAGGAAGGCTCAGTCCCCCTGCAACCACCCCATCTCTAAAGGATTTTTTGTGTCTTGTTCTAGGAAGATCAGCTTCCTGGTGCAGAAATACCCAGCCTTTTTTCCCCACCCCAACATTAATCAATGCCTCAGCTTTTATTTGACCTTTAACCACTCACCAAAGCTATTTGTTGCTTCATATACTCAGGGGACAAAAGCATTTTCCCTTACTTACCTAACATAGCCAATAAATTCATATGAATGCAGTTTGTTTGTTTTTTAAACTGCATCAATGGATTGCTCTTAGCAACATGGAATGACTCGGTACAGCTCTGTATAAATAGATATTTAGATTTAATATGTAAAACACAAGTTTTTTCCTGCTGTTTACAATACATCAACAGCTGTGTCTGGAATTCAGAGGAACATACATATTACAGCAGCTTCTAATTTACAATCAATTGCATGTATGCAGAAGTGATGGGACTTATGCATCTGATGACCCAACTCCCCAGCAATTGGGGTAAACAACTAAGCCCTGCTGTTTACATCCCACATTACTAGTGTTCACATGAGAGCCCTGCAATCAAAGCAGGAACAAAATCAGAGGTTTTAAAACTGTGGTTCATAGTTTATTAATAAACCTGCACATCCATCTCTGTTATCATTTAATGTGAACATGCAGGTGAAAAGTCACTGCTGAAAAATACTTTACAGAGATTATAAAAATAAGACTTGTAGCCTTGCTGTTAGTGCCATTTATATGCATGCTGCTTTAGATTAGTGTTTCTCAAATGCGGCCATTGTGGCCACATGGAGCTACCAGAGGCTTTTCTTGTGGCTGCAGCTTCCTGGGCAGAGATTGGGGGGAGGAGAGAGAAGCAGGGGCCCCTCCCCCAGGGCTGCCAGCAGGAGCTGGCCCACAAATGCCAGAGGAGCAGGCAGCTGGTGTGAGTTCCCCACCTTCCCAGGGGTGGTGGGGCTCAGGCTTCCAGCTTCAGCCCTGGGACGGCAGGTGCCAGCCACAGGGCTTCAGGCTTCATACCCCCTCCCACCCTCACAGCCAGGGGGCTTCAGGCTCCAGCCCTGGGCTTGCCCCCCATCGCCCCTGGCCCCCCACTGCCTCCCTACCCACCTCTCCATCCATGGCTTGCCAGGGCTGCCTAAGTCTGCTCTGAACAGCAATATTTATATATTTATCACTTTTCACTGCCTCCCAGCTAGCAAGTAAGTCTGTGTGAAAAGTGATACATACAAATATACATATCAGTTTTTAACAGTTAGCAAGTTTAAAAAAAAAAAAGCCAAAAAAGCAAAGGAAACAAATAGATAAGAATGTGCAAAGCACCTTAGTTGTGTTTCTATTCTGTTAAGTCCAGTAAAGAAGAGACAACTGTAGGTTATTTTTATCATCAAGTTTGCAAACAAAAAAAACCAAAACAAAAAACCAATCAACCAACCACTCTACATAAATAAATTACAATCATTTGGACATGGATATGTGTATTTAGTTAACTTTAGGAAAAACAAATAAGTATTTTAGGAAAAATGGTCAGAGCGGCCACACTCTAAGGCCCCAAAATGTCTTGTGAGAATCCCTGCTTTAGACAGATACAAAAACTGATTCCCACCTTGAAGAATCCTAGATCTTAGACCAATGTTTTCCAAATGTAGGTGCTGGAAATCATGCTCCTAATTCCCCACTGAGGCATCTAAATGAAAGGGCCAACTGCAGCTTCCATGAGATTTACTGGGACTCCAACACTGTGAAGAGTTGCCCTAACAGGGCAGGTGAGGATTCTTCTAAGAGTGCAAGGCTAGCATGACCCACTCTTCCCTCACCCCTCCCAGCCATAGGGTGCATCTCCCTGTTTGGCTGGGGATCTGGCTAGAGCACAGTGTATCTGGTGATCCCCACCCAGTGGAGTGCTCCTTAATGGAAGGTTCTGGTCACACTGGAATTCAGAGTAGCACATAAGTGGTTAGCACCAGCACCGGATAAGCAGAAAAGTGCCTTAGTGCAGCTCAGCCAGGCCTGCATGAGATGTTTTAAAGAGCTAGTGTTCTTGCAGTGTCTCATATAGAGTCAGCCAGCTATGACCTAGCAAAGCTAGCCAGTAAATTGAAGTACTTGAATTTCTCCCCTTGCCCTTCCCCACGGGAGATTTAAATGGGAAACAAAGTAAAATATGCTGATCACTGAGTATGCCGTCGCTGTAGGTTTTATCTCTAAGTATATAGCCCATTTTCATTTTATACAAGCTGTCAGGAAAATTAATCTGAGATGATGCTAAACAAATTCTTGTGCCCTGCAATTATCTGGAGCGATTTTACTCTTTGGCGCATACATGTGATGAGTTTGTCAGGTAGAACGCTAGGGGTTCTCAGCACCTCATTCTAGTTTCATTAACAGCTTTTGCATTTGACCTCCTATCTGCTCCCCCCTAGCTAAATCTGCACATCAGGGCTTTGTGGTATACAAGTAATTCCTTCTTCCAAGTAAGCCTGGAGGGTCTGATTCACCACTGCCTGTCATTTACACCAGCGCAAAGCACTAGAAGTCTGATGTGGTATTTTACACCCACTTTCTGTGGGCATAAGTCACAATATAGGTCTCTTAATAGTCCCCATGAATGCTTGTAATTAAAGCTGTACTTCCTCCTTTAAAATTTCTGTCCCAGCTGGGGAGGGTCCATGCTCACACTTCTCCTAACTCATTTAGTTGGATGTGCCAGCATTTTGCCCTTCAAAGTCAAGCTTTATAGAGCTTGGGCAATATTAGTAAGTAGTTTACAAAAGGAACTAGACAGCCATACAACATGGAGGCATTAAGTTATGGGGGGCATATTAACAGCCAGACTGTATGTGGGTAGTTACTTTATGGGGCTGTCAGTACCTGTTGTGTGGCTTTCAACTAAAGAAAGCCAGGACACCATGCTGGGCTATATCATGCTTCGTGAGTACTCCGTGATAAACAGCATGCCACTATAGCAAGGGAGATGGATGCAGAAGCTTCCCAGCCTGGGCCCAATCCTGTGAGGTTCTGGGTTATCTCAATTGCCACTGACTGAGCAGAGGGTTCTCAGTACCTTACAGTATCAGGTCCTCTTTACAGGTGCTTGCATTCACCCTCCCTCCTGCCTTTGCTTTCAGTCACCTGCTACACAGCCTGCTTCTCTTGTACTGTTATATTATCACCCTCAGCAAGCACAGCATTTCTGGAACAGTTTGAAATGCAATTGCTGGACTGTGCTATGCAAGACGAAGCTTTACTAAGCATTGCAAACAATGTAGGCTTCCCCATTTGACCAGTTAATCCTTTTTATTCCTCAGTGCCATGACTGCTGCAAATTAGCCCTGCTGAAGCTGGTCACAGTAATGGGTTATGTGGGAGGAACACATCTAAATCCATTACTAGTCCACAGAAGGAGTTTTTACATGGCCTTACCATATGCTTCTCTCTTCCCTGTGCTGTACTGTTCTCCAGCCCAGCCCACAGAGTCTGCCTTGGGCCCCTACTGGGCTGAATGAGAGAAAGGGGCTTTTTAGGATGTTGGCATCAGTACTTACTTGGATACTTGCCTCAGCATCAGTCACTGATCTTTGCCCATCAAAATACAGCCCTGAAATAAAGAGCCACGCAGCCCAACACACAGTGTCAGTAGTTTAAACGTAACCAGTTTCTTTAACCAAAACACATATTACTCTATAAAACCATTATTTGTGTTGCAGCAACACTTAGAAACCCCAGTCATGGACCAGGGCCCCATCATGCAAAGTGCTGTCCAAACACAGAACAAAGACAGTTCTTTTTCCAAAGAACTTACAGTCAAAATAATCAGAACAGCAACTCCACTCATTCCCTAAGATATGCAGATACCATTTCTGTCATTGATGCCGAGCATTCTTACAGTGCTTCTCAACCATAGATCTAAACATGCTTCACAAAGATGGTCAAACATTATTTCCATGGGGAACCTGAAGCTCAGCAAAGATAAATGAGTTGGCCTAGGTAACAGAGTCGATGTCAGAGCTGTCTTCGCTACAGAAGCTTCCACTGAGTATCAGCCTATGGATTAGAGCTGGGTCCCAGTGAGAAATACAGCCAAATTCACGCTGCAAAAGTTTCCTTCTATTCTGGATAGGACAGGGCTATCTACAGCCTCCCCAGAGGGTTACTGCAGATGGGTATGGCCACCAGTAGCCTCCCCTTCTCCTCAGGGTGGAAGGCAGGCCACTGCTGGCTCTTTTCAAGGGCCTTGACTGCTTCAGAGCTTGAGTGGGGTATTAGGCTGTTAGAAACCCCTCCCCTTCCACTCTAAGATAGAAAGGTAGAGCTCTGACAATCACTGAGATCTCTGTCCCAATCAGACACTCAAAGTGGACTTGGTGTCCTAGATTGCACTGTGCTGTGGAATTGAAGTTACCTGTGTAACAGTTGGCAAGTATCAGAAAAGCTTCCTGGTCTACTAGATGCTGTTTGAGGTCGTCTTGCAACAAAGGAGAACTCTCTTCCTATGTTATCTTAACAGCATGACCAATAGATACTTTCTTACAAGGCAATAAAAAAGCATTAGACAACTCTAGGGGCCATTATCCTAGCATTATGGAACTTAGGTCATCACCTAACAAGTCCTTGTTGGGTGCAGTACAAAGCACACAAATGTTTTTAACTCGTATAATATTACAAGCTTAGTGTCTCCAAGTTTAACAGAGGAACTTACCACTTAAGCCCAGTGTGAAAAATTCAAACACAAACAAACTATTTTAAGACAGCTGTTTCAACTGAAACACATAAAGCAACTTTGTTACCAGAATAGCTATATTTAGATAGTCATCCCCTAGCTTTAGCGCTGTCTAATCCCTCCAGCAGTCAGAGCAAGACTGAAAACAGGTGTGAAAACCCTTTTTTTTTATAGAGAGCTGCTTTCCCAGAATTTTCTGAATCCTAGTGCCTCTTTCCTCTTTCCTTCAGCCTACCCCAATCAGTTAGAAGTGCACTCTTTAAATGAAGCCTCTCGAAGGGGGGGAGGCAGCTCCTCTTAACAGGAAGGAAGTGTCTGTTACAGGAGTTCCTGTGAATAGACTTTTCAAGTAAGCCTGAAGTTACTGTGCTAACACCCCATCCTCTCTCACAAACAATATATAAAATGATATACATTAATAGTGCTTTTAAACATGCTTGTAGAGAAGTGTTCACAGAGGAGATTATTCATTTGTATAGGGAAATGGAACAAGTTTTTGGTTCACTCTCTAATCTGGTGACATTAATCCCTTCCAAGAGAAAAGTGGCCAGGAAGCCCTCAAGAAAAGAAATGGAAAAGGACGTGCTAGAAACATTATTCAGGGAATAGAGATATTTATTGAAGGGGTAGAGAGTTCAGCTGCATTCTTAAATTCCAGCTAGAGGTAGGCTTGGCAAATGACCTTGCCTCCCTCTCATTCCACGAGTGGCCCCTTCTCAGCTTCTCCATAATGCAGTAGAGAGGTGCAAGCCCACCACTCCATGCACACTCCCTGGAGAAGGTCCCTCTCACAGTGAGAATAAGCATGAGAAATTTCAGCCCAGTGAATGATTTTTTCCACCATTACATGTGCTTAAAAATAGGGGCTTTTTCAGCTACTACTTGTGCACTGAAGATGTGGTTACAATAGGAAGAGAAAGCCCATCTGTATCTAGATTATGTTAATTCAGAAGATTTTGATTTTTAATCAAGGCAGACTTCAGAGTCTTGCTAATTCGTGTTCAATCTAGCATCACCTTCTGTTGTAGCAAATGCCATATATTAATTACTGACTGGGAAGCAGTTGCTTGACCCTTACTTAATGTAGTTCATATTTCATTGTTCTTGTCCTAGAGGCTATCTCAGCTACCATTCTGTGATTCCTGAGCCTCAGGGCTTTCCCTATGCAGTAATCGGAAACTTTCTGTTACACTCTCTGGACTACTTAGGGCGGGGGAAAGTGATGAGTCAGCAAAGTACACTGCAAATTGAAATTAAGGAAAAAAGATTTAAAAAATTAATAATTTGTTAAAAGGAGAAGCAGGTAAATAAGGACTAAGGTGTGGAGGAAATGATAATTTCATGGCCACATGCTGGGTAATAACATGAGGACTCCATGCTTGTGAAACTAAATGGTCTCTTTATTAAATCAGCTGCAGTTTAGCATTCAAGCCATGTGCTCACAGACTGAGTTCCTGGTGCCTCCTCCTGATTCTTCCCTCCTGCAGCCTGTGCTCCTCCCTCCAAGCTGCATACAGATTGCTACAATGATAATGATCTGCCAGTACATGAAGGTGTTGACACCCAGGAGGCAGAGAAATCATTCCGGGGAGAGGGTGTCATTAGGAGCAATGGAATGAAACTGAGTGTTATGCTCCCGCGAGGTACACAGGCTTACGAGACAGACACTTTACTACTACCTGCCCTGAGTGTAAAGCTCTCTTGTCTGAAACTGCTGTGGATCTGCTCCCTGAAACCACCAACCTCTGGCTGCCTAAGCATTGCCTTCCAGGGCCTCTCAGGCCTTGTTCTCGCTCTGCAGGTAGCAAAAGGCACACGCCAACCCCAGATCCTCCAAGTGTTCCCTGCAGTGTTCAGCCCCTGAACACTCTCAGAAATACCAGGCCTGCTGTTCCAAAGGAACAGGGTACACCAGCTCGTAAGATTCAGCTCAGGGTCAGCACTGGGCTTAACGCTTACACACATTCATAATGAGAAGAAGAATATGCTTATTATCAACAAACAGAGAGATTCAAGTGATAATGAGTCAGAATATTGAGAATAAACGGTTACATATAAAACAAAATCATAACACGCTTTCTAGGGACTAAACTTAACTCACAGATTAACCTCCTGTCTAAAGAAGTTGATCTCACCAAAAGTTTATGTCGGAGGCTGAGACCTCTATTTCATGAAGCAATGCCTCTGTCCTTTACCTTCCTCAGTGAAGGCTGCCCGGGAGTCTTCTCTGCCCCCAGATATAGTCCAGCAAGTACAGGCTTCCCTCCTTCACTGCTGTTTTTTTTTTTTTTTCAGTTAGATTCTTTCTGAAATCCCCATAATCCTTCATTTGCATTCAGCTCAGACTGGTGATGGGAGACCTATTGTGAACAAGACAATACTGAACTTATAGGTAAACAGGCATATACATCTCTTGTCTGACAGGAAACCTGTTTTTCACCTTTGCTAGTGACCAACCCCTCCCTCCCCCCCAGCCACAGACTGTAAGTACATATTTTCAGTGTGTACGTATATATAATCTCCTTACATGGTATCTGTACATACATTTCACAGTGACATTGATGATCACAGGGACACTGGCTTTCATTTGAGACTTCACATGGCCCAAAGGTCATGACCTCTAGATTTAGCCTTTTATCCTGTAGAAGACACCTCACCACCCCCATACACCCCCTCCAAGGCCTTGCTGAGGCTCCTGCCAACCAATGGTTAAAATTTCTCTCTCTCACTTCCAGTGTACAATCATCATGGTCTTAGAGAGTTGCTCTCTTCTAGCAAGACATATTTTGATCTGGCTTGGATTTTTCATTGATTCATGTGTTGTCCATGAAATTGTTACAGGATTTGAGACGCACATACCTCTTAGCAGTTTTCAGACTAGAACATTTCCTCGGTCTCAACGTTATTTTTGCAGTGGGTTTTCTGCCACTTTCCTTGGGAGATTATTCCACAGCCCAGTACGTCTCATTAGCAGGCAACTGACCCTGATATTTAGTGTAAAATTTCCCTTTCTTAATTTTTCCCTACAACAGTTCCTCTTGGTGTTTATTTGTAGGTTGTGACCCTTAGCCACCACTCTAAGATATTGATCCTGCAATGAACTATTCATAGGGCCAGGGATCCAGTCACAAAGCTCACTCCAAGATTAGAGTCTGCTCAACTACAATGGAATCCATGGGAAGACACCCATTAACTTCAGTGAGCTTTGGACCAAGCCTGTACTCATGACTGTCAGTTATTATTCAGTCATCCTCTATATATATTCATATTATTGCCCGTCTGACACCAGTGTCCCATTCTGACATCAGCCTCGCCCCTGTGTCAGGAAGTAGGAGATGTCTGGGGCCTTGCATGTCGGCTTCCCAGTGGAGAAGAAATCAGTGATATGGAATATGGGTATGTTCTGGAAGTAACTTGCTTTATTTACACCTATACACCAGTCCTGAAATTAGGTGGTCAAACAGCATGCAGGGCAATCCCTTCTTCCAGGAATCTCAGCCCAGTACCAATGCCCAGTTCCCAGGGAGCAACTCTGTCTCAAGAACTGACTCTAACCAGAGCTCAAAGGAGAGTGTGAACTCTAACACAGCTCCCTCTCTTTTGATGCGGCCTCTCTATATAATTTTGCCTAATGCAAAACTGACAGTAACACAGCGTGTCTTGCCAAGAGTTAAAACTTGCTTCCATACTAAGAAGGAGGCTTTGGAATACCATGTGTAACAGATCATTTTTCCTCCAGTGTCTGTACATTTTATGAATATTCTGGTGAGATATTAGGAAAAACTTTCTAACTATTAGGATAGTTAAGCACTGGAACGGGTTACCTAAGAAGGTTGTGGAACCCCTGTCATTGGAGATTTTGAAGAACAGGTTAAAAAAACACCTCTCAGGGATGAACTGTACTAAATTCTGCCTTATTATTTATACTACACTAAATTCTGCCATAGCATGAGGGGATGGATTAGGAGATCTTGAGACAGTCCATGATCCAAACAGCTTTATGTTGTTAAAATACTAGTAGTTTGTAGCAATCATAAAATATCCATCCTCTTGTGGACACTTCATCTCCTCGCAGGCTTGCCAAAGTAATAAGTTCTGCATTATTGTAAAGGTAGCTGTAATACAGACAACTAGAAGATTAATCTGAATTGTCTTTACTTTGTACTGCAATGCAATCATTGATGCTCAGGGATGCAGCTGGAGAGAAAACTCGGAGTTTTAGTATTAGTATTGTAATTTGTCATTAGTATTGACAAATACCAGTGAATAAGCTTTTCAAAATTAATTTCCACACAGAGATAGTGCTTATTTTTTATTGTGTTTTCATACAACTGTTTGTTATTCTGTGAAGGTTACATGAAGATAAGTAATCTCAATGAAAGCTGCTTTTTATGTATTGAATCACAAAGAATGCATTTCAGGGGCTTCTGGGAAAAAGCATAGCTATTATCCTGAGACCAGAGATATGGTTGAAAATGAGAATCGCTTTTGCCTTGCATTCATAATTCTAACTGTGACTTGTCAAAAATCTGGCTGTAGTGGAGTTGATTGGGCTGCAAAAATAAAAATACAGCTTGGGAAATATTACAAAGTACATTGATTGCCATTTAAAAAGTGAGCATTTGCCAGGAATTATCCTCACTGTGATCACAGCTTTCCCTCTGCACTTAGAGCAGGATATACCTGTGGCAACTCACAGTTAGAAATTGATACGTTGCCACTTTGTACGTGATTACTGCACTGAGACTCTGCCAAACCACGATACAAATAAGAAGTTATGGAAGCAGTTCATTCCAGCTTTCCGGTCTCACGCAGCTGCCAGTTATTTAAAGCTACACATTTATACTGTTTCAAGGTGAATAAAACAAGATTGTCTGGAGACATATTATCAATTCCAGAGTGAAAACTCACTGATAAAATAAACAGAGATCACATCAGGCTGTGTGTTATTAGTGCTGTTTAGACATACTTGAAATGCTTAATATTCAAACTAATGATGTGACCTTTTTTTCCCCTTTTGGCTGAAGAGAGAAAGTCAATGAACTTCTCTTTTGTGAGCAGAACATTTGTGATTTTTACCAAGATTCAGAGTAGGTTTTCATATTTTTACATTAAATGCAGTGGCAATGGGTCCTACCTACCAAGTCTGGATACTGTATATATCCAGATATGAGCTTCTTTACAATTCTGCAGTGTTTGCGTAATGACCCCTGCCATGAATAGTCAGCAGAGATTGAACCCTGGACCCTGTGCATCAAAACCCACAAACATCTGCCCTGTAGCTAAAGGAGTCACTCTTAGCTGACGCTTGTTGGCTTTTATCTTCTAAGTGGACTAGCCATTAGATGGACACCCAGTGTGTCAAACTAGATCCAGGGTGTTGGTTCAGTCCATTATAAAGAAAGAGGCTGACTATGAAGTTCAGATTTGGACCTTGACCCAATTTCCCCGCATATCCAGCGAAGGGGATCCACTTTTGTGAATTTGGTTCAGCTCTAATTTTCATCCAGTCAGGAAGTATCTAGGAGGTGTTTCTGCACCCGGGGTTTGTGCCGGGTTCTGCCAACACTAATTTTATAACACAGCTGGAACTTGCTATGCTTTTTGAACATGGACAGATAGCCCCAAACAATACAATAAAGATGGGGCCAGGGGCTGATTCTGAGCTCAAGTAGGCCGGTTTAACAGTGGTGGCATGCTGTTTGCTTCAAAAGTTAGACACTCCTGCTTCACATCAATGTGCGTGAGTGGAGGAGACAAAATGGTGTTGGGGAAGCAGTGATGCTTGACCATTCCCTTTGTGCATTATCTATCAATGTAATTACATGGGCCTGGATAACCTCCAACTGCAGCTAAACATCATCACTCTTGAGTAGACCTTTCATTTCCATTTAATTAAAAGATTATTATTGAATACATTTTAGTTGGGATTTTAAAGCAAGAGAGAGAAGTTGAAGTCCTTAGTTTCTTTGAGGACTAAGAATAGCATCAGATCGGTAATTTACAGTATCAATCGAGAATAAACAATAATCAGACTGTCACATCAGTGCTGTGTTTTCTTTAGCTTGACGCATCTTGGATATTAAATTGCAAAATAAGGGGGAGAAAGAGAGCTGGGTCTTGGTCACATTTTAATCATTCATTTTGTTCATTTCTGCTGGAAAAAAGGCAGAACAACCTTGCTTGTTGCTGAAGCACTTGCTAGCTGCACTCAAGCTGTTTTTAGGAAGAGAGGAATCTAATCGTCAAAACAAATCCAAAGTGAACTGAGTTTTGTTGGGTTCGTTTTCATTTCAAAGGTGCGAGAATAACATCAATTAACTTTTTCTTTTCATTATTTCTCTGTTTTCATTGCCGAGGGCCAGTAAATTCTGTCCATAGAAAAAAGGCGATAGCAGGACTGTTTTCAAACATCCATATAAAAAACAAAAAAGAGTAAGATCCATAAATAAGGATGGGCGGTCGGCAATCTTGGGTCCTTGGCAAATCAGAGAGTGACACACGCCAAAACCCCTCCTCCCCAACAGTGCATTTCAGAGAGAGCCTGCCACTTGTCTATATGCAGCGTGGCACAGGGAATTCTCAGCATTTCTTCTTGCAGTTTTTTCCTGATGGTATTGACTGTTCAGAGGTGATGTAAGCTAGCAATACACATGGTAACAGACTGCATCCTTCAAGCTTGCTAAGCAACTGCCACCATTTTTAATGGATACCCACTGCAGGGTGCCTCAAATATGTTCACCTTCGAGGTATCATCTGTGGTGAGATTTGCCATTCTCGACACTAGCAGCTTCCAGCTAATGGATTAAGCTTCTGCTGGGCACAAAATATTAGGATGTTGTCTTGTGAGATTTATTAAAATTGCTTGACGTTGTCTGTGCACTCAACCTCCTCGGCTCCTTGAAGTTGACTCTGTTTGCAGGAAAGAATATTAACTGTCAACTGCCAGGCTTCTGTGAGATTTCCTTCCCCCCCCCCCACCTCCACAAACTTTATTCCTCCTTAGAACGAGAGGTGAAGGTTGGCTGGAAACATTAGTGTGGCACTGACATTCAAATGTGTGCCCTGGTTGTGGCGGACCAGTCCTCAACTATGAATCCCGGAGGCTTTGTGGTCGGACTGATGATCTTAATGCCATTTTAAATGACTTCCTTTCTGTCCTTTTGGCATGATAAGTGACTGATGTGCATTGGCTTAAATAATGCAATAGGCTGACTCTGAAAGCAGTGGGGGGGGGGGAAGGGGAATGGTCTGAGAATGATTCTTGTCTCCCAGAGCCTTAGTTTCTGAGTTTTAATTATTGGCGACAACGCCAATTATTTCACTACATCCGGCAAGTGTTAAAAGAGAGGGTGACAGACACAAAAAGAAGGAAGTTGGCTTTGCTCATGAATAAGTCAATACGTTATTCCTGCTACACTGGAAGTGGAATGACTTCTTCCAGATGCTGATGCTTTGCTTCCCTTTCACCGTCTGTAAACTTAAGCTTGCTAAAAATACCCTATAAAAAGCACACCTGCTTCAGGGCTACAGGAACACCTGGAAGAGCAGCAAGGAGAAATTCAAATGAGCTGATACTAGCTACCCACCTCAAGAATGGCAGCGGTCACACTGCACCTTATTCAACTGTCTCTGTTGTCATTTTAGGTGACTGGTTCTTTATTCACCACCTCCACGCTGGTGCTCAGCCGGCTCTCCTGTGTCACCTCAGGCTGCTTTGCATGGCACTCTGGGAGATGGAAAGGGCAATGGAGCCCATCAGCAAGGGCAGTCTGTGTACATGTCTCTTTTAAGCCTGCTTCTTTTGGCATAGACCACTGCATAGATAGCCAGTGATGGAGTGCAGAGTCCTGTCCTGCCCTCCTATTACATGATGGGATGCTTTCCTAATCTGCCTCTTTCTGTATCCTCTGCTGCTGTGGGGGGCCATCTGAGTCCTAATGTTATTCCCTCCGGATGCCTATTTCAGTGCCTGAATTTGAGTGTAGTTCTGCATACTTTTGAAGGATATGGGTCTGAAATGTAGAAACTACACTGTTGCGGGCTAAAGAACCTAGAGAGATAGATAGAGAACTGGAGGGGGGCAAACTTTGGGTGGCCAGATCTGCTTTTGGTTTGCACACTGACTGTGCATTGCAGATGAATGGCAGGCTCAGATCTTTGCAACCGAACCAGCAGTTCATGCATGGTCTTGAATTGCACTCTCACAAGCAGAGATTAGATAAGGAGTCTCCATTTGGCTGAAAATTCATCCCTTAAATCCTCCCCACTGGGCCCTCTTATGATTGGAAGGAGCTTTTTCCTTATTGCGGATTCACCCTGGCCTTGGAGCCCCAAAGATCCTCATATTTCCCACCTGCAGTCCTTGAAGTCTAACGAGTTTTGATCTTCATTTTTCTGCTAAAGGAAAGGAGACGACTCTGCTTCAAAACCTATCATCTTCGCTCATTAATCAGCCAGAGGAGGCTGCTCTTGGGTGACACAAATCAGTGCTATGTTTCTTTCTTCTTTCTTTATCCTTCCGCACCCTCAGGTGCACAGAGCATCCACCAGTTTCCTCCATTTATTCCAGTCTTGTGTTGCTCTGTTCAGGTTTCTGAGTGCCAGGTTCATGGATTTGGCTTTTTCCTTTGTTCTTCTGTGTCATGTTTCTCTAGGTGGCCTTCTTTTTCCTCTTTCCAGGTGGTGTCCTTATTATCACTTCCTGTGGAAATTGTGTTGGTGGCATCCTAAAAGCATGTCCTCAATATATCCATCATCATCATCTTACCATATCTGATGCTTTAAATTGGTTTGTTCTACTTAGTATTTCTGGTTTTGCAAGAAACTTTTTCCAATGGACTCTGAAGGTCTTACACAAGCATTTATTTTGGAATGAGTTGATCTTCTTATAAATGTCTATAGTAGAGTCCCATGTCTCTACTCCATAAAGAATAACCGATACTATGGGGGCGTTAAAAATTTAAATTTCGGAGTCACTGCCAATCATGCTACTTTTCCAAATAGTTTCAAGTTTATGAAAGTTGTTTGCTGCTTTTGATATTTGTTACTTGGCATCTAGCACGGTGTCACCATCACAGAACATCTTACTCCCTACGTAGTTAAAATGACTTACTTCTTCAACAGTTACTTCTGGGACATTGACAGCCATATATTTTGTCTTCCCTGTGTTGATGAACAAACAAACTTGCTTTGCTGTATCTACCAAAAGCTGGGTCTTTTCTTCTATTAAGCAATGGGTTGAACTAAGCAGGCGATATCATCATCCTGGTGTGCTTTATCATCATGTCATTGTGATGCTTCTTCAGCAAAACTTATCTTCAATCAGCCCAAATGAGGAGAGAAGACTGGGACATTCAAAGTTCCTTAGGGGAGGTGCACCACAATATGGCGATGAGCACTATAGAAAAGCTAATCAATAAACAGTCATTTTTATATGCAATTACTTCAGCTGTGCGTATAGTCATGGTAAATGCAGGAGCAACCTATGCAGTCAGATGTTCATGTCACTGTCTGAACATGTAGGCCGTAAGCCAAGGGCTGGAGTAAGGAGAAGACCTTTCTTTGCTGCAAGTCTGTTTCTAAGAGCCCCAATAATATTGTAATGAGCTACCCCGCCCCTGTTGGCATGGGTGTGATGTGAGAGAGTGGCTGGGGGGAAGGGAACTGGATTCTTTTGGTGGGTGGTGTTGTCTGTCACCAGCTCCAAGGCAGGTGCTGCTGTGTGAGGGTTCTGGCTGCCTCTACTGCTGAGATTGCAATATTTAGCATATATACAACGCTCTATGGGCCACGTCTTCAGCTCGTGTAAATTGGCATGGCTCTGTGGGAGTCCTCTAACATTTCCATAAATGTCACCAGTTTACGTCAGTTGAGGATTTGGCCCCTCATGTTGAGATTTACAAGCACTGTGTCTGTTGAATCCTCACAGCGCCCCTCAGAGACATTTCAATCCTATCCATCCCCATTTTATAAGCAGGGAACCTGTGGCACAGAGAGGTTGAGTGACTTGCCCAAGGCCACACAGGGAGTCAGTGGCAGGACTTGGTAGTTCCTCAATACCAGAACTTGGCTTGGTTTATAAGACCGTGCTGCCTCTTTCCTTCATTCTCTGACTAAGGGACCATAATGACGTTCTCTTATTCTCTGCAATAGGTTCTGGTTTCATTTGGAGCCCTTCATTGTGTAATTACTTTTTGATAATACAGGCTATTTCCTGTCCTTGGGGAGCCAACATCAGGACTGTCACATGCCAGAAATAATCAGTGCTTTCTCTTTTCCCATCAGCCTGCAGTGAATAAAACCCATTTCCAGACCAGTCTTCCAGCCCCCCTTTGTCATTTTTGGTTTGTTGCAGTAACTCAGCAATGAACAAATGCTTAAATGAAGATCTGCCTGGCTGCTGATTGACATGAAGATGAGACGAAAATTCCTTGCTGTTTGATTAGCTTATTGGGTCTCCAGTTAGATACCCATGTCCTTTATTTTACAGCCAGTTTCCCCACTTTTTTAAAAAGATGCTGGATTTCTCAGCTTGAATCGTTCAGTGATTGACTAAGTTTGCAGAGACCAGCAGGAAGTTTTTGCCATTTTTAACTAATATTTTAAAATGATTATTTTTAATTTGGTACTAGGCAAAGAGTGGGAAGAGACAATGCACTGGGAATGCACAGACAAAACAAAGTTGCAACCAGCTTTATGGAAGTTGTGAGCTTTGAGTTAGCTTACTCAGTCATGCAATCTGTATTATTTCACAGATAGAGGGTTTCAACCTATCTCCACTGGATATCTGTCAGTGTAAGCTTTAAAAAAAACCATTTGATCATTTGGCACGGTGGATGGTCTCAGATCAGGAGAGGCTATGAACTGGGGGAGTGGGGCTGCTTGAGGGTTGTAAATAGGTGGGGTTAGGCTTTCCCCCAGGTTCTGAAGTCAGCAAAAGCTTTGTCATTGATTTCATAGGGCCAGGATTTTCATCCCTGTGCACTGGCAGAGTTTACATGGTTCCTTCCAATGCTGCTATTATTGCTTGTCCGTGGTTAATTATACAGCAGCAGAAATTTGCTAGGTGGGCTTTGCTTGCATCTGTGCTGGGAAATTATGGGCATCTCTACCAAGGGAGCTGTGCAGGAGGCTGAGTGTGGACAAAGGCTCAAGTGTTCTTTCACAACCATATAGGGCTATGATTGTTGTATAATCATTATTTAAATTTCTGTGAACACTTCTAGGAGTGGAGGACCAGGTTTATAAGCCACCTAGAAGAACAGTGCTGTTCCCTGGGGAAAGAGAACCCTTTCCCTCCTTCTTAGCCTTTAAGGATGGACATGAAGGAGAGGGAGGAGCTATAGGCTCAGGGAAAGGGATTGGAGTCTGCATGGAGATGAAAATAGGACAAGGCTATAGAAGGGGTTAGTAATTCAGTGGCTGGGGTGGAGCCATGGGGACTAACGATGGAGCAAAAGGAAACAAGATAAGAACAGAGAGGCTGTAGCTAAATTGTCATGAGAGGTGAAGGTGAAGCTAAGGAGCTTATATCAGATGCGGTAGTTGCCATGCAATCAGCCTCTCATTTTCATGAGTACTAAACTCAGTCAAATTTGATTAAGTTCCCCAGATAAGTTATAAAATTATAAAGGGGCTTTTATATAGTTGGTAAGAGGAGTTGTCACAAATGTCAGGAGCTGCACAGATGCTATAGTAACATAATATAATTGCTCTCAGAATAGCAGGCAGATCACATGGAAAAGTAAGTATCCCTGGCTTTAGACAGTGCTTAGAATCCTTCTCAGTGTCATGAAGCAAATACTCACCAACAACCACATACCACACAACAGAACCACTAACCCAGGAACCTATCCTTGCAACAAAGCCCGTTGCCAACTGTGCCCACATATCTATTCAGGGGACACCATCACAGGGCCTAATAACATCAGCCACACTGTCAGAGGCTCGTTCACCTGCACATCCACCAATGTGATGTATGCCAGCATGTGCCAGCAATGCCCCTCTGCCATGTACATTGGTCAAACTGGACAGTCTCTACGTAAAAGAATAAATGGACACAAATCAGATGTCAAGAATTATAACATTCATAAACCAGTCGGAGAACACTTCAATCTCTCTGGTCACGCAATTACAGACATGAAGATCGCTATCTTAAAACAAAAAAACTTCAAATCCAGACTCCAGCGAGAAACTGCTGAATTGGAATTCATTTGCAAATTGGATACTATTAATTTAGGCTTAAATAGAGACTGGGAGTGGCTCAGTCATTATGCAAGGTAGCTTATTTCCCCTTGTTTTTTCCTACCCCCCCCCCCAGACGTTCTGGTTAAACTTGGATTTATGCTGGAAACGGCCCACCTTGATTATCATACACATTGTAAGGAGAGTGGTCAGTTTGGATGAGCTATTACCAGCAGGAGAGTGAGTTTGTGTGTATATGGGGGGTGGGGGGTGAGAAAACCTGGATTTGTGCTGGAAATGGCCCACCTTGATTTTCATACACATTGTAAGGAGAATGGTCACTTTGGATAAGCTATTACCAGCAGGAGAGTGAGTTTGTGTGTGTGGTTTTTGGAAAAAAAAAAAGGTGGGGGTGGGTGGGTGAGAAAACCTGGATTTGTGCTGGAAATGGCCCACCTTGATTATCATACACATTGTAAAGAGAGTGGTCACTTTGGATGGGTTATTACCAGCAGGAGAGTGAGTTTGGGGGGGCGGGGGGGGCGGAGGGTGAGAAAACCTGGATTTGTGCTAGAAATGGCCCAACTTGATTATCATACACATTGTAAGGAGAGTGATCACTTTAGATAAGCTATTACCAGTAGGAGAGTGGGGTGGGAGGAGGTATTGTTTCATGGTCTCTGTGTATATAATGTCTTCTGCAGTTTCCACAGTATGCATCCGATGAAGTGAGCTGTAGCTCACGAAAACTTATGCTCAAATAAATTGGTTAGTCTCTAAGGTGCCACAAGTACTCGTTTTCTTTTTGCGAATACAGACTAACACGGCTGTTACTCTGAGCCCTATAATGTCTATAAACTACAAAGTTTCAAATGGACCTGCCTTCTCAGAACCCCTCACACGGACAAGTCAAATTTCTTTCTCTTCTCATTTACTTCAGACACAATTTCTTTCTTCTAACATTATTTTTCATTAATTCCTCTTTATGGCCAAAATGTTCAGAAATCACTATTGATTTACCACTGAAAATCAAGTCTCCTTAACGTGTCTCAACATAGGCACCCAAAAATTGAGGCACCTAAATTCTCCAGTAATTTTCAAAAAATCTTGGCCCTTCATTTTTAATTGGTTTTAGCAGCTGTGAAAAGTGCCACATTGATAGACCGCAGATAAAGATCAATGTAAATTGTTGGCTTCCGATCCCTGTGCCTCCTCGAAAGAATACCTCTAAAGCTGCAGAGGTAGTTGAATGCACAGATCCATGAAATCTTAGTCTCTCACCTGCAACACCAGATGACACTGTGAATCGTGAAGGTGGGTTTTATGACTTGGACTGTGGGCGTTTGAATTATGATTATTTTGATTTGCGTGCTGTTTCTGTTAGGAACTAAACTGATAGATCACCCGTTTATGCCATATATATATATATCATAGGGTTTAAATTAAATCAAACAAAACAAACGTGACATGAATATTTTAGCGTAAGTCAGTGCTACTTTGTGAGAGGTGCAGTTGGGGTTGCCATCAACCAGGGCTTATGACTGAGACCCTGGAGGTTTGCCTCTAGAAGGGTCTAGGTGTGGAAGTTATACCTTTAAATTGACCTAATGCTTCATCAGTAAAATTCATCGAATGAAATGTGCCACTTCTTTTTTATTAAACAATTGGTTGTCGGGATTGTCTGTAAGGCTATCATTACTCGGGAGTCAGCTGTCATCTGCCTGCATTATGCTTCTATAGAGGTGTCTGCTTAATTTTAATTCAGACCATTGTATTTCTGTTATAGAGTAGAGCAGAAACTGGGGCACAGAATCCTTCCCCTCTTCTGAACTTTTAGTATACTTTGTTGCTAGTTGCCAATGTTCTCTTTCCTGGCCCTTGTATTCAAATAAATTCATCCTGGCTTTTGTTTTAGTACCTTCCTAGTGGTACTCACAGTAGAGAGGAGCAGCGGTGTCTGTTTACTCTATATTTCTCCAGGAGTCTAGACAGCCTAAGAGCCAAAATCAATATCTGGCTTAGACCTTTTGCCATTTAAAGGGTAATTCTAAAAGTAAAGAGAACTGTAAGTCTTCCCAAATCTAAGCCCTTCTTACAACAGTCACCTACCAAAAGATAATGAAGGACGAGATCCTGAAAACAAGACTGCAATAGGAAAATCTGCAAAAAGGCTTGGTTATGAAATGCCATTATGTGTCCATGAAAATCATTGTGTTCCTAACACTCCAGCACACCTATTTAATGCTAAGTCAGCATTTTCTCACCTCTTCCCAAAGAATTTCCATGTACCTAGAGGTGGGCAGAATACTGAGTTTTCAGTCTATCAAGTAACCATTAGTAGATCCTGTTGTTGATGGCTGTCATCTTGGCTTACACACCAGGGATTGAACCAGGGACCTCCAGAGCTGGTGCCTGGAACAAACTCTCATCCTCTCTGGCCATAGTATGACCGGTGGGTTACAAGGCATAACAAGTATGTCAATACAATTCAGGATCTAGGTGACACAAGATTTCCTCTTCCGATTAATCATGCCAGTTAGGGTCACTCCATTTCTTATAATATATGGATGTATGTCAGGTCTTGTATTTTTATGCCTGCAGTGCAGTATATAAACAAACCCATTTGTACTTCATATTACAGTAGGACAGGATGTAATTTTCTCCTTACAAATTTCCTAATACAGATAGGTCTAAAGACTTGGGCAGGTCTATTTCACACCCATCTCTTGCTGGATCACAGAGCTCAGGTGAGGACTGCATCATTAAGATCAACATAAGATGGAAGGGAGTCAAGTTCTTTTTTTAACAATGTATTTTTGCCAAAAGAGTAACTAAGTGGCAACAGGTACAAAATGTACTTTAAAAGTTAGCGGCAATCTACTTTGCATTTGCTGTCATTTAATTTTTGTTTAAAATACCAGTCTTAGTGTGTCGCTCTCTCTGCTCATATTTCTCCACTGCTGACAACCAAACACTTTCGCTTGTCTCCACTATATACATAAGCTAGAGAGATTTATTAGTATGAACAGTTCTCCGGTTCTTCCTTGCAGAAAGCCCATTTTTCATAGCAAAAAAAAACCAAACAAACCCCACACCCTCAAACAAACCACCGCACAAGTGTTATAATCCAGGTACACAGCAGTAGAAGCAGCTTGATCCATAGCCCACTGAAATCAGTGGGAGTCCTTCCGTTTACCTCAGTGGGTTTTGGATCAGGCCCTTATTTTTATTCTTAAATTGTCGGGGGATAAAGCCACCTCTATTGTTACATTAGTCATCATTCCCCTTTTTTTCCTGTATGTTCCCTGGTTTCCAGATAGTGGTGAGGTGTAGGGCAGGACTTGTGAATGTCTTTTTGATGGGCCAAAAATAGGTCTCCTGCCTTTGAAAGGTTTCAATGCATTTTGATTTAGCTTTTAATTCCAACTTCAGGATCACGGCGATGGCTTGCATTATGTGCATGTGCAAACACTAAATAAAAAGGCATTTCTTCATGCAGGAGGAGAAAAGCTCTGAGTATGAGTTTTCAGATCACATACGAAAGGCTACCGCAGAGCCTGCTGCCTTTGCTTCCGGTGGGTACCAATGAGCAGGCATTTGCATGAATTGTAGAAGGCATGCAGGGAAAGGGGTTATTGTGACACTAGCCACGAACATGCATCTTTCAATATAAGAAAATACAACACATCTTTCATACAAAGTGTGGACCAGATCCTCAGCTGGTGTAAATGGACATAGCTCCAGTGTCCTATATGCTGTTCTAGAGTTAAACAATGCCTTGCATGGGGGAAAGCACATCAGAGCTATAGGCCAGGGTGAAGAGAGAAGTTTTCAAATGAGATTGGATTCAATGGACATGGTGAGGTACAAGGAGGCTTTTTGGGGTGGCAGTTTTGCTGCAGAGGAGCAGGATCTTGCCTCAGCAGTGTAAAGGGACAGTGATGAGGCTGGAGGTGGATAAGGAGAAAGGGAAGTGGAGACAAAGTCCATGAGACCATCAAGGACGTGGAGGAAAGCGGTTAGAGAGAAAGAGGACATGTCTGAAGTGGCTCTTGAAGTGACGTTGTCTGGAGTGGGGTGATTCTGCTGCACTTCTTTGTATGTGTAAGCAGGGAGACAGTAGAATGACTAGAAAAGCACCTAAAAGACATAGGCTGTCAGAAGCAGTAAAACTGATGCACGGAAAATTCCCATGGGTTGGCACAAATTTGTCTTTGCTTTGGTGTCTTTCCTCTTCTCTGACAATATCACTCACAGGCTGATTAGCAACAAAGGGGCCAGCAGGGAGCTGAGTCTCAAAAACATTTAATTCCTGTCTCAAACAAAATAAAGTCATGGCTCCCTGAGCCTGTAATTCCATAGAAGTTAAATAGAGGGAATGACTCATGTCAATACTTGCCATTCCCCCTAGTCTTACCTTAGACACACACCAGTCCCGTGTAGGCGCATCTATGGGACAAGCAATTCCATGCTTATTTACCTCCGTTTTTGATCTGGCAAACACCTTCAAAATGATATTAAATGAAAGGGTGGAATTGTGGGGGGGAGAATGGAGTGCTGCTCTCCCACGCTCTGCCCCAGAAAACAAGCCACACCCACAAACCCAGCCCTGCCATCTTGAGATGTCAAACCACTGCTACTTACAGTAGATGGTACAAGTCTTCACAATACAAATTTCCCTCTTCTTCCTTACGCCCTGTGCATACAGTGATATCAGCTGATCAGCGGCCCTCTTCTTTCTTGTGTAAGCAGTGTCAGGATGAGCTCCACCCTGACATCTGGTGGTGAGGTGTGGCAAGTTGTGGAAAAGAACTTCAGGGGCCGATCTCATTTGCATAGGCACACCCACCCTGCCTAGAATGAGGCCATAGCTGCCCAAATGGTCACTTTGGCTGCTGTGGGATCCCCAGTGTCTCTGTTATTGGGGCAGGAAGAATAAATTGTTATTACCCTGATTATGGGAACTGTGCTTGGAACTGTACTTGGCCTTTTGTTATGATGGAGGGACTCACCATCAACTAAGGAGCACTCGCTAGGCAAGGGTCATGGGTTTTAAAACTCTGTGAATTGAGAGAGGCTGGGGACAAGTATTAATACTTGGTGGCATGGGCCCCTTGGTGAGGGCCTTACATGCTAATTGCACTTCCTCCTCTCTCCACTGTGGAATATCAAAGCTAATTTTGATTCCATTAGGCGTCTAGTTACAGGCTGCTGAGCTCACTTTCGGCTAATGGTGCACCAGCACTGAGGCTCCCCTGCTACAAGCTGAATTCACCAAAGAGCTGAACTGACTAAGAGCTGAAATCACTGAGCGTTGTGTTAAGTAGTGGGGGAGCCTGAAGATATATTGTGGAGCAGTTTGCAGGAAGGCTGGAGTGCTTTGTGGACAGGCTGGTGGAGCAGTTCGTAGGACGGCGGGAGCTGCTGGTGAGACGCGGAGCAGTTTGTGGACCGGCTGGTGGAGCAGTTCGTGGAACGGTGGGAGCTGCTTGTAGGCCGCGGAGCTGAGCGAAGGAGTTTGTGGGGCGGCTGGCGGAGCGAAGCGAAGGCCTATGGAGCTGTGGGGCGGTCAGCTTCAGATCATGTAAGGTG
Source organism: Lepidochelys kempii (assembly GCF_965140285.1). Lineage (NCBI taxonomy): Eukaryota > Metazoa > Chordata > Testudines > Cheloniidae > Lepidochelys > Lepidochelys kempii. Next base: position 7,602,071 of record NC_136392.1, on the reverse strand, counting down.
CCTCTTACCCCCGTCCCATCTCCACCGAGGTTGGGAGGTAAAGCTCCGCAGATAAACTTTCGAGCTCTGGGGCTGCCCTGACCAGGGACAGAGACTTTTGGGGCATTGGACTTTTGGGACTTTGGGTGATTTGGCGTTGCTGGACTCAAGAACCAAAGGGAAAGGGGCATGCCCCAATTTGCCTGGGGTGGGGTTTTTTGCTCATGGGTTGTGTTATGAATCCTGTTGGTGGTGTTTCCCCAACATAATGCCACATTGTTTCTCTCTGTTATTAAAAGGCTCTTTGCTACACTCAGACTATGTGCTTGCGAGAGGGGAAGTATTGCCTCTTGGAGGCGCCCAGGGGGGGTGGTATATGTTTGTCCCAGGTCACTGGGTGGGGGCTCGAGCCAGTTTTGCATTGTGTTATTGGAATGGATCCCCTAGATATTGAACCCGGCCCTTGTTGCTGCCAACTCTGATGGGCAGAAGGGTTACACTTGAACACAATAACAGTGAAATAATTTATAATGCTGATATTTAAATTCCCATCATTAGGCTTCATAATTAACATCATGTTGAGAATAACAGAACTTATTCACACATCTCTGAGCTATTCACACATCTCTGTATGCATCCAATGAAGTGAGCTGTAGCTCACGAAAGCTTATGCTCAAATAAATTTGTTAGTCTCTAAGATGCCACAAGTCCTCCTTTTCTTTTTGCGGATACAGACTAACACGGCTGCTACTCTGAAATCTGAGCTATTGCTTATTCATTTAAAAAACATGTAAATTGAGACTGGGCCAGATTCTAGCCACCCCTTAAGAAATGGTACTTACCTTCTACATATACTCATCTGCATCTTATACGGATTTGTGGCTAATCTGCATTATCAACTTTTGTTATCTGTATGTCCAGCTTGCCTGTGTTATATTTTTTCTACACTGTTAGCTTTATCTTTGCTCTTAGGAGTACTGTGTTATCTAGATATTAGAGCACGACACTGGAACTCAGGGCTCCTCTATTTAAAACCATTTTGAACATGTTCTTTCAAATGAAATTTTGACAAAAACTGGATCAAATATTTGTGAAATCTTTTGCACAAAAATGTTTTTGACCAGATCGAGTTCTGTTCTGTTAGCTCAGTTAGCTTCTCTGTACCTCGGGGGATAATAACATTTATCTCATTCCCAGGAAGTGGTGAAGCTTGCTTAATGAATGGTTGGAAATCCAGGTCCAAAAGGTGCTGAATAAATTCAGTCTGTATCTCCATTCTCTACATATCCTCCATGCAAATTCATTAGTCTCTGAATACATGAGCTAATGAGAATTCTCCACACTTGAAGGTTGAAATTAAAATGCTGCAATTACCAAAATATCTTCCATTAGGTGGAATTATTTATGAGAACTTGTCACTTGAAAGGCTCTCAATATGTTTTACTGATTCAGAAATTAAAGGGTCTTGTGATGTTCTGCTAGCAGAATTGGATCCGGGGTCTGTTTTCCTTCCATACCCATAGGACAAGTTGACTAGAAAAACAGGTGGAATCAAAACCTGAACGTTCTGAATTAGCGTCTTTATTATTCCAAGTAAAACTTGGGGTTCAGACACAATCCATGCAAACCAATTCTTGTCATGGTATCTGAAAGGTCAACATTTCACTATGGTTCCTCAAATCATAGAGGAGCATTAAGTTCTGCGGTTAAAAGATAATCAAAAGCATCCTGAACCACAGTTGTCAAATTAATTTGATCACTGTAAGTCTGCTTTGGCATATAAAAACCCTGATCCAGCAAAGTCCTTAAGTGCATGCCTTGATTCATAGATGTCAAAGCCAGAAGGGACCATTGTGATCATCTAGCCTGACCTCCTGTATAACACCGGCCATAGAAGTTCCCCAAAGTAATTATTTTTTAACTAGATCATATCTCTAAAAAAGGAAAAATCCAATCTTGATTTTAAAAATAGCCAATGATGGAGAATCCACCAGGACTCTCGTAAATTGTTCCAGTGGTTAATACCTTTACTGTTCAAAATCTACAATTTATTTCCAGTCTGAATTTGTCTAGCTCAGAGGTGGGCAAACTTTTTTGGCCCGAGGGCTGTGCCTCCCCAAAGAATCTGGCCCCCACCCCCTCCCACTTCCCACCCCCCTTAGAACTCCTGACCCATCCAACCACCCCTGCTCCTTGACCCCTGACCGCCCCCTTCCAGGACCTCCCGCCACTTACCACCACCCACCGCCACCCAGGACCCCACCCCCATCCAACTCCCCCTGCTCCCCGTCCCCTGACTGCCCCCCCCTGCAGAACCTCCGCCCCATCCAACCACCACCTGCTCCCTGTCCCCTGACTGCCCCTTATTCAATCCCCCTACTCCCCACCCCCTTACCATGTTGGAGCCAGCCACCCCGCTGCGCTGCCCGACAGGAGTGGCGGGCCAGAGCGCTGCCCACACGACAGCGTGGCTGAGGGGGAGGGAGGACGGGGGGGACGGACGGGGGGAGGGGCCGGGGGCTAGCCTCCCCAACCGGGAGCTCAGGGGCCGGGCAGGACGGTCCCACGGGCCAGATGTGCCCCACAGGCCATAGTTTGCCCACCTCTGCTCTAGCTTCAACTTCCAGCTGTTAGATTTTTGTCCTTTGTCTGTTAGATTGAAGAACCTATTATTAAGCATATTTTCCAATCCTCTAACCATTCTCATAGCTTTTCAATGACTAGCTGTGAACAGATTTCTCCTGTATTCATCTGCTCTATTCCTAACATTTTAAATCTCTGCTCATACAGAATTTTTTTGTCTAAGCCTCTAATTGCTTTTGTTGCCCTTCTCAGGACCTTTTCTATTTCTACTACATTGTTTTGTGTGTGTATATACTGGGCCAGATCCTCAGCTTGTGTAAATCAGCAGAGCTCAGTTGACATCCTTTATTTTTTGTTTTGAAGAGTGTGGCACTCTCACTTTCTGTATCTTGCTTTGAGCTTGAGGTTCAAATGACTCCAAATGCTCAATGTGAAATTCTGATTAAATCACCAAATGTTGTCTGTTTTTCACCCAAAATCAGAAAGTCACCTGAAACTCTTCCCTGATTCATAAAAGGTTCTCAGACATCAGCCAGCCAGCCTCTTCCAGGGTGAAATTTTGGCTCCATTGAAATCAATGAGAGCTTTTCCATTGACCTCAGTGGGCCCAAGATTTCACCCCCAGGTGAATTTGTCCTGGTTTTGGGTAGAGGGAGGGCTGAACCCAAAAGTCCAGGTCAGTAGATGCCCAGAAGTTTGGAAGTTTCGGTATCCAAAGCCAAACCTGGATCCAATTTGGATGGCTGGTGTCTATCACTAGTGTTGTGGTTCATTACTGATTTCCCCTCTTGTGACAGGAGGGGTAAATGGTGAGTCTGCAGTGTTTTTATGATACATTGGCATTAGATTACATGTCTCTTGTGTTAGTTAAAGCACTGACAGTTCCTAGTAGCATCAATATCTTCTTAGGCTTAGAAATCATTGCTCAGTTTAAGGGCAGAAGGGGCCACTCTGAGTGTTGTTTCTTTTTGCAATTTATTAGCCTTTTTAAAAAGAGGTACATTTTAGATAAATGAAAAAGAAAACAGTCAGTTTTTCATTCCGGTCTTGTTCTTGGGAAGAAAAACAGTGAAATTAATTACATTTTGATATTTTTACAGAGAGAATGAAGTTTGATGAAATGATCAGGCAGGAAAATGAGAAGAAGAAAGGTTGACTGGAAAACCAATTTGCACTTTATTGAGACAGATGTGTACAAAGGTATTTGCCTGGCCGGTTCACTTGGATTGCCTTTGATAGAGTTTAAACAGATATCTCACTAATCTCAGCTGTTCAGTCTGAATTCTTTGCCTCTTCATGTTCAGAAAAGTGACTCCAGTTCTCTAATAACCCAGCGTACAATGAACTCTTCTTAAAAATGCTCTGATAAGAAATGTCACTCATTTCTGGTCATTGAAATAGTGCAGAAGATACCAGACGCATGAGATAGTCAAAGTACAGATACAGAAATGCAGCTCTGAATTATTCATGGGATTACAGCAGTTGCTATTTAGTTACTTAGGCCTGGTCTACACTACAGAGTTAGGTCAACACAAGGCAGCTAATGTCATCCTAACTCTGTTAGCATCTCCACTAAAATGTGGCTCCCACTGATATAACTCACCCACTATGCAGTCTTAATTACTCCACCTCCACGAGAAATGTAGCACTTTGTGTCAGTGCAGATGCTAAGTTACTTATGTCGACTTTAGAGGCCTCCAGGAGATGTCCCACAATGCCCTACTGTGACTGCTCTGGTCACGGTTTTGAATTCCGCTGCCCAGTGGCCAGGTACACAACTACACGCCCATCCCCTTTTAAATTCCATATCCTGTTTTCTCAGTGTAGAGAGCTCACTGAGCAACTGCCCAGCTGACCACGCCAGCTCCACGCTGCAAACACGCTCCTGCCTGGAGTACGCAGGAGTGGCATTAAAGTCCCTGCATGCATAGACACTAGTACCATTCAGTGGATGTGTAGTATCTCGTGGCATTCCTGTGCCCTCATGTCATGGGGGATGAATTCATAGATTCATGGAGTTTAAAGCCAGAAGAGATCTTTACATCATCTAGTCTCACTCCAGTGTGTCACAGGCCATTAGATTTCACCCAGTTACCTCTGTATTAAGTCCAACAACTTGTTTTTGGCTAACATATATCTTCCAGAAAGTTATCCAGTCTTGATTTGAAGACATCAAGATATTATCAAGGTTTGGGAAATTAGTCCTTGTGATGCACCAAGTATATGTATTACAAGTTAGGACTGTCCCGTGTTACTTCGTATTTAATCAGGTCATGATCACGATTCCCTAGGCAACCACCAACTTCTAGTACAGTGATTAATTAAGCTTTATGTCATAGTGACGTCCAAAATAGAATTACCTCATTTTTGTTTAATACCTTTTGTGTTAGAAAATCATCATCTATAATTTTTAGAAACTAATGACTTTTTACTACTGGCTGCCTGGGGCCTCCAGCCTATGTTGTTCAAATGGAGATCCCCATAACATAATTTTTCTTTCCACATTCTACAGACAGGTGCTTAGGGAGTAAATCTTCCTGGTTTTGGTTTTGATTTGGTGGTCTGTAACAGATCTCTCCCAGTACACTATCCTGGGCTTTGTTAACTAGCTCATTGATTCATATGCATTAAAGATCTCATGGTTCTGAGTTATCAATAACTAAAGCAGGTAAAGGTGTCTTTAATGTAAAATGCCCTCCTCCCCACCACTTTTATTCACCCTGTCTTTCTATATAGGTTATAACTTGGTATTTTAACATTCCAGTCATTCTGTAATGCCAGTTATATCAAATTTCTTCTCATCAATGACAATTTCAAATTCATCTTGCTAGTTGCACAGTCTGCTAGCATTGGAATAGAAGCAAATGGAAACTTTCTTCTCTTCACATTCTTTTCCACATTGGTTCAATTTGTTTGTGACTGGATTGAAGGTTGTACTGCATTTGCCTCTTGAGGGTCCTCCCCTTGCGTTGTTAGTTTAATGCCCTTCTGGCTTCTCTAGCTAGTCTCCAATTGAGAAGATTAGTGCCCCTCCCCTTGTGAGATGTAAACAGTCCCATTCATAAGCCCCATCTTCCATTGGAATATGGGTCCTTGTTCCACAAAACTGATCCTTTCAGCTTCACATCAGTTGTGCAGGCAATGGTTCACCTCCAGTATTTTCTGCCTTCTCTTCCTCATGGAACTAGAAGGGGAAGAAGACCCATTTGGACTTTCCTCTTCTTCAGCTCCCTTCCAAGATCCCTGATGTCTTCTGTAGTCTGTGTAGTTCCACATGATGCCATTAATTGGTTCTAATGTGTATCATCTCCAGTAGAGACTTGTCAGATGACTTCACAGTCCCACCCAACCTTACTATTATCTTTTATTTTTGTTCCAGAAAGACAGCACCTCTTTGTATCCCTTACTAAATTGTCTGTCCATTCTTCTTGGTGTAGAGTGATTGCTTGCCTTCTAAGATAGTTGAAGAACCTCTTTTGGTAGCTACTTGCTTTGCGCCATAATGACACCCTGTAGCTTTCAGTTCCATTCCTCCAAAACCAGTTGTAGTTGACTTGCTAATGATTTGATTAAATGATTTGGGTTTAATGCCTCCTGGCTCTCTTTCCCCTCTTGGTCACAAATCACCCTTCTGCTGTTCAGTTTCTACTCTCTCTAGTTCCTGTATCACTGATCCTTCCTCTTGTGGCATCTGTGGCAACAGTTTCTGAATCTGGTTGTCCAAGACCTCTTCATTTTCTCAGATGCTACACAGTGATGAAATTTGGGTTTCCATGCCCCGTACTCTCTCCAATATGGCCACCAGCTTGCATTTCATACACCAGAAGTCTCTTCTGTCTTCCAGCAGAAAGGAAAACTTGGCACATCCATGATAGTTCACAGCAAGTTTTCTCTCATTGTCCGTATCTGCTGCCTGGTGTGCAGCCATACCTAAATGGAAGGAATCACACCCCTTCTTGGAAACACCCTCCATTTGGTGCTTCTGTTCCCCTCTTAAAGGGTTCACCTGACAACTGGTTTATTTACTTAGTCTCACTGTTTAGCTCCACCCTCTCACTGACAGGGAGGTATTCACCACTCGGGGACTTCAAACGTTGGGTCTGATCTGAAACCCAAGTATCCTAGCCATGTGGAGACATGAACAAACAGTCCTCTCTCACCTGGCCTGTTCAGGGGTCCAAAACCCCAGCCAACCAGTCCTCCTGAAGACAAACAGCCCAAACCCACCACTCACTGAGGCCCCGACGTCCAAGTATGGCACCTGCAGCTATACCCTCTGAAACTCTCTTGAGTGACACTCCAGTACACCTGAAGAACCTGAGGAGCCGGATAGCAGCAGATCCTATTGCCACACTCCCACTCCTTCTCCAGCCGCCCAGCCAAGCCGTGTTTCACAGAACTAGACTAGGGCATGTGGAGAATGCAGACCCTCTCCAGAGATGGCTGTATTTCAGGGGTACCATGTCAGTAATGGGCTAATCCTGCAATCCCTATCTAGGCAATAGTCCTGCTGATGTCAAGCGGAGTTTTGCCGGAGAAGTTCAGGTTTGGGCGCATAGTCTGTAAAGCGCTTTGGAAGATGAGGAGAAGTCCTGATCTCAGGCAGTGCTTTGCAACAGCATCTTCATCGACTTTAATGGGAGATGCAAAGGTTCATCACCATTCAGCATCAAGCCTACGCTGACAAAGGTTTTAAGGACATTTTTGCAAGTTCTTTTGTAACCGTAGCTACGGCACAATGCCTAATTTTACAAAATATTGTTGGTCATCTTTGCCAAGCTGCATTTGGTGCCCACGGAGGCTGTGCTGTCAAATCCAAACCCTCCTCTTTATGTAAATGAGGAAGCTAACATGCTGTCACTGGCCAATAGTAAAAAATAGAATGGGCAATCCACAGTATAGCCTGCGGCTGTGGTTCTTTCATTGGCTGTTATCAGCTCTGTGTTGATTTGCATCTGCAGTTTGCAGAAATTGGCACTGAATGTCTCTCATTTCCCTCAGTAATGGATCTGACAAACACTAAAATTACAGTGAAGCCATCCAGAAACATCCAAATAGGACAAGCTTTTTACAAATGGTCTTAATGAAGGGGGATCAGGGAAATGGTCACCATCAATTGTTTGGCATGCAGTCTGATACATAATAACAAAAACCATAAATATCGTTTGTGAGCTAGTTGTTGTGGGGCAACAAAGACAACAAACAAAGACATTTCCATTTTGTATTTGCATGCCCTGAAACTAGCTGTTAGTTGGAGAAAATAAATTAATTAAAAAAAAAGCCTAAATAGACAATTTTGGGCTATGAATATTTATGACAATATTGGACTTGCAAATCTGAAGTAATTTAAATGTCATAAATAGTGTAAAGTCTTCCTTTAGAAGATAAATCAGAGAAATGATTCTTGATTACCCATCATAAAACTGGGAAATTAACATCTTTGGTCTTCAGAAAGTTCCCCAGAACAATAACACTTTTTTCTTATCACCCTTTAAGCCACATATTTTAAGAAGATGACAATTAGTTTTAATTAAAAAAATAAACTGGTTGCTTATTGATTAGCTAAGTAATTAGCTGGGAAAGCCTGGCTGCATACTTAATAGTGCTAGGTCACCTCTTCTCCACAAGGGTTCTGTCTCCAAAATTTTCCTGTTTTGGGGAAGCCATTGTTTTAGTTAGAGATGAGCCCTTGTATTAAAGCTTGTATTTAAAAAGTATGTTATTTTTATTTATATATTATATAACACAGCAACAAGGGCCTTCTGTAAACTGCAGCCATCTGCAGTCTGTGCAGAATCCCATGTAACGACTTGGACCCCCCTTTTGGGGTGCCGCTGAATGTGCTGGGGTCCTCCTGAACGCACAAGTCCCAGAAGCCTGAGTTTCCCTTACTCTGTGTTGCTGTGACAAGCTCTCAAGCCCCTTTCCAGCGCGCACACACAGAGACATACCCAGCTGTAGAATCACACAGAGCCTGCGATCAGCTCCCTGTGGGAGGATTTAGCTGGGGGATTGCCCAGCACTCACGTGCTCACCTCCTTTGGGGGGTGTAAACCCAAAAATAATATTGTATTGTGCTGTAGAGAGAGATCTGCACATCACAAGCTCATAAAAATCTCCCCCCCCCCTCATTGTGGAGGGAGATATGCACAGCGCTTTGCCCCGCTTCACAGATATGAATTGCACAAACTGGGTTTTGAAATAAACAAAAAATAGGGTTATTAACTACAAAAGGTAAATTTTAAGTGGTTATAAGGGATAGCAAACAGAACAAAGCAGATTACTGAGCAAATAAAACAAAACATGCAACCTAAGCTTAATTCAGTAAAGAAACAGGTTACAAATCATACACACTCTCCTTACAGTGTGTATGATAACACCCATTTTTTCATGTTCTGTGTGTATATAAATCTCCTCACTATATTTTCCACTGAATGCATCCAGTGAAGTGAGCTATAGCTCACGAAGCTTATGCTCAAATAAATTTGTTAGTCTCTAAGGTGCCACAAGTCCTCCTTTTCTTTTTGCAAATACAGACGAACATGGCTGCTACTCTGAAACCAAAGGTTACAAATAGTAATTTCTCACCCTGAATGTTGTTTTAGTCAGGTTGCAGAGTTTCTGCAGCTTAGAGTTCCAGTTATTTCTCTTCGCAGGCTAGACCCCTGTCTCAGCCTGGACTCAGCCCTTGCCATTCCCCAGCTTAGTTCCTTTGTCTCTTCAGGTGCTTTCAGCAGTCTTCCTTCTTGGGCGGGGAGGCAATGGAGAAGAGCCATGTTTGACTCATTTCCCAGCCTTAATTAGGACTTACATAAGGCGGGAATCCTTTGTTTCCAGTGGAAAAATACCAGCAGTGTCCAAGGTGGTACTCCGTACCAGGTTGACATCATCACATGACCCTGCAGTGTCAAAGCAACATCCCAGGAAGCTTCTCAGGAAGGTGGGAGATTAGTATCTTCAAAGTTCTATTGTCCTTCTTAAATGCCCCATTCAGGCTGATTGCTTACTGTCTGGTGGGTGTTCCACCAAGTACACACCCACTTGTAATTGTTACATAATCAATATTCCTAACTTCAGTTACAGAAAAGATACATGTATGCAAATAGGATAATCATATTCAATAAATCATAACCTTTCCAATGATACCTTATATGACCCATCTTGCACAAAATATATTTTAGTTATGCCATATTAATTTCATAACAATATTTCTATGAAGAATATGTAGTGTAGTGTCACACCTCACTTTGCGAAATAGAGGATGATTTATGTTCTCTACAGCTGCTTCCCAGGCCCTTACACAGCACTGATAGCTATTCCACACAAGCATGAGCTGCAGTGTTTGGCTTCTGATTCTAAAGTTGCCTAAATTGTGGCGTGTTTGGCATCAGAGGATGAGTTCTGCTCCATCTCTAGTTTAAACAGATTAAAAATTAAAATTAATTTAGGAAAAACAAGTTACCTTTTCTCTCACAAGAGCCCATTTCTACACCATTGAAGTCTGTTGAGCTTTTGTCATTGAATTCAGTGGAGTATTGGACCATAGGAAGTGCCAGATTGTATCAGACGGTGGTCTATCCAGTCTAGTACCCCATCTCAAACAATGGCTATGATTAGAGTAAGGTGCAAAAAGTCTTCAGAGTAAGATGCAAATTCTGTAGTGAAAAATTAACCTGCCTATAGGAGAAGTTTCTTCCTAATGCCAGGGAGTTAATAGCTGGATTATGCCCTTCAGCAAGAGGGCTTATATCTCATATAAATGTTTTATCCTATAATGTGGATACAAATGTCTGATCTTTTTTTAAATCCTACCGGTCAGCCTCCATGATATCTTGTGGCAATGAGTTCCCTGGGTTAATTATGCATTATGGTTTTTTTTAAAAAGCACTTCCTTTTGGAAAATGAGAGCAGGATCATGACTGCAGAATAAAACCTATTTTATTATTGTTTACTATTATTTTATATTTATTATTATTATTTGCAGTTAATTGATGATACCTTGTACAGCTACTGGTGTATGTTTTGCATTGGATTTATTTTCCTAACTTAAAGCATGATGAATCTCCTTCAGACCTCAGAAGGATTCCAGTGTTGTTGTTTCCCTCTCCCACTCTTTCTACCTACCTGTTAAGCCATCATATCTGTAGCTCTGACTCCCACTGGAACGGATCTGTTCAGTGCAGGAGGTTTTTAACCAGTTAACACTGCCTCATCATCATCATCATGAGAAGCAGAAATATTTCCCAGTGCCCTGGGTTGGCTGTCTAGTTTATATTCTTCTCAGTTTGGGCCAAGTTTAAGACTGCTGAGTCTGAAACACACACGCACGCATGTGTACACTCCGATTGCTCCCCCAGTTCAGTCAGCAAGTTCTTCCAATCATAGGGCCATGTTATTCTGTATCATTTGTGGGCTTTCCTGCAGGGTGACTTGTGGAATTTCTTGTTCATTATTTCAATAAGAGGACAGGCTCCGGAATGAGGAAAGGGCTCAGGGCCCTGAATTCAGTAGGTAATCCAAGATCTACGGAGATCCTAAGCCTCTACACAACCAACCTGTCTCCCATCTCTAGGGCAAAAAGAAAAGGAGTACTTGTGGCACCTTAGAGACTAACCAATTTATTTGAGCATCGGATGCATCCGATGAAGCGAGCTGTAGCTCACGAAAGCTTATGCTCAAATAAATTGGTTAGTCTCTAAGGTGCCACAAGTCCTCCTTTTCTTTTTGTGAATACAGACTAACACGGCTGTTACTCTGAAACATCTCTAGGGCAGCACAGCTTCTTCAGGAGTTTTCCTGCCATTGGCTGACATCTTCTGGGGTTCTGCAGGAGCAGCTGTGGAGAGTACATTGACATTACTATAAAATACCAACGGGGCACATTTTCAAAAGAGCAGGCCTAAGGTCTGTGCACATTTGCATGAGTAATTATCTCAGTTGCATATGCAGATCGGGCTATTTCACATGCAAACGATACATAGACACTTAAGTGTCTATTTGCATGTGCAGCCACCTGTTTTACACCCTCAATCACAGTAATCACTCACTTAACTATAAGTGCACAATTGTACCTGGACCTTGTGCATTCACCAACACTTGTGCATTCACCCTTTCCTTCCTGCTTTTTGTCAGAGCCATTTGCACTTTAATCCTATAACACGGGAGATAAAATGGGAGAAGAATGCAGATTCAACAACGCTGAAACATTTCACAAAATTGTGTTGATTTTGCCAAATTGTTTTAGTTGGAAATAAAACTAAAAAAAAAAAGAATTCATTTCAAAATTTTTGAAACAAAATGTGATTTTTTTTACTCAAAATGGTTTTCCATTTCATAATTTACTTTAATTTAATTTTTAATTTAAAACAGTAATAAATGCTTGAATTACAAATGAAATGTTTTGTTTCAGGTCAAACAAAATGTTTCATGCAACACAAAACTAATTCTTTTTAAAAAATTTTTGATTCACCGAAGATTTTGAAAAATTTCAGTTTCTTTTCAACCCAAAACAAGATTTATTCTTTTATTTTGTGGAATTGCCAGGGAACCAAAAAAAAAAAAAATCTGTAATTCACCCATTTCTACCAGAAATGATCAGTCTAGCCTGACCTCCTGCATCACACAGGCCATTGAATTTCACCCTGTAATTTCTGCATTGAGCCCCGTAACCTGTGGCTAAACTAGAACGATCTTTGAGAAAGACTTCAAGTGATGGAGAGCCTACCACATCCATTGGTAAGATTGTGGTTGCACATTCTGCGCCTTTGTGCATCACTAGCAACAATAACATTTAAATTACATCCCCAGTCTCTAATATCCAAGATATATTCAGTTCCTCACTCATCCATTTCTCAATATATCCAGCATCAGATGTATATTGTACGTGCTGTATTCTATGTTGCATTAATTTAGATGGAATATATGAGCCAAAGGTGTACCATAATCCAGTTACTGTCCAACATTAAATAGTTTTAAACGAAGTTAGGGGTTTGGCATACAGAGACCCCAGTCTGCTTTTACCATGGCACACCATTAAACACATCAACTATTAAAATCCTGATAACCTTTTATTAAAGAACAGAAGGTGAAACAGTTTAAAGTATTTAAAATGTAAAGTATTAAATAAGGCTTTCATTTCAATAACATCCCTTGTTCCCTTTTCCTTTTGCTGTAGCGAGTCGTTAGAAGGAAATAGCCCTTTGTTTGATAGTCTCTTAGATGGTATTAGAGATGGTCATAACTGTCCTTTTGGAGAAAAGGAGAAGTTAGTAGAGATGAGCTGGAGCTGTCATCGCTGTTTTTGTTAAAGTGCAGTCCCATTTCCTAGAAGACAAAGCAGGACAAACACTCTCAAAAAGGGAGAGAAAACAGCATCAAAGATAGAAAATGCAGCATCAGTCTCACATGTTGACTTTCCCTTGCAGCCTCACTGCTGGGAAAAACACAGGGCCAGTAACAGTCTTATCAGCCATTCAGAGACTTGGCAAAGTTGTTCAAGCATCAGGCTGATTAGGGCATACCGTTTAGCTGCCTCTCTGGTCGCAGGCTTACAGCCGTGTTTCAAAATATGCAGTCTTGGCTGTCTAAGGCAGACTCTAATTAGAGAGAAGGCAAAAGGATAGGAAAGAGAAGAAATAAGGTAGGGAAGGAAAAGGACACATGGATGGAGGGGGCAAAGCCTTATCTACCAGGTGGTGGTTGGGATTTAGCTGGAGATGGTGGAGGTGGTGATGTCATTTGGGTCCCTCTCTCTGGCACAGTCTGGTCAGGACATTTCCCAGGATTAAGATAAAGAAGGTCTGCAGTCCTAGGGGACAGAGGGGTGGCAGACATCATGGTGAAGCTCACTCCTTACTCTTCTTTGAATCAGCCAGTGAGCGTCACGGTCCGTTAGCTTTTTACCCAAAGTTTCTTTTTTGAGGACCCCAGAAGGGAGTGATGGATGGAATAACCCATCCCATCGTTAGTTTGCGTACTAAGTAGGCCTAATTTCCAACACACCAGTTTTGGCTCACTGGTTTCTGATCCCACACTTCTTTTGTTTACCAGGCACACTCATAACACAGTCCTTGAGACAGATCACTAGGCCATTTTGTTTGGACTAATTCAGCCTCTCTGCCTCTTTTTTGCACCTTTTCCCATCAGCATTTGTTATTATAGGTTACTGTGACATTTTAGGAATTTTTACTCACTTTTTCCAATTGCGCTCACAATTAGGGTAAATTTGTAGGCGCAGGTATCACAATAACTATTTGCCGGAGGCTGACTCTTCTCAGCTGGACAGGCCCCAGTGGTATGTTCTGTACTAACAGAACATTCTTTGCATTGAATGCACTATTGCACTATCTGGAATACTGGAAGTTACAATGTAAACTTGATTCTCTTAAGTTGCAGAGAAACCTGAACGAAGTCTGTTTGTCAAAGTGCAAGCTCGGGTGACAAAGCATCTAAAATAATGCAAAACAATTAAATGTTGCTCCAGAGAGAAAAGATCAGCTAAAACTATGCTGCAGTTATGGAGTCTGGCCAACTTGCTCATCCATGCATAGCAGGGTGTAGTGCAAGAGATATGGGGACTGCTGCAGTCCTGAGGATGCAGGATCAGCTGCAGAGCATCTCTGATATTATTGCAAGGTCTGTGAAGGGGGGACGATTGTTTTTGACCTCAATGGTTTCCACATGTGAACAATCCCATGACTAAGCACAGGAACTAGGATGTGCCCCTAAGAACTTCCCTGCTGTTCTGTTTATTAAATAGCTGCTATTAGAAATGTGTTGGATCAAGAAGGGCCCAATCCAGTTGCCCCTAAAGTCAGCAGGAACAGGAACAGGCATGAAAACATGTAGTGTACTGTAACAGAACAATGCAGCAATGCACTTGCCAATAACAATCCGCTAGCTGGGACCAGTAAAGAACAAACTGTTTCACAATTCATGCCATTCCTATGCTTGTCCTTCTGGCTTTCCTCTTTATAAGCGTGATGGAGGGAATGTAATTAACTGAAGACATACAGTTAGCAATTAGCACACAATATACCAGAAGGGTCACACCCTGTTTTGTGTTACTCCCCACACTCACTCCTTGACTGCAGCAGTATTTCTTGTATGGCTAAGGCATGCAGGATTTGGTCTGAATAGGAGAGGCACTCATTTAAGTACCCCACTGGACTCTCCTCCTTCAAAAATATCACTCTGCAGAAGCAGGTGCAGTGTTCTTACGTTCCATAAGAGCATAACAAGCCCCAGAGACCCCTTGTTGAGGGATAGTTCCATGCTCATAAATCAATTAAGCAAACCAAGCTGTCTCAGGCCCATAAGCAAAAAAGCACCTCTTGATTTGTCTTTGACAACACTGTTCAAGTATAACAGAGGCAGGTCAATTTCTGCCTCTTTCTCAAGCAATAATCTGAAAGATTTCTTCCTGGTAGCTCATCCAATCACTGCAGTTATGAGATGCATAGTCAGGACTTGCAGAGCTGTGGGAAAGTAATTCAGGTGGGATACAATCAGTGAATGCTACTTGCACTTATTTGTTTTCGAGAGGCCGGTTACATTTTCAAAGCTACGGAACAGCTCTAAGAAGAGACAGGTCTCTCTTAAATAGTGCTGAGACCCGACAAGAAAAGTTACGTGAATATCCTCCTGGGAAGGACTATCATGGAAACATTGACTTAAGAGAGTTTTAAAATGCTAACTTATCCTAAAGTTACACACAGATTTCCCTGGCATAGTGATTAGTACCATAGTCCAGGCTATAACTAATCACCAAATACTGTAGCAAAATCTGTCTGCCTTAGGTATTTATAGGGGGCCAATCACCACAGTATCTAGGCACTGAGAGTTATATTGAGATAAGAATAAAATTATTTGAAATCGACTCTGCTCTTCCATTCTAGGGCTTAGATAATCACGTACAGATTTCTTATGGGCAGGCTTCTATGGGAAGCTGAGTTTTGCACTGGGCTCTCAACACAGTCGTGAGACCTACTCTACATTAGAAAAGGTTTATACATATAGCTATACCAGCAAACCTGCTTCATGTAGACACAGCTTATACCCACAAAAGACTGCTATTGTCAGTATAGCTTATACCAGTTCTCCGAATGACATAAGCTACACTGGCAAAAGCACTTTTATGCTGGTATAACTGCATCTACAGTAGGAGTTTTGCCAGTATAGAAATATTTAAAAAATCACCCTCCTTTACATGACTGTACCACAAAAGATTCCAGTGTAGGCCTGGCCTCAGAGTAGAACACGCACCTATCTTGGCCCATGGCTTTGCACCATCTAAAAACCAGTTGTCCAAGCCAGGAGCAATTTTCTTGTAAAAAAACAAAGAGGTTCAGTTTGGCTGTGGCAGGGCCTGGCAACACAAACCAGTCAAGAACTGGTGGAACTTCTGAGGTCAGTCGAGCAAAACTCTAAATATCTGTTGCAAAGTGCATAGCCCCACAGAGGCTGAGCTTTTAATCAAACTTTATTAGTGTTAACCAAAGACCCTGGTGGTTTCAAAATTCAAACTATTTGTCAACTGCTAATTATTTTAAGCTAATGTGATGGTATTTTACCAGCTGTATTAATGTAACTTTTAATTATCTGTGAACCATTTCAAGTAGCTTCAAAATGCTTCATCCTGGAGGCAAACCAACAGATAAATCGTCCCTGGTATTGTTGGTGTTGATCTCCCCTTTTTCTTATTTTCCTATCTCATTTATACCTGTTTGACTCTGGTGCAACTCCACTGATCGCACTGGAGTAACCTCTTCATTGCAGCAGGGTCTGGGAGATCAGAATCGGGCCCAATGTCAATTTTTATGTTTCCTGTTCTTTATTAACTCTCCACCAGGACCTCCCTTTGATTGGATTTCTTTTTAGCATCTCTGCATCCAGCTTCATGCAGAAGGATTTAGGCACAAGCTTGATTTACTATACCAGTGCAGACTGACCAGAGCCAAATTAAAGCAATCAAGGGCTCTAGGCACATATCTCATGCACTCCACCACAACACACACACACACACAGGACACTTCACCCTTTGGGGAAGTAGCAAGTTTCAGAGTTAGGACAAATGGGGCAGTGCATACCTCTTGAAACGATTGTTTCATGTCACGTGCACACTCAGGCAGGCACTGGCTACCCTTCAGTTCATGTTTTCAAGCTTTTCTTTGCTGCTCTTAGAGCTAGAAACATTTTTTTTAATGAATCCAGAAATTCTGATCTCATCAAGTGACTCCCCAAACTGAGGGTCTAGGCTTGGTCTTATAATACCTTATTCTGGCCCTGAGGATGACAAGGGAGTGAAACCAATAATTAAGTTTATGTGGTTAGGGCTAGATTGTGGTTTTACTGTACAACTAGTGTAAGGAAATAACCCACAGCAGCAGCAAATTACTACTTACTAATTACTTGTGGTTTTACTGTATGCCCAAGGAAATGATCTATTTCAACAGCAGATTACTACCCACCATCCCCTGACCTCGAACCAGTTCAGCCGCAGAGCTGGCATGTGAAGGGCAAAGCCAAAGCTTCCCCCACTCCCTGACCTGCTCTCCTCCTTGTGAGGAGTAGCAGGTATATAGCGCCAATTTGCTCCTAAATGCCAGGACTCAGGTCTTACTCCTCCTAATGTTTCCACATGGCCACAGTGCAGTCCATATTTATTTTTGCCTTTTATACAGTGCATCTATCATAGATCTCTAAAAAAGTGAGGGAAGTGACAGAAATCCACTGAATGCATCCGATGAAGTGAGCTGTAGCTCACAAAAGCTTATGCTCAAATAAATTTGTTAGTTTCTAAGGTGCCACAAGTCCTCCTTTTCTTTTTGCGAATACAGACTAACACGGCTGCTACTCTGAAAGAAATCTACCATCACCTCCAGTTTAACGGTTCCCTGGCTCTTAACGTTCAGGGATCTACACAGCATCTGCTTGAACGCACAAACTCCGTTCCTTCGCTTCGCAGCACAAACATTGACTTATAATTGTAGCACATGTGTGGGCCCTTTAAATATTCTAACACGCATGCATACAAGTGCCAGGGCTGCAATCACCAGGACTTGAAGGGATTTGATGTTCCCAGATGATGAGAGAGAAAAAATAAGGATAATTGACTGTCATTGCATCCTGGTCATTCAGACTTGCTCTGTGAGAAAATATTCAAGCATAATAGATTCATAGTAGATATTCACTACAATGAATATACTGAGCATGAATCGAAGAACCATGGAATACCAAGCAGAAGTTAAAGAAGCAGAGATCCCTGCTTTGGCCTCAGGAAACATCTGCTATGATTTATTTACACAATTGCACACCATTAAAACATGTAACAAGTCTGCACTGTTCTCATTAAGACGAGAATGGCTGCACTTTCTTAACCAATCTCAGTTTACAAAGTCCACACTAGAAAAACGTGTGTCAGCTGCACTGAAAGCTTACAGTCATGTCTAACGGCTTAGGAAGTGTGATGATTTTCTTCTCAGTTTTGACAAGGGCATCACTAGTTTCTATCTGCAAAGCAGAATCAGTCAGAACAGTGTGGAGCATGATAACCAGGCTAGCTCCTTCTTTGACAAGTGGCCACCATCTGATATGCCACGGGTTTTCTCCATCTATTTCAAAGGGAAGAAAGAAGAAAAGAAAGATGTAAAATAGCCCTATGACTCCACCGCCCATAGGGAGCTGGAGTAAGACTAGATTATTTAAATGCCATGAGCATTGGCCATTACAGGAGGAACGTTTATTAAAACATATAGATGGCAAGCAAAGAGCAGCGTTAGGATAGAAAATTAAATGAATTGTGACGGGTGATGAGTAACAGCCCCTTTACAACAGCGAGCGCAGACCATAATCCCAGCAGATTTTGAAAAGTGAAAGCCAACTGCACTGATATATTATTTAAAACATAATTTCAACTTGTCATTTGAAGTTTGAAGTCATGTTTATTTCCCTCCTCCTCCCCACCACAGACTAGAGTGTGGCTGTTTGTTAAAAAAAAAAAAAAAAGCAAAAGCTGTAGCAACAAAGGGTTTCATTGTCCAAGGGGAAATGTTCAAGTAAGTTTCAGTTCAGCCAAAAATGATGCAACAAATGGAAGGAAATCAACAACAAGACCTTGAGAAGCAAAGTCAGGGCTAATGAACGGATTGGAAATGTCCTATAGTTTTCGCTCCTATTTGCAAGCAAAATAGGGTCAATTTAATTAATCACCCATGTAGCTCAGATATTACCATCATTTATGATTAATAATAATAATTAGCATAATATTGCCACTACCTGTGATTAGCGTGGAAATACTTCAGACCTCAAGATCTTAGCTATGCAAGGAAATGATGTCAGCAGGTATGCAGTCAAGCCCAGGAATGCTACCACCTTTCAGCGCCGTGATGGCTTTGCAAATCTCTTGCTTAGCACGAGGTACATTGAAGTTGTTTTGCGCCAGCTGCTGTTTCATCTGGGCAAGTGATTTCTCTGTGAAGGGAGACTTACAATTGGGAAGGCTGGCAGAATGTGTTCATCATCGACACATGTTGGATCCTTTGTGGGAGAGCAGTTCATTTCTATCTGCTCTGTATATGATTAACTCCTGATGTGTGGGTGATTAATTTTCCACCTCCAGATCGTTAACTGTTTTGCATTCTCATCAAGTAGGATGCATATGGGCTTGAAAATGCTCCACATTGTGTATTCGTAAACAGTATCCCATCTGGAACCAACCAGTCACTCCGTCTTTGGTGGCTCATGGGTATAAAGTGATAAGCTACAGTAACCAATAAAGCAACACTATATTGCAACAAAGAAGCCATACTGATGCAAATGCAGTTTACATGGACCCATCAGATCTCACCAGTGGATCAGACGCAGACCCCAAAGCAATTAATATGTGTGGAGCAAACAGGTGGAAAACAGACACCAAATGGGTTGTTTGCAAACTCTTTGTAGCCAGCATTCAGTTTCTGATGCTGTGAATTGAATTGCAGCTTCCATGGGAGCAGGACTGGGCCCTAATGCTGTTATGGTGTCTTCCATTTCTGTCATGAAAAATGCTTCTCAGGAGAGCTGTTGTGCCCATGAGATAGAGTGTACAGCAGACTCCACGCATGTGCACAGTAGCAGTGTCTGTAGCATTTAACAGTAAGTAGCCCTTATATCGCGGTTTTTACCTCACCGCGCTTTACAAAGCCAGCTCGATAGCCTTTATCCCCATTTTATAGAAAGCTCAGAGAGGTAAAGTGCCTCTTTCAAGGTCACAGACTGCAGATGCTCAGAAGCACCCCTAGGGAGGGAATCCAGTTCACCCTACACCCAATCCTGTGCTCTATCCACTGGACCCTGTTGTTCTCCCCTAACCCTTTAATATTTGGATACTCTGGCCAAACACTTACAGAGCTGACCTATGTGGGAACCATAGGCAGAGCTGTTGCCTAGGGTCAGCAATTGGAAGACAATAGAGTAGATATCTGAATGGCAGATTAGGGAGTCTTTAACCATCCAGGGTATGGTGACTAGATAACAATTGTGAAAAAATGGGACAGGGGGTGGGAGGTAATAGGCCCCCTTATAAGAAAAAGTCCCCAAAAACGGGACTGTCCCTATAAAAATGGGACATCTGGTCACCCTAGTCCAGGGTTCCCCTGCATGTCCAACCATATAGAACAGGGCCTACTGTGCAGCATGTCCTGTCTTCTAAGTGGTAGTTGCTATAGGTCTTAAAGCATGTAGGTGAGGTTTGGAATTATTGCATGACACCATTAAACTCCACAGACACATCGATTTTTTTATGTAAATAAAACCTAAATAAAACTTAAACATCAACCAACAAGAAAAGACTAAAATATCTTAATATAAGCAACCAGCCAGAGTGAATATACAGGTAGCAGCTGTATTCGCAAAAAGAAAAGGAGGACTTGTGGCACCTTAAAGAGACTAACCAATTTATTTGAGCATAAGCTTTCATGAGCTACAGCTCACTTCATCGGACGAAACCATGTAAATTCAGTTGGAAAAAATGTTAACAATCCATCAGTGCCTGCATCATCACTGAAGTACTGGCTCTTTGTGAGCAGAATGAGCTTGGCAAATGGAGTTACCTATGGTGAAGCTTCACTTATATTTGCATGACAATGGAACAAATCCTGGGCTCTTTGATATCAGTGAGAGTCATTCCATTAAAATCCCTGGGACTAGGATGTGACTCAGTGACTTCAGATTGCAGGTTGTCTTCAGGCTTTTGTCCACTCCTTCATCTAAGCCACTGTGCTGCCCCTCCCCTGTGCAAATACAAATTACAATCAGTTTGCTTCCTCCATGGCTGAGACTGTCCAGAAGCCTCTAATGAGCCTGTGATGCCATTCCCAAACTGGTCACGAGGGTGTGCTGAAGTGCAACACGTGTTGCATCTTACTAAAAACTTTCTTTCAACCAGCGGTGACTTTGTTTAGTTATTCTATAGAAGTGGCTGGGATGTGACTGTCAATATCGATTGCTGTGTCAAGACAAACTCTCCTCGTAGGAGTATAAGGAAGTATGTCTAGTGTTAAAATCCTAGCTAACGGCCTGTAAATGTCCATTTGAAATAAGATGGAACCACTGTTGAAATATGAGATGTACAACTATTCATACTCATCCTGGTGCTCCTTTAATTTACACCAGTTTAAATCAGTGAAGCCTATGGAGTTGTTCAAATAGAGGTGGATCTGAATCAGCACACGAATGTGCAGTTCTTTCTGAGCTTCCCCACCCCTACAGTTTTGAGGATGCATCTACCTAGGGAAAGGGAACACTCATATTTTTTGCTTGGTTTCCTTTGTTTGAGGTGTAGACATCTGAGGCCTGATTCTCTTCTCACTTAAATCAGTTTTACACTACTGTAATTTCACTGACTTCAAGGGAATTAATTACTCCTGATTTACATTGGTGTAAGTGATAAGAGAATAAGGCCCTTAGTTTAACATTTTCTGAAGTTTGCTGCATAATTATGTGAAGGTTCCTTAACTAATTCCTACTGATAAAATAAGAAAAAACAAAACTAGTGCTGATTTCCCCTTCCTGCCTCTTTCAGATATGTAGCCTGATGCTATCATATATCCCCTATGGTCACTGCTGTGTCATGTGCTAACTTCAAAGGTTACATCTGTAATTCATAGCAGACCGTAACATTTTGACATCAGATAGCTGTGCATGTAAACAGTGTTTCACATCATTATAACCTTTATTTTAAATGTCTCCAGATGATATTTAACACTCTGTTGAAAAGGTTTTGCTTGGGTGGAATTAAGTTGCTCCTGAACCCTCTTGGTCTATGCATATCATTCCCAGAGCAAAACAGTTAGGCCACGTCTACACTACCCGCTGGATCGGTGGGTAGTGATCGATCTATCAGGGATCGATTTATCGCATCTAGTGTAGACACGATAAAAAGATCCCCGATCGCTCTGCTGTCGACTCCGGAACTCCACCAGGGCGAGAGGCAGAAGCGGAGTCGACGGGGGAGCGGCGGCCATCGATCCCGTGCCATGAGGACACGAAGTAAGTGATTCTAAGTCGATCTAAGATACGTCGACTTCAGCTCTGCTATTCTCGTAGCTGAAGTTGCATATTTTAGATCGATCCCCCCCCAGTGTAGACCAGGCCTTAGAGTAGAGCTTTTGGACTATGTGAGATCCCTCTAGAGAACTTCAAGCTCTCCGAAGAGTCTTGTGGAGGATGCAAAATATGCACACTACTGATGTGGTTTTTTTAGTTATAGCATCTTAGTACCTATCGGATTGTATTAACAATAATATTTTGCAGCTATACCTCTAACTGCTTTAGAAAGATGGGAAAGTATTATTGCCACTGGTTTACACGTAGGGAAACTGAGGCACAAAGCTGTTGGATGTTTTTTCTTAGATCACACAACAAAATAACGGCAGAATTATGTGCCTGTTCCAAAAGGGAGGATAGAATCATAGAAATGGCCAATTAACACCTACACAATCAGAGCACAAAAAAAAGGGTGGAGGGAGAGTGGGTTATAGATTATTGTAAAAACCCATACATCCAATGTCTTTATTAAGTCCATGATTTTTAGTATCTAGCAGACATGGGCGGCGGGTGAACCGCCAGTTGGAGGAGGCTAGCCCCCGGCTGGCCCAGCCTCCCTTCCCTCACTGGAGCCTTCCCCCAGCCCCCGACCACAAGGCAAGTGGGCAGAGCACAGGCCCCCACAGCCCCCAAGCACAGGGCAGGCAGGCAGTGCATGGCCCCAGGCCCCCCAAGCACAGGGTAGGTAGCCCCAGTGCCTCCAGACCCCCACCTCTCCCCACAGCAGCGCGGCCCCAGCACCTAGTGCCCCCTAACAGAGGGCAGCCCCAGCCACCCTAAGTCTCGGCCGCCCTAGCCCCAGCACACTGCTTTCCTGAAGAGGAGCAGCCTGCTGGGCTGGGGCCAAGGGGGAAGGGCAAGCAGGGCTTCGGGGAGAAGCATGGGCAGGGCCATGCCACGCTGTTTAGGGGGGCACAGCTTTCCACAGCCTATGCAATGCGCTGCCCAGGCTAGCAGATTTATGAATTTAAGCTCCCAGGCTTGTTGTTTGAAGGTGTTGTTCAGGTTTCCTTTGAGGATGAGGACTGAGAGATCAGATAAGGAGTAATCACTTTCTGAAAAATGTTCACCCATCGGCGATAGGGTGTTTTTGTCTTTTTATCATTTTTCTGTGTGAATTCCTTTGATGATCAGTATGCCCCACAACACACCTTTCAAGATGAATGGGTCCTACACATGCCTATCACAATATGTGGTGTACCTCATCCAGTGCAATAAATGCCCCACTAACAACTATGTGGGTGAGATGAGACAATCACTACACTCTCAAATGAATTTTCCTTTGTAATTCCTGTGTAATTTTCCTTTTTCTGAAGCTTGTCATACTCTGATTGTCAGAGCATGAAATATTGCAATTTGCTAGGGGTGTTTTAATTATTAACGGCTAAAAATAATCACCACCAGTTCAAAAAAAAAGATAATTATGACCAATGAGTGAGAACTGGAAATTTTGTAAAATTCATTTAGTTAAATTATCAAGATTCTTAGCAGTCAAATTTAGCAGATCTAGCAGAATGTGCTCTTCTGATTGACATATACTAACAATAAATGTCTCCACTATCAGAAGGAGAATAATTTACTTCTAATTTCCACTGGAAATTAGGTGAGCCAGAATGTGGTAGATTGTTAGATCTCAGATATAGGGTTTAATTGGTTTGCTAAGAAACAAAATATGAATGATTGTTTGGATTATTGGAAGTTTCTAGCATCACATTCCAGGAAGTCCCTAAACACAGAGTCTCTAATGACCATTTCTCAAGTGGTGCTCTTGGAATTCAAGAGGGCCTATCTATCTTAGATATTTATATGGCCCCATCTCCGTAGTATCAGAGCATCTCGCAATCTTTAATGCATTTACCCTCACAACACCCTTGTGAGGTAGGGAAGTACTTATTATCCCCAAACTGAGGTACAGGAGAGGCCATAAGAGATTTGTCCAGAGTCACACCAGATTGGAGCAGGAACTGAACCCCGGTCTCCCACAGCCCTGTGCCCTAACCACTGTACCATCCTCCCTGATGTATTGGTAGAGAATCTCTGTGCTAAAACTTTCTCACCAGCAGAAAATCAAGAGCTTCAAAGCCAGTGTCGCTCTCACACCTCAAGACGTGTGCTTCAGCTCAAAGCTGAAGGTTTTCTGAAGGGATAGTTGATGTGAGGAAATATGAGCATAGAAAAAGCCGTCTGTCCAGGTCAGTTCCTAGCAGCTCACTGTTTTCCACATTCCTCTGCAGCATATTCTGGATTTCAATCATCAGACTTCCCACATCCAGAGAGGGAAGAAAGAAAATTGGCTTTCTCCCGGTCCCAGAACTCACTGCTGTAAATTATCCCTCATTTTGGCCACTTCCCACTTCTAGTCCCTCTTTTATTTTCAGCCAGTTGACATGGCAAGCAGCTGTGTCCTTGTCTTAGAAGGCATAGCTTTGGCATCTCTGAAAAATGAAATATTTGCCTCTGCTGTGACCTCCATGTTTCATCATGTAACAAGGGGTCGGAGGGGGAGGGAAATCTTTCTTTTGAGTCACACTTGAACTTTGTACTGTGACTTGATAGGAGCCTCTGTCTCTGCCAGAATAAAGTTATCATAACTTGAGGCTCCAATTAGCCATCTATCTTGGTCCATTTTGACAATTGTTTATTTTCAACTATCCCTCAGTTATGCTTCTGCTCAAGCCAACTTGCTTTTATGCTCATGGTTCTTGGTTTTTCTCACCCATACTTCGAATGCCTCAGCTTTCCATATCCAAATGACACCAGAATGGTTTGAACTGTAAATAAGCAGGGTCCTCGGGCAAACAGTATTTGCAAAGAACTGCAGATCCGTTCTGAAGGTTTTGTTTAAAAATACGATTGGTTTTATGTGGTCTGTTGACTTATGAGATCCATTTTGTGAGGAAGGAAATTGTAAATCAAAACCAATGGAACTGCTGAAGACTGTATATCGCTACTAAGAGATTCTGGAATGTGTCACTTAAATGCAATTCAAGCGACTTGGGTTGTCACATTGGTATGAAGTTTCCATAACGAGAAGAAAAGGAGTACTTGTGGCACCTTAGAGCTCATGAAAGCTTATGCTCAAATAAATTGGTTAGTCTCTAAGGTGCCACAAGTACTCCTTTTCTTTTTGCGAATACTGACTAACACGGCTGTTACTCTGAAACATAACGAGAAGATGACTTATCTCAATTAGATCACAATCTTTCTTCCAGGTCTTCTACATATCGTGAAACAGCTGCAGGACAATGAGGTTCTTTAAAAATAACAACAACAGTCTCCAAACATCACAAAAATAAAGAGGAGGATGGCTTAAGGTGAAAGCCAAGAACTCCACTGACTGCTAATGCCTCTCACTTTGAATATCAGCTTTGAACTTCCATTTGATGCATCAGTGGAAAAAGTGCTTAATGTTCAGGATTGTCAGTTCAGAGACTTTGTGGCTGCAGGCTGTTAAAAGGGAAAATGAAGTGCGGTTGAAAATATATGATAGCTGGACAGGTTTATCTGGAGATATGATTCTTTAGGACCAGATTCTGAGCACATAGGAAGGAACACACAATATCTTGCAAAACAAATCCACCGCATAATCCATTGGTGCCTTTACCGATTGCCTTGACAAGTGACTATGTGAATTACCGTCTTCCATTCCGACCTCTTCCGTGGTTTTGACTAATCCTCAATGCTGACAGTAATGTGTCTCTTTTGGCTGCAACCACTATAGCCTGAAAATTACCCTCCTTGACTTTTCCCTCATGCAGAGGCATTCTCTTCCTTTGGCACATACATGTGTCAAGAGGAGAAGTCACCTGTGAGGCCAATGATTAAGTGTTGTCATGAGGAATAAACATTCTGTGTCACAGCTTGTCCTGGTAGGGTTATTCAGAGCGCACTTGGGAGCGCATCATTGCTTGGTTCCAGTGCTGCTTAGGGCAGTCAGCCAAACAACTTGTGAATGAGCTGTCACCCATGTGGCTGGTTTAGAGACAATGGTCTTGCAAGTTCTTTTGCAAGGTTGTTCCATTCCAGTGTAAGTTAAATGTGGCTGTGAGTCAGGCTATGCACTAGGAGTAGTATTTGGATTGAACAGTTGAAACTCTCAAACCCTCTGTGTGCTTCTCTCTTACTCCTAAAAAAAGGGGTGGGGCCTGGGCAGATGACTAAGGACAGATGCTCAGCTGCACACTCCCCTTGTAGGTTTTAGTCCTGCCTCCAGATAGGAGTATGTAATTCATGGTAACCACACCAAAGCGTTTCCACTAACGCAGGATCAGGTTCCCATCCGCTTTTTACCTTGATGTAGAAATGCAACCCACCGCACCCTCCGTCATGTGTATGCATGCAAAATATGTCCAAGCGAAGGGATTTCTTTAGCCCCTCCTTCAAAAATAGAAAAGCCCAACACAGAGTTTGTGTGAGGAGCTCACCAAAGTAAATGAAGAATCCTTCCAAGGTGGCCCTGCTATTACAGTGTGTTGCTCCTGGGACTGGGGGGGGGGGGGTGTCACATAATAAACCTTTCAGGGCTTCTAATTTACAAAATTCATTTCAGCGCTCCCCAGAGTTGCTAAGTGAAGTGATATGTCTATCTTGATGTTGCAAATAAATTCAAGTCCGCCTCAGTGGTATCCCAGGGAGACCACATGAGCAGAACAGTTCAGGGGAAGACTATGCAAAGGCACAATGCTTCAGAATAAACCTCAGCAGGGACTGGTGGAGCTTCTGTTTTGAATACAGAAGAGTGAGAGTTACACTAACAATCACAGGAAAAATCCCCTCAAGATGGATGTGGCTCTGATTTAGTTTTTCTGTGGTTTTGCGAGTCTCTTGTTAGCATTACTGCGTGACTTCTATGAAACCCACAGTCACAGCTGCATGGACAGACTTCAGAGAAACTTCAGAGAAGCCTGATTTTATTGAGGTGATTGTGCGGGGCTGATGAATTATTTTTAATTTAATTTTTATACATTTCCATCTGTTTTATTTCTCCTAAGCATATGAAGCCCCAACCCAGTCCATCCATCTTCTGTGTCAATCCGCTGGTAGGTGTTAAATGTGTTGATGTTTATGTGGAAGTTAAGAACTTGCTTGGCAACAGGGAGTTAAAAGGAAATCAGCTATCAAAAAAGTCAATTTCAAGTGCACCTAAGGTCAGGGAGCAAAGGGTTGACTAAACAAATCACTTCATTGCCATTTGAACCGCAGTAAGGCCCAGTCAGATTGGGGCACCATGTGTTAGGCTCTGTACAAACAGGAAGAAAAAGGGCCAGATTTTCAAAGATATTTAGGTGCCTAAAAATACAAATTGGCACCTGGGATTTTTAAAAGCTCCTAAACAGGTTAAGTGCCTAATTCCCATTGAAATCATAGGCCATAAATGCAACTTTGGGAGGGAAAACAATTCAATAGAATAATTTGTTGTACCCTAGATCAGTGGTTCTTAAAGCCAGTCCACCGCTTGTTCAGGGAAAGTCCCTGGCAGGCCGGGACGGTTGGTTTACCTGCCGCATCCACACGTTTGGCTGATCACGGCTCCCACTGGCTGTGGTTCACTGCTCCAGGCCAATGGGGCTTCAGGAAGGGCAGCCAGCACATCCCTCAGCCCGCACCGCTTTGCGATCAGCCGAACCTGCTTTGTGCTTGTGGAAAACTTTCTAGCCAAGATGTCACTAGGAGAGTGGTACTGAGTAGGGACATTGGATATGATTCTGATCTCACATGGGTACAAATCCATTGGTTTCAGTAGAGTTATTCCTGATTTACACCAATGTAAGCAAGAGCAGGATCTGATCAGAACACTGCTGGTAATGGTAGGCATAGCCCGTGAACCTAAACTCTAGACCCAAACAAACCTGAATGTTGAGGGAGTTCAGATTGAGGACCATACATTTCCATCAGGAGCCAAAACAAGGCTAAGACTGAAGCTGGGAGTAAATTTGAATCAAGATTCAATTTAGATCCAAACTTGGTAGGCCAGGCTTGTTTTATTTGCTCCTGTTCTGATGAGAGACTTTTGCGCGAGCTCAGATAAAAGGGTGCTTATGTTTAGCAGACCAACTTGCAGAGGTGGGGAAGTATGGAAGTTCAATTGCTGGTATGTTTACAGAGCTTGGAGGAATGGTGGTACAAATGCTGCTGATGCATCTGAGAGTTAGTCTGAGCTGTGCATGCGTTCATCGGTATCATGGATTGGGGCTGATCCTACCTCTGTCGGAGTCAATGAGAACTTTGCAGTTTGCATCATGCCCCTAAAGATGATGTCTGCTTGGAGAAATATTTAAATCACTTATAGCCAAATGTTCAAAGGGTTCTTTCCTTGTGTGTCAGCACCAACATGCATGCCCAAAGCATGATTTGGATGCATAGACCCCAACATGCATGCACACGAGCTAGCCAGATACATACAGATTTGCATCTCTGACAATGGCAGGTTTCCCATTGTCTTCAATGAGAGTTGTATCGGGCATTATGAGCACCATCATTCTTTCTCCTGAAAATCAGGTGGCGCTGGGCCACCACTCAGCTCAGTTTTGGGGCTGAGCTCACAGAATTTGATTAAAAAGAAACCCGATTGGAATAAAACCACAGAATACTTGGGGCTAGGAGAAAGGAGATGGGCTTTTAGCAGCATTCATTGCTTTCAGGGGGATGTGCTTGTATATAATTTTGGACAGCAATGAAAACCTTCTGCCTCTGGGAGAAGCATTGATTCTGTCTATAATTTTTTTTATCATCAGAGCCTGGGTATAAATTGAGAAAGGAAAAAAAAAAGTCTTTCAAGGTAACTGCCTTCCGCCATGATCTGCTTTTCATGTTTTGTCACTATACATTCTTGAAAGGGAAAGTCAATAAGTTTCCAGGTAGTCTCTCAGGATTTCTGAAGAGTGTATAATAGCAATGAGGTGTAAGCAAAGAAACAGGGCTTTAAAGAGCTCAATAAGGATACTGCATGATTCCTGTGTGACTGCTGGGCGTGTGGCCAATTTACGGGTGGGGCAAAAGTTTCTAGCTGAAAGTTAGTTAACGCTGAAACACAGGGAAGCAGGTAAAGCATTTAACATTTCCCTTTATTGAGTGCCGTAGTTATGCATCAGGTAAGGAAGAAGTGTATCCAGCAGTTAGAGAAACAGAAATGGGAGTCAGGACCCCTGGGTTCTTCTCTTAGCTCTGCCATTGGCTTGCTGTGTGAATTTGGGCAAGTCATTTTACCTTTCTATGTCACAAGTTTATCCCTACCTCAGAGGTGTATTGTGAAGCTTATCTAGGTAGATCCAGATGCTCAGTGGGTGTTAATCTGCACAGCTCCATGTATTTCCATGGAACTGTGTCAGTTTGGACCAGATGAGAATCTGACCCTTAATATTTACAGAGCACTTTGAGGTTTTGGGGTGGATTTCAAAAGATGAGGCATTTTTAAGGCCCAGCAGCGTATAATGTACCAACAAGGTAAGATGTCTTTTTTGTAGAACATACAGGAGTCTTGCTTAGAAAATGTTCAGAACAAAAGCGATTAGCAGATAGTCTTAATGAAGTGTATCCAGGAGTTTCCTCAAGAAATTGACCATAGAAGAACTCCATTATTATTTATGCATCCGATGAAGTGAGCTGTAGCTCACGAGAGCTTATGCTCAAATAAATTGGTTAGTCTCTAAGGTGCCACAAGTCCTCCTTTTCTTTTTTCCATTATTATTGCTAGCAGTAGCCAAAAAAGACCTATTCATCATATGGATTGCGAGGGATGGAACACAGCTGGTTATTTTGTTAAAGTACATCAGGCTCTGGAGCAAACTGCTATGCATTACATACTAATTTTTGGTCTAGCTAAAGAAAAGTGGGTAACAACAATTCTTTCTCTCTTCTCCAAAACTAGACTTGCATCTTTCTTAGATTTATGAACCAAAAAGGTAAATACTTGTAACTGCAGGGTGCCTGTTATCCACATGTTTGTGTAGTACTTATTTTTTGCATTACTCCTGGTATAAATAATTCATAAAACTAATTGGTGTGTATCTATCTATCCATTCCTTCATGACATTTATAATGCACTCATCATCCAAGTGGATAGTCACCATGTCTGAATTAGATTGAGACACAGCTGGTGGAAATAACAGCATACGAAACCATTCTTTTAATAAGTTATCATCTGTTTATTTGACTTTCAAACGATGGATTTTGATTTATTGTTTTAGACCATTCAGATGTGATGGAGACCTGGCCATTTTGGGAAATGAAGTTAGAATGATCTCTGTTAAAATGCTAATTTTGACTCTGGCAAAAATCCCTATAATTTTTAGTCTTAACAAAATTGTTTTAATGGTTTCAAACACTTGTAGTAAATGGTTTAAATATTGTAAATGTTTTGAAATTTTAAAACTGTTGCATCCATTAATTTTTTTTAAGGCTTATGGCTTGTGGTGCTTCATGGACGACTAAGATGGAAACAATTCCATGTGGATATCATAAACTACTCAGACACTGCTCTTGTAGTTTATGATGTCCACAGAACCCGCTAGTTAAATGATTTCCTTGCCATCACTGTAGCTCATTTTCCACTCTAGAAATTTGAGCTTTCTGGACAAAGGTTTCAAAAGAGTGATAGACACTTAACTACACATTTCTCTTGCAATACTGCCAGTGCTGTTGGGTTAAATATAAATGCTAACTACCTACAGCTAGACCTATAATACTTTCAGTTCCTACAAATGTACAGGTTTCAGAGTGGTAGCCGTGTTAGTCTGTATCAGCAAAAAGAACGAGGAGGACTTGTGGCACCTTAGAGACTAACCAATTTATTTGAGCATAAGCTTTCGTGAGCTACAGCTCACTTCATCGGATGCATGCCGTGGAAAATACAGTAGGAAGATATATATACACAGAGAACATGAAAAAATGGGTGTTGCCATACCAACTCTAATGAGAGTGATCAGTTAAGGTGGGCTGTTATCAGCAGGAGAAACACCCACGTTAACTGATTACTCTCATTATAGTTAGTATGGCAACACTCATTTTCTCATGTTCTTTGTATGTGTGTATATATATCTATAATATGTATGTGTATGTGTGTGTGTGTGTGTGTGTGTATATATATATATGGGTGTGTGTGTGTGTATATATATATATATATGGGTGTGTGTATATATATACACACACACACACATATTCCTACTGTATTTTCCACTGCATGCATTCCAATGAAGTTAGCTGCAGCTCACGAAAGCTTATGCTCAAATAAATTTGTTAGTCTCTAAGGTGCCACAAGTACTCCTCATTCTTTTTACAATTGTACAGTCGCCAGAGTCTAGGAGTATAAAGACGCCCATTGACCTCAATGGGTTTTGAATCAGGCCATAATAATCATGGTGGGAAATACATAATAAGCTTTCCAATTCAAATGTATAGGAGGAAGAGGCTTGTTAGTCTGATATGTGCTCGTCAGGTTTCAGCTCAGAGTTTCATGCCAGTGTACATTCTCTCTCCTAACTCTCTCTTGCTCTCTCTCTCACTGTGCTGTGCAGATGAACCAGAGTTTTATGACACTGGAGTGGCAATATAAAGTGGCTGCGACCTTATCACACTGAGTCTTGGCATGGATTAAAAGTGCATCCTCAAGATGTAGATGCCTCTAATTTTCTTGAAGCAATTGCTTGTTAAACTCACTTCCTGGCTGAGTTTGTAGATACTACAGTGAGAATGCACAAATGTTTCTGTTTGATGTTAACAATGTCTTCCACTTGAGGCAATCACTGGGTAATTTGATCTTCCATTTAATTTTATCAAAACCCCAGGAACCAAATAATTTCTATTAAAAACAATACAACTTCCACTTTTTATTCCGATCAATTTTCATTCTTAGAGTACAATGGTTATTGGATAATTTGATCACCAGCTAACAAAAAACTATCATTAAATCTACAAGGAAAGGCCAGTATTCTGAATGCAACAGAAGAAAACTAAGCCCAAGAATTGCCCATGGTAAGAAAAGAATACAATAAGAAACTATTATTCAGAAAACATTGATAAGAGCTACCGTATACTATGAAAGCTGAGAAGTATCCTGCTGGTCATGTGGATAAAAACATCAATGGTTTATTTCAATCAACATATTGCATTGATATAGGGACAAGGCACTATAACTGAAGAAAAATTGATTTAGCCACTTGCATCCAATTTTCTGCCACCTGAGTGAACTTATTTCACCTTTGTTTAAGTTTCCCCTCTGTGCAATAAGTCCTGCATTCCAAAAGCTAAAGGTGTAGCCTGTAGGTCTCCGTTGCATGCTATTTATCTGATATCATGTGAAATAAAATATGATCTTCTGATTGAAATCCTATGTGGGTTTGCCATTTGTATCTCCTGCAGGTCAACACGTTCATCTCCTTTGTGTTTCCAATGGTCGTCATTTCTGTTCTGAATAGTATCATCGCCAACCAGCTCATCATCATGTTCAAGCAAGCAGCACAAGAAAACCAGGTCTGCATTATTGGAGGGCAGCAGACGATGCTCAGCATGTCCATGGAGCCCAGCCGTGTGCAAGCTCTGAAGCACGGAGTGAGAGTCCTGCGTATGTACCTGTGATGTTAAACATTGAATGAGTTAGCAACATGTTCTGGGACATACCTGGTAGAATTACAGACACCAGCAGTAGATCTGGTTGCAGTTTTTCTCCAAATCTTTTTTTCCCAATGAAAAATGGCCTCTTTTGAAGGCCAAAACTTCCACAAGAAAGTTTTTGGTTTACAAAATTTTCCAGTTTTTCCTCAGACCCCCAAATTTTCATTTTTTTGTTTTGTTTTTCTCCCTTTTTCTTTTTTCCTTTCCCCTTTTTTCCCCATGTTTGCCAAGGAATGCAGTAAAATAAATGCTATCTAGGGTTTGGGGAGTTTTTCATTCTTTTTCTTTTTTTCATTTTCCATTTGCCACACTCTAACTTTTCCAAATCCTCAGCCTTGGAAAAGTCGAAGAGTGACAAACAGAAAAATGAAATTCTCTGACTGCTACTCAGAAGCTATTCAAAAGTTAGAGTAGTTTGGAAAAATTGGAATAACATAAGTAAACCCAACCTCCTGGATATCACTTATTTTATTGTCCTCGGGGGGAAATCAAAATTATTATTATAGTAATCAATAATTATTATACTTATTATTATAATCAAAAAATTATTCAAACTTTAAAGTGGAAACAACTTCTGAATTTCCTGAAGAATTGTTTTTTTCCATTTTTAACTGACTCTAACCGAACATGTTACTGGTCTTGTGTCTCATCACTAGTGAATGGATGACAAATTTAAGGTTTTACAGTTGCAAGATAATTTGTGGGAGCACTTAAGTCCATCTTGAAGTCCATCCTTATTTAGAAAAACACTGAAGTATGTGCTTAAAATTAAGCATGTGCTAAAGTGCCATCCCAAATAGGTGAGCTTTCTTGAGTCAGGGCCCAAATACTGAAGCCATTTTAATTATAACTTGTGGTTTTACCAGCAGCTCAAGAGCTAAGCAGCAAGATGCTACGGATAACTTGTATAGTCAAAGATTTGGATCTGTACTTTGACCACCTTATGCACACAACAGTGAATAGAAAACATGTGCACAATGATCTCAGCTGCATGTGCAATTAACGCTGTTTGTGTATGCAGTCACAGTAATTATGCATGCAAATGCACTTCAGTTTTTGCATGGAGACTCTTCTCAAAATCCATCCCTTGGTATTTTCTAGTCCAATTTATTTTCCTTACCACACAGTAAAGTCAATAGCTGCTGTGAAAATATTCTTTACTTTATTGGAGCTGTGCAGAAGACTCGTTTTTTCACTTAAAATGTATCTGTGTGTGAAAAGAGACTTTGGCAGATATTGTATGTAGTGTTGTTGCAGCCGTGTTGGTCCGAGGATACTATAGAGACAAGGTGGGTGACGTGATATCTTTTATTGGACCAACTTCTGATGGTGAGAATCAAAAGATATCACCTCACCTGCTTTGTCTTTGACAGATATTCACAGCTTTGATCCAGGGTTCAACTTTGCCATTTCACCATTTCTGTTGGTGACAATGGCAGAATCCTAAACTTCAGACAAAAAATCATGAATTTCCATCCCTTCAAACTTCTGATGAAATATTTTCCCCCTGCAAAAATTGACATTTTCACAGCACATTTGAAACAATAACGTTAAAATGTCACAACCAGCTCCACTGATTTCACCAAGAACACACGTAGCCCATTTTTTCACTGGTTTCTACTTTTATGACTTGAGGTTTCAAAGGAGACAGTTTAAGTCCCTGAGGACAGTTTGTTTGTGTTTTTCATTACCTGGGAGGGTTTGGACAGTGTTATCATTTCTCTCTGAGGGACAGGGTTATTTTCTTTTCCGTTTACTGCTCACTGGCAGTGGTGAAGAGCTGCTGAGGTTTTGCTCCGGAGGCCATGTTAATGGGTTCTGTGGCTGGACCGAGTTCCAGCATTCACTCGATGTCAGCAAGGAGAAGGAGGAACTGCATTGTGGAGCAGCAGGAATGGTTCCATCTGCACATTTACACTAACGCCACTCAGGGTTCAGTTGTGCCATATCAGTACAGTCCTGCACTGAAGGTTTTCCTGAGTCGTGCTGTCCAAGAGGGCACCCAGCTTAGTACATCTTCCAGAACTGCCCCGGATACATGTGGAATTTACCTTTTCAGTGTAATGGACCACACCTCCTACCCATCCTCTTCCATTCCTTTGGAGCAGCAAGCACTCCATGTGCTCAGGCAAGCATGAAGATTGCATTTGTGGCTGCACAGAGGCTGCATTTTGCATCTTTCCCCCAGCCCACATTGTGCACCCATTCACAGGAATAAACTGTGGGCTTCAGTGAACTACAGCCAACCCAAACTTCTGAATAATTTAAATATGGTTCAGAGAGACATCCAGGCCCAGCTTTTGCAAACATGCCCAGGCAAATAATGGATTCACATTTGCACACACAGTTATTGCGGTTGCACAGACCATTGCCATAACTAGGAGTTGTGACAAAGCTCTGTCCTTGCCTCTGTGGGTCCTGCGTTTCCTGGTGGATTTCACTAGCCTCAGAGGCTCACTGTGACCTTCCACGTAACCCTGCTCTCTCTAGAGACAAGGGTCACAGTCTACTGAGCCATTTTCATCATAAGCCAGCGAGGGAGGTGAGGAGAAGTTATCCTTCCTTGCACAGTCTCTGTTGTCTCCCAGTCTCAGTGATTAATCAGGGGGCAAAGGGGGAGGGGGGAGCCCGGCCCCACCTTCTACTCCAGGCTCCAGCCCAGGGACTTTAATAGTATCAGCTATGGTAGCTGACCTTTTAGAAACATGACATGTACAATTCCCTGGGCTACTTCCCCCACAGCAGCCCTCACTTCCTCAAGCTCCACTTCACCCTTACCTCAGGGCCTCCTTCCTTGTGCCTGATATGGTGTGTACTACTCAGCCTCTCCAACAGCACAACTTCCTCCCACAGCTTCTGACATGCACACCCACCTGACTGATTGGGAGGCTTTTAACTAGTTTCAGCCAGCCCCTGATTGGCTTCAGGTGTCCCAATCAACCTAGCATTCTCCCTGCCTTCTGGAAAGTTCTTAATTGGCCCCAGGTGTCTTAATTGACCTGGAGCAGCTTCCATTTCACTTAACCTGGTACCAGGGATTTGTTTAGCCTGGAGCTAATATATCTATCTCCCACTACTTTTCTATAGCCATCTGGCCTTGCCCCGTCACAGAATGCATATGTTGTCTAACCAACCATTTGCATGGGCGTTCAGGATAATTACCTGGAGAAATTGGGCTATTGTGGGTGCCTATTGAAGTGACACTGAGAGTTTCTGGTTGCCCATTGTTGTGGGTAACACGATTTATCTTCTTGCTTTCTATACACAGAGTCCATAAATCTATTCAGCACATATGCTCATATGTACACACTCTTGGTGGTAGAGTTTATAAATGAAGCCAAGAGCAAAACTGCTGACAGAATTTTAATCAAAAATGTTTTAGTCAATAACATTTGAGGCAATGCAGAGATTGCTTTGTTCCCTTTATTTCTGTGCAGAGCTGTGGTTCAGACACAGGTCAAATCAAAGATCTCGAACCTGGAAATAGAGCTGACCTATGGCAAACTTGATGTCTTAACTTAATGGGACAAGGGAAAAGCAAAGGAATCTGGAGAATAAACTGGGAGGTGATAGAACAGAATCAGTTAAAAAAAGGCACAGAAAACATTCTAATAAAAGACGCTTCTCTTCTGTTTTATATGGTGACAGTCGCAGGTATAAAGTACAGTGTGACAGTTTTTCTGGTGGTTTTCCATACAGCCACTGTCATCATTACCTTGGTTGAAGCTGAAATGCTTTCCCTGCTATGATGTCTGTTCGACCTGGTCTACCCAGGAGTGAAATCTTAGCCCTATTGATGGCAAAACTCCTATTGACGTCCATGGCGCCAGGATGTCACCCTAGGATTTTTCAGGTCCATTATTCCCAATGAGTGCAGCACCACAGCTCTGATGGAGGCTGTGATAGACGAGGCTGAGGCATTCTGAACACTATCTTGTCTAGCACTTAGTGAGAGAAAGGATGATCCTGTGGCTAAGCAACTCACTGGGGACCCAGGAGGCATTGTTCCGTTCCCAGCTTCATTGCAGTCTTCTTGTCTGACCACGGGTAAGTCATGTAATCTCTCTATGCCTTCCTTAACCATCTCAAAAATGGGGATAATAATACCTCACAGGGCTAGTATGAAGATAAATGTATTAATGCTTGGGAGGCATTTAGATATTACAAGGGTGGAAGCCATATCAGCACCTCAATGGATTAATATTTTATTCTATTTTTAATACTTCTGCCTATTTCTATTTATCAAGTATCAGTCTTTTCTCGCTCAGCCCCAACACCTTTGTCCTGACACTGAGTTGTATCCTTTAGATGAAGGAAGATAGATTTCTTCATGAATAACAATGCAAAAAACTAAATTTATACCTCTCATTCCCCAAGAGTGACTCCCTTATAAAAGAATTTATTCACAAATAGGTGTCTCTTTAAGACACTGTAAGACATGGGTCTTTTCTCCAAGTAAAGAAGCTTTTGTTAATTATTATATTATTATTTTTTCCAGGCAAATTTTCACCTTGAAGATTTAGTGCCAATGCTCAGGAAAGCTGTTGCACATTAGACATTTGCCAGAACAAGGAGTAATGGTCTCAAGTTGCAGTGGGGGAGGGTTAGGTTGGATATTAGGAAAAACTTTTTCACTAGGAGGGTGGTGAAGCACTGGAATGTGTTACCTAGGGAGTTGGTGGAATCTCCTTCCTTAGAGGTTTTTAAGGTCAGGCTTGACAAAGCCCTGGCTGGGATGATTTAGTTGGGGATTGGTCCTGCTTTGAGCAGGGGGTTGGACTAGATGACCTCCTGAGGTCCCTTCCAACCCGATATTCTATGATTCTATGATTAGGGCTTCAGTACAAATTACGTTGGTTTAGACTCCCCAAGTCAGGATCAGAGTGTGGCCGTGATCAGAGTGTGGCCGTGAAGCAAAGCGTTTCAGCATTGCTTCGGCAGCAACACCAGGGGGCAGTGTGCACAAGAGTTCATATAAATACCTGCTCCACCACCCATAGGAGTGTGCAGCATCCATTCCTCATTGGTACAGTAACTCCATATCATGTAATTACCCAAGCTTGTCAAGGGACGCAACCCCATACGCTAGGTGTCCCTAAACCTCTGACTGCCAGAACCTGGGACTGGACAACAGGGGATGGATCACTTGATAATTGCCCTGTTCTGTTCACTCCCTCTGATGCATCTGGCACTGGCCATTGTCGGAAGACAGGG
This sequence comes from Lepidochelys kempii, assembly GCF_965140285.1. Classification (NCBI taxonomy): domain Eukaryota; kingdom Metazoa; phylum Chordata; order Testudines; family Cheloniidae; genus Lepidochelys; species Lepidochelys kempii. The sequence continues at coordinate 7,564,103 of NC_136392.1, read as the reverse complement.
TACTAGGCTAGATGGACCATTGATCTGACCTAGTATGACCATTCTTATGTTCTAATTTCACTGCTTTAAGATTCCTAACCGCTCTCAGAAAGTATGTTTTCATCCAACCATTGGAATATCATAGGCTAGACTTGGCAGCTCTGAATTCACTCAGCACAATAAATTAGAGCAGTATGTTACCAAAAGAGGCTAATGGCACTCAGAATCAATAGCTCATGAATTAACACATTATTTGCTAGCATTTACATCCTTTCTTGGCTACATTTACTTTTAGTTGTGTCCTAAATAATGAGGAAGTTCAGAGCCAAAGAAGGTATGAGTTGGGCTGCTATGTAGACCAGACTGGCAATTCATTAAATTTGTGGGTTTCTGATCTTAGTCCTACCCAGATGTCAGTGTGGGTGTGAGAATCAAAATTCAAAGAGCTCAAAGAGCTGGCTTCTTGCCAGTATCTTATGAGGACAGTTCTGGGTAATTGCCTCTGTGTGTCAGCATGTTCACTCTGAATCTCCATGAATAGAATGCATACAGTTTTGCCTTTCCCTGCCCCAAATTTTCCTTCCAGTTCTCTGATTATTAATTATGATTAATGTTAATTATTAAATAGTGCTGAGCTTAACCTCTTTACTACTGAATGATGTCCCAAGAAGTGTGAAACTTCTGTGCAGCTGTGGTTCCTGGTGTTCTGCTCATTTGACTTTGTTCTGTAGTAAGAAACCTTTTGCCTAAACAAATCCACTATCTGCCAACAGTAAAGTGGTTCATGAATCCAGGGCTTACGGTCTTCTAAGACTTGAGTCTTTTATGCATATATGTACATAACATCTCCTAATATATAGCCTGCAGTGTGTAAAAACTTGCCATCTGTTATCTGCTGATTATTTGCTCTTCTCATACAGAAACCATTAAAAAAGACAATATAGGTGAGGGAATATCTTTATTGGACCAACTTCTCTTGGTGAAAGGTACAAGCTGGGGTGAAAGTACGTCTAGGGACTGACCGGTATGGGGCTGGGCTGAGATCGGCTCTGGCCCCCGGAAGGGGTGGGGCTGGGGAAGATCAGAGCCAGTCCTGGCCCACCCAGTACTGGCAAGTGCCTCCTTCCCCTTCCCCAGGGTAACAGCGGCAGCTGGGGGCTCTGGCAGTGGTTTAAAGGGCCCTGGGCGGTAGCAGCGGGCGGAGCCCTGGGCCCTTTAAATCGTCCCTGGAGTCCCACCACCACTTCCCGATGGCTCCAGGGACAGGGCTCCAGCCGCCACTACCACCCTGGGCCCTTTAAATCATCCCTGGAGCCTGCCGGAGCCCTGGGGAAGCGGCGGCGGGGCTATGGGAACGATTTAAAGGGCCCAGGGCTCGTCCGCGGCTACCGCCCCAGCCCTTTAAATCACCGCCCCAGCCCCGCCACCACTACCCCAGGGCTCTGGCAGCAATTTAAAGGGCTGGGGGCTCCAGCTGCTGCTGGGAGCCACAGGCCCTTTAAATTGTGCCTGGGGAAGCCGATCCACCCCGGTACGGTGCACCGGCTCTTGCCAGTACCCCATACCGGGGCGCACCGGCTCACTTTCACCTCTGGGTACAAGATTTCAAGCTACACAGAGCTCTTCTTCAGGGCTTGGGAAGGAAATCAGAGTGGCTGAGCTACAGACAAGTTGGGACAGATTGTTAAGCATAAGGGGTAACACAAGTTGTAGAGGCCACTTGAAATGCAGATTGTTAAGCATAAGGGGTAACACAAGTTGTAGAGGCCACTTGAAATGGAGTAGGCAATAAAGGTTGGACAGTGACACAAAAGGAGTTTGAAGTGGGTTATTAGGGGTTAGCAGGCAGGTGTTGTTACAAATTGTTAGAATGAGCCATGAAACCAGTGTCACTGTTGAGTCCATGAGTTTTGGTGTCCAGTAGCGTTATGAGTTTAAGTTCGCAGGCTTGTCTTTTGAAGGTATTGTGCAGGTTTCCTTTGGGTGCAAGCATTTAAAGAAAAATTAACATCAATTGTTTTCAAATACATTTAGCCAATTTAGTCAGGCAATAAGCCAAATAATTCTCACATTTCACCATTCAGTACCTGCTTTTTTAATTCATTCATAAGTATTTTAAAATGTTTTCAATATTTGAAAAGTACTTACATACCGACTGATGCACACAGTAATATATGCTTTAAAAAACAAGAACAACTGGTATTTTAATACCTAATATTTAAAACATGCCAGTGAACACAGATAAAATCTTGCCCTACGTTGGATACTAGACATGCAGGTTGGGGGCAGCCAAATTAGGGCTGGATGAGAAATGAAGCAAATGCTCCTGTCCCTTTAAAACAAACCAGGGACACTGTCAGACCTCCTAACGTTATCAATGCCACAATAACCAGGTAGCAGGTGGACGTGACACAATAAAAAATTATCATATTTCAATTCCAAGTCTCAGAGTGGATGGTTACAAATGAGAAAATATTTTCAAACGTGGGATGAAGTGCCCCTGGAGAGAGTTTGTTTGAGCCTTTAGGGCTTGATCCTTCACGCAGTGAAGTCAGTGGTAAAATGGCACGATCAGGTAATTACTCACCAGCATGCCACAAAAGGGCAAACACACAGCCCAGTGTCCAGGGTGTAGAATTCATAGTCAGAGTGGGCTTGGAAGGGTAACCTTAGTATCCAGCATGCTAAGGGGCAGCATGCAGTTATATTGCTCCAGGAGCAGGGCAGAATCCAGACGGCGACCCTGAGGGTCACAACCTGGTTCCTGTTCAGAGCCGAAGTAAAGAGCTGCTGGGGTGTAGACACCATGCTGTCTTCCCAAAATTCATTGACCCTGCTTCAAAAGGCAGGAAGGCTTCCTCGGAATGCAGTCTCCGTCCCCTTGCTGATTTGTATGTAAATAGAGTGTCCTCTGTTTTGATTCCACTCTGCTTCATTTACACTGGAGACAGGTAGTTAGCTGCCTTTCCCCCTGTTTTTCCCTGTGTTTGGTCACCGATGTTAAAGCATAATGTCAATGAGAAGCCATAATTCCTCATATAGAGTTAAAGCAGATATTTCACAATGATTTTAATCACCAGTGTTTCACAGGCTTTCATAAAGGACCTTACCTGATACACTTTGTAATATTGTATACAAGCAGTTGATTCAATTGCTTATCATTAGGTTCAGTCCCCTATCTATGAAGATAGGGCTATTCTCCCATACTGCTAGTTCAATGACTTTGTTTACCTTTTATATAAATGTACGTTAATTGTCTCTGCCTGATGACCAGGCTGGTCAGACAAGCAAATACACACTCCTTTTTCTAAGACAAACTGTGCTTATGCTTTGCTTGCCAAACACATTATAAGGATATAATTCTAGCACCTATCCACAATTCTTTGCACAAACCTTGTATATACATCACACAAGAATATTAATGATCAGTGAGTTATTAGTATTCCAGTGATATATTACATGCCACCTTTTGGGTATATATGATGACAACAGAGTGTTAGGTGTACTGAGTATGTTAGGTCTGACAAAAGTTGCTGACACAGAGTAGTGAACCACCAATGGGCCTCTGTGTCACAATGAGTGGTGGTTATTAATTATTATTATTATTACTTATTATTTCTTTTGTAAGCTGCATATGTATAGGGATCATTTCCCCCACTGAAGTGCAGCTACCTCTGCGGTGATGGGCCACAGCCACACAGATCATTGATACAGGGCCTGATGCCAAGCCCACTGATGTCAGAAGGAGTCTTTCTATTGACTTCATCAGGGTTTGGATCAGGCCCATAGTGCACAACAGTGAAGAGATGAGACACTGAATTTAAGGATGCTAGGGAGAACAGGTGGTCCTTTGGTGTGACATAATCCCACACGGCAACTTGGAGCCCAATTCCAGCAAAAGCTTACCCATCCCAGCAGTCCCAGTGAAATCAGTGGCACTCCTTGGTTGAGGAGGTTTGGGCCCTTGGATTCTAAGGTCTTCTCTAAAAGACACCAAAACAATTATCTCAGTTTATCTACTTTGGAAGGGTGAAGGAATGAGCCAACCCTGCTGGAATTGAAATCAGCAGCTCCAGAGTACTTAGAGGTTTCAAACCTCATGCTGACTCCAGTGAGCCATCCTCTATAGCAGCTTCAGAAGGTTGTCTCTTGTAAAATGCCATGGGTCTTCAATTCCAACTGACTTCAAAGGGAGCTGAGAGCTCTTGACACCTGCTGCTAGTCTCAGCTCCTCCTGGCATCATGCCCATACAGACATTAATATAATTGTGTAAATATTACACAAAGCCTGTAATGTACTGCACAAAGTTAGCGCGACCTCTTCTACAAGAATTATTGGGGTATTCAGTGACCTCCTAGCCACTGCTGGCACTAATCCTTACAACTGTCTTTTATCTCAAATAACATGGTACCGTTTGTTGTTCTTTGTGTGACATCTTCTCTTGTCATGGCATGGTGGCCACCGTCTTGGCTGACACACTGGGGACCTCCAGAACTAAAAGCATGCATTGCTACAGCTTGAGTTAACGAGCCCCGGCACAGTGGGGGACCTGTAACACACACTTTCCATAGGCATCAGCTAAATGAGCATATAAAACGGGTATACATAAAAGCCGCCTCTCCAGAAATCAGCATTGAAGCAAATCCCTAATGTAAGCCCCTGAGATGTCATTGCCTAGCAGAGTACACGTTCCTTGAGAGGTGTTGGAGATGGATGGCTACGGACGGGCTAACCCTCCAGAGGCTGAGATGTTTAGTTCAGATAAGGCTGGGAAAAATGGCTGTGTAGCCAAAGTGCTTCTGCCTTTGCTCAACTGTCCCCCAGCCACATTCATTTCAGCGCTCTGCTCAAAAAGATCGGGAGAAAATACTCAGGGTTTGCCAACATCAGCTGAACAGAATCAGTAAAGAAAACTAGCATTGAGCTCCTGCAAAGGCATTAGCAGCAATGGAGAGTAATAAACAAAATTCTAGGGGCAGGATCTCTAGTCCATTAAGGCCTCTCTATACCGCGGTGGTGGCACAAAGGGCCAGTCAAAGCACAGAAACAAGCCCTGGCACAAGCAGGTTGTAGAGTTGTGGCCCCCAATGCAGAAAGTTTGGGGGCAAATTGAGCTGAGAGTGGCAGGGTGAGTTATGGAGGAACTCCAGCCAAACACACTCCTCTCCAACAACTCTCTGCTTCCCAGGGCCAATAGTGAACCTTTTAGGTTCAGAGCATCAGTTAGTGCACCCCCAAGACTGCTTTAACAAGTGCTGGGAGCCACACAAGCTCCCAAATGTCCCCAGAATACGTGGAGCACAAAGGTGGTTTAAAGTGCCTCCTATAATTCCTGCCCTCAGCACACGGACTGAGAATGGAGGCCATTGCATGTCGGTCAGTGCCTTTCTAGAGACCATTCATTTTCCCAGGTTTATACTAACACACTGTGAGTACCCATAGAAGTTAGACATGGAAAAACCCTGCTAGGTCATTAGACCATCTCCCTGTCACTGCAGGATAAACAGGCTAAGATAAAATACTGTGTGTAAGCGAATACAATTATCTCCCTAAATTAACCTCATTTCTAGTTTAGCATGTTATTGAGAAAATCAAGACTGGCATCTTTTAAATCTTCTTTTACAAAATAAAAAAAAAATCCATCAAAATTCATAGCTTCCTCTGCAGGGCTTCCTGCACACTAAACAACCTATGCTTTCTTTTGTTTGTCTGCCGCTTTCTTCCTCTAAACATTTATTTTGTCTTTCCACTGCCTAGTAGGATATGTTTCAATAGAATAACTGATACGTGAGTTAGTACTGTATATATTTGCCTTTTATTTTGTTGGGCATCCCTACTACAAAGTTAAAATTCTAATGAAGAATAGAATGTATAACTGTGTCTCAAAACAGTTTAGATTTCACAACGCAGAACAAAGGTTTGCTACATTCTGTATACATTCATTCACTGAATATTTATCAGACAATACTCTACTAGACCTTCAGTCTGACTGTCAAATGCAGATTTGTATGGATGCTTTATGTGTTCATCTCATAGTTTGCTTAAAGGGTTTAATAAACTTCTAGACTGTGATTTTTAAAACTGCCTAAGGGATTGGGGTGTAATTAATGTTAATAGGAATTGGCCATCTAAATCCCCCTGAGGTCACTTTCAAAATTGCAGATTTAATTTTAAAAAATCAGCCAAAGTATTAGAGGCAAAATATGGCTAAAAGCTAATATTGCAGCAGCCGTAGCACTGAACTCTTGTAATTCATTTTAAACAGATGGAAAAATAAAGCTGTAATTAGTTTAAGAAAGAACAGAAAACCCCGGATGCAATCATTTAAGGACTGAACTGATTTTCAATAATAAGTTAGATGTAGAAATGGGGTAGAAAGAAAATAAAAAGCCAAAGCCAGGCGTTCTCAGTTCCGAGGGGATTGTGTCTGGCTTCTCCCCGCTCTGGTTCACCGTGGCTCTGCTTACAGATGTTGAAGCATATTGTCTTCATATGTGGAAATAGCTGCATTTATGGGCCCGATCCTGTCCCTATCAAACTCAATTTAAAAGCAGCCCTTGAGTTCACTAGGAACAAGACTGGTGCTTGTTTTGATGTGATAAATGGGCATTCGCTGTGTCGGTGTGACTCAGCTGGGAGCACCTTTGCTTCAGGGGCAGAGATAATGGGCCCGGTCTCTTTCAATAAGGAAATAGCAATTTGGGGAATAAAGGACAGACCGTCTTTAAAAACATAAAAATGACAGAGAGAGAAAATCCATTTCCAGGCCCGTGAACACCATTCCTGCGGGTCACCCACAGGCTGATTCAATGTTGTTGTAATCCACCTTCCCCACAAGACTGTGAAACCTGCCCACCTTTTATTCCTGAGTGTACCCTATGCAGGCACCCAGGGGGTCCGATCCAAAGCCCACAGAAGTTGGTGGAAGGGTGCCCAATAACTTTAATGGGCTTCAGATCAGCACCATGGTGCAGAAGATAATGTTTCCTGTTGAGTCAGTCCCCAGGGCACTGTCATCCTGTGTGCTCTGCTTTAGCACTTGTTACTCTGCTGTGATATTAAATGAACTCTCTCAACCGCATCTATTTCTCTTTGAGAACACAGCACGGTGGGGGCTCACCCAAGCTGAACTGTGACATGTAATCAACAGTCTCTGCCTCCTCTAGAAGAAATCCCTGAATGAACCAAAATGATTGTCTTTGATCCAACAGAAATTGTTTAAATATCTACTTTATCCAGCATTCCTTTTACAACCCATCTCTTTTCCCTGGTAAGCACCTAGCTCAACAAGGTGTGAGAAAAGAGAAGGGGCATTAGGTTTCTGAAAGAGAAGGGGATAAAAGGGGAGGTTTTTTACTCAATGTTTTTTAGATGAAAATTGACATGTGCCCCTGTTTGGAATTGGACCCCAGGGAGTGGCTGGAGATGGGCTGGCTTGCCACCCTATGTATTCTTGATCCAGTTGATAATAAAGTTGAAACATAAGTATTAAGGGTGACAAATACAGGGCAGGGCCTTCTCAGCTGAGATGCACAATGCCACACATCATAAATAGCACAGTAGAAAAACATTTTTTTTTGAGATGCTGCATATCTGGTATTTAAAATCAAACCATAAGAATATCTTAATAAGGATAAAACCAGTGTGTGCACAAGTGTTAAACCTTGCTCCAAAAGCATCTATTGGGGACCATTTTTAAAGCACTTGTTAGCACAGGGGTGGGCAAACATTTTGGCCCAAGAGCCACATCGGGGTGCGAAACTGTATGGAGGGTCAGGTAGGGAAGACTGTGCCTCCCCAAACAGCCTGGCCCCCGCCCACTTCCCACCCCCTGACTGACCCCTCAGAACCTCCCACCCATCCAAACCCCCCCTGCTCCCTGTCATCTGACTGCCCCGCCTCCTATCCATCCCTCCCCCACCCCCAGATAGGCCCCCCGGGACTCCCAAGCCCCATCCAACCGCTCCCTGTCCCCTGACTGCCCCCCGGGACCACCTACCCAACTTGTTCACTGCCACCACCCCCTTACCATGCCTCTCAGAGCGGCAGGAGCTCGCAGCCCCGCTGTCCGCGCGGCGGCATAGCTACAGGGGAGGGGGGACAGCAAGGGAGGAGCTGGGGGTGAGCCTCCTGGGCCAGGAGCTCAGGGGCCGGGCAGGACGGTCCCGCAGGCCAGATGCAGCCTGCGGGCCATAGTTTGCCCACCCCTGTGTTAGCACCTGAAAACTGTGTGTGTATGTAAAAACATGCATACATACAAGTAACACCTTTTGGAGGCCCTTTACAAAACTTCTGTTTTCTTCCTGGCAGCTTCTACAATGGTGTTATATATAGTGTTAGTATACATGGGGGCAGCATAAATACATTAGATTTAATATCAAAATGAATCGCACAGACGATACATAAATGAGCAAATCATTTATTTTCAAATGCAGTAAAAATGCTCCATTTTTTTAATTCAGAGGAGCTGTCACAAAACGTCCAGTCTGCTACACTAGAGTGTTGTGGAATCCAGACACTTTGCTACAGAATTTCGGTCCTTCTTGTTATGAGCCTTGAGGACACCTGTTGTCTAATTCTCTCTCTGCTCTGTGAATGGCAGTCCACAATACAGCTGGTCCTGGACAGCTGCTGCTGGCTGAATGCTACCATCCAGAATGACTGGGAAACTTGAAGGAGCATAGCAGTAACTGTGATTCATGCTTTAGTGAATTTTGCTAAGTAAAGGAAAAGGCACAGCTGAGGGAAATAGCCCCAGCTCTACAGGAGAAAGCAGGTCTGGCTGATGTGTGTTGCTTTTCACTCACAGAAATATCTGCAAAAAGAAAAGGAGGACTTGTGGCACCTTAGCGACTAACAAATTTATTTGAGCATAAGCTTTCGTGAGCTACATCCAATGAAGTGAGCTGTAGCTCACAAAAGCTTATGCTCAAATAAATATGTTAGTCTGTTTTCGCAAAAAGAAAAGGAGGACTTGTGGCACCTTAGAGACTAACACGGCTGCTACTCTGAAACCAGAAATATCTGTGTTTACTGGATTTTTTTTTAACTCTTACCACAGCAGGAATTGAAGATGGGGTCTCAGTCCGCCTATGAATTCCCTGGGAGTTATCAATGTCACTCCGAACTTTGCAACTATTCAAACATCCTTTTCTTGTGTGTGCTGCAGGATGGCTGAGAGGAACTGACACCTGTTGCCTCCCACTGTGAAGAAATGACTTCACACCCTCTTCAAGACTTTGAAGATGGTTTTAAAAAGATGCTAGAGTGCCCCATTTCTCCCTCACCTTGTCTCATTTGAGGTCTGTGCCTGCAGCAACCAAAGTAAATGGCAAAGCTCCTATGGTCAGGATCCAGTAAGGCAGGATCAGGCCCTTATTGGATTTATTAATTTTGTTATTTCTTTAGATTTAAGTCACAAAGCTCTAGGTGCCATAAAAGTTCATTAGAGCTACAATTGCAAACAGTGACCACACAGCAGCCAAAAAATAATCACATCAAAATAATGAATTCATTCAGCCAAAAGAGCAATAACAGATCCTCTAGCTTTCTCTCAGGAACATACACCCTACCTTTCCCAAAAACCTTATCAAAATTAATGGCTTTTGCAGCATCCGTGAAAGGGCTTCAAATGCCCCAGGGGAATACAGCTAGCCTCTGCAAATGTACCCCTCTTCCAGCCTCAGTGCATCGTGTAGCTGTACTTTTAATTAAGAAAATCACATGCCTGCAACCAACGCACATCATCTCCTCTGAGCCTTGATGCCAGCTCATAGTCAAGAGTGGGAGTGGGGGGGGGAGGGGATCGGCGTTCACGTCGTTTTCCCCGTCAGTACCTGTCCTGGGCTGGGGAAGCGAATGATCCAAATTCGGTGATGAATCCTGGTCATGTGCCACCTGAGGCCCGTTGCGCATACACTGAGAAGATACTTGAGGGCCAACTTATCCCCAGCTCAAGCCATAGGCACCGACTCCATGGGTGCTCCAGGGCTCAGCCCACGCCGCTTCCCGCAGCCCCCATTGGCCTAGAACGGTGAACCACGACCACTGGGAGCTGCGATCGGCCAAACCTGTGGACACAGCAGGTAAGCAAACCGGCCCGGCCCGCCAGGGGCTTTCCCTGAGCAAGCAGCGCCCCTACTTTGGGAACCACTGCTCTAGGAGGAACATCGCTGCTGCTATGCCCCCTCATAAGGCACATCATATTCCCCTCTGTGCACCAGCCCTGTTGGTGAAGAGGAAAGGGTTGGGGACAAGTCCCCACTCTTTGGGGGCACTGTTCACACCCAGGGAAAAGGGGTGCCTCCCTGAATACAGAGGCTGCAGACTGCAGTTGGCTGTTATATAGGCCTCAAAGGGATCTTTCCTGTCTACCATCCCCATAGGAGCCCACATAAAGGCCAGGAACAATTTGGCCCTTACCATCTGTAAAGCACATTTGGGATGAAAAGCAATATGATGGCTATATTTAGCTCTGATTTTTCTCCATGGCTGTTATTTTATGCTGTTTTGACTGAGGTTTCCTGCTGGGATTCTGCCAGACACCTATCATTTCTTACAGCGCTGGAAATATGCATTGTAAGAAAAGAATCTTTCCCTTGATTCCCTGATTTTAAAATAATCTAGATTAACAAAGCCACCCACCAACTGGGCTTTATCGTCCATGATTCGTTAATGTTGCATGTTATTTTCCATTGTGTCTTAGCTAAAACCTCAAAAGGAAAAAAAGCTCTTTCCCTGCTCACTTTTTAAAATTATTAATCATGTTTATTATGCTAGTGACTAGAGCATAACCAACATTGGGGTCCCATTGTGACAGGCACTGCCCCAACACAGAGTAGGAATCAATCCCTGCCCTGAAGAGCTTACAATCTAAATAGGCAGGACAGACATTAAGGGGAGAGGGGGAAGAACACACAAGCAGAGTGAACTGAGAGATGTCATGTACCATGATTCGGGGGGCTGGGGATTAGTAGATGGAAAGACAAAGGAAGGGATGGAAGCATTGAAGAGAGGGAGGTGGCAGGGCCAAGGCAGGAAGAAAGAGGATAAGAGAGGCAGGTGTGGAATGAGGCGGAGGTGAGGAGACTGGGAAGGAGGGGGGTTGGAGCACACAGCAGAGGGGAGACAATTTCCAGTCAATCATCAGCATCCATCAGTCCCTGCTACAGCTGCTTCTGCATCTGCTCTACCAGCTTCCGCCTCTGACTTTTGTGTCTCATCTGATGAGGTTCCTCAAAAAGGTGTATGGAGGGCACCCATCACGTGACAGGATCAGGCCCTCTGAATTATCCCTCAGCAGTTGGTGGGGAAAGATTATCATTGGTCATTACAGAGGTTATCTCCTAGGTGTGGAATGCAATGTGATTCTTATTCCACTCCAAAGCTGTCTGAGGATTTGAGGCTGGGAGGAGTACTGGAGAGAATTGCTGGCACCAGGGAGGGGAGGAGAAGCTACTGTGGAAGTCTCAATGCCTGGAGAGGGTGATGTTTGGAAGTGGTTAAATTGTGTTGAATCAATTGCTCAGAACATTTAAAGGTAGGTGCCTCCCTCACCGCCATGTCATGACTGTAGAGCCTAACGATTGACATTTAGCCTGAGATTAAAATGAATGAGAGTTGAGCATTTAAATCCATAAGGTATCTTCGAAAAAAACCTCAGACATAAGCTGTATTTCTGACAGAACTGTAGATAGCCCAGATACAACTGCAACGACATCTGAGCCATAGCTCTTGTGGGCCTGATGCTACTCTGGATGAGTCAATGGGTTTCCCCATTGGCTTCCATTGGAGCCGTCTCAGCTCCTAGAAGAGAGAATGTTGGTTCAAGGAGGAAATACCCTCAAGAATTCCAGCAGTCCCAGCCACTTTGGTTTCCTGGTCCCTCCTGCAGCTCTATCTATTCACTCTGTGAGAGCCTATTGTTCAGTATATAAAAGTTGCTCAGTTAACAGCTACACTTATCAGAGTGGTAGCCATGTTAGTCTGTATCAGCAAAAAAACCTGAGGAGTACTTGTGGCACCTTAGAGACTAAAAAATTTATTTAGGCATAAGCTTTTGGGTGTCACAAGCTACACTTATGTTACCCTGGTTTATAGGTTAGACTCACTAGAATGATCATGGTTCTCTGACTACAACCAAATGAATCAAAACTGAGCCGGTTAACCTTAGAACTTTATTAGCATCTTGCAGACAGGCCAACTCCACTTTGGAAGACTCTTCAAAGCAGCAGGAGAACTAACTGTGCTAGACCAAAGGAATTAGTCACTGCTGCATCCTCCTGGCATGAAGGAGTTTCTCCGTTTATTTTTCCTGTCATATGCTTGAAACAAGTTGTAGGAAGAAAGAACGTTTTTGGGGACTGATAGGAAATGTGTCATTTTCAGCACTTGTGCAGTCAACACGGACTGACTGACTAACAGCCATAACTCTGTGCCTCATAAAACAAAATACCAAGTTACCAAGGTCCTGGGCTGATGTCAAGAAATAATTTCAGACATGTGATAAAGGGCTTGATCCAAACCCCATCAAAGTCAATTAAAAGACTCCCATTGATTTCAGTGGGATTTGGATCAGGTCTAAATGGAAGCATTTTTAACTGACTTGGGGAACACAGTCAGGGCTACTGGTGGAATCTGAATTGCAATTTTCATGAATTTCAGGAAGGTCTGATTGCTTTATTTTGGAAAACTTCCAAGGACATGATTCTAGTCCCACTTACCAGTGTAAATCAGGAGTAATTCAGTTAAAGTGAGGGGAGACCTAGGCCCTAAAATGCTATTAAACTTGTTTTTAAAGTACTTTGTAGCCTTAATTGTGTCTCTTGATGAAAATTTTTTTGGTTTGTCTGGAAATTGTCCCTAGATCACCGTATAATGAAATGCATTCTGATTGTAGAGAGCCCCCGGCTTTTCACACATACTTTCATTCTCATCAGTAGAGATGTTGCTAGAGAGGTTCTAAACTCCATGTTAGGATTTCCCTTTTAGCTAGAGGCATTTTCTTGAATATCAGACAAATGTAATATACTGTTGTCGCATTTTGGGTGCGATCCAGACCAGTGAGAAGTTGTGTCACTGCCTGCCCCGTGACTCTGGGTGCCTTAAATGTTCTGCTGCTGTGGCTCACAGCCTGGATGCTGACAGCCAGAAAATAAGTGAGCACTGAGTGTTTGTGTGTTTAGCAGCTCTGACTCAGTGCTCTTATTCCTGCAGCCTGCTTGTTACACCCCAGCCCCACTCTGGTATCTACCAGCAATGGTTACTACTAGCCAAGTGACTCCAATAAAACCCCAAACCCAGAGTTCCCCCAAACTGTGTGCTCTGCAATGTCCAGCCCATTCTTGAGCCATTCAAAGGAATAATAATTTGTTTGCTTTTTAAAGAGTCAGTACCCAGCAGCTTGCCTCATTAACTGGATTAATAATCACTTCAATTCAAATACAGCACTGGATTAGTTTCAATTAAAACAAAGCAAGTTTATTAACAACAGGACATAGGTTAAGTGATGCCAAGTAAAAGAAATAAAGGTTGAGGTGGTTACAAGCAAATAAAAGTGAAGAACATGCATCAAAATCTAAAACTTAATCTAGCAATCTAGCCTTTATTTACGATGGTTTCTCTCACCAATCACTCTTTGTCCAGCCTGGCTGACAGTGTCTCAATTAGGACCTTCCACAGAAGTACAGGGTGCTGGTTCCCCTTGTCTTCCAAGGTGAAGGATAACTTGGGGTTCTTTGTCTCTCTCTCTTGTATAGTTCAGTGAACCTTTGAAATAAATTCTTCTGAAGGTTCCCACCCAAAATAAACGTCATTCCAGCTATGAGGAAGGAGACATGGAGTCTGGTGGGGAAGGAAGTTCTGTGCTGGTTTCTTTCCATGCTGGTGTTTGCTAAAATGTAAATTGATCTGTTCCTGCCCTATAGATGCAAATAAATGGCCACTTGCCATGTGATTGTTAATTGACTCTGATGACACCTGGCTGGAGGCATAGGCTTGTCCTTTGTCTGGGAGAAACCTGTTTCCCCACTCCCCAGACTTGTCTAATAAACATGTTTTAGTTCCACATTTCCTTCCTTCCTTTGTATGGTCCCTTGGGCATTTACGTACATATTAGTGATTGGTGTGATTAGTTTTCCAATGGTCATTTATATGACACACCAGATACAGTTTGACATTAATTAATTGAGGTACACTGAACTGGTCAGGCCAGCTGAAACTCCCTACCAGATACCAATGAGCCTCTTGCATTAGGATGCTGTTAGGGTTACACCCATAGAACTCCCTCAGTCAATCAGTGGATCTGGAATAAAAATTTTATTCCTGCTACAATAACATATTGAAAGATCACATCTTAAAATGGACTTTTGTGCTCATCAGAAAGAGACTCCACCTATGCCACTGCATTCATGTCACAAGGTTTCCAGCAGAACTGTCACCGTTTCTACTTTGACAAATCTAATGGAGTGTGTGGTGACTGGTGTATTGCAAACTCCTGCTGAAAAGGTGTCCCTCAGGAATAAAACATTACCATTGAGAGATACACCTGATTATTGATTTTATCAGTAGTATTATTATGTATTATTTGGATTGTGGTCATGCACCAGGACCCCTAGGTGCTGTCCAACCAGAACAAAAAGATGGGTCCTGCCCCAAAGAGCTAAATCATCCTTAGAAATCATTTGATGATCAGTAACACAATGGGACTCCTGATAATTCAATGGCTTTATACACATGGGACACAGGTATGTGCTATGCACTACTGAGGTTGTGGTATTCCTTATTCTATGTGCCGCTGGATGAAAAAAGTGCTATGGGTTATTTCTGTTAGATAAAATATAAATACAGTCAACGTGGAGACAGATTTTGCTTGATGTAGAGTCTGAACTAGACAATGTGAGGCTTCCTTTACTGCCTTCTCATGCATTAGACCTCTTTTCTTCTATTTATACCCTGCTACTCCCCCATGGGTTGTAACCAATTTCCATTATTTCCATTACCCTTGTTCCATCATAAAAGATAAAAGCCACGGTTATCCCTCTGGGGCTGTTAATAGCACAATGGCACATAGGACCATTCTGGTGCTTTTAAACGAAAACAGTGTTAAATGTGCACAAAAACTGATCGCTTTTTTATTTCCAATAAAAAAATAATGGAAATGTTTGTACCTTGCAGGTGCTGTTGTGATTGCCTTCGTGGTCTGCTGGCTTCCTTATCATGTTCGGCGTCTCATGTTTTGCTATGTTCCAGCAGATCACTGGACAGAGTGAGTCATTATTTTGAAGTAGAATGCTATTGTACCATGTCACTGCAGAGGTCTAGGGGCCAGACTGTGCTCCCCTTACTTCACCTGAGTACCGTGTTATTCAATTACTAGCACCTTTGGGGTCAGTAGTGGGTATGGTGATATTTAATAAGGAGATCAGAATCTGGCCCTGAAGTTTTACAGGGAAAATAAGAACTTAAGAAGGTCTCAAAATTGTCTTCAGCTTGATTTTTTTATTACAGGTTTTAACAGCTGGATCCCAAAGATGTATGTGCTGGGAAACATTAGCTTGCATTCAAACAGCATCCGATTATCTCATGTTGGCAATCACAAAATTACCACCTGTTACTAGTACAGTGACCAGTTTTCACCTCTGCCAGTCCCTAAAAAATCCTTGGTTGGATCATTTTTTATCCATCCTAAGTGGATTGTTGGTATGCATCTAAGACCCAGAGACATTAGGTGTAAGGTGGAGCATCTCATGTCATAACACAATTTAGTTCCAAAAAGCTACATTTTCCAGGTGATAGGAGAGAATCCACAGACAGAAAAATAGCTGCATCATTTCAACATACAAATGCATCTTGGTTTTAGAAAAGGTACCAACCTGATCTCTTTCTTTGAGAAGATAACCAATTTTCTAAATAAAGGAAATGCAGTAGATCTAATCTACCTGGATTTCAGTAAAGCATGACACAGTTCCACATGGAAATTATTAGTTAAATTGGAGAAGATGGGGATTAATATGACAATTGAAAGGTGAGTAAGGAACTGGTTAAAGGGGAGACTACAATGGGTCATGCTGAAAGGTAAAATGTTGGGCTGGAGGGAGGTTACTGGTGGAATTCCTCAAGGAATGGTCTTGGGACCAATCTTATTTAACATTTCCATTTATGAAGTTGGTGCAAAAAAGTGGGAGTATGCGAATAAAATTTGCAGATAACACAAAATTGCAACGTATTGCAATACGGAGGAGGACTGGAATATCATACAAGTAAATTTGGATGACCTTGGAAACGGAAGTAATAGAAATGGGCTGAAATTTAACAGTGCAAAATTCAAGGTCATGTACTTAGGGACTAACAACAAGAATTTGGAAGCCACAGAGAAGAGGAAAGACCTGAGTGTATTGGTCAATCACAGCATAACTATGAGCTGACAGTGCAATGCAGCTGTGAAAAAGGCTAATGCTATTTTAGGATGCATCACGTAAGGTAGTTCCTATAGAGATAAGGAAGCGTTATTACCATTATACAAGGAGAAACCTCATCTGGAATACTTCGTGCAATTCTGGTTTCCCATGTTTAAGAAAGATGAACTGAAACTGCAATAGGTGCAGAGAAGGACTACTAAAGATGATTAGAGGAATAGAAAACGTACCTTATGAGAGGAGACTCAATGAGCTTGGCTTGTTAGGCCTAACAAAATGAAGGCTATGGGAAGACAGGATAGCTCTCTATAAATACCTCAGAGGGATAAACACCCAGAAGGGAGAATAGTTATTTAAGGGCCAATGTTGGCACAAGAACAAATGGATATAATTAGCCATCAATAAATTTAGGCTTGACATTAGACAAAGGCTTCTAACCATCAGAGGAGCATAATTCTGTAACAGCCTTCCAAGAGAAGTAAAGGACGCAAAAAACATTACTTGTTTTAAGACTAAGCTTGATAAGTTTATGGAGGAAATGTTTTGATGAGATGGGTCACAGGCCATTATAGGCAATCTGTGACTGCTATTAGCAAATATTAGCAAATAGCTGGAGATGGGACACTAGAGGGGAGGGTTCTAAGTTACTATAGAGAATTATTTCCCAGGTGTTCAGCTGCTGGGTCTTGCCCACATGCTCAGGGTCTAACTGATTGCCATATTTGGTGTTGGGAAGGTAATTTCCCCTAGGTCAGATTGGAAGAAATCATAGGGGTGTTTCACCTTCCTCTGCAGCGTGGGGCACGAATCATTTGCTGGTTTTAATGAGTGTAAGCGGTGGATTCTCTGTAACTTGAAGTCTTTAAATCATTATTTGAGGACTTTGGTAACTTAGCGAAAGGTTATAGGCCTACTCCAGGAGTGGGTGGGTGAGGTTCTGTGGCCTGCAGTGTGCAGGAGGTCAGACTAGATGATCCAGATGGTCCCCGCTAGCCTTAAAGTCTATGAGAAGAGTGGAGTAGGTTAATTGCTAAGTTTAGCAGTGAAAGACCAGAATTAACATATAGGAATCATCATCCATTTGCAGGGGCCAGTGGCCTGATTTTCAGACAGTTTAGGTGGGCAGTTATGCTTGTAATTGCACACCTAGTTTATATGCACATGTATTGATGTTGCTCACATAAAAGATGACAATAGCACATGCAAATACATCCTATTAGCTATATGCTCATGCAATTATCCAATTTTTTCCATAGTCATGGCAACTGCATGTGCAGAACAGGTACATAATAGAGCATACGTTTTGCACATGCAATTGTGCACCTAAAGTTTTTGAAAATCTAGCCCCAGATTCCTTGAGGTGAAGATGACAGGAGATGTGTTCAGCGAAGGATCTAACCATTACTCAGATAGTTCTTTTACAATATTACATCCTCCTTCTCTGAAAAGAGTTCTGTTTCCCGCAGTGAATAGGAGAGGAGGGGAGCGGAGGATATTTCTACAATGCTAAAATGCAGCTAAACTAAGATATTATTAAAATATCATAAATTCCAAGCACAAGAAACAGTGATTTCCAGTAGAGCAGTCCACCAAAACAAATTGTATATCCTACCATGGTAACAACCGGATTTTAGATTTAACAGAGAAAATAGACTCGTAGGCATGCATTGGAGCAAACTGTTATTTCTTGTTTACTTTACTATAAGAAAAGCACTTAAAGCAGCAAGCAGTTATGTAACAATAACATTTGCTCTGAGCAAAAGGAATAGACAACTTTGTCTGCAGTTAACATAGATTGATGTGTTCCATTTGCAGTTTAACATTTTTTAAAAGAGATGATTAATTTTAAGGAAGTCCTGCAATTACAGATATATTATGAATGGTGAGCTACCAATATTGCTGATTAATTAATTGCTTATGGTGGTTTGACATCAGTTCATTCACAAATATGCCCATGTCTGAACAAGAGAAATCTTGTTCTTTTGAATTAATACCTCATAGCTACAGACCAACGATGTATTTGTAATGATTGGAATGGGCCACCAATTCTTACCACACAGGGTTTAAGGTCTGTGTTTTGGGGTTGCTAAAACATCACAGGTCTATCTGTGATCAGGCAGAAGAGCACAAGGTCTGATTTTCAAGCATGCTGAGCATCTGTACTGCCCATTAAGATCAGTGGAGCTCTCTGTACCTCTGCAAATGAGTACCCTACTACCTAGACTACACCTACACTATGAGCTAGGGGTTTGGTTCCCCTGCTCATGCTACCTCGCTGAGAGCTAGCGTGAGTATAAATAGCAGCGTAGCTGCGGTGGCCCTGGTTGTGACAGCAGAGGCGCGAGGGAGCTGTGCTGAGTACAAACCCTTCTGAACCTGGGAGGTATGTGCTCGCTCTGCTGAGCTACGCAGCTATTTACACCCACCCTAGATCTCACTGAGCTTGTGCAAACGTGTACATGAGCAAGGGGCTCACCCCCCTCGCTCGTAGTGTGACGTAGCCATTTATGCCTATGAATTCTACCTGCTCACACCTAGTAATCCAGGGATTTTAGTCCAGTGGCTGGACCCTTCCTACTGAAAATGCTGTCTCTCATCAGCTTATTCCCCTGCTCCACAAGAATCACTCCACCCTGTCAGAACACACCACCCAGCATTCTTCTAACCTGGCTTGCACCCTGGCGGCATCCTCCCAGCACGATGATTGTGCCTTTAATTCAGATGATCTTGCTATTCAGTTTATTGTGGGAATGATCGAATGGTGCTTGTCTAAATACATCCATCCTTTTTCCCATAGCAGCCTGAAACCAGCTCTAAAGAGGAACCTAGTCTGAGATGAACCAGGGTCCTTTTTCAGTTAATGTTTACGGAAACAAAAACAAAGCAGAGACTCTCACTTCATATTAAATTGCTGTTTATAACTGGTTAATAAATGATAAGCAAATTATAGACATGAGTAGTATTTGTTATAGAGGGTTATAAGCAACGTATTGTCCTGCTGGACTCTATGGCAATCTATAACCATTGATTATCCATTTGTTAAAACATCTATTCATCATTTATTAATCTCTTTATAAAGGGAATCAATATGAAGTATGATCCTGGACAGCATTCATGATTTTAGAGACCAAGATTTTTCCAGAAGAGACTTGGTTGTGGGTACCTGCCTTGAGACAGTCCCTTTACGATGTCTCAGGTTGGGCAGTCAAAAATTAAGGCACCTAAAATCGCTAGTCACTTGAAAATTGTGGCCTTAGTGAAGAGGAACCTGTGAAGATTTTCTGTGTGTATGAGTCAGAAATCTTGTATATTTCTGTAGGGATAAACCACAGTAAAGAAACTATTAAAGTGTGTTAAGAGGACTGAATAGACCAAAGTTAACATTTGTTGATCTTTAGAAAGGAACTGCTTGAAAGGATACTTACTTTCACAGTACTTCCTTTGGCCAGAACAAAGGGCACCAGCACTGCAAGCTACTCAAATTTCACATTTTCTTTATAATTATTAACACCATCAGGAACTAAGTGACAAGCTCTTTCAGTCTGGAAGATGTGCACGTTCCCAAACAAGTGCACCTCTGGCTGCCTTCAGCTGCCACCATATCCTAGCACTTTGTAGCCATTAAATCAGAGACACTGATGTGGGTTCTGCAATAGACTGTGGTTTTCTCTGGAGGTCTGTGTGTCGTAACCCTTAAAAACCTTTTGCACAGAGCAAAACCCTATAATCAGGATTCATGCTATCATGTTGACAGCCTTAGAATGGTGCACAACCTCTCAGGCCACTAAAAATAACTGTCCTGACTTTACAAAGTTTGGCATATACCTATGACAACTCTCATAAGTAATTAGAGAAGGCAGTGCAGTATCTTATACACAGTTCTTCAGTCTGTAGACATTCCCGTGCCTTCTACCCTTGCAGTGTTTGCACATCACACTAAAACCACCTGTTTATTATCAAGCTGATGAGTTCCTGGCCATAGTCTGGTTCCTACATACCTATAAGCAATGGAAGTTTTGCAGTTGACTAAAATGGGAACAGGATGGAACTCCTGTATGGGTTATAGTTAGACCTGGTTGAAAAACAGGTCGACAATTTCACTAAGAAGTTTGCTGAGGTAATCTCTTTTAACATACCGTCTGTTGGTGAAAGTGACAAGCTTTCAAGCTGCACAGAGCTCATCTTCAGGTCTGTGCAGCTGGAAAGCTTGTCTCTTCCACCAACAGAAGTTACTCCCTCAAAAGATATTACCTTGTCTTTCCTACTCTGGGACTGAAAAGTGGGGGTTTGGTCAATGAAATTTTTCAAGAATGATTTTGAAAATAATTTGTTAAAAAAAGTCTGTGAGGATATTGATGAGAAATGCTGAGGAAAAATTAAAAAAAAATTCTATGTCAATTTTTCAGCAAAAAGTTTCATTTTCAGAAAAAGGCCATTAAAAAAAATGAACAAATTGTGCAAAAAATATTGACCAACACTAGATATGTTATCACAGTGATACAAGCTCCTCATCAGATAGCAAAGTTGTTCCCAAGAACCACATCCAAAGTCCATTGAAGTCAATAGGAATAATTCTGTTGACGTCAATGGGCTTTGAATCAGGCCCCTTATGTAGAACTTTGTTTTAACAGAGGTGGACAGAAAACACTAAATATTTTCCGCAAACATTTTTTGAAAGAAACAAAACTCTCCCCTCCTCCTCCCGTCCCACCCCCAAAAAAACACTCATGGAAATTTTCTAGCTTTTCAGTGGAAAAACTAAAAATGTTCTGGTTTTCAAAATCTGAAAACAATCAAAAACTGAATATTTTCCAGTAGTTGAAAACTGAAAACAAGCAAAAAGCAAACATTTCTTCAGTTTTGAAAGCTGAAAGATTTGGAGCCTTTCACTGAAAATCTGGAAATCTTCTAATGACACACAAAAATGTTTGTTTCCAAAAAAGGCCATTTTTCATTGAAAAAACACTTGGGACTGAAAAATTTCAACCAGCTCTATTTTGTAACCCTCAAACTCTATTTTGTATCTTTCATGTCCAGAATTCACTGAAAAATCCTGTTATTGTCAACCATAAAATGGGTATCTCCTCAAAATATATATTCGTTCTACCACAGAGACTGATTCAATGCATCGATGCAGTTCTCACTGGCTTGAGAGAGGAGGTGACAGCATATATTATGATGTCTTAGCTCTGCCATAGATACTGCAGTGTAGACAACCCCACTTAAGCAGCCTTTGTGGTAAACATGCATATATTTGTGCATCATGTAGGGCAACGTTTCAGTCTAGCCTTTTTAATTTCAGGTGTGTCTATAGACAAGGCAAATCGTGGTGGGATATAAAAATCACATGCTTCAAGGTTTAAAACAATTTCTAAGTATTAGGGGATTAGGTTGAGATGTTTGTGAGGGGGTGATTATCCCACATCTATCTACTGTTAGGATTTTTGATGGATTTTAATGTTCCTCTGAAGTATTTGGTGCTGGCCACGGTTGGACTAGATGGCCCACAGGTGATATCCAGTATGGTAATCCCCATCCGCTGAAAATCTGGCTTCCATTTTCTCTAACCCTGCAATTGTAAGTTATTCATACTCTCCTCCCGCACTCAAATTTCCTCTCTTCTTGTTCTGTTCCATCAGGTTCCTTTATAACTTCTACCACTATTTCTACATGTTGACAAATGTCCTCTTCTACGTCAGTTCTGCCATCAATCCCATCCTCTACAACCTGGTGTCTGCAAACTTCCGCCAGATCTTCCTCTCCACGCTCATATTCCTGTGCCTGCCATGGAGGAAGAAGAAAAAGAGACCCAGCTTCACCAGGAAGTCCAACAGCATTTCTAGCAACCATACGTTTTCCAGCCAAGTCACTAGGGAAACAACATACTGAGACCCGAATGAAGTCAAAGGAAGGGAGAATGTGTTTCAGCATGGATTTAGGACATGAGAGAGACCTCTGCGACCTTAACGCATGGTCTCTAAATTCACCATAACACAAATGTGTTTAGCAGTCTCATTTTTGTTGGAACAAATAGGCTTCATTCTGCCAGTAACTTTGGGGTTATTTTAAAGCATCAGCCTTGCCTCTTGTGAATAATGTCTACGCATTTTTGTAACTTCGGTACGGCATAGATTCAGATGCAGTGTAACCTGGGAAGCCACAGCACTTCTTCAGCCTATAAATGTCAAGCTTAGGCAACTCATATTGTGCTTCGTCCTTTTCTCCATGCAGAGATGCCATGCTAAAGTTGAAGAGCTCAACATCGTTTCTCTTGGTGGCACTGAGCTGAGACGTTAATGAGGAGCAAGGCAGTTTTGAGTGAAAAGGGATATTTTTTGAGGGGGGAGTAGTAATCCAAGAGGTGATAAAAGAAAGAGGAATGAAAATAATGGAATCAATAGGGAATATAGCACTCAGGGAGCAAGGTGGCTATTTATAGAACTCATTCTGAATTCTGATTAATTAGACCAGGGTGTCCAGGAGACCCAATTTGGTGTCCCTATATTAAATAACAAAATAACGATAATGCCTTACCTAGATTAGGATGGCACCTTGGAAAACACTGTTCAGTGCTCTTAGGGGACATGTTTCAGAGTAACAGCCGTGTTAGTCTGTATTCGCAAAAAGAAAAGGAGTACTTGTGGCACCTTAGAGACTAACCAATTTATTTGAGCATAAGCTTTCGTGAGCTACAGCAAGGGACAAGGATCATCTTTTTGTTAGGTGTGTGTATAATGCCCAGCACAATGGGGCCTCGATACCTATTGAGTCCTTTCAGCAAGGTCATCACACAAATACGTAAAATAATAAATAATAATAATAATAATAATGACAAAGGCTAGAATGCTAAAATCGAGGCAAATCTTATTGTTAAAAACAAATAAGAGGGCAATCTTACATTTAGCTTCATAGCCAAATCCCATTTTTACCACTGAAAAAAGGTAAAAAGTTAGTTGAGCCATATCAAGAGGTGAGCAAATGCCTGGACCATGATGAGTGAGGGCTGCTAATGGATGAAGGAGAGGCATAGAGCAACCTGCATGAATTCTGCAGGCCACAGATAATTGATTGATTTCTTAGCCACTGTTATTCCAGTTTTTCCTCAATTTGCAGCTGTTTTATTAGAGAGGTTGCTGATATCCCAAAGGGCAAGCTCAAGTCCAAGGTACAAGGGCCACAAAAGACTCTAGTGCAATTTGCTTATTCTGTGACTGAATGATCTGTATTTCCTGTCATTTTTTAACTGGTGTCTTTACCAATCTCTAGCCGCAGATAACACAACTGAAGAATTAACAGAAAACAAGATTATTTAAATTCAGGATTCCCAGTTCCAAAACCAGACTAGAGGGCAGCAGAGAGAATGGTTGGGTCTGAATAGGCCAGTGTAATAGGATGGTTTGCCTCTTAAGGGCTGGAGCTAGCCAACACTGATTACAGAATGAGCCACTCCTGGCAGAGATTAGGGTGACTGCCCTATAAAGAGCAGCAAGAGGGCAAAATGAAGTAGAAAGAGGAGTAGGAGTGGAGGGAATGGCAGTGAGTGAAAGGTTTCTGCAAGGAAGATTCTGAATCTAAGAGAGCTGTGACAGAGAGGAGAAGCAGTAATCCGGAGGCTCCTAATAGGGATCCTGATTGAGAGAAGGGTTTGGACCTGGAAGCCAGAACCAGAGGGCTGAGGTTCAGTCAGGTAAAGCCTGGGAGTATGAGGCTTAGTTCCTACTAGAGACCCTGACTAGCAGAGTGTGACTGAATTAATGTTGGGACCAGAAGGTCCAATATGTAAGAACTCAATAAATGGGACCCCAGAAGGGGAATGCTGTAATTACCTGTCGATGGTGAGTTATTAACGGGCCTGAATAGGGGAGAAGTTGGTAGCCAGACATCAGAGAGTGACCTCTGGCCACAAAGAAGTGCTCAGGAGGTGACTGGCTCTGTTAGTCAGTCATGTTCTGACAGGAGGTGTGTACATACAAACCAATTTGTGGCATAAATCCTCTTTGTTAAATGAATGCTTAATACAGGCATTCAGCCCAGCTGTTGAGGGGTAATATGTATTCAAGCATGGCTGCATGCAGGCAGCAAACCAAAGCTATGGTCAGAGGAAAAGTGGGACTTGGATCAGATCTAACCCTAGATTCGGATTTGTGAACCTTTTATCCGAACGGGCTGTGTAGCTTTAGGGTTTGAATTAATGCTCCCATCTCTACCAGCAAACCATCTAATGCAACAAAATACACCAAAAACACAGGCCCCACGTAATAAGCTAAAGGAGTAACTCTGCTATTAGACGGGTGAGCTGAGTGAAATGGAACAAGCACAAGGGTTTGGGCAACTTGTGGCAAGCTCTTGTGATCAGCCACATCATATTCTAGTATATACCTATGCACAAGTTAACACAATACTGTCCAGGCCCACCTGCACATAGCCAAATTCACTTACATTGCCACGTGTGGCTATCATGTCTCCTGGGCAAATGGTTATATCAGAAACCTGACAAGCAGACCAATAATTCCAGTCAGACAAAGTTAAATCTTAGGAAAATCAGTGCAATTTGCTAAAGTTTTGATCGTCATTAAGTGATGCTTAGATTAATTGTGTTGGGTTGAATGGGCTATAAGAAGGAAGTAAATTGCAGATTTGTTCTTAAAAACGAGAGGGTCACATCATATTAGAAAAAGAGAGGCTGACTGTCTGGTATTCCAAGCAAAGTTAATTCTTGAACTAGTCCAGTGTCACTTAGAAACTATTATTTCTTGGTGGTAACAGGTGCTGCTATGCTGGCACACCATGGCCACTCAGAATTTCCTGTGGCAGTGAGGACAGAACTTATGTCCCTCTGCTTCAAAAGCAGAATCCCCTATCCTGTGAAATAAAATAGAATCTCCAATAGCTCATAGCAGTGTAGGGGCTATGAGACACAGCTGAACAGCCCTGACTCCACTGAGTAAATGGCAGAGGTACACCCATAGATATACTAGCCAGTTGATTGCAATATTAATTGTTACATGAAAGAGGCTTACCATTTTAACTTTACAGAACCAAAAGGTTTCCTGAAAATTAGTCTCCCTTTCCCAATTAAACTTCCCACCGGATTGATAAAGGTCAGTCTGACCACCACTGAATTTTTCTAGTACAGAACTAGTGTCCTGTGGATTAGGTCCCATATGCTTTAGGTGACAGAGTTAATGCGTGCACAGCTTCAAGTCATAGCTATCAAAAGGCTATTAAATTATAGCTATACAAATCCACTTGAAAATCAAGGGTTCTAAGTTTAGAATGGAAATTTTTCTGGGTTTAGTTTCATTTGACTTTGCCAAAATGTGAGCGCTGCTCTGTTTTGCGTTCTTTTTTTATTCGATTCCCATGCTAATCCCAGAAGCCGTGCAAAAATTACTTCTAAATGAGCATCTTTATTGTACATACAGTGGGCTTCCATCTAGTTAGGAGCACTACTTATTAAATTTACCTAGAAAAACCAAAAGGTAGGGTGGTTTCACTTTACATGAAGGTTTCATTTATAAATGGTTTATGAATAATCAACAGATATTATAAGCGTGTTACAAACATGAGCAATATGTGTTAGACATCAGTAGAAAATGTTATGGATGGTTATAAGCCAAAGTGATAAGCAAGCTATTGCCCTGTTGGATTATGTAACAGTATTTAACAATTGATCAGTCATTTATTGAAATATCCATTCATCGTTCATTAACCCGTTATTAACTATTTATAAAGGTAACCTTAATATAAAGTGTGACCATTATAGGTAAGAAAATATTTTATGAAAGTTTAAAAAAAAGTATTGGAAGACTTGAAGAAACTTTCTATAACAATGCTTTATAGTTTCAAAATGATGTACAAACATTAGGGGAGAGATTTTTAAAAGCAGCTAAGAGAGATCAGGCCCAATTCAAAAAAAGAAAAGAAAAGCAAATCCCCATTAGCCAATAGAAATATAAGGACTTTCAATGGGTAGCTGAGTGCTGAACTCTGGAAGGTGCTTTTGAAAACCCTGAATAATTAATCTTCATAGCTTTTCCGTGAGGTCTGTAATACATATAGCTTCAAAGAAGTTTGCATTTAAATCATTATTTTCAAGTCACACAGTAATGGATACCTGTCTGGTTTAGATCAGAAATGAGCCTAATGAACCAAATTTTCAGCCTAACTGGGCCTTCGAGTTGCAAATAATTCTGGCTGCATGAACAATTTAAATAATTTATGCTACCAAAGCAGGTAATTTAATGTCTAAAGGAGCTAAATTGCACCCAGAAATAACTGACAGTAAGATATTATTTGCTCTCATAAAAGAGACCTGTTTAAGTCCAGACTGCAGAAGTTGCAGGTCAGGATCCAAGCAGGATACCTGCTGTTTGTCTG
Source organism: Lepidochelys kempii (assembly GCF_965140285.1). Classification (NCBI taxonomy): domain Eukaryota; kingdom Metazoa; phylum Chordata; order Testudines; family Cheloniidae; genus Lepidochelys; species Lepidochelys kempii. Next base: position 7,537,328 of record NC_136392.1, on the reverse strand, counting down.
TCTATATCATTTCATGGACGAGAATTCTATTCCTGTAGTTGATCAGTCTTTTCGCCTCGAATGCCTAGGAAAAAAATGAATACAGACAAAAATAATTCTGTAATTTCAGCAATCAGCACAGAACATGGAAATTTAGCTACCATGGAACTCCCATTGATGTTAACAAACAGTGTTGGTAGACAGAATGTCACCAGGCCTGCAGCTGGGCCTTACCCCAGGGATAGGCAGAGATAATACAGTAGCAGGATGTGTCGCAGCCATGCCAGCATCGTTAGAAGCTGCTTCCAGCTGATTAAGAGCGCTGCAAAAATAACCTGAATGGCAGCAAGTAATGTGCACGCTGGCTGTGGCCATATTCCCTGAAGAATCTCACCAAACTCAGCCTGCAGATCTAAAAACTGCCCTCCCTATTACATTTTTTGAGTAGAGGGAAGATGAGTCACAACCTCATAGACTGAACTCTGGACCTAGTGGACAAGAGCCCATATTTCTGATCCTGGGAGTGGCCTCCGGATTGTTTTAACCGCACCTCTAACAGGAGCTGCACAGTTTAAGGGTGGGGTTTCAAAAGTGCCTAGGGAAGTTAGAACAAGTCCAGTCGACTTTCAGTGGGACTTATCAACCTAACTCAGGTGTGTTTGAAACACCCACGCTGCACCAAATCATTCTTGAGATGTTAAACATCATTAATATTCCTGGTAAATACCAACCTGCCAAAACAGGCTTGATTATCCATTCTTCAATCGGTAGAGAGAATAAAAGCCCGGCATGAAAATCAGTCTTGCCTGAGGTGCTTGTCCTAGATTTTCTCTCGTGGGTTACAGCAGCACTGAGAATATTGTTGTAGCATCATAGAGTTTAAGGCCAGATGGGACCACCAGGTGTTCTTGTCTGATCTCCTGTATACTACAGGCCACCAACACCAGCCAGCACCTACACACTAACCCCAATAGCTGAAATTAGACCAAAATATTACAGCCCACAGAAGGCTAGATGATTATGTGCCACATGCAGAGAATGGGAGGGACCGAGGTGCACCTGTGCCCGAGACAGGAAAATGATTAAGTGAGATATACCCAGATATCCTTGTAATTCTGAGCAGCTGATATGTTTATCTTTGATTTGGCATGAAAATGGGAAAGAGCTCAACTTGGGACAAACCTTGATGGATTCTTAGTAGGGACAGACTAACCTTGAGGAGATACAAGATTTTGTGAACGTGCCCAATTGTTTTTCTGGTTCACGAACCTTTGTTCCTGCATTCTAAAACAGAGACAGGCCCAAATCAAAAGCCCTGATTTGCAATTGCAGGCCAAATCTTTTTCAACTGGCCAAATCTGGATGTCTGGAAACAGGGGGAAGTTCTAGTTTGGAACATAATTTCAGACTCCAAAGTTCTGGCATATTCAGAAACTCATGGGAGTGAGCAGGCGGTTTCAAGACTCAATTTAAAACAAGCACTCATCTTTTTCTAGCTAAAGAGAAGCCCGCACTGTATTATAGAGAAAAGAACACTGGTTGCTGCAAGAAAATGGTATAGACTACATGGTACATTCAAATGATCTTTATTAGAATTTTTCTCTGTTTCCCTTCTGCTCCTTTTTAATCACAGTCTCTACTAACCTAAGGTTTGGGGATGAACCGTGGATCTATGTGCATTTCCTACTAGCGATGTGCAATGCTCATTTCCATTCAAAGAAGCCTTAGAACCCACAGATGTGAAATGCTCGCATGGATTCTAAGTGACTTTGCCAGGCAACCTCTTTAAATGTAATTTTAAGCTTTCATTTATCTTTGCAGTGTTCTTGACAGTGTCATCCATTTTGTCAGTGTGTGAAATCAGATTTCTAGTGTCATTATACTAGTCAGGAATATACCCTCGACAAGACTTTATCACCAAAAGTCCAGCACTCATTAGTGTTTAATGCTCTGCTGATCTTGTCTTTTTGTAAAGTGCATGAGATTTTGCTTCAATGACTTTGCCCTTTAAAAATTGAGCTAAACAGAAGGATCATCTGGGAGGGGTTAGCAAACAGGATCTCTTCATTTATAGCAGCAAATGTATAACAAAACACAAAAGAAAGGTGTGTTACAACTACACACGATTTGTGTTGCAGATTTAAATAGAAGGTCCTTTAGCCTGTCTGATCACCAGAGCATACGCCCTTCATGAAGACGAGACACATTTACACAGCATGACAGCATAGCGTTTGTGGGTGCAATATACGTTTGAGTATTATTTTGATATTTTGGTGATTATGGAATTGTATGGTAATTCTGTTAGGGAAAAAACGGTATTGCTTAAAATTATTTCCCATTATGAAACAACAATTGAACAAGTTTGTCTGTTTTAGTCTGGATTTTTTTTTTAGCAGCTAAATAGCCAATCCAAAAATTTCATTCTGATGTCCTGGCTTTGTACTCAAGAATCTCTTAAGCTGTGCAACTTGACATGTTGTACTTGTGGTGAAAATACAAAAAGTGCACATTTAAAAAAAAATACAGAATTTGTACGTGCTTTATTTTATGTGGCCTGTTGTGTGTCAGAAATAATGAATGTTAAGAGTGTCTCAGAGTCTAATTTGTAATAGTTACTCTGGCAAAGGGAAGGGAGTGGGATGTGAAATCCCCCCGTGTAACAATCTAAAATGTTGTTTTAATGTAAGATGCTATGATTTATACTGTATTTTATGACCAAAGTATAATGAAAAGGCTACTTTCTGATATAAACCTTTGTATTATACGGTGATTTTTTGTTTTGTTTTTTTGTTTGTTTTTTTAATTCATTGATCTTAAGAAATAAATCTTTAACTTTAAGATTTTGAAGGCTCATGTTTAAGTGGCAGATCTGAGTTAATGACAAAGCTTACTTCCTAGTGTTAGAGGGCCATTCAGCTCTGGTCTAGGCATGTGAAATTCAATTGGCTTTTAACCCGATGTTGCAACTCTGCCAAACTTCAATCCCAGGCAAAAGAATGGTTTAAGAGTAACAGCCGTGTTAGTCTGTATTCGCAAAAAGAAAAGGAGTACTTGTGGCACCTTAGAGACTAACCAATTTATTTGAGCATGAGCTTTCGTGAGCTACAGCTCACTTCATCGGATGCATACCGTGGAAACTGCAGCAGATATTATATACACACAGAGATCATGAAACAATACCTCTTCCCACCCCACTGTCCTGCTGGTAATAGCTTATCTAAAGTGATCATCAAGTTGGGCCATTTCCAGCACAAATCCAGGTTTTCTCACCCTCCACCCCCCTACACACAAACTCTCTCTCCTGCTGGTAATAGCCCATCCAAAGTGACAACTCTCTTCACAATGTGCATGATAATCAAGGTGGGCCATTTCCTGCACAAATCCAGGTTCTCTCACCCCCCTCCAAAAACCACACACACAAACTCAATCTCCTGCTGGTAATAGCTCATCCAAAGTGACCACTCTCCCTAAAATGTGCATGATAATCAAGGTGGGCCATTTCCAGCACAAATCCAGGTTTTCTCACCCCCCCCCCCACCCCCATACACACACAAACTCACTCTCCTGCTGGTAATAGCTCATCCAAAGTGACCACTCTCCCTTGATTACCATGCACATTTTAAAAGCACAGAGATTCAACTAGTAGCAAGTAGAAGTATTGAAAACAAAATGGTTACATATAAAATAAATCACAACATGCATTCCTGAGCCTAGACTTAGACACTCTCATCGTTTGTAGAGTACTGCTCGCAAATTGGATACTATTAATTTAGGCTTAAATAGAGACTGGGAGTGGCTAAGTCATTATGCAAGGTAGCCTATTTCCCCTTGTTTTTTCCTCCCCCCCCCCAGACGTTCTGGTTAAACTTGGATTTAAACTTGGAGAGTGGTCAGTTTGGATGAGCTATTGCCAGCAGGAGAGTGAGTTTGTGTGTGTCCCCTGGGGGGGGGGGGGAGGGGGGGTGAGAGAGCCTGGATTTGTGCTGGACATGGCCCACCTTGATTACCATGCACATTGTAGGGAGAGTGGTCATTTTGGATGAGCTATTACCAGCAGGAGAGTGAGTTTGTGTGTGTATGGGGGTGGGGGGGTGAGAAAACCTGGATTTGTGCTGGAAACGGCCCACCTTGATTATCATGCATATTGTAGGGAGAGTGGTCACTTTGGATGAGCTATTACCAGCAGGAGAGTGAGTTTGTGTGTGTGGTTTTTGGAGGGGGGTGAGAGAACCTGGATTTGTGCAGGAAATGGCCCACCTTGATTATCATGCACATTGTGAAGAGAGTTGTCACTTTGGATGGGCTATTACCAGCAGGAGAGTGAGTTTGTGTGTAGGAGGGTGGAGGGTGAGAAAACCTGGATTTGTGCTGGAAATGGCCCAACTTGATGATCACTTTAGATAAGCTATTACCAGCAGGACAGTGGGGTGGGAGGAGGTATTGTTTCATGATCTCTGTGTGTATATAATATCTGCTGCAGTTTCCACGGTATGCATCCGATGAAGTGAGCTGCAGCTCACGAAAGCTCATGCTCAAATAAATTGGTTAGGCAAAAGAATGGAACTGCTGGTATGGGCCTCTGTTCATAAAGAATTAAAGGAGGGTAATATAATTAATATCCATCAATATGGGTTTATGGAAAATAGATCTCATCAAGCTAACTTGATATCTTATTTTGATGAGATTATAAATTTGGTTGATGAAGGTAATAGGGTTGATATAATATACTTAGGCTTCTTTACGGAGTTTGACTTAGTACCACACAACAGTTTGATTAAAAGCTAGAACCATACAGGCACATATTAAGAGGATTTAAAAACTGATGAAATGTCAGGACTCAGAATGTAATTGTAAATGGGGAATCATCACTGAGCAGGCATGTTTCTAGTCCCATGCAGCTTGGTTCTTAGCCCTATGCTGTTAACATTTTTATCAATGAACTAGAAAAAAACATAAAAGAATCACTGATACAGTTTGCAGACGACAAAAAGACTGGGGTAAGGGGAGTGGTAATAATGAAGAAGACAAGTCACTAAACATGAGCTCCCAGTGTGGTGCTGAGGCCCAAAGAGCTAATGTAATCCTTGGCTGTATAAATAGGAGTGAGGAGGTTATATTATCTCTGTGCTTGGCACAGGTGCGACAGCTGCTGGAATCCTGTGTCCCGTTCTGGTCCCCACAATTCAGGAAGGATCTTGATCAATTGGAGAGAGTTCAGAGAAGACCCACGAGAATGACTCAAGGATTGGAAAACATGCCTTATAGCAATAGACTCAAGCAGCTCAGTCTATTTAGTTGATCGGAGAGAAGGTTAAAGGCTGACTCAATTACTATGTATAAGTACCTACATGAAGAACAACATTCGATAATGGACTTGATTCCAATCTAGCGGACAAAGGGATTACAAGATCAAATGACTGGAAATGGAAATTAGACAAATTCAGACTAGAAATAGCAGGCAGATTTTTAACAGTGAAGGTAATTTACCACTGGAACAATTTACCAAAGGCTGGGGTGGATTCTCCGTCACTGGCAATTTTTAAATCAAGACTGAATGTTTTTCTAAAAGATCTGCTTTAGTTCAAACAGAAATTAATTCAGGGCAGTTCTCTGGCCTATGCTATGCAGGAGGTCAGACTAGATGATCGAAGTGCTCCCCTCTGGCTTTAGAATCTATGAATTTATTAACTCCTTTATAGAAGAAGTAGTGACTTATTTAGGAAAGGTGAGTCTGAATGCCCCACTCCCAAGCCTGCAATTGCTGCAATTTAAGCCCATTGCTTCTTGTCCAAGCCTCAGAGGTTAAAAACAAAATTTCTTCTTCCCCCTTGTAACAACCTTTTACACACTTGGAAACTGTTATCATGCGCCCTCTGAGTCTTCTCTTTTCCAGACTAAACAAGCCCAATTTTTTCAATCTTCCCTCACAGATCATGTTTTCTAGACCTTTAATCATTTTTGTTGCTCTTCTCTGGACTCTTTCCAATTTGTGCACATCCTTCCTGAAATGTGGCGCCCAGAACTGGACACAATACTCCAGTTGAGGCCTAATCAGTGTGGAGTACAGCGGAAGAATTACTTCTCATATATTGCTTACAACACTCCTGCTAATACAGCCCAGAATGTTGTTCACTTTTTTTGCAACTGCGTTACACTGTTGACTCATATTTTGCTTGTGATCCACTATGACCCCCAGATCCCTTTCCACAGTACTCCTTCCTAGGCAGTCATTTCCCATTTTGTATTTGTGCAACTGATTGTTCCTTCCTAAACGGAGTACTTTGCATTTGTCCTTATTGAATTTCATCCTATTTACTTCAGACCATTTCTCCAGTTTGTCCAGATTATTTTGAATTTTACTCCCATCCTCCAAAGCATCTGCAACCCTTCCCAGTTTGGTATAAGCCGCAAACTTTATAGTCACTTTATTAAATGCAAAAATACACGGAAGTTACAGAACTGCTCAAAATATGCAAACCTCTCCCCTACCGATGCACTGCCAAAAATCGCGCAATCAAGAAACAGGCTAATCAATGTGAAGGAAACCAGAAGGCCAATCAAAATTGCTATTTCTTTTCGTAGCAACAGAAAAAAAAAATCTACATCAAGAAGCAAGGAACATTTTGAATCAGGCAGTATGTCTCATTTCTACTATCAAAGTAATATGTGTGCTTTAAAAGAGGCAACTTTCCTTGTCCTTTTGAAACAAATGCTGTCGTGTTTAAATGGCTCCATAAAATGTTATAAACATTCATCAAGAAGTTAATTCATTTACAATGCTTTTAAATCCCCCTCTGCCTTATTGAATTTGTATTTGAGCTGCAGATCAGGTTGGAATAAATTTATGAGGGTATTTAAGCAATAAGGCCGTGTCAGGCTGCATATCTTGGAGAAGTTGTTATTGCAGGCTTTGGGTGGGCTGTGAAACAGAGCATGAAGTGAGTTTGTGCACTCGAATGTACAACTCCTATAGAAATGCACTACCCAGAGTGCTGCTATCCAACTGAATTGTAGAAAATGCCACCAGTGTGCTAACTAACAAATGCGGCACCAATGGGTGTAACTTCAATGTTCAGCCAGTCCCAGGGCAGGAGCACATCTGGTAGTATGAGCAAGGGACTGCTAGGCAGGAGACATCTTAATCTTCTGTCTTCTATTCCCTTCCCTGCTTTTAACATGCTCTGAGGCCTTGGACCAGTCTTTGAACTACTCTGTGGCTGGGTTTGCCCATCTGTAAAATGGGCACAATAATATTTACCTCTTGGTTATGAGTCTGAATCCATTCAGATTTTAAAATGCCTGATATATTCTTTCTGATACAGGGATATACAGATTGCATGCACACACACCCCTGTATGTGACTGGCCTGCTGCATCCTGGGGAGGATTGACCCTGCAGGATTGTTTTGCCTGCAGCCTCCCCAGTGAAAAGCAGCTTTAATTCCACCAGGAACTTAAGTTCCAAAGGAGCTTTATGATTAAAGTTCCTTAGGAGCTCTACTCACAGAGGGTGCAGGGGGTAGAGCTGTTCTCATTCCACTCCTCCACCAGCCAGCACTACTCACTCTTGGAGCTGTGCTGGTCCACTTCAGTTTCCTGGAAGAGGAGAGCTTGCTTCTGCCTTGCAAACTTTCCACCACTGGGGAACCCCAAATGAATCTCACCTACTAGATATCAGTATAAATTATTCTACTGCCGCCCTGGTGGTCCCAACACACTTGAGCCAAACTCTGTCCTGGCATGTGCCTTGTAAAACCCCACCTGAAGTCAATGCTACGTCCCATTGTCTTCAATGGGGCTATGCAATGTGTTGGGTGCAAATCTCCACCCACTTCTTGTTTATCGTTGCTGTATTAGTGGTGTCAGCTTCCCATAATGCTTTAAGCCAGGAATTTTCAAAGTGGCCTCAGGGAGTCAAGCGTCTAACTCTCTTTGAAAGTCAGATAAGGATAGTGGTTGATATACAGCATGGCAAGCCAGTGAGAGCTCCCGTTCGGTTGGATGTAACACAAATACTTCTACCTAGTAATATACTTACTATAATATTTCAGTCCCTCAAGTGGGTACTTCTTCCTCTCGCTTGAAAAAACTGGCTGGTTCAGCTATTTTATATTTACAGATATATCAAGTTTAATTACACTTGGCTGCTTCTCATTGAAAACTTTAAAGTCTGAAGGACGGGAAAGCAGTGCCCCCTTTTTCACTATAAAAATGTTAAGGCATGTTGTAAAGCATGAACAATCCATTCTGTTTGCTCTCGTGTTGTGGCTCCTTGCTGTATATCGACTTTAGTATCTGAGACCTAGCAGAGTGGTTGCAAACCAAAGCTGTAAAAAAACCAGACTGCACTGCATGTATTGCCTTGAGGAGACATTTCAATTGCACTAAAAGAAGGCTGATTCCCTTTTACATAAATATTAAACAAATGTTCTCTCACAGGGAGAGAGAACATTTCTGATGTCCTCTTTCCTCACTCAGATGGGTAAAATACAATGTGAAATTTACGTCCACACTCACATTGGCAAAGCACAATATGAAAATGGGTGGATGGAAAAGTACTTTATTTTGCCCTTTCTACTAAGTTCTCTGGAGTCACATCAGAAGCTGAACCAGTGAGTTTATCTGCTGTGTCCCTTTCCAATCATTCGTCTGTCATCTCAATTCAGACTATAATATCTTTTAGAACTAGCTGTTACTATGTGTATGTACAATGCCCAGCACAAGCAGCCCCTGATCTTGCTTTGCCCTTAGAAACGACTGTAACAATAAAAATGAGAGCTGGGCAAAAAATGGATTTTCCCAGTTCATTGGCAGTTTCAAAAAGTCCACACCAAAAAAAAAAATAGTTTCAGGTCAAATGAAACCTTTTGTTTTGACAAAATCGTAACGTTTCATTTTAATTGTAATTTTAAACATTTCCGATTTCTAAAAAAAATAAAATTAAAGGAAATGTTGAAACAAAATGTCATTTCACACTGAAAAGTTACACCATTTCTTTTTGAAAATGCCACAACTGGCCATTTTGATTGTTTGCAGAAATTTTTTGAACTTTTTTTCGAATTGAAATCGTCAACAAAATCTGCGTGCATTCACGAAACATTTCGGCACTGCCAAATCTGCATTTTTCTACCGAAAAAAAGTTTCCTATAAAATATTTCTCACCCCAGCTTAACTAACAATAATTAATGTGTAGGCTCAATTTTTCCATATTCAACTAATAATTCCCTATACTCTCGAATCTTCAAATGGAAAGCTTCCCCTAGTATAACTTTCCATAAAATGTCCAAATTCAGAAAAAGGCTGAATACTCTAGGAAACATACTTCCAACAGTGTAATGCTCTGGGTGTTGAAAGGGAGCTTTCCTCACCCATCAGAAATGTGCAATGAAGAAGCCCCAGATTCAGATACACAAGAAACATTTGTAAAAGTTATTCTGGAAATACATGTAAAGGGGAAACACTGAATGAGCAGGGCTGGCATTATCCCTTAGGTAAGCCAAGTAATTATCCTGGGTATCCAAGCGTGAATGAGTTAGGCACCTGCCTCGTGCCACACAAAATAGCCAGAAGAGAAGGTGGCGCTGCTGCCACTGTGTACCTCATAACTTTTCGCTCAGTGGTTAGAGCACCCACCTGGGATTTGGGAGACCCAGGTTCAATTCCCCCCCTCTCTGCCAGAGGTGGAGAAAGCCCCCTAGAGCCCCTCCAAAATAATCTGTTACAACAATTTAAAATCAGCTTGCTAATTGTAACCCAACAATGCTGACAAACTTGGTATACCATTTGATAGCTTCCAAACAGGGACATCATTTGCTACAGGGAAAGGGGAGGCAAGTGCCCTCCCAGACATTGATTTTCCTCCCCCACACTTTTCAGAAGTCTATATGCTCCACTTTCCCCCACCCCGACTTTGCAGGCTATACTAAAATCAGATATAATTATATGTTGCCGTAACTTTGCACCCCATGAATTGTTCTGAAATTACGCCCCTGCTTATGCCCAGGGAAGGTGGCATGAAGCCCCCTGATATAAGGGGGTAAGGACTTTTGAAAGCCCTGTAATAAGAGGCTGTAAGGACCACGAGGACCAGAGGCCACAGACCTGATATAATGGTGCTGGATTTTCAACGTCAAAGGAGGTTTCAGGGACCTCCGAAAAGAGTGGGGCTAAAAGTGACCGGGCTGGAGGGCTGAGTTGTAAGAGGCAGACCAGTGCAGGCTCCAGTGCTCCTAGATGAGGAGAGCCCGCTATGCCATGCCCAGCCATGAGGAGGCACACCAGCAGTGAGTGAACTCTTCTAGACAGGGTGACTTTTTTGTTTTTTATCGGCAAATAACATATTGCTCATTTCTCTTTATGACACCCATGGTAAAGTGTGTCTGATCAGATTTAGTGCCCGTGCTGATACATTCTGAAAGGCTGCCTCAGATGGTTGCAGGGTGACTCTCTCTTGGACTCAGAGCAGTTGACCCACTTAATCTGGGGTTGTTAGACATGAAAAGTGCCAGGTAATAAACCTTTCACTAGTTTCAGGCAGGTAAACAGGTTAGTTAATTACCTTGGCTAACAGAGGGAGCATCTTGCCTGAGGCCCTGATTCAGCAACGCATCTGAGCACATGTTTGCCTTCTATCCCATGCTTGAGTGCTTTGCTGATTCAGGGTGGGAATTTCTGCCATTACCCGCAACGAAATCTTGGGATGAATGAATATAATGACAAGTCTGAGCATTTGTAAGATACAGACCCAGGTCCTCAGCTACTGTATATCAGTTTATATATCAGCTGGGAGATCTAGGCCATAGTTCTCTAAGTAACCTGGCCTGTTTCTATTTGTTCCTCTTTCAAAGGATATTTTAAAAAAAACCATTTAGGAAAAAGATGGACAAAGTTCATTATGTTAGCAGCGCCACCGCCAATCTTAAATACTGGGAGGCACTTACCAGATTAAAACAGAAATCACATTTCATAGTTTGCGCTTGTAAGGAACACAGACTCCAGGCCCGAGTTTGATTGAACACAGGACGGGATCTCTCCCTGATTGTAGGCATTACAATAGAAACGGGGGAGATCCTTTATAAGCGCACCATTCAGTGCTTTTTAAATATGTGTAGCCTCTTTGTAGCATTGTGGTGCCGTAATAAGTTCACATTGATTTTAAAAGATGGTGGGCGGGGGGGAATATTTGCTGTCCCTGTGCTGCCAATATCACCCTGTTTAGACTGGTCTCTTGGTGACGGATAAGGTGAATATTTATTGAAAATCAATATGCTCATTTTTACATTAAAATATGAAAGGATCACATACCAGATATTTCCCTGTCACCCCTGATTGTTGTAGATATTTATTTGTTAAGGAGCAATAACTGTCCATGGCATAAAGGCTGCGAATTTCATTGCAGCCTAAGGGCTTGTCTGGAACGTAGAACTGTTTGAGAGAGGATTATGTTAACCCAGACTAGGTACCTTTCAGTTCAAGCCGGGAGCATCCACAAGGGGTAATTAGAATGTTAATGTGTGCTGCAGTTCACACCCCTGTAGCCTGAACTGCTTTTCAGACACTCCTGCTTTTCTAAGGTTTGTCCCCTGTCCAGTACTGAGATAAAAACAGGACAAAACCATGTCTGAAGAGCGTTATCCTTATATTGAACCAAGTAACTTGTGTTTGACTAAAGCATCTCCCAGAAAGGCATCTGGTCTTGATTTGAGGACAAAAAGAGATGGAGAATCCACCACTGTACCTTGGTAGTTTGTTCCACTGGTTGGTGACCCTCACAGTTAAATATGTGCGCCCTGTCCCTAAATTGAATTAGTCTGGCTTCAGTTTCCAGTCATTGGTTCTTGTTATGCCTTTCTCCACTCCATTAAAGAGCCCTTTTGTACTCAGTATTTGTGCCTCATGAAAGTACTTAGGTGCTGCTGTCAAGCCACCACTCTGATTAGCAAAACAGATTGAGCTCTGTCAGTCTCTTACTGTAAGGCATTTTCTCCAGCCCTCAAATCATTTCTGTGACTCTTTTTTCTGCACTCTCTCCAGTTTTTAGACATCCTCCTTAAATTGTGGACACTAGAACGGTATTCAGTATTCTGCATGCAGTATTCTGATACCTATGCCAGACATAAAATCACCCTAATTCTGCTCACTACTCCCCAAGAATTACATAAACCCTTTTGGCCACAACATTGCACTGGGAGCTCATGTTCAATTGTTTGTCAACTATGACCCTGTGATGCTTTCTGGGAGTACCCAGGGTTGTGGGGGCACCACCTGCCCTTAGCACGAGGAAGTCTTGTCTATGCCTGCCAGAGATCAGCTCCCAGCTCCACCGGCCATGGACAACACAAGCACTCCCTTCTAAGCCTCACCTACCCTGCTGTTTCTTTGCAAGTTAGCGATAGGCACACTCCAACCCTTGACCCCTCCGAGTGTCTCTCTGGAATGTCTAGCCCCTGTTCCACTGGACACTTGCAATATTCACAGATTCACTGCTTCCAAAGGAACAGGACACCCTAGCTTACCAGCTCCACTTCAGATCACCACTCCACTTAACACACAGTTCTTAGATATGTAAATAGTCAAAATCAAGCCTACGTTTATTTTAAAAGCACAGAGATTCAACTAGTAGCAAGTAGAAGTATTGAAAACAAAATGGTTACATATAAAATAAATCACAACATGCATTCCTGAGCCTAGACTTAGACACTCTCATCGTTTGTAGAGTACTGCTCGCAAATTGGATACTATTAATTTAGGCTTAAATAGAGACTGGGAGTGGCTAAGTCATTATGCAAGGTAGCCTATTTCCCCTTGTTTTTTCCTCCCCCCCCCCAGACGTTCTGGTTAAACTTGGATTTAAACTTGGAGAGTGGTCAGTTTGGATGAGCTATTGCCAGCAGGAGAGTGAGTTTGTGTGTGTCCCCTGGGGGGGGGAGGAGGGGGGGGTGAGAGAGCCTGGATTTGTGCTGGACATGGCCCACCTTGATTACCATGCACATTGTAGGGAGAGTGGTCATTTTGGATGAGCTATTACCAGCAGGAGAGTGAGTTTGTGTGTGTATGGGGGTGGGGGGGTGAGAAAACCTGGATTTGTGCTGGAAACGGCCCACCTTGATTATCATGCATATTGTAGGGAGAGTGGTCACTTTGGATGAGCTATTACCAGCAGGAGAGTGAGTTTGTGTGTGTGGTTTTTGGAGGGGGGTGAGAGAACCTGGATTTGTGCAGGAAATGGCCCACCTTGATTATCATGCACATTGTGAAGAGAGTTGTCACTTTGGATGGGCTATTACCAGCAGGAGAGTGAGTTTGTGTGTAGGAGGGTGGAGGGTGAGAAAACCTGGATTTGTGCTGGAAATGGCCCAACTTGATGATCACTTTAGATAAGCTATTACCAGCAGGACAGTGGGGTGGGAGGAGGTATTGTTTCATGATCTCTGTGTGTATATAATATCTGCTGCAGTTTCCACGGTATGCATCCGATGAAGTGAGCTGTAGCTCACGAAAGCTCATGCTCAAATAAATTGGTTAGTCTCTAAGGTGCCACAAGTACTCCTTTTCTTTTTGCTCACCCAAAGTCCTTGCAGTGTTTTATAGCCACACTTGGCAGTGGTCTTTCTTCAGGAGACAGACATGCTGACAGCTTGTCTCCTAGGTGAAGGACGGAGTGTATTCCTTTACCTCCCAAAGTATACAAGTCCCATCCTTTGTCTTCAGTCATAAACAGGACATCCCCTCGCTGTTTTGTTTCTTCCTATAGATTTTCTCTCTTCTAGATGTTGTGGCATCTCAGCTGTCACTTGGCTCAGTATGCGAATGGGCCTCCATTGTGTGGTAACAATACATATATGATCAAAGCGTCTCTTATCTCCTGCCTGAAAGGAACCTGTCTGAGCCATGTCACCTCCTGGTGACCCACCTTAACTCCAAAATCTTAAGAACATAATTTTCAGTATAGATGCATAACTTCTTAAATATTATCCCTACATACATTGCACAATGATTATGACAACCAGTGGCTCTCAGGAGACGCTGTACCTGCCACGCTTTGGTGAACTATTATACACAAATCTGTCCCAGGGCATCCCTGTAAAATCCTATGCACTCTCAGTGCCCTCTACTAGTGAGCACGAGAGGACCCTGGGTCACAGACCTCTAAATCCTTTTCAGAGTCATTGCTTCCCAGGATACAATCTCCTGTTCTGTAGGTACAGCCTGCATTCCTTCTGACTGCATTTGGCTGTGTTAAAACGCATTTGGTTTGAAATGGACCTAGCTTAACCAAATGATCTAGATCATTTGTGATGATGGCCCTCTCCCCATCATTGTTTACTATTCGGCCAATTGATGTGTCATCCACAAATTTTATCACCAGTCATTTTATATTTACCTTCAACTCACCGATGAAAATGCTGAACAGCATTGGCTCTGGAATAACCATGTGGTGATTTCATCAGTACCAGTTTCTGCTGGGGATGGTTCATCAGTAAGTAGAACAGAGAATAAATGAACCCTGAGTTGTAACAGGGTGAGTAGGCAGGGCAGGCGATTAGTGGGAAGGACACAAAGGGGGCACCAGCTAAAGGGGGGCATGTGACCTCCCCACGTGACTCCTCCCAGCCCCCCACGTGAGCTCCCCCCATTTGACTTGTCCCCGCCCTGCCCCTAGCCAAGGGGCTCCGCACTCTCCCTGTCCCACGTTACCTGGTGGGGGGAGAGGACCCTGCTCCAGTCCCCCTGGCATGTGTGGAGGGACTAATGCACTCTCCCAGGCAGCCTCCGGCCACATGACCTGCCTGAGCCGTCCCAGGCAAGCAGCGTAGAGAGCAGCTGCTGCATGCCGCACCAGGCAGCGTGGCCGGAAAAGGGAGCTGAAAGAGGGGAGGTTTCAGAGTAGCAGCCATGTTAGTCTGTATTCACAAAAAGAAAAGGAGGACTTGTGGCACCTTAGAGACTAACCAATTTATTTGAGCATAAGCTTTCGTGAGCTACAGCATCCGATGAAGTGAGCTGTAGCTCACGAAAGCTTATGCTCAAATAAATTTGTCAGTCTCTAAGGTGCCACAAGTCCTCCTTTTCTTTTTGTGAAAGAGGAGAGGCTCTGGCCCCACCTCTTCCCTTCCAGCTCTGGCCCTGCCCCTTCATCTCCCCGGCTGCCGGCCTTGCTAGCGTTTTGGAGAGGGTCATGTGACCCTTTGCCCCCCGCCTCCGATGGGTTGCCATTGCAGGGCATGTCTGAAATTAGCCCTTATCCTACATTTATGGCAACAGGAATCTCAGTGTAATCAACAAATACATATTAAAAATAGAACTAACTACTGCAAATGGAGCATATTTCACATAGTCCATCAAATGAACCACCAAGGACTGGAGCCTACAAGCTGCTCCATGAAGGCCAGACCACAGGCCTACAAATGTGCATAGGGCTGCCCGTCTGGTGCAGCTTTGCTGCATGGGGGGAACGCGCTACAACGTGACTAGCAAGGAAGCACACTAATACACTTACGTGCTGTCAGGGTGCGCTCCTGCAGCACTCCCTGATACCCATGTGGGTGGATAAGGCACTTTACCCTTCAGTCATGGAGCTAATTACACGTTAATGTTCGCATTCTCAATGTGAAGTCAGACTCAATGTGCGTATATATCACCCGGGATAAAGAGCAAATCTAATTTCCAAAGCTGATCCATTCCCTTGCACACATCTTCAGCTGGACTTTGAGAAGAAGACCCAGGTCTTCATAATAACCCAAGTCTCTCACGCACTGGGATATACTCAAGAGCACTTAGCTTGGCCAGGTGAGGATTCTAGCCTCGTCCTGCAAGACTGTCTTTTAAAGAACAAAAAAATGAGGCAGCCTTGGGAGGAAAGAAAACATTTGATCATACTGTTTATCCAGCTGCTTCTGTGCTCTGGAGCTCCTGGGCTGCATTGCGGGCAAGCAAACAGAGCAATCAGCCACTGGACAGGGAAAAGACCTACGCCTACCCCATCACCCTACCAGTGATGGGTGATTCACTCCAGTACGTTTCTGACTGCTTTGTCCAAGCAAGTGTCTGTTGTCTGATGCAATGATAAAATAACTTCTTTAAAAACTGACAGCTATGTACAGAAGGGGAGCCAATCATACTAAAGTGGAATGACTGTCCAAGCTATCTCGTCAGTTGCATTTCAATGGGCTTTCATTCTGCTAAGAGTCAAACATAATTTTGTACTCTGTGGGCCACATTCTGTGCTCCATGAAGAGCCATTCAACACCAAAGAGTGACGGGAGTCGGGGGTGGATTTTGTTAGGAAGCCAGCAATGGCTTTCTGATCCTGTGGGTTGATCTGCACTGGTGTAAATCAAAGCAGCCTGCAGAATGGAGGATTGGCATGGCAGAGTTGCACTTCACCCCACTATGCCCCCAGTGCCCCTTTCCCCGGCATTATGGGGTGAGGGGTTACCCAGAAGCCTGCTACAATGAGGGTTCTCCATCCACGAGGAGAACTCTGAGCTGGAGCACTACAGGCAGATTCTGGTTCCTTTGCACTGCCTGAATTGTCCTGGGGAAGATAATCTAGCCATGTATGTTTCCATCAACAAGTGAGCTCCTCCATTAAGTATAACACATATCACCTACGCAGGGGATGTACAAAAGCCTAGCCAGCTGGCTTGTGTGTCTGCCTGTCTGTCTGTCTGCAGTGTGAACAGGTTTGTGATTAAAAATATCCTTACTGTGAGCAGACTCCATCAGAACTCTCTGTAGCTAGTAGCAGTAAAAGTCTGCTTGAGTTTCCTGATTGAAATAATATGCTAGTGCAAAGCAAACCTTTCCCAGTGGCTGATCTCCTGCTGCTGACAGATTGGAGACCAGCAGGAGTACCACATGGTCAGCTCTGCTCTAATGCAATTTCATCCCCATCAGTGTGATTTTCCCATTTAATCCCATCCAGTGGCGGATTTAGCATTAGTGGGGCCCTGTGCACAGCTTCATTTTTGGGGGGAGGAGGCCCTCCCTCGGGACCCAGCCAAGAAAAAGAACATTCTCTCTTATCTCCCCCACACACTCGTTTTTCATCTTTTTTTCTTCATCTTTCTCCTATATTATAAGTAATGGGAAGTAAATGAAAATAAAATGAGGTACCTGGATTGGGGCAGAGGGTTTGGGTGTGGGAGGAGGTGCTGGAGCAGAGGGGTTGGGTGCAGGACGGGTGAGGGGTCAGGCTCTTGGAGGAAGTTTGGGTGCAGGGTGCGGGCTCTGGGCTGGGGCAGAGGGTAGGGGTGTGGGAGCGGGGCAGGGGGTCAGTGCTTACCTTGGGCAGCGCAGCTCCCAAAGTGACTGGCACACACCCCTCTGGCAGCGGCTCCTAGGTGGGGGGGCAGGGGGTATCCGCGAGCCACTGCCCTCAGGTGCCAGCCCCGCAGCTCCCATTGGCCACATTTGCCGGCCAATGGGAGCTGCGGAGTTGGCGCTCGGAGTGGGGGCAGCACACAGAGAGACATACCCCCAGGGGCCGCAGGGACATGCTGGCCGCTTCCGGGAGCGGCGCAGCATGGAGGGAGGGAGGAGGGAGGGAGGCCGAGCAGGCAGGGAGCCGCCTTAGCCCTGCTCCTGGCACGTCTCTGCACACCCCTTGGGGGGAGGGGGACAACAGGTCTCTGTGCGCTGCCCAGAGCGCGGGCAGCACGTGGAGCCACCTCCCCGGTGCAGGGGCACGCAGAGACATGCCGGCAGCCTACCACTTCCAGGAGCGGCACGGGGCCACCAGCCACGGCATGCAGGCAACCTGCTTGCCTGAGCCCTGCTGCACCGCCAGCCGGAATTCAGAGACAGGTTGTCAGATGAGATTTGTCCTGCATTTTGGGGGGGCCCCTGTTGTTGGGGGCCCTGTGCCACTGCACGGTTTGTTTCACGGTAAATCCGCTCCTTATCCCGTCACCAGTTTGCAAGATTCAGAGTGACCGAGTGTTCCTGCAGTCTGTGAAAGTCCAGCCTACCCAGCTGATGAGGTTTTACTTTAACAGAGACTGAGGGGTATAAACACCAAATGGCCTGCCCCCCTTCTCAAACGCTCGGCCTCCCGGGGGATGGAATTTTGCGGCAGTTATGGAGAGTGTGACAGGAAGCTGCACAAAAAGCTGCAAAATGTTGCTCAGTGTTCACACAGTCTGACTTCTGGCAATCAACCACCCTTCCAGACTTCATTTTCAAACAGCTATTCATAATAGGATGCATATTGAT
The DNA here is from genome assembly GCF_965140285.1 of Lepidochelys kempii. Lineage (NCBI taxonomy): Eukaryota > Metazoa > Chordata > Testudines > Cheloniidae > Lepidochelys > Lepidochelys kempii. Next base: position 7,519,134 of record NC_136392.1, on the reverse strand, counting down.
CCCTGGGATATAAGCTGGACCGCAGACAAGGCCACTATATGCGGTCACTTAAGTTGTGTAATGAATTATCTGTCCCAGGACAATGACAGCCCCTTGACTAATGCCCCAAAAGGAGTCAAGCAGAGCAAGGAACTCGAAGGAACCATCACCTCCACACTTAGGTCCATGCACAGGTTAGAGATGTTTCAGAGTAACAGCCGTGTTAGTCTGTATTCGCAAAAAGAAAAGGAGGACTTGTGGCACCTTAGAGACTAACCAATTTATTTGAGCATGAGCTTTTGTGAGCTACAGCTCACTTCATCTTTTTGCACAGGTTAGGTAACTCTGGCAGTGGGGGAGTGATTTTTACCGATACAGTTATACTGGTCCAACCCCTAGTGTGAATGCAGCTATACCAGAATAAAGGTGTCTTATACCAATATAGCGTATTCCCCTTCCCGTACAGGAATACTGCTATAAGCACATTTATACTGGCATAACTGTGTCCACAAAGAGGGATTTGTATCACTTTAACTGTGCTAGTGTAACTTTTGTGTATACACAAGGCCTTGGAAAACAATGTAATCAGGAGGCGGAAAAGACCTTGTAAACTGAAGTGAGTCTATTTTTGTTTGCACAGATAACTCTGCAATTTCCAGTGTCTATAGGAAGTTTTTCCACAATGGCACACTCCACTTAAGACATCATGTACTGTCGATATTCATAGGGCAATCACTGAGCCACTGATCAACCGCCCTTCGCTGTTCAGAGATTTTCACAGGAGCTAAAGCCAATTCTGTCAAATACTGATTAAAACACGAAACTTGCCAACAAAGAATTTCAAACAATGTCCAAATAAATATTCTTTGCAGGCTTAACCTTTCCAATTTGACCTGGCATATCCACATGTGCTAGCTAAAATCTTCTCTTCCTCTTCTTCTTTATGGTTTGTATTATACCACTGCTGTAATATAACTTAATTAAAATTGGATGCCCATTGTGCTAGGTGCTGTGCAAACACATGATGAGAGACGATTCCTGTCCTGAAGAGCTTACCCTATAAATAAACAAAACATGGACTGGGTGGCGGGGATGTGGCGAAGAGGCTTGCCTAAGGTTGTACAGCAAGACAGTGGCAGAGCCAGACCTCCCTTCCTGGTCTCCTGACTCCCAATCTAGTACCACAGCAACTAGACCATACTGCATCCTAGGGTATGTCTACACTACAACCACTACCTCGGCCCAGCCGCAGCCCTGCAGCTATCCTGCTGTTACACTGTAGCATAGACTCTTACTACAGCCGTGGATGGAACTTTTCTGTCTCCATAATTAATCATCCACCCCCCGCAAGAGGCAGTCGCTAGGTTGACAGAAGAATTTTTCCATTGACCTAGCTGCTTCTTCCGTGGGGGCTAGGTTGACCTAACTATGCTGCACAGGGTGTGAAATTTTTCACAGTCTTCAGGCATGTAGCCAGGTCAACCAAAGTTTTAGGTGTAGACCAGGCCCTAGACACAAACCTCAAATAATCTCAACCTACCCCAGTGGTAGAGCCACAGAGAAAGAGAATAAGAGTGTCTCGCGGGTGTTGTAAGCACTCCCCTGAGAAATAATGTCAATGGACAAATGAGTTTTTGACTGCCCAGGCTCACTACTGAGTGCTCTGGAGTAGAGTTAAGGATGAACAATCACAAGGCATCTCTCTCAAGCCCACCCCATTTCTTTTTTGGTTGTCTTCATCAAATGTCAGGCTAGAAACTTTGCAGACAGGTGAAGCTACTTTTCAAAATTGGACCCTTTTTGGACCCATCTTCTGGAGATATTTCACTACACAAACATATACAGCAATACAAAATGGACAAAGGATTCTAAGTGTTGTCATAGGAATGCTTGGGAGAAACAGAAGCATAATGATACTCTACTTGCTTTTAGTGTTTCTATATATATATTCTATTGTAAGAGGAGCTGGGTGCTTTTTCTGGCACAGAGGTCAGCTGGGTTACCAGTCTTTTCATTTAATGAAAAACACTGTCTTCAAGTTTCATTCTTCTCCCTAGATTTCACAGATTCATGTTAATCAATTGAAATATCTTCTCCCCAACTGAAATCTCTCTTTCACTCGTTTAAAATATTTTATCCCCCTGCACTATTCATTTCCCTCACATCATTTCTACGGGGCTCCCAGTCTGCATATCCTTTCATACTCATCCCCCACTAGATGCCACAATGTTTTAGCATTGGTTGTCTTGATCAACACAAAAAGGCTATTTTATGAAAGGCAGGTTTGTGATTCACTGCAAGACTTTGACAGGGTGGATATATTTCTCTGGCAATAGGCACCAGAGTCATAACGAACGATGAGCTGTAGGACTGAAGTTTAATACTGAATCAGACATGATGGATAAAATGTTTTGTTGGGGCTGGAAATGGAAATGCTGAGTCTCTAGCCTGTTTATTTTCAGTTCTCTTTATTTCCTCATGTTTATTTCATACGGTGTAGCCAGAGCCTGCATCGTATTGTACAGAACTGAACTATCTAAGGAAGCTGTTGAACACTGACAAAAAGAGAACATAGGACTATGATCAACATGAAACAGGCAGGAAAGAGGATTGACCACAAAGTACCCAGGACTGCAAAAGCAAAGGGCACTTTGGATCAGAATTGAAGTAGGATGGTAGAGCTGTCCAGAGACAGCTCCCAGAGTCACTTGCTGCATTGTGCATGTATAAAGTCATTGTTCTTAGTCCCTCCTTTTCATGAGCATTAAAATTCATCCACCACCATTCCTCACAAATGATAATGCAACGCAGGGCTCATGCTTTACATGTCAGTATTACTGAACTCACGGATGCTCAAAGAGTCACATTAAATCACAGAAGGAAAAGTCCATTAGGGCATAATATTCATCACTACCAACCAATGCAAGATTCTTCCCAACAGATATTCTTTAGTATTATGTCCAGTCTAGTTTTAAATGACTCAATCAATGCATTTCCTCTATCACCTTAGGGAAAATATTCTTCAGTCTAACAGATTCTACTGAAAAGAAGTCTTTTTCCTGCTGTTCAGATTAAATTTATCTTTGCTCAACTTCACAATAGCTCTTTGGACCAATCTAAAGTATTCCATCACTCCTTGGTCTCCACATAAATGTACCAAGCCTACAGGGAATAATTTCATGACATTTGTTATGACCCTGAAAGAAAGATAAGTGGTAAGAAAAGGGATTGGGACGCAAACGAAAGAGAGGATCTGAGTTCATGTCAAAAGGGCCAGGGAATGGAACAAGGATCTGGTTAGTTTTGGAGGAAGGAGGAAGAAGGATAGCCTACAAGGAAGGAAGTGAGATGTCTTCAAAGGTTAAGTTAAGCATCTAGTCACTGGGTATGTCTACACTGCAGCTAGGAGGATTCTTCCCAGGATGGGTAGATAGACAAGAGCTAAGTCTGCTTGAGCTAGCATCCTAAAAATAGCCGTGTAGCTTGGGTAGCGCAGGCCACAGCTTGGGCTAGTCAGTTGAGTACAAACTCACCCAGACCCCCTGGGTATGTACTAAGGTGAATATCCCCAGCCGCTGCCCATTCTACCCCAGCTGCACCCCCAACTGCAGTGTAGACGTGCCCTTTGTAAGGTCTATAAATTTGCTCATCACTAACTTGTACACTGTAATTAATAGCTCTGGTTAATTGTTTTATTTTTTATTTTTACAATAAATGACCTTTTATCTTCTTAACAAAAATTTTCAGACGTTGTCTTTTCTTTCTCTCAATATAATTCCATTTTTCCACTTTTAAAACAGAAAAATGCCAAAAAAAAAAAGAAATTCTTAAAAAATAGTATTTTTCATTTCTTTTGAAATGTTCACAGAAAATACTTACAGCCTTCCAATTAGCATTTGTAATTAGCAATCAGGAAGCTCACTAATCACTTGCACTGCTTTTGTTTTATTGCTAGGAACCTAAAGATCATATGAAGCTATGTGACTCTATGGCTTTCTGTTTATCGCACCTTTATATGTAAGCCTGTCTGCTATAGGGAAGGGCTGTAAGTCAATTCAAGGGGGCTGTCACGCAACTGGACACAAAGTAACACTGTCTCATGAAGACCTATATTTGTTGTGTGTTGTTTTCCTTAATATCAAATAAAATTCATCCACACTGAAAGAGTGTCTTTTGTTCTTTGTGTGTGGAAAACATAAGACTTAACATGAAGGACTGGGTTATTCTTGGACTGTTTAGAGTTCATCGGGTTTTTTGTTGTTTTTTGCTACATTTTTTGTAATAAATCTGTTACTTTAATAGGCTTTTTAAAAAGTGAAAACTACTGTATATTTGGCTGCAGATTAATTCTCTTCTCTGGGCCTAAGCTTGGAAGAGTCAACATTCCTATTAAAGCCAAGATTAAAACCTGTTATCTAACTGCAAAAAATGAAGTGCAATCTCAAATACAATTCAACTCTAAGGATATGATGTCACATAAATATCCATTGCTAAAAGTCCCTACCTTCATCTAAACTGCTCTATGTTGCTAAAATACATATCCTAGTGTTTCAAGAGCCAAATTTTGAAAGTGTATCACAATGGGTGCACCTGCAAAAATGCGTGTGTATGGATTGTGCATCAAAAATGTATTTGCACACGGTGCTGGAGCGTTCTTAAAACAAAATATTGTTTAATCTTAACAGTAGGAACAAAGCAAACCACAGAGAAAAAGGATTTTAAGACAGTCTAAATGCCTGTTTATCTCACCTAAGGCTTATCAGCCCCTGGAAGCATAGGGCCTAGCCTAGCCCACCTCTCTCTAGAGAATCACTTTTTTACTGTTTCGTTTCCTTTTAATATGTTGATTCCCTGCCTTGGCAAAACAAGTCTTGTAATTTTGCTGGTACCTGGAAGTAACCCCAGTAGTCCAGGTATATTTTTCTCACCCTCCTGGAAATGTTCACCAGGAGGTGACTGATCTATTGTGTTCATCTATATGCTAATTTACTGACAGTCCTGCTATTAAACTAAACCAGCATGTGCACCGTTCATATTCCAGTAGCCTGATATAACTATACAGTATGTATCTCAATAACCACGTGGTAGACAGTACTCATAAATCATTACAGATTAGCCTTCACATCCTCCACAGTCATTATTTAAGCATCGTAGCAGAAACCAGCCCCTATTCATGTATATGGAGACTTTTTTATCTGGCAGATCCATTAAATAATACTTACATTGGGCCTGACTTGCCATTAAAGACACAAGATGCCTCGGGTTGCCAAGTTTGTAATATATAAAAACTGGACACTCCAGCAGGAGTGCTGGAACATCCCCTAGCCCACCCCTTCCCCCTGATGTCCTGCCCCTGCCCCACCTTGTCGCACCCAGGCCCCACCCCTGCCCCGTCCCTTCCCCCAGGCCTTGCCCCTGCCCTGCCTCTTCCCCCCAGGCCCCGCCCTTCCTCCTGAGGCCCACCCCACCCCATTCACTCCTCTCACCCCCTCCCCCTGTCATTCGCCGCTCTTCCCCTCTCACCCTCTCCCTGTGTGGGTTGGGAGGGACTTGCCTGAAGAGCCAGGGCTGGGAGCTGCCGCTGCCCGATGCAGGTAGGAGACGGCCCCGGCCCCTACTTAGCCGGGGCCGCCTCCTACCTGCCTAGTCAGTAAAGCAGCTGACTGGAAGCATTTTTGCAACCCCTGTGCACTATGGGAGGAGTCTCCATTCTGGGACACAGCTAGTGCATGAGACCCACCTTTACGCGAATCCAGTGCCCCCTAATATCCAATGCCACTTGCAAGAAAGAGGCTGAGGCTGCTGCCCCAGCCCATAAGCTAGGGTGGAGTTCATCTCCCCACACCTTCCAGGAAGAACCTGATTACTTTGGCGTGTGTATGGGAGAAGTGGATTTCCTCCAAAATGAACGGATATTATGGATTTCAGTGGGAGCAGCTTCAAGAGCCTATGGATTGAAAGTTAATACATGAAATCTGAGAATGCCGCTTTCTCAACCACTTGCACCAGCCTGGCTTTTCTTTTGCAGTCTCCTTTCCAAGAACTGACTTAGCTTGAGAGATGTGGCAAATCTCATTTCCTAAGATGATGTGGCTGGAGGGGGGTAGAAAGCATTGGAATTTCTGCTATGCAAAAGGAAAGCTGAAAACTCATTGTTCCAAGTCTTATACTCCTGAAGTAGCAGTGCATCACAGCATCATGGTCAGTCAAGGTAACAGAGTCAATCAACTGATGCTACATTAGCAAATTCGGTTCTTCTCTCCTCACCATTTTGCACCTATTCACTCTGGTAAATGTGTAAATTATTTCTTTTATAAAGTACATTTCCTCCAAGCAAAGAAATCTGCCATAAAATAAAAACTTATTTTCATTGAAATGGAATTTAACTGCAATTGCCCTTACTTCTGTAGCAGTGAAAGGAGATTGGTATTCAGCTGCTACTTTATTTGTCTTTCATTTAAAATAGCCGTGCATCCAGTTTTACAGAAGTACTTTAATGCTTTCCACTTTCCATCCAAAAAGAACTCCAGTTGTAGCACGCCTAAAGATTTTCAACGCTGGTAATAAAAATCTATTTAGCAAGGGAGAAATGGCCCACATGCGCACGCACACACACACACCCCTCCGCCCCCTGAGCAACTGAGCCAAAAAACCAACAGTGACACAGAGGTACAGTGCTCCCTGGAGGTTGGCACCCCAGGAATCCACCCTGCTCACCCACCCCTAAAACCGGCCCTGTATTTAGCGCTGGATCCTGCAAATACTTAGGCACGTAACTTTACTACCATGAGGAGTTCCACTGAAGGCAATGGGACTACTCACATAAGTAAAGTTATTCAAATGGGCAAGTGTTTTCAAGATCAGACCCTTAGCTTCCAGAGAGCTACTCTACCAGCAGGAAAGACCAATGAAACAATGAAGTGGTAACCTGTGGATGAATTAGTTGTCCTTCATAGTCAATGATGCTGGCTATGAAACCTGGCCCTGCAGATTTTAAGATGTTCTCCCTAATGTCTGCATAGATTGAAATACATGTAGCTGACTAGAAATAGGCGCAAAATGTAATGCCTGGATCTGTATCTAAATTCCCTAAAGCTTTTTTTGGGGGGGGAAGTGGGGGAGCAGGTGTACAAGTCTGGGATTTGCGTGCATTCACCTCTATGGTCTACCCTACTCCACTTCCCTTTGGCCACATTATGCCATCTATTTTTAAGAAGATGATCCCATTGAAATCGATGGGGATTTGTGATTAAAATGAATGATACAGCCTCTGCACACTCCTCTCTTCAGAGGTGATATTCTGTGCACAGTCAGCTAATGGACAAAAAGGAGTGGAGGGGCCAATTCTGTGTTTGGCAGCCGAGAAGAAGCCACCTTGAACCCAGCACACCTTTAACTCCAAACACTGATGTGGGAGTAAAAATTGTCTACTCTATTGGGGGTGGGGAGATATCTAATAAACCTTGGTTCAAACATCGAAACAAAGATAATTCAGTTGCTCTGCACAGCCAGGTTACTGAAAAGGATGAGGAGTATAAGGAGGTAATTGAGCATCCTTTATTTCCATTGCTGATTCAAAACTAATACAATTATTTGTGAAGGGGATGTCTCAGTCCTGATGCCCATCAGGGAGCAGTACTGCTTGGGCCTTATGAACTTTTAATTCAAAATGACAGTTTTGACCTAGGAACACTACTAACGTCCTCTCGGTTGTATTTTGGCACAACGCTGGGCTGATACATTCTGTCTCTCAGTAATTTGGTCAATTTTCATTGCTCTCAGGTGTCAATCGATACAAGGTAATTTTGGTTTCTTTTTAACTAGACCAACAGGCTATCAAACGCATTTTCCCTCTGATCTAAAAGTTGTGATTTGCTTTCATTTTGGTTTCACTTAATACATTGTTTTCCACATTAAAGGTTCCAGTAATTAGTACAAACCTATGAGAGCGTGTTCAGAGCTGTGAGAAATTGCAGAACTGCCAGGAAAAGCAGAGAACAATCTCACTTGCATTGACAGAAATTCCAAAATTTGAATCTTGACCAAATTTGAGGTTTATTTGTGGAAACTCACAGAAATCTCAGTTTTCACATATTGCCACATGAGCCACATGCAAGCCAACAGTTTCTCACTCACCTACCTGTCTGTTTTGCATATTCCACTCTAGTTATTCTAAAGAAGCGTTGACAAGGGAGAAACAAAGTTTCTGACAGCAGCCACATCCTTCTGGACATAGGACCCAGATTCTCAGCTGGTGTAAATTGGAGTAATTCCATTGAAATTGTTAAAGGGAGGCTCATTTATACCAAATGAGAATCTGGCCCATATGAGCTGAAATGTTGTTTCCCACCTATAAAATATAATTCCACAGACATGCTGAAAAAGCAGAAACTGTCGTATTTAGCTTTGCATGTACATAGGGGAAGTATAGTACTTGCTTGAGCAAGGTGCAGGATAAGCAGCCATTAGTATTATTAGTTTCAAGTACCAAGAGCTGTGCCAGGCACTTCACAAAGCAAATAAAGACACAATCTCTGCCCTGAAGAGAGCACAGTCTAAATTTAATACGCCACAAGAAGGGAGGGTTGTAAAAAGAGGAGGCTGGGGGAGAGATGGCAATAATAAAATTGTACCGTTATTGTCCATTGAAGTCAATGGAAAGACTACCACTGTCTTCAGTGGGCACTGGATGGGATCCTTACCCAGTATTGTGTGCCCACATCTCAATGGTTCTGCTACTTTAACTGTTAGTGACCACCCCTCTCCTTCATTTCTCATCAGAGAGATGGCAGCACGAGTAGAAGGGTATTTTAAAATAATAATCATAATAATAACCGCCCAAGCTGCTGGATGCTCCAGTGTATTGTAGGTTTCAGAGTAACAGCCGTGTTAGTCTGTATTCGCAAAAAGAAAAGGAGGACTTGTGGCACCTTAGAGACTAACCAATTTATTTGAGCATGAGCTTTCGTGAGCTACAGCTCACTTCATCGGATGCATACCGATGCAGTTTCCACGGTATGCATCCGATGAAGTGAGCTGTAGCTCACGAAAGCTCATGCTCAAATAAATTGGTTAGTCTCTAAGGTGCCACAAGTACTCCTTTTCTTTTAGTGTATTGTAGGTTTCTGAGCTCTCTCAGCTGTATTTTAATTATGTAGCTTGCAAGCAGGAGCCATGGCTCCTTACTTGTTACTGAGCCCAGTGGTGTAAACAATCTGGGCCACATTGTGCAAGATTGCATGCAGGATGGGCACACTAATATTGTGGGCGATAGAGCTCTCGCTTTGGGAACCGCACAGCCTGGGATTCCTAGCAGGAATCTCCATGCCCAGGAGAATGCTGGGACTTCAGTTTTGCTTCGTGTGTGTGTGTGTGTGTGGTGAGAGAGGGAGGAGGTACAAGGTATATTTCACCTGCTGCAGGAATCACTGGGTGAAATTCTATGGCCTGACTTATGCAGGAGAGGGGCCTAGATTATTATTTAAGACTTTTGGTCTTAAAATCAGTGAATCTCTGAAATGTGAAAGCATCAGTCTTGAACCACTTGAAGAGGAGACAAGATTTTTACTAGCCCACACTATTTTTCCTACCCAGTCACTTTGACCATGTCACTCTTCTCTTTGCATCCCTCCATCCACTGGTTCCCCTTTTCTAGTGCATCATACATAAACTACTTGTCTTCACTTCCAAGGTTCTTCACAGCCTGTCCCCACCTTACCTATCCCCATCCTACCTATCATGTCGCATTCAGTACTGAGCAGTTGACTCCTGCCTCCAAAGAGCCCATGATGCTAGCTTCCATTGCCCACGTCTTAAATTTTCAAACAAGCAACTTTGTGCTTTCTCTGATACTTCCCCTTATGCTTGGAAGGAGCACCCCATCAACGGCCGTGAAACAATCACATTATCCTCCATCGAAGCCCTTGTTAAACATCTCATTTTCTGTGATGCCACCAAAAAATGTGACAACAGCAAGGCAGCCGGTGAGCTGACACAACTGCCCACCATGCTGACCATCTGTCTGTCTCTCTTCATCCGTTGCCCCTTTGTTCTGTGACACTACAGCACAGAGCACAATGGGGTCCTGGTCCATGACCAGGGCTTCTACGGGGCTACCATAAAACAAATAAAACAAATTCAAAAAATTATATCCAAGTGAATGGGCAGAGGCAAATATGCAATTGATTAATTTCCATGACAGTTTGACATCTGTGATCCTTCTGTAGAGTCTGAAGCTAAGAAGGCAATGAGGGAAGCAACTTACGAGGCAACAAGGACCTTAGGAAATCTATCAGGAATCCCACCCTTCACTTTGCAAGTGGCCTGTTACATGGCACAAGTGGATACTAGATTATCTAATTGACAATTCCACTGTAGCCAATAACACCAAAGCCCCATGCCTGCCTCAGCTCAATTGCTCACTTTACACGGGCATTCCACTTACAGGGGCCTTTCACTTCTCAAGCGGCAGTGCCTTGATTCACAAAACTATAGCTTTCTTCCATGCAGTAGTGGGGTGAATGAATTATTCTTAGAAAAGGTGAAGTGTCCCGGAAGCCCAGGGTTGCTGGACTGTTTATAAATTTTTGCTCTCTTAAATTTTCTCTGACTGTGACCAGAATGATGGAGAAAATTAAGCTCTGCTTCAAAGTTGTTGCTTTGAACTGTGTTGGGAGGATTCCTACCAACACGATCTCCCAGTGCAATATGCATGCACCTTCAGAAAGCACAGAAGTGCCACCTTGTGACCCCCATTAAAGCTCCACAACATGGGCTAGTTAGGAAAACAGAACCCAGGTTACATACTGATAGTTCTTAATCCTACAAACTGCAATTAGAGGCCCAACTCAGGAAAACACTTCAGCCAGATTTTTAAATGTATTTAGGCACCTAAAGATGCAGACAGGCACCTTTTGAAAATCCCACTAGGTGCCTAAATACCTTTAAAAATCTGGTTCTAAATACTTAAGTCCATTCAGACAGCACTTAAGCAGGTGCTTCACTTTAAGCATCTGCTTAAGTCCCAATGCACGTGCTTAAGTGCTGCTCTGAGTAGAAATGCTTTCCTGACGTGGGGCCAAGCACTTGTGTTTAAATTTTAAATGTGCTTGTTTATTATCTTGGTTTTGTAGTTCAAGTTCAAGTTTTGTAACCATTAAAACACAAATTGTCAATATCACATGTCAAAATATACAAAGTAAATATCTTTAAATCAAACTCTAGTAAGTTCTCAAATAGCATTTTTCTTACTTTTCTTATCTGTAAATTCTGATCATTATCAATGGAAATACTTTTTCATCAGTTTCTGTGAGTATGGTAAAACTGACATTTACCAACATTTATCAATAAAAAAATCTAATCCTTTTAAATGTATCTATGAGATGCATTACCTAAGGAAGAGGGAGACCTCCCTCTTTTTTCCTGATGTCCTCCGTGTGATTTGACTTGATTCCGTTCTAGGTTTTCCACTTGTTTTTCTCCTCCAAGAAGATGGACATACCATGAGAATGACAAACAGTTTTAGGGCAGTGGCTGTGGGTTACTACTTTTCTATTTTGCTTAGATTTGCTGTTGTTGCTGGTTTGTTAGGTTGTGCAACTCCTCTTTTACAAAATGTTCTTTTTTGTTGTATGTTTTACATCAAAACGTTAGGGTTCTCAATAAGGTTCATTCTCTCTCTCGCTCGCTCTTGCTGTGCAAAGAAGGCTGTAAGCTACAAATGTTGGTGATATCTGATTTAAAACAACTGCTCCCTTTGTCTTACTCCTTCCTTTCAGATCCCATCTCAAGACTCATCATTTATCTTTAGGCTTTGGTTCATAACCTTCCCTCTAATAATGGGACTCTCAGACTAGATTACTTGTGTTTTAGATTAAGGAAAACAGCAAATAAAGAAAGCACAAACATAAAGTCTCCATGAAGGTGAGAAGCAGGGTGCATCTCTCACTCTAAGACGTCCCCCTTGAATCTCCTCACAGCCCTGCTCCACAGCACATAGCCAGACAAACGCCTACACTTAAAAGTAGGGAAAAGCAAATCAGATCAGAGCTACATACACAACAGCCTTTGCTTCATAACCTTATCTCTGTTCGAAAAAATTACTATTGAATGAGCCATTCCACTTCCCTTGGCTAGTACTGTCACTCTATCCGTGGAAGCTGTATGTAAGAAATACTGTAGCTATGCATATTGCAGTAAGTACATTTGCTGTATTTGGTGTTCTCTGATCTTTCCGTATTAAAGACACTGTACAAAAATCTATGCTGCTTGGGAGTTTTCTTAAGACTGATGGATTATCCTGTCTCATTTGTGCAATATTGACAGAGCTTTAGTAAAAGCATCAGACCTGCCTGAAGCAACAGGGGAGTGTCTCTTTGAAAATGAATAATGACATATTTTAAAAGCATTAGAACAAAATGTCTCCCGAACAGAAATCAGAGAAAAAAACATAACCCAGGAAGCCGAGCTGTGGGAGGCCTGTCCTCACACACTCCTCCATTCCTTCTGACAGTGGATGCTGAAATAAACAGGCTCACATGTCAAGCCAGCCCTCAGAAATGGGCTGGTAGAAAGGGTGGAGAGAGAATTTCTTCTCTTTTCAAATATCCACTTTCGCTATTGACATTTCTGACAGATTGAGACCAATTAAAACACTCCTGCACGTACCTGCCCTGCCACTCTGGGAAGAGAATTTGCTCACTTCTTTCACCCTATGTTAACTGTTAGGTGTTAAGATCAATATGTTTACTATAGTGGTTAGCTTCAAACACTTCCCGTAAAGTCTTTCCTGGGGAAAGGTAATCAGAGCCTTGAAGTACAGTAACTCTTCGCTTAACGTTGTAGTTATGTTCCTGAAAAATGCGACTTCAAGCGAAATGATGTTAAGCTAATTCAATTTCCCCATAAGAATTAATGTAAATGGGGGGTGGGGTTTAGGTTCCAGGGAAATTTTTTTCACCAGACAAAAGACTATATTATATATATATGCACAGTATACGTTTTAAACAAACAATTTAATACAGAACACAGCAATGATGATTGTGAAGCTTCCTTGAGGTGGTGAAGTTAGAGGCTGGAAGAGGGTGGGATATTTCCCAGGGAATACCTTACTGCTAATGATGAACTAGCACTCGGCTGAGCCCTCAAGGGTTAACGCATTGTTGTTAATGTAGCCCCACAATCTACAAGGCAGCACGAATGGAGGGGGGGAGACAGCATGGCAGACAGAGACAGAGACACACACCCTGTGTGTGTGAGAGAGAAAGAGAGATGCGCATTGCCCCTTTAAGTACACTGACAGCACTCTAACGACATTGCCTTTTTAAGTAGATCAGCAAGTTGAGACAGCAGCTGCTGCTAGCAAGCTCCCTCTGTCCTGAGCCCTGTTGTGTCCTGTCCCACCTTCATGCTCTATGGAGATGGGGTAAGTGGGGGGCAGGAGCAGGGGGGAGGGGGACACCCTGACATTAGCCCCTCTTTTCCCCCCTGCACAGCAAGCAGGAGGCTCTGGGGAGCAGCCCCAAGGCAGAGGGCAGGAGCAGCACAGGGCAGTGGGGGGAGGGACAGCTGAACTGGTGGCAATTGATAGCCTGCTGGGTGGCTACCGCACAGGGAATTTAGGGGAGCTGATGGGGGGCTGCCAGTCCACCCTGGTTCCAAGCCCCCACCACTAGCGCTCCAGTGGGCTGTTCTTTCTCCAAGCAGTGGACAAAGCAGGCAGCTGCCAAAGGATGTTATAAGGGAGCATTGCGCAACTTTAAACGAGCATGTTCCCTAATTGATTAGCAACGTAACAGTGAAACAACATTAACCGGGACGACTTTAAGTGAGAAGTTCCTGTATCTCAGGAAGATGTGGGCTGTTTCTCTTTGGCTCATCATGGTATGTACCGGGGACACACCTAGGAAAAGGATGAGCATGATAAACTGGCAGATTTTGCTTTTGAAAACTATATTTATATCAGAAGCTGTAAAGGATTTGAGTTATAAGTTCTGTGCTGGAAAGCGAATGCCTGTCAGCAAATCCACCCTCTGGTGAGGGCATCAGAAAGCAGCCTGACCACAAAATGAGAGGGCCGGCTCCTTCATCATCCAGGACATAGTGTGGATTTTAGACAGCACCCTTCATAGCAAGACCTCCCATAGAACTTTCTCAGTAATTAGTTCTGGGGCAGTGGCTGTGTAGGTAAACGTGATGTGACATGATCCCGGGGTGCAACCTGGCACTGTGGGACCACTGTGCCCTCTTTGCTCACTATTTTGGGTTGTCTCTCACAATTCCTTACTGGTGGCAAGCAGCAAATCCCTCCAGGTGCTGTTACCACTCAGTACAACTGCATATGGAGCCCCACACCCAGCTAGATTGCATGAATGCTCTCAGAGCCACTCATGAATCAGACAGAGAAAGGCACAAGCCAAATCCCCACAGCTCCCAGCCTTGTACCTTAGGAATATACTATCTTGCACTGATCAAGATCCTTTCTTGAGCAATGCAAGTTTGTTAATTGGTTCACCACTTCATCAGTGGAAAGTGGGCATGCCCCAGCCTTTGTGACCTGAGCATATTTACCAAACACTTCAGGCAAACTCACTGGTAAAGATAAGCTTACTGATTACAAAAAATAGATTTTAAGTGATTATAAGTGGTAGGCAAAAAGTCAGAGTGGTTACCAAAATAAAATAAAATATAAGCATGCAGTCTAAACTCTCAATCTATAGATTGGGCAACATCTAGATTAAACAGTTTTTCTCACACCACCGGATATTGCAGGTTGGTTGCAGTCTTTCATACACAGGCTTTTCCCTCTTAGCCCGGGGACCAGTCTCTTGAGCTCCAGCACTCTCATTGCCTTCAGCGTAGGTGTGGGAGAAGAGAAAGAACAAAGCATGGGGCCACTGGTCTCTGTTTTATACTCTTTTCCATGTGCTTGGAACATAAGTCCAGGCATGTCTGGTGGGCACTGCTGAGTCACCAGGTTGAGCAATTCCCCTGATGTGACCTTATGCCAATGAGTCATTGAATTGTAACTCCCTTGCTGGACAATGGCTATTGCTGGTTGTGTGACAGCTGCCCAGGTGCTGGTTAGTGTCCTTATTCTTGTCTCTGGGGATCTAATATCTGTGCGATTTCCCCAATTCACAGCATATTTTATTGACAACCATACAGCACAATCTCGTAACTGCATATGCACTAATAATAGAGATATTTAGCTTTCAGCAGCTCATAACCTTTCCCATGATACCTGATATGACATGCTTTATAAGAAATATCATAATGACAGACAAATGATGAATATGGGGGCTGCAGGGCACTCCCTGAGCTATAGAGTGTCACACACGGTAGCCATCATAGGCATGTTTTTTAAACTAGTTCAGTATGCAGTTGCGTGTGCCAAAGGCACGTGCAACCTTAACCAAATATTGTTATTTGGGGGGGCAAAAGGGGCAGCTGCAGCAGGGCCAGCGACTTAAAAGGGCCTGGGGCTCCCAGCCACCACCGCTGTTACCGTGGCAGGGGCCGAAGCCCTGGGCTCTTTTAAATCACCGCTGGAGCACCGGGCGGCGCAGGCCAGGCAGCACGGATGGGCTGGCTGGGGGAGGCTGACTCCCAGCCCCATCCCTTCTGCCCAAGGCCCCACCCCTTCCAGGGGCCCAGAGATGGACCCCCTACCAGTAAGAGATTAATATTACTTTCACCCCAGCTATGTGGAATAGGCAGGCTGGGTCATGCGGCTAAAGCACAAGACTGGGAGTCAAGAGATCTGGGCCCACTCATTTCTAAAACATCTGCTCCTAGGAGGTCTATTTCTGGCTCAACCACGGATTTCCTTTGAGATCTGGGCAATCCACTTAACTTGTCTAGTTTCTCCGTCGAGCAAATGAGGATGATGAGACATAGCTACCTGCGAATGGTACTGGGGCTATAATTCATTACTCTTCACTAATTAGGGAAAACAGATTGCTCCCCTGGCATGGAAGGCCCTACTATACGTATGACAAGAAAAAAACTCCCTTGGTTCTTTTGGCAACTAGTTCCTGGGGAAAATAGAGCTCTCGCCCAGGAGAAATACATAGACCCAAAGACATTCTTTTCTCCCCACTCGGTTTGCCAGCCTTTGTGTTTTACTTAGGATTCAGGCGTTCCCGCCAGACTTGAGCATGCTACCAGACGATCCATGCTCACTCACAAGTCCGTTCGAGATGCCAAGTTAATGATTCTGAAACCATTACCCTATAGTTGTTCTGTAATGAAGAGCTCTGAACATTCCCTACTCGCGCCTTCTGAGTACTTGAGCCTGCCCAGGTGCTTTGTCGAATGGAATCCATCTCCGTCATCTTGGCAAACAACATTTCATTGTTGCCATTCTTGTCCTTTGCTAGAGCACAAAGCTCATTAATACAGCTCCCTTTTATCACTTGTCATTGTATCACACCACTGACGTTTCCAGACTCTTTGCAAGTCACACTGCCATGTCTCCCATGCCCACCCTGCCCACCTTCTATAAAAGGATCTGTTGAATAATGACTGACAGGAGGAGGTCTTATTCATCAATGTCTCAGAGCCTGTACTCATGAATTTTTATCCCATTCCCCTCCTCTCAGGGATTCCAGGAAGTCAGTCTGATTATATTGAATGTGACAGCAGATAAATGTCTCATAACAACTGATTTGTTTTTCCATCTTGTAAACTACATAATAATGTATCAACCTTGAAATGCCTCAATGAAGAAAGGGATTCAGATGTAAGTCACAGGCTGTGAAGTCGGGAGCTAACTTTCCATCTACTGACATGCATAAGAACCTATGTAAAGGGGATGAATTAGGAGGTTATCATCAGTCAAACACGAGGCTTCTTAAATCCCAGTTATAGTCCTTTTAGACAATGAAGGAGGTTTAGGGTAAAGAGTGGGAATATGGACCATAATAGTCCTCTGTACAGGGTATGTCCTGTTAAAGAGCATGAAGTGAGATGCCAAGTCTTGCTGGTTGCTCTAAGTTATTCTTGAAGGCAGACTCTGAACTAGTGGCTCATGACAGCTATTCACACCTTTCCCAGGGAGTCTGCTCTGGATAGCCAAGGAAAAGAACGGCCTGCTTTCCAAGGAAACTGTGGGTCAATGAAGAGCGTGTCTTAACTCAGACTGCTCCTGTGTGGTGGACAGATGTCATAAGACACTCAAAGGCCCAGAAGAAGGAGCAGGCGTGTGGGAGAAAAATATCTAGGGACACAGTAGCAGGGACATAAGTTCCATATGCACTTAATTTGTGTTTACAGTTACCAAGATTGCATAAGGAAATCAAGCACTTAGACGTACAAGAGCTCCAATTTGTACCCATCATTCATTTGGCAGGCACCAAAAGGTGGGTGCCAATGTTGTAAGAAGCAAATAGCACCCACAGAAAGAAAAGCCAGGTCTCAGCCCTTTGCCTGTGCAGGTGATCATTTCTCTTGCCCAGCTCATGACGATTCGCCCTTGTCTAGATTATACCCAAGATGAAAAGCAGTGCCAGTTGTGAGCTGGGCAGCAGTCATATAAATGTTGTGTTCTAGATGTGGGAGCATTAATATACTATCCCAAACCCTCCTTTTCCCTCCAAATTCTCTCTTCCCCACCAAATCCCCAAATCTCTTTTGATGAGTATCTGGGCTCAGTTCATGAAAAGGGATAATGGAAATAATATTATAGATTCCCCTAAAAATGAAAATCTTAATTACAAGCGATTTGCTCCACCCAGCATGTTGCTGCATATTTTAAATATTCCTGGGGGTGACTTATATAGGAAGCAGAGGCAGATGAGGGGTTTGTGGGGCCCTGGACCAGAGCGAGTGGGGGCCCCTCCCCACCCCTTCCACCTGCAGTCCCCTCTGACCCCTCCCCCGGCGCTTCTGTCGGGAAAATGGGGTTGGGGCATGGGGGCTTGCTCTGCTGCTGGGGAGCTGGTGCAGAGGCTTCCCCCACCCACCCGGCGCTCCTGCCTGGTAGTGGGGTTGGGGTGCGGGGACTTCCCCCTGCTCCCTGGCAAACTCCATTGTATGTACCCAATGTGGTTTGTATATGCACTGTAGATGCACACACTAATGAGGGATTACATGCATATGTCAGTGTATGTACGTAGACACTGAAGAGTTTATGCGTGCAAATTGTTTTTGCATCGTGATGGGTGGAGCATAATTTTTACCATGGGTTTGGTCGTTAATTACAACCTTTTTATGCTACCTGACTTATAATTCTTTGCTAAAGGTGGTGTGATCTCACCTTGATCTGCAAAAGCATGCATATTCTTATTATGGCTTCCTGCTTTCCCCTGACAATAGAATATACCTCAGCAAATGAAATGTAAAATTCTCAGAACTGTGCACTCACTGGCATGGCGGTGTCTCGGATCGAAAGTCGGAACCGACGTCAGAAAGTCGAAACAGGTGTCAATTTATAAACGTTCTAAATGCCGCTCATCGTAACTCGAATGTCGTAAAGGCAAGGTCTGCCTGTATATCTATTTTGAAGCAGTGCAACCTCTGTTACTGTTGGTGCATTGATTGTGTGGTGACTTCTCAGACCGTCAGCAAGACACGAGCTCATGAACTGATAGCAAAATAGTTCATTATCCTTCCACAGAGAATCACTGATTTTCTTGGCCCAGTTTGAAGCAACAACCTTTTAATAGACCTGATCCAGGAGGCCAAATTCCCATGGATACCAGTGGCACAGGATCAGATACAGTATGAGTGACAAGCCCACTGCTTTGTAGCTTTATTCTTTCATGGACAAGGTGGGGGGAAATTAATTAACTTCTGTCACAGTGATAGGATTTATCTGAGATGCATGCACTGCTATAACAACCAGCTGGAGGCAACCCTGGGGGAAATTCTGAGAAAAAGTCAACTTTCTAAACTTAGAATTTAATTATGCAGAAGGGGAACAGACATTTTTGATTCTTTCTGTTACACAAATGCTAGAATTTTGACTTTTGGTGTGCATAACAAATGCAGCTAGCATGTTCCTATTTCAGCTGAAACAGCTGGCACTTGTGCATTTGTTGGTGAAGAGCAGAAAAGTGACTATGTAGCAAAAGTGAAATGTAGCAGTGAAATGTAGCAGTACATTGAATTACATCAAATCTCTCTTCTCTTTTCCAATAAGACTGAAGGCTTCAGGGCCAAGGTCTGTTCTTTACCTGATTTTATTACATGCCCTGGATCTAATTAACTACATCCTTTATCAGCTCGGTTCACTCTCCCCATCCTATCCTAGATACACACACACACACAAACTCACCATCTTATTTTCTCTGCTACCTTGACTATCCTTTAGATTGTAGCTACTTCCAGTGCCGTTGAAAGGGATGCTGGAACGCTGGGGTGAGGCTACTAAAATGCCACATTGGTTCTACCAGTCAGTCAAAAATTCAAGCTGCATCTTACTCAAATAACCTTTTATCACGGTTGAAAAAATGATATTTCCGTACATCAGGATGCAGTATACTGGAGATGTAGAAAGCTCTGCTCATAAAACCACCACTCGCTGTGGCTAGACAGTCTGACCCAAAGACGTTCAGTTTTTTGCTTATTTCTCTAAGTCTGTTTCATTGAAGAGGAAGGATGGTCCAGTGGTCAGGGCATTAGGTTAGGGCTTGGAGGCCGGATTCAGTTCCCTGCTCTGCCACAGTCTTCTCTTGGTCTCTCTGAGTCACTTTGAGGGTGCGTCTACACAGCAAAACAAACCCTACGGCAGCGAGTCTCAGAGCCCAGGTCAACTGACTCCAGCTCACAGGGTCCGTGCTACAGGACTAAAACTAGCAGTGAAGACATTCAGAGCCTGGGCTCTGAGACCCTTCCCCCTCACTGGGTTTCAGACCTCTGGCTCCATCCTGCTATTTTTAGCCTGAGTCATCTGACCCAGGCTCTGAGACTCCCGGCTGTGGGTCTTCTTTTACTGTGTAAACATACCCTTAGCCTCAGTTCTCCACCCGTAAAAAGGGGATTATAGTACTGTGCTACCATACAGTAGTGTCGGAGGGTAAATATAGTAAAGATTGTGAAGCACTTTGATGAAAAGAGCTATATACGAGTTAGGTATTATTATATCCTCTCCTCAGGCTCTGTGTCTTTCTGCCTATCTTCTAGCTGATTCGCTCACTTTCTCCATCCAGCCACTTAACCTGCTTTCTGAAGCTCCCATAACCACTGATAGCACTCTAACACAAAATTGCCTGATGAGGCTCTCTTTCTTGTATCTTTTCAAGCATAATAATCCTGAAGTGGCAGCCTCATGATAGTTATATCAGTGATTATTTAGATCATATTCATAACTGTGGCCAAATGTATAATGAGTCCTCTGTGTGTTCTCAAAAATATTAGCAAGTACAGAATCAGACTTGGAGCCAGTATGTCAGGACACAATATATAGCCTTGAATGGTGCTATCCAAAATAGTGCAATTCGTATCCTTCCAAAAGACCTTCTCCTGAAGTGTTTGATCCGAAGTCCATTGGAGTCAATTGGCTAGTTAGTCTTTCCACTAACTTCAGTGGGCTTTGGATCAGGCCCACTTTGCATTAAGTCAGGTATCTGGCATTTGGCAAATTACAGAACAGAATGGCTACTCAGTGTGTAGTTTCAGTTAGGATTTGCTTGCTAATTAGGACAGCAGCCCAAAACTTTTTCCAGTCAGACCATCATTATATTTTGTATCTAGAGATGGTTCTCACCTGATATTCTTCACTGTCTGTAGCATTTTCTCAGGATGAAAATTTATTGTTCTCAACTGTGCTCCTGTGGAAAAATTGCATTTTAGACACTCTCTGTGTGTGTGTCACTGTGGCTCTTACTGTTTCTTTAGTCTCTTGCAAAAGCTTCTGCTCATTTTCTATCAGGCTGGATAGATTTAGAAATATCAAAAGTCAAGGGGAGCGAGAAAAGAAGATGCTTGATTTTTAGTGATGATGACTTACTTCTAGAGGCCAAAAAGGGAAAGGAGCATGACATGGCTTGTAGCATTTTACTCACAGAAATATCCTGTTAATGATCTATGTCTGTAGTTGGTTGAGATCTGATTTCAGTTCTGTCCTTGAAAAACAGACCAAGCAGGTTTCCATGACCTTGGTGACACAGACAGGTTGTCCATCTAGCTGGACAGAGAAATTGAGAAGATTGTTCAATATGCTGTAATTTACGTGTTATTGACTAATTTGACAATCAACATTGCCATCATATCAGCACTGTGATGATCCTGACAAGGTCCTCCAAGCTCTTCTCTGCTAGGCAATACTATGCCTACACTACACAAGGTCAGCGATTGATTATTTAAATCCGTCAGCACATCATGTGCTCTAACAGTTCCTCAATTTACAGACATTGCATTAGGCTATCGGGTCCAAAATTGCACAAAATTTAAGTGGAGGCGGGATCAAGACCAAATTGTCAAAGGGGCTTATCTCAGCTTCTGTGACTACACAACTCAGTATCACTTACTTCCACCTACAATTTTTGCACACTCCATTCATGCAAATGACAGCAAATATATGCACAAAACCCGCTGGCACTTGATTTCCATTAGGTTTGGATTTGTACAGGGACAGTATTCCATGTGCAAAGTGGTGTGGAAACAAACAAATGCCCCAGTTTTGAAACTTTGTCCCTAATGTAAAGTGTTTGCTGGGCATATCTTTGGCTCCAGCTGCCTCCTCACCTTTGGTGTCCCAAATAGTTTCTGCCATGTACCGATTCAGCAATGTTGCTGCACTAAAACCTCTCTTAGCATTATTAATAACTCCTTTTAAAACATGCATTGCTAGTATAACTCTGTCTAAAACCCATTCACCAAGGGCTATTTCAAGATCCTTTGAAGTCAATACGCCCATTGACTTCAATGGGCCTCAGATCAGGTCTTATATGATACGCAAATGTCAAGTCCATGTCTATTAAATCCAACCTAATTCACAATTACTTACTCCACTAAATATATTTTGGGGTTGGCCTGTGTGATTATTATTATTTCTGCAATGCCTGTTTCTGCTGCAGCTCTACGTTCTAATTACACAGATTAAAACACCACAAGTACAAAGCAACCAAAGTTAATCACTAAGCATAATAAAAACATCTGGCTTTATGATGTGAAGTCTCCGGATTCAAGTACAGAGACCAAGGTGGGTCCAGAATGGACAGGTTGCATTAGTGGAATGTGTTGCCCTTTAAAATTTCTACCATCTATCAGCTTGTCCTTCTGCATTGTTGCCTTTCTCAGATTCCTAGTGACATTCTCAGCAAGAGTCGCTGAACCCTGGAGCTTTCTGCCATTCACTTGGCTCATTCAACATGAATTGGATACATTAGGCAACCCTGGAGGAAAATAAAACATTAGCATTTGACTCTCCAAGATGATAAAGCCTTTTACCGTTTTGCAACTTTAATGGAAGTGGTTGGAATTAACACTATGTTGACTGAGATCACTGCTTTATGTTCTTAACCAGAACAGTGCTTATAGAGGGGAGCAAAGGGGGAGATGATGCTTTCCTCTCCTCCTTCCATCCACCTTTTCTTCCATTTCCCCCTCCTCCTTTTCTCAGTCAGCAGCAGTGATTGCTCGAAATATTGCATAGATGAGCCCAAGACCAAGCAGGATCAATATGGGGTAGGGTGACCAGATGTCCTGATTTTATAGGGAGAGTCCTGATATTTGGGGCTTTTTCTCATATAGGTGCCTATTACCCCCCACTCCCTGTCCTCATTTTTCACACATGCTATCTGGTCACCCTAATATGGGGAGAGTGGGGGAATCCAATATATCACCTGGAAAAACAAAATCTCTACACACTGTATCCCTTCCTTATCTGTCTCAGCATCTTCCCCTCGTCATCACCATAATCTGAATCCGCATCTAGCCAGGGCCTTGGCGTTCCTCTGGCAAGTATTTTCTTTTAACCCTATCCAAAACAGCCAGGTCTTTCAGTCAAAGCAGCAGAACTGGCAAAGCAGCAATACTTCAAATGTGTCGCCATCACAGGATGCTCCTCCTCTCGGTGTTCTTCTACTGTTCATAGCCATCCGGTTCCCAGGGGAAAGGTGTCCACATCACAAATGCACACAACAGTCATCACAAATTGATCCTTCTTGAGGCAGTTCCAGCAGAGGCGCCAAGGATGGAATGAGCTGGGGAGAATGAGCTCCTCTCTCTTTTCAGGCCAGGCTAATAAGAAAAGGGGAAAATATAATGGGAGCTAAGGATCCCCACCAGCTGGGTGGCAGGGAGACCATAGCTCTGTACTTTATTATTCATGTTATAGTAGCACCTAGATACATCCTCCCACACACAAAGATTAGGGCACCAGGTGATGGACTAACTCATAATAAGAGACAGTTCCTGCCCCAAGAGCTTCCAGTCTAAGTAGACAAGACAGACAAAGGAATGGAAACAGGTAGAGATGAAAAGTGATGTGGCCTTGGTCACACAGCTGGGCCAGGAGCAGAACCCTGAGCTCCTGACCCCCAGGAGAATGACCTGTCCATTAGACTATGCTGTCTTTCACCTTCAATTCTTTGACACTTTTTTCAGCAATGCTGTAGTAGATAACGGTAACAGCCACCATGCAATGGAAAGAGGAAAAACTAGGGGAGTCTGGTTCAGTAAAGTCAAGGGGTGGCTTATATTTGGGTCCCACTTTTCCCAAACCACCAAAATTCCAGCATGATCAGAAGTTTCACTTTGGGTGAGCATCGTGACAGGCAGGCGAGCTTCCTTCTTCCACTGTCTCAATAGAAGGTTTTCTTAGCAACTGTCACCATATTTTTTATTGAAACTTCATGAGTAGGTGTCTATTGTTTAGTCAGCCTCATGGTCTGTCTCTAAAAGAGGAATGATTGTCATCTCTGCTACGCATTGCCATTCTGTCTGGCTCTGAATGGAATGAATAGTCTAAATTAACAATCTGCTTTAAAAATGAAGGGATGGCAGCAGCTATCATCAATCCCTCTCTCTGCAAAAGTGACCTGTTAAAGGAGAAGTTTGCTATTCAACTGTAGCTGAGTCTGGGCCCAACACCAGTGGAAATCAAGAGTGACTGCACTGAAATCAATGGCGTTACACCACTTTCAAACCAGTGTAAGAGAGAGGGGAACCAGGCCTTCTATTTGCGTTCCAAAAACAGCAAGTTGAGAGGTCTGCTTTACTGTTTCTTCTGCCCTATGCCCTGATAAAAATACGGAGATGGGCGGACCACAAAACTTGGGGAGAGCAATCGTGGTATGGAACAAGACAATGGACTCAGGTCCAGCTGAAGCAATGTCAGGCTTTATTCCAAGAACGCAAGACAGCACCTAGTGGGTAAGGAGACAGGCGGCCATTGCACTGAGCAGGCTCTGACTGGCGCTCAACTGAGTGCTTATATAGCTGGCGTGGGCAGCCTCTGGTGGGCAATGACCAATAGGGGGTAAGCTATGCTAATTCAGTTACAAGCCCTGCACAGGCTGCATGAGTTCCTCACAATTTCCTGGCCACGATGCAGCTATTTTTCACTGGTCTGCCCTCAAGCAGATCCAGGCAGCAAGAGATTCCCCTCATGTAGGGGAATCCATTGGTGACATAATGGCTTTTTCAGACCCCCCCACCACCACACACACAATGCAGCGGATGTGGATAAGCTACGGAGACAGCTGCATCCAGGAAGCTGCTGCGACCTGCTTATCCTTCACCATCAGAACAGCATGCTTAGGCCACAGGGAGCTGGATGTACCATAGAGCAGCTACTTGGCTTGCCTATCCCCAAGTCCTGTGCCAAGCAGAGCTCAGCCCGACCAGAAAATCTGGCCCGTGATCAACAGTGATCGGTACCTTGCCCTTTGCTTTGAAGCCCCTGCAACAGAATGGCTTCTTTCAGTCTGTGCATCCTCTCGATTTACGCGCTATGGTTCACACTTGCAACATTTACATGTCTCTTCCGTGTAATAAAGAAGAGCTGCTTTGTGAATCAGCCATAATTGGCACAGGAGGATAAAAGGGAAGCTGTAAGGAATGTAGAGTTGGATATAGAGAAAAAATTAATAAAGGTCTGTGACCAGCAACATGTTAATAGGAAGGGAGAGTAATAAGAATGACTGGGGGAGCAAAACTTCATCCATATTAAAGACCCATCACTTAATGGTTTCATGGGCACCAGTAAACATTCATATATCTCCAAACAGGGGGTGACGAACAGACTTCTGGGGAAGATAGGTATTTGGAGTCAAATCAATAATTGATCATAATAAAATAATAATAATAATATAATATAATACCTTATCTATGAGCAGGGGCGCTATTGCAATGAATTGTGGTATCAAAAGAAGGTACTATACATCCAAATGTTAATAGCTACACTAGAAGTCCAGCCTGTCTGTTGCAGTGGTTCATTTCTCAATAGATTCTTGCTGGGGCTAGCAGGCTAACCCTTCTTTATAGATACTTACCAGGGGATTCCCGCCTACCCTATCCAATATCTGCTTCTGCACCTTGATCTAGGATTACACATGCATAAAGGACAGGAACCTTTCAGCGGAACAGAAAGCTTTGTTCAGCTTTCTGGATAATAATACAGGCATTACTGTGTGCAAGAAACCAGCCACTGCTGTAGCTAAGCAGCAGAAATGCTTTTGTTGCTTTTTTTCCTTATTAAATGAATCTGTGAGATTTCCTTGAGCTTTATCAGAGGTTTAACTGAAAGGGAAACACTTGGGAGATATTATTTGGTTTGTGGTGGGTAATTAAGTTCCTGGGGCTCTTTAAATACTTCTTTCTTCAGTGCTACCATTTAAAAAACATTTTTTCTGTCTCATTACCGACTTGAAAGCCTTGGAGGAGAAGGTCTTCCACACCAGAGGGAAGAGCAATACCTTGGAGTCTCCGGGAAGCTAAAACTTGGGCAAGTAATTGCACAATTTGGCAATTAGTCACAGAAAACTAGCCTGATGGTTAAAGTGAAATGAGAAGCTAATGAGGAGAAAAACGAGCTTTCCTGCAAACCATTTGTGACATGGTCCCGGTGCCAAAACCATTGCTTCCGGTTTCATAAAAGGAAGTTACACAGCTAGTGTGGCAGAAATATAAGGGCAAAGTGCCCTTTGGATGCGTTCTCCTGCTGCATGAAATCACTAGATTGATCAGATGAATTTAAAGGATTTATTACTTGTGGGATTTGAGATATGACACTGGATGTAAATTTTCGTTTGTTTGTTTACTGGATCTGCAGTATTCTACAGCTGTTTCTTTCTACCATCTGTGTCCTGAAGGTTGGCCATTCTTCTTCTCTGCAGCATATGGGTGATCACGTGCATTGAACCTGCTCTGGAGTCACTCGCGGGTAGGATAGCATTTTTAATTGTTTGAAGAAGTATGCATGAGATCAGGTGAACCTCAGACATGTATTACTTTTAGTCAACCTCAATTGGATTCTGAAGCAGGAAGAAGTTGGGAGACTTTATGGAGATAGTTTAACCGAGAAAATGCTGATGACTTTGTGCCATTGTAAATATAAAGGTCCAGGTGTCTAAAAAAATTATTTAATTTAGAACTCCGAGAGGAGCTTAGGATCTCAATTTCAATTATACCCGCTCCAGCTTGAAGAACAAGTTTGCTGCTGCATTGGTCTCAGAAGCACAGGACTCTCAACAAGATAGCACTGCAGAGGAGATCCGAGAATATTTTAGTGACAGGCCATCTCAATCCTAAGCATAGCCTCAGGGGCACAACTGAGAAAAGAGAGGGAGGATAGGTGACATCCTGTCAGCTTCCCCTGGCTCCCCAGTCCAAGGGGCAGCTGATTGGAGCAGCTCTGAATTGTGTCCATTGGAATATCCCGCTCTGGGACATTTCACCAGGCCAGGATCACTGCTGTCCCAGAGTGAGTGGCGTAGATCTAACTCAGTATGCAAGAGCCCCACAAAGGAGGTGGAGCAGTGGCTGTGAATCTGGTCTCTTGTGTTCTAAGTGAAATGGTTTGTTTAAGGACTAAAGACAGGGGTGAGGCTATAGTAGCCATCCATATTTTTCACATATGGTCCCCCCCAGTGCCTAAAATCTATCGTCAGGGAAAGCAGAGGCTTCTCAAAGGAATTTGAGAATGGGAGACAGAATCCAATGGACAGAGCACTGGGGCTGGGCCTGTGTCTACCCCCTTCAAAGGAAAATGGGAAAACATAATGAATGGTATTAACAAGATTGGAACAAGGACAGTGTATTTTGCCATATGTGCTTGGATCTGTGGATTTATTGTTTCCTCTGGGGGGAAAAATGCTGTTATGGCCCATTCTGATTGCTCAGAAAGCATCACATCAGATGTGATAGCTGTGAGATGAAAGTTGGTCGCACTTCAACAGCAAATGGCTTTAATTAAGTTCTCAGCTGCAACCATGGCAAATGTGAGGATGTTGCTTGCTAAGGATTTCTTTTTTCCCCGTTCTCACATCTTTGATTTTTTTGTGATTTTTTTAAAATTAATTTTCATAAAGAAACACTAAAAAATACAAACAAGGTAAATGACTACAGCTTGTACCAAATACCATGCGTTTTATAGGATATCCACTAGAATTATGCAGTTACACAGCTTTACAATGTGTCACAGATGCAAGATCAGGCAATACAAAACCAGACAATGTAACATGTTAGGCTGGGGGTAACAATAATAAAAATAAAAGACCTATACAAATAGGCAAAAAGGGGAAGGGGACTGGGGTGATGGGCAGAGGGAAGGAAAAAGCAAAGAGGTCAGGTGCAATGGAAGTCTGGCATTATCTGAGCTATCTCAGCATTCTTTATCCAAATGTATCGAGAAACAGGCTCCAAATGTCTTTGAATTCATATAATGGCTCTTTACATCAATAAGCTAGTCTTTCTTTCGCTGCGAACTCAGACAGGTCCAAGTACTGCTGCTCCAGTCTGGGAGTAAGCCTACTCTTCCATTTTTGGAAAATCATGCACTGGGTGATCATTGCAGCCTCAGAAACCAAAGCCTTGGTGGTGGCGTTAAACCCAGCCTGGTAGGTCCATAACCTAGGATATAATTTTCAGCTGAGGTGCAGTTGCTGAAGTCAAGAGCTAGTTTCAGTCTTGTGTCCACCTCCTTCCACAGCTGCCTGACTGCTGGACAGTCCCACAGCGTATGCATCAGGGTTCCTTGTTCTTCATCAGCACCAACATCAGAGGACAAGGGCCACCATCTCGCGCAACCTCTGTGGTATCCAATACATTTTGAATAAAATCTTTTGCTGTATCAGGGGTAGCCTGAGAGCCACCAAAGTATTTTTAACATTTTATAATATCCTCTGCCACTGGGGTTCTTTTAAGGGCTGTGAGTGATAATTCCCCTTCCTGTGCTTTCACAAAGAACTGAAGGCCAATGGAGTTCCTCTTCATTAGCAAAGCATATGCAGTGGACATGGGCCCGGGGAGTTCATGCAGCATTTCCAAGGTACCCAGTAGCTCTGGGGCTCTGACTGTCCTTGGTCATCCCAATGCCCACCTCTAATGTAATATTTTGCAGGTGCAGTGTCCCCTAGGATCTCCCATTTTTCTTCATCTCCTTTTTATGTCCTCCTTGTTCTTAAGTTGCCTCGAGTGAGGGCAGCCTATTTTGCTTTGAAGGAGGTCGACGCAGCTACCTCTGAAGCTCATCAGTGGAAGATTGGAATAATGGAACACTGCTCTGTTCCCTTCCCCTGACACACCCTCTACATTGGAGGGCGCCAGCTGATAGCACAGGATCCAGCAGGAGCACAGTTACACCAGCAGGTATACACATTGGGCGAGTTTTCTTCTGGCCATCTGCAGCCAGATTATGTCCCCTTTATACTGTTTGGGAGGCACAGAGGGGCCCTAACTCACTGGAGAATCTGTCTCTTTAAGTGAATCCTCTGAGTACAATATAATGCATCCTACTATAAAGTATCGAGTTGTGACCTGGTGCCACCTACATCACATCAGATTAGATTAAGTTGAACGCATTTATACAGTATCACAGCCTATTAACTTGAATTTGTACTTAGTGTATGTGCATCTTACAGTAATAGGTTGCTGTCAGCAAAGGTTGTTTGAAAGAGGAAGGCTATTAATCCAGACATAATGAAAAAGGAGAGCGTGGAAATAATTGAATTTCCTGGTTTTCGTTACAGATCCACTGGGGCTCAGGCAGTGGCTTCCACTTGCTAAGCATGGCAGGAAAGGCGCAAAAAAGGAATTTCAGAATGGGGGAAAGAGAATTCTCTCTAAAAATTTCCAGATTTTATGGCCAACATTTTGCCATTTAATTTTTTAAATTTTTAATTTTTAAATTTTGCCAACATTTTAGACTGGATGGATCAATTTTCTCTCTTAAATTATAAATACCCTAAATAAATACTCATGGAAGTACACTTTGAAAATAGCCTCGTTTAGGTGCTCTTTCTCAGTAACAACAGGTTTATTTTATGACAGGGAAGAACATGCCATTTATTAGGGCAAGGAATTAAAGTTTCAGCCAATGTCAATGTGTTTCTCAACCTTCCTTCCAGAACAAAGACATCTGGATGATCACTGGATCCCATTCTCTGAATGGTCTGCTATTTACCCATCACTATTTTAGGAGTTAAAGCATAGATGGATTGAATAGAACAGACAGCCATGGTACAGTCAATAGTTTCCTATCACACAGTGTGCTTTATAGCTTTGAAAACTAGACAAAGATGAGGTAGGTAGGTCAAGGCATGACCTCCATATACCATAGACATAATGCTGACTTAGGCTGTGTCTACACTGGAACCTGAATGGGTGTGAAAAAACACACACACCCTGCTCACAAAGCTACTGCCACTCATTGGGAGTGGAATTTTTTTGTTGCCGGGAGAGCTCTCTCCCATCGCGCGCCTTTTAGTGGCACGCCTGTAGTGGCACGCCTGTGTCCCTAAAAGGTGCATAGTGTACACATAGCCACATCGACAGTCACCTAGGTGGTCGGTACTATGGAAGATCAAGGGAGGAATTGCAAAGACAGCACGGAATACATTAAAACCTCACCAGGCAGGGCATGCATCCAACACGTAGGGAGGAAGGCTGGTCTTGTGGTTAAGACACTGGACTGAGAGTCAGAAGAGCCGGCTTCAGATCCCGGCTCTGCAAGAAACTTTCAGTGTGACCATTAGCAAATCTTTTATTCTCTGTGTGCTACCCCTTTAAGGGGCAGTCTGCAGCTTACAGCCAAGACAGCCTGGATTCAATCAAGGAGCACCCTGCCCTACCCTTGGGGCTCAGCCATATAAACAGGAAAAGGAAACTAAGCAAGGGAAAGGGGGCCAGAGTCATTCTGGCTGCCACAGGTTGCAGTGCACCAGGTCACTGGCCTGGCCCCTAGAGACTCTGTGTTGCTGATTCTAACTTTGGTTGCTCTGACTCAGGCTCTGAGGTAAGAGTCTTATGAACTGGATTAAGCATGTCTTCACGTGACCTGCTACTTACAGTAAAAGGGAGAAAGCCTGCTCGTCTCCTGGAACAAAAAGAGAACTAGGAACTCTGCTGGCCAGAGTTGGTTTGGAGGCCATAAAGGGGTTTTTTGGGGTTTTTTGTTAGTTTGGTTTTGGCCTCCCCTTTCTGGATCCTATACAATCCGCCATCAGCATAAATAATACTAATAATCAAGATAATAATATTTCCTGACTTCACAGGGGTGTGGTGAAGATAAATGTATTAATGTTTGTGAGGCACTTAGACACTGCAGCGGGGAAGCCACACCGGCAGCTAGGTAGATGCATGTTACCATGCGATAAGGGCACACAAAAGTGGAAGTGACATTCATGTGGTAAATTGCAGACCTGTTGGAATAAATGGGTTGGTTATGTCCCTTTGACTACGTCACCTGCCCTCTGGTCACTGATCCATCTATTCTATCATTCCAAACCCCGGGGTAGCCTCAACTTGCTGTCTCTTGACAACCGAATCTCAACTTTGATGGGAAATATTTATGAACCAACTGTGTGAAAGTTTGACAAAATGTTCTGATTTGATTTGAGTCATATCTCTGAACATACTGGGAGGGCAAGCATCTCCATTCTTTTATTTAAGTCCATCTTCAGGGGTTCTCAAAATTCGTTGTACTGCGACCCCCTTCTGACAACAAAAACTACTACAGGACCCCGGGATGGGGGTGAGGGGGACCGAAGCCTGAGCCCGCCCAAGCCCCGCCACCCCAGGGTGGGGGTGGGGGGAGGGAGGAAAGGAAAGCCAAAGCCCCACGACCCCAGGCCAGGGGGCCAAAGCCCAAGCAGAGGGCCTGTAACCTGAGCCCCGCCACCCAGGGCTGAAGCCCTTGGGCTTGGGCTTTGACCCCAGACCCCAGCAAATCTAAGCTAGCCCTGGCGACATCATTAAAACAGGGTCGCGACCCACAGTTTGAGAACCACTGAGCTATTGGTTTGTGACTAAGAACATTAAAATTAAAACTCTACACCTAGCAACAATTTTATTTTCAATGTCAGTGACTAACTTACCGCACATTACCAGTACATGTAGGGAACATGTAATAGTTCTAGAAAGAAATGGCATTCATTCAAATGGAAGAACACAGCACAAAAACCTGCCTAGGCTTGCTCCCTGCCATCGGACATTTGCAGCAAGTGTCATGTCCGCAATGCTACCCTTGGCAGTGCTGTCAATATCTATGGTGTCCTTAATTAATCAAGGCGAGACATAAACAGAAGAAAGAAAACTTTGTGCTAAATATTTTCCTTGCACGCTGTAGCACTTATGCACTGCACAGGAAATAGAATTTTGGATTATAATTAGAGAGACAATGATAACTCAGTCCTTTAAAAGGCAACTTGAGATCTTAATTAATATCAATAAGGAAACACAGTGTAGGTTTAAACAAGTGACACTTCTGCATGATGTAGAAAATGTTACCTAGATTATCCCAAAAGGGAAAGCAGTCATGGATTCACTTTTTGATCAAAGACAGGACACTGGTGATGCTTAGAGCAGAGAGTTCAGGATTCAGTGAGACATGGGCCTATGAAGCATTGAATAAAATCTCCAGATCAGGGACACCACTGAAATTTTGCAATGTGGATTCACTTCAAGATACTAGTCAGTTACTATAAGATTTTAATTCCTCAGGGCAAGGATTTTGTAAAGCACCTAGTATATATTGGGTGCTGCAGCCCTGATCCTGCAAATGCTTACACAGAATCACAGAAATGTAGGGCAGGAACTGAGCTGGAGAAGCCACCTACTTCATTCCCTGTGCTGAGGCAGGACAGCGTACCTATTACATGCTTCATTTAAAGAACATAAGTAGTCCCAATGACTTCATTATACACGTTTTTGTTTGTTCATTTGTTTGCAGTATATGCATCTCTCCATATTTCTTCTCCTCCTTTCTCATGATTTTTGTTTCTAATTGTACGTATAGCTTTGTGTGCCAAAGGCTCAGGAAGTCAGGCTGTCAGAGACAAAACTTCGTTTGCAGAGGACTACATGTCTTATCGGCTATGTACAGTCAGTCCTATCAGTATCAAAGCAATGCTCCATTATCTGCAGATTCCTGGATAGGCCAGTACTTTAAAATAAACATGATCTTGAAGTATGTAATTCTCAAGGAGCTCGAGGGTTCATAAGGCTCTGTATTGACATTGCATTTTCCAGCAGTTGTCATAACAAGCACAATCTCATCTTCTAGTTGACTGGGCAACCCTCTTTTACTCTCGTGTTGACAGATCTCCAGAGCAGCACATTTTAGGTTTCCCAGCAATGATAAGTCAAGGATTTTTGCCATCTGAGCTGCCTCTGTCCAAAGGAATTCACAAGCACATGCATGCATAGCTCAGAAGAACCATGACTACATTACCTCTGAGCCAGAAAGAGCAGATACTAATCTATGGACAAAATACTCAGTCTAAAATAAGGAGACCTGAAAAGTGAAAACTTTTATTTCAGTCCATTCATGGGCAGTGAAAAATGAAGAAAATACACAGAAAACTGATTTTAACCTTAACAATAGCAGAACCGTCTCTCTGCTTCTTCCAGCGGCTACTCTGGCTGGTTTGGTGCAACTTATGCATTGTTCCATGCTTAGGCCCTTTGTTAGTGCCCAGATACCGTGGTGATGGTACACAATTAGAGCGTACCGTAAGGTGAGTCTGTGATCCAAAGACAATCATACACCTCATTAAAGTTAATGGGTGTGCCAAGCACTGTTTCATTTTAATAGATGGTGCAATTAAGCCCCTTTATATAGTAGAGACAGCTATAAAGAAAAGAGAGACTGCCCAAGGCATATGGCAAGGCAGAGATAAGCTCTGTGGCCTGAGGGGTTTCTGTGATTGCAAATGCAGGGGCTAGGACACTGTCTTATAGGCTGTGTGTGTTGGAGGCAGACAGCTTAGAGAAGCAGTTATAAGCATGACTCTGCAGGAGGAAACAGAGGAGCAGGATTTCTTGGGCATAGACCTTGGTGCAGTGGCAGATTTGGGGATTTCTCAGCAAGGAAACTGCCTGTCGCTGTTTGTTTCTACTGTATTCAGGGGACCTTTGTATACATATTTTTGTAAACAAACAAGATAACACCAAGGAATATACCAGCCCCACATCATCAATTTCTCATCTAAATGGAAACAACTCTGCAAGACCCCAAATATTGGCTTAACCACTCAGGTCAAAAAACTAATATTAGCAGATGCAATAAATGCTATTACACAAACCAGCTTTTTCCTCCATTATTGTACTCTCTGGAAATGTAGCAAAATACCATGATAAAGTGGAAATACAGCAGCACAGTAAACACTAGAGTGTACTGGCAACTGCTGTCCTGTTTGTACATTTGATTGAGACTCATTTTTAATTGGCAGAGCTGCTGCCCACAAACAGTTAAGGTCCCTGGTTGTGTCTCTGCCGTGGTAATACACAGAACACACAAAGAGGGAGCCCATCTAGCAGAATGGGAGACTCTCTTAATTTGTTATGCCCGTGTTCTCTGTACCCACCAGCTGATAGACATGGCAGCTTTACCTACAGCTGTCTCAGCTTGTGGTTTGTTTGAGTTTTCATAGTTTGTGATCCCTAGGATATGAGGACTTTCTCATCCTGCCCTTACCATTTGACTTGGACTCCAAGACTCAGCTCTCCACTCTGTTTATTAGAGACACCAGGTGGATGAAGTTATGTTTTTTTATTGGACCTTGACAGTGGAGATTTGTTTTATTCCATTTGTTTACATCTCTCCAGGCCTTTTCTTTTCTAACATATTTCTCACCAGGATCTGGTCTTCAGACTCAATACTGCTTACTGTCCAGAGGGAGTGTTCCTAGTATTCATTTCTCACCTTTCTTCCAGTGTTGGGGCTAACTTTGTGAGTTTCCTTGCTCCATGCACATTTCTGACCCGTTCCTCTCTTACAAAGACTCTATGAGCCATTCTGGATGCTAACCAAAGAGAATCAATCCAGTTGACTAACTTCTCCCTTCATACATAACACCACAGTGTGTGTAGATATACCACTGAAATCTTTCCAATTCTGGACTCCATCCATTATCCCTGATATACAGCAATGTCCTGGTGAAAGGTTCTGTAATATTTCTTTGAGTATGAGAGAAAGAAGTCTGAAGATTCTGCACAATGCATTCATCTTGACCTTCTGCCTTGCAATGGATTGTGGAAGGGAGTCAAGGACGTACACTGAACCTAGATGAAACTCTCCATAAGCACTTCTGATAGATGCTGAATCTTCTTTTCCATCACTGTTTGAAGAACCTCTTCATTGTCCACAAGACAAGTTGCCTCTGTAACAAATGTAACACTTTTAAGAAAATGCCCTTTGCCAGTGTTTCTGTGACATGTTTCCAGGCACTAGACCACAAGGCTGGGCTAGATTCTGATTCTGTTTACATCACTGTGCTTCCAGAGTAACTTAATTCACTTCTGCAGACTTAGTCTGGTATTCCACTGGTGCAAATGGGATCAGAATCTGATCCATTGCTGAATCAAAATGGCAATGAAAACAAAGTGTCTTTGGCCACTTTTAGACGGCATAAATGGTACTTGAGCATATGTGATAATCGAAAAGGCAGCAAAAGTAACTGATCGTAACCTTTCGCAGCCGGGGTGGTTATTATTATTAATTATTTGTACTATAATAGCATCTACAAACTCCAACTGAGATTGGACCCTGACTGTGCTAAGCCCTGTACAAATGGCAGTGAGAGAGTCCCAGTTCAGAAGTGTTTATAGTTTAAAGACACAAGACCAGCAAAGGCACGGGAGGAAGGAAGAATAATTATCCCCATTCTACAGATAGAGATTGAGTAATTTGTCCAAGATCACTCTGTAAATCAGTGACAGCGACCAGGATTAAACCCAGATCCCCTGAGTCCTGTCCAGTGCCTTACACGACCATTGTTCTTCACTGTGGTGGCAGGAATAGGATAGAAAAATTCTGACTGTTCTTGCTAACTTCATCACTGAGTCCAGTTCTGTCATCCTTAGCCACCCTGAAGTGCACCTTACTCTGCAAGCTGTCCCATTTAAATCAGGCTTCTCCCAGACTCAGTTGTTACTTAACCTGAGAAAAGTGGCAGAATCTGGCCCTTCTGCAGATGGAATGAAAAATGGAAAAATAAAATCTCCAGGGAGTTTAAAGTGTCTGTCATATGCTCACCAAGGCACGAGGTAAGTGGGTTGGAATATTTAATCAGATGGCATTATCCCACAGTGCATTCATCGGCTTAATGTACAATGTTAATGAATCTTGGTGGTGTTGTTGAAAATAGAGTATCAATGTGCATTGTACTGAGTGAATGCATTAGCCACTGTTATTTCGTTAATTAGTATTTTAAAGAGTCCCTTGGAATGGAAAGGTTTATAGAATAATAATGAGTGAAAATGACCTCTCCTTTTGATGTTTAGTGCTTCTTTCTAATTCATGGGAAATTAAGATTGTTAAAAGGAAACAATTTCTCCTCATCAGAGTTATAAGTTGTCTACGGTGCCAGCAAAATTAGGTAGAAACTTATTAAACTATATAAAACCACCAACTCCCCACAAACTCATCTTTGCTGGGCTCCCATTCAAAGTACAATTTGTCTCCCAAAGAAGGCACGTATTTTTCATAATGCTTTCGGAACACAGAAACCACACGATAATCCACTTGACCGATGCACTAGTTCCCCGCACAGAGTAGCTCTGCATCTAACCTGCTTCAGATAGCAAGGGACAAAGGAAGCAATGAGATTCCAAGAACTGCAAACCATCAGGACCTTGGTACATAAATTGATGTTTGTGAAAGGATGTGAAGAAGGATGCTGGTGCAAGACTGTGTTTGGAATGAAATGCTATGGTTAAGAAGTAAAGCTGACTGATGAAAGCAAGAAGAAACCACAGGTTTAAACACAGACATTGCCTGAGCTGGCAGAGAAAAATGATGCATTTCTATGAAGCGAGTGATTGTTTTACCATGACATATCAGTGCATTAACTTTTTTAATTTGAATAAGCAGCACCATTCCCAAGGACTGAGGGAACAATCCTATTTAATTACGAAATACAAATTATTAGCATAATGTGACCTTCTGAAAGATGGTTAAAAACAAGCCTGTCAGTTTCCATTTTCTGGTGTTGGGCCCTACATTCATGGTAGGTCTCATGCTGAGGTGGGTAAAGAAGTTAGTCCCCCTACCCCCCCGAGCTCTCTGGAGGGATTGAGTACTCTGCAGCAGAAAGTGGGGGTGGAGAATTGGGAGTGGGAGAAGGGAATGTGCATGGCTGGGGTGGGAGTGAGGGAACAGGACAAGGAGAGTTAACTTTGTTCCCACCAAGAGCCATATGAAGATTAACCTGGGAAAATGTAATACATCTCCATGCTCTATTATATCATATGTGGAACCCACCCATGCTAAGCAGTTTCCATTCAAGGGAGGTCCTCAGGGCAGAAACACAGCCAGGGGGGACTCGGATAACAATGATGACCCTCTGGAGCCAAATTATAAGGAAGTGAGCCGGGATGCATGTCCTGAACCCAGTGCAGAGGCATAAGGTATCATTGCAGCTGGCCCTGTGCCTTAGGTCTTGTCTACACACTGAAGTTGCTCCAGTTTGGCTTAAATCCCCTTAAAAACTGTTTTAGTCAAATCAGTGCAAACCCCTGTGTGGAGACATTTAGATTGTTTTCACTTTGGTTTATATCAATTTAAATTACAGGAACAAACCAAACCAATAAGCCAGGTTTGTACAAGTGTCCACATGCAAAATTGCCCTTGTTTAACTAAGGGCTTGTCTACACTTAAAATGTTGCAGCAGCACATGTGCACCACTGTAGGGCTTCAGCGTAGATACCACCTGCATCAACGGGAGGGCTTCTCCCCAAGAAGTCTTCCATCAACTTAGCGCTGGTCTACGCCAGGGGTTAGGCGGATATAGCAGCTGTGGATTTTTCACAGTCCTGAGAGATGTAGCTATACCAAAATAAATTCCTAATGTAGACCAGGCCTAAGTCCATTTAAAAATCACATTTTTAGTTAAAGTAGTGCAGCTTTGGGCTTGTCAACACGGAGACATCCAGGAAAATTAATCTGAATTAAAGGTGTGAATTTAAAGTGGATTAGTCAAACCACATTAAATCCCTGTGTGAATGCTGCTATTCAGAGTTAAAGTTGCCTTACAGTTTAGCTTAAGTCACTTTGGAAGTGAATTAAATGAAAATGAATGAAGGCCAACTTTAATTCTGAATTATGCCGTTCACATAAGCGTTTAATGGGGTTTAATTAATTCACCAATCTGATTAATTTTCCTGGATGTCCCCATGTAGAGAACCCCTTTGTGTGTAGACATATCTTAATCAGATTGTAGGGGTCATCTGGAGGTAGAACTGTGGCTCATTCCATGGGTGTGGAATGGAGTGATTTGGAGGAAAATCTGCCAAGAAATCTTCATAGACTTTCCATCCCCCAAAATCCCTCACACAGGATATTCTGCAGGATGGTGTGTGCCAGCCCATTGACATTTCACTGCTCTGATGGCAACAAGAAAGTTTTAACTGAACAATTTTTGGCATTTGAAGAACCAAGCTGATATTGGACACTTGAGAAGCTGCATGCTATGTTATGAAATAATGTGTGAGGGACCGTAACCATCATCAACTTCTATTCCCATGCACCAAAGTAAAAAGCAGAATAAAATGGCTGTAACAATTTATGTTTCTGTCAAACTCCTTTCACACTAGATCTACCATGGAACTATTTCCATGTAGAACGGTGATATTCAAAACCCTTCTTTTTTGCTACGTTATAGTTGTTTGTTCATACACAAGTTCCCCACCCTCTGACTCCCATTTCTTGTTATGTAAAATGTTGATGACATGGCTATTTTAGCATTTAACACATGCAAAAACTAGAAACTTCTACATGATTCTGAGGCATAATTTTGTTTCAGCCTGTGCTCATTTTCCCTTGAAAACAGGTCTATTCACACTCAAAAGTTACCTGTGCCTGACCTGGTTTCCCCCGAGAACCGTGCCTGTTTGACAGATCATAATGAAAAGTAAAAACCACAATTTCTGTGTAGTTTTATATTTCATTCCTAATATCTCAATCCCACGTTTCAAAGTGGCAGGAAAGTCATTCTCTTGGATATATAAAGAAAGAAAAGAAAATCATATGGAATAATCTGTCAGCTCTGACATGGAAAACTTGCAAGTTTGAATGTCTAGAGATTTTCTCCCTATTCAAGCTAGTACTTAAATTGCACTGTATTAATTATTGGTGAATTTACCGCAGCCTGCAACAGAGAGCACTCAAAATCCCTTCAGAAGTCACTTTTCCTTAGAATACAGTTATTCTTATATGCCAAAGTGTCATATAAGTGCTGGCAGTTATAATCTTTCTTTAACCCTGGGGAAAGGAAGGAATAATGTAACACAGCTTTCACTTGATTTATGCCCTCATCATTTCAAAGGCACTCGGAAAAACATAGAGGGCAAGCATAAATAAAACAAGGGGCAAGTGTTATGCTAGCCAGCCAGCTAGCTAGGTACTTATGTAATCCCTATCACCATGGTATTTGAAAGCTTACAGGCCAGATTTTAATACCCTTACTTATGTGGAATAGTAACTTACTACACTTCTAGCCCCACTGAAATTGTTTACCCTACCAGAGAAACAAGGAAGTACTGGAAATGAATATGGGTCTCATAATCCAGCCCTATAATAGTAATTTGTAATTTTAACCTTATAGTTGGGGAAAATGGTTATACATTTTATATTTTTTTCTTAAATTCAGTCCCTTTTTTTAATATTGCTGATTCCTATTGCCCTGATCCTGCAATGAGCTCACCTATTTTGAACCCCATTGACATTTAGGGCTTAATCTCCAATAGCTCTTCGTTCACCCCACCCTATCCCCTTTTAAATTTGCTCAACAGACAGGGCTGTTATCATAGTAAAATGAATCCATTGATTGCACTGGCAACATTCATGTTTGCACGGTACAAGTTTGTGCGAATGCAAGGCCATATGCAATGCAATTTCCAAGATCTATTAACAATCAGTGACATTAACCACAGTGTGTAAGTTTTGCTCAAGATTTACTGTTATTTCTTTCTCAGAAGATGAGGAAGGAGTCTCTGATGGGATACAATAACTCAGTTTCTCCACTAATGACCGGTTTCTTTCCACACACTGAAATACATGGGGTGTCTTAGGCTATGTCTTCCCTGCAGCGTTAACCCAGACTCTTACTCACGTGTTGCCTCTAGTCCCCCTCCTGGCCCCATATAAAAACCTCTCACCTGTGTTTAATGGTGCTTTCAATCCAGGCTATCTGACCCATCTGGGGCTATAGGTTAAAATCTATGTGAGTCTTTTACTCAGGCTAGTAACCTAGCCACTTTGCAGTGAGGACACAGGCTAAACTGCTCAAATGCTGATAGTCCTCAAAGACCTTCCGACATTCCCCCCATATGCTAAGAAGAAATGACATGTTCTCCCACAATTCACTGCAAAAGAATCATAGAGCAACTCATCTGACTGCCATATAAAGAACCATGGGATATGCCTCCAGACGTCCTAGCAAACACAGGGGTGCTCAGCAACAGGGAGGACATGTTAATTTGCGTAGGGCTTCGCAGTGCGCCTGCTCATATCTGGCTGCACACTCGGCGTTCAAACACAGGCTATGACCACTTTGGATTGACAATCAGAGCACGTCAAACTACAAGATTCAAGCATGACCAGTCCCATCCTTGGATTCGTGCATTTACTTCTGATGGCTAGAAAACAGATCTTTTTTGTTCTTGCTGCCAGCTGACAGAAGGGATGCTTATTCGTCCAGACAGGAACTCAGGGCCCTTTCACTCCTACTTCAGGGAGTGGGGGGTGCTATAAAACCTGCACCGATCAATGCAAAACTTTTTGTAAATTCCAGTGATTTGTGGCTAAAATGTTATGGTCATCTCCACCTGTCAGGAGGTAGAGCCAGTAGATCTAGGATCATTTCCTGCTCTTGCGTCTGAGATCTTGGACAACTCACTTAAGCCACTCTGTGCCTCCGTTTCCCATCTGTACAATGGGGATAACAGCACTGCCCTGCCTCACAGAAGTGTTGTGAGGATAAATACACAATTTTGTGAGGCACTCAGATACCACAGTGATGGGGTCCATAGACAGATAGTTGCAATTTAGTATGGAGGGAGGGGGAAGTCTGAGTCAGAAAACATGTACAGTGGGTCAGATCCATGTTTCTGACCAGATGCAAAGTGGAATGTTCTTTGGGGATGGCCCAGCCATCCTGTCCCCTGGCCTCTACAAGACAGATTGTATGTTCCCGAGGCACACTGCCTGCCAGAGGCATAACAAGAACCAATGGCTGGAAGCTGAAGCCCAACAAATTCCAATTAAAGACAAGGCAAGCATATTTAAAAGTGAGGGTGATTAAACCCATAGAACAAGCTACCAAGGGAAGTGATAGATTCTCCATCTCTTGACAGGATGCCTTTATGGAAGAAATGCTTTCCTCAGACACAAGTTACTGGACTAAGTACATGGGTCATGGGGTGAAGATTAATGACCTGTGGTATACAGTTGGTCCGATTAGATGATCTAATGGTCACTTCTGACTTTAAACTCTATGAATCTAGGTAGTGCAGTTCTGCACCAGTCCTAGACCAGGGTTTTAGTTTAATGCCACAATTCAGCCCAAAGTTGTTTTTTTCAGTACTGTACTAAAGGCTTTAGTCCTTCTAGCTTGAAATTCAGCTGCTATATGTTTGTTCCTGTTCAGTGATTTATTTATTTTTTATTTTCTTCTAGATAATCAAAAATAACAGATGTAGCTTTTGGTGAGTGCAAACATGTAACCCAGAGAATAAAAGAAACATACTGAAACTTCATTTGACAGAACTAGGAAGCCAGACTTTTTCTCAGATGCCACATTTCCTCACTGGAAGGCCTTAGGCCTCTTCACAATTTCAAGACTCTTTTTTATCCCCTCACTGAAAATGCATGAGCAGTTCTGATGTCACGATGGATTAGGACATCATTTCACAATGGTGAATAACAGCTTCCCAGTGAAGCTTGGTCAGCATTCTGTTAAAAACAAACAAACCAATAAAAAACCCAAACCAATTGTGCTTTAATCAAAAGCAATAGCCAAAACACTCCAGTATAATTCATAGAATCATAGAATCATAGAATATCAGGGTCGGAAGGGACCTCAGGAGGTTATCTAGTCCAACCCCCTGCTCAAAGCAGGACCAATCCCCAATTAAATCATCCCAGCCAGGCCTTTGTCAAGCCTGACCTTAAAAACTTCTAAGGAAGGAGATTCTACCACCTCCCTAGGTAACGCATTCCAGTGTTTCACCACCCTCCTAGTGAAAAAGTTTTTCCTAATATCCAACCTAAACCTCCCCCACTGCAACTTGAGACCATTACTCCTTGTCCTGTCCTCTTCTACCACTGAGAACAGTCTAGAACCATCCTCTCTGGAACCACCTCTCAGGTAGTTGAAAGCAGCTATCAAATCCCCCCTCATTCTTCTCTTCTGCAGACTAAACAATCCCAGTTCCCCCAGCCTCTCCTCATAAGTCATGTGTTCCAGACCCCAATCATTTTTGTTGCCCTTCGCTGGACTCTCTCCAATTTTTCCACATCCTTCTTGTAGTGTGGGGCCCAAAACTGGACACAGTACTCCAGATGAGGCCTCACCAATGTCGAATAGAGGGGGACGATCACGTCCCTCGATCTGCTCGCTATGCCCCTACTTATACATCCCCAAATGCCATTGGCCTTCTTGGCAACAAGGGCACACTGCTGACTCATATCCAGCTTCTCGTCCACTGTCACCCCTAGGTCCTTTTTCGCAGAACTGCTGCCTAGCCATTCGGTCCCTAGTCTGTAGCTGTGCATTGGGTTCTTCCGTCCTAAGTGCAGGACCCTGCACTTATCCTTATTGAACCTCATCAGATTTCTTTTGGCCCAATCCTCCAATTTGTCTAGGTCCCTCTGTATCCTATCCCTGCCCTCCAGCATATCTACCACTCCTCCCAGTTTAGTATCATCCGCAAATTTGCTGAGAGTGCAATCCACACCATCCTCCAGATCATTTATGAAGATATTGAACAAAACTGGCCCCAGGACCGACTCCTGGGGCACTCCACTTGATACCGGCTGCCAACTAGACATGGAGCCATTGATCACTTCCCGTTGAGCCTGACAATCTAGCCAACTTTCTACCCACCTTATAGTGCATTCATCCAGCCCATACTACTTTAACTTGCTGACAAGAATACTGTGGGAGACCGTGTCAAAAGCTTTGCTAAAGTCAAGAAACAATACATCCACTGCTTTCCCTTCATCCACAGAACCAGTAATCTCATCATAGAAGGCGATTAGATTAGTCAGGCATGACCTTCCCTTGGTGAATCCATTCAGATTCTGCCATTCAGATTTGAATTTCAAGTGTGTGGGGTAGGCTCTGTAATGGATTTTTTTTACAGTGTACCACTTAAGAGCACCAGACAAATGAGATTAGAATTTTGCTCTTTACACATGTAATAGAGTTCCTTGACACAAAACACACTCTTAGAGTATAGCACAGTTAGAGTGTAACAGAGTTATGGACCCTTTGTCACTGCAGTATATACCACACCAGGGCAGCTTTGAATTTCACGTCAACAGAAAGGTAAAACCCAGATCCTCTTACTCCAAAATCAAACCCATACTGCCAGAGC
This sequence comes from Lepidochelys kempii, assembly GCF_965140285.1. Lineage (NCBI taxonomy): Eukaryota > Metazoa > Chordata > Testudines > Cheloniidae > Lepidochelys > Lepidochelys kempii. The sequence continues at coordinate 7,475,952 of NC_136392.1, read as the reverse complement.
TAAAGGAAAATCAATCAATATACCTATGTTCTTACATGGGCCCTGTCATCATACTATCTGGTCTTCCTTAGCTGTCAGCAGTACAGAACCTATAACAAACTGTCAAGTATCAGAGGGGTAGCCGAGGTAGTCTGTATCCACAAAAACAACGAGGAGTCCGGTGGCACCTTAAAGACTAACAGACTCATTTGGGCATAAGCTTTCGTGGGTAAAAAACCCACTTCTTCAGATGCATGGAGTGAAAATTACAGATGCAGGCATAAATATACTGACACAGGAAGAGAAGGGAGTTACCTTACAAGTGGAGAAGCAGTGTTGACAGGGCCAATTCAATCCAGGTGGATGTGGTCCACTCCCAATAATTGATGAGGAGGTGTCAATACCAAGAGTGGGAAAATTGCTTTTGTTGTGAGCCTGCCACTCCCAGTCCCTATTCAAACCCAAATTAAAGGTGTTAAATTTGCAAATGAATTGTAGCTCAGCAGTTTCTTTTTGAAGTTGTTGTTGTTGAAGGATGGCTACTTTTAAATCTGTTCTAGAATGTCCAGGGAGATTGAAGTGTTCTCCTACTGGCTTTTGTATGTTACCATTCCTGATGTCTGATTTGTGTCCATTTATTCTTTTATGTAGGGACTGTCCGGTTTGGCCAATGTACATGGCAGAGGGGCATTGCTGGCACATGATTGCATATATCACAAACTGGTGAGCAGTTCTGAATGCATCCATTAGAAAGCACTGGTCCACATACACACCAACCAATTTATTAAATCATTATTGCATAGCAGCTTGCCTAAATGATCATGAAAAACTACACTTTGGGTCTATTACAATAAACTATTAGCACAAATGTTAAGGGTGAGATGTCCATTTCCACATGCTTTGGTTACACATTTTTACTGATGTGTTTAGCTATTTGCTCCATCTTTTATCACAAAGGGCTCAATCCTGCACAGACCTGAGCAACTCCCGGAGGTGCGGAGCATAGGAAGATTCCTATGCATGATTCTGAAGGCACTCAATGCCGTTAGGCTTTGCTCAGTACATTGCAAGATTGAGCCTAAAATGCATGTGAAGCGATATATTTTCATTTGTCAGAATTAAATGGAGTCCAGTTTCACAATCTGGTAAAGTAACAAAATGACTTTTGCTGTTTTCTTTACAAAAAGGCAATCATACTATAAATGTGCTAGCCGCTGACAAAAGAATAGCTCTAATGATTCACACAGTCACAGTTTTATGATGCCCCTATAAATGCTTATTATAAATTGATCAGCCTTAAAAACTTGCCAGTTGCCTTAGGTAATGAAATAATATTACCCCATTATTTGCAGTGTTTGCTAAGTGTTCTCTGTAGTAAGGGAAGCAGAGGGAAACTTACAAATATTGAAATAACCTTAACTATTTATCCAGGGCAACCACTGTAGATATAGTTCATAGGAAAAAGGGCTTGTTCTGAAGATGTTTATTCTGTTGGCATTCAAATTCCCATTTCTTGCTGAAGTTCCCAATTTTTTTTCTAATTTTCACCAGAAATCAGGAAGGAACATGACTGATGCTAACCCCTTATTCCAGCACAACAAAAAGGGGTGGGGGAGGCCTCTAAAATGAAGCTGCTAGTGAGAAAGCAATGGGTCAAATCCTCTGGTGGAGCTTGACTGCCTTGTGCTACTCCAGACAGAGCAAAGCACCTCAAAAGCTGTCTTATCCTCTACATAGGGCAGTGGTTTTCAACTGTGGTCCACCGCTTCTTCAGGGAAAGCCCCTGGCAGGCCGGGCCGGTGTGTTTACCTGCCATGTCCGCAGGTTCGGCCGGTCGCGGCTCCCACTGGCCACGGTTTGCCGCTCCAGGCCAATGGGGGCTGCGGGACTTGGTGGGGGTCGAGGGATGTGCTGTCCGCCATGTCCCGCAGCCCCCATTGGCCTGGAGCAGTGAACCACAGCCAGTGGGAGCCGCGACCGGCCAAACCTGAGAATGCGTCAGGTAAACAAACCAGCCCGGCCCACCAAGGGCTTTCCCTGAAGAAGCGGTGGACCACAGTTGAGAACCACTGACATAGGGGAATCCTCCAGTGGTGTCAGCATCCCATAACTGATCATAAGGCCATTCCTTTCTTGCTGTTCCAAGTAAAGGGACGTGGTCAAAGAAAAGTCAGTATGGCCAGAGCACCTCTACAGGTCAGCAATCCCCATCTGCCAGACATAGGCAGCCAGGTATATGCTACAGCAGCCTTCACAACCCCCGTATCAAGGGGACCATAAAGCCACCTTGCCCCACCCAGCCCCCAGTGCTGTGCTCAGCTCAGCCAGCCCTGAGGATCTCCTGAATATTTTTGTATATTTCATCATCCCTGTGGATTGCAGAATTGGATGAAATCACAGCTACCCAGCACTGGTTCGTTGTATTTTCTCTCCTTGTTGTACTGACATGATGGTTTTGCATTTCCAAGGCTGTGGAATGTTGTAGCAAATCCTGGCTTTGTATGCTTCTGTCTATTAAAAGCCTTCGAACTGGGAAAACCGAGCCAATGACCCATCCTCCCTGTTAGGTGGATTTTCCAGTGAGGAGAGATGCCAGTTTTGCTCCTAATAGGTTTTCTCAAACTATGTCCCTTGCATCCAACTTGCCATCTCACTATAAAGTAAATACTGCAGCAGGTTGGCCACTGATAAATGCCTCACAGGGGATTTATTCCTCCCTTCCTGGAAATGAAATGCCATTGATCTGGAGAACCTCTGTGCCTCCAATGTCCTGAGAAGCTTTGTGATATCGGCAGCCTGATGAGAGTTCACTTAAACAGTGTCTGAAAGGCCTGGGAGGTTCTTGCTCATTTTGAGGGAAGACTAAGCCTGTGACTGAGGGCACATCTACACCACAAATGAAAGAAGGTGTGATTGCAGTGCAGGTAGTCATGCCCATGCTAGCTTTCATCTAGCTGGCATGAGCAACATTAGTTGTGAAGACAAGGTGGCTCAGGGTTAAGCATGGGCTTGCCACCCCTAATACAAGCCCACTGGGGACCTGGAGTATGTATTCGGGTTTCCAGCCTCCACTGGGGTCTGAGCCACTGTCTTCATTGTTGTTATCTGCATTAGCTAGATTAAAGCCAGTGTGGGTGTACATACTTGCATTGCAGTCAAACCTTCAACAGCCGTGTAAACACACCCTGAACCACTAAAGCTGGATAGCCCTGTTGGAGTGACAGTCCTTGCGGGCAGTCCTGTTAATCCGAATTATGGTCTCGCTTGGTGCCCAGATCGTACACTGATTGGGAATTATAAATACACTGATAGCAGAGAGACAGATATGTAGACAGACACAGAATTGAGCAGCAGTGCTTGGAAAGTATGATTTGGAAAGTTTCCCAATTAAATGGATTTCCTGGTTAAACCCATTCTGAGTAAGACAAGGGTGGTGTGCACTGATTCTCATTCTTTTAATCTCACTTCCATTGGCTTTTATTTTGGTCTGCATTATACATTAATTTCTGCTGTGATCTAAAATGTCATACACTAGTTAGTACAATGGTGACCCTTAAAATCTGTCTTGTCTTGCCTTATATTATTAGGTCATGGGTTCTGCACCCTGCCCTTAATATATTTCTAAGTCGGAGGGGGGTCTCAAACGGCAGGGAAGTGCCCTGATATGGAAAAGAAGGAGAGCACATGAACTAGATAGCATTCCCACATTACTTGCAGTTTGGCATATACTCACCTGTAATTGGTCTAGTGAGAATTTTCTGCATTGCCATTCAGGTGACCTAGCTGCAATTGACAGTACTAGCATCTTGCTGTCTTGGCCAGTAGGTGCCAGGAGGGCTCAAGGACATGTGATCAACCCCAGAAGCAAGGGTTTAATTCACATCACTTAACAGCTGCCTCTCTGACTCTGAAGTGGTGCTGAGAGGCTCTGGGGATGGTTCTACCCAGCCCTCTTGGACCTGAAAAATTGCTAAATGAGATAGAAAGTTTGTAGTTACAGCAGTGGCGTGAGGACAATGGGGAGATCCACAGAGCTCAGCTTAGCCTCCAGAAGCCACTGGAGAAGGGGGAGAACATAAAAAACATAAGAATATAAGAACAACCATACTGGGTCAGACCAAAGGTCCACCTAGCCCAGTATCCTGTCTTCCGCCAATACCAGGTGCCCCAGAGGCAATGAACAGAACAGGTAATCATCAAGGGATCCATCCCCCCGTCACCCATTCCCAGCTTCTGGCAAACAGAGGCCAGGGACACCATCCCTGCCCATCCTGGCTAATAGCCATTGTTGGACCTATCCTCCATGAATTTATCTAGTTCAGGAGAAAGGGAATTTCTATATTGCTCTTGATCAGACAGAACGATCCTAGCTAACAAGATCCAAATGAAAAGGACTGGCACTTTGCCGGCATCATGTTGGCACCTGCCTGGAAATTAGATGCTTCCACAGCAGGGAACATTACATTTCAGATTTTACAAACAGCCTGTAAAAAAGTGGAGCAGTCCAGTATACTGCCATTGGAAAGCCTGTAAGAGGGTGGAAATGCTCATCTGTATGAAGTCTGTGCCATCCCTGCCTTCCTCAGCTCTCTCTTGTGTCGACCAATGCTACAAAGCTAGCCAGAAACCAAAAGAAAGCATCTGTCTGTCTCCTGGACTCCACTGTTCCTGGGAGCAGCTCACCATAAAAAGCCACTGGGTTACCGTCCTCCAAATCCCTCCTTAAACTTACCATGCTACAAATCACTTGGCCATGGCTAGTCAGTTGGTCTATGGGCACTTGTGCCTATTTGCTGGGATGTTCCAAAAAAGCCACAAGAAGTTAGACACCTGAATCCCATTGAAAGTGAGTGAGAGATGGGTGTCTAACTCCCTTAGACTCCTTTGAGAACCCCAAACATTAAGCTTATTGGGATTGCTGCACTGTTTACCTTGTCCTACCCCACACTTATTTTAGTCCCACTGTGTTTGTCTCATTATATATTCAGAGTAAGCTCTTTGGGACAGGGACTGCCTTTTACCACATGTGTGTACAGTGCCTGGCATTACTGGGCCGTGACTGGGGCCTCTATTCAAAGCTATCCCTAACATCATTTGGCTGCTGAGCCAAACTCCATGGCCTTCCACCCAAAGGGGAAGGCTACAGGTTGTTTTGGATGAAGTGAGGAGTTATAATTACGCCGGGTGTACACTACAAAGATTTGTCAGCATAGCTGTGTCAATGAGGGGTGTGAAAAAAACACATCTCCAACCAGCATATCTATGGTGGCAAAAATCCCAGTGTAGATGCAGCTATGTCAACAGAAGAACACTTCCGTTGGCAAAGCTGACGTCATTCCGGGAGGTGATGCTACTATGCTGAAAGAAAAATGCCTTCTGCTGGTGTATGATACGTCTATACAAGGAGGTATGGTTATCCTGACAAATCATTTGTAATGTAGACAAGACCTTAGCCTTTCCATTTCCTGCCCCACCCCCCAAACAACCCAACAAAGATTTCGTTTGCCAGCCTCTTGTATTTAAAAAACAAAATCAGTAAAAGATTTTGGAAAGTCGGTACTTTTCTGATGGCACACGAGTTATTTGGAACCACTTGTAATTAGCTGCCCATCACAGCCACTTCTGACAAAGCGTTCCAGGAACTTTCACCCCATTTGTTCCTACTTTGTGGACTAGTGATTTCATCGTTCAAGTGAGAAGCTCCATGTCAGCATGATTTATGTAGATTTAACTTGCCTCAGACAGATGAGCCTCTTCTGATTATTTAGTATAGCCGCTTGCTGAGTAACGTGAGCAGCTTCAGTGTGTAGCCTTGTGCTGTAAGAGATGATGTACTTCCTAGTCCTCTACGGTGTTCATTCACCACATAAATCCAATGAACCCCATGAGTACCCTGGGACATTCAACACAGGTCCAGAGGAAGGAGCGTTGTATAGACACACATATACACCTTGTATTGACTCCATGGCTTTACTGTGCAGACAACATGCTCATTAACTTATTTAGCTGTCACTAGTGGGGGAGCTTTAATTCTCCATAGGCCAATATCTGTAGTGGAGAGGTGTTCATACTCACCTAGCCAGAGTCTTACAACAGCCCGGCCGTGCTCAAACCTGTATCATGAAAATGTGGCTAAAGGAGTGGACAAAATGACAGGTGGATGCTTTTGGATTAAGCCAATATCGAATGAAGTAAAGGCTGAGCAGAGTGCTGGGTATATACTATACAGATTCATCTCTAGTATTCTGGAACTATCCTGACTTCCACTTTCCAACTTTGAATGCTAACACTTGGAGAGTGTTCCAAAAAGTTTACTGAAAGACCTAAGACTAATGGGCATTGTCATGCAGTTTTATATGGCATAATGCCGTTGCCTTTAGCGGAGTTACTTCTGACTTACACCAGTGTAAGTAAGAGGAAAATCAGACCCTGGGGACATGTAGAAGAGCAGCTAGTGGCATTAACAGCAGCAAAGCGTATTTTAAAGTTTACGGAAGGATCCTTTGCGTTTCATAGAATCATAGAATATCAGGGTGGAAGGGACCTCAGGAGGTCATCTAGTCCAAACCCCTGCTCAAAGCAGGACCAATCCCCAACTAAATCATCCCAGCCAGGGCTTTGTCAAGCCTGATCTTAAAAACCTCTAAGGAAGGAGATTCCACCACCTCCCTAAGTAATCTATTCCAGTGCTTCACCACCCTCCTAGTGAAAAACTTTTTTCCTAATATCCAACCTAAACCTCCCCCACTACAACTTGAGACCATTACTCCTTGTTCTGTCATCTGCTATCACTGAGAACAGTCTAGATCCATCCTCTTTGGAACCTCCTTTCAGGTAGTTGAAAGCAGCTATCAAATCCCCCCTCATTCTTCTCTTCCGCAGACTAAACAATCCCAGTTCCCTCAGCTTCTCCTCATAAGTCATGTGTTCCAGTCCCCTAATCATTTTTGTTGCCCTCTGCTGGACGTTTTCCAATTTTTCCACATCCTTCTTGTAGTGTGAGGCCCAAAACTGGACACAGTACTCCAGATGAGGCCTCATCAATGTCGAATAGAGGGGAACAATCACGTCCCTCGATCTGCTGGCAATGCCCCTACTTATACATCCCCAAATGCCATTGGCCTTCTTGGCAACAAGGGCACACTGTTGACTCATATCCAGCTTCTCGTCCACTGTCACCCCTAGGTCCTTTTCTGCAGGACTGCTGCCGAGCCATTCAGTCCCTAGTCTGTAGTGGTGCATGGGATTCTTCCATCCTAAGTGCAGGACTCTGGACTTGTCCTTGCTGAACCTCATCAGATTTCTTTTGGCCCAATCCTCTAATTTGTCTCGGTCCTTCTGTATCCTATCCCTACCCTCCAGCATATCTACCTCTCCTCCCAGTTTAGTGTCATCTGCAAACTTGCTGAGGGTCCAATCCACATCATCCTCCAGATCATTTATGAAGATATTGAACAAAACCGGCCCGAGGACCGACCCTTATATGGAAACTAAAAATCACCACTAAACAACCAAGATCCTGTATAGACTCAAGAGGCCTGATTCTCCTCTCGGCTTTACCAGCTTTTCAGTGGTGTAACTGCATTAACTCCAGTAGCACTGCCAACAGTTTACACCAGTGAATGAGATCAGAATTAATCATTATAGCTGGCATGGCAGCTCTAGCCAAGAGTCACTAGGGTGATTGCAGTGTATCACAAAGGGCCTGATTCTGATCTCGCCCCCTTGGTTTTACACCAGTATAACTCCACTGGCTTCAGTGAAGTACTTCAGACTTACACCAGTATAGATGATATCAGAAACAGGCCCAGAGAATCGACAGGGATTCAGTCCTGTAGAGATGCAGTGCAGGACAAGTCCTAATACTGCCACCTTTTGGTTCTTCTCCCTACAGATATGCAAGGATCATGCTGTAAGCAAAGTACTCCATGGGAGAGCTGTTATATTTCCTTGCATCAAAAATATTTGCCACAGGGGAGCCTAATTATATTTATTTATTCAGCCCAGACTAGTCCAAGGTGCTTTTGCAAAAAGCTTCTTGATACTCATTTCTGTTCCCCAAAAAGGCACGTATTATAGTGGCCCTGATTTCCACACTGTGCCCACATTGGTTGCACATAATTTGCACGCACAGTTACATAATCTTGTGCCCAAGAGGCCAGTCACACTTCTAACATGATTGCTGTGCATGCCTTTTTATAGTGTACATGCCAATTAGGCATGCAAATGTGAGCTCATTTCTTCCTTTCTGTGCCTGTGTGTACAAGTGTATTAGAAGGTAACAATTTGGTTTAAAACAAAGGTGTCCTACAGTAGTAACACATCAGATTTTCATAGGCTCATATGGATCCTGAGGGCTACATAAGCGGTGGGGGGGCTGAATACCTGTTCACACTGGGTTAGATTCTAATTTTAGTTACACTGGTGTGAATCTGGATTAACCCCATTGACTTCAGTGGCAACATTTAATGCATATTACTAACTATAAGAATCTGGACACTTGGAAATCTGAGTCTAAGAGCCTTGCTCAACATGACACAGTGAGTTACTGGCAGAATCTGAAAGAGCCCAGAAGTCTTGATATGCTGTCTGCTGTTCTAAGATGTGCACAACTCTTCCTTACATAAAATTTATTCTGAGGAGGAAGAAAAAAGAGTTGGAAAAATGACGGCTTTCAGCTGAGAACCAAGTTGCTCTACGGACATGGCAGCCACATGTCTGAAGTGTGAAGAGAACCGGGCTTTCCTTTATTACAGCATTTGACAAAGCCAATCAAAATAAACATCTACAAAAATATTAAGGATGAGCTAGCAGACAGCGGAGACAGCAGATGGTTATTTAAAATAACAGCATAATTCTGCATGCTGAATACACATACAAAAGCTCTTGTCATGAAACACAATTGTTAATGGCAAAAGAGGAGGAAGAAACATTCGGGTGTTTAGCAGAGCTGGACAAAAGCAGCATGCTGCAAAAAGGGAATTTTTAGCACTACATAAAATTCATTGCAAAGATCAATGACAGCCTGGCAGAAACAGGCAGAGTAGAAATACACAATGAATAGCTGGAAGGAATATTGGCATGAGTGATGCGAGGCACCGAGGGATGTTACAGACTCTACCCCAAGTGTAGGAATCAGATACTGAGCTAAAATAGAATCTTTGTCTCCCCAGGAAAAGGTTGATTTTAATTTATTTTTACTGTAATTCCAAACCAGGAGAGTAGCAAGTCCTGGCAGGGGTATTGACAAAGGCGGTTGGGAACCATATATCTCATAGACGGTCTCAGTGTTTCTGGCAAACAGGGGCTGGCTAACACTTGGGGCTGCAAATCAGTCTAAATCACTAAGCCAGAAGAAAAAGAGATGCCTGATCCTGCTTCCTGTGAAGATAAAGAAAAACTCTTTGATTTCAATGTGGGAGGCATATTCCCAATGCACGGAGAGAGATCAAGGGTTATGTCACCAGACAGGCTGAGCCTGTTTGCCAGCCAAATTTACACCTACAAAATTTGTACCTGTATATTTGCATCCACAGTCCAACTGCTGAGCCTCTGACTAAAGGCACAAAGGCCTACGGTCAGAGGTCCTACTATTCATATTTGCACTCACAATTCATTCTGCAGATGCAAAAAACAGTGGGGAAATTCCACGCATAAACAGGGAGGTTCGGCTCATATATATGTAGCTGCAAATATCATCAAAAGACACCTGGTACAAAATCCTTTATGAAATTTTTATTACCACCGATTAAAGTGCCTGTACAAAAACTAATCTCTCTGCATGAACTAAACCTCCTGACAACCGAGTGGAAGGTTGGGAGCGAGATGGAAGGGGAGGAGGGTTCAAGACACCCCACAAAATTAGCTCACATTATGAACTCACAGCCTGCAATGGTTTTGCATGAAATATGCTGATTAGCAATATCTTTCCGCATATCACAAACAAAGCCATGGGGCTGCAGTGTTATGCAAATATGATGTTGTCTTGAGACCTTAGACCACCGCTTCAAATCTTGGGAATCTGCTTCTTAGCATATGTCTACACTATGATTAAAACAAACCAGCGGCACTGAGTTTCAGAGCCTGGATCAGCTGACTTGGGCTCATGGGCCCCGGGCTTTGGGGGTAAAAATAGCAGCGCAGATGCTCAGGCTCGGGCTGCGCTCTGAATCCCAAGCCCCAGGCGGGATCTCAAAGCCCAGGCTCCAGCCCAAGCCCAAATGTCTACACTGCAATTTTATAGCCCCTCAAGCTAATCCAGACCAGCTGCCGCCGTGCCATGGGTCTTTTTTGCAGTGTGGACATATCCTTAGAGGTGCTGAAATCAATGGGTACTGCAGGTGGTATGGCCCTCTGAAAATCAGTCCCAATAATGTGTCTGAGATCCGGCACCTAGCTCACTGGGCTGGTTATCATAGGTGCTGATCACCCACAGTTCCCACTGAATGCAACTGGAGCTCTGGGCACACAATGCCTCGGAAAATCAGTCCACTTCTATTTAGGAGCTTCAATACGGATTTCATTGTTGCCAGATCTGGCAATTTTTATTGGGAGTCTTTTGATGTTTTGTCTCCAACCTCCATTCACAGAGTCAGGGGATGACATGAGAATCTTTGCTTTCATAATTTTTAAAGTAAATTCCTCGCCCCTCTGGTTGCAGAGAAAAGCTTGCAAATGTGATTTGAGTGTAACCTAAAAGTTCAAAATCCAGAAGGCAAAGAAAAGAAACCCCAGATTGGCTTAAAAATCATGAGATTTAAAAGAAATAGTCAATCTCATGATTCTGGGATGCTGACTCATTTGTTTTGAACTCCTGGAGTTGGCAATACTGGATTTATATATCCACAATGGGAGGCAGATGGGAAAAGAGGAAATGCTGGCACGAGATTATCCCCTGGACAGCTGAGGGTAATTGTAACCTCTTGTTCTTGAAGGAATTGGGAACTAAGCCTTGCACACCCTTATCATCTTACCTTATCTTAGAGTTTTATACTGCCACACATCCCCATGGTATCTGAGCACCTTCCACATTAAATCATTAGCAATAGCCAAGCCCTTAGCGTACTCCATGGAGTCTCTGACACGTCTTCCTTTTCAGAGATGAGTAGGGTTTTTGGTTTTGATTAATATCCGCCTTTTGGGGGGTTAGTTTGTGGGGGGTTATCGGTAGAAGGGCATGCCAGCATTGTGATTGTCATTCTTTTGGAGGAAAAACTTTTCTGAAGAGGAAGGTTTGGCAGTATTTCCTGAAGATGGTCACATGCTACACCCAACCTCCCTGCTCCAGCCAAAGCATCTTGCCAGATATTATTAGTCTGTTTAATTCAGTTTTGAACATATATTCTGCTTCCCTGTGCTGTATACAGTGATTCAAGAGCTCACTTGAATATGTAACTATAAACCAACTGCAAAAGCAGACAGGCCTTGCTTCACTGTTTGGAACTTTGATGGTGATTAGTGGTGTCTGTTTTGAGAAATTTTCTTCTTTTGTGATATTAAAAATCTTCTTATTTTTTATTTCCCAGAGCTTACATGTCAGTATCACTGATCATAATACTCCACTACTATCTATCTGTCCTCTAGAACAAATCCAGACTTGGGGATAAGCAGGCGAGTGCAACTCCAGCATTTACAGTGGTGGAAAGTACCCGCTTTGAAGATGACATATTACTTCTGGAATTGGGGGGAGGGGAGAAAGTGTTGATCTAAGGTTGCCCAGATAGAGGCCTTTTGGGCTTCCCAGCTAAGCACAAACCATCTAGCAGGATGCAGCAATATAATCAAATTTGCTTTTCATAAACTTCAGAGATCGAAAAGACCTTGAGTGTCTAGGCAATCTCCCTGCCAGTGACAGATTTCCCCCTCTGACACTATTAAAAGCACTTTATTCCATCTAATCTGGAAGGAGGGTTTGTGGGGCTGTGCCTTAGAAACATAGCAGTAGTATGGACAGGATTGAATTTACAGAACATGTGACCTTCACCACACAAACACATGCTCCTCAGCAGTCTGATCAGTAATCCTTCCTCTCCAGAAATCAGGCAGCAACTCGACAAGGTGGGTTGAATGGGCCCTGCTCTGCAGCCTAGAAATTTTCTGCCAGCTGGAGGGCCAGACAAAAAGATGCCTTCCACCGATTTACAGACCGACTTGCCCATTGTCTGGATTAGCTGTGGTGCTTCTTGCTTAATGCCACATCTGTGACTCTCTGGATGAGCCAATAGGATGTCTGCCTTGTTGCCTCTTAGAAGCTGTTAGTGGTGTCTCCTTCCTATGGCTCAGCAGATGTTATTCCGTGACTGCTCTCTAAAGGGTATGTAAGAATGAATAAGGACATCTGACCACTGACATCACCAGCTCTGCAGCTCCCTCTGTAGGAGCCTGATCCAAAACCCACTGAAGTCAAAAGAAAGATTCTCATGGACTTCAATGGGTTTTGAATCAGGTTGTACGTTGCTCTAAAGCTTGGCCTTCTTCCTAAGGCAGGCTGTGCTATTACCCATGACAACGAGCATCATTTAGAGACTGCCAGCTCCTCTAAAACATGTTATTGCCAACTACTCTAAAACATTTGTTTGCTGTTTATTCGCTTGGAGTGTCTCTTTAACAGGCAACATTTGCTGCCTTCTCTGCTTTAGTGCACAGCCATGATGGGAGAGTAAATGCAGATGAAAATCAGGCCAGAAAATAAACCTAACTGACATTAACTTCCCAAAAAGCTTGATGAGAGGCACTCATCTTTCTTAATTAAGGCAACAATTAACTATGTTTGGGTTTGATAGCTTGGTGTAGGTCTCCTGCCAAATGCAGTCCTTTTATGTGAGCTTAACAACTGTTACTGCTCTCAGGGCCAGTGTGCCAGGTCTGTAAGCAGCCTCCTGCTCATGTTTATTTCTGATCCCTTGGATCGGAAGCATCCCTTCCTACTGCTCCCCTCCCACCCACACACACTTGTCACCGATTTACTGCCATTGTTTCTGTCTGGCTGCATTCATTCGAACCATGCTGTGCAGAGAGGCTGGGTGGGAAGATCGGGTGAGGCACACAGAGCTGCTTATATGAATTGCTTTCAGAAGATTTATACCGAGGCAGGGGTGCTGGAGACTGTATGAGCTTGCAGCTCATCAGTCTCGCTCCTCAGTAAGATCCGTTTAGAAACATTAATCCTCAAATGATGGAAATCAAGTGCACTGAAGACAATGGATATAAAAACTGAATTACACCCGTTTAAGATCTGGCCCATGAACCCTATGGGCAATCCTGTTCAGACCCTTTGTAAAGGACTTTGATAATGGACAGATGGTTTCATGAGATAAATGAACAACTGTGACCTGTAGAGGGGATAGGAGTGCAAGTGTCACTAGTGCACTTTTATACTGTGTGCCTGGAAAACCTGAGGTCTGATTATTACATCCTTGGATCCCTAGGGATGGTGGAAGCTGCAGAATTAACGTACAGATACAGTATTTAGATAATAGAGGAGGCATGTGACATTCTGGAAGAAATGCAGTGGGATGACAGCAAGTTTCTATAGACAATGACATGCCTTTAGATTTGTCTATTAGGCTGAACCCAGTAGAAAGCATTTCTATTGAAGTCTTTTATTTTCCTGAAGCATCTTCTCTATATATGAATCATTCTATGAATATTAAACTATTGTTATTTCAGTGCTCTCCTCTGGTTTGATCTGTCTGATTCAGATTAATACCTATCCATAATCTACCATCCAATGGGATAAGACATGCAAGACTACTGTCCATTGAGGCTTTAGAGCCTATAGAGAGACCGGTTTCAGAGTAACAGCCGTGATAGTCTGTATTTGCAAAAAGAAAAGGAGGACTTGTGGCACCTTAGAGACTAACCAATTTATTTGAGCATAAGCTTTCGTGAGCTAAATTTGTTAGTCTCTAAGGTGCCACAAGTCCTCCTTTTCTTTTTATAGAGAGACCATGTTCTCAGCAGAGTAAGAGAAGATAGAAGAATTAAGGTGGGAGTAGAGAGCTCTGGCTTGTGTTCCTGGCTTTGACACTGATTTTCTGTGAGACTTTAGGGAAGTCATTTAATCCTTTTCCTCATCTGTAAAACTGGGATAATAAAATTTGCCTCAGGGACAGTTGTGAGGCTTAATATTTGTAAAATGCTTCAAGCTCCTCAGCCCAGTGCTGTTTGTTAATGGGTGGTGTTTGTTTAATATCCAGAAGTACAGAAACCTAGTGAGAAGGACTAGTTCTGTGGATATGGGATATGCTGGCCTAGCTGCATGAGAACAGGCAGCATTGAGGTTTTCTGCTGCCAGGATTATGATGTTGTCCACCCAGCCCAACAGCTCCAGTAGATAAAATCCATTATGCCTTTCCCCCCAGCGCAGGTATTTTTCAAACCAATGACTCTTCCAAATAGCATAGGAACGACCATGAATTTTGTCACCAGTTCAGGAAGCAATGCACATGAAGCCATGCATTTGGGGAAAGACTTTGCAGCCCAGAGAGACATCAGTCAGCTGACTCTATGATGTCCATCTAGGAAGCAGTGTCCTATAGTAGCAGCTCTTTTAGGAATAACACAGCAACTCTCCCTCATTCCCCTGTTCCATTCAGCATATTTCAGAGAAGGTAGGAAGACGCCTGTCAGAGATCTGAACCGTCACCTCCAAATTTCCAAGCCGTAATTAGCAATCAGCCCCTGAAAAGCAGGGCATATCTCACTAACAGCTGTGAAGAGTAATTCCTGTGGCAGGTGTGACAGAGAGAATGAAAGATCTGCTGGAATGTAAACAATGGTGCTGCCCGGTTCTGTTTTCAAATGAACACTAATGCAACAAAGGGCATTCCATATAAAACAGCAATTCAAGGCAGTGCATGTTAAGTGTTGTGAAACTGAACAATTTCAACTCATGGTTTTCAGTCCATAATTACACTTCCTAATGGCTCTCACTGGGAGTTGATGACAAAGACAAGAAGTGGGTGGGACAAGTCACAGTGGAGGCTGCCCTACGACCAGTGATTGGTATTCTGGCTTGATACAATTCTGCAAATGGTCTGTAGCAACAAGGCATCAGACTAGAGCCTCTTTTTGCTACTTTTCTTGCTCCTACAGTATTCCTTGCCAAATAGTTCAGAATAACACAAGAGTGTTTAGGCCCAGATCCTGCAAAATTTACACCTGTGCTTAACTTTAAGAAGATGGGTAGTCCCATTGGCATTATTGGGACTACTTATATATGAAGAGTTAGGCATATGCATAAGTGTTTGTAGGAACAGGGCCTGAAGGTAGAAAGAAATCCCCAGACAAGCAGGCAAATGATTATGAATCACAGTTGTCATGTTTCGTATGTATTCATTACTTTTTTCTCCTTGCATCGATTATTAGGTTACTATAACTCCAGCACCACAGCCTCTGTCTCCAGATGCTCTGTAGCGCATATTATTTGGCCTATGAACAACTTCTCATAGGTCACCCGCTACTGTATGTTAAGGTGACCATTATTGCACTTTCCAAAAAAATTGCCTCTAATTTGCCATTGTGGCTCTTTTAGTTTGAGAAGAAGAAGAATAAAAATGTTTACAAGTCAAGTCCCAGTGTGGAGGTGCCTTTAAAAATGGCTAATCTTAAACAAATTCGGATGAATAGTTTTCAGAGTATTGATTGGTACATACAGGTGTCCATATGACTTGTTCCAAATACTGTTCAGTTATACAGTATGGGCATCCCCATGCCAGACACTTTTTTTATTTTGCTAGTCATTAGAGATGAATTCAGATGGAAACACTGAAACCAAATCCCTTCAGATTTAAGAGGGGTTTGGATACAGATCCAAAAATCATAGCTGAAATCCATCCCTGTCAACCTCTGATGCAGCAAACTGGAACTGAACTGACTTGAAGTCTGGATTTGGATCTGATTCTGGATCCACATTTCCTGTCTTAGTCTTATATCTGCAAGTCAACGCACAACAACATTTAATGGCAAAGAAAGCATGCAAGGTACATAATAGAGATAAATGACTACAATGTATCAAAATATGCCAAGAACAAATCCTCACTAAGGATTAACTTTGCAGTTTATAATTAGTATAGGGGGAGGGAGAGGCAGAAGAGAGAATAAAGAAAAAGAATAAGAAACAACATTAACTCTGAACCAATTACTCCAAGTCAGTGCAGAGTGAATGAGGCGCCAAAAGAAAAATAAGTTCAGATGTACATGATCAAATTTAGAGGCGCATCCAAACCAGAACAAATTGACTGAGAGGAAAGCAAAGCATTCAAAACTATAGCAGAACCTATTGTAGGAACTTTACCGTGCACTGGGAGTTTCAGAAAGCCAGCTCCTGCATGTCCATCATCTACTAAAGTAGTCTGCCCCCATTCTATCATCACTTGACTACTTTTAGAGGGAAGCCATTCTTGTATCACTGAAATCAGCATACCTTTGATTCCTTCCAATGTTAGCTACAGCTTTGCCAGAAGAATATCCTTGCCTGAGCACATAAAGAAACAAAATAAGCTTTTAACATTAAGATCTCAATTGTACCCATCCCTGTGTGGATGCACAAAGCAGGAAGCGTAGAAGGAGCTCTGCTTCCCGCTTCTGCAGGTCCACTGGGGTCAAGAACAGGGTTCATCCAACTCCCATTGAAATCAATGGGGGTCAGTCCATGGACTTTAATGAGACTTTCCTCAAGCGCAAAGGCTGCTCAGGGCTAATGTTACTGCTTACAGAGGAAATGAAACTTCCTCTGCTCATTCCACATCATGCAGTTACCACACATGCCTTTGGATACTCATCAAGCACTCGCCATGTATATTTTAAAAAAGCACCTACAGTTGCCACTGCCCAAGACTGTAGTTCCTACTAGACACTAAATCCTTGGAACCTGGTAATGAGAAAACTCCCTGTGTCTTCAGTGGGGCCAGGATTTCACCCCAACGTCTTCACCCGCCTCCAGGAAGCCACCCAATCTTTATGCCAAGAGAATAGTAGCCGTTTTCAGGGATTGCTTTCATTTAACAACTTATAAACAGTAAAACAAAGAGTAGAGAAGAAATTAAAGGGGGGAAATGAAATGGAAAGGGGGGGTAAGAGGGGAAAATATTGATTAAAAATAAAAAATGAACTGTAACAGACATATCAGAATTTCAACTTCAAGTCCCAAATTCTCCCATCCTCTCTCACACTGGGTAATACCTTACTCCATGGGGCATCCCAGTGAAACTCCTCCGGTCGTTATGTGCTAGTCTGCAAGAGAAGGGTGCTTGGACATGGTCCCTATTGCTTTGGCTCTCAGAATGGATGTCACACATGCTGACATGCTCATTCAGTTACCCAGAGGAGTTAATGCTCTAGGTCACCTGGGCTCTAAAACCACATTTGATAGCCAGGTCAGGATGTGAGATTATTCTGAGAATGTTCATTTAGAGGCTGCATTGAAATGCACATAAGGCAAACAATCATTTGGAAGAACACATGAGTTTCCAATTGTTGATACCCACTGAGTTTAAGAAGTAGCAAAAAGACAGTTGCTTCCTCCAAACAATATCAGTTAGCAATCTGATGCTTGATCTCACTTGTCTTAATTATAACCTTTCATTAGTCATCTGCAGAAAAGCAATTATAAAATAGGTGATTCCAGCAGAAGACATGAATTCACCAGCAAATTGAAAAAAAAATCAAGGAACAAAATGCAATAATAGTCATAATGAAAAGCTTTCCCCTTCAGCTGCTATCTAATTATAACAGGCCACAAAAACTTTAAAAATCATATTCCCTTAAATAGCAATCTGTGACTTTATGCATTGTACAGCAATTGTTTTGTGCACTGAAAATTAAAATGAAAAGCTAATTTGGGGGTTTGTCACAGAAGGAGTCATTTACAATAGTATGTGTCAAACACCAGTTACAGCTGTTAATATCATATCTTTAAAAGGATTCCATATTCAAACCTTTTTATTATCTGATCTCCTTTGATTTATAAGGAGCTAAAAAACTAAGACTTCAGCCTAGTGACATGGCCTGCAGGCAGTTTCAAAGTCTCAGAGATAGCCAAGTGAGGCCTGATTATTGTGCTGATGTAAATCTCTGTTGAAATCAATGGAGTTTAACACTGGTGTCAGACTGGTACAAGTGAGAGCTTTTCATTCTGCTTTTTACAAAGATTGGGTTCCTCTGCAAAATTCATATTGGATCAGGATTTCAAACTGCCCTAAAGAACAGGAGTGCTTAGGTCTGGAGATTTGGATTAGACCCATCTCTAATTGTATACAATAAAAATACACTGAAATGTAACATAAAAAAAGTATTTACTTTTTAGGTGTTGAAGGTTGGGCTGTAGGCGCCTATGGGTATAGTAACTGATTCTGTTGCCATTTACACCAGCATAAATCAGGAGTAACCCCAGTGAAGCTAATGCAATGACACCAATGTAAAAACAGCGTGAGATCAGAAGCGATCTCACAGTATTTTATTCATAGAACTGGATCCTACCACTTAAAGACCAAAAGGAAATGGCAACATTATACTCAGTGTTCCATTAAGTTTGCAATTCTTCTTCACTAGAATTTTTTTTGTATCAATTGGCTTCATTATAATGAACTTGAAGGGCCTTTTAAAGAGAGTGAAAGAAACACCTAAAAACTGAAGAAATAATTCAGGTCTACCAGGAGCATAATATAACAATCAAGAAATTCAGTCAGTCATTGGCAGAGTTAGTTTTATAAATCCTCATTTAGAAGGTAACTACAAAGAGTGTAAGTAAGCAAGCCTGTCACTAATGAAGCTGATTAGAATATCCCTGTTTTGAATGAATCTACCTTGATCCTGGGAAGAGCAAAGGGACAATGTTCTCAATTCATTGAGCAAATTGGAACACATTCCCATTAGGGAGCAGAAGATAATGTAAAACGTAAAAGAGAATGGAGATGATAAAAAAATAAAATGAAAAATGATTAAGGATCTTTTCTGTAACAATTCAGCTAAGTTTTTATGACCCAGGAAGAGTGATATAAAAGATCCAAAGTGGCAGAAATAGAAGATAAAACCTTTCTGCTCTTGGGTTCCACTTCCATACTTAACTTGAGATGTTAAGGAGGATGTACTTGATGTTCAGAGTCCCTAAGAGCAGTGGCACCTTCATGTCTGTATTGAAGATAATGCACATTCCTATGTGAACATATGCAAAAAGCCACACATGCTTCATTTGAAACTAGTTCATAATAAAAGTGGGAAGGCCTCCCTATCATTCTGACAGACATGCCCTTGGACCAAATAGATTCTTCAGAGGATGTCAGGTAGGCTTTCTCCCAATACAACACCATGCCATAAATCCAGTAGAAAGGAGCTGTTAAAAGTGGCATGCATAAAACAGGGAGCGACTCTCACAGCTTTTGCAGGTATCCACATCGGAAAAGCCATCACAGACAACTAAGAATGAATGTCCACGAGTGGTATAAACCCAGAAAGGGAATTGCCTTTGCCTTGGATGGCACAGAGCTAGAGGTCATGAGATGATCGTTAAATCCAAACCATTTGTGGGGACGAAAATTAAGCAGGGGAGAAACTTATCTGAATGATACATTCCTTCGAGGCATCCAAATGCATCCCTTAGAGGCATCCAAATGCCCTTCCCTTAGAGGGATGTCCCTCATTTTAGTCCAATGCTACCTACATTCAACCCAAATTTGTTGCTTCATCGCTTTCATTGCTGGAAATTATTATCAAAAATAAGTAATCATGGAACTGAGGCTCACAGAGAGTTATTTACACTAAAGGAATAAATCGCATTTCATTCTACATTCCTCACATGAATAATTTTTGGTGCCCCTCATTTTGGGTCCTTTTCCCATTTGTGCCTTGGAGGCTTGAGCGGTGAGAGAGAAGCATGTTATTACACAAGGGAGAAGAAGAGCGGCAAGCACAGGAAAAACTCTCAGACAGCCACAGAGTGACCAGTTTCAGAGGGAGCAGCAGAATTTCTGAGAGAAGATGCAGCTACTTACTAGATGTGGAGGAAGGTTCTCAGGATTACTAAGGCAAGGTTAGCTGCACTATTTTGTCTTCTCTTGGTTTTCTAAAAACCTTCATGGAGCGATGTCAATTTGTCTCATGCAAATTTCTCTAAGGGTAACCAACAGGTGATAGTGAAAGGAAAGGTGGTTGTCAGCGAAACTAGGCTCATATTTCTCAGGAGCTTAGCTATAGTGCCTACTATTTACCAGTTTCATGAGGAAAGGGCCACATGACTTTTCGAAGAACATCTGACTGTTCCCTTAAAAAATGAAGTTGAATGTTATTTTCTAAACTTACTCAGATTGTAAATATTTTCTCATGGAGATTAAATCATTCAATTGGAAAATAGCAGTAATTATGTTTCACATCTCTCTCTCACACACATACACGCACACACACGAGTACAGTCAAGATAATGGCTTCCAGTTAAGGTAAATAAGAGATAAGAAATAAAGCAAAAATCTGCCATCCTTTCATGTCTTAAATATTTACCATTAGATGAGCAACTCAGAATTCTGGTGTGCAACTCTAATAAGAGCTATTATATTCTACTAGAGTCCAACATTTCCAACTGTTGAAGTAACAGAGAAATCCTTTTTTCATTTTATTTATCTAGGAATGCATTATACCTTATTAAATGGCAAGCTGCATAGGGGAAAGCTGATAAGCTTTCATCAGTGTCTGAACGTGACTGAGCAGAAAAATCTTCTGAAAGCCAGAGATATATTGTTGCAGTGTAATTCTTCTCTCTGAATAGTCGACAAACCTAGGGCCTGATTCAACACCCACTGAAGTCGAGGGAAAATTTCCATTGACTTTAATGAGCATTGGATCAAGCCCATGGTAACCATTTGAAAGAGGAGGTAAACAAGCAGAATGCAACTTATATGCTTTGCTAATATCTGGCGGCACTTTTCTGTGGTTAGATCTGGCAGCCTCGGGGACTGCTGTGGTTGTGCTATTGATTTTTTTAACTCGAGAGTCTATGTACAAAGAACTGAAAACAAAAGATCGGTTTTGCAATCCCTTGCATTGCTCCAGCACCACAGGCAGCTGGGAATAGGAATGCGTGCTGTTGAAGACTATGGAATAAGAAGATAACATAAGAATAGCCACACTGGGTCAGACCAATGGTCCATCTAGCCCAATGGTCCTCTCTTCTGACAGGTTTCAGAGTAACAGCCGTGTTAGTCTGTATTCGCAAAAAGAAAAGGAGTACTTGTGGCACCTTAGAGACTAACCAATTTATTTGAGCATGAGCTTTCGTGAGCTACAGCTCACTTCATCAGATGCATGCCGTGGAAAGTGCAGCAGACTTTATATATACACAGAGAATATGAAAAAATACCTCCTCCCACCCCATTGTCCAGCTGGTAATAGCTTATCTAAAGTGATCATCAGGTGGGCCATTTCCAGCACAAACCTGGATTTGTGCTGGAAATGGCCCACCTGATGATCACTTTAGATAAGCTATTACCAGCTGGACAATGGGGTGGGAGGAGGTATTTTTTCATATTCTCTGTGTATATATAAAGTCTGCTGCACTTTCCACGGCATGCATCTGATGAAGTGAGCTGTAGCTCACGAAAGCTCATGCTCAAATAAATTGGTTAGTCTCTAAGGTGCCACAAGTACTCCTTTTCTCTTCTGACAGTAGCCAGTGCAGATACTTCAGAAGGAATGAACCGAGCAGGGCAATTATTGAGTGATCCATCCCCTGTCATCCAGTACGAGCTTCTGGCAATCAGAGATTTAGGGACACTCAGAGTATAGGGTTGAGTCCCTGATCACCTTAGCTCAGTGGTTCCCAAACTCGTTCGGCCCCTTGTGCAGGGAAAGCCCCTGGCGGGCCGGGCCGGTTTGTTTACCTGCTGCATCCGCAGGTTCGGCCCATCATGCCTCCCAGTGGCCGCAGTTCGCTGCTCCAGGCCAATGGTTGCTGCTGGAAGCGGCCCGGGCCAAGGGAACACAAGCAGCAGAACAAGTTTGGGAACCACTGCCTTAGCTAATAGCCATTGATGGACCTATCCTCCAGGAACTTGTCTAATTCTTTTTTGAACCCAGTTATACTTTTGGCCTTCACAACATTTCCTGGCAACAAGCTCCACAGGTAGACTGTGTGTTGTGTGAAGAAGTGCTTCCTTGTGCATTTTAAACATGCTGCCTATTGATTTCCTTGGGTGACCCCTAGTTCTTGGGTTACATAAAGGGACAAATAACTCTTCCCTAGTCACTTTCTCTGTACCTTTCATGATTTCATAGACCTCCACCATATCCCCAGTTAGTTGTCTTTTTTCTAAACTAAACAGTCCCCGTCTTTTTAATCTCTCCTCATATAGAAGCTGTTTCATACCCCTAATTATTTTTGCTGCACTTCTCTGTACCTTTTCTAATTCCAATATATCTTTTTTGAGATGGGGCAACCAGAGTCAGTTCTAATAAACCGTAAATATGTGTTAAATAGATGCAATATTCTGGCCTTAGTACAGTTTTGTTTTAGAAATACAGCTGTGTGGCTCCATAACTGTCAAGGAATGTCATATAGCATCTCCCTCAGCAGAGAGACATCTTTTAGGAAGTGAAAATATCAGATAATAATATCAGCTTTGGAAGAATTCAGGGCCCAGTTATGTCCCTGAGATCAATGTGAAGAGGGAAAGTGGGTCAACAGCCACCCTGGTACCATCCCACCCCAGCTCCCAAACATGAAGGGAGGCCTCTGAAGATCTGGGGACTAGCACATGAGGAGAGATTGGATGGAAGAGGCAGGTATATCATCTCTCTCCACCCGCCCCTGCAGCCAGTAGTGGCATCCCCCTGCACTAAGGACTCCCCATTGCCAGGGGGCCATAGAGGAGAGCATAGGGATTGAGAGCCTGTGCAAGGCCTCTAATGAATCCATGCCCTTTCAGCGGGAAAAGCGTAAATTGTTCCTCCCCATTCCTACAGAACAATCTGAGGAAAATCTGTCCCCCCTCCCCTCCCAACACGGGCACACACAAAGGTCTAATCCAAAGCCCCTGGAAGTCAATAAAAAGACTCCCCGTAACATCACTGGGCTCTGGATCCCTAATGATCAGATGGGGATTCTCTTTACGCAGGATATGTAAAGCCGGTGGAGCTGGCTTTATGCCATCTGCAGCAGCACAGCGAGGATTCTGAGGGCATGTCGGGGGCCAGTGGGGGTGAGCAAAGCGTGTTGTGCTCCAGTGACCCTGGACTAGCACCATGTCCCCTCACTAGCCATTACTGCTGGCTGTTCTATATTATGTTGAGGGTTGAACCACCAGGTTTCTGGGGCTGAAAGCTGGTGAAAAGCCACCTATTCCATCAACTGCCTAAAGTACAGGTGAGGTTCTGGCCCTGTCTCTTTCATCTCTTGTACTGATCCACAGAGAGTTATCCAATGGGCTTTAAAAAACACCTGGCTACGCAATATATTCAAAAATATATACTGTATTATATATTAATATAATGTTGATACTTATACATTATATAATTATGGTAAATTATTGTTATTGTAGTATAGTAATATTAATATATATTATTATACACAATATGTTCTAAAAGTCATGGGGATACATTTTTTAAAGTTACCTTTGTAGCCAAATTATGAAAGAGATCGGGGCATTCCTACCATTTAGAAAATTGTTTGAATTTGATACTTTACCTCTGATATTGTGGCAAAGAGTCTTGCTAAGCCAACAAGCACAAAATCAGCACGAATGACTGCAGCAATTGAGAAATATTGTATGGAACAAAAAGCTCTTTCTCCTTCTATATAGCATTGATAGAGTCACAGTTTGCTGGGAAATTAAATGAAATGTGCTAAGTGGCATTGTGGCTAATGTGATTATGCAAAATGGAATAAAGTAATAGTTCTGTCCTGCCATCTCTTACAATGGCCTCTGTGTTCTTTCAATTGTGCATAATTTCCATAGGACTGAGGCACATCATACTGCCTTGCCACGTACTTCATGTGAAAATTAAATTATTTTTCTAAGTAAATGATAAATTGGGAAGTTACAGAAGGGGTTAGGGGAGGCATGCTTTCTGCAAAGAGAATGCAGATTATTGAAGAGTCGAGAGTGAGACTATCCAAAAAGAACAAGTGTGTAAGTCACAGCTGACCTTGGGACGCTATATGTTATGTGCTAAAATGGGAACTATAAGATGCACATAACTTTGTTTAGTAGCCTGATCCTGCAAAAACCTACCCCAGCACCAATCTGGGTGTGAACTTCAAAGCCCATTTATAGTTAGTTGTTTTTTTTTTAAATGGGCAACTTTTGGATAAAGGACCTTGACCAGAGTGAGATGTCCTGATAATTTTAAGATGGGCACTGGTATTAGCAAAGTAGTGGAATGTATTGGCCAAGTCCTTCTGCAGTCTGCACACATCCTGCCCAATCTGTTCCCTCACCATTATAACTGCACACTGAGGGAGTGCTTCTAGCAGGAGGCAATGCATGAGATAATTAAAATCTTCAGAGTGCAGCAAAGAGATACTGATCCACTATGCAGGTTTATGCAATTAAGTCCCTAATGAAAATAATGTGCATCATTTGCCAGGTTCTTAAGCGATTGCTTTCTTGGTTATTAGTAGCACTAGCTTTGAAAACAATTTATATCACCTTTGTAGAGTTTGTAATATGGCTGGGTCATGGAACATAAGATATTCTGTCTGTGCAAAGGCACCTTGTGCTGAATCAGAAAACAGATAATAACAAAGTTTATAGCCATTCACAATGAAGGTGTTTTTATGTGATTGTCTAATGTTATGGATGCAATTAAAGCCTATGTGTTTAGTATCCCTGCTTCTATGATCATGCAGATTCATCTTTCCCACATTGCCACCAAATCTAGCAATTCTTGATGAATGCAGAGGTATTAAGAATAAAGGACGAGATGAGAAAAGGGGCATATGAAAAATGAGTCTGTGAAGTCCTCAGTTCCAGTCTGTCTTAGATTATAAACACAATGGGTGTGGCACCTTCTCTAAATCTTTCATGGACATGCTGGTCCCTGTCATACCCCTTCTCCTGCACCCCTGTGCAATCTGCTCGTAGATGTCACCATTTCTACGGCTGATCTGTAACTCTGGCCTGCACCGCTTTTTCTACCCACAGGCCCAGGAGATCCAATATCTCCTGTCTACTCCAGGCCGGAGTGTATCTGGATTGTGTAGCCAGCATGATCAGCTAGGCAGTTATGCACAGCAATGGAGAGCTCTAGCCGTGTCCTCACCAAGATGCACCATCAGGAAAAGGCATTTCAGAAATTCATGGGGGAAGAGGTTTCAACTGTATGTGACCCCTGGACAGTGGAGTTAACAATTAAGACCAGAGCAGTCAGTGCTGGGCATTGTGGGACAGTGGCTGGAGGACCGTTAGGGTCAATACGAAGTGAGCTGTAGCTCACGAAAGCTTATGCTCAAATAAATTGGTTAGTCTCTAAGGTACCACAAGTCCTCCTGTTCATTTTATAGGTAACTCAGTATCTACACTCACACTGAGTCAATCTCAGTACGTCAACCGTGACTCAGTGCCACTTGGTGATGTGGAGTTGCTATGTCAGCGTAATGAAGAGCTTACATCTGTAGGAAACAAATTTTAATGTAGACACATGTACAACTAGGTTGACACAAGGCGGTGTACATCGGCCTACCTTTGTAGTGTACAGGGCCGCCCCGATCCATACGCAAAGTACGCAGCTGCGTAGGATCCCGTTTCCCGGTGCCCTGCGCAGCTGCATGCTGCTCCAGCCCCTGCCCTGCCTCTTCCCCATGGCCCCCGCCCCCATTCCACCCCTTCCCCAAAGCCTCCACCCCAGCCCTGCCCCCACGCCCCTGAGTACTGCAGCAGGGCCAGGCTTGCACTCACTGGTGGTGCGAAGTGCAGTGACCTAGCCCCAGCCTTGCCGCCAGTGAGTGCTGGGGGGTGGTCCCCCAAGCCAGCCCCCACCACCCCCGCAGAGGCCTGCCCCTCCCCCCCACAGGGGGGCTGCATAGGGCTCCAGAATAGCTAGGGATGGCCCTGGTAGTATAGACTAGGCCTAATTATCAGTAGATTATTCCCTAGACCCTGTCTGTTTTAGGATTGATTTAGGATTTTTTAGGAAATGGATTAAAAATTACTTGGGAGCAAATCATGTAGCCCTTAGCCGGAACTCCCAGTGAAGCCATTCCTGACTAAGGACTGTAGGATTTCACCCTTAAGGGCAAATCCTGACCCACGGCTACAGTGGCTCTCTTGACATCAGAATCAGTGTGGTTGTGCTGTTCACAGAGGGAGCATAATTCCCAGGGATACTGTAGGAGTGTCGTTGTTTGCTCCCTGTGCTGTGTGGAGCTCAGCTCAATGGGTGCCACATACCTGTCTGTTTGCCGGCAGTGAGTCATAGAGTGGGTCATAGATGGACTGAAGGTAGATATCCACTGCTATGCAGTTTTCCTTCCTCTTCCTACAGAAGCAGCACATTGGAGCTGTTGAGCTCTGAAAACTGCAGCTCTGAACTGCTCTATGGTCTGGGAGAGACAGGTGGGGGGAAAGATTCCAACATCCTGTTTCTCACCCATCCCCAATTAAGCAGAGCAATGCACATTCCACCCAGACCTTGGGCCTCAGGGACTGACTATATTTCTACATTGAAAAATGCTATTAAATAAATGTCAGTGGGACATCGCCAAATGTATTTGAAGCTGTCCTCTCCGAGCAATCAAGATTAATGGTCAACAAATGCTCCAAAAGATATTGTAGGATCCTATCATCATAAATAAATGAGTGTTAGAGAGGTTGCTAAGAAGCTGCTATTATTTACTGCTATCTTGGTCATATTTATTAGTATACTGTTCTGTATGGAGATAAATCTGAAACTGCTCAGTGACTTGACTGTTGAATGTTGATGATAAGTAACCATTTTTTTTTGTTTGTTTGTTTCTGCTTTTTGGTTTTTTACAAGGAAGTAAATTTGTACTCAGTGTGTCTGGTATGATTTCCTTGTTCTATGGTTCTAAACTACAGCAAAAACCAGAATACAGCATTGATTCTTCTCTCACTAACAATGGTGTAAATTAGGTGTAACTGCATGGAGTTATATCAGTGTAAAACCAGCCAAAGTGAGAGGTGAAGGCCCCACATGTTCAGGGCTTGTCTACACTTAAAATGCTACAGCGACACAGCTGCACTACTGTAGCCCTTCAGTGTAGATGCTACCTTCACCAAAGGGAGGAAGTCTCCACTTGGGGTTGGTAATCCCTCTCCCTGAGAGGCGCTAGCTCGGCTGACGGAAGACTTCTTCTGTCAACATAACACTGTCTACATGGGGACTTAGGTCAGCTCAATTACATCTCTCA
Organism: Lepidochelys kempii; assembly: GCF_965140285.1. Lineage (NCBI taxonomy): Eukaryota > Metazoa > Chordata > Testudines > Cheloniidae > Lepidochelys > Lepidochelys kempii. The sequence goes on along the minus strand of NC_136392.1, from coordinate 7,448,618 downwards.
GGGGTGTGGATTTTTTTGCACCCCTGACTTATGTAGTTAAACAGACCTAATTTTCTAGTGTAGATCAGGCCTAAGTGTTTTTGGCTCCAATCCTGTAAAAACTTATGCATGTGAGTGGGCCCACTGAACTCAGTGGAACTTCTCATGTGTATAGGTGTTTGCAGGTTCAGGGGATTAGTTTTTCATAGAAATTATGTGTTAAATTCAGCCCAGATGTAACTGCATTGAGTTCAGTGGAGATGAACCAGGGCTGACTTTGTCCATATTTAATGTTGTTAATGCTATTTCTTTTATACTTCAAACAAACAGAAAACAAAATATGTACTTTAAAGGAGATACATGAGTGAAATATGAAGAATAAGCATTCCACTACAATTAGTGTGGCACTAGCCAAAACTAGAGAAATGATCAGTTGCTGAGTCCAAGAGCATGATTCTCCTCTGTCTTACAAGGTATTTACTCCCATCTGTGACTCCACTGGCTTCAGTGGGAATGACTTTTGATTTATGCTGGTTTGGACCAGATCAGAATCAGGCCCCAGAAACCCAAGGATAGTGAAAGTGCTGGGAACGTAGTAGGGTTTTTTAAAATAATAGGGGAGACTTCCAGTGAGATTTGTGCTCCTAAATCCCTTGGGTTATTTTGAAATTCTCCTCCTGTGTTTTTCTGTTGTTCTATACCTACACTTGTGATTAACATTTTCTCTGCCTGCTAGGTACAAGTATCTTTAATGTGTCTCATCACCACTTGATTGACTTGTTTATTTCATCTCAGATCATAATCAATGTCATTTGACACCTATTACTAAAAAGCTTGTCGCAGTTTATTGGTTTTGTATTCCCTGACTTGCATAGATGAGATACTTTCAGTTAAAAATCACTGATCTCTGAGTATTTGGCTATTCTAAGGAAGGGATTGCTTTATTGCTGATCTTTTAGACTATGTGAGACAAGAAACTAATGAGGTTGTTTGTTTCAAGGCTGCAGATTCATAGATAGTCTAGCTCAGTTACTCCTAATGAGATTTTTTTCTGTCTACCAGATCTTTGACTGATAAATAGTTCTTAGGACTACTTTGTTCATTGGTTTGGATGCAAAAGGCCATTTTGTCTCGGGGGAAAAAAAAATCTGTTTTTGCTTGGAAAGGAGAGACATTTTGTTCAAAAACTGGCCCATTTCCCCCCACAAGTAAATAAGCTACTATATTCAGATCTGGGAGCCTGAAATTAATGTGGCCTGATTTTCAAAGATACTGAGCATCCACCACTCCCAGTGTAGTGAATGGGAACTGTAGGTGTTTCACAGTCCAAAATCAGGGCATCCTTATTTAGCTACGTACCTTTAGCCTCCCCGGGCCCTGATTCTGCAAAGACTTATGTACATGCTTAATGTTACACACTGTACGTCATTCCTTTCACTTCAATAGGACTACTGAAAAGGAGAAATCCTGGCCCTATTGTAGGTAAAGGGAGTTTTGCTGTTGACTTCAGTGGAGCAAGGATTTCACTCATAGTGTGTCAAGCTAAGCACGTGCATAAGTCCTTGTAGAACTGCAGTCCACATTTGCAAATCTTGCCCTAAGTGCCTTACCAAAATTCTCCACAGAAGTAGGACCAACTTCACATTCAGAGTGGCAAAGCTCAGAAGGGAGGGAGGCAGAGGCCATTCCAGCCATGCAGCAGCAGGGCCACCAGCTCACCACCAAAACCTCCTGTATGCCAGAGTGCAGCATACGTGTTCTGCAGTGCACAGAATGTATGATGATGACTCACTGAGTTCTCATTCAGTGGAATGATATCAATTCCACTTCATTCGGGGTCCTCCACAGTCACAGAAAAGGAAGGCAGTTTTCTCATCAGAGAGAACAAATACCTTACCTTTGGTGAACACCTTTTCTCTCTTTCGAAGACATCTTGTTCTTGTAGCTAACAGTACAGTATTGGATACCATTAGAGCTGGGTGAAACCTTTTTGTGGGGGGTGAAAAAAACAGATTGGGCAACACCAAAACATTTCATGGATTGGTGTCAGTTTAGCTGAATTGTTTTGGGAGGAAAAAAAAATCCCCCCCCCCCAAAAATTTCATTTCAACATTTTTGAAATGCAACATTTATAATTTTTGATGTGAAATGACTTTGTGTTTCAAAATTTTCTTTACATTTATTTTTAAATTTTTTTAAAAAATGTTTAAAAGGTCAAAATCTAAATGAAATGCTTCAATTGAGGTCAACTGAAACATTTTGTTCAACCTGAAATGAATTTTTTTTCAATTTGTTGGAATTGCCAGTGAACCAAAAAATCCATTATTCACCCAGCTCAAGATGCCATCCATCATGATGTCTTTTAAAATCAGTTTGGGTAGCCTTCTTTCTTTTTGTGTGTTTGGTTTGGTTTTTTTGTCTGGTGCATGTTATCTTAATAACACTCTCATTGAAAAGATTTGCACCAATGACTTTCCAATCCCAGCCAGGAGCTTGGTGGCACAATGGTTTACTTCTTCCCCATGTTCACCTTTAGAGACATGAGTTCTAATGTCATTATGGTTACAAATGAAAACACGTTTTGTGGTTTCATGCTTTTCCTTAGTAGATATTTCCTTTAAAAATAGCCTATAAAGTCAGCCTAACTGATAAACTGCATATGTGGGAAGCCCAGGGATGACATAGCAATGGATGCAACAAGACAGGGTTGATATTCTTTTGAAGAGCTCTGTGAGAGATTATTTACATTAAGTCTGAACTGCTGGGTTGTGATATTTTCAGCTTCTCATTTTCATGAGCATCAAAATTCACTAAGGAAACAGTGATTTGGGTTTGTTTGGGGGATTGTACTCTGCTGTGTTTTTCATCTGGTCTGGTGAACTGAACTCAACCCTGGAAATTAAAAACATAATTAAAAGAAGTAAACACATGTCTTCCTCATATTTTCCATGAGCTGCTGATTCCTATATATTCCCATCTATCCGCTTTCTTCTATAATGAATGTGGCATCCTTATCCCTGGCACATTTCAGTTAAACTGCTGATAATGCTAACTCTTAACACCCGTATTCCACACACAACTCCCAAGCAGTACAGTACTTTAGAACAGTAAAGTAATTATTTACAAAAGTTTTCAGCATTTACCCAGCAGTCACTAATTATAGTGCTGTAATAGATCATGAATGTATCGGTTCTCACAACTATTATATCTCAATACTACAATGATTAGACAAAGCTAATAACTTCTTAGGAAGCAATTTATTTGACTGGCTTGAACCTAAAAACAGCACACTTGCTTTGATAGTTTATTTTATCACTCTGCAGTGCTCCAACTACTTCACCTCTCTCATTAAACATAATAGTTCAATTATAACCCATTTGCTGATTATTTTCATTTAACGAATGCAAAATTTTCGGGGATATTTCTGCTTCCATGACTTGAGACTTATAACTGAATTGGTGTTTGGGCTTGTATAGCTTCTGCATGATAATTGGTTGTGATGATTTAGAGAATCTGCACAGCTTATGAATTCTGGATGATGTTTATGAAGTTGTTCTGAAATGTGTCTAAGTGACACAGTCTCTAGCTCATACTCACTAAAGTAGGGACAATGGAGAGTCATGAAATTTAACAACTGTGCTCTGCACTGAACAATGGGTATGCTAAGGAGGGTGTCCAAGTTGAGAAACCAGGTCGACCAAGTGTCTCTGCAAGGGGCTGGTGAAGTGGAGAGAGTGGAAAAGTCCCAAACGGACAAAGACAGAAGTGAGAAAGCAAGAGCTTTAAAAGGGACCCACAGGAGGAAGGCTTTATGAGGGACAGCAAACTTTGGGCAGGAGAGGAGAAGGGGTGAGCATGCTTTTGCAGCAGTGGGGTGAGGGTTGGTTTAGCTGTGGGACCAACCAAGGTCAAAGCAACCCAACTTGGAGGGAGGAGGCTCCATAGTTCAGAAGACAAGCCATGTGCTGCAAGACAAGGATCTTGGATAAGCCAGATGACTCTGTCCCCAATTCAAAGAATACTCCAGAGTGGTGAGTATACTGAGGCAGGGAAATGTGGGTGGAGTTTATTATTTTAGTCTAGATCTGCATATTTCTCATGCTACTAAGAGCAATGGTGTTTTAGAATCCTGTCCAAAGTATGGCTGTGCTTTATGTGTTTCACCTATCACATGTCCCTGAAGAAGTAGACTAGAAACGCAGAACATCCACACACTGGAGTTCTGGGAGAGGATGGGTTTAAGATAGGGGGTTCATCACTTGTCATGGGGGCTCAGCAGTTGGACTGCAAGGTCTCAGTTCTTAGGAGGGAGTGCTAGACAGAGGAGCTGCCTAGAGGCCCCAAACTGGGGGCAGTGTCAGGACTGTGTTCAGACTCTGAGGCTTAAAGCCCATGGGGATTGAGCATGGGGATCTCCTCACAGCACACTGAATGTCCAAGAGGGGAAGCTCAGCTAGATCTGTGACAGCCTGGTATAACTTCTTCATGATGATTGGTTCACCTGAAATATGGATACCTCAAAATATGACTGCAAGGCCAATGCGACGAGTGGCTTTACACCCAAGAACTCAGGTGATGGGATTCCATCTGTGGTTCATCAGGTCTTACTTGTGATAGGGCATTATGATAGTTATATAGTTGGGCAAGCCGATTAATGTGTGGCTCTGGCTTGGTTCTCCAAGTCAAGCACTGGCTGATGACTGAAGCCAAAATAGAAGCATATGAAAAAGAAAATGGGCATCATGACAGAAATATTCCCCATGACCACTAGGAAGTAGAGCCCAAAACATTCTCAATGCTCTTCATTGGTGTTTTCCCTTCTATAGAGTCATTCAAGCTGCAGACATGGTGCTCCATTTCAGCCTGGATCAAGCTTTTCATTGGTCTGTTAACTAGGATGATCTGACGGTTAACTGACAGATGAGTCATCATCTTCTATCTGAAAGAGACACAAGGTGGGGCAGATAATATCTTTTTTTGGACCAACTAATGTTGGTGAGAGAGACAAACTTTTGAGCCACACAGAGCTCTTCCTGAGGTCCAACTGAATGAGTCTACTGAATTATCTTCATTGCCCACTAAATGATCTTTACAATGCCAGATTCTCAGTACTGTTATTGGCATCACCACCACAACCTTCTGCAGCCACAACACTGGCCTTGCTGCTCCAGGTGTTTGTCTCTGATGCATCACCGTTTGACAAAGCAGGGCCCTACTCCATCCCAGGAAGTAACCAGCTTTGCTGTACCTATGTGGCCAGCTATTCAAAAGCAGCCATGCAAATGTGTGCATTCACTTTTAAGCACATCCGGCATAGGCTCACACCTACCCTGATCTGCACACACTCTGTATCAAGGTTTGCAAGTGCCTAAATGAGGTTCATGCATTTGTAAGAAATCTGCCCCACTTTTTACAATGAGGGTTAGTGTGTGAGGTGCTGGCTGTCATTTTGCTGTCACCTACTTCAGGTTTAGTGCCTGCTTCTTGTTCTCCTGTAGTTTGTGATTTGGTTTGGTTTTTTAGGGTGAGTAATAAAGATAATGTTCTGGGGACATCCACACCAGATTCTTGACCGGAACGTTGGAACAACCAAATATGATTGGCCTCCAGAGATTCCACTGCCAGTTTTACGTGGAGCCTGTTGGGTAGACTGGGCTATACAGATACTCATGCAGTGCAGATTTGATCAATAATGACGATCATCAATAAAGCTCAGAACCACCAAGTCTCAGGGCCTTGATTTAGGCGCTCCCACGAATTACTGTAGTGAAACAACACATTTCTCTTGTCCTCCTTTAACTAGATCAACCCAAATGCTCTGACCCTTTTTTCATTATTCTTTTTTGTGGGCGAAAGCAGTAGATTTCCAACAGAGCTCTGAATTCACTGAGACAGTCTTCTTGGCCCCAAGTTCAAAAGTATTTAGTTGCCTAACTATCCTTTATTAATAATCTTTGAGGATCTGGGCCCTCCTGCTCTTTGCTCTCCACCCAGCCAAGTGTTCCTCCCTGGCTAACAAAGCTGGCATACACTGATTATCTTGCTGCTTCCTCTATGAACCTGAACCAAATCCCATTGTAGTCAAGAGGAATTTTTCCAGCGCTTTCACTGAGCTTTGAATAATGCCCTATGAGAGCCTTTCCAACGGAGTGAGATAATGTTTCTCCTTTCTTTATGCTTTTTTGTTAATGGAGAGACAATATATGAGAAAACTGACCAGAGCTATAGTACCTGTGTGACCAACACCTGCAGAGACATAATTCCCTCTGAAGAGACCCCATGGTGAAATAATCAGGACGGCTGCAAGACATCACAATTCACAATTAAAATTCAGTAGCATTTATTTGGTTCATTCTTAGTCACACTCATCTCTGATGTACCCAGACTGTCAGGCTTCTGCTGGGGGGTTGGGAGAAATAACAGGTTTCAAGCTTTGGATACATTCATTTTCTGAAAATGCTAAAATGGTTTCCAGACATTCTCCTTTGAATGGCATCTGTTGTAGTTTTCAAGTTAGAGAGATCAGAACTTAAAAATACAGTGGCAAAATTTGAAGAATTGAAAGCTTCTCTTTGCAGTAGCCTCCATTTTTTGCACACTTAAAATGGCCTGATTCTTTAAAACACTGAGGATATGGCCTGGTCTACACTTAAAACGTACACCACCAGCATAGCTCTCTTGGTCAGGTGAGTGAAAGAAACACATATGCTAGCAACATAGCAAGGCCAGCAAAAAAGGCCTTCTGTCTGCATAGCTAATAGAAAAGGAGTACTTGTGGCACCTTAGAGACTAACCAATTTATTTGAGCATGAGCTTTCGTGAGCTCACAAAAGCTCATGCTCAAATAAATTGGTTAGTCTCTAAGGTGCCACAAGTACTCCTTTTCTTTTTGCGAATACAGACTAACACGGCTGCTACTCTGAAACCTGCATAGCTAATGTCATTCAGGGAGGTGATGTTCCGATACCGTCAGAACTCCTTCTGTCAGCATATGCTGCATCCACACAAGGGGGCGATGGAGTGTGGACATAGGGTATGTCTACACTGAGCTCAGAGGTGTGACCGAAGCATGTGTATACATACCTGAGCTACCTTTGATCTAGCTAACTCAAAGAACAATAGTAACAAAGCTACGGCAGCAGGGGCAGCAGCGCACACTGATCAAGCCCACCTGGGACCCTGGGTATGTACTCTAGTGGCCTTGCTGTAGCCACACTGCTCTGGCCAGGCCAACACTTAAAATGTAGATCAGTGTAGCTACTGTGCTCAGGGGGTGTAACAAATCCAGAACCCTGAATGCCATAGCTATGCCGATCTAACCCCCAGCGTAGACACTGCTATGTCAATGAAAGAATGCGTCTGTCAATCTAGCTACCGCATTTTGGGGAGATGGTGTTCCTCCACTGATGGAAAAAACCCTCTCGTTGCTGTAGGCTGATCTACGTTTAAAATTTAGGTTGACGTAGCTACATTGCTGAGGGGTGTGAAAACACAAACCCTGAGCACCATAGCTACATTGACCTAACCTCCTGTGTAGAGGCAACAAGGGCAATGGAAGAATGCTTCCGTCGATCTAGCTACCGTCACTTGGGGTGGTTGTGTGCCTACACTGACAGAAAAACCCCTTCTTGTTGCTGTAGGCTGCAGCTACACTACAGGGTTATGCCAGCATAGCTCTGGACCCATAGCTATCCCAATATTGTCCCCATAGCGTAGATATGGCCCAAGTGGCATGCTTTAGTTCAAAAGGATGCATGTGACATGCCTTTAATAGTCATTCGCGCAACACATACAAAATTCTTCAGTATTCAAAAACGAAGCTCTTATTTTGTTAAAAGTATGAGCACATGGTGTTCTAAACATGTGACAGAAATAGTTGTAGCCATATTGCTTACCCCAGAAAGCTGATGCTTCTAAAGAGGATGCCAAATGCTAGGCATATTTCTGAGTTTTTCAAACTGAGAACTCTTACGAAATGTCAAACTGCACTGTCCTGTTTCTCCTGAGGAATCTAACCTACTTCTGCAAAATGCGGAGTACACTCAGCTCCCACTAAAGTCAATTGGAATTTTGCTTTCGATTTGATCAGGAGAAAGATTGGGCTCTAAAAAGGTAGGGGGAAATTGTGAGAATTATGGTTGTCCTACATTGCCAATGTCTGTTTAAAAATATTAGATTCAAGACCTCATAGGGGAAGGAGGGGGGGGCACATCTGTCAATAGGGAAAAAAACTGTCCAAAATTAGAAATTCTAAATCTGGTCATAATCAATAAAATGGCTATGCACAATGTTGTTATGGCCTCATAAATGTTTCTCAGAAGCTTTGAAATAGCCCAGAAAGTGTAAATACAAATACAAAGAAATAGAATTATCTTCCATTAAAATAGAAGTAAAGACTTGAATACACAAACCCTTTCTCTCAAATTATATTTTTTTAAAAAAATTGTGTTGTTATACTTTCAGAGGTAGCCACACATTTTTCAAGTACACACAGCTCTGTGTTTCAAATGTCATCAGAACTTAATGACATAAAAATTGCTATCTAGACTGACACAATGATTCCCGCTTCATAATAGTCTTTAAGCAGAAGAACAATTTGACAGATTTAGAAAGCTGAATAGTATCTTAACTGAGCTAGGTATTTCATGAAGATTTTTAAAAATAACAAACCGACTCCTGGAAAACTTTGAAAAACATTCAGTTGCGGAACAATTCTGTTACTCTATAATTTATTTGCCTTTATTTCTTCATTTTTTTACTCCTTGGAACGTATGTATGAAAACAAGACTTTGTTGCTCAGGAACTTATTTGCTTCTGCTGTTTAGTCATCACATGAATTCATAATCCTTTTTGTAGTTCCACTCGACGATTTGGCAGCAGCAAAGATCAAATCGACAGATTAGAACAGATCTGGAGCCAAATTAGTTTAAGGCTCAAGATCAGGGGTGGAGTTTGGATCAGGACAAGAGTACTAAGTTGGGTTCAAGTACATCAAAATCTTGTGAACTGTTGATGCATGATTTTAGATCAAAATGGTGAAATCATTGTGAAATCACAGCTCTCCAGTGGTTGATGCACTATAATAACTATATTGATACAGAGAGGGTGATGGGCGGATTAGATATCTCAGGAGATTTTCACCATCTTAAAGAGTGAAAATCTCATGGGGAAAAATTGTTCTTGCAAGATTTCTGCCATTCTGGGTTGAGAGATCACAGAAATAGGTGTTCTTGAGGGATTTCAATAGCATCTGCAACTGGGAAAATAGGCCCCTTCCATCTTGAAATCCTACCCAGAATCCAAACTGAAATGAGGAACTGGATCCAGGGGTTCAAATCCAAAAACCCCTTCTACCCAATATTCAAAAGAGTGTACATTTGAGGTTCTGGTTTTGACCCACCTCTAAATGTTTTATCTAATCCTTTAATCTTTTTTAGGTTTGTATAGAGTATCAGTCGCCATTGTAACAAAGGTTAGTTGAACTGGACAGTTCTTGACAATCAGACACAGTGAGCACTCATGGAAACGGAAACTTTCTATTGTGGAATACTTTTTATGATAAACTCATAAGTTTTTTCTCCATAGTTTTTATTACTAGGGTAATTTACTAGGGCCTTTGTGCTTGTGAATATCTGCTCCTGCGGTTTATTATTCACATGAAATAGTAATCCTGTGTTTGTGACCACAGTTATTTGCTGTGGAAATTATTTTAATGTCACAAAGAGGATTAAGATTTCAAGAGAGAAATAAGCAGCAGGAAGACCTACCTGATCACCTTAGCAACAGAGAGGCTGTTTCATGCCTGTATACCTAATAATAAAAAGGAGAAAAGACAACACAGAAGGGATGATATATTATCACATTTTCCTGAATGGAATGTTTTGGGTAACAACTGTCTCACGAGGCAACAGTGGCCTCCCCTTTCAGAATTCTCGGCAGCTAAGCAGTTCCTTCATTTTAAGTGTATTTCAAAATGTATCAGCTGCAGCTGTGACACTTCAATTCTATCTGAACTATTATTCTGATACTTTATTCCTTACCTAGTGCTAACAGACCATACCCATCCCTAGTGTAACTTTGGATTTAACTAGTATCTTGTATCAAAAGACATCGGAGTGCTTTAGAAATATTAACTTGCACAATATGGGGAGCTGTGTGATCTAGTTAAAACAGCATTGACCTGTGACTCTGGAGAACTGGGATCTATTCCCACCTCTGCCACTAACCTGCATGGTGATCTTGGAGTAGTCACTTCACTTCTCTGCTTCACCTGCATCCTTTGACTGTCTTGCCTATCTAAAATGTAAGCTCTTTGGTGAAGGGGCGGTCTCTTACTATGTATATGCACAGCACCTAACACCAGCACCTTCAACTGGGGCCTCTCAGTTCTACTGGAATACAAATAATGATAATATTGTACCCCTTATAGAAACATCTGATAAAAATGAATTGGGATGAACATTGTAGGGTTCTATAGAAACTACTCTAAAAAATTGTGGAATTTAATAGAGAATGAGAACCCATCTATAGATATCTTTATACCAGCCTATTGAAGAGAGAGAATTTTGTATAGTAAAATCTTTATGCTGGTTCAAAAAACCTCTAGGAAAGTTATTTTCTATTAAATTAATTAGGACTTCCCATAAGTGGGCTCAGAGGTAGTGAAACTATTAATTATCCCCATCTTAATTTGCAAAATCAGATATAAGATTTGCAATAAAAATAAGATAAAAATAAAAAAATAATAATAAAAAATTAGATTTGCAAAGAGACAGAGAGACTGAGGCCTGGTCTAGGCTTAAAATTAGATCGACCTAGCTACATTGCTTAGGGCTGTGAAAAATTTTGCTTCCTGAGCACCTAGTTAGGTCGACCTAACCCCCACTGTAGATGCAGCTAGGTCGAGGAAGCATTCAGAGTGCAGCCATGCTACTGTATTGTAGACAGGGCGAAAGACCAAGATTCTCAGCTGTGCCCACTGGTCTGAGCTTGGTTTTGGTGCCCAACTTGACATAGCCTGGGGCTGGGTTTCAGAAATCCCAAGGCCTGTGATCAAGAGACAGGCCTGAACCAGACCCCATAGGTCTGATGTGCACCGAGGGCATCGAAGAGAGATGTCCCCCACCCCAATCTCTCCAGTGCCTCAGGAACCCCAGGGCTTGCACCCCAAGAGGGGGCTAGCTCTGAGAAGGCAGCCAGACTGGCCCCCTCACCCTCTCCTGGAGGATCTAAGCTCCCTGGCTGGGACTCAGGCCCATTTATAGACCCCAGGTGTGGAGAGCCCAAGGCAGCCACCAGAAATGAGGGGCAAGAAGAGATGCCAAGGGGAAGCAGCGCTGAGCCCCCATTGCAGGGATCAGAGTAGCCACCAGAGATGAGGGGCAAGGAGTACCTGCCAGGTGGAAGCAGCGCTGAACCCCCCTTGCAGGGATCGGGGCAGCCACCTGGGGGCACCAAGACTGAGAAGCAGGGAGCAGCCGCTGCCCCCCCCATTGCAGGGATCAAGGCGGCCGCCAGGGGGCACCAGAGCTGATGGGCAGGGAGCAGCTGCTGACCCTACCCCTGCCCCCCCATTGCAGGGATTGGGGCAGCTGCCAGGGGGCACTAGGGCTGAGGAGCAAGGAACAGCCAGTGAACTCCCCCATTGCAGGCATCGAGGTGGCCGCCAGGGGGCACCAGATCTGAGGGGCAGGGAGCAGCCGCTGACCCCCCCCCCATTGCAGGGCTCGAGGTGGCCGCCAGGGGGCACCAGGGCTGAAGGGCAGGGAGCAGCCGCTGACCCCCCCCCATTGCAGGGCTCGAGGTGGCCGCCGGGGGCACCAGGGCTGAAGGGCAGGGAGCAGCCGCTGACCCCCCCCCATTGCAGGGCTCGAGGTGGCCGCCGGGGGCACCAGGGCTGAAGGGCAGGGGCAGCCGCCGACCCCCCCCCATTGCAGGGCTCAAGGTGGCCGCCAGGGGGCACCAGGGCTGAAGGGCAGGGAGCAGCCGCCAACCCCCCCCCCATTGCAGGGCTCGAGGTGGCCGCCAGGGGGCACCAGGGCTGAAGGGCAGGGAGCAGCTGCCAACCCCCCCCATTGCAGGGCTCGAGGTGGCCGCCAGGGGGCACCAGGGCTGAAGGGCAGGGAGCAGCCGCCGACCCCCCCCATTGCAGGGCTCGAGGTGGCCGCCAGGGGGCACCAGGGCTGAAGGGCAGGGGGCAGCCGCTGACTCCCCCTCCATTGCAGGGCTCGAGGTGGCCGCCAGGGGGCACCAGGGCTGAAGGGCAGGGAGCAGCCGCCAACCACCCCCCCATTGCAGGGCTCGAGGTGGCCGCCGGGGGCACCAGGGCTGAAGGGCAGGGGCAGCCGCTGACCCCCCTCCATTGCAGGGATCGAGGTGGCCGCCAGGGGGCACAGGGCTGAAGGGCAGGGGCAACCGCTGACCCCTCCTCCATTGCAGGGCTCGAGGTGGCCGCCAGGGGGCACCAGGGCTGAAGGGCAGGGGGCAGCCGCTGACCCCCCGCCATTGCAGGGCTCGAGGTGGCCGCCAGGGGGCACCAGGGCTGAAGGGCAGGGGGCAGCCGCTGACCCCCCGCCATTGCAGGGCTCGAGGTGGCCGCCAGGGGGCACCAGGGCTGAAGGGCAGGGAGCAGCCGCTGACCCCCCCTCCATTGCAGGGATCGGGGCGGCCGCCAGGGGGCGCTGCGGCGCCGTGCAGCCGGGGCCGCGGCGGCGCTTCCGGGGCCGCGCGGGGCGATGGGCGAGGCGGAGGGCGGCTCGGCCGGCGGCGCGGAGAAGCCCCCCGTGCCCGCGGGCGGGGCGGCCCCGGAGCCCGGCGCGCCGGCCGAGGAGGCGGTGGTGTGGAGTCCCGAGGTGGAGGTCTGCCTCTTCCACGCCATGCTGGGCCACAAGCCCGTAGGTGAGAGAAGGCCCCGGCCAGACCCCGGCCTCGAGTAGCGATGCCGGCCGGGGAGGAGAACCGGGGCTGGCGGAGGCCAGGGACCGGCGTGGCTCAGGGCCCCGCGCTGCTGTGCCGCCCCTAGTGGCCTCCCGCGGGCAGCGCCGGGGGAGGAGGGTTCTGTTCATCCCCCGGCTCCCACTCCCGCGCCTGCCCCCGAGCCCCAATCCTCCCCCACGGCGCTTTTCCCCCGGCCACCGCCCCTCCTTTGGGGGGGGGGCCTGTAAGTGGGTGGGGGCCTCCCCTGCGGCTGGCCCCGTGGGGCACTGCCCCCACCTCCAGCCGTGAGCAGTCTTCATGGGGGAGGGAAATCTGCCCTTACAGCAGCAGAGGACAAGCCCCAAGCTTGTCCTTTTATAGGCGGGGCCTGAAACAAGCCCTGCCCCCAGGGGGTAGGGATTTTTACATGCAAAAATATGGGTAGGGCAGGAATTATGAACACAGGGAAAACTTAGCAAGGCAGGGGACTACTGCTGGGGTTTCCTTTCCCTCCCTATCTTTGGCTAGAAAGGAGTGCAAGGAAGTGTGGGAGAAAGGGGTCAGGTCTTCTCCCCATCCGTTGTTCCTTGTCAAGGGGACCTAGAGGCAATGAGGCATCATCTCTGTAGCCTTGGGGGGGTGGGGGTTGTTAGGTGCAAGTGAAAAATCCAGAAAAAAGTTTACTTACTGTTTATCAACCTGTCCTTTCCAAATTACTTGTTTGTAGCTTCCACTGTTCCTTGCCTCTGGCCTACCTGTGCCTGTGCCCTAAGCATGGGAGAAGACCCATACTACACAGCCTGGATTTTAACAACTAGACCTGCACAGATCTGTCGCAGTTACTTATTCTGTGGCGTGATACACGTACATCTTAGTGAATGTTGTTGATGGCGCTTTTTCCTGCCTTCTTTTAGGTGTGAATCGCCACTTTCACATGATCTGTATCCGAGATAAATTCAGTCAGAATATCGGACGTCAGATTTCCTCCAGAGTGATTTGGGATCATTTGAGCACCATGTACGACATGCAAGCACTAGTGAGTATAGAAGATTGGCATTGGGGAATCCTGATTTCCAGTAGATTTCAGCAGCTTTGATATGTCATACTCGTTGGGCCTGATTCTTACATTGGTGTAAATTAGGTGACTCCTCTGAGGTCAGTGGTGTTTCACCTGTGTAAAACTAGTATCGGAGAGAGGAAAATTAAGCCCATTATTTCTTCTATCCTAAGCTCTTGGTTTGATATAAAATTTCTAGTTCTGTAGGCCCTGATCCAGTACATACTTAGGCACATGCTTAACTTTATACATTCAAGTAGTCTTACTGACATGTATAAAGTTAAGAATGCACAAGTGTTTGCAAGATCAGGGCTGAGAAATGCATTGTCACCCTCACATCCTATATCTTGTCCTTCGATAACCCTTACGGAACTCCTGACCTCAGACTCAGATATGCTATTATGAATTATTTGATCTTTTCCTGTGTATGAAATTACTCAGGCGTTTGTTTAGAAAATCTGAGCTGATAGTTCTAACAAAATCATACAAAATAAATTTTTCTTTTCTTTTAAAGCATGAATCTGAGATTCTGCCCTTCCCTAATTCAGAGAAAAACTTCATCCTGCCTGAGGAAATTATCCAAGAAGTGAAAGAAGGTGAGATCTGATACTAGCTTTTACATTGGGATGCTCTAATCAAGTGTAGGTATGATTAGCCAACTTTAACTCCAGAAGAAGGGAAGAAGTAATGATGTACCGACCTGATGCTAGTGTTTCACATCACTGGATTGTGGTAATAATCAGGGGCATGGAAAACAGTAGAAAGTTTAACATAGATGGGATCTTTGATACACAGACATTCTATTTAAATCCAACTCTCCCTTTGATTGAGTACACAGGTCTCCCACCTACTGCAGGGGAGCGGGGGCTGCTATGTGTTGCAAGGAGGTCAAAATTTGGCCCTTTGGAATCATATACAGGTGGTTAAAGGTTTATTCATTTTGGGGGTGGGGCGAAGTTGCATGCTTTAGTAAGACTACCATTAGTAGTAAGCACTATGTCTGACTGTGTTTGCCAGGATAGATCCTTTGTGTTTAAAATGATGGTCACGGAGTTTACATTCAGTTAAACATGTTTAGCTTGTGTAAACAAAGATGTTTAGCTTGTGATCCACTCTGACCCCCAGAGCCCTTTCCGCAGTATTCCTTCCTAGGCAGTCATTTCCCATTTTGTATGTGTGCAGCTGATTGTTCCTTCCTAAGTGGAGTACTTTGCATTTGTCCTTATTGAATTTCATCCTATTTACTTCAGACCATTTCTCCAGTTTGTCCAGATCATTTTGAATTTTAATCCTATCCTTCATTTAATGTTTCTCCATAATTCTTTGACTGCCTAATTTCAAAACTTCTTTATTCTTAGAGCTCCTCTCTGTGTAATCTGATCTAGCAGAAATCTCTACTGATACGTAGCCCACCGACAAAAAAAAATCTGTTTTAAAAAAAAAAAAGACAGTCAAACTTGGAAGATCCAGTTTGTCATCAGGTACCCAGTGCTGTTATCCAAGATAGGAACTTGGAAGTTCAGATGTCTACCTCTGAAAAAGGATAGTAGTGCTTACGAGATTTTAAACTACACCAGAATGCCTCTCAACTACTAGCTGCAATAAATATTCCATTCGGTATTTATAAAAGGCAGCATCAGTCCAAGCCATTGCAACATATTTTGCCCAGTTACTATTATATTTGTTCCTATTAAGAAAAAATTAATTGGAATCTGTGTTTTGGTGACATCTGCCCTGCTAATTGTTTCCATAACTCTACCTTATATTTGATGTCAGCAGTGATTATGGCTCAATTGTTCTTTCCATCCATCTGTTTTTTGGAAACGAGTAACATTTTTACTTGAGTCAGTGTTGACTATTACAGTGACCAGTTTTGAACACTGTGCACTTACAGTTGATCCTGAGGTGCCGAACACAGGAAAAGATCAATTATACTTCTATCAAACAACAATCATTATCTGCTTAATAACTCTTTTTACAGGAAAAGTAATGATTGAAGAAGAGGTGAAAGAAGAAATAAAAGAAGAGTTGGAACCTCATGCAGGCCCCGAAGAAGGTACATCTGTAATTTTTATACTTCATAGCTACACTTATCTGGAAGGCAACAGCAGTTCTGAATGGATTTCATCAAGTGGTGTAGGCCCAAAATTTGACTTACCTTAAACTTAAAATTGGCATGATATGGTACAGAATCATTAAAGAACAAAAGAGCATCAGTCCATTGCCAAGAACTAAAATACTTTTAAAATGCACAGAAACCACTGTCTTTCTGGAAATCAGCAAATTTGAATTCCTCTACTGGTTCTGCAATTATACTGAACAGTGCCAAAGTCCGCAAACAGTTGATTTGAGCTCTGGGAGAGGATAAAGGGCCATAGCTGATTCCTATTAAAGCCAGAGGTAAAACTCCCACTGCAGTAATCCAGCCTCAAGAGGACAAAGAAATAGATCACACTTGCAAGGTCCACATTCAAAAGAAATGGTCACAATCTTCTGGCTAGGTGCAGATGGAAAATATATTCCTTGTGTCTTCTGCTATATGACCCTCTAGCAGTAGCTGTGGATATAACAGGTTTCAGAGTAACAGCCGTGTTAGTCTGTATTCACAAAAAGAAAAGGAGTACTTGTGGCACCTTAGAGACTAACCAATTTATTTGAGCATAGGCTTTCGTGAGCTACAGCTCACTTCAGCTCACGAAAGCCTATGCTCAAATAAATTGGTTAGTCTCTAAGGTGCCACAAGTCCTCCTTTTCTTTTTGTGGATATAACAGTATCCCTAGTTTGTGAAACTGAAACAGATGGCGGGCACTACATCATCAATGGGAGGAATCCTTGCAGTACCAGATTAGTTGGTTCACCTATTTTGGCATCCTGCTTGCAGCAGTTGCCAGTATCTGATATTTCAGAGGAATTACCTTTTGCTCCAACCTTAGTTGTGCAGTGCTGTACAGTGCTGAAGCAGGGGAACTCCATTCTGATCTCTGAAGGTGACCAGCTTCCTCCCAGACATCCGAGATGTGATTTCTCTCATCACTTTATATTGGACCTTGTATTACTGCAAGGATTTTGAGGATTTTTCTGTTCATGTTAATAAGAGCAAGATCAAGCCCATTGTTAGTGCTCATGAAATTATCCAGTTATATCATAATTGTTTAATTTTAAAATCCAGCTACAATATTTACCTCAATGACCTTCAATGACAATGAATTTCACAGGTTGACTAGGTGCCCTGTAAAGTAGAAGTTCATTAGAATAAACAAAAATTATTGCAATATAATCTAGGTTAGTGGATTATACTACTATTTTTATCAGTGTGTGCAGCATTTTAAGGACAAATCATGAAAGGAAGGTATTCATTTTACATAACTTTTTTCTCCGTAAAATGCAGAGAATACCTGCATACTTACAAGGATGTTGTGAGGCTTAATCAGTTTGAAAATTGCTATATAGTATAAAAAAGTTGTTCATATGAGCCCGATTTGGAGTCATTGCTTTGATCCCTTTTCAGTTTATGCACCTTCAGGAAACTTGGGAAAAGCAGCTGAAAAACCAAGCAGCAAAGACAAAGAAAGGAGTTCATCAGATTCTGGGTCCAAAGAAGGAGCTGATAAAAGGAAACGTAACAGAGTCACTGAAAAGGTGTTAAATGCAAACAGCAATCCCTCCAGTCCAAGTGCTGCAAAACGGCGTAGAACATAGAGAATACAGTGAAAGACAGGTGCTTTTAACTATAGAATCAGGGAAGGGAACAGTAGAATGAAATAGGAGAGAAAGAAAGTTGTTATAAAGATTTGTTAGGTGGAGAAAAAAGTATTTGACCCAGATATTAAAAGCTTCAGCACATTGTCATTGTGTGTGGATGTGGGTTTGCATCTCTTCTCTCATAACGAGTTGCTTGCTGGTCGGTATTGCATAGCTAATTGATGGCCACGTTCTCAGGATACTGAAGGAGAGAGTTGGCAGCTTTACAAGCAGCATGTGTGTACTTAAGTCAAGTGGTGGCATTTTAAAATATTGGTAATGTGCGCACACACACACACACAGTTTGTGAAATAAGCTCTTGGCAGAACAAGGAGCCTCAGTTCTTGAAAAGCTTAGGTCATTTATTTAAAGTTTGGATCCCTTTCCTGTCCTGTTTGTATTGCTTTCTTTGGTGACTGTTATGTCCCCTTGGTGGGTTACTGTTCTTAGGACATTTTACTGGTAGCATGTAATAGCAAGAACACCTTTTCCTATTAAATGTCTGGCTTTGTTGGTCCAGTAAAACTGAAAGCTAGCACATTAAATATCGCTCTAAAGTGAAGCATTCTTTGTTACTGTTCTGTTTGACTGAGGGGAAAAGTAAACCCCCTGTCTCTTGGAGACTTAATGTGGTATAATTTATTTTTCAGCCTTTAAGTACATACTGTAAATAAAGGAAGATGTTAAATGTTTCTAGACAGAAGTCCTCATAAGTGGCTTAAACTAACATGTCCAGTAGTGTCACACAGTATGAAAGGGATCCACTGCGCTATGCAAGAACCTGGAGATACTGCCTCATCCAGTTGCACTGTAATAGTGTACATAACAGTTGTTTTCGTATTTCACTATTTAAGTCAATTTTTTTTAAAAAGCTATTTTTACAAAGAGCTGTTAAATTGAAATAATATTGTAAAACCTTAATCTTGTGCTGTTGTTATACTTTCCTGGAGTAGTTTTAGTTCAGACTCCTACTGGGGTATTTTGAAACTTATTTTCAGTCTTATATGCTAGAGTATTGAGAATTGGTAGCAGTTACTATTTTTTGAATTGTCAGAAAATGATCAATTCCCCCATTTTCTCCTTTCCCTCTTCCTGACATACTGATTTTAACAAGTGCATGTTAAACTGCTGAAGGAAGCAGTCTGAAATGTTATTGGGTTATATCTTCACAGTATGAACTTTACTGTTAAATAAAAAAATAGCCCAACACTTTTGTCATGCAGCATTGTCATCTACTTGAAGAAGTGCGACTCTCATAGTTTGGCTTGTGTTTTATTAGTTGATCATTGTGAAAACTAGAAAAAAAAAACAGGCTTAAGACTGTTATTTAAAATATACTTAGGTGCCTAGAGGACTTTCAGAAGTGTCTTTATGTTGGAAATTGTAGATCCTCCTCCCTTTCCCGTTTTAAACAATGGAGAAATGGAAGTGGCTTGTTTTGGTTAAACAGTGGCACCAATAACTGGTATGTGGTCCTGTATCAAAACGTCTTTGCCTTTACTGAGATCCATGGATGAGCCAATTGCAGAGCTCTGGCAATCCGTGTTCATTTGGTATACTGCTGCTAAACAGGCAGCAGAGACAGCACATCACATGCTTTGCCCATCATTTGTGTTTAAGTGACTACATGGTAGATATAAAATCCAGAGCACATGCCTTATTCATGAGGCTATTTTAATCTCTTAGTTTCTAGATCTCTACTCCCAAGTTTCTGCCTTCCTGTCTCAGATTCCTATGCCCAGCCCAGGCAGCTGGACTGAAAAAAACAAATCCTGCTGCTTTTCTTGCTCCAGGTCAATGGAGTTTCCTGCTAGAGCAGTGGTTCTCAACTGTGGTCCACCGCTTGTTCAGGGAAAGCCCCTGGAGGGCCGGGCCGGTTTGTTTACCTGCCACGTCCGCAGGTTTGGTCGATTGCGGCTCCCAGTGGCCTTGGTTCGCTGCTCCAGGCCAATGGGAGCTGCTGGAAGCTGCATGGGCCGAGGGACGTACTGGCCGCTGCTTCCAGCAGCTCCCATTGGCCTGGAACAGCGAACCGCAGCCACTGGGAGCCGCGATCGGCCGAACCTGCAGACGCGGCAGGTAAACAAACCGGCCTGGCACGCCAGAGGCTTTCCCTGAACAAGCAGTGGACCACAGTTGAGAACCAATGTGCTAGAGGGTTTGCTAGAAGCCTGTCTTCTGCTGGCCTTCACTACTCCCCACACTGGCCTCCACAGACAAGAGTAGCAAGAAGAGCCTCAGCTCATCCTGAAGAGGGAGGAGAGGGATCTGGCACAGGAAAAATGGAAGAGCACTCCCACGGTAGGGAGTGACAATAGAGACGGGGGTGAAGAGTGGAAATATGGCCCAGGATGATGCCTGACAAGCCTACTGGTTGCCCCCAGTCAAACCAGATGAGGTATAGCAGGCAGCTAGCTTTCACCATGAGAAAGAAGCTGCAGGAAACTGGGACCTGTTTAAGGGAAGGTGGGGGATGAGTGGGAGAGGGCCTAGTTGGTGTACAGTAACTCCTCACTTAACGTTCTCCTGCTTAACGTTGTTTCAAAGTTACGCTGTTGCTCAGTTAGGGAACATGCTCGTTTAAAGTAGTGCAATGCTCCCTTATAACGTCGTTTGGCTGCTCTGTCCACTGCTTGTAAGATTTGTGGAAGAGCAGGAACTCTACAAGGGAGCATTGCACAAATTCCTCTTCTCCGCCTCCTCCCCCTCCTTCCCAGCACTTCCCCCACCGCCAAACAGCTGTTTGGTGGCACTTAGGACTTTCTGGGAGGGATGGGGAGGAGCAGGGAAACGCTGCATCTCCACTCCTCCCCCTCCCTCCCAGAAAGTCTTAAGTGCTGCCAAACAGCTGTTTGGCGGTGCTTAGGACTTTCTGGGCAGGGGAAGGAGCGAGGATGCAGCATGCTCCGGAGAGGAGGTGGAGTGGGGGTGGGAAGAGGTGGGCCTGAAGCATCCCCTGGCAAAGTCGGCGCCTGTTCTTCTCCAGGGAAGCTGCCGGTGCTGCAGCAAAGGTGCTTCCTAGTGTCCTTGCCTGCAGCGGGCTGGGCCTGTGTGGGGTAAGCCAGGGGCACTTCCTAACCACAGTACAGTACTGTATAGTGTATAATGCCTTTTGTCTGCCCCCAAAAAATGTCCTTGGAACCTAACCCCCTGCATTTACATTAAATCTTATGGGAAAATTGGATTTGTTTAACATCATCTCACTTAAAGTTGCATTTTTCAGTACATAACTACAATGTTAAGTGAGGAGTTACTGTATTCATAGATCAGGGAACCATCCAAACTTTGAGGGATCTCTCACTAGTGTCGTATAATAGGAATAATAATTCATACTTCTACAGTGCTTTCCATCTGAGGATCTCAAACCTCTCTATGAATATGTATTAGTGTTAGGTAGGAAAGTATAATTATTGTCACTGTTCAGGTGGGGAAACAGGAACACAATTTAAATGAAATACCTGATGTGTCTCACACAAGACCAGCTTCAGCCCTGATGCAGAACATGGCAGAGTCCTCAAGGTCAGGCTTCAACTGTGCTTAGATTGTGATGGCACAAAGAAGCAGGGTTTCCCCTCCAGCAGGCAGCATGCACAGCCCAAAGAAGTCTACATTACTTTTTAGGGGAGTGGGTGTTGTCAAGACAACCAGGGGATGCACTGAAGCGCAAAAACCCTGATGGAAGATGATGGTGGCGGCAAAATCTTGTAATCTTGTGGAGAATCCCTTTGGGGTGTTGTCCTGTGCATTAACCACAAGACTATCCTTCCAAAAAAAGGTATTTTTGCTATGTTGATCACAGGGTTTGCCAGCTCTTATGTTTTTGCAAAGCTGCGTGATTGTGACAGGACATCACCACGTGGTGATGCAACATTTCACTGCAATACCTAAGACTGGATGGAGGTGTAAGGTTTGCTGGATTTTCTGATTTTTGCTTGTTTGAGCTGGTAGAATGGATATTTACGAGTAACCTGAAAACTACCCATTTTGAGGTTAATTCAGAATGGAAATCTGCCTTAAAAATACCAAAATATTCTGCAATATTCTTCCCCCCATCTTCATGAAGCTCTGGCTTCTTTGCAACATTGTCCCTTACTTTTATTCCTCCCCCCACCCCCTTCAAACAGGACGATGAGTAGTTGATCAAATTCAAATCTGGGGTCTGGTACCTCCTTACCCCTGATCCTGCAGAGAGGTACTCACGTGTTTACACTTACGCACTATTAAACTCGAACAAACCTTTGCAGGATTGGATTTTACAGCCTCCTATTGACGCGGGCAGCGGGGCCCAGAAAGGTGGTGAGCGCTGGGGCCCTCCTGGCTGGCTGGCTGCTCTCTGCCAGGGCCCCTGCAAGGCATCTTTATGGGAGACCCCCCCCGAGCTGTCAGGCTGACCGGGCTGCGCGCTGAAAAAGGCCTCGCTCTCGCCGCGGGAAGGGTTTTGCAGCCTGCGTGTCTCTCAGTCGTTGACGTTTAACGAGCAGCCTGGCCGCCAGCCGGCGTGGCCAGCACCCCAGCTAGGGGTGGAACGCGGAGACACCGCCGACGTTCCAGCGGCGCTCCTCGGCCAATGGGGTGGGCCGGGCTGCAGAGCAGGGAGGCGGAGCCCGCTGTGCCGCACGCCTCCCGGAAGTCAATAAGGCCACTCACGTGGCTGGCTTTGTAGCCTGCCCCTCCCAGCTGCTAACGCAGCGCCTCTTTCGGTTTCCTTTCCTGTCAGCCGGGGGCCCTGATGGCGGCGTGGATGAGGTTCGGGGGGCTGGAGGATGGCGAGAAGAAAGAGTGGTGCTCCTGGGAGTACGACTCCACCTGGGAAAGCGAGGAGGAGGAGGAAGAAGAAGAAGAAGAGGGGAAGGAGCCGCAGGAGGCCCGAGCCGACAGAGAGGAAGAGGAGTCCTTGCCAGGGTTGTTGAGAGTCTCCCACCAGGCCAGCGGCGTACAGGTGACTCCTCTGACTGGGCTTTCTGTATGTGAAAGAGGTGGGGAGACCTGGTAGGGAGGCTGGGGGTTATTTCGGCAGGGCGGTGGGAGAGGTGTTATTCTTCCAGCGTGCTCGGGGGAGTTGGGGTTAGGGGAGAGCCCCTCAGTATAAGATCTGTGTACGTGGGGGAGAAATATTAATTTGCCTCTCCTTCCAAACTGCCTTTCTCCTGGCCCTGAAAGGTTAGTGGTAAATAATCTCTCCCCCTCCCCCCCACTACACACGCACACTTTTAAGCAAGCTATGGTCTGACTTCAAAATCTCCACCAACTCCCTACTGCAAGGCAAACGTTTTTCTTCAGCTAAGTAGTTTTCTTCGACTTTGCATTACTGTTTGTTAAATGTGTTACGATCTGAGGTTGCATAATTTATTCTGCTGCTTCGAAAGCTACAGCTTCCACACGGTGTAATGTCACACACAAGTTGTTACATGGGTAACTGATCCACAGTGTCTTGGAGCCTCTTCTGCCGAGTTCCTGTGTTTGCAACTAGGGACAGGAGCAGCTTGAAGTAGCTTCAGAGAGTTCCATGTCCCCCTCCTCATGGGATCACTAGCATATTATTTTGCCATGATCTTAATGAACCATATTTCCAGATGCCTCAAAGAAAGGGGACACAAGCTCACTGCTAATGCATTTTGCAATAGGTGGGTATTCGGGGCAGGGGTGTGCTGGTGGGGTTACAGCTCAATGGAAAAATTAAAATAAACATCTGTGGTTTTATGTTCCACTAAAGCTTCATGAAATTGCCACATGCTGTTTCTGAATATCTTTCCCAGCATTCCGGGTAAGCAGGATAATTTTGTTATAAATCAACTTTCCATCTTGTAGACTCAGTTGACTCCACTTTCCTGAGTCTATGATGATGAATTCTGTTTTTTAACATCATAGCTCAGAATTGTTGACACTGAGAATCTTCTGTTGATGTAAATGCTCCAGCCAGTT
Source organism: Lepidochelys kempii (assembly GCF_965140285.1). Lineage (NCBI taxonomy): Eukaryota > Metazoa > Chordata > Testudines > Cheloniidae > Lepidochelys > Lepidochelys kempii. The sequence goes on along the minus strand of NC_136392.1, from coordinate 7,425,003 downwards.
TCTTTTTTTGGGGGGTGACCTTTTATTGGTATCCCTAAGGGACGTTACTCTTAAGATTATCAAGTACCGTCAAGCAATGTTTCTTCTCTTTTAAGAATGAAATAAAATTTACTAGGTTTTCACAAAGCTACTTAAAGAAGCGGCGATATGGTTCTGCAGTGAACCTGAAAAAGACCACCTGTGAATGGCATACAACACTTTAAAAAATCCTTACGGGGCTGCAAAATGTGATTATTTAACTCTGATGCTGTAAAATGTTAGTGTTGGATAACTCCGTACTTTAAGTCTCTTGTAAAGTTTCTCACTGTCCTCATCAGTGAGTGTTAATAACAATCCCAGAATACTACTTAAACAGATCTTTTGTTTTGCTTTTGTCTTTCTTTTATGAAAGAGAAAATCTTTAAAGCTCATTAGTTTGTTTTTTTTTAATCTAACTCCTCCTATCTTGGGGAAAAGGAAACTAATCCTTGGGTTCAGTTTCACTTTGGTGACTCAGGACAATGCAATTTTAAGGTTAGGAGGCTGCACATCTTAGTTATTCACTTTTTTTTTAAGGGAGGTTATATTTTTAAATTATGTGTAGAAGCTCATTGGGGCTGTTCAGTAAAACAGCTTTTTGATGTTGATTTTAAAGCACAAAATAATGCTTGATTCTTCAAGGGCACAGACTTAGTAATAAGTTTGCAAACAAAACTAAGATATAGATCCTGTAAATGAATCTGCCCATGCCTACCCCAGCAGCACAATGGAGTTCTGTTGTCTTCACTGAGATTCTGCTTGTGCAGATCCATTTGCAGAATCTGGTTCCAGGACTTTAAGTCTCAAGTGCCGGTAGTATTTCATGAAATGCCATGTGCAGAGATAAGGGTGTCCTTGTGGAAGAACTTTGCCGAACTGGTGCTGTACAGTGTATATAGTTTAAATGGAAGCGGAGGCAAAGACAACCAGTTTTCAGCACCAATGAATGGATTTTTCAAGGCCTGCTTTAAAGGGACGTTGAGGCTTCTTACCCCCAAAACATCAGCACCCTGCTTCTAAAAATGTTAACTCTTCCTTTATAAATGTATTCCCATCGCTCTCAAGTAAAGTCTGCAATAGTCTTTGAGGAGAGTGGGAGAACTCTTATACAAAAAAGAAACCAGTTTTCTCACCATTCATATATTACACACATCTACAACTGCAAAGAGCTCTGATCAGTTTGCAAAACAAGTACCTATTTTTGCTCCTATTAAACTAACTTAGATTCCTTTCTCTTCAGTCTAGATGGTATTGTTTATTCAGGACGACCTATATGTTTTTGAGGAAAGTTCTTTCACATCTTAATCTTTCAGATGCCCAGGTTAGAGATTTTTTTTTTAATTTTATTTTAAATAAGTACTTTCGAACAATGGGCTGCAACCAAATCCTAAATCGCATATGTCTTTTGTACATCATTATAAAAACGCTGTTTGTTCATAACTGGAAATAGCCGTGGACATGTTTTCAGATAATTTTTATCACATTTATCTTCCCCTATAAAACAATATGCATTTTTTTTGTAATAAAAATCTTGGGTTTTGTTCTAATTTTTTAAACACCTGCTTATTTTACTGTAGAGTAGCAGGCTTCGTGTTCCGTTGCACCAACTTCCCTCTCTAACAACAAAACTGACCTTGCATTGTCCCATCCTCAAATAATTTTGTGAGGATGAAACCTCTGTTTGCTTAGGCTACTCTTCCTAGAATGCTGGCCACATTCTCTTTACACGAGTCTTGCGGTTATCTGCACCTTCCTTTCTTTCTTGCCACTGGTTGCTAGCTCTTGTTCACATCACTCTACCCTCCTCCAGCTTTGTTCTCTACTTTTCTCACACACTTCATGCAATAGTGTAATGGGTTGGGATGCTGGATGGACACACATGCCAAAAATAGCTTAATAGCAGAAGAGTCTGAAACGCAAATAAGACAGTTGGGGTGAAATCCTGGTCCCAGTGAAATCAATAGCAAAATTCCTATTGACCTCAGAGGAGTCAGGATTTCACTCCTGGATTTCGAACATCATATAGTCAAGATTGTAGATGGATTTCATAGGGCGAAATCCCGATCTCTGTTTATATCCTAAGAAACAACTGTACTGACCTCCCTAGCTAAATGCACATTTCTCTTCCTAACAGAGCCTCTTGCAATATGCAAAACCACTTATGCTTCAGATTAAAACTTCACAGGATTTAAAAACAAATGAAACCCAAATCATTGTATGTATATAAGTCAATATATCATTACATGGCTTAAGACCTTGGTATTGGCTATCCAGGATGGCCAGTTGGAGTGAGCATCAGGAATTTGAGTTCTTATCCTGGTCCTTCCATTGACTGGCCTTGGACAAGTCCCTTCACTTGTCTGTCAGTTTCATCGCCTGTAAAATGGGAATAATGCTTATCTAATTTGCAATCTGTTTATTTTAAATATTTATTTAGCCCCCTTTTCGTTGCATTATGGGGAAGTCTGTGTAAATGTTCAAGATTTTTTTTTTTAATTATTTATGTCTTTATTCTGTGGGAAACCCTTCCTCCAAAGGTGTCTAAGACAGAAGTGTGTACAACACCTGGAAGATAGATACTAAGTGTTTTTATTATTAAAAATCAATGAGACTGGACAGAGAAATCTCTTGACTACAAACCATTTGATACATAATCTTATTCCCCCTAAATAATGTAATGGACGCTGATCAATATTTAACTATTCGCAGGAAAGTCTCTGTTTCCCAGACAGAAGGAGGAAATTATAATGGTCAGATAGTTACAAAAAAAATTGGGAGTTTGTGCTTCTTGAAAGTGCTGAGCACCAGGGGCCAGATCCAGCCAAGCATAGGTTCATAGATATTAAGGTCAGAAGGGACCATTATGATCTTCTAGTCTGATCGCCTGCACAATGCAGGCCACAGAATCTCACCCACCCACTTTGAGGCCTGGTCCCAAATCTGTTGAAGCTGATGGAAAGATTCCCATTAACTTCAGAAATCTTTGGATCAGGCCCTTTCTGCACAAGTAGTCTGGTTGAAATCAGTGGGACTTTCCAGGCACTTAAGGTTAGACCATGTGCTGAAGTGTCTTGATGGATTGCGGCCAGAGTGCCCAGCACCCTGCATGAGTCCTATCTGCGTCTTTCTGCTTCTTGCATATTTTAATGGCAGTTCTGTCAATGAGGTTTGTATAAACACAATCCACGTTTAAAAAATAAAGGATAATTTGCCCCCCTTTTTTTTTAAAGTCAGTTATTTAATGTCACTCTCCTAACTCCCACTTCCATGTGATGCTGGCAAGGAGAAAGTGAAGCTTTAGCCAGTGATTTCTGTCTAAACACTATTAAATTCATAAACACGTCTTAGACTTCTAGGGTCTGATTCTCCTTTCACTTGAGCTGCTTTACCCCAGGGTATAATTTCATTGACTTTAGCAGATTTGCTCCTGATTTTGCATCAGTTTAACGGAGAAAAGAATCAGGTGGCAACTGTCAGTGGGTTTTTTAATACTGATGTGAAGTATAAACAACGTAACTTCATAACTAATAGAACTTGTCACTGAAGTGACTGACTTGAAAGAAGTAAAACGTTATTGGGGTGTCTTAGTTCTTGATGATGAGTGAACGGTATTTTTCTTTTAAAATATAACTGAAGTTTGATTTCAATAATGTCGCCCTAAGTCTCTTGTTAAAGTATTATTTTATTTTGTTTAGGAGCAAAGAAGACCAGCTGCCTCATCAATTGGTTATAGAGGTTTTGAGGTAGGATTAAAACAATGTTTGCCTGTTTGGAAAGATATAGGTGATGGTGATGGGGAATATATTTAAAAAACTCACTTCACTCCTGGCTATGTTATCTTACATAAACCAGCATTGCTGCTTGCTAGATGCACAGCTTCTTCTCTTCCACTCTAAGCTGTGGAAGAGTTCAGTTTAGTATTAATCTAAGGGAGTGACCACCTAAATATTTTGCAGTTGGGTCTAAGTATCCCTTTTGCTCCTGGAAAATGTGCAGAGATGAGTTCTGGACTTCAATTGTGGACCCTGTCTAGGCTACAATAAAAGGTGTCTTTTTTTTTTAAGTGATCTTATGCCTTTTAAAAACTTAACATTAACAAGGAAATTTGTTTTTTATTATGTAGGGCTTCCTTGACCATCTAATGTGGGAAAAATACAACATACCTTTTAAAGTCTTAGTATAGACCAGACTCTAACGTGTCTTTAAGAAACCCCGCACCTTTTATCTTAGCGAAGACTAAGATAATCGATATTTGGGCCTCGTTCCAGTTAGCATTGTCCTTCCTACTGTCCAAGGGTAAGATTTGTGGGGTTTGATCACTTCTCTCCCGAGGGCAGGTAGGAAGATTCCAGTCCCGAGGGTAAAAGACAAATACATACTCTGCAGAAGTTCATACAATCAAACCATCTGACCCTGGTTAATTAGGCCGGGAAGGAAGGAAAAGCTGAGTTAATAAAGGAGATGACGTCAAGCTGTCTTAGCCTGAAGGTACCTTCAGGGATGCAATGAAACAATCAGAATAATAGAATGGGTGCTGAAGCATAAGTGTCTCCTCAGCTGGTCTGCCAGGGGAGATGAGAATTCAGAACGTTGTGGATGATATTAATGGGGGGCAAGGGGAAATATTTGCAGGAGAGGCTGAGGTTAGCCAGACTTTCTCACGTTAGTCAGAACAGCATTTACAGCATCATTAGTCACCAACTCTTCAAGAAGGAACATGGCAAGACAGCGTTTTCTGTTGGGAAGCTTTTTTCTGGATCTCTGATTTGTCTCTTTCCTCTTCCCTTCAGTTCTCGACTGGACGCAACTGGACAGCCGCAAAAGATATGCAGAGATACAGGCATTGTTATCCGGTACAGGCTGGAGATTTATGAACTTCCTGTCTTCCATGTTTTTTTTCTCTTTTCATGCTAGACGCAAGGGGCGCTTGGTTGATGTCATTTGATCACCCTTAAGTTGGTAGATTGATGAGGAATATTAAAATAATGATAAAGTAATTCGCTTCTCCTAACCAATGTAGTGGGTACTGGTATGTACTCACTACATCCTGCTGGCTCAGAAACGAGCTGTTAGCTCCCAACTGCTGGTCTCAGACTTAGTAGCCTTACTACCAACAGTTAAGAACTATGGAGAAGATCATTATGTACGTGTTTTAATTCATTGCTGCTTGTTAATTTGCCTCTCTTCTGAAGGGTTTGAAAGAAAGGGAACCTGATCCTGAAGAGGAGGAGATGTGGAATTTAAGTTTTTACAAAAACGAAATTCACTTTTTGCCTCACGGTACGTATCTGACCTGGACCTCCTGTATGTGCAGTTGTAATGCACGTGAGCTTGCAAGGTGTCCTGGTGAGTGAGTGGAAGGAATAGAATCCAGCTCTCCTGATTCCCAGTCCTGTGTTCAGTCTGCCAGAGCTCTGCCCTGTGCTGTCTTAGCTACAGGATGCACAAATACCTGTAAATCAGGGTTTCCCGTTCAAATTGCAGAATGCGGCCGATTGCTGGCTCATTGTTCTTTCCTTTCCTTCGCTCTGTGGCATGTGTAGTAGTTCTTCACCCTAATTCACTTCAAAGTTTTCGGTTTGTAACTGCAGTTTGAAAGGCTCTTTGCTTTTTAAAAGATTAACTGATTGGGGCAGGCAGAATACCTGGTGGGGCCCCTCTGTAGTAGTTTAGTATATTTGCCGTTCTGGCAACCCAGTTAAAAATGTTTTCCGCTTGGCACTTTCCCACTGCAGCACATTAATGCCTTTAGACCCACACTCGTGCTAACTTCACAGCTTTGGATGAGAATCTGTTGCTGAGCTGTGGGTGTGAACGTTCAGCTCTCTAGATGAGTGTTTAGCCATCCAGCTCTCCCTCATGCCCATTCCCTGTGTGCTGAATTTTCACTCCAAGGGGCCTTCACTTAAGGCATATGCAAAAGTGAAATGACGAGAGCTGCTATCCGAAAGGAAAAGGTAACATTCCATCACTGATCTTAAACTAGGAAGTGAGATGAGTGTTTAAACTGACGTAAGCATCTGTAAAGTCTGGATGCTGTTTTTCTGGGGTCCTTCCAGATCCAGCTATGGTGCTCTCTGGGATATCGGTCTTCGTTCAAGACTATGAGGCTCTCTAACAGTACTAGAAGGCTTCTGTCCCCTTCATAGGGCTTGATCTTGAAAAGTGCTGAGCTTCAGTGTCTTTAGTAGAAGTTGAAGATGTTCACTATCTTGTAGGACATACTTGAGTCATTGCAAGGTCAGGCCTAAAGTAGTGGCAGACCCATTCTGGGGAGACTATCCCTCATCTGTTGTGTGATAGCAGATCACAACACTAGCCTGGCTTTTACTTTTTCTGGGTTTTACAGTGCTTGGCTTGTTAGAAAATAATCTGTCAATATGCAGGTATTTGACTGTGCAAAGAAATGCAGAATTGGACTCTTTCTCAGGAATAGCGTTTCCTTAAAGCCTGCACTCCAGTGTATGCAGAAACCTACGCTGTTCAAAACATAACTCTGTTAGGGCCCCTTGGAAAGGACATTAGGTTGTCATTTTATTGAAAGTGCTCTTTTTATGTAGGTTACCCTGACCTCTTTTGGAGACAGTGAGGCAGATCCTGTTTTCTGTAACTATATCCCATCTCCTGGACAATCGGTTAACTTTACACATGCTAATTTGCTACAGTTTCTTCTCTGACCTCCCACTCTTTTTTCACCTAGGCTTACTTATTGATGAGCTCCTTGAAGCTTGGCAAGAGGATTACGAGACTCTGGAAGAAAATCATTCTTATATACAATGGTAAATAATTATTACAAAAGGAGATGTCTCTTAGAATGATTCTCTTCTGATGTCTGTCTCAAAGAATTCGCTGATTCAGAGCTGCTGTGGCTGGCTTCTCAGAAAACCTTGAGCCCCTCTTGTGTTCTAAATTTGTGAGATTTATTTTAGTCAGTTACTTCCCTGTGAAAGTAACAAGAGGGTTGGGTATATTGAAGGCAAAGATTTCCCTTGCAGCTCTGTCAGTAGTCTTCAATCCCCAGCTGCAATATGTCTAGAAACCAGCTACTGAGCAAAGATATTGTGGTGATGGTTAAGTTAGAAATACCCAGACAGATAAACAATTAAGACTGCTAATAGTACAAGTATGTATAGTGACTTTTCGCAGTGTGATTTAGGCTGTTACAGACTAAACTCCTTCTGTGTTCCATGACGTTATGTCCTCTCGAAGAGGGCTGTATTTGGCATCTACAGCCTTGGAGACCTTTCTGTTAACATATTTTTAAGGAACATGTGTGCTGGGTTGAATGTGATCTCTATTTTATCTAATTGTCAAATCTTCTTTCCCTTCAGGTTGTTTCCTTTGCGTGAACGTGGAATGAACTGGCGTGCAAAGCCTCTCACATGTAAAGAAATTCAGGTGTGACCCTTTTTTTTTTTTATTTCAAACCTTTTATACTTGAAAGTCATTGGGGGTTCAACTAGATAAATTTTTGTCCTATACTTTGTAAGGTTGCTCCATTTCCTTCCCCACCATAATGGAGCCAGCTCCAATGACTGTTAAATGCAGCTTTTGATGATCTTTTTGCTCCTCAAATGTCCTCAGAAATAAATTATAGGTTTGTGGATATAAGCAAGAAATAACCAATGAAGATCCCAAATGTGTCTCTTTACACAATAGCCATTTATAAGCATTGGGTATAACTGAAAGACCTCTTAAATAACTGATGCAGATAGTTTAAAATCTTTTTGAGTTGCCATACGTGCAAATTTGGAGTCTTTTGTGCATTTCAGGCCTTTAAGAAATCCAAGGAAGTTATGCAAAGATTCATTAGAGCTTACAAACTCATGCTGGGTTTTTATGGAATAAACTTGATAGATCAAGGAACAGGAGAAGTGCAAAGAGCAGAAAACTGGTGTCAGAGATTTCGCAACCTTGATCGGTGAGTCCCATTTACATTTTGGCTTTTATTCCTCACTCTTGCGAAAGAAAAATCAAATGAAACCAAAGGAATTAATTGTGTACTGAGATACAAAGGTTTTCTGTGTTACAGAAGTAGAGTGATCTGACCACAGAACTAGGAGCCAACTAGCCAAGAGTTTAGGTGTCCTTATTTTGGCTTCGCCTCTGACTATAGCTTGGGAGGCCTGTCAGCATCTTTCATATTTTAAATTACTTGAACTGCTTAGGCCACAGCTGTCCCACTGTAAGCCACGTGTGTATTGTGTGTTAACTGCTTTGGCATTACTAACCAAAAGGTGGGTGTCCATCTGAGTCTCCGTAAGGCTGTAATACAGGCTTAGAGACTCTGATATTTGCGGCCTTGGAGTTTGTGCCTCACACCAAGTTTACTCTTCAGTGAAATAGGCCTCAAGCAGCTGTAGTCTCTGAAATCCACTGGAACAATTTTCACCAATAGCTCAGTATACGGCAGGGATTACTTCTTTTAAGACATGCTGAGAAGTGTCTAAAGTTCAGTTTTGAAAACAAAATGATCACAGGAATGAAGAGTGAAGATCCCTAGTTACAGCTGGGAACTTGGAGTTCGGACTCCAAGTTCTGTTGTTGGCAGTGAGCATGACTTGCTATGTGTGAGCTTGGACAAGCCACTTAACCTCTGTCATTTACATAGCTATAAAGTAAGAATAATTTCCTATGCTTCCTACAGTGTTTATAAGGCTGCCTCAATGCCTGCGAAATGCTTTCAGGTCCTTGGATAAAAGGTGTTACTTAAAAGCAAAGTAGGGTTGTAGGTATTATTGTCATACATCGATTGGCGATATCAAATCCCTTTTCCAGTACATATCTTTGTAGTTTGAACTGCACATCAGTGATGGCAGTGGGGAAGCCACCCCCTGTTCTGGAATTCGGATATCCTTTAATCTCTGCTACAGCGTTAACTGGAACATCGAGACAAGGATGGGATAACGCTATTGAAAGCCAGAACAGATAGGCTAGATATTACAGCAGTAGGTGCTTTTTAAAATAGGCTGGCTTAAACGTGATCTACCCTTAAAGATTCCAGTAAAGACTTATTTGTAGTTAACAGCATTCAGCATGTTTACTTTTAAGATACCTGTCTGGGTTCGGGTGGGACTCTGAACTGTACTGCTTTCATGTAACGATGTCCTTTTCCCGTTTCACTGTCTTCAGTTCTTTTTTTTTTTTTCCTGTCTGTGTCTCAGGTTTAGTCACAACAATTTGCGGATAACTCGTATTTTGAAGTGTCTGGGAGAGATGGGGTATGAACACTATCAAGTATGCCTGGTTAAGTTTTTCCTAACAGAGACGCTTGTTTACCAAACACTCCCAAACGTTAAGAGAAGTGCCTTGGATTACTTCATCTTCACCATCAGAAACAAGCAGAAGCGAAGGGAACTGATACACTATGCATGGATGCACTTTAAACCTCAGAATAGGTTTGCATGGGGGCCTCATAAGAAACTCCAGAAATATAAACCTCCTTTAAAGTCTCAGCACTGCCAAAAGGCTGAGGAAGAGAGGGAATCCATCCAAGATAAAGAAGCAGTGGGAAAGAATGAAACCAATCCTCCAAACAGGGAGGAGAAAGTTGGAGATGCTGCATACTCCAAAACTAACAAGATGACTGATGAATGTACCTCAGAGGAGCAAAGTAAGCGTGGTGCCATGTACGTTGCAGAACGAGGAGACAACGTAGAAGAGAAAGAACCCTCACTTCCCCAGCTAGAAGAGAAGGTTCTGAGTGAGGATCTTGTGGGCATGGGGCATGGAGCAGAGAGTGAATGCCTAAAGGAAAGCAAGAAAAGAAAGCTTGAAATGAGCAGATTAACTGGTAAGTGCACAGGGCTATTGAAAAGTCCCACTGATATTGAGAAGATCTCTTATAACCTCGGGGAATTTGCTATCAACCAAGAGACCACGGAGACTCATCCAGCATTGCCAGAAAAGGGTGACCAAGTAACAACTGAAGAAGGCGACGTCAGTAGTGAAGACTTAAAGGCGTCTGAGTCCTCTGATGCACCTGTAAAAAGAAGGAAAGTTGATGAGGTAATGCCAGAAAACAGTACCGTAAATGTGGCAATAAGCCTGGATGCTGACACCACGACCTGCAACGTCCAGGCAACAAAGCCAGGGGCCAGGGGCTGTGGGGCTGAGAAAGGAGAAGTTAGTGAGGAAGACAAGGTTGTGGAAGAAATTAGTGTTAAAACTGAGAATGGTGCTGAAGGTGCAAATGTGAATTCATTGCCTGGTTCTGAGACTAATGAGCCTGGCTTGTCTTCTCTGGCAGGCAGTGGCTCAGTGCTACGTGAAGCAAATTCAGAAATACAAAACGAGGGGCATCAATGTAATGAAGCTCTAACGGTAAGTGAAAGCCAGGTAGATAACAGAGAACAGAAAGAAAGGGCAGACGGTGTCAATGCAAGAGGGGAAACAAAAACCCCAGACAAGAACCAGAGCCAAGAGGGTCTTCAGCAGAGCGTGGTGGCATCTTGTCTTGAAAAAGTCAGTGTTAGGGACATAGCACAAAAAATGGATCACTTTGAGGATTCAGCAGAACTGAATGATCAGCAGACAATGGCAGAGCGTGGAAAAGCCATTGCGATAGCACCAGAGCCAGGGGAGGAGGAAGGACAGTGACGTCCTGAATTCAAGGAGCATGGAACAGCGATTCAGACTCCAAAGGCAGATGGAAAAAGTCTCTCTTTTAAAACAATCCAGAACTAACTCAGTCCCTCCCCTCCCCTCTGATTGTCTTAACTAGAAAAAATCTGCTTGGTCAACTACGTAGGGAAGAGCCCCTGACCTCTTCCTGTTCCCATTTGTATCTGACATGCTGTACTATGTGCAAGAATTTCCCCTCTTCACCTCTTTTTTGGTATGTGTATTAAAGAAGAAAACAAAGCTGCTTTTCTCTTTGAAAGAGTAAAGCTCTTATTTAATAAGTGATTTTAATCCATAGAATACAGATGTTTGTAGAATAAACCAACTGGTTTCTAGTTTTCTTTTTTTTTTTTTTTAACCAGGTAATTCCTCTTCGGCAGTTTGGAAACTGTCACACTAACAACGGGGAGTTTTTACATTTGCTATTTCCCTAGCAAAGGCCAGTGTGAGGCCCTGTTGCTCATCTTGGTGAGGCTCTGTTGAAATCAGTTTTGTAAGGAGACACCAATTTGATTGTGCAGTGGTTGTTCTGCTTGAAGCCTGGTGCTTTTCTGCTCCTTGAGGGCAAAGGTCCCCCATTCTGCTGATATTTGCTTGCAAAAGGGGTGAGGGTAGTGAAATTTCGTGTGTGGGGAAAATGCAAATGCCTTTCCATGGGTAAGCTTAATTTTAAGCATTTAGTTTGGAATATGAGAGTCATTGATTAAACTACGCAGTCAAAATGTTTGACAAATATTAACCTTAACGGGGCTTTTCTCCAATCTATGTGCAGGGCTGTTGAGGGTTTAATTCCATCTAGCCCTAGTCCAAGCCACTCATGCATTTCTTCCAAGGGTTGCTGGGAGACTGGAAACCCACCAGTCTCTAAAAGAAAAAGGGGGGGAAATACAACTCAGGCATTGCTTAAAGAGAATTCTGCCCTCCTGGGAGTCCCTTTTCCTTGCTCTGTGGAGCCCTGATGGTTTTCCAGATGCTACTTTTTTCATTGGTTGTGAGTCCTTTAACGGTCTGTCAATGCACTTTTCATCAGGCTACTCTTCCCTTGTCCCTAGTGTGGATTTTCATCCATGATGATTTTAATTTCCAGTTTGGGCAAGTGCTGTGCCAATAGCATTCTGCCTCCGACTGTCCCAAGTGTGTTCTGCAGCGTGTCATGTGCACTGTCGGGGATCATAGCTCTATAAGTTGTGAAAGAGTTAAACTGTTGTGGGTTTTTGTTTTATTTTTTTAACCAGAGGCATCATAATAATCTCTTGTCAGCCCCTGCCACCTACTGACCAGCACTAATGTGTTTAATATCTCTTGTTACTACTATCTAACTTGCACTTAATGTTCATAATGTGCACATCAGCCTTGTACGGAATTCAGCTGGCATAAAGGAGCATCATACAGTGTAATGCTATATGTAGGAGAAAATATTAAGGTATTTACTGCAGTGGACCTGCTTCACCAAGCAGAAGGAAGAAAGGCAGCTGCTGAAAAGAGTGGACTTGATGTTCACTTAAACTCTGGTTCTATTTTTGTTTTTTAAATACCATTTGGTTTTTGTAGAGCATTGCTGCAGGTTAGGTCAGCCATCCTATCAGAACATGTAGAGGAAAACGCTCTCCAGCTGTTAAGCAAAGAATCTTTAACACTTCTGGAATTTAATCTGTGACGTGCCTGCTCAAAACTTATATGCCCTGATCCAGCCTGGCATTTACACACATGTGTAACTCTAAGCATGCATGTAGTCTTGTTGAAGTCAGGGCTTATATGCTTATAGTAATACACAGTAAAGGCCTTAAAAACCCATTTGTTAAAGTACTTTTTCTCTAGAAGAAAAACAAATTGTGTTTAAATATTCAGTAAAACTAACTAAAGACCTTCAGTGTTTAGAGAACACAGGGAAAAAATTGCTTTTTATGAAAGTCTTTGTAAAGTTTTATAGCTGTCTTTTTATTTAAGTAACAAAGTTCTCACTAGATGTGTTCATACATGGCCCACTTTGCGTATCTTGTATGTATGTAACAAGTTTTAAATGAGATCTCAGTATAATGTATATTAAACTATGATTTTAATGCAAACCAGTTGTGGGTGTTAATTTTTCACATGTAGAGGAGGAGGAAGAAGAGTGTTTTACCAAGTTCTCACTTGTGAGGCTGTTTTGAGGAACTTGCAGGCTGTTGCACATCTGAAAAAGTCTTGATGGGGAGGGATCTGCAGCTTCTTTATGGGTAATCTACTGCATTTTAAACTTGGTTCTGGTCTCGCTGATCCAGTGAGATCTGTCCTAATTCATTCCTTTTCATGGTTCCTTTCCTTATAAACACACACAAACTTTACCCCTCTCTTTCTCATTCAGCTCTCCCAAGCATACAACTTCTGCATCAGCAGTCCTCTCTAACATAACTGTGCATAACTAGGAATCCTCCAGAAGCAACTGTCTATAGGATAGGAAGCCTGGCACCTATGCCTGTCTTCTATAAGTGTTCTTTCTAATGGACTTGAAATTAGTTTTCCTAGTTGCCATGAAGACAGGAATATTATCTCTTTACTTCTCACTTGTGGCATGGTAAATTTAACTTGCAAAATAAGTGTGTGTAATTAATGTATACAAAATTTTTATGCAGATGCTGACTGATGCTGCATAATAATCTTTACTGCTCCATGGGAAGGGAAAAGGAAGGATTGTCTTCTGGTTCAGGAAGACCTGGCTTCATTTCCCAGACTATCACAGGCTTTTGGGGCAGGTTGCTTTTCTCTGTGTGCCTCCGTTCCACACCTGTAAAATGGGGATAATGCTTTCCTCCATCCTGGGTTGTTGTGAAGATAAATGTTTGTGTTTGGAAGGTGCTCACTTATGATAGTGGAAACTGAAGCCATACCTAGATAAATGCCACTTTCTATGGCTGTCGCTCTAGATTATTATAATGTACCATTCCTGTCAATTGACTTTTAAGGTAATTAGCATCAGCTATTACAGGAATGGGCATAATAGAATATATATTTTACACACAGAAACCATTTTAAAAGCAGAAATCAGTTCTGGTTCTGTTCAATATCTTCATCAATGATTTAGATAACAGCGTAGATCAGTGGTGGGCAAGCTGCAGCCCATCAGGGTAATCCACTGGTGGGCCGTGAGACAGTTTGTTTACATTGACCATCCGCAAGCACGGCCACCCGCAGCTCCCAGTGGTCGGGAATGGCGAACTGTCACACGCTAAACACAAGTGAATAGTGTAACACTGCTGCAAAAAAGGGACATTCTGGGATATATTAGCAGGAGTATTGTAAGCAAGACATGAGAAGTAATTCTTCCGCTTTACCCCATGCCGATTGGATCTCAACTGGAGTATTGTGTCCAATTCTGGGTGCCACATTTCAGGAAAGATGTGGACAAATTGGTGGAAGTCCAGAGAAGAGCAACAAAAATTATGAAAGGTCTAGAAAACTTCCTATGAAGGAAGGATGAAAAAATGGTTTGTTTAGTCTGGAGAAGAGAAGACTGAGGGGGGACATATGTTTTCAAGCACATAAAAGGTTACAAGGAAGAGGGAGGTAAATGTTCTCTAACTTCATGGGCTGGGACACGAAGCAATGGGCTTCAGTTGCAGCAATGGCAGTTTAGGTTGGACATTAGGAAAAACTTCCTGTCAAGGTAGTGAAGCCCTGGAATAAATTGCTTATGGAGGTGGTTCAGCATCGGTGCTCGTATAGCTTGGAGGTGTATTAACTCCCTGTGGGTTCCCTCCATAGCTACAAGGTCATTCAGCCCATAGTTGTACCTTAAGCACTATCCCCCCACAAACACCATGGAGCAAGGGGAGAGGTTAGAGTCCTTGGAGCTGTGCAACAGAGGTGACCATCCAGGTGGCCTCTTGACAACTCCAGATGGGCTTATGGCAAGGTGTGTATGAACCACACCTTAAATAAATGCTGAAGCAGGTGTATAGCGTGGCAGCTTACCTAATCAGTGTATTTCACTGGGAGCACAGCCCCTTGCTGCCTATTCATTTCCCAAATGGAGATTATGGTTTGATGGAACAATGAAAACAACATTTTTGCTATAGTTTGTTGGGTTGGGGGGGATACCATCTCTATTTGTAATAATAAGCACAGATTTTTCCCCCCCACCATCCGCACTAGAGCCAAATGTCACTGTATGTTTGTATCTTTCTTTTCTGGGGTAACAGAGCAAGTAGTCATGCTAGGAGACTAGTGCATTCTTATGGGGGGCAGGCGCGGAGAGAAAAGCCATGAATCTACTTTCTGAGATCTGCACGATCGCGGCTTTTGAAGAAGTCTGCATTTCTCCTTCCCCACCTCTAGGTCCCCAGCTCCCTCCTCTGTGCTTTCTACCAACTTTCTGGTAGGCAGATGGAATAAGGAGAGGTGGGCAGGCTCTTGCATTCTGCACCAGGAATACACACACCCTTCTCATTCGAAAAGGGGAAAGAGCTAGAGTGCAGTTGCATCATAATAAGCAACTCTGACCCCTCGATCGCAATGAGTGTCTTTCCCCAGTGCATCTCTACTTCCCGACTTTCACAGACTGTCCCCTTCTTTGGATGAAATCATCTTGAATTAATACGTAAAGGGAAACATGGAGCCGATTGTAAGCCTTGCTAATGTGTTCACATCTCAGATAACCTACTTTTGGATTGTTGTCATCTTCTCAGTGTCACACGCCTGTAGTAAAAATATTTCAAAGGCAAGTTTTATTTTAATCTTTTCAGCTTTCTGTGGCTTTCTCAGGGTTTCTCCTACATTCCTCTTCTTTGCTCTTCTCGTCACTATGCCGGCTCTCTTCAATGTCACATACAGTGCACGCGCACACAAAAATAAACCAGATGCTCTGAGTATCCAAGAAAAAGCACAGGTGGTGAACACAAATCTGGAGCTGATAAAGCATTTCATGAAGCAAAGATACTAGCCCTATTCTCTGCACTGACCTCATGCCTTTATAGTGATCTCTGCATTTATTCCACAGAAATAAAAATCCACAAACATTAAGTCTTCATTTTTGTTACCTTCCATCCATCAAGTACTAAGTTGGTAGTGAATTGTGAACTACTTTTCACTGGCCTAGACGAGACCAAAGTAACGTCTGTGTCTTGGGATGGTGGATTTTAATTTTGTCTCTTTAGGGTTATCTGTCTGAGTGACAATTTAGCTAAGGCAAGTCCAGCCTTTCCTCTCTTAAAAAGGTTCCCTCCCTGTTTGCTGTTGGCTTGAGCTGTCTGTCGGTGTGGTGAATGTGTGCCTCCTTTCATAACTGAATGTGCCACTCTGCAGTTTGGCCCCCCTCCTCCTTTCCCCACCTTCCCCCCCTGAAACCTGGTCTCTCTCTGAGCTCAGCCCCTCTCGCCTGCCTGTGCTTCTGAGCTCTGCCCCCTCCAGCTGGAGACTCAGGTTTATCTGGAGACGGAGGGGCTCATTTGGGAGCTGAGATCTGAGCGGTGAAGGAGAGATCCATTGGAACCAGGAGAAGAGAAGGACTAGTTTCACTAAAGAGCTGAAGAGAGGCAGAGCGTGGAGACCATGGCTGGATTCTCAGCTCTTGGGCTGCTCTTTCTTTTTCAACTAGTAGCCACATCCTCAGCTCAGGTAAGAATGTGCCTTTACTTGTAATGGCCAAAAATCCCAGCTACTGATGGAAAAAATACATAAAGATCAGAGGGTCTCAAAGCAGCAGGATTAAATGTGCACCATATGACAGCAGGCCAGATTATTGCTGTTCATTTAAAATCGAAAGTTTAATGTCTAAAACTGAGAGAGTATATTCCTTGCTAGGTGCCTAGCGGTGAGAGCAGAAGTGTTTACTGTTAGGGGTTTAGTTCATGTCCTGTGATTATGGAAATTGCCACTCTAACTTTTGTGTAAAAGAATTCTCCTAATAGTTTGGTTTATAGCCATGTTGGAAAAGCCTCAGGAAAAGGAGAAGAAAATGGTGATTTGGGAAAAAATATTTTTGTTTTACTAGAAAGGACAAAGTTGCCCACTAAATAAAAATCCCCGATGCTCCACCTCTTCATCCCATTCAGGGTTTTTCTTCCTCCTCCTCCCCCCGCAAGTTGATCTGTTTTTGAGACATGTTTAGGAACAAACACATTTAATCCTTATTCATTCAGGTGAAGCTACATGTATTCGTGGCAAATGTCCCTGTAGTGGTGTTAACTTTCCAATGTGTATTGCTCAGGAAAATTCTCTGGGGGAGGATTTTTCATTGCATTAATGAAGGAATTTTTGCAGCTTGGCTCAGGAATTCTGAGCTGACCCTCAACTGCTGTGAGCAGAACTAGTTCCACAATGAAACCTTTGTTCCCTGAAGCTGCATTGCAGGTACTCTCTGGAGCTCTTTCCACAAAGCAGACCTTTATAGGATCCCCACTTCTCCCACACCCCTAAGAGCTAAACCTCCACACACTGTCTAGCTCAGATGGGCAATTACTCAAGTCTCAGCCCTTTAGCTGTGCCTTCCTTCATACTTTCCCCTGAAGACATTATGTACCTCCATCTCTTCTGCCGACTGCTAGTATACGGAATGTGAATGTCACTTTTAATAGCAACCGCATGCACAGATTACTCTAATTTAGCTTTTCCTTTTCTCTGTGTCTACTCTGAAAGATGAGTTGGGGGGGGGAACCAACTCCTGTTAAGATGACTCAATTCGCTCCCCCGAGGGATTGTGCCTGTTTCTAAACTAAGTGACTAGGACCAGTTTCAGAGCCACTCGTGAAGCATGGGCAGATATGATTCACTGTAAGCTTCCCATTCAATCAACCACCCCTTCTGAACAGGGATGGATTGGGTCTCACGTAAGCACCAAGGATGTGCTCAGATTCTTAGCAAATAAGCCTGGAAAGATCCTTGCTCCCTCTAAGCCTGTCGTGGACAGAGAAGTGGCAGAGCAAGGGGGAGCTGGAGTCGTGCTGTGATCTGTGACCTACTGTGTGTGTTTTTTCTTCCGTTCTCTCTCCCCATCCCTCCCAGAGAGCAGGACCACGAGGCCCTCCTGGACCACGAGGACTCCCTGGACCACCTGGCAAGGAAGGCATAGATGTGAGTGCTGAGCAGCAGGCGGCAGGCTGAGCTGGGGGAGGGAGATGGGGTGGAGCAAGGGGAGGGTACATTTCAGAGAGGAATTCTTCTAGTCCTCCTATTGTCCAGAGAGAAGCTCCAGGCATTTGCGCAGCACTTCAGAGGGACCGAACGAACAGCCCATTTGCCGTAGGCAAGGAAACTGCAGAGGCTGAGTTATGTCTGGAGGTACTGCATGCCTAGGAGTTGCTCAGTGCCTTGCAGGATCAAGCCCTCAGTGCCAAGTGGGAGTTTATGACAAAGCTGGTGTGTACAACAAGGATTTGTTAATCTTCTTGGCATTCTGCAACGCTTTCTCTCTGGTATCTGCAAAGGATGCAGGTTAAAGGGTGGAGGACAGTGGTGGGTTTAGCGCAGCAGTTACTGTACCGGGTGTTCTTATTGCACGCTCAGCGCAATACTGTGTATTTTATACTGTTAGACAATTCTGTGTTTTAAAACGTGTCAAGCACCTGGCTCTCCGGAGAGGCCCTAGAAAGCTGAATTAAATACATCATGCTGGATGGTGATCTCATTCACGCTGGCTTGACACCACTATAGCTACACTGTCTTCAATGGAATTACCCCGGATTTACACCACTCTGATGGAAATCAGAATCTGGCCTATTGATTCCACTTGGAATTTAAATGTCCCTAGTTTGTAGCAAGAGGCAAATTAAATCTATGGGAATACTTCTGTGGTGGTTAATTCCTTATTATTAACCCTTCCCCAAGACTGCAGGGTCAGCATCTCAGCTACTGCAGAATTTAGTGAAGGAAAAAATCTTGTCCTATTTCTTTTAGTTGAAATTTTAGCTGAAATTAAATGAAATTTATACCCACTGGATAAAGACAGTCTTGTCTTCCACATCTATCATAGTGGATTAAAATCATTTCAGGTGATCTCAAGGAGACTATTAATATCTCAAAAACTAAGGATCAGATTCTGATCCCTTCATTCATGTTGACTAGCATCTTACTCCTTGAGCTACTCATGGTGTAATTTTGCTACTGGAGTCAGAGTGTCAGCATGGGGCCTTAAAAGCAGCCTTTCAAAATTATATTCCCCCCCCCATGCAAGTCTGTTTATTTTGGATGAGAGAGCTAAAAAAAAAGGTTTATTCCTTCGCATCCTGTTACGGGTGAACAAGTAGACTTTATGCCTATGATTGTAATTTTTTATGACCATTTTGCAAGGCTGGCCCCAGTGAAAACCTCATTGTTTTGCAGCCATTTCCCTCCAAGTGTTCACTAGACTAAGGGAAACCATTATCCTAAATAATCTTATCCTAGTTTTTAATAATGAATGGTTTAGAGAAGGTAGGTCGGTAGAACTTCTATCTAAAGTTTTGTAATAGAAGAACAAGGGAATTTAAAATGAAAGATAGCAAAGGAAGTTCTTTTCCACACAATTAGCCTGCAGAACCAATTGCCACAAGTTATCATTGCATGCCAGAGCTTAGCAGGATTCAGAAAAGGATTGGATATTTCTATGGGTAACGACAAAATCCAGAGTGATGATAATAAGGATTAAAAGAAGACCAAGAATTTTAGGAGAGGTATAAACCTGCTGCTTCAGTTCATAGACAATCATCTAACTAATGGGGTTCAGACAGAAACTTTTCCTGGAAGCAGGCTGTTCTGTTACTGCTTTCCGCTGGGTTTCTTTCATCTTCCTCTGAAGCAGGTGTTACTGGCTGCTGTCAGAGACCTGATACTGGGCTAGATGGATGACTGGTCTGATCCAGTATGGCAATTCCTACGTTCCAAATACGGGGGGGTTCCCTCTAAACAATTTTCCACATAAACAGAAGTTAGTGTCCTTTGATTTTAATAATCCAAAGATACCATAGAATCATAGAAATATAGGTCTGGAAGGAACATCAGGAGGTCATCTATTCCGGGCCCCCAAAGCTGAGGCAGGAATTCAGTAGATCTAGTCCATCCCTGACAGATATGTTTCCAACCTGCTCTTAAAAACAACCAGCTTCCCTAGATAACCTGTTCCAGTGCTTAAGTCATTATAATTAGAAAGTTTTCTCTAATAGCTAACCTAAATCTTCCTTGCTGAAGATTAAGCCAATTATTTCTTATCCTTCCGCTGGCTGACGTGGAGAACAACTGATAGCCACCTTTAAAACAGCCTTTTACATATTTGAAGAGGGTTATCAGGTCCCCCGACCTCCGTCGTCTTTTCTCTTGACTAAACATGCCCAATTTTTTTTCAACCTTTGTTTTCTAAGTTCTTGTAATTTTTGTGGCTCTTTTCTGGATGCTCTCCAAGTTGTCCACATCATGTCACAATGCAGGCAAATCAGTGTTATCAAAGTGCGGGAGTCTGCTTAGATAGATGTTTTTGAAGATGTCAGTTGTTCTAAAACGAAAAGAAATAAAATGCTGTTCCTCACCCTACATGGACTGGGTTTCCCTTCAAGGAACCAAAGGCCATGCTTTCAAATGTGGCCTGTAATTCTAGGAAACCTCTGTTCTGGGCTCCACCCTGAGACGCCCCTGGCCCGAGTGCTCACAACTCCGACCAAAGTCAGCGGGAGCTGCAGATGGTCAGCACTTCTGAGGCATCGGGTTCAGTGTGTCTCAGGTGGGAGACCCAGAAATGGAGACATCCCCAACTAATGGCCAGTCATGAAAACTGGGCCCTCGTTATCCAACGTGGGCCTGATCCAGCAAAGCTCTGAGCACCAGTTGCACATTTTTAGGGGCTTGTCGAAGGCAATAAACTCGGAGGGCACTTGGCACCTTGCAGGATGAGGCCAGGTAATAATAATGAGTAATTAATCAGCTGAAGCTAGTCTTGATAGATCATAATATTAAACTGAGTTAAATCTAGGGGGAGCCAAACCCTGCGGTCCTAGTTCATGGCTTGCAGAGGGAGGTTGGTGAGAGTTTTGAGCATGTAAGGAATGCAGGATTTCTCTCATAGGCTGCCCTTAACTGAATGAAACAAGGATGCAGCAGGAGCAAAAAGAAGGGAAACATGCTGTCATATATTAATAAATGAGAAATGCTCATCAGTCATTCAGGGTCAGAGCCTCATACCATCCCACCCATTGAGTCTGCCAGGAATCCCATTGACTCAGAGCATCAGGGTCAAGATTTCTGTGGTTAGCATCGAGTGCACCAGCATGGTTTAAGGAGGAGTACCGCTTGCCAGGGTTCTCTTAAAAGACGTTGTGAGGTGTGTAGTCCCACATGGCTGTGCCTTTTTATAGCCCTGAATATAGAGGAACCTATTGAAGGTGTGTCCGAAATCTAGGCTGGTTTTTCTTTCATGAAAGAGTAGCTGTGTAAATGCCAGTACTGTAAAGAAATAATTTCTTATTTTTTTTATACCAGTGAGATCATTTTTAAAGGCATGCTCTGAACTTTTCTTGAGCATTTTAAGATTTCCTCATGTTGTTTTTTCCTGTTGTTTTCTAAAACCATCCTGGCCACGTTCAGTGCATAGATGGCTTTAGAGAGATGACTGTGCAGAATTACTAAAGAGCATTTGTGGCCAGATGTACACTGCAGAAGTGTGCAGCAACTGCTTAACATAGGCCTCAAACAATGAACAGTACATAACATGCAACTAAATTATTCAGGCCACCTCTGGATAAACCTCAAATGAACCCTACGCTCTTGGCACCCTTTCCAAAAGCTCCTTGCTTCACTTCTGCCTCTCACTTTCAATCCCATCGAAGTCTCCTATAATTATCTTCTTTAAAACACTGCATGTTCCATGATCTGTAACAAGGTAATTGCTTAGCTCCCAAGAATACAAAGAGTGTGTTGTGATTGAAGCAGTCACCAAAGAGTGGCTCTGAATTATTTCCAGCATGCAGTTGTTGCA
The DNA here is from genome assembly GCF_965140285.1 of Lepidochelys kempii. Taxonomy (NCBI): domain Eukaryota; kingdom Metazoa; phylum Chordata; order Testudines; family Cheloniidae; genus Lepidochelys; species Lepidochelys kempii. Next base: position 7,403,447 of record NC_136392.1, on the reverse strand, counting down.
AAGCCATTGTCAGTTCTCTAACAGACATTTCCCCTCTGGTGTGACTTTAATACAGAGTGGCTGAGACTAAGTAAACGGACTTCCATCTCATATAAAACCGGGGAGAACTATTCCGTTACTGACAGCAACTGATTCTAATTCACTAAGAAGGATGACCGCAATTTGCCCCCAGAGGTATAAATGCTGATCACGGTTCTGATTCTGACTGGGTCATGCTAGCACAGACCTCGGTGCTCAGGCAGAATTCCCCTGAAATCAAATAGGGACCCCCAAAGGGGTTCACGGTAGCAGATCCCAACATGTGATCAGGTCATAAGACAGGAGAACTGTTCCTGAGTGGCTTTCTCTAATGCTATGATCTATCTTGCTGCCATGTATCACTATCACAGAGGCCTGTAGGGAAGGGGGCAGGGTGATGGTGATAATCTAGGGGAGCGTATAAAACATTGCTGTTCATTCTGTTATTCAAAACCTGCCATCCCAACATAACTTCCCCCCTCATTTTCATTATAAAAGCTCTTCCCCAGATTGGCTAAGGGCCCCTATCTGTGGCATATTGCTGAGGCCATTCCATTGCAGCCCTTTGCTCAGAAAGTCAGAGCACAGTGACTCTCTCTATCTTCTGACCCTCCAAGCTGTGTGTTCTCGCAACAACCGTGCAACATGCAAATCCCTGCACTCTGACTGACACAGGGCAGCCGGTCCAAGCGTAGGGATTTGCATAGGAACTTTATGGTTGCAGACATAGTAAACATAGAGTCGTTTCTCAAATGCTTCCACCTTGGTTACTGTCTTCACAACTTCCCCTACCCAAAATGCCCACTGTAAAGATGGCCACCGCTAACCCTACTCAGTAGCAACTCCTGTGTCTCCACATCTCCTCCTAAGGAAGATTGCAGCTCTCACCTCCCCCCACAAGTGTAATTAACAAGAAAAATTAATTAAAAAGGCAACGTAAGTTTATTTATTTAATGCCTGCTCCATTCCAGCCATAGGCCCCCTCCCCAGCCATCTCTTTGCCCTGGAACTTACTTTACCCAGGATACACCTAGTACTACTTAAACCTGGAGTATCCTGAAACAATCTCTAGGTAGCCTTCTGGAGGGGAATGACCCACAGGTCTCTTTGATCATGGTCACTGAAAGGTTGTTTAAAAAACAGAAGCAGAAACTTTGTTGGGAAAGTAAATCCTGCCTTAAATTGTTTTCTGAAGAATTTTCCCCAAGTAGACATCACTGGTTTCTAGGCAAAGTTGGGGAGAAAAAGGTTAATATTCTCGCTGCTTCCGGGTGACTGGGGATTCTCTTTCCAAAAGAAAAATTCCTTGGTGGTGTCATAACTGGTTCTATGCCACCCGTTTCTGCCCCCCACTCCAGCGTGGGTGCAGGTGGGACTGTCGCGAGAAATGCTGTGCTCCCGTGACCACAAGGCTGCTCTAACTTTATGCCGGGATGGCTGGCTCCTCTAGTAGAAAAGAGGCAGGTAGCCATCCATGCCCCCTCCCCAGAGCACAGCTCAGGAGATCTGAGACACGTTGAACTCATGGGCATAACAGGCAACACGTTTTCTTAAATTATTAAGAAACATTGCAATATAGATTGTATTATCTCCTGTCACAGATACATAACACTTCCTGCACAGATTACTATAATTAGGCCATCTTCTTTGCAATTTTTTATGTTAAAATAGCTAGTGGGGTGAAGGAAATGCAATAGCAGTTTTTTAGGATAAAGAAAATCTTATTTTTCTCTTCATTTCAGCTACATTAATTAAATGCTAGGCTTGTCTGCAGCAGTTGATGGTTCTGTTTTAGGTACTGAGATGGGCCCCATTGCACCTCGCAATTTGTAATGCATTTATCCTCATAAGAGGGAGGTGCTTTTATCCCCATGTTGCAGACAGAGGCACAGCAAGACCAAGGGTCTGCTCAAGGAAGATGGTGGGAGAGCAGGGGATTGAGCCCTGGGATTCCCAAACCAATGGGTCATCGTATCCTCATGGTGTGTAGAGAAGATGAGCATTCCTCCCAAGGAAATGAAATAAAGCTCAGACAATTCCCATTCCTTCATATTGCTTGGTCCATTGCCTACGCTAATCTTTAAACAATATTTATATGCAGCATAGTGTTGGGTGTGGGGAGGCGTGGTCCAGCAACCGTAGTTGAGGTGACTCCTTTGTTGTACAGGCTATAACTCAAAGTCCAGTTTGGAGATTTTTTGTCACCTTTGTGCCTGGTTGTCAATGCCGTAATTTTAACCTGGCTCACCAGCAACACTGAAAATAGCAGCATTGCCTCATGGTGCAATGTTATCAGTAGGCAGCTACCTTACTTTTGCAATTGAATTGGGAGGGATGGAAATCAGTTGTTTTTCGCTTGTGCCTTCTTCACCCTCCCAAGATTAACCCTAGAAACAGAGCCCTTGAATATATTCCATTCAGACACATGTAGTCTGTCTCACCACTGGTTTATGGTCACATGTTCCCTTGAGAGTGTCACAAATCCTCAGGATGTCCTCTTGTGTCCGGTTTTGCATTTGGATCACCAGCTCAACAGAATGATGTGTAAAAGCTTCCGTGGCCAGACGGCTTCCTCTTTGCTTTACCTCTGAGGAAGCTCAGAGTGTAAATTGTTCCTGGAAGGGTCTGGGATAAATTATGCTGTTTGAGCAGAATTCAGAATCATAGACTCATAGGACTGGAAGGGACCTCAACAAGTCATCCAGTTCAGTCCTCTGCACTCATGGCAGGACTAAGCATTATCTAGACCATCCCTGGCAGGTGTTTGTCTAACCTGCTCTTAAAAATCTCCAATGATGGAGATTCCACAACCTCCCTAGGCAATTTATTCCAGTGCTTAACCACCCTGATAGTTAGGGAGTTTTTCCTAATGTCCAACCTAAACTGTTCTTCCTGCAATTTAAGCCCATTGCTTCTTATCCTATCCTCAGAGGTTAATGAGAACAATTTACCTCCCTCCTCTTCATAACAACCTTCTATGTACTTGAAAACTGTTCATCATGAATTAAAACTGTTAACTGAATCGCCTCTCTCTCCAGAGGTTGCTGGTGAAGAATATGTGGGTTTTGCTAGATAGAATTGCCAACCCTCCAGGATTGTCCTGGAGTCTCCAGGAATTAAAGATTAATCTTTCAGAACATAAGAACAGCCACACTGGGTCAGACCAAAGGTCCATCTAGCCCAGTATCCTGTCTTCTGACAGTGGCCAGTGCCACGTGCTTCAGTGGGAATGAACAGAACAGGTAATCATCAAGTGATCCATCCTCTGTCTCCCATACCCATCTTCTGGCAAACAGAGGCTAGGGACACCATCCCGTAATCTTTAATTAAAGATGTCATGTGATGAAACCTCCAGGATTATGTCAAACCAAAATTGGCAACCCTCAGAGACATGGAAGATTGGATCAGGGAGCTTCCCGCAGCTCGCATTGGCTGGGAATGGCGAACTGCAGCCACTGGGAGCTGCGAGCAGCCATACCTGAAGACACTCCAGGTAAACAAAGCATCTCATGGCCCGCCAGGGTCTTACCCTGAACAAGCCACGAACCAAGTTTGGGAACCACTGTTTTAGAGGATGGCAGGATCAATTGCTTAGCCTATAGAAAGTCACAGGCAGACCCTTTAACATGCAGGTCATCCCAAGTCATGGCAATTCTCCAAGTGGGCCTGGGGAGAAAAATGGACCTCTAATGAGTATGTATGTGGCTGCTGCAAAGAAACTGTGACAGGCAGAGATTTCAGTTTCATTGTCTTTTTCATTCTTGCAGGGAGAACCTGGCCCACCTGGTTTACCTGGCCCACCAGTAAGTATTTGCTGATCAACAACTAATTTACTCTCTCGCTTGTAAATCTGCTGTGAGGAATAATGTATGTGAATCACTAGTTTTTCAGCAGCAAGGGTCACAAACTGCCCTTTCTCCTCTCAGTCTGCAACAGAGCTCCTGTTTGCATGTTTGGTATGCCAAAAGAGAACAACCGGCAGCATGGAGTCAGCACTGACTTAAGAAGAAACATGCTTTCCTGTTTCATAGTTAGGAGAGCCGAGGATCTGGGATAAAGCATGAGAATAATGGCGCTAAAGGGCTTGTACTGTTGTTTGACTTTTTGCAGACATTGTTTTCACAGCTCTTTCAACATGAGGGAGAACGCTAGGTAAATGCAGCGTTTTTATACTGTTACACAGTACACTCGGCTCTGGCCTCCAGTTTGCACACTACTGTCTGGGTGTCCAAACAGTCATTTGTGCATCCTTCTGGTTGCTTGGTTTGCACACGCCAATGCAGCTTTTGCACCTTGAAAATGAGCGTAGGACACTTCTGCAACTGCTTTTAGTTTTACCTGCAAACGTGGACTGTAAAATCAAGCTTGGAAATTTGGCCGATAGTGGAAAAAATATGCAAACAAAAATGTGGAGTAAAGCAGCTTCAGTGACAAAATGAAATATTGTGACAGACTTTGCTATAGGTGGCAAAACATGCGGGACTCAATCCTCCACTCTGGCTCTGTAAAACTGAAGAGGGTGCGTGTGATAATGCTAGCATTATGTCGCCCCCATTCCTGAGATCATCCAGGGTCCTCTTTAGCTCCCTAGGCATCTTAGAGTCGTCCTAGGTCTCCTCAGAACTGTGCCAGCTGCAACCCACCCTGACCCCACTGCGCGCTCAGGGCTGCAATGAGGATCAGTACACGTACATGGAACTGCATGAGAAGAAAGATGTGCCAAACAATTACCAGGTTTATAGAAAAATGAACCAAAGCACATAAGTGTCTGGAGATTTACATACTTGTAGATTAATTATCAAATCCATTTATTTTGAAGACATTTTCCTGCATTGCAGGATATAAAATTAGCACTTTAAGAAATGAGCTGATCATGATCTAGCTTGTATTGGGTCTTAGCATGCTTCTGTAATTATATTAACAGTGACTGTCTATTAATCTGGTTTAGGGGCCGAAAGGTGCACCAGGGAAGCCTGGAAAGGCAGGTGAAGCAGGGTTACCTGGCCTCCCTGGAGTGGATGTGAGTATTTCAGCTTATTCTCTTGGATTGATAAAATATTTTACATTGGCATGAGCCCAAAGCAGCTTGTTACTTGCACTAGCTCTGCCGGAGCAGCAGACGTGGGTGCTGAACTGAGTCTGTGTCTTACGCACCAGGGGAAATCTTATGAGAGAGCAATGCAAACAGCAAATTTTAGTAGTTGTTGGGTTTTGCAGCATGTTTTGATCGGCGCGAAGTCAAAACATAGCGCATCAGTGGTCTATCCTAGGCACTGGCTGTCAGTGACCTGTTTTGATGATGTATATGATCAGCACTGTCTCTCTTCATGGTTACTCCCAGTGGCCCAGAACAGCCTCTGGCTGTTGTAGTTTCAGGAGATTTGAGGTGTAGAGAACATTTAAATCATCAGGTGTTCATTGTGCAAGCCTCAAAATCTTCCTTTTATTTGGGCTGTTTGCACCCACCTGAAGCATCAGTGGCATGAGCCAAGAGTAAACAAACCTACAAGAGTTCAGATTTTCTTCAGGTTCTGTTGCAAGTGGATTCTAGGTTCCCAGTAGGTTCAGAATAAACCTCTTCAGTCCTGTATGGGTGCTTGATGTCTTTTGGTCCTTTCCATCTTGAGATGCCAAATTACTGAAACACTGATACAGCTGCTGTATAATCAAGTATGAAAATAGACACACACATTTCTGATTCAGGAATGAGGAAGCAAAACATCAAACTGATAAAGTTTGGTCGGTTAAATCCTTTCAAAATGCATGAATGTAAACCAATTAATATTTTTGGATTCAGTGGCTCTTCAAGGCTTAATGAATGTGCTTCATTAGTCCATGTACAGCTGGCTTTTAGTGCAAATGAGGCACGGCTGTGATCTGGTGGTAAAGGTGCTACCAAAGGCCAATTACTAGTATGAGATCTAGTGGTTTGAATGCAATGGTAGAGCACTGAAACCATAACTGGCCAGTCTTCCATGGACTTCTTGCAGCCTGGCATTATTCTTTGCTGTCCTGTAGCTCATTGTGCACTGTCCTGCCCTAAAATCAGCACATATCTACCTTCCTGATGAGAGCACAGCAGCTGCATTCAGAGAATTGTGGGTCTCCGAGCCTAGCATACTACGACTGCCTGCCACCAAGCATCTAACCAGATCACGTACAGCTCTCCATCTCTTGATCCAAATGCTGTAGCTTTGTACTATGAGAACCTGGAAGTGAAACTGACTCAAAATACATCATGTCTGCTTTCATTCTGCCAGCTGAGTGAAATTCTGATGGTAAAAACTATATAAACAAGGAAAATAAAAATAGATTATCTGGACAAGTGCAATGCTATGGTGCTTGGTTGCAAACACTACGAGGAAATCTTTAAACATAAATGTAATTGATTTGTTTTTAAAGTGGCTTATAAAAACTTGTCTTGTTACTATTAGTAATTTTTTTTTTTTAAAGATAACCTAAATTTGGTTCTAAACTCCCTGGCAGTGTCCCTTTATCTATACAGTTGCTTCTGTAATTATTGTACATTCCCTTTCCTCAGCAAGGTTCTGGAGATTGTCTTCTCTCACCTCCTACACAACCTGCCGACCTCTTTCATTCTGATCTTTGACCCTTATGTACTAGTGAGGTTTGCCCTTCTGAGTGGTTAATCGCCTGCTTCTGAGCACATATCTCTCTCACTATATCTGATCTTCATAAGGCTTGTTACACTAGCCATCTTTCCACTAGACAATTTCCAATGCCTTGAGAAAAGGCAGTGGGGTAGTCCCTCAGCTGGTATAAATTGTCATAGCTCCACTGATTTTTCATTGAGCTATGACTGTTCATACCCACTGAGAATCTATCCCAATGTCTTCGTCAGTCTCCTTTTATGGTTTTCCTAACTATCCTGTATATTTGCTGGGCTAAACGTTTAACACTTGCTATCCTCCATTATGGAGCACATGCCTCTTCCTAAAAAGAAAAGGAGTACTTGTGGCACCTTAGAGACTAACCAATTTATTTGAGCATAAGCTTTCGTGAGCTACAGTTACGTGAGCTGCATGCATCCGATGAAGTGAGCTGTAGCTCACGAAAGCTTATGCTCAAATAAATGGGTTAGTCTCTAAGGTGCCACAAGTACTCCTTTTCTTTTTGCGAATACAGACTAACACGGCTGCTACTCTGAAACATGCCTCTTCCTGTTTTCCTTTTGTCTCCTTCCTCTGAGTTGTTTCGTTGCTGGCTTGAACACTGCTTCTAGGGGGATGGCAGCCCAGCTCTAGATCTGTTGACATCTGCCTGAGCCCCGTCTCTCCCATTGCTCTCTGGCTCGATCAGGTCCTCGCTACACCGTGACTTCTTAGTACCGAATCTTTCAAAGACTCAAGTTCTTCTCCTAGGTGAAAACACAAACCAACCAAAACCCTGCATTATCTCATCTCTCTGATTTCACTGCACTCTGCTTAACTTTCCTTCCAAGGCCCGAAAACCTGGACTCATCCTTAACCCAAATCGCCTTCTTCACACCACCTCTTCTGTTTCTGTATGCTGTCTGTCACCCTCTCTGGAACTCTCCCTGGATTGGTCCTTACACCAACCCTGACTTTGCTGAAATCCCTTATCCACGTGTTAATCACTTTCCTCCCTGTCCATTACGGTTCTCTTTTATGACCTTAAATTCCCATTCTTGATACTTCAGAGAGGTCAATGCTACAGCCAGGTCACTCTTGGCCTAGGAATTGTGACCAGTAGCAGCCCATCCTCCATCACTTAATCCTGGGTCTGTCTCCAAAACCCAATTCATGTTTGCCTTCCGGGTTTCCTGACATCTCTGTGGACTCATTCCACTCCATCTAACTTTGTCCCAAGCTCAGTCACTCCATGCTCTCCCTTCCCACTCCGGCCATGCTCTCCTTTCCATTCCCCATGGTGGACCCAAACTGTGACCCGATGTTGCATTTCTACTGCCTCATCTGTCTGGCAGTGACTTCCTTCCTCCCTCTAAGATGTTGAACCCCTGCCTATATTTGACTCTGACCTTAAAACTTTCCTTTTCTTTAGTAGCTTTTACAGGGACACCGTAAGCATTTTGAGTCCTACTGAGTCACATCTGCCCATTAAGAGCATTTACTCCAAGAAATAGGTCACTCAAAGCGTAGGGTACTCTTAGAGTAGAGGTGGGCAAACTACGGCCCACGGGCCACATCCAGCCCTTAGGACCATCCTGCCCAGTCCCTGAGCTCCCGGCCGGGGAGGCTAGCCCCCGGACCCTCCCCTGCAGCACAGGGGAGCACAGCTGGCTCCAGCCGGGTGGGGCGCTCCTGCTGCTCTGAGCAGCATGGTAAGGGGGCGGAGGGTCCCGGGGGCAGTCAGGGAGCAGAGGGCAGTTGGATGGGGCGGAGGTTCTGGGGGCAGTCAGGGGCCTGGAAACGGGGAGTGTTGGGAGTGGGAGTCCCTAGTCCCAGGGGGGCCTGTCAGGAGGCAGGGGTGTGGATAGGGGACAGGGAGCAGAGAGCAGTTGGATAGGGGGTGGGAGTCCTGGGGGGCAGTTAGGGGTGGGGGGTCCCGGGAGAGGGCGGTCAGGGGACGAAGAGCAGAGGGTGGTTGGCTAGGGGGTGGGAGTCCCAGTGGGGGCTGTGAGGGGGCGGGGGTGTGGATGGGAGAGGGGCAGTCAGGGGACAGGGAGAAGGAGGGGTTGGATGGGGGTGGGTCCCAGGGGGCGGTTAGGGGCAGGGGTCCCAGGAGGGGGTGGTGAGGGGACAAGGAGCGGGGGGAGTTGGATGGGTTGGGGGTTCTGAGGGGGGGCAGTCAAGGGGCAGGAAGTGGGAGGGGGCGGATAGGGGGTGGGGGCCAGGCTGTTTGGGGCGGCACAGCCTTCCCTACCTGGCCCTCCGTACAGTTTTGCAACCCCAATGCGACCCTCAGGCCAAAACGTTTGCCCACCCCTGACTTAGAGTGAGTATGGGAATCCCTTCATGGTACTGCAGCACATGGAAGACATTTGTGTATAAAGGTATGGTATTATTGCGCTGTCTCATTTATTGTGATCCTAGAAAAGGGATTTGAATTGCTTGCTGGCCCGATCCTGCCAGGACTTACACACCTGAATAACTTCATTCATGTGAGCAGTTCCACTGGAATCTTTGCAGGATCAGGCCTTATAACACTGTTCCTAAACCAAGCTAAGCATTGAAACGGAGTCCCAGAATCTGGAACCTCACAGGTTTCAAGACACAGAAACATACGGCTATCGATTCTTTTTTCTTAACATTCATGACATGTTTTTAAACAGTACACCCCAAATCACAGTTAAAATGATCAGTACTGTAACCATTTTAAAATGAATAACTGATGGAATAACACTTCCTTTTAACAGCCATATGTGTTTTGAACATTTACTTTAGAGGCAAATTAAATGAAGACATTTATTTTTAATATCCGATTAGGGATCTAACCATGAAAGTAGGACAAAACCTTCAAGAGCCAAAAATGTTCAAAAGTAGGTGCAACATATACCCACTGTATGCAAAAACTGGCATTTGCATGGGCACATCAGATAATTGCATGCACAACTCTGGGGTTCTGAGGCCACTGTAGGAGCACACCCTGGGCTGCATGAGCACCCGTTGGCCCTAGCTTTGGAAATTTGGCCCAAATTTTAGCTGTGGTTAAACAGTAACTGACTTGGATGTTTCACCAGACTTGCTGAACGAGCAGAAGAGACCCATGTACTTTCAGTTCCGTCCCTGGTTTCTCATGAAGAGGATGGTGGTCAGGATTTCATGGGATTTGGACACCCATCTCCCTTAGCTCTTCTGTAATAGGGATATTGGTTGGAGTTTCCAACAGGCTCTAGATCTGTCTTCTTCTCTGCTCTTATCTCTGCCTTTCTTTCCGTCCCAGGGTTTAACAGGACCTGATGGCCCGCCCGGCCCAAATGGGCCACCAGGAGAAAGAGTAAGTAATAGAACTTAAATCCTTAGTCTGCTTACATTTATATTCTCACGGTACTGCTCAATGGTGATTTCAAATCTCTTTGTAACTTGGTGACATTTAGGATATTATTTATTATTTGTATAGTCCGAGTACCTAGGAGCCCTAGTCATGGATCATTTCTCCATTGTGCTAGGCCCAGTACACCCCTTGTATGCTTGAAACCAACCCGCTGTTCTCATCTCCCAGAATTTTTTTTTTCCCCATGCAATTATGATCTAGGGTTGTGCACTGGGTCTAATGTTTGTATTTCAGGTGTTTGCGTGTTGACATATTTCACTGGTTTGTTTCTAATTGCCTCAGAGAGCCATGTACGCAACTGGTCTTGGATGTCCTGGATAAGGAAATACCATTAGCAGACCAGATCATGTGATGCTTTTGGTGCATAACTAGCTCCTTGACGCATTCAGAGAGCCTGTGTAAAACATAAATTTAATTAACAGGCTTTCCAGGTTTATCCAAATACCGTTCTTAGGGCTTTATTTGTGGTTTGAGTACAGGGTCCTGGGTTTTGTTTTTTTTCTACTGCTGCTTTTTTTTTTTTTTTTTTTTTATCAGTTGTGTGGACTGGTGTCTTTCATTCATTCCTGGGTCGTGGTCACACTTGACATGGTGACCTCATTAGTTGCATCAGCATGGGTGTCACAGCCTTCACAGCAAGAAGCAAGATGGATTTTCTTTTTTTCCATTTCATGTAATACCTGCTTATAGGAACGCTGCCAAGGGGCACTATGGGAAAGAGAGATGTCTGCCTTAGGTATTACATTGTGTTAGGTTCTCAAGCATGGTCAGTCATGGAGCAAACCTGTGCTCTTGGCTGCTTCCCATCTGTGTTGGCATTCTCCACTTGAGACGCCATCTCTGTTGCAGTCGTCTTCAGTAAAAACAGAAGGTGTGGAAGGGTGTTGTGTACAAAGAGGAGATAATTAGGGGGAGGTTTTCTGATGCACTCACCTTTGGCTGAACTGGGCTCCCATCGCAGTCAGTGAGTGTTTTTATCTTTGACTTCAGTGGGAGCACAGCTAGGCCAACGCTGAACATTTTTGAAAATCCCCACCCACGGGGCCCAAGGGCCTGATCCTGTGAAGTTATGGGTGCTCTCAACTTCCCTTCAAGGGGAATGTTGGGGATGCTTGGCACCTCCTAGGATCTAGCCCTGATTTTCAATACAAAGAAGGCCTGGACCACACAAACAGGAGTGAGTTTGTGCCTCATTTGCACGTTCTGTTACCCATATTTGCACGTGCCCATTTGAGCGCACACACCTGATATCCATGTGCAAACAGGGTATCTGAGTATTTGATGTATGCTCAAAGTAACTCACACTTTAAGCATTTAGCTGAAGCATGCAAATTCATGATTAGCACACACAACGACCTAACTGTATGCTCAGATGAGACATGTTCCCAGGTCTTGAAAACCGGTTTGTCAGCAGGGTGCAAATTTTAGATCTGTTGATATTTAAAGCATCTTTTTAAGGTCAGCGATCCATCTAGGAAGTCTTTTTATAGTCAGTGTAATAAAAGCATGGGAAGAAATTGTTGAATTTGAAAACAGAGCTTTAGCACTGCAGCATTGCTATCCTAACTTCGTTTCCTCTGACCCTTATTCAAGAAAGCACGTAAGAACCGTTGCAGTCAATGCAATACAAGCATGTGCGTACTGTCTTCAATGGGTGTAAGCATGTGCTTAAAGTTAAGCACATACTTAAGTACTTTTCTGAATAAGGATGTTTTCCTAAACTTGGGCCTCTATGTGTAAAAAGGCTCTTCTGGCTGTCACTATGAACAGGTGTGCTTGGCATATGGCAGTGTATTCACAAGAGATTTTTAGCTTCTGTTACCATATTATTGATAAATGTTTCTGTTCTCCCATAAAGGCTCTGCCTCTCTTGGTTTTGCAAAGAGATTCTAAAGCACCCTAATGAAATAGTTCAGTTACTCTGACACTCTAGGTCTGTTCTCCCACTGTCCACAACTCCCATTGACTTTAGTAGTGGGACTGTTCCTATACCAATGGCATTGTCATCCCTGAGAAGTTTTTAAACAAGAAAACAGTTAATTTTGGCTGTGAGATTATCACCTTATTGCTGATGCCAAAGGATTTTAAAGATTTAAAAGATCAAAAGATTTTAAAAGGGCTTGTCAAGGTTCCTTCCCCACTCTGAACTCTAGGGTACAGATGTGGGGACCTGTATGAAAACCTCCTAAGCTTACTTTTACCAGCTTAGGTTAAAACTTCCCCAAGGTACAAACTATTTTACCTTTTGCCCTTGGACTTTATCGCTGCCACCACCAAACGTCTAACAAGTATATAATTGGGAAAGAGCCCGTTTGGAAACGTCTTTCCCCCCAAAATCCTCCCAACCCTTACACCCCCTTTCCTGGGGAAGGCTTGATAAAAATCCTCACCAATTTGCATAGGTGAACACAGACCCAAACCCTTGGATCTTAAGAACAATGAAAAAGCAATCAGATTCTTAAAGGAAGAATTTTAATAGAAGAAAAAGTAAAAAGAATCACCTCCGTAAAATCAGGATGGTAAATACCTTACAGGGTAATTAGATTCAAAACATAGAGAATCCCTCTAGGCAAAACCTTAAGTTACAAAAAGACACAAAAACAGGAATCTACATTCCATTCAGCACAGCTTATTTTCTCAGCCATTTAAAAGAATCAGAATCTAATGCATAACTAGCTAGATTACTTACTAAGTTCTAAGACTCCATTCCTGTTCTGTCCACAGCAAAAGCATCACACAGAGCAAGAGAGAGACTTTGTTTCTCCCTCCCCCCAGCTTTTGAAAGTATCTTGTCTCCTTATTGGTCATTTTGGTCAGGTGCCAGCGAGGTTATCCTAGCTTCTTAACCCTTTACAGGTGAAAGGGTTTTCCTTTGGCCAGGAGGGATTTTAAAGGTGTTTACCCTTCCCTTTATATTTATGACAGGGCTGTTTGAGGTTTAGTGTTTTATACTGTACACAATGTAGAATGGTTTCAGAGTAGCAGCCATGTTAGTCTGTATTCGCAAAAAGAAAAGGAGTACTTGTGGCACCTTAGAGACTAACCAATTTATTTGAGCATCAGCTTTCGTGAGCCTCAGCTCACTTCATCGGATGCATTCAGTGGAAAATACAGTGAGGAGAATTTATTATTCAGTGGAATGCATCCGATGAAGTGAGCTGTAGCTCACGAAAGCGTATGCTCAAATAAATTTGTTCGTCTCTATGGTGCCACAAGTACTCCTTTTCTTTTTACAATGTAGAATGCATCAATAAATTAGTGGATCTCTGAGCAAATACCAAGACTCAACTACTTTCTAGAACTCATAATTCATATTTATGTCTGAATTTAGAATGCCATATTAGGCATGCATTTTATATACTGTATCCATGTATATTCAGAAATAATATTGCCCCACTATAAAAAATTACAGTAAGATCATTTTCCAATCATAAAAGAAAGCACAGTGTTATCAGGAGAATGAGTTGAGTCAGAAAATACATTAACTGATGCACCTCCACTGAACTGTGTCATACCATCTGATTCCAGGACTGCATATTGACCTATAATTGTTGAAAAGTAGAAGGAACCTTCATTGTTATGTATTAAGGACCTGAACTTGCCTTGCTGAAGTCAATGGGAGTTGTGCAATTGATTTCAGTGGGAGCAGAATCCAGGTTTAACTCAGTAGGTGTCAGGAACTTAACATTTTCTTTTTACAGGAGAGGTATCTAGCCTTGTCTTCCGTGGTTGTAAAGGTTTTAGGGTTAAAGATGAAAGCGATCAGAAGAAAACCTGAGTTATATGCAGTAGGACAATGGTGGGGTTGACATTTGCAACAGAGTTGATTTTTATCGGATTACAGCCTGTTCCTAGCAAGACTCTTCTTAATGAGGCACTTGGTGCCTCAGAAATCTGTTTGCTTAACCATCCTCTTTAAATTTAATAAGGGAAAACATTTCTAATCTGGGTTGGTATGCAGACATTTTGGGGTGGAATGGCAGTGCTTCCTGGGATCACCAAGTAGACATTCTGACCAGCAGTTACTGAGTTGTTTTCCAGCTCTATCTGTCCTGTTATCACACTCTGAATTGGATATAATTTCAGACTCTTTTCAAACTCAGAAAATGCCCCTGAAATAGTTCTGAATTAAAATAATGGCTTCCTGGCTGAGCGATTGGGTGCCAAGTTTTAACCATGAGTGAGGGTCCTTTGGCTTCCTTTTAAATCCCTCTGAAAATAAAGGTCCCTTCCATTTCCCAGGCATGTTCTGTGGAACCCAAATACATGGCCATAATATTTAAGTACTTCCACTCCTGACAGCAATCTGGACCAGGACGTGGGAAGGCATGAAAGAGAACATGCAGTGAAAGTTATCATAAATCTTCTGAACTCTAAGACTGGCATGTTTAAAGGATCCAGGAGGATTATGCACCCTTAGGCCCCTTAAAAAATCCTAGCCCATAGAAAAATAACTTCTGGTTCAGTAAGTTTTGGGTGGTGGCATGCGAGAGTTTTATCAGAACTGGTTCATCCCAGCCTAATTTGACAGGCTCTGAAAGATGCTATATTTCTTGACGGACTAGTCTCCAAACACACACAAAATTCCTCAGTAGAAGGTAATGGGGCTGTTAGGGTGCATTTGTGCCAGTGTTGTCTCAGAGACACCTGCAATTTATTGTCTATGCTTCTGCTTTCACTTCCCTCCCCCCCCACCCATTTCTAAACTGTGCATTTAAAAAAATACACCCCCCCACCCAAAAAAAAATCAAAAAAGAATAACAGCCAAGGCAAGTGGAGTGCAAAGGCACCCCTGGCAGCCTGACACACTCCCCAAGACAAGGAGAAAATCCCGCGAAGGCTGCTCTTCAAGTGGGAACCTGACCTTCACGCTCTTTCCCTGGGGAGTTGCTGGGAGGACAAGGGAGCTCTTTTGGCAATTTCACAGGGGTTCCATGCATGCCGCCCGATTCAATATCTGGGCCTACGTATGCAATTATGTGGGTGAAATTCTGAAAACCCGGGGGCTAAGTTCACCATGGCATGTGCGGTGGTTCTAGTTTGTGCTTGCAGTCCCCATGCACAATTACACATACACACTGGCAGAATCGACCGTTTGTGTATGCCCTCATGGGAACTGCATGTGCAAATTGGGCATGGATTTTGGGCAAGCGTTTTGTGACCCTGCGGCAATCGGATCCTGAGGGTCCGCGAATGTAACAGACGAGCACTCCACTCGCATGGGGCTTTCTGTGTAAATGGATGGTGATTTTTACTGGCTGAGCATTAAGTTTAAAATGTCCTATAAATAAATACGTCGCTTCTTGTGTGTCTGAGTCTGTCACCTCCCCGTTTACTGTTCTGAGTTCTGCCTTTTCCCTGGAATCGCAGCGACTGAGAACAATAGTAGCGACGCAGGTAAAGAGCTGTGGGTGCTGGAGAACAAAGCCATTCTATCTCGTGTCGTGAGCATCAACGCAGCATAGAAAAATTCAATGTGAGGCCTGTGTTGGTGCCATTGAACAAAAAATGAGCTCACTATAACTCACGTTGAATAAGAGTGGCACATCTCCTCCTCCTCCTCCTCCTCCCTCATGCTTGTTAAAATGAATAATTAAGTCAACGTGCTGTCTGGCTGTATTTTCCTCACTCCGTCACAGCTAAACCTCCTTCCTTTCTGGTTAAGAATAGGCTAAGAACTTTGAGAACATCAGTCAGCTTAAACTCAAGCAGAAACTCTTCTCAGTAGAAAAGAGGGTCAGGCGTGGGGTCTACTATTTGTGTGTTTACACATTTCATTGACTTTTTCAAGCTTCCTGGAGCCATTGATGGCACTGAAATAACATGAGCTGGTCTCCTGATGCTCTTTCATTTCCCAGGTGGTAGCAATATCGTGGGAAGGCCAGATGGTGTGTTACTTGGACCGATAAATTGTTCTCTAAGACTAACAATGGTGGTGAAAACTTTAAAAAGACTCTGCTACTGAGGTTTTGCCCAAATACCCAGAGATTCACATTGAAGCAGGTTTCTGTGGAACTCCCATGCATTTCCCATGCATGGATTTGTATAAACCTTTAGTTCCTGGGTACCTCGCAGCTTCCTAAGTTATGTTCTGTAGACATCGATCCTGTGTGCGCCAGTCATCTGAGATAAGAAGTAAACTGTTCCATTTTCCCTGGTAGATACAGGTGCATTTAGGGAGTGGAACTCGCTCCCCCAGGAGGTCTGCTTCAGCTTCTCCCCTTCCCATTTTCCCAAAGGCCCCTGAAAATACTGACCCACATCTTTGACTGAGGCTTTGAGCTCCCTTCTGTGCTGCTCAGATCCTGGTCTGGCTGTGCACAGGGCTGGTCCTTGGGTGTACCTTAGAGTGGCCATCAATGTCCCTGCGGGGCTGATACAGCAGCTGGGAATTGCTGAGATGTAGGGAAGCCCCAGCCAAGTTCTGGTTTCCCTGCACGTGCCCCCTACACTGTCTCCAAGGAGGGTCTTGTAGGAGCTGTATTGCTGTAGGATGCCGCTGTAGGGCTGTTTTGGGCAGACAGAGTGGCACAAAGCAGCCCTAAGGCAAGGGAGAAGCTGCCACTGGGGTGTTTTTCAGGTTTAATGTAAATCGGATTGTATATTGGACCCACCCCCTTTTTCATGGTGACACGTTATTTGCCTTTCAATATTATTGTTGGTTTATGATGGTTCTGAAATGGGTTGAGGTCTTCCATTGCTGTGCAGCTTCTTCAGCACGGGTGGCAGGGCTGGCGGATTATACATTCAGCTATTGCTAATACCATTTTTGTTAACTGGTCCTGATCAGCAATACCCCTTAGGCAGTTCGTTTGGGCCTGGTTGCAGGCCCTTTGCTCACATTAATAACAGTGTTGATATCAGTGGGGCTACTTGTCAGGGGGAGGGTGATCTAAAGCACGGAGAGCTTGTATTTAAACCTCATCAGACACAGTAGTAACCAGCACCTGCAATCAAGCATGTGATTCCCTGATCTGTCCCCACCTTCCATGGTGGAAGATAACCTTTGGTTCCTGTAGTTACCTCCTTCTACAACAGCAACGGCTGCTCCACACTAGGGGCTCACAATCTAGCCCTTTAGAAATTAAATTAGGATTTTAGGACCCGATCTTGCAAGGTTTACATCCGTGCCTAAGCATGGGAGAAGTCCCACTCAGGCATTAGTATGCCACGCAGAAACGTCTCTGAATTCTTCATTTGCTAGGAGCATACCATGCTATTTCCTTGGGAATTCTTCATTGTTACTGGTGTCATCAAAAGCATGTCTTGATGAAGGTCATTTTTTTGATATGACAATAGACTGGTAATAGCTAACTAGGTGTGCATTTACTGCATTGTAAGCCCGGGACTATGGGACCCAGGCTGGATGTTTCCAAGCCCTCGCTTAAGCCTCTGCACTGCATTGTGAACCTGGGTTTGCAGTTGCTGAACTTGAGTCTTACAGCCATGCTAACATCCACAGTGCACTATGCAGAACGTCTGACTTGGGTCTGTGGCTTGACCTGTGTCCACTCTGCAAAATGGCAGGGCTTGGACCTGAGTCACAGTGTGATTTGGGCTCTGACCCATCTTCCCCCGCAACCTGGGTCCTGAATACTTGCGGACTGGAGTCAGATTGGGGTGTGTGTGTGTGTGTGTGTGGATGGAAGGGGGGCTTGAGCTCAAACCTGACTTGGAGCCTCGGTTTAGTGTGCAGTGCAAATATTCCCTCAAGCTCCAGGATCTGTTACTGCATTAAGGCTTGTTGCTGACTGTTCCGGTACAGTGTAGATTTTAAGGTAGGTTAATTACACAGTCAAAAGGCTGATCCTGGGCATATTGGCACACCAAAAAATTTTGCAAAACCCGGCCTGCAGGAGTGAAGACTCCAGGGTCACTAAAGATGTCATGGAGTCTTCTCAAAGAAATACAAACCTGTTGCCAGTTTTTAGAAGGTGGGGATGACAACCCTGTTTGACGTTACAGTCCGCTAGGCGTGGCATTAGTATGAATGATCATCTATGCCGTGAGATTTATCGTATTGCTGGCTAATGTTTTATTTATAGTCAGTACTGCACTGTGCTTATAGATAAGCCCTCTGAGTCTCCAGATATTTGTAGGGAAGACATCTGGGGAATTGTATGATTCAGCACCCACCACTGAGCACAGTCCCTTACTCAGAGGGGAATGTGTTTGCCCTCAACACCAATGTGAATAAGCCCAAATCTTTCCTGTCATTTCACATGGCAACAAGGGCAGGGATTAAGTTACAGGAGGCCTGCCATTCTGTAACTCATTGTGTTCAGTGGCTGTAAACATGCAGGGAACAGTGTTTTCTTCATTCATTTTCCATTTCCATTTAGTCTGCTTTGGAGCATTAACCAATGATTAATTTCATATGTTTTTTCCAGAATTGGCACACTCAGAACACAACAAAGGGATTAAAAAAGCCCAGCTGTCTGTCTTATCTGTAATGAGGCAGGAACTTAGCAACTTCAGTGATTTGATTTTAGAGTAAAATTTAAGATTGCAAACATTCTCAGAAAACTGTAAATGAAACTTAAGGTTTGGAATGCAAAAGCAAAAGGGAAATAACACCAGAATAGCCTGCAAAAACAGACAAGTCATGAAATCTAAACATCTTTGCTTAAAGGAGAAATGTATGAATTAATAAAATGCAGTACAGTTGGGTCCCGATCCTGTAAACGATTTCAAATATAGCTCTCGTCCACAGCATGAAGTAAGTATGAAACAGGATGTTTCAAATGAGAGCCAGTGAGATTTGCTATATCTGTAGCAAACTTTAAAGATTCCCAGTGACCAATCTGGGGCCTGTTGTGTGTTGTGGTTCCCCATATTTAGTCTCACTTAGTGGAGTCTCATGTTTTAATCTCGGCTCACAGATTTTCTAAGAGAGTAGGAAAGAGGTTCCTGGGGGCTCTTCTTGAGCATCAAGAATGTTCTTGAATCATTTAACTAATCAGACATGTCAAAGGGTCTTTTACTCAGGTCTGTGAACTGAGTCTCACTTTTCCATGTGTGTGGTGTAAGATGCTATTGAACTTCCCCAGGGGAAGGTGATCCCATGATCTGGTGAGTTCTGGATGGTATGAGCCAGCAGGCTGACATCTGGATTGGAAACTCCCTTTTTACTTCTGTGAAGAGGCCTGACCCGCTAACTCATATTCTGTTGTTTCTAATTCTACAGGGTGCTTTAGGACCTGCAGGGCCACCTGGACCAGCTGTAAGTAACTCTGAGAATGTGCAGACTTGTGCAGTGTAATAAAGGTGCAGAATTCCCCATAGTAAAGTACCAGCAAAGCCCATTTTGATGACAGCTATCTCATTGTGAGGGTCGGATCACAGGGGAAGAAAAGATGTGGGTCTTGTCTTGAACCAAACATAAGGGCTCAGAAATGAAAAGGGATCATGTACTAAGTAGAGATGTTCGGGGGAGGGTGTTATATAAAATATATATATTTAAAATACATAAAACCAGTTTTAGCCTTCAAGGGCTTGATCCAAAGCCCACTGAAGTCAGTGGGAGACTTTCTATTGCTTCAGTGGGCTTTGGCCCAACATTTATAAATTACCCAGTGTGGTTCCTGTCAACAGTGGACATATGCTAACTCATCGGCATTGCACGGGGCAATATAAAGTCTTTTCCAGCTTGTAAAAAGGAGCTGTCAGAACATTCAGCCTGTTGAACCATCCAGCTGGTTAAGCATCCTCAGAGATTTTATAATAATTCTGAAATCCACACAGCTGTGTTAGAAGATCTCTTTATTTACCAGGGAGTCGCATTGAACCGTAGCTATTTGAACAAATGGTATGGAAAAATTTAGAGCTAAATCCACATTGATCAGTACTGATGACTTGGTAACAAAGCCCCGCAAAAAGCCTACCAGGAAGTTAAATGATGGACGTGTGTTTAATTCCGGATATAACCTCTCCACTGAAATACTGCATTTAAAAAACCATGGCTCCTTCATGCTGAAAAATCAAATAGCCTTTTCCAAGGTGGTGACTATTATGGTATTAAAAATCCAGCTTCTCAGCCCAGGGAGCTAACAGGCATGACTAATGCAGTGTGCAACATTATTAGCGCATGCTACAGACACTGCTGGTCCTCTCTTCTTATGACCAGGAGGCAGAATATCAAGGTGCACCAAGAGTCAAGCGTTTCGGTTGCTTGTCAGTTTCAATAGACTGTCCGCTCCCAAGGTCAGAACAGTCGAGATGGGATAACATACCTCACGCACATGTGACATGGCCTATGTTATACTGCAGGTCAGACTAGGTGATCACAGTTGTCCCTTGTGGCCTTGGAATCTATGAGGTCTCGATATCATCTTAAACTCTGTGTTTACGGGCCAGCAGCCGGCCACATAACTCGGTCACATAACATTAACTTGGTCATAGTCCTTATTTTGTCGGGGATGGTATTTTTTTTTCTTCATGTCCCCAGAGAGGTGGTTTTCTTTTAATGTAGCTTTTACCAGGTGCCAAGAGAAGTGGCTTCTCAACAGCAAAAGATTTGTAGAGAAAACTAGGTTAGAAAAAATGGTGGGGAGGCTATACTTCTCCCCTCATATGTGCACATGACCCGTTGATGGGTCCCTGGCTGAATCTTAGAGCAGAGAATAGCCCATGGGCAACAAAGAGGAAAAGTGAACGGAAAATACAGACGACAACTCTAGGATTCAGTAACTGTCTCTGGCTCCACTTTCTGACTAAATTAGAATACTAGGGGCTAGAGGAGTGTTGGGGTGGGGGAAGTGTTTTTTTGATACAATGATCCACTCTTTGTGTGGTCAGTTTCCAAATGATCTTTCTTTGTTTTAAATTTTGTTTTCAGGGCAAGGGACTGCCAGGCCCTCCGGTAAGTAGCAGCCTCTTTCCCAGGGCTGGTCTACACTAGAATGTTGGGAAAATCTAGCTATATTGCTTAGGGGTGTGAAAAATTCACACTGCAGAGCAACGTAGCTAGGTTGACCTAAGTTTTAAGAGTGAACCCCCTTTTTGAGGCCTGGTCTAAATTATTACATTGCTTGTGTTCTACTTTGGTATTTTCACCAAAACCCACCCACAGACCCAGATCCTTGAGTGCTCTGAGCTGTGCTAAGTCCAGTGGGTGTGGAGCCCTGGCTAAGGGTGGCCTGCTGCGACCTTTACACTGCTGGAGGCCGGTTTGGCCACTGATGTGAATTAGAGCAGCCACAGGGTGCAGCAGCTTTGTAACTGGTGAGAACGTTTCATTGCTTTCCCCTGAAAGGGGATCCTTCTTGGCACAGGTAGCCAGGCAGTGTCTGTGTTTGTATAGGGAGCGTCAGGCCAGCGGGGTGTTAAGATTGGACCAGTCCCTGAGTGGGAGGGGTGAGGAGTGTAAAGAGTTTGCTTTTGTACTGTGAGAGGTCTCCTGGGTAACAGCATGTGTAATGTTCTGACTCTATTTTACAGGGGCCTCCAGGAGCCAGTGGACTCCCGGGTGGAAACGGACTTCAGGGGCCACCTGTGAGTTTCCTTTGCTGTTTAATTCCCGTTGATTGACCATCCTGCAGCCACAGAAGAACAAGGTCTATTCCTGGCCTCTTGCTGCACTTGGGAAGGTTAATGAGAGTGTGATGCCACACTTGCTCTGTGAATAGGCCAGCAGGAGGTGCCATTCCCTGCACTGGCTAGTGCAGTGGGTATGTGTCAGCCACCATGCCAGAGCTACTCAAGTGTGTTCAGTCATCTTGCCCTCTAGTGATTGAAGTCTACAGAGTGTGTAAGCTGTAACTGCAAATGGAGGCTTTGTTTCTCATGCCACATGTGTGCAGGTTAGCTGGTGACAATGGTGTCCATTCTTTGTGGCAAGGGATTTCTCACACTTGGAGCTCAAGTGTGTCACTGGCATGAAGCTATTTAATATATTGGGTCAAATCTTCCTTTTGCAGTCCCCCACAAAATTTGCATTCACATTTCGAAGGGCAAGTCCTGAGGACTTATGCCTCTGACTGCAGGAATGAAGGTGCAAATACTCAGATTTGTCCTTGCAATTCCTTTGGCAGGCACAAAAGCATCTGCAGGAAGAGACACCGGGGCTCAGTCCTCTTCTAGACATGTCCCCTTATGCCGCATTAATAAACGTGATATCACTTTAATTTCTTTTCAGATTTTCATTCAAGTTGTTAATATGGTGAAATTGTCCCAAGAAAACCACCTTATCTTCATTCATCTCATATATAGTATTTGGGGCCTGCCCCACTCCCGTTGGATTGAACAGCAAAACGTCTGTTGTTTTGAGTGGGAACAGGATTGGGTCCTTCAGTGAACTCTTCTCCCCCCCCCCCCCCCCCCCCCGAGAGATTCTATAGAGGGTGTATATGGGAATTCTTATTATTTCTCACTCCTTTTAGGGACCATCAGGTCTTCCAGGATTCCCAGGACAGCCTGGACCTCCAGGACCTCCAGTAAGTTGCGATTTTTTCCGTGTAATAAGCACGAAGAAAGTTAAACTTGGTGTGGTTTTTGGAGTCATCTTCTTGTGCCCATGGAAGCAGCTGACAGGACAGTTGCTTTTTTTTTTGCTGTTTTAGGTTCAAACTCCCCCCTTAAGTTGAAGTGTTCTCTACAAGCTAAAAACAATGCATTAGAGCAGTAGTTCTCAAACTTTAGGAATCCAAGGACCCCTATTTTGATTTAAAAAATTTTGCAGACCCCCCCAAACCCGCTGCTCAGCCCCAGGCCCCGCCCCCGCCCGACCTCTTCCCGTCCCACTTCTCCCCTACCCCTCCTCTTCTCACCCCCGAGCACGCCCCATCCCCGCTTCTCCCTCTCCCTCCCAGTGCCTCCTGCAGGCCGCTGACTTGATCAGCGGGGCCAGCGGCCCTGGACATGATTCTGCCTCCCTGCCCCGAGCGCACCTGCTCCTTCCCCTCCCTCCCACACACCACTGAACAGCTGTTCCCCAGTGTGCAGGAGGCGCTGGGAGGGAGAGGTATGGGAGGGAGAGGGAGGCATTGATCAGCAGGGCCCACGGACCCCCCTGGGATACCCTCCTGGACCCTCCTTTGAGAAATGCTGCATTAGAGGGAAAGCAATGACTGTTTATTTCCTGTGTTTGAGTGTTTAATATTCCTGCTGATGCTGGGGGTACGGGGCATGATACAATGCCATGTGGCTTCAGGGCATACACTGATCACTGGCAAGATTTTTCCTCCCGGGTAACCATGGTGTGATTGGCCATATTGTTACGGGATTTTTCTTCGCATTCCTCAAAAACAGCTGGTCTTGGGGCCTGATCGGGTGAGGTGCTGAACACCCTCAGATGATCCTGTGAAGATGTCTAGCTCCCTGTCTGGAGGGATTGCTTACCCTGACAGTGACAAGAGCCTGTATTAGATGGAGCGACAGTCTGATGGACTAGATCAGACCCTGTGTTCTTGTAATGCCATGCCCTTGTATGGGTTGCTGGCTGTTGGGATTTAACTTGTGCATCTAAAAGCATGAGCCTCTACTGTGTGAGCTAAAACAGCCACCTCTGTTAGCTATGGCTGTACTTGGCTTCCCCACCACTGTGCGCACCACCAGCCACCCAAGAGCAGGACGGACGCCATGCTGTGTCAGCGTGGGTTACGTTTCTATCAGACATATCCTAAAACTAGCTTTTGTGTATAGTGGAGTAATTGTGCGGGTAGGGTGGTTGGTAATTACATATAACTGAGGAGATGGGTCTTCTTTAAAGACTTCTGCATTGGACAATGAGTGGAAAGTCCCACCCCTATAAGGGGAAATTCTCATGAAGATACCAATCTTGGGAAAATGGAATTGGGGTTCCCTCTGGAAAATTTACTCCTTGGAAAATGTGGTTCCTCCCCACATCCTGCAGATATAACCACACCTCTATGTCGGTCTGCTTAAGCCACAGCTATTGTGTTAAAAGAAAAGGAGGACTTGTGGCACCTTAGAGACTAACCAATTTATTTGAGCATGAGCTTTCGTGAGCTACAGCTCACTTCATTGGCAGCTGTATGGTCTAGTGGTTAGAGCATGTGACTAGCTGTCAGGGCTCTTGGATTCTGGAGTTCTGTTGCTAACTCTGCCACCGAGGTGAGGTGGGTGACCTTGCTTCATCCTTATCTGGAGGATGTAAGTGGCTCATAGGCCTGGCCCTGGCCATCTTGCCCCTGTGTGACTCAGGCAAGCCATTCAACCTAGTGCTGCTTCCATTTTACCTCTCTGTAAAAGGAGTGTAAATATATTGACCTAGCTAACTCATGAATGTCTGTGAAGTGCTTTGAGGGGAATACAGAAGTGGAAAATATCTGTGTCAATAAAATATGTTTTCTGAGGATAACATTTCCTTTGGTGCTTTGTGTTGATATATTTAAAAGGTCAAATGTTCTGGGTTATAGGGTCTTCCAGGGGTTCTTCCTGATGGCGGCGGGGACCTTCAGGTAGGTTTTTCTTTATATCGTAGAAACAATTTTTTAACTTAACCCCTTAAACAATTTTTTATGTATGGGTCTGGGCGAACATAGGTCTGTTTTAACATACAAGGGCTAGATGGTGCAAACATGCCTGGGAGTAGCCTTATCTATGAGAGTAATCCCATTAAATTAATGGGGCTGTTTGTGTGGATAATGTCTTCCAGGTGCATGAGTATTTGCCGTATCAGGGCCTTGGACTCTTTCAAATATGCAGATATTTTAGTGCTGTTGCAGGCTATTCCTTGTCATTTTACTTCAATTTGATCCTTGCTTCCCTAGTGTTGATTTTGCATATGTTTGATCCCATGCCAGTTTAATAAAAACAAGTTTTAGCACTTCATAAGGGAAGACCATTTTTCATGCAGCTGTTTCAAACAGAAAAGGTCAAATTTGTTTTGCTGTTTATTTCCATGGACAGCGGCACCTTGTTCCCATGGGCATAAGCCTTGTTTGTTCTTTCCTTTTTGAGCAAATGTCTTGATTTCTTTATTTCAAAGGAATGAAACAGACATTAAGGTAATGAGCAATATAAGTGACATTTCAAGATTTCACAGCTGTTGTTATGACAGCTTCTTTGCTTTCCTAATTAGAGTACACCAAAAAAGCTTCTATCTTGTTGACACTGCCTTATGGAAAAGACTTATGGAATATAATAGAAAATAAGGGTTTTTTTGGTAATTTTTTTAGGCCATGCTATAGAATTTAATAGAAAATTATCTCCCTGCTACAGAATTATATACAAAGGTTTAAAAAAAAAACCCGATAGAAAGATCTTATTCTTTATTTTCTATAGATTTTTGAAGTACTAGCTATAGAATCCCCTTAAACTTTTATACAGCTTTTGATTTAATCCCTGTGAAATTCTAGAAGACTCTCCTATGCAGGCCAGACACAGCTTGAGAATCTGATAGTTTGCTTTGTTTTTAAGTAAATTCCCATTCCTATAAACTCTTCTGTGTGAGCCTTTCCTTTGATCAGGTGAGATCAATACAACTTCAAATGGGTGTAAAGCTAAGTGTATTCCTAACTGTTTGCATGACTAAGCCCCAGGTTTTCAGCAGAGCAAGATCAGTGGACATGGTCTGCTGTAAGTAAATATCCTTGTTCTCTTTAGAATAAGGAGGTTTGGGGCCTGATTCAAAGCCCATGGAAGTGAGTATTGATGTCTATAGGCCCTATGTTTTCCAGACTCAGCCAGGGTCACAGACAATATTAGGAAGTCTAGCTAGAAGAGACCATATTACTCTGGATTCAGGTATGCAACTCCCATTGACATGTACAGTAGGTGATTGTCTTGGGTGATGCAAAAGAAGAAGGTTTTCTAATCATCAGAGGTGTGAGGTCAAATAACCTAACTAGTTTTGAGATGGAGCTTGGTAAGTTTATGAACAGGATTCTATGCTGGAGTTGCCTGTGATAGCAGGAGGCTGGACTCATGACCCAGGAGGTCCCTTCCAATCCTGAGTTCCTAGGTATATGTTCATAGGAGATGTCTAAAATTGAGTTGGGGCTTTGCAGCCTGGATTACAGAATCCATTCGTGTGCCCAGTTTTGTTTCATGTTTTGCTCCCAAGCCCCCGAGGCCACCTGCTAAGTTTAGACTTGAGAAAATACTCTCCTGTTGTTCGCAAAAAGAAAAGGAGTACTTGTGGCACCTTAGAGACTAACCAATTTATTTGAGCATGAGCTTTCGTGAGCTAAAGCTCACTTCATCTCCTGTTGTTGAAAAGAGTATGAAGTGACAGCCATTACCTCTTTCGTGTGTTAATCAGACCCGCTAATTAGGCCACAGAACAGATTCCAGCATCACAGGAAGCAAACCTGGAGGTTATTAACTAGAACTGGACTGAACATTTCTAAAATTTTGTTGAAAAATGTAGATTTTTTTTTCATGAAATGTTCAGTTTTTTTGGAGGCAGTGTAGCCTAGTGGATAGAGCACTGGACGGGGACTCAGGAGATCTGGGTTCTATTCCCAGCTCTGACGCTGGCCTGCTGGGTGACCTAGGGCAACTCCCTGTGCCTCAGTAGCCCCATCTGTAAAATGGGATAGTGATCCTGGCCTCCTCTGTAAAGTGTTTGAGTTCTATGGATGAAAAGTGCTATAAGAGCTACAAAGTGGGGGAGTTAATATCTTTTATGGGACCAACTTCTGTTGGTGAGAGAGAGATGAGCTTTGGAGCCACAGAGCTCTTCTTCCGGTCTGGGAAAGGTACTCTGGTCTGGTCTACACTACACTACAGGCCTATATCGGTATAACTACTTCACTCAGGGGTGTGAAAAATCCACACCCCTGAGCAATGTAGTCATACCAGCCTAACCCCCCACGTAGACAGCACTATGTCAGCGGGAGAGTTAATCCTCTCGGGGAGGTGGATTAACGATGCAGACCGGAGAGCTCTCTCCCCTCATCTTAGAGTGTCTTCATGAAAGCATTACAGGAGTGCCCACGCAGTGTTTTAAGTGTAGACTTGCCCTCAGTGTTACACAGCAGAACATTCAAGATGAATCGGGCAGTTAACACACTAAGTGCCTTTCCCAGACCTGAAGAAGAGCTCTGTAGCTCCAAAGCTTGTCTCTCTCGCCAACAGAAGTTGGTGCAATAACAGATATTACTTCCCCCTCCTTGTCTCTCTCATGTCCTGGAATTGACCTGGCTACAGCAATCCTGCAAACAATAAATAAGAGCTAGGTATTAGTGTTAGTATTATTGACCAGCATATTTTCCCCTTCAATAATAATGACACCCACCTTGCTCCATTGTCTGTGCTAGCTAAACCCACGAATGTTTGTTTTGTGTAGTGTCCAGCTCTCTGCCCCCCAGGCCCTCCGGGTCCTCCAGGAATGCCAGGATTCAAGGTAAGAAAAATATCCTCTGTAAACACAAAGAGTTGAGTCCCAGAATGTGTGGCAGCGGGAGGACCTGTGGCTGAGAGCAGGACTCAGGTTCATGCTGTACAAAGTACACAACAGTCCTCCTTTATCTGAGCCTGAGAGTCTTGGGTACTCCAAGTTACCCAGACACAAAATGCCACCAGCTTTTATTTTCAAGAGAGCAAGTGAAGGATACAGGCCCTGTCCCGCTCTCAGCACATGGAATTCCCATTAACATCCATGGGAGTTCCAAACGCACAGGGCATGATCCTGTAAGGTGCCCCGATCCACCAAAGCCCTTAACTCCCCGCCCCCGTCCTTGATTGCAGTGGGAGAATTTGCAGTGTTTAAAGTTAAGTGCTTTGCTAAATCGGGGCTCTGGCTCCTTGCAGGATTGAGCCCAGAGTCTCTCTTTGTTAGCTTTCAGAGTAACAGCCGTGTTAGTCTGTATTCGCAAAAAGAAAAGGAGGACATGTGGCACCTTAGAGACTAACCAATTTATTAGAGCATAAGCTTTCGTGAGCTACAGCTCACTTCTTCAGATGAAGTGAGCTGTAGCTCACGAAAGCTTATGCTCTAATAAATTGGTTAGTCTCTAAGGTGCCACAAGTCCTCCTTTTCTCTTTGTTAGCTGTAATTTTGACTGTCACCACTGCAGCTGGGAGGGTGCTCCCCAGCACACGTAGACAAAAGTACTTGCTCCGTTCCACTAGTGCGCTAAGAATAGCAGTGTGTCTGGGGTAACAAGGGCAGCGGCTCGGGGTAGCTACTTGAGAACAAGCCCACCCGGACCCCCTGGGCATGTCTCAGGCAAGTAGCCCGAGCTGCTGCCCTTGCTACCCTGCTCTTTTTAACATACTAGCTGGAGCACAGCTTGCCCATGCCTGCCTACCCGTGCCCAGCTGCACTGGAGACAGGCCCTTAGAAACACATCCTGGGTTTTTAAAGTACACTTATCACTGTGATGCAGAGATACGGATTGTATTGTGGAGGGCATAACTCACATGACCAAATACCATTTCACCCTATTTCCCACCTACCGTGGAACCCAACTGCTCCCCAGTTTACAATGTGCTGCTGGCAGTATGTAAATTGAAGGCTGCAGGGGGCGTTCAGCCATAGTGAAAGACAATACCCCTCACTTCCCATCCTGCACCTTGCACGGATTGGGTACCGAATATATAGTTCATCTGTCTGGTGGGACTAAACCTCAGCTCAGCTTCTCAGCCAGCTGCTCTGGTGCTGAGCTGGGGGAGCACAGTTTCTCTAATCCTTGCAGAAATATTTAGCAGATGTAGCGGGCCAATCCTGCAGGAGGCTGAGTGTTGCCTGGGAAAATACTGGTGTCCTTCAGCTCCCATTGAATTCAGCCCTCTGTGGGAAATGCTCAACTCCCCAGAGAACTGAGAGATCATTAGAAACCCACACAGTCAACTGTTGTTGGTAAGGGGTGAAATGCAAGGCCCGTAAAATAAGAAAGTCTCCGAATAGGGCTTAAGTAACGGATAGGTCCTGAGCTGATTCTCTGCACAGTGAGGAATTTCACCCCTGCTACCTAGTATTCGTGTGGTCTTTTGCCACAATAGCAGTGGGGATGGAAGGGAATGAAGCAAGGCAGAGTTTTATATCGAGATCATTCTAGTGTATATGGGTTCATTGCCAGCCTGATGGGGTTGCTGTAGCTGTAATAATAAGCTACAGCTTATTAATAATAAGTCCCATTTTCAAAAGTGACATAGGGTGACCTTCTCAAAAGCACTTGAGACCCTTTTTCAAACGTGACTAGGACTTTTGGTTCTCAGTCACTTCGATGCTTTTGAAAATTTTATCCTTAGGCATTTAGGAACTGTAACATGGGCAGCCCCCTCATGGCCAGAGATCACTCTGTGGTGCCCTGCCTCTGTTTCCTCTTCTTCAGAGCCCTTTAAGAATTCACAGTTCAAAGGCCGTTCCTATTTATTTAGTCCTTTGGTACATACTGGCACCAAGCAGTTCAGTGTGTCTTGCCTGACTAATCCCAAGTAACACACACTCTCACAGCCTTCATCCCAGCTGGCCTTTACAGTCTCTTCCCTTGCATGCACAAGGTCTCTCCCAGACCTCCCTGCCTTGACAGCTTTCTCCCACTCTCTCTTGCTTCTTCAGCATTTCCCCTGCTGACTCAGGGCCCTGCAGTCTCCTGGGCTTCCCAACCCCACTGCAACTTCCTGCCCATTTTTTATCCCAGGATCACCTGATTAAACCTAGGTGTGGCTAGTGCTGTAATCGGGGCTGGCTTAACCCTTAGCTCTCCAGCCCCTGGGGTATGTCACCCTGTTACAGGACCCTAACGTCTCATTGGAAGATGCCTTTGAAAATAAAACTTGGGCATTTTTGAAAATGTTACCCATCCTTCACAACTTCAGAATACATTCCAATAGACACGGAAACGTCTTGATCAACTGCTTGTCTATCCTAAATGCAACGCCCATCCAGGAAATGAGGAAGGATGCTACACAGCAGATGTGTAAATTCCTCTCCAATAACTTCAGTCAATTACCCGCCTTGCTTTAAATCCTGTGTCCCCCTTGTATAGCTTAGCCTGCCACAAGGCAATAATGAAGCTCTCAGATCATTCTTGGTTTTATTTTTAGGGGCACACAGGCCACAAAGGAGAACCTGGGGAAACAGGAAAAGATGGTGAGAAGGTAAAACTCTGTTTAAAGAAAAAAAATTAGATTTTTTTTGAAAAAGCATAAGACCAAGGGATTTCTCTCAGCATGATGCCAGGGCGGAATGAGACAATTGGTTGGACAGCAAGGGGAAGCCCATTATTTGATTGTACTTGGCATGTGGACTGAAGATCATTAGCCTCCATCATTTTGTGTGTATGAGAGAGAATATTTCAGCTAAAAAAAAAGAATCCTTGTTATGATCGCAATTTTTCCAGAGTGGACTCTAAATTGGCACCTTCAATTTTGCTGTGCCTACTTTTGCAGCTCATGCAAAAGCTGCTTTGATCACACAAGTTGGCTGGTTAGTTGTTTTAACTAATTGACAACAGACACTATCTGTGTGTGGAAGAAATTGCATAGAGGCAGAACATGAGGCCATAGTTTTGGTGAGGGAGGGTCCGGGGAGGAGAATGGGGAGAGGGCTAGCATGAAGAAGATTCTTGAGAAGAGGGTTACCAGGATCCCGGGTGAGATTTATCATCGCATCTTGTCTAACTCTGGTTTTCTATCCCCAGGGAGATGCAGGCCCTCCAGGTCCTCCGGGGATTCCAGGCAGCGTCGGCCTGCAGGTAAAATCCGCCTCTCAAACCAGAGCAGTCCCCTGATGCTCCCCCCCCCACCCCCCCAGTCATGCAGGGTTTCAGGGTGAAATGCGAACGGTTGGGGTCTGTCCATGTGGCTCTGGGATTAAGCCCCATGCCAGCCCCTCTCAGCCATTGTGGACACAGCAGTGCGCTGCTGGTAACAGCCTCTACTGAGGGCCTGATCCAAAGCCACTGACGTCCATGAAAAGACTCCCTTGGACTTGCATGGGCCTTGCTATGGGCCTGGTAGTGGGGCCATCCTGTGGATGAAACATTACAGTGAGTACCCATCTCCTGGGCCCAGGTGGAGGCTGAAGAGCCCGTGCCACGTTTGAATGGTAATGGGACTGAGCTCTGCACTAGGTCGGATGGATCTCCATGGTAAAAGTGTGGCTGCCTCAGAATGCCCTCTGGTGGCCTCAATGCAGCCCTGCACTCAGCACCTCAGCTCAGTTTCCCTCCTTGGATCCCCAAATGAACCCCACGCAGGGCTTTTCCAGTGTGATCACAGCAGCTCTCCTTAGGGTCTGATTTATTAACTTAAAGTTCAAAGCCAAACACAAAAGTTTTCCCTCCAGCCTTCAGCTCGGTACAGCCCAACAGCCCCCTCCCCGCCCCACCACGGTCTGGTCAGAGTCCTTCCTGCCTAGCAGGCTGCTCCTAGCACTTCCTAGCTGTAGCAAGTCCCCTGGTCTCAGGGTTTTCCTGGCAGGAGCCTCTCACTACAGCCTCCTGAGCATCCCCCATATTGTCGCCTCTGTCTGCTATAAATAGAAAATTGCCTGGTTCCCCTCTGTAATCAGGGTTGGCTTGGTCTCAGGCTCCCCAGCCCAAGGGCCCCCCAGCCCCCCCGTTAAAACCCCTTCTCTGAATCTATTTCCCCCTCCCCCCCAAAAAAAAACAAAACAAAAAAAAACCAGAAGAACCAGACTCTGTTGTCTCAGTCTGAGACCTCTCTGCTTTGGGAAGAGGTTCCTGGGGACAGGGTTTGTCATCTCCCCTCCCCCCTGCCAAATCCCTCTGCTCATCACTGTTTCTTAAGGCTTCTTTGCCTTGGTTTTTAGGTTTTCAGTTCCCCGTCTTTATCTCTTTCTGTTTCACTGTTTTATATTTGAACAATTGGCTTTTAGCGGGTTGTTTTTCTCATCTAGGGGCCAAGAGGGTTAAGAGGCCTCATTGGGCCAGAGGGCCCAGTCGGGGACAGGGTAAGTAACTATCATCTTCTCCAGACTTTCCCCTGGATTTTTCCCTCATTAAACCCATGCAGAATAAAATCTAATGGCGCTGTTAGAGATAACTGCCTCTAGTTAATTTCCTGTCCACGTCCTGCAAGAGCAACACTCTTGGCAGCTATTAGACACTGTGTCAGTAAAGTTACATGTGGCATTACTTCCCGTTGCCCTATTCCCTGGACAAGGGAAGCCCCATGAAGATGCAAACTGTTGGCCTAATCCTGCAAGCTCTCCATGCAGGGGACTCACCTTGAAGACAGCGGGAGTTCTGTGAAGATTTTTAGAACATGGGGGCGGGGAAATCATGAACACTGATGTCCTACAGTGTCCAATCCTGTGCCACTGACTTCAGTGACAGTAGGATCAAGCCCTTACTGAACAATGGTGACTGACCAGCATGGTCTTCTTCAGGTGTGCCTGGACATTAGCTCAGGGGTTGACGAGCTGAGCTTGAGGATGCCATGCCCTTCTGTAGGGGCCAAGTATGTTACCAAGGCTTCACAGCCGTGAGTGTTATGAGTCTGGTGAGGAGATAACAGCAAGGAGACCCAGAGTGAAAACCCTGCTGTTTTAGACCAAGATCCTCTGCTGGAGTCTATTAAGGTCCTAACAGTTATTAAAGAACATGTTGTCTTTCCATTGACATGTATGTGCTTTCTTGCTTTGTAATAATAATCCAGCTAGGGGTGTGGCTAGGCTGTGGGATCCAGAAGAGTCCTGATGGCCGCATTTTAATGCTGTCTTCTTGGTTTTTAGGGACCTTTTGGTTTCAGAGGGCCACCGGGACTCCCAGGACCTCCAGGGAAAGCAGTATGTATCCGTTCTTTCTTTTGTAGAGTTTTCTTTGAATCCTCATGGCCACGGCCTCTAACGTCACTATTGATGCCTACTGCTTGCTTTCACGTGGCTAAACTGTCCACTGCCAGTGAACAACAGAACCCACCCAGTTCCCTCACCAGAAGTAATGCACATGTTGGATCAGCACAGTACTCACTGAGTGAGACGTGCATACACAATTGTATTTCCATAAAGACTTTCCTGGTTCCCACTGGTACCTCTCCCATCTTCCTAAGCCCCTTAACCCCACAACTAAGAGCTACATCATCTCATGCTCTCCTCCCCCAACCACCTACAAGTTCTCATTCTGGCCCTCGTAGGTTCAACACCTCCCATAGTTTTTCATTGTCCACCTTTCCCACACACACACACTTCAGCAGATTTGGGCTCCCCTTTTATGTGTTTTGTTCACGCCTTCTATATGGGTAGATGTTCCGCTTGGTAAGAGGAGGTTGAGCAAGCTCCACTTCTGCTCTCCTGCGGTTCCCTCCTCTTGGACAGATCCATGGTTAGATCCCAGCCCAGAAGACCATTTTTCCCCAAGGTAAAATATTCTGTTCTGTGCCCAGGATGCAATTACACATCCTTTTGCACAAATCCTAAGTGAATGGGATTTGTGCAGGAGAACTGTGATGGGCTTGGGGGGGAGACAGAATCCACACACCCACCTGTGGGCAGATCTCCAGTCTCTCTAGACCGCCCAATGATAGGTCCCTGTTTTAAGACTTAGGGACACTTGAGCCTTGGGAGTGTGGACTCAGTAACCACACCATCCACCCTGCCACCAAGCCTCTCCTACGCTGTGGTTTATATGGAGCCCACTGCTATGTTGTATGGTGGATGCAGAGTCCCTTAGCCCATTTGCTTTGCAACGATCCACCCCCCACACCTCTAATGGTGGAACTGCAGCAGGTCCACTGGTCCACTACACTGAGGAAATTCACCCGAAGTGAACTAAATTCAGATCTTGTCACTTTCCCACACAGCAGGCATTGAACTACTGCAATCAGGATCCAAGTGGTAACAGCTGAAGTTTCCCTCCTACCTCACCACTGTATTTAACAAACAGGGTACTTCAGATGAACGTGGGAAAGAGCATCCCTACCCTGTGGGATCACAGTCTGAGCCCCAGTTGCAATCCATCCATGTGCACAGTATTAGAGATTGTAACTGTGAAAGCATAGCAGCACTCCTAAGGAAATGTGGGCATCCCTCATGCCTGGCATGGCCTATTTCTGGGAACAGCATGGAGACCATCTGAGTGTTGGTCATCAAGATGGAGATGGTTAATGGGTTTTCTTTTATCATTACAGGGAGGCCGAGGAGACAAAGGACCTCAAGGGTTCAGAGGGCCCAAAGGTGATACTGTAAGTACAATAAAACACTTGCCTACTAAAACATTGCACATGAAGTCTAGTTTACAGTTGTATTAAGGCTTGCCTCTTTCATTCTGTTTGTGTTGCTTTGCTGGCAGAAGGAAAAATTCTCAAGGTAGGTTAGAAACTGACAACCTTGATGCCTCTGGATGAGAGGCACTTCTGGGTGGGAGACACATAGATGGGTTCAAGGAGAATCCTTGGATCTGTTTAACTCAACCCTGTGCTCCAAAGGGGTCTAAGTACTGCATTTACCTTCCAGTGTGAGATGTTATGGCTCTGATTCAGGTCCCATGTCAACTTAATATTGCAAGAAATGCTTCTGAAATGTCTTTATGTAGCAACTGCTACTGATCAGGAGATGGAAGATAGTTCTGTTTCCAGTTCTTTTGTCAATTCTCTGGGTGGCCTTGGGCAAGTTACTTAATTGCTCTGTGCCTCAGTTTCCCAATATGTAAAATGGGGAGGATGATCCCTATTAATCCTTATAAATCACTTCCGGGTCTGTGAATGAAGATCACTGGATAAATGCTAAGTAGTGGGAGTTATTATTTCTGTGAATCAGAGTGTTTAAAATATTACTGCTGCTCTTAAAACAAATCTAGAAAAGATCTTTAGAAACAAACTTTTCTTCATGGAAAATAGTGCACTTGTGCATCTATTATATCCAGTCATAGGTCAGAGCTTTCGACAGGATGTTTCCTCGTACACAGTTTAATCATTTGTCGTATTTTTTTTTCTGAAGTTCGGGTTGGAAGAGGAGTAGAGTTTAGCAAGATTTCTATACTCCTCCTAATCCTTTTTCTTGCTCTGCTCCATTGGTCAAACTAGTTATTTAATCCTTGATATTTCCCATCAAGCAGGGCTCTGGTGAGTGGGAGGAAAGCAGGGATATTTTCCCAGCCATTCTGGGAAAGCTGAGCTTTAAGGCTCAGATTTGTGATGGTGTCTAGGCATTCTGCTGCCAAGTACTGCAAGGTCTAAATGACCTACTCAGCTACATTCCATTTTCAAAAGTGATTAAGGAACCCGTATCTCACTGAAAATCAATTGGACTTAGGCCCCTAAATGCCTAGCCATCTAAGAAACTTAGGCCTTAGAACACTCGGGGCATGGCTACACTTGCAGATGTAGAGCGCTTTGAGTTAAACCAGCCTTCGGAGAGTGCACTAGGGAAAGCGCTGCAGTCTGTCCACGCTGACAGCTACAAGCGCACGGCATGGCCCCATTAGCAGCTCTTGCAACAGCCACAGAGAGCAGTGAATTGTGGTAGCTATCCCAGCATGCAGGTGTCTGCAACGTGCTTTTCAAATGCGGGGGGAGGGCGTGTGACAGGGAGTATGTTGTATTGTATGTGGGGGGAGAGAGAGTGGGTTTTCGGGGGCGCTGAGAGCATGTCAGCATGCTGTCTTGTAAGTTCGGACAACAGCAGACACCCCCACCCCCTCCCGCCTCTCTCTTTCACGCACAGCATTCCAAAGTAATGGTTACTTTGTCTTGGAGCAGATAAGCAGCCGGCTGTCAGAAACGCAGCTTTCAAAAGGCATATCCGTATTCCTGCAGCGATTCCAAAACAATGAGAAGAGTGGCACATGACTTAAGGGGATTATGGGACATTTCCGGAGGCTGATCAGAGCGCAGTAATGCAATGCCTCCTTCACACTGGCACCTGGGCATTTCAGCCAAGGCACAACAAGTGTTAATCTTCTCACCGAGGTGGAGTACCCGGAGCGCTCTAGCCGCGGAGTCAGAGCACTCTGTGCCTTGTCAGTGTGGATGGGTAATGAGCTAGGGCACCCGGGGCTGCTTTAATGAGCTCTAATTCGCAAGTGTAGCCAAGCCCTAAGTGAAGTAACACATAAATACCTGTAAAAGTGTGGGCTTATGGGCTCGCAGCTTGATTCAGCAGCCATTGATGTCAATGGGAGTTGGCTCGTTTGGGTCAGGCTGCTGATGCTGAGACATGATGAGCACACACCTTCTGCTGGTCTTGTGCTCTAAATGAGCTAGCTATCCATCTGTGGATAGCTCAAGGTCAAACACAAACTGAATGAAATGAACCTATACTGTTAAAATTTGAATGTTGAATTTATTTAACGCTTTTGCCTAAAGGCTGTTTCTCTGGATATTTTCAGCACTGGATGATAAATGACTTGTGTGTTTCTAGGGTAGACCTGGACCAAAAGGATCGCCAGGGACCGGTGGACCCATAGGAGAACCTGTAAGTCAGATTTTAAAATGACAAGTCTCTCTGTTCCCTGGTTCATGACTTTACAATACAGCAAATGTCAGAAGAGCTTATGTTGTTTCTGTTTGATGTAGTCTCCACATCAAGGGCTACGTTTTCAAAGTCGTCCGAATCTGAT
Organism: Lepidochelys kempii; assembly: GCF_965140285.1. Lineage (NCBI taxonomy): Eukaryota > Metazoa > Chordata > Testudines > Cheloniidae > Lepidochelys > Lepidochelys kempii. The sequence goes on along the minus strand of NC_136392.1, from coordinate 7,366,998 downwards.
CACTGAGGGTCAGTTTATGAAACCCATCCTCATGTTCAAGCCCAGAGGTGGTTCTGTGGAATTCAATGGCAAATTTCCCTTTGACCTCAGTAAGTTTGGCCCAATGGTTAATTTGGCCCATTGCAGTTGGTGGGACTATTTACCTGACTGCTCCCTAACAGGAGTGAAGGCTGCACAATCTGACTGTACAGTTACAGTTTAATGGCGAAGCAGCATTTCCACAGTCAGCTGTCTAAATGGGAAGGTCTGCAAACTTAAAACCTCGCAGGGCTAAATTTTAGAGGATGCATTTGAAAATGTAACCCTGAAATGTAATATAATCAAATCACTTACTGGTTCTGGCTTAAAATTTAAAATATAATGGACAGTAATGATGACATTGGGTAACTGAAGTGTACGTGTTTGTGGAATTTGTTACTGCTGCGTTATCTGGAATTAGAATCTCTGGGCTGTATTTTTATGATCTAGAATTTATATTGTGGTTAAGAATAGATGACCTGCAACATCATATCCAAAGTTAGTGAAACCTATAACCAATGGTGGAACTTATTGCTCATTAAGGCTATGTCTACATACTGTGGTAAATCAACCTAAGTTACGCAGTTGACGTAGCTTAGGTTGACTTACTGCGGTGTTTATACCGCACTGTCTCCCGTCAATTTACCTTACTCTTCTCATTCTGAGTGGAGTACTGGGGTCGACCGGAGAGCGCTCTGCCATCGATTTAGCGGGTCTTCATTAGACCTGCTAAATCCACCCCCGGTGCATCGATTGCCAGAGGGTCTATCCGGCGGTAATGTAGACATAGCCTAATACTTTTGGAGGACTTTGTAATTCAACACTAAAGGACTGACCAATTCTAATATGTTTCTGAACCTTTACATGAGACTTTGCAATCGATGGTGCCTGTGTCACAATCTTATTCTGCATTATGTGCTTATTCAGGGCATGCCTGGCAAAGATGGACGAGATGGAACACCTGGACTCGATGGTGAGAAGGTTTGTGAAATTCTATTTCAACACCACACAAAAAGATTTCAATTGCTGTCATCCACCGTGCCCGGGTATAGGCTTTCCTGGAGAAAAAGCAATGTTTGAAAGACTTTGGCTCAAGAGAGAGAATTCCTGTAGTGTCACTGAGGCAGAAGCGGAAGATAGTTCACACTGATCACCCTGGGAAAATCCCAACAAGAAATTAAACCCAAAGATTGTGTGATATAATGAACAGAATTAACTGATATTACCAGGGTTAAGTGACAGATCCTGATTACACAATGACTAATTCTAAAGCCACTTATTTGTGGCGAAACCTGCAGTATAAGGGGTCTCCTTACAATAAATGGTTAATGTCTTTTCAGAGCTGTTGGTGGAGACATCCTTTTGTTCTCATCACTTACAAGGAAAGTGCTGTTAAGTGATAGAGAGTTAGACGTGTAACTGTGAAGTTCAGATTTCTGAAGGAGACCCTGGCAGGTGATCTCATGGAACTGTACCTGTTGGTCCTGGGGAAAAGAGACAGCCTTCACATGTGAGAAATTAGCAACTGTGGGTAGGGTTTTCAAAAACACCTAAAACAGTCAATGGGGAGTTGGTGCCTACCTCCTCTAGGTGCTTTTGGAATCTCATCCTTTGTGTGCACACAGGCATTACTCTGTGCAATTACCTATTTTGCACCTTCAGATGCCAATTTGTGCCTGCATGTGGGTTTTGCAGACACAACAGGAGTACCCGTATTTTGACAGGTGCACTCCCCTTAGAATTGTTCAGGAATGAACACAAAGGTCTGGTTCTGATCTCGCTGACACTCACTTTGCATCAATGTAACCTTATTGATTTCAGGGGAGTTATTTTTCTTTATTTACACCAGTATGACTTAGACCATTCGTAGGCCCTATAAAAGTTTAAGGCCTGATTCTGATCTCGCTAACAGCCATGTAAATCAGGAGTAATTCACTGAAATCAGTGGAGATGCACTGGCTTGAAGCTGGCTAGTGAACAGAGAATCTGATCCAAAAAGTCCAACTTTGAACATTGAACTTAAATGTTGGAAGGTTTAGGCAACTCACTGTGTGGTATAATAATAAAAATGGGCACAGATTTTCCGAGGGGCTTTTCTAAAATCACCAGATTACAAGCGAGTCTTGGTTCTACAAATACTGGGTGGATGGGAAATAAACCCTACCTGTAAAATGTCTCTTTTCTGAAGAGTTGCCCCTGACTAATGTGAATAGCATCAGATCAGTCGATTGTCCATCTTAACCTACTGCTGTTTACAGGGTGATGCTGCCCGCTTCGGTCCTCCAGGAGAGAAGGGGCCAAATGGACTTCCTGTGAGTATCACAGTATCGTTGCCATAAAAGAGTCGGAACATCTTGTCCAATGTAGGAGTGATACTTCTCTGTCATTTGATGGGGGTGGAGGACACACGACCAGCTATTTCTCACCTTGGGCCAGATTTTGGAAGGCTTTGAGGCATCCAACTCACACTGGGAGGTTCCTAGATGTCTTTCAAAATCTGGCCTCTTGTCTCACCGTGTCTCTCAAACCTCTAAGCCCATGAATAAGACTTTCTCCCCATGGTGCAATGTGAGAATGCCAGGTGTGCGTGCACAGTATATTATACAGACTGGAAACAATCTGGGATATTTGCACAGTAAATCATGGCAATAAAGCTAGAAACATGGTTAAAGAGAAATTATCTGATCCAATCCAGCTGCAGCCAAAAGACCTTTGTTGGGGCTTTAGGATAAGATAAAGTGATTCTGTCCCCTGCAGTTGGTGATAATCAACTAGCAACACTCCAGATTCTAGTGTCAGTCACAGCTGTGTCAGTGTGATGTGACTCAGTTGAAAATGGAACACCTCCTGCCCCATTGCCAGCACAGTGGAGTGGCTGAACCCCTAGGCAAATCGGCAGGGTGTTAGTATGTGTCCTAATATTTCAGAAATAAAACACAGAGGAAAAATTTTAGCATCATAATGATATTTATCCCTTAGCCTAAGGGCTAAGGATTGGAAGTCAGGAGACCAGATAGCTACAGTATTCCTAACGCTGACTTACTCTAAGATGTTGTTGGCCAAATTATTTCACGTCTCTGGTCTCCAATTTCTTCATCAGTAAAATGGGGATCAAAATTCTTACCCCTCCCGTGCTTTGTAAAGCTTGTTGAGTATTGTTGAATGAAAGGTGCTAGATCAGTCTCAACTACTATTATTATTATTATTATTATTATTGTGTTTTTCATGTTTGTCTTTCTTTCCCATTATCGTCAGTGGGAAGTGCCTGGGTAGCATGCTGGATAATGAACTAGAGGGTAATTTCTCCCATTGTTTCCACGTGGAAAAATGTCTCTAATAGAAACTTATGTCCTGTGATTCTAAATGCCCATATATGTATAATCAGAGAGTAAATGTTATTTTCTACATACTGCAAAATTTCTGTTGTGATTTTTTTTTTCCAGGGGCTACCTGGAAGACCAGGTCACAAGGGTCCAAAGGGTGAACTAGTAAGTGAAGGATGAGTTTTCACTGGGAAACTATTAAGTGTGTCATTTTAGTGCACTGCAATTTTAGGCCCAATCTGGCAAACACTTACACACATGCTTAATTTTGAGCACCAGAATGGTCTCACTGAACTTAAAGGGCTGAAAACACAGGCATAAATATTTACAGGATTGAGTCCTTGGGGATCAGGGCCTGCATTTCTTTTAAAAACTGACTTGCTTGAATCACCTGTTGAGGTGACACAATGTGGATATTCTGCTCGCTGTGCACATTGTACCTTCTCAGGTGTTTCTCAAAAGGACTTTTGAAGATCTCACTTTGATAGGTATTTCAGGAAATTGAAATGCAAAAGTATAAAATACACAGTTCAGTCTCCAGTGAGTAAATATCCAGTGCTGGGAGTTTAATCATGGAAAGATCCCTCAAGTTTCTTGAGACAGTCTGCTTCAGTTCCAAAGACCGCCAACGGACTTCTGATAATCCTACCAGAGGCAGAATTTTGGAATTTGCCTCTCTGCTGCCAAACTTTCAGCCAGAAGTCACGAGACTTGACATGGCTGCCACACAATATGTGTAAAATAGCACTCAGTAAATCTGCATCAACAGTCCCCTTCAAGATAAGTTACAAGGAATCTTTACAACAATGTATTTAATTCCTATGCTTTGAGACACCAGGCTGGCTCTCAGCAATGTTTGATGAAAGAAAATCTGAAACAGATTGAGGCAACTCATCATAAAATTGCTCATTAAAGTGTATTTGTTCTGACTTTCCCTCCCTTTCAATCTTCTATCTAGCATCAGCCTCATTATTATTGACTATATACAAAGGCTACTAATTCGCATGCTTCAGGGTGTACACTAATCACTGGCTGAGGTCAGGAGGAAATTCCTCCCACTTATGGTGTTCCATAATATATTGGAAGTCCCAGCATGTGCACTTTAGCATAACTGTTCTATAGTTTTATATGCTACAAGAATTCTTCTCTTCTTGGAGTTTTATTGCTGTCTTTTAGCACGTTTTATCATCTCACCTCCCCAGCAAGACTTTAATTTCATCCTTTTCCTTCCAGCTGGTTGGTAGGGAAGTTACAGAAGTGACTGCGAAGTTCTGTCCAGTTGACTGTTTATTTTCCCACTACAGGGTAGTTCTGGAGAGATGGGAGAGGCAGGTCCATCGGGAGAGCCTGGTATCCCTGTAGGTATCTCCACATTTTACATATATCACAAACTCTATTCAGGGTCTCTTAAATTCCACCGCTAAGCTTGAGCTCATATGCTGCTTCTCTGGCACAATTGAGCTTGGCATATCGGTAATAAATGATATGAACCTCTCTCTCTCTCACACACGCATTTTTTAGACAAAGATATCTAAAAACTATGTGTACACAGTGTGGTAATGAGGACTGACAAAACAGTCCTTCACTTGAGGATGTAGAACCATTATGTGTGATTTTATCTGGGGAGTTGGATGTAAGTCAAATGTCAGTTCTTTAGAAACTCAGATACTACTTACCCTACTGCAGTGGGGTCAAAAAGGCCAGTCTAGGGAGGCAGTGTGCCCTAGTGGATAATACACTGGACTGGGACCCAGGAAACCCAGGTTCTATTCGTAGCTCTGCCACTGGCCTGCTGGGTGACCTGGGCAGTCACTTCACGGCTCTCTGTCTCAGTTTCCCATTCTGTAAAATGGGGCTAATGATACTGACCTTTTTAAAGCAGTTTGAGATCTCTGGATGATGAATGCTATATAAGAGCTAGGTATTGTTGTTATAATTTATTAACTAGCTGCTACCCATGAACGGACAGTGATGTGAGACATGAACGATATATTTGTGTAATGGCTTTACAGTGGGTTGGGAAGGGTGGAGTTCCCGCTTGAAGAACAGCACAGGTGACTTTTTGATATTGTTGATAGGGCGATGCCGGTATCCCTGGTGAGAGAGGTGAGCCCGGACCTCGAGGATCATCTGTAAGTAGAACATTGCTTCTTCAAGTATAACCTTTCTGCAGTTAAAACACAGCTCCGTTATCAATCTTCAGAGCCACCATCAAGCTAAAATAAAAGGCTCCATCCTCTACCTGGCGTAACGTCCGTGGATTTACACCGGCAGAGAATTTAGCCCAAAGTAAATGGGCCAAGGTCTCCTCTCTTTTACCCCAGTGTAAATGTGGAGTAACCAAACTGAAGCCACCGTGCTTATTCCACATTTACATTGAGGTAACAGAGAGGAGAATTCGTCCCATGTGATTCATGTGGCTGGTGCCCTTACAAGATAGCAGCTTGGACAATCAGCACCACCTTGATTTGGTAATAATATGGATTATTCTGGAATGCCCGGCCTCCAGCACTCTAAACGGGAAAGCCTTCCCTTTTAGGTGTCATTCAGAGATTCTAGGGCCAGAAGGGACCACTGTGATCATCTAGTCTGACCTCCTGCATAACACAGGCCAGAGAACTGCCCCAAAATAATTCCTGTTTGAACTAGAGCAGATCTGTTAGAAAAAACATCCAATCTTGATTTTAAAATTGCCAGTGATGGAGAATCCACCACAGCCCTTCGTAAATTTTTCCCATGGTTAATGACCCTCACTGTTAAAAATGTATGCTGTGTTTCTATTCTGAACTTGTCTACCTTCAACTTCCGGTCGTTGTCTGCTAGATTTAAAGAGCCCATTTTCAAATCTCATAGCTGTACAAAATGTTTACAACAAAATTTGAAATCCTACAACTCACCTAGGTTAGTTACAGCCTTGAAACTTGGAAGAGGTGTGTCGAAAGGTTTACAAACATGCAGGGAGCCCATTGTACGCTTTTGTGCAAAGTTTTGCCCATTTATGGTTTGCATTAAAATCGCACAAACCTCATGACCGCACAGTTTGATGCAAAAGAAGGTCACGTTTGAGGCTTTTGACAAAATTTCATTTTGGGAGTTCGTTCAGATCCCGACACTGAGACAGCACAAACCTGTGGGGATTTTGAAAAGGAAGCTAACGTTTGTATGAAATGAATCAGTGGGGTTTTGCCCAGGTCTAATCGCCTGGGTTTTTCCCCTCACCTGTAAATTGTAAAGAATTTCTGGTTTGAAGCATCTCGTCCAATCTTGGGTCCAAAACAGGATGCTTCATATCCATTCTCAGCATTGCCACAGAGCACAGGGAATAAAGAGCTATAAGTACTGTAATGAAGGAAGTCTACAAATAATTGCATTGCTGCCCATTGGGTTCCTGCAGAGAATGGTGTAAGATTAAAAAAAACTGGCTTTGTTCACAAAATTAAAAATTCCAGGACACCATTTATTTTCCTGTTACACCAACCAGTGCTGCTCTTGTGGCTGGGCCTGAACTTACAGGGGGTTTTGATCTTCTTTAAGTATTTTTGAAATCAGGAAGCCTACAGGAAGTTTAAGGTTTTTTTTTTTGTAGGTGCCACTTGGACAGAAAATGAGCAGTTTAATAAGTTATTGTTCTAAACAGCTTGCTCTTTAAACTTCTAAGAAAAGGGAAATAAACTTAGAGATACAAAAAATATTTGTTTTATGTCCTAAAATTTCAAAGTAAAATTGGGCAGGGAAAAAAATAGATATTTGGTTGGAAAAGCACCAAAAACAAGGAATGTACTGTGAAAGGGAAAGGGCCAGATTCTCATCTCAGGCCTCATCTATACAAGAAAAGCCCCCTGGTTTAACTACATCAAGTTAAACTGGTGCAAACCTCTAAGTCAGGTACACTAACATCAGCTTAACCCACGCTTATTTCTACGAACGTGTCAGTAAGTAACTTATGCAAAATCTATATGAGAAAGGGTTAAACTGGTGTAAGTGAGTCTACATTAGGAGTTTGTACTGGTTTAACTAAATTGGTTTGTTTAAACCCGTTCACTTTTCAAATATAGACAAGGATTTATTTATACCTGTGTGACTGCAGCATAACTCCACACACCATCAGTGGAGATCAGGATCTGGCTTAGACTATTTAAAAGAGTTGCCACATAATATGTCGTCCTTTTCAATACCATACCATTTTGTAAAGCATCTTACCGAAAACTCTAGTAGAGATGTAAGTAACACAGTTCTAAAGTTAAATGAGAAAATGAAAGCAGAAAGAAGAAATGAGCCATGAAAGTGTCACTGTAGTCCGTGGAGTGGCTGTATAAAAATGGCACGATTTTACTTAATTAGATCTGCTGATTGGTTTATTCTAGATCGTGTCATCTTCCTTTAAAAGATTAAGGCTGGGGAGCCATGCAGAGCCAGCACAGCTATGGGAGACGGATCTAGATTTTAATCAGACTCTCAGTAATAGAGATTCTGTTAATGACGCACAAACCAGAAAGACCCCAACCGGGCATCTAGATTCCAGAGTGAGTGTGTAGGCCTGGCAGCTAGAAAAACGGGCTTTTTCTTTTTTAATTTGTAAACTAGTAAATCTGATACAGTCACTGAGTGAAAATGGCATTGTGAGGGTCCCCACACATTATCTAACAGTCACTTTCATGGCAGAATTTCCCCTACGACATAAATTTTGCTCTCTTTGCTTCTATTGCATAATGGCAAGAGAGGGTTAACAGTGATTCAAATGCTTCTTTACGGAGAAGTTTATCTTGCGATTTGTATTTTTCTGATAAGTACACTGCACCTATCTTGGGAAATCATTACTCAGAAAGAAAAGTTAGACTGTTTAAATGAGAGAGAATTAATAGCATATGTGAAATTCTATTCTTCGGGGCCCTGATTCAGGAAGGTACTAAGCATGTGCCCAGCTTTAAGCATGCACATGAGTCCCATTGACTTCAGATCTTACTGAATAAAATGGTGCCATTTTTACATGGAACTGCTCCTATGCTTAAAGATGGGCACGCGCCCAAGTACTTCACTGAACTAAGGGTCTGATTTTTGATCTCACTGATAGTGGCTTTACTCCAGAGTGCCTGTGATGTCAATTAAGTTTTTATTGATTTAACACTAGTGTGCCATCATGACTTGTATAATATCTTATGTGCTTGGGGCAAAAAAATATGTTGGCGTCTGACAACAAACATAACGAGTTCTCTGTATATTTCCAAAGCTGCAAACAAGGGGTAGCATCTTCAGACTCGCGTAAGTCCCCTTAATTTTACAATGGGATTTTTGGCTCTGAAGTGACTTAGGTCTTGAGAAAGTTGTACCCAATGACCTTGGAGCAGAAATCCCATTTTCAAAAGTGACTTATTGCTTAGTCTTTTTAGGCTCCTAAGTCATTTAGTCACTTTCAAAATTTGACCCAATATCATTTGTGTGTGTTTTATTTTCTCAATAGAATACAGCGTCGACTCTTGTATGCAGCTGTTAATTTTCTATTAGAAATGTTTTTAGCTGGAATAACAGAAAACACAAAGGGCTGCATTTTCAAAACTCCTGATCTAGGTTGCTGGTGCAAAATGCGCCTGCACAAACATACATTTTTGCAATGGATGTGATTGCCAGTTTTGAATGGACCAAGGCATGCACTGGATCAAGCTTTTGTATTTGCATGTGTGTATTTCAAGGGGGCAGGCTGGACACCCAAGTTCCTGACTCCCAGAGGGGCTGCATGCTTTCAGCTCCTATTTGCTTCACTTGTAGTGGTGGACGCTCAACTCGTCTGGAAATCAGGCCCCAGGTTTTTAAATTGCCAACCCACGCAGTCTGTTCCTTTAATTACCAGTCTTCTTCCTAACTTCATCTGACAGTTCAGTAAGAGTTGAAACCTGGTTCAGTGAATTAATTAGCTTAACCTGTATGTAATTAAATATGTGATATATAGTTAGTGCTACAGTTGCTTGGAACTCCATCTACCATTGACCCCCCCCCCCCCCCCCGCAAAAAAAAACCCAACAAAAAAAACCAACCTCTTTCCCAGCAGGCATGCATGTCAACCTACTAAGAACAAAATGATCTGTGAATTGGAAAAGGTGCAAAGGGATTGTCTTGTGTTTTCAGTTCCTGTGACTTAGAATTATATCTCATAAAGATTCTGTTAAGGTATAAAAAGCCTTGGCCACTTATTTGAAGGTCTGCCCCCCATATTAACCCGTAAATCGCAAGGGGATTTATATCCTTCACAAAAGCACCATTTAGCATGTCACGGTCAGAAAGCACCCACTGATTTCAGTGGGATTAGTCACGTGCTTAAAATTACACACCTGCTTCCCTACCTTGCTGAATCAGGCCAATTAACTGTATCCATTTGGAACTGGAGTGGCAGGTCTGTACTGACTTATTTTCAGGGCTGTGTGTCTAGGAGAAATTTGCTCAGCACGTGTCCCACTGTGCCTATCTCTAGCCAGGGTCACTTAGGCCCTGGCATTCATAAGAACCAAATGAATCTAAGCATCAAGTAAAATAGAAATAATCGTGACTGTTAATGGTAATTCTGGGAATAAAGTTCAATAAGCAGCGAGCTGCATTATAATGGCCATCCATCGGCATGGCTGTTAGGAAGACTTCTATACCACAGGACTGGCTGCTTTTTGTTGTTACAACAAAGGCAATTTAATTGTGTTCATGACTCAATTGGTTGTGAATGATCTTTCTTAATCATGCTTATTCTTCTCTTTCTCAGGGCGCACTTGGTCTTCAAGGCCCATTGGGAGCCCCAGGTGTAAGAGGCTTTCAGGTCAGTAAGCTAGAAATTTGGGTAATTTAGTACACACCAGGTTATAGTCATTTGGTGTCCATGCAAACTTTTGGCCAAGAAAATTGGGTGATAGTGACAAATTATTGGAGGGACCTGATATCAATTAATCAGCACATACTTAATGCCTTCATTAACATAACACAGTGAAAAGGGAAGCTAGGGAAGAGTAGTAGCCAAAAGATTACTATATCCACTGCAAGAACAAACACTCTCTTTATTTCACAAATGCAGAGGAAGTCTTTTAGATCTGATCATTTTATATCCTTCTTCACGTGGATATTCCCAACCCACTTGTCTTGAGTGTCCTCTGTGCTAGTCCTGCGGACCCCTCCTCTAATCCCGTCACCCCCACTCCCAAGACACTACATTGCAGCCACTTTCCCCTCTCCAGCCACAAAGTGGCTAGAGCCAGGTCTACACTACAAACTTGTGCCAGCATAGTTACGTCAGTGATGAGCTGGGGTCCCAAACCAACAAAGCCCCAAGTGGAGACGCAGTTATACCGGTTTTGCTAGTATAACTTACTTCACTCGGGGTGGGGCTGGATAGCTATGCTGGCAAAAGTGCACTTTTGCCACTGTAAGCTGCATCCCCAGTAGGAGAGCTTTGCTGATATAGTACCGTGGTATCGTTGTGTCGGCAAAGCCTTCCAAGTGTAGACCTGTCCAAGGATTCTGCACAGAGCCTGAGCAGCAAAACACCTGAATTGTCCAGAGGACCCACTCTGGAGCATCATTAAGTGCTTCCTTATCTGCAGCCATCCAGCTTCTGTTGTCAGGGAGAGCTCAGACCCAAGCCTTTCACATGGCTATGCAATTGTCATGAAGAAGCCAACAGGCCAGCTTTACATGGGTGTTTTTATAAAGCTGCTTTGAATTCAAAGATCTGCAGGTTTTCAGAGAGTTGTCAGTGTACTGATCACACAAAGCAGTAAGGGCTCCATCATCCATGGCCCATGGAGACTCGTTGTACTGAAGCTTCATTGCTTCCTAACTCCCAAATTTGGTTCTGCTGGTGTACCCAGATGGCCTTATCGTGGCAGCTAAGCAACCTATGCTAATGCCATTGATGATCTGCAAGAGATTGGGCTGGTGTACCTCAAAATGCCTTCCCCCAGTAAGAGGGGAAGGGTAGGGCTAGCAACCAAGGACATGAGGAAGGAGAAGAGCGGTACTGGGGTCTGGAAGGACAGGGATAGTGGTTGGGACTCGGGAGAGTAAAGAAGGAAAAGGGGAATCTGGAATTAATTACTTTGTTCAGGAAATCAATATGGAGACTGGTGAACTCTTGGGACATTAAAAGGTGCAAGGACTTTTCTTTCCTTTGTTTTCCCTTCAGGGTCGCAAAGGTGCCAGTGGGGAACCTGGACTCCCTGGCCCTACGGGGATTCGTGGTGAATTTGGTGACAGGGTAAGCAGAGCTGGGCAGGAAACATTTGTACCATCCTACAAAAACTTCTGGGGTCTCAAACAATGTTCCCATACCAAATCATGGTGTAATGGAGCGGGACTCACCTGGCGGCGCCTCCTGCTGCTCGTCTACGGGAATTAGCATGTCAGCCTCTGGGGCACCCTCTGAGTCTGGTGATCCACCTTACCACTGGGCCCGGTCCCTCCTGGACCCTGGTGCCCTTATCTTGGGTGCTGCCCCCTAGCAGTACCCGCACAGTTCTGGGTCTCCCCCTCCCAAGGGAACCCCCACCCAGCCTCAGTCTTAGGCTACTGCTAGTCACCAGCTAGCCCCTGCTCCCTGGGGCAGACTGCAGTATAAGTGCCACTCATCATAGGCAAGGGGGTTTGGACCTGCTGCCTCTGCCTACCCATGGCAGTCCCTGCAACCCCCTGTACCTAATAGGCCTTCCCAGGCCTGCAGCCTGGGGTTTTCCTAGGCCAGAGTTCCCTGGCTCCCTTGGCCTTTCCCCAGCTCTGCTCCAAACTAAGTCCTTGCTTAAGTCCCTGCAGCCAGGCCTTTCTCTCTCTAGCTAGAGAGAGTCTCTGCTGGAACTTCTGGCTCAAAGCCTTTATAGAGCCAGCTGGGCCCTGATTGGGGCATGGCCCCCAGCTGCCGCTACTTCCCCCAGTCAGCTGTGATTTTGCTCCCTTCCCCGCCCCAGCCTTCTACAGGGCTTTTCCAACCCCTTGAGGGCTGGAGCTGGTGCTCACCCCGCTACACATGGTGAAAAGTCAAAATCTTGAAAATGTTCATGAACCAAAAATCTGGAAACTGTTTTGGTTCAAGTCAATTGAAAAGTTTTGTTCCGATTTTGACCTTTTTTTCTTGTTAAAAAACATTTTTTACTTTGCTCCTGAAAGGATGGCCTGAATGAGAGCAGCCCTCACTATACCCCCTCCCGGCCAGTTCCCTCCACTTTGAGTGATATATTGGCCCTTTATGGGGACCCTCTGACAGAGAGAAGATTTCCCACCACCGGGGTCTATGTCCGCAGGGTCTGCCTGTCTCTGCTCGGTTTAATGTATTAGCACTTATTAATTTTTTCCCTAATTGTCAATTAAGCAACAAAGCAATCTGTTTGCTCATCGAGATTTTCCACAGGCCTTTCAAATAGGTGTAACTATTGCCCATAAATCGGATGATGCTAGTGACAAAAAGTAAACCCAGCAGAACTGCACTAGCTTGTGCTCCCTGCCAGACCGATGGTGGAACACAACAAACAAACATCACATGTGGACTTGGCAGTGCCCCTTACAATTTTTAGAGCCTCACTTTGAACCTTCAGTTTTATACAGATAAATAACTGGGCCTGCAACAAACTGCAAGTGGTAGCAGTTAGATACCTAACTTGCTGGCTCGCAAGGGTAAATGTCATTGGATGTCTACATTTTACCATTTGCAATTGCATTCATTGCAAGTGCAAAACTTCTACTGCAAAATTAGGGACGTTGTAGCTGAAAATCAAGCACACAATACCATTCAGCTCATATAAATAAGAGAATAAGAAGGTCTAATGCTTCAGAGACCTGGGTTCAATTCCCTGCTCCACCACAGACTGTGACCTTGGGCAAGTCACTTACCCTCTCTGTGCCTCCATTCCCCTGTAAAATGGGGATAATAGCACTTTACTGCCTCATAAGGATAAATTAAAAACTGTGAGGCACACAGATACTATGGCATAAGGGGCCATATAATATCAAAGATAAAAGAGCCACCTGGATAGGCCAAGTTCTTACGTCTTGATATTTAGGTTCAACTGATTAATAAACTGAACCATTCCTTTATGCTTCCTGATGTCAGCCTCAGCAGGATGATCATGACAAATCAGGCTTTTACTAATCTATTGTTAACAAACAAACAAACTACCCGCAATCATAGGAGTTAGAGCTGGAAAAGGGAAGGAAATCATGAGCTAATCAGCATTTCCAGTGCTGCATCTCCATTCCTCGAAGTCCCATTATGTTTAGACTGAATAGTTTATTTCAACGAGATTTTCCAAATCCCAGCCAGATTGGACTATTTGTTTGCAATGGACACAGAGCCAAAGTGGGTTTACTATACCTGCTCTATATGCAGATTTCATCAAAGTGCAAACTCTCCATGCTCACAGAAGAGCTGCATTTTAGTAATTTAGAATATTTAATTAGGACTTTTAAAAAAAAAAAAACTTTTTTTTTTCTTTACAAACGGAAACATATCTGGGCCCTGCAAGGCCAGAACTTAAAAATAAATTCAGCGGTTGGATTTAAATAGAATTATCCTCACTGAAAAGAAGCCAGGAGGGCAAAGATGAATGTCAGTTGTCCATGGCCTGCAGGAGAACAATAGCTGTGTGTTCCATGGCTTCCTTCACTTCAGCTTTTAGGTAAAGTCTCTCTGTAAATAATCACCCCTGGGCACCAGGGATTTCACAATGGACCTCTGTGTTAGACCTGGAAGACTCATGTGTTGAGATTTATGCTTCTCAGTCACAAGGGGCTCGGAGTCTGGATGCTACAACAGCAGGCGTACTGTAGAAACAAGGATCGCTGCACATGTTCAGAGAATCTCCACAATAAAAAAATGTATTTTTGGAGAGGATGCATCCCTTTAAAACCATGGCCCTGTTAAAAATGAGTGAACCAAGAACAAGTAACTGTTAAAAAAGAAGCAGCCCTGTCACAGGGTTTGGGGAATAAAATTCCATTTGCCACTGGTTCATTTAAAAAGAAAGTTATAAATACCCAGATTCATTTCTGCCTTCTGGCTTGTTACCTCTGAATTATTTTAATAGGGAAATTTTTTTATAGAACTTTCCCTTTTTTAATTTATCTCCAGAGCTTGACTTTAATGAAATGACACCCACTAATTCTATCACGTTGTTCTGCTGGAAGTTTCTAGAGCCAGATATGAAAAAAAATCACATATTTCCCAATTGCCAAATTGATGAATGGGCCATAAAACCGCTGTTCTAAGACTACAATAATTGAACCCCTCCAACAGTGCATTGCAGAAAAGACCAAGGTCCTCAGAACTCGAAATAGCTCCCGGCTGTGTTAGATGGATCCAAAGTCACAGGCCAGGGCTGCAAATGTATTGCTTCGTTCTCCTTTTGAATGCTAACTAGGCATGGTTGTTCTTGGAATGTTTCTTCAGACTGGCTAAATTACCCCTAGGTTTAGTATTACAGCTGCTTGGTTCACTTTTTATTCCTATGGACATCTGACCCTGCCACTTAAAGCAGGATACCAGACGAGGTGGGTCCCTTACCTGCAAGTTCCCAAGTCATGCTTCTCTGTGGATGCTGAAATCAGGAACAGCTAACCCTAAACCCTGGTGAAAATTGACATAGTAATAGAGGTCTTGCAAAAGTGTTATGAACATTAACTAGTCTTGGAACAAAAATCCACTCTCCTAATCTATACCACAATGATAAAAAAAATCTAAGAATATTTTACATGCCCGGGGGAAGGGAGGGAAAGGAACCTTACCGTGGGGTGAGCGAGGAAGGTGAGTCTGATGTAAATGGACAGAATTAAATGCACGTCATTTTAGTTTTGTTCAGTGAATTAACAAGGACAGTATGAATAGAGCGTCCCATAAAGAAAAGCCTTACAATGACCACAATTTACTGTTAGCGGCCACATGGAATGAACAGAAGGCAGGTGGGGAGGGGCTCTCAAACACTGAGACCCGCTTCATATTTTTAATGGCTGGCAGGTTGGATGAGTTATGGGGGAGATGAGGTGGGAGAGCCAATTCAGAGAAGGAGACTGATGTGTCGTCTTGTGGCTTATGAGTACTGTAGCTGTCAAGAAAGAAATCTGGACCACAGTGACCGCAGAATCTTGCTGCAAAACAAACTGAACGCTAAAACCTCTTGTTGATTCTAAGAAATACAAATGAGTTCTGATCCCTGTCTAGCCTCTTTGTTTTAGCTGGCAATTACAGGATTAGTTTCCCACCCCTCACTGTGCAAGTGAGCATCCGACTGTGCTAGGAATGCATGGGGAAAGAACAGTTCCCTGCTCATTCTCCCTTTTTCTTGTTAACAGGGTTCTGGTGGAGTTTCTGGCCCCAAAGGTAACCAGGTGAGCCAAGGGTTGGTCTTTCCTTTTCTGGTTATTTTCCCATTTTATTCAACTAATATGATTTAACTGTAGTTTGATCACAGCTATTCAATAGCATTACCAGCTTTCCTCCCAATTAGAATTAACAGGTTATGCAGCAGACCCAGCCAATGTATTTTTCATCTGGTTCATTTTTGTGTGTGCTCAATGTACTTTATTTCAATAAAGGTATCTTGAAATGCCATGCTCAAGATCCTTTGGGTCTGTCTTCCAGTCACAGGACATGGCAAGTAAACTGCTTGGGGCCACATCTTGCTCACCTAACTCACACAAGTCGGCCTGTAGTCTTCAGGGGGGCTACCCACGTGAGTGGTCAAGCAGGGTTTGCTCCCAATGATTAACTATGTAGGGACGAGGAACATTTAGCCCTTAATAAACTTTTGCTTCTAAACGTTCATGTTTGGATTGAAGCAATTGATGACCTTCCTTGAAATATATAACTTAGACCAGTGGAGGAATGTGATTTATCTCTGCAGAAAATGGAATGCACTCCCAGCAACGGTTTATAAATTGCAATCATGCCTCCTATCCGCTTTTGTTGCTTTCTAAGGGCAGGATCAGTCTAAGTTCAACAGGGTCTGCGAAGCCTAAATCTAAAGAAGACTTTTAGTCCCAATCTGTACCATCAGCACAATGATGATGATTATCAGCTGTAACTGTGTGCAATACCCAAGCCATGTTGTCGTGCTGTTCTGAGTGGCATCTGAAACGAGTAAACCCTGCACATACCAACGGGTAGCTCTGTATGTACTGTATTGTCTCTATTCCTACCTGAATAACAAGCGCCATCTGCTGGCTTAAAGGAAAAGGGATTATATATTGCGGCTTAACATGCCCACACAGAGCTATTCACCGAAATGGCTCTTGGGAGACTTTCGTCCTTGTATGAGTCCAGCTCTGAAATAAAGCTGTAACTTAATAATTAGCCACCTGGTTTCAAACACCATTGGAAACATCCAGGCCCGATTTTGGATAGACCCCAAGTTTGACTGTTGAAGTTTAGATTTTATTTTTGTAAGGGTTTGTGACTAGTTCCCTTGCATGCACTTTATTTCAGAGGCTTGCTGTGATAATTGGACCTACAAATTTACCCAAATGGTGAGCTTAACTGTGAAAAGTAGGTGTAAGTTCATAAGATGTGACAATAACCTAATAACAGATGTTGATGGGAAAAGGTACAAAAGCACAGAGAGACTGAATTAGTCCAAACAAAAAGGCCTCAAGGACTGTGTTGAAATAATGCTTGGAAAATTGGACAGTGAGAGACCAAAAGTCAATGAACCAAAATTGGTGTGTCAGAAATTAGGCCTAATTGATGGGCAAAATAATGAGGGGGTGGACTATTCCACCCATCACTCTCTTTTGGGGTCTTTAAAGAAAGAGAATGTGGAGAGAAAAATTGGCTACTGGAGTGAGCTTCACCATCCTGGCTGCCACCCCCACCATCTCCTGGGACCCTGGACCTTCTTCATCCCAATCCTAAAAGTTGTCTTGACCAAACCAGGCCAAAAAACGGAACCCAAATAACACTGCCACTTCCACCGGCTCCAGCTAAATCCCAAATATCACATGGGACTTGAGACTTTGTCTTTCTCTCTTTTCTCCTCACCCATGTGTCCTTTTCCTTCTCCACCTTTTTCTCCTCTTTCCTATCCCTCTCCTTTTTCCTTTTGTCTAATTAAAGTCTGGTGTAGTTGGCCAGCACTGCTGTAAACCTGTGACCAGAAAGGGGCAACTAAAATCAATGCCCTAAACAGCCCATTGCTGGAATAAGTTTGCCAGCTCTCAGGTGACTAATAAAGCAGTATGCTGTGCTGTTGTTTTTCCAGCGGAGAGGTTGCAAGTGAAAGTCAAACACCAGAGATGGAAGCTGTATTTTCTGTATTTGCTGTTCTTTTCTCTCTTCGTGTTCGTCTGTCTGTCTCGTTTAGTTTTCTTAAGAAATGGGATCAGGCTTTAACAGCAGCAGCAAAGAACGCTCCATCCCATTTCAGCAAACTTCTCTTTCCCCCAAAAAGGACAGTTAATACCATCTTTAATAGCATCTAAAAAACCTGTCAAACAAGGGGTTTAAAAACTAAAAACTCTCTCCAGCTAAAATGAATAAATTAATATATATTGTTAAAATGAAAGCCTTACTTAATACTTTACATTTCAAATGCTTTAATTTTTTCCTTCTTTTCTGTATCTTTAATAAAAGGTTCAAATAACGTTTAATGGTTTGCTAAGTCTCTGTATACCAAACCTTTAATGTTAAACCGTAACAGGGTGGTCTTAACACCTTAACTCTTTAGGCCCATGTATTCCAGCTGAATTAATACAACCAGCTGCTTTGGGGTCACATCCTGGTTTTAAACAAGGAATTTTGTTTGATGAACAGACTTAACATAGAACTCTCTTCCTGGAGCGAAGAGTGTTTGTTAACTGTGGACCGCTGTTTTGGCTGCATTGGCGCTCCCCAGCACTTGCCAGGTCCCTGTCTCCTGTGGGTTCAGCCCTTGCTCAAGTCGCTCTAGAAGTACTTTTTTGCTACAGCGAGTTTGAGGCAAAGAGCTCCTAGCTCTTGCAGAGGGCTGCCTGTTACCTGGTTGCCATTCAGAGCAGCAGAACCGCTATTGTGGAATGTACCAGAATTTTGCCATATCTATTTTCCAAGTCAGAAAACTTGCCCACTGTAACAGCAAGAAGGCCCTGGATCCTCTTTGCTCCCAGTCGGAGTTGAAGTGGCTGAAGTGGGCCCTGACAGAGTAAATCCCACTTGGAGAGCGTAGCGCATGTGTGTGAATAACCATTGCAGACCCACTGGTGAGGTTCTCACGTGTTGTGTCTCATTTTCAGGGCACTCCTGGAGCAGATGGCCTGCCAGGTGACAAAGGGGAACTGGTAGGTGTCATTTAAACAAAACAAAATGAACATCTCAAACAGTGGGAGCCCAGAGATTAATGAACCAGTGACTATTAAAACCTGCCAGCGCCGAATACCCGAGGGCTCCAAAGGCTAGTTACGCTATCGATTGTGAAAAGAGAACTGTGTCCTGTGAACCAAACTGAGTATCCCGTTCTCCCTCAGCACTGTGCCCATTTTGGTTTTACTAGTAAAACTGGAGGAGGGTTTCTCACGTGTAGTCGACAGTCACTTCTGTTCTCGGGCATTTGGACTTTCCACACCTTGGTTCAATGGAGGCTGTCACTGCCAGGGAGCTAAGTTCAGCCCTGATGTATGTGAGTCTCACGATGAATCCCTGTCTATAGAGGTGAGGAATCCTCTAGTTTTACTAGTAAAACTAAACCGATCCGTTAAAGTGCTTCCACCCCTGAACCTGTTTTATCCCCTTACCTTGAGCCCTCCACCCTACCCTTGCAACCACTCTTGCTGCACCCTACCCTCCAGCAGTAAGAGGAATTGCACTGCTGAGCAGATGAACCCAGCACTGTTCTGCAGATCTTCAGGGGTCCAGTGTTTCTCAACCTTTCTGGGCTCAGGATCCGTTTGTACATGTTTATGGCTTGCCGTGACCTGGGGGTGGAGGTGCTGGAGTGGTTTCAGTCGGATCCTGCCCCCTAGTGTGTGTGGGGGTTGGGTCCTGCCTGGCACTCACCCCGCAGTGACGGCTCCTGTGCTGTGGGGCTGGCTGCGCTTGGCTCTCAGCATTGCAGTTGTACGAGTGGAGTTGTGATCTGGCTCATGGGGTGACCAATTTTGGGGCCCGACCCCCCCCCCCGAGTTGAAAGATACCAATGGGGTTATCCTACCCCCTGTCAGTGCCCTTTCGCTTCCTTGGGCTATGTCCCTGTTTGCAGTATTGTTTGCATTGATGTAGGACCCACAGACCCTGTTCAGGAATCCCGTTACGTTAGCTGTGGTACACAGCGGTGGTCCCTGCTTCCAAGGGCTTAAGGATCTGCTTTTAGATGTTTACTTTGCAACTGATTATTGTTCTTTAGAGAAGAATAAAATCAAACTTCCCCTTTTTTTTTTTGGTAGGGTCCTTTTGGCCCCCCGGGACAAAAGGGAGAGGTAAGTGTCATCCATTTCAGACTGAGAGTCACAGAAATGTTAAGGAAACAAAATGTGCTTGTCACATCCCTGTGTAGCTTCTGATCTCATTGGGTTATGCAGCATCAAGGGTGGCATTGTCTTTTATTTGGGGCTCTGGTCCATTAATATAGCCATTAGGTGACCCTTGGTGTTGACCTTTGATTTTTCATGCACACTCTGGGGCCAGTCTTCAAGGATGGGTACCGAAGTTCTGTGTGTAAATCCCACATCTGTCAGTGGGAGTACAAGCTCAGCAATGCAGAGTGGGGGAGTGTGTAATGAGCCCCGTCCAGCAATGCACTTAAGCACAGGCTTAACTTTAACCACAGGGGTAGTCCCCTTGATTATTGCTGAAAATGCCTAATGTGGAAAACCATTTATTCAGAATTCTTAGCATGTCACTTCGTGTTTCCCAACCCTTCTTGATGAGACAGAAATTTGGCCCTGGGAAGGCTAAGATAAGCAGCACCCTCGAGAAGGTATTAATTGCTCTGGCTATAATGCTGACATACCACAAGGCAGGAGCAGTTAGGTCTCCATGCTTGAAATCAAAGGCCCTGTCCACGCTACAGTAGAAAGCAAGCGAGAATCAACACTGTTGGTTCTGACATGGTTTCTCTTCTGAGAACCAGGCTGTAAATCTGCTAGTGTGTGGCCTGTTTATGTCACTAGAATGGTTTGGATACTGTTGCTGCTAGCACTGTTTGAACTACAGCATGGATATGGCCTAAAGCACGCATACGAATCATGATCCACATGTAAACCCATAAATGCAAGATGAGGAACATACATGGTCAGCATAGCTACTATGTCAGTAAGAGAGAAAACAAGGAAGCTGGAAGAAAAGCTTAACTAAGAAATACTGTGGAAGGATAACAATATGCTGAGCCTCCAGTTTTAAGCTTGTTTGTTTCTTCCTCCTTAGTCAGGAATAAGAGGCGAACTGGGTCCTAAAGGTATACAAGGACCTAACGGGACTTCTGGTGTGCAAGGGATTCCAGGTCATCCAGGACCTATGGGCTACCAGGGAGAGCAAGGTATCCCCGGCATTACTGGAAAACCTGGCCCTCCAGTAAGTATCATCTGTTCCTTGAGCACCGTCCTGCATTGGAAATGGATGAATGGGTAATAGGCAGTACCGGTTACGCTGGACTTTGGGTGCAGGGTTGACTCTGTTTAGAATAAGTTTACAAAATAAGTTTTTGCCCCTTTGTTCACTAATGGACAAGTCTTACAGTACTTGCAGCATCAGTAACTGTGATGGGTATTATGAAGCAAATCAGGCTAACGGGCTGAGAGGAAAGATCTCCTTTGCTATAAGTCAGTAAAGAAGAGGTCCTTAATGGCAGAAATAAATAAAAATGCCAGCCTCTGGGAGGCTGGATGGTCAGGGAATTTGTAATAGGATATGTAACTTTGTAACTCTAGGTTGCTGTTCAAATCTGGTGCAGGGGAGAAGTGAATGAAAGTTACCATCTCATGGACATTCAAGGTATGTCTACACTGCAATATAAGCCCAGGGTTCAAACTCAGGCTTAAGCCTAACCCCAATTCTGTCTACATACAAATCACATTAACCCTGGGCTCAGACCCAGGGTCCCAGGACCCCACAGAGATAGTGGGTCTGACTTGAGTCAAGCTGGGACCCAGGGTTCAAGCCCTATTGCTTTGCAGTGTGATGTAGCTCCGCTGGACTTGTGCTCTGGAAGTCTGCCAAAAGTATCCCACAATCCACAGGCCAATTTTCTTTGTCCTCTATATAGTCAAGTTTTGTGGACAGTCCAGTTTTCCCACACTACACTATGAACAAACGGCGAGAGTGGCCACATTCTAGGAGGGCACTAGGAAGTCTGGGATATGGGTGAAAGTGAGCCTGGATAATGCAGCGCCAATGCAGCAGACCCAAGATGAAATCCAAGGTTCAACAATTCCTACCCTAGGATTACAAATGTGTGTAGACCAGAAGTGGGCAAACTACGGCCCGGGGGCCATATCCGCCCTCCAGATGTTTTAATCCAGCCCTCAAGCTCCTGCTGGGAAGCAGGGTCTGGGGCTTGCCCCACTCCAGCTGGGGAGCAGGGTTGGGGTCTTGCCCCACTCCGCACGGCTCCCAGAAGTAATGGCATGTCCCCACTCCAGCTCCTATGCGTAGGGGCAGCCAGGTGGCTTTGCATGCTGCCCCCACCCCAAGCACCGCCCCCGCAGCTCCCATTAGCCGGGAACTGCAGCCAATGGGAGCTGTAGGGGAGGCTCCTGCGCACAGGGCAGCACACAGAGCCGCCTGGCCGTGCCTCTGCATAGGAGCCGAAGTGGGGGACATACCGCTGTTTCTGGGAGCTGCTTGAGGTAAGCGCTGCCCGGAGCCTGCCCCAACCCCCTCCCATGCCCCAACCCTGATCCTCCTCCTGCCCTCTGAACCCCTTGGTTCCAGCCCGGAGCACCCTCCTGTACCCCCAATTCCTCATCCCCAGTCCCACCCCAGAGCCCACACTCCCAGCCGGAGCCCTCCTGCACCCCAACCCTCAATTTCGTGAGTATTCATGGCCTGCCATACAATTTGCATACCCAGATGTGGCCCTTGGGCCAAAAAGTTTGCCCACCCCTGGTGTAGACCCTCAAGTCCTAGATTAACAAACCCAGAGTTTGTTAACTTGAGTTCTACTAACCCTGGGCTTACATTGCAGTGTTGACATACCCTCAGAGGCTTGTGTGAAATGTGTTTGGTGTTCTCAGTCCAGTTTCCAATGGACAAGTGTCCACACCACCAAAACTACATCACAGCTGGTATTAATGGGTTTCCTTGGGCTAGTCCCATCAGAAGGACCAAAGAAATTAATAGGGTATGGAGACTGAACTACCTGCTTGTCCCTCCAGAGTAGGGTTGAGTCACACTGAAATAGTGTTGAAGAAGAATGCACTGACACTACTTATGTTACTCCTGTTCTGTGAATAAAGATAGACTATCTCCAAGGCTGTCAATACAGCACTAAAGTAACAAAAAATGTAAATGGATAATAGGAGCTTGGCCTGCCTTCTATAATTTGTCTTAAGGGTAACACTAAACTCTGTAAGTCTCAATTGCTAAGTGTTCTCAGAGGGCAATTGGTTTCAGTGTGTTAATGTTGGCAACTGTTTGGTCAGATCAGAAAAGAAAAGGCCTAGTCCAGTGGATTTTAACATTTAAACATTATGGGCCAAGGATTAAAGGGACTTTTAACCTGGACTTCAGCTTTGCAGGTGCAAATGACTGTACCCAGAATTGCAAATGAGGGCACAAACATGAACAAATTAAAGGTCACCAGCATTAGACTGGCTTCTCATTTTGCACTTCCACCACTGGCATTTGTGCATGCAAATCAGGTAACTGCACATCTAACGAGCAGATCTGCAGAAGCAGTTTATTTGTACAAACAGGTGCACACACAAAATTTGCGAGCACAGAATTAAGACCCATTTCCAAAAATGTATACCTTTTAAAGATTAGTTTCCTCTCAATGTGATGTGGTGTTAGGAGTTACCTGCATTCATTGGGGTTAGATGTGATGTGTGAAGTCATGTTTGTTCTCCATAACTGTGATAGCACTAAGAAAGTGAATTGATAGCAGTCAATAACTTTAAAATGCAAACCTGTCTCCTGTTGGGTCATTATAGTATTACGCACATTAGGTTATGGTTTATTATTTTCTCCAAGCTTGAGTTTCACTTTTCAATAAAGGCCAAATAAACAACAAATTAAATATATGACTTGGAACATTAGGACCACAACATTCCCACTAACTTTAAAATCAACTTAATTAATATTACCACCACCCCGGGACCTTAAAGCTGAAGATAATATTTTCTGAAGAAACTACTGTTTCTTCTTAATAAAATCTCTTCTGCTTTATTTTGCAGTCCATTAGAAATAAGTGTCTTTCAGGGATCAATAGTTTGATGACAATCAATAATATGATTTTGTGTAAAGCAGGATTCTTTTGTTAATTGCAGGGCAAAGAGGCCAGTGAACAACATATAAGAGAACTCTGTGGGGGAATGATAAATGGTGAGTATAACTGGGAGATAGCTGAACTTTAATTATTGTCTGCATCAGAGTATAGCTACACTTTATAGTCAGAGAGCACTTGTTTCTATTTAGTTTAACTTTGATTGTAATAATCTGAGCCATTAGAAATTCCATTGCAATAGGACTTGTATTACTAACCAATCATTACAAAGTATAGTTTCCATTCACTGAATGGCTCATTGATATAGTTGCTGTGTTATGATGCCAAAGGTCATGGGATTTCAGTCCTGATAGAGCAATAAAGTATTGCTTCAAATAAATTATTTTATCTTTTGTATGTTTTGCATCTTGAAGATTGTGTTTCATTCATTTTTTGTGGTGGAAACTAAAACCTGCAAACCTGTTTTAATTATTTGAGTATTAATTTCCATTAACCTTTGCTTCAAAATTATTTAAAGTGTTTTCATTTAATTTAGAAATAACATGAAAGCAGAAAAAATTCATCAGTTTGCAAAGTGTTTAGAAGTTCCTGAGCAAAAACCCCCCCACAAGTCCAGAGGTTTACTATAATGAAAAACCATTTTTTGTCATCTTATCAAAATGCATTCACCTGGTTCGGCTCAAGGCACCCTCTGGTTATGGGTTACCAGGACAAATTCTAACTTCAGATGTACATGTAGCTTCCACGGAGGCCAGTCCGTGTTGTGAGCATGTGCATCTGAAATAATTCTGCCTGCACTGTGCAATCAGTTTTTTTATTGGTGGAAATCCAGAGCCTATAATCTTCTCCTTTGATTGGATACACTTGGTGGCAAGTGTCACATACCAGAAAAAGGTTTTCAAACTTCAGACACAGGCAGAGGCTAAAAGAACTTAGTTTTGGTTTTGTTATATTTTTTTTTCTCAGAACAAATTGCACAGTTAGCTGCTAATTTGAGAAGGCCCTTGGCTCCTGGACTGATGGGTCGACCTGGCCCAGCGGGTCCCCCAGGTCCACCTGGGGCAATGGGAAGTGTTGGTCATCCCGGTGCTCGTGGTCCACCTGGATATAGAGGGCCAACAGGAGAACTTGGAGACCCTGGTCCCAGAGGTGAGTGAAATGAAATCAGAGGCAACCTAAAGAACCTGTTCCTGCTCCCTTTGAAATCACAGAATATCAGGATTGGAAGGGACCCCAGAAGGTCATCTAGTCCAACCCCCTGCTCAAAGCAGGACCAATTCCCAGTTAAATCATCCCAGCCAGGGCTTTGTCAAGCCTGACCTTAAAAACCTCTAAGGAAGGAGATTCTACCACCTCCCTAGGTAACGCATTCCAGTGTTTCACCACCCTCTTAGTGAAAAAGTTTTTCCTAATATCCAATCTAAACCTCCCCCACTGCAACTTGAGACCATTACTTCTCGTTCTGTCATCTGCTACCATTGAGAACAGTCTAGAGCCATCCTCTTTGGATCCCCCTTTCAGGTAGTTGAAAGCAGCTATCAAATCCCCCCTCATTCTTCTCTTCTGCAGGCTAAACAATCCCAGCTCCCTCAGCCTCTCCTCATAAGTCATGTGTTCCAGTCCCCTAATCATTTTTGTTGCCCTTCGCTGGACTCTCTCCAATTTATCCACATCCTTCTTGTAGTGTGGGGCCCAAATCACTGAGAAAACTTCTACTAACTTCAGTGGTGCAGGAACAGGACCTTGGGAGGTTACCGTAGAGGAAGGGGTCAGGATTTTCTGTATTACAGTGCACTCCATTGATAACAATCACTGATATATGAATCAACTGCATATAGTGATCAAAACCACTGGGATAAAATCATTCCTATACTAAATACTCCACTTGTAAGAATCTACTGCTTATAAGAATCAAATCATCCAGGATGGATACGCACTGCAGCATGTGCAGCTGCTGAAGCTCCAGCCATTAATTGGATGGCCATTCTGCTCTCTCCCAGTTATACGCACCATTAACAAAGTAAATCCTCACCACTGTGATATATTGGGGTCTAATGAGGAATGAGGCTTGTCTTGGGGATTTATGACCACTGTCCCCCTGAACTCCTCCCAGTATTTCCCCCTCCTGTTCCTGTGCCATCGTCCATGCCATTGCATTTGTCTGCAATAGCTTCCTCAGTAACACAGTAGAACTTCAGAGTTACGAACTGACAGGTCAACCACCCCTGATTTGGAACCGGAAGTACGCAGTCAGGCAGCAGCAGAGACCTTTTTAAAAAAAAAAAAAAAAAAAAAAGGCAAATCCAGTACAGTGCTGTGTTAAACGTAAACTTTCCTTGTGCCTCTAGTGAGAGAATCATCCAGCCATGATGGCCAGTGCAAGGCTGCAGAGTGGTTCACTACAGCACTGAGGTCTGCCCGTGTTTCTCAAATCCATAAAAACCCAGTCACCTAGGGTTTGAGGGGAAATCCTGAATTTTACCCATAAATAGCAAACTTTTAGGACAAAAGACCTTTAGCACCAGCCTAACTTCTACTGCAAAGTGACATATACCTTTAAGACTAAGTATAACTGTGTGTTTCTTAGAAGCAAGTGTGTTTGTTGTTTTCCTTAAACAATTAATTAAGATGGCAAGTTTAGACAAAGTCGGGGGGGGGGGGGGCGGACAAAGGCAGAGTGTGCTGCATCTCAAGGCTACTTAGACCTGAGCCGACAGACCTTATTCACATGAGAAAATACTGCAAGATTGGGCCTTTGTTAGCTATTTACACCTTACAATTAATGTGCAAACATTGCAAATTGGTAACAGTTGCTGAAAGCAAATCCAGCATTTGAAGATGTTCAAACTCCTATATGTAATGTATAGATCCTCTGTGATACATGAGATAAAACACTAGGAGGCAGCACACTAAAGAACTTGGTTGTGCAGAAATTTAACTTTTGCTTTTGGGAAGTCACTAGGGTTTGGGAAGTCATTTAGGGTTGCCAGCTTTTCAATCTCACAAAACCAAACGCTCTTGTTCCACCCATTCTCAGAGGCCCCGCCCCCACTCACTCCATTCCCCCTCCTTCCATTGCTCGCTCTCCTCTACCCTCATTCACTTTCACCAGACTGGGGCAGGGGGTTGGAGTGTGGGCTCTGGGGTGGGACTGGGGATGAGGGTTTTGGGAGCGTGGGAGGGGGCTCAGAGCTGGGGCAGCGGGTTGGGGAGTGCGAGTGGGTGCAGGTTCTGGGGTGGGGCTGGGGATGAGGGGTTTGGGGTACAGCGGGGCTCAGGGCTGGAGTTGGGATGTGGGCTTTTGGAGGGAGTTTGGGTGCTGGAGGGGCCTTAGGGCTGGAGCAGGGGGTTGTGGTGCAGGAGAGGGTGAAGAGTGCAGGCTCTGGGAGGGAGTTAGTATGCAAGAGGGGGTTCTGACCTGGGGCAGGGGTTGGGGTGCAGGAGGGGATTTGCAGTGCGGGCTTACCTCAGGTGGCTCCCGGAAGTGGCTGGCATGTCCAGCTTCTTGGAGGAGGGGCCGGGGGCTTTGCGTGCTGCCTGCAAGCACTGCCTTCAGGCGCCGCCCCCACAGCTCCCATTGACCATGGTTCCCGGCCAATGGGAGCTGCGGAGCCAGTGTGCTGAGCAGGGGCAGCACACAGAGCCCCTGTGGCTGCCCCTGCACCTAACAGCCAGACAAGCCAGCCCCTTCCAGGAGCCGGGCCGAGCCAGGACAGGCAGGGAGCCTGCCAGGAGCCTGCTGCACCGTCGACCGGACTTTTAGCAGCCTGGTCAGAGGTGCCAACCAGGATCCCTTTTCGACTGGACACCTGACAACCCTAGTCTCATTATGATGTAATTTTGGAATGTACACAGATATGACCATTATAATTTAAAAGGTTTCATATACAAGCAGCTATACCAGCAATCCCCAAACTTTTTACCTCATGCCCCCGTAACCCGTCTGCCCACCCCCCCCCCCGAGCCAGGGCCGAGAGGGGGAGACGTGGACAGGGTAAGGGGGTCAAGGCTGGGGCCACAGCTGGGGTCCTGGGGGCAGGGCTGGCAGCCAGGTCACTGGGCATGGAGCCCAAGGCATGGTGCAGTGCCCCTGGCGTGGGGCAGGGAGCAGAGCTGGGTGGCACTCCCTCCCCATCAGGGCTAGCAGCAACGCCCCCCTAAATGTTCCTCCACGCCCCACAGTTTCAGCTATACTAATTAGGGTAGTTGATTATTGCTGCCAAATTTATGGATTCTGGACCAGATTTTCAAAGGTGCAGGTAAGTGCCTAATGGGATTTTCAGATGTGTCTAGGCCCTAACTCCCATTGATTTAAATTAAAGTTAGACATCTTTGGTGCTTTTGGAAATCCCATTTAGGTGCCTAAACATCTTTGAAAATCCGGCCCTTTATCCTTACTATAAAACGATGGACAATAGTAAAGAGATCTGATTGGCTAATAAAAGTTCCAATAGTGAGAGTATGTGATATTCATATGCAGTCAATTATAATAAAAATGTAACTTTTAAATAAAAAAATAAAAGTAGTAAATTCCAAGAAATGCAGAAACTGCAAAATGTGCACACCTGGGGCTCAAATCTGGCAACTGAATCCATGCAGGCAGCTTCTTGGCACTAAGTTTTGCATTACCCTTTATGCTGACAGGATTTTCCCCTCCACATATAAGGGCTAACTTGGCTGTTCTCTGTAAATTATTATTTACATTTAAATGTCTGTACATCATTACAGGTGATACAGGTGAAAAGGGAGACAAAGGAGCCACTGGCATAGGTATTGATGGGCCTGATGGAGATCAAGGACTTCAAGGTAAGCTGATGCAGTATTTAGTATGATAGGAAAGTAACCAAATGACAGCAATATGGACTATACCTGTTTGTTCAGGAATATACTTTTACTTTTATGATAAATCTCCTCCTAGATGGACCTTTTCATAGTATAATTGGGACGATGTATTTTATGGGGACATTTTTACTGCATCTACAAATTCAGTAGAGGGACACAAGGCTAGAATAAAGGCTGTTAGAGGGCCTGCATTGCATGTGGTTTGTGCTATGACTGAATTCCTTTCTCCCTACAGTTACCATGCTGATCTGGGTTATGTGGTAGTAGAGAGATGACTCTCACTGAGAAGCCAGTTTTGAAATGGGCAACCACAGCAAAGTATGGTAGTCCCAAAAACAAGCAGACATATATGTAGGAACAACTATGAATTGGCAAACTTCTGCTGTCAGCTATAACAGTGTAAATCCAAAGTAACTCCACTAAATCCAGTTCAGTTATTTCAGGGTTAGACCATTGTAACAGAGCAGATTTTAGCCTGTGGCTCAAACCATTAGCATATTTACTACAGATCTCTTATACTCCAGAGAGCCATAATACAGCACTATATATAACCCTCTTACAGCTTACAAATACCTACCTAATATTTTAAATTTTACATGCAAATAAAAGCCAGTATTTCACCCTAAACCGTTTTTCTTTTCTCTTCTTTAAGGTCCACCAGGTGTAACTGGAATTAGTAAAGATGGTCGAGATGGTGCTCATGGTGAACCTGGTCTGCCAGGTGATCCTGGTGTACCTGGTGCAATGGGGGCTCAGGGAACTCCAGGAATCTGTGATACGTCAGCCTGCATGGGTGCTGTTGGAGGAGGATCCAAAAAATCATCAGCACTGAAACTGCAGAAGTGACTGAATATTTAAGTAAACAGTGAATTGTATGAAAAGAGTCAGGATCCTCCTAGTGATAAATGGACAAATATTCCTTTTATTAAAATGAATAAAATGGAGACTTTGACACAGTAATTCAGTTCCATGACACAGGAAAGCATCTGATGAAAACCTTTACTAAAAAGATGCTTAAAATTGTTTCCCCACCCCTTATTTTCCAGAATTTTTACTGCAAATCAGTCTCACTTTCCCTTCCTCCCCACTTTGTTGAAGAGACCTACAGGAGGAAGCGCTGCTCCTTTTACTGTCATCTCCCTAACTGTACAAAAGCTTGTGGCTATTTTGCATAAAGGCTTGACTCTATGCTCACTGAATTCAGTAGTGATTCAGGCACTAATTGAACATCATTGACCATGTATATTTGTTGTCCACCATGAATTATCAGACTGTACCTCAAACATTTGCCATGGCTAGTAAATGTTAAACCCTTTGCATTCTTGCAATCTAACTCTGCAAAGGGTGTAATGTATATATTATAATTTACAGGGGAGAGTTTTTGTATATTTCCATGTTATAACAAAGAATATTCAATAACAGCATCTTCACGCCATCTACTTCAGCTATTTGCACAGAATTTGTGAAAAAAATCCCAAGTCAGAAAGGATGCTCTTCTCAACACCAGCCAAAATTACTGTATGAACTATTGTAAAAATAAAATGAGATTTTTTTAACCTTTTTTTTGTGATGTTGTAACTGTCATTATACACATCAAAGCTTGTTCTGCTAAACTCCATCTTCCCCCAATTGTTTTATTAGAATTATTTCGAAATAAACTGCTGCAAAATTGTGAATATCCGTGATTTAAAACAGTATTTATTTTGGGGTGACTTTTTTGTACTATGAAACCTGTCAGCATCATCTGTTTTAAGAAATTAATAAAGCCACTTTTTCAGTTCATAAAATATACTATTTCTGTCCTGAACACTGCATCTTATTAACAAGTAGAACCATTACTACTCTTTTAATATGAAAATATTTTGTGCACGTAAATAATTCACTGTTTACAATATACCACTTTTGGACTAAAGCAACAATACAGGAAAACTGTTGGACAGTTTGTGCAAAAGTATTTAAAATACTACTGTATTTTAAAAGCAATGCCAACAGCACTGTATGATTCTTTAGTCCTATGGGGATGTACGGTTCAATATGAACTTCAAATCTGAATTCCAATGCATATAATATTGTTTGTAAGATGTGTGCTTATTATACAAGCACTAACCAATTTAATTTTCTCACTGTTCCAATTGCGAAATGGGCACTATAATGGCATATTTATTTATTTATTTTACATTTAATAGGAATGTACATTCATGACTGACTAAATACAATAGGACAGGTTGACTGTCTATAACAATTTCTAACTATGTTATATCAAGTTAAAATGGATTTTGGTAGCTATTGGGGGGCGGGGAGATTTAGTGGCTGTCATGACATTTTCTTGTTGCCTCTGGTCCCAAAGCTCTCTAAGAGGACACTGATCAATTAATATTGTTGGTAATTCATTTATCTTTCCATTTTGAATAAAGAATGTTTTCTTTACGGTTCTATTTATGTATTTTTACAAATTATATTTTGCAAGTCACTCTCGGATCCTTCAATTTCAAAGTAGTCACAGGAGATGAAGTCCAGTATGTGGATATAAAATAATTGCTATGGAGCATCATTAGGTATCAATACTTTCCATAAAACGCTGGGTATTTAGTTCAAATTACTTGATCTCCATTGGTGTGCTATTCTGTATGTTTTCCTGCATTGGACATGTTACTAATGGGTCAGCTCTTGTTAGTTTTAGTCTCCTGCCTGTTTTACCACAGAACACAGTCTCAAATTCCTAAAATCAAAAATACAAAGTAATTATTATCATGCTTAATGCAATACATATTTAAGTAAAATATTATTAAACTACTAAGGGGTGGGCAAATCCTGCACCTAGTAAACTTTAGAGGGAATGATGGTCCAGTGATTAGGATGCTAGCCTGGGTGATGAGAGACCTGGTTTCGAAGTCCTGCTCTGCCTCAGACTGCCTGACTGACCCTGGGCAAATCACTTAGGCCCAACTCCTCAAAGGTACCTAAGCAGAGTTAAGTGCCTAAATTCTTTAAGGATCTGGGCCTTAACCCCTCTGTGCCTCAGTTCCCCATCTGTAAAATTGGGATAATAGTGTTTCATTACCTAACAGGCATGCTGGGAGGCTAAATACATTAACAATTGTGAAGTGTTTAGAAAACAATTTAACTGGGCAGGAAAAAAAAAATTGCCTGTTACTACTGACTAAATACTGTGAGCGCTTTCCAGCTAATGTGACCCTTTATAACTCCCACAACAGTTCTGA
The DNA here is from genome assembly GCF_965140285.1 of Lepidochelys kempii. NCBI lineage: Eukaryota > Metazoa > Chordata > Testudines > Cheloniidae > Lepidochelys > Lepidochelys kempii. The sequence continues at coordinate 7,335,234 of NC_136392.1, read as the reverse complement.
TCGTGAATGTTTGCACTTGTGCCTCCAGCACAACTGCATCCCCAAAACCCATCTTCATAGTAGAACATAAGGAACCCCTGCAATGTGGCATTAAATGAACATGGATCTCTAAGTTGGCTCCCAGCATAGTGCTCCCTTCTGCTTGGAATCTTATTGATTTTGCTGCAATCAGAACCTGTCACAACTACTAGGGAAAGACAGAATTTGTTCCTCCATTTATATGAATTTTTGTGTGTCAAATCAGTTAACATTTTAGGAGAAAATTCTACTTTCAACTTGTCACATTCATCCCATTAGTCAATGGTACTGTTTGTATGTATCTGAAGGCAGAACTTTTATTTTTGACTACATTTCTGCAATTTAAGACTTAATTTTATGACCAGTTGGGCAGCTTTTTCAGCGGACAAAACTTTGGAGACACAAATGCTCCAACCCCAAAGACTTCTGCATACCAATGCTAGTTTTCATAGTGCTTGCCCTAAGATGTCATTTTGAAAAGAGACTAAGGAACAAATCAGTTCTTGAAGTGCTTTACGCTGCCACCACCTCCAGGGAAGGACCATATACTAAAAAAGACACCACTGAAGGCTACTGCTACATGGCCATTGTGCATGGGTGTCAAAATCACCTCAGTTGGAAGTCATCATTGGATAAAATAATATGCATACAGAGAGATTATGGACTGTCAAATTATTAAAAAAATGAATCTTGAAAATGAATCACACTATTCATAATAGAATACCATTTTTAAATATTTTTGGATGTTTTCTACATTTTCAAATATATTGATTTCAATTACAACACAATACAAAATGTACAGTGCTCACTTTATATTTATTTTTGATTACTGGTATTTGCCCTGTAAAAAAAAAACAAAATAAATAGTATTTTTTCAATTCACCTAATACAAGTAATGTAGTGCAATCTCTTTATTATGAAAGTTGAACTTAAAAATGTAGAATTATGTTAAAAAAACAAACCCTGTATTCAAAAATTAAACAATGTACAATTTTATACCCTGCCCAAGTCCACTCAGTCCTGCTTCTTGTTCAGCCAATTGCTCAGACAAACAAGTTTGTTTACATTTGCAGGAGATAATGCTGCCCGCTTCTGGTTTACAATGTTACCTGAAAGTGAGAACAGGTGTTCTCATGGCACGGTTGTAGCCAGTGTCACAAGATATTTATGTGCCAGATGTGCTAAAGATTGATATGTCCCTTCATGCTTCAATCACCATTCCAGGGGACATGCGTCCATGCTGATGATGGTTTCTGCTCGATAACAATCCAAAGCAGTGCAGACTGACGTATGTTCATTTTCATTATCTGAGTCAGATGCCACCAGCAGAAGGTTGATTTTCTTTTTTGGTGGTTCGGGTTCTGTAGTTTCTGCATTGGAGTATTGCTCTTTTCAGACTTCTGAAATCATGCTCCACACCTTGTCCCTCTCAGATTTTGGAAGGCACTTCAGATTCTTAAATCTTGGATAGAGTGCTGTAGCTATCTTTAGAAATCTCACATTGGTACCTTCTTTGCATTTTGTCAAATCTGCAGTGAAAGTGTTCTTAAAATGAACAACATGTGCCGGGATCATCATCCAAGACTGCTATAACATGAAATATATTGCAGAAGGCAGGTAAAACAGAGCATGGGACATACAATACTCCCCCAAGAAGTTCAATCACAAATTTAATTAACACTTTTTTTTTTAAACAGGTGTCATCAGCATGGAAGCATGTCCTCTGGAAAGGCGTCCAAAGCATGATGGGGCATACAAATGTTTAGCTTATCTGGCATGTAAATACCTTCCTATGCTGGCTACAAAGTTTCCATGCAAATACCTGTTCTCACTTTCAGGTGACATTGCAAACAAGAAGCAGGCAGCATTATCTCCTGTAAATGTAAACAAACTTGTTTGAGCAACTGGCTGAACAAGAAGTAGGACTGAGTGGACTTGTAGGCTCTGAAGTTTTACATTGTTTTGTGCTTGAGTGCAGTTATGTAACAAAAAAAATCTACATTTGTAAGTTGCACTTTCAGGATAAAGAGATTGCACTTCAGTACTTGTATGAGGTGAGCTGAAAAATACTATTTCTTTAGTTTATCATTTTTACAGTGCAAATATTTGTCATAAAAAATACTATACACTTTGATTTCAACCACAACAAAGAATACTATATATATATAAAATCCAAAATATTTAGTAAATTTCAATGGGTATTCTATTGTTTAACAATACAATTAAAACTGCAATTAATTGCGATTAATTTTTTGAGATTAATTATTTAACTGTGATTAATCAACAGCCCTAATATACATATATATTATATGTTACTGAACTCTCTAATAAAATAAAGCACAAGACAAATAAATTCACTTATAAAACCAAGGAGACTGGAATAGGAAGCAGAAGATGGAATGGGAAAAACAGCTCCGTGTGTATGAATGAGCAGGATAGGTATGGATAAAAAGTGGAATGTTTAGAGAAGGCTTCAAACCAACAGCCTGTTCTGGTTCCCCGAATTCCTGAGTGTAGCTCTAATTGATCAAATTAAACTTTACTTAGCTTGTGAGATCTGATACAACACAGACTATGAGCTCAACTGAAACCATTCTAATCAAAAATGTGGCTGAAGGATACAAAGCCAATGAACTGGATGTTCTTTTAACAGACAAAGTAAATGTTCAACACAGGTGCCTCGTGTCTGTCATGATGCAATACAGATTTAGTTCAAATGTTTAACCATTTTAAGATCATTATTAGAAAAATTTTTAAAGGTGGATTGTATGAGATTTATTAACCTTTTTCAGGGAATCCCCGTGCCTTTCCTGAATATATTTCAAGAATGCTGTTGTCCACTGTAATGTTGTTGCCTTATCAGTATCAGCAGTGCAGAACGGAACCAGAAGATTCAATTCATCACAACAAATCCGGATTCTGCGCCTATAGTCAATGCAAAATAACAATTTTTAGCAGCCAATTAACCCAGATAGCTGACCTAGATATATGGTTTTATAGCTGTTTAGATGTTGATATTTGTTTTGCATTTTGAGGGGACCAACACTGGATAGGTATGAATAGGAATAAACGCAAATATTTGGAAGATGCACCAAAGCTAGCCCAGGTCAGTGTAAATTACATTGCTGTGTGCCAGCTAATTTGCCTCCATTCAAAAGAGTTGCAGTCACCCTCAGACAATATTGCCAGTGCAACCTTCCTCCGAGTTTTTACTGAGGCCAGGAAGAGGACACCAGCTTTAGTTTTTAGCCAGGGCTTGACTACTAGTAAAGGCGTCAAGTTCTGAGGATCTGTGCTGAATCACTGCACAATGGAGAGAATCCATTGCAGCCTAATACATGGGCGCTAAACCTTAGACAGAAATTTTAATAGTTCTATTTAGTTGGTTGTATTTTTGCTTTTGTGGTCATTCTTTAACATTTACAGTGCAATAGTGTCTAAAGACCACATCAGGTTGAGCCCTATTGTGCTTGGCACTGTACGAATATATAATAATAAATGCCAATTCCTGCCCAAAGACCTTTCAGTTTATGGCTGCTCTACAGTATTAGCAATCACTCATTTCAATATTATTCATTTCTACTAGCGTAACTCTTTCTTAAAACTGCCTTTAAGACACAAAAAGCTTGTATCAAATTAGGATCTATACTCAGTCATATCCTGTGCAAAGACCTGTGAATGTAGGAGCGAAAAGCAAATGACATTTTTTTCCATGGTGTTCAATTGTGCCCTGTTAGCACTGTGAGTTGGCACAGAACCTTGGAAGTGGTGGGAAGGTGACTTAAAGCCACCTCTTTGCTTGCCTGATCCTGAAGATGGCTGAGAGCTGAAATGGCCCCCACTGTAATTTGGAGCAGCCTACAGGCTAAATTAGATCAGAGCGGTTCTCAATCAACCACTCTGCTAGCTGAGGTTCACCAGAGCACATTATGTTCTGAACCTGCCACTTCATGTCCAATGAGGTGGGAGAGTAGGTGAAGTCAAGTCAACTATGTCAGCTTTATTTATAGTATAGTATATTTATTTATAGTTGTACTAGTCTTAGAATAATTCCAACTATATTTCAATCACAATTAGAAAACATTGTATTTTCATTAATCAGCTGCAAAAGAGAAAGAGCCAGTTACAGTTACTTTGAAATCATTGTCATATGTCGGTCATGATTATTCATCTTTTGTTACCTATGTACCTAAAGTTTGCATACTTCCTCTGTTATTATAAAATAACCATGTTTTGAAAGAATCTGTTAAAGCATTTTGGTGTATCTTAGAGAGTCAATAATAATTTTAAAAAATCCTAAACACCTAAACCAGAATTGTATTTGCCTTCAGCAGACTCCCACTTCCTTTTCTACGTGAGAAGCAGGGTGGATAAAAAATCATTGATTTAAAAAAAAAATTAATATTTTTTTAATTTAAATCAGTTTTTGATAAAATGCTTTTTGAGGGGAAAAAACCTATCTAAAGATAGTTTTAATTAAGATACATTACAGCTCAAAGATATCTCATCATGGAATAGGGATTATACATTCTAATTCTATAGTATGAGACAATATATTCATGTAATGTTTACGAAAAGTTTTGTAAATGAGTTCCAATAGTTCATAGATTAGGGACCCAATTTTATGGAGTTTCAGGGGATTCTGTATAGATTATTTAGGTTAATCTTTCTATCTACCCAATGGGACTCCGTGCTAAATCTAGAAAAATACCATCAGAGATGCTTACTTTCGCAGTTCTCAAACTGTGGATTTGTGACTCCTGCAAAAATGTTTTTAAATAAAATAAAATAAAATAAAATAAAAAAATATATAGAGGCAGAGGTGAAAGTAAGCCGGTACAGTCCAGTACAGTATACCAGCAAGAGCCGGTACACTGCTGACCGTACCAGCTTCCCCAGGCCAGCGATTTAAAGATCCCTTTAAATCACCTCCAGAGCCCTGTGCTGCCGCCACTACACCAAGGCTCGAGCAGTGGGGCTCTGGAGGCAATTTAAAGGGCTTGGGGCTCCGCTGCGGTAGCAGCGGCCAGAGCCCTGGGCCCTTTAAATTGCCATCGGAGCCCTGGGGCTCCCGGCTGCCTCTGCAGCTGGTAGCTCTGGCGGCAATTTAAAGGGCCCAGGGATTTAAAGGCCCCGCCTCTTCTGGTTGAGGCCCTGCCCCACTGCTCAGGATTCCAGCGTACCGGTAAGTCCTTTAAAGTTATTTTCACCCCTGTATAGAGGTGAGAAATAACAGACCTCAACCCTATGGTCCCTCTGCTAATTTGTGTACACAGATTTAATCCCTTACCTCTCTCTAAAAGTGCAAAGTTTCAAAAAGTTTAATGAATAGAAGATTATTGGAGGCGGAATAGATCTGGACAAGGAGAAGAAGTCTGGAGATAAATGTGAGAAGGGACGGACAGGCAGTAGAAACAAAACTGAAACTGTTTGAGCAGCATATTCCAGAAGTCTTGAGGTCTTTCTAAGTGTAGCCTTCATTGATTTGAGATCTACCATACTCTTCTCTCACTGGAAGGGAAAACCTATAATGGCAGCAGGCCATAAAAGAGACCCAGTTTGGGTCTCATCTATCTCTGAGCTGTGAAAAATATGTATTAAGATTATAACAACCAACAAGAATGCACTTTTATGTAGAAATCCATGATTAAATCGAGTCTTCCTGACTAGTGATTTAAATCAAATCTATCCTGATGAGAATGCCGCTTTCTGCAGCTGACAAAGTAAGCAAAACATGTCCAATAATCTATTCTAAATTAGATAATTAGTATACTGTAGTTAATTTATGCTTTAAGAATGTTTTTTTGCTGGAACTCTTCACAGAGCAACAGAAATTACCTTCTGTCTCTTTCCATGCGGTTATGCCTCTCCCTGCGCTGAGAGATTCCTCCCTGAGTTCCACTCTGTGCCTGCATACTTGAATTTACCTGTGTTGACTGCCAAGTACCTTGTGCAGATGCAGTATTTTGGCTATCACATATATTTTGAATTTCACTAAGAGGTTTGCGGTCTACATTTGTATCCAACTGGCGTATTCTGCCGCGACTTCTTTTGTTTATTGCTTGTTTACATAAAGCTTCTTCTTTGCAAAACAAGGGAAAAAAGCAGTACTTTATTTTTCATTCTCCCACTCCATCATTATTTAATAAATATTAAGCTTCACTGAAACTTTATGATTTTGTAAGTTTTCATTTTGATGGACTAATCCGTAACTAATATAAAAAAGTTAGACCTCTGTAATTGTAACTCTTCTTATTTTCAAATGAGTTCGTTCTGTCATCTGAAAATTAAGTGGTTAATTCTACTAAAACACTTCGAAAATATAAAGTGCTGTAAATATATTGCTTTTTTATTATACATATGAAATTCACATTTTCAAGATAATTACTGCTGCACTACTAAAAGTAAACTAGTATTGACGCCATCAACTTTTTCATCCTACTATTCAAAGGAAAAAATGTCAATCAATAAATGAGCAATATCAATTTAATAAATAAGGATCAGATGCTCCCATAAAGGGGAAAGTCCTGCATACGGATCATAGGTCTCAGTGAATTTCAGCTTGTGGTATTTCCTCCTAATTGTTCCCTGTTGCAGTAGCACAACTATTGTCACTATGTGGGGCATGAGGAAGAGAGAGAACCATCACATGCACCAATTTTCCAGGATGCCCTGCAGATCTGTCCAGCTGGGGAGGGCAAGGGCAGCCACACAGAGGCCCGTGCCTGACAAACTGCTACTGACAGACTGACTATAGCAACTCATTTTTATAGGAGCCCTGCTGCCATGGCCTGCCCTGTGCTCACTGCTCTGAAATCCCCCTGATGCCCCTCAGGTGGAGACTTACTACAAGGAGGGAACCTGAAGAAATAATGATAATTTAGGTTTCAAAATTCCCATGGATGCGCTGGGGTGCTGATTATTTTGGCTCCCTCATAAAGTGGATTGCCACACCAGCACTTAGGGGCAAACACTATCGTCAGAAACCAGCGTGGATGTTGATCATTTCTCAAAGTCTGTCAGATACCTACTGATTCTGTAGATTATTTGTAGAGTTCAAATTGCATATATGGAACCAGTAAAAGCACATTCATCCTTGCAAACAAACTGACTAAGTAAGTCAGAAGAAATATAATTTGAGGTTGAGTGGCACAGAAAACAAAGTGAGCAGAAGCTAAATCATTTACCTCCTACTTTAATCCAAACTTGTTCAGGTAAAGCTTTATTCCTAGTGCCTACTGTTTGTTTAGTGGATTCAATTTCCTGATGATAACAGAAAGAGAATGCTCTAGGTAATCCAAGGTCTTGATGTTTGGCAGCTTCCAGAATAGTACATGATGTGCCAGAGTTCTGAAAAGGAAATTAGGGAGTGTTAAGTGAAAAGAAGAAGATAATACTTTTGATATGTATTTTAACATTAGTCCCATCCTATAATGAGTTGTACTGCTAAATCAAATGCCAATTGTGATTTTTTTTCTGTACCACAGTCATGTGATTTCAACATCCAGACCATTTGTGTAGTTTTATTGTTGTACCTCTGGCAGTTTCTGCGTGCCAGTTTTGGTTATTATTCTTGGCTTATAGTAACTGTGAGAAAATGAAATTTCATGAGTTTTTGTCAAAAGAAAATGGAAAGAAGGAACCAAGAGAAAACACCTACTTGCAGCTAGCTATGTCTTTGTGAATGAAACTGATGTAGCGGTGAATTGAGTGACTTAAACAAAAGTACCTTTCTGGAAAGAAATCTAATAGACTGTTGGTCCTGGCCGTTGGGTACATATTCATGTAAGAGATATAAGGACTTAATCAAAATGACTGAGAACTATATTTCATCTTTAAGAATATTGAAAAGACACATAAATGATAAATCCCTCTGAACGTGCCTACGTAAGTTGCTTTTAAACAAAACCCTATAAAATAACTTCGAATGTGATCAATTAAAATTAAATTGTATTTCAGTTAAATCTTGCAGCATTTTTACAAATTTAGACTATTGTTAAAGTTTCAAAGGAGAAGGCTACAACTAATAATAGAAAACAAAAAATCTACCTGTGCTTGTGAAGGGTTAGGACTTCCAGAAGTAGAACAGGCATTCATCGTAAATAATGGATATGTGAACTGTAAAGCAGTAGCTGCAGCAGCAGTCTTATTTTTCACTAATGTAGTACATTTATTCTGCTGCTGGTGAACAGGCATACCCATTAGTTCTGCTGGTTGACGAATTAGTGTTACTAAACTACAAAAAAGATAAAATAAAACAAGACTAGTTACTTGAAAATGACAACTAGAAACCTTTTCAGCTATCTACTCTTCTAGTGACAATCACTAAAAAAAAATCACGTCCATTTACTATAAATACACATTGCCATTAAGGCCCACTATTTACCTCACTAACTTCAATAGCAAAAAGGATCTGTTTAATACATTATTTTATTCTGTACAGTGAAATTACACTGTTGGACTTCATAAAAGTAACTTCCTTCAGCTAAGTTTGTCACTAAAAAAGTATATATAATAAAAACCATAGGCTCAGTAACAAAAATATTCAGATAAATGGCAGCGTGTGTAAGTCTTAGGTTCATATCTTGCTGCAAGCGGATTTGTGTAGACAAGCTCCTGCACCATCATGGAGCTCCTTCCACATTACAACATTAACCAGAGTCCTCTGATTAGTCTGTTAATAGGGTGTGAAATCTGCATTACTTTTTGCAAAGTAAGAAGGATGTAACATCTAAATAAAGCTCTGGTTTATATATTTTGCTTACATTTGATGTTGATGTCCAAAATAAAGTTGAAAATTAATAAATTTACACAACTATATGGTGTATTGTGTTAATAACTGACCAAGTTCAGACCTAGTGTAAGTAAGCACAATTTGAAGTTAATGGTAATTGGGCCCTCACTTCCTCAAGATCTTAATTTTGTGCCAAAGCACACAGCTAGTCATTTTGAGTATTAAAAACATAGCAAAAAGAAAAGGAGTACTTGTGGCACCTTAGAGACTAACCAATTTATTTGAGCATAAGCTTTCGTGAGCTACAGCTGATAGATGCATCTGATGAAGTGAGCTGTAGCTCACGAAAGCTTATGCTCAAATAAATTGGTTAGTCTCTAAGGTGCCACAAGTACTCCTTTTCTTTTTGCGAATACAGACTATCACGGCTGTTACTCTGAAAAAAAAAACCATTACACTGTTCATAAATTTGAATCCGCCTAAATTAACACTGAACTACATGAAAATATATAATTTAACTGTAAACTTTAAACTAAAGTTAATGACAACACACTTGTTAAGAGTCACTCCAGATTCTTGGGGCTCTTGACATCGGGGATTTTCTGTCTGGATGCTGTTGAATCTGTCTTCCAAACGAACACGAACTGCAGATTTAGATCTAGGCTCAGGAGCTGGTGCTGAATTTTCAACAAGTACAGTTTCTTTATTTGTCCCACCAAAATTTTCACCATGTTTAACTCTTACTAAACTGTGCCCTGTGACTTCTACAGAGTTACTATTAGGTGTTTTATCTACTTCATTAGAAGGGAGATTAGATTCACTAAGTAGCATCATTCTGAGCTCTTGAAAGTCAATGTGACCCAGACATTGGTTTGAACCCATTAAATTGCTGTCAGAAGACAGACCTGACTGACAGATAACTGGGTAAACTGACTGGTTCCCAGAGTACGATGAATAGCCAGTTTGATTGGTGTTCACTGAGGACTGCTGCTGAGGTTGATCTGCAGGATTACTAGCTGAGAAGAAAGCAGAATTGAGCCTAGCTTCCATTTCGCTTTCGTTTGCTTGTGCCTCCATGTGTGAATAGAGTATGTGCTGAAGCTGGGTGTACTCTATTTCCGTCATTTCCACCAGGTTGAGGTCTGTGGTGGTGAAGCTAAGGTTTTGCTCACCAAAGGAGCTGTCAGTTGGGCCTTCAGGTCCAGCAGGAGCAGGGTCCGGAACACCAGCAACTGTCTGCGGGCTGGAGGTCTGTTTTGGAGTTGATCCTGACATGACTTCAAACTAGAAACTGAATCAATCACTAATAAATCCTTCAACAACTAAGTGTGCTTCCAGCAAATGCTATCATAACCACTCCCTCAAAAAAAAAAAAAAAAAAAAAGTAAACGTAGTACTCCCCTGTAACAACAGCTCCAAGAGAGCAATGAACAGCACCCTGTAAAAAAAATGAGACATCCAACCCAAGAGAGAGAGTACAACCCCTACTCCAGTCAGTAATATTTCTTCCAAAGAGAGGGCATCACATCCCCACCTGGTGAGCCCCCCACAGAGGACTGTCTCGCCCCCACCCCCAGTATGGTCCCCTCCAAAAAGAGAGGGAATAACACACCAAAAACACCACCTCCAAAACAGGGTGTAATGCCCCAACACCGGGCCCCTCAGAATGGCAGCTGGAGCCCCCAATAATGTCCCCAGAGAAGGCACTACCCACCCAATGATGCTGTCAAGTAGAGGGGGGAGGGGCCCGGCCCCGATGATAATGGATCCCACCCCCACAAAAAATGGAGAGGGGGGTCAGCACCTCCAAAAAACAGTAACACCAAGCAGGGGGAGGAATAAATTCAACCCATCCCACTAACACCCCAAAATAGGGTGGGGGAAGGGGTAAACTTGGCCCTAGCGCAGCCTGCCCCCTCCCTAGTGCTCAGTGAGGAGCAACTGTAGCCCCCACCCCTCAAAAGCCTGCCCCACAGGGATCGGCCAGGTGCGAAGTCTGCCTAGCAACAGGCAGGAGATGGGGGGTGGGGAGGGAGTCTGCGAAGTACAGTTCTGCCTAGGGGGAAGGGTGGACGGCCTACCCGTGCGCGTGCGCCGCCGCTTTTTAACCGCCGCGAGCCTTCCTCTTCCCGCCCCTCCCCCCAGCGACCGAGGGCGGCTCGCGCGGACGCCACCCGCTGTGTCCTCGCCTCGCGCCGCAACTGCAGACGCGGCAGGCCGTGATTCCCGCCGAAGGCGGCTGCACGGTCACGTGTCCGCCCCGACATGCGCGCACTAGCGCGGGGGCAAAGAGGGCCGCTGCGCACGCGTCAGCAGGCTGCGGTGTGCCGCCTTCCTTCGCCACCGGCCCAGCCGCTTCGCTTCCGCTGTACCCACAACACCGCACCCCCTCCCCCCCAGTACACACACACACACGTTTCCTCAGGAACGCACCACACACCGTTACCGTTCCCCCTCCCGCAGAACCCCTCAACCACGTCCGATCGGCTTCCCCCAGTCCGGCCAGGCACACCCACCTCACAGCGCCCCGAACCGTCTCCGCGCCCCCGTCAGGACCACCACCAGGGACCACCTCCTTTCGCAGCGCCGGATTTACACCGGACGCGCCCCTCCCCCCACCTACAGCTGCCCTTGGTGTTGTCCCTAAAACCATGAAACTTTTAACCCACTTCGAAGTTCCGCGCCCCCTGAGGACGTGCCTGATTGGAAGTCCGGCCCTGACCCCTCAGCGCCACCCACGCACCGCCAGGGTCCACCTCCCCTCCCGCCCTTTAGCGCTTTGGATAAAAACACTACCTCGCAAACAAACTTTTTTTGTTATACAAATAAAAGCACACAACTCATTTTAATATCAGTAGTTTCACCTTTGGAATGAGATGGATGTGCCCTTCCCCCCTGCAGCCCTGGGGCTGGGAAGGGGGGGGTCTCTCTCTCCCCCCCCCCCCCCGCCATAGCCCCCGCAGTGTGTGTGTGTGTGGGGGGGTCCTCTCCACCGCCACAGAGCTGAAGCTGGGAAGGAGGACCATCTCTCCTCAGCAGCCGGAGGCCTGGAACTGGGGAAGGTCACCTTTCTCTGGCCCCTGCCCCACAGCCCTGCACATCCCAAATTCCTCCCACCCCCAATTCTCGCCCCACTGCAGCCTCCCACCTACCCCCATTCCCTCCAAGGCCATCACCTCACCTTCCATGGGCGCCTTCCTCAGGGTCCAGCACCTAATTAGTGGAGCCACACCTGTGAGGTTCCACTAATTAGGTAGGTGGCCCTTCAGTCTCTTGGGTGCAGCCGGCCTGGAATGCACCTTAGCAGGAACCATCCATGGATGATCTGAATGGAGCTTGCGGACTACTGGTGGTCCATGGACCAGAGTTTGAGAACCTCTGGTCTAGATAATACTTTTCTGCCTCAGTAACATACCTATTGAGGTCGCTTCCAGTCCTACAGTTATATGATAAAAATTCAGTATTGTTTCTAGAGTTTATCTGAATCAGGCTAAATATTGTCATTCTTTCAGGCCCAGATTTTGAAATCTAGGCAACATATCTTGCAGCAGAATTCAAGTCTGGCTCACCATCAGAGTGAACAAGGCCATGCTTATGAAATGGAACCAGCACCAATTTTGTCAATGCCACTGCTGCTGTTTCCTAGCTCTTGGAAGTACAGACCTACTAGACCCTAGCTTGACCAAATCCCAGCATGAACATTTGCAGCAGCCTATTTGACATTGCTATAGAGACCACCATCCTAGCACATGGGAAGCAAACAAGTCCCTTGTAGAGTCACTGCACCTGCTTCCAAATCACAGAAGGCCTTGTTCTTCACCAATGGGATGAATTTTCCCCCTTCCACCTATGCAAAGGCTGAGAGCAGCTGAGCTGTTCATCAAAGAAATTTCTCATTTGTTCTGCTGATGTACGCTCTGCAAAAGACAACCTCATAATTCAAATAAAAAATCTGGAACATACTAGAAAATGTTTTTGAATGGCTAATTTAAAAAATCAAACAAGCCCAACAAAGATAGCACTTGCCTTTCAGAACCGTTACAGTTAATGTCAGTTGTTAAATAAATTGTTTTGTTTTGAAAGCACCATCCTTGTTCAGAATGGTAGAGAAACTGAGCAATCATATTGGCAAAACATCCACCAGTGCTCAGTAACTGTTTCTTATGCCACTCTTCTTCTCTGAAGCCTCTCAAATTGTAATACTGTTTGTCTTGTTAAAAAGTAGTAATGATAACTAAAATATGTACATGGTTTTAAGAAAAAGACAACAAATCTCTGTAGATGTTTATTCTACTTACAGTAACAAAAACCTGTGAAGTCCCACATTTTAATGTACAGTGATATATTTTGCAATATAAAATACAATTTACAGAAATTTCTATCAAGTAAACCTAAACAAACACACTTGATTTTTGCATACTTTTATGTATGTCTTTAAATTAGAAACATCCCAGTAAAAAGAAAAAGAAAAAAAAATCTTACATCATAGATGTTTGCATTTAATACCATCTCTTTCTGCGTTTTATCATTTTGACTACCGGTTTCGAATACTGCCCATCATTTAAATCAGCCGAGTCCTTGATATTTAAGGAATTCAAAGATGCACCAATATAAAGTGTAATATCTGTAGTGATGTATATGGAATAGTGCTACTTATAATGTAGACTTCAAGATGCAAATGTTAGTAGGAATCTAATTTTACATTTGCAAAACTATTTGATAAAAATATCAAAATATTTACCCAACTGTAAATTTACAGGTTCAAATAAATTAGCAGGGTTTTCTCTGTTTCACACTTCAGAATTATGTACTTGAAGAATACATGAAAAGTAGCAGTATGCTGTATTGCACAGTGAAACACTTTCCCTCAAGCTACTGCATTAAACTAATATCACCTTTTCCATTTCAAGCTTTATGCAAATGTTTATTTTCAGTGGCCAACATTTAAATACACCATCAGCATTATTATGGATTGCCAAAAAGCACTGACATTTTAGTTTGGGAGCAAAATACTTCTTGTCAATAAATTACAGAAAAAGTGGAGAAAATCCTTAAACCTCTAAATAGAAACATTCTGCAAACAAAATGCTTTGCAAGAATCAGCATAACCAAAAAAATAGCTTTAGTAGTATATTTAACCAGCTTATTTTCCATCCCTTTGGTTTACCAGTTTATTCATTTATAAATTTTAATCATTTGCCAATGTATGTTATTTTTAAAACTTCAGAGTTCCACTGGATACAGAGGTGTTATATTTTCTTTAATTATATTTTTGTAAAAATGCAACATTTAAAACCTTGCAGCCTCATGAAAAAAAAGTTATTTATGTAGAAGCCTGTGTTTCTTGGTTGAACTCTCAGCAGCTAGATTCCATAACTCAAAATACCTTTATATAAAAAGGAAGATAGTGCACTTTTAAACTTGTCATTTCATATTCAAATACTCTGTCAGTTACAAATAAGGAATAACACTGTTCTTTTGCAGCCATTTCTTAAATACACACAACCCATCCATTGTAAGATCACAAGACAACAATATCAGACTTCTCTTGTAAAGCATGTGCTGTAGAAACAACTTTTTACACCGAAATACTACATAAATGAGATGTAAAGATATGGCTCCTAAGGTCTTGATTAGATTCTCTTATAAAATTACAATTCAAGTTACTGGAAAACATAACTTTGTAATCTTAAAAAGCAATATGCTCTTTGTAGACTTTTCCCATTCCTGTATTCATTGTAAATGGAAATTTTAAGATAAAGGTGTAAGTAGAAAAAAAAGAAAATCTCATAACTCTTAACGCTGTGAATTTTTGTAAGAAAAACATTATGCACAAAATTCTGCAAGGTAAAGTCCAGTATGTTCTTGCTTCTTATCTGTTTGAATATTCTCATTCACAGTTGTTAAAAAACTGTTTTGTCAACACATTTTGTAAGGCTTGTTTTACAAGGGCATTCTTGTAAAGATGAGAATATACAGTATATACACAGGAGATCTCGAGTGAGTTCTTGCTTTTTTTTTTGAAAAATCAATCATTTATTGAGTACAATTAATTATGAATTGTTTCTATGTCTGATTAGTGGAAGATGAAGCAACTTCTGTTTCTGCTGGATTTTGAGTTTCCTGCTGTGGTTCGGGCTTCAAATCTTTACCACTTTCCTTACTTTTACTTCGGGCTTTACGATCTTTTCCTCTGTCTCTGTCCCGGTCTCTGTCCCTCTCTCGGTCTCTTTCTTTCTCCCTGCTTCGATCTCGGTCTTTATCTCTGTCACGATCCCTGTCCCTGCTTCTTGATCTGTCCCTATCACGTCTTCTGTGGGAATCTCTCTCTCTGGTTCTGGCTCTCTCTCGGTCTCTGTTTCTTTCCCATTCTTTTGCCCGCTCCAAATCTTTCTCCCTATCTTTGTTTTGGTTTCTCTCTCTGTTTTTATCCCAGTCTTTGTCTCTGTGTCTCTCCCAGTCCCTTTCCCTGTCTCTATTCCAGTTTCTGCCATGATCTCTTTCCCAAGGTCTGCCATATTCCCGATCCCTTCGTCTTTCTTCAAACCCTCTGCCTTGTCGATTCTCTGACTGCTGACCTTCTGGCTGATCTAGTACCTTTTCTTTATTTCCTCCTTCATACCTCTCCCTCTGCCTCCCTTCAAAAGTCTGACCTCTAAATTCAATATTTTTGCCCTCTCGGAAATCGGACACCGGCCATTGCGCTTCTGACTCAGGTCCTTGCCCTGAAAGATTAGGAAGAGAGGTAGATGGCCCTGCTTCATCCCACATCTCCTTCCTGTGTGGCGGTGGATGACTTGGAAGTTCCAGGAGTGGTCTAGGGCTTGGTTTCATACCTTGTGGAGGTTGCCCTTGAAAATGAAACCTAGAAGGGGGAGGTTCATTTTGTTCTGGAAATAATGCAGGTGTAGTTCCTCTTGGTCCTCCAAAATGAGGTGGTGCTGGCCCTCTCTGGTTTGCAAATCTGGGTGGTGGACTCCCTCTCCGTTCTTCAAAAGGCGGTGGCAAAAGTCCCCTGGGCCCTGGTATGTGACTTGGAGCTGGACCTCTTTGCCCTTCAAATTGATTTGGATGAGGGCCTCTTGATCCTCCAAAATGACAAGGTGGTGGACATCTTGGCCCTCCAAACTGAGGTGGTGGAGGGCCTCCTCTCTGTCCTTTAAACTGAGATGGTGGTGGTCTTCTTTGACCTCCAAAATGAAAAGGTGAAGGCCCCCTATTTCCCATAAACTGGGGTGGTTCTGGTCCTTCAAATTGTCCAGGAGGCCTAATCATTTCATTATATTGGGAATCTGGGAAGTCTCTTTGTTCCATGTGAGGTTCCCTACGATCTTCAAACTGAGATGGCGACATTCCTCTTGGACCACCAAGATAGGAAGGTGAAGGGCCCCTATTATCACCAAAAAGAGGAGGTGGTCCATGTTGTGTAGAAAATAATGAAGGAATAGGTCCTTTTTGTCCTCCAAATCTGCCAGGTGGAGGTCCTCTCTCTCCATCATTATTTGGAGACGAACCATGCTCTTCTGAAAACTGTGGTGCTGGTCCTCTCTGCCCAAGAAAATTGGGTCCATGAGGTCCCCCAGATGCACCAAACATCAGGGGTGGAAGCCCTCCTTTTTGCCCAGACAAAGGAAATGGAGGCCCGCCTCGGTTTTCTTCTAAGTGTTGAGGGAGAGGTCCTTTTTCTCCCTCACTTTGAACAGCTGGAGATTCAGTTTGTTCTGCAAACTGACGGGACTGAGAATTTCTTTGATCTTCATACTGTACTGAAGAGAGATTTCTTTCTGGTTCAAAGTGACCAGCTATCTTTTCCTGGGGTGTGAAGATTGGATTTGAAAAAGAATCTCTTCCTACTGATGGAGAATTAGCATCCTGTGACTCATTTGACCAAGGTACTTTATGCAAATCTTGCAAAGACTGACCATCATTTGGTGTTGGGAAATTGGGCTGAAAAGATGTACTGGGAGGTGTTGGAAGCAGTACTTTACGTAAAGGCTTGGATGTGGAAGTTTCTCCAGAAGCTGTTTGATTCACACTTTCCGGATGAAGTTTAGCAGTGTTTTCAAACTTGACATTAGGTGCATCTTGTTCAGATAGGGTAGCCACTTTTTCACCTGGAACCCACTTCTCCTCACTATACCCAGCCGAGGTAGCAGAAATTAATGTTTTATCTTCCTTGTCAAGTGAAGTCTGTAATGAACCTGGATAATTGGCTGGAAAAACTTCTTTTGTAGGTGTCTCATTGTGTACTATTTGTGGCTTTATCCGAGAATCAGCACTATCATTATTCTCTGTTACCATTCTTCTAGCCTGTCGAGGATCTCTACTTTGCCTCAGATCAGAGCCCTGGTTTAGCACTTGTGCTTGGTGATTTGAGGATGAAGGTAAATCAGATTTTTCTGTAATTTGTTGTTCCTGCTGGAATAAGTCAGTCTTTGTTATGGATGACTTTGGTGGCGGTGACATTAAAGCATCAGACACTGAAAAGTGAGCCATTGAAACGCCAACAGCTGCTCTTTGTTGTCTGAGGGCTTCTTCTTGTTCTTCCAGTTGTCTTTTCTGTTCTTCTATTTGTTTGTTTAATTCTTCCAACATTTTTTGCTGTTCTACCAAGGATGACGGAGCAGACAGATCAGGCACATATGGGGCGGATGATTCCACAGCATTGCTTTTCACATCTGCATACATTTTATTAGGTAAATCATCAACTGTAACTTTTGCTTCTTCTAAGATAGTTTCATCTTCTGGATCATAGGCCTCATCCTCTAGTTCAGATGTTTCACAAGGCTTTTCAAGATCATACAGTTTTTCACTTTCACCAGTCTGTATTTCAAAAGCTCTCTCTGGCTCATACTCTTCTTCAGGATCATATGGTCTATCATCTTCCTCCTCTTCTATAACTTTATCTTTGGACATCTGCCCAAACTGCTGTACAATTGGATCTAATAAAGGAGCAGCTGACACTCCATCTATTGTAACTTGAGCTTCCTGGTTTGAAGACTGAACAGTTTCAGAGTCCTTAGTAACAGACTCAAAAGCTTTCTTTTTTCCAAAAAGAGTCTGCAGGATGTGCTCAAGAGGTGTGGCTGTTTTTGAAGAACATGAAGTTGTGGAAGATGAATTTGTTATGCCAGTGACTGTTGCTGTTGCTGAAGTTGGAACTGGCAGTGTCATGGTTGCTGTGGTTCCTGTTTTAATCGATGACAGTATTTTTAACACTGATGGTGTTATTGTAGATGGTTCTTGAATGGGAAGAGATGGTGGTGGCGGCGGTGGTGGTGGTGGAGGAGATACAGGTGGCGTTGTACTTACAGCTGTTTCTCCAGAATAATGTGTGTATTTTGAAGGTTTCTTTTCTTGCTGGGAAGCATTAGGGCCTTTAGGGTACACTGATACTTCAGTTTCTTCCTGTATTTGAATTCTGCTTCGCTTTTCTTCCATCTTGTCCGACTCCAGAACAGTTGCAGGACGTTTACCTTTTTGACAAATCACTAATCCAAGAATTAAATTTGGACGTGATGATTCAAGACCTGGAAGACAAAAAAGACTTTGTTATAAGTCAGTTATTTATCCTTAAAGCAGTAACCGATTGATCTGCAACAGCAATGAAAGCACACAACAGAGAAAATACATAAGATCAATACAGATAGTGTGCACCTTTTGTTTGAATTGCACTATATGTAATTATGTCAGATTTTTCACTAGCCTTTTTTTTAAAAAAGGAAGAACACTATAGGATATTTCAGTTAAAAATATGTTCTCTGATGCTTTTCTTGTGAAATATTTTTAACTGAACAAACTAGCACTAGGTGGCGGTACTAAAATAGTGACTTCCTTATTAATATAAAAAAATCAGATCAGATCTCTGCATTGGAAACATACTTCATTAAACATTCTTTTTTCACTTGTTCACTTCTCAAAGCTAACATGCTTTTGATAAAAAAATCAAATTATTTATCAGTAAATATACTGTAACTAATGGAGATAAAATGGGGAAAGCCTGCTACAACAATACATGCATTCAGTACATCTAAGTAACAATAAAAAAATGCAAAGAATTATTATTAAAACATTAGTCTCATGCCATTTGAATATTTCCAACTGTTTTCTATAGTACATTGAGAATATGGTAACTTTGTCTATAACAGCACATTTTTCAAAAGAGGTCAAAATTGTGTTTAGCTTCAAAGGAAAATGCTTAATAAAAAGACTCATATAACTAGCATAGTAAATTATCAAAGAGAAAGAGGGACTATATAAATATTAAGATACGTCCACATTTTTTTTTTTACTCTAAATGATAATCATACGCTTAAAGCTGTTTATTCTTGTTAACAGCGTACTGGTATTAGATTAGCTTCAAAACCTTAGTTGAGATGTGTTTAATAAGTAAATAGTAACAGTACTAAATCATTTCCTCGTTGAAAATTCTTTGGTAATTTCAGCTCATTTTAAGGATGAAGCTATTTTTTAAAAAGAGAAGCATAATAAAAGCAAGGAAGCTGGAGGCTCACTAGCATATTATACCAAGCCCTACCAAGCAAGTTAAGGGTAAAGTAGAGATGAAGTTTGGTATTCATGGAGGTATAAAAGAAAATACTTTAAAAACTGATGTGAAAATTCTACCAGAAATATGATCTGTACTGTGGAACAGCCCTTTGGACATTTTACAATAAGACACCAATTATCTGGATCACTGAGCCAACTCCAGATATGTTTAAATAATTAGAACACAATTAGGAACATAAGTTCACAGTTTATTAGATGAAGACTTTCAGACAGAGGGTAGGTATGGATAATCTGGAGCCTATACATTGTACATATATGTTTCAGTCATGAATGTCTGGATTATTATCATTTTAGCTGTATTATGACAGTACCTATTGGGACTGGGATTCCATTATGCTGGTGTTGTACAAACACATCGCAAGACAAAGTCATTGTCCCAAAGGGTTTACAATTTAATTTAAGAGACACAAGTGAATGCAGAACACACTAAAAAGGGGATAGGAGAGGCAGGACAAAGAGTATCAGAAAATCATGCGTGTACATAAATTAGCTATTGCACAATTTGATTCCAAGTAATTTTAATAAATATATGTAAATATTAGTAAACTCCAATGGGCTTCTTTGTAGCATTACCTGTGGGCAATTTCCTGTAGTCTTCATAGTAAAAACAGATCTTGAGGAGAGGATAAGTGGCAATATGGATCAGTTTGGAGAGGGCATTCCAAGATGGGGTGACATGGAAGAAAGCTTTAAGATGCTTGTGAGATAAATGGACAAACAGGAGTATGGGTCTGGCAGAACAGAGGACAATGTGATGTACAACCCTTCCGTAATTGAACATTAACCATTTAGGGCACGGTGCTCCAGCTCTTACATAGGTGAGTAGTCTCATTTAGGTGAGTAATCCTATTAGTAAAGGCTTCAGGATCAGGTCATTAGGAAAGCACATGCTAGATTGACAGGAAGATTTTATGATATAAAGACTTCTTTTTCTTCTGCTTCACACTATCTTATTTAATTCTATTCTCCCCTCCCTATGCACACAACTTCAATTGATACTTGGGGAGGTTAATCAAATGAACACAGGATAGAGGGCAATGAAAAAGACTTATTAACATGCCTCTGGTTATAAATGTAATCTATACAAGCATTCGGATTTTTGTGTGTGTACTGTAAAACTGAAAAGTACTTCCTTAAGTAACATAATGGCGTAAAAATCTAGAAAGCTCTGTGATTATATTTGAAGTCTTTCTAGAACACTTGTGAGCGTGTATAATAGCACATTGTGAGGACTAATGTAATCTAGTATATTTAAAACAGTTTTTTATGATGGTACTACTGTTTTAAATTTCTAATTTTGTTCTTCAAATGTAGCAGGGGAACAGTTTTCTTCAAACTCTTGCCTCTTTTTCTTGGGCTGATGAGTCTCCTTTAAGTCTTCTACTGAGGTGGATGTCGCATATTTCAGTTAACTAATACTGTTGTCCACATCACACCCACACATGGAAAAATTTATATTTTGCTTTCAGTATTTTCAAAATTATCCTGTGTGATATTCCTAGGCTTCAGACTAACAACCCATTTTGTCAAACATTCATCCTTCAGCAACAACTGAGGCTCTTGTGCTTATCGTAACTATATGGAGGCAGGCATTCCTCAAAGGACATCACTGCTAAAATTAACAAATTAAAGCAAGAGAATTTAAAATCTTATGAGTCTGCTGTCAATTGTGGGAGAAACAGCACTAATCTAAAAACTCTGAATACTTCTGACGGCAACTGGTAAATGTACAGTGAATCTGTTTTAAGTAAATACCCAAGCAACCTGCAAAAATTGGTTGCACACTAAAAGTGGTTTTTATAGAAAAAAATTGTAATGAAAATCTTGAGGCTACTCTACAGTGATTGTTTAAAAGAACTGGTTAGCTACTGGAAGTGGTTCTTAGCATAGGGTTAAGTGTATTGAAAAACACAGTGTTCTCTTCTAATAGAATTTAAATGAAAGTTTTATCGAATTCAGACAAACCTACATGCCTTGATTCGTGAACTCACCCAGTTTTCTCAAGTATTGCTGCTTGTATGGTATGTAACCCCTCTTGTTTTGTGAGAACATGGCTCGGCACAATACCAGTTTGCATGAGCTACATCAACCCAATTGCTTGTAAAATGTGGAGAGTTAAAGTCCCACAGTTTAGATTTTTTTTTTTTAAACCGGGGATTTTGTTTGACCCATTATATTATTATAAACATTCCTTTATTTTGATTTTGTAATAAATACTGCGCTCCATTTATGTGAATTCAGTGTCATAGGAATATTACTCAGACATAAATTTAGGGTTTCACAAACACTATGTTTTCTTCCCCGTCTTCCATAAATTTATTTTAAATGAGATAAACTTAAAATAAACTTAAATCAGTCATAGGAAAGGAGAGGCACGCTGCACTGGAAGACACTGGGACTTGCAGATAATCTGAATTTTCTAGTTGAAAAAAAGATCACATGGGTATTGAGGTGGGATGGGATCAGGTAGGTTAGAAACTAAACGTACAGCATTCTCTTGGGGAAAGATCTTAGAAATCTTTGGTCAGTCCAAAAACAACCTATCTTGCACTCAACAGCTGACTTTAAGCAGCAGCAGTTCTGATGAGTCTGGGTATCAGGAATGTAGCAAGAGACCATTTTAGCCCCATTTAAAATTAATTACAAAATTTATTAGATAAACTCAGGGATTTGCTTGGTTAAGGATTCCCTCTATTTTATTATCTCCTATAACTGCATCGTTCAAAAGTAGAGCTAGTGAAATAGGAAAATACCCCTGATTTGTGAATGTTTGTGGATATAAATGTTGAGTTTGGTTCACTATGAATTGAGGGGTCAATTTCTTATTTGCAAGTATTCGGATGACCATTATGTAGTCATGTAAATGTTGACAAATCCTGAAACTTTCACCAACTTTTATTTGTCCAAAAATCCTTATTAGGAGTTTGCTCTTTTTTTGTCTTTAAAGTTTCAGTTATCTAATCAGGACCAGAGACAATGCCTTGTGACTTAAGTGACCAGTCACAACACAAATTAAAAACACTGAATAATCTACTCGTTTAAAAAAAAAAAAACCCTCCTAGGATGGAAAATATCCAGTATAACTACCTGGTGAAGCAGAAATTAAGATCTGTTTGCAAACTAGTGATTAACTAAAAAGGGGTCAAAAACTGTAATGAAATATTTGATACAAATATTTCAACCAGCTCTAGTCAAAAAACTAATAGCATTCAAAAACTTCATAAAATGTATTTTAAATACTTACCTCAATAAATCAGAGCTGTCTACAGCTTGATAATAGTCCTAATCCATGATTATCTACTTTGATATTGTAACTTAACAATAGTTCATATCAAATTGTACATAACCCTTGCCTTTCAATTATCGTATATTCCAAATTTCAGCAAAATAGAAATTTTTTAAGTTTGTAATCAAAACTATGCTAGCATCTCATTTACATAAATTTTCATGAACCCAGGCCAAAAAGTTACTCTTGTATCCAGAAGTGGTCTGATTTTGAAAGGTGCTACGCACTTACAGCAACTGTTGAATTCAAAGGGATTTGGGAGTGACCAGCACTTCTAAAGATCAGACAACTTCTATGTAGATGTCCAAATATTGCTTTAAGTGTCTAATTTGAGGAACCAAGTTTTGAAAATGTTGACCCCCCATTCTCAAACTAATCCCTAACAGCTGGTTTTCATGTGGTAAGGCATTTTAAAAGTGCTGTAAACATAACAAAATGAATTTAGTAGGTATATTTTAATGATTAATTAATTTTATATATATATATAAAGGTGTTTATCCCACTACATGTTTGAAGCCCAGCTGCTGATTTTGTTAAACTGTGGCCATAGAAATACAGGATATGCTAAATGCTCATTTCCCCACATGCTTGCCTTTCTACTCCTTACGTACATCTTTTACAACACATTTTTTAAAATTTGTTTAGACCACAAGATATGTTACTCTTACTTGCAAATTAAACTCTCACTTGTAGCATGTTAGATAATTCAAAACTGCCACTGGAGTTTTGTTCTCAGTTTTAAAGTACGCACTGACACAGTAGGTTAAAATATACTTGCTGAATGGAATAGTCTTCTTTTTCTATGATGAATATTTGTGCCATCTTCCTCTACTGTCTTTAATATATCTGCTGGGATGAAAGAGTCTACTTCTACATAAAGATACACCTAATGATATTATTCCAACTATTGTAAAGATTTATCTTTTTAGAAGTCTGATATTCAGGTATTTCAGTGCACTATAAGTGGAAAGATTTAGCAGAGAAATTATCTGTATTCTTCCACATTTTCAGAAAAAATATTTACCATTGTAATTGATCAAATCGATATGCCAACATTTATGCAGTGTTTTCTACGGGGACAGAATACATTGTTTTTTCATTAAAGTGAATCTACTTTAAATTAATAAGGATTTCATGTCACATTCTCCCAGGAAAACTATAGAACTTTGAATCAGAGATGTAGAAGTGGATAAAAACTGTATCAATCAGCAATTATTCATCCTTTGATAGCAGGAGTTTCAGTGTCAGGTTTGGAGAAGGTTCGGAGTGGAGTTCCACTGATGTTCATTCTGGTTCCATTACTATTTGCTGTTTTCATTATCAACATGACAGATGGATGTGTGAATACATTAATATTTACAGACAATACAAAAAAAGACAGGAGAGTTAAAAAATACTATATTATAAAAGAAATCAAAATGAAGCAAGTTTAGTGCGGCAAGAACAAAATTACATATAGGGTGGGAGAAAACTGAGGCCAAGTCGTAGGGGCACAGAGAAGAATTTGTGGGGAGTATTATAATGAAGTCAACACAACATAGTTGCTACACAGGGTTGTATTGTGGCCGTTAGCATGTAGATAGAAAAAAAAATCAGAAGAGTCATTTCAGTTCCACTCAGAACTCAGCACGAGCCTTGTGTCAGCTTTAGACACTAGATTTTAAGAAAAACCACAAATTGGATAGAGTACACAGAACAACTGAAGTGAGACTTTTGAAGAAAGTAACTACATTCAGTCCACAGTAAAATGTAAAAAAACCTGAAGGGAGACACAGTATCGTAATTATGTAAAAGGGGTGATATGACAAAGCCAAGGAGTAATTTTCCCCCCCATCAATTAAGGAGGACCAAAAAAAAAAAAAGGAGTAATGGGGTTATGTTGCAGCAAAACTTATGTTTATAAATTCAAAAAGACCAATAAAATAAGCATCTAGCACACTGGGATCTTGGTCCATGAGTAGGGCCCCTTTGACACTAAAATAATTTTAAAAATATTGTGTAATCACAGTCACTACAGATTCAAGGTCAAATCTGTCACCAATCTTGGATGATTCAAGGATAATTAAATCAATCCTGCCACACTGCAGCAGGTCGGACTAAGTGATCCAGCTGATGTCCCTCTTTCCAAAAAAGAGAAAAAACAAAAAAACAAAAACAAAAATCCATGAATAAGTCACCAAAAAAGTGAACAATCATACAGAAAAAATGCAAGTGTTTCCACTGAACACAGTGTTCTGACATGTCATTATTAATTGATGATTTGTTTTCCTCCTTTAGATTTGTGCACTTGGTGAACTAAAATGTAATGGAAAGGAAGCATGTTATGTGACAGCATAGTCCAGCAGATAGGGTGTAGGAGTCAGGAGACCTACGCTCTATTCCAGCTCAGCCACTAAACTCAGTGTGTGACCTTAGATAAGTCATATATCTTCTTTGTGCTTTTCCCATCTGTAAAATAGGGATGATTGTACTTACCCTACTTGGAAAACTGCTTTGAGATCTACAGATGAAAAGTGCTAATTTGTGTGCGAGAGTCATTCAGACTATATTTAGGGATGATACAGTGAAAGACAGTAAATTCCTACTGGAATAACCTGGAACTGCCAGCTGATAATACTTCAGATACTATAGTATTTTGATGAATATATCTAATGGACATATCCCCATTTTCCCTCAATTTTTAAATCCCAATTAAATGCAAGAAAATGGATGTGAAAGTTTTTCATGAAGCAATAGGTACAATTGTAGTTTAGAAGTCATCAGTTTCATTTTGTCAGTCCACCACAAACAGAAGAGAAATGTATATTTCTACTTGTATAATGAAACTCTTCGGCACAGTTCTAATATCTTCTAGCTAGGATTTTTGAAACGGTGGTAGAAAAAGGTTTTATGTTTACTATATCATCTACTTATTGCTTGCTCACTTATATTTGTATTTTGCTTAACAGATTTCTGATATGTTCTGGTTTCTTGTTAAACTGTAATTGAAGGTACAGTGAGACCGTTACGCAACATCTACGAAAACAGTTATATTTAAAGAGACAATGACCACTTTCCATAAAATACTTTTATTGACTATGAAGAAAAAGAAAGCAGTAAATTCCATCTGATATTACTTGAAAATGTGGATTACAATGTTTTATGCAGTGGTATTGATACATATACACATACACAGAAGAACAGAGAAAAAGCGATTGCCTGAAAAAATTAAATATTCCTTTACTGTATTTTAGTTTTAAAATATTAATGCAATTAAGCACGGTTATGAAACAAACACTGAACTATCAGTTCACACTTGCTAGGGATGTCTGGTAGCAGGAGTCTAAGTTGGAGGTTCTTTTATTTAAACCATATGCCCTCCCTATCATTCAGACCTAAAAGTGGGATCTGCACTTAACATCTCTTTTCATCTAAAGCATATAATATTTTCAGATTCTCTATAGCAGAGGTGGCCAAACTGTGGCTCGCGAGCCACATGTGGCTCTTTTACCATTAAAGTGCTGCTCACGGAGCCCTTGGCCTGCCCCACACCCAATCTCCACCTACCAGACTTGGGGGAGGAGAGAAGCTCAGGACCTTTACCTTTCAGCGGGGCAGTGGGGTAGGGGTGTCTGCCCAGTGCGGAGGGAGGGGTCTCAGGGCTTCAGCCCCATGAGAAACACCTGCCGGGGCTCGGGCTTTAGCGGGAGCAGGGCTGACGCCCTGATCCCATCATGTGCCTCCCGCAGAGCTGAAGCCTCAAGCCCCAGCAGGTGCACCCTTGCTCTCGAACTTCTGAAGATTGTCGTATGCGGCTCGGAGGATCAGTAAGTTTAGCCACCCCGATCTATAGTTTTGATTCCGGTAATTCTAGGTTTAAAGCCATGCTGTAAATAATGAGCTAAAAATGTTGGACTAACATAGTTAGCAATGCCAATTAATTTAGTCTGATACCCCCCAAAAAAGTTTTAATTTTACACATAAAGTAGAAGAGCAATGATACTTCAAAGAAACAATTAGAAAATCCTTTCTGACCTGCAGAAGTTAGGTGGTTAGTAGAGTAAGAGCTTCATGAGTGTCAAACTGATATAATTCCCTTCCTAACACTTCTTTTTTAATAAACTGAGGCCACAAAGCATATTGGCCCACTAAAGCAGAAAAGGGAAAGTCAAAACTCTTCCAATGCAGTTATCATGGACTATTTAAAAGAGGGAAAATGGCTGAAATAGTATAGTTTGCATTTGCAAAATTGTTATATTACTTCCAATTAAGGCATAACCATCCATTAGCAAGAAAATGCATGTCACTGTATATACTTCAAGAGAGAAGCACATACAGGGCAGGAAACAGAAATACGTACATACAAGTGAAAAATCTTTTAAACCAGTAATATGTTGTATGCTATGAAAACAAAGCCAATCCTTTCAAAGTAGTTGATACTGGTCATTTGGACACTCCCAGGTATAGAATCTGATACAATCTTTTGGCCAGTAGCGATATGCAGTCAGGATCATTGGCTATGGAATTCTTTTGCTTACAGTTACTATCTTTGCCCATTTTCAAGTACATTTCTTTTGCTGAAGAGAGGTCATTCTAAGATTCCCTCATTTCACCCCTTACTTCACCACCACCAAATGAAGGCCCTGGTGGCAGATGCAATTCCCTCTGGAGTCCAACACCATCATGTTAGATTCGTACACTTGAAATCACAAAAAGTACACCCCTTCCTCAAGAAACTGTGTATTGTTTTTTATAACACTCCAACCTTTGCTGGCATGGAAAAATCAGCAGAAACATCTGTACCATATAAAAATTCAAATGATTAACAAAAGTAAAAGGCCCAGATTTTCAAAATTAACTAGTGATTTTGGATGCCCAACATCAGACACCTTAAAGGGCCTGATTTTCAGAAAGTGGTGTTAAAATTAGGCCCCTTGAGTGTCTAGTTCAGAAACCTAAACTGAGGTACTCAAATAATTCATCACTTTTGAAAAATCTTGGTCAACTCTTCCCCCACTCACACACAAAAAAAATAGCCAACCAACCTCTTAATACGATATTTGTGAAGGGACAGATGTTCTAGAAAAATAATGTTGATTTTAAAAATCAATAGCTGGTTGCAATTTTCCATGTATTTTATCCACGGTATGCCTTAATTCTAGTATTTGAGAAAGATTTAATTTTAGAATTTAGAAATGTAACCTTTGTCCGACTAGAGCCTAATCAATTTGTGAACTTGTCTTGGGTATAATTCACTCCAGTGCAGAAGGCCAGCAGAAGGCCCATATGTGATATCTGCAAGTTCCTACTAAGAAGATTTAAAAGCATTGATTTATCCACATTTGCCAGATTCTCAAGAGCAGGGACAACTAACTAAAATTAACTGAAAAAGGAAACTTACAAAGCTAGACAAAAATCAAAAGTCAAACAAAGCAGGTACTAGGCGTAGATTATTTAAGTGCTCCCCTAAGATATGTTTAAATGCACTACAAAAGACTGTGAGCTCCTTCGGGCTGACTGATGGGCCAGTCCTATTCCTCTTGTTCATCATGGTCCCCAGTGGAAGTGTAGGAATTTTTTTTGTGCTAAGAAGAATGGTCAAATGGTTAGGTTGACAGCCTGGGACTCCAGAGATCCAGATTCAGTTCCCTGATTCAGAGATTTTGTGTGTGACCTTGGGCACATGACTTGGTGCCTCTGTTACTCAGTTCCCCAACTGTAAAATAGGGACAACAGTGCTTCCCCTACCTCACAGAGGCCTAGTGAGGATAAATACATTAAACGTTGTGAGGTGTTCAAATACTACAATAATGGGGACCACATAAGTACCTGATAGGTAGGAACAGACAGTGCCCCTTCAGCTGCAGTCCAAGAATGGGGACCAGCAGTATGTCCCCTTCATGGATGGTTACACAGCTAGCACTTCTTCCCCACTCTCTTAAGGCTGGGAATCTTCAGAACAGGCTTAAGATGGTGTGGGAGAGACAGGAAGGGAGTGACACCAAATTTTTTTTTTTTTTTTTTACACTTGGCACAAACAGCTCGCCCAAATATGAAATACTACATTATTTGTGTTTAATGAGGTTTGTTTGAGAACATTTTATTGTTTAGTTGGGTCCTAATCCTATGAGCATATGGAAGTTGAGGACATTCAGCTTTTCAAGAAAGGAGCTCAGCACACTGCAGGATCTGGTCTTGGATGCTCATTCTTTAAAGCATTTTTTAAAAACACCAGAACAACAACTGAGTGTTGCCTGGATCTCAACTCACACTCTTTTAGCCTCTTGATCTGCTACCTTGTGTCAAAAACAAATTTTTGTTTAGAGACTGAATTTATGCTCCTCCTTCATCCTCAGTTTTAGAAGACATCAAATTCAAGTCAGTACAAAAAGCGCTATCTGAAGGATGAATTCACACACCCCTCATTCTTACTTCTTCACTCAGTCATCAGGCCTACCACACAGGCAGAGGAGCAAACTGAAGCTGAACTTTACTCTCCCCTCCTCCCCCATTTTATTTTATAAAATGGAATGAAAGAAAATGTATATGAGAATGATCAGGATTGTGATAATGTAATCTTCCTACACCCAATTATAACTATCCATTGTGCAGCTAAACTACATTCCTATGGAGTGGGAAAATGGCTTTTTTTTTTAAACCAAGCTAGTCTTCAACATTTTGTGATTTAGCTGGAGTTTCCTATACCCATTAGAACACAAGCACGCAGGAAAAAAGTCATAGTTAGAGTGAGATGATGATGCTGTGAAGTTGTAGCAAACGTTACCTTTCATCTGAGTAGATATCTTGATTCCTGTGCTTTCCAAAGTTGGAATTTCCTGCTGGCTTTGTGCTGATGTGTTGGCAGTGGTGTTTTTATAGAATGATTGATCTATATACCAAGTTTTATGGATAAATTCATGCTCATAATAATGGGTAAGCCAACCCTACTGCAGAAAGGACTGTATTGATTACAAGTTATTTAATCTTTGGGGCAAAGAGTTTACTTATTGCTACTCCCAAATTACAGGTTTCATTTTTACAACTATTTTTACATAATGAACTATTTTTCCATTGGAACTTACTTGAGGGCATGTATTGCACCTAAAATCAGTAATATCATTTGTCTTGGTTAGAATGTTTGAAATTATGATTTAATTTTGGGTACCATTTAGCCCCCCACAAAGTATGTGCTTACCTGGTCCCTCAAAGGGCAAGAGTTTGGATGGAATTGGGTCCTTAGCACTCAGCGGGATCAGGTAGAGGTCCTTGACGTGTCTGTTGTTATTAGCTACAACACCAAAACGACCACGACTGCTAAAATAGGAGTAGAGAGAAATATAGGCAACTTCCTCTTCTTCTGTTGCAGGGTGGAAACGAATCAAGCACAGTTCCTACAATACAAAAGTACAAGGGGAAATTGTTGATCTGGTGCTAAACTGGCAAATGAAGTGCTAAATGGGATGTTACCACATTGGAAAGTACTTCACTTTTCATTTAAAAAACCCAATATTCTATAAATTGTGGCAATAATCAACACCAATTGTTTACATTAGGGCAATACTATAATTGAAAGGAATATCACTGTGCCTAAAACTATTATTTTAAATTAAAAATAGAATTAGTTTTAAGCCCTACACAATTTTGAAAACAAACATTAGTTGTGTATCTTGCATCTAAATATTGCCTCTTAACAAATTAGTAGTCTGAGCATTCCAGCAATACTGAAGAAGGGAATACTCTTACTGTGATGCATCATGACAGATATTAATATTATAATGCATGGATTTTCCATTTCCATCAGTGTTTTTAATAGTAAAGCCTCTTGCCTACATTACATAATCACTTTGTCCCCTTTTAAAATTGTATATAAATATTTAACACTAAAGAATTAAATTCTCTTGGTTCACTTGGTACACTCATTTACTCACAAAAGAGCAGTAAGTAAGGCATTTGAGCCATTCAACATTGTAGAGGATCAAAATGGTTAATATGCTCAAAATACACAAATTTACATTTTTCTTCAGTAAATCCAATTTAAAAATTTTAACTTTTAAATGTTTTCACTGGATTCCTGGGCATCATCTCAGATAATATTGGAGGTTTAGCAATTAAAACTATACCAGAATTGTCAATAAAGACAAGTGCAAAGTACTACATTTAGGAAGGAAAAATCAAATATGCAATGGGGAACAACAGACTAGGTGGTAGTAGTGCTGAAAAAGGATCTGGGAATATAGTGGATTACAAATTGAATAGGAGTCAACAATGTAATGCAGTTGCGAAAACGGCCACTATAATTATGGCATGTATTAACAGGACTTGTCGTAAGCACGTCATGGGAGGTAACTGTCCTGCTCTAGTCAGCACTGCTGAGGCCTCAGCTGGAGTACTGTGCTGAATTCTGGACACCACTCTTTAGGAAAGATGTGGACAAATTGGAGAGACTTCAGAGAAAAGCAACAAAAATGATAAAAGGTTTAGAACCTCTGACCTATGGGGAAAGCTTAAAAAACATGGGCATGGGGGGGGGCCTGATAACGGTCTTCAAATATGTTACTGGTTGTTATAAAGAGGATGATGATCAACTCTCCATGTCCACGTAAGAAGTAATGGGCTTAATCTGCAGCATGGGAGATTTAGGTTAGATATTAGAAAAAACTTTATAAGGGTAGTTAAGCACTAGAATAGGCTTCCAAGAGAGGTTGTAGAATCCCCATCACTGGAGGTTTTTACGAACAGAGTGGGCAAACACCTGTCAAGTATGGTCTACATCAATTTGGTTCTGCCTCAGTACAGGGGGATGGACTTGATAACTTCTTAAGGTCTCTTCCAGACCTACATTTCTAGGATTACGTTTTATAAGATTAGTTTTCTTCTTCACTGCTATACAGAGGATTTTAAGTGAGTACCTTAGAAAGGGAAGATTTGAGTTTGCCAACATAATCCCAGACTGTCTTCGGTGAGATCCTCCCACCAATATGAATTGTATCTGGTAAATCCTAAACAAGAAGTATTACACGGTAATATGAGAAAGCATCATAAACACACAATATGTTGTTAAAAAGCAATGCAGATTTCCCTATCCCAATAGCCTATTGGAGGCTACACTCCAGGAAGAGGAGGCTATAACATTATCATATTTATTTCTTAACTGCAAGGTGAGTGTAGTTATTGAACATTACTGGGAGGGTGACAGTATATTACAAGGAAAAAGGCAGTC
The DNA here is from genome assembly GCF_965140285.1 of Lepidochelys kempii. NCBI lineage: Eukaryota > Metazoa > Chordata > Testudines > Cheloniidae > Lepidochelys > Lepidochelys kempii. Next base: position 7,303,428 of record NC_136392.1, on the reverse strand, counting down.
CAGAATGACTGTGAAAGTTGAAGGACTTCCACATGCACCATTAGCTAAATCTGCTCATTTGCTTTGCTTCGGGCAGGTAAGCACCAATTTTTATACACAAGTGAATTTTTTAACACCCTAATTCCCAGTATAGCAGTATAAATTATTTTCCTTACTTGCAATTTAACAGAATGTTATGCCCCATGAATACGAGCCATGTGTGTTTAGTTAGGTTCTCTCAGTCAGAATGCTACAGGAAATTTTAGCAGTACAAATACTGTAAGTGATTACCACTATGGCTCCCATATTACAACTAAAAATAATAAAGTCATGACCTAAAACACACATTTATATTCATATATAAAATATAATATAAATACCCTCATAAAATGTGCTTTAAAAAGGGAGAAAGTTTCCAATCTGTTTTTATATTAACAAATGTACACTTTTTTGTAACATCAGGTCACTCAAATCTGCATACTCCCAGAAATAAAATATCCCTCCACCATTTGTTTTTAATCAATATAAAATAATAAAAAGTGCAATATCCCACTTCTCAGAGGCCCATATAAATTGCCAAAGAGGATCAGACCAGTGGTCCATCTAATCTAACACCAGAAGATCATACTTCTCAAACCTGGCCTGAAAAATATTTTTTCTTAAATTATGTCTCTAAGAAAGTTTTAAGCAGAGTCCATTTTTTAAACTGCTGCTTTTTTCTTGCCAAGAGTGTCTTAAGACAGTCACAGATACCCAATTCAGGTACTGAAGCCAAAACAAGGCCATTTTTAGCTCTTAGAGGACCCTAAGGATTCTGAAGCCTTTTAATAACTAAGTAATTCTTAAGGTTTTTAAAATGGGCTTCTTGTTTTAGAACTACAGAACTTGTTCCAAAAAGAATTACCATAAAAAAATGTTATATTTTTTTTTAAATGTGAAGTCTCTATTTTGAGTGGAACAACAGTTTGTCTGAACATATGCACACATTGCCATATACTTAGGGTTTCGGATTTGAGGTATTTGGTGATGATAACCAATAAAATCCATCCAATGCAAAAGAGAACAAATTTATACATAAATAAAAAAATGAAAGTAGTGTTTATCGAATAAACACCAGAAAAACACTGGATAGGATTCCTGAGTACTAAGGGCTTGTCTACTCAAAGCAGTGATGTGAACTATGGGGGGATTATTTTTAAAGTGCACTGTGTTGCACATTAAGTGGTCTATGTAGACCTTGTGGGTGCGCACTATCGTTTCCCTGGTGCACTTTAAAATAGTGCTATTTGAAACAGTACTACCTTACAATACACTAGGAAACATTCCAAAGTATATGTTATTGTAATGAGTAATTTATATATTCATTACTCAATACCGTGTATCCAACAGACAACATGGAAAAAACCCTGATTTTGGACAGATACATAAAACTAAAGAATTGTTAAAAATAACTCCCCAAAATGACATCTCTAAACCCTGAAAAACAGAAGCCCTACATATATTATATATTTAAAAGTCTGACTGCCAAGAGTCAGAAAGATAAAAAACAACACTGAAAGCTGGACTTACTGGATCTACAACAGAAATTTTCCAACTTTAGTGGGAGCCACATAGACAGCTGAGACTTAATCCAATGTTCACTGAAGTCAGTGAGTGTCTTTCTGTTGACTTCAGTGAGCACTGGATCCAGTCCCAGTGGCCTGATTTCTAGGTGCAGGGTGGGATTTTCAAAAGTTTCCAAAATTGGCCTAACTCTGTTCCCAAGGAATTCAATAGTAAAACTCCCACTGACTTCAGTGGGAGCAGAGTTAGGCCAATGCCAAGTGTTTTTGAAAATCCTACCCATATGGTTTGATATTACAGGTGCAAAGGAAAGCAGGTTTAAGACATCAGTCTTAACTTTACAGTTTTTGTTGTCCCCTAGAAAGGGGAGATTATAATGCGGGGAAAAAAACTGGTTTCTTAACAGAAAACAGCTAGTTTTTGTTCAGTGCAGTACACGAAAATATTTTTAAAAGGTAAAAGATGCATTGCTTCACATTATAATTGCTATTCTAAAAGTATTATGTAAGTATTTTGTTTATGTATTCAAATATAAAGCTATTTTTATACCTGCTACCAGTATTTAAAAAGCTCAGAAATGGTTTTGCACAAAGTGCCCATAGTGCCAATATTCTAATGTTAAGTTCAGTATTAGAGCGAGGTGAATAATTTAAAAGTAAATTGTTGAATAAACTGTTCAAAAATATTGCTTAATAATTTTGACAATTTTTGCAAATATTATTTGACCATCTGTAGTCAGTATCAGAACTGTCTGCTTGTTTTATACCAAATAGATACCCACCATATGCTCAGCAGTGACAGTTGTGTTGTAAAATATCAACTACTTTATTCATGGTTAAAATGCTTCCTACCTCCAAAACTTTCACACTGGCATACTGAGCCAACAGATAGTTTTTCCTTTTAGTAAACTGATGCCATTTAGTGTTGTTATAATTTCAGTGTAGCAATATTTAACAAGTGACCTGAACCTTCGTAACAAGCGAAAAATATAGATATATTCTATACATACAAACATCTGTTCTAACCTCACTAAGATATTCAAAACACCCAGAGACAGGATATGCTTTAGTGACAAACTTGGCCACACTTTGCATGTTAATAAATCCTTTCCAAATGGTACTGAGACGAGAGAGAAAGAGGGAAGTATCTCCATCCTGAGGGGATCGTGACTCTGTGATGCTGCAAAACAAAATCGGGGGAGAGAAAAAGGTTAGAAATGACACTTTCCCTTCTTTCTTCTGCCTCCCCCCACTCCTCAAATATTTAGGCATTTTAAACAAGTGAATAGATATTCTGAGAAAATTTAAACATCTAATTGCTACTCAGAATCCAAATAAGTGACAAATTGACCATATTATAAATTATCTAAATTATGCTTGGAAATTAACTGAATCCTGGTGAAAGAATGCAAGGAGCTACTGAAAATAAAAGCATATATGCAGAGACAGGGAATGAAGGGTACTGTGAGAGACATATTTTGTAGAGTCAGGCTAGCAATGTGATTATATTATCTCAGACTCTATAGTAAATTTAAGCATCTTCCACTAAGTGAGTGAATGATACTGTATGTATGAAAACATCCTCATGGTAAAGAACTAAATATGACTATAAATTATAACTGACTTTGAAAAAAACAAAAACAAAAAAATTTCATCCAAATTATAGTTTGTTTTCCCTGTTATGCATATTGAATGTAAGTGACCCTTGTCCTTTTACTAAATGGATCAATTAGTGAGACAATTTCCAACCACCCCCAAAATGAAGTCTAAGAACGTTTTAATTTTAGGATGAAATTCTGCTCTTAGCTATACCAATGTAAATTTGGAGTAATTCCACTGGTTTTCTCTATTTATACTAAAGTTTATATACCCATTATCTCACATTCATAACACCCTTTACTTTTAATGTAGGCAGAGTATGACATTTGGAGAGGAAAAATGAGGGGATGATAAATCAAAAGATTTTCTGCGTGAGGACATATTTTAAAATCTGAACTGCCTTTCTTCTTAATATAGAAAAAATCATATTATTGGTAGAAAATAGTAATGTCAAAGGCTCAGGAGATTGGTTTACTATAAAATGTACGCACTTGATATTTGGTGACGGTGGAACTGTCAAATATCTTGGATCTGGTGAGGATGATGGTTTTGTTAATATTGATTTAGGAGCTGTTAAAACAGGTTTTGATGTTTCCTGTCTGGATTCCACCATGGAAACTTTGTCAGGTGCAGGGCTGGAATGCAATGCTGAGGTCACAGTACCAGATGAACTGCTCATTGCCGTTCTGGGGTCCCTGCCAGATACAGTTACTGTTGTGACAACTCCTGCAATGCAAGAGGTAGGATAAATGGAGACCTCTTCAGGCAAAGTAGATTCTGCATTATGCCCCTGTGCTGTAGGAAAGTATGTTGTTTCCAAGACTGACTGAGAGACTGTTTCTGTTACAGAGCCAAGAGTTTCTGTTGCGTTTTCAGATACTGCCTCTGTTTCAGGTGCTGCAGTTGGTGTAGAACTTTCATATTTTGGCTTTACTTCTGGCTTTGATTGCGTCTCCATCTTTTTAGCAGAAGTCGTAGACAATTTTGATTTCTTTGGTGCCGGTTCATCATCAGATGCTGAAATCTGACCTTTAAATTAGACAAACAAAAGTTTTATTTATTGTTACTCATATAATAAATCACGCTGGAAAGAAAAACCAAATAATTTATATAACATCTGCAGTGGAGCATTCTTCTCTCTCTCAAAACAGAAAATAAAGTTTACTACCTATACTAAATAAGCAACTAAATAGAGCTAAGGTGGTCTAAATAAAAAAAGATAATTATATCAATTAACTCTACACAACTACAAAAAGGACCAGTTTATTCAATTAACAAGTACTATCAAACGACATGGGCTTTGTCCTAGACTACCGAAGTCAATAGACATCTTCCCACTGACTTCAGTGAATGTTGGACTGGCCCTTTATACATAAGATTTCTTATGTGCAACACTAATTTGACAAAAAGAAAAGAAGTACTTGTGGCACCTTAGAGACTAACAAATTTATTTGAGCATAAGCTTTCGTGAGCTACAGCTCACTTCATTGGATGCATTCAGTGGAAAATACAGTGGGGAGATTTATATACACAGAGAAAATACAGTGGGGAGATTTATATTCACAGAGAACATGTGTTCTCTCCCCACTGTATTTTCCACTCATGCATCCGATGAAGTGAGCTGTAGCTCACGAAAGCTTATGCTCAAATAAATTTGTTAGTCTCTAAGGTGCCACAAGTACTCCTTTTCTTTTTGCGGATACAGACTAACATGGCTGCTAACAGTCTCTCAGTCTGAAACTAATTTGACACTATCTCTAAACTGAACATTATGTATACCTGTACAGATTTTGCAGTTCAGGTCAAAAAGATGGGCTCGATGCTGACTTGTTGTGTCCTTTAACATACTACTGAAAATATCCAGAAGGGGAGCACTACTTTTCTCTGGTGCATCTCGGGTTGATTCTTGCTGCTCCTAAAAATGAACAAATGCAAAAACAAATATTACTGGTTGTTCATTAATTTCAAATATATCAAAGCCTTTGGAATCCATAATTTGAATTTTAGTTGTTTTAACAACAAAAACCTTAAAAAGTCATTTGATCTCATTAGCACCTTTGCAAAGGCATGGCATTTTGAAAACATTTTTCATACATGATCACTTTACCTGTGTTTCTTTTTTCCCCCTCCGTCTTTAGTAAGGACATATCACAGGAAATCAAGAGCTCTCTTTTTTAAGAGTTATTCTGCTCTCATTCCCCATCTGATGTCAAAAATATGTCCTATCAAATCAGAAGTTTTCCCAGCAACCAAACTGTGATATTATCCATTGTGTTTTCATTTGGAAAGTTTGCAGAAAGCATAGATTAACCCTTCAAAAACAAAGATCACTTCTAAAAATTACTCTCTTTTTAAAATGAGCATCAAAAGGTAAATATATAGTGTCTGATTTTAAAGAACGTCTGCAGTAGTATGCCCATCATTAAGCTTGGTGCACTCCTAAAATTAAAACGCAAATCCTTGTAAAACACAAATGGTTATTTTACATATTTAGAAACTTTCATTTTTTGGTGAATGGTATGCAGAACTAGTTGACATATTTTCCTCAGTGGTTCAGCACTTAAACAACTGTTTATACCTACATCTGAGTCAGACACTGGTGGAGAATCTTCCATATTTACATCTGGTATATTTTCCTGTTTTATGGCTGACTTCTTGCTTTCATGAGATTTACTTCTTGACTCTGTTATCTAAGAAAAGCATAAAATTATATTCTAACATCAAAAAGCCACATATGTACTTGTATCACTACTTTATACCCTATTACCTATTCTTTCAGTAACCACTGATGGCTACAAAATGTATTGGTCTGCCAAAATTCTCACCCTCAGCAAATCTTAAACTTTTGTGCATGTGACTCTAGAAAGTAGTTTAACAACATCACAAACCCATCAATAATTCCTATGTGAATACATGGTAAACAGAATTACATTACTTACTGATTTGATTGGTTTCTCTTTCCACACAGACAGCTCTTTGGAGAGAAGTTCTTCTGGCTTCATTCTCACTAGCTTTGACAAAGAAATCTCTTCACGAAGAACACGATGGAAAAGTCCCTGAAACAAAAACCTACTTTACTGACATGTTGAAGAATACTAATAGAGTTAGATAACTAGTAAAGGAGATTCTTGCAGAAGAATGAAGTTTATTCCTTAATTTATGAACTCCCTATTAAAAGATACTAACTAGGTATAAGCAAAATTGAAAAGGCTTAGTACGATCAGATACTAAGGATGAATGGGCATCCAGATGAACAATTTTCTGATCACTAAAAGTAATCCTCCAGTGTAAGGTGAACTGCATTTCCACTACCACTGCCCATGCTAGACCTGTTCTGAGAATAAAAAGGACCTCAGCTTACTCTGCTCTCAACTCTACATTTTCACAAGCATTCAATTCGTGTTTTAAAAAAATCATCACTCTGGTCATCTCCAGTGAATTTGTGGATCCACTCTGGCTGAAGTCATCCAACGTGTCACACAATGCCAGAAAGGTAGAGAGAGTTGGAATTTCTTGCCACCTTTGCCCAGTATATCATTATAAGCAGTATTGTATTCTGAATCAAAGTAACCAAGCTTTCTAGGAATTAATGAGCCACACACAAAGACATTTTGGATAACTGTATGATAAAATCACTTCTTTTCAGTCAAGATGTGAATAATTTTGGAATAACTTCGGGTAAGTTCTACAGCCTCAAAATTTAGAGCTAGTAGAGTTTTGGAGATGGAAATTAAAACTGTTAGTATCAAAGAGGTTTCATATATTTTAGCATATACCCAGTGTTTAAGAACACAAACCTGATTTTTTGGGTCCTTAAGATTGAACATGATACTGCGATATTTACTCTTATATCGGTTGTCTGTAACTTGAAACAAGTTAAACATTTCCTTTTCAATATTCAGTGCTATCTTGCCCACTTCACTCTCTGTCATGACCAGATCGTCACTATCATTGACTCTGTACAAAATAAAATAAATAAATTATTATACTTCCTCTAAAAACAGCATTGATATTAAATAAGTTTGGCAATTTTAATTGTGAGTAACATCTCAAAAAAAAAAATTGTGAATTCAGTGAGGCTACTCATGCATGAAGTTAATCACATACTTAAATGTTTGCTGGTTCAAGGCCTTAGAGGCAATATTCTCCACACAAGTTATTTTTGTTTTCACTTTTGAAGGGAACTACAATTAGTTTCCCTACCACTAATTAGGAAAAGTTAAGATGACATTGTACTTGTTTGTGTAACCTGCTCTGATTTTGTTTTGTTTTTTACTTTAAAATTAATTAGCAATCGTTTGAAATTATGTGGTGCTTTAGTGTTTGTCAATAACTGATTTATTTTTAAATGGTGTGATTACTACTATGGCACAGAACATTTTTTTCTTGGAGGGGGATAGGGGAAGGGGTAAACCTATCCGTCACGCACTTCTATCCTTTGGCAACAGGAAAGTATATTAACCATACTGTATTCTGTATATTTTCTTTAGATTTTAACTTAGTAACAACTGCATTATAAAAGTTTCTATGTTGTGATTTAAGACTTCATATTAAAATTGCCATCATAATACTTCAGGTTTTTTTCCCTGCCCTTTAAGAACATTAACATTCAACTCTGATTCTGTGCATTTGGAATTTTTACCTCTGAATGTGAGATATTACCAAACTTTCTTTACTTCACTTTAATGTTAAGCTTATGTCAACTGTTTCACTTGAAGAATGAAGTCACTGCCTCCTTATCACTGTTAAAGAGCAGTGCAGTCTAAACATTTATTTCAAAGTTTGTTAATGCCTTTACAAAGTAAGTGTGTTGAATTCCCACCTTTTCCATAAAATTTCTTTGAGGGATCGTCGTATATTTTGTCGAATTTGAGAGTTGGGTTGTGATTGAGTGGGGTTAGCTGCTCCTTTTGCTTGTGTGATTGTAGACGTAGCTGAAGTGGAAGACACTGCTGTTTTTCTAAGCCCTCCAGGTAAACTGGAAGACACAACTGATTTTTTGGAAACTGATGGTGAACCGTGAGAAAGAGGTGACTGTTTTGAAGAGGAAACATTGCCTGATGAAAGCCAAGATTTCTTAGGAATTACACCTTTGAAGCTCGCAGCAGAATATTTAGTTGGGTGTTTAGTTAGGGAAGTGCTAGTAAATGATGGGGACTTCTTTGGACCAAGGTTTTTGGACATGGAAGACGTCTGTTTCTCAACTGTAGAAGCTGAAGCAACCCCTTTCTTTGACACTGTAGTAGGTTCTATTTGTTTATCCTCACTCTTCTTCTCTTCCTTCTGAGCTGTTAAAACAAACAGAAAAACAATAAAGATATGGCTATAAAATAATGGCTATGTACAGTAATACCTAACTATACCAAAGAAGCTTTACAAATATATAAAAAAAATTATATTACACTTAGTATCTTCATTCTGCAACAGATTTGATAATTGTATTATTACTTTTGACATTCATTTAGATGGGAGACATCCTCCTAGTAATGAAAACCAGCTATTCATTCAGAAAGAACAGTCTCCAGGAAACAATGCTTCCAGTCTAATTTTCAAACAGGCATCAACTTCAATTTGTCATACAACCTATTACAAGCTCACAATTTCTTTAACTTTCACTGGCTTTATTAAAATAGGAAAAAATGAGCATTGGTATATCTTAGCTTGGTTTGGAATAAATTGAGTATTTAAACACTGGACAGAATATATTCCACACAAAGAGGAGGCTTAATATGGAGATTGAGATTACTTCATTTCAGACAAACTCCTTTAAGATTCTCAAAGAAAAATTATAAGGATACATCACAATGTATACAAAATATTTAAAAAGCTATACCACCCTCAAAGAGTCCAGACATGGGTTTCATTAACAATCAGATATTAATATTCAACTTGCATGACAATGAAAAGACTTCACTGGTGTTTTCTGAACATTTAAATGTACCACATATTACTATTTGAATTAAATAATCAAGCTATAACAATTTACTTAACGCTTATTCCAGTACATATAGTTATTGTCTAGATTTTGTAAATTTGAAAGAACGAATTCACAGTGGCGAAATCATTTCCAAGAGCTTGACTGAATTCTACTAAACTAAACATTGTTTTAAAAAAATCAATTACTTTTCCTTTACACAAACATGATTTAAGGACTGAGTTGTGCACTGTTTGCTGCACTGAGCTTCCATACAGTCTCTCATTCTAATTGCTCCAGTTGAAAGTAAGTGAAATAATCTGACATCTCTAACAAGTTATTAGTAAGTTTTTCTAATTACCAACCTCTCCCTCTGCCACTGCAAAGCTGTAAGATATTAGACAGGCAACTTGATGTCAGGAAAAGGTATAAGATTATGCAAATGAAGGCCCCAATTCTCAACTGTGCTACAACTCCACTTGGGGACATAAGGTGGTGAGAAAGGTGCCCATGCTATAATTCCTGGACCTGATAGGGAAAGATTCTGCACAGCAGGATCAGTAAAATCAGCAAAAGCAGGTAGGGACAGTTTCACATTGGGGTATTACATACAGAAACATCATTTACAGATAACAATTCTAATAGCTACACCACCATCCTGGATCTTTTATGATATATTGAATAGTCCCTTATGTGAAGGACTGAGGATGCGGGAAATTACTCAGGAACAACTCCTGAAATGTCATTCTATTACTTCCTTCTGAAGGAATGCTGGGAAGACCAAGTTGTGGCTTTGTGCTTCCCCTCTCAGACTAGAAGTAGCTAGACTGGTTAATGTAGACCCTTCTAATGACACAGAACACTTTAAACAAGTAGGACTTCTAAATATAAGATTTAATCAAAGAAGTCAAGTTTACCATAGAGCATTTGGTACACTTCCTGGACCTCTCCCATAGAATGCCCTCAAGACAAGTTATCAGGAGACCCAACACATGTTTTGTTCTTCACCCTTCACACCCAACGCAATAGAATCAGAAAGCAGTGGCAAATTCAGACTCTTAGGATAAATGTTTCCATCTCTTTTGAAATGGACTCCAAGATGTGTAACCTCCTAGGTGAGATAGACTTTTGGACTTGTTTGACACTATGTTGAAAAAGTTCCATTATCTTTAGAGACACAGAGACAGGGCCACACTTTCTTTCGATGGTCTGTTATTACAAAACATCAGAACTCAGGGAACTGATGTTCTAATGAACCAGATGACACAATATTGTAGTTGGAAGTAGCTATTGGCACATGAATGTAAGCATCTTGAAGATCCACAGGCGCCAGATTAGTTACACTTGCTCAGTCAATAATCACATTCCAAGTGACTCCTTCCTGACTCTTGTGGGGCAAAATGTAACCATTTCCAGTCCAGGATGAAACAACTTCCTTTTGACATCTTGAGTGTGATCAAGTGGAATGAATGACTGAATTTCTTCACTGAGTGAACTAGAGTAATTTTTTGTCCTGAAAATGATTCACTGTAACTATTGCTGTCCCATCTTTCAGTGTACTAGGACAATATTAGCCAAAGTGAGGATGTACAGGAACTATGAAATAATAGTAATACGTAATGCTTATATAGACTGGGAGGTGAGGAAAAGGGCCCAACAGTCTAATGTGATGAGCCTTCATTGATGTTGCAATGTAATAAGCTTGCGCCTAACTCTCAAAATTTAGTTCCTTCATTGGTAAAGATTATCTATCTTAGAGGTTTCCATAGTACCTTCTTTGTGGTACGTAAGCACTTCAATAGTACCGAAACATATCTCCAGCCTAGAAACTAGACAGAGAAGGGTTTCCTACCATTTCAGTTTGGCCAAAACAGGTTCATCAGAATTACCGGAAGCAGAAAGCCCAGATACTTTATTCAACGGTCAGGAGTGTTGGGAACAGGAGAGGCAAATATACCCAAGAGCCATGTATTGATGTAGCTGCAGAAACTAACAATTCCAGCCCTTCTTTCTTTGTTTATTGAACTTCCTGCTCATTTTGAGTACATATCTTTTCTTATTTCTTTCAGTAAAAAGGGACAGAAGCATGTTTTTTTGGTCAGTACAAAGTAAGGCAGAGCACATCTGGGATTTGAAAACAAACTGGGTGAAACCTTGAGTCCTCCTCAGTGCCAAGACTTTTGGGAAATCTGAGCAGTGTTACTATATTACTCATGTGATAACAGTGAATGACTCAGCACTTCCTAACTAGTATATTAGAGTTGTAGAAATAAAATAAAAGACTATTCTGGAGAGAGGTTTGTTTGTATTTGTTATATTTGTAAGTGTTGTGTAGAATATTTAAAAAAAAGGAAGAAGTCATATTTACCAACAGGAGTCTTTTGTATGCAGTTATAAATGGTTCATATTTAGCAACTTTATGCAGGTCTCCCAACGTCGCACTGATTTGTGTAAGGATTTTCAGAATACATATGAAATTCAGTTATGTGTGTCAGCCCAAAAGCATTTTACCCAACAGAAAATTATGGAAGATTTTATATACTTCTATATCTCAAATATGATTTTTGATCCTGTTGTAGCTTAATATATACTCGTGACCTCATGAATATAAAACATACACAAATACTTTTGCCACCATCATCCTCCCAACCCCCTCTAGTACCATTAGCTTATCATGCTTTGCTTTATGTCTAACTTAGATTGTAAACTTCTTCAGGTAGGGATAAGTGATCTGGCTAAACAGTGTGATATGCAAATTATCCAGCTTTATAAAACAAATGAAACAATTCTGACATATGAATGCTGAAGGGATTAATTTTATAGAAATGCCCTACATATTCAAGGTAAAAATGCACGTAATCCTAACTCAAAGCAGGAAGTTGAACTCAAAATCTTCAACTGCAGTTTTTCTAGGATCCGAGGGGAAAACCTGGAGGAAAGCATCATTCTGTAGTATAACTAGAGTTATCTTCCCCCTTTAAAATATTTTATATTGCAGTTGATCCTATTTTTACACTTCATTTAAAAAATGAACAATCTAAAACCTGATCGTATCAGAAAAATGGCAATTTTATGGGAAATTACGTATTTATTAATAAGACATTACATTTAAAGAAAAATGGCCTCTATCTGCACAGAAATGAAATCCTACAAATCTCAGCCCAAGCAGAGATTAAGTAACTACAGCAATTAGCTCAAAATGGTGAGAAATCTTCTAGTTGTAAAAGAAAGCAATTAAAATAAAGGGCAAAATCCCCCACTGCATCAGTTCAAGCATTCGGACATTATTGAAAGCTTAAGAAGTGTTAAAATTTTTGTCTTCTACTTATAAAGACAGGCGTGGTTAGCTGTTTTTCTAGATTTTGCCCTTTCTGTGGTTCACCTTTTTTTTTTTTTTAAATCTGTTTTTGCTGAGGAAGATACTGCCTCCACAGAACAATGGAGATAACACATTTTTAAGTATTGATGATATTCTAGAACCATCCATATTTCCCTTAAGAAGTGCCTTTTTGACCTAGTTGTTATAACATTCACAACAATTAAGCAAAGCAGCTGCTTTGAAAATGTTAGTCTTTTGCCCAACAGACATTTTAAATTATGTAATAGTGCTTGACAAATGAAGTGAGATGTGATAAGCCTCAACGTGCACCATAAGGTAGGCTCATACATTCCTATTTTGGTCCAAATACCTAGTGGTCGTAGTATAGTAATTCCATTGAAATATCTGAGCAGACTCAAAACTGAATAAAATCCTATTATAATCAACATCCACAAAAGCATAGCTATTTAATCATCCCATATAAAACTCTATGTTGACTAGAATTTTCAGGGGGGTCTGAAAGCAATATGTGATATTATTGTGTGTATGTATGTACTGCAAATATTTTGCCACAACCGCTATTAAAGAACTGATTGAGAAATCTGAGCTTCCCTGGCTTTTGTGTATCAAAGTCAGGTATTTAAACACACACACTCCCCCATAAAATATTGTCAACCTATACATCAAACTCAGGGTTCATAAATAGTAAATGTTTCCTAGCTTTCATGGAAGAATTTTAAATGAAACGTTTTAATCGTTTTTTTCAAAGTAAATATTTCAAACACTAATCTCTGGAAGCTTAGAAGTGTTTTCCCCTTCCCTACTATGAAAACTTTACAAGTCTGATATCAAGAATCATGATTTTGATATAAAAATCATGATCTGGTGTAAAGCTGCAATGACTTTGTATTTCTCCCATTTAAGTGACAGCTGCTTTGTTTGGGAAGAATTTCGTATCTGATAGTAACAAAGGATTTTTTTTCTGCTGGTGCTGGAGGAATTTAACACTGAATGGTAGATAATCAAACTGTAAAGAGTTACACAGCAATAATTATGACAGTTCATTCAACAGAAAAAAAATGTACCTTATTGCAAATTTTCCATCGAGTACTGTCATTTGGCTCAAAAATATTTATGCAAATTTAGGAGTGATCGTATGCATACATAAGATGTATACGCAAATTTAGCAGTATTCATTTGTTGGTTACTCTTATAGCTAAAAAATATTCATGTGTTATAAATGTATAAATGTACCATGATGTGTTATAAATGTACCAGGTTCAAAATGAGCCAAACTGAATTAAGGAGTCAGTTTTAAGTTATAATAAGTGAAGTCAGTGATGGTTTATCATATTTTAAGTAAGTATGCTGTCAAATTCTTTTTAAAATACACTTCATACTAAAGTTAAAAATTATTCTCTGAACAGCATTCAGTATGGCTAGATTATATATTAATATATATATATTAATTACACACACGCACACTCATCTGAGTTGTACTATGGGTGACTTTCTCCATTATTGTGGAAGTGATAATGAAGGCATCTCCATCTACCCTATATATTAACAGGAAGGGAGCTAAAAACATAAGTTTTTTTCTCCTGCTAATAATAGCTCATCTTAATTAGCCTCTGACAGTTTGTATGGCAACTTCCACCTTCTCTGTGTGTGTGTGTGTGTGTGTGTACATCTATATATCTTCTTACTATATGTTTCATTCTATGCAGCCGATAAAGCGAGCTGTAGCTCAGGAAAGCTTATGCTCTAATAAATTTGTTAGTCTCTAAGGTGCTACAAGTCCTCCTGTTCTTTTTGCGGATACAGACTAACACGGCTGCTACTCTGAAACTTGTTCATCAGCACTTTAACAGAAAAAAGGAAACAGAGCTTACAGAGCTTGAAAATTAATACTGTGCTCAATCCTTTGCTTCCCATATTTAGTCTAACATCAGGCTACTTAGTTCGTTGCAGACTGCCTTGGCATTCTGCCAAAGCAAAAAAAAAAAAAAAAAAAAACAACCCGACAACCCTAAAGTAAAACATTGTCAAATATAAAACTTCAGCTTCTGAAATTGTTCAACAGATGCACTGTTGTGAAAAAGATGCTGTAGCATCTTTTATTCTGTGGCACTGGCATTACTACTGAAGTCGTAAAAATTTCCTCAGTCAAATGATATAATTCTCCAGATCAGCAGACACCAGAAAATGAGGAAATAAACTTTAGAAATTTCACAATACTTAATAATTCAGTCTACATCTTAAATTGTGGTAATTAAAAATTTCTATCTAAGGGGACTTCTTGATTATAGAACTTGGAAGTTAACAGGATTTCTCAAGCACAAACTTGTGTTTACTTTCTAATTCAATTTTATAGATTGCTGAGTGACTTAAAAATACCTACTGAATATTACCTTAAATACTTATTAAAGAACACTGCACTAAACCATTTAAAGAAAAATATTAATCAAAATGTGATTCACTACAACAATCACCCACTAACTCCGCCCCCACCCCCCACCCCCCCCAGCTTACTTCCCTCCCTTTTCTTCCTATGACTGGCTACTTCACCTTGAACAGGCCCTTGAAATATGTTGTATGCAGTGTAATTGTAGCTGTGTTGATCCCAGGATATTAGAGAGACAACGCTGGTACAATAAAATATATTACCTCACCCACTGTGCCCCTTGAAATGTGTTAACCATTTAAGGAACAGTTTGTTTCACCTTGTATTTATCTGTTACGCTCTTGAGTCAATTCCCAGACCTGACAAAGACCTTTGTGTGAGCTTGAAAGCCTCTCTCTCACCAACAGAGCCTGGTCCCATCAAATATATTATCTCACCCACCTTGCCTCTAATATCCTGGGACCAACACAGCTATCACAACACTGCAGACAAGTTTTTCCACTGTTGTTTCATTTCCTTCCATTGAAGTCTGGCCTTAGAAACCCACATCTTCTGAAAATCCTCTGCATTTCTGTTTAGTCAGTTAGGTCTGTGTGATCACCATTCATGGTCTTTCATTTAATAATCCCTATGATTTTAGTTTAGTAAGCTGTGTGCAACTATCTAGTTACTACAAGCTTTTAACACTAAAAAATAAAATTCACTTCAGCTTACCGGGGTGGGGTGGGGTGGGGGGGCTATCTGAATTATAGTTCCATCAAATATTCAATTTCTTGCTATAGGTCACACTGACAGTTTTAAACTGTATGGCCATATAACAATACACAGTTAGATACAGTGGTGAAGAGTCTATCATGCATATATCTCTGTGAAAATGGGGAGGTTTTTGCAGGTCTTCACAAAATTTGTATTAACCCCTCCCCCAGATCTATAACAGTACAATACATTACTTGAAAGAATATTTACAAATAATCTTTTTGTGGTTGTGGAAGGTAAGTTTAGTAACTATTCACTGTGAGAAGTGCTGGGGGAAAATCATTGGAACAGGGTAATATTGCTGAATGTAGAACCCAGAATGTAGAACTCGCTATTACTTTCTACTGCTGATCTTATCTATTCACTAGTTATGACACCCACCACACTTAGGGATGTCGATCACTTTACAGGAGCAAGTTAAAAAGCAAAAGAAAAGTCCCAGGCATAGTCTACCCTTAAAAGTTGTATAAGCATAGCTACATTGGTCAGGGGTATGAAAATATCCACACCCCTGAGTAGCACAGCTACATCAATGGAAGAGTACTGCTGTCGACATAGCTAACATTGTTCAGGAAGGTGGTATTCCTACACCGACAGAAAACCTTCTCTGGCAGCACAAGCTGCATGTACTACAGTAGGAATTTAAGCTGTCCTAGCTGTCCCAAAAAACTATGCCGGCATAGGTTCTGTAGTTAGACATTGCCCAAGTATAGGAAGTAAAACCACTGCATGCCATTGCCCCATAGCGACTTTAAAAAACAAAGATTGAAAATTCCTTGCCAGCAGGTTTACTTTTGGGTACCACAGCCAGCAGTTTGTGAACAGGTTGGATGGAGCTGTGCTTTTTGAACATGGCCAGACTGGAATGCAGATGTATTTCTGGCAGAAGTAAATTTCTAAGGAGAGGGCCTAACATTGGAAATGCCATGTGTCCCTGATTCCCTTTAGCCTCTCCCTTAGACTCGGTAGGTTAAGGATTCTGGATGAGTGCAAGTAGCGTGGCAGGTCATAACAGGGTGCACCAACCTCCAAGCCTACATAGGGGTATGTAGATTGTATCCAGTATCTTGATTTCACCCAAATGTTAATTGGCATCCTGTGCAGAGAACAAGTGTAGTATGTTTTTGCTGATCCATCTTGCTCAGAGGCAGGTAGCTGCATTATAAGTTTCCAAATGAACTTTACTATTATGTGCTGCAGTAGTCTAGCCTAAACTGGTAGGAAAAGGCTCTCTCAGTCAAAGTTGGAAAAGGCATCCCTGACCACTTAGCTGAGAATCCAGGGCAGCAATCAGTCTAGTAAAACTGAGATTGTTAACTGCTTTACCAATGGATGGGCAGGCTCCCTCAGTTTTGAATGTTCCTATATTTTGCCATTTCCACTTTCCTTTGCCACTCAGCATCACCGACATCTGATCTGGACTGATGGTAAGCCAAGCAGGTTTCAGGCAGCTGTGGTGCGCACATCTTCTTGCAGGAATGACTAATTATGGGAATAACTGTCCAAACTAAATTATACTTTTTAAAAAAGCCATCTCTTTGCAGAGCAAGGGCTACTGAATTCTCAGGCAAGCTTGCTTTTTTTTTTTTTTTTTAAAAAAAAAAAGAAAATAAAAGTGAAACCCTTCAATTCATTCACATACAACTGAAAACTGAAATATGTTGCTCAGCTGGTGCTTTAGAGGTCAGTTCTAAAGCACTCCACAAAGAGAAGTTACTTACCAGTAACTGTAGTTCTTCAAGTGTTGTCTGTGCATAGTCTCACAGTTAGGATGCACACCTGGCACCTCAGAACTTCAGAAACTTCTAGAAGAGACATGCTTGTAAGGTGCCACTCAACCACCTTCCTGGGCACTGAACATTTAGTGCCCAAGGCCATAAAAGAAGGTGCAGCCAACAAGCGTCTCAATTCCTTCTTTTCCGTGGTCAGAGGAACAACTCCTATGCCTGAAGTCAGCTTTTGTCAGACTTCTTGCCATTTCTCTCAAAAAATAGTTGTATACCGTTAGCTTTTACTTATTGTACAATATGCTATCATTTTTAGGCAATTTTAGTATTTATGTGCCATTGTGCACTAGGGGATTTGGGCTAGTTCCTACTATCAAAACTGAGTCAGATGCTAATAAATCCAGATTTTAAAGGTACACCTCTCGCCCCCCTATTTTTCTCAAGTCGGATGTCCGTATCAGGTGTCTGGTCTGCTGCAATATGTCAATGCCTAAACTGGTGCTGTGTGCCAGGCCTTTACAACCCAGGTACTGAAAGACTAGGTAACAGTCTCCATTCTCACTTGATTGAGGAAACACTGGAGCTAGGCCGTGTCTACACTGATGATTTGTCATGCTGCAAGCCAACATAGCTATACGAATGCAGTTCTCTAGTGTAGACAGGCAAAGCTACCATGTGCACTTACAACTTGCTCCCTGATTGAGATTACCTTATAGTAGTTCACCCTGTCTACACTAGGGGATTAGACCTGTGCAACTGGCCTCCCTAGTTGAAATGGGGGCAATACCTGCTGTAGACAAGGCCTTAGTTTTTCAGAACCACTTCTGTATTCAAAGGACTTTACAGGCCATCTTCAGCTCCAAAGCCTTCTGCACCCAGATCAACACAATCATCAGAATCCAACAGTGGAAATACAAAAGAGACCACCTCAAAGAACCCCTTTTATTTGGTGGAGGGGAAGGGGGGGAGGACTTCCCATTGGTTATACAACCAAGTGAACAATATTAGTAAAAAAAAAAATGCAAACAGCAATATAGGGTGGTGAGTTTTTTAATCAAATTTCCATCTGTATCGACGAACAAGTAGAAAAGAACCACCCTACGAGCCAGATTGTGCCCAACACTTGTGTCAAGCCTCCTCCTTCACTCTTGTGGCTCCTCACGCAGGAGCCAGACACACAGTGTGATTGTGGAGTGCTGGCCTTCTGCCCTCCAAGAGTCCCCAGGGTGACAACTGCTTGAAAGGGGGAGTAGGATGCATGCACCCTCCTCCCCAAAGGTGGCAGAGCTCCAGTATGTATTTCCCCAAAGTTCTGACAGAGTCCTCTCAGGTACTCTGGATGCAAGATTTGCCCTCTGAACCCCCCTCAATAGTTTTTACTAATGAAGGGCCCTAGTCCTCAATCAATAATGTATCATGGGCAATTTGCACAGTGATAGCCCTGTACCATACCTTCTATTTCTTAGGCACTATTCTACAATGCTAGGGACTCTTGGTGGACAAGTAATAACAGATCCCATGGAATGAGATAGGTTTGAATCAGGAGACTGGACAATCTCAATTATTCACTTGTGAGGACAAATAATGACAAGGTGGATCTTCGCTATCTGCCTAGACAAAATGCCTCTGCCACTAGCTCTTAAGCCTTGGTGACATACAAACTTGTACTCATTTAACGAAAGGTATGTTTTAAAACTGGTTTAGTTAAACTAGTGCAAGTTTGTACAAAGACATTCTTGTTTCAGTTTGACTGTGGCTTATTTTTGTTTAAATTAAACCTGTAGAACAAGATTAAGCTAAACCAAACTAAGCCACTCAAACTGAAATAAGCATCTACACACAAACTCATGCTAGTTTAACTACATGGTGCAAATCCCTTTGTGAACACTGCTACGGCAATTTAAGAGTAGCTTGTTTCAGTTTACTTTAAACCTGTTCCTAATAGTTTAAGCTAAGCCAAAACAAGGGTCCATACAACCTTCTGCACTGGTTTAAACTAAATTTGTTTAAAAATCACATCTTAAGTTGAACTAGTGCAACTATGTGTGTAGACATGCTCTTAGTTAAAATGGCACACGTCTGTGTGTAGATAAGGACTTATTCTTTTCCCTCTGCAGGGGTATTACAGGCTTTCATTCCACCTTATTACCCTCCACTCCCATTATGTGTACATTGCTCTTCTCTTCCATCCTTCCCTCTTTTTTACATTGTACGATATATTTTCCTTTTCCTCCATACCCATGCTACCTTCTACATTTAAAAAATAATAAAATAAAAATACAAGGGAATGTTGCGGAAGAACAATCATCACATGCACATCAGACTTTTTGATTTTGGGCTCTCATCTCACTTCTGACCTTTGACAATGTCTCTTCATTTTGTTACTTTCTGTAGGAACAGAACCAACCCAAAAGCCCTTTGTATCTGGAATCCTTTGATGACAACTCATGTGAGTAAGCACTACTCAGCCCGTGGATAAGGCTCAGATCTAGACAAAGGCAATGATTAACCTAAGCCATAGAGGAGGCAAAGAAAAATGGAGGCAGGTAGTTAAAAGGAGGCTAATGTAATCAAGGGCAGAGTTTCACAAATGTTGTCCCCTTGCTTCCCGCTAGGAGGCACCATAAAGTTGTCTGTCCCCTAATCCACTGTTGTAGGATGGCAGGAGAGATGTATGGCAAATTTTAGCCTGACAGAGCCCCTTTCAATGAACTATTTCTGCTTTAAAGTCCAATTCATTAATAATTTATAAGAAATACTACTATCAAATAGAATACAGACGCCTCCCTCCCCCTCCCCCCCCCCCGACTTACGCAATCGTTTCGTTCTGGAAAGCCTTGCGTAACTTGAATTTTGCGTAAGTCGGAAATGTATACCATACGTTAAGCAAAAATTTCAGCAATTCAAAAATCCTATTTCTGGCTTATGGAACTTTTTCCAAAAGCGTGAATTTGTGTAAGTCAGGTCTTGCGTAACCCGGGGAGCGTCTGTATTGCAATTAAGGGCTATGAATTCATACTAAATTAGTAGTTATAGCTAAGTTGAAGCTAAGTCAATAAATAGTTTATTGGCTTTGTGACAGAAAACTTAACTCAGTGACTTACATCGCAAGATCCAGCATATGAATTTAAAATAGTTTAGGTTTAGTGTACACAATGGTTCATCTAATAAAATATATTTACTATGTCTGGGAAGCTCTCCTCCTCTTACTACCAAATGGAGTTATGATTTTATATAACTTATGTTTGCTGTGACTCAGTTGATAAGTGACTAATCAGCTCAAATAACTTTTAATGCCTAATAAAAGTAGCCTGACAAGCTTAAATGAGAAATTAAAAAACTGTCTGTGAATATCAATTTAGATCTGTCTGGGTACTTTAAAATTAGGATACGGCAGACCTTTACCTTCAGTTTTCTCCTCCTTGTGATCAATCTTCCAGCTTGAAAATGACGAAAGATTTGCAGCCGATTTCCACTTAAGTAAAAATGGCAAAAATTCATTTTCTCTTCCAAATGTTCTTCTACTATCAAAGAATCTGCACTGAAGTCTTTAGATATGTGCATGTTGACATGCTACTAAATGAACTTTGGCATCAGTAAGTGGCCCAGCCACTACCCCCATTGTTATAACCAAAATATTTGATATTTCCTCAAGTCTTCCTTTACCCACATAGAAACATAGGAGGTTTCTTCTGTAATTAGTGACCTTTACAAAAGATGTTAAATACCAATGAAGCAATTTAATTTTTTTCCCTCCAGTGGAAGGGTTAATTATCACTTCATATACTGAATTAAAAATCTAACAGTTGGCTAATTTGTCAGAATAATTTGTCCTCTTATTTACTACAGTACCAATAATGAGAGAATTACTATTTATCATTGACATTCTTTAGATCCGTTCTGAGTCATTCTCTACTTTAAATCTTCATTTGACAATATTTCTCTGAAATTTTTGTTGTAGATATTAACTTGTTCAGCTAAAAAAAGTAAAGCTTTATAAACCTTTCAGAATGTTGCTCAACTAAATATTATACAAGCAAAACTGAAAAATAAAACTGCACTCCTAGCCCACCTGACATATGAGGATATCAAAAGGCTCAAATGACTAAAAGAAAAAGAAAAAAACAAAACCATCAATTCAGTACCGGTATTAAATCCGTGTGGTAGACTTTAAAAGTAGTCTAGAACATTTGACAGGACCACAGCTTTAACATAATATGCAGACTTTCCTTATTAAATATAAATCTGGATCCAGACATCTTTCAGATGTGTTTCTTCTGGGATCCGTCATTTTTCATTTTACTGTGATCATCTATTTTGTACAAGTTTTCAAATACACTGGGCAAACAAGGGGCAGATCACACTTTAAAAATATACATATAATTTACAATTCACTGTTAAGTTGAATGACAACCAGATATATCAGTGCCATATGATCCGGAGCTCCATCTTCCATCTGGAGAGGTTTTTTTTATGAAGTGCACTGACAATTGACTTATTCCATATATAAGAGCCTCACGCCTTGCCCCGCTATTAATTCTTATGAACTCAATGCATGACATATTAAAAATGAGAAAAAATAAGGACAATAGCTCTTTTGTAGAGCCAAGCAAGCAATGAATATGATCTTCCTTTGCGGTCCCATATTTTTGATAAAAACCTTATGAATGAAATATCAAGCTAGTAGACTAAACTCCCTGCCTCAACATATGCATTAAAAATTAACTCTTTTTAGAAATGCACTGTTATTATAAAACATGGCAGATGATTTTTAAAAGGCCATAACTTTATCAGGTTATTTTAGAAATCATTTTGTTGGGGCTGTGTTTTTCCTGCTTGAAAGATAATCTGCTGGATAGACATTTATACTGTCTATTTTGCTACTTTATTTTACTTCTATTTTGACAAGCCCTGAGGACTTTAACACCCATTTGATATAAACTGAAGTTTAAAGGTACAGTCAAGAAACATGTCCTGGCAAAAGCATTAAAATACTACAGATTCTCTCCTCCACTCCGAACCTGCATCTTTGAAAGCCCTTGTTTCACCTTCCCCAATCTCAATGGCCCTTATCCTTGTAGCAATTAAAAATTATTTTTGAAATACATTTTCTATATATGTGGTGCACTGGATGCTATGAGTAAAAGCAGATCAGCTACTAAAATAAACAGGCCTAATTTCTGAAAAAGAAAAAATATGATGTGTATATTTACTTTCCCATAGCTGTACAGCCTAAATACTGCCCACATCTTCAACACAAATAAATAAAATGTATTATTATTCATGTGGCATCATATGTGCATGATGCTTCCCAGTTAATTAGTACAGCTGAACCAATAAAGCCAATGATTTCCATTCAGACTATTAAGATGTTAGACAGTGTAAACCAATATTCAGCCTGTATGTTTTGATGGATTTAATAAAAAAAAGCCACTTGCAATTAGGGCCTAATTTCTCACCACAAAATAGTATGAATCTGAAAATCCAAGGGAATCTTGAAGCAGCCATTGCAGTGGGGATTGGAAGGAGGAGGAGAAATCTTTAGAACTGTGTGTTGCGTGCTTCAAATAACCATGTTACAAGCGTTTCTGTGTATGAACCAATTTCAAAGGAAGAGATCATTTTTATCATACAAGTGTACTGAATTGCACTCCTACCCAGATTATTTGTCAACATTTAACAGAGGACTAAAAGGGTTTGGGCTCTCTCCGTCCTGCCACCCAATAAAATCACTGTTATGTTAAAGTGTACTGAAATCTTACATCCACCACCTAGTGCAACAATATTTAGCATACAGAATAGCTGCATTTTATGCATGTGCTATATTGACTGAGGAAAGACTAATTTAGGGTCTGAATAGGGGACTGATCCTTCAACCCTCAGTCACTAAATTTACTCATTTGACTCCTATGGGACAATGTGGGCAATTAAGGTTTCTTTGCATGAATAAGGATTTGCAGGATCAGGTCCTTAGCTTGAGGGTAGAGAGCACCTGTTTAGGACAATTTCCATTTCAGTTCAGTACAATGTAAATATATATATAACTATGTACACTGAATAGAATACACTACCTTATTTTTAAATTTTAACAATTTGTAGAATCTCCCTAAGCAAAGAAGTTGTGATTGATGTTTTTAAGGAGACACTATGGATCACTTAAATCACGAATCATACTACCAGAGTTATCAACCAAAAACGAAAGGATCTTTTCCACAGAAAAAAAAATTATATTTGGTAGTTTAGTAATGGTAAAAACAGAATCCAAAACATTTGTAGAACTTACCTTAATTAGAGCAATCTGAAATTCCATCCCTATTGGCTGACTAGAGAACTCTTCATCTGGTATTTACTGAATTGTTTTGTATTCATTAATAAGGCCTGGTCTACATACACATTTTTTACTGATTTAACTTTCAGTTAGGGGTGTGCTATTCTGCCAAAACAGTTAAATCGGTGTAACCCCTAGTGTGAATGCAGTTATATACGTATAAAGGTACCTTATACCAATACAGCTTTTTTCCCTTACAGAAATAAGCTATACTGATACAAGCAAATTTATACTAGTGTAACTGCATCCGCATTAATGGAGTTGTACCACATGCAATTATAGTAGTATATTATTATTTGTATTACTGATAAAGCAGATTTTTGTGTGTAGACAAGACATAAGAGTTCATAACGGGCCCCTTTTTACCTTTAATTTTAGACAGAAAAAAATACTGCTCTTTGAAACCTACAATGCTAATTTAAAATGCAACTCTGTAGTTGTTATGGGATATAAAGTACCAAAATCTATTAATTTAAATCAAGTAGGGAAAAAAGTAATCTCCAGAACACTATAAATAGCATGTACTAAGGCTGCATTTCTAAAAGAAGTGCAGTAAAACAGAGGGGGAAGTTTAAATTTAAATGCAATATACTACAGTATTCCTGAGACAGTCTAAAGAGTTGTGTATAATAATAAAGTAATTTTTCAGGGGAAATACTTCTGTTTCCTTTATGTTCAAAAGTTCTTTCACCTGAACAATCTAGGTCTCAAGATGAATTTCAAAATGAAAAGTATTCACTTGTTCTAAATGTATATTTGTCAAGTTAATATATAATTAATGTTTTTAATAACCAGATCTACTTCTGAAAATAAAAATTAAACCCCGATAAAAGGTGGTTAATAAAAGCTGGGAGAAAAAGTAACATTTGCATTCATTAAATTTCAAATTGAGAAAATGTCAGACACTAGACACCTATTTATCGTGTGTTTTGTAAATGTGAATGGTATGATTTCACTTAAATTCCAATTACATTATAACACTATTTCACTGGAGTCAATCAAAAATGTGATAAAGTACAAAATCTATTTCACATTACAAATCAGTATTTACTTACCTTCATATGAGCTAACAAGAAGTTATGGATGCTATTCAATACCTGCAAAATTATAATATGTAAGGCAAAATCTCTGCCTAACTTCCCTTTAGATGTTTCCTTGTGTGCGGATAGTGTGTGAAATATGAGTAACACAGAGATAACAAGGAAACAAAGGCCACCCGCTCACTTAAGTAAAAGTTGATCCTTAAAATATTTAACGTAAGTAAATAAAACACCAGGAATCATAGACTTATAGGACTGGGACCTCAAGAAGTCATCTAGTCCAGTCCCCTGCATTCATGGCAGGACTAAGGAGGAGAACTTGGATATATTTGACAGTTAAAATCTGTCTGCAAAAATATAAAAGCTCTGTAACAAACCCTGTTGAAAAATCCCATCTTGGCACTAGCAATGCAAATGCAAAACTTGAGAAGCAAGTGCCAAGGCTAGACGTATTATAATAAAATTTAAGTTAGTACAGTGAATTGTTGATAACAGGGGCACCTCGTGTAACTTACAATATTTTGAATTTAAGAAGTGTATATTGATACTTACCTCCTCTGAGAACAGAAATGGTTATTGCCTTTGGAAAACATTTGGTAACTTACTCAGCAAGTTTACATTCAGAAACCAGTTGCGTACAGACTAATATCAAAATTATAAAGGAACCTTATAAAATTTCCCTGATATGAGTGTGTGTGAATCTTTGAAGGTGGAGAGAAAAACTGTGTGTCATATTAAGAAAAAGATACCAATTTTCCTAATCTTACAGAGCCAAGAATGGATGGGTATTCAAATAAAATGTAAATGGATTACTCAGGAATATCCCTATGCGATACATACATTTGAATAACAGTGAAGATGAAATGGCAGCAGTCTTTTCTGGCTTTACTGCATTGTAATTATGATCGCTTGCCCAGGATGGTGTGCTGTTGTCTGACGCCGGCTCTTTAGCAACTGGTTGGGTGTTTGCTTCAGTTTTAGGGGCTGTCACCACACTTTTCTTCATGTTAATCTCTTTTTTCTCAGGAGTTGGTTTCTTCTGGGTGGACAAAGGCTTAGTACCTGCCTGTATAATTAGTAGATCCTTAATTACTAATAATAGTAATGACAGAAAGAGTTATCATGATGCATGTATTTAGTGACAAAATGTGTCTTCATATATTGTGAATAATTACTAATGCATTTCAAATTACATAGTTACAATACAAAATGGGTTTCTGACAAGTCTATAAAGCTAGGAGAAATACATTAGCCTAGCAGGAGAGAGTGTTGAGTGCTCTACTCATGAGCAGACCCTACCAGCAAACTGAACACAGTTGTATTTATTATCAAATATAAGTAAATCTGCACATCCAGTACCTGCCACATTAAAGTGGTTTCACAGAGCTAGGTAATATGGATTTAAAAGGGCTTTTAAGAAATTCTCTTTCATTTCCTTACATGTGACACAAATCCCCCTTATCTGCATAGCCTGTCTCCCCATTAAAAAATAAACCTAAAAACTTTTAACCCAGGAAAATATTAATAATTTTAACTTATGAATTAGCTTTAAAATATTCAGTACTAGGGAAATTATTTCAGAAAAGATGTACTGAAGTGCAGATACTTAATTTAATAGCACCTATGCAAAGGAGACTATATTGTATTTTAACAACCTTTTCCTGTTTTCTTTTTTTATTATAAAGATTTAACTGAATTATCTTATTCTTAAATGTAGTTTTAGATCATTAAAATGGCAAAAACAAACAAGAGAGTGAATATCTAACGTTAAATCTTGCAAACTTAATATATTTATGTCTGAAAACTGTACAGCAACAAGCTATTATGCTTCAGGAAAAATGCTGCGTTTTTTATTCAGGAACATGATCTTACCTGTAGTTGAGACTTTAGAATTGTGGGTCTCTCAGATTTTGATTTGATCTTCTCTTTTGGCTTTGGTTCTTTTCCTGCACTGAGAAATTTCATGGTGGCTGCAGCATGTTTGAGAATGCAGTCGTTACTGCAGTACACAGAATCAGGCTGAGCCACATTAGAACAGCCAGGACCAATGCATTTTGATGCACCAGGAGCTTCGATTACCTAAAGATTGAAGCACAGCAAGTTCAATTTTTTAACTAAAAAACTGTATATAACCGGTTGTGAGGACTTATGTAACTGAATATAACTAGTGCATCTTAAAAGCATAACATGATTTTTCAATCTTTACTGACGCTATCCCATATCCAACTTTGCTGGCCTAACGAGTTCATGCTTGCAAATTCAACACAAAACCAAAATATTTATAAAATCATTAAAATATAAATAAGCCATAAGAAGGTCCATTTCATCTATATTTATTAAACAGAAGAGTACCCCAGGCTTTAACACCTATTTCTCCTGGAGTTATTGATATCTAAAATGGAAAAGACCTACTGCATTAACCAGGCTGTCTCCCCTGATAATGCAGAATTGTTTTCTGCAGCACATTTTTCCATAGTTTTATCCAGTCTCATTTAAAAATCCCAAGTGACAGGACTACTCCCACTTCCCTAGGGAAACTCCATCACAGCCTAATACTTACTTCCCACTATCAGGACAGACATTTCCCAGTACTCAGTCTAAATTTTCTCTTCATTTCACCATAGTGTCTTACATGTAAATAAATCCTCTTCCTCCTCAGTGTTAACATATACCAATAACAGGTGCCTCAGAAATATTATAGATAGATCAAGTAACATCCTTAAAAGCCTACAAATATTTGATCATTGTGAGGTCTGAGGCAAGGAATTTAAGTTTTCCTTCCTCTGTTTTCCCATTTGTAAAAATTAGGATAACATCAATTAGCCATGTTTGCAAAGCACTCTTGTATCTAAAGATGAGAAATGATGTGACAAAATGGAAATATCCTGGACAAACCTCATGGAATTAATATAAACTTTACTAAATTACATTAAACCTTGTTAAATTAGGTTTAATATCTTTGGGATCCACTATATTAAAAATGCAACTGTGTATCTGTTATTATGAAATTATATGCAACTCCTCTAGGAGGATGGAGATGCTAATATAATTCCTCTGGTTATCGGTCCTTTTGAAGACATCCCCTAGATAGGTTTTGCATAAATAGTTCAAAATGGTTTCTCCAGTGACTATCCAAAAATCCTTTTTTGTCTGTTAAACAGACTGGGTTTAAACAGGCTCAGGGCCTCTTTCCTGATCCAGCAAACAGACAGGATCCTGGTCCACAGAGGGCCCCAAAGTAAGGGTTGGAAGAACTGGGCCTACTGAAGTCCCATAAGATTGTGTGCTTGTTTTGAGCTGAAGCTGTGATGAATTTGAACCCACAAGGAAACCCTGAGTGGGGTTTTGAAGGACTATTCCTGCCAGAGACCACATTAGGGTTGGGGAGATCTCTGGAGTAAGCTTACTACCATCTCCATAGGTTCATTTGTTGTTTTTAATATTTTTTCAGTAGTGTCTTTACCTTAAGAATAAAATAGGTTTGCATAGGAAGTGCTGTGTGTTGCCTTATAACTGTGGGCAATTACTCAGTTATTGGTCTCTGAAGAAAAGTAAGCAGGCCTGCTTAGGCAGAGTCTTTTGCTGGGATATCACAGTCAGGGGACTGTGCACCTGGAAATACACTGGGGTCAGAAGGGAGTGGGACTAGTCACCCCTCAAGAGAGGTACCAGCTAGGGAGTTGGAAACCTGAGATGGGTGCCCTTGCTGGGCCAGAGGGAAAATACCAGTGCAGCTACCCTGAGCTGACACACTATACTATTAATTTCTGTTGGTTTCTTCTTGCCTCTCCTCAGTTTGTCAAAATGGTTGTTCCCTCTTTCTGGTCATTAGTGAATAATAAATAAGAACTGGCTTAATACCTAATATTGCAATTCTCCATTAGACAGCTCTCCCCAACTCAATATATTGTAGTTTATAATTAATATTTGTTTACAGTATTTCACCAATTTTCAATCCAAATGACAGTGTTGCTACACAGGCCAATTTCAATTAATTTTTCAATTAAGATTTACTGAGATACAAGTAGTGCTGCCTATCTAAAACCCAAATACCATAACATTTATTTTGTAGAAATAAATATTATTCTTCAGGATAATTCTTTACAAATGCCCACTTTCACATCTGATTATCTCTACAAACAGCAGGAGAAAAATATTACAAAATTAATACATAAGTGTTTCCTAGAAGGCATCTTACATTTTAAAGATCTAACAAGTCCAGCTGTAGTGTGTCACAAATAACTTTTAAAGACCCAACCCTTCACCACTGAAGTCAGTGTTAAAAAATCCATTTTTTCAATAGTATAGGATCAGGGTGTAAGCACCAAACTTTCCTGAATGCCATGACATTCTGATTAAAGTATTAATTAGCTGCGATGTTTGTTACAAGAATTTGAATTATTTAAAATAAATAATCTGTAGAATACAGCTCAAAATACAATGCATGAAAAATGCTACGGACAGAATGTTACTCTTCTTAAGTGGTAATGACCATCTTGTTGACATCTTTTCAGTTTTTCTGAAAATTCAACCTTAAAGCATGATTCTACTCTGAAGAGTGCTTATAAGTGATTGTGAGGTTCCAAGTTTATTTCCTACAATTATTTATGTATCAAGTGTGTTCAGTGTACAATTAAATTTCCCTCCCCCTCCTCCCCGGCAAATGCTTGTTTTATAAAACTCTACCTTCACTCAAGTCAAATTGGAGTCATTCCTCTTCACACATCAACAACAGTACTAAAAGCTTTACATGCCAAATTAGACTTTTAGTACAACCCCACTGTTTTCAAATCATGCCCACACTGAAACCTGTGCAACTTATTACACAGGGTTTATTTTGTCATCAAAATTAACAGATCTGACACTAAATGCACAAAAGGATCAGGTCTGTTGAGTAAGAAGGTGCCACTTTTGCATACTTATCCTTTAGAGTAGAGACTAACCTAAAGAAAGTTTGGGGAAAGTGTAGAACCAGAATTTAATAGTATATAAAACTTAGTGGGTGGGTGAAATCCTGGCCCCATTGAAGTCAATGGCAAAACTCCCATTTACTTCAGAGGCTAGTGGGCGAAATCTTGGCTCTACTGTTTGCCAGAAGCTGGGAATGAGCGATAGGGAATTAATCACTTGATGATTACCTCTTCATTCCCTCTGGGGCACCTGGCATTGGTCACTGTCAGAAGATAGGATACTGGGCTAGATGGACCTTTGGTCTGACCCAGTGTGGCCATTCTTATGTTCACTATTTACACTAAAATTATCTGTAAAACGATTTCTAAATTTTACAAAATGTTGGGGTGCCATTAAATGCAATTAAATATCATGGTCCTAAAATTGAGGCACCCCTCAAAATGTATTCACAGGAAAATTTCTACTGAATTTTCTTTGTCATGGTTCACAAACAAAACTATACTTTGAATTAAAAAAAACAAGTTTAAAGAAGATACGAAATGCTGACGTTAAAAAAAATCATCATGTTTTCCATAACTCCCCCCAACTTTTCTAATAGATTAAAAGACAGCACAGGATAACATACACATACTGATTTATAACAATGAAATATAAAATTAAGAATTTTTAATGGTAAGATTAAGAGCTGTGTTAGCTATACTTTTAATGATTTGTAATTATGGATAGTGAATGAGTACAAATGACGTAACACTTAGACCAAGGCCCTACTGCCATACTTGTGGTTTTGCTAATTCTTCTTTTACACAGACTTGCTAATCTGCTTAAAGTGATGTTATTACTGACAGAACCAAAAGTAACATGTCGCACAGGGTTTGGGGCTGAAAATACACAACAAGAAGCCTTTTTTCTGGGAAGCGACAAGTCAGGGTGACACAAAACCATCATGACATTGAAACTGAAAAACCAGCAGAAAAAAATGCAGAAGTTGAGTAACTGAAGCCTGTGTATGCATAATGTATGGGTTACCTAAAACTAGGGCTGTCAAGCAATTAAAAAAAATTAATCATGATTAACCTTGAGATTAAAAAAATAAATTGCAATTAATCGCAGTTTTAATCTCACATTAAACAATATCAGAATACCATTTATTTAAATATTTTGGGGGGTTTCTATATTTTCAAATATAGGGTCAGGGCTTGGGGCTCTGGGCTTCAGCACCTTCCCCTAGGAAGCTGTGGACTGAGGCTTCAGCCCCTCCACTACTGATGCCTCTCAACCCGCCCACAGGTATACAATTAACATGTTAAAAAAAATTAAAGCATTAATTTTGCTTTCAGTTAATCGCAGGTGTTAACTGCAATTAATTGACAGCCCTACCTAAAACCCAAAGGGCTTGTGTGTTAAAAAGTAAATTGGATAAAGATTTAATAATCTGTAACGTAGAAATGTATAGAAGACCCAAGTGAACATAGTCCCCAAAAAGGAGAGACATTGGAAAAGAGACTGAAGGACTAGACCAGGAGATCAGAGAAGGTGACGAGAAGTACATGGAAGAACTTCCTGGTGCCCTGGAATGTGGTAACTTGGGCCAATTAAACAATTCCCTCTTGTCTGTTATTATTTGTCTGGAATAAATGTATGTTCAGACACTATAAATGACAATAATTCCATCTAAAATTGTACAAATAAAGGCAAAAATTGATTAAAGCCGAAATTTGGTTGGACCTGCCACTCTGTTTTATGATTTTTATCCTCAACACAAAATTAAACATCAACATATGGGAAAGGATATATTAAAAGCTTTTTAGTATTTTATGTTAAATCTGCATACATACACTGAGGATAACTGTAGTTTTAAAGTTATAGAATATATCTGAAAAAAGTTTTTCTTTTAAATTTACAAGTATTCTGCTGAAAATGTCAGTGATTTAAAAATTTCACTCCAAAGTCTACAAGCCTCATGCTAATGGCAAGCTTCAATACAACAGCTCTGATGCTAGCTAGAAAATGGTATTCCTGTCCAACCATTAAAATGAACACAAACCCATAAAATAAATTACTGCAGTATGCTGTCAGCAAGTATGTAGGATTTTTTTTTTAAAAAAACTTGCTGAAGAGAAATAAAGTAGAGACGACAGTCAAGGAGGACGCCTGTCCTTGCAAATACTAAAATAGCACCAGCAGCAGAAAGGTCAATTACTATGGCATTAAAAGGTTTTAAACTAGTTTTAAAACTTTTTCACTAGGAGGGTGGTGAAACACTGGAATGCGTTACCTAGGGAGGTGGTAGATTCTCCTTCCTTAGAAGTTTTTTAAGGTCAGGCTTGACAAAGCCCTGGCTGGGATGATTTAATTGGGGATTGGTCCTGCTTTGAGCAGGGGGTTGGACTAGATGACCTCCTGAGGTCCCTTCCAACCCTGATATTCTATGATTCTAGTTTAAATTCAAGTTAAGAGACTTTTTGCCTGCATTTAGAATGGCACACAGACTGGCTAATGGCTAATATAAAGAAAGTTCCTGTAATAATTGTATGTAGAAACTAGCAACAATTTGAAAGGATTTTTTTTTAATTAAATATATTTTCAGAGCCATTTTTAAAAAATAAAGTCCATCAATCCCCTTTTCTGTGTATGAAGAGCTTCAAGAAGTAAGGTCAAAACACAAGGTCAAAGACTGGCTGGAAGTGCACAGCACAGCTTGAATGTGTACAGGCACACAAGTTTGCCAATACTAACTGGACACCTACAGTGAAAATTAAACAATTGATAAGTTATTAGAAAAGGCAATTTTAAAATAAAGACATGCCAATTTCAGAATTTTAAGAGTCTTTATGAAAGAACAGGAATTCAGCCAGTGTCTTGATTACCCAAATAAAAGAACAACAGATGCATACATTATTGGGGTATTTTCCTTATCCGATGTATATGTTTTGTAAATTGCAATCCTTCAAAAATTAAAAAAATATATGCTAATGATTGTGACACTCCACTCATTCAGTTCTGGATCAAAATCTTTACTTATAAATCAGAAAGATACAAACAGCAAATATCTAAAAAAAAAATTTAGCAGCTTTGTTTTATATAAAAGTGTGTTGCAGCCCGTAGATAAGCTAATGCCTCAACACATTCAATAGAACAATAGACAACAACTAAAATACTTACAGGTTGAAATATCTTCAGTTTTTTCTTACCACTTGGATTTGCAGCTTTTTCAATCCTACCCTTGATTCCTTGATCCTCACTGGACTTTTGTTCGACTGTTCCTACACTTGTGAGCTCTGTGCCATCCACGTTTAGTTGTCTTGATTTAGTTTCTTGCCAATCTGTTTCCGAAACTGTCTCATCCTGCCCCTGCAGAATGGTGCAATTTGGACAGATATAGTCCTCCCCATTCCTTTCCAACAGTCGCCCACGAGCCTCAGAAATCCCCACACAGTCACCATGAAACCATTCCTCACACCTATCACAACAAATCATAAACCTGAAAATAAAGAACAAGTGGTTAAAAAATAAAATACTGAAAAATTCAAAAACAAAAAAAGTCCTTGTAATTTTGTCAGGAAGCCAGTTGCTTTGTATAACTTATTAATTTTACAAACTGCATTCAAATTTAGTATTTATTAGCTTACCCTATTACTTACAACCCCATGAAGTTGCAACAGAAAAAAAAAAGTTATATACACCTGGCAATGAAATCTTTAAACAATACTTTGCATATGTATATAGCCCACCTGTTATTATGAGGCTGGTGACAGATACAGTACAGTGTATTTGGGTCATAAATCTCAGACTCAGATTTGCTTTTTGTGAACTCTTCAGATTCTTCATCTTTGATCTCCTTTGTTCCCAGGGCAGGCTTTATTTCCTTCTTAACCTGAAGATCTTCAGTATGTTCCTCAGACACAACTACTTGACTTCCAGTCTCAGTGCTATCGGTAGACTCAGGTTCTTGTTTGACAGGCCGTTCAGTCTTAACTTGATTTCCTGCCTGGACATCAACTGTTTCTGTAGGATTTTGTTCTAGGTGTTTTTTCCTGAGGCGGTTCTGTATCTCT
This sequence comes from Lepidochelys kempii, assembly GCF_965140285.1. NCBI lineage: Eukaryota > Metazoa > Chordata > Testudines > Cheloniidae > Lepidochelys > Lepidochelys kempii. Next base: position 7,269,834 of record NC_136392.1, on the reverse strand, counting down.
TTCAATGTCAGTTCTGCAGGTTTTTGTTCAATGCGTTTGTTTCTTAGACGATTTTGTAGTTCTTTCAGCGTCAGTCCATCACTATCACTATCAGAGGTATCATCATCATCATCATTTTTTGCACCTTTGCTTTTTAAGACTGGCTGATCCTTATTGTCTTTAGAGTCACTCTTCCGATTGCTAGTTTTTATATCTGGAGTGCTCTCCACACTGCCTTCAGAAGCAGTCTCCACATCTGTAACCGGACAGGATGCTGGTTCACTTGAATCTTCAAGAGCAGTAGGAACATGCTTCCTACCTCTACGTCTTACTGTTGTAAGAAATTCTTCCACTCTTTCAGTACGCTTGGGTTGCCGTCCGCTACGCCGGAGAGACAGGCTTTGTTGCTGCTGCGGTTGTTGTTCACTAGTGTCCACATCAACATCTCCTGCACCTTCTCGTTTGGCAATTGTAGTCCTTCGAAATCCCCATGTTTTCTTGAACTCCTTACTTGTGGGCTTAATAGCTTTTTGTTCCTCCTCATTGCTTTGCTCACCTTTATCATCCAAAACGGATGCTAAAAATAAAAGTAAAATTATGAAACTGATACTTCCTCATTTAGAATCACAGCTGACACTTTTCTTTTGGAACAAATCTTTCAAAATGTCATCATGTTTTCTTTGTGAGAGTAGATATATACACAAGTTAAATGTGGTATGCTAGATAATTACTTAATAGCTCTGAACACAACAAAGAACACACTTTTTCTCAAAGTTCCTATTGACAGGGATCACTAAAGTCACAGCCAATATAATTAAGCAACGTGCGATTCCCCACTTCATTTTTTGATCATGATGAATATTAAGCCACCCTTCCTGTTCACATGACAACTGCACTCCAGTGTTCCACCTCACAGCAGAGGTAGTTTACTGTCCCATCTAACACTAAGTCAACATAATCCAGGAGCTAGGAATTGCTCATGCAGTGCATCTCCTTCTTTCCTAGATGCTTATAATATTCCAAGCTCTTGCTGGCCTGGTATAACACAAGCCAAAAGAGAGAAAGAACAGGTTAAAGAACATAAATTAGATGTATTCAAGTCGGCAGGACCTGATGAAATTCGTCCTAGAATACTTCAGGAACTAGCTCTAGCAAGCTTGGAATGCTAGCAATTATCTTTAAGAACTCTCTCCTCACCTCCCCCCATTTATTTAGGATGTTTTAACAACTTTCCAATCCGTGCCATGTAAGTATCAGGAAAAAAAACAATTATTATAAAAGCTAGCTTTTGTTTAGAGAGATATTATACAGGAATATAGCTATCAGATCTTTCCATTTAACAGAGTGTTACCATATTACAGAGAGAGCATTACAACACCTATAATTTGTTGTTTCCAGTGATTTTATAAAATTGAATGAAATCACTATACACACATTTAACACACCAAGCTTGCGTATCAAATGTTAATATTCAAAAAAAAACTGGACAGGTGTGCTGGTTTATTTGCAGGTCAATGTACTCAGAGTAATGAATAAAAGGTAAGCAAATATTTATCTGTCCTCTATTTTCCTGGGCATGTAATGGGTGTGTTAACTTTTTTATAACCACAACCTTCCATATTTATTTTTAACCATTCCCCTATGATTGGGCTGTTTTTCTTTTTCCAGTGAGAGGCTACCAATATTTGAGCAGCTACTAGCAGACGAGAAATTAATTCATTTCTTCTTGCATGACCATTTCTGCTAGGAAGCCCCCTAGCAGGATTACAATGGGATCATAAATATCCAACCAACTATAGTATTTAGTTACGTACTGCATCCCAATATTCTCTATTGATATGACCACCACATATGCGTAGGGAGGTTGTGGAATCTCAGTCATTGAGGTTTTTTTTAAGTTCAGGTTAGACAAACACCAGTCAGGAATGATCTAGTTATTACTTAGTCTTGCCTTGAGTGCAGGGGACTGGACTAGATGACCTCCCAAGGTCCCTTCCAGTGCTATATTTCTATGATATATGCATAAAATCTTCTCTTTCATCTCAATGTGTATTTTATATATACATATATATATATTTTCTAACCTAACTGGTGCCAGATACTACTGAAACAGTATCTTACAGAAATTTTCTTCTATTGTGCTACAGACTGAGGTTGCTGGACCTCTTTTACTGTGGCGTAATTTGTCTTCCCAGATCCATTGCCCAGGGTGTCATATACAAAAAATGTTTTCCTTAGGAAAGTTGTCTGCAAAGATACATATAAATTATAAAGTTTCGTAATTGACCACATGCCATCACATATATTAACGCGAGCTTTCTATATAAAACAGGCTTTCTAGAAAAATGACAAACATAATTTCTGACTTTAAGTGCTGGTACCAGGGGAGAGTGGGCCAATTAAAGCTAGTTTTGATCTCTAAATAACTTAGAAAAAGTCTGTTTTACTGAATAGCTGGCCAACTGTATGTCGCAAGGCTCTCCCAATCTCTCAAACTCTCTGGTTGGTGATTTGCGTTAAAATCTGGATATTTGCAATGGGTGTCACGGGTGAGGGAAAAGAATTATTCTCTCCCAAACCCATACAATAGCATTTGCTAAAGGATGTGCATACATTTCTGGAAGGAGCGATTTATTATTAATCCATTATTTATTAGTCTAGCAATATTTATAATGCAGCAATTTTCTTGTTCAATAAACCAGCCCTATATTTCTATGATTTTATAACCTAAATCTTTTAAAAACAATTTGTGAAGTCCTGGCCCCATTGAAGTAAAGGGAAAAAACTCCCATTGATTTCAATAGGGTCAGGATTTCACAAAAGGTCTCCCACAGGCCTGGAGGATGCTGCACCACCATGCCTTAAAGCCACTCCAGAAGACTAAAATAATACTTTAATTAATTTTGCTTTTAAAACACGGAGGGTTTCATTTTAATTTAATTTTAATTTGAATCAGTCGTTTTTATTTTCAACAATAAAATGAGAAAAATATATCAGGTGTTTGAGACTTTTAAATTACACTTTAAAATGAATTAGAAAAGGTAAAATAGATTGAATCATTTGATGGCAGTATCGGCACTTCATAGCAGGAACTCCCTCTTCCTATGCATTTGTACAGTGCCTAGCACAACAGACCTCCATCTTAGTTATGGCTTCTAGGTGCTACCATAATAAAAAAAACAGTAATATGCCTTAAGGCAGCAGAAAACCTAAAGCCAAACCCTTGATAAAAACCCTAACTCATGAATGTGATAGCAGCTCCAATCTAGCTTTTTTGTGCATGTGAAATTAATTAAAGACATTGCAGAACGGAGACTTACAACACCATTTACCTGAAGATAAAAGATGAATAACTAGTGATCAGATAAAAAGAAAAGGAGGACTTGTGGCACCTTAGAGACTAACAAATGTATTTGAGCATAAGCTTTTGTGAGCTACAGCTCACTTCATCGGATGCAGTCAGTGGAAAATACAGTGGGGAGATTTATATACACAGAGAACATGAAACAATGGATGTTACCATACACGCTGTAAGGAGAGTGATCAGGTAAGGTGAGCTATTACCAGCAAGTGGGGAGGGAGGGAAGCTTTTGTAGTGACAATCAAGGTGGGCCATTTCCAGCAGTTGACAAGATCATGTGAGGAACAGCGGGGGAGAGAGGGAGGGAAATGGGGAAATAGTCTTACTTTGAGTAATGACCCATCTATTCCCAGTCTTTATTCAAGCCTAAGTTAATTGTATCCAGTTTGCAAATTAATTCCAATTCAGCAGTCTCTTGTTGGAGTCTGTTTTTGAAGTTTTTTTTGTTGAAGAATGGCCACTTTTAGGTCTGTAATCGAGTGACCAAAGAGACTGAAGTGTTCTCCGACTGGTTTTTGAATGTTATAATTCTTGACGTCTGATTTGTGTCCATTTATTCTTTTACGTAGAGACTGTCCAGTTTGGCCAATGTACATGGCAGAGGGGCATTGCTGGCATATATCACATTGGTAGATGAGCAGGTGAACGCGCCTCTGATAGTGTGGCTGATGTGATTAGGCCCTATGATGGTGTCCCCTGAATAGATATGTGGACACAATCCGTCAGGAACAGTATCCCCGATAATGTCACGGCCAACATGGTGGCTGAACTTTGTGACTTTGTCCTCACCCATAACTATTTCACATTTGGGGACAATGTATATCTTCAAATCAGCGGCACTGCTATGGGTACCCACATGGCCCCACAGTGTGCCAACATTTTTATGGCTGACTCAGAACAATGCTTACTCAGCTCTCATCCCCTAATGCCCCTACTCTACTTGTGCTACATTGATGACATCTTCACCATCTGGACCCATGGAAAACAAGCCCTTGAGGAATTCCACCATGATTTCAACAATTTCCATCCCACCATCAACCTCAGCCTGGACCAGTCCACACAAGAGATCCACTTCCTGGACACTACAGTGCTAATAAGCGATGATCACATAAATACAACCCTATACCGGAAACCTACTGACCACTATGCCTACCTACATGCCTCCAGCTTTCATCCAGACCACACCACACGATCCATTGTCTACAGCCAAGCTCTACAATACAACCGCATTTGCTCCAACCCCTCAGACAAACACCTCCAAGATCCCTATCAAGCGTTCTTACAACTACAATACCCACCTGTGAAAGTGAAAAAACAGATTAACAGAGCCAGAAGAGTACCCAGAAGTTACCTACTACAGGACAGGCCTAACAAAGAAAATAACAGAACGCCGCTAGCCATCACCTTCAGCCCCCAACTAAAACCTCTCCAATGCATCATCAAGGATCTACAACCTATCCTGAAGGACGACCCATCACTCTCACAGATCTTGGGAGACAGGCCAGTCCTTGCTTACAGACAGCTCTCCAACCTGAAGCAAATACTCACCAGCAACCACACACCACACAACAGAACCACTAACCCAGGAACCTATCCTTGCAACAAAGCCCGTTGCCAACTGTGTCCACATATCTATTCAGGGGACACCATCATAGGGCCTAATCACATCAGCCACACTATCAGAGGCGCGTTCACCTGCTCATCTACCAATGTGATATATGCCATCGTGTGCCAGCAATGCCCCTCTGCCATGTACATTGGTCAAACTGGACAGTCTCTACGTAAAAGAATAAATGGACACAAATCAGACGTCAAGAATTATAACATTCAAAAACCAGTCGGAGAACACTTCAGTCTCTTTGGTCACTCGATTACAGACCTAAAAGTGGCCATTCTTCAACAAAAAAACTTCAAAAACAGACTCCAACAAGAGACTGCTGAATTGGAATTAATTTGCAAACTGGATACAATTAACTTAAGCTTGAATAAAGACTGGGAGTAGATGGGTCATTACTCAAAGTAAAACTATTTCCCCATTTCCCTCCCTCCCTCCCCCGCTGTTCCTCACATGATCTTGTCAACTGCTGGAAATGGCCCACCTTGATTGTCACTACAAAAGCTTCCCTCCCTCTCTCCCTGCTGGTAATAGCTCACCTTACCTGATCACTCTCCTTACAGCGTGTATGGTAACATCCATTGTTTCATGTTCTCTGTGTATATAAATCTCCCCACTGTATTTTCCACTGACTGCATCCGATGAAGTGAGCTGTAGCTCACGAAAGCTTATGCTCAAATAAATTTGTTAGTCTCTAAGGTGCCACAAGTCCTCCTTTTCTTTTTGCGGATACAGTCTAACACGGCTGCTACTCTGAAACTAGTGATCAGATAATTCTTCATCCCACCTATCTTCACATAGCATCATTCCTTTTAGTGGCTACCCACCAAAGAACATCAACTTTTTCTTAAGCTCCCGACTAACATTCTGGGAACTCTACAAGAAACAACCAGCAAAACACAATAGCTTAAAGAAACAAAACAAACAAACAAAAAAAGCTATAAATCTAGGCAAGCCTAAGAAAACAGTATCATCTAGTAGAATGCTCTGCAGATCCCCAAATCCAGAATCTAGCAGAACAACAGATGATTAAGCTGAAGTCAAGAACTCCTCAAAGGCCCAGCTGCTAACCATCCTCTGTCTGAACCAGGGGATTATTAGGTTCAAGCCTGTCAGCCAATCAATTGCTACAGTATTACATGAGGAAAAAAGCAGTTTCGTAAGCAATTAAATGCAAGCCACAAGTCAATAACATTTAAAAACAAAACAAAACACCTCATCTGTTATGACCAAATCTCTCTCCAATCAACCAGTGAATTACAATTTGGATGTACTTATATGTGTCTGTCTAGTAGCATTATAAATCCCTCAGGGCAGTGACCATGTCTCTCTCTCTCTCTCTCTTTGTTTTGTATAGTTAACATCACATTGATGCATCCCATATCCTTCCTAGAGATAGTATTATGATAAGATTATGGTATAACTATTATGTATTTTATACAAGAGACGTCATGTGAGATATCATTGTAGAGGTTATAATTTACTGAATATGATTATCCTATTTGTACGCATGTTTCGTTTTGGTATTTGAAGTTAGGAATATTGTCTATGTATCTATTACAAACGTGTTTACACCTGGGGAACACCCACTAGGCAAAAGACTGTCAGTCTAGATGGATGGCTGGAAATGGCCCATTCAAGTCAATGGACTCTTAGAAGAACAATAGGTCTTAGAAGAAGCTAATCTCCCACCAGGGAGCCTTCCTGGGAAGGCTTCCTGAGGATAGTACAAACAGCCTCAAGTCATGGCTTCTATGACACTACAGGGGCATGTGACCATATCACTTGGTATTGGACTCCATCTTGGAAGACCAGTGCTTTTCCACTGAAAGACATGGGAACCAAGCTTGGAGACAAAGGGTTCCCGCCATATACAAAAGCTATTTAAGGCAGGAGAGTGACATCATCATGGTTCTTCAATGAAGGGGAGACTCTTGGAAACACCTGACAAACAATGACTGAACTAGGGAGAAGTGTTGGACCCAGGCTAGAGGGGTTTCTGGGCTGTGAAAGGAATATCTGGGGTTCTTAAGCTGCCAGCAAGTGCAGCTTGCCCCTTAAGAGCCTGCAGCCAGCTTAAATCAACATTTAGGGTGAGAGTTTGCTACTCATATCCAATCTCTTTAGTATATTAAGCTTATATTGTGTTTTTGTTTATTTGCTCGGTAACTTGCTTTGTTTACTATCCCTTATAATCACTTAAAATCCATCTTTTGTATTTAATAAATTTGCTTTTGCTTCATCACAGACCAGTGTGTGGGAGTTATAACTTGGGGGAAAAAGCTGTTGTATATTCTCTCTTCACACTGAAGGAGGGGGCGAATTTCATGAGCTTAAACTGTACAGATCACTGTGCAGTGCAGGACGCTATAATTTTGGGTTTACACTCCAGAGGTGTTGTCTTGAGCAGCTGGGCAGTTCCTTAGCTGTAAGCCTCCCCATGCAGAACTGATCACAGCAGCCTGTAAGTTCTGCAGCTAGGTGTGTGTATGCTGGTGAAAGAGCAAGCTTGGAAACTTAACACAGCACCACAGTGTGAGAGGGAGCCCAGGTAGGTGGGTAAGGGGGAGCTCAGAGATACCCCAGTTGCAGCTGGCACCCTGGGGGGAACCCATCACAGGGGGCTCCTAAATAAAAATATTCTTTATATTCTTAAAAGTAAATCTACACATTAACATATTGTACTCCTCCTCAGAGATAGTTTTTACACTATTTGCTCAAGTTATCTTTTGGTTAAGAAACACACAAATTGGATGTGTTAGCAAGATTTCTGCTCAAGAAAAGAAAGAAAATGGACTTACCAGGAGAACGGTTTTCCATGTTGCCAAGACTGGATTCAGATTCAAATGCCACAGACCGTGAATTTACAACTTGTTCCATAATAGGGACACCACCATTCCCCAAGTGCAACTCTAAAAATAAACATAAGACTCAGAATGTAATTGCTTAGACCTGGAGATTCTGTTGCACCTATTAATAACAAGAGATTTAATCTAGAAAAATCTATCACAATGTAAAATTATGAGTATCCAAACATGTAAGTAATCTAATTTTGACCCCAAATGAATACCAGAAACTAAAAGATCTCAAATTTACTCTAACATAAAGTGCTAAATTGTACTGCATATTTTTGGATATAGCACGCACATTCACTACTAACTTGGTTCCGACTTTTTGCAAACTGTTTAGCAACAAAATAAGAATAATAAAAGCTGAGGTATATACTCAACTACTCAAAATAATCTATACTATCAGCTATTTTAAATGTTTCATTTAAAGGGAAACAGTTGATGGTGTTTAATCCTGAACTTCAGATATTACAAAACTAAAGATTTTAGGACTTAAAGTTAAAAAATATATATATGGATCTGAACTTGAAAAGTATATGTCTCAATGCAAAAGTAATTTATTGAATAAGTTAAAAGTGCCAGAATAAGAGTAAAACTAAATGACACTGTACATTTTAACTATAGTATCATTACCATGACACTTTGAAAACTTCCACAAATACATACCAAATAAGTTATAATGGAATGGTTACTCTCAGTGTTGTTAAGACTGCAGAATTTACAAGATGACACGTAGGCCTTGCAAGACAATACACTGGATGTAATTATTACCCCAGTTACAATCAAATCCCAATTATTGTTCCAACAATCTTGTCTAATAATAGTTGTGTATAAAAATATGTGAACGGTGGAACCAGAATATTGAATTATAAACTTATTTCCTTGTTTTTCATACCAAAACCTGACTCTCGTATAAGTATCCAGAGTTGTGAAAATGCAAGTGGATTGTCTAGAAGCCTCCAGCTACCTTAGTCCATAAGCAGCTACGAATATTTTAGAAGATCCTATTAAATTAAAATATAAAAGTAGGAACCATGTCAGCTGAAAAGAAAAATAAATTAATCTCCCAGAAGATTATTCAGATTTGGGGTGAGGAAATGCAGAATGGTAATTTATTTCTAGCATCCCTGGCTTGCACCTATAATTTTATCAATACCTCATGGAGTTCATAAATACGCACAAAATGAAAAGTTTTACTTAAAACATTATTTTCTAAAATGAATTATTTCTCAAGTGAACTATCACTTTCTCTTGAACTCTGAAATCAGGATGAACTGCCTACAAGCTATGCCAACATATGGAACATATTACAAAAAATAAAAAACAAGAAACCAGAAAACAAAAAATATTCATGAACAGATTCTCCATGTTGACAAAGAGGAGAGAGGTGGCTGCTGCAACCTAGTTGTGGCTCCCTGACCCTCATTCTCAGCAGAATTAGAGCAAGAGAAGAGCTACTTAGTTTCTCTAACTTCTGCCACTGCAAAAGGCTCAGGCATAGTTCAGTTCCACCATGCACCTGCCTTGCCTATTACATGCCCTATCACATTCCCTCACATCTTTCTACCAGCAGAGAGCAACTCTCCACAAGGGAAACTGTCACCAGCTATCGCTAGCTATTTTAAAAGCCAATTTAAATTACCATGGCTAACAGAAACTCATGTTGACAAATGGAGTTTCCCTGGGTAAGTTATTGACCCTTAACTTAGTGGTTCTTTTTGGCATGTCATAGAAAAGGGGAGAACGACAATTTCAAAGGTAGAAAAAACATTGTCTCAGAGTTCAGAATGGGGCTGATGCTTTCTTCTGGAAAATTTTGCTCAAAGCAGCAGGCAAGGAAGCACAGAATTGGCCTAATAGCCAATTCTGAGAAATGCTTCAAGGGGCATTGCTGGGTGACATAGAATTGGAAGTAGTATCTTTTTGTCTTGGTATTTTGTTTGCAGAGAGATCCCATCCTGGACTCCAATCTTTCTTATCAACAGGAAGAAAGAGCAGTAGAGACTCCATTCTGCTGGGTCTGCTTCTTGCCTACTTAGCCAATCAGATACTGTATTTAGATTCGACTTGATATGCAGGGCCCAAATCAATTATATATTATTAATTCCCCAGAACAAGAGGGACCTTTCTTCTTGGTGCAAATATGCTGACCTGGTCCTCTGCTCATATAGTGTTGTCTGTCATTATTAGGATATGTTGAAGTTTTGTTTATTTGTGCAGTACAAGGAAAGCTAATCAAATGTCTCAGATCTCTAGCCAGTTGATCTTCCTCATCATTTCTTTCTGAGACCACCTCCCCAAAGATGTGAAAGATGTGCTCCCCCAGCAAAAAGTGTTCTTTCCATCCATAATAAACACAGTTCTATCCAATTCATCATTTGGGGGTCTAGTCACAAATCACCAGGCTAGATGAACATGTCCTTAGGGGCATTCTATTTGCAAAGGGGGTAAAGAGCATCTGATGGAAAGGGTAGCACGAATCTTTGAAGTGGATATATCAGAAACGTTGCCAGCTCAGCAGTTCTAACAAATCGGATTACCTAGTAAACTCAATAATATTTTGAAAGCTAGGGGCTGTTCACAGACATGGCATATAACTTCCTTTATTTTGTTCTCTCCCCCTGGGAAGAAACATCCTTTGAAGTTTGGTATTGAAAGTGACTTCAAAGTTCTGAACGGTTTGAGTTGGATTAAGCTGATTTTTTTCTTAATTCACCATGAGTCCCCTTACTTAGTAGAAATGAACCATAAAACTGATGTCCTGTTCTGCCCTGTGTCTCAAGGATGCTCTTATCAGGATGCAAATCATTTTCTAACAGCTTGTATAGACACACAAATTCTAATAGCATAATTAAAACTGTACAACCCCTGTAATATGGACACAGATATATCAGCATAAAGGTGTCTTAAACCAGTACAGATTATTTCCATAAGGGAAGGACAATATGTTATACCAGTAAGACTTCATCCACATTAGCGCTTATACAGATAGGTAAAACCAACCAACACTGCCCCTCCCTCCCCCAAAATAGTTATATGGTACAAAACCTGCGTGAAGTCCAGGCCTAAAGAGTTTCCATCCAAACAAGTAGTACATTTCTGTGAATACGTTAGAGAGTAATTAAGGTCAAAGCATAGGACCCTCTACTGGAAATGTTTCTGACCACATAAGAACATGTCTTGCCAGAGTGATGGTCTGATCAGGATATGTAGGCAAATCTTCTTGAAACTGATAGAGATTAGGAAACTGACCTGAAAAACAGCTGTCAAAATGGACTTTAGTGTTTTTATTTTGAATTCTGATACTTGTAATGATTTCTGCAAATTCTTCAATACAAGGATAATTTTTAAGCCCCTTAGACGGGGACTAGGAAGGTGAATACATCTCTATAGCTTTGTAGTAGTTTATTATCTGCCATCTTCTGGCTATGCTTTACTAAGCTCTGGGAGCCTGACTGAATATTTCCAACATTTGTCATCCCTCCTGGCTGAGAATCAGAGATGCCTGCTCAAGAGTCCAATCCCCTCAGATGGGAGAAGAGGACAAGTCTACATTATTGTGGTTGGTAGAGGGTTATCTAGAGAAGTTGCTTCTAGACCTTTCACCTCAAGATCTGTTCAACTGCCATCTAATTCAGTCATTTGCAGAATCTGTATGAGAAGAAACCTGGAGAAGACGGTTACTCTCTGAAGAGCTACTTTTCTTCTGGCATTTGGCCAACATTTTCTTGTCCTTGTACTCGGTTTCTAAGATTCCTTTATCGAGAGATTCCTCAAAACAGACAATTTGTACTCTCTTCCTCCCCGCCCTGGTATAATTTGAGGACATTATCAGATGCTAGGACATCTCCCTCAATACCATAGGTCAATAAGTAACTTCATACTATTATTACTGGTCCTGGGATTCTTCTGGATCCAAATCAGATGAAATGTAAGGAGTCTTAATAGAAAGCCTCTTGTATCACGAATGCCAGGATTCTGTACAAAGTGAGATTTCATGAACCTGGATGCAGCCCACACAAGGCCAGGATGGGGCAGAAATATCCTATTTTCTTTTTCATCATGAAGAATCTCTATCAAAAGCAAATAATCTTTCTTCTGGAAAAGACAATGGCCCCTTGGATAAGTTTCACCATGCTGTCCAGAACTGCCTGTCACGTCTTGTGATCCCAATAGGGTGGCAATGAAAAGAAGTTAAGAGGAAGGTATTCCTGAAAATCTGAGGAGGTCAGTCTGAACAATTTTAAGAGTCCAGGAGAAGAAAGTGTCTAATGGACTAGATTAGTTACTTCTGGGGTGCCTTCTCTAGATGATGTTTGGGAAGTATTTTCATTCGCCAGTGGAGCTGAATGGGTGAAGGACTGAAAGGACTGATTGTTTTAGTAATGTTGGTAGTTAGTAATTCAGCAAAAGGTATTACACATTCCCTTTAGAGGAGTCTCACTAATGGGACTGGTTAAGTATAATCTTGTTCAGGTCAGAAGAATTTCTCAAAGCCTTACCAAGAAATTCTCTGAAAAAAAACTCAACACATTGAAAGGAACTCAAATAAGGCTGGTCCTTGATGTGGTCTTTGTGTCAAGGCTTCCAAATTGTATGTTGTGCCAGAGAAGAGTTCTGGCAAATAACCTGGAAATGTACAAGCTGAACTGTAGGGTAAAGCTAGTGTTGATGTGAGGGACACAGCTTCTTAGAATCCCTCTCCAGGTCTGAGAGAACAGCAGGAAGCAAGTGACAGAAACAACATACAAGCATGAGGCAACTTTATGAGGATCCAAAATAAAGAACAATTTGGCATAAGATTATCTCAATCACTAAAGCCAGTAAGCATATGTGCTGCTGCATTTCAAACAAGTTTCATGCAATGTAAGTGCCTTGCTAAGAAGGAAGGAATAATAAATAAGTTTTGTGATCAGTATAATGTGTGTTGCTGTTGTACAGTCATCACAGGATAAATAGGGATTTACTTGCACAAATTGAAACACTATTTTCATACACTTTCCTTGGAAAGGTTATGGAATTTTATCCTGTCTGACTAATGAATTTTACACTATTAACACTCTGAGCCACAACTAAATTTTAAAACCATTATTAAACTGTTCCATACATGGAACCTAAGTCATTTGTCTCTACACTGGGAGCAGCAGCGCCATATGATTTGATTTTGCATTTCTTTCAGAAGTATCTAATGCATTATAACAAAACTGAATCATACACTTTATCCTATTTTCATTTTATGGTGATTCCTGAAGAAACTGAACAAATTTCCAATAGCTTCAGATATATACCCACAATTCCAACTGCTAGTATGTGAGGGGCTTAAGCATGCTAGCATGTTATCTTTTTAAATCTCACTATTTTTACATCTTGCAATGTGCAGTCCTGATGAGATGGCTCCTGTTTCAAGCAGTGTACCAGCATATGCTACACTTGTAACATATCAGGCACGAACGCCTCTAAAGTTAGCCCATGACAAAATGGTGCCATGTTTTTGTCTACTTAAACTAAAAACTGATGGCCTGAGAAGTTCTCTCTTTTTTAAAAAATATGCTACCATTTATAAAGTAATTAATAAAGCTAAAATAGGGAACTTTTCAAATCCACTTAACAGTGTTTGAAAACATAGCACTTACAAGATTCTCTATAAGACAACTTCAATGGGATTGTACTGTTGATATAACCATCAAGCTAGTGCATGCTTGAGCATCACTGAAGTGGGAAATGGCTAAGAAGAATGCTGCAGTAGAATTAAAAGAATAATTAATTTTAAGCTAATAGTAAGGTAATAAAAATGACGAATCACCTTTCTAGCCTAGCTATTGGAGCATTCACAAATTATTTCTAAAACTTGATGGAATTTTGTTAAGCTCTTTAGAAGATAACGTTTAAAAAACACATTACATATTTCTTTTTTAGTTTTAAGCATCTTATGTAGCAACAAGATTATAATTTTAAAATATTAAAAAACTTTAAATGGATATTAATAAGAAATTGAAAATTAAAGCTGTTATGACGCAACAGATCAAACAATATTTTATATATTTGTTTACCTTGGAAGATGAAGAAATGTTAAGAGTACAGCAGAGGAAATCCAAATTCTGAGATTTAAATTCCAGATAAAACTTAAAGAAATAGGAAGATTCTTCAATGTCCTCTATATGCTTTACCTGACACAGCATTAGAGGTTGGGATGGTTTCTCCCTGTAGATCTAAATGAAAGGGAGAGCGAGAAGAGGGCAGCAGTCGTCGATCAGAGTCATTCAGCATAATCCCTAAAGCACATGCTGAATTTGATAATTCAGAAGTGCATGGTTCAGCTTGATGACAATCCAAAGACTCAGATATCAATCCTCCAGTTGTAGGCTCCTGAAAGAAAAAAAAATTAAAAGTTTATATAGTTTTATTAATTTAATTTACCACTCTGTATTACACAATTCCAACAGGTCAGACAACCTGGTATTGCTTTAAATTGCTACAAAGTTCTCATTATTAAAAAATAAGTTTGTAAATTGAGATAGTTTTGGTAAGAAAACAGATAAAATAAAAGGTAACATGCATCTGTAACACTTGAAAGCAACTTCACATTTTGTTTCTTCATCAGTTTTTCCCCAGGAAATGGGCTGAAACAGGAAGAAGTATTATTGTAAACGGGAAAAAACTACCACCAAAACTCCCCTGTTAAGACTCATCATTCAGCTCCATAAGGCATGTATCTTGTATACGGATACATTTGTTTGGAAGCCATTAAGATTTTCATAGCACAACTGCGTCCTAAATAGAAATTTAACAAAATAAGTTAACTCTAATAATCGTATTTAATAGCTCAGCCAGAGTGAAATTAAAAGATATAATCTATATTTAGATGTTTCTAACAGTACTGAAAATATAGAAAAACATTATCCTATTTTAAAGACTTTAGCCAAGTTTAACATCACTAATCGAAGCTAACTATCCTAGATAAACCTGATTAACACCAACTAATTTTCCCTATAGCCAGATACAGATATCTAATTGAGAATTTCCAGTTAGCAGAAGGATAAATTCTCTATTCTTTCACTTTCTCCTGGTCTTGTACTGTGTTTTCAAGACAGAGTTTAAAGAACCAAGCCAACATACCCTAACTGCTAAAAGACCATGTTTTTTTGTGTCGTCATTTATATCAAATATTTTACACTATAAAGTGTTTTAAAACAAGTCAAATGCAATTTTACAGCAAAAAAGTAGGCCTGGTCTAAACTTAAAAAGTTTTACCAGTATAACTATATTGGCAAGGAGTGTGATTTTTTTCATGGTCACAGTTATGCGCGTATAAACCCTAGTTCAGATGCAATTATACTGATATACGTCACTTTTTACCGGTATAATTTATTTCACTTTGCCAAACCAGAATAAGCTATACAGTTTAACTATGCTAACATAGCTAGAGGGGCACAATTTGTAAGTGTGGACACGACCATAGCTTCAAAGATTTAAAAACTAGAAATTAGTTAGTGGTTTAAAAGTAGGGAAGATTAAGAGTTCCAGATGAAGCTCCACAAGTGAGAAATTGTCCCTATGCTCATGTCCACTTTACAAAGACTCCCAAACCTGAACAGTTTTCAAAATCTATCTTTGAATATTTTTCAAGAAATATGATTTTATGAGCAGGTACAGCCTGCGTGAATGGGGCAAAACTTTTTTAAAATGTTTCATGAAAACTAGACTAGGCCAAAGAAGGGCTGACAACCACCATTTGTTAAGAGATCTCCCTCTACCATAGGAGCTAACTCTGCTGGCAAAAACTTTTTCAAGATTATTTCAGAATCAGGAACTTACTTTTCTACAGGAACAAAGCTAACTGTTGTCCAGAGGAAAGTACAGAAAAGCCTAACCCAATTGGAGTACAGCGATCAGGCTTGGAACAGGACGCAGGATAGAACCAATAAAGTCAGTTTTGAATTGAACTTGAACATAAGCCAGTGACAGAGAACAAAGGTAACATGATTCCATTTCTTGGAACAAACAATGATTTAGGAGCAATTGCAAGAAGAACTGCAACAGTAAAGGTAAAAAGTGATTAAAACATAACAAGGATTTCAGGATGATAAGGATGAATTCTGGTACTGTAATGTACCAGAGGTGGAGATAGGCAAATGTAAGGACAAATTAAGGACACGTACAATCCTACATGTCCCAACACATCCTCCCTACAATTTATTTGTTCAAATGAAACTGTCCAAGTTCACAAACCCCAGAGTCTTACAGCATATTTGCTATTTTTAACCACGTGTTACTACTTGGGAAATGATCATCTCCAGTGCCATTACATTTTCCAAATGAAAACAGAAATTTGCCATTCTTCTCAGCTGGTACATGAAATAGTAAAGCAATCCAAATAATTGTTCTATCACTGACAGCAACAGATAAACTAATGCTGCATACGGACAAATTCAGGTTGTTCCCTGCTTTCTGAATACTTCCCAAGTACATTTCAAGTCTTCCAAAAAAGAAACAAATAAAAAACCCAGAGTAGTATAACCTAATTTTAAGAACCCTATTACTGTTTATAAAGGCATTGGGTACCTGCACTAATTTGTACTTTGCTTCATTGTCTGAATCAGTGGCTATATCCAAGGAGTCAGTGGTAGATGGCTGAAGACAGTCTGAATTTAAAGTGCCTTCTTCCACGATGTTGCTCCGTAATAACCGCTCAATCTCCCTGTTCAGAATCTCCAATTCATCACACATCACGCAATTCTAAGAGATATACCTGAAGGAAGAGGGAAAGTCAGCTAATCACTACTTGTTCAATTCTAATAAAATACCCTACTATTATTATACAACATATGCCACTGAATGAAAACTAAAAATTAAATATATGTGCCCTAACATATCTTATTTGAATCTTTCAGCTTGTAACATACTACTGACTTCAGAATGTCCTCTGCTGATTGTGCAAATAAATCCAGTTTAATATTTTTGTGCCATCAACCAGAGTCAAGGCCATATATGGAAAATTATCTTCAATATATTTAATCTTGAGGCACAGATCTGATATTACTAATGCATACCTAATACTGCAGTCAGTATTTTCTCATGTTAGGGAACATTCTGATGTTGAACAGATATGGGGTTCTCAACCTCTTTCTGAGCCCCCCCTCCCCTCCCCATGCTATGAAAACTCCATGGCCTAGAAAAACAACAACTGGTTTTCTGCATATAAAAGCCAGGGCCGGCGTTAGGGTGTACAAGCAGGGCAATTATCTGGGGCTCCATGCCACAGGGGAAACTGCAAAGCGAAGTTGCTCAGGCTTTGGCTTCAGCCCCAGGTGGCGGGGCTCAGGGTCCTGGGCTTCAGCCCCATGCGGTGGGGCTTTGGCTTTCTGCCCTGGGCCCCAGCGAGTCTAACACAGGCCCTGCTTAGAGGACCCCCTGAAACCTGCTCATGGCCCCTCAGGGGGCCCCGACCCCTGGTTGAGAACCACTGGAATAGATCATATTTTGCAATTTGTTAATAATTTTACTCAACCCAGTGGCAAGATTGCAAACTGCATTTTAAACAGTGAGTTTTAATTTAACATGACAGTTTCAAAACACCTTGGGAATGGAGGTTGTTTATAACTCTGAACAAAATGTTATGGTGGTTCTTTCAAAAGTTTATAACTGAACACTAAATTAATACAGCATTGAAACTTTATTATGCAGAAGAAAAATGCTGCTTTCCCTTTATTTTTTTTTAGTTTACATTTAACACAGTACTGTACTGTATTTGCCTCTCTTTTTTTGGCAGTCTCTGCTGCTGCCTGATTGCATACTTCCAGTTCCAAATGAGGTGTGTGGTTGACTGGTCAGTTTGTAACTCCAGTGTTCGTAACTCTGAGGTTCTACTATACATATATTTGTATGCTGTACCAATCACTATGATACCTGACTAACATACATTTTAAAGTGAACACAAGATGATGTCTCTTTTTCTCTTCCCATTCTGTATGGGGGTTAGAGGGTGGGAAGGGTAGTAGCATTTGTTTGTTTGTATAGTTAGGAATTTAGATTTTGATTTATTTTTAAATATTTGATTTGTGGGAAACCTAGGCTGAAGAAGTGAGTTTTATATTTTATTTTGAATACACTGAAGATTATAGTCAATCAAATCTCTTCCAGAAGAGAGATCCAAAGTCATGGACTGGTTAGAGAAAGCTCTGTCTATTGCATACGTAAATCTCACTTTCGAGATCAACCATTCCACTGTATCAGCCAAATGTAGCTGTCATGGGAAACCAAAGTCACCTACGCTGCATCTACACTAGACAGTGTTACAAAAATAAACCCTGCCACCTGTTCTATCATTTGGTAGCTGACCCTACGGGGAGTGTTGGCGTATACACCTATACTGCAAACAAATCCCTACTGCAGCAAGTCTTAGAGCCCTGGTCTACAGAGTCAGATTCAAGGGGTTCATGCTACAGCATGAAAAATAGACGAGAGAATGTTCTGGCTTGGGCTGGAGCTCCAGCTCTGAAATCCATCTCCCTTCCCGGGCTTCAGAGCCCAAGCCAGAACTTCTACATGGCCCTTTTTAGCACCGTAGCGTGAGCCTGAGTCTGTACACCTGGACTCAGACTCATTACTGCATGAAGGTCTTTTTTTTTCCAGTGTAGACATACCTAGTGTAAACAAGGCTCCCGCACTGGACCCGTTTTTACATTAGTTAAACCTGCTAAAAAGCAAGCTGAATTAGCACAGTAATAAAAACGTGTCCAGCTATAAGATTTATCTACTATAGGTCTCTCAGCAGTTCAGCTGAGTAAAAGAACATTTTTGTAGATGCCATAAATCCTTGCATCCCTGACCTATTTAGATACTTATTAAAAATCAGCAACTTAAAGAATATTTTTGCGGTATCAAACTAAATCATTTTATAATTGCTCTTTTTAACAATATATTACCCTAAACAATGAATTGTCAAGCTCCCACTGGCACTTATAATTATAGCACCTTCTATATTAGATAACCCCTATAGTCATCATTATTCCTCTTTATTGTCATAACACTTTTAGAGGTTCTTTGAGTACATATACAAAAAAATAAATGTACAGAATCTCACTGATAGACAGCTGTATAAAAGCTTCTTCAAAAGCTTTTCTGATTTGCTCAATGCAAAGAGCTCCCATGATACCAATGACAAAAGTGACAGCGTCAAAAAGTTCAATGACCAACTGTAATTAAAATGTCTTTGAAATACAAGCCACAGTTTTAATAAATGTAGGCAAAAATCTCTCCACAGGGTTGAAAATAACTTCAAAACAAATCCTAAATTACTGGGCTATATGAAGGTGGAGCATGGAAGGGATTGTGGCAAGAGATACAGAGCTGCAATGTAGCACCTCCACCGCCACTACTCCAGTGTATGGTCGGGAAGTGCACGTTACAGCTCCTTTGTGTTACTTGGGCTCTTAGAGTCACTAGACCCACTTAACCATGAAGTCTGCGGCCCTTCCCCGGTCCACTTCTGAACCTCAATTTACATCTCAGCGTAGAAGGAACTATTACAGAGACATCCCTCAGTAACATGCAGGAGAAGGATCCCCTTCCAGACCTGTCCTGGCTTCTCCTAACCAACCACACTGCAAGTTTAATTTGTGCAATGGGCCTTAACAAGGTTTTCATCCTTTCTCAATTTCACACTGATGCACTGAACAAAGTCTCCTTTAAACAATTAAGCATGGTATCACTACATCTGTAGTCTACTGGAAGGTACCTCCAACAAATAACTGCTCCTACAATGCCTCGTTTTGCTTTTTCAAAATGGTAATGTGATCATATCCAAAAAATAAAAAATTGTATATAGCTCAGGTATTTTCTTATCACAAACTTGTATATAAAACACAGGATATCATAAATAAGATCATAACTATTTCTAGATTCTCTTATTACATCACAAAGTGTTCTAGTTTTATTCTCATGGTTACCATGTCATTAGAACATCTCTATAAATCAGAAGTCTAGTTGTTCCTCATGCTTCAGTTGAAAGCAATACTTGGAACCACACAAATTCTGCCGACAAACAACAAAAAATAACTTTAATATGAACATGTACGTTGTAATTGAAACGGAGTACAGAAAATCTACAACAAAAAGGTCTCTGGACTGGTACACACTAAGAAAGAAAAAAATTTTTTTTTCTTTTTGATCTTCTGTACCAGTCCAGACCCCTAACTTCTCCCAAAACACTTCAAGCACCTGAGTTAGGGAAGCATAGTATCTCACAGGCAGCTGCAACACCCTTCTGCCAAAAACCACTTCTGCAGGCACCTGTACATTAATCTATAATGTCTAATGAAGTTTTACATGCCTTACAAATCTTTAACATCTTAAAAATTTCTTGGCTCAGATACCACTTTCTAAATGGCACTTTACTCCATGCTGAGATCCATTATGTAATCCTGTGGTGCCCTATGTATGTCTAACAACTGAATTTTACTCTGCTTTAGCAATTCTGGACAGAAAACGGGCAAAGCAATTTTCTGCTTCAAATGGAAGGTACATGTAATCTTTGTTCTGAATTCTGAAAGGGTCTAAACACAAATGTAGCCAGATGCAGAAATGATGGAAGACTCTCTACAAGACACTCTCCTATCCTTCAAATCAGTTTACAATGATGAGAAACAGAATCTTTACTAATAAATATACTTTAGATAAGCTATTACCAGCAGGACAGTGGGGTGGGAATAGGTATTGTTTCATATTCTCTGTGTATATATAAAGCCTGCTGCAGTTTCCACGATATGCATCTGAAGAAGTGAGCTGTAGCTCACGAAAGCTTATGCTCTAATAAATTGGTTAGTCTCTAAGGTGCCACAAGTCCTCCTTTTCTTTTTGCGAATAAATATACTGAAACCCGCTCCTCACGGTCTCTAAAGGGGAGTTGTGAGAGCATACCAATTTTAAGCTCCAAGCATGAATCACAGCTTGTTTTACTGATCTCAGGCTGTCAACAGCCTTCAGAAACATCTGGGTGCCTACCCACAGGAATAGAGTTAACCATTTAACCATTCTTCTGAACCCTACAACTACTCTCCCATTTGCGGTAAAACCAAAAGTCTTCCAGTCAGCAATTTTGAACATATTGTGGGTTCTAGCATCTTAGTGGGTGACCACTCAGTTGATATCGTTAGTGACATCACCCACTTTGGCTCTGTTGTCGATAACATGGGCCGCATCAAGAAAAACTTGAAGCCCTCACTGCAAAACTGTCATCAGTAATGAAGCATCTCATTAAGAACATCTTTCACAACCAAACACCCTGATAAGCAGAGAGATGAAGCTGAGAATACATAATGCTTCAATAGCTGGATGGTGTAAGACACCTGTCCCTCATAGGCATTCTACCCAGTAGTGTGCCAGATTTGGCTAAGGACAGATCATCATGGAGGCACATAGTACATTTGGTGGCCTCTAAGCTGTCCACCCAACAGCATGAAAACTAGCCTACAACTGCTGCAAACTGGACTTTAATGTTGGTAGCAGTCAGGCTCATGTCTACCTGGCTTGAAGAAATTCTAGAATGGCAGCAATATTGCAAGACAATCTTTCCCTCCTCCTGCCAATCACAGAATGACCTCCCAATTCTCTAGTTTTCTAGAAGGTTGATGATCACTAGACTTCAAACACAGTACACCTTTTGTACATTCAGCAACCAACTGAAAGAGAATCTTGTCAGATCCTCATTATGGATTCTTCTGATTAGCAGAAGATCTTGTATCACTAATATTATTATTGACCTAAACAAAGACATACTCATTAACTCTGGCAAGGCTACAATGCACACGAATATGCAACTAGGAATGAATCTCAACCAGTAGAGGTTAATAGCAAAGATTCCTCTTCTCAAAACACTGGCTTTAACAGGGAGAAGAAAACATTCACAAGCAGCTGTAATGGGAACCTCTAATAAATTTCCCAAATAGCTTCAGCATGAAATTGACCTGCTTCTTACCAGTTTCACAGTTGCTCAGGGAACTTAGAAACAGCACTGAAAAGGGACAACATTTGGGCATTTTTCACACTGCAAAGCATAGCATTGGAGTGGTTTTTCTAAAGGCTCAGGAAGACATCATGACCTCAAGTTTGTACACAGTTCACATTTGGATGATTATCTTCATATTCATAAGGGTTAGGTCAGACTGGCTCTTTGGACAATGATTACCTATTGGTAGTTTTATGTGGTTATTTTAAAATAACATTTTAATGTTTCTATATACGTTATAGAGCCTGATAGTTTCTATACCCTGCATGGTCCTCTCACACAGTCCTTGCACAGCTGACAAGCTCCACAGAAAGTCCTGTCACTGAGCAATTCTGAAAATATTCTTTAAAACAAAGGATATTCACAAGCCAAAAAAAAAAAAAAAATCATGTCTAATTGGAATAGCTATCAATTACTTAAGGGGAAACCACTTTAAAATGCTGTCATTTCTTTTCTTTTTTTAAAAAAAACCACGTCAAAAAACCCACATTAAAGCTTGGAATTTCAAAATTATTACTACACTTAAAAGTTATGGGACCACACAGTTAATCTAAGATAAACATTCTTAATTCTGCATTGGTAAAAACAAATAGACAGGTCTATCTTCAAGTCCTATACATCAGTGATTCCAAAGAAATGAAGAAGCCATCTAACAGCAACGCTCCCTCCTGCAAATATACAATACACTCCTATAATATTTAAACCAAAGTATTTTAAACCAGTATTTAAACCATTAAGTATTCCATTATAGCCTGCCTTCTTTAAGACCACAATAAGGTTACATCTCTTCAACAAAAGCCGCTATATTCAGGACAATCACTTGGAATAACCCAGAAAAGCTTCCAATATAAAAATGTTAAACTGTGAAACAGCATAGACACATAGCTATCAAGTCTGAGACTACAATCCTCAAGACATGGACAAAAAAATCGGTAACTGAAATGCCAATGACGCAGTCTTGTGCCTGGGGGGGGCATCACACGCAGGTAAATATTCAAATAAGTCAATCTGCAGATTTCTGTATCCACAGGATACCAACTTTGTGAAGACTTAGTAAAACTTCTCTTCGCAATGTCACCATCTTACATGAATGAAGTAACCATTATGGATAGGTGCATTTACATACTTTCAGTGCTAAATTTGAAGTGCTAGACTAAGGCCCCGATCACGCAAAGCATTTAACTTTAAACATGAGTAATTCCATTAAAGTCCATTTATTAGCCCTAAAGAGGTACTATAAGACTCTTAAGAGGAAGAAAAAGGTGTTTCAACTACCAGGATTGTAGGAGTAACAAAAAAAAAAAAAAGGCAGCCCTGCGATCCACTGTTTTTAATCATTGGAAGATGGGAGGAGTCAGGAGTGAATCTGTTAGCAGATGGCTGCATGTGAGCAAGTGGGTCTTTTTACAAGTAGGTGCATGCGGATACATGCAAGTGTAAATGTGAGTGTAAGTTGATATGTATAGCTTCATCAGTGAATATAAACAGTCTTGTGGAGGTGAAAAACAGAATAAATGGGATAAATTAAAGAACAACAAAGATGTTTATAGAAAAAGGAGGAAGAGTCAAAACATACAAGAGAAAGGAGAGAACATAGTACAAAATAGGAAAAGAATATAAAGGGTGAAAAAGAAAGAGGGAATATTCAAAACAATACAGAAAATATAGAACAATCTACAATAGAAAATAAAAAGTGGAATTAAATCAAAAAGGGGAAACGTGATTATAACAAAAGCACAAAGTTATGTTTGTTCTGGGTATTTTTAAGTTTATTCAATAAAAAATTGATTGCCAATGCTACAGTTAGATACAGTACAAATGGTTCAAAACTGTTTCAATTCCTTTAATTTGCAAGACCATACATAAGAGTCCGTGGCTATTTGGGAACACAGCAGCATTAGTAGGCTTATTCCTTGGGCAGTAAGTCTTGGGGAAAAAATTTCAAAATCGGAGTGCAGTTCTTTCTATAATGATACTGAGCTTAAAGGAAAATTCCATTAATTCATTCTAATACCTTCAAACAGCGAAGTAAAAATTTACCAAAAAATAAATTTAAGTTTTCAGAACAGAACAGTTTTAGAAATACTCGTCACTGTTTCGGTATGTCCAGTCAGTGATTAAAGATGGGTGGAACACAGAAAAATCCCTTAAAATATGTATGGAGTAATACGTTTATTGGCTTTTCTTGAAGAAGTCAAATTTCTACTGCAGCCTATTACAGTCTCCCATTGTCTACTACTTTTGACAATAAGAGGTGCAGTTATTAGTATAATCAAAATGGATATTTTAGGGCCTAGGCCAAGTCAGGGTAGTATATATGTAATCCTATGAAGCACAGACCTATGTGGAAGGCACGGCCCTAGTGGACCCGTGTCTTGATCGTTAGGGGACAATCCCTTTTGCCTTGCCTATCTCTGGAAGTCTGCATTTAACCAGCCTTGCTATGGAAGATTTAGAAACCTTTCTTCCAAAACTTGTGGAGGAACATTAAATATTGCACATTGTTTCCCCAAAGGCTCCTAAATTCTAATACTCATTAATCAAAGTAAGAAGTGCTGAAAATTATCTCTTATAGTAAGTATAAAATATTTTATTTTTGTTAGTATTGCAGTCAGTACAGCCTCCAAACCGTGAAATGGACTTTTATTGTGGTTCATGCAATATCAGCAATGTAACTGAATTCCACCTGTAGAATCAGTATTGAGTGGTGATGTTAAGAGACAGAAAGAACCCAGCTTGACTTACAAATCCAAAAGGAGTTTACAAGTTACAAAAATATACACTTACTTGCAAACTTCACAAATTTGGAGTAGGAGACAATGAACATAAAAACTCCAAATGGCACTTTTTACAGTCGCTTTTCAAAATCTATCTAAACGTACTTTGATGCTTTTTTATGCAGCTTCTGTTAAATCTGGATCTGCCAAAAAAACCTGAATTTTTGGTCCCACTAAACGGTTCTGTTGATCAAGGAAATCCTGAGCTGTTGAGCATAAGGATGACTGTTATACTCCACTATTTGTCAACAGCATTTGGAAGGTCACTGTACTGAAATAGTCCATGAATGACACTGAAGCTGCAAGCAAAAGTCTTCACTCCCTTCCCACTCCAAACAATCCTTTCCCCATCTCAAGGAAGTGTTAACTATTTTAAGTACCTGAAAATATTACTTTGTCAGTTGTTGAGTATCATAAAATAGCAGCTTCAAACTTGGAAAACGGAATCCCTCATGAAGCCTTGTAGAGATGGCTGTAGAACTCTTCCACAAGCTTCTGCAGCTTTTTGCTGCTGAAAACACAAAATCTACTCAAATACTCTGATGAGAAATTTCAGCATTTAACACACACATAAACAAACACCATGATTATCTTCATTCATAACTGTCTCTACATGTAAATACTGCCATGGGGCTCATTGTAATCAATGTTTACCTCTCTTGATGTTTATGTTAGAAGGCTTTAATTTCACCAAGATCTAATGATTTATGTATCAGACTTAAACATGGAGTAATATAGTCTTCGTTAGAACTAGAAGTTTCACTACTCTTATTGATATCATATTGTATAGTTTAGTTTTCCTTTAACTACTACTAGTAGTTATCTTGTAGAAGCAGCATACTTGAAGTAGTATCACGAGCAAGCTTTCTCACAGGTGCCTCATTAAATGGCATTTTTACAACTTCCCTATGATAAATCAACACCATTTGCTTTTTTTTATTTTCCACTCATACAGTTTGATGTGGCTGTCTCAAAGAGTTATTCCAAATCACCTTCAACACAGTGGACTAAGATGTAAATATTCAAATGGGGACATCTACATCAGTATCAAGGTAAGCTGAGTTATCACTAATACAGACAACTTTTTGTAAGATGCATGGGGGGGGGGGGTAGGTTAAACGTGCATTTAAGTAATGACAAAAGTATGATGACAAAAAGACCTCCATACATTTATCCCATTATTAAAAGATAAGGAGCCAGTATAACCGCTCTTTATTACAAATACTGACTGGTTCATCATTTTCAATCTCAATTCAGGGCAAGAAAATTGAATTCATATCAGACCTCACCCCAAATTAGCAATACTTTAAGATTTATCTATAATTCTGTAGTACTCTGAATTGATTACTATAAATACCCAGGCATTAAAAATATCATGAATTCCTGCACAAACAGAAACTGGTCACATCATTAATTGAAACAGCTTTAGATGAAAAAGAAATATATAGATTACAAATTAATGAAGAACAATCTGTGTGAAAACAAATACTTTATTAACTTAAGACAGAACAGTGTCCGCAGTCAGACCTACATTTCTTCTTTTACCCATATCTTTTTTCTATTTTGTTCTTCTTGCTCTTCCTTCTTCTCGATTGCCTTCATATTTATTGAAATACATAGCTGTACAAATATTTTTCATGATTGACTTTTTTGTTTTTTCTTTTCATACCTTTTACATTTTACTGTTATAGGATTTTATAACCTGAAATTTTAATCATACCATCCAGTCGATAGGGACGTTGACTGGGAGTCAGGAGACCTGGGTTGGAGCCTCAGGTCTGCCACCGACACCTTGAATGTCCTTGGTCAACTAACTTGTCTGTGTCTTAGTTTTCGTTTAAAATAGGGCTAATGCTTATCAGCATTAGTGTGACTGTATTCACAAATAAGAATAAAGTAGTGAAAAATATTCCATGTTAGAATAACAGTTCTTTATCATGCTAAAAAGTGCATGTCATTACAAACGCACACAATATTAAGTCACTAAGGCTTCCTTTGTAATTTTGGTCTATGAAGATATTTTGTGTGCTCGTCCATCATGTAGTTATCTTTAAAAGATCTGATGCTTAAAATAAATACTTACATAATAAAAGTATGTTGCAATGTTTGTAATTAACTAAGGATTGTGAAGTCGACGAACATGAAAGCTACTACAGAAAATGTAATACCGTAACTTCCTTTGTAAAGTGCTTTGACACTTACAAATGGAAAATACTACATAAATTCTAAGCATTAGGACACTTAGGAAAACACGCCTACCATATCACTTACTTGCAATACTATCTGGTTTAAAATAAATAAAATCGATCAATCACACAGTCAAATTCCTTCATATTTTCCATATAGCAGAACCTCAGAGTTACGAACTCCTTGGGAATGGAGGTTGTTCATAACTCTGAACAAAATGTTATGGTTGTTCTTTCAAAAGTTTATAACTGAACACTGACTTCATACAAGCTTTGAAACTTTATTATGCAGAAGAAAAAAGGCCGCTTTCCCTTAATCTTTTTAGTAGTTTATGTTTAACACAGTACCTTACTGTATTGGCTTTTTTTCTTTTTTCTCCTTTTTGGTCTTTGCTGCTGCCTGATTGCGTACTTTCAGTTCCAAATGAGGTGTGTGGTTGACTGATCAGCTCATAACGCTGGTGTTGGTAACTCTGAGGTCCTATTGTACCTAATCAACAACTACTTCCCATGAAATAATGTCACACTCTCAAATGCTAATAAATGCTTTACAATTTGCAAGAATAAATGTAGATTTGGCAATGCGTAGCTGAGTTACACAACCATTTTTCTCTGAAACTTCCTCTCTTTTCCAAAAAGAAGCGCCATCAACTTGCAATTATTTCATGTTAGAGCTGAGACACACATGAATGCTAATATAGTGCTCTGTGATTGTTTTTAGGGCTGTGTATCAGTATCTTCATACTCCTGGACATCCTTTATATCCCTGGAAATTGAGATGTATCATTTCAATGAAGAATTTTTTCAACCTGATCAAGTTTTTCATATAAATGCACAAATACATTTACAAGAGTCTGTTCTGTATTAGCACAGTA
The DNA here is from genome assembly GCF_965140285.1 of Lepidochelys kempii. NCBI lineage: Eukaryota > Metazoa > Chordata > Testudines > Cheloniidae > Lepidochelys > Lepidochelys kempii. Next base: position 7,242,187 of record NC_136392.1, on the reverse strand, counting down.
GAGCCAATTAAAATACATTTATAAGGCATCAAATATAATAGTACAATTCTGATATCAATAATATTTTGGACTAAAAATGCCTGTCTATTTAAATTTAAATAGCTCTTCTATTTCAGGTTTCAGAGCAGCAGCCATGTTAGTCTGTATTCACAAAAAGAAAAGGAGTACTTGTGGCACCTTAGAGACTAACAAATTTATCTGAGCATAAGCTTTAGTGTTCTATTTCAAACAGCTAACTCCATGTCAAATTAAACATGAGTACATTTTACAGCAAAATGAAAGCCAAGCCAACGTGGTAGTTTACTTTAAAGTATAATTTAGATAAAAAGGAAATAACCTTTAGCAGTTAAAAAAAGTTGCCCCTCAAAAAATAATTAATAGCGATACAGACTGAGAGAATGCGTTACAGCATAGTTAAGGAACTGTAAACCATCTCTTCTTATAACTCAAAAGTATATGATGGCACCATTTAGCATAATCTCCCCCTAGTGACTTAGCTGGAGCTAACAAATATTCAGCAGAACCCTTGATAGGACAAGGTCTTCCATATCTCCACTTCCGTTATAGAGGTAAACATTAAACTGCTTCTGGCACTGGGAATTGCATGATCGAAGTATACAGTACTGGGGAATGGTTTTTATTATAATAAAATATATCTTTGCTCTTTCTAAAGCTTTTCTCACAAACTGAAAGTTTCTTCCTCATGTGCTCCAATCAAATGTTCCTCACAACAGCAGTTCTCAACTCAATAGGTTCTCAGCAGTTCTCAACTCAGTGGTTTGAGCATTGGCCTGCTAAACCCAGGGTTCTGAGTTCAATCCTTGAGGGGGCCATTTAGGGATCTGGGCCAAAAACTGGGGATTGGTCCTACTTTGAGCAGGGGGTTGGACAAGATGACCTCCTGAGGTCCTTTTCAACCCTGATATTCTATTATTCAACCAGGGGTCCGGGGCCCCTGGCAGGCTGCAAGCAGGTTTCAGGGGCTCTGCCAAAATAAACCAGAGAGCAGGGCCAGCATTAGACTCTCTGGGGCCCAGGGCAGAAAGCTGAGGCCTGAGGCCCGCCACGTGGGGCTGAAGCCGAAGCCCGTGCAACTTAACTTCGCAGGCCCCCGGGCAACTGCCCTGCCTGCTACTGCCTAATGCCGGCCCTGGCTTTTAATCTACTGGATATGGAGAAAAACAGTTGTTGTGGCACAGGTGGCCCATGGAGTCTTTATAGAATGGGGCGGGGGGGGGGGGGGGGGGCAGGAGAAGGGCTCAGAAAGAAAAAGGTTGACAATCCCTGCCTTACAATATGAATGTCTGAAAAACAGTGGGAAAGCAGTCTAAATCTCAGTAAGAAAGGACTAATGTACAAATTATCATTATAAACAGAAAAAATGGATTCAATTGCCAATAAAAACATGTTATTCCAATAGATACAATATGTTTATGAAAAGCTAATTAAAAAGAAGCAAAGAAATAAAGCTAATTAAAAAGAAGCAAAGAAATAAAATTAGCAAATGCGTTTTTCATGTTAAATGTTACTGTCAGTAAATGATTACCGAATCAGAACCTAAATTTTGTTTGACAATCTAAATGGTAATCCTGGCTGTGGTAAACTGGGTTATCACCATTCTAGCACCCCTTTTACCAAAGCTGCTCTACTGTCTGCCTATGCTGAGGCACATAGATTTCCCAAGCAGCAGAAGAGTGAAACTGACCTGATTTATGTTACTCTGGCTGCTGCTCCAAGGGTTCTGAACAGCAGAAGTAAAACTAATAAAGACTCTAGAGAATTTTCACTGGTCTGCTATTTGGTAAAACCCTGAGCAGCATCAGATACTCCTGAATAATCTGTCTGCAGACTTTGGAAAAGAGTACTGCATCACTTTACACAGAAGAAAAGAGGTGAAATTTTTCTCCCCATTAGGTAAAACCTTTGAATCTACAAAAGTCAAAGATAGTTGTCCAGGAAAACTTCCTACTTGCCCCAGGCAAGTAGCTTTTTCATGTCCTGACCTTAAGAATAGCAAAACAAAACTATAATTTACTAGTTTCATATCAAACTGTCACTGGATATTAATATTACATCGTCAGAATACTGTAGTTTGCAGTCCTGTTGTAGTCGTGCTGGTCTCAGAATATTAGAGACACAAGATGGGTGAGGTAATATCTTTTATTGGAACAACTTACAGACCTCAAGAAGAGCTCTGTGTAAACTCAAAATGCTGTCTCTTTCACCAACAGAAATTGGTTCAATAAAAGATATTACCTCACCCATTTTGTCTCTTTAATATACTGTCGTGTTTAGCATACTTTCTCCAGTATGCTGCAAAAGAGAGCTTGTATACTGCTTATGCAATACAGTTTGTTCACGATTTTTCAAATTTGAATTACTTACCTGCACTATAGTTGAGTTCTGCTATTGAACTTCCTCATTAGCAGTGTTCAAAATATATTTCCAGCAAGTGCCCAGTCAACAAAGTGTTTCAGCAATACTGATTCACAGAACTTGGCACTCTTCCCTTTGAAGTAGTATTAACCAATTCTCCATTATGCCATCTGGGGACACTACACTACTGAATGCCCAGTGGTTGTTTTAGAATAGGGGCAAATCAGTGGTCCTGACATTAAAGACTCTATGGGTGTTTTTGTCGTTTTTTGCACAAGGGTAGGGGTTTTATTACCAGAATTTAGATCAAATTCCCATTTGGATAATTGAATTCTGCCTACCTACAACTCATGTACTAAGCAACAGTGTAAAAAACAGTAAAGAAGGCAGTATAGATCATTAATGAGTGAAATGGGTCCTAAAATGGTAAGCCAGCATAGTTAGCATAAAACTTAATAGCTCAAAGATTGAAATGTGCCATAACCATCCAACTGATAATTTGGGTACTGACATATGCAGAATTGTAGTATGTCCAGAAAACTAACTGGCCTCAGGGTAGGTGCATTAAACACTGCTTTTAATTTCTGTGTCCAGGAGCACAGCTGTCATAAGAAACCAGAAAAAGGTGTATTTAAAGTATTTAAAACAGGCAGGATGCTTAGTGTGAAACATTTTAATAAGACACTAATTTTTAATTTTTAAACCTCCAGAGCACAACTCTAATGTGTCAACAGCCTGGCCTGGTAAACAGAGTTCTGATTATGTCAATGTATAATGTTTCTCAAAACAAAATCTGTAATTATTGTTTTGCCTCAGAAATATACATGGCAAGGATTTGTAAACCTGTTAAAACTTCCCAAATATATAAAACAGTTACAAAAACAAACAAAAAACCATCTCCACAGCACAGTATCACTATAGTGTGAGATGCTATTCTGATCTTATAATGAAATATACAGACACGAGGGAAAATGCTGACCTCATTACAGTCAATGGAAGTTTGGCCATTGACTTCAATGGGGCCAGGATTTCACCCACTACTACAATTGTTTCTAAAGTGGAACATCTTACTTAGTTTGCTCCTGTCTTTAATAAAATTATACTTGGCTCTACAGGAATGTCTTAGACTAATATGAATTATACTGTTGCCATCAAAGTTTTGCATGGAAATAATGCTGATTTTTAAACCTTTATGTTACCATTTAAAAACAAAAAGCTGCATTAATGTAGTATTTGTAACAAACTATCTAAAGTAGGGAAGTCCGAAATGAAAGTTATCAACTTCATTCTTGACTCATCACACTGTGCTTAGCTATTTAAAAATATAATAGTAAAAACAGTGAAATATTTGAATACAACAAAAAACTAACCTCTCTGCTAGGAGTCACAATTGAGTGAAATAACCTGTTCACAAACAAAATCTGTCTCTCAGAATATTGGCTATATTTCTGGATTCAAGTCCTGCTTTGTCACAGTGTTACTGGGTGGCATTGGACAGTTCACCATTAGTAAAGTGAGGACAGTGCTTCCCTATTTCATAATGGCATTATGAGGATACAGTCATTAATGTCTGTGAAGCATTCAAGTACTACAGAGACTGGGTTTACGTAAGTTCCTGGATAGGTAAAATATGTACCCCTCATGCCATATTTGGTACTAGACTACAGCCTCTACTTGTGAGAGTAGAGACCCTCCAAAGCACACTCAAGTAGCTACCCAGATATTCTTATATAGGGAGAGGGACAGGCCTTGTCTACACTAAATTCCTTTCTTTAAATTTCCCACCATTGCTACTACCAGCATTCCTAGCAGCATTGGGAGTATTAGGCCATGTCTATCCGTACATGCAGCTCTACCACTGCAGCGTGTGTGGTGAAGACATTTTATGACAACAGCAGAGAGCTCTTCTGTCAGCATTAAAAAAAAACACCTCCACCAGTGGCATAAGCTGTGTCAGCAGGAGAAGCTCTCCCGCCGACATAGAGCTGTGTACACGAACGCTTATGTCGGTGTAATTTATGTCGTGCAGGGGGGTGAAATATTCACATCCCTAAGCAACAAAAGTTTTGCCCACAGGCTGTAGCATAGACATAGCCATAGGCCATATCTACACTACCACCTATGTCAGCAAAACTTATGTTGCTCAGGGGTGTGAAAAAACACACAGCGAAATAAGTTTTGCCGGCATAAGAGGTAGTGTGCACAGCACTACATCGGTGGGAGAGCTTCTTCCGCCAACACAGTTACCGCCACTCATTGCGGGGTGGTTTAATTATGTCGACAGGAGAGCTCTCTCCTGTCGGCATAGAGAGGCTACGCGAGAGTTCTTACAGCAATGCAGCTGCATCGGTACACCTGCGCTGCTGTAAGGTCTCTAGTATAGACATACCCTTAGTTAAGAAAGGCCACCAGTGATCTATCTACATTAGTTTTGCCAGCACTGGTTGCACCAGTTGGAAACTTGAAGGGGGGAAAAAGGTCTAGTAGTGACAACCAAAAGGAAGGCAAGTCCCAAAATAAGAAAAATGCAGAAGCTGGGCTAATAGCTTATAATGCTCAACTGGAAAAAACTGGGGAGAAGAGGGTGAGAATGCACCACAGTAAAAATGGGAAGTCATCTACCTAGCCTAGCTGAAGTTCATGGCTGAACTGTAGAGTTAGTACAAGTTCAGAATCCAGTTTTACAATAATAAAAAACACAGACTGCTTTTTGGTTGAAGAGCCAAATATAATTTACTTTCTGAAAATGACTAATACTTTTTTTTCTGGGTAAGTCTCTCTCATTATCACCTGGTTATTTAATTAAAGTTGGGTCTTAGGAATTCAGAGTTTTATGTAATATTCTGAAATCAGTTAGTTCTACTTGCATTACTTTTTTAAAAAAATACAACACAACACACAATTGCAGCTAAACTGTCCGTAAAATACTTTGAAGATTAAAAACACTGTGTGAAGAAACTATTAATTGTAGTATTCTAGTCAACAGACCTCGCATATTAACTGAACACCTTAAAAACCTACAGCTCATTGTATACATTCTGAAATATTTAAACTCCATAGTCCAAAACAAGTTTGTTTAACTAGACACAATACTTAACTAGTTTAGTGTCTCACTGTATCTTAAAACCTTAAACACTATTTTAATGATTCAAAACTCTAATCCTGCTCTCACAGAAATCAACAGCAAATATCCCATTCACTTCAAATTGCAGGATTGTGTCCCAAATGACTTAAGTCACATAGCTTCAAATGAAGCTGAACATTAACATAATCCTTTGGTCTTCCTGTAGAGTGGATCTAAACTTCAGTGCAGTCTGTTTCTGAAACCTCCTAGAAAAATCTAACAGCTAACTCTGAAAAGGTAATTTGTGCATGGAAGATACTACTTACTACATTTGTTTTTATGGAAAGATCCAAACGCCAACTATCCATTTCCAGTCTTTAATATGCTAAAAAAATTGACCACAATCTAGAATACATACTTAGGCACGGAAGGATTCTATTTTTATTAATAATGTCAGTAAACGTAGATTTCACCATACACATACAAAGCCAGGAAAAAATATTTCCATTGATAATAATTGATATTTACAGATAAGGAAAGTAAAAAAAAATGCTGCTTGAGAACCTATTAGAGTTTGATTTAAAGACATTTACTTTTAATATTTTGACTTGTGATGTTAACAATTTGTGTTTTAATGTTATAAAACTTAAACTTTTGGAATCTCAACATCTACAGTCATTAAATGACTGTCTGGCCCCCCTCCCCACCATCATTTCCTGCCTTATTTCTCAGTTAAATTAATTAAATTAATAAAATAAGACTTCACATTTTCAGCTGAATTTCATTTATTTCTCCTCAACCGACAATTCAATTGGTTGTATGGTTAATTAAATTGCTAGAAACTAAAAACATACTTAGAGACTAAATTAATTTACATTACCATTTACAAAAATACCACCTGTCACTGAAATAAGCAACAATGAGAACATTCTTTAAAAAAAAAAAAAAATGTTCATCTGATGACCAACTGCTAAATGAATAGGGTCCTACCAAATTCACGTTCATTTTGGTCAATTTCATGGTCACAGGGTTTTAAGAATCATACATTTAATGATTTCAGCTATTTAAATCTGAAATTTCATAGTGTTGCAATTGTAGGGGTGCTGACCCAAAGCGGAGTGGTGGGGGAGTCACAATGTTTTGTAGGAGAGGTTGTGGTAGAGCTACTCTTACCGTCTGTGCTGCTGCTGGTGGTGGCACTGCCTTCAGAGCTGGGCAGCTGGAGAGCGGCAGCTGCTGGCTGGGAGCCCAGCTCTGAAGGCAGTGCCGCCGCCACCAGCACCAGCAGCTCTGAAGTAAGGATGGCCTGGTATGGTATTTCCACCCCTTTCTCTGCGCTGCTGCCTCAGAGCTGGGCCCTCAGTCAGCAGCTGCCATTCTCTGGCCACCCAGCTCTCTATAATATATGGTAAAAACAGACAAAAGCCCAGATTTCATGGCGGAAAGCCCAGATTTCATGGTCCGTGATACATTTTTCATGACCAAGAATTTGGTAGGGCCCTATAAATGAACACTAAATTAAACAGAATTGTGTAAGTTTAAATATTTAAAAAATAACTGTTTCTGAGAAAAAACGAAAGATAGGTTTATCCATCAAGAAAAATACAGCCCTGAAGAATTATGGATTACATCAAACCCTTATGTGATACATAAAATAGGTCAATTTTTTTCCTGAAATTCCTAGAGGGAAGCAGATCCCAGACCCGCACAGCAAAGTAAATAGAGTGTTATACTGTGTTTTAAAAGTGATCATGTAAACTATAGGAAAAATTAAAATATTGTTTTGTATTTTATATGGCAATTTATATCTCAAAAGGATCACAAAGCATTTCACAAGTTCAAACTGACAAACTACAGAAAAAGAATTACTTCACCCATCACTGAAATGCAGCAAACTCTGGGGTGAAGCATGAAACCTATTCTAGCTATTTTTTAATTGGATTGAATCTACAGGGGCAATTTAGGAAGGAAATTCTTGCAAAAAGTAGCACAGGATCCTTAACGGTGCCAGGTAATCACAACGGTAATCGCATCCAAAAAATGGCACCTAGCACCATTAGAACGGGAGAAAGGAAAAATGCAGAGGCTGGGAAGTTACTGAATACTTTATAGGAAGCCAAAAGAGTTTCAATTTCTTGGCTTCTACCTTAAGACTAAATCACCAAAACGAGGTGAAATTCACCTCTTCTACGGAACTCACCAATAGAGACTGAATTTACTTCCAACTCCCCCAGGAAAAAAACACAAAGCACCCGAGCTTGGATGAATTTCATTCCCACCCACCAAAGGACCCCCGCATTAGGACGACTCTGTCTCCCCCCATTTCATCACTCCCATCAAACGACCTCCCAACTCCGGGTCCCCGCCCCCCAGCCATCACACCACCCGACCCCCTCTCATCCGCTTTGCGGGGACGGGGGGAAATAATGGGGCAGACGGATCGTGAGATCACAGAGAAGTGGTCTGACTTCAGCTCGATTATGATGTCGATCCTCTTGTACCTCAACATCTTGTCACCTCGCCTCCATAGCGGAGAAACCGCCCCCGACACCCTGCTCCGCCCGGCGAGGGCGACGTCCCCTCCGCTCCGGCCCGACAGCCCTCACCGCTTACAGGGAGGCTCCTTTCGCTTCTCTCAGGGGCCTTGCATCGAGCGGCCGGCCTCCTCTGGTACCGCGCCAGGCCGCCGACTTGCCCGCAGAACCGGGTCGGGCCGACACTACCCCTGAAAGCAGGGCTCGCTGACCCTCCGGGGGCCCTGACGCCGCCCTGCGGGGCCTGCCCTCCTCCATTTTCTAATCAGGCCCAGCGCCCCCAGGCCCTAGGCGGCGGCCACCCGTTCTCCTCACCCCCTGCCTCAGTGCGGGCGGTGTGCCCGGTGTCCCGGATTCCCCTCAGGCCGCCTCTCTCACTCACCGTCGGGAGGAGGGGACAGATCTCGCCGCCGCCGGGCGCCTCAGCCGAGTCGAGCCGCCATTTCCTCCTCGCAGCAGCTCCTCAGCGCTAGGCGCGGGGCACCACTCCTCCCCAGCTACCATAGAGACTGACATGGCGGCGAGGCGTGGCCCAGAGAGTCAACCGGCCGGCGCTCCCCTCTCTGTTCTACACACTGCTCCCGTGAGGGCTTCTGGGGCGTTGCGGGCAACTACTGTTCGGCCAAGATAGAGCGCGAGGAGGAGGGACGCCTGCGCAGCACTGCGCTGCCTCGGGGGCAGGAGGGGAAGTGCCGCGCGCACTCCCCGGGGGCAGGAGAGCGCGCTGCCAAGGCATCACGTGGGTAGCTCCCTGCAGGGGCGGGCAAAGGGGGAGCAGCAGAGCTCCAGGGCGGCAGGGCCGGGGCTCTGCTGCCAGGGGGGATGAGACAGCGAGTTTCGTAGGGGGGACAGCCAGCGCAGTAACCTCTGAAGTGAGACGTATCCACAGGGGGCAGCTAGGGGAACCCCTCTCTTCCTACTGAAGTGCAAACACCAGCTGGCACCACCACTATGGCACATGCCCTATTCTGATGCAGTGGTGGGAGTCTGGACTTCTGGGTTCTCTTCTTAGCTCTTCCACCGCCTTCCTCTGTGACTTTGAGCAAATTAACCTCTCTGTGCCTCAGTTTTCCCAGCTGTAAAAAGGGGGATAATTCTTACCTCACAGGAGTTAAAGAAGTTTAATTCATGGTTGGCAAGGTGTTTTGAGATCCTAGGCTGAAAGGCACTATAACAAAACTAAATATCTTTACTGTGACTTATCCTGGGGAGTAAACATAGCTTCGTCATATGGTGATTTTACACTTAATAGGGCAGAGAAACTGCATCTGCCTGGAAACAACTGTCCAGACCCAAGACAGGCCCCATTCCCTCCTCCCTCAAAAGCATTTATTGTGTTTGGTTGGATGACTAAAATTGCAAATCAGGAAGTAGCACTCTTTGGTAGACCCAGCTCCCCCTACCAACAACATTTTTCGTATCTGTTTATTCAGTGACAATGTTAATCTTCCTTACTGTTATCTCTTTTCCATTTTGTAACTGCAATTGCACTTGAAGTATCACTTAATCACTACTCAGGTTTCAGAGTGGTAGCCATGTTAGTCTGTATCAGCAAAAACAACAACGAGTCCTTCTGGCACCTTAGAGACTAACAAATTTAAATTTTGGGGAGCCAGTGGGAGCTGCGATAGGCCGAACTTGCGGACGCAGAAGGTAAACAAACCAGCCCAGCCTGCCAGGGGCTTTCCCTGAACAAGCGGCTTTGAGAACCACTGCTCTACACTGAAGATGCCTAATAAACTGTGTTTTATTTTGAAATAATTTATTATTTAATGTATTTTGTAAAAAAAACCCTAAATACTGATAAACTCTGTTATCATAGAGTTTGCAAAACCAGACTAGTTGGGATTTGTCTTGGGGGGGAGAGAGCTGGTGTCAATGACTCTAAAGTTTGATAGACACTCAAGGACCATTGTTCTCCCAAAAAAGTACTTTGCCACATGTAAATATACAATGTATTACAGAACCAGACAGGTGCTATTTTTTGCAGTTGTCTTCTGTAAAACAGTGATCCTCTAAGCTACTTTTGGGGGTGGACCTTTGTGCTTGCGCAGAGCACCGTTCATTTAATTGATTCCAATGGAACTTCATACAATATAAGGACTATGAACATAATCAGAAAATATAGTAAAAATAAAAATGTGCTTAGTACTAATGCTGTAAAACTATTCATTTCTGATAAATTTATATTTTGAAGCTGAATATATAAAAATGATTGAGAGAGTATAGTGGTAAAAACCCTGGATTGAATGTGATGTTAGATAATCTGGGTTCCAATTCCCAGTGCTATTAACTTCCTTTTGTGACATTAGCTAAGTCAGCCTCTTTGCCTCTTTTTCTTCAACCATAAAAGGAGGGTAGTAATGCTTACCTCACTTGTAAGGATGTAGTGAGGCTTAATTCATTATTGGTTGTAAAGCACAGAGATCCCTTGATGAAAGGTGCTACAAAAATACAAAACATGATTATTATTAAAAGTAGACACCACCACCTTAATTTTGTTCTGCAACTACAGAGCTCCAGTGAACTGAATACCTTGACCTATTTGAAAAAAATATTTCAAAGTTTTAACAGACCAAATTCAGCTGTGATATAATCTCTAGAATAATAGGGAATGTAGTGAAAACGCTAGCACTGTGGCATTTCTTGGATAGATAAAACAAGTAATTTACACATCACGCAAATAAAATGTGAATGTGTTCCAGGAAAAAGAATAGGAGTACTTGTGGCACCTTAGAGACTAACAAATTTATTTGAGCATAAGCTTTTGTGAGCTTTCGTGAGCATCGGATGCATCTGTTAGTCTCTAAGGTGCCACAGGTACTCCTTTTTGCGTATACAGACTAACACGGTTGCTACTCTGTTCCAGGAAAGTAACTACCAAACAAGTGTAAAAAATCATGCACCACACTTATCTTCCACACAGGTCCTTGCAGTTGTATTTTTTATTATATGCACCCTCTATTGTTCCCTCCATGTATTAAGTTACTAATTTTGTATCCCCCCAAATGCTAAACTGATGCAAGTTACATTTATGCCCAATATGTAAAAATAACTCATGCTTTATATCTCCTTTTGGCTTAGAGGATTCCATGCTTGCACCACCACTAAAATTGGCCCAGCTAGTTTCTGTGATCAGTTGCCACCATCATCTTTACTGGAGATGTATCTCCAATACTGTATTATCAAGATATGTTGTCCAAACAAGAGGATTCTTCTACCCTATTTACCCTATTAGAAATAATCTATAATCTCATCTGTATTTCAGAACTGCTCAATTTGTATCTCAGAAATTCCCTTTTCCACTGCTGCACCATCCCTCAGCAAACAAATTGATTTCCTTTTCAACAGTCACGTTCTAAAGGATCTTTCTTCATGAGAGAAATTGTTTTTAATTTTTGGCATTTAACTATGTGTAAGCTAGAGTTTTACAGAACATTCATTATGAAACTACACAAAAACGCTTGCTTTTCTGTTTTGTCACAAACTCTAAACTAGTCCAGGTTTGTAGAGGCTCACAAACTTTTTGAGCGAGCCCAAGCTGATTATGCAGGGGACTGGACTAGATGACTTCTCAAGGTCCCTTCCAGTCTTATCTATGAATGAACTTAGGCTGACTTAGGGGGTTGAGTGTTTTGGATGGGAGCGGGGCTTGAACTTAATTTCTTCTTACCTCGAAGTTATAGCATACAAGTCCATGACCAAAGAAAAGGGTTCCCACAAACTCTTACAAAATTAAACTGCTGAGTTTCACACAGCACTAGTATCAGCTTGGCAGCACAACTGAAAATCATGGTAGGCTGGCTAGCTCAGGAAACTGGATAACAGACCATGGAGCCTCTGACCTCTTCTAGGTTACAGTGTGACTCTGAACCAGATTGGTAGTGAAGTAAAGTAACCATTTGACAGTTGTTTGTTTGGTGGTCTGCATGAAATGAGTTTGGTCTCCGTTCAGTCCCAGATTCATATGATAAAAAACACCACCACAATTTGTCTTAATTGAGAACACTGTTGGGAAGTCCTAGCAAAGAAACTTAAAGACTGACTGGCAATTTAAAAAAATGTTCCAACAGACACCTTCATGCTTTCTCCTATGCTGCCCCTTATGCACTGAAGTAGCTTCCCATAAATATCCACAAAACCACATTGTCTTCCTTCATATCCCTCCTTAAAACTCTCTTCTGCTGTGATGCCTACAGAAAACTACAATTGTTAGGCAGTTGGTGTATTGTGACCATTGCTTATGCTCAGGGCCACCCAGAGGATTCAGAGGACCTGGGGTCTTCGGTGGCGGGGGTCCTTCGCACTTCGCCGAAGACCCAGAGCGGAAGGACCCCCCTGCCGCCGAAGTGCCACTGAAAACTCTCCTGGAGGCCCGGGGCCTATTGTCCCATTTGCCCCCCCCTCCCCGGGCAGCCCTGGTTATGCTGATCAGGATTGTCTCATTTCTTCCTTGTGCTCCTTTGTTTGTTGTATCCACCTGTTAGCTTATAAACTCTTGGGAGGAGGAACCATCTCTTCATTATTTTTGTGCAAGGTTTAGCACAATGGGATGTTGGCATCTAGGTGCGCTGCTACTCTACTACTACTGCCTCTCCCACCAACAGGCATGGAAACTTCACTGTCTTCTCATCCCCCTAAAAGATGGTACCTTCCAATCCGGGTTTGGGTGCATTTGTAGGGAAATGGTAAAGTTATCAGATGACTCATGTTTTTCAAGAGACAGGACTGAAGAGCTCTTGAAAGCTTGTCTCTCTCACAAACAGAAGCTGATCCAGTAAAAGATATTATCTTACCCACCTCGTCTTTCTAATATCCCGAGACCGACACGGCTACAACATCATACACGTTTTTTCAAGACAGTCTCATTTTTCAATGGCCCTTAAAATTTGGAGCCCTAGAGTTGGAAAAAAATTTTACATTCTGTACCCCAGCACACTCCTCCTCTCCGCTAGGGGCACTATAGCCGACTCTGCAAAGCCATTTTCAGCAACCAGAAAGAGGCTGAAGATGGTACTACCTCAGAAGGCAAAGGTAGGGAGTATAAATCATGATTGAGCTTCCCCTGGAGTGGGGAGTGACAGCTGGTGCCTTTCTTCATTTTGATAATCCAGACACCTTAAATATGAGGTTGCTGCTGCTTGTGCTCATGCTATACCTGTTGTGCGGATAAAGGCCTTCTCTGTTTCCAGAAGCAATCAATCCAGCACCTCTCACGAACACTAGATGGGGCTGTCACACGGGCATGTCTCTGTAGCACTGGATTCTCCAAGAGTGTTGATTCACCACCTCTCTTGAGCTCTTGATTCACACAGAGATACAAAATACTTAACACTCATTTAAATGCTTTTCATATAAGCAAAACAAAATGTTTAGTAGATGGTTTACAACCAATGGGGAATTTTGGAAAATCTATGCAGAATTTTCCCCATGTTTGGTCTTTCACTGAGATTTTAGCCAAATTCTGGTGGATTTCTGCAGAGATTTCTCACTTTGTTTTTGGCTCTACTGGATTCTATTCCACCTTTTTAATACCAGTCATCATTGTAATATCCAAGGAGGGTTTTTCAAAAATTAACAACAAAGTTAAAAATTAACTGCAGCTGCTGCACCAAATTTACCAAAAAAAAAAAAATGTAAAATTCTCCCAAGCCATCCTGTATGAGTCTAACATTTTATAACTGGTGTAGAAGTCCCTTTTATCCTACTTTTAAAAGTCTTTACAAAGTTGTAGTTAATAAAAGATTTCCCAGAAATGTATTTTGGGATATATCCCATCATCTTGGAAACTCTCCCACTCATGGCAAGCTTGGTTCTCTAGAGCAGTGCTTAATTGTAGCCAAAACAAGTCATGCTGCTGAGATGGAAAAGCAGACTGCCTCCAGAGATAGAAGCTTGGCACAGTGAATTGGCTGACCTGGCTGCTAAATACCTGGTAACATTCCTGAGAAGAGGGACCTTAAACATTTTTGAAAAGATTTGGTCTGACTTTTTATAAATCTTTCATTAGTTCCTAGTGAACAGAAACTGATATGTCATTCCTCCTTTCCTCTCTGTGCCCCCCTTTCTTTCTTTCTCCTCCCTTTCCATTCATTTACTTTTCATTATTTTTTGTTGTTGTTGTTCTTCCCTTATGGGGGGGGATTCAAATATAAATTAAAAAATAATAAAGATTAATGACTGACCTTGCTGTTCTCTAGTTTCTGCAAGACATTGGCACATGGAAGATGTTGCTACTATTATTTGGTCCAATCTCTTGCTTTCCAGGCTGGGAGGATATTGTCACTCTGAAATAATAACCATTAAAAACTGCTTGTTTCTAAGCAATCTCATCCAGCCCTCAAGCCACAGAAGGGCATTTTAAGAGGCTGCCACTTCTATGCAGCTCAGCAAAGTTTTGGCAGATCGGGTGGGGGAAACATGAGGGGTTCATCACTGGGGTACTTGTCCTAAGTTAGTGGAAGCATCTGGGGAGGGGAGAAAGAAATTCAGTGGGGAAAGTTTCCCATTTGCTTTCCAGACACCCTTCCCTCACAGCTTCATAACTTCCAGACTCCTCTCTTCCCCTATTGAGAGCACCTACCTTAATGAAGGACTTAAGGGCCTGTTTCCCACATCACATTTGAAGCCTGTGTACAATATGACTTGGTGCTTCTAAATTCTAGCGCTCCAGATCATACAGTACTAGGAGTCTGAGTGCCCCACTGTGCACACAGTTAATTAGACAGACCAGCAGGCATTACATAGTGAATGATCCAACACTTACTCCACCTGGTATAAGGTAGAGAGAGGAAAATGAGTTAGTTGGCTGGCCATCCAATAATGTATTTATAATACATTGAAACTAGGATAAAGTTTGAGTCACTATAATCAGACACTGATCCTTTAAAATATCCAGGATTTTCTTCATAAACTATGATGTTAGCAGGGAAGAAGGGTTGACAATGCAGACAAAACAAATCAAGACTAATACAGACTTATAAATTATGTGCATCTTTAAAACTTACTTTAAAACTTATATACAATAGCTAGATATTTCTACCAAGAAAGTGAGAGTTAATATAGACATGTGGGTTCAGCGTTAACACCCCATTAAAACAAATAGGAAAATTAACACCTCTCAGAAGTATTCTTTGTTTGCAAACTCATTAAAAAGATACTTGATCAGGTAACTTTCAACACATTTCCTTTGCAACAAAAATTACTAGAAACTCCCCCTGCCCCCCATGAAAGCTTAAACTCTACAGGAAACGTTTAGGCATTACCAAAACTATATGGGGAGACATTAATTCTGAACATGTTTATAACTAGTGCCCCAAATTATTATTTATATATTCATTTTATGTCATTCTATATTTTCAAACCCAAAATAGTGGGGTGGATCAGCAGTGTGTCACTGGCAGCAATAGCTGTAGTCCAGCACCTACTTTTGTCTCAATTTCCTTTTATATTGGCAAACATAAGTCAATGAAGGGAAAATTAATAATCTATTTGTTGTTTGCCTGAAACCGTGAATAAACCAGGAACCAATACCATAGACAGGTGCTCTGCACACACCCAGTCAAACTTTTCCTTGTTTTTTTTAATCAAGAAATTTTCATTTTTCCTGCTGTTATAGCTGCTTTTGTGACTTTTGTTCCTTTTACCTGTAGTTGCAGTTGTGGTATCAGTTACACTGTGCTACAACCTTCTCTCCTTTCCCTGTGTTTGAGGTGTGGTTCTCTGTATAGGAGAATCAGGAAGTGGTCATAGGGACTGGACCTCCCCATCCTCTCCACCTATATAGAAGTCTCCAGATAAACTCCACCTATTAGGGAGGAGTTGGCAAAGACAGATCATTTGAAGTGTTGGGGCGTGTTTGGATAAAAGATATTCTTCAATCTTATTAGCAAAAGAGCATAGGAAATAGAGTTCTATGCTTAAAATGTACTTACTGGTTGGGAGCCAGAAACTTTCTGGGTTTCCATTTTAAGGGCTCGTTTACACATTACATTGTTCCTGATTAATTCCAAAAGCCTGATGCAAAGCCCACTAAAGTAAATAGGAATCTTTCCATTGAATTAAATTGACTTTAGATCATGCCTTCAGAGAGGACCACAGAAGATAAGAATAAGGTGATTAGGGACAAGTGTAGAGAGTTAATGTGTGTTGCACTATATCTGGAGTTACAGACTCAGGGCTTATGTTATTTTTTATTTATATCTCACACTGGTTGTATTTATTACTGCTCTTCAATGGTAACTTTGAAGTGCTTGTGACAATTAATAATATATCTACAGTAGCTCCTTGTTCAAAAATCTCTATTGATTATAAACATTCAGTAGGCTTTTTTTTAATAGAAACAACTCAAATTTAAAATGATTAAATAGTGGTTGTACTATGCTATGACAATTTGACTGAGTTTTGGGGTTATGCTTTTCAGGGGCAACTGCAAAAAAAATAAGTGTGCAAAATGGGTAAATGCAACCTCAAATACCTGTTTTCAATGGGGATAAGGGAAAATGAAGCTCCCAATTTTCCTGGAGGATTTTGCTGGATGTTGTTATGAAAATTTAGGCTTTTTTAATACTGATTTATCTATTTCTTCTAGGGACTGATTTTTTTAAATTATTTTTTAAACTGAAATAGCTAAATTGGTACCACCCATCATTTGGACAGTTAGCATAAAAATGGATCCGCACATTTATACCAGTAAAAAGAAAAGGAGTACTAGTGGCACCTTAGAGACTAACTAATTTATTTGAGCATAAGCTTTCGTGAGCTACAGCTCACTTCATCGGATGCATTCAGTGGAAAATACAGTGAGATTTATTATGCTCAAATAAAATCTCCTCACTGTATTTTCCACTAAATGCATCCGATGAAGTGAGCTCTAGCTCACGAAAGCTTATGCTCAAATAAATTAGTTAGTCTCTAAGGTGCCACTAGTACTCCTTTTCTTTTTGCAAATACAGACTAACATGGTTGCTACTCTGAAACCTGTCATTTATACCAGTATAACTGCATCCACATGATGGGACTTGTCCAACTTGAAATATACCAGCCTAATTTAAAAAAATACGTTTGTGCATAGTGTAGACAAGGAAGTGAACAAGCTGTATTGCATAAGCAGAAGACAAGGCAGGCCAATGCAAAACACATGCAGCATAATCCCTACGGGTCCAGATGGCCTTGGCGTGCAATGGTGACATCAGGGCATCCCACTAATAATCCCGGCACAAGCGGGTTTAATCGGCATTCAGATTTGACCGCAAATCCTACATGCTGAACTCTTTTCAGAGTAACAGCCGTGTTAGTCTGTATTCACAAAAAGAAAAGGAGGACTTGTGGCACCTTAGAGACTAACCAATTTATTTGAGCATGAGCTTTCGTGAGCTACAGCTGATAGATGCATCCGATGAAGTGAGCTGTAGCTCACGAAAGCTTATGCTCAAATAAATTGGTTAGTCTCTAAGGTGCCACAAGTCCTCCTTTTCTTTATGCTGAACTCTGTGCCCGGGATTCATATTCATCCCACTGACTTTCATGGGCCTAATCGCAGGCCTGTGTGAAAGGCCCCGATGCTACAGAACCTGTCAGACAGATCAGTGGCTGGGGAGCCCTGAGCGCGCCCTATAGCGCCGGCCTTGCCTCCTCTACCGCCCTGGGGGTTGGGCAGGGCCCAGGGGAGGGAGGATAGAGGGGATGCGGCCCGCCACATATCCACGCTGATTTTCTCCACCGCGTCCAGGCTGGTTAGCATAGTCGAGGCCTCCCTCCCGCAGTCTCTATGGTACTTCCCCGACCAGCCTCCACGTCTTCCGTAATCTCTATGGTGCTTTCCCCTCTAGGTCTTCTCTGGGTTTCCTCTTCCGCCATCTCAATGGTGCGTGCCACTCCCCGGCTCCGGCCGGTGATTGGCTGGGAGGCCAGTTCTCGCGAGACGAGAGTTGTGCGCAGAGTCCCGGCTGAGCGAGGCGGCGGAGTGGGGTTTGGGTCCGCGCACCGGAGCCGGCAGCAGTGGCTCTTTGGGTAAGATGGCGCCTGTTGACCCTTTCCTCGCCTCGGGCCCTGGCTCGGGGGAAGGGCGCGGAGCCTGGGGGTGGGAGTGTCAGGGCCCGGCCAGGGCAGAGGCTGAGGAGGGGTTTGGGGGCCCTGGGGTGTTAGGTGGCGGCAGAAGCGGCTCTAGTCCCCACAGAGCTCAGGAGGCCGGGCCCGTCCCCTCGTGAGCATCGGGGCTGGGGGAGTCTGGTAGGGCCGAAGGAGCCTTCAGTGTCTTGGAGGTGGTACCGTAAAGCCGCGTACCGAGCCTGCCCCCCCGAGACCCCGGCCGGCTCACGGCCCCTCGTGAGGTGTGGGGGATAAGGCCTGGCCAGCCTGTGTGAGAGACGGGCTGTGTGCCCCCTCGGAGAGGGTGATTCGGTGCATGGTATGGGTATGGAGGGGCGAGTGTGTACGGTGGGGTCTGTTGTATGTATATGGGTTGGGGGGCTGTATGCTGGGTGTGGGTGAGGTAGGGTGGGGGAGATGTGTGAGGGTCGGTTTCTGTTACAGTGGCTGATCTCAAAAAAAAGCGTTCAGTTCTCCATTCGATAACTTTGTTTAGCCAACAATCTTCATTGAACCAGCAAAGAAAGTATTAATAACCAAGCTGGTCCCACAGTTCTTATAGGCAAGTTAGACTTAACTTTTCTTTCACCTGCTGGTATTTGTGCCAAGTAAGATACTTTTCATTCCTTATAGTGAAAGTCCAGCATGAGTTATGCAGAAAAACCTGATGAAATCACAAAAGATGAATGGATGGAAAAACTCAATAACTTGCACATCCAAAGAGCTGATATGAATCGCCTGATCATGAACTATCTTGTTACAGGTAACAATGAGCAATGGATGCTAGTATTACATTTAGTAGGTTGGTCTCTTTTTAGATCATTTGCCATTTATTTTAATCAATAAAATTCATTCTTACTAGAATGAGCTATTAAATGGTTGATACTAATAGACATCACCATTGCCTATATTTTCTGTGATTTCTAGAAAACATTTTCTAGAATTCACAGAAAATATAGTTGATAATTATTTAATAAAAATAGTTTATAAGTTGGGTAAAGGAAAAACTAGTTCAGTACTGCCTTTGTAACGAATCACCCACACACTGTTAGCAACATGTTATTTTTGCTAAGTAAAACATTGGAGAACCAAATTTTGTTGACTTTGATTATATAGCCTCTCCTGATTTTACCCAATATATATCTTCTGTCTGTTTTAATCTTAGCTTTTCTGCTAAAAAGATATTTCCCTTATGGCATTTCTGGTTTGGAACAGCGTTACCTATAACTGCACAGAGCTTAATATCACATCTTTTATTATACTATTTTCTTTAAATTGGAAATGTGTGATGGCTTCTACTAATGTAATCTGGACTGCATTGAACAAGCTGTGTCCACTCTTTTTTCATCACAGAGCAGGAGAAATTATCAGAAAAAAACTTCAACTAATTTAGTTGAAAGATCAGACTAATTATGAGGCAATATATACTCAGAACAGCTCAGGAAGACCAGAATACTTAACGTGCTCGGCATCCAGAAACTGCAATTTAAGAGTCACCAGAAACCCTTCAGAAATTGTCCTTTGGCGATGTACATTAATTTTCATGGCCAGATGCCCCATAGTGGAGATGGTCCTATTCATCAAGCATGCATCTGAGCAATGGGAAACGCATTAGAGTGACCATGTCAAGTCTGTCATAAATTGTTTGTGTATATGTATGAAAGTAGAGTGTCTGTATAGTTCTGTGACTCTTTTTTTTCTGATGAAAAGAGCCTTCATGTGGTATGTAGATGGGAGTTCAGACTCTCTCATGTTTATGCTAATTATAAAATGGGTAAAACTATTTAAACACCAGACGACTGCAATTTTTTGCTATCATCTTTCCTGCAAAAGAATAACCATGTCCAAATATACCAGACAACAGAGTCCCAATCATGGGGTCAGTGGTAAACTTGAATCCTTCCTAGTAAAATTTTGTTTTATATCCTCTTTCACTTTGCATTCAGTTAAATATAGACTTTTATCCTATATTTATCTATATAGGAACTTGATGAATTTAGAGAGAATTAAAAGTGAAGTCTTTCTAGAATTATGCAACTTATTTAAATTAGCCTTTCGGAGAAACTTGTAAGTTCATATATTTTTAATCATGAATTTGTATTTACAAAAATGCCTGCGTCATGGAAAAGATTCCAAATAGGATCGCTTGGACATCTTGGTATATTCTCTTAACGTGGTTTATTAACTAGAAATTCAGAAAACAACATCATGTTCAGAAAGCAAGGGTCCATAGCATGGAATGTCAATATCCACATCATATGGCTTTACTCCAGGTGTCTAAAAGCTCCACAGGGTTATTACTGATCTGGTGCAGCCCAGCCTGTCTATAACCATGCAGTGTCCCCTCCTGACCTCAGATCTGATTTTAAAGGCTCCATGTGCAGGGACTTTTATCTGTGTGACCAAAAAGTGCTGATGATGACTTCAGTCCTCTCCAAGCCAGTTCTCAATAATATATCAAAATTACTGAGAAAAATCAAACCATCTTATGCCCAGGAGTTCCTTTTAGCTACATATATGAAATGTCTCCAGCCTCCTAAGGTCTTGTTTAAGCAACATCTATGTTTCAGATCCATATAAGACAATTGGAAGTATACAAGTTTGATAAATCTGTACTACTGTATATAGCTTATTAAATAGAATTCAGATGTGAAATGTGTTTATATTTCAGAGGGTTTTAAAGAGGCGGCAGAGAAGTTTCGGATGGAGTCTGGAATTGAGCCCAGTGTTGATCTAGAGACTCTGGATGAAAGGATAAAAATTCGAGAAATGATACTGAAAGGACAGATTCAGGAAGCCATTGCATTGATAAATAGTCTCCATCCGGAATTGTTAGATACAAACCGATACCTTTACTTTCACTTGCAGGTAAGACCCAGTGATTAGTTTGTATCTGGAATTGTTTGGAGACTGAAGAAAGGATGTAATTGCAAGCATTCACTGATGTGGTATGGGATGTGATTTTAACTGTCTATTTCTTATGTTATGGCATGGAATGCAGTAGCGTTTTAAAGAGTGTTTTTAGTTTGTATTTATTAATATATACAACATAACCATATTCATCTTACCTATGATTTATAAACTCCCAAATTGCTGATGGTTAGTCATGTCTTCTGGAAGCAGTTACAAAGTTTCTTTAAAACCTATCTTCCAGGTTTTAAATGGCTCCAAAATCAATTGAAAAATAGGATTAAGTATACTACTGTTAGTCCAACAAGAATGTATTTGTGAATTTTAATACTGACAAAATACTGATTTAATACAGCTTTGCAACTTAATTTGTAGGAAAAGAAATGGAATACCTAGAGCCTAACATCAGTTACACCTCTATTGACTAACCTTGCTTTGTTCTTACGTATATAGCAGCAGCATTTGATTGAACTGATTCGGCAGCGTGAGACAGAGGCAGCCCTGGAATTTGCTCAGACTCAACTGGCAGAACAAGGAGAGGAGAGCAGAGAATGCTTGACAGAAATGGAGCGCACGCTGGCATTGCTTGCCTTTGATAATCCTGAAGAATCACCATTTGGAGACTTGCTCAACATGATGCAGAGACAGAAGGTAATGAATGCTCAAATGAAAGCTCTTTCCACTTTTGTTTATCCTTGGGGACAGCTAATATTACAATAGTTTGTACATAATTACTAAATATTTATGAACTGGTATGGAGAACAGAAGTATTTCTAAAGCTGAGACTTCTGTTATAACAGCAATATTTTTAGAACACGCAAGAACTTTTGTAATGTAAAACATCCCCCATTTGTGAAACTATGGGCTTGCTTTGTCCATCTTTTGATACAGTATAACTACTGCAGTTTCTTCTTTTACGCTCCTCAAACTTCAAGGTGTTCAGAATGATGCTGCTAGTGCTGCCGTCTTGCTCTAGGAAAAAGGAGCATATTTCCTTTTCACTGGCTTTCTATCCACTTCTGAGAGCAAATCAGAATTGCTCTTAGTTTTGTTTTTGTTTAATATGACTTGGATTTGCTCATTTTGACCTTTGTTTTTCCACCTGTGTTCCTCAACTGCTGCCACTATCCCTTCTGTTTGTTTTTTAAATCTGGAATTCCTTTTTATAGTTAGATGTAGGTAACACAGCATAACTTTAATTGCTGCTTGATTTTGCTTAGACTAAAACTGTAACAGATTGGGGTAGATCCTAGAAGCATCAGAACAGTGCTTCCTATATGCAAGGGTTTTGAGAAGCTAAAATGGCTTAATTTCATCTTGCTGTTTCTCCTCCCAAGCCCTTCCTTCCTAATTTGGGAGCTGCTAATAGAATATGAAAGGTAAACTTGTGCTTTCTGGTGTTGTGCATTAGAATTGCCTTATGTAGGGAAGGGAAGGCAGTTGTAGACTTCCTTTTGGGACGGATATCAAGGGAACTATGTTCTCTCTTACAGTATTTCTTATAGAATTGTTTAATCTTCTGTTCTGGGGAAAAATGGCTGTTATTGCACAAACTGGTAGTGGAACTTCAGAGCAGAATTTTTATCTTGAACTTTGGAGAGGCAAAAAAAAAAACACAGTGAGGTAACTTTCTATGTGGTTAATTTGCTCTAACTTGTGCTGGTCGCTCCACCATCAGGATCCCTGTGGCACATTGTTTTCTGGTCTTACCTCCTCATCCTCACCCTTGAACTTCCTTTGTGCTGGGTGGGCCAGGAGGGGCTGGCATGGTAGCCTTATGCCAGTTGAGCAATCCTCAGCTGCTGCCTTAAGGCAGATTTAACACCTTGTGGCACTGCTGTAATGGTGTGGGAGAGGGTTTAAAAGGCCAAATCCTCAACTCCTCTTACTTGTTTTCAGTGTAATGTGAGACCAGTCAGGTGTTTAAGCTCTGCTTTTTTCTAACTTGTACTCAGAGGAATTCATAAACTCTGCAAGACATTCTCCTTCAGTTAATATATATGATCACTACTCTAAGTTCAATATTTCTTTTCCAGGTATGGAGCGAAGTTAACCAAGCTGTTCTAGACTATGAAAATCGCGAGTCAACACCCAAATTGGCTAAATTACTGAAACTACTTCTGTGGGCTCAGAATGAACTGGACCAGAAGAAAGTAAAATATCCCAAAATGACAGACCTCAGCAAGGGGACAATTGAGGAACCCAAGTAAATTGTGTGCAGATGGACACCAAGAAATCTTAGTACTGCACAGTATACATTTATATCAGTCTGTGACTGAAATATTTTTACTACAGTACAGAACTCAACAATTCAGATTTTTTTCAACGAACATCTTATTTAAACAGAGAAAAGTCCCTTTTAAATGCTGAGAAAACAGCATTGAAAGGCGCTGCATCTCTTTGAAAGTCTGATTTAGGCTATGCACTATCATACATTTTAAAAAAATCCAATTAGACAGGAAAGAAAATAATGGCATTTTAAAAAGTACAGTGCTCAAGGTTTCTAATTGGCTACTGATGCTTAGTTTAGTGGCCAGTGAGTTAAATGGGGTTAACTATTCAGTTAAGTTTAACTCTCTCTCATTTGAAATGTATATAGATCAGTGAATATTTTCTACCTTATGTTAAGTTATAGCAAAATATGCATTTCCCCTTAAAACTAACAACTGGTCAAGTTTTCATCTAAAAATTTCTTACTGTACGGCCAATCTTTTGCATAGGAAATAGTGTATAAACTTGTAAATCATAATTTAAGGACTTTTTTTCCTTGTTTCTGACTCTGGTGCTTTATTTATATGGTGAGAGCTATGTTCACAGTGGATCAATGACCCATCTTTTCACAAGTAGTATTGCTGGAAATAAAAGTTTCTTTTTAATTTCAAGAATGACTAAATGACCTCCTGAAATAAGACATTAAATCATATATTTAAGTAGGGTTTTGTTTTTGATTATTCAGGGATTTTTTCCTTATATTAAACTTTCACCTCTAGTCACTGCAGTGATGCCAGCTGGTTACTATACCTTTAATGGCCACTTGGCTTGGTTAGCTGAAGTCTCCTCGGTGATACGGGGGAAGGCGAGAATCATAGACCTTTTTTGCGCAAGTGTCCACCCTTACGCAGGGTCTGCCTTTGTGGAATAGCTTGCAGGATTTGGGGGTGGGTGGCATAGTTTGTAGTGTGCTAGTGGTAACCGTTCTTTTGGCATATTATGCCTTGGATGAATCGAGCAGTGACGTTACAAAACCCTTTTCCATAATCCCAGTGACTTCATATCTTTCTGAAGAGATGTGGTTCATCTTCAGAGCTGTACTGTTGTTTGTTAGCTGTTCCACTCATGTTAGAAACATTATAATGCTTACATACGAGGCCCTGATTTTCTTGGTCACTGAATTGTAATTTGGGTGTAGGATGTTTTGCTGGATGTATGACTTAATCTTTCATTACTTCATACTGGTATATCTCATAGTATTATGTACTGACCTTTGCCAAATTGAGATCTAGATCTTTAAAACCCATACACTGAGTTATTACAAAACTGCTGAACAAAGACCAATTTGGTGGAGGAAATAGCATAGTATCACAGTGCACTGGCAATTTACACTCTACCCATCAGATACTGTGGATATCCTAGTCTGGTAGCTATTACCCTGTAAATTGAAACTACTTAATTTTCTGGAATACTTACACATTAAACTGTAAAAGCTTTACAGAAACACGACTTAGAGAATAACAAAACCTGTTACTGATTGCTTTACTATGAACACTGTTTACTTGTGTGTAGCTATTTTCTGGGGGAGACAGTTGTCTCCTAAGAAGCTATAGAGATACCTCAGTGCCAAGATTAGGCTAGGTGATGGATATAAAACACAAGACTGATCTGTCCCATTTTACTACTGATGGTTTTATTTGACATCCTAAGGCTTTCACCATACGCAACTCTTGTAATTCATACAAAACTGTAATGAACTTTCATTGGCCACCACCTGCAATAATGAGCTGGTTTTATTTCACCCTCGTTGGTTATTCTAACAATTTACCTGAACTGAGAAGATAAATACTGTTTTCAGTCAGTTGCTGTTTTTAAAAAAAGTATAATATTTTAATTTGAAATCTATATGGTTAGTGTAATTTTGTTTAATAACAAACTGCAGAAATTAAACTCTGTTTGCTCTGATTCCTTCATGAACAACTGATCAACTTTTCCTCCAGTCTGACTTTTTGTGCTGATCCTCATCTGAAGCTTTTCCAGGAGGAAGTGGAAAGTGGTGCATTTTTGTGGCATGACTAGCATTTTTCTCTGTGAGAAATGCGATATTACAGACCTGGTTGAAGAGTTCACCATACTTTTAGAATGCTGCATTAATTCCATATAGTCTTTGGGCGAAGTGCATAGATTGCTTATTTTTTTTCCATTAAAAATAACGTTTTCTAAGAGGTTGAAATATAACGTTTTAGTAAAGGATTATTTGAGTTTGTTTGTTAATATACCACATTGATAAGCAGCTTTAATCTGTAAAGTCTTTAACTGCAAGAAAATATTCAAAAGCTATGCATTTTACAGAAAGCATAAAGATAGTCATAATGGTACTTTTAGGGATCTTTATATTAGTGTATATAATTTGCATATACAAATATAATATATATACTCTGAAATATTCTTGAATGGTAGGGGCTGTGAAACATAACTTATGGAAATACTGTGCACAGTAAATGCAGACCTGAGAACATGAATGAATTTTTGTCATGCATGAGAAATGTCTTATTTGGTAACTACTAATTATTGGATTTTGTTATATCCATCATTGTTAGATAACCACTTTAACAAGTAACATTAAATACCACTTTGATCAGTTTGCTGTTAGTGTAAATATATTGTTTTGTTCCACTTCACATATCAAAATGGTACGAAGATAGATTTCTTTGCATATGAATGATATGGCAGCACCTAACTATGATCTGTTCTAAGCTCACTGGTGGCAAACAAATATAGTAAATGTTTGCTACGCTATTCATATCCCTACCACATCCTTTCTTTTGTTGAAAGAAGATTTGCTTTATTAGTGATGTGAACACAGTCAGGATGTAAAATATTCTGCTTTGTAAAGATATCTTAACTGTATTTGATTGGATATAAACTTCCCATATTTTCATCATGGTTACCTACTTAATTGTTTCTGCCTCTTGGCTGTTCCCATTATTCCATTTTGCCAATCAAATATGAAAGGTAAACTTTTACTTGCTGCTGCTGTTCAATAGTTTTCTATGATGGAGGAGCAAAGAGTGGATCTACATATGGGTGAAGTACTGAAAAAACTCTTCTACTCCAGAGAATACTGTCTACAGAACTGTTTTTTAATTTTCAATATTACTG
Source organism: Lepidochelys kempii (assembly GCF_965140285.1). Taxonomy (NCBI): domain Eukaryota; kingdom Metazoa; phylum Chordata; order Testudines; family Cheloniidae; genus Lepidochelys; species Lepidochelys kempii. The sequence continues at coordinate 7,215,841 of NC_136392.1, read as the reverse complement.
GCTGGGAACTGGCTATTACATAAAAACTATTAGATTATAATTTTTATCTGGAATTTTTGGAGACACATGTATGTAGGTAATATGTTTAAGTACAAGGAAGCTACCTGGAAAGCAGATTGAGGTGAAGTTTTTAAAAGTTAAGTACACTCACATTCTACATAACTTTTTTTTTAAACAGGATACCACTGTTGCTGTAAAACCACATAAGGAAACTGCAGCAAGAAGGCAGAACTTTTTTCCGCTGCATGTAAGATAGGCACAAATGTAAAACATGTTAATTACACTATCCCAGGACGGGGTTTTTTGTATTTTGCTTAAGTTGTAAATATCCCTCTGGTTTGCACATTTAAAAGTGCAAGTTAAGAAACATTGCTTGAGTATTAGAGCTGTGTGTTGCTCAGCTTCTTTACAATACCTTAATACCCAACTTTTTTATGAAAGGTTTTAAATTCAGTAGGAGTGTGATCCCAGGATACGTGTATCTAGATCATCGTTGCCTCATGCTTTTAAGAAACAGAATGCTATTTCCAGATCATTGTTGGGAGAAAAATAAAAAATGTGTAATACTGCAATTCATAAGCTTTAAAATGTTACAGTTCTATATACTCTTCTGATATGGACTATATTGGATTGTAAATATAATCTTAAAGTGTACACCTTGTCCTCAAGTATTAATATAAGCTTTCATTTGGTGTAGAGTGGATAGATTTTGTCCTCTTTGACTGCCTTGTATCTACCCTTTGCACTTTTCCTAAGAAGCATAAAAAGAGAAAATACAGTAAGCTGTGTAGTTGTCAAATAGAGCATATTTTTCTGCTCCAGCAGAAGAGGTTCATTGTAGGGATAAGACAGGGAAGAAGAAAACATGGCAGATAAGAAATTAGACATAGTCCTACCCACGATTATTTGCATTCTCAAAAGTGCCCAAAAGGGAAGCTAAGCTGAGATCTTGATCAAAATCAGGCCTGTAAGTGAATGTAATATTTCCAAGTAGTGCTAGATTGAGAGTACCGGGACGTGAAGTCGTATTTATCTAGTACACAGGTACACCATAGCTTAAGTCCAAACCTCTTCCAATATGCCTGACCCCTATTCTGAAAAAACATCTCTAGAAATGACAGTATGCCCAATTGTAATCATTTGTTTCATTAGGGAGACTGCCAGTGGGCAATTATCAGTGAAGAACTAGACTGATTCTACAAACTTTGCATGCTGATCATTGAACAGTTGTAACTTTTTTGATCATTGCAGACCTGGATGGGAACTAATGTAGAGATGGGAAGGCTTCTCATTTTAGTACATCTATTGAAATGCTCCCACCCTCCCATTTATTTGTAAGGCCGTCATACCTCTGAGTTCAGCAAGATGTGCAGGAGTGTAAGGGAGGGTTTCTTACTTCTTCCATGGGTGTGTGACCATAAGTTGGCCTTTAGCTAACCCTGTATTTTCTCTTCCAGCCCTACTACCTTGGGAACACAGGCCCTGCTTACTTTGAAAGCAAAACTGCTTCTCACGTGTCAGCAAGGTTAAAGCAGGCATTCACTGGAAAACACGTACAATTGTGTGTTTAAAAAGGACAGGATAGAATATGTATAATATGAACAAAATGTGTTGCTAATAAGGTTGTTAGAAGAAACTGAACAAAGCAGTAGCTGATGTTTTCTTGTGTATGGGGTAAACTAGATTCTCAGATCCCATAGGGCCGGGGCCATAAAAGTGCCTAAATGAATAGGAGCTAATGGTGTTTTTTTGTTTTTCCCCATCAGTCTTATTTCTGAGGCAATACTTCCCAAGTCCTGCAGAGGTCTGTCCACTTACATGTTTGCACTTTGTTTCTTGTGTAAGTACTTGTCTAGCTCTAACATTTCCCAACCTCCCTGGAACGATTATTGCTTTTGTCACTCTGCCTTACACATGAAGGATTTCCTAAACTCCCTTAGTGTTACTTTCCTATGTTTACTTTATATTCTACATTTTGCATTTGACACTTACAGAATATGTCTGGTGTGTATTTTTCCCCTCCTAGAATTTTATTCTCAGCTATATAGCCTCCAACTACCCTTTTAAAAATTATATATTAAATGCTGTGTTCCTAATACCTTATTGCTATAATTCCTGACATCTTTTTACCAAGTTATGGCTCCCTCTTCTGGAAATGGAAACACGAGTAAGGAGGACTAGGTTTCAAAGTGAAGTAAGTACAGGCAGCTGCATTCTGGCTTATTTGCACAGTTGTTAGCTTTTATTTTGTGGCCAAATAAGCTGTGAAATAAGGTCAATGGTGTGGTGAGGGCTGAACCCAATAGTTGTCACTGCATTCCTTCCCTCCCTTAATTGCCATCTGCTGTTCCCAAGTCAATATTTTTTGTTTGTTTTTTCTCCATCAGTGCCACACCTGTTGACCTAATGTGTGGCACTGTCAGAATCCTTCCTGAAGCTCAAAAGAGTTCATTACTTGTTTCAGTATTGTCACCTCCGAGAATTAAATTTTAAGTATGACTTTGCTTCAGTAAGTTCATGGGAGACCCGCCTTTCATGTGTTGTGTTGTGCCTGAACCCTGACTGCAGAATCTTCCCAGATCTCAAAGTCAGACTCAGCTCCACAATATTGTTAGCTATCTTTTTCCTCTGAACTCTGTGGAGATGGACATCTTGTTGGCTTAACTTCTAATTCCTAGATACAAGAGGCCAAAACTTCCAGATGACAAACCTATTGGAGGTTCATTAGTGTAAGTGAGTGACATGGGGAACAGCACAGTTGCATAGGGGCAAACACAGTGAGGAGTTAGTGTTGCTGGGATTTCTGGGTGTTCTGAAGGGGGACATGAAAGAGGAAGTTGGGCTAATTACTGTCTCTCCCCTGAATAGGAGATGGGAGAGCAGGGACGTGAAATCAGGCGTGAGAGAACCTCCCCCTTTCCCACAGCTCTTTGCATCATGTTCTCTGTTCCTTTTTTAAAAAAAACTGTCCTTTGTGCTGAGGTGTTTATATGTATGTTCATTTGCTGAAAATTAATAAGATTGTCAGTCAGTAAGGGAGAGGCTAGAGCTCTCTCATTACTCTCTGTCCCTTTCTTGCCTCCTTGATAACACTGCTTTCCTCTGCAGCAGGCCTATTTTTAACTTGCAAATGTACAAAATTAGGGGAGCAAGGAAGAAGCAGAGGCAGTTTGGGTGGAGAGAAGGGGAGCTCCACCTCCCTACTCATTACCCCGCCCTCATCTTCCTTGAACTATTTTTTTCTTTAACGTGCACAGAAATGTAATGTTAAATATGCAGGTGTATAATTTAACCATTGTGGAGCTTCTGAGCTCAGTGCAGATCTTGCATTTACCATCCATAGAATCCAATAAGAATACTCTTCAAAGTCTTGATTAGCATGGTGACAGGTTTCAGAGGGGTAGCAGTGTTAGTCTGTATCAGCAAAAAAAATGAGTCCTTATGGCACCTTAGAGACATTTATTTGGGCATAAGTTTTTGTGGGCTAGAACTCACTTCATCAGATGCGTGTATTTTCCACTCCATGCATCTGATGAAGTGGGTTCTAGCCCACGAAAGCTTATGCCCAAGTACATTTGTTAGTCACTAAAGGTGCCACAAGGACTCCTCGTTTTGTTTTGTTTTGATTAGCATGGTGCTTCAACCCCTTTGTCGGTTGCTTGACACCTTTGTCAGTGGTAATCTTTCAATAGCAGCTACCCATCTATAACCAAGATTCCTACATTATTTCTTACTAGAAACAAAACTGTCTGAGCCTAAATAACTGCATATACTATGAGACTGGAAGTTCTGAAAACCTACTAGAGCTGAGTATGTACGTGGCCTGAAAAATTATGGCATGTGAGGAATTAAAATGGGTGTGTCTGGGTTTGTACACATGCTATATTCAAATCAAAAAGCCTCACTTTTATCTGTTTCTACCAAATGCAAAGAATTGCAGGTTTGTAGATCTATAGTAATTGTGGGGCGGGGGGGTACATACCTTTAGGCTCCATAAAATATCTGAAATGGGAAAAGAGAGTCTGAATACTTATCTTCATTATCCTTTGATCCTAATATTTGCTTTTTAGAGTTGAGTGAGCATGACTCAAGCAGGAGTTAAAGGGTCTGTAAGGACATAGGCTTAAATATAGTACTTGTAGAAGGGTTAAGAAAGATTTATGTTCCAACATGCTTTTTGTTTTACAGACAATTCCCTGCCCCCCAGAAGATTACAGTTTGAAGGCCCGATTTTGATACCCTTAAACATCGAGTAATATTAAAATATCTCAAAGCACTGTGCAAGAAGGAGGTGAAATGATTTGCTCAAGGTCACCCAGCATGCCAATGTCAGAATGGCAGAGTAGAATCTATGGCTCTGTGCAATGCCCTATCCACTGGGCTACGCTGCCTCTCCTGAACTAACCAAACTAGCATGCATTTAGCAAACCAGCTTTATCTAAATTGACTTTTCCCACTTTCATGCAGAAAAAAGGGTATCCATATACAGACTTGCACTAAAATAACTTTTTTTATGTGGTGCAAACTTGCTTAGCTCAAGCCTTACTGAATTTCTCTACTCTGAGATTAGTTCTCCACTCACATTTCTGCAGTGAAAGTGTTCAACAGCCTCAATTTTGCATGTGATGGAAACAGTTCATTACCCACGAAGCTTTAGGAAATGTTGCTCTGACTTTTAGGATAAAAAATAATTTGATATACTATTCTGATGAATTTCCAAATTACTTGGCCTAGACCTGGGTGTACAGTGGATGGTGGAAAACTAAATACATAAAATAAATTGCCATGTACAGTTTACTACTCCTGAGGATTTTCTAGTAGTGTAGTGTAGATGTAGCCCCACCCTCTTGAAAATGAGTGTCAGTTTGGGGGTGAGTGCTTCCTGGAAAGACTGCTGGCAACACATAATCTAAAAGGAAACAGACATCAGGTGCCTACAGAAAGGATTGTCTGCATGGGCACTTATGGGCATTCCCCCCTCAGGCAGGATTTTCACATTTTCCCGTTGCTTCCATTTTGTGAGTTAGAGGGAAACTAGTTTCAGGCCCTGCATCCTGGAAAGCATTCTGCATCGCGGACTGCCAGAAAACTGAAAGTAAGGAAAAACTAACACGTGTCTCTCTGCCCCTGTTGCTATACTGATCACAAATGCACCGTGCATTTGTGATCAATATAAAAAACACGCATTACACACAAGCTTGTTAAGTTTTCCATTTTGGCTGGCCCACTTCCACTTACATCTCTGCAGAAGTACAGCCCACATCTATCCTATTCCAACTAATAAAAATAGTTTGTGCCTGGAAGTGCGGTTCTCCCTTTGGCCCCTTCTCCCCACCGCCTGGGAAAGGTTTGAAGCACCTCCACCCTTAGATGCTAAGAGAAAAGGGTCTAGGAATCTATCCTGCCTCTCCCCCCAGCCGCCAACGCCCCTGAGCAATGTAGCTGCAACGTGGTCTGGTATTAACAATGTGCCTTGGTTATCGTTGGTACAAATACAGAGACCCGGTCCACGGGAGGAATCAAACTGTCGGACTCTAATATTAATAGCGAGAATACTTGCACTGATTCAAGTAAGATGCAAAAGTAATTCTTCTGTTGTTATACTACCCTGTACCACGTCATCTCTGGCTGGAAGAGTTGAAGGGGAGGACTGGTTGCAGCTCTGCTTATGATCATCATTCCGAAGTGGATCCATTCAAACTCTGCCGTGGTTCTGTTACCCTGGGGCTAGATCTTTTCACAGGGCGTCCCGGTCCAGTGCACAACGTTGGAAGCTCAATTCAGCTTGTACATTTCCCCCGGGCTGATCGCAGTCTGTAGTAGCCGCTGCCAGACTGACTTCCTGGAAAGGCTCCAACAGGAAGAGAAGTTGAAAACTGACACGTGGACTTTGTATTGCAAAGAGACAAACTCCCCTCTGAATCCCAAACCAGATCAGCTCGGCTTTCGCAAAGTCACAGGCAGGGCTGCGGTGACAGGCAGGCATTCCATTCACTCCCTGTGAATGGGCTGGGCTTTGCAATTTGCATCTTTCCTTTATTTAAGCACCTTCTTGTACAGTAGCGGCCAGCAAGGGAGCTTGGGGAGTAGGAAACGTAACCCTGTCCTGGGGATTTTTCCTGTCATTGCTGCCTGCCCCTTTTGCTGTCATTCCAGCATCCTTGCAATAAGTGCAACAACCGCACGGTCTATCAGTGTCTTTTTACTTTGTGAGTCACCCTTTTCTAAAAAAAACACTGAATGGCCTCAAGCATCGGCAGGAATGGTGTTCAAGTATACAGTTCTGACCTGGTCTCGCTACATCATCATTACCAGCAGCAGCATGTAAAGAATACGTATAAGGAAAGCACGAAAAAAGATGGGACGGTGGATTCCTATTGGTCCAGGTAAGACTATAGAGTCTCAGTCGTTATAAATATTTTTATTCTTCTCCTTGTGCACAAACCCCAGCTATGTAGTTTTAATATGCAGAGTTTTCATTCCAGTTTAATGGCTCTTTAATCTGTAGATAAAAGAGGTGAGGGTGTCTGAATGACAGTGTCATTTTGTCAGGATGGTCCAGTGGTTGGGGATCCATTCTGAGCTGGGACACAGGGAGGGCTGAGTTCAATGCATTGCTTTGCCACAGACTTCCTGTGGCCCCCCTGGCAAATTACTTAATCTCTTTGTGTCTCAGTTTCCCAGCTGTAAAATAGCTATAACAGCACTTCCTGACCTCACAGGGGTGTTGTGAGGATAATTACATTAAGACTATGAAGTGATACAATGGTAATGAGGACCAAAGAAGAACCCACATATAGATAGATACTGTACAAACAGTCTTCCTTGTAAAACTGTGCTATTCCAATCAGGACTGTTTTAATAAGAACAATAGTACAAAAATGCACCCCTGAGAAAGAAAAGGTAACCACTACATAGAATACAAAACACTTTTTTTAAATGCAAGACGACTGAGCTTGTATCTGCCCTGTAGCTGGTTATTCAAACGTGCCATTTGAAACATTAAGAGCTTTTGATCAAAAGGTCTCAGCAGTTATGTTTGCACTGTAGATAATAACTAATTAGGATTAAAGGTAGCTCGACTACTCAGTAATAGTTTTTCCAAGTTAAATGATTGACTTAAAAAACAAACAATTTTTCCAGCCAAAAATGTGCATCCACACTGCTTTATGCTGATTATAGTTGAGGTTACCAATTACAATGTACATTGTGAAAAATCATATTCTAAAATGGTTTAGCTGCCCAGTCTTAGCTATTAGAGGGTGCAGCAGTGTACCTGATTTTATTTTAATCTGAGTTGATCTGGGAAGGATTTCCTAGCTCATTTTGTATTCTCCACTGTGTGTGTAATAGTGAAAACAGGCTCAAACCTTGTGTCTGAAGTTAGTTGTATAAGTCTATGGCACATGCTAAGTGATTGAGTGACACGTGTAAAATTGCTACACTCTTCCCATCTTCATTACACATGAGTACAGTGCTTAGTACGATGGGGCCCCAATTCCTGACTGATGCCTCTTGACGCTACCACAATACAAATAATAATTTTAAAAAATGGATTTTTCTGAGGATAGCAGAGTCTCCAGGTTCTTAAGCCAAAATGTACTGCCTATGACAGTGGTGGCAGGTGTAAATTCTGCGTCGTCTTGTGTTCTGTAGGAACCAAAGAATTACCAATTTTTAATCTCCTCTCTAAAACCGACTCTGGGCAAATCACTTAACCTTTAGGCCTCGGTTTGCAGCCACTCTAATAATGCATAAGGGTGCTGTTGGGAATTAATTGGTTAATGTTGGTGAAATGCTTGGGAGATGGGGATAGATGAGGATGTGACTAATTGGCAGAAGCCTTGCAAAACTAAAAGCTTATCTTGGCGAGAATTCTTATTCTTATTTTAAAATGATGTGTGCTTCATAGCAAATAACCATGACATAGGTGGCTGGTGAGACTGATCTTGATCCTCTAGTCTGCAGAGTGTGGCTGTAACCCAGAACCTCCCATCACCAGCACCACACAGGCGCTATAGAAAGTCTTCTGATCAAATACCCATTGAAGCCAATAAATCCAGTGGATTTTGTGGCCTTTGGTTAAGACCCCCAGAAGAGGTGGTAAGAAAATAGAATCAATCTGTGAAAACTTATTTGATTTTTTTTCTTGATTTGCTTTGAAAACTATGCTGTTGAAAAGTTAGCAGTCATTTTTAACAAATGTTCTTAGTGATCATTTATGTTGTGGCCTGACCCAGACGCTCCAAGCAGAATTGGAGCTGCACAGTACTGTACTCCGTATAAGCAGAGAGTAAAGGCTAGACATGCAGCCCCAAAGAGTTTACAGTCTAATCTGAGAGGTTGCAATCTGTAGAGCTGGTTGTAATTTTTTTTAAAGCAAAAATACAGTTTTTGTATTGGTCAACATTCTTCACTTGTTTGCGGGGAGGGAGAGAGGATAGATGGGCCCACACAAAAATTCTAAATGAAAATTTCATTTTGCTAAAACTTTGTTTCAAACTTATGTCCCCGCACCTGTGCTTCTCTGATTGGTTTACTTTTTCCCATTAGAAAAAGGGTGGGGGAGGGGGAGTTAAAAAAAAAAAAAAAAAGCGAGAGTGCATGAGAATTTGCCCCACTGGTTCAAAGGGACATATTGGCAGGTTTTGAAAATTTTCATTCCAAATTTCTTCCAAAAATATATATATATTGTTGATGAACCCCTAATTTTTGATGAAAATTTAGTTGCTGCCAATCCTGTGCCCAGCTGGCTCTATCAACAAGTGGTTATAACAAACCCTATGAAGGAACAGGGCAGAGGATAATGGAAATGGCAATAAGATTAGCATTTGTACTACTAGTGCACATAGAGGCTCCAGCTACAATCCGAGCCCTATTGTGTTATGCACAGCACATGCAAACAGAGATCAAGTCCCTGCCCCAGTGAACAAGACAGTCAAAGCGTGGGAGGGGAAATACAGGAACAGAAAAGGGTAGTGATTTGCCTAAGGTCATGCAGCAGGCACGTGCATGCAGGTTTATAAGCTAACTATCGGAGCAGATGGATGCTTTCTAATCAATTATACGTTTAAAATAAGACATAAATAAATATCAGTATTTCCAGATGAACTTTACTTTACTCTTCATTCAAGCTAATGAGCTACTGTCACAGAAACAAGGATTCATCAATATGGAGAAATGACATAGAATCCATTTTCGTACTGCAACAAAAGACCCGCCAGGCAGCCTTCCAGATCCTCTGTGCCCCCTTGGTGCAGTGAGACAGATAACCACTTATCATTGCACGTTTGTTTTTCTGTCTTTGTTCTCCCTGGTTCATTCTGCTTCCTCTATTGTTCTCCATTTCTTCACCTCACTTTTCACTTTCCCTTCTATTGTTTTTCTCATACATCTTATCCTATCCTCTCCAGCTGCCATTCCTAAACTTTCGGGGAACTCTCCAGTGGTTCCGTTATCCCATACCATCCCTTCTCTTCCAAGGAACAACACTCAAAACATTCTGATTAGGGTGCTTGAATAGCTGTACAGGAAAAGGATGTTACTTTGAGATCTATGGTTGAAAAGTGCTCTCCAAGTGCTAGGTTTTATTAGTTAATTTATTATTGTTCTTACTCAAAGTGCTTTACAAGCAAGGGCCCCCAGGAGGTATGTAAATATCATCATCCCCAGTTTACAGTTGGGAAACGAAGGCACAGAGAAGTGAAATGCCTTGTCACGTCATGGGCAGATCCAGGCTCAGAAGGTGGAGTCTAGGGGGCAGATTCTGGGCTGTGCCTCTCAGGTGGTGCAGCATAAAAGACTCAGCAGGGATTGAGGGCCTTGTGCCTGATTTGTGTCCATTTATTCTTATGTAGAGACTATCTCTACGTAAAAGAATAAATGGACACAAATCAGACATCAGGAATCAGACAAAAGCCAGTAGGAGAACACTTCAGTCTCCCTGGACATTCTACAACAGATTTAAAAGTAGCCATCCTTCAACAAAAAAGTTAAAAAACAGACTTCAAAGAGAAACTACTGAGCTACAATTCATCTGCAAATTTAACACCATTAATTTGGGCTTGAATAGGGACTGGGAGTGGCTGGCTCACAACAAAAGCAATTTTCCCTCTCTTGGTATTGACACCTCCTCAGTTATTGGGAATGGACCACATCCACCAGGATTGAATTGGCCCTGTCAACACTGGTTCTCCAATTGTAAGGTAACTCCCTTCTCTTCATGTGTCAGTATAATAATGCCCGCATCTGTAATTTTCAGAAGTGGGTTTTTTACCCACGAAAACTTATGCCCAGATAAATCTGTTGCCACTGAACTCCTCATTTCTGTTTCAGTGACCAGCATGTCTGTGTGTGATTACAGTTGCACCTTTCCATCTCCTCCATGCCTATTTAATAGTTTTTTTCTGCTCATACTACTGGCTAGAATCAAATTCTGTCTTTATTCTGCCAAAAGCAAGAAATGAAAAGACGGAATGAACAGAAAATTGCTCTTGCTAAACAGTGCTTGTTGCAATCTGTGGCTCTGCTAAGGAAATCCATGCTCAGGAGGGATGCATGAAGTAAACAAACTTGTCTTCCCAGTGGGGAAAAATCCCTTCCCTCTAGGTCATTCTAGTTGGTCATTAACTGATTGGTTTGAAAAATCAAAGCTACCTTTGATGACTACAGATCATAAGGTGTCAGCTGGTGTATGACACATTGCAATCACTTTAGGGGGGAAAAGGATTCTCTCTCAACAGTTATTAATTATGTTTGTTATGGCAGTGCCTATAGGCCAACCAAGAATGGGGTCCCATTGTGCTTGGCACTGCACAAACAGAGCAGTAGACTGAATAGCCGACAGTCTAATTAGGCAAGGCAGACACAGGGCAGGGAAGGGTATAATAACATAGAGAAGCACTAGGATTTTCAATGGTGGGAGCAATCATTTTTTGAGAAAAAACAAATGCAGGGAAGACAACCATCAAGGTGAGTTAAAAATAACTACTCAACACCCTTGGCAGTATCTCTGATTTCACTTGCTTCCATACAGTGTTATTTGTGTGACTGTGCTGTGTTTACTTCACATCAAAAGTTGCCACAAACATGCTGTAAATTAAAGCAATGGACAGGTAAACTGCAAAAAGTCACAGGAATAGGACAATAAAGCAGGGAGGATTATCAAACACGACTGGAAACAGGGTTATGGCTCTGACGCTTTCAGCAGCCCGTGAAGAAAAAATAAAGTGACCTCTGATACAGGAGAGGGTTAGGTTTTTGAAGTACTTCCTTAATTACTGTTGACTGCAGTCAGAACACCTGATGTTCTGAGACATCAGAGCAGGAATGGGAATTCTCTGGTAAGTCTCTGTGCACTGAAAACCTGCAGCAGCCAGGTCTAATTCTAGGCTAACAACACTCTTGCTCTTTAGTCCTTGTGAAGACATGCATGAGGTGTGTGACAACACTGTGCACACAAGCAGTCACCTGCATCCCAAGAACTCTCAGCACTTTATGAGGGAGGGACCATTCTTGTCCCTTTTTTAAAGAGAAGGAAACTGAGCTACAGAGACACTGGGGCGGATTCGTCAGAAATAGGGAGAAGGCAGCTTGCACCTCTCCTATTCCAGAGCTGCCACAAGGTAGTTCTGAGCACTGCCCTAACTTGCAATCTGTCTGCAGTTGTCCCGATGGACCATTGCCCCAGTGTAGAATCACCAGAGGGCTGGTTCACTGTGGCTACCCGCCCCTGTCTGGAGCCATACAAAGCAGCATTACCAGGGACCAGGATCTGAACCTGTAACTTCTTCCTACCATAGGAAACTCCCTTTAGAAAAGCAACAAACGTTTGGGGCTACTCGCCATGTAGTTGGATGAGACTGTTCTTAGCCTTGCTGTCTGAACTCCTCTCTTATACCTCCTTAAAATACACACATATATGACCATCCTCATTCCAGCCTGAAAGGCAGCATTAAACTAAAATCTAATGATAGCTTGAGCTCCAGCGAATCCATTTGAAAAGTCAGCCGAAATGGCTGTAAACAGACAGAATCACAAATTGAGGGAAAGGGGTAAGACTGAGTCAAGAGAAATGAAGTTGAGCAAATATTTGCTCTGTGGCAGCTACTGGAGAAATTCCTCCAGTGTGAAAACACATTGAAAATAAAGGAACACTATGCTGCTTGCTGGCTTTCCCTAGGCTAGAGTGAGGCTTAGGTTATTTATTTAGTTTGCTTTGGGAGGCTCTGCAGCATCCTAGGAAATTAGTCAAAACCGATCTCAACTGATACAAAATTTTAGAGAGCGATATTTGCTTTCACCTGAGCTATTCAGTTTGTATGAGTAGAGTCCCAGGGGATTGTTACCCAGGGACACTTCAAAGCAGAGCTGCAGTGAACAGCCAGAGAGCTGCGTCTGCTTTGATGGAGACATGGGGCTCAGCGCTGCCGTACAAGAAGAAGAAACAAGCGTCAGATACAGCTGTCTGAGGGTTGTCAGAATAAACAAACCAAACCCAAGCCTCCATGGATTACTGTGCCTCAAACACAGGAGCTGATTATAGGTGTGTCCCAGAGTTGGCTAGTGCTTGATAAAACAAAGGTTACTTTCTAGGTAATGAACTTCCCCCATCCCACACACATGTGTCCCAGCTGCTGTGGGAAAGAGATGGAACCACAGGTTTTTATTTCATCTTTATGATTTCCTGTGGAGCGTTGGGGGTTGTGAAGCTTTTGTGCAGGTAAGAGAAGTGGAAGCATTACTTTGACAGCTGATATGAATTCAGTTCCCTGCAGGGGCAGACGTCCTTCCACTTGTTTTGCTGAGAGATAGCTGCTAGGCTCGGGTCTCAAACTTTTGTATGGGTGACCCCTTTCACATAGCAAGCCTCTGAGTGCTACCCTCTTTATAAATTAAAAACACACTATTTTTATATTATACACTATTATAAATGCTGGAGGCGAAGCGGGGTTTGGGGGTGGAGGCTGACCACTTTCATCCCCCATGTAATAACCTTGCGACCCCCTGAGAGGTCACAACCCCCAGTTTGAGAACCCCTGATTATGGAGATTGACAGCTGAGGAACTGGTCTATTGTCTCTCCAGCACTCCCAGCCCATAGTCAGCAGGACTAGCTCTTACTCTCAAGTCTCCAGGGTAGTGGAGAGCACCTAACAGGCTCCTGAAGAGAGACTGGAACTGAAAACTCAACAACGCATTAGGACTAGACATCAGGAAATTGAGTTCGTTCCCAGCTTGGCCACTGCCATGTGGAATTTTGAGCAAGTCACTTAGACCTCTGTTTTTGTGACTCAGTTTCCATAGTGGTAACAGGCAGATTATGTTTTCTCCCTTGATGAGGGAGGTTATTAGGTTGAAATTTATTAACACCTCATAGACTTTAAGGCCAGAAGGGACTATCGTGGCCATCTAGTCTGACCTCCTGCTCATTGCAGGCCACAGAACCTTACCCAGTGAAGCACGTTGAGCTCAGATTGAGAGTGTTACAGACATGCAAAATATTTTTATTTATTAATATTTAGTACTTGAGATAGGGTCATATATTTCCTACCCTCCTCACCCTTCCCAATGTCTGTAAAGACTTGCCTAATAACCTTGTATGTTGTTGTTTTGAGCTAGGCAGAACAGCGACTCATCGGCAGTTACAATGATAACTATAATTAAGGAAAAATGCTTCCGCAACTGAGGCTCTTTCCTCTGATGTAAGCACATCCATATCCTTCCACAGGATTAATTCTTTCAAGGGTTTGGTGTGGATGTGGGCACCTGGTGCTTATATGGGACATTTAGTGTTGTTTTAGGTGACATTTCCAGCCAGAAAATCCATTAAGAAGCTTGTACTGTTCTGGAGTCTTCATATTTCTCCACTTGGTTTATGCTTATAGCTATAGCTAGACTTTTTTAAAAAAATCAAAACAATAGAACTAAATAGAACAGAACAGACTAGTAATCAAAGAGAATATTCAGGCCACGTGAAATAATCTGCCACCCTTTAAAAAAAAAAAAGGATTAAAAACTAAAGCTCATTGGAAAATTTCCACAGAAATTTTGTCAAAACCCAGGTGGGGAGAAAATCATTTTTCTGTTTTCCAATCACCCTTGTTGTGGTCGTTTCTGTGTATTATTTATTATTTTTATTACAGTAGAGCCTAAAGGCTTCAAGCAAGATTAGGGTAGCATTATGCAAAGCACCATGCAGCCACACAGTAAGAGATAGTCCCTGTCCCAGAATGCTTACCATATAAAGACAAGAAAGACAAAGGAAGGCGTATTATCTCCATAGGAAACAGAGATTAAGGGGCTTGCCAAAAGGGGCATAAAGAGTCCATGACAGAGCTGGGAATTGAAGCAATGGTCTTGAATCCCAGTCTAGTGCTTTAACTACACCACTGTCTTTCCTCTCTTCTTCTACCCATGCTCAATAATGCTGTAGGCCTTGATCCTGCATGGTGTGGGTACAGCATGTTACATGTATATGCACAAGGTAAGAAATTCTGAGCTGGGACAAGGAAGGCAGGTGAACCTGATTCAGTGTTAATGAGAGCACCACCTGTACAGCCACCCGGTTACTTCTGTAGGAATCACACTGAATGGGCGTGTGAGTTAAGCAATTCCTCTGCCTGTTGAGGATCAAACAAACTCCTAGACCCAGCCACTCCCTGTCAACATCCTGGGCCTGACTCTCCCACTGCCTCTTGAAATCATTGACACCAGTGAAAAGTAGATGTAAAAATGTTACTATAGTGATTTGATACAAGGTGTAAGCCCCTTATCTCTGCCGAGGGCCTGATGTAAAGCCCACTGGAGCCAAGGGAGCATATCCATTGACAGCTTTGAGTTTGGGTCAGGCCACTAACACCTAGCCTTACTTGACTCGTGTGCTTTCTGATCACACTTGCATTAGGGCATAAGGACTTTGGCCCAGACACTCAGTACGCTCTCGAATGAATTCACACAGAAAAATGATAAAATACAAAAATCCCCTATCACCCGTGGTCAAACACTTTTCCCAAAGCAAGTCTCTGACCTCTCAGTCCTCATCCTCAAAAGAAACCTGCACACCTCCAAAACACAGGCCTGGGAACTGAAATGCATAACTCTGCAGGACACTAAAAACCATGGACTGGTTTTATGGCTGGTTATAACAATTTGTAACATTTCTGCCTGCTAACCCTTAATAGCCCACTTCATTTAAGTGGTCTCTTACAGCATGCGTGAGCCCTTGATACTTAACAATCTGTCCCAACTTGTATTTAGCTCAGACACTCTGGTGAGCTTCCCCAGACCTGAAGAAGAGCTCTATGAAGCTCCAAAGCTGGTCCCTTCCACCAACAGAAGTTGGTCCAGTAAAATATATTACCTCCCCGGCTTGTCTTGCTCACATCCTGGGACCAACGTGGCTAAAACAACACTGGAAACAGATCCTCCAAGGTATTTAGGCTCCTAAATTTCACTGAAGTCAAGGGCCAGGAGGTAGTATCTTCCTCCAGCAAAAAATATTTACCCTCAGTTGGAGTTTCCTTTTCATTTCCTTTGAGGATCTGGGCCTCTGTGTGCTTGCCGCGGCAAAGACCCGCAGGACCAAGCAGTGCAAGGCAATATTGTAACGAACAATTGAACTAGTGGGCTTGAGTCACTCTTGCTTTGCACCTCCATGCACATATTCACACCCGTATGGGTGCCTCTGCACGCTAGCATCTTACATCCCCTTTGCACAGCCCTAGATGGTAATACAAGATGCCCACCAGAAGGGAATCAGGCCTCTTTCCTGATCACGGAGGTCAAGGATGTCAAGGATTCCATGACTTTCCAGGACCTCCAGGACTTCTGCAGCAGCCGGTGTGGCTGGTGCGGGGGTCCCCTGAGCAGCTCAGGCAGCCCCAGGGCCAGCCACACTGGCCGCTGCTGGGACAGTCGCGGGTGCCCCCAGCAGCAGGAGTTGGGGTGGGGGAAGGCGCTCAGGGCTAGTGGGGTAAGGGCATGGGAGGGGGTTAGGACTCCGGGTGGCGCTTACCTCGGGGGGCTCCCCAGGAGCAGCAACATGTCCCTCCTGCAGCTCCTAGCTTCTTGCGCTGCCTCCACCTGCAGGCACCACCCCAGCAGCTCCCATTGGCCACGGTTCCCAGCCAATGGGAGCTGTGGAGCTGGGACTCGGGGCAGGGGCAGTGTGCGGAGCTATGAGCTGAGGGAGGGATATGTTACCGCTTCCGGGGAGTGCTGCAAGTAGCCAGGTAGGGAGTCTGCCAGGCCCCCCAACCCCTCCGCTCCAGCACCAGCGGTGGACCTGGGCTGCTCCCTTGTGTGTCCCCCCAGAGCACCCACAGCACCTCCCGGCCCCCCCCCCCCCCGTCCTCCCCCAAGATTTAGTCAGGCAGGTTTACTGCCCGTGACCTGTCCATGACTTTTACTAAAAATACCCAAGACTAAAACTTAGCCTTAATCATAAGGAAGAACAGAAACAAATGTGAAGAACAGAAACAAATGTAAAGAACTTTTTACATCACAAATTAAAATAATGTGAGTTAAAAGCATCATGTTCGATAGACCCGGCCTGACTCCCCTTCCCTTCTTAGGTCAGCCCAACAGTTCAGAATTTGCACACCTGCATTTTTAGTTTTACTGGGACCAGTTGACCACATTAAACAAAACTAGGTCAGGGCCATTTCCGGCTGAGAGCTCCCAAGTAACACCAGCGCACTGAGGATGGTGGGGGAGGACGTTTCCATTTGGGGGTAAAAAAAAGGATGATTTTTGGCTTAGGGGTGAATTAAATGTCCACTGCTGAAATGTCTCCTTTTAACATAACCTTTGAAGGGCGTTTTAAGAGCATCTGTCACAGTCGCAGTTTGTTAAATTAGCCAGGCAAGGTGAAATGTGGTTAATTGTTCTTCAGGCGGGATATGTAATTTTTTGAGTTAGTTATTGTGTGTGTGAAGGGAGAGGGAGGGAACCTTCATAGCACAGAATGAAAAGTCCCAATACCTCCTACTAGAACTTGGCATTGAATCCCTTGCCCTTCCATTCAGGATATAGCAGTACATTAATTTCTAATGGGCACAACAGCCTGGCATGTTTTTACCCCTCATTGTGTTTTATCTCAGCCTGTGACAGGGCCCTTTGACAAGTTTGTAAATGGGCTTGTGTTCTATTGGGATAACCGGACTCCGACATCTATCATAATTAATTCTAACGAAGAAAAACAAATATTCATTTTCTGTACAAAAGATGTCCAAACAAGGATGGAAGGTGCAGTGGGTTAGTTCCATGATTCCATGTATTCCGTGATCAGGACTGCTTCTTTGTTATACATTTGTACAGCACCTAGAACATGGGGCCCTGTCCTGTACTGTAAAAATAAATAATACTCAATTCCCCAGTCACCGTGACCCTGATTCTGAAATTTACTGTGCACAGGGGGACGACTACATCCACACTGAGGTCAGCGGGGCTCTACACAGGAACGGGGGTGCACCCACACATGGTACATTGCAGAATCAGGACCCAAATATATGTCAGAACGTTTGTCTTTGCTGCAGAATTGTTCTCCAGAATCGAAGTAGAAGCAGGTGCCGTTCCCTACCTGCTCTCAAACACAGTGTGCATCCTATACACAGTTTACTTCACCTCCTCCCTGGGATTTGGTTTTCTTAATACAAAACTAGCAGTAATATATTAATAAAGTTCAGCTCAAACCTTTCTGGCCTTGCCTTTTCTTAGGGATCCTCCCTCTGGACAGATCAGTCCACACCTCAGATCCTCCCTCTGTAGAGAGCTTCTCCTGATATTTGGGTGGTAACAAATCACCTGCCTTTGAGTCAGGAGAACCCACTTAGCCCTTTCTCAGCCTAATCAACACTTGCTATCAAGACAAGGTGCCTCCGGCAAACACTGCCAACCTGTTACACTAACCTTTCATTTGTTGTTTATATTTTTTAAAAGATTAGTTTCTAATCAGTTTGGTTATAAATACAACAGTAAACAACTCTTCCAAACATGGACCAAGAGTAAGCAATGCGGTGACTTATACCCTAATCTGCAGACAGCATAAATCTGAAACCTAAAGACTGCAATTGGAATATCAGCATTGCTAACTGTTTCACAGCTGGGATCAAAGCAGTGTTTAAGATTAAAGAACAAGCACAGGACATAAAGCCAGGTGGATGAGGCACTCTTTGAATGTGAGTGACAGGATGCAAAGCTGGCATTGCCGTGACATTTAGCTCTTTAAGATAGACTTGTCTGGCTTGCGAAAGCACTTAGGGAAACCTGCCTCACCTGCGTGGCAGCATTGTGTGATCTGAATCACACATTGGCACCTGGATTTGTATCAGTGCTTGTTTGTTCCCTATCTCTTTCTTCATCCTTGCAGGCCTGAATCTCGAATCTGGACTCTGATGTTACTGCTTGGGACTTGTTTACTCTACTGTGCCAGAGTGACCATGCCTATCTGTGCTGTGGCCATGAGCAGTCACTTCGACTGGGACAAGAAACAGTCCGGCATTGTTCTGAGCAGCTTCTTCTGGGGCTACTGCTTAACTCAGATCATCGGCGGATACCTCAGCGATCAGTACTGGAACTTTCTTATATTATCCCTTGCTTAGTTTCTGCAATAAAAAGTCTTGGCAAAGTTACTTTGTATCTAACCTCCATCCCAAGGGGGTGAGGATTGATAAACTATCTGTGAAGTACATCGATATCTCTGGAGGAAAAGCACCATAGGCCTGATCCAAAGTCCATTGAAGTCAATGGGAGTCTTTCCATTGACTTCAGTAAGTTTTGGATCAGGCCCTGTGGCTCTGATCCAGCAAAGCACTTACGCACGTGCCCAACCTTAAGTATGTGAGTAGTCCCCATTGGTTTCTAAGTTGGTACTGATCTTAAAGTTACACAAGTACTGAGGTGCTTTGCTGGAGTTTGGCCCATGTGCAGTTTAGGAATTACCTACATGCAAAAGTTGTCGTGCTTTAAACTATGCCGGTATAGTTCAAGCTGTACAACCCCCACTAGTGTGGACACAGTTACATCAATTGGCATTTGTACTAGTACCACTTACCCCCATATAGGAAGAGGAATAAGCTAGACAAGTATACGGCACCTCTATAATTGCATCCACGCTAGAGGTTGTACTGTAGAACTATTGCCATAAAGAATCACACCCCTAACCAAAATAGTTATGCCAGGACAAAACTTGTGTGTAGACCACACCTTATTATTATGGGATGGTGACCATTGCAATGCCCTTCCAATAGCCAGCATTAGCCAGCTGCTCACGTCAAGCACAATCTATTTATTAACAAAAGCTAAACACCATCCTCGTGTGGATGGCAACTTTCAGACGGGTTATTCAACTGATGAACAACCAGCGAGGGGCAACATTCCCTGGTCTGCAGGGAAATCAACTCTTTGTTTCTACGTCTCATCCGCGGAATCTGTTTTCTCTCTCTTCTTTCCATGCCCACGTTTCTGTGCTGTTCCTCCCGAGTTTATTCCCCTTTGCAGCCCCCAGTCGTGCTTGGGAAACACATATGCTGCACAGTTTGATTGTATTAATTAAAAAACAACCAAAACACCCAGTCAGCTGTTTTGTGGAAACCCCAGTAATTACCTGCTTGAGTTCATCCCCCAGACTGCGGTGTCCTCAGGGGGCACGGCTTTCCTGTAAAATCTTGTGTAAGAAACACAGTCTCGGAGTCACACATTGTCTGTGCAGTGGCCTGTGCCATCGCATTGTGGTCTTTAATAGACTCTGCAAGCAAAGTACACACAAGACACGAAAGGTTACAGGCTAATGCTAAAGAGCGGATGCAACAGAAAATGCCATCGTCCTTTGAGAAAAAGAGTACAGTGCTAACTACTTGTTAAAACTTCCCCTGCATCAGGGATGATTCTCTCAGCTCTGAGCTTGTGACCAGCCTGCCCCTCCACATTGCTGATTGGGAAGGGGATCCTGGCTATTTGGGATGGAGTATAGAAAAGGGGATCCCAGTACTGAGCAGGCTGAGAACGACTGCTCCCTCTCTGTTGTTTGTAAAACTCTCTCTGTTGCTTTAAAATCAGGTTTCCCTCCCTGCTGATGTCGCCCTCTTTTATCTGTGTTCACCTTGTGTTTCTAAGGTGGGCTTGTAATTAACACACTCCTCCTTTTGCTTGCTTCCCCGTGGGTGCCCACTTGTCACTGAAGATGTAACTGTATGGACAGGTGGAATGGACAGTCACTTTCCATCCCAAACAGGGTGAATGTGGCTGGGATTCAGGCACTCATCCCCGCTCTCTGCACCTCTTGGGGAGCAAGTGGGGATTTCCCCTGGGTACCCCTTCACCCCACAGTGCATTCGAGGGCCTCTCAGATGTGCAGTGAAATGGTAGGGATGATGCCGTGTCCTGCGGCTACAGGATGGTACAGGACACGTGCAGTTCTGGAGATGACTCCAGTTGCGATGGGGAAGGGTCTGCTGTGCTGTGCACCTCACTGAAGGAAGCAGGTGAAGGGAGCAGGTCAGCTGGACATTCCTGAAAACATTTGTGGGATGGGAAGGTCAGGTGGAGAGGCCTGGCTGATGTTCATTATTAAACAGCTAGGAAGAGAAGCCTGAAGTCCTGATTCCTAGTCCGTACACCAACCCCATACCCTACCCACAGTTCCCCCTTTACATAATGCATGCTTATCTTTCAGGATTGGAGGAGAAAAAGTCCTCCTCCTCTCTGCATCTGCCTGGGGTTTCATCACCGTGATCACTCCGCTGCTCACCTATATCAGTTCTGCCCACCTGATTTTCATGACACTTGCTCGATTCCTCATGGGACTATTGCAAGGTGAGACAAAAACCCCTGTGCGTGTGTTTGTTCCACCCATGCTCATACAGCAACTCCAGATATGACGGATTCAAATGCAAGTCATAACAGCAATGTGTAAGTTGCAATGCTGGGTAGAGCAAACTGTTTCTGAGCTGCCCCCCACGGCTAGAACTCCTGGGCGTAAAAAACCAGCTGTGGCTGGGTGCAGAATGTCCACCAAATTGGGCCAATTGAGAAATTTGTCTCTGAGAAAGGTGCTGTCACTTTAAAAAGCTTTAATCTCTGTGTCTGCCTCTCAGACGGTAAAGGTGCTTCAAAGCACCTGCAATCTGAGAGGCTATTTGACCTTTTGTCTGAGCTTTGATACTTTGGGATGATTTTCTCTTCCACTTGCTGAACTAGGTCTTGGAACTGTGGAAGCCTGGCAAGAGCTACCCAAAAGTTGGCTGGGTGACTTTTTCTTGTTAACCGATAAGAAACTCGGGGTTATTTTCACCGTTTTGTTTCTGGGCTGCTGCCTCCACAGACTGGGTGCCTGATACATCATTATAAATAACTACATTTTTGTAGGTTTCAGAGTAGCAGCCGTGTTATCTGTATTCGCAAAAAGAACAGGAGGACTTGTGGCACCTTAGAGACTAACCAATTTATTTGAGCATCAGCTTTCGTGAGCTACAGCTCACTTCGTCGGATGCATGCAGTACAACATAGCTTCTCAGTGAGGGCCTTTTCTCCTGCTTACTCCTTTTTTCCCCGTCTTTCGTTGTACTCCTCCTTCTCTATGTAAGTGTTTATTATTTTGGGACCACATGTCTACCAAGGACTAGATAAACACTAGGTAGCATCCATTCCAATTTTAACCATATACAAATTAGCCCTTATGTTAACCATTGCAACAGCTGACCCATCCTAGAATTCACCTCTTTCTCCCCCTCCCCCGCGGGAGTTTCACATCCTCTCCACATCTGTCTCCGTAGTATCATGAATGCCAGCCCCCGCATTGAAACCATCTGGTGCCATTATTGTACAAAGTCTTGGGATGCTATCCCATGAGACCCTGCCACTCAGCAGAGCACATGATGTTGTCGTCACCAGAACCAGGATGAATCACCCACTTCATCATAAGGAAAAGCTGGCAAATGTTTAATAAGGATTAAAAGTTACTTTTTCAACCCTGGGGGAGAAAAAGGATCAGTTTTGGTGTGGCTCAGCTACTGTGTAGCGGTGGAGTGCTGACCTGGTGGTTAAGGTTCCCTGGCCTGGGAATCAAGAGAGCTGGGGTCAGTTCCCAGCTCTGCTCAGACTCCTGGTGTAATTTTTAGTAAGACACTGAATTTGTCTGTGCCTCAGTTCCCCAGCTGTAAAATGGGGATAACGACCCTGCCCTATGTCATGGGAATGTTGTGAGGATAAATGCATTCACACTTAGGAGGGGCTCAAATATTACAGTAAGGGGGGGCCATGGCAGCAGATACAGAGAAGGCACAAATGAGCTTCCAAGTGGCCATGTGGTATATATCAAGAGGAGCGGTGGGCTGCCATAAGACATACTGGTGTGTGACACAGTGAGGTCATTGCTTTGGATACCGCAAAGAGCTCGTTGACTCGTTTTGGCATTTATCTATTGTTGGATTTGATTTGAACATGCTCACCCATGAGCGCAAGTTTGAATGATGTGTACCCTGACTGGCAATGGCTGACACTTTCATTTCCACTGTTGTTAGGAGTGTACTTCCCTGCCTTGGCCAGCCTCTTTTCTCAGAAGGTCCGTGAAAGTGAGCGAGCTTTCACATGCAGCACAGTAGGGACTGGCTCTCAGTTCGGGTAAGTTCCCCTTGGCTTTGGGCAGTGAGTGACAGAGGCTCCGGGGGATGCCATAGTTAGATAAAGTGCCATTAAACGGCTGCAGGCAAAAACACCAACCCACAAAGTACATCTGGATCCTGGAGAGTATCCGTTCCAGTTGAAGAAGGCTCTGACAGTTGCTATAGAATATACACACTCGTTACTGAAGTCTTTGAGTCCTTTACAATGTATTGTTCTCAAGTGTATTGAGGATTTTATCTTTTCTTTTGAGCAAGTGGCTTGAAGGAGCTGCTGTTACATTTGGTTTCCAACAGGAGGTGGCATGGTCCAGCAGGAAGAGCAAGACAGACCATCTAGGGTCCTGAGTTCTGTTTCTGACCCTTCCACTGACTTGCTGCATGACCCTGGGCAAATCACTTAACCGCCCCGTGCCTCAGTTTCTGTCTCTGTGAAATGGGGATTAATAATACTTTCCCACCTTTGTAAAGGTCTTGGAGAACCTCTGATAGAAAGGGCTAATGAGCTGCAAAGCAGCGGTAGTATTTTATGCACCATATGTATGTATGACTCCGTTCCATCCTGTGACTTTCTTTTGCTGACAGATGTATTCTGGGATGTAAATGGTGATCTTGCTGGAAGGACTAAGGGTATGTCTACACAACAATTAAACGCCCACGGCTGGCCCCAGTCAGCTGACTCAGGCTTATGGAGCGCAGGCTGCGGGGCTATAAAATTGCGTTGTAGACATCCAGGCTTGGACTGGAGCTTGAGCTCTAGGACTCTGCGAGGTGAGAAGCATCCCAGAGCCCAGGCACCAGCCTGAGCCTAAATGTCTACACGGCAGTTTTACAGACCCAGAGCCCGAGCCCCGCAAGCCCGAGTCAGCTGACACGAGCCGGCCACAGCTGCTTAACTGCTGTGTAGACATACCTAAGTGGACTAAGGGGTCTTTCCATGCTAAAATGTCCCTATCTCAGTGCCTGTCATCAGAGTGTACATCAGCGTGCTCTGTGGCATCCTTTCATTGGCAGGTATTTCAGACATCAGGAGGAAACAGAGGCCTAGATTTGTGACCGGTGTAAATTGACCATGTTCCAACAACTTCAGTAGAACTATGCTGACTTGCACCAGCTGCGGATTTGAAATACCCAAAGTGTCAAACTAGGAAATAGAGCAGGTTCTTCTCCAGTGCAGTCGCAATAGAATGGTCTATAGTACAGTGGAATGGTTTTTCATCACCAGGCAACCTCTCCTCTCAGCATTATTGAGGTAGGAAAGATTAGCCAATGAAAATGTTTGATAAGATGAACAGCTCCTGAGGGCTGGATAAATAACATCCAATACACCATCGTGTTAACTCAGTAACGCTGATGCATGGATTGTGAGTTTGCCCAAAGAACACTCTTATCAGTCTCATGATCTCTCTGGCCTTTCCTTCCAGGACGCTGGTGATCGGTGGGGCAGGGTCCCTCCTTCTGGACTGGTATGGCTGGGAGAGTGTCTTCTATTTCTCTGGTTTACTCACTTTGCTCTGGGTTTACTGCATGTTCAAATACCTCCTGAATGAAAAAGGTAACCCCCCACCCTATTCATTCATACTGGCAATAGCTGTTCACTAGGCTGTGCTGTGGAAGTGACAGGAACGTGATGTATGGCAATTGTTAACCCTGGCACTTCCACCTCCTCCTTTGGCTGGATTCTGAGTGGCACCCGACCTGCTAGGCCACCTCTGAGCAAACCTACTGGATCAGCCCCACATGTGACTTAGGTGTCCAAAAGGCTGGCTCTTCCTGGTTTGTGAATCTCTCGGGGGCTTAGGAAGAAACTTAGGTGCTTAGAGAACTTTTACTGCAAAAACTTAGGAGCTAAGTGAGCTTAGGCGCCCAGAGGGTTTGGCAGGAGATTCATGGATGGTGGTGGATCCAGAACTGGGACTTAGATCCTTAAGCGTAAGACATGGGCATCTGAGTCCGGGCTTTAGGCACCTAAGTACCTTCATGGATTGCAGCCTAGCAGTTGTTAATTTCTTTGTAGGCTTTACAGAAAATGAGAGTTTTAAGGAGGAATTTGAAGGAGAATAATTAGGTGGCTTTTTGGATGTTTACGGGGAGCCAGGAGCACCAAAAGCTCCCTAGAAGTTGGGGGGCACCAACACCAGAACCATGATCCTACCCCTGCTCCACCTCTTCCCCTGAGGCCCTGCCCTTGTTCCACCTCTTCCTCTGAGGCCCCGCCCTCAATCCGCTTCTTCCCCCTAGGCCCCACCCTTGCTCTGCCTCTTCCCCCCAGGCTCCACCCCCACTTGCTCCTCTTCACCCTCTCCTGCCTGTCACTTGCCCTTAAGGCAGGTAAAAAGTGATGGGGCCATGGCCCCCAAGCCCCGCTGTTCCAGTGCCCCGGTGGGGAGCATCTCCTAAGTGTAAGGGGCAGCATGGGAGAAGCACAGAGGTGCTTGTTTGAAAATGTATCAACTGAGCAATGGAGGCAGGCAGGAGGCGGCAGTGAATGGGAGATGATAGCTAGGGTGGGGGATAGGCCATTAAGGGCCTTGAAAGTGAAGACAAGGAGCCTATGTTTGATGCAGCAGAGAAGGGGAACCAGTGGAGGGATGCAAAGAGAAACGTGATGTGGGCAAAGTGATGGGCTACGAAAATGATCTTTGCAACGGCCTTCTGCGTGGATGTGAGCAGGGTAAGATTGCATTGGTGAAGGCCAGTGGTAGTAATTGAGACTGCACCAGAGTCCTTTCCGGACAGAGGTTCAGCATTAACTCTTGATTTGCTGTGTCTGGAGGCATGTGTGTGTGCATGGGGTGGGTGTTTGGAGGAAGTTCAGTAAGACATCATGGCTACTTGAATGTAGTTTTTATTGCTTAATGCATAGATGTTCCAGGGTTATCTTTTTGAGTGCACATTTTAAGCAGTTCTTAAACCATGTGGTTAAGCCCTAGGATAAAACAGATCCACCCTGTCTGTACAGACTCTTGGAAAACATAGCTTTGATTTGATATATTTCTTCCCTGCAGAACTCATCATTTGCTTAGAACATTTTTCAAAGGGCCTCTCGTTATCCAAACAGACCAAAGTTCCCTGGAAGCAGTTATTTAAAAAGGCCCCTATCTGGTAAGTAAATGTCACAGCCATGTGTGTTGTGGATGTCAGCCCCTCTCTCGTGCAGAATTTGGTTTTGTTGTTGCTCCATCTTCCTTCCATTCTGAAGCCTTTGTGTCCTGCTCCTGGAGTTAACTACCACCATGCATTGCCAAACTAGGCCAGCCGGGGGCAGAATGGTGGGTCTTTCCAAGGTTGCTATTTTTATTTGATAGCTATTTATTTATTCATTCAGGAAGTTTTAACAGGTTTACGAATCATTGCCATGTAAATATCCGAATCAAAACAATAATCATTACACCAATGAGCTTATCACTAGGCAGTAAATTAAACATCATCATTTAGCACGGTATGACCATATTACAGAGTGAGTTTCTTTACACCATCCAATCCCCTGTGAATTATATTTGTCTGTTTTACAAGCAGTGCTTCAAACAGTCCAGGGCATAATGCCACATTCTGTATTTAGAGAGACAAGGTGGGGGCAGTAATATCGTTTATTGGACCAACTTCTGCTGGTGAGAGAGACAAGCTTTCGAACTACACAGAGCTCTTCTTCAGGTTTTTCCAAGACCTGTGGCTCGAAAGCTTGTCGTTGTCACCAACAGATGGTTCAATAAAAGATATTACCTCCCGCACCTTGTCTGGCGTTGCATACACTCTGCATTTGCTGCTCAGAGGACACTGGGTGCTGTCATCTTTGCTCTCGTTGCAGAGAGTGATAACCAAAAAATGCTCTTTTAATTGTCATTTTGACTTAATAAACTATCTCAGGAGACATTACATCCTCCTAGTTTAGGGTTCTGGATTTAACACTGTCCAGCCCAGAGCAGGGGAATGATTTTGCGTTGCTCTACACATCTGCCTTGTGGCCATTTAATGAAAGACAGTGACAGGATCTGAGGGAAAATGGCCATGGCTTTAAAGATAGTAAGGGGATAAGCAGGGAAATGGGCAATACCCCAGTACTCTGGAAAGGGTGTAGAGGATGCACTGGTAAGAATGAAGCTATATTAATAATGTGAGCTTAACATGAAGCTAGTAATTCTCCCTGGTACGCTTGCATTGAAGTGTCCTCTCAGATATGGTTCTGTTCAAAACCACCTGTGTTATTGTTTAAATGTCAACACCACCCCAGCTAGTATACTAGATTAAATCAGTAGCTTATTATCGTTAATATCTGGGCTTGAATGGACATGTTTGCCTGACAGTCCTAAACAAAATCCCAAGGAAGGGCACAAGTCCTGCTCTAAGTCAGGAGCTGATGGGATCTTTCATAGTGAGACGCACTCCATGAGTATGACGGTTATCAGTACTGATTGTATCATAAGTTATCAAGATATCAAGGCCCCATTCAGAGCTGCCTATGGTGAAAGCATCATGGGAATAAGCGGGTGCATTGCTCTATCCTCTTGCTCTGGCAGTCAGCTGGGGTTAGTTATCTCCAATAAATCACAGGAAGCGGCTTCAGCACTACAGAGGGTTTATTTATATGCCTGACACCACTGCCTTGAAGGAGCGGGTAGCTAGAATCCCCTTTCTTTATCCAATGTGATCTGTCGTCTTGACGGATTCTTTTTCCCATTGTATATTTACAGGGCTGTCATAGTCGCTCAGCTTGCTACGGGCAGTACATTTTTCACCCTTCTCTCCTGGTTGCCAACTTTCTTTAAAGACACTTTTCCCGAGTCTAAGGTAGGCTGACACCACAGCAAAGGGGAGACTCTGAAAGCTCAGTATGAACAAAGAGATGTAGTATTCTCCATGTGTTTACATAGCTCCCGTTAACATTGGGAATCTTTGCATTGACTTCAGCGGGCTCTGGGTCAGGCCTGAAGAGAATGGCCCTTTCGGTATCTGAGCCAATGACACTAGTAGGTTGACTTTAGTCCCCTTCGCCCCTACATTTGATTGTGATTGGTCTAGTCCTTCTGCATTGTTCTGACAGGTTCACTCACATTTTGTCGCTTGCCCTGTCTTGCCACAGGGTTCCCCCGGAGAATATGTCAGGGAGTAACACTCTCGGTCAAGCTCTCAAGGAGAAATCGCTCCTGCACTGTCCAAGGCTTCCTTTGTAGCCCATGAGATCTAATGCAACTCCCCCAAAACACACAGCTGGTAACTGGGCCACAGATTTTGGATGAGACAGGAAGACAGTGTCAATATAGGAGAAAAGCTTTTTCTTGGGATCAAGCATTGCCGAGAGGGAGAGAAGGGGGAAGAAGAAGGAGGAATGATTTCTGCCCCATATGGATGTGCTGTAACCTTAAATACATGGTGGTTGCCTGTTGCCTTTACCCCTGATTCTTATGTTAAGGTGTTGGCAAGCAGGGAGTATATGCTTGATATATGCAGCTATTTAATAATAGGAGAATAGAAACTTGTACCTCCCACACGTCCCTTCTAAAACAAAGTTACAAATGTAGGCCCTGATCCATGCCATCAAATCCCCCCACTTGCACCTGCATGGGATCTGATTGCAGGATCTGGCCATATTGTTTAACTATCCAAATGCACCAGCAGTGCCAAGAAATAGCATTGCCTGCTCTGACCCTTTCCAGTAGCGTCAACATGCTGCTTTTCCCCCGCATCAGCAGCTCTCCATCATGGATCCCTTTCTCACAGAGTTTTGTGTGGTCTCTAGGCTGCCCTGTTATGGGTGGGGATGGCACAGAGCTCATAGCTGCAAGCAATTTCAGACAACCACCACGGGGCTTTGTTACTGGACTGGCATAGCTGAGCTCAGAGGCGTGGTGTTGTTAGTTGTTACAATGATGACAATTTTCATTACTAATTAATACACATTTTTTATTTGCAAAGCTCTGAAAAAAGGCCTCTCTCAGCTCTGCACAAATAAATCTCCTGTTTTTCTGAAACTTGGTTAAAGTTCTGCCGGGCTGAGATCTCGTATTTTTACAATTCATTCTGCCCACAGAACTCCCGAGATTGTCTTTTCGATGGTGGCTCTGTCGTGTGTTTCTGAAATTTCCCAGGGCCCCTTACATTTATCACATTAACCAGGGGCTTTATGACATACTTGATATTTGTATTAAAATCATGTATTAAACCAGAAAACATATTATTATAACAAGATTTGTAGCACTTCTTGTAATACGCTTGGGTAGCAGTGATTTGGTAATTTAGCCATCTGTTACATCTGTTTAATTCCTGTGCCCTTATGTAAGATGCTCTATATAATATTCCTGCATCTGGCCGTCACTTCATAAATATTAACAACACATGGATTCACTCAATGTAAATGTAAAGGGTTGACAATAATCCTTACTGTGGTAAAACTATGTCACCTACTGGCCAAACATACATGCTGCAGGTGAGCTGTTTTTCTCCCTCTGCTAATGTCCAGTTCAGTTAAAAGAATCCTGCACCTTTGGCCCATGCCATGAAGTGTGCTATGATTTGAAAAGGGACCCTATAAAATAACAATGTGGCACTGTTATATGTCCTTATGTTCTTCTTGTATACTTTGGGCCACAAGCTTAGAGGTGCTGAGCGAGAACAGCTCCAGCTGGCATCATTGGGAGCTGCAGGTGTTCAGCGCTTCTGAAACTCAGGCTCCCATTTTGCAAACTGCCAACGCAATTTAGGAGCCTAAGTTCCATTTTCAAACGTGACTAAGGGCTATATTTCAAAGGTATTTAGGTGCCTAATGATAAAGATATGTGTCTACTGAGGTTGACAAAAGCATCTGAACAGGTTAGGTTCCTAACTCCCATTGAAGTAGGTTAGGGGCTTAACCTCTTTTGGTGCTTTGGAAAATCCCACTGGACACCTAAATACCTCTGAAAATCTGACTCTGTCTCACTGAAAGCCAGTGGGATATAGGCTCCTACATTACTTAGGTGCTTTTGAAAATGTTTCCGTTAGTCATCTTCAGTTACATCCATAATACACTTTCTCAGTTGAAAAGACAAAGCAAGATTTTCCTTTTTACCAGTCTTGAAAACTCAACCCTGGCATCAGAAAACCCAGCTGTGTTCCCTCAGCTGCATAGCAATGCTAGTTAGTAATAGAGCGTCTGAAGTCTGAATGTAGCCTGCAGTTTTGCTGGTGGCCCATGAGGCTGGATAGAATACACAGTTTGCATATTGGCTCTGTGCTGCAGAATCTTGTTTGCCAGTAAACTCTGCTACTTTTAATCCTTTTCTTATGGTTGTAGAGAGAAATTTCTGCCTCTCTGTCATGGGTGTAAAGCCAGTCAGACTTTATGGTCATTAACAATTCACTTATTTATATAGCAGCATGTGTGCACATACATTACAGACCTCAGGCCCCATCCTGGAGTGCACCAGAACGCTATAGAGCATTGGGCAGAGTGTTGTGAGAAAGTGGCTTAAAGCTCCTATGTTAGGTGAGCAAAAGCACCAGAAAAGGGTAAACCCTAATCTCCCATGCCCCCCCGTTCTCCCCCGCAGTATAAAACCCATTAGCTGCAAACAAACTCTGGTCCACTAGCAGGATGTGAACCTTGCTTCTCTTCACTTTTTCTGTGAGGATTTTTCTCCCTTTCAGGGCTGGGTGTTTAACGTAGTGCCGTGGCTGGTTGCAATCCCAACAAGTTTGTTTAGCGGATTCCTGTCTGATCACCTGATCAATCAGGGTAAGAGATCCTTGGGTTGTTCATCAGCTCTGTCTTTTCATAAGGCAAAGAAAAGACTGGATGGGCGGAGATGGGTTTGATGAGAGAAAGGGGAAGCTGAGCTTCTGGCCTGCAACTTGGATAATTACTGTCCTCTACACAGCCTCTACGTATTTGTAACGCCCTTTGGCTTTGTCTACACTGGCAGTTCATCAGCAAAACTTTTGTCATTTTGTCAACAAAAGTTTTACCGACAAAAAGCCCTGGTGTGAAGATCGCTTTGTCGGCAGGAGTGCTCTCCTGCCGACAAATATGCTGCCGCTCATGAGGGATGGAAGCTCACTGTGCACATTTTAGCCTCGTAGTGTAGCCATACCCTTTGTCTTGTATGGGAGTTGTAAGCACCTAGCTGAGAACAGAATCTGACCCTGTGTGTTAAGTTTGCCTTACACTCGCTCTCCTGGCATGAGCCCAAAGCTATGGGTGTTGAACTCGTCTAGTCTGAAACATTAGTCCCAGCTTCATTGAGACGGGTCTAGTTTAAATCCCTCCAATCGTCTTCCTTTTCCCTTTCAGGCTATAAAACGATCACCGTTCGTAAGTTCATGCAGGTAAGAAAACGAAAGCCTGTGAGTGACACATCAGTTATCTGTTAGCACCGATTTTGCATGTCAGTCTAACAGTGGAAATCAGATTCGAGCTCTTGGGAAACTGGACTCATGAACTTGGTTACAAAAAAAGAGCTTTTATAGATGTGCAGATAGCTGGCAACCAGCATCCATGGGAAGGGAAACAGAGAGAAAGGCCATGACCTTTTCACTGGGCTTTGACAAACCATTACATTTTAACAGTTTGCCTGGGAGTGGCAATTTTGTGAGCAATATGGAGGGTTTTTGCAGAGCAAGCGTGTTCTTTCACACTGAATGACTCTTCAGATTTTAGATTAAGGGAAACAGCAAAAGAATGAACAAGAATAAAATCCCTGTGCTCAAGCAGTGCATCCCTTCTGTAAAACAGTGGTTCACAAACTTTTTACTAAGGCGGCCCCCCAACTGCATTTGGTCTCTTATGGGGAGCCCTCGTCATATAGAGATGTACAGAAACAACTATTTTTTAAATCCTGGGCATGTACGACAGCAATTGTGAGTTTGTTCTCAGCCTTCTGCTCCTCATTCCCCTTCTCAGACCCTGCTCTCCCCTCACCAGCCTGGCCAAAACCCCTGCTCAGCTCCCCTCAACCCCTCAGGTGTCACACATCACCTCCATTTCGGTGCACATAACAAAATTCATTCCGCACATGGACGTCAAAAATGAGAGGGAACACTGGTCAGGACCCATCGCTCGGGAAACACTGCTCTATAACATGCTCCATGGCCTCTGCCTCGCGAAAGGGCACTTGTCTGGGCAGATAGGCTGTCGCCTTCGGAATGTGCAGGTGCCATACAGAGGAAAGCAAGTCGTAAGAACCACCCAGCTCTGTGTTCAGAACCGTAGTGAGCCCTTCGGATTTCAAAAAGGGACAGCCCGTCTGCGATAGGAGCTACTTTTTTCACTGCAACTCACTGTGAATCCACTGCGGACACATCTTTAATTTTCTTTTTCCTTCAGGTCATTGGCTCAGGCGTATCAAGCATCTTCGCCTTGTGCATGGGTCAGGCATCCAGTTTTTGCAAAGCTATAGTATTTGCATCTGTCTCAATTGGACTTCAGACCTTTAACCACAGGTAATAATCATCATAGGACTAACGCGTAGCTCTGACAGACTACTTTTCATCTGTGGTTCTCAAAGCCCTTTACGTAGGAGGCCATTATCATTATCCCCACGGGGGAAACTGAGGCACAAAGCGATGAAGTGATTTTCCCAATGTCACAGCCAAGAATAGAACCCAGGTCTTCGGAGGCTCAGCCTAGTGCCCTGTTCAATAGGCCACGCTGCTTTTATAGAGGAAGTTTATGCCAAACACCTGGCAGACAAATTGAATCAGTGTTTTATTTGTTACATGTGAAGAGATCTATTGGCCATCTAATCTAAGATCAAAGGCTTGAGGATTTATGCAGGCTTTACTGAGCTATGACTGTACATAAAGATGAAGTGTCCAGAACACGAGCACTGTAAGTGTCAGTAACTCAAGACAGCCAGCTAAATCCTTGTAAATACCCACTGCTGGGAAATATTAAATATATGACGCAATTCAAATTCAAGGATTTCTCTCACCGCTTTCCCACTATCTCTGCTTAGTTCTGAAACAGCCCAGCATAGGGACAGACTGGGGGTAATGGATGAAAACGCTGCTTACCAGATGGGGCAGCCAGGTTGCTGCAGATCAGGTCTGAGCTGCATTATGAGGTTTGTATGGGCGTAGCTTCCACAGCACTTTCCTACATATGCCAGCCTCTAGCAAAGTCAATGGCAAATTCACCCCATGGTTTTTAAACTGTTATTTACTTCAGTCCACTTAGAACTGGGAATTTCCCCCCAACTTTAGCACAACTGTTTGTTTGGTTTTCTTTCTGCCTCTAGCTTTGTGTTATTATAGAAGCAAAGAAAGGCAGAAGAAGAACCAATGGCTAGAAGTTAGAGCCAGACAAATTCAAATAAGAAATAAGGCACTTTTTTTTTTTAACAGCAGGGGCTGTTAACCTTTGGAACTAACGACCCAGCTCTTTGCTTCTTTTGTTCTGAAGCCTTTCCGTTCAGTTATTTTCCCATCTTGGTCCAATTTCAACCATATTTAGGTTCTCAGTTCCCTCCTTCTTCTCCCCACTGGGTTGGTTCAGACTGGTTCCCTTCATTGAGCAACAGCGTTCTTATCTTGTGTAAATTCTGAAAAACAATCAAAACCTGTTTAAAAATAAAAAGCCTTTACTTTCTCTTCTTTTTGTGAATAGTGGCATTTCAGTCAACGTACAGGATCTGGCTCCTTCGTGTGCTGGCTTGTTGTTTGGTAAGGTGGCGTTTTTAATTATTTTTATTTGCACAGAAAATATACCCATATATGGGGGATAATTCCGAGGAAACTACATGTAAACACATGTAACTGAGGGCAGAACGTGGCTCAATCCAGGTAGCCTTTTGACTTTATTAGGGTTGCAGAAATATAACAGAAGGTAGAGATTGTTAATATCCACGACCCAGCTCTGCATGTCGGAGAGAAATTAACAAAGGACTAGATTGCGCCCTACCAAATTCATGGTCCAGTTTGGTCAATTTCACGGTCATAGGATTTTAAAAATCGTAAATTTCATCATTCCAGCATTTAAATCTGAAATGTCACGGTGGTGTAATCGTTGTAGGGGTCCTGACCCAAAAAATGAGTGGGGGGGAGGGGGAAGGTCACAATGTTATTGTAGCGGGGGTTGCGTTACTGCTGTTGTCACTTCTGCGCTGCTGCTGGCGGGGCGCTGCCTTCAGAGCTAGGTGCCTGGCCAACAGCCGCTGCTCTTTGGCTGCCCAGCTCTGAATTGCAGCACTGCTGCCAGCAGCCGTGCAGAAGTAAGGGTAGCAAGGGCAGCAATGCTGCGACCCCCCTAAAATAATTTTGACACCCCCCCCGCAACTCCCTTTTGGGTCAGGACCCCCAATTTGAGAAGCGCTGGTCTCCCCTGTGAAATCTGTATCGTGTAGGGTACAAGCACACAAAAGACCAGATTTCACAGTCTGACACATTTTTCATGGCCGTGAATGTGGTAGGGCCCTACTTATGAAACTGAGTGGCTTTATGGGTGCGTAGGGAGAGTGCAAGGAGTCCTCTCCCCACACAGCAGCCAGACTCACGTGCAGTCTCTGCATCCCCCTGGGAGAGCAAGGCATCCTGAAAGCAATGGGGAGGAGGTGGACCCTGCCCTCTACACACTGGACAGCTGAGCTATTACAGAAAGTATATGCTAAATGTGTGCTCACGGATTCCTAGCAAGTATCTTATGGTTAGAAGCACTGTGCGCAAATTGATGTGATGCAGTGTTTTCCTTCTCTTTACAGGTGTTGGAAATACAGGTGGAGCCCTATTAGGTAAGGGATTTTCCTGGAATTATCCCTCATTTGGGGGATCCTCTGGCTGAGCTGACATTACAGGGCAAGGACCTGGCCTATTTCTATTTGATTCATTTCTGCTCTCTTTCTGTACACAGGTGTCATTTGTGTGTATTTAGCTGGACATCTGATTGAAACCACTGGTTCCTGGGTTTCTGTTTTCAACCTTGTGGCTACAGTTAATGCCCTGGGGCTCTGTACGTTCCTGATCTTTGGAGAGGCCCAAAGGATGGACACAGACTCTGCGTACATAGATCTATAGTTGCTGTAAAGATGGGTTCAGCAAATGAAATCTGCTGAAAGGTTCAGGACTGTCATGTCTGTTGATAGCTGTTGTGCAAATGGTTGTTTGCAGAAGAGAATATTATTATTTTGTAGAATTTAAATAGAAAAAAATCTATTGAGAGAATATTATGGGCCGGAACTAAACCCAGAGGAGGGAGGAAATCCAGAGTTAAAACTTAGCTCAGGGGATGGCTGATGGTTATGGAGCCTTTCAGCTCTAGGTCACAAGTTTGAATTTGAATTCACTAGTGCCTGAACGAAGCAGCTCCTGGCCTATGTGAAATCAGTTGGTAGCTCTAGTCAGTTCCTAGTGCAGGAAATGCCATTCCAGTTGACACTAAGTGGTCCCTTAGCTGGGAGTCTCAGCAGAGATGTCAAGGACTGAACCGCTCATTGAGAGCGAACTCCACTTTTATCCTGAGAGATGCTCCCTCCAGGACAGAGACGAGGCATCTGAGCAGTGCGGGAATCATGCATTGCAGGTGTCCATGTTCTACCTTTTCTGTGGCTGAGAAGATCACTCCTATCTCCAGGGCTGTCAATCATTTCCTTTCATCAACACTAAATGAACTTAATACTACCAAGGACTGTCCTTAACTCACCCTTGTGTGCCTCAGTATTGCCATCCATATAACAGGTACAATCAGGGTGTACAAAGGAATGGGTTCAGAGTTGTTTTGCCATATGCTGTGAATGTATATGATGGGTGGCTCACATTCTGGACCATGGGTCCATAATATCAAGTGCTTTCTGCTTCACTAGGTCTGTTCCCAGTGTGCATTGAAAGGAATGCAGGAGACATTCCAAAGAGCCCGAAAAGTGCATGTTATGTATTTACATTAATTGTAGGGCTTGTTTCTGTGTTATGGATCCATACTGCTTAATGCTCACCAAAGGGGTTACCATGCCGCTGCAGTACATGCTTTTGAGTCTGATTGTGTTAAGTTATTTATAATTTTTGTCTTTAAATACCAAAAAGCCTTTGTCCACTTTATGCTCGAAAGAGGTGATTCTGCAAGCTGTCGCGTGTGGACCTCTTGCTGCAATCAATGAGAGTTCTGTGAAAGGAAGGATTTAACAGCCTGCAATTTTATTTTGTTAGGGCTTATTTTAAATACGGAGGTTCATGTAAAATCATAACATGTCTTCTCCCCGCTCCCATGCTTAGAGCTTTTGCAAAACCTATTTGGTTCTGTTTAGCATCTGTGTTTTAAAAAATTGTACTTGTGGAGTGAATGAGCAAGGGACAAAATTTCAAAGGGGCCACAACCCGGCATCTTGGTTTTAAGTTTCAGTTCTGTTCTCCAGTCCGTGGCAAGGACTGTCGCTCGGGAATTGGCCTTTTTAGCGACTCGTGATGCTGCCTCACGACACCTAGCAACTGATCTGCTTTAACACTTATGCCATCATCTGTTGAGGCAGACAGTTGCCACGGCATATGAATCAGTTTCGAGCATGGCTTAGGGCATTTCAGGGCCAGGACCTAAACTGGTGTAAATTATTGTTGCTACATAATGAAGACATAACAATTTACACCTGCTGCCAAACCTGCACCACCAAAACGTTGTGGATGTGAAATTTACAGGCTCAGATTTAATGCCCAGATTCTTTGAAAATTTGTCCCTCCCACCCCCCCTTTTTGTGTGTGTGTGTGTGTGCGCTAAATTTCAGCTCAGAACATATTTACAACCAAGTCATAAACTTCTGAGTGCACAGGTTCATAATGAAAATATTGATGGATCTTTTAACTGCGCGGGTGCTAATGAGCTCTACTAATATGCACTGAACTTTAATGCATACTGAGATATTAATAGATCATGGTGATCCTGTCCAATGGCTTGACAACAGTTTACAGCGTACGTGTGGTCTGGGACCAGAGAGAGGAGCCGAACCCTCCTCCTTGTGTGCTTTTTCTCCAGTAGTAGCCAGCGGTGGACTTGCAGTTACATCTCACTGCCCTGCATCCTGACACCAGATGACACTGCTGGTAGGTGTTTTAAAACTGTCAGGAAACTGCAAGCATAGTTGCTATAAAGAGGACTTACAGGAGAGAATGCAAGGCTATGTCTTTGGCTTCACATTTCCCTCCATCAGCCGCACACCATATTAGTGAAAATGATGCAGGAAACCGCAGAGCGTACCAATTGTTGGACCCGTCCGTGATGACAGATCTGGTCACCCTGAGTCCTGCAGCATTCAAGAGGAATCCAGACAATGGTGCTGTTCAGAGTTTTAACCAGTTTTGAGTTGTATGTCTAACCTGACTCCCATCCACACACAAAAACCTCTAGCTCAAGTTAAGCAGTGCTTTTAAGCTGGAGCTAGCTGGTCCGTCAAGCTAGTGGGATGAAGTCTGAGTGCTGCTGATGCTTGAGTTGTTAATGCAGGGGAAGGCAGCAACCCAACTCACAACAACTCAGCTGCTAACCCACTTGCTCTGTAAAGCCTGCGTGTGGTTTTGCAGTGTAGTTGCTCACACGGGGGGTATATCTGCACTGCAATTGGAGGTGTGACAGCAGCACACGTAGACATACCTGAGCGTGCCTTGATGGCGCTAGACCAAAGTTAGCTCAAGTCACAATAGCAGTGAAGCTACCTGCGGTGTGTCTTCATGCGCTGCAGTCACTCAGTCCGATTGCAGTGTGGACGTACTGTAGGCTAGCTCTACTGGAATAACTCAATCTGACTGTTGCAGTGAAATCGAGCCCAGAAAAACCAAAGCAGCACTGCTGGCCACGCCTACTTTTGTATCCCATGGGCAGCTAACATTTTGGTACATGGTCTTGGTTGTCTGTCTCTGTCCATCTAGCACGTGCTGGTATCTTATATATGTGAAGCATGTTTGATGCTTTTTTCCATGTGTTTTATGCATTTTGATAAGGTATTGAGACCATTGTACAGGGCTATATGTTTTTTAAGAGCAATCTTGCCTAACCTTGCTTGTGTGACAATGGTTGTTGCAGTAAGAAAGACCTGCCAGAAATAAAGGAAACCAATCAGATGAACAAAGCCTTGTTTTCATTTAAATAGATAGGTGCAACATGATAAGGCTAATAAGGGAGAGCCAGATCACTCAATGTGATTAAGTATTAAAGTAGCAATTTATTCAGCTGACTCATCCACTTTAATTTACATTCTCAAGACCAGATTTTCAAAGGTAAAGAGGCAGATAGGTCCTTTGAAAATCCCACTAGATGCCTTAACTCCCATTGAAATCAAAAGTGGAATCAATCCAGTTTCCCCAACTGGTATAAGCTATACCAGTATAAGGACAGTTGTACCAATATAACTGTGTTTGCAGCTCGGGCTTTGACCATCATAGCTATATCAGTAAAAATCACACCTCTAACTGACACAGCTATGCTAGTAAAACTTTTAAGAGTAGAGCAGGCCTTTACAGTGGACTTGGGCAAGGACTTCTCATTGAAGGCACTTCACCCCCACAAAAATCAAAATGTTAACGAAGGAGATTAAGAATGGATACAAAACAAAAAGCCCAGCACATACTATCATCTAGGGTGAATACTGGGGTTTTCAGCAAGCTACCGTGTGGAGGTGGGGGCTGTCAGTTTAAGAAATGGAAACAGTCACTAGAGAGAGGAATGAGAAGACCTTGCAGGAATTTTAGGAAGCTGTCCTTCAAATTCCAAAGCATTTGCTAGATTAGAATGATGCAGACACGCCAATTCTCACGATTTTGTCTGGTGATATTTGGTGATTTTCTTAAAGCTCTAGCTCCTGGAAGAGTGTGTGGAGGGGAGAGTCTCAACTTGCATTAAAAAAAGAAAAGAAAAAAAGAGTGAGGTTTTGTCCCTCACTGTTGAGGAGAAAAGCTTGAAAACGTGACTCGAGTGCCACCTACATGCTCAAACCAAATGGCAAATAAAACGAACCCAATGTTTTTTGTGATTAGCCAATCTCCTAATTTTTTGTGGCTTGGGCTTGGCGATGCTGATGATGTCTCTACATAATATCCTCTCCTTAAAGAAATGCGTATTTCAACCAGGTGCTGCATGAATTGCACTGCCGAGTATAGCAGAGATGCTGGAGCTTGGCTCTATACATATGCTTTTTAAAAAGTGACATTATATACAGATGGATAGAAGTGTAATTGGCTCATAAAAATTAAGGGGTGCTGATGTGTCCTGAACCCTGGAACGATTTAACTGAGGCAGGGGAGGTAGTGGGGTGAAAAAACTAAAATTGGGGTGTTGAATCTCTGTGATGTCATAAATGAACACTTCTGAACTGGAACTCTCAAGATGGTTTAGTTGACAATTCTTCCCATAGACCCTTGGAACATTTAATATTGTTTATTTATTAGAATAATTATTAACAAAAGCAGACTCAAAATACTATAGAAAATATATACCTGTATTACAAATGTGTCTATCAGCAACAGGTGTCCTTTTAAACAGGAATATAACTCTCATCTCTGTTTCTAAGTATTAACTTCCATTAAAAAAAGCCCAACCACAACAGCTATGTAATAATACAATAAAGTGTGCGGTCATTTTGGGGGTGGGGAATGGTAAATTTGACAATCTGAATTATCAACACAGAGACAATAATTCTCAATATCCACCTTTGGACTGGATGTGCAGATTTAAAATGAAACAATCCTGCATCTTTCAGTTTTACTTAAAATAGACATCAACCTCTTCAGGGGAAAAAAAAAACTTCAGTTAAAGAAAAGTAAATCCCTGCAGTCTTTAAATGTTTTTAGAGACTTTAGAGACTGTCACTGTTAAGACAGATTTCAGAGTAACAGCCGTGTTAGTCTGTATTCGCAAAAAGAAAAGGAGGACTTGTGGCACCTTAGAGATAATAAATAAATTGATTAGTCTCTATGGTGCCACAAGTACTCCTTTTCTTTTTACTGTTAAGACATTTGACTGCATATGCAAATCAGGTACTTGCATGCACAAATGGCCAGTTGTGCAGGCAATCATGGTAATTGCATATACAAAGTAGGCACACACATTTCTGTGCAAGCTGTTATACATCTGAGCTTTTGCAAATCAGGCTCTTATAGCTGAGGAGGGAAAACAAAGGGGCTCCTCAACAAAGCACAAACTTAACAGGGAAACAGACTCAAGCTATTTACAAGATAATTGAATTCTTAACAAAGTAACATTCTGTCCCCTGTAGCTCATGAAAGCTTATGCTCAAATAAATTTGTTAGTCTCTAAGGTGCCACAAGTACTCCTTTTCTTTTTGTCCCCTGTATGTTAATCATTGTCCTCTAGGACTTCATAGGATTTTTCTTCCTTGAAGAAAGTTCTCATTGTTAGCCTACATAGATTGATAGTTTCCCTTTAATCTGGTATTCAATTATCCAAATAATTATTATTGACATTTATAATCTGAATTTCCCTTAGTTACAATTGTCCATCTTTTACTGCATATCTAAGACTCTTGGGACAATATATTCCTTGTATATTAATCCTTCATTATTCATATTTTGAGTTATTGCAGTAAGTGGGCACTAATTACATTTATTTTTAAGTGTAAAGTTACTGTGTTAATCACTGACCGAGTATGAGACTAGAGTCGTTCTGGTGTATTTTACCATAGACAGGTCGCCTTCAGCTGGGAGCATGCTATAAAGAACGCTCTCTTGGCCTACCTAATAGCTTCATACAGATTCCAACAGAGAGCTGTTAGATTTGGGATGGGGATGTGTCAATGCACGTCAAGCTTGTTGACTTGGTTCTGAACGGCTGGCACTAATGGTACAATTAGGAGTTAAGTTGTTTCCTCGGTTCTGACTGTCCAAGACACTGGCAGGAATGCTTCTTGCTGAAGTTTCTGACCTCTGTTATTCATATAAACAGAGGCACATTCACTTGGCCTCATGTATGATCATTTGCTTTTTCTTTGTATGTAACATATGCATGTTCAGCAATTATACAATGATATGATATAAGAAAGAAGTGTAGACATAAATTTCAATGGAGATGGAAATAGCCTTCAAAGGTATTCGAAACCTAAATAATTGAGGATCACAGAATCCATTGGCTGCTCTTTTTTTCTTTTTATCCCCCCTACCTGTAGCTGGAGTGCAGCGTGAAACTTTGTGTCTTTAGGCAATGTGCTGAAGAAGTGGTTTGAAAAACCTGAATTCCTTTGCAACATCACCAAGCTTGGGAGCCCAAGCTAGGGTCTTTTGTTACCATGCCTACAATGATGTGAAATCCCCTCAGTTAAGCTATTTTGAGCTATAAAAGCTCTAAATGTCCTGGGACTTACCTAAGAGACTGCCTCTCTCCTGGTGACATAGCTGCCACCACATTAAGCCTCATCCGGATCAGAGAGAGGGCTGACCTCTGTCAGAGCCCCCGACCTTTGCAACTACCTTCCTCCGCAGGGCTGGAACAGCCTGCGCTTGTCAGCATTCCAGTCCAGCTTTTTGCTTTTGCCGTGGGGATAAGGGTGTGAGGTTGGGCTGGGCAGTGGGGTTGGGACTCTGGAGATTGTGTGCCTGGGTGCATTAACTGCAGTTATATTTATGTTGTTGGAGTTGAACTGACTCTGTGGGAACTGATGAAAATTGTCCAGGGCATATTCAATGCATGGCACAGGCCCACAGAGCATTGGACGGATGCTCTTTTCTCACAGTTTATATCAATTTAAATAACTAAAAACATTTAAACATATAGTAAGCAAAACATAAGGGAAAATGCCCGCCCTAGCAGGAGGTGGGGCATGACTATCGAAAAGCACTTTTCTATACCCTAGTTCCTGTGATATTGAACATGTATTTCCTTCTTTCATCAAAAAAAAAGTGGAAGTGCTCCATAGCCCACTGGAACCAATGGACCCACTGACTTCAAGGGGCTTTGGGGCAGGCTCTGCAAAGGGCAGCTAACACCCAGCACTATACCGAGAAAACTACCACCATTCATTGCAGCTCCTGTGTGTCAAGCAATTTTCCATTTCAAACCTGCCTTCAATAATGAAGATATCTATAAAGGTCCTTCAGTTTGACAGCTTTGTCATTAAAACGTGGGGTGGGGTGGGAAGCAGCCAAGGGCCTCAGAATTCTTTCTGGCAGCTTGAATTTCATCTTCTTATTTCTCTGTGTTTGTTTGTTGGCTTACATTTTCATCTTGCCCCTCTTGAATTTTTTTGTTTTTAATCATTTGTCCTCAGTGAAGGCTGCTGTCTCCGGGTGCTAGCCAAGGAAAACCAAGATCATCACTTTGATTAGAGGCCGTATGCCTGGCTGTTTATCCCAGTGAATATTTTCCCCTCTACCAAAAGGAAAATTAATCCCTATCCCTGTAGTGGCTGACGACCATGTACAGACATGGGTCCTGATCCTAAAATGTAATCCATTCAGGCAGTGCATGGAAATCACTCTCTTTCTGTAGTCTGTTTCCCTGCACACCCTTCTTCTGTCTTATCTGTTTAGATGGTTAGCTCTTCGGGGCAGAGACTGTGTCTTACTATATGTGTGTACAGTTCCTAGGACAATGGGGCCTTGATCTTGGCTGTTAGCTGCAGGAGATATCATAACAATAGTATATATTAATGCAACACGCAAATAACAAGGCAAATAAAAATACAGCATGCAAATAATAAAACTAATATTTAAGAAATAGACCTCAGTGAGCTTCCACATGGACACAGCTCTCCGGCCACTCAGATCACATTGCAGGATTGGTTACATGGTCATTTTTATTCCAAAAATGAATGGAAAATTTTACCTTTAGTCCTTAGAACGAACCTTAAAATATTGTCTCTTTGTATATGGGGTTTCCTTTCCTAAGTGCCTCTGTGACTTAGATACCTAAATTCCATTAAAACCCAATGGGATTTAAGCACCTAAATCATTACTTAAGTACTTTAAAAAATTTTACTCAAATCTCCATATTGTTGTGAAGGACTACAAAAAAAGTAATGATCTATGTTTGATTGTTCAAGTGAATGCTGGAAAAGCTTTAACTAATCATTGGAATCCCTTCCCAAACCTCTGTCTCCCATTTTGCATAATTGGCCACCAAGGCAATTTACTGACAAGCCCCGTTAGGCATTCAGCTCAAAACTTCGTGTAATCTCCCAGTGCTTTTTCATTAACTATTCTCTAATAAATTGTTTTTAATTTCAGCTCTCAAGGAAAAAATAATTCCAATTTCACGAGAGAGAGTGGAATGGTACATGTGATGCAATTATCTGAGATTGTGTAAGAATTTTATACAAAGAATTGTAAACCTACCAGAGCATATCCTGCATTCTCATTAATGGAAAACAGTTAGCAGTTGACAGGGGATTTTCCAGTGAAACCATTGGGCTCGTTGCAGCTGTTAACTTCCTTTCATGTTTTTTCTCCCCTACCAAGTTTCCTATAAAACCACTAATTTATAATCTCTCATGTGTGCATGCGTGAGCTAGAGTGAGGTGAACACTTTCATAAAAATGATCCTTGGGCCACTGAAAGGCCTGGCTCGGGGCCTGTCACGAGAATAATCAGAACAAACCGTACCAGCAATGCACCTTTGCAGTGAGGAGTGACAATTCCCCATTCAAAACGATTGGATTCCATCCATGGACTGCCCTGTTGCCCTAAATAAAGAGCTCGATTCTGCTGTTTCTGATGCTGCTCCTATCCCCATCTAACTCCAGTGATCTCAATGTGGTGACTCTTGATTTGCAACAGGGTACATCGGAGGAAAATCATGCCCATAAACTCTGCCTTTCAAATCTTCCAGCACTGCTGCTTTCTCTTCCTGACACACTGTGTTGCCTTAGGCCGTTGACTCTCTGCTTGCCTCCCTACAGTGTTGCTTATCCTGCATTTCTTAGTCATGTCAAACAGGCCTTTATTTCTTGCTCTGAGAATCATCCCAGCTCTGTGCCAATGACAGGATGGTTCCCTGGTCTTGAGCTGAGTCCTGTGCGATTCCCGGCAGTTTTGCTGC
The DNA here is from genome assembly GCF_965140285.1 of Lepidochelys kempii. Taxonomy (NCBI): domain Eukaryota; kingdom Metazoa; phylum Chordata; order Testudines; family Cheloniidae; genus Lepidochelys; species Lepidochelys kempii. The sequence goes on along the minus strand of NC_136392.1, from coordinate 7,172,294 downwards.
AATCCCCGTCATGTGATTTTGGTCCTGGAAACAAAGTCAGATGTCTGATAAAAATGGATGCAGCTAGGCAGCCATTTTAAATATGGTTCTAACTGCCCCCGGGCTCTTCACAGACCACCTGCCCAGCTCTTCCATCCCCCTGCTCAGGTCCTTCTCAACACCTTCCCTGTCTGCTCCTTCTCAATGGGCCTCCAGTCTGTCACCTTCCCAGATCCCTCATCCATTCATTGTCAATTGGTAGCTGATGAATGTACACGGGGCCTGCTCCCCTTGATGTCAACTGCAAAATCCCACTGGCTTCCACAGCAGCAGAACCAGGCACTAAATTACAATATTCAGAGCCTGATGGTTCTAAACCAGGTGGAACTGTCCTGCCCCTCACTTTTGGTGACCAGTAACAACCAGACCTAATGGAAGCTGGCGAGTAAACACCCAGATGTTCCCCTTCCAAATGGACTCCGTGCTATGAAGCACAAAGCCTGCTGTAAGGAGCTGGCCTTTGTGTGGGGCACTACAAGGGGCTGGAGCATTAGGCAGGTGGGAGGTTGCACAAACACTCAGACCACTAGTGCAATCCCTGTTCTGGTACAATGGCTGCGACCACTGCACGCCCTTCCAGCAGGGAGATAGGGCCAGTGTAGTCGCAGGGTCACGGATCCCTGGCCTGCACTCGTCTAGCTGTTAGCCTGTTTGGGACCTGTGTAGAGACCCCTGTTGGAGTGTGCGTGGTATGCAGAGAGCCCTTTGGCATGAGAAATGTGCCTGCAGCAGCCCTGGGCAATCTTCCCGCCAGGCTTTGAGCAGGAGGATATAGGAATTAGGCTCCCTTGTTCAGTTTCTGGCAGTGATGGTTGTGGAGAATAGCTTGAAAATGTGACTCCTAAAGGCGCAAACAGCAGAAGGCAAATAAAAAGGACACAAAATGTATTATTGTGTTTTTAATCTCCTATTTTTAAGCCAATTTTAAGCCAAAGCTTTAAGTGAGGGGAGGCTGAATCATGACATTTGAACTTTTGGAGTTGGCAATTCTGTGATGGCAAAGTCATGTTTGACATATTAGTTAACATGACTCTTCAAGGTCATTTTCTAACATGGGCTAATTTCTAGTGAGGTTTTCAAAGGCTCTGTCTGGTCAGTGTCAGAACAAAGAACTTGAGCAAGAATTCAGGGAAAAGATCGTAACCTCTTGGGAGCCCTACCTTGCAGCAATGAGGCTCAACTTGACCAGCGAAGTGCTGAGCCAACCCGTTGCAGCTCTACTTTTTAAAAAATATACTTTTTCAGGATTTTACTTCAAATGATGAATTGTCAAAATGATTCTGTACCCAAGATTATGTGAAAATAGGCAAAAATATGCGATTAATATAAGTCATTTTTACATCACACAATTACTCCTCGTAACTCACTTAATACTAGCGAAACCTGCATTCTCCAGTTGATTAACCACCTTAATAACAGATTTACTGGACAGAAAACTAAGAATAACCATACAAAACTCTAAGCAAGAATATAGTCAAGGATCAGAGAAGGTGAGGAGGGACAGGGACACGGTCTTCAGTTACAAACAAGTGATTTATTTTTCTCTGATTTTTTTTTTATTTCATTTTAACAGGGTGCAAATAGACTTTTAAAAGGTTTGCAGCCTGCAGCTTCCACTGTGTGAGTCACCTAGAACAGGGAGGTCTCAGAATGAAATCTCGGACCTAGAAATTTTATGTTACATACATCTATAAGCAGGGCAAGTACAGCAGTAAGGAGGGCGATCTGAGACTGTACACATTAAGGCTGGCCTTTCTGAGCTCATCATGGGCAGAATGAAGAGGGTGGTGTAAAATAAGTGGATGTGATTCTGGTCTTGCTGACACCCATGTAACTACACTGATTTCCGTGGGGTTGCTCCTGATTTACACCAATGTAAATGAGAGCAGATTCAGATTCCTAATAATATTTGGACATTTGGGGACACTTTTTAATAGGGGATTCCATTCTGCCTCTAATTTTATGCCTGCAAACAATTGAGGGTATAAAATGAAAGGTGCACTTCGTTGCTTGCTGCAAATGATGCACATCTAATGACTAAACTGTGGGGGAATTTGGGTTCAGATCCAGATCAGAACTTTTGGCTTGTTCATATCTCTATAAGGAACGGAACTAAAACCTCCAATGTAAACACCTCCAAACTCTCTGCACTCTGTGGCTTGGGCCTAACTTTAATTGTTACAGAAATGTTTATTTGATAGATAGAAATACGATTCTTAACTTTCACTCTTGTGAACTTTTTTTTTTGTTTGGAAAAAGTTACAGAAACACAATCCACAGTGATGCTGAACTAACGATAGATGCTGATTCCTCCTGAAAAACTGCTAAAGGTGGGGAAACTTTCTTTGATGGGTAACAAGTCTTGTGGATGGGGGGAAGCGGTAGATGTGGTATATCTTGACTTTAGTAAAGTTTTTGATGCTGTCTCGCATGACCTTCTCATAAACAAACTAGGGAAATATAACCTAGATGGAGCTACTATAAGGTGGTTGGAAAACCATTCCCAGAGAGTAGTTATCAGTGGTTCATAGTCATGCTGGAAGGGCATAACGAGTGGGGTCCTGCATGGATCAGTTCTGGCTCCAGTTCTGTTCAATATCTTCATCAGTGATTTAGATAATGGCAGAGAGAGTACACTTATAAAGTTTGAGGACGATACCAAGCTGGGAGGGGTTGCAAGTGCTTTGGAGGATAGGATTAAATTTCAAAATAATCTGGACAAACTGGAGAAACTGTCTGAAGTAAATAGGATGAAATTCAGTAAGGACAAATGCAAAGTACTCCATTTAGGAAGGAACAATCAGTTGCACACATACAAAATGGGAAATGACTGCCTATGAAGGAGTACTGTGGAAAGGGATCTGGGAGGTCATAGTGGACCACAAGCTAAATATGAGTCAGCAGTGTAACGCAGTTGCAAAAAAAGCAAACATCATTCTGGGATGTATTAGCAGGAGTGTTGTAAGCAAGACACGAGAAGGAATTCTTCCACTCTACTCTGCACTGAATAGGCCTGAGCTGGAGTATTGTGTCCAGTTCTGGGTGCCACACTTCAGGAAAGATGTGGATGAATTGGAGAAAGTCCAGAAAAGAAGGAAAAAAATGATTAAAGGTCTAGAAAACATGACCTGTGAGGGAAGATTGAAAAAAATTGGGTTTGTTTAGTCTGGAAAAGAGAAGACTGAGAGGGGACATGATAACAGTTTTCAAATACATAAAAGGTTGTTACAAGGAGGAGGGAGAAAAATTGTTCTTCTTAACCTCTGAGGAAGAAGCAATGGGCTTAACTTGCAGCAAGGGAGGTTTAGGTTGGACATTAGAAAAAACATCCTAACTGTCATCCTAACTGGTTAACCACTGGAATAAATTGCCTAGGGAGGTTGTGGAATCTCCATCATTGGTGATTTTAAAGAACAGGTTAGACAAACACCTGTCAGGGATGGTCTAGATAATACTTAGTCCTGCCATGAGTATAGGGGACTGGACTAGATGACCTCTCAGAGTCCTATGATTCTCTGAACTCTTATCCTTAAATTTCTGGACTCACTCAAACACTATGGGTTTGAAAGTTTGACTTGTACTTTCATGTTACCTGCTTTGCATTCTGCTCATGAGTGACTATTAAAAAAAGAAGCAGAGAAGGGGAGAGAGAAAACATATCGAATGAAAACACAGGGTGAAAAATGAAGCAGAGAGAAAGAAAGTGACATAGAGAAGTAACTAAGGTTTATTCATCCCTATTAGACAGCATCACCCATGCCACCTTCAAAGCAAGACTGAGTATTCTGTGTGCTATAGAGAGGAAGCTCTGTTCTGTGTCTGAGGAGAAGCAGGCCAGTCCCAGACACCTTTGCTCATCTCCAAGCTGGCAGATGGTTCTCTGTCTCTTTCCCAGAACAGAAGCCAATGAGAGCAGTATGTGACTCACATACATTAGGTCCTTCTAATGGGTGCTGTGCAGTACAAGGCTCATATCCCAGTTGTGGAAGGTTTGAAATCCAGGGTCAAAGGACCAACATGTTTTGAAGAGGTTATATTTTAAAAGTGTTTTAGACGGAAACCCTGGTTGAAAGGGCTTGATTAGAATGCATGCAGGACGTGCTGATGCTATTCAGAATGAAAGCTGGGAGCCAGGTTTTTCAACAAATTAGGAATGCAAATACATTCACAATGATGTGCCAGATTTGCAGGTGCAATTGACATGGCTGCACATGCAAATCAAAAACCACGCCTGTACAACTGGCATTTGTACATGCAATTCCAGTTACTATACCTATAAATTAGATCTGTAATTGGGCAGCAAAGCCAATAGCGTTTTCTACCAAACTTTGTTTTCTGCAGCTTGGGTTTCAGTTCTGGCCCATACCATTTTATGCCAGATTCCAGGCAGAGCTAGAAGTGAGTCTGAAGAGAGGGCTTCAGCATTTGTTTGCAGAATGTTCAGGTCCAGATGAAGAAAAAATCATCAGACACATTGATGATGATTTCTCTTTTCCTTCCATCCAATACCAGTTTTTCTTCTGCTCTGATGGTGTCTGTGCATCTTCCTCCTCCTCCTTCTTGCAGATATTTGGATTAAAGAATAGAGCGCAGAACTGAGTTGCTGAATGTGCATTAAAGCAGATTATTCCCATAGATTCGTTCGTCTCCCGTGGATTAGTATTTTCCAGGGAGGGCATCTCATATCTCGACCAATACTTCTCTAAAAATTTGCTGAAACATCCCTCGCTTTTGGAGAAAGAATGAGCGTCTGCAATGAGATGAAACGGCAAGAGCAGTTTGTGACACAAACGAATTCAGTCGAGGGTCTTTTGCAAAACAGACTAATTCAGTCTGGTGTCTTTCATGCAAACATATGAGAAATCTTTTCTGTGGCGTATAGACTATGCTTTATTCTGCTAATGCGAAATGAACAGTCCACTAAAGATTTCAACTCAGCTCCCAGCATCACTGAGGTCTAATATAAGTCTTCCGTATAATATCACTGGCTACCAAAAGAAGCCTTTTAGAGAGGGGGCATGGCATTAAAACAAAATCGGGACCTGTCAAATTAAGTAATTTGGCCTTCACTTCCTGCACATGTGTAGCAAATCAAGGGCCTATTGCATCATAAGAGCAATCTGTGAAGCTGTTTTAGCGATGTGTGTCTCTGAATCATGCTTCTGAGGTTAACAGCTAAAGTAGAAACTAAAGCTCCATCCCTCATGATCTGTCCTCTGCATGGTAAAATCACCACATATAATTGAGCAGAATGGGCAAACTGCTTCCCAGGAGAGGGCGTGGTGAGGCAACACTAAACCCTAATTGAGACCTCGGAGACCAGTCTTTAGATGCCAGCCAGCCAGACGAAAAATGATTGTTTCTCAGTCACGCGCTTGGACACATCACATGGAGTTCCCCTGAATCCCTGCCTTTATTGTGTTCGAGCTGGTGACCACAAACAAAAAAATAAAATTAAAAGAAAATTGTTTGATAAAAAGCACTCAGAGGAATGATATCTATCCGTCTGTCCATCCATCCTTGTGCATATCTATCTATCTATCTATCTATCTATCTATCTATCTATCCATCTATCTATCCATCTATCCATCTATCTATCCATCTATCCATCTATCTATCTATCATCTTTTCATGGCATATGTTACTATAGTAGCTTCTCTATACAGCTAAATATACAGTAAATATTATAAAAATAGCCTACTGGGGCATACTGTGCCCTTGATCTACAGGTAGAATTACCACCGCCTACTACCATTGGAGGCCAAAGGGTATAGAATGAGTAAACCTCTATTATAGGTTGGTCCAGTGGTTAGGGCAGCAGCCTAGGACTTTGAAGATGGGGTTTAATTCTCAGTTCTGCCACAGGCTTTGTGTGTGACCTTGGGCTTGTCACTTAGCCTCTCTAGGCCTCACTTCCCCAGCTGTACAATGGGGATAAGAGCACTGCCCTACCTCACAGGGGTGTTGTGAGAATAAATGCACTGCAAGATTGTGAAGCAGTTTGAGATCTGCTGATAAGAAGTATTATAGGAGATAGGCTTAATAACAGTAATAATATACATTTGCATTAAAACAGCCCTTTCCTCTAGGCTCTCAGAGTGCTTCTTGAGGTTTTGAAACAATCGGCCAAGTGTCTGTTTTTTCCCCCTCCTCAAGCAGGAAGTACTGAATACCATAGAAAGGCAATTTTGCAGGATTTGTAGCCATGATCAGGCATGCATGTTTCTCTGGGAAGGTGGATTAGGGGGAACAGGGCTACTGCCTCATTCCATTGGGCAATAGAAATGGTGATTGGTTGTCTGGTTATATCTGAAAGCCCCTGATGGACTAGTCAATTGCTCCTGGAGGCTGGCTTCAGGGAGAACAGGTCCAGTGGCTGGCATCCTAGGTACACTGGAACGATCGCCCAGTCAGCCCCTGGAACAGCGCCAGATATTGGAGCAGGAAGTGGTAATCACAAGAACTGGCTCCAGGTAGTGGGAAGCTGGCACAAGGGGTTTGTGTGGGAGCTGTGCAGAAAGGGCCCCACAGTACACTGGGGAAAGGGATATGTGTGGAAACTGTAGTAAAGGGTTTTGAGACATGAATGACCCTAATAGGATAAATATCTAACTTTTGGGCTCTTCTCCATACTGAATTCTGTGTCCCTGGTTCTAAGCTCTCTTACAGCAGGTCTACATTGGTGTAGCTTCACTGACTTCACTACAATTACTCCTGATTTACACTCATGTGACTGAGGGCAGAATTTGTCCTGGAGCCTGCCCTTGTATATGTATATTTCTCTTTGATTCAGGGGCATGCACAAGGGGGAGGCAAAAAGGGGTACGGCCTTCCCCCCAAGTAAGCAGCGGGGGCACTGAACTTCTCCAGCCCTGCGGAGGAGCCGGAGGAGCTCTCATTCCTGACCTCAGCCCTGGGGTTGGAGGAGCATTGTGACCCCATCACGGCTTGTGGATACCTTTATTCAGATGGCTCCATGGTGCATGGATTGCCATTGAAATGGTGAATATACTGCTGTTTATTTCTATGCATCTGATGTATGTGCGTGTGTTGATATGGTTTAATGTGTATAATATGTGTGTGTTGAATGTGTCCCTCCAAAAGCAGTCAAATTTAAATTTCTGTGCACACCCCTGCTTTGCTTAACTCAGGCTATTAGAGCTAGTTTACAGGGCAGATAGTGCTATTCAAAGACCCCTGAAAACTTGGCCACATTTACATTCATGATTCTGTTCTTATAAGATGCCCCAGAAACAGCCTGTCATTAAATTGAAGTGCAGTGGTAAAATAACTGGTTGACATTTTGTCACCTTCAGGAATGATAACACCACATTATCCAATCATCCTCATCAACGCTATACACAGCGTTGTGCTCTGATGTGTAAACAGAAAGACAGTTGTTTCCTTTGTGTAACTCTCCTACGCACAAACTTCCTGAGCAAAATTATAGATGGTTGCAAACAACATTTAGCAAATGAAGTTTCATTCCATTTCTGTCTTTCGGGGAAAAAAAAATGGATTTTGATTTTCTCACTACTCCCAGGAGACAACTCCTAAGAATGGTGCTGAAGAGGAGGAAAGGTACAACAATGAAACACACGCAAACACCCTGAAACAGGCTGGATGCTGGAATGCAGAAGTATGATTTGAGATGCAAAGTAAACAAACAGCCCATGATTTATTCACTGCACTCATCATCAGATGAAGTGCCCTCAGCTAATTTATTTAAAAACACTCTGACAACAGACAAATGTAGCATTGATTATTGTTTCACTTGCTTTCAAATAGGGGCTACAAGTTGGGAAAGAGATTGAAAAATCTCATTAGAGGCACTGTCACCTCTGTGCGTCACTTGTTACTTTAATAAAGACACCTCAATGAATCATAATGGTGTCTCTATCCCTCCTACAGCAAACCTGCTACAGGAAGGATTATTTTAACGGTTCCACCAGTGTTAGAAGAAGCTCCATGCCAAATCACTCTAACCTTTGCTACTTTCACAACTGCTACGAGATTGCCCTTTGTCACTCTCTGTGTAAATCGTGGGGTGGTTTGGGAAAGTTTTTCCCACAAAACATTTTGCTGAAAATGATTTCTTTTCCTGTTTGCAGAGACATATGTCATAGAAACACCAAAAACTGAGAAATTTCAGCTGCGTGGGCTAAAAGTTTTTGTTAACATGAACATTCCTGCAGAAATTTAGAGTTGGATGAAGCAGCCATTTTTCGCCCCCAAAAGTTTTCAACGAAAAATTTCAACCCGCTCTAGTTCATAGTTAATTCACAGCTAAAGTACCAGTAGATGGCGCTTAAGAACATGTAGCATAATTTCTGGGTTTTGTAGGCCCAATAAAACTTGTGCTCTGTAAATGGCTTCCTTTATGCTTCCTTTGTGCAGCTCCTTTACATCTGCCATTAACAGCAACCTCTGTAATAATACAACTCGGGGATTAGGTTCTGCGCTCAGAGATCACTTCTCTCAAAATGAAAATTAAACAGGTTGGTCTTGAGCTATTAAATGTTTGACCCAGGGCAAGAATGCAATTTGAGGGTTTGCCACCATTGAATTATCACGGATTGCAATAGGAAGAGGATCAAACCCTAAACCAAAGCGTCAGAAAGAAGAGATGGGTGAGTACGTTTGAAATGCAGCTACAGTACGTAGTAAATCCTGTCTCGGTCTAGCAGCACACTGTGGCCAGAGCTCTGCTTGATAAATCACATTCCAGCCTGAGGTGTCAAAGGAAAAAAGAAACCAACTATTTTCCCTCTTTCTTTCTAGTTATTTTTGACAAGCTGGGCAAGAGAGAGAGAGAGAGGGAAAAAGCTGAGGCGCATTTGATATATATTTTTGACGGTGATTTTACTTTATTATGTTTAATTGAAAAGTGTTAAAATCATGCGACATGAATATTCAGCTGACGCCTTTTGGTGGCGTTCCAGGAGTTATGATTGTCTGTGATTCTGCCACGGCTTCACAGCACGGAGCCCTGTCAAAGTGAGAGTGACAGTGGGGAAGCTATTAATTGAAATAGCTTCATTAATTAGTAATTAACAGCGGGGTAATGACTATGTCACACATCGTATTTCAATGAATGCCCTTCATGTGTTATGGGGCCTTTAATTAAAGAATATGCATTTTAATTAAAGGCAAGTTTGGCCCTTTGGCCTTTGGAATACAGAAGATGTGTCTAACTTTCAAAAACCAGAGGAGAAAAGGTTAGGGTTTTTATTTATTTATTTAAAAGGCTAAGCGCCAGTCGTTTCCAAGTGAAAGCACACCAGCTGCAATTCCAGGACTGGGGTTCAAGGCCTGCTAACGGGAGAATAAGAGCCATCATTTTTTGGGGAGGATCAGGTTGGAGCAGTGAGTGAGACGGTGTGAAGGGCTAGCCTCCCAGTTCTGCACCCACCCAATTTGCCACCATCCCCTCCAATCTCTGCTGTTGACCCACGGTCAGTGCTTCTGGCTGATTGCTTTACTTATTCCTTTTCATGCCCCAGCCTTGTTTGTGGCCCACTGAGTCAGTGCGGTGGGAGGTGCTCGTTTGAAACCTTCATGAGAGTGTAATGAGAGAGCTGCCTGGCAGGTGGCTTTGGAACCTCCACGGTAGGAAGGGGCGGCAGCTGTAAATACAGTAGGTGGGCAGAGGAAGTGTGGCAGGAATTAGAGAAAGAAGACAGACTGATGAGTCCATGGAAAGTTGTGCAAAGCACAGAGGTAAATTTTGAATGATATTGGAGCCACTGGGAATATGTGCAGATGGGGTGTGGGGCTGATGCTTCTTTGGACATATGTAACAGTGGGTATCACTATTCTGTACTTCTTGAAATCTGGAGAGCTGGAATTGGGGAGGTGCAGTAGTCAAGACAAGAGAATATAAAGGTTCAGATGTGGATTTCAGCACGGAAGGAATCAAGGTGTTGGCATATATGGGCAGCATTGCAGATTTGAAGACGTAAGGGCTATGGTGCAAGAAGGAGAAATCAGGATCAGTTATGTCCCTGAGGTTATGGAGAACCAAGCAAATAGGACTTCTGCTGGCCAGTGTCACAGGATAGTGGACATGATGGACCACAGATCTGATCCAGTATGGCACCTCCTAGGATACTGTTACTATCCCATCTCAATTGATGGAGGAGGCTGAGACGGTTGATCAGCTAAATGACTAGAAAAGTTTGCAGTCAGTGCTTAGCAGGCTGCAGATTTTGTGCTCTCTACATTTTACTGGCTGGGGTGTTCACTCCCCAACACTGTAAGCTAAGGTTATATTTGGAGTGATCCCCAACATATGCCTGGAAAGACGGGTTCTGGATACTGAACTATATTAGCTATGTGATAAAGATCAAGGAGAAGTTTAGGAAAGCAGATGTAAGAGCTATTGTCGGGCCAATTAAATGAACAAACAAACAAACAAAACCAACCAACCAAAGGGATTTTTAAAAAAGCATTTGTACATTAAAACAAAAAACAATAACTTCAACATCATCTTTTCTTTCTTCTTCTTCTTCTTCTTTTTTTAAACAAACCCTGCTCCCCTGATATAGCCAGTTTTGAAAGAATCAAGAGGAAGCTTCCCAAATGGGACCTGGACTAAACGAGGGAGGCACTGTATTTCAAAGGGAACCAGCAGATCAAATGCAGCTCAAGTGCAATGCTGAAATGTCCGCCCAGGGGGACTCCTGCCTGGAGAATCGAGTCTGGATAAGGAGGAGGTGGCTGTTGTTGATAATGCTGGATAAGGGGAGGGGGTGGGGGCAGGGGAAGAGGCTTAGGGCCTGATCCAAAGCCCATCAAAGTCAATGAGGCTCTTTCTGTTGACTTCAGTGGGCTCTGGAGTACACTTCGGATGCGGCGTTGTTGATTTTGAAAAACCACAGTTCCGTGCGTATATATGTCTGCAGTGTCTCGGATGTTTGTGATCTTCCCATCAGATTAACAACTGGAGAGGTAAATAGTGGTGTCCCCCAGGGGTCTGTACTGGGCCAAGTCCTATTCAACATATTCATAAATGATCTGGAAAAAGGGGTAAACACTGAGGTGGCAAAATTTGCAGATGATACAAAACTACTCAAGATAGTTAAGTCCCAGGCAGACTGCAAAGAGCTACAAAAGGATCTCTCAAAACTGGGTGACTGGGCAACAAAATGGCAGATGAAATTCAATGTTGATAAATGCAAAGTAATGCACATTGGAAAACATAATCCCAACTATAAGTATAAAATGATGGGGTCTAAATTAGCTGTTACCACTCAAGAAAGAGATCTTGGAGTCATTGTGGATAGTTCTCTGAAATCATCCACTCAATGTGCAGCGGCAGTCAAAAAAGCGAACAGAATGTTGGCAATCATCAAGAAAGGGATAGAAAATAAGACAGAAAATATCATATTGTCTCTATATAAATCCATGGTACACCCACATCTTGAATACTGGGTGCAGATGTGCTTGCCCCATCTCAAAAAAGATATATTGGAATTGGAAAAGGTTCAAAAAAGGGCAACAAACATGATTAGCGGTATGGAGTGTCTGCCATATGAGGAGAGATTAATAAGACTGGGACTTTTCAGCTTGGAAAAAAGAAGAGTAAGGGGGAATATGATAGAGGTCAATAAAATCATGACTGGTGTGGAGAAAGTAAGTAAGGAAGTGTTTTTTACTCCTTCTCATAACACAAGAACTAGGGGTCACCAAATGAAATTAATAAGCAGCAGGTTTAAAACAAACAAAAGGAAGTATTTTTTCATACAACTCTCAGTTAACCTGTGGAACTTCTTGCCAGAGGATGTTGTGAAGGCCAAGACTATAACAGGGTTCAAAAAAGAACTAGATAAATTCATGGAGGATAGGTCCATCAATGGCTATTAGCCAGTTTTAGGCAAACTCGATTGAAGTAGTGGGATGGGAGTCAAGAATGCAAGAACTGGTTCCAGGCACTTGACCAGCTGATATTTCATGCTGTCAGATTGGTACGGTCCCTTTAAGGAAATGAATGGAGAAAACCACAGTGTGTTTAATCAAGATTTAAACTTTGCTGGGGAAGTTGGGGGATGGAAAATGTGATTCACTCACAGTATCAGAGTATGGTAATTAATGTTAATAACCTTAAATAATTTAAATGGACAGGCAATATTTTATATCATATTTCTCTGGCATTTTTACTGGTGGCACAATGGATTTGTCCTCATATAGTAGATTGCTATGTCAGGAAGATCTTATTTACTAAAAGGAACAAAATGATGTGTGGACGTTTTTATGCTTTGTTTTAAAGACATTCTTTACTTCTGTTTCACGAAGTAAAATCTCAGGCCTAAGTCTCAAGTGAAGTGGGAATGCAAACTGTGCACACACAAACGTATGTTTGCACGGGCAAAACTAACCTTCATATGCATGCTGGGTAATTGCACTAAAATGTACTTGTGTTCACCATTACCTGATATGTGTGGCTAACTGTATTAATGGTATACACAATGAGGTGTACGTTTTGGGTCAATTTTCACACCTCCAACCTCCACATAGATTCAATTTTCCTACTGGGCTTGGTTTCATAACCTGTGCTGATACTGCAACCCTCTTGGATGAGACAGTGATGCATATCTTCAGTGGACAGCTTGGAACTTGACATGTAATTTACATATAATTACCATAAAAACCTTCACCTCCGCTGTTATTGTTTACTCGATTGTGAGTGCACTCAGCTCTCTCCAAAAAGTAGAGGAAGACTTGGTCTGTGTTCTGAGTAGAGCTGCTTGAAAAATTTGCACCAAAACTTGTTTAACAGAAAATGGCTTTTCAACGGAACAGAAATTTTTGTTGAAAAATACCCATTTTTGTTAAGACCATTCAGGTTTTTGTAAAAAACAAACAAACCCAAAAGCACAAAAATATTTGGATTTTTGGCAACTGAAAAACAAAAATTGGATGAAATTTTTTTAAACCAACATTTGGAAATGAAAACGAAAAAAAAATTGTTTTTGTACACAAATTTCATGGGGAGGTGGGCAGTAATTTCCTGAGTCGCTCTCATCCTGGGGGACTGAATCTAACTATTTTGGACATGTAACTGGTGGGATGGTCAGAATTGTCACAAATTCTATTATGTTGCATCTACTTTATAGCACTGAGATATTCCTAGAGATGAGTACTTTGCATTGATTTTTTTTTTTTGACAGTGCACTTTTTGGTGGAGTAATTTTCTATAATGAAAATGATGGTCATAGTTAAAATGAGACATGAGGTTAGGAGACAGTGCTCGGTATATCTATGGTCGCTGTTGTATCGGGTTGGCTGCTTTTTTCCTTGCTGGCATAGCAGTCGGACTAAAGACTGGATGTGGGTTCCCATTATTAAATTAGAGTTTGTGGTTTGGGTTTGACTCTGAATCAGGGATAGGGTTAGGGCTCAGCTCAGGTTCAGATCCGATGGTACTGAAATCTCTTGAGCTGTTCTCACACAATTTCTGCCATTATGGGACAAAACCTTTTGAGGGTGACTGTTCTTATTGAGACTTCAACCACAAACAAAGCCAGAATTGGAGAATAGGACCCTTCTGGTTTTGTATGTTACCTGGAAATAAAAACCATAGGGGCATGTCGATATCCAAAAAGATACAAAATAAAGGGTTCTAGTTTTGGCTAGTCTCTAGGGCCCTGCTGACTTGTGAAGCTGACGGTTGCTTTTAATGATAGGTGAATCTTGGCATGCTGGGGAACCTGCTTCATTTTTTCTGGGCACCCAACACCCTGCTAAAATGGATTCTGGTAGATGTAAGAAACAATCTCAATGAGTTCTCCATATTTTTGCACATCTCTCTTAGTGCTAAAATTGCAACATCTGAAGCCCCAGGGAAAAAGTGACACTTGAGATTTAGCTCAACTGGAGCTACAAAGACAATAATATTCTAATTCCCCTCAGGCGTGTAACTTAGCTATGAAGAGAATGTTTTATTTGTGTGTTTGTTAGAGACAGTTGATTAGTTAAAAATCAAGTTAGAGATAAAACAAAAACAAACAAAATTAAGAAAGCCAAGAGTTTTTGTTTTGAATGCAATGCCATTGTAGAATTTGCTGTACTGATACATACAGGGGTTGATCCATTCCCTGGGTGCACATCCATGGCAGTGGAAATTCACCATAAAGGACTGCTTGGGTGCTTGAAGTTAAGTACATGCTTAAGTACTTTGCTGCATCAGGGCCTAAGTAAGGAAAACAGTTAAGCGCGTGTCTAACTTTTAGCGTGAGAAGTCCTGTCGAAGCACATTGACATCAATGAGGCTGCTCATGTGCTTAAAGTTATGCACATGCTGAAGAGTTTTGCTGGATCAGGACCTTAGGGCCTGATCTAATGTCCACTGAAGTCAATGGAAAGACTTTCATGGATTTGGATAGGCTTCGGATCAGACTCCTTATGAGCCTGGGTGATCCCTCCGGAACAGGCTTTAGGTGATGGAGCTCACACCACTGCAGATGCTGCAGCTAACCTGTAAGTGTGTAAAGGACTTGCGCTACCAAGGTCATCAGTATGCCACCTGCATGAAATCTCGGTTTCTCTTTTTATGATCAGATAAAGGGGGAAGAGGATGGAAAGGGAGGGCAATGGCTCAGAATGGAAGAAGACATTGTCATATCCTTTGAGTGTGTCTGGGCAATGCACCTTAATAAAACAAATTAAATAAATATTCCACTTGCAGATATAAGTGGGGTATAAACATCCCTGCAATGAAAAACATTGTAAATGTCTGACCTCCCTCCATATTGTCTCCATTATATATTTCCAGTTCTCTCTCCTTTTGTTTAAAAAAAGAGCTTATTTTTTTGTGTACTACAATTTGCCTCATCATTGTCAAATCAAATGTCTTATTTCCTCTATGCTTCCAGAAATGAAATTGTGGTAAGGTCTTTTTTTTTTTTTTTGAACAGCAAGATTAAAAGTTGTTTGAAAAATAATGTTTTCCTAAGTTTTAACTGACATTCAATTTTAATGACTTTTTAAACAAAGTAACTATTAACTGTGCATCGTTTTATAGTTTCCTGATGTCTGACAGGTGTTTTTGCCCATGTGGGAAACAGATGCTAATAACATTTTCCCTAATAGCTCATAAATAATAAGCATTTAGCATTTTCCTTTGTATACTGCTCTGTCAATAGCCAATTTACTTTTCAGAAGCCACAACGTGTTCCTGTCAGTCAGTTTTAGCCTGGGGCACTTTTTGGTGATTAGAAGCCCCTTGGAGAGCCAAGAACTCCAAATTAGTTTTAAATAAAAAATAAGAATATTCATGCTGTTGAACATCTAAAGGTAAAAAAAAGAAATGATCTGGGTACATAAAAATCACTGGTGGGGTATTAATACTTCATAGAAACTGAGTGACCAGCTACTCTCTGGAGAAATGCAGTAGAGACGAGCACATGACTCAAAGAAAATAATGAATGCCACTGAAGAAATACAAACTTTTTTTTTAAAGGAAGAAATTAAGGGAATTTAGGTTTCAAACTCAAAACTTTCAACCACATTAGGGCTTTAGCAACTTATTCTACTGAAAATATAATTAGTGGTAAATATAGCATAGCATTTCCTGTGTACCATGGGTTGTGTGTTGGTTTCTTTGTTTTGATTTTTTTGGATCTAGTTCTGACATTTTGCCTACTACATGAAAGGATTTCCAGAAGAGGAAAAATAAAATGACTGTCTCCTTGAGAAAAGAACAAATGCAGGCTTTGAAGAAGTTTGCCGTGTGAAGCACAAGGATCAGAAACAGGGAACAGAACAGGGAATTGCCCAGACAAGTGATGAACTTTATGGCCGTTCTCCTTTTACCAGTTTATTTTATGCAATAAAGCAGCAGGGTTTTCTACAATATTGGGAATGTCTGAGGAGTGTTTATTTTCTGTCTACCTTGGGGGTTTATCCTGCCTTCCATTATTGCAGTATCTGGGCAACTTTCCTGGAAAATCAAGTGCAACGACAAAGTCCCTAGTGGACTTCATAGAATCTCTCTGGCATTTCTCCCTTTTTGGGGGATGTAAGGGGGCCCACTCACTGCAGGAGTGCCTCTTTGTGGTCAGGCATGGCGCAGTGGCTGTCTCCTTGTGTGGCACCTCCTGCCGACTGTTGCTCTGTCACTGCAGTGGTCTCTCTTCTCGCAACTTGGCCCCCAGGTCAGGTCATGGTTTAGTCCACCCCTTTGGGTAACAGAGAGTTGAATCCAGCTGTAGTCCAATGACCTAACAGCACGTCTTCTATTGTTTCTGGGCTCCATGATCCTTACACCCCTTACCTCAGAGGCTTTCACCCAACCTTCCTCAGTGGCTGGTAGGGAAACTCAGTCTCTCCCTCTGCTCTGGGAGCCAGCCAAGGAATCCTGTAGCTGGCCACCAACGTTTACTCCCTCAGACTCCTTGCTGCCTCTCTGGACCATTTCCTACCTCTTCTATCTCCCAGAGAGTGACTGCAGATTCTCTCCCTGTAGACCCTGCTGCTACAATCTTCCTCTTTTTATAATCTCTGCTCAGCCCCTACTGAGCTGGGTTTCATTATTAGTTAAGCCCGACTTTCTCTCTTGCAGGTGCTGCCACACATGTTAATTGGCCTCTCAGGCCAACATTAACCCCGTCAGGGCCTGTGTGGGGTATACACCCCATCACAAGGAAATAACTCTGCTAAAGGCAAGCCTCCTGCATACCTTTTGGTTAATTTCACCATCACCTAATGATCTCAGCATTGCCAAACTTTTGCCATAAGACATAAGAGAGATACATAGAAGTCCATCTTAGAATCCAAATGTCAGTTCCATTTCCCCTGCAGATGGTGGAGAACTTTAAAAGGACAGATCCTCAGCTTAGTGAGACAAGGTGGGGGAGGTAATACGTTTTATTGGACCAACTTCTGTTGGCGAGAGAGACGAGCTTTCGAGCTTACACAGAGCTCTTCTTCAGGTCTCGGAAACACTCAGAGAGTGTCACAGCTAAATACAAGCTGGAACAGATTGGTTAGCATAAGTAGTTAACACGTATTTCAAGGGACCAGTTAAGGAGAAACGGCCAGTTAACACCCCTCCAGTCATAGGGGGGAAAGGAAGGGAGAGGAAGAATCAGAAGCTGGGAGTGGGGGTTGTTAATGGGTTAGAGATTGTTCTAATAAGCCATAAATCCCGTCTCTTTATTCAGTCCATGATTTTTAGTGTCTAGCAAAGTTATGAATTTAAGCTTCCGGGCTCATTTTTTGACGATGTTGTGCAGTTTCCCTTTGAGAATGAGGACTAAGAGGTCAGATATAGAGTGATAATTCTGTGAAAGGTGTTCAACTGTAATGGCTACTTTAGCAAGGCCAACAACTCTCCGACACCATCTACCGTAAAGAACTCAGAGAAGACTTCACACCACAATTTACCCAGGAATTTAAGGACATCATCAAATCCTTCCCCAAACAACTCCAAGAGAAACTCTATAAACTCATCCCCCAAGAACCCACCGCTGGGACCTTCTACATGCTTCTCAAGATACACAAACAAGGGAACTCAGGCAGACTAGTCATGTGCCATGGCACTCTTATTGAAGGAGTATGGGGGCTTATAGAAACCAACCTCAAACCAACCTCAAAGGGCCAGTTTCATCCAGGACACAGACAACTTCCTCCAAAAACTCTGCAATATCTATAGGCTCCCTCAGAACATCATCCTTGCCAGGAAGGATGTCACTTCCCTATACATCAACATCTCTCACAATGACAGCATCGCTGCCTGCCTCAAATATTGACAAGACAATGGACAACACTCAGATATCAACCACAACAGTTTTACATTCAACAACAAACACTTTGTCCAAACCATGGGTGCTAGGATGGCTCCCCAGTATGCCAACCTCTCCATGGGCTGTCTTGAGGAAGAATTTCTGAACAAATGTACCACAAAACCATAAGTGAGACAAGGTGGGAGATATATCTCAGATAAATCAATGATATGTTCATCCTCTGGACAGACGACCTGAACTCCCTCATAGATTTCCACCACAACTTCAACAACCACCACCCATCCATTGTAATCTCTCCAGAACACCCCCACACTAGCAACAACTTCCTGGATACCCCACTCAGCTTCAACAATGGAACCTTACAACTTATATACAAGAAACCAACAGATCACTACAGTGGGCTTTCTAACAGATCACCGGAAAACATGAGGATAAACCCACCTTGCAATGGGGCGTGGTACTCCTGCTCTTGTTTGTTTACAAGAAATTTGATGTAGTCACATGTCGCTTTTTTGGGGTTACTTTTCCTTAACCCGCACACATTTCTTGGCAGCCTTCTCCCATTGCATTAACACCTCCACCAAACAAACAAACCCACCCCAAACAGTTTTTTTATCTTAGAAGATAAGATCTTCCAGGTGTGAATAAAATTCAGGTAGGTCAGGTTCCCCCCTACCCGCCTTGATAACTTTGACAGTCTTAAAAGGACAGGGATGTTCTTCCGATACACACACATATTTCATACGACTCCCTCTTGCATGTCAAAGCAACACAATGGCGTAAAGGCATCAGAATAAGAATGGCGAGCTATTACAATGTATTTAATCCCAATTCTTGACACTGCCTGGTTATGTTACCATCCTCTCAGTTGCTGTTTTTGGCTTACTGCATACACCAAATGGTAAACTGCCTCACCATAACTACTTTGTTAGTTTTTCCTCTATGAGCAGTTGGGTTAAAACATATGTCATTAGGTCTAATGTCCCCAGTTAAAACCCCTGTCACATCACTAAATATTTTAGCAAATAACATTTTTTTTTAAAAACGTGCGGCCAGATGTCCACGTTGACATAGTGCTTAAGGCGTTTGACTGATAAAAAGCCAGGGCCCTTGGTAAATGGGGATTTAAAAACATGTCCTGAGGCAACTGTGTGATATTAAAAACATCCTGGGCTCTTTTGTATGGAGATTTGCATACGTTGAGGTTTTAAAGAGAGTGTCCATCTGTCACTGAGCATTCTCCCAATACAACAAAGCATTGATAAATATTTTGAACCACAGTCACTTTTTCAGCAGGCACCAGCCATGAAGCAGAATGGTTTCAGCTGGGATAGCCATGCTTTGTGCAATGAAAGGAGCTGCAGTTACACTTGAGTTGGAAGCAATGTTTAATATTTATGAGGATGACAGCCCTGTACAATTAGAGAACGCAGCCTGGCCCCTGAGTGATTTTATGGAAAGTCTCCATCAACTACAGTGAGAACTAAAGCTTTTGTTTCAGAAAGTCTAGTCGTAAGGTTTAGTGCTATACACTGATTATGGCTCATCAACAATTGCACATGTTTTAAATATATGTGACAATGGGCCTGATCCAACACCTACTGAAGCCAGTGGAAAGACGTCTGTTGGCTTTAGTGGGGTTTGGATTAGACTCAACATATTTAAAATATTGCAGAAACGAACAAAATTCACCATTCTTATTATATGAGTCTGCCAGAAAGGGCCAAGCTGGTGGCTGGTGTAGCCCCAAAGAAGTCAGTTACATTAGGGATTGATCTGGCCTTGTGTATTTAACATAGTATATTGTTCTCAGGCTCCACCCAAGACACAGATGGGCACCAAGCGGCAGCAGGGGATACTGAACAGGGTGTGTTCATTATTACAGGGACCGATGTGCTAGGCAATTTACGGAAGAAAAGAGAAAGAGCTGGTCTATGCCTTGAAGAGCTTGCAGTTTAGTTTAGACATGCTTGAGTAACTTGTACAGCTAGTCAAAACATTTCCATCAAAATACTTTTTTCTCAATGGAAAAGTTCCTGAAAAAAATCTGGGTTTGTAGAAAAACTTCAATTTCTGATTTTCCGCTGGAAAAAAAAATCGACAAAAATGATTTTTTGGTTGTTTTTAAAGGAAAAAAATGGTGGGGTGGAGGTGAGAAAATCATTTCCTGGCCAGCTCTAGTAACAAATGATCAGGAAAGGATGGTGAAGATGGGCAAAAGTTACAGCATTACAGTTATGGATTTAGAGAGAGAAGGTTGGTCCAATCCAAAATGTTACCTCTCCCACCTTGTCTCTAATATCCTGAGACCAACTCGGCTACAGCTAGACTGCATACAGTTATGGATTTACTCAAGCTATGCATATGTATAGCTTGAAGGGACCAATTATCTCACTGGATTTCCACTCCATCCACTCCAAATTCTGACTTAATCTGGATCCAGTTCTGGACACTGTCTCTCTGGCCTCTCTCTTCTTTTCAGGGAAATCATAAAACAGGTGATTGCCTCTTGGAGGTGGTGCTTATTGCCAGTTACTCAGTATTTCTTCTGTAGGGCTGGTTCTAATGATGCAGTAAGCTTCCTGGTGTTGATGATAACAAGACACCATGTACCATACACATACTATACATATGCATTATGAAGATCCTATACTGTTACATTTCAGTGATGGGGTATAAATCTTTATTAAAAAAAGAGGGACCTCTTATTTAGAAACATCTGCTTGAGGCATTTCTGTAAGTGCCATGTTCTGACAAGGTATCGTGATGGAACTATCGCTTTGTTAAACATCTGCAGAAAAGAACGTTTCAAAGGGGTAAAAAGGTGGACAAAAATAAAATAATTTATTTTCTCCCATTTGTAGAATACACACATTCAATAGGAAAACAATGCATATTTTTCCAACAAGGAGAGTGTACATGTTTATACAGGTTCAAGGCAGAAGTACATTAGGTGCAAAAATATGATACTAAAAGAAACTCTGACTTTACTGTGTATAGCTGTAGTGCAGTTTATATCCAAGCACTCATTATGCCGTAGGACAATTATGTGTCCTGATGTTTAAATGGATGCATCAGTTGTTTAAATGGCTGTAGTGTTCAAAACAGGATTACTTGGAAGAGCCGGAAGATGTGGCATAGAAAATTTTAATTATGCCATATTAATTTCAGTCACAAAACAGAGAGTGAAATGAGATCTTTTTCAAAAGACTTGAAGATCCTTTCAGACAAATTCTATTCTTAAGCCTGGAGTTTTGAGGAAGTTAGCATCTAGCTGCTTGCTTAATCTCGCAAATGCTCGTAGTTTAAACTGTCTACTGGGCAAATTGGAAATTGCACATGCAAATGCATTTAACTATCCATCTGCATGCTCAATTACCTGATTTGCATGCACATTCAAGGTGTTGTGCATGCAAATGAGGCATGTAATTGCATACATATGTGACTGCTTAATTCTGTAAATAATCTGGCTTTTAGTTGTATGACGGACACTGATGCAAATAAAAGGTTCAGTTCTGCTCTCAGATATGTGCTCACAGCTCTTTTTAAAACTGGTTTATATATCTGGGATTAGAATTTTACCTTCTATATAAGGACTAAGAATACCCAAGGTTCTCATCCATCCCGTAGGTGGTTTACCTATCTATATTTGGTAACATATAAAATCGTTTGCATATGCATTCTTATGCAGAATCTGGCCTCCTAACAGGTCCATACATGAGCCTCCTCAGTGCAATAGTGGATTTTTTAAGAGCTACTGTGTTGAGCATCTTGGATCCTAGCTTAGAATTTTGCCCCATAAATAAGTAGTAAGAACTCAGTGAGTTTTCCTCTCTACCATATGTGTTCCTATAGGCTGTTTTGGGAAAGCTGCATGAGTGACCAGTACTCAGTTCATGCTGCAGCTATGTAAGTTTCTGCTGCTGACCAGATATCAGCCTTTCATTGCATGGAACAAACACATTTTTTAAAAAAGACCAGTTTGATGACCTCTGGAAACCCTCCCTGAATTATACTGGGACAAGAAACCTAAATGTAAGGCTCACAAATAAAATGAGTGCAGACAATGAAGGCGAATGGTGGCTTTTAACATAGCAAAGGTACAATAAAATAATTGATATTTTCCATATTTTTATCCATTTTCTTTATTCATGTGGCATTTATTCCTTTTGTTCAGAGGGGTTGTACATATAGATTTCATTATAATATTACAATATAAAGCATAAAGATGTTCAGTATAAATATACGAAAAATAAAGAAACCAAAGTGTCTCTGTGCTTTATTTGATATCCTTGTTCCAGGTCTGTAAAAACGCAATTGGGCAGCACCTATAGGCGTAGCCCTGTTAATTTTAACAATCTACTCATGTGGGTAAGGGATGCAGGATTGGGCCCAATAGTGATCTAAAATACTGACGACTGTAGGTATGTCCTATGTCAAGCCGTTGTTTGTGATTATGGAGAAAGCGCACAGCAAACGAGCAGGAGCCTCACCTCAGGAAGACAAAATAGCTATGTTGATTTATACTGACTCAGCAATATTCTGTGGTGGGTTGGGCTAAATCTCATTGAAACGGGGCGGCGGGGGGTATAGCCTCTGCTCTTCATTTAAGAAACAGTCAAGCTCCTTTGTGGAACCAGATTGTTGAAAAAATAGCGGACTCCACACCACACACAGGCACATGGGACCCCAGGCACCTCTGTATTCACACCCACCACAGTGTTGCAATAATATTTGTACAAAATATGCCTTGTGAGGCTTCATATGAAAGCTAATAATATCATTGTAAAATCAGTGTTTTAACCTTATAGGTGAAGTTATGAATTCCCTCTATGATGTTCCCAGACCAGTGGTTTTCAACCTTTTTTCATTTCATCGCATGCACATGTATCCGACGAAGTGGGTATTCACCCACGAAAACTCATGCTCCAATACATCTGTCAGTCTATAAGGTGCCACAGGACTCTTTGCCGCTTTTACAGTTCCAGACTAACACAGCTACCCCTCTGAAGCTTTTTTCATTTGTGGACCCCTTATAAATTTCAAATGGAGGTGCGGACCCCTTTGGAAATCTTAGACAGTTTGTGGAGCCCAGGGGTCCATGGACCACAGGTTGAAAACCATTGTTCTATGGTAACGACAACCTTTCAGGGATTCCTCAGACACAGTCTGCGGATCCCCAGGGGTCTGCGGACCACAGGTTGAAAACCACTGTCACAGATCATGTTTAAGACAAAGTGGCCTAGGCAAAGGTCTGTCCTAGACCGAGGAATGTGGATTTACCTCTCTTTACGTATTAGCAGTAAAGAAAGCTATTGGGCCAAACTGGGGGGGGGGGGGGGGGGTTATTCTGTTCCTGAACTTGAGAGACAGAGAACTAACATGCTCCTGCACCACAGAGAGATACAGGAGACTGAATCCCCAGGAGCCTTCCAGACCTGTCAGACAAAGGCATTCCTTTCTGTAAATATAAGGAACAGAGAGAGACTCCACCTTTACCCTTCACCTAGATCAGTGGTTCTCAAAGCTGGTCCGCCGCTTGTTCAGGGAAAGCCCCTGGCGGGCTGGGCCGGTTTGTTTACCTGCCGCGTCCGCAGGTTCAGCCGATCGCGTGGGCTGAGGGATATACTGGCCGCAGCCCCCATTGGCCTGGAGCGGCGAACTGCGGCCAGTGGTAAATAAGTAGCCTAGGTAAAAGGTCAATAAACCGTAAATGACAGGTAAATAAACTGGCCCGGCCCGCCAGGGGCTTTCCCTGAACAAGAGGCGGACCGGCTTTGCGAACCACTGACCTAGAAGACAAAGAAACCAAGTGATCTGAGCTCTGTGGTGGGTCCTGCCCAGACTGGCCAGTTAAAAGCTGGAAAGGAGACAGTGGGTGAGAGAAGCCATCTTGAACAAAGACTGTATCTTGACAGATCAAGTTTTACACTTTTAGATGCAGGTTTTTATTTTTATTTGCTTGTAACCATCTTTGCCTTTATCTCTTTTACTTGGTATCACTTTATACACTCTCTTCTATAATAACCTTGTTCCACCTTTACTAGAAACCAATGCAGTGTTGTGTTTGAAGAGAAGAGTGTATTTATCCCAGTTTAATTAATAAGCTGTGATGTACTGTACTTTAACAAAACAGCGAACTCAATATCTTCTGTGAATGCACAGTGCTAGGGACGGTGCATTGCAGAGAAACATTTCCGAGGAGCTCGGGGACTGGAGTTCACTGATTGTTACCTGCTAGGCAAGGTTTGGTCCAGGAGAACCTTGAGGAGTTTGCTTATTAGGAAGACAGACTGGTGTGGCAGAGAGCTGACACACAGTCTAATTGCCAGCAAAACTCACTCTTGCTGAGGCAGAGTTAAAACAATGTCTCAGAGCTCTGGCTATCCCCAGCAGCGTATTATAACATGTCACTGCCCAAAACAAAGGCCGATGCAAAGCATGTGCATTTGTGAGGGCTCCACTGGCTATTGTTTTGTGATGGTGTGTGTGCCTGTGAAGGAGACGCAGAATGATCAGAGAAAGTGAGAGAGAAGACAGCAAGAAAAAGCCAGAGACACAGTCAGAACAAACATTGGGAAGAGAGCTAAGAGAGAGCTTTTGGGCTAAGTGCTGGCTGAAATGGGGTTGGAACTGTGAGCAAAGATGCTATCTCTTATTGTTTGATTCCTCCTGACTCCATCACCAATTTGTCCTCCTAACGGAAACAACCTGGAAGACCCTGCTAACCACTCGGGCAAAAAGGGGCAACAATACCATAGAAATAAAGGACCAAATCCTGCTCATTTTACTCACCTGAACAAAGTCAACTGGAGTAATCATGTAAGTAAAGTAAGCCAGGGTGAGGCCAAAGAATGGGACAATGTTTTGTTGTTTAATTTCAACTAGCAGTTCCAAATTGTATCTGTGTTGCAGCTGTTGCACACAAAACTCCTCGGGACTTCAAGAGGAGTTAAATGTGCAAACAGTGGCTGGATTTGATCTAGAAGTATTTCAGAAAAATGAGTTAAATCTACATCCCGACTCTTCGTGGCTTACTTACCGCCAACCATCTAATTTATGTAAACTGGTCATTAGAGCTGAATTAAAACCTACAATTAGCCAGCCAGGAGTGCATGGCTGTAACTCAGACAGATGTGCCACTTAAAGATATTTACGTAATGCTCCCAGAATAACTAGCACCCCCACAGGCAACAGTTACAGAAATAAAGCCTCGTCTTCAAGGTATCTCTGTGAGTCATGCCACTGACTGCAAAAAACAAAACGTAGGCTAACCCAGTGACAATTGCCTTGCACCCAAATCAGCTGAAAAGTACAATCAGGGCCAAAGTTTTCAAACCATTGTAAACATAGTGATAATCCTTTGGATTAAAACTGTGTCATGACTCAAGAATAAATGCCACAGGGAATTTTAGAAAGACAAGGTGGGTGAGGTAATATCTTTTATTGGACCAACTTCTGAATTTTGGAATGTATGCCCATTACATCTTAGATTGGGAGCTCTTTGGGGCAGGAATATCTTTTTGTTCAATGAGGACTTGTGGCACTTTAGAGACTAACAAATTTATTTGAGCATAAGCTTTCGTGAGATGCATCCCATGAAGTGAGCTGTAGCCCACGAAAGCTGATGCTCAAATAACTTTGTTAGTCTCTAAGGTGCCACAAGTCCTCCTTTTCTTTTTACGAATACAGAATAACACGGCTGCTACTCTGAAACCTTTTTGTTCAATGTTTATACAGTGCCTAGCACAATAAGGTCCTGCTCTGTGACTGGGCCTCCTAGATACTATAATAACAATAGCAGGAATAATAATAATAAAATAATTCTCCTTCTCTCAGTGGGCGTAAAGAAGACAATATTTCAGGGTGTTTGTTAGCCACGTTCGCAAAACTTGAAACACTTTGAATAGTCCAGGCAACCTGCACTGCTCACTGCTTTAGTGTGGGTGTCTTGTAAAAATGTTATCTGGTTTCCAGGCAGAAAGGAACAAATCTTTTGTTGACTTGGAAAAAGTAGATGCCAAAACAATGGAAAATTATAATATTCTTTGTACTTTACAAACGTTATGGGGGGCGATCCTTCTCTAAGCAGCTGGGTTGAGTGTGGGAGGCTTCGTGGGGAGAATTCTTCCCCCAGGCTATGGAGTAGCAGCTGAGCTGCTCTGCCAGTGCAGATTAGGGTGACCAGATGTCCTGATTTTATAGGGACAGTCCTGATTTTTGGGTCTTTTTCTTATATAGGCTTCTATTACCCCCCACCCCCATCCCAATTTTTCACATTTGCTGTCTGGTCACCCTAGTTCAGATATAGCCTTATGGCTCCAGTAGTTCCTGAGGCTCTTGCATTTGCTAGTTGGGGTCATTGTGGATCGTTCTCTGAAACAGGGCCGGCCTTTGGGAAAAGGGCACCCTGGGTGAACTTGTATTTTGAACCCGCATCACTCCTGGCCCCCATGGGCTCCCTGGGCTTCTCCTCCGCCCCCCACCACGTCACCTCTGGGCCCCGCTGCCTCCCCAAGTGTTCAATTTGTATTGAAAGAGATGCCAGAGCTCAGCCCTGGCACAAATTAAGCACCGGCAGGGCGGCCCGATGCTGGCAGGTGTTGGCCGGGCGCCCAGCTCTGAAGGCAAAACCACCGCCAGCAGCAGCAGCGCGGAAGTAAGGGTGGCCTGGTATATGGTGTATTGCCACCCTTCTGCTCGTCTGCTGTGCCTTGTGGTGCCTGATGCTCGGCATGTGGCTCAAGGCTTTGTGCTGTCACACCTGGGCTGCATCTTGCCAGAGCCCCCGGCCCTCCTGCAGCCCTCTGGCCACTCCTGGCTCACCTGGGGTGGCATTTCAGGGGTGAGAGGAAACGTTAACCATGATTCCAGGGACTACTTAGGCACCTGAAAACTCTAGGGGTTTTTGCAGATAATAATTTAGGAATTAGCTGACAGTAGCTCTGTATCTAATTGCTATATAAAGAAATAAAAACAAACTCCAATTAAAGCCACTTTTAAAGTTTATATGTAAATTTAGAACAATCAGGAGATAATACAGCAAGATATTCCCAATTCAAGCCTTGAGGTAACACAGATATCAGAAACACCATCTGATACTTTGTACGCTATCTTTAGTAGAGATAACTAAAAATTAATAAAACCTGCTTACTTTCTCTAACAGACACACTCTGTTACTGCCATTATCTACTCTATTTTAGTCAATTGTTTTTCACTAAAAACATAATTTTAACATATGTGATTAAGGTTTTTTCTCTTTTATTAAGAAAGGGAATTTATTTTTCAAATTATTTTGGCATTTATGTTTACCGATCACAATCATGTTTGTGACTCACTAACATTTGACTCCATCATTGCAATTGGTATCATAGTGGGAACTGCATTTATTTTCCTGCAAATTTTAAGTTATTTTACAGATATAAGTAAAAATGCAATTTGAAAATAAGCGACCTTCGTCTGCACAGTGTCTAAAGTTATGTGTTTAGCTAATGGTTTTTTAAGCTGGCACAGCTATGGTTAGTACAAGCTAAAGTTACATTCTAGGAGGATACTATTATTTGATTGTCATTCATTATTTAAAGTGGCACAAAGCACAATATGATAACAAAAGAAATAATGATAATTACTCCAGCCAGGACAGGTTAGGCATTTTAGAACTCACTATTCAAAGTATTAAATGTAAGCATAAGAGAGAAATAAAATTATGAAATGCACAGATTCAGCCAAAAAATAAAATAACAGCACTTTGAAAGAATAAAATTACAGAGAATATTTGTGCATTGCAGGAAGTACCAACAATACAAGTATGTGTTGGGGGGTGAGTGTGAAAGAGACAGCTTGTGTGAGCTGGGGGAGTGTGTGAGAGACTGCGCGCTGCCCCTTTAAGAGAGCGGCGCTCACCAGCCTGAAGGAAAGGTCCTTCAGACACAGCAGCAGCCGCCAGCAGCTCCGTCCCACTCCTGGTGAGCACTGTCCCCACCCCACTCTGCGGAGATGGGGTACATGAGCCGGGGGAGGGGGGAGTAGGGTGACCAGATGTCCTGATTTTATAGGGGCAGTCCCAATATTCGGGGATTTGTCTTATATGGGCGCCTATTACCTCCCACCCCTGTCCTGATTTTTCACACTTGCTGTCTGGTCCCCCTAGGCAGATGCCAGCAGAGCAGAGAGGGAAGGTCACCCTTGCTCCGTGGGCACCCCGTTTATAACGGCGCCCCCAGCTTTCGCCCAGTTCATCCATGCTTATGGCTGGCTTGGCTCTGAAAACAGCTGCTCAATGTGTAGCGGCAGTCAGAATAGCCAACAGAGTGTGAGGAATCATTAGGAAGGGGATAGATAATAAGACAGAAAATCTCATAATGCCACTATATAAAGCCATGGTAGCCCACACCTTGAATAGTGCATGCAGTTCTGGCCACCCCATTTCAAAAAAGATGTATTAGAATTGGAAAACGTACAGCGAAGGGCAACAAAAATGATTAGGGATATGGAACAACCTCCATAGGAGAGATTAAAAAAACTGGGACTGTTCATCTTCGAAAAGCGACAACTAAGGGGGGATATGACAGAGGTCTATAAAATCATGACTGGTGTGGGGGGAATGAAAAAGTGTTATTTACCCCTTCCCATAACACATGAACCAGGGGTCACACAATGAAATTAATAGGCAGGAGATTTAAAACCAACATAATGAAGTACTTCTTCACACGATACACAGTCAAGCATGGAACTCCTTGCCAGGAGATTTTGTGAAGGCAGAAAGTATAACTGGGTTAAAAAAGAATTAGGTAAGTTCATGAAGGATAGGTCCATCAATAGCTGCTAGCCAAGATGGTTGGGGTTGCATTCTGCATGTGCAAATTAGACATGCAATTGAACGCCTAACTTGTTTAAAAATCAGGCCTGTATACATTTTTGTGTTTAATTTGCACCCTTTTGAGTTCCAGATCACATAACAGGATACAAAGTTATTTTAGTTACTCATTTTCCGTTCTCTCAAAAGCTCTTTCTTGAGCTGTATTCACTTTGTATTTTAGTTTGATTTGTCAGTGAGGATTCTTTATAATTTCTTTATTTTAACAGACTTACGTTAGAACTTTTAAAGTGAGCAGGAACTCTGTTAAAAAGTATAACTGTTCAGCTTATGAACAAAGACAGGAAGCTCCCATGTTGCAAAATGTAAGACATGATAAATACATCTAAGACAGTGGTTCCCAAAGTAGGGGCGCTGCTTGCTCAGGGAAAGCCCCTGGCGGGCCGGGTCGGTTTGTTTACCTGCCGCGTCCGCAGGTTCGGCCGATTGCAACTCCCAGTGGCTGCGGTTCGCCGCTCCAGGCCAATGGGGGCTGTGGGAAGCAGCAGCCAGCACGTCCCTCGGCCCATGCCGCTTCCTGCGGCTCCCATTGGCCGAGAACGGTGAACTACAGCCACTGGGAGCTGCGATCGGCCAAACCTGCAGACGCGGCAGGTAAACAAACTGGCCCGGCCCGCCAGGGGCTTCCCTGAACAAGCGGCGCCCCTAGTTTGGGAACCACTGATCTAAGACAAAAGCTAAGACATGATCTTTGTAGTTCTCTGTTGTAATTAATGAGATATTAAGAAAAACATTTATTCTGAATGCTTTGTGGATGCTGACACAAAGAACCACTTTAAGCATTTTGTTTTGCAGTTCATTTGTTGACCTTCCCCTATGGTGAATTTCATTTTCATCTCCCAATTCAAGTGTAATTGATTTGCACATAGGTTAAACTGGTTCCAGAAATGTTTCCATTCTAAGTTATGAGATGCGTCAGTTTGGTCATAGAAAATAAATCATGATTCCTAAGAAAGGGTGGTAGCTAGCCTTGGATGCTAAGAGAGTTAATGCCTATTCTTCCTAACAATTATCTAGGAATACTGTATAAAATGTACGTGATATAGAAGCATCTGCCTATTCATCCGTTTGTGTATCTGTTTATAAAGTTGGGAAGAGCAGAATAATCACATTTAAAAAATCTAAGCCAGTTCATCAGCTGGTGTAAATGGAGTGACGCTGATTTATACCACCTGAGAATCTGGCCCAAAGTATTTTTTGCATAGCTTAAGAAAACAAATGTGCATTAAGAGTTATATTAAAGATATTAAAACTATATCAAGATACAACATGAGTAACCACTTGTTCTTTATCATTTTGTAAACTTTGCTTAAGCACTGGTTCCGTTACTAGTGTTTGGAGCCAATGTTTGGTAAGCTTCTGTTGCGTGTGCATCCCCTGGCATCAGCCAAAAGCTGGACTTGCACACACAAACTGCAGGTGATGGGATGGGGTGTTTGTACATTTCCCTCCAAACTGTACCCACAGATGTTTTTCATGTATTGAAGTGAAATATGGCCTCTTTAGATTTATTTCTTTTGCTTGTGTAAATTGTTTGCTCCAGTTAGAACAAGGCAAGAGTAGAGTAGCTCAAACATGGTTCCATTTAGGGCTAGTCAAAATATTCAATTTATTTGATGAATTTTAGCCTTTTTTGTCTGTTCACCAATTTGCCACAGATTTTTAACAAATTTGTCCTCTGTTCATAGTAGTGTGCAAATGAATTTCAGTGTATGGGATGCACATAAACTGATGTGAGAATGCATTTAGTATTCGCTATTCATCATTGGTCATCAAAGTCACATGGTACTGTCTCTGCTCGCTGACTGGACGACTGTGACGTTTATATTGTCTGGCACACATACACATTGTTACACTCAAACACATGTACTCACACACGATCAAAAGTATTCCTGCAAATAGGAGCTCCTTTCAGACATTCATGAGGACAAACCAGAATGTTCCCAAACAGCATATGACAGAGCACTGTGAATACTATTGTATCAAATTCACTGGTTTATTTGCACAAAGATAGTGTGTGTGAGGGGGGTAGGGTGGGGAAGAAGTATTTGCTCAGCTCCGGTTTCATTGTACAATTTTCATTTTGATCAGTGATTGTCTGAAAACCTTCTGAAATTTGATATACTTTCATTTTTAAATGAAAGTAGTTTAATCCAAACTTCATTCATCTCCTGATCTAAGAATTTGGAACATTCTAGCAGTGGGTTTGCTTTGTTTCAGAACAATGGAAGCTACAAAAAAATACCACAGACAAATTTTATTATTGCAGCTTTTATATGGGACATGAAATGTGCACTAGTTTAATACAAAGTCATTACTGCAGTTAAAACCATTAAGTTAATTAATATGGACATTTATTACTACCAATAAAAGATAATATCAGGGGATTTATAGAATCAATATATCTGTATATTCGCACTCCTACAGTCTCTGTGAAGACAGGTGTTTCAGTAGGGTAGAGTATAATGTTATGGCACCTGTTACCACAGCTGTAGTTAAAGGTAGGTTAAGGGGAACACTTTCAAAGGGGATCATAAAGCTAACCCCACGCCCACAAGGGCTCTGCAAATGGACACCAAATCTTTTCAGTTATAATGTATTAAAAGAAGCACAAAGGCCTTGATCCTACTAGTTCCTGAGTGATAGAAAGCACATTACTATTGTCATTTGTATCACAGTAATGCCTAGATATCAAAGCCAGGACCCTCTTCTGCTAGGTGCTGTATTTGCCCATAGTGGAAGATAGTTCCTGCCCTGAGAGGCTTACAATCTAACTAAACACAACAGACAAAGGGTGGGAGGGGAAATACAGTCACAGACAGGTGAAATGACTTGCCCAAGATCACAGAGCCAGGAACAGAACCCGGGCCCTCCTGGTCCCCATGCAGCAGGCTGTTCACAAGACCACCTGACAGCATAAGGCTGCTGCAGTCAAAGTGTGTGAGCCTCCATTCCTTACCCGCCTCAGGCCCTGCACTGAAAGCAACTTGGCCAGACCAGAGGTTCTGGTCCCATGTCTTTATTTTGCTAGTTATTTTTATTTCCATGTTT
This sequence comes from Lepidochelys kempii, assembly GCF_965140285.1. Lineage (NCBI taxonomy): Eukaryota > Metazoa > Chordata > Testudines > Cheloniidae > Lepidochelys > Lepidochelys kempii. Next base: position 7,140,584 of record NC_136392.1, on the reverse strand, counting down.
GACATGTTGGCATTCTGTGAGAAAACTTATTTTTTAGTCTGTTCCTTGGGTTTCCAACACTTTTTGTAGACACCCAGACTGATACCATGGTATTGAGCAATGTAAAGAGAGTGAGTGTGAGAGAGAAACAAATAAACAAAATGACATTCTGGCCTTCAGGAGCTTAAAATCTGAGGCCCTGAGCCTGCAATTAGGTCTGCCTGAGGGGACCTTTATGTCAGTGAGGACCCCATCTGAGCAGGATTAGGACCTTGATTAGACAAAAGATGGTAACTGAATGGTGGAAATGGAGTACATAAGACCAAGGGTTACAATAGTGAAATATCATGGGATGTGATTTATGTTACTGTACATAGGAATATTGTTAGTTACTCTCTGAATTTTTATTCATGTATATTTATTTGTACATTTAAATGGGTATGGCCACTTCCTACAGCCTCTCTTTCCATGACTTGTGTGATGCACTTTTCCCAGAAAATGCAAAGCATAAAAATGTTAGTCATAACCAAGGTAATTCTCTATTAAGATTTAGACTCTGGACTGGAATCTCTAGCTAGAAAAATGTCACAAAAATCCAAGCCTTTTCTTATTTATGTTTTTGAGGTCTTTATAGCTGATAAAGCTTAAGTTGTCACTGTGATTGCTATTGGTCATTTAGTTCCAATGATGCCGGATAACGTTTGGAAGACGAGGTAATTTAATAAAGCTTTGCAAATGTAGACAACTGCAAAATGTGATAGAGAAGGCTATATCAATCACGGTAATGATAGGCATTAGCGGCATGCCAAGTGTTTTGGTCTCAATAGATCTGTCACCGTTTTGCAGTCAGTAGTCGTAACTATGGTTCTGTGCAGTGGCCCTTCTAATTTAGTGCTGGCTGCAAAGCTGTCATTTAAAGCGGAGATTTATTGGGCTGATACATGTGATTTATGTCGGACAGTTTCAGCTTTGCTAACTTGTGTGCAACAATAGTAGTTAACAAGCAATTAAAAATCTTTTGGTCCATAGTGCTAGAAGCTACTGTATAGTTCCCTTGAGCAGCCACTTAACCTTCTTCCCTTCTAAAAAGCCTCATTTCACCGGCCAAAAAGAATTTTAAGCATTACCCTTATGGGCACAGTGAGAGCTTCTTCTTTAATTTGAAAATGTGCCACATTTGCTACTGTGGGTCTCCCAGGTAAATGAGTCTGGAGGATGGCCAGCTACAGGACTGCTGTTTACTCCAATTTCTTCTAACTCTCCTTTCCCCATGATGTAGACTGACCCTGAGGATTCTCGGGGCAGCAGCTTGGAATGGCCATGTGTGGCAGTACTACGAGTCAGCCAGCCTGGGCTGTCATTAGACTTATGTGGCTGACACCCTCCTGTCCTGTGAGTATGTCACCTTTACAATGCCGAGCTTTAGACCAAAAAAACCCCCCCAAACTCCTCAGTATCTCTTTGATAAATCCAGCTCGCTGCCATCTATTTTGCAAACCTGAACCCCCTCCCCATCTTACACAACTCTGACTTTTTAAGGCCCCTGTCTCCTCCCCATCTTACACAACTCTGACTTTTTAAGGCCCCTGTCTCCTCCCCATCTTACACAACTCTGATTCAGATTTTAAGGTCAGAACGAAACCCAATCTGACGGGCCCTCTTGTGTTAAAGCACACAGTAAACACATTTGAATTGAATCTGTCGCACACATTCCTGGAGCAACCAAAGTTGCAACCATATCAGCAAAGTAGTTACGGGACGGGGGTGGGGGGGAGGGGGAAGAAAATGATTATTCTGCCATTGAGCTAACGAAGTAGGATTGATAATTTCAGCCAGCACAGAGCCAGCATCTCATCTTACTTCTGCAAGCTGCACTTGTATGCCTGCTGCAGTACTATAATTGCCTCGTTCCGACTTTCCTATCAGTGTGACTGTCAGGAGTTGCAGGAGATGATTTGCGATAACAATGCTTTCCTCTGCCTCCAAAGCCCACTGTCAGGTCTAGGATCTGAAGTCAGATGGGCCTGACTGAAGTGCAGCCAACAGAGCCGCGTGGCAGCATGTTGAGCCAATCTGGGCCTTTGCGTGAACCAAACTCTTTTAAATCACACAGTACATTGGAGATAATTAGCCCCATTGCATGTATACAATGGCTCTTCCAGGAAGGATGTAGTCCTAATTGCTAAAGACAAGGTTCCAACCCCCCCACCCCCGCTTCTACAAATAGAAATGACTGTAAATACTCACATAAACAGGCCATATAGATAAAAATTTTCACTTCACAAAGACTGCTTTTTTTTTGATTCCTTGAGCTTGGATCTGTACCTGAGAGATTAGCGGGTTTTTTTTCATTCTGAAATGGGTGTAGAATGCTGGACACAGCTGGCTATTTCTGATTGACTCTAGATACTGTGACCCTAACCTAGTAATCTCTCTGTTTTCTTTATTTTAATGTACAAATCCCTGTTCATATTAGTCACATTATACTACAGGCATTGCTCTTCTCCAGTGGTTAAAGTCACCACTTATCTTTTAGCCTTCCCACACAATGCTGCAATAGTCACCCAGAAATTCACTGCCGGGTGTGTCTCATAGCTTAAATAATATCTAGGGCTTTCACAGCTTGTCGTGTGATTCCCCTCCCCACTGTCCAGTAGAGCATTACTTCAATATCGGCACCGTCCAGTTAGCACTAACAAATATACTCCACTTACTGTCTGGATACTCAGATAGGCCATGACTCCTGGGATCCAGTTGGAAAAAACTTGTCCAGCTTCAGAAAGCGAGCCTCCCTTGACATCAGCCACGTCAATACATAGGTCAATGCAGCTTTTCCCTGAGACCCCAATCCCCAGACTAACCAACAAACCACAGTTTAAAAAATTTCTGTTCCCATACACGAAGCACCCATGGTTTTGTTCTTTCCCTTGGCCTGAGACAGAGTGAAATGCCCTGGGATTGTAAACTCTGCCATGTGCTACTTGGCTCAGGTTTAGAATCTTCATGACCCCCAGTCCTAGCAGGTCCTTACATCACACACCTTTTGGCAGGTTTAAAAAAGGGCTTACAATTTTCATGACTGGTCTTTTTTCTGTGCAGCCCAAAGAAATCATAGAGACGTCACATGACAGAGGGATTACTGCTCTCTGAGGCCAAGAGAAACCTGTCCTGCACTGCCCTTTTCCTTTGATGCCAGGCTGGGCAGGTAGTCAGGTTACTGGTGATGACAAGATGGAGTGATTTCCTTCTTTTCAGGGCAAAAATTTCTCAGCGCATTTGTCCTATCCCTGCTGTGAAAGGGTTAGATTCTAGGAACCCTTACTCAGACTTTACCCAGAGGAGTAGTCCCATTGAGGCCACTTGGGGGCTACTCACATGCATGAGGGTTTGTGGGATTGGGCCCATATCTAGAACATTGGTAGAATTTTAGTATCACTATGCAAATGTAATTTTAGGAAACAGACTCCAGGCCTTTGTATGAACAGCTGTGGATTACATTATTTTCTACCTCAGCACAGGGATTACCTCTGATTTACAAAATAGGTTTAGTGCATTTTTTATTATAAAAAGCAACTCAAGAATGAAGAGATAGAGAGCACAGAAACGAGGCCTTGTCAGAATCTACAAGTCAGTCCATCTTGCAAAGAGTCCTCGTGGTGGACCCTTCCATTTGGGATATGTATTCACCTCTGAACTCTCTTGGTCAAAACTTCTGGCCTGCCCCATAAAAATGGTACATCTGCATCTACCTCTGTGTTTAGAACTACCTGTATTTTGATGTACAGCTTCTAAAACGTATTTCAGAAACCTGATGGTGAAATAATCCCAAATTTGGATCACTAGCCCTACCCCACACCAAATCTCAAGGCAACCTGAGTCTGTGTCTATACTACAAGAGCTACAGGGACATAGCCAAACCTGAGCGGCACTGCGACCCAGTGCGCCAGGTCAGAATGTTACTCACTCAGATTTGGCCTGGCACCTGAGTGGTTCTGTGACACCTCTGCCAGGTTGCTATGCCTGGAGCAGGGAGCCCAGCTCGGTTCTGTAGGAGAGGGGCTGCTGTCGTAGGGTGAGTGTGGGGCAGGCTCACTCTCTAGCCCCTCACCCGTTGGCCTCCCTTCTGCACCAGCCTGGGATTAGGGGTGTGGTGCTGGGGCAGAGTGCCTCTTCAGCAGTTGAGTATAGTACAGACATTGAATTGGGAGGCTACATCTGAGCCTGGCCTAAGGCTGGGATTTCCAAAATAGCCCAAGGGATTTAGGCACTTAACTTTGAAAACAGAAAAATTTGAAAATATCAGACTAAAGTTTCAAAAGTGACTAGTAGAGGTGGCTAGAAAATATGTTCTTTCCACCCCAGTGAAAAATTTAGACCAAAAAAAAAAATCATTGTCATTGAACTTTTCTATAGAAAATACAGACTTTTTGTCAAACAAACAAACAAACAAACAAACAAACAAACAAACAAACAAACAAACAAAAAAAACAACAAAAAACCCCCACAACCTCAAAAAAGGTTAAGGTTTGGGGTTTACAGTTTTTCAATGAAAAAAAATCGAAAACATTTGAGGAAAGAAAACACTTTCCATGAAAATTGTCATTTAGTTGAAAAAAATTTTTTTTGACCAGCCCTAGTGACTATTGATTTTGGGTGCCGTCTTGAGGGGCTGTGAGGGGGCATGATTTGCAGAGGGTGGGTTTTGAAAGATGTCTCAAGATGGGCACTCGGAACTCGGGGTATGCAAAATCACTAGTCACTTTTAAAAAGCCAGGCCTACAATTTTACTTTGAGCAAATCAATGCTTTTTAGCACCTCTATCTCTGGGATTTGTGTTTTGATGCTGCAAAAGACCAACATCAGGGCAGACGTTCAAAATCAGGACTGTCTTTTGGTTTACAGGCCAGTTAGTAAAGATATCTACTTTTCTGAGAGACGGAGAGCAATCCGCACGTGCACACAAACACACATACGCACACATTCTATTTTGTAGACGTAATGCATGACTGAGGTGACAGAGACGTGAGCTCTCTCCAGACAAAAGTTGTGGGTCAGACTTTTGAAAACCACAATGAGTAACAAAAAATTTTAGGTGAGAAAAAAATCCCTTTTCATTTCATTTTATTATGGGTAATTTTCCATTGAAATAATTTGTGGTAAGAACTTTTGTCTTTCACAAAAGGTTAGTTTAAAAAAAAATTGCAATGGCACTTGGGATCTACTAACGTTCTCCTGTGTGTCCTGCTAGACACACTGTAATGAAATGTAAAGAACTTTTTGTGGCAGAGGTACCAGTTCCTTCCTTGATTCCTACAAATACGTAAACATTAATTAATTAATCTTCAGAACACCCCTGTGAGACAATTGTGAGGCCTACAGAAATCTTGACAATGGATAGGCTGCCAGTGTACTGAGACCATAGTCTACCATTCTGACTAATATCATCACATTATTTCCTTGTATTCTCTTGTCTGTCTGTATCTGTCGTCTCTTATCTTAGCTTGTAAGGTCTTTAGGGCAGGGACTCTCTTTTTGTTCTTTGTTTGTATAGCACCCAGCACAATGGGTTCCTGGTCCATGATTAGGACCCCTAGGCCCTGTCATAATACATATAAGTGTTATTATAATACATATTTTAGAGAGGGATAAAATGAAGCACAGAGAGATACAGGACTCGATTCTACCCCCTTTACTCATATGAATAGTGCCACTGAAAACAATAGAATCAGGCCCTAAGATGTAGCAACTGGATGCTGTGACCTGAATTGCATCTCAGAGTTCTAGTGAGCTTCACTTTAATGGTCCATGACAGTAGTTTTCAACCTGTGGTCCGCGGACCCCTGGGATTCTGCAGACTCTAAGGGTTCCGCAAAAGGTTGTCGTTACCATAGAACAGTGTTTTTCAAGCTGTGGTCTGCAGGCCCTTGGGATCCGCAGACTCTGGCTAAGATTTCCAAAGGGGTCTGCACAGCCGTTTGAAATTTTTAAGGGGTCTGCAAATGAAAAAAGGTTGAAAACCACTGGTCTATGATACCGAACTGCAGTCTGGTAGTCACAGTTGAACAGGGTACTTTATTTCTTCAGTTTTGCTTTTCTTTCTTCAACAGTCATATCCATCAGACAGACAATGGTTGACTAGAAGTGATATGAGCTGACACTGGGAATTGTTTGAATTACAATAACAGTGAGATAATATTTTGCTAAGCCTACCTGTAATATAACGTGTGTCATTTAAAATGTCCCATTATACTGAGCAGAGGCTGCTATAAACCCAAATCACTCAGACTGTGCAGAAAAGCTCTCAACAGTACTGTAACAAATATCTTTTTCTCAATGATCTTTAGATGTCATTGATTAATTTCACTTTCAGTTCACTGGTTATGAAGCACAGAAAGCTGTCCATTGCCTGACAAGTGTATACACTGCAGTGTAAAGTGCTAGGTTGTACTCTGCAGAGATTTAGTGACAAATCAGATTTACAAATTAGCTACATGGCAAGTCCTAAATAATATGGCTCCTGCCCTGTGATTGGAAGTGCATGTTCAAAATACAACTGGCCACTGTGGCCTGTCATAGCATTTTTTATGTCAGAAAGCATAAAACAGTTGTTTTATACACTGTGGTGTTGAACACCCCCATACAGCAAGAAAGACGTTCTTGTCGTTGTTTTCCTTTACAAAGAATTCTACACTTAACCTTTCCCCAGATTTGGCATGTGAAGGTATTTTAGCTACGTGCTGCCCTCATGCCAAATGTCTTTTTGAATGTTTGTATCAAATTTAATATGTGTAATGTTAGGAGAAACAGGTCAGGGTTTCAGATTAACACCAATAACCATAATGAGAACAGATGCTTATATCCATCTGGAACATAGATTTAATATGTTAAATTCATAGCGCAGCCCATGAAACGCAATACTCAGATGTTTACTGGTCCCAATTTAATGAACGATTTTGGATTAAACAGGGGCCAAACAACAGGCCACCGATCTATATTAAATCTCAGCAAAATGAAAATTGCAAAGATTTACTTAGGGTCATTACACAAGAAAATTTAATCACAACCTCATCCATAATGTCACATAGTCATCAGACTGATAATTGAAATGCCATGTGAGGGATTATGAATAACCCTCTGTTTATGAAGATAGCTCTCTGATTATCTTTATGTCCTATGAGTAACATAAAATACGATTTGTAATAATGTATATAGTCCTTTCTTATAAGAAACTCCACTGGAGGTTTCCACAAAAAGTCTAGTCTTATCATAACTGTCTGGGACAAACTCTGTTTCAGAAATGAAAGTGTCTTTAATTCAGATTATGTATTCTTGGGTTTTTTAATCCTCTCTTGTAAGGTGAAAAGTGCATTTGTAGTAGGTTTCAAGGTCATAATGGGGTACGCATCTTTTTAGCAAAATCCCTGCAGTTGTTATTAAGAATTATGAACATGAATTGAATAAGCTAAACATTAGTTTGTCTAGAATCAATATTTATTTTTCACACTTTGGGGCCAGAAGTGTGCCTTCTTCTGTATTTGGTAAAGCCCTAGTATATTTTGGGTGTTACTGTAATAAATAAATACATTTATTATTTTACATAGAACAGGAAATGTTCAATATGTGGATATTTTATAATTATATTAGGTTTGTATTCTACATTCTGTCTCTATATATACACACACATTCCTATATACAATTAAATTATATAACATTTGATTTTATACGATGCAGCTTTAAATATAGACCCTGTTGGTCCCAGGCAAGCAAACACCTATTGATTCCTGTTAGGAATTTTGGTTGCAAAGTAATGCAAGATCAGATTCTTATTTTAATGGTATTTTTCATATACTCCTTCCCTCCAAAACCAAAACATGAAATGTCAGCAGAAGAAGAGTGAAGGAAAGAGGTATAGGCAAAAGAGGAAAGGCAGGTTTGAAATTATATGAACTGACACTGAGAAGAAATACAAGAACATTTTTCCATGCACAGTATCCCAGTACATATTATTTATAATGATATAAAACAGAAACTATATACTAAGGCATCAGCCCGAAGGGGCAAAATTACGGATGAACTTTTAGCTCTGCATTTTCTGAGTGCTTGATTTCTCAACTTCAACACTGCATTGATAATACAAAGTTTTTTTGACATGGAATTTTGTGTAATTTTTATACAAACATTCATGCTTGCATTGGATAATTAGGCACAGAATTATCTGATTTGCATCTACCAATGTAGGGCTCTGTATGTGTATTTGAAAATACTGCAGAAGCAATTTTGGAAGGTGGCTGAAAACTGGGCCTAGTGGTAACTATTGCACCACAAAGTAAAATAAAAGAAAAAAGAAAAATCCCTCTGATTGTGAGCTTGGTGCAGGAATCTTCAGAAACAGGCACATTTTCTCTTTTGACATCTTCCTATACGTAGGGGGTGGGGGAGAGGGTGCAGAAGAACATAAGAGTCCATATTTATGTATTATAAATATTTATGTAGCAAATTCTAAGAAAATCTCCCTAACTTCCAAAGCCACATAGAACTGAAGGTGATAGTACAGTTTATTATAGGGCATTTAAAAGACAATGTAGGTGCTTGTTGGCTCGTGTGTCTGTCGCTGTTACCTCTGCTTCCAGAGTTACTCTCTCTCAGTGATTTCATACCAAACTTGGTTGGGTTAACAAGTTAGCAGCTGGATAGAGAGGTAGGATGGTCCAGTGGTTTGGTTGCTAGAAGAATTGGGTGCAATTCCCTGCTCTGTCACATGGTTTTTGTACGATATCGGGCAAGTCACTTTGTTTCTCAGTGCCGCAGTCCCCCATCTATGAGATAGTGTTGGGAGGATAAATACACGAGAGATTATGAGGCGCTCAAATACTGTAATAATGGGGCCTATATAAATACCTTAGACAGAAGATGTTTTTTTTCCCCTAAATTACGGCTACTACAAACTGAATCTAAGGTTTGAATAGTCAAGCTATGATCCCCTTCTGCCAGACACTGTGAAGATTCTGCAGCCAGAGAGAGTCTGCAGTTTAGGTGCAGCATTTTGCAACATTTTGTTAATGGTGAATGAGGAAGATTAGGATCTATTCAATCTTCCTTAGCTGGATAGCTCTGGCAATGCAAACAGGAATAAAAAACCTGTGTTTGTTGCTCAAGGAAGCAGATGTGGCTCTTAACCCACTGGTGTAAGTGAGCTCCACTCTAATAACTTCTACGGAGTAGCACCAACTGCTGGCAGCGGTGACGTGGGTCCATAGGGAGCAGATACGCTGAGCAAGAAGGTGTCAGTTTTAGACAAGCACTTACTGGCTACAAGCATCATTTGTTTAGATGCTTTATCATCTACTCAGCTTTGCAGCACGGCTATGTAATAAGGCTGCAGTGTTCCCTCATTAGATGCTGAATCCTCAGATGTACAAAGGGTACTGGGATTTGATTTAGACGCTCATCTCCAAAAAGCACTATTGAGTAGAGCTTTCCAGCCTTCACTGGATTCCATGAGTTTTCTGTGCATGATTTCTCAACCTGAAAATATCACGTTGCCTGAGAATTCAGACACATCTGCAAGCTCTGTGGAAGGTTAGGATTTAAGTGGAAATGTCTGTTCTCCCTGGTGCAATGTCGCTTTCTGCTTGTCCAAGCAGCAGGAGGTGCCACTAACAACAATACCTAACACAGTACTTCATATTTCCAGTGCACTGCACGTAACTGACAAATTTATTTCTGTGAGCTACTTACCCCCCTGTGAGCTACTTACTGTTTTCCCCATTTGTAAAATAGAGAAACAGGGGGTTGATCTGTAATCCCTCACCCGATTTTAGGTGCAAGATTAAATTATATATCATGTGCTAATTAATATTAAAATGCTTTAAAATAGTGAAATAGAAGCCATCCACACTGTAATGCAAAACTTGCAAGTAGAGAAACCTAATAATCTGTATAACAGCTGAGGTAGGTTTGGCAATAACCTGAGGCATTGTGGGCCAGATAGTAGTTTTGATAGTTAGCCAAACTAGCAAAAGAGTTAGCATGGCTGCTTAATTGAAGATTAAAAGTTTTAGCAATATTTTGCAATATGTAGCTTGTGATAACAAGTATACCAAAGAAGCTAGAAATAATGGATTTCTAGGGGATTTCGGGATATATGTAACCATGGAGAAACCACACTGATGTATCAAAACTATTGGGACATTAATTGATGCAAGTGAGGTATTAACTGTTGGAAGTTTAGCTATGGTTAGCTAGAATACCAAGTTTCATTAGCTGGAATACCCCACATGGCAGGGGCTGAAGCCTTATCCACTATGGTCGTGGGCATGTGTAGCTGGATCAAGAAGACAATGGTCAGAACAACCCCTAGATGGGACACCAGGGATGACCAAATGGCGGAAGCCTGAGTATGAGCAAGCCTTCTTGTGATCTCCACTTACTTTTTCTTCTATCTTTCGGTTATCAGTCGGCATAAGGCTGTAAATATGCACAAAGTTGTAAGTATATCAACAATGGGGGATTGCTTCATTTTGTACCAGCCTAAAGCTGTAAGTAAACACAATCCAGGGGGTGTTTTGTAATATGTATCTGGTTTTATATAATTATACTTAGGCTTGGGTTTTAAAGTAAAGTCTTCATGTTTCTATTTGTTTGCTCCACCAATCTCAACTCAGTACAATTTCTTACATAGCCACCTGAGTAAAGAACCTGTTATTAATTGTACAATTTCCACCCTCAACTCATCTAAGGCCACAAGAGGCACAGAAAGATTAAGTGGATAGTCCACAATGACACATGTCAGAAGCAGAGCCCGGATTAGCACCCAGGTCTAATCCAATAGTCCGTTAGGAAAGTCTTTTACAGTCTGATTTTCAGAGCTGTATCAGCTGGGGATGCCCCTTCACTGGGAGAGTTCTTATAGCTGGTTAAGCCATTTTTAAACAAGCTATGCACCACTAGAGCAACACAAAACGTCTTTAACAGGGTGCCCGGTCTGGCCCCAAGTGTTTAAATTTCCGAACGGTCATTTTGCAGAGTTTAATAATACATTACACTGGCTCCACCTCTATACAAGAACAGGCAACACTTGCAGAATCAAAGCTTGAAATGAATCTCAGCCCAACCTCTATCTGATGCATGTGCAATTCTGTGTGCACGGTTATTTTGTACACACTCATTTGGGCATGCAAATGACATTTTACCTGCCCAAACTGCCTTTGATCTTGATTTACATGCATAGATGGGCTTTGTGGACCAATGGCCAAATTTTCAAAAGGATGCATTTTCATTTATGGATGCAATTTCTATTTCTCTGTCTAGGGTTTGCTACCACACTCATCATCATGGTGTCTGCAATTAAATACAGGTTCAGATCTGAATATTTGTACTGCTATTTAATTTACAGGCACAGATTGGGTGGCTGGAAGTGGAAGTACTCAGATTTGCACCTGCAATTCATTTTGCAGTTGCAAAAAAGCAGACACACATTTAGCAAGTGCAAAGTATACCCATAGAAAAGAAGGGTGGGCGTCAGCCTTTTGAAAATTTAACCCAGAAATTGAAACAATGCACCCATGCCTATATTTGTTAACAAAAAATTGGGCAAATGAGTGCGTGCACAAAAAGAAGCTATTGAAACATATCTTACATAGGTGAGCATAATGTATTAGTATTATGAAGAGGATATTGTTGCAATGGAACAGCATGAGTGCCTGTACATAAATATGAAGGGTCATATATCAGCAGGGCTTGTCATGTATTTATTCTGTAAATCAAATTGGCTCAGGCCAAATTATATATTTACTGAACAACACAAAAGTAAGCAAAATGGCTGTAGCAAACCTTAACTAGTGCTTAGATTTTCAGACAACGTGTGCGAAAGCTCTATCACGGCGTTTAAGGTCTAGGGTGCCAAGTCATGGAATTAGGAGGAGATTGTTGTAGTGTACTGAAAATTGGCTCAAGGGAAAGTGAGCACAGACGGAATCTTTTCCAGCTGGATGGCACAGATCAATGATGGGACCTCTGGCTTTCATTATTCATACAAACCACATGAATAAAGGTATTAAAAGCAAGACTTCCAGAGAATAATGAGTGATAGACGGAGGATGATTTAAATCATTTTCAGCACCAGGGCTAACACAATTGAATTGACTAATACAATTCAATACACATAAATGTGTAAGAACAAAAAATGAGGGAAACAAATTCTTAATGGACAAAAAAACATAACTTCCCAAGGCTTGAGTAGAATATGGGAGAGTTACTGTAGAAAAATCCCTTGCATGATAGTTACCTCTGCATACCCATCCCAACATGCAGTTACATTACAAAGCAAGCAGCCAAATTCTGCCATTAGTTTACAGCTGTGAAACGCTTTTGATTTCAGTGGGCACAATTTACAGAATTAACTGTGGTTGGAATTTTACCCAGGATCCTAGATAACCAATTAAATTTCAGGTTTCAGAGTAGCAGCCGTGTTAATCTGTATTCGCAAAAAGAAAAGGAGTACTTGTGGCACCTCAATGCTCAAATAAATTTGTTAGTCTCTAAGGTGCCACAAGTACTCCTGTTCTTTTTAATTAAATTTCAGGAGACAAAGTGCATCAGTTGGATGGATAATCATGGGGTGACTCCTTGTATTAGTCAGACGTAAATTGTAATACACAAGAACTTGAGAACTAAATGATTTCCTTTTGCAGGTGTTGGCCGTGTCCATGGACAGGGGACATGATAACCAATGCAAAAGGCAGCTGGAACCACTGGGAACATCACACTGACTTTGAAAAGTTACTTACTTATGGAAAACAACCCAGAGCAACAACCACAGTTCTAGGGCTTACGGGAATTGTCAAGGTACATTGCATAAAGTCAACACAGAGGAATTTATGAAGACTGAACAAAAATGTAGCAAAATATTTTCCGCTAAAGCATAATAAATAATTCTAATGATTCTCCTGGTCCTAATCTATGGCTACCAATAGTAATTTTTCAGTGATTAGTGTGAAGGAGTGCAGACAGTGGCAATTACTGCAGTGGCATTTGATCTGGGATCAGTTTGGCCCCTTGTCTTATTATGTACTTGTAAAGCATTGCCTACATGTATGAGGCACCTAAGCAACTGTATAAAGTAATAATACCTCTCTCTGAAGGTGTTTTTCTACCAGAGATGATCCAAAGATACACTCTAAACCCCAGTCCCTGAGCGTTTCCAGCTGTCAGTGAAGAATAAGGGCTTTATTTCCAAAAAGGTTAGGCACAAATGCACCAACTAAAAGCAGAATGTGCACACGCAGCTTTCGTGATCATCTATGTGAATTGGGTAAGTATGCATGCAAATAGATCATTATGGTCATTTTAAATGTGCAATTACCTATATGTGCAAATACCACATATGTCTATGTGTATAACGTGTTCGTAAAGTATGTGTTGTGTTCCCTTCCCCCAGGGCCGGGTCCATATAACATATAGCAGCCTACTACTGTTGGCAGCTAATGGTTAGCTCCAGTAGTAGATGTCTGTATGTTGGTGTTTAAAGTTCTGGTTTCAAACCCGACTGCTTACCAGTGTTGGGGATCATTATACATGCACAATCACAACAACTGTGCATGCGAATTGGGAGTCTCCATTGCTTCACTGGCCTTTTCCAAAACCACGATATCCCTTTTAATATATATAGAAATCAAGTGCTGCGGTGAATTCAGATTTTCAATGATTGCATGAGGTTATCTGCGACATTATCACTGAGCAATTGGGCTGCATGGGTTTGTCTTATCCCCAAAAGGCCAAATAAGGAGTCATTATTGATGGCTGGTGCTGGCATGTGGGCAGAGTTCAAGTGAGCGTACTGTGGGACACAAAATATTTATCCATATAAATGTCTCTCTAAATGTATGCTTAAATATAAATACAAACCCAAATAAAAATCTGGAGAGACATCTCTCCCACCTATAAAAGGACTGATCACATGTTCACAGAATGTTTTAGTGAATCCCATGCTGTAGTTAGTCATATGTGACAGCAGCAACAAGATGGAGGTGCTAAGGAGAACTGACGCATCAGATAAACTCCAGCTGTCGCCTGCAGTCAGCACCTCTTCCTCGCCCCCCTTTACCTGGTCCTCTTCTCTTGCCTAAATGATGAAGATTAAGAAGTTTAAATTAAAGGTAAATCTCTGAAGTTGAAAGTAAAAGGAGGTGAAATGTTTTCAAAGGAGATGCTCAGTGGGAAACAAAATGTGACTTGAAATGCAGAAAATGGCAACAGCTTATTGTTTAGAGCCATATCTCTCAACCTTTTTGATACCACAGACCAGCTTGCTGCTTTCCTAACTGGTGTCAGGGAGATCTCAGGGCCTGGCACCAGTCCATGGACCGGTCATTGAGAAACTCTGGTTTAGAGCATGATTTTTCTCTGAAATGTTTGTAGTATTCCTTTGGGATGCATTTATGCATTTCACAGGCTCACACTGATATGGTTGCTGTGTCAAATGCTTGTTTTTTTCCTACCCCAGTAAAACAATTTTATAGGGGTGACAATGGTCAGATTTCATTATTTTCTTGTCCAAAAGAAAAGGAGGACTTGTGGCACCTTAGAGACGAACCAATTTATTTGAGCATCAGCTTTCGTGAGCTACAGCTCGCTTCATCGGATGCATGCAGCTCACGAAAGCTCATGCTCAAATAAATTGGTTCGTCTCTAAGGTGCCACAAGTCCTCCTTTCCTTTTTGCGAATACAGACGGACCCGGCTGCTCCTCTGAAACTTGTCCAAAAGAGTCGTCTTTTCCTAGTTTGCTCATTCTTTGACCCTGTCAGAACTCACCCTTAAGCAGGATCAAAGTCAGGTCAGTATTTGAGTGGAAGACCTTCGAAGAACTCCCAGTAGATGCTACAAGAAGTGATGTTGGCAATTCTGCATGTGGCACTCTGCCCACTGAACTGGTACTGAACAAATGCTCCTGGATGGCTTTAAGAGGTTCGGTGCTATTGAAGGTGTCATCTTTCAGGTGAGATGGAAAACTGAGGTCCTGACTACTCACAGCCACTAAAGTCATTTTTTTCAGCAATGGGGGATGTTGACACCTGTATCTGGCCCAAATTTCCGCTCAAGTAATGACATATTGCCTACCTTAGTCCATCCTGCAATTTTAGCTGGATAAAATGTTCTTTACTTCCTACATTCAGCTGGTGTGTGGACCAATGCTCAAGTTGTGCTTTAACACAGTACTTCCGGTACTTGTGTTGCATCACTTCTCTTTTTTAGGACTGGAGCACTGCGGTAAGTCTTTCTTTGCTTCATCTCATTGATGAATGAAGTGATCCCCCTGTGCTTAATTTGTAAAACATGCTAGGTTGGACCTGGGTCCTTTCCTGGCTTTGCCACTGATGTGCTGGTTGAGCTTGGGCAAGTCGTTCACCCCTCTGCGCATCAAGAGGATAACAATGGTGACCTCTTTCATAAAATGCTTTGGGATGGCTATATAAGAGCTGAGTATTATTCGTATTCTTTGGGATAAATGGATATTAATGTGTAAGATAGTGGGCCTCAATTCTGCAAAAACTCACACACACGTTTAACTTTGGCTTCAGTGGGACCGCTCCCATAAATCAAGTTAAACGGGTGTGTGTAAGTGTTTGCAAGATCAGGACATAGTAGTTGAATATGCTTTTCAAATGCACAAAATTCATCCTCATTCTGTTGGAAGAATTACTTTGTTAAGTAAATATATCCATGTTCATGGCTATAGCTGGGCACCAATCCCTCTCAAACCTGTACTTTATAATGCATGGACGTATTGTATAAAAGGGAAGGTTTATTCCTTCTAAAATTTAATTCCAGTCTTGTCTCAGGGGTGCCATAGAGAATGGCCACTTATGCATGGGGCAGACATTGTAACTATCCATTAAAGTCCTGATTTATTCGAAGTAAAACATAAGGTAATTTAATGTAAATGATACATCATATTTTTTTCTAAATAACCCACCACTGCTTAGAAATCTCATGAAGAAAACCAAACAACTGACACAGCCTTGTACACCAGTTCCCTTGACCTTGTTTTTTTCCCCCTTCTTAGTAATTATTTTGGAAATGTCCCTATTCTTACCTCCATAAACAACCACCACCAAAGGAAAAAAAAGTTGAAAGTGGCGCATTATCTTTTAAATGACATATTTAGCCAGTTATTCAGACGATAATGAAGCCGCTTAATGAAGTCAATGTCCTTGAAAGTTCTTCATCAATTTTTTTCTCATCTGTCAGCATATCTACTTGCCGACACAATATTAATTAAACACAACATTTCCTGAAGTGTTGAAGTGAAGTCCCATCACTGATAATGAACAGGTTTAGGAAAGTCACATCCCAACAAAATTACTTTTTAAACCAGCCTTATTAAGCAGAAAATTAGACCTAAATCACCCTACAACAGCCTCATTAAAAGCCACTGATCCTTGGCTGCTTCTATGTTCTAACAACTTTAATTAGCAAACTGCTAGTCTATCTGCCATGATAAATGCTATTAATCTTACCTTTCATTTGCTTTCTCTTAACCTATCATTTGCCCACTTCGGGGAGACACATGCTTCCACCAGAATTAATTTTATTTTGTCTAACGTCCTTGCGAGGATGAAAAATGTTCTAGCTATGGGTTAAACATAGTGACCCTCATCTCCCCCGCAGCCTCCATCATCTGGGCCTCATGATTTGTAGTTCTCTTGGACGGTGGAAACAAAAATATGGTTGTGATGTTTCTTGGACTAGTAAGAATGTTTTCTAGCAGATACTTGGAACTTTAACTTGTCAGGCTGTGGTGGTAAAATAGTTACTACAGATCATTTCCCTAACTGTTACTATGTTTAAAGTTGGCAATTATAACGGATTCTGATTAAAACAAAATCTATCTGTGAAAGCTCTATCAGGGAAAACACTGGTTTAAAAATATCGCTGCACTTTTGAATTCTAGCTACCGAAGCTGTAACCTATAAGTATCTTTTATATCGTGTGACAGCTTCACGGCTTCTTTAATGCGTGTTCATAGAAGCTACACGACATAGCGGGACAAATAACATACCGTGTTAGGTCACTTTCACATTACATTAGTCATACGTACACATAGACTGGCGTACAGTACAATGTATTTCTGAAATGCATTATTGAGTACCATGCACTCAGATACAATCTTACATATGCAATGTGAGAGGCCTTTACTTTTCCAGTGTGTGATAGTGGTCTTAATCTAAATCAGGGCATTTTCAAGATGGCATTTTCACTGTTCAGTTGTGATAGATAAGGCTGCTTGATGTTCATACCATCTATCCCATCAGCCTCATATCACAACCCCAACAATCACCACGTACAGTAGCCTCTTCTCCAGCCTGACCTCTTGCACACCTGTGGTTTCCAAAAGGCTTTCGGTGTTCTTTGGATCTCTTTCCAGCACCAAAGCACCTGCTTAAATCCCAGTTGACTTCACTGGGACGTAAGGCATGGGCTTAAGCAGCCTTCCTGAACAGGGATGCTTTTCTGAGTCAGTCTCCAGTCAGTCCCTGGTCTGATTCCCTCTGCTACCAGACCTGCCTTAAAGTATGGAGGCTATACCAGCACAGCTATGTAGATGCAGCCTACACCAATGCAAGGGGTTCTTCCATCTGTGTAGAAACACCACCTCCCTGAGCGACGGTAGCTAGGTTGACAGCAGCATTCTTCGGTTGACTTAGCTGGCAAAGCTATGGCTCTCAGGGGGCTGTGGATTTTTCACACCCCTGCCTGCTGTCGCTATGTCAACCTAACTTTTAAGTGTTGACCAGGCCTTATAGTTGTCCTGGGCAGCATCACTTTCTCCCTGTGATAGTTTGCACCATGTCATTGAGTGTTGGCTGCAACTTTGCTTTATCATTTTACTGGTGCTTTCCATGTCATTCCATAGTTCTCTCTGCATTACGTGAAACATCTATACGGTGTTCTGTACAGTACGCTTTTCACCATATGTAACGGCTATAGAACTTCTTTGCAGTCCAGCTTCCAGTTTAGGAGGTAAACTTCTAGAAAGCTTGCAAGCACAGTTTAATTGAGTATCATACTAATCTCTTCATTATTTTCATATTTAGTTGTTATACTGTTTGCCCATGTTTATACACCTTTCCCCAGTTAGCTGCTTTAATGATAGCTGCTTTAAATTACACACCTTGCCAATGTTATTTTTAGTGCTGATGTGCTACTTTTTACTGGGTCCAGCTTACTGTAAACGGTGAGACAAAATAGTCTAAGATCTTACCTTAGGGCTTGGTCACACCATTAGACCCTTACTGATTTTATTGGACTACGACCCAGACCTGAAGTGGCTGAATCATAGGGAGAACACTGTTTATGCTCGATTTCGGAAACTATTCCTCTGTAACAAGTTCTTCTTTTTCTTAAAATATGGTTAATGTGGGGTGAAGAGCCATCTCCTAGGATTTCTTTGTATTACAAATTTTTCGAGCTAGCTTTCTTCTCACACAGGCACGAAAACATGCAACACATTCATTCATTCACATACTTGCCGAAACATAAATAAGTAAGTCCTCTATAAAATAACCAAGCTTTTTTTCTTACAGGAAGAGGAAGGGATTGTTATTTTTTTTTTCCTTTTTAAAATTCCTGGATGCTTTGATACTACGGTGATGGTTGCTATATAAATACCTAGACAGGTAAAGAGAAAGCTAGAAAACTGAACTGTGTTGAGCAAAAAAAAAGATTTAATATTAACAATAGATTTCTGTTGCACCACCAGATCTATTCATGCCTTGATTTAAATCTGATTTGGAGTTCTTCATATGCAGACTAGAGATGGGTTTAAATCAGAATCCTGGACTCAAAGGCCCACAAATTTTGGGGAAGTTTTGAAATCTGAGCCTGGATCTGAATTTTCACAGCTGGTCCAAACTAGCTCCCACATCCAAACGTTTGGGGAAGGTCAGATCTGGATTGAGATCCAAAACCAAAGCAAGTCCCTTCTCTGATTCAAACAACACTTGTCAGTCCAACAAATGGAGCAGTGTGGAGGGGGCAGTACAGGAAGCAGAGAGAAAATCAACAGAGAAGCATTTAGAAAATTGTTATCAAAGAGCATCAAGCTTTTCTGTTACTGGATTGGTTAAAAGCCCTCCTACGGCTGTGATGATATTCTTGACATCTCTACTATGTGAGACCACTTTCTGTGTTCTGAGCCTCACAGATGCAGTCCTTCCCATCTAAAGTAAATGGATAGGTTTTTTAGGTTGCAGTCTGAAATATGTAGGATTTAAGGGGAAATTATTAGCATTATAACTACACTAACATTAATGGGAATCACATGCCCCTACAAAGTAAATGCCCCACTATTGGTAAATGCTTTTTGTTATTCTTATGGCTGTACAAATAATCTTCCCCATTTGTAAAATGGGGATAATGTAAAGTGCTTTGAGATCTACTAATGAAAAGTGCTATATAAGAGCTAGGTATTACTATAATACACCCGGTGAAATTTTCCTTTTCATCTGTTTTGAAGAAAAATGTTCCCCGGGCCTTAGACAATGACTCTGAATTTCTCTCACCCAAAAGCAATTTTCAGATCATTTGTGAAAAGGCCTTTTAAATAAGGGAGTGTGTGTGTGTGTGGGGGGGGGGGGGGCGGGAGGCGGAATTGTTTCTTGCTTGCAGAAGTGAAGAAACTAAGGGTTTGTCTACACAAACACTGAGTTCATGGCAATCTGGGGTTGGAATCTACCCCGCAACTAGCCTGCCATGCATAATTGATCACCTGGACCCTGCTGATGTACACTAACAGTTTGCTAGTGTGCTTTAATCAACTCTCATTTCAAAGCAGGTTAGATCAAGGTGCACCAATCAACTGTTCGTGGGAGTTAGCAGAGTCCACATGGACATTTAGCATGTGGCAGGCTAGTGTGGGGTAATTCACACACCCCACCCCAGTTTGCCGTGAACTAAATGTTTGGTTAGATGCCTTAAAGGGTCAGGATCTAATTTGCTGAATGGTGCTCACATTGTCAGCAGGAAATCAGGAAATGCAGAAAATCTTGGGAAGAATGGGAGTCTAGTCGTTCAAATAGTGAGGAAATAGTTAAAAGAAAATTGCCTTTAAAATGTTGGCCCAAAAGGTAAATGCTATAGGCCTGACTCTCCTCTTGCACCATGTAAATCAGGAGTAACTCTATTAAACTCAATGGATTAATACTGTTGTAAAAGTAGTGTAACTCAGAGAAGGATAATGCCCCTGGAATGGAAACTACTGGCTGGCTGTGGAGTGAAAAAAAAAAAATCTATATATATAAAAATCCCACAGGATAAGAAATGGCAAAAAGGTGCAGGTTAGAAAAGAAAGGACAGACTATAGGGATGTGAATATGTAAATTAAAAAAGGATCCCACTTAGACATGCCTGAATAGTCTCTTTATAAGAGGAAAAGGACAAGGGGATTGGTAAACCAGTAATAGCACTGGCTCCTCCAACATGCCTCAGTCTTCATAAACTGAGGTGACTGACTTCATAAACTCTTCCTTCTGGGTTGAGTCGTGCCCAAGATGCAGACAGTGGCAAAGGAGAAGCCCACTGACAACATGTCAAAGGTTTATTAACATTGTGTCGTTTCACATTCACAATTTAGAATCTAGTTCGGAGCCTGTCACTTCCCACAGCGCAAGAACCAGAAGTGACGGAACACACAAACCCGGAAACCAATTAAAAAGATGCATTTTGCCCAAGCCTATTTTTACTTTCAGGCAGTTTAAAAATTCTGGCCCAAATCCTCTAGTGTGGCTCAGTTGTGGTCAATGCAAGACCCAATGCAAGGTCAATGCAAGAAAGACAACAGGTGGCTTCTTTAAACCACCTTTACACTCCTTTGATGGGGATGGTTGGGAACTGACTGGTCTCTGGGGCAAGTTCAAGCTGCCTCAGATCTGCTGAATTGGAATTCATTTGCAAATTGGATACTATTAATTTAGGCTTAAATAGAGACTTGGAGCGGCTAAGTCATTATGCAAGGTAGCCTGTTTCCTCTTGTTTTTTCCTACCCCCCCCCAAGATGTTCTGGTTTAACTTGGATTTTAACTTGAAGAGTGGTCAGTTTGGATGAGCTATTACCAGCAGGAGAGTGAGTTTGTGTGTGTATGGGGGTGGGGGGATGTGAGAACCTGGATTTGTGCAGGAAATAGCCCAGCTTGATTGTCATGCACATTGTGTAAAGAGTTGTCACTTTGGATGGGCTATCACCAGCAGGAGAGTGAATTTGTGTGGGGGGGTGGAGGGTGAGAAAACCTGGATTTGTGCTGGAAATCACTTTAGATAAGCTATTACCAGCAGGACAGTGGGGTGGGAATAGGTATTGTTTCATATTCTCTGTGTATATATAAAGCCTGCTGCAGTTTCCACGATATGCATCTGAGGAAGTGAGCTGTAGCTCACGAAAGCTTATGCTCTAATAAATTGGTTAGTCTCTAAGGTGCCACAAGTCCTCCTTTTCTTTTTTCAGATCTTTAAGGGGCTGTTCTAGCATCAGGGGATTACTGGGAAGCAGGAACCTAGCCACCTCCCTTCCCCCGGATGTCTTTGGTGCAACGGATGCCACACGGTGATGTGTGTGACACAGCACCAGTACAGCGGCTTTATTCTACCCAAGCAGAGAGGAAGAAATGATTGTCAGTGTCAATATTGTTGAAAAAGCAGTGTAATCTACTGATTACAGCAAACAGCTGCAAATCAACAAGGTCCTGGATTCAACTACTTTGAGCCACTCATTCATTCACTGTCAGTGTGTGGCTGCCGGTAGACTTCTTGATCTTCTTATGCCTCAAGCCCCCGTAGTCAGAAACTAAGTAAAAAACACTAGGACATTACTGAAACCCAGATAAGCTCTGCTTATCTAAGAAAAAGAAATGAGAAAAAAAATATATAAACATCTTTGAATTAACAGGGAGAAAGAACAACTATTCAACTACAAGTATTTCACATATTTAATCTTGAAAATCCTCCTTTCTGTAGTTTTGTTTCCATTTAAGCGTCAGATTGCGAACTCCTTACTCACCCTGAGACTGCTTGTGTGAGTAACCACTCACAACTGCAGGTGAAGAGATCACAGCCTGCTCCTTTTGTGCTATCCAGTTCCCATGAAAATCAAAAATAAGTAAAAGGAAAGTTGCCTTTCAAGAGATTTCTCCCTCCTCCTTCCCCAGCCTTGTTAATGAAATAAAACGTAAATGACTATTGAACCCCAGACCACTAAGAACGAAGGAAACATTCCATAAAGGTGTTCTATTGAAATTCACAGAAAAAAACTGTATATTTTTATGTACTGCGGCAAGCAAGTCTAGTGCTTCTCTTTATCAGGGTGGGCCTGATGGAAGATGTGAGTAGTACAGGAATGAACTTGCCCACATAGTGCATTCTCCTGGCACCTGTATTATTCCACAGCGTGCCATGTCTAATCACAAGAGAGAATATTAGAAGTAATAGAGCTCCTGTAACTAAAATGGTTTCTAGTCTCAAATCTTTTAGAAGCTGACTGAGGCAGCAAGGGGGAAAAAAGCCAAGGGGAAAAAACTAGTTATAAGTAAAATTGTATTTTCTTGGACACTGGAAAGTATGTAAACAAACCCAGAGGCCTCCAAGTCAGCAGCCATTTTAACATTTTGCAAGAGATTTTCATCTTTCCCCCCTACAGCCTCAGTTCTTTTGTAAATACTGAGCATGCCCACTATGGCTGTCACTTGTTTAGTTTACTTTACACTGAAGCTGCCAGGAGATAAGAAATATTTAAGGCAGTATAATTCTCAAATCGGTGGCATAAGGATTTTTCCAGGACATCTCTTGTGAATAGCACAATGCATTACACTGAATATTACTAAGTACTGAGTGACTCAAAAAAAAAATGACAGTTCAAATATTTGGATGCTGTCATTATGACAAATTACAACAAAAACCAACAATCCAAACCATACATTGATTTTTTTAAAATGAAGTCAAAATGATTAGAAATAGTTTCTTTCATCAAAGTCCATGTTTTCATTATATTGTCACATTGTGCAGGCTAGAGCAGTTTTGTAGTAATAGTCTGTAAGTATGTGCAATGTATTAATCTCTAGCATTATGAAATTATGTTATGCTAGATTAAATGTAATTCCATAATAGTCTAACACAAAACCAAACCTAAATGAAAAAGGCACAGTTCATGTGCCTATATAAGTTATAGATACAGGTCTCGCACATAGTTTCCTGTGTTTATAAAAGTGTTTGTGAATATATGTTTTATATTGTAACTGTGCACACATACATATTCTGTGTGTGTGTGTGTGTGAGTGAGTGAAAATATAGACAGATACGTACATACAGGTAAATTTATCTTTCCCCCCCCCCGCAACAACCGATTGGTCTGCCATTTACTGGAAGGCAAATAAAATGATAAATTTCCCTACTGGTATCACTAAAGAAGAGGAAAAATTTCTACAGAATATACAAAAGTTCAGCACTGGTAAATTCTTACAAACACCATTACTCTGATTACTGTTTCTGCAGAGATATGCCTGCCTCATTGTCATTTCTGATACTACATCAAGCAGAGGCTGGTGAGTTCCCAGTGGTGTTGTCGCCCAGACGAATATGACCTTTTTTGGGTGACCGCGTTCAGGTTCTGGTGGAGGTTTTTCCTTCTCCTTTGTGAACGTGTTAATAATATTAAAAATTATAGAGCCTAAGACGTTAAGCAAAGTTTAAAGCATGGAAATTAAACAGGCTTTTTTCATTAGCTTTGCAACTTTTGTGTCACTTGTAGTAAAAATGAAGGGGGTAAATATCTTTGGATGTGGCAAATTTTAAGCCACATAATGGTGGCGATAAAAATCCATAATGTCAGTTGCCTTGTGGCAATCAGCAAACATTTCGCATTATGCTTGCATCTTAGGGTTTGCGGCGAAAAAACAGATTTGCCTCTGTCTCATTAAAATAACGAATGCAGTCCGAATGGATCTGCAATGATTCACTGTACGTCACACTAAATCACGACGCTTTTTGGAACCAACTGACTATGGCCTCATTACTTTAGACAAAAGTGGGCTTGGAGGGAAACTTGTGGTGATGGTTTTTTGCTCAGCCATGTTTCTCTCTTTGAAATACTTAAGGCGAAAGAGCAGATAGATTTTCCCCATTGGTAGCTTATGGGGATTGGGCTGTATTAAATCTAAAATTCCGTTTTAATACAGATAGATGAACAAAACACTAATATTAGTGCAGGAGACTAGAGGTTAATCACACACACACACACACACACACACTATTCTTTTAAAGGGTAAAATTACTGAACATGATTCACTGTGATCAGAGATTTACAAGTGTAACTAACTTGTTTAAAGGATACAAAAATGGAATTTTGAATTATTCTGTAAATGTAATAATTTTGAATACTTGTTTGTTCTCATTCCACATTATGTACATCCTTAGATATTTGTGGATTATCTTGTGTTAGGCTTACATCTACCAGTTTCCATATCTTCCATAAAATGTAGCCGAATACTACAAACCAATTCTGTTGTCTGTCTACATAATTTATCTGTGCAAATAAAAACATGTTTTAGTTTCAAAATTAACATTTAAGAATGTAAGCATGCTGCTTTTATGAATTTGGAGAATAAATATTAAATCAAGTTTTACTGTTTGTAGAGTATATTAGGAATACTTTAAAGGTTAAATTGGATTACTTGAAAATTATCTGATATATCTATAAATATAGACAGAATTTTAGAAATCAGATTTTAAGAACTGGCATGTGTTTATACATTGTTAATACAAGTCCAGCTTTTTTTAATCAGGGGAAAGATTAACCACAGTCATGGTAAAAATCATATTTTGAAGATTACTCTAAGAGAATGGCAGAAATCTCAAATATAGATTTGAAAAAACTATACAGTAGTATATTTTTCCATGTTGCTGACTAATTACTTTTATAAACGTATGCCTCAATTTAGTGACAGAACACTGTACCTTGATACAAGTTGTTCTAGTTAATCGTAAGATATCTACAGTTTTTAAACTTGAGTAACACAGATTTCTAATTTAGTAGGAAAATATTTTGTTATATTTAAATAGGGAATTTTCTATTTCAGGTACAAGAAAAATGAGATGAGAATCATCCCAGGAATGTCTGGTTTAAAACATCACAAATCCCTCTTTCATTTCCCATTGAATAGGATACTGAAGGGGATTAAAGACATATCAAACAAATTTACATTATCAAAATTACTGTAATCAGAGTCTTTTCTGCATTAATAAGGATTTAATGAAACTTTTCTGCTTTGCAATACCAATCATAACTCTGTCAGAAGATAAACAGTAGAGTGAAAACAGATTTTTAATTAAAATTATTGTTTTGTGCATTGCATTGTTTTTAAAAAAATTGTGTTAACTTAGGATAAAACTGCTCTCTGGATGTTTCATATACTGTAAAATTACATGGTGGGCAACAAAGCACATGTATATTAGCTTTAATAATGCTATAAACCCAAGCCTTTTACATGTGGAATAATGTCAATGGAAATGTATTTGTAGATTCATGCAAATATTTGAACTTTTCCAAATCTACACCATCTTAACGCCAACTAAACAATCTTGTTTCATTTTGCAGAGATGCTAAATATTCTGTCCTGCTAAATACAAAACTCTGAAACCACAACATTAGTACTATAGCTTAGATGACTTAGTTCACAAAATAATGCAAATGCTTTGTAGGCTTCAGTTCATTAGTCTCTTTGGCACTGAATATTAATATGTACAGTATTTTACCCTAGTATCTCCTAGTGCTTTGCAGGATACAAAGTCTCTGTGCTAAGTATCCTACTGTTCACTATTTTTTTTTTTTGGCCTTCATAACACTGAATGCCTGGTTTTGGCCTTGTAATGTAGACTGAGTTACTTGAAATAGTCTGTGTTTTAGAAAGGGAGGCCAGGAACTTGCTATGCTGGGACTCTTTCCTTCCGAAGACTTAAATACCCCTCAGCCAGGACATGGTTGGCAATACCTGGCTTGCTTTAAGTATGTGGAAGCGGTGCACTGAGGCCTGCATCCACCAGTGGTCCTTGCTTTGTAACCAGGGTGCAGGCCTAAAACAGTAAAGGGATAAAGGCTGTATAAATGTCATGCTCTTTTTACAATAAATAGAGTCGCATCATGTTGCGGTCAGTTCACAATTTGAGTTCTGTAAAGCAATGGCACCAGTGCAATTAGTAGAAGTTTTGCTAATTACTTCAGTGGGAGCAGGATTGGGCCCTACATCCCTTGCTTCCTTATCAACATCACTTCTATTAAAAAAAACACCAAACCTTAAATCATAGAAATGTATACAAAAAGAATGGTTTCAGAGTAGCAGCCGTGTTAGTCTGTATTCGCAAAAAGAAAAGGAGGACTTGTGGCACCTTAGAGACGAACCAATTTATTTGAGCATGAGCTTTTGTGAACTACAGCTCGCTTCATCTTATGCTCAAATAAATTGGTTCGTCTCCAAGGTGCCACAAGTCCTCCTTTTCTTTTAACGAAAAGAATGACAACAAAGATCTAGAATTACAACTTAAAATGGGATATAACTGACTGCTTTGGGAATTCAGAGAAGCATGATCAACACTGCAGCACCTTCAAGATGCCTGGTTTCTAGCAGAAAACTGGATACTGATGATGGTTAAAGGGTAGTAAAAGGCTTCATTACCTTTACTACATTCTGTAAGTTGTAACAGACTGGGTTTCAAGCAAAAAGAATTAGAACTAGACCGCTGTACTCTGGACTCTCCATCTTCAAACCTGTTGCTTCCCCATATTTGGTTAATCAAGTTTTATCTTGTAATCTAAAGAACACTTCAGCCAAGATTTGACATTAGCAATGCAAATTGACAACTGTTCCTACTCACAGTTAATAAGATTATACTGATTAGAAAAACACTAATTTTGGTTAGTGACTAACATGACATATCTTACAAGCGACAGATACTTGAGAACCATTTCCCTCTTTGCCTGTCTTTCTAAAGGTGTTTCACACCAGCTGCTCTTAAAATTTGGAAAACTAAATGGAACTAGAAAACGATATTTTTTAATTAAAGCTGACATTCAGTGTGTTTTCTATTAAATTAAGTAGAACAATAATAAGATAATGATTCATACGCACAAGCTGCATTTTGGTATTATCTGAGCATACAAGACAATATTAAAATGAAGGCTAGGAAACATAAGAACAAGAGTATTTTAACAGAAAACAGGTTCTCAAAATTTCAAAATCCTCCTTTTGCACGCCCTAAAAATTGCTGAATGCCACAGATTTTATTCTCACCTGGAATATAAAACAGAATTTGAACTAAAAATTACATGAAAAGGGTGAAATCAAATGACAATCTGTAGGATGTTGTCAATTTACTGCAAGGTTAACTCTGAAGGTACTGTACCTGCAAATGCATATTCTCGCATTAGGTATTATTAGATAAGTCGGGACATAACCTGATTTCTTTCATCCAAAGTTAGGAATTATTGAGGCTTTAACAGCATTACAAATATAAGATATAAATTAAACTGAAGCAGACACCTTCTGGTTAACAAGAGAACAGAAAAAGGGTTCAATAATGTGTTGCTTCCAGTTGCTTGCCTGTTTAAAAGTTTGTAAGTACTGCAGACACAGTTAGATGGAAACAATTTATGCTAGTGCCTAGCTTTCAGATTATCCATTACATAGTTATGATTTACTCTGTTCTAGTTAAATGCTAGACTGGTTCTATATGCAGGAAAGTAAAAGGAAATAAATCGATTTTCTCTACTTCTAAATTATAAAGCTCACTTTTCTTGATGTATATTTTTATAGTTGTGTCTTAGAGGTTATTTTAACATTACTGTGGTGAATTCTACACTTGTTTTTGAATTTCCAGCTTTTAAAAAAGTACTTAGATACTGTAACCTTGCCACGTTTCTGTATTATTTCCTTTATCTTCTGTGTTTGAAATTCCATTTTTAATCCTGCTGGGTAGGAGAGCATTTAATTCAAAATTGGTTCTGAGCAGAGTTCTGAATGTCTCAAGGTCCCTTAGAAAGTGGATATTTTAATCTGAGGATGGATATGACAAAATAAGGAAACATTTTTCTACTGGAAAAGTGAGAGAAAAGTTATATCCAAAGTCACTGTTCTACAATACACCTTATATCCATGGAGACTTCCCTAAGGTATGCAGTTACAGAAGTCTTTTCTGTCATAATTATCAGAATAAGAAGCAATTATAAACCCCATCATTATTAATGATGGTCTCTGAATCAAACAAACTTGTTTTTAATATGAAACTTAAATACTTTATTCTACAGCTATTTTAATAGGAGTGGAAACTTAACTATTCTGCATTTAAATAACTCCAAATGCTCCATTTCCAGCGCTTTCAGCTAGAATTAATAAATGTTTATCATAAAATCATGCTTTAGTGTTAAAATTGAATCTTTGTTGAAAATCATTTCTGGCACTGACTGAGTCTGCAGAATTTAAAATGATCTCTTCATTTCCCAGTCATTTTTGCTTCAGCAGTGGTTCTTCTTGCCTTTAGTTTTGTCAGAAGTGTTTTAAACATACTTTTGAGTCTCATCTCTCTCTCTTTGTCCTGACACATAAAAAAAACAGATAAACTGGTCTTCTGGGAAAAAAAAACCACCAACAAGGAGGGATGAAGAAATAAAAATGGAAATGAGTAGAAACCAGTTTTAAGCATATGTCTGTACGAATGAGGCTTAATCACACACTTCATTTTGCAAATACAAAAAAGTCTTTTGGAAATGTATTAATTAAAAGTAAGTACTACAGACAAGCTGCTTTAGAGGGACTGCAGTCCTTTCCAAATTAGCATAACACTGGCGACAGCCATGGAAATTGGTTTAATAACCCTAAATAGTTACACCCCATTCCTAACACAAATGACCATGGACAGGTCTAGCCCCTCAGGCTGCTACTGTACCAGTTTACGTGGTCACTGACATTGGGTGGTGGGTATTCCTGTCTGAACACAAATCACAGAATGCATCTCCATTATTATTATAATATAATGATTTGTGAAGCATACAAGGCATCACAGCATTAAAAAAAATCCCAACAATTAAGGGACTAGCTACAGCGTTGACTTGGTAACTTGCACTAATGTGACATACACTTGGAGAGAGCTTTTGGTTTAGTGATCACAGTGGGCCAAGCTTCTGACATAATATGGGATTAGGATTTGCAGATACAATAGAGAACCAAGCAAACAGAATAGCAGTGATTTCAAACAATCCTTTATAGTCTTCTCTGGCAATTTTTATTTTGTTCTCAGCATTACACTCTTACAAAAATAACTGCCAAGGTATCCCCTTCTAATAAAGCTGCAGCTTTGAGGACAAAGTATTTGAGTCAAGTATCCAAATGCACAAACTCAAACCAACCTGTCCCCAGACTATTTCACTTTAAATGACAGGAGTAAATTACTCCCCCCGCTTCAAGATTTATGGGAAAAGTAAAAAAAAAAAAAAAAAAAAAAGTATATTGAAATGGAGTCATCCAATTTTTTTTTGAAAAACTGACTCACTCACCTAACTTGCACCAGTCTAATCCAAATGATGTTTCTTTACACCTTACATTGACCTCATCATTTATTTTGCTTAGACTGCAAACTGGTTCAGAGAGATGTAGGACAGAGTAAGTGGTTATTCACGTCTTTTATTCGTAATAAATACATTTAAATACGTTGAGTGATATTATGGTTTGTTTACCAAAGATGAGCAATGACTTTGGAAAAATCTGGAAAACCCAAACAAGTTGAGAAACAGGCAGAAAAGCAGGCAACAGTGTACAATCAAAAGACTTCTGTCAGCCCAAGAATGGGTTCTTAACTTGAAAAGAAACTCATAATTGTAAAGCTTCCGTGGTTTTACCGACACCACAAAAAACACCTGAGAGCTGATCAGATGGCATTTTAGTTTAATTCAGGGGCTCTATTAGATTAATTTCCCCCTTTTTTTGATGAGTGATTTTGCATTCTGAAAACATTGCATAGTTTTTACCCAGGTTGATCAATCCAAAGAAAACTCACTGAGATTTCCATTTGCAGATTTTCTTTCTGTGTATGGGTGTGTTTTAAAAACTTCGTTTAACCAGACCAAGCAACTTTGTGGGCCAAAGCAAGTTGATAGGCAAAAGTTATGCTCAAAGTTAATCCATTAACAGTCTGGGAAGAAAAGAAAATAAAAAACACTACAGAAAGTTGCAAGCAGCATGATTGCACTAAAAACCAGGGAGGGGTGGGGAGCATTTTACAGAATTTTTAGCTAAGTGAACTTTAAAACAGCAGGGTTGTTTAGTCCCAACAGCTTTCAAATATTTCCCAATGAGAGAGCAAATGAAATAGCAAAATACAAAAGAAAAAAAGAAACTTAACTGATGGTTGGAAGCCAGGGCTGATGGAGTGGAAAGAAAAGCTGACAGGCAAAAGAAATCAAGGCTTATCATTACAGTGTTTGCAGAGGGTGGAGGCTGTCCCAGGGAAGGCAGTGCATTTCTCAGGGCAGCTGGGCAGGGCTGTGCCAGAGAAGGGGTACACAGCTGACTGTCCGAAGGGGTTCAGTGTGGCGGGGAGAGGAGTGCCGAGGGGCTGCCCTTGGTTCAGATAGGCCACTAGCCGCCTCATCTCCTCCAGAGCCTGCGCCTGCATGAGGATGTAGTTCTTGGCCAGCAGCAGGGTGGCGATTTTGGAGAGTTTCCTCACCGAGGGGCTGTGGGCGTAGGGGATGACCGAGCGCAGCCCGTCCAGCGCGTCGTTCAGGTCGTGCATCCTCCGGCGCTCCCGGGCGTTGATGCTGAGCCGCAGCGAGCGCGGCTCTTTGGGCTTCTTCCCCAGGGCGCCCGCCTTGAGCTTGCCCTCCCGCTCGTACGCCGGGCTCCCCTTGGCCGGCTCGAAGGCGTCCTCCTCGTCCCCGCTCTGCTCGCCGCTGCTCTCCGCCAACTTGCCCAGCGGGGCGGGGCGGAAAGCCCCGCCGCCGCCCGCGTAGCCCCGCGGGCTCTCCGCCGCGCCGCGCCCCGGGCCGTAGGCGAAGGCGGACTGGCCGTAGCTCTGAGCCAGGGCCAGGTAGGGGTCGCCGCCCAGGGACTTCAGCTCGGCCATCGCCTTCTCGGGCAGGTCCCCGGAGCCCGGGAAGAGCTCGGCTCCCTGGGCGACACTCATGGGCGCACGGGGCACTTTGCCTGCGCCTTCCCCCCCGTCCCGCGCTGGGGTCTGCGCCCCTCCTGCGCCGCGCCGCGCCCCCCTCCTGCGCCCTGGTGGATCGCGGGGTCTGCGCCCCTGTCGGATCTCGGTCTGCGCCCCCCTGGGATCGCGGGTTTGCGCCCCCCCGGGGGGGTGTGCGCTCCCTGGCTGGGTGTCTGGCTGCGTCTCGTTCGGGTGCTGGCTGGCACCGCGCTGTGCCCTGGCTGGGGGCGGGATATGAATCATCTCCTGTCCCAGCCGCCCGTTATATTACAGAGAGGGGCCCGCTGGGATTCACCCGCCGCCCAATCAGAGGGATCTCTTTAATTAACGGGTTTGTGGGGCGTTAAAGAACCGGCAGGAGAAGCCAAGGTAGCGGCCGGGCGGGGACGGCTACTTAAGAGCCGCAAAGCCAGTGTGCTTCTCCCCCCCGCCCCCCCAAAGGCCCAGCCCTTCCCCACAGCCAGGTGTCCTGGGTGGTGCATTGATTTCCAGGTGGAGAGGACAGAGGCATGTTCAGAGCTTGCCATTTGATTGTGCTTTTAACGGAGAGGCGCCTGCTCGCGGCAATAAACGCGTTCCCTGCAGCAGCAAGGGCGGCAGCTAAAAGTCTGCGGCAATCGCCAGAGCGCTGCCGGCTTTCCAGGATCCACCCTTTGCAACTTCTGCCGCCCGGAGCCACGTGGGACCTCCCGGGGACGCTCTAATCACTACCCGTGTGACAACCTGCAGATCCTCTGTGCTCACTTCCACACGGGCACTGACCTAGGCTGGAGTCCTGTATCCCGAAAACTGGGACCCAACAGGCTTCCTTCATCGGGGCTGGAGCTTGAGCGATGCCGTTTGCTCTGATCTCCTTCCCGGAAGGGAAAGATCGCTCGGGGCTGGGGAGTCTGGCGTGACCCCTGCAGCCCTCCAGCTCACGCTCGCGCGACGGGAGGAAGCTTCATGGATGGGGATCTTGCAAACCAGCACTGGCCGTCAAACTTTTCTTTGCAAAACCAAGGCACAATGCTGAGGCCAAACGGACACCCCCGCCAACACACCTCATTAGGAGAAGGGAGGCAGTTGAAGCGAAAAAGATAAAAGTTTTAATCTGAGTCATTTGGTTTCTGCTACTGTGGAAAGTTTGTGGCGGTGAGATGCAGCCCCTTGCATTGTGCGGCCTTTACTTAAGTCTCATTCCTGGTTTTCCTCGCTCCACTTATCCCTTTACCATCTAGTGCGCCCTGGCGCTTTTGCTAGTCTCTAAGGTGCCATGAGTCCTCCTGTTCTTTTTGCGGATACAGACTAACACCGCTGCTACTCTGAAAGGAGGTCCGCACACCCTGCTCTTTCTCCAGGAGTCCACCACCTTTCTGCTCTTAAAAATATCAGCCCCGGAGAAAGGCGCAGTGGTTGTAACAAAATCCAAATGCACAACTGAGCCTATATAGTATCCAAAAAGCCCAGGCTTTGGGTGCCCATGAGTGTTGGAATGTGTAGTAGTCAAAGGCATGTTACCCAATATTCTTCTTTAAGAACAGAGTGTCTCTAGTCAGATCATTTTAAAGGATAAAACACAGATCCTTAATCCAACTATACAAAACAAAAACCAGGGACAGTCCTCTTCAAACTCTCCTCTACACCTGCCCTCACATAAAATCCCATATCAAAAGAAAACCCAGGGACTGGGGTGTGGGAGTTTTGAGTGAATATTTTAAATGGTCTCCTTCCAATATTTTAATATAATACAGATAATAATGTATACAGTCTGCTTTCTGTGAATTGTCCCTCAGACATGCCTATTGTGGGAAGGGAATCCATGGTCAGGGGCCTGGAAATAATAGGTTATGGAAGTTTTCACCTCTCCTGCACTGGTGTGAATCCGACTTGAATCATTAATGAACCAAAATCATTACCAGTTGATGGCTGTACAGTAGCCCCTGTGAAATAAATTGGTGATCCAAGTCCAGTCCCTCATGGGTAGAGACATATGTATATCACAAAAGAGAACAGGGCACTTGTCATAACTGCACCCTCTGAGGTCTGATCATTTGGGCATTATACACGCAACTCCCCAATGAGAGTAAGAGGCATTTTGCCTGCGTGAGGGACGGACAGATCAGACCCTTGTGTGGTAATCTCAGAAGAGGAGCAAAGGAGTGATTGGGAATAGAGACTGATTTACTCTTTCAGCCTTACCAGAAGTCTCCCCTGGTTGGGACTTATGCCCCCTGTTAAGCAGTATGGAGGAAGGTTACACGACCACTATGCAGATTGTTCTTCCTCTAATAATAAACATAGGGCTTCAGCATTTTGTTGGGTTTAGTATGCTGGTGCTGTTGGTGGCTTTTGATATGCAGGAGGTCAGACTAGATATCTGGTGGTCCCGTCTGGCCTTAAACTCTGTGACTCGCTGTCTATGTCTGTCAGATCAGCATGATTTACAAACAGTGACATCATTTTAATTTCTATGGGGTAACATAGTTGCAATGATGAACCAGGGGAAAGAGGGCAATGTGGCCTGCAAATTTGGTTTAAAATATCTAAACTCACTGGAGCTGTGAGGGCTAATTTAGGCCTTCTAAGATGGGCACATTGAATTCCATGCAATTTACCATGGGGAAAGAGTTCCTAAAAACTTACATTTTTGTTGTAATGTGTTTCAAAAAGGGAGTCTTTAAGCCCAAGTCCAGGCCTGGAGCTGCACTCTGTCAGCCAAATGCACAGACTTCAACCCCCAAGTATCCCATGGCACTTTTTTAAGACACGAGATGTTCACCCCAATATCCTTAGCCCAGAATCACCTCCTGCCACCTCCTATGGTAGCCCTGCCACTTGCAGCTGCTGCCTTCCACCTGAATTTCAGTGGTTGTTCCTGTATATAATTACACAGCTGGTCGGATGTACATGACTGATATGAAGTGTGATACATAAACCTAGGATATTATTCATTCAAACTAACTATAATGGGTCAAATTCATTCCTAATGTTGACTTTAATGAAGTTACACTAAGGATGTATTTAATCCATCCATACTTCCTATAAAGAAAATCAGATTGCATATATCTGTTTTGATACTTCTTTTATAAACACAAAAATGCACAGAGATTTAGTGCATGGAGTTAGACCATGGCTCATTTAAGGAAGGCACCTAAACAGGATTGTCAAATTCTGAATTTGGGTGCTCAGCACTTAGGTGTCCATTCTGGGCACCGAAATTTCAATGTAAAACTTCAGACAATGTTTGTATGGGTATCCATGTCTGGATTCACAGATCCAATAAAAAAAACAGTGTAAACTTATCTGTATATCTACTTTATCCTAATACACACATTAATATTGTTACAAACACACCATTTTGTTGCATGACCCTCCAAGTTAGAATTCAAGGATAAGATCAGACTTTTTTGGTGGCTCACACCAAACAGAAGGATGCATTGATGCAAAGAAGGGCATACACATCTAACACTGGTGACCCCCAGGCTCCAGTCTGTGACCCTCATCCAGCCTCACTGTTAAGTTAGCAACTGACTGGAGGATGAAAGAAACAGTCAAGAGTTTTCTCTTCCTGCCAGACCAATGTGAAGAAGCATTCACAGGACATTAGCCTGGGAAAACCGAGAAGTAAACACCCTGAGTTCTGTCGAATAATCCACAGAGAAATCGGTACTTTGTACTTGGTTGTGATTTGTTCAGCGTGTGTGTAGAGTCGATGAGACTATCTTGGTTTAGGAGAAGACGGCTGATGGCTGAGCATCCGCTGTGCAGAGAGAGATTTTCAAAGCAGAGGACTTGTCTATTTTCATTTATTTCATGGGTTCACTATGAGGGTTCATTCTGAATGCAATACCCGCCCCCCCCCGATCTTTGCTGAGTTGGCTGGTATTTGGTGGCCTCATTGTACCCAGCTGGAGGGTAGTTGAAGGCTACTGCATTTGTGGGCTTCAGTATGCTTTGAAACCAGGGCTGACTCCATTGTACACACTGTACAAGCAGTCACCTAGGGCAGCAAAATATTCCAATACCAGTTTGTATGGGTGAGCACCAGTGTTCCCTCTCATTTTCCCCACCCATGTGCGGAATGAATTTTGTTATGTGCACCAATATGGAGGTGATGTGTCACACATCACCTTCATACTGGTGCACATAACAAAATTAATGTGGTGGGGCTGGGGCTGAGGGGTTCAGAGTGTGGGAGGGGACTCAGGGCTGGGGCAGAGGGTTGGTGTGCGGCGGGGGTGGTGGTGAGGGCTCTGGCTGGGGGGGGGGCGGCTCTGGGATAGGGCTGGGGATGAGGGGTTTGGGGTGCAGGCTGCCCTGGGGCTACAGTGGGGAGAAAGGACTCTCTCCCAGCTCTCTCTCCCCGCAGCAGCACCTCTCCCCTGGCTGCGGCAAGTCGGGGTTGGGGCTGGGTTGAGGCCGGGGGAGAGCCATGGCAGGTCCGGGGCTGGGGGAGAGGCATCTCTCCCTGCCGCAGCCATGAGTGCCTGCGCAGTGCTTAATAGGCTACTTAGAGGGAACTTAGGTGAGCACGGGTATTATTATTTATTAATCGTATTGCAGAGATGCCTAGGAGCCCCAGTCACAGACAAGGGCCCCCTTGTGCTAGGCACTGTACAAACACAGAACAAAATGATGGTCCCTATTCCAGACAACTTGCAATCTAAGTATACAACGAGAGACAGAGATGAATACAGCTAGACACGGAGTGTACAAGAAAACAATGCAATGGTATCGGTCCCCGTGATAGGCAGTGGTTTTAGGACATCAGCTGCTGAACCACTGTAGAGTTTTTTGTAGAAAACATGGCAAGGAGAATTTTAAGAAGGGTTTTGAAGGAGGAGAGTGTGGTGGCTTTGTGGATGACTATGGGGAGCTTCGCCTATAGGTGAGGAGCAGCATGGGAGAAAGCACAAAGGTGCTTGTCTGAAAGTTTGACAAGTGGGTGATGAAGGCGGACACCTGTGGTCCATCCGAGGTGGGAGTCAACACCTTGTTAGCATGTAAGATGATAGGCAGCCCACCCTCATGTTACCTAAGGCTTTGAAAGTGAAGACAAGTAGCTTATGTCTGATGAGATGGAGAAGGGGAAGTTATTTCTGTCTTGAGACATTCTAGAAGTAATTCCTTAAAGTGCATGAGAACTACTGAAATGAGGGGGCAATGTAGTATGTGATGAAGGAGTAGGCTTTGCTTGAGCTATACATTTCTTACCTTGCTTGGATTTCTTTCTCTATGTGACCTGAACTCTGAATTTTCTGTGTTTGTAATGCGTCGTTCTGAAATAATTACAACATCCCTGGAATGTTTTATACCTCCAAATTACTGACACATATGCTCAATCTTAATTCTGTTTTAATTTTTGTCGGGGAATAAATAAAAGTAAGGAAAAGGAAAATGTAAATTGAGTAACAGAACAAAAAGGCCTAATGGTGCTATTGATTAGTGTGGAATAGTCTCCCAAGTGAAAGAAGCAGAAGGCCCCTCAAAGCAGACAAAGCACTGAACCGTAGGGCATCAGTTCTGAAACTTTTTTTCCTCATGCTCCACCTTTATCAAAGGAAATAATCAGAGGCTAAACCCTGTATTGTGATGTAGGCATTATTCAGATAGAT
Source organism: Lepidochelys kempii (assembly GCF_965140285.1). NCBI lineage: Eukaryota > Metazoa > Chordata > Testudines > Cheloniidae > Lepidochelys > Lepidochelys kempii. Next base: position 7,103,767 of record NC_136392.1, on the reverse strand, counting down.
CAGCTGTGAATGAGATCGTTTGACACCTTTCAGGGAGATGGGTGAGTTTGTTCCTGTGGCCAGGCTAACCCAGATTGATATTGGAGACTGATGTATCTCTGCAGGGGAAGAGAGGCTTAAAGAGAAACAGGAGTGGGGGAAGGGGGGACAGAAATGAGGAGCCGGGGGCACAAAAGCTGAAGGTGAAGAAGCTGGGGGTAGGGGTTTCCCTCATGCTGTCTCCTCCGCATTCTGTTCCCTTTGCATGCTCATCATTAGTGACTCTATTCTTCTTGGAGCCACTGCCTATTCCCGCTTCACTTCATTGCAACCTTGCTAGCAAGGCCCTCCCTGAGACAGCTGGTGGCCACTTCCTCCTTTGTCCCTATTTGTCCTTGTCCTTCCTAGTGGCTTCACACTGCCTGGGCACCAGTAGATGGAGGTTTGAGGATTGAGGAGGAGAGACAGTCTCCCTACCCTCAAGGCCAGCAAAATGGCTGCCTCCAACAGCTGGCAGGTGTTACTGCTCATTCCCTGCAACATGCATGAGAACAATTTTAGCTGGAGCTGGAACTAGCTTTTGGGGGAATTTCACAGGGAATCCCAGGCAGACATTTGTATTTGTTGGGTTTCAAGACTATAAATAGAAGGGTAATACAAGAGTTGTGTGCCCCAGCCAGACACTGTATAGGCCCATGGCCTGGCCCCATAGCTTGAGAAAGCCTGAGTCATGAGATACTCCTTGAGACTAGCAAGGAGGAAGCTGAAGTAATCATTATGGGAGGTAATAAGGGCACAGTGAGTTGAGGCTTGTGAGCAGATGGAAATCTTGATAAGGCAGATGCAACCAGTTTGTGAAGGTGGAAATAGGAGGTTATTTGTTTCAGGAAATGACAGCTTGGGAACAAAGGGGACACCAAGCTTTCTACTGCATGTGGCATGTTTTCACCAGGTACGTACAAAGTATAGTTTGCATGTCCTTTTCCCATTACTTCCCCTTCCCTTTTGCACTAATGTGAAATGACTAGCTTGTCTCCCTTCCTTCTCCTCCACATTATAACCAACAACACTAAGATACACAATGACACATGCACACTCTCTCATGATAGCAATATTCAGGCAGTTGGAGAGCTAGGGTGCTAATTTTCTCTGAGAGTTTTAATCTGAAGGTCACTTTGCTACTCTTTGTGATAGATGTACAGGTAAAGCTTCACAATCCTGTTGGCCTAGGAACGTGCATGTAAACATGGAGACTGGGTAATAAAAGGACAAACTATTTCCTTTTTACTCATCTCCCCACAGTTTACCCCTAGAGTCTGAATCTGTTGCAGTTTCTGCATATAGTCTCTCTCTTTCACTGCCCTCCTCACAGATTTCCATCCCATGAAGACTGTTTACTTGCTTTAACCACTTGATTGCTTCATGACAGTCAGACATCTGAAGTACTAATGGAACAGATCTGTATGTTAGCCTTTTTCAACCAATGTTTGCTCTCAAATGCAGACAGGCACAGATTAATTGATAATATCTGTAGACAATCCTGTTTTGCAAGTGATTATAACAAGTAAAGATAAGTACTGGAAATTAGCCCTCACTGTCAGTAAAAATCATCCCCGTGAAGAATGACGGCATGACAGGCACATATTTAATGAGTTATAGTTGCACAAGACATGTTATATGCAGTGCTGGAATTGGAAAAATTACACATATCCTATTAACTTACCTCCAAGGCAGAGGAGGGCCAATGGTTAGAACTAGGATTGCTCTCTATAAATATTTCAGAGGGATAAATACCGGAGAGGGAGAGGAATTATTTAAGCTCAGTACCAATGTGGACACAAGAACAAATGGATATAAACTGGCCATCGGGAAGTTTAGACTTGAAATTAGACAAAGGTTTCTAACCATCAGAGGAGTGACGTTTTGGTATAGCCTTCCAAGGGAAGCAATGGGGGCAAATGACCTATCTGGCTTTAAGATTAAACTCGATAAGTTTATGGAGGAGATGGTATGATGGATAACATGATTTTGGCAATTAATTGATCTTTAAATATTCATGGTAAATAGGCCCAATGGTCTGTGATGGGTTGTTAGATGGGGTGGGATCTGAGTTACTACAGAGAATTCTTTCCTGGATATCTGGCTGGTGAATGTTGCCCATATGCTCAGGGTTCAGCTGATTGCCATATTTGGGGTTGGGAAGGAATTTTTCTCCAGGGAAGATTGGAAGAGGCCCTGGAGGTTTATTTGCCTTCCTCTGTAGCATGGGGCACGGGTCACTTGATGGAGGATTCTGTGCTCCTTGAAGTCTTTAAACCATGATTTGAGGACTTCAATAAGCTCAGACATAGGTGAGAAGTTTATCGGAGGAGTGGGTGGGTGAGATTCTGTGGCCTGCGTCGTGCAGGAGGTCAGACTAGATGATCATAATGGTCCCTTCTGACCTTAATATCTATGAATCTATGTAACTAAATTCCTTTATAAAGACATCATTGTGCAGTTGGCAGGGGGGAATAAACCTGGACAATAACAAAGACTCTGGCTTCAAAGGTAGATCTAACCTGTTTTAAGGTCATTTGTGTCAATAATTCCTATGTAGTTTCTCAAGGGGGTTTATCATAGAATATCAGGGTTGGAGGGGACCTCAGGAGGTCATCTAGTCCAAACCCCTGCTCAAAGCAGGACCAATCCCCAATTTTAGTTCCAGTTCCCTAAATGGCCCCCTCTAGGATTGAACTCAGAACCCTGGGTTTAGCAGGCCAATGCTCAAACCACTGAGCTATCCCTCCCCCCAACTCCTCCAAACAATTTGGAAAGACTTATATATGGATCAAGTTTTCAAAAGGTGAAATTCCCACCTTTCAACACTGACAAGCAGAAGGGTAGCCCTATCAGTCACGAGAGGAGGGCTCATTACGATTTGACACACAGAGGGTACGCATGGGGAGGTATCACAAGGCTCCCCCACCCTGGATTTCTGCCAGGATGTATATGCCCTGCCCTGAACCCCGCTGCATACTACCAGCACCTTTAAATTGTGCCCCACACGATCAACAGTTTCATGTCGCCTCTGTTTGACAATACTGCTTTATGTATTCACAAAAGACACAATCGAGAGGGCCCGCCTGGATGCTGCTTGAATTTGAGCTAAAATCTGGAGTTCAGAAAAAAGCATCACAGAGTCCAGTCCAGACTTCTCCCCCAAAATTCATCTGCAAACAACAGTCTTTGACGATATTTGACACGGTTTCTCATTGAAAACTGATGTTGCTGCAAATTGTGGAACAGAAATGCTGATTTGGGCTTTGAAAGGTTGGACTGTAATAGCACTGAAAAAGGAGGATTGGGGAAAAAAATAGTAACAGGGGACTGACCCATATGGAGAAATGTGTGTGGAGCTAAACTCTTCCAAACAATTTGGAAAGACAGGAGATCTTTGCGTGTCAAGAGAGTATTTGATATTCCCGTAACTGTTAAAATAGAAAATAACTGTGATATACCAGATGCTGTATGGTACTTGCTAACCTTTTAAATGTGACTTTATGTACTTCTTTACATCTTCAGAACTCTGTATAATAGTGGTTTTCAACCTGTGGTCGGTGGATCCCTGGAGGTCTGCAGACTATGGCTAAGATTTCGAAAGGAGAAATCCAAAATTCAAAACGTTTTAGGGGTCTGCAAATGAAAAAAGGTTGAAAACCACTGCTGTAAACATTTTAAACAGTTAATTGTAGGCAATTAATCTTTACAATTGTAAGTGCCTCAAGGTAGGACTCTTACCCTGATTGTGTCTGGTACAGCACAAAGCCTGCTCTAAATAATGAATGATTATAATAATTTGATTGCTTAACTACCCATTTCTACTTTGTTGCTGTAAAGTTCTCTTTGATGCCTTGAATATGTAGGCTGCCTGCGACAGTCACACTCGCTACATGGATATGTGTAGCATTTGCATTCCCAATAAGACAAAGCAATCAAGGCTGTATAAGCAAGTCACTTCCTCTTGGGAGTACTTCAGAACCACAACTTCCAGATTCCACTGCCTCTCCCCCAAAGACATCATAACAAGGTGGCTTCTGGACATAAAAATGGATTTGGAGTCTCATCTGTGCTGGTTATTACCACTTGTTACCATAGCAACAGATTGAACAACTTTATTTTCTTTTCATGTGGGAGAAAAACACATTCTTTGAGTTTAAACATTTATTTTATATATCTTGAAAACGGAGGCCCCTGGGGAAAAGTAGGTAAAAACCAAACCAAACAAAAATACACCCAACCAAAATCAAACCAAAGGGGAACATAATAGAATCATAGAATGATAGAATCATAGACAGGTAGGGCTGGGAGGTACCTTAAGAGATCATCTAATCCATCCCCCCTTTGCAGAGACAGGATAACATTTACCTAGACATCCCAGACAGGTGTTTGTCTAACCTGTTCTTAGAAATCTCCAATGACAGGGATTCTACAGCCTCCTTAGGTAATCATAGAAGTGTAGGACTGGAAGGGACCCCAGTAGGTCATCTCATCCAATCCCCTGCACTCAAAGCAGGACTAAGTAATCACTACATCATTCCATTTCATTCCAGTGCTTAATTATCCTTTGAGTTGGAAAGTTTTTGCGAATATCTAACCTGAATCTCCCTTGCTGTAAACTGAGCCTATTACTTCATGTCTTTCCCGAAGTGGACATGGAGAACAACTGATCACACTCCTCTTATAACAACCATCTGTATATTTGAAGACTAATGTCCTCCCTCAGCTTTTTCTTTTCTAGACTCAACATGCCCAATTCTTTCAACCTTTCTTCATAGGTCATGTTTTCAAAACCTGTTATCATTTTTGTTGTTTTTCTCTGGACTCACTCCAACGTGTTCACATCTTTATCAAAGTGTGGTGCTCAAAACTGGACACAGTACTCCAGCTGAGGCCTCACAAGTGCTGAGTAGAGCGGGACAGTTACCTCCCATGTCTTACAAATGACACTTCTCTTAATACATCCCAGAATGACATTTGCCTTTTTTGCCACAGAATCGCCCTGGTGGCTGATATTCAGTTTGTGATCCACTATACTCCCCCCCCCCAATCCTTTTCTTTTAGTACTACTGCCTAGCAATTTATTCCCCAGTCTGTATTTGTGCATTTGTGTTTTCCTTCCTAGGTATACTACTTTGCACTTCTCTATTAAATTTCATTTTATTGGTTTCACACCAATTCTCCAATTTATCGTGATCATTCTGAATTTTACTCTTGTCTTCCAGAGTGCTTGCAACCCCTCCCAACTTGGTGTCATCTGTAAATTTTATAAACATATTCTCTACTCCATTATTTAAATCATTAATGAAAATATTGAATAGTGCCAGATGCAAGACAGATACCTGTGGGACCCCACTTGATAGGTCATCCTAGTTTGACAGTGAACCATAACTACTCTTATGAAGTAGTTATCAGTAGATACATATAGAGTGAGATATCAATAGAGAACACATCAAAACCAAACAAACCCCAAAACCTAATATAGGCACTAGTGAACATTTTAAATGTCTAAAGCAGTGTTTCCCAAACTTGGGAGGCTGCTTGTTCAGGGAAAGCCCCTGGTGGGCCAGGCTGGTTTGGGGGAGCTGCAATTGGCTGAACCTGCAGACGCAGCAGATAAACAAACTAGCCCAGCCCACCAGGGGCTTTCCCTGAACAAGCGACGTCCCAAGTTTGGGAAACACCGGTCTAAAGAATTGGAATGAGGTAAAGCTGAGTGTCAGAGTCCAAATCTTGACCCAGATCCAAAAAATTTCCCACAGTTTCTCTGTCGCTCACTCTCCCCCACCTTCATTCACTTTCACTAGGCTGGGACAGGGGGTTGAGTTGTGGGAGGGGGTGCGGGCTCTGGGCTTGGGCTGAGGGGTTCGGAGTGTGGGAGGGGGCTCCAGGCTGAGGTTGGGGCAGAGGGTTGGGGTAAAGGGGGGGCGTGGGGTGCAAGTTCTGGGAGGGAGTTTGGGTGCAGGAGGGAGCTTCAGGCTAGGGCAGGGGGTTGGGGTGCAGGAGGGGGTGCGGGGTGCAGGCTCTGGAAGGGAGCTTGGGTGTGGGAGGGGGCTGGGGTGAGGGAGGGGGTGCGGGGTGTGGGCTCTGGCCGGGTGGCATTTATCTCGGGCGGCTCCCGGTCGGTGGCGCAGCAGGGCTAAGGCAGGCTCCCTGCCTGCCCTGGCCCCACAGTGCTCCCGGAAATAGCTGGCTCCATGCACTGCCCCTGCCTGCAAGCATGGCCTCTGCAGCTCCCGTTGGCCACAGTTCCTGGCCAATGGGAGCTGTGGAGTTGGTGCTTGGGGCGGGGGCAGCACATGGAGATCCCCTGCCCCCACCAGGGGCCACAGGAACGTGCCAGCCACTTCCAGGAGTGGTGCGGGGCCAGGGCAGGCAGGGAACCTGCCTTAGACCTGCTGCATAGCCGGACTTTTAGCAGCCTAAAATCTCCCGGTTTGGCTTCAGTAGCTTCTGGGAGGTAGAGCCCGGTTCCAGGAGACTCCCGGCAAAACCTGGAGGGTTGGCAACCCTACCAGTAGGAGTAGTGGGGGCTGTTATAGTAACGGGGCCTACAAATTTACCCTAATTGTGAGCTCAACGGTGACCAGTGAGTGAAAGTTCATAAAATGTCACAATAACCGACAGCAAATGCTGGTGGGAAAAGGTGCAAAAAAGAGACATAACCTGAAGTAGTCCAAACAAAATGGCCTGGTGATACAATTCAAGGGTTGCATGAAGATCATGCCTGCCAAACAACAGCAGTGCAAGACCAGAAATCAATGAGCCAAAAACTAGGCCTAACTGGTGGACAAAATAATGAGGGGAGGGGGATTTCACCCCTCTCTCCCTTTTGGGGTCCTTAAAAAATCAAAGACACTATGGGAGGAATAGCTGGGGGAGGCTATTGTGAGGCTGACTGACGGAAAGAAAGGGAATGAGAGAGTTTCACCGTTATGGCTGACACCCCCATCTCCACTGTTCCTGGGACCCTGGACCTTCTTCCTCCTAATCCGGAGAGATCTCTTGACCAGACTGGGCCAGAGAGAGGGACCTAGATGGCATCAGCACCTCCACTGGCTCTGGCTAAATCCCCACCTCCACCAGGGAAATGAGACTTTGTCACCCCACTTGCCCTCTCCCCCAACACCTGGTGTGTTCTTTTCCTTCCCCACCTTATTTTTTCTCTTTCCTCTCCCTCTCCTTTTTTTCTTCTGTCAAATAAAGCTGATTTAGCTGGCCAAGGCTATATTTTGCAACACCGCTCTCAGCCTGTGACCAAAGAGGCAGTTGAAAGCAATACCTTCAATAGCCCAGTGCTGGTACAAGTTTTCCAGGTTTTGGAGTGGTTGAGGTGAAGGTGTGTGCCTGGACTTTTCCAGCAGGGAGGCTGCAAGTGAGTGTCAACACCAGAGACAGAGGCTCCATTTCCTATCTTTGCTGTTTGTTCTGCTTCCCCTTTTGGGTGTGTTTGTCTCAAAGGCAGCAGGATTAGACTTTAACAGCAGCCACAATCACAGCTCCAGCCCAGCTCAACCCACCTTTTCTCTTTCCCCCCAAAAGGAGAGTCATTACCCTCTAAGACAGGAGACTGTAAAACAAGGGTGTTTTCCTCGAAAGACTCTCTGCAGCTGGAGGAAAGGGGAACGAGAGAGGTGTTAGAATGAAAGCCTTACTTAAAACTTTACTCTTCAAACACATTAGCTGTTTTTCTTTCTTTTCTGTATCTTTAATACAACGTTAAAGATTTTTAATAATGTGTTTGCCATGGGACTAAGCTGGCTGAGGTCTTTGTGGACCAGATTCTAAACTTTAACACTGTTTAATTTTGGATAGTGAATGGGTTGTGTTTACACCTTTCGCTCTTTGGATCCTGTTATTCCAGCTAAATTACTACAACAGGGCAAACAACCCAACTAGTTTTGAAATGGACCTTGATCAGTTTACAGATGGGGTTATAAAATGGAGTTGGCTGAGACAGGTGGGAACTGGACACAGTGATCCAGGAGGTCCCTTCCACTCCTGTGTTCTAAGTTCCTAAGAACAAACTTCTTTCTAAATAAGGTGACAAGTCTTCCCTTGTAATAAATCTGGTTGTGTGTTCCAACCCCATCTCAATTAAGTTTTGACCACATGGTCTAGGTCATAAATCGGTATTTTTCCATTTGAAAAGGGAAGGAAAGAAGCGGAGAAAAAACCATAGCAGGAGTTTGTTACGCTAACAACAAAATATAAATAGAAAACAGAGAAGAGAAAAAAATAAGACCAATGTGCACTGACCAAGGGTTTTAAATGTGTGTGTCCAAACATACTGTGCATTAAAATGTTTCCTTTTTAGTGTATTGAGATTAAAAGTTCACAGTATTTGATGAATCAATCTTCCCCTGTGGTCCTGCGACCAGTGCTGCATATCTTGACTGGACATTCAGTGGGGTCACATCTGAAAAAAATACCTTCATTTATAAATAACTTCCATTCTATGCATCCGATGAAGTGGGCTGTAGCCCACGAATGCTTATGCTCTAATACATTTGTTAGTCTCTAAGCTGCCACAAGTCCTCCTGTTCTTTTTGCAGGAAACTGAGTGCCTCTTGTTTGTAAAAGTCATATACTGACACCTAGTGTCCATTTAGTGGATTGCACTTTTTTGCTTCACATGAAAGAATGCAGAAGGCAATTCACATAGATGACCTCTGTGAAATTTTAATAGTTATAAATTAACCTAACACTCCCCACATCCTTTTCATTAACCAAAGCAATGAGACAGAGATTATAAAGTGATAAAACTTCAGAGAGAGAACCAAAGGGTAAGGGATATGGTAAGGAGTGACCCTTTTTAATGTCTGTCTGAGGGTGTTATACTGCTGCCAATTACTGCGGTATCTGAGTGCCTTCCATGTAAATCTATGCCTGGTTTCTGAAAGGCAGCTAGCATTTTAGCAAGCCTAGGACCCCTCCCTCTACTGCAGAGCAAATGGATGAATATCAAGAAGAGAGAGAGGTTTGGGGTCGGGTCAGGTCTGTGTGGTCAAGGGACATGAGGCAATCATCCACTTTACTCAGTTCAGAGGAGTACTTGTGCACTGTTCTCAACAAGATGGAAATAAAGGAAGTGGAGCTACTGATGAATAAATACAGGCTTCTCTTTCCTGACACCTTTCAGCATGTGCAATAGAGAATCTGCTATGGAGTTAGCAAGGGAAATGGAGCAGAAAAAATATGAACCATTACCTAGTTGGATGTATATGGTGGTGGCTGAAGGCCACTTGAGCCCGCTATATCCACTGAAACTATTTATTTTTGCAAATGTGCTTGTCTTCACTGTTCTGAAGTTCCTCACCCCTGTTTATCCACTTGTTGCAGATTATAACCCTAGCCTGTGAGCTCTCCATGGTAGGGACTCTGTCTTTCTTTGAATCATTTGCACAGTGCCTAGAACAATGGGGCCCTGATCCCTGACTGGGGGCTCTAAGCCATCAGGAGAAGAAAAAGACCAGTTGGCTCTTTTTATTCTGGTAGCAAACTTCCTGGCTTGTTTTCAATGGAACTCACATTTTTGCCAGTTAGGCCACTGGAGGCAATTCCCTCCCGTGATGTGATACAATCGAGGGCATGGAAGGGAGCGTAATAGAAAGGCATAAAAATACTTCACATTGCCATCTTCAAAACACATTACAGAATTAATTAATCCTCACAAGATTGCTCTGAATCATGCAAAGGAATATTATAATCTGCCTTTTACAGAGGCAGAAACAAAAGCAGAGAAGGAATCACTGTCAGAGACTGGATTAGAACTGGATCAGGCATTCCTGATGTCCTGTTCTTTCCTGCACCTTTGTACCATGGCTCTTTCTTAGAAAGAAATGGATGATTTGAGGAGCTTGGGGAGAAACTGGCAGATAATTCACAAACATATTTATTGAGTAATTTGTTTTGGAAAATGTCATTTTTTCCCTCAGAGTGTCGAGATAGATCTACCGATGAAGAGTGCAAGATGAGGGTTAGATATTATTATGTATGACAGAGTGATTTGATTATTCACCTAGTTCTCGCTGGGAATATACTTGAATTTCAGTATCTGTGACTCATGTTTTGTGCTATTTAGCCGCCACAGTCTTGGGTGCCCTCCCTCCTAGACATGGTTGTGAGCTTGCACTCTGGCCCCTCAATTCTCAAATGGCTGGAGACATTGATTGACTGTGGTGGGGCAGTTTTTCCTTAGTTCATCTCCTCTCTTCCCATTTAGAAGCAGCTGGTGTTGAGTGGTGGATCCAATTCCTCTGCTATATTGGTTTTCAGAGGTGTTTTCTGGGCAAATGGACCCGCTAATGGCTTAGCTTTATTTTTAAACAAATTAGCTTTAATATCTCCCTTTGTGTTTTCTGCTTACCCCATTGGGGTCAAGAATTAGTCGGTCAATGCTTTTAACTAATTGACCAGCCAGGTTCTTGGCCTAGATTAACTACCCTTCATGCTGCTTCGTCACAAAGGGGACTCAGCGATTCCCTGAAAGGGCAGCAAGGGATTTTCCTGTTGGGGGGCGGGGCGGGGGGAAGAACCCCTGGTAGTGTAACACCCAAGTATCTGACTCTAAGCATGCTTCCCCCATGTGCACAGGTTTATTTTTGGGATAGATGGAGTTTCCAGGAGGTATGGTCAGAGTATGCTGTCCTCTACCAACCCCCAGCAGAGGGAGCAGTCCCAGCTGGGGTGAGTTAGAGCCGCCAGGGTTGCTCTGACATTCAGCTGGGTCTCCAGCCAGCCCCAGGACTGGGGGAGCTGTAAAGGTAGTGCAGAAACACCTTTGTCTCCCCATCGGTTAGCTATGCCGAATGTGAATTTGGCCCTACTGAGGATTAAATGCTGTGTTCATGGTCATTCTAAAGTAATGATACAGCAAAGAATGGCAAGCGTGTCAAAGTGGGCCAGACAGATGGAGATCACAGCTAAGGAATCGTGTGGGAGCCAGATACAGATGGGAGAGCATTTGAGGTGGTGGTGGAGCCATGTCTTTTTAAAAGCTGATGGGCAATATGTTGCTTCTTAGCAGGGGCAAGGCCCAGACCTCTTTTATGACACTTGCACCACGAGGATGGCGCACTTTGGGCCAGAATTATTTGCTTTTACAATTCTAAGCTCTGTTGCTTTTATTTGAGTATGATCATTTGGCACAAACCTTTGTACGCTAAAAAAATCCTCAGCTGTCTCTCAAGGGACTGATAAATTGCTTAATGAAGGTAGCCGTCCAATAGAGGTGGAGCAAAACCCCACACAGAACTTTTGGCGTTATTTTCAGGCAGTCTCTTGAAGTAGCAGGAGGTTGATTAAATGAGCAGGCTCCCGATGTGCAGGTCTCACTCTGCCACCTACATGTTTCTTCTTTCCCCACTAGGTGGCAGCAAAAAGATGGTTATGAGAATATCGTGCATTTTACATTTAGTAGAGAGTTTCTAATTGTTTCTCCTTTTGAATAGATTTCTCCTGGAGGGAAGAGAGCTGGTGAATCTTCCAGTGCCTAGGCCTTGACTTATGAAATACGTTCGAAAGAGGAATGGAAGTGCCATTTGCTTTGCATGGGCTGTTGGGAGTATCATAGCTTCCCTGTATGTTTCGGTACTCTTTCTCTCTCTATTTGCATGAGCAGATTAATCGGTCTTGTAGCACCCTCTGCTGGTTAATTATGTAGTTGTGCTGAACTGATTTCAGAAGCAGCCCTTCTTCACCTGATACCTTGGTCGGTTGTAAGAGTGTGAAGACGCAGGCTGCGGAAGGGCTGCAGATTGAAGAAGAGAGACTGCCTCAGAGGACTACCATAGCAGATCTGTGGATATCGTAGTGGGGACACTGGGGTTATTTGTTCCTCAAGCCATTGTAGGCTGGGCATGGTGATGACATACTCAGCCTTGGGGAAAGGTGGGGTCCTATTGTCTACATTGTGCTTAGGGGATGAGATTTGTTCTTCCAGAAGCAGGACTGTAGTGGTCACAGACTGTTTTAGGAAGGTGAGACTAATGAGCAGCACTCCCCTTCCTCAGAACAACTTGGCCCAGTGGCTAGGGTACTAGACTGGGAATCAGGAGACCTGGCTGCTCTTCCCAGGTCCACCACTGATCTGCCACGTGACCTTGGTCAAGTCACATCCTGCCTCTGTTTCCTGTCCCACCTCTGGTCCATTTAGATGAGGCTCTGAGTGGCAGGCACTGTCTCTTGCTCGGTATATGCACAGTACCTTGCACAAGGGGGCCCTAGTATTGGTTAGAACCTCTAGGGGCTAGTATCACACCCCTAACATTCCTTATGTGCTTTCAGAGTATGTCATTGTTGGTGCTGAAGGAAGGGATGTACTCAGAGGTCTATGAGACAAGCAGCACAGAGGAGGACGAGGAAAGCACCTGCATTCTTAGGGGGAGCTTTGCTGTAAAACAGAAAAAAAAAATCAGTGTAAAAATACCCCACCCCTCTAAAGCCCAGGCTCAGCTGCAACAAGGCCTCCCCCAGTCACTGTCTGAAGTCAAGGGGATAAGGCCCAGCCTGCTTTAGCCCACCCCCAAGCACACGCAAAACAAACTCCAACCACCCCTTTTCTCCTCTCATGCCCATAGTAGCCTCAGTGCCTCACAGCAACTCTCTTATAGGGTGTGTGGGGAATTAGTTGATGGCCTATAGCTGGCCTGGCCCAGCCCAGCTCAGGGCAGGCAGCTGTGAGCCTTCCTCCAGCCAAAGGGAGAGTGTTAACCCTTTCCCTGCCATCCTCTGGACGGGGGGGGGGGGGGACGACACTATATACCCTGTCAATATGTTAGCTACTTTTCTGCAAAGAGTAAAGTAATAAACAAGCAGCTACAGTAGCAGCAGGCAGGGACAAGGTGATCTGCATGTTCAGTAGTTTAAATTGTTGTGGATTATCCTTACATAATTGCTGGGCATTCCAGGTGGAATAGAAATACATTCACCAGGCTGCTCTAGACTGGGAATCAGGAGACCAGGGTTCTATTCCCAGGGATGATGTTAAGGATTCACTTGCTTAAGCCTGAGTTCCAGAGGCATTAAGGTGGATGGACTAGGGTTAGTCTAACCCAGACTTTGCTACTTTCAGGGTGGGGCATTTTAAATGGTATCTTTCTAAATCATTGGGGTGCATCTGGTGTTTAGCAGCGCTTGGGCCACGTCATACGTGCCCCACTCTGCTGGCTATCTCTGCACTGACCTGGGACATGTTCTGCTCCTGGTGAAGGCAATGAGAAATTTCCCACTAATTTCAATGGGAGTGGGAGCAGCCCCTCCTTCACTCCCCCTGCCCCCGCAACCTCTGAGGCCTCCAGGCCATCTCTGCAGAGCCCAATGTGGGAACTGAAAGGAAGTGGCTTGTGCCTCCCCTATCCTGGGGCTGCCACGGGCTGGTTCGGCTCCTCCTGGCACAGGGCAGCCAACATGGAGTGCATCCCAGCTGCCATGGCTCCTGGGGGCTTTATGGAGGGTTTATGGCGTCCAGGGAATAGCTGGCATGGAAGAATGCCCTACTCCAGTGTGTGAGGGATGCTTGCAAAAGAGACTCTTATGCTGGGACATTCCATGGGGAGACCAGACAGCTCTTTGGCAACCACTTTGTACCAGCATAGACAGCGTAGCTGAGAGCCGAATCTGGCCCAAGACTGCGGATTGTAATCTTTTCGGGCACAACTTTTCATTGATCTGGGGGGGGGTGCTCGACCCCCGGCTCTGCCCCAGGCCCCATCCCCACTCCACCCCTTCCCTCAATACTGCACCCTCACCCTGTCTCTTCCTGTCCCTACTCCACCCCCGCCTCGCCTCTTCCCGCCCCATTCCACCCTCTCCCCCAAGCGTGCCGAGTCCTCGCTCTCCCCTCCCCTCCCCCCCCCCCCAGCACACCATGAAACAGCAGATTGTGGCGGGCGGGAGGCACAGTGAGGGGGGGAGGTGCTGATCGGTGGGGACTGGCAGTGGGCAGGAAGCGCTGGGGGAGAAGGGGAAGGTGCTGATGGGGGGCTGCCGGTGCTCCATTTTTCCCCATGGGTGCTCCAGCCCCAGAGCACCCACGGAGTCGGTGCCTATGTTTTTGGGGCAAGAACTGTCTTTTTGTTCTGTGTTTGTATGATGCCTAGTACAATGGGGTCCCTGCTTCTTGACTGGGGCTCTTAGACCTTCCCCCAGATATTCCACAAAAGGAGTGATAAAAGCCAAGCTTTCCTTTCCTTTCCAGAAGGTCTTTCCATTATTTTGGGACCTTTCCCCCACACTGCAACCGGAGCATCCAAGCGTTAGCAGAGTCCCGGCTGTTCTAATCAGACAGGGGAGCAGTTGAAAATAGATTAAGAGGGGATTGAATGTGTCTTGTGAGAAACTGGCTATTGATTTCTATCCCTCCCATTCTGGCGTCATTGGAGAAATGATTTTTACACCGTGTGGAGATTTAAATATTAATAAATTGGAGGAAAGAAAAGGAGAGAGGAATGAAAGGTCAGATCTCAAATCCTGTCCTCATCGCAGTTAAAAAGCAATTGAAGGATATTTGTTACAAGGGTTCGCTGTCTGGAGTTTTGTGAGCCTAACGTAGAAACACAAGGGGTTGTAGTGAGATGATGATGGTGATTTTTTTATTGGGATGAGGGTAGCCCCGAGGAGTCCCCTGTTGTCGTGCAGTCAGACTCAGTCCCATTAGTCTATTCATTATGTAAAGTGGGGGCGACTGGCAGCGAAGGATGCCCAAGAGATGATTTTAATGTCATAGATGTTTTGCGTCTTGCAAGCCTTGGCCATCTCGGAGAGCTGTTGGGTTGCATGCTCCAAACATGGACTGTGAACAAGTGGAACCCAGAGGCATGGGCATCTGTTGCAGGAGAAGAGCTGGCAGTATTTGTGTGGCAAACGAGAGCTCCTGCTTTGTACAAACCTCCCTAGGACATCTGGTGCTAAGGCAAAACTCCCCACTTTGAGGTCTCTTCTGGACTTTGCATTCCCCTCCTGCGGGAGTTGGGCTCTCACACTAGTGAAACAGGAACATGGCAGAATGGGAGTCTCTCGTCTAACTTGTGGAACACCTGGATTCGCTCTTCAGTGGGACTCGCATGGAAAACCAAGATGCTTGTTTGGAAACATGGTATATGGAAGATAACACTCTTCCTGGGAGTCATGCCCATCTGTCTTAGAAGAATGGCTCAATTAGGGCCCAATCCAACTCTCGCTGGAGCGCACGCACATGTGTGTGAGGAGCTGCCTCCCATAATTCCCAGAACTAGGGAAAAGTGGGTGTCACCACTGTATATTAGACCAAAGAAATAAAATACATGAACAATCCTCCACACACTTCCATTTAGATGCCTCCATGCTGGGCACAGGAAGGAATTTATTTCTCTCTTGCCCTCTGTCTTGAAAACTCCTACCTCTTCAGCCTGGGACATCCATGTAAGTGGGCAGACAACCTTCTGGCCCTTGGGACACCAGCAGTCTGCCCCTCTCCATCTCGCCTGCTTTAATGTGAGATTTTTTTCTATACCAAGACACAGCCTATGAAATGTTAAAAGTGATCAGACTCAGATGATCAAGTGCAGCATTTTTCTGCATTAAAAAAGAAAATCAAAGCAGTCAGTGAAACTCCATCCTCAAATCCAGAGCAATGCTTTTGATTTCCGAGAGACGTCTAGTGTAAGATTTGGCCCAATGAGTAACAGAACTTTAATGTGTCACCATTTTTGCACCATTGCCTCCTTCCCTTCTAAGCCAAGTTTTCCTACTGCACAAGATAAATTTTGAGTGCTGGACATCCCGAACAGTCCCTCCTTTGGCCGGCTCCCTTCTTTCCATCACTGACTGTGTCCAGGGGCAGATAGTGCTGTTGTTAGTTCTTTGAGGCCCTGAGGCAAAGCCTCTTGAAGAACTCCCATTGACCTCAGCGAGCTCTGGATCAGGCCCTAAAGTGAGTATCTTTCCATTTCTCCACATCACTCCCACCACTGAGGCCCCTTCTCATTGTCCTCTCAGCTGAAGAGGACCCAGATGGTGTGTACACATTCAAAGATGATTGGCTAAATATTCTGGGACACAGCCTTTGCTCAGTACTTATTCAGGTGAGATGCTTATTGACTGACATCAGCTGGCTTAGGAAGGCCAGTAGAATGGGTCCACATATGTTTTAGTTCTGCCAGTGACTACTTTGCATGAAATAAATGTGCTAAAGGCAGGAAGTAAACAGTGAGGTGACAAAACTTGCAGATGCTACAAAATTGTTCAAGATAAGTCCCAGGCAGACTGCAAAGAGCTACAAAAGGATCTCTCAAAACTGGGTGACTGGTCAACAAAATGGCAGATGAAATTCAATGTGGATAAATGCAAAGTAATGCACATTGGAATACATAATCCCAACTATACATACAAAATGATGAGGTCTAAATTAGCTGTTAACCCTCAAGAGAGAGATCTTGGAGTCAGTGTGGATAGTTCTCTGAAAATGTCCACTCAATGTGCAGCGGCAGTCAAAAAAGTGAACAGAATGTTGGGAATCATTAAGAAAGGGATAGATAATAAGACAGAAAATATCATATTGCCTCTATATAAATCCATGGTATGCCCACATCTCGAATACTGTGTGCAGACATGGTTGCCCCATCTCAAAAAAGATATACTGGAATTGGAAAAGATTCAGAAAAGGGCAACAAAAATGATTAGGAGTATGGAACAGCTGCCATGTGAGGAGAGATTAATAAGACTGGGACTTTTCAGCTTGGAAAACAGATGAGTAAGGGGGGATATGATAGAGGTCTATAAAATCATGACTGGTGCGGAGAAGATAAATAAGGAAGTGTTATTTACTCCTTCTCATAACACAAGAACTAGGGGCCACAAATGAAATTAATAGGCAGCAGGTCAACTTGTAGAACTCCTTGCCAGAGGATGTTGTGAAGGCAAAGTATATAACAGGGTTAAAAAAAAACCTAGATAAGTTCATGGAGGATAGGTCCATCAATGGCTATTAGCCAGAATGGACAGGGATGGTGTCCCTAGCCTCTGTTTGCCAGAAGCTGGGAATGGGTGACAGGGAATGGATCCCTTGATGATTATCCATTCTGTTCATTCCCTCTGGGGCACCTGGCATTGGCCACTGTCGGAAGACAGGATACTGGGCTAGATGGACCTTTGGTCTGACCCAGTATGGCTGTTCTTATGTTCTTATGAAGGCTTTCTGGTTAAGACATTGACCTAGGGCTCACCAGACCTAAGCTTCATTTTTTGCTCTGTCACCATGTGATCTAGAATGAGTCATTCAGGGTGGGCTTCACAAAGCTATTTGGGCACTTAACTCCCATTGTTTTCAATGGGATTTCAATGGGAGGTAGGAACCTAAATATAATTGTGAATCCCAACTTTAATCTCTCTCTCTGCGCCTCAGTTATCCAGCCATAAAAAGGGGATAATAGCAGTGTCCTCCCGTGCAGGGATGCTGGGAGGATAAATACATTAATGATTGTGAGGTGCTCAGATATGACGGTGGTGAAGACAATAAGAACCTACATAGGTCTAGGCCCCCATAAATAGCCTCCCACATTGCACAGTAAATTGCTCAGTGATAAAATGGGAGTAACCCCCCCTTACTAGCTATATAAAGAGAACATATGCAGATTATGCCCCACGTCACACCTAGGTTTAGAAGTGACATATGGTGTCTTTTTACAGACACCCGGGAGTATTTAGAGGATAATCTAGCTATGCATAATAGAAGTGCAGAAGATGTGAGAAAACCATACCTCCTCCCATCCGCCCCCGTATGGGAGGCGAATGCTTTTCCAGCCCACCGTTCCCTGAGAGCTAGAACTTTAGCAAATAAGGGACTTTATTAAGTTGTTAATAAGATTTCATTTTCTCACTAATGTTGCCGTGCTACATTATTAATTTAAAACTGTATTTAGCCTGACATGCTAAAGTGCTAGGCCTCATTATTAATGCATAGCCCTATGCCTCTGTTGTTTAATTAAACACCATGATTATGAAGGTCTGATGTGGCTTAATGATAGGAGGCTAGAATGGCAGCACATTCCGGAGCATGGCCCCCGTATTCCCCCCCACCTCCCTTTATTTCACCTTAAAAGCACAAGTGCAGTTGTTGTTCTACTGAATAAACATTACGTGAAAAATGATGTTGATCTTTTCAAAGTGAAATAGAATTGCCAGAGCCATTTTTATTTTCTTAGTCTTAGCTATTTATTGACCTTAGATTTCAATCCTCTTTTTTTATGGCTGTGAAGATAACCTTGCTTCCACTTCCCCAAAGACCCCTGAACATTTAGGGTGAAATCCTGGCATGACTGAAGTCAATGAGAGCTTTGACATTATTTCAGTGGGGCTAGGATTTCACCCCTGGAGGGATTCATTGGTAGAGAACAGAGCTAGACAATTCATTTAGCATCTCTGTGTTGAATCTGTGTTGCTCAAAATGTCTTTGTAATGTCTGATACCTATTGTCTTGGAGAGGCAGTTTGATCCAGTGCATAGCCCCTGGACCAGGAATAAGGACTCATGCATTCTTTTCCCAGCTCTGCTGTTTAATCTTGGGCTAAGCTCTGATTCAGGAAAGCTTTTTAGCAGAGAAGAGCAACCAAAATGATTAAAGGTCTAGAAAACATGACCTATGAAGGAAGATTGAAAAAATTGGGAGAAGAGAAGACTGAGGTGAGACATGATAACAGTTCTCAAGTACATAAAAGGTTGTTACAAGGAGGAGGGAAAAAATTGTTCTCGTTAACCTCTCAGGATTCATCATCTTCATCATCATCATGTTTCTTTTACACCTCTGGCATTTCGGGCAGTGACGAAGCTCCTCCACTCCTGTCTGTTTCTGGCAAGTCTCTCAATGGTTCCCCAGCTGTGCCCCAGGTTTTTCAGCTCAGCTTCCACAGCTCTTCGCCATGTTGTTTTCAGGTGGCCTCGTTTTCGCTTGCCTTCGGGTGTCCATCTTATTGCCATTCTGATGATGGAATCAGTTTCCATCCGAAGCATATGACCGATCCATCTCCAACGCCTCCTGGCAATGATGGTGCTCAGATCAAAAGGAGCTTTGTCATTGACTTCAATGGAACCAGGATTTCACCCCATGTGTTTGTACAATGCCAATCTCACCTCTAAATAATAACAACAAAGTATTTAATTCAAATATGCCTTTAAGGGACCTTAATTCTTTTCTAGGTAATTAATAAAAAATGGTGTAAGATACAATAAAATTTCCTTCCAATTCTTAACGTGCATATAACTCTATCTATCTATTTATCTTTCTATAGTGTGTGTGTGTGTGTGTATAAATAGTACCTTTACTTTCCTTTTGTTTTAACACCATACAAATTATGAATTTAACACCAGGATAAAGTGGATTATTCTTTAAATGAGTTTGCAGAGAAAAGCAATCTTCTTTAAACTTCCTATCACCAAAAGGTGACCTTTTTGCATTTATGAAGTGCTTGTTGGTAGGATTTAGATCTTTCCTGAAAGCTGTTATTTCTCTAAGTACAGGAGAAAATGCATTTTCATATCCATTTGTGGAAACCATCATTTCCTACTGTTCTCTGCTTGCCTCACCATGGAATCTTATGTGAGGTTCAGTGGCTTTTGAGAGAAATACATTCCAGAAGTGCAGTGGGAACTGGGAAGTCCTCCGCGATGCTTACTGCTAGGGGAGTGAAGGAAATGAGGGAAATTGCAACTCTTGGTTTCTGAAATATTTAAGGATTCTGAGTGCCCACAGTTGCTCAGCTTCTACCATCAAATCAGCTTCAATTTAGGAGGGTCATGCAGGTATTTCATAATTGTACAAATAAAGAAACCCATGGGTAGCTGCAAAGATTATATATGTATTTGGTGGTAGCATCAACAGCTGCAGGAAACCACTTTGGTTGGATTTAAGCGAATCCTGTCA
Organism: Lepidochelys kempii; assembly: GCF_965140285.1. Lineage (NCBI taxonomy): Eukaryota > Metazoa > Chordata > Testudines > Cheloniidae > Lepidochelys > Lepidochelys kempii. The sequence continues at coordinate 7,083,852 of NC_136392.1, read as the reverse complement.
AGCCATGATACTGATGAGGAATAGCAATAATTTAAGATCATTCTTTGTACAATGGTGATATGACAAGTAATGCTATTAATACCTGACACACTAGGAACTACACTGCTTCAAATGTAGTTGGCCGCAACAAAGAAAAATGTGATAGTTGAATGCAGATGTGTGCAGATCACTTATAGGCATAAGTGTAACAACATTTTCATGTCACTCTTCCTTAAATTTCTGGGATTGTTAATTTTTGTTGAGAGTATGAAATTCTAAGAAAAATTATAAATAGTTTGACCAATTTCAGCTCTTTTTCTCTTTGCAAAGTGAGTGCAAGGAAGTTCTCCAATTTCTTTGCTACCTGAGATTGTTCACAAATAGTTGGCTCATTGCAGATCATTTGCTAGCGGTTCATTGCAAATATTTGAAATTCTCGATCCCTGGTGTATTGGTGAGTTATGTGACATATGGCATCAATTCTGTTCCCTGACTGGATGACTTGCATATCTAACCAACATCGGTGTGAATTTCACATTCAGATTTGAGGGTCAAATTCACTGATAGCAATTTGAACTTCTCACAGTTGTTGGGTAATCAATAAATTTGCATTTGGCAAGTGTTAGAATGTTGGAGTTTAAAATGTGCTTTTTGGGAGTATTTGTACGAGTAAAACTCATTCGCTAAAATATTTGCAGAAAAACACAAATGGGGTGGGGGGGAGAACCCAGGTTAAGCAAATTCATTTAAACATTCAAATAGATATTCAAGGACAGTTTTTTTTCCATATTCATCCAGCTCTACTGCCCACAAAAATGCATATGCAAATGTTTTTTCAGCCACATATCTGCCTTTGCAGGAGCAGATTTGTGAGTGCAAACACACATTCAAAGTTGGGGACAAAAAATTCAGAGGTGTACTTATTGGGTGAAATGCTGACCATTGTGAAGTCAATGGCAAAACTCCCATTGACTTCACTGGCGCCAGGAGGTCACCCACTGTCTCTGTGACCTGCTCATGGAATCTCCACAAATGTCAGTGTGAGTCCTATTCATAGAACAAGAGGAGAGAGAGTGGATCTCATAGATTAGTAAGAGTGACATTTCCCACAGTAATGATATATAGGAGAGTCACAAATTCAAGGCACCACGATGAGGGGCCATTTTAACTACAACGCCAGTGAGCAACCATCGTTGACCGCATTATGTCATCGGATCATTTATTTGTCAGCCACAGGTGCTTGCTGTGTCACTTGTGCCATCGTCTCTCCTTGGCTTGACAACCTGCAACACCCTTTACCATGCCTTCCCCAAGCCTTGGCTCACTGGACTCCAACATGGACTCCCCACACAGCTCTTTTTGCTTGCCTAGGGCTGACCTTCTTTAGAACCTCTTTTCCCCAGAGCATTTGACATCTGGAACCGCCTTCCTTTACCCTTCTGCTTCATTGACCCTCTGTCTGATTTCAAATCTCAGCTGAAAACATGTCTTTACTCCCTTCTCTATATCTCTTCCTGTGATATTATTTAACTCTGTAAATCATTTTTTGGATACAGTTTGCATGTAAAGCATTATATAAAATAAGGCCCCAATCCTGAAATGGGACCTTCTGGTACAAACCCTTGTGCCTGTGAAAGTCAATGGAGCTGTGTATGGGATCAGTAGTCTGTGCGTGACTCCAGGATCGATGCCTAAAGTTGTAAGCAATTCTGTTATCTGTACATTATAGGCAAAACAGTCTCACATGGAGTTCTTACTGGAAAATGAGAGCCAGTATATACTACAGGTATGTGCTGGTAGGATATATATTCAAGGTGAAAATTCAATTAAGTGCAACATTTACACTATTTCTTTGCAAAATTGCTATTAAAATGTTTTCATATGTTGGTTAAACATTTTATTAACATGATAATATTTCAGACAGAGGACAGCAGTAGCTTAAACATTTATCAATCATACAAAAATCTTTGAATATAATTTATTGGTAGGGAATGGCACAAGCCTTTGGTGTCTGTTGCCATGTGTTGAATGCAGTAGCTTCAAACCAGTCAGTCATATCAGTGGGGTAAGTGTCCTTAGCCATTCTCTGTTTCTCTCTCACATACACTCAGTAGACATTGGGCAATGGACAATTTCACTGAAACAACTGAAATTAATCAAGTCCAAATCCCTGCTGTCCAAGAGACCATGAATTTAGCTGGATCAGAAACCCTCAGTTAAGCAGCCTCTGGAAGTCTATCAGAAGTTTATTAATATGATAATTTATCTGGGTAAGTGCATAAAGAAGCTAATTGAAATAATCATTTTTATGCTTTTTTAAAGACAAAGTGGTTTTCTTTTTAAAGGCAGGAAAGTGGAATTGTTGCTTATGTTTCATAATTTCCCTAGTGCTTCAATTTAAAAAAAAAATTAAAATGTGAAGAACAAAGAAGTTGATACTTGGAAGATTTGGGGCTCTTGCCACGTCTGGTTCTGGTCTTGATGCATGAAGATAGATTGAATTAATCAAACTTCTTCACACTGCTATTTAATCGGGTTTACAATTAGCTGAGGGCTGCAGGTCTCCTGGGCCTATCAGCTTTGCCAGTAATACAGCAGCTCTGCAGTCACACACTGGGAGTGCTTTACAGACCAGATTGTCATAATGTGGCATGAAATTAAAGCATGATGTTACTTGACAACAGAATTTCAATTTTTCCCCCTTCTTCTCCTTTAACAAAGTCTCTACCTAGAGATAGTCAACCCGTCGAGCTGCCCCCACCTGCTCAGAGCTACACATCTGCCTTCAAAAGAGTTTCTGATACTATTAAACTGATCTATGTTCCATTACAATCATCCTGATATTCCTCCCTGTCTGCTTTCAGCGGCAGATTAGTTTGCTGTGAGGAGCTAATAAGCATAGAGCTCTTAACTTGTTTCAATTCTTACGCAAATGTATTGATTTCCTCTCTCCCGCTCTTCTCACAAGGATATTCACTTGCGTCTGTCCTCCCCAAATCAGCATGCACATTACATCAGTCCTACTCACCTGCCCTGCTTACATTTGGATTTATTAAGTCCAATTGTATTCTGATAAATGATCACCATCCTCCCTAGAAGTATGATTTTGGACAGGCGTTTTCTTTTTCGTTTTTTAATTCCCCTCTTGCACAACAGCCCATGTCTGTGGTCAGGAAATTGGCTTAAGCACCCCTGCCCTCCCCAAGCAACCCAAGATTTCTGAACAAGAATAATAAATATCCCTGGGTTTCGATACATGGATTTGGGTTATTTTATTGAGATCTGTATTGTGAACAGCAGCAGCAATCCCAGAAGTAGTCGGGAGGAGGTGAGGATGAGGTCAAGATGATAATGTGGCTGCTGTCCTCATTAAACTGAAATGGAATATAATCTAATTCAGCATACACCTTGGAATCAATGGGAGGAGAACAGAGCTCCCTGCAGTTAAAAGGAAAATATAGGGAAAATGTTCCCAATGGTGAGAGCAGACTGTGGAATAGCTTCCCAAACCACAAAACTTGAAGCATTGAGAACTACCCTGGACCAAGCAAGAAGAAATTTATTGGAAGGAGACATGGAAAGGGGATGCACTGTGGGTCCATCCCTGCTCCCAGTGAAGTCAATGAGCAAATCTCCCTATAGGAGCAGGATCGGGCCCTTGATGGTTTTGCTCATGTCTGTTTTCTGTGGGCCACATCCTGAATGGTTCTGAGCATTTGAGACTCCCATTGGCTTCTCTGGGTGTTGCAGGTGCACAGCCCTTCTCGGGATTTGGCCCTATAAATCTGCACTGACAGATCCAGCTCGCTAAGTGTATGTTTTTATTACCCACAAATTATGAGAATTGTTTCAGTTCTGGATCATTTCTGTTCATTAGTAGTAAAAGCACAAGCAACCGGAAACCACCAGGCTACGTCCTGTATGTATGTGTGAATCAAGAGCTCTTGATCGGTGCAGTGGGATAGCACGTGAAGGGTTCAAGCTACACAGACAAAAATATGTCTTTCAGCTTCCATTTTAATTTCATCTGCCTTTTCAAATGCCACTGCACTGTAGCTTTTTTACATTCTTAATCTCAGCAACCGCCGTTTAGATGTCAAATCATAGGAACAAAAAAAGCTCTGGTTAAAAAGGAAAATTAACTCAGCAACAAATAAATAAACAGTTTTCTTTCTTTCTTTCTTTTTCTACCATGAACAACAACAACAAAATCCCAGTTCCTGCACTCCTCTCTCCCACAGACTGTTACGTACTTAACTCAAAAATGGCTGAATAGATTTTGCTCAAGCCTTGTAAAAACATCCTTCCCTTTTGCACTCGGCGCAAGCATATCATGCTAGGAGTGAACAGAACAAGGGGTGCAGGGAAGTGCTTCTCCAGCCTGAGGCCCAAGTTTTGCAATCAGACCCCTGCATGTTTGTCAGCCCCACTGACTACACCCATTTGCCCTTGGAATACAGTGTGGTATCTTTCGTGGGGTGGCAGAGGGGGAAGTTCGCTGGCTGCAGCATGGCCCCACACAGGAGCAGGGGATCCACCTGCATGGATTCAATTACAGGATTGGGCCTAACCCAGTTGTGGCACTGAGTATCTCTGCAAAGGCCAGAGCAACTGTTCAAAGACTAAGTTCTGCTCCTATTGAAATCAATTTCAAAACTCCCATTGAAATCAAAGGGCATAATCAGCCCCATTGTCAATGGGGGTTGAAGGCGTTCAGCACCTTATGCAGATAGCATTTTAAATCCCTCTAGAAATGGGTTGTACAAAACTTGCAACTTTTGCTGAATTAAGGATGCTGATCAGTTTTAAATGTCTCCTCCCCTGTTGTAAAAATAGATTTAAAAAAAAGGCATTTTTCTAACTGAGAAAAATCAAACTCCATGAAATGGCATGAAATCAATTGCCTCAATTTTACAAGGACGTTTTAAATTAAAGAGCAGAATGTAACATCTTGTTTGCAGATTACTGTAAATATTTCAATCACTCCCTAATTTGTGGTAAAAAGGACGGAAGCCTGGAGTTTTGGGATACTAATCAAAGATCATTACAGGGAATTCAGGCTCTTTGTTTCCTCCTGTTTGTGCTGGTCTGGAATCTTTGGGACTTTACCGAAAAATGTAAATATATATTTATAGCTGAATATTTATGAAGAGTTAGCTAGTGACAGACCATGCTGGCCCTGCGGGCCCAAAGGATTTAATGTAAATTCCAGTCAACCATGAAAACCCACTAGAATTGAACTGTATTTCAGCATGGTGGATAAAGCACATCAAAGAGCAGAATTTCTATAAGATAATTACACCCAATGTAACTCTAATCACAGAAAGATTGTGGATATTGCTGATAAAGCGTAATAAATCTTTTATGACTACGGTTTGTTCTCCTGAATCAGCTTTCTGTTCTGTTACATGAAACCCCAGCTTCTCGCCTTTATTTGTATATTTTTTTATTTTTAAATGTATTGACTAGCAATTTACTCAGAGGTTTCATGGGGGACTTGGGGTATTTGTTTCCCTGTCAAAGTGCGTTGGGACCAGCAACAAAAATTAATACCGTATGCCTGGTGAGTTTAAGAAAATAAATAGCCAAACAGCTGGAAATCTGCCTTTTTGTCATTTTTTAAAGAAATTGCAGCAGTTTCACTATTACCAATCCCATGTTTTCAAAAATCAGGAATCAGCTCCCCTCCTGCTCCTCCCCATCCCAAATTACAAGATTGGCTTAAAAACACAACATTAAAAAAATAATAATACATTTGTTTTTGCCTTCTAAGTTTTGAGCCTCCATGGTGCACTCCAGTCAAGTCCTCAAGCTTTTCTTCACAAATGTTATGGCTAGAAACTTACTTTTTATTCTAAATGAAAGCTGTGATTCTCACATCCCCTCATGACTCCAGGAGCTGAGGCTTTAAGAAGAACACCAGGTATCAGGAGATTCCTGCTCAAATTGTGAGAGTGGGTGCGTCTGTCAGCATTAAAGGGGAAATGCAGCGGCTCTTCCTAGCAGTATACATTAGCAGAGGAACAGTTATTAAATAAGGGCTCAACTGTGAGCTGGCTTATGCAGCTGCAAAGTGGAGTAAGGGGGCATAACTTACCCCTTTACACCCTTGCATAGTTGGCCTTCATTAAAGGTAGTAATGTGGCTTGAGGAGACCAGTTTCCTCAGGGCACTAGTTCCCTCCCGTGCATGTGTGTGAGTGGATGGGCAAGGCTGGGGAGTTGTCAGAGCTCTGGCTCCACGCCCATAAGAATGGGCCAGCAAAACTGAGTCACTGTGGAGGGGAAGGAATCTACATCAGGGATAGGGCCTGCCTGATGCTGATTATTTCCCACCCTGGAGCAAGGGGAAAACTGGAAACTTGATTGTAAGGGACTCTGAGGCTGCAATCTGGTTACTGGTCTGCTACCAGAGCTTTCTTCTGGATCTTCCTTGTGCACTCCCTTATGTAGGTTTGGGCACCACTGGGCTCCTACAACTGCATTTACAGATGGCCTTTTGCATGCGTAGTTTATTAATCAAGAAGCCCAGGGTTTGCCTTCTTCACAGGAGCTTTGTCCTTCATTTGTCTTTTAGGCATATGGGCAGCAGAAGGGCTTTGCTTCTACCTGTGTGAAAGAACCTTACATGTGGTTTAATTACAGTAAATTAACAACAAAGAAAAGTGTTTGCAGAAGGCCAGCTGAATAGCATTCCTGGGCTCGCTGGAATAACACAGCATTTCAGATCAGCCTAGGAGTTGCATGCTTGTGATTGGCATAGTTTAATTTAGGCCCTGTTCAGATAGAGACAACCATGCCTGGCATGTTCAGCTTTAGTGACAATCTATCTCTGGTACTTGTATGTAAAGCTGGTCAGGATAGGAAATGGTTTTTCCCAGTTCATGAATAGTTTCAAGAGTTTGAAAATTTGGTCTGTCCTGACTCAGGCCAAAAAGTCAAAATCTTGAAAACTTTCATGAAAGAAAGAAATTTAAAGTTTGCATTCTGGGTCAATTGAAAGGTTTCATTAGGACAGTTCTCAGGTTTCAGCCTTTTTTCCCCTGTTGACCCTTTTCACAAGCTAATTATCTTAAATTTTAAAACGAAAAGTCATTTTGAACCAGCAAACGAGAATTTTTTGTTTAAAAAAGGTCAAAATGAAACCTTATGACAATCCCAAAAGTCCTCCCCCGCCTACCGTTTTTTTGGAGTTGGGAGATGCATTGAAACTGACCTGTTTCATGAACAGTTCCAATGAATAAGCATTTTTCAATGAAAAAAAATGTTTTTTGTCAAAACAATTCCAGACCTGATCTAGTTATAGGGGTGCCCTCGAGCATAGTGACTAAATACCTCAGTCTTTAACGTATGTAGCCTCACAATCCCCCTCTGCGAGGTAGTGGAGTGCTATTTTTTCCATTTTACAGATAGAGAAATGAGGCACAAAGAGACTTGTCCTAGGTCACTCAGGATGGCTATCACCGAGCTGGGAACTGAGCTCAGATCTCAACTTAGCACGCTAACTGCTAGACCATCTTTTTGTTGTTATTGCTTTTTTGTTATTAAAACCAGCAGGGAAAAAGACATATAAACAGCCTTGCTCAGCTGCATGGCGACATTCCAGTCAAACCCTTCAGCAAGATAGACAGGAAAAAAAATTCTGCAGTGATCTGTTGGCAATCAATACCACCAGAAGCATAACTAAAACATACCCAGCATTCAAGTATTGTGTAAATTACTGTTGTGACAGAACCAAAAATAATAATAATTAAAAAAAATAAATTCCAACCCAAATCTGTAAAGCAATATTTGTGCATGCATGAGCCCGTCATTTGGGAACATGTGTTGGTGGTGCAAAATCCTGTGATGGTTGTGTGCTTATAACAGGGTTGGCTGAGTCCTGAGTGCCCCCTCATGGTCAGGGGTGCTTCTATTTTCCCCTTCTTCAGGGCTCCTTAAACAAACTCCATACAGTCTCTCTCCTCCAATCACAGCCCTTCTTTGGGGGACTGCATTTTTTTTTAATACAAAGTTAAAAAAACCTCCCCCAAACCCCTTCCCCCCACCACACAAAAAAGGCATCTTCCACCCAGCCTTAAACTGGGCAGAGCCCTCCTCCCACAGGTACTGTCCATTCCTGATCTCTGAGCAGCTGGAGAAGATGCAAGGCCCAGACTGCTTTCCTTGCCTTCTCCCAAAGGAAAAACCAAACGTTCAGGTGGCTCTTTTACCCAGCCCCAACTCCCTTCCTTGGGGACCTCCGCAGGAGACCCTCTCTCCCTGCAGCTTCATTCTTCAGTTCCCCTTCTAGCTCTGCCTCCCCTGAAATTCCCTCTGATCAGTTGTAGCCCCACCCCCTTAATTGGCTCACCTGGGAGCACCTGTTCTGGCACAGAGGAGCTGGACCAGGCCAGCCATCCTGAGACTGTGCAGATGGGCATTTACTTGGAATTACCTGTTTAACAAATGCGTGGTGGCACTCACAAACTGGTGCCCTGGAAAATTTTACAGGTGCTTTTAAGGAGGCGCTTTAAAAATATGTGTTCTGTGTTGGCAAGGAAAGGGCCTAGATGACTTTACAGATGTTTCTGATTTCTAGGTTATATGAGTCTATGCTAATTTCAGATCATCCTCTTATACCCATTTGTTCCTGGCTGGCTTCCTCTCTGGCTTTTGGCTAAGGTCAAGTGGAGTGAGTCGAATGTGGGATGATACACGCTCTGTCAGGTGGACAGCTCCTCTTCTCCATATCTGGATGCTGTGCTCCTATGATTCTATTGAAAGGTATACAGAGGAGGTCATAGTATATTTGGGGTTTACCACACCTTATTCATCCTTATTCATATTAACTAAATCCACACCTAGGTATGACCTAATGGAAAGTGCTTTGTACAATCCAGCTACACAGGAAGACATAAAAGGCCACATCAGGACAATGGAGGGCTGCAGAGGATGGTCTTCTTTTCCATGATTTACATCAGGCCTTTGAAAGTGTGTTGTGTTCCCCCTGCCACTAGAGTCTGAAGCAAATAAACAACATTCCTGGGGAAAGGGTCTGTGGTGTTCAAACATCCTGCTGAACTTCAATGTTCTGTACATTGTTAGGAAATGACTACAAACCCCCTTGGAAGAGCAAAGGAAGAAAATTAGCTTGAGGCAAGGTGATAGTCCCCCATTCAAATATATTTATGTAAAACTAAGATGCCAAAGAAATCTCATTTGTTCCAAGAAGGCATAAAGCCCATGTTATTCTTGATCAGAAGGGGCTTGGGAGCTCATTTGCAAAACTATTGTTTTAGTGCATTTTATGCTACTCTAGGAGAATAATGAATGCAATGGCACTTAAAAAGAAACAAACAACAACATTTATTAACTCAATGTGGATCACAGCAGTAACTTTTAGGGCAAATGCTTCAAAATGCGGCCTCTGATTTTGCAGGCACAATTCTGCAAGCAGTGTTTTGGAATGCACAAAGGATCATATATGGAGAACCGAACATTCAAATTTGGGCCTGATCTGACTCCACTGATTTGAATGCTAGCTAGGTGATTTGGATGCATAAAAACGGATGCTTCCTAGAATATTTGAGCCTTATTTCTGTGAGGAGGGTACTTTCCCAAAGTCTGTGATGATATAGGGCAGGGCTGGTAGCACTGCCTGTCATGAAAGTTGTCCAACTCTTCCCATGATAAGATAAGATCCCTGCTCATTTTAGTGTGTTTCTGAGCTTTTTTGCTTGTGTGTAACTTTATGAGCTAGATTCTCAGCTGGTGTAAACGAGCACAGCTCTGTTGACTGGGTTGGAGGAACACTGATCTATGCTAGTTGAGAATCTGGTCCTCTATTTCCAGCAATGTGTGCATCAGTGAGAAGACGAGCATTCTGAATGCAACGAGGATGCACAGCAGAAATACTACTGTAGATGCAGTACCATTAGAAATGGTACGTGCTGATGCCTGTACACGCGGACATCCAAAACTTCTGATCTTTTGTTCTTTTTCTTCCAATTCATCTCAATTGTTATGGGTTGTTATTTCTCCTGGGATCCAGGACCATATTACCATTATTCACTCATCTTCCATTCTATCTACCTGCGTCTTCTACTGCCTCTGTGCTCTGCGCAATTGAGATCTGTCACATCTGAGTCCGTTGCTATAGTTAAAGGCAACCTTCTGTGTTTTGGGTCATCAGGAGCCATGAATGACGGTGCGTTTGCAGCATTTGAGTAAATACTGCTGCTTCATTATATGGAATCATTATATTTGCTCACTTTGTAAATTTGAATGGACTTGAGGAGGTAACAGGGTGAAGTTTACACTTTCCTGGGCTGGAGTAATTTTTTCCGAACATTTTTCCTTTGCATTTTATTGTGCACTCCAAAAGGGATAATTGGATGTATTATCTATTAGAACCTGGAGAGTGCTATTAAATAATACTCTAAATTAGATTAATACTTGGATGAGATATTAATTATAACAGCATCATCAGGGCATTTGAAGACCATGAGCCAAGCAGACAGGAGGTGTAAATCAGTGTAGCTCCTATTTACACAAGCTCAGGGTTTGTCCTCCTGGGTGCATGTTGTGTTGATAGCATATATTGTATGGAATGAAGTTGCTTAAAGATATGTTTTAAAGAAAGCTCATGGTCAGCTTGCCATTAACTGCTAGAGAGCGGTAGGGAAAGTCATTCTGGGTCTTTAATTCAACATTTCATGGTATATTAACCATCTGCAATAGTAGGATAAACCATTACAAATACTAGTTTGAAGTCCCCTAATAAACCTGCCTCCAGCCTCAGTTGGAGCTGCCAAAAAGAATCCCCTGCACACAAGTGCTGTCAGAGTGCAAAAACCTCATTGCGTTTCAGGGCACTACATACCAGTGGGGATGTTGTTCCATGTCTCTTTCCCAGTCCGTTATTCCCCAGTGGGAGCTGCTGCAGGTTCACTCTGTGATCTGTTCGGAAAACTCAGCCGGTCTTGCACTGGGGGCAGCTGTGCTGGGTCGGGGAGGGAATGACAGCAAATGGGATTGCACTAATGCACATGATAATGAAGTTCGTGTAGCTGAGCTTACTGCTCCCTGGGGTCCAGTCAAAGCTTGGATTGTTCCTTAAGTAGTATTTGCTCAGAATGTACACAGTGTGGATTTTTTTTCCCTTAAGAAATCAGCAGAAATCTCATATCTCTGCCTAGGCCAGCTTGTCCATCTGTTTTGATGGCTTCTTTTATCACTAAGCAGCCCTATGAAGAATGAACACACTGAAAGGTGGGGCTTTCTTTCTCCCCGATAGTGGACAAGGCTCTCCCCATTGATCTTGCATGAATATAGTTGGGGCTACGTGGCCATAGGCTGATTGCATCTGCAAGTGTTAATCGTTCAGGGGCCAGACAAGGTGAATAAGCAAACTACATTTTCTTCAGTTTGACAGAGGGAGGAGCAGAATGGAAATGATCTTTCTGTCCATTTGTCACTGACCTAGTGACTTGAGCAAGGTCACACAGCAAGGCAGGAACAGAACCTACATCTCCTGAGCCGCAGTCCAATGTGCTGTCTACTGGACTGTTGTTTGTGTGTCCGTCTTAGCACCCACTGTGTCACCAAGCCCCACTTTTCCACTGTGAAGCCACAATGGCCCCACTCGCGGATGAAATCTTCATAGGGCAGAAGAGGGGAAAGAAGGGAAGGGGAAGATAGCTCATGAGATGAGCAGACTGATGATTACCTGTTCTGTTCATTTCCTCTGGGGCACCTGGCATTGGCCACTGTCAGAAGACAGGATACTGTGCAAGATGGACCTTTGGTCTGACCCAGTGTGGTCGTTCTGATGTTCTTATCCTGCAAGTTCTTCGTCCCAGATCAGACACCCATGTGTTATTCTGTCCTATGCTGCGCTGTTAGCCTCCAGGATTCTTTGAGCATATTTTTACCGTGGGTGCATTGATGGGCAAATATTTAAGCAACTGCTGAGTCAGGGATTGCCCAGCAGAAGAGATATTAATTATTAATTTCTGATCATTAATTGTCATGACTACAAGACCAATACTGTCATCCTCTATAATACTGCAAGTCTCAATGCACTAATATTATTTATTTGTATTGCAACAGTGCCTAGGAGCCCTAGTCCTGGGCTAAGACCCCACTGGGCTCGCTGCTGTACCAGCATAGAACAACAACTCGTTGACCCAGAGAGCTTACAACTGAACTGATCCTCTAACTTTTCCCTGAGAGGATCTCATAACACTTTGAGCCAAGATTATCATCATCATTTCCAGATGGGGAAGGGGGAAATGGACCACAGGACAGGTAAGGGCCAGCTCGTTCATTAGCTATTTCCATTGGTGAGTAGTGACTCCCGTGAGCCATCCAACGGGGTTCAGCTGGTCTACTTGCCTGGGTCACTGTTTGCCAGTCTGAATCGGGAGTTCGCAATCTGGCCCCGCAGGAATTGCCCTGGTTACACAATGGATCAGTGTGGTGGGGTCAGAACCCAGGCTACTGTGGTGCCCAGCTTCCTGCTCTAACCATCAGAGAATGCTGCCTGGCTTGCGTCACACACATACTTCTTGGTGTGGAAGAAAGTGTGTTTCAGTGTAAACTTAATACTCGTGTTGTGTGTGGCAACAACCGTTGCCAAAACGAAGAGGAAGGTGCTGGGAAGAGGAAAAAGTAGCTGAAGAATAGCCAGGAAGGTTGGGCCACATGAGAGAGAGGCAGAAAGTGAGCAGGATAATTGGCAGAGCCTGGTAGGCAGGGCCACCGATACAGGTATTAGGAGCTGAGACAGAGGATACCACAACTATAGTCCGTTGCTTCATTCTCCATATCACACTACTCTTCTTATTTCAAGATCTGATCAAGTCTGACTATTTTCACCTCCTTTTGCTGTAAAGTTGCCTATTAATGTTGACAATGTCGATGACTGCGGGATATGGCATTAGTACTGACAAATGCTGGTAATTTGCAAGCAATGTTTTCCCTCTAGCTCCAGTGGGAAATCACCTAACCTTTGCCAATAACTCTCAACATAACTCATAAAACCTCATCTTCCGTCATTATGAGGAGGAGCATTTCTGAAAATTGTAAGCTTCTTCCTGAATCTATCCAGGCTAGACTATACAGAGGATGTGATATTAATCAGTATGTGAGGCCCAATGTAGTATGAAGGATTCTATTACAAGATATTTTTACCATATGCTCTCTGATATTATGCTTATTGATTATGCTTTTAGAGCTCCCCTCTCTCTCCACCGTTTTTTAGCTATGTTACATCATTTGACTTATGTGTGTTTTTATATATTTTTTTACCATAATGTATTTTAAATCACGTGTGCTAAGCATTTGTGTATGTGCGTTCTTTACAACAATACTAATTAGTAATTTAATAATCATATTGGGCTGGCGTAATTACAAGCAGTGGGTGTAAATCAGCATTGCTCCATTGATGTTGAAGGATTTGATGCCGGATCGGTTTGCTTGAAACATAAGGGACAGATTTTCAGCTCCTAGCAGCTCCTACGGAGAATAATGGGGGCTGCTGGACACTGATGTCTTTTGAAAACCTAGCCTTAACTATTCAGCCGAGGATCTGCAGAGAAAGACAAACACACACACACACAAAGCAGAGAGAGAACAACACCACTGTTCAGAAGCATATTGGAACCTCCAATATTCAAATACAGCCTCATATCTCTCTTATTTTGCAAAAGCTGTAGCAAAAGCAATAGTGATAGCAAGGGCCTTTAAACTTAAATTAAAATGTAATGGGGGTGGGAGGTAGCGCCAAGCCAATGTGGACCATCTGAGCTGTTGCAATTCTAGAATTCATCAGCGCTGATGAAAGTGGAAGGCGGCTGTTGTGTTATTGATGCGGTGGGTGGGGGGGAGGGGGAAGGAGAGATTATTGCATTACTGACATACAGTAGGTGGAGAAAGATTACCGTGTGAGCGCTGGTACAAGAAGTGAGATTATCCGAATGCAATAAGCCATTGTTACAGCAATGACATTTCCCCCTCACCCACGCTCCACTGCGTAACATTAAAGGTCAGTGGTAGCCAGCCAGATGGCTGGAGGTGGGTTGGTGATGAGGGGCTGCTTTCCTTGGTCATTTTCTGGAATGGTGGTTGTGCTCAGAAAAATACCGGTCTTTTGGTTTTCTGACTGGGATTTCATCTTAATGCTGCAGGAAGGAGGGACGGAATTTGGGTTAGAATATTGCCCCTCTCACATGCATCCACACGATCCTGCATTGCAGCTCAGAGAAGGCGGGGGCACTCAGGTAACCAGCATAGCCACATCTCAGGCACCGAAATCATTATCAGATTAAAACCACTGGATTTTGGCTTTATTTAATAAACAACTTGTGCTGAACAGTTTTCGGATGTGCTCCTTATGCTACAGAGGCACAGTGAGTGCTTTGGGACAGGACTGTCGTTTGATGATATGAGGTTATGTGCAGTGCCTGTTTACAACCGGGCTCTGATTCTTGACCAAAGGCATGTGTGTGTGTGTCAGTTTCACTTGCTTGTTTTCAAAGGTAACCTGCCTCCTCCAAAGACAATGCCATTTACGCTTGTTCTCAAATTGGCCCCATGATTTTTACTAACCCATGTTCCGTCTCCTTCTGCATTTGTTTAACTGTTCTCAAAGTACACTCAGTAGTGCTAATCTTAATTGAATAAAACCATGACCCACTCCAGAGAAAGTATCTGACAATGTAAACTGACCTCCCTAGAAAATGAATCAAACAGTGTTCATTGGCTTGATGCTCAGCTCATTGAACTCTGTGGACAGATTTTCATTGACTCCAGTGAATTTTGGATCAGGCCCCAGGTGTTCAGCTCATATCCTCTTGGATTTAATTGGGTTACAGGGGAGACTTCTGATCCCTGATCCCAAGGGATGAGGCCACAGGGAAATGCCCCGTCTTCAGCAATCTCATCTGTCTGTAGTCTCAGGCCGGGAGAGAAGAATGGCTGCTTAATCAGATGCACAATCTGAAAATGTCACATTATTATTTATGAAGTGCTTAATAATCACACCACAATCACTGAATGCACTGGGGTGGAAAGTGAAAAATACATTTTTTAAAAAACAGTATATTTGAATTTGGCTACTCAGTGAAAAAAAATAAAGTAAACACTTTCTTTTAATTTGAAGAATGTAGGCCATTCCAGTATTGCAATGATGCCTAATTTATGCCTGGCATCAGAAGTAATAGACAAGCAGAACAATTTCTCGTTCTGCAACTACAACCAGTTATTGACAGATCTTGTCCCTTTTTACTGTCTAAATGCATAGCTTACTTTTTTGTTGTTGTGATACTACACAAAGGTTGTTTAGTCCTGCACAAGGCAGCATAGCCATTAGATTACCTTTGAAGAGAGACACGTCTCTAAAATTCACCCTGGAAATATCTGAATAAATATTCTACGAAATATAAGAGCAATAGTTCAATGGCATTTTCAGCTGGAATATTGAGCTTCTGTACAAAGCAGGGTCTTAGTTGTCCAAATGATGTCTACCAAATGGGACGCTGCATTTTGATAATCTGGGCCTAACAACTGGACTGGCACAGAGAATGGAGTAACCACTTCCATAGTATGTGTTTTTCTCAGGAACAAGATTGAGTGTCATTAGAAATGTGAGATGGGCCACTATACCTGGTAGGGGATAAAAAGAGGAATCCAATCTGTCCTACTTTCAGACATACAGCTGGAAAAAAAGACAGCAGTATGATTTTCATTTATTGTGCGTGTGTATATTGGTTTTGTGTGTATGTGTGTGCACTGGGTGGATATTTAATCTAATTTAATCTCTCTCTCTCTTGCTCTCGCTCCTCTTTGTTCCCAAGGAAGCATACTGGAGGAGAGTGTGTGCTGTCTACTTAAGCTTGCAAAATTATTCTCGCTCACAGTTTTATTGTTCCCTCTTTGGCAAACTGGCATTTTCCTCCCTGTGTGTTTAATGGATAGGAGATTAAAATGCATATATTTTAAAATCATTATTTTTATTCGGAGGTGGGCTCCCTGAGCAGCTGAGCACCTCCAAGTGTCAGAGAAGAGAATGGGAGATGAGTGCCCACTGCATTGCGCAGGACTGGGTCTTTTGCTACTTCCTTCTTTATCTGTCAGTAGCACTAGCTATCTGATATCACCGGCCTGGGGATCTGGCTTTGCTAGTTGGTTTGTGCTCCCTCTGTTGGCTGCCTGACTCTGCAGTGGGGAAGAAAAAAACAGCAGCAGAGAGCCATTAGCTAACCCTGAGAATTAGGAGATGCAGTACTAAATTGGGGATAGGTCCCATGACTGTAACGAGGCTAGAATGTGTCTGGCAAAGTTGTCTAGTTATTTGAGCACGCCAGTCTGGGCTTTCCAGATTTCTAATTCTACCTTATCAACTTTCTTGATGCTTAGCTTTAGCCAAGTAACTTTGGGGTCCATTTTCTGCCAGACCTCTACCCATTATGATGTGCGCACACACATATATGACTACACTCCTGCTAAAACATGTATGCGCCTGATTCTCCACTTTGACGTACTGTGATCCTCAACACTTCTGCAAGTGATTTAGTACCATTTTACACCTACTCTTCACCCACTCTGCCTGGGTGTAAGAGACAACACAAGGTGCATGGAGAAGCAGGCCCATATAGGTACAGTATTTATTTTGTATATCTTCCTATGTGTGATCTCTGCAGATTAACGTAGTGCAATCAACACAGTTTAATATGTTACTACTAAATATGTTAATTATATTATTCCTTTCCAACACCGCAATCACTAGATTTTTATGTTTTGATGCCAAATCTAGTAAAACTTTAAATTATGGTAATTAAATAATTAGCCATAATATGCGACACCCTAACAAAACGATTGCTGTGTTTTATTATTTAGCCATGACATGGTTGGTTCTGTTTTTACTCGGCAGCCAGTAATGTGTAATCAACAATATAATCTTATTCCAGAGGTAGAGATGCCACCAGGAATCAAGCTTGACCCATTGTGATTGTTTGCATTTTATTTCCTGCATTCCAACAGTACCTCTCAGTACTCCCGTTTCTTTATCTTTAATCTCCCCTTCTTCCTTAGGAATGATTTCTCCTCTTTTCCAAAGGATTATAGTCGCTAATGGCTCTCTCTCTCCCCACTCCCGCCTTAACCTAACGCCCCAATGTTCTTGTTTAGGCTTTTATCTTTGATTCAGGGCTTTGGTTTCCTGCATGCCTTTAAAACAAATAAACAAACAACTGCATAGCATATCCTCATGACAACTAAAAACAAACAAACAAACAACCCCATTTCTGCCTGAGGAGCTCCTGGTGGGAAACAATGGGTTTGAAGATGTTTAAAAATCCAACAGCAACAACCCGAAATCTAGGAAACTGGACAGCATTGCATGAGAAATAGGTTTGTCACTGTTGTGTCTTGAAATGCTCAGAAGTGAACTATTGGTTTAGATGCACAGGCAAGTTTACAAGCAGAAAGCCTGCGCTATCTCGCTCTGTCTCCTCATCCCACCCCTCAAGCCCCCAATAGATACATAATTTGCTTAGGAAATCTTTGATTTTAGCAGTAGTTGCCCTCTAGATCTTACAGCTGTTTTGGGGGCACATTTAGATTTTCAGATTCATGCGGAAACAATAACCATATTGGGGATTGCAATGGTCAAGAATCAATTTTTTTTTTAACCCCCAGCTGTTTTCTTCTCCGTTTCCAGGTTTCATGCCGATACGAAAGGCTGATGCTGTGCATTATTGAGGAATAAATTAGTTAGGTGAATAAAGGAGAAAAATCTCAGTTTTCTAAGTGGTGGAGCAATCCCACTGATGGCAGTGGCATTTCGGCTGCCTTCACAAATGCTGAGACCAGAATTTGGCATTGGGAATCATTGCTAGAGCCAAGATGAGAACACAGCGGCTATGGGCTACCAGTCCTGTTACTCACACCACTGGACCGCACCACTCCTTTGATAACTGGACAATGCCTCAGGGAC
Organism: Lepidochelys kempii; assembly: GCF_965140285.1. Taxonomy (NCBI): domain Eukaryota; kingdom Metazoa; phylum Chordata; order Testudines; family Cheloniidae; genus Lepidochelys; species Lepidochelys kempii. The sequence goes on along the minus strand of NC_136392.1, from coordinate 7,065,894 downwards.
TCAGTCCAACTCTGCTTTATTCTGTGCTGTCCCCTTTACTTAGCAAAGCCTTCTGTGCATGGAACACGTACCAGTTTACAATCCTCCTCGCAGGCGGACATAGCTAATGATCCTGAGCCGTGCAGTTCTCAGAGTCTTAGCAGCCAGCAAGGCCTTTCAGCAAACTCACTGCCCTGTTATTACATCGGGTTCCTTACTGTCCTAGCCACGCTGTTAATGAGCTCTACTGAGTAGAATCACATGAGGCCCCATTCTCCTGCTATCTTGTGGGTGAAATTCACAGCTCTTACAGTCTCATGTAACCCACCAAAATAGGGAATTAACTGGTGCATATGTCTGGTGTGAGCTCTCTACACGGGGGTGGATTTTTCCCAATATAAGTAGCTCCCATTGGGAATCAGTAGAGGCTACTTGCATTCTGTGGAAGGATAAGACCCCTGGAATGCATCACAATCTGGACCTTCAGAACGAAATCCCCCCCAGAAGACACCATGTTCTTTGTTTCCAGCCAATTTTTGAGATTTTGAGAACAGCCGTGATGTGTTTGACAGACCCCGGGGAAGGTGAGGAGAGGTGTCATGATTTTCCTATAAATATGACTCTAATCACACAAAAGCATAAACCCCTCTGGAGAGATTCAGGTGACTTGACATGCATCGGTAGGGGTCTGACTTTTTTTTTTTTGGCTTCATTTTTACATCACTGCAATTTCTGGTGGACGAGCCGCCTCTCCAGGCAAGCACCGTACGCGTAGTCCCAATAAACACTCAGTGGATCCAAATTTACAATACATTACATTAAGATAGCTGATCACAAGCTAACTACTAATCCTTAGGCCAGCCAGGGAAGTAAAACATTATTATCCCTATTTCAAAGATGGGGAAACGGAAGCAAACTGCGTCAAGTTAATCCCTGCTGTCCAGTAACATCGCTGACTTCAATGGAGTTCCAGCAGGGTTTAGTTTGGCCAGGGGAGATTATGATTTAAGTTTTAAAAGGCAGCCTCCAATTTGCATGTGCTCATCCCTGTGCCTACATTTTGTAGGTGCACATGTAAAACTGACAGACCCTGGTCATTGGTGGGCGGGATTGAACCTGGGATCTCTGGAGCTAAATGCATGAGCTAAAAGCCACGTGACCATTAGCTAAGGCTGTAGCAGATTTATTAATCTCTAAGTGGTTTTGGTGCCATTGGGGGAAACAGAACACCACACCCAGGAGATGTGTGGGTTACACAAACACCTGTACATCCCCCCTTTAAATAGTCTACTCTCTGTATGCACCCCAATGTTGGAATGTGAAGCTGCAAAACACATTGTCCCCAGTATTATTAGACAAATCACATTATATGTATTATACATTACAAGCAGTGTGCATTATATGTATACATCTTCCATCCTGGGTCACTGAGATGCCCCTAAGAATACAAACTTCTGCTAGATTCCCTTGGGCAGGTCCATAAAGACACCCATCCTCGCCTCTTGGATTGGATTAGTCCAAGAGAGGAGAGATGTGGGGGCAGTCCTGCAAAATAAAAGGACAAAAATATTTTTAAAAGATACATATTGTTCAGCACAGACTTTTACCGAAACCACCGTTAAAAAAATACAAATACTTGATTATGGCTGGACTGATTCTCATTTCACAGCTACACTAGTGTCAGTCCTAATAATGCGACTGGAGTCAGTGAATTACTTGGATTAACAATGTTCTGAAGCCATTGTGCTATTCCCTAACCATTTGTTGGGGCTGGTTCTTGCAGTGTGGGATACAGGTATTATTGGCATCAATTGAGTTACTCAGGCGGACTCATATCAATGTAACTGAGATCAGAATCTGGTCCCCAGTCAGGCCATTTTAGGACATTTTACTGTCAGCGCTGCCTTAAACCAATGGGATCTATTGTCCCCTCACATTCTGGGCTCTTTATGTGTGTAGCTTCATTGCATATCAACTGGAGTTTTGTGCATAAATCCCCCACCGATAGGGAAATCAGCTCCAATATGTGCAAGCACAATATGGTATGTGTCTGTATATAGTAGTGTTTTATAGGCTTGTGGAAAGATGCCATGTACTTAGTAGCAGGTGAATGGAAAGAAGAGAGTCGTAATCAGGTTGGTGACGATTGGCAGCGCAGATCCATGTGTCAGGAAAACAAAGCATCACACTATATAGAAATCTGGCCACCTTTCAAACATATCCATCAATATATGTAAACCAGGAGGAAGAGTTATTTCACATTTGGAGAGCATGACACAGATTTCGGCACCTGCCCCTGATGAAAGATGCAACCTTCTGAACCAAGTCTTTTCTGAATACATCATCTAACTTATCTCCCAGTGCAGCTGTCTTCCACGATTTCAAATGTCACTAAGTTTTGGGAGATTTCTGAAAGGAAATGTGCTCTGTTTTCCTTCAGCTGCTTTTATTAATTAAACCTAAGGGGGAACAAGTGGATACAAATGGTTTCATTTGGCATGCGGGACACATTGATTTTGGTGTCTTAACCTGATGTCTTGTTAGCCAGAGTAGCAGAACCAGGGCTGGATAGTGTTTTTATTCAGCATGCCTGAATGTTAAGGAAAGCTGGCTGTGTTACCCATGAATCCTGCAGTCCATATGAAGATCCTAATGAAGTCCCTGGGTGTTTTGTGTAGCCAGTGATTTCAGGATTGGGCTCTGAAGAGGACATGGGCATTGAAACATGGCTTAATGTGACAGCAGAGTTAATTTTTATTCTGTGAATTCTTTGCTCTCTCTGCATCCCTGAGTGTCGTGCAATATAACTGATAGGGGCTTTTGGTGGTAACGCAGTGGGCTCACCGCACTGTCCTTCTTTTTCTAAAGACAGGGGTTCAGATCCTAGTTATGAGCAAAATGCTAGCCCCAACTGCGTCTTCAGTTCAGAGTCCTCTGAACCACTGCAGTCCACCTGGACTATGTGTACAAAGACACGAATGCAGGTCTTAACACCCGTTTCCCCTGACTCCTCAGCGCTAGTCACATGGCTGCATCCCTTCCCTCTAACTCCACCCCCTTCAATTTCCTGGCTCAGAACCCTCTCCTGTGGTTTTGGTTTTGGGTTCGGATTCAGCACTGGAAGGAGCCTCTTTTGGATGTGGCTAAAATCCCCTGGTGATGAAGATGGCAGAAACGCTCCAAAATTTCTTGAACTAAATCTTGTGAAAGAGCTTGTAATTTTTGGTGCTATCAAATCTGAACCTGAATCAAACTCTAACCTAAACCTGGTTTGGCCTCAAATCCACACTGATCCAGCTCTGCATACCCATTGCACCCACTATAACTCGCATTAGCAGATGCAAACCAGTACAATAGCGCTGGTAAATTATGCACACAATTACCCATTTTGTAACTGCAAAGGCCCATTTGCACACACAAATTTCAGCTCCAGACACAATGGAGGCCTGCAGTTTGTGCAGACTTTGCAGCCTTCTTTGAGAACGCATGCCATTGCATATGGCTGGGTGGACATGTCTGCATAATACTGTCCCTTGTATTAACACTTTGCTACAGCCCAATTAACAAATGTTGGAAAATCCCAGAGGCATTCTAGCCCCTTTTATTTAGGATGCTAAATGCTGTAGGAACATGTTTAGCTTTTACAGGAGCTGTTTTTAATTATTATGCTCAACTTAATTAGTCATTTTTCTTTATTTATAATTTTTTGAAAGCACGAATCATTAGGAGGTCACAGCCAAAAGCTCTGCTGCTGACAGATGGAACAGAATCCCCTTGCGATTTAACCTGCCAATAACTTTGGGAACCAGAAAGCAAAAGGTAATTTTCAGAACGCTACAACCTCTTGAACTGTGGCCGTGTATCGATAAATTACCCAATTGCTCCATTCTCCTCCCCTACAGTAGTTTCAGCACCTGTGCTTTACGATTAATGTAGGAAGACGGACCAGGTAATATTAAGTGTGTAGGAATGTTTCCCTGAGACAAATGCCTATCAAGGGGAATTTCTTGGGACAGATTGACGGAATTCAGGGGGAAAAAAAAGATTCATAAGAGGGCCTGAGCTCTGGCTGATTTGCATGTGAGGGGCTGGATGCACCTGAAAGCTCTTTACATCCCAGGGAATGCCTTAGAGTTAACATCTCTGTTTTTCTTGAAGTTTTTATTTGGATATTTTCCTAGTTAAGGGCCCACTCCTGCTCCCATTGAAGTCAATGCAACATTTCTGCCTCTCTGTCTTAGGCACTGAGATGGCCCTCATTACCATACTATACCATACAGCCTCACAGTCATTAATGTATTTATCCTCACAACACCCCGTGAGGCAGGGTAGCGCTGTCATCCCCCTTTTACAGGTAGGGAACAAAGGCCCACTTCCTCAACAGCATTTAGGTGCCTAACGCCCATTGAAATCAATGGGAATTAGGTGCTTAAATACCTTTGAGGATCTGGGCCAGAGAGACTAAGTGCCTTGCCCAAGGTCACAAAGGAAGTCTGTGGCAGAGCCATAGGTGCTAGAACTAGGCATGCGGCAGCACTTCCTCCCCCCCCCCCGCCACGTTTGAAGTGGTTCCCATCATATCCAGGGTTTACAGTTTGGTTCAATGGCTCTCAATTCTCCCACTCTACAAATTGTTCCAGTACCCCTGGGGCAGAGCATGGATTTGAATCCAGGTCTCCCAAGTCCTAAGCCAGTGCCTCAACCAGTGGGCCATCCTTCCTTTTAACTTCAGTGGTGCAGACTCAAGCCTAAGAGCAGAAATCATCTATAACGAGTGCATGATCCTGAAATTGGAGGGGCCACATTTTGGGAGGTCACTAGGAAGTCTGGGATATGGGTGGTTGGACTTGGGCCTGCAGATGCTGGAGCCCCAGGCTGGAAGCCAGGGTTCAACAATTCCTAACCTGGGGTTACAAATGAGCGTAGATGCTCAAGCCCTGGATTAACAAACCCACGGTCAGTTCGCTCGAGTTCTGCTAACCTGGGGCTTACATTGCAGTGTAGACATACCCTAAAGTGGCTGCTGTCTCCACACCTGGTGAGCAAGCATATGTAGTCAGTAGGTGCACACCTGCTCTTCACGCTCCGCTGCACACTGCAGGAGCAAGCCACTGACTAGAGTTCAGATACTGCAAGGTGCAGAGGACCTTTTACTTCAAGTGGTACAGAATCTGCCACCTTGACTCCCATTCCTTTCAAGGAATCCCATGGATTTCATAGGAATCACCCAATATGAGTAAGGGCAGCAGAAGCTGGTCCAAGAGGCATAGAAGAACCTCAGCAGCTTGCAGGATCAGTCTTTAGGTTTGTAGTTTTCAGGGGGATGAGATGCCTGAGCTGGAAGATACCTGGTACATTCCAGCTCATGCATTGGGCCAGATTCTGAGCTGGCGTTACTAGCTCTATTGTCTTCAGTGGAGCTTGGCCAGTTTGCACCAGTGCAGACTCTGGTGCAAAAATGGCAAAACAGTTTTCAAAACAATGAATAGGAATAATTCACCCGAACACATAAGCACAGGGACTAAAAAGGGTGAGCGAAAGCAGGTTGGAATCTATAACCCAGCTCAGATTCCAGCTGTCCCCTGTAATTAAAAATATTCTGTTTGGTAATGCGGGATCAGCTCCATCCACTACCAAACCAGCCCCACGTTTCTCCGTGTTAACGCTTGTTTCAATAACACTTTTTCTTGCTAATTTTGGTTTGGCTGCCACCTGAACTTGGGGCCTGAGAAGTGAGCAGAGACAGAGGAAGTGTGAGTGTTTGTGTGAACACAGCTGGAGGAGAGCCGGCCGCAAGGGCAGCCTTGGTGTATGGGCCTCAGCGGGTTAAACAATGGGCAGTGCTGGCAGTAAGATGCATAAGAGAGAGAGCTCTGCTCTGGGGGAAGCAGTACGCCTTCTCTTAGTTTACAGCAGCACTTCCTATGAGCTCTGCCGCACTTGAGATCTGACATCCTCTGAAATCTGCCATGCTGTTTAAACAGGGCAATGTTTATCAAAAGGCTTAAGAGAAACAGATGCCGGAGTCTTTCCATTGCTGAATATAAAATTAATGAGCAGCTACCTTCCGGGTTAAGAATTATCTGCATTCCACATGGCATGCTCTTTGAGACAGATTCTTACCTCGCACCTGCTAATTCTCCCCCAACCCAGCGCTCCACTAATTATTCAAAGGTCATTTGGCAATTTTGCCATCAGCCTTGTTTTTCAGGCGTTTAGAATTTGGTCATCTAAAAAAGAAACACAAAACCAGCAAGGTCACACAGGAAGTCTGGGGCTGAAATGTGGCATGTGTAGCATCCTCCTAATGTTCATTTTCGCCACTAGGAGTTAAGCAGTACTGTTGGGGGCTTCTGGTGAGCAGGCCTATGTGTAGGTATTCTGGCTGCCGTGTTTGTTTTATACTGATGCAGCCTTAATCGCATAGGGGTTACACACATGTGGGTGGAATACGGTACATGGCCCATTTGGAGTTATCCTTATAAATACTCAATTCCCACTGATGCAATATGCAAAACAACTGAATGAACCCATCAGGGGCTTGCATGCCAGTCATTTGCAGATTAAAACTTCTGCAATGTGCATTGACACAATAAGCTAGCTCCTGTCCGAAATGGGCCTCTGGAACTATTGTGTCGATAATCTGGGGATTAGAGACTTTAATAGAAGGCATTGACATGACAGATCCTAGCAGCTCTGAAAAAAAAATCTGTTACTCTCTATGGGCCTAATCCTGTGTAAAACGAGCATCCTCAGCTCCTGTTGACGTCAGTGGGAATTCAGGGGCATCTGAGCATCTCGCTGGAGGTGCTGAGTGTCTCCTAGGACTGGACCCAGTTGCATCAACAATCTGCTGATTATAGGTGTGTGTCCTATATAGCAAACTTCCGATGGGATTTTCTGTCTTTATTAAGCCTTTTTTAAAACCATCATTAAAAATGTTCCAACAAAGCCAATGTACATATTAGATCACAGTTATTGAATAAGCCTGAATGAGGTCCTGAAAAGCAAGGAGAAATGCAACGAAAGTATCTCCCCCGTCCTTAGCTGCACCTGCAGCAGGTCCCCAAACACGTACTGCGTGCAGCATTCTGATGGGAGCTCAGTCCACTGCAATGTCAAAGGGAAACAGCGCGAGTTGAAGTTCTAACTCTGCCTTCTGAGTGCTTTGGTGCAGTCCAGTCAGGCTTTTAGGGATGGGTCTTATCCCCGCAGGCTGTGCTGAGGAAGTGCCCATTCACATTAATTACATTTGGGTTTCTGTATGAATATGAAGCTGCGGCGATTCTAAACAGCTTGTCAATATTTTAAGTGCCTTTCATGAGCCTGAGTCTAATTAATTAAAGGGTTATGAAAAGCCATTAGGTTTTGATAGGGATCACCTTCCCTCCAGTCCCATGTCTGTGCAGAAACCAGAGAGGTTACAAAGGCTCTGGTTGAAATTTAGAACTGCAGCGAAGAAGAGAATACTTAGCTCCCACATGGATTGGGGAAATTAGGACATTTGGTGCCAGATTGTCTGACTAATTAGATTTCTATCAACTCCTAAGGGACTGGCTGATGCAGTATTTTAATTTAAAGCAGTCGCAGCTCTTTTCCTTCCCCTTGTGTCTTTTATCAAATTACCCATGTTTGTTTCAACATATAACCATTTTGTTTTAATGCTGCACCTTTACAGGCCTAAACTGTCCTGTCCTGGGTTTCACAGCACAGGCTTATCTCAAAACTGTCGACGTCTTCTGTCTTTAAGATGGGTTTTTCCCATAAGGGGTAGACCTGTTATTGCTTGGCAGACACTCAACGAAGAAAATGCAGGGGGCAGCAAGAGTGTAGCAATGCAGTGTAGGGGTCTCATAATGGCCCCTGCACGGTGGTTTTGGTTTAATATTGATAGTTCATGTTGCAGTTGAGGATGGGCCAAGGAAACAGTGACCGTCTGGCTGTCTATCTGCATACTCATGCTGCTATCATAAACTTGCTAGGCAAGGGCCTTAGGATATAAAGTCTGGGCATTGGAGGTTTAGGCCAGGATTTGGGTTTGAGATGAAATCATGGCAAGTGGAGCAGGCATTCAGCTGCCGTAGCAATGGAATCTCGTGAGCTATTCTCAGGACATATTTGCCCACGTAGTGGAAATCTCCTGATGTCAGTTAGCTTCTGACCTAATCCTGCAGGCATCCACGTTGACGGCTACACTCCCGCTGATGACAGTGGGAGCAGAATGGCAACCCTTGTGAGATTTCGTCTATCTGGGTCTGAAATCTCATGAGGCCACTGTTCTGGTGAGATTTTTTTTACTGCATCCAAACTGGAGCTGGAAAATAGATGCCTTTTTGGTTTGGGATCCCACCTGGAACTAAAACCATAGAGCTTGGCCTAGATCCTAGGAGCTGAGGCAAGTCCCTTGGAATCAAAGTTCAGTTCTAGCGCATCTCTAATACGTAGAGAGCCACACAAAGTTCACCAAAAATGCACCTACGAGGGGCCTTAGCCTATCGGTGTGAATAAGATGTTCATGATAGGTCCCTAAATTTGTGAAAAAAACGAAACAAAAACCCCACAAATTGTCCTAACAGCTGTGCACACAGACATGCATGCTATTACTTAATCTGCATGCACAAAGGCTTCATGCAAATAAGTGCACTTGCAAATTTAGCAGGTGCAATTTTGGAGGCAATTTGAAGATTTGGTCCAAAGATAATATAATGCAGAACAAGTCTACTCACTTGCTGAGAGTAAGTTTAATTGCTTGCCAAACAGTTAAGGGAATACACTTTTTGGGGCAATTTGCCTTTTTTCAATCAGATGACAGGTATGGATTCAGATAGCTGGTGATATCATTGTCTAAGATCAATTATATACACAGGTGATTTACTTGATTTGATGAGGTTGTCTATGATTGTAATTGTATATTGTTATATATTTTAATGTTATATCTTGTTAATTTCTTAGCTGATATTTGTATATTTGTGTGTGTGTGTGTGAGTGTGTGATCAATGACAAGGTTCAGAATTGGTGTGGAGCCTTGCACAAATCGATTCTGAATTAGGGAATTGCCAGGTCCCTGGTTAGCAGACACCACAGTTTAGTGTTAATTGCCCTAAAATTAGTTAGCATCAATGAAATAGAGTGAGTGGAATTTTTAAAGCCATTTCTTTCTTAGAACCAGGAGACTGCAAAAATTCACTTGCCTTATTTAATGAAAAATTATGATAATATTATTGCTATTTTATATGATGGATACATAATTAACACTTTTCCCGCCTCACCCCCATTTTGCTGTACTGCTTCTTTCAGATTATTTTTTCAGAAAAAGAATGGAATTATATTACATCTTTTGCTTCAATGAAACTGAAAACGATTATTCCTCTCAATAACTGGACCCAACAGTGTCGACCATTTCAGTGAATATTAAACACAAAAAGTACATTTCAGACCTATTACGAATCTGCCACTATGCCTTTAACTTATTGCTTTGTGAAAAGGAGTAGAGCCGCAGAATGAGTTAAAATGAAGGGACAGCCTCTAAAGGCTGTGAATTTCCTAGTTTTCGTTGATTGAAATCAGACCTTTAACATTATTGAAACAGTTTCATTTAACTTCATTTCCCTGTTGTTATTTTTTATGTGTTTATGGAAGGTTATACAATGCTTATTTACCACTGATAAGCCTCCACCTCCCAAGATGCTGATAGTGATTTTACAACATCGTAGCTTAATCGGATGCTGCCAGAAAGGGCAATGGGAGTCTTGCCTCAATAAGGATCGCCAGATTTAGCCCGTGAGTGTTTTGACACAGTCCATATGTTAAAGAGGGACAGCTGCTAATTACTAGTATTATTATTTGAATAGGGCTAGCACTGAGGAGCCCCAGCCATGGACCGGGCCCCATTGTGCTAGGTGCTGTACAAACACAGAACAAAAAGACGGTCCCTGCGCCAAAGTGATCAGATTTTCAAAAATGTTCCGTGCTTTGGGGAGCGAGAGCGTTTGACAATCTAGCCTTGACTTTCAAAAAAGGGAGCTGGGGGTTCTGAGCTTTTTTTGAAAATCGGGCCCTTATTGAGGTTCCAAACTGGGAGCTGAACTCTTTTAAAAATCTGACGCTGGGAACCAAATTTCCTTAACATCACTTTTTAAAATTGCCCCCACCTTTTTGCACCTGCATTTCTTCACCTGTAAAATTTTGGTGCATATAAAAAAAACCCTTAGGATGCTGTGTGCAAATCATACTGGCCAATGAACTGCCCAGTTTGTGTGTGCAAATGCAGTTTGTGCATCCAAATCAGAGCTTTAGTCTGCATGCAAACGTGATGTGTGAAATAAAATCTGCGCAAGCGCAAAATCACGGGTGCTATTGCAGAAGTTGCTTTTGTCCATGGTAGGGGAGTCATTTCATAGTATTTTGAGGGTACAATATTGCAATATAGGAATAATCTGAAAAGGTTAAAGGAGATAGGTGCATGGATATTAGCATGAGGAGGGCTGTATAAACGCCTAAGTCGATCTCGAAGATGGCTATGAAGTGGTGATGGGCTGCTATGTCACAATAAGAATATATGATAGACTGAGGGTGCTGATGAGCTACGGAGATCAGTTACAGCAAGTGTTTTCAGTGAAGAGGTCAGATATTTGAACTGGCTTTTCAGACACTTTTTATATTTTGTATGTGAATTCAGTGCTCACAAAAAGATATTTCACGGACAGCCTTTAAGGATATTGTCCCCCTCTACAGGCAGTGGCAGTTAAAATATCCATATACCACCTTCCGCACATATCTCAAGCTTGGCCTGGAGGGAATCACCTCTGTATGTGTGAGAGAGGACAGTTCAGTCTTTAGTGTCTCTGCCGAGCCTACTTTGTTGTTAGCAGATGCCCTGGATCCACAGATTCCCCCCAAGAATTTAGGGAAACTGCAGCCTAAGTCTCTGTCTCTCTCTTATTGCCTGTCCCCTCTGTACAGCTGCAAACAGCTGCATCAAAAGCTTTCTGTGGTGAACTACACAGCATTTTCCCTATGAATTTTCCCTCTTGTTCCATGAAAGAGGGTGGTTTGCTCCTCTAATTGCTCCTTGTTACCTAATCTTTTATTCCTTGCCAGCTGAATGCTGTGAGACCCCAACCTTGTCCCTGCAAAATTTAATTCCTTTAGTTTTAAAGAGAGAAAACATGTGATCCTTTTAGCATCAGAGTAATGGAACTGGGGTAAGTAGCCAACCCTTTACAATAGATCCAGACTAGATTTACAATTAAGTGCTGCATTAGTACTAAGCATATGGCCATGCTGTGACTGATAAGGAGTATTTCTAGTATTGCCTGGATAGAAAAGGTGCCATGACAGAAAGACCCAAATTCTTTGAAACCAGAGGTCCAAACCCTGGCAGTGTCAGACCAGCCCCCCATCCATCCAAGAAAACGAAATCAAATTCCATGTAGCTGGCATTTGAGTCTTGCTGAATATATCACGTGCAGAGCTTAAACCTCAAGGTAGTTTTCAATTAAGGGTTTGTCCCAATGTCTTAACCAACTTATTCCTTCCCCCCCCACTGTTATAGTGTTCTTTCTGTTGCCCTCACCCCAGAGATGGCTGCATTTCAGTGGAGTTTATGTTTGGGTGCATGTGCAATTACCCCGGGGTGCGGGGAAGTGTGTGCATATGGATGTGTCCCCCTGTTCTTTCAGAAGCGAACCAGGACATGCTTATCTATCTGAGGTACTTCACTGGCCCCTCTTATGGTTTCACAGGCTGACGTATTTAACCTCCCAACACCCCTGTGAGGTTGGGCACGGCCATTACCAGAGGTGAAAGTAAGCCGGTACGCCCCGGTACGACGTACTGGCAAGAGCCGGTGCGCCATACCAGGACCGGCTTTCTCAGACGACAATTTAAAGCCCTGGGGTAGCGGTGGTGGGGCTCCGGCGGAGATTTAAAGGGCCGGGGCGGTAGTAGCTGCTGGAGCCCCGAGCCCTTTAAATCCCTGCCGGAGCCCTGCTGCCCGAGCCCTAGGGGATTTAAAGGGCTCGGAACTCTGGCAGCTGCTACCACAGTGGAGCCCCAGGCCCTTTAAAGCTCTGCCAGAGCCCAGAGCCCCGGGGTAGTGGTGGCAGCTGGGAGCCCCCAGGGCTCCTCAGTGATTTAAAGGGCCTGGGGCTCCGCTGCGGTAGCAGCTGCCAGAGTCCCGAGCCCTTTAAATCGCCCCCGAGCCCCGGGGCTCCCAGCCGCCTCTGCAGCTGGTAGCTCGGGGATGATTTAAAGGGCCCTGGGCTCCCAGCCACCACTACAGAAGCTGGAGCCCCAGGCCCTTTAAATCAAGATTTAAAGGGCCTGGGGATTTAAGGCCATGCCTCTTCTGGTTCAGGCCACGCCTCTTCCGGTTGAGGCCACGCCCCCTCCTCAGGACTCCAGTGTACCAGAAAGTCCTTTAACTTACTTTCACCCCTGGCCATTACTCCTATTTTACAGGTGGGATAGTGAGGCACTGAGAGTCTAAGTGAGTTGCCCAAGGTCACACAGGGAGTCCATGGTGAAGAACCTTTTTTCTCCTCCAGTTGCAGTGTTAGTCAAGATTGTCCCATGCTACAGACCCCAGATCTGCCTTTCCAACTGCTCTGGAGTTAGGAGGATGCAGATCAGTAGTTTTGGGTTGAGCCAAATTTAGTCATTTTTTAGTCGTGCTTCTTAGGGGAGATATTTGAAAGTTGTTGTCTGGCATTTTCTTCTACAAGATGCAAACGTGCATCAGCAAATAGAGAAATATGATCGTAGGAATTGCCAGACTGGCTCAGAACCCTGGTCCATTTCATCCAATATCCAATCGCCAACAGTGGCCAGTACCACCTGATCCAGATCAAGAAACCCTGCCCTAGGCAGTTCTGAGATAAACTGCTCCCTGGGAAAATTTCCTCATAACCCCAACTAGTTTTTCATTTGTTTTACTGGTTGCAAGCAAATGACTGTTATTTCTAATAAGTGATCCCCAGGCCAGCAGATTGCAAAAGCCAACAAATATGCAGTCAAATTGTCTAATGGATCATGCAATACCATCCTATGCAAAAGTAGGTGGCTATCCTATTCTATTGTTATCCCAGCCCATGCCGATCAGAGGTAAGCTTTTTTTTGAACTCAGGTGCCTTTGAAAATGCTACCCCATTTCTGGGCTTTCGATAGCTGTATTGGATCTGTGACCTGCTTTAGAGTAAAGAATAAACCATTGCAATAGCTCTTTAAACGCATTTCCAAAAGCAAAGAAGATAAATAGATGAAACGATTACAACTGCCCCCCTCTGCTTTCCTTCTGGCATAATGAAGTGACTGTACGTCCCTGTTACCTTGTGCCCGCATGACTCAGGCAGGAAGCTTCCATCAGCAATTTCCAGTCCACAGGTCCATCTGACCAGCTACCTCCAGCCAACACATATCACTTCCTTGTGAAGTGAAGGGGAATCTATTTTGTTTGTAATAAAGCTGATTATCATAGATAAATGTATCTAATTAGTCTCATTTGCTGACACACAAGCCTTTAATTGGAAGTTGAATAATTAGACATATCTGCATATGCAAATACATAGGGTTACACTATGTCAGTCTTTAACATGATTTCTCCAGAGACAAATAACTCTATATTTCAAGAGAGAATATGCTATATTAATTTACATAGACAAATAACTTTATTTAGCATGAGTCACTCTCATGTTTGGTTACATAAAGCAATACGCAAAGAAATCGAAGAGATTTTATGTAGAATGAAACAGCTGGAAGATACTAATTTATGAGGGGGAAATCCTTGCAAACCTTAATGTTTTTCTATGCAGTCAATGAGTGATGACAGCAGTTAGCGTTTCCCATAATAAAAAGCTCATTGCTGGGATGAGACAAAATTGTCACGCTTACTGTTGGATGGGTCACATCTACCTTGCCAGGGATAATAGATTGAGGCTTGTAATGCATAACCGTCCTCTCTGCACAGAAGCACTGCAGTAGGAAGGTACTGTACCTTTTAGATCTCTACTACAGAGCATGTCCTATAACACAAACCATTTTTCCTCCCTTCTTTCTTGCTGGCATTTCTGCATTCTCCCCTCCCCGCCCCCCAATGGTGGATTATATGACGTTATGCTTAAACTGTTTGGCCTGTTGTTTCCTAACCAGATGGCCACTGCAGTACTAGCAATGGTCTGCAATTTTGGCCCAGGTGCATGCTGGGATATGTGTCCCTCCTCCATCTGGATGCGAAGTGCATACTAATCAGGCAGCAAGATGGTTTTTTTCTTATTTCTAGTAATCCCAACTCCGGGCTAGGGAGTCAGGGGAAAGACTTTTAAAGCAGGCAAGCAGGTTTTCTTGTCACGGTTTCGAACTGTGTTAGTCAGACCAGTGCATCAAGGATTTTGCGTGGGTAAAACCTGAGCTCAGCCATCCAACATTCAGCAAAGCTGAATAACGGAAAAATACAAATAAATCACCTTGAATCAAATGATATTTTGGTGGTGGCAGGCAGTTTCCCTGCAACAAGACATTGTTTTGGAGGTGCCTAATATGGGAATGAAAATCTGCTCAAAAGCCAAATTTCTGTCCAAAGAAACAATGCTTAAAGAAAAAAAAATCCAAACGCCCGCATCTGCTTTTGCAGCTACTTGTCTTTTTACACTAGCTATTGGCTTAAATTATCTGTCCCACTGATGCAGGATTGTTTCCCCTTTTTCGCTTTGTTGTACTGTACGAGTCATCTCCAAAAGGCACTTAATTATTTTTGAAGTGAGTCCTGATAGTAGAGCACATGGGTTTACGCTGCTACAGATGCTTAATAGTAGAAATATTGCTCTGGAAGAAGGCTGAAGCAAGCTAATTAGGAAGCCTAAGCCTAGGTGGAATTAATGGGGTTGCTAATTATGTCCCTGGTAAGTCTTGGCTGTAGTAATATAAATAGTGTTATTAATGTCCGCACTGTCACTCTGGCCACGTGACAGCCCTGCTCTCAGAAGCTGTCATCGCTTGGGTGGAGGAGGGGGGTTGGCTGGAGACCAACTAGTGCATCCCTGCTCCCTGGGTACCCTGTGTGTTCACTTCATCCCAAGCTTGACAGCATTTAAAATCAGACTGGACAAAAGCACTCGCAAAGCTACTGTTGTGAACCAAGCGGTCCAGGTAGCTGGGGGGTGGGATCTAATAGGTCTTTCCCATCGTTAACTTCTATGAGTCTCTGAATTACTTAGGAGCCTTTGCTAGGGTTTGTTTGATGGTGATGATTGGGGAAGTGGGGGGGTGTTTGGGAATTTGCATTCCCAACCCCCCAGCTGCCATTCCCCCTCTCTTCCTTGCATCCTCCCCACCCCATTCTCCTGCAAGGCAATGAGACATTCAGCTGCATCTCTGCAGTCACATCCTTCCCAAAAGCCTTTGCAGCAGCCCCCTTTTCTGTTTCCATGGCAACTGGAACTGTGATGCTGAGTGGAGCTGACACTGTCCCAATGCAACCTTCCCCCTCGCCACCCCCCACCTTTGTCATGCCTGCAGTGGCCGAAAGGGGCCAGCAGAGGGCAGCACCATCTTAGGGCTGCTGAGGGGGAGGCAGGAAGGCACATCACCCAAATTAGAAACCTTTACCTTGAAATGTAAGGTCTGATCTATTAATGGACTAACATGGATTTAGGCGTAACCTGTATGCAGGGAAGCCGTAGAAGGGGCAGGAGCAATTCTCTCTCTGTGGAAAGCAAGATCTGGGCCTCCTGACACTGTTTGTTGTGGTTGTAATTTTTATTTTGGATTCTTTCCTCCATAGCCCACTTAACAAAACCAGGGATGCCTTGGTATTTCACCTCCTGACCACACAGTGCAGGAAAGGACAAGTCCATTTCTCACCAGCCAGGGTCTGCTCCCATTTTTGTTGAAAAGACAATCGCAACAACAGACATTACAGTTAAAGCCCTGTGAGCTGGGGCTAATTTACAATAGCCTTGCTGCAGTCCACTGTATTATGCATTTAACAATCAGGAAAGGGTTCTGATAGTGAGAAGCAGTGCCTGCTTGGTGTATGAGGCCAGGACTTCCAGTATCTGCAGTAGAAAGTCTGAGGTACTTCTTCACAATTTACAGTGCATTCCTGGAACATGTATTGATTGATTCAGGGGGACCAGATGCTGCAGCCTGACACAGAGCATTTCTTAAACTTCTCTATTACAAATCAAATCCAGATTACAATTTTGAATTCAATAACAGGAGTGGGGAATATGTTGTGGTTTTTGTTGGGGTATGCTTGAAAAAAATTCTTTTAAACCATCCCCCTTGTGCTAAAGGAAATAGTCAAATCCGGTATCAGATCAGTATGATTTTCTTTTGGTGAGGATCATGGATGTGCGGGATGTTGGGCCCACATTGGATTTTATTTGTTAAATATGAACTTTTTCTAGGGAAACAAACAAACAACCTCTCCCACCCCCAAGTCCAACTACTTTCTGCTTATTGAATTTTAATGACACCCTTAACGCTAAACAAAATAATGCTTCTTTGACCAGACTATTAAGGGCTTCACGACAGAAGAAAGATGGAGAAAACGACTGCCATAAGGCACCAAAATGTCTCCTCTAATTCCACACAGATCATAGTTTATAAGCACACTGTGAAATAGTCTCACTGAGGTTCTGTGTTTTGTTGCAAAGTTTTAATATTGTGACAGTTCTAAATGTTTCTAGAACATTAGCAGGCTGGCGCTGCATGGGTTAACTAGGCAGGAGGGTGGACTCAGCATTTTAAAAAGTCATCAAGCTTCTGTGAAATCTCAGTGGGGTGGGATTTGGTGAATGGCACCTCTGAAGGGAAATCTGCCCTACATAGCGTCAAGGGTTGTTGTGTAACAGCTTTGAGAGGCAGCACTGTGGTATGACATGGGAGAGGCTCCTCCTCCCTCTGCCTTGCTTTCTGTAGGATGGAGCTACCCCTTCGTGACAAAGTCCTGGAGAATTCAAATCACTAACTGCAGTGGGAACAAATCCCACATTCACAGAGAGTCTATCCAGGGCTGTGCAGGAAATGCGCCACATACCCAGATCCTGGGCCTTCATCCCCTCTGAGATTTCTCCTGGGGAGGCAGAGTCAGAAAGCCCTATCTATACCCCAGAACACATGTTAACCCTGCTAGAGACACTGAAATCCTAACCATTGAAATCATCTATTTGTTTACTTGCTTCTCTAGAAGTGAGGACCTAGAGTGACCAGACAGCAAATGTGAAAAATCAGGACAGAGGTGGGGGGTGGGGTGGGGGTAATAGGTGCCTATATAAGAAAGCCCCCAAAATCAGGACTGTCCCTATAAAATCGGGACATCTGGTCACCCTATAAGGGCCAGACTCTGTACCCACTGTATGCCAAAAGCAAAACTCCCTTCAACAGGAGCAGGATTTGATCCTTATTGAAATCTCCCACATTAGGCTCTTTTGTCCCTTGCATTTTCTAGCTGTTTAAACATTCTGGGAAGTGCTGACATGGCATAACATGATGCTCCCTGGCAGCAAGCACGATACTGTAATTCACAAAGGACTCATACTTCATTGAGATGTAGAATACCTATACATTATTTCTCTCTTCCATGCTCAGTGTTTGCTAATTTCACCTCAGCCTTCGTTCCCCGTCTTTAAGTGGGTGACAGTGACAGATCCGTGGTCCCGCCAGCAGGGCTGCATATTGTTTCTGACACGTATGCACAGCTAAGGGTGATGCTTAGTGTGTGACTTTGCACGGAACCCCCGAATCTGAAGCCTCAGCAAACCACAGCCACAGCAAACCCTTTCCTATCAAAGTTGCATCATTTTCCCCGAATGAGTAGCTAAAGATGAGACTTTTCCCATTGAATTATTAAACATTATCATTGCAGTAGCATCTAGAAGCCTGAGCCAGGTCACAGTCCACTGTGCTAGGCAAACATGTACAAACGTCTAGTCAATGACAGTTCCTGATCAAAGAATTTAGAAGCTAAAATAAATTCTACTTTAGCGCTTGCACATCAGTAACTATGCATGTGAGCCGTGTATACACACACATGTGGGCACACATCATATCACATAATCAGCTGAACTAATTCCATTTTGAATTAGTCCGGCTGTTGCATGCCCATATGTCTATTTTGACATCCCCTGCCATATGATTCTTATTATTTTCCTTACTCAAGAAATTGACTTTCATTGCTTGGGTCGTATAAGCTATAGAAACCATCTTCTATTTACACCTTTTATTCACATGACCGGGAAGACTTTAGGGAAGCTGTGTTCACAAGCAGCACCTTTAGCTGAAACCCACCAAAGCAACATGGCCCACACTGAAAATCAACATGTACATTGCCGCAGATTAAATAAAAAAGGCATATTTCCATGCGCCTTTCTTTAGGGAATCAGCCTCCCCCCCCACGTTATCCTGACACCTTGTGGATCTGAGAGGCTTGCCAGCCTGCCCTGTACACAGAAACATATATAGATAGATATATATAGAGAGGTATTTTCCCAGCATGGCAAGGCCACGGTGTCTTGTTAAAAATGGGCATGTTGTCCAACCCAGGAAAAGAGAAGGCTCAAACCACATGCTCAGTGAAGAAAAGCTCTTTTGGTTTGTCTATGTTTTGTTTCTTTTAAATGAAGAGTTGATTTCAATGGCCAATTCCTTTCATAAAAGGCGCATTTTAATGTAGGTCATCCTTATTTGTTCTATAGCATCTTTGCGTCAAGACAACACAGCGCTTTCACAATACAAACAAGTCCAAGGAATAGACTAAACAAATTAGCTATAATGTAATTAAAACAGATGACTGATTAGCATTTATTTTCCCAGCCTGCTTTAAAATAGCTATCTTGGTGCTTATCTTTTTCTGATTTTTGGCCTCTGTGAATTGCTTAGAAAGATAAAAGGATCTCCGAGTGTGGCTAATGCTATCAGTTTGTCCTCTGACATTGAAAACCCTCTTCTTTTACCCAAGGTCAAAGGCAGGTCTCAGTCCCACCAGGGTTAATCTGGCTAAATCCATTGGATTTACTCTAGATTAATCCTGGTGTAACTGACAGTCTATAGAACTACTATGGTATCTCATAGTACCGAATCAGCTATCACGGGCTCCTTGTGAGGAAGCTACACATTAGGAGTAGAAAGACACCCAAAACAGCAAAATGAACCTTCCTCACTCCTGGCAAGCAATATTGGTTAAGATAATCGCTACACCAATGAAAATCCAAAGGGAATTCACTGATTTTGATAAAATCCCTACGGATTTTACAGCTGCAGACTTGAAAACAGGAAAAAAAAAATCCATGGCTCACATTCTATTTCCTCTTTTTCAGTGGCAACTCTGTCTCTCCCCATATGAATTAAAACCTTACCTAATGGATGTAAGGAAAAAGATTCCCACAGACTATAATATTATATAGCCTGGTATTTACCTCCTGTAAATACGGAATTGTAATGCTATTGCAATTAAACCAGAAAAGTTGTCCTTAAAATCAAATCCACTCCTCCTTTTCTGACTCCCTGGCTGCTTCTGGGTTCTCATTGTGAAATTCATCAAGGTTCTGTTCTAATCTATTCAATTCTATTCTGTTGGTTCTTCTACTATTCTTATGACCATAGTATCTGAGCACTTTCCAGTTGTCCATTAAGTAATATAGCTTACATCTGTCATGTGAGGTTTGTTCTTTCTCTCATTGTGAGAAAATTGTGTATGGAGTGTTTTGTTTTGATAGGGTTTTGTTGAGAGGGATTTTTTAAACCATTCAGACTCTTTCCTTGCTGCATTGGCCAGGATGAAAAATCCATGTAAGGAAAAGTCCTATCGGAAACATTTCCCCACCTGCTGAACATTTCCTGGCTGACTTCTCATTGTTTAATATTTCCCCCTGCCCTTCTCTGCGGGGGGCTTTGCTGCCACAGGCCCAAACTGAGACTTGGTATTTGCCAGCCTAGAGCCAGAGAGATTGTCACAGGCAATCAGTAAACGCTTGGAATCTGACTGATACATGGAAAAATATCACCCGGTGTGGGCATGTTCTCTGCAGTGAGAACAGAGTGGAAATATACAAGACACCATCACTGCACTCTCAATGCAAAGAGGCCAATATGCTCTGGGCTCATTGGGCTTCTAGTTAACCACCTAAGCAGAAATCCCTTTTGTGCCTAATCCTGTTTCACTGAGATCAGTGGGAGCTTTATCATTGACTTCAGTGGGCACAGCATCAAGCCCTTTGTGTGGGTGTGTATGTGTATCATAATAATAATAATAAAGGCTCCATTGACATGAGCTGGATGCTGGAAAATATGGAATGTGAAGTCTAGTGCACAGTTCACTCTGATCTTGGATAACTCTTTTGACCTTAGCAAGGATTGCAGGATCTGGCCTGCTATCCAGTCCAATACATGTTTGTCTCCCCCTCTTTATGTTACAGGGCTGGTGAGAAAGTTTATGCCACTTCCCTTCTTGTTTACAGCTTTATCTGATCTGCCTGAGTCAGATCTTCAGTGGCGCTGGTATTCTTTAACTTGCATGGGAGTGTGACATCCTTTATGTGATCCAGACTAAAACGCTCGCCTGTCACTGCCTAAAGCCCTCTCTGGCTCCCTTATCCATATTTAAACTTAATAGTCAATTCCTGCCCCCATTCCTTTTTGCAGGCTGGGTCATAAAGAAGGCTCTTCTTTTTTTTTTTTTTAAAAAGAAAGCTAACCCAAAGATGTGTCATTGTGCTAAGTGCATTCAAATCTTCCAGGATGTCACTGTGTCACAATTTCAGTTCATTAAGCGGTGCAGGGAAGATTCTGTGACATCAAAGCTCTCCTTTTCCCTACAGAAATGGGAATGGCTCTTTTGATCTCAGCCCCCAAAACCCTCTCTCCCCCCGGATTAATATTACTTGCACAACTGAAACCTACAGGGGACCCCACACTTGATTCCTCCATATGTTCTGGGGCTGTTTTACTTGCTTTCCTGACTTTTGGAAGAGGGTGGTATCTTTTGGTTTTGTTTCCCTGTTCATTTTGCCCTCTGCATCTCTAACCCAGAAGGAGAAAAAGACCCAACCCACCCTGAATCAACCAGTCACTTTGAAGCTTGCCACAATCAAATGTTTTTATTTTTGGGGACACAGCCAGCTGTTTGTTTGAATCCCTGGCTTATACTGAGTCAAGGAGATAATCTCTCAGGCCCCATGTGCTTAATCTGTTAGCTGCTAATGTTGCATGAGATATCAAAATGGTCCCTTCTCCCATGGGTTGCCAGGGTATTTATAGCTTAAAACAGAGGTTTACAATATAAACTCAATTTTCAGAGTTGCATAGGGTGTGTGTGTAAAATGACAAAATTCTCATTGACTTTAATGGGGATGTTGTGATTGTAATTCAATGCAGCAATGTGACAATGTAGTTTGTGTACTAGGAATATGTCTCCTGATAGGAAGCAACACACACAACTTGGTTTCTAGTTAGATCTTGTTTAGGATCCCTATTGTTGTATAGCAAAGCTCAGAGGCTCAGATGCTATTTATACTTAAGCCCCTGAGCTTTGGCATTAGGCAAAAGGAATCCTAAACAAGCTCTAACTGAAAACCGAGTTGTTACTGGAGTACTGTTACTTTAGAAACCAGTTGTTATATCTGAGCAAGGCAATTGCCTTGCAAATATACTGTATATTCCCCGAGACAAGTACAGATACAGACTACACAAGTGCTGGTGCAGACCAAACTTAGTACAGGTGTGGAGCGCTGATCTTTCATATAAAGAGAGGCCTGGATCAGGGTCCAGATCTTGAAGCCAATTAGAGCCAACTGATTTGGCTCAGTGAGTGCTAGATACCTGACAAAATGGACAAAAAATGAATTCAGTTCAGAAACGTGTCATTTCTTAAGTGATTCTGCATGAATAATTTCCCCAAAGATGTTTCAAGTGGTTCAGCATTAAAAGGGGGAAAAGATGGGAAAGAATGCTAGAAAATGACTGCAGAGCCTATACCTCCCCATCCTTCATTCAAGCACTGCATATTTAGGATGTGTCCTGGTGTGGATGCTAAATAAAAAAGACGGGGTTGGCAGGTAAGTTTCTTCTGTGTTGTTACTGTCTTTAAGTAAATAGACAGCCTCGTGCTGAAGGTCTATTGTGTTCCATTCTATGTAGGTTTTTATACCACGTTCCTCACTGCAGGATCTGGAAGATATTTAGAGCAGTCTTTCCTAAAACCATAGGCACTTGTCCAGAGTAGGAAAATGAGTGGTGTTTTAAAATGGATTGTTTAGCATGTTTGAAAACACCACTTGCCACCAAGCACAGAGAAAATCAGCAATGTTCAAAATATATGAGCTCCTTGTGGTCAGCTCCACTCCTCAGGAGGGATTCACTTGACATTGCTGTCTTCTGAGCCATTTTTCTACACCCAACTCGAAAACTTCATGGCATACAGATTGTTAATAATAATGACACATGATCAGTTCCTCTTTTTTCTCTGCATTTCCCCCCTGCTGTTTAGGGGGTTAAGCAGCATTGATTTTCTGTGGCTGACAACACCACCTCATATTCTATTTATCTTGTCAAAACTCTCTCCCTCTGCCCTCAGCTCCCATTTTGTTCTCATTAATAGCGATTATGAAAAATGGGGCTAAATACTTACTTTCATATGATTTATCCAAATGTTGAACTGCATAATTGGGGAAGCTAAGACATTATCTCTTCAGATTCTGTCAAGACTCAATTTCTGCATTTGATTTAATTTTTAAACTCATGACCCATAACAGTACATATACTTATTGCCATGATGGTGGTGTGGCTGAACAATATATCTATCAGTCAGAAAGGGGAAGGTGCATATAATTTATAAGAATTTAAAGAGTCAGTCAGTCTTTTTTAAAGAACACTTCCTTTCTATGCAGTAATTAACATCAAGCATCAACAGAAAGGAAATTCAATTGGAAAGAAAGCCCTCACAGATGTATAGAAGATAGTAAATAGCTGGCACCAAACTCTGATTTTACTTTTACTGGCAGAAATGACACATGAACAAATGTGTTATGTTGTTAGAACACAGGAATCTAACGTATCATTTTAGCAACTGATCCAAGTCCATTGAAGTCAATGGAAAAGTTCCTATTGACTTCAATGGGCTTTGGATCATTTGTAATGCAGTTTTATATTTGCAGTGGTGTAGGAGCCGAGGACCCTGACCCAAAAGTTTTAACAGTTTGCTTGCTTAGCATCTACTTGCCTGCATTCTCCTCTGCTTTCCATTTGCATTATTAATTGCTTTCCTATCAAATGCATCAGTTCACAGTTAGAGAAAACTGGGCTGTCTTTTTTGAGCGTGTGTGTGTGTGTGTGTGAGTGTGTATATATACACACTCACATACACAGAGTGTGTGTATCCCTAGACATTTGACTTTCTGTGTTTCCCTGTCCATCTTTCTAACCCAGCAGTTCACTCTTGCTTTCCTCAAATGACTTTTGCCTTGCTCTGGCTCTGGTCTCCAGTTGCTTATCCTCAGTGAACTGTCTTGATCAGACGTATTTTCAACATGCAGCTAAAATCAAGATCAAGAGTCCCATTGACTTCAAGAGCAGTTTTGCCTGAGTGAAGATTGTTAGCACTAATCAGTGAGCTAAGTAGTGAAGCTTTTTTTTTTTAAACAAACTATGCCACTGAATCCTAGCAATACCACACTGCTCTCCAAATCAATGCTGACACAGTGTTGAAATTGTTAATAAAACAAATAATCAAGCTGCTAATCTCTGCAAGCACCATTTTGGAAAAAGATAATAGACCAACCATCAGGGAGTACAGTTAATGTATAAAACAATTACTGTAGTCAAATGCTTAAATAAGAGCCATAGTGGTAGCAAATGTGTTACTGTACAAGGAAGTAGTTTACAATACACATGATATTTCATTTGCATTGTGTAGCGGCACTGAAATCAAACAGAAGAAATTCTAAGATGCAACTTGATCTATCAGTCTACGAGTTTTCCCTAATAGCCTTTTTCCTGAAGCTGAAATATGCCATGTACACACACACACACACACCCCACGATTTTTACTTGTTATCCCTGGTTGCAGAAAGTAATATAGTTATTTAAAGCACACTCAATTACTGCTAGCTTGTTCCTGTCAGTAGTTGGCTTTCTTTTAAATACACATGCAGCAATCAGTCAGAAGAGATTTCTTTTATGTAGGCATTTTAAACAAGACTCTCATTGCCATTTCTGATGAGGATCTAACTGTTAATCTTTTATCTTGCAGTCAGCCATATGACTCTGCAGTGACTCTTCCCTGCTTGCGAGATTCCTGCAGTAAACAATAAGACTATATTTTTAACTCATCATGCATTTAAGATGGAGGCAATAATTCAGTTTCCAGTTTCTCGAGCATTTGGTGGATTTGACCAGCTTTAACGGCTACAAAGCTCTCCCTTTTATTTTGTTATCACCCAGTTCTTAACTTGCACTCTGCTTTGCAGACATGGTTAGAATTTTTCATTTTCTGTTTAATCCAAGTTCCTCTGTTGCTTGTGAGGAGGGACAACATAACAAGAACCAAAAAACATGGCAAAAGGAACAATGGTGAAAGGAAAACTGTGGGTTTGGATCCACTGCTAAACTAGTTGCAAGCAAGACCTGCGACTGGTGAGAAAGTTATAGAGGCATGTTTCTCTCTCAGAAAGGGTTTTGCTAAATTTTATCGTAGTTTAACTATGGGGTGGAGACATGAGCACATCTTTTTCTGTTTTTAATTTTGAATGTTCAATTTTTCATTGAAATTTCAAAATTTGAAAAATTTGGTTCAGCTCTTCTGTGCATAATAGCGGTCCATTATGGGTTGGATTTTTATTTTCCATATGCTTGTGTAAATCAGAAGTCAGTGAAGTTGCACCAAATTCGGCATAAAAGAGAGGAGAAATGGTGGTGCAGTAGCAGTGTCTATTGTTCGGGTTGCCTAACATTTTCCAGTATAAACCCTTTGTTTTCCATTGCTTATAACTTTGACAAATGTTAGCCTGAAGTTTGAGCAAAACTGGCGCAGTCATTTCTCAAAACAAGGTTACTGAAAAATAGGCAGCTTTCCTGATTGTTAAAAAAAAGTTCTGGCTTATTTTTGAATAGCTTTGAACTATGTGTGTGTATATATATATATATATATTTGCACTCTGTATAGGGATACACAGTAGCATACAGTGCTGACTTCTTTGGGTCTTGGATTAAGCTCTTTCTGCAGCATTGCCTTTTAGTTGTACAGCCAATACCTTTAATGCCACAAATACTGAAGTTAACTGCAAATTTGTATTTAGTTGTCTAAGCCAAGAGGCAAGTTTCTCGGCACCACAGCAGAATATTCACATAGAAAAGCGGCAAGGGGTGAGGGAAGAGAGAGAGAGAAAGAGAGTTTACAGTTGTAGTAAGAAACCCTTATTCACAGTGGCCTGCAAGATCAAGAGATCCAGTGATTTGCCTGGGAGAACACAAACAGCCACTGGCTAAACCTTGATTAAAACCAGAAGGGCCCAATCCATTCTCAGTGTAACATTGCTGCCTCCAGTTGAATTACATCAGGGATACATTTGGTCCAAGATGTTTAGTTCAGTGGCCATTGTTATACGTCGGGTCCATTAGGGCTGCTAATGCTTATTATATCCCTTGTCCTATTTTTGTTTAATACTTAGACATTAAAATGTCAGCGTCAATTAAATTAGTTATTATCTGTGTATATGTAAAAGAGGCTTAACTATTAGAAAGAAAAAGGAATTGACCAGGGCTTTATCTATTTATGATGTTTGTCAGTAAAACCTTAACTCACAAAACAGTTGTCACATGGATTTTTAGTGCTTTTTTTAATGACATGGGGGTCTAAGCAGCGAGTGTCATTGGCTTGTTTTAAATGAGCAGATATAGATATAAATGAGCAGATATAAATGAGCAGATCACTTATTATTGTTAATACTAAGATAACTGGCTTGAAGAAAATGATGCCGACAATGGACTGATTTTAAAATAGACAATGAAAAAATATCATTTTATTTATATTTAAACAATATTTGCTGGGTGCCCAATTTCAGAAATGGAGCCATTCACAAATGTAAATAAGAGACTCAACATACGTGTCTTTATTTTACTTAACATGCTTTTTATTTATTTTCGTTGCCCTCATGCAGCATCTTATTAATTGCATCAGTGCTCTGCTGTGCCATTTTACCATAAATTAAACCTCCCCCCTCCATGGTAGTTTGTTAAAGAAATGCCCAAGTTCCCTTTAGAATGGGAGGTCAACAGGTCATAACTTGTGATTTTGAACACAAGACAGACCTAATGTATGGATAATTTTCTGTTTCTTTAGTGGAACTGTTTCTGTGAGATCATCAGAGAATACAAAACTGATCCACTCTGCACAGCAACTTGGAAAAGAAAATATTGTCAGATCTATTATTTAGGCCCCCAGGAATGAGATACGTGGAAATTGCTAAACAATATCACCCTATATTTGATCTAAAGCTGTCTATAATATTAGATTTCAGATCACTAAAACAAACAAGGAAAATAATGTTGAGGAAATTATGAGAAATCAGCTTTGATTCGCTATGTGCAATATATTTTCTCCTCAAATTCTGTTTATCAAACTAATATTGACAAAATACTGATTTGCTTTTCCAGATCTCAAACAACTTCAGCAATATTTGCCTTGGACAAAAGGTTAAGGTTTTACAATACACTACATAAACAAGTGGATTTTTTTATTCTCTAGCAGGTCAAAGCTTATATTTAATGGCATCTAAATATTCCTTTGTAGACCACATGAAGGTTTCGTTGAAATAATCAGTAACTATATTTCTGATTTGTGTTTAACTTGCTTTAAGGAAACGTTTGGTCTTTTCCCCTCTAACAATGAGTTGTTACGTATATAAGGGGCCTGATACAAAGTCCATTCAAGTCATTTTGAAGTCTCCCATTGATTTCAATAGGCTTTGGATCAGGCCCGTAATAAGCAATAAATACCCTGTAAATCACGGAAGAAAACGTAGAGCAATACTAGCCTGTACCTCAAGCTTTCTGCTTATACAACAGTGCTTTCGCTGGTGAGCGTACGAAAGGAAACAGTCTGAAGTAGGCCAAAAAAGGGGACATGGCATGCTGCATGCATCAGTTCATTTTTAACTTAACTGCCTCACCAGCTCCTGGGAGCGATACCCTTGTGCTTCACATCACCAAAACCATCTGCTGTAGTTGTGCCTAGAATCGCCGAGTCCTCTTGAGGCAGCAGGGGGAAAAAGGCAAAGTGAAATTCTTCCATGGAAATAATGATATTAATAACAACAAAATCTTTAACCCATTCAAACCTGGAAAAAAGTTTTTGCAATACAAGTCCACTTTGCCTGCAGGCCTTCTGACAGATTGGACTGTCACTGAAAAAAAAGCATTGAAGCAAGTTGGTGTGTTGATGTTATCCAGAATGTTAGAGCAAGTAAACTGCGTGCAAATCAAAAATGCCAACAAAGAAGTTAAATTCAGTGTCAGAATCTAGTTATGAGTCACAGGCAAGAAAGGATCATAGTTGTTTTCAGCAGTACCCGCTATGGACTATGTATGCGTCAGCTCTGATGGTTGCATCATAATCTCCTATTTCACACACACACACACACACACACACACACACACACACAATTTGCTTCGCTCTCTCCGTTGTGTTTAAGTAACAAACATTGAGCTACGGAGGTTTTGACATGATGAATCTATTCTCCCAACAGTGCAGAAGCATAGCTCCCATTAACGGTGGTTACACATGTGCACAGTATGAATGGGACTCACATCTGCATAATGAAGGGACGCATTGCCCTCCGCAATACTTCTGGGCAAAGTATGATGAGTAAAAGATGAACTAGCCACCTTTAGTTCTGGATTTACTGCCTTTGGCGATCCTAAGCCAACCCTTTAACATTACAGCATTTGAATGTAACTTTGGGGATTAATAAACTGTAGAAGTCGAGCCCTTTACTGTCCGGAATATAGTAGATGTTGTCAGCACTAAAACTAACATTCATAAAACATGGAGGAAACCACTTCATCTAGCTAAAAACCAGGCTCCAGGTTTATAGGGTTAATTCTTTGTAAAACAATGCAGACATTGCTTTGCTGTTCTGCCTGTGAAACAGGATCTCAGGGAGTTAAAATGAAAAAAACCTCCTCATGCATTTTATGTCACAACTTTCCCTTTATGTGTGTGTGTGTGTGTGAGACCAAGCCAAGTTCTTTTTTAGCTCTACCCTTTTGAAAACTGCTGGTTAAAGATAAACTAAAATGCCAGAACTGAAATTGCCCACGTTAGCCCCCAAGGCAGCCTGCACTGTCATCTTTCATTAGATACTGATAGACCAAAAGCCCAAGGCATAGTGAAAGCTGGTTCCTAAGAAAGGGCTTGGAGCCAGGATCTGCATCTCAGTGCTGTAATCTTGCATCTCTGTCCTTTTAGATTTGAGCTGAGCAACACTTTTTTGGACACGTCTGCTTTCATGCAGCAAATTTACGTCTTAAAATCAATGGTAAATTGTAATACAGCATTCCATAGAGTCTTAAATTGTCATGACAAACGGGTGCATGTTTTCCGAGGCATCTGATGGCTTTGTCCAGTGTCAGACCTTAGATCGTGGACTAGAGACGCTCAGCGCCGATGGCATGATAAAAACTATTGTGAGATGTGTAAGTCTAACATTCTTTATAAATTAAGAAACCTTTTTAAAATCAAATAATCTTCCCCCCAGATGAATGCTGTATTTTCACACTGATTCTTCAGTTGTTTAGAGCTCAGTGCTCTTGCCTTGCGGCTTTTACTGCTTGGGCTATGGGCGAAGTGAAGCTCAGAGATGAAATATTTTGTCTAAAATAATGTCTGTTCAGAGAGCTTTATAAAACCTAAAGGTCAGTGACTTTCCAGCATCCCTTCACTCTGCGTTTGAACTAGAGATGTACTATGGTTCAGAAAATGGTGGCGACCCCTGATCTAGCTGGTCTAAGATAGGCTAGCTATTTTACTAAAACAGGGTGGTCAGGAACCTTTTTAAGGGAGTGAACCAAATCTAATCCACATTGATATGGAGGACATCAGATTGAGCTGCTTTTGAGGTCGTGAGCCCCCAAGGGCAATCTTTTCGCTCCTGATCAGAAGCATGGTATGTGGAGGATAGAGGAAGGGAAGAAGCATAGAAGCACTTGGCTTGACTCACACAGAGAACTGGTTTAGCTGTAGGAAAAAAAAACATTTAATGCAGGGAAGGGGGCTGATCAAAGCAAAGGTTTTATGTAACAAAATGTCAGTTAACCTGGTATTTATATGGCATCCTGTATTAGAATAAATTTGCCAGTGGGAAGTTCTGTAAAAATGCAGGCAAATGTACCAGGGCCAACCAAGACCACAGGGCCATTTCACAGTGTGAGACGGGGCGTTGTGGAATACATCCCCAGGCCAGTGAGGAAGCTTTAAAACTGTGCTTGGATTTTCTAACAAATGGAATTACAGAATATCTTCCATTTTGTTCAGGTGAATTTACTACCGATGAAAGTGGGGAGTTGATGTGAAACAACTGAAACAACCGAAACAACTGAAAACTTCTTTTGATCTACAGAACAAGTCAAGCACAGGGTCAGCGCTCTGCTTTGTTCTACCATCCAGCCAATGTGCCTTTACCCATTTCTGGGATTCTCTGTAGAAGTGGAAGAGAGGTAGGTTAGTCTCTAGCCACAGACTCAATGAGGCCAGGATTTCACACACAGATTTTTAAGGCCAGCAGGGCATGCTGGCATTTGACGGGACCTCCTGACTGGCACAGATCACAGAATTCTACTAGGTAATTCCTCCATCAAACCCAATACCTTGTGGTTGAAGGACAGCATCGTTTTTAGAAAGATATCCAATCTTGATTTTAAGACTTCAAGTGAGGGAAAATGCACCACATTCTTAGGAAAGGTGTTCCAAGAGTTAATTATCCTTTCTACTAAAAATGTGGGCCTTGAATTTGTCTCGCTTCAATTTCTAGCCCTTTGGATCTTGATATACCCAGATGAAAGAGCCCTCTTAGATCAGATAGCACGGGGCTCTTTAATCTATCAAACAAAGCCATAACAACATCCAATACCTCTTTAATGTGAATATCAGCAAGGGTGCCAAAGATGGTGGCGGGTTTTGTGACATAGACACCCATCCACTAGAAACTGTACCAGGACCACAAATAACTTCAGATAGGTGGCCAAAGACTCTCAAGAGGCTGACCACATTTGCTCATCTACACTCCTGGGTGGGATTCCAATTGGTGATTTAGCATGGCAGGGCTCCATATTCCATTACCACTCCCATAGGAGACTTTTTTTAAAAAAAATGTGGGTTGTGATGAGAAAAGTTGGCTCCTCATTAAGTCTTTAGCTTTCTGACTCTTTTTACCTTTAGGTTTTAGGGCACTTTGCTGGATGCTTTTGAATTAATTTATGTTGCTCTGCATACCGCACAAAGCAAACAACATTGCATGGCAAAGCTCAGTGTATTTTCTGTGGGCAGCGGGCTCGGCTACTTCACGTCATACGTCAGTTGCAACTGATGGAATACATTAAACTGTAACACAAAGTAAAGAAGCCTGGAAAAATATCTTGTTCCAAAAGTTATAGGGCAAGGCCAGAGGGATTTCATTTTCACTGCACTACCATTTCGCAAGAGGCTTTAATAATGGAGCTACGTTTAGCAGAACACAAGTAAAAGCTCCTGACAACTCTGTCTAGGCACATTTCAGTTCGCTGCCAGGTCACCAGCTGCACTGCAGTACTGCATACCTCCAGAACAGGAAGGGACGATGGAGGGCGTATTTTTGTTTTTGAAAAAAAGTTTCTGCAGTGTAGGAGGGCCTCAGTGGAAGGATCATTTTTAGTGAGAGTCTCCGTAGGAGCTTACGAAGAAGAATCAACTTGGTTGTGCTACAAACATTTTAACTACGGATTTTATTTCTCTGCCTCCCGAAGACCTGCTTCATCATGCAATGAGAAAAGGCCATGCTGATCTTTGCTCAGATAGTGCCTCTACCCCCTCACCTTTTCAATTTTTAACACTTTTGCTCTTTTAATTCATGTTTTATGTACCGTGGGGGAAATTTCATCTTCCCAGCCTGTTGCCATAGGCTACTCATCTGGGATAAAGGAGTTTTAATCTCACATGTAATGACCTAAGTAAAAATCACAGGAATGAAAGTTAATAGCAACAGCCGCATTCTAGGTCCTGCTCCTACCGAGTCTCTGGCTTATCAGTCAAGCTTGATTTCATGGGCCATGCAACTCTATCTGCTGCTTTTATGGCCAGGATCACTGGGAAAACCTACAGTAGAGCAACACGGTTGTCAGTTAAGTGCTACAGTGTTTTTAAACACCAGTGCCAGCACTGCCAAAGAACACACAGAGCATCTTGTCCATGGCATGAGCTCAGCGGATCCTGTAACAAACCAGGAATTACAAGACTAGATCTTCCAAGCCCATGGGCTGTCTAGTGGCAAGGGAATCTGGCTGCCTTGCCCTGATTTACACAGGCAATGGGGTTGTGTGTTAGTTCTTAGAACCTCTCTAGAGCCTAGAAGCCTCAAATCAGGTGGAGGTCTGCTGTGTTAGGTGCCTTATAGAAACATATGATGACATAGTCCTGTCCCAGACAATTTACATTCTAAGCATGAGGTGTAAATCAGGGTCTGATTTCCTTAGTTTGTATTCTAGAGGCAGTCACTTAAACTGTTTGGGCCAAGTTCACTGCCACAGAAGGTCACACCAGGGCTGAATTTGTTCTAACCTATTAGTGGGGATAATAATACTTCCCTTGCATGGATGCTGTGAGATGCAGTTAGTTGGTGGGTATCCTGGGATGAAAGGTTCTATCCCTCCTCTCAACCACTGTAAATTGGGAGGAGCACCAGAACATCTGCACCACTTCAAGGGTCTTGTCTGGCTATTCTTTCCCCAGCCTGCTGTATCTGCTCTTCCTTATTCACGTAATACGAGTAGCAGGATGGCATAGAGCTCTACCTATACAGCCCATTACTGGGCATCTTGTTAAATGAACCCAAGATCTCTGTGCAGTAGGTGACTATCACTATCTCCAGCTGAGGCACAGAGAGAGAAGTCATTTGCTCAAAGTCACACTTCCAGGAAGTCTGTGCATGAGCTACAAGTTGAATCCAGATCTCCTGGCTCCCATCCTAGTGCTTTATTCACAAAACGACCTTCCTCCTCTCAGAAATACATATCTTTTGCTTTGCAGAATTTCACACACACAGAGAGAGAAGTCATTTGCTCAAAGTCACACTTCCAGGAAGTCTGTGCATGAGCTACAAGTTGAATCCAGATCTCCTGGCTCCCATTCTAGTGCTTTATTCACAAAACAACCTTCCTCCTCTCAGAAATACATATCTTTTGCTTTGCAGAATTTCACACACACAGTAGCATTTTGTTGTATGAAAATTCACAAATCCAAAAGTTAGTTTTATTCACAATTTTGGTGAAATGGGTATTTTAGCATAAAAAAGAAATCTGTTTCCAATGGAAATGAATGCCACCTTTGCTTGAATAGGCCCACTTTAGCTCTTTTTCAATCAGAATATTTGAAAAATCAGCTGGAAAATCTCCTGATCTTTTTTGAAAAGTGTGCTGACTTTAGTGAAATTTTCCATGAAAATGGGTCTGAACATTGACAGTGTGCAACAAGATGCTAAAAAAAATTTATTGGCACTGGTTCCCAATAATTCTGAGTAATTCAGTAAATCTCAATAATTCAGATGCAAAGCCAGGTGGGATGTGCACCTGCATAACTGAAAGTTGAATGCCTTCATCCCTGCTTCAGTTTCCACCCCTCTTTCCAGGGGGTTAGTTTTGCTCCAGCTTAGCTCAAAGCTTCCCAGCTGCTGTGGCATGAGAGTCCCAGAACAAGACTGACAACAATCAGTAATGCTACCCAAACTAAGTCCTTCCTCTTGTCTATAGGAGTTCCCCAGCTCTGTGGTAGTATCAGGGCACAAGGGAGTGGCTCATGCCCTTCCTTCTCCAGGTACTAGCCTGGGGACCTGCATTCTCTAATCTCAAAACTACCTTGTTTTTTCAGGGCTGCCTGTTGCAATAACCACAGAGGTCAGCCCTTTTTTTCCTGCAGTCCTCTACCAAACTGCAGCTTCTCCTCAAACCTGTGTGAGGAGCCCTGCAACCCACCCTCTAGACTTTCCCCTCAACCCTGCTCTGCACCCTACTAAATGGAAGCTGCTTCTTTTATAGCAGGCCTTGCTTTCAGTCTGCAGCCACATGACCCCATGCAGTCAAGTGCTTCCTTTTAGTCATGTGCTCCTTCCAAGGACTACAACTCCCAGAATTCTTGGCTTTAAAGGAGTCAAACCTTGGAACAGGATATGCCTTTAAAGGGGCACTACGCCCTATGACAATGGATAGCACCACTGAAATCAATGCCATTATACTGGTGTAAAACTGGTGCAAAACTGGTGCAAGCGTGAATCAGGCCCTTGAATTTTCAGTAAGCTTGCATTTTGTTACAGATATTTCACACAGACCCAGTATTGTCAACCCCCAAGTCTACAAAATAGCACGAATCAGCTCCCCCATTACCCCACCCGCGCAACATGGTTGGCTTAAAAATGGAGAGGTTTTTTTAAAAAATAATACAGTATGGGTTCTCTTTATCTGCCTTTTAGTTATTGAGCCTTTAGGGTGCATGCAGGTCACAATTCCAAGTTTTCTGCACACACATGGGGGCGAGAAACACACTTAAAAATGAACTAAATAAAAGCTGCAATTCTTATGACACCCCAGAATTCCAGGAGCTGGAGTTTTTAAAAGCCTCCAATATTGTGAGACTCATGATAAAATCATGAGCGCTGGCAATGCTGCACCCCTAGTGAGGCATCCGTCCCGATTAGTGTAGCAGCTTCATTAACATGCATGCCGTATGCTCATTTGCTCCTCTATTGCTTTGATGTTGATTCCAGTGTTTTGGTGCAATGTACTGTTGTACTTTCTGTTCCCGGGCTAACATCGCTCTCTTCCACAGCTCACTCCTGCTCTTTGTTTCTTTCTCTATCTGGGCCTGTTCACCAGCCGGCCCCCTGATGTGGTCCAATAGCACTTTGTGCCAAGCCTGACTTGCCCTTCTGGTATTCCACATGTTGGTTCACCTTTCTGAACCTTCGCCGAGTGGAGTTGTGCTGATTATGTTCTGCAGCTGATTTACGTAGGTTTCCTCACTGGTCGGTTTCAGAAATCCTTTCACCAGCTTCTTAAACAGCTTGTACCCCCTTCCTGCATTTGGCAGCTCTTTAAGAGGAATTTGCAACTTCCGGTAACACCATAGAATATTTGCCTGTTCTGGGGCAGAGTGCTTGAAATTTCAGTGTAGCCTTCACTCACTGTGTGCTAATTGATTATCATCTAAAATTCTACATCTATTTGTATGCTGGCAGTGTAGATGTAATTTAAAAATAATTATTCTATTTACTGAATGGTGTGCATGTGATATGGAATAGGCTAGACCTGTGTTTCATACGTCACCCCTCATCTTCACCCCAGCCAATGCAGAGAGATCCAGATTGCACCTTCCTGCACCAGCCTGATGCACTGAGATGAAGCCCCTTTTTAGTCCATGACAGAGTCATGGGGTGCAGAACCCTGGGCAGGAATGAGAAAATGGGCTTTGAGTCTCCCCACGCTCAGGTGCTGGAACCCTGAATAAAGATGCAAATCACATACTGCATGCTGGCAGGGAAACCCTGTTAGTTCTAACCAGGAAATAAAAGCCAATGGATGGTCTCCCTTGAGCAGAAGGAAGTAGGGTCTGGGAAGAGGAGGTCCCACAAGGAAACCTTACAAACAGCCAGTTGTGGGGAGAAAGCTTATGCTAAGAATTATGGTTTGTTATTATTTAGGTTACCAATAAATCCATACCCTAAGAATGGGCTAGGTTTGGATGATATAGAGTGTATAATAGACTCTGTTCAAAGCTGGGTAGGAACTTTCAACATTGAATTTCATGTGCCATTTTGTTGCCCAGTCACCCAGTTTTGTGAGATCCCTTTGTAGCTCTTCGCGGTCTGCCTGGAATTTCACTATCTTGAGTAGTTTTGTATCAGCTGCAAATTTTGCCACCTCACTGTTTACCCCCTTTTCCAGATAATTTATGAATATGTTGAATAGGACTGGGCCCAATACAGACCCCTGGGGACACCACTATTTACCTCTCTCCATTCTGAAAACTGACCATTTATTCCTACCCTTTGTTTCCTATCTTTTAACAAGATACTGATCCACGAGAGGACCTTCCCTCTTATCCCATGGTTGCTTACTTTGCTTAAGAGCCTTTGGTGAGGGACCTTGCCAAAGGCGTTCTGAAAATCTAGTACACTATATCCACTGGATCCCTCTTATCCACGTGCTTGTTGATCCCCTCAAAGAATTCTAGTAGATTGGTGAGGCATGATTTTAGCTATACACTAATGCCCACATGGCGCATTTCCTGATGCCCATACCATCACAATGAACTGCTTTCTGCCTCCAGCTGATGAAGAAAACATACTACACACAACATGTGCATCTCCCTCACACTATAGTGCAAAACCTTAATTACAATAATTAGGCTCAGCTCTTATTTAGCACTTTTCATCAGTAGATCTCCGAGAGCTTTAAAAAGAGGTCAGTATCACTAACTGAGGCAAGGAGGGACGAAGTGACTTGCTCAAGGTGACCCAGCCAACCACTAGTGGAGATGGAACAAGAACCTAGGTTTTCTGAGTCCCTGGCCAGTGTACTAGCCTCTAGGCATACTGCCTCTCCCTGCAATGCATAACGCACCACACACTTAAACTGTGCACACGTCAGAACACGTCAGAATGTTTGCTAATGCTGAGTTTGTAATTGACCTTTTAGATATATATTTACAGTTGTAAGTGGTCAGTACCTATGAAAATCTACTGTTGTTTAGGAACCTAATTATGGATTAAGGTGGCCAAAATTAAGGGAGGCAAGTGTGAATATTTTGAACTATGTCTTCCTGCACGGACACTTACAAGAATGGACATTTTAATTAACCTGATTGAATGTCAGAGTCTGGGGGTTTGTTTTCAGGCAGCAAACTCACTGGGAGGCTGCACAATCTTCTTTCATTCTATTGGTGACAGCTTTTGCTGTCTGTTTGTGCAATAACCTATTGAACTTTTCCCGACTGTAATTCAATATAGAATAGATACTTGCGGGAGGCTTTTTTGGCAGGGAGCACTGAAGGCCTTAAATCAATTTCAGTTTTTCAGCTGTTTAATGCATTGATACCAGCTGGAAGAAATAAATGAATAAAAGGATCCATGTTACTTTTATTTATCCGGAGCTGAAGCTTCTTGGTCTTCCCCTTTGTGACACTGATACCACATAGCGTGTGCCCATTGTCCCACCTTCACCTAGGAAACACAGACTCTTACACATTGACAAATAACTTTTTCAGTATTTTGTGTGTGTGTGTGTGTGCAAGAGTCTTTAGACTTTTTATAGAAAGAGAAAAGTTCAGCAGGCCAGACAGAGGACTCACCCTACTCGAGAGGGCCAGCTGGCCAACCTAATGGCTACTGCAAAAATACTCTGGACAGCTCTAGGGCTCTGTAAAATCCTCTTAGCTATGGATGGACCACGGAAGGCCCCAAAACTCAGACCCATTGCACAGAGGGGGGTGTATTGAGGGGACAGGCTGTGGAGAGTTTGTATAGTGATATCCTTGCAAACAACAATATAAGGTCCCCGTGAAGGGGTGAAGATGAACATGGTGAGAGTGGCAGTAGAATACCCATCCTGAATTCTGCAGATCCACAGACCACAAATCCTACATGGGAGTGAAGGGAAGTGAGTGGCCTGTAGTTACAGCTGCAAACTGGATGGCCTAATTCAACACTGGGCATGCGGAGGGGCGTATTGGGGCCTACAGATTATAGGAAGAAAGAGTAGGCCTCATCTCAGCTCTACCTACAGCAGCTGAACTCAGCTGGGGTGAAATTTACCCCAGCATGGTGGAGGAGGGGCACAAAGGCCTTCATACTGCGGAAACCCTGCACAGGGAATGCCTGCGGGTTGGCTGCCTGTGTGGCCACACAGGGATGCTTGCGCTTCAGGGTGGTTTGAGGCCAGGCACGGGGAGAGGATGTGGACCTGCATGTGTGTGGATTCGGTGACAGCTGGTTTCCCATTCAATTAGCACACATGGGGTACAGCTGCTATACCAGTCCCTGAAGAGAATATGGGGGTGGGTGAAACAGAGGCTGCATGATGGCCCAGCTCCTAGGCCCTGGGATGATGATGGCCCCACTGACCACTCATGCTTTATGAGGGTGGCTGGAGAGATTTTCACCCTAGCTTGTTTTGTTTTTTCCCCCAGCCAAGCTAGTGTTAAGGTAACATTAGGTGAACAGTGCACAGTGTTAACCCAGCAACGTTATCAGTCCAGGAAAGGGAAAAGCACATAGGTTCCTGCTACCATGGTTAATATATTATGGAGAGAAAGCACTTCACTGTGTAAGAGACAAGTGTGGCACATCAAAAATACCCCCAAAGGACAAGTGTGTCAATTGTTACTTGAGCAATCAAGCTGGTTCCAGTTTGCCTGGGGTGAGGAAGTGGCAAAAGGAGGGGGTCTTACTGCTAGAGTGATAAGTAACATAGTCAAGGACCCTTCTTTTCTGGTGAACTTTTGCTGTGAGTGAAAATGAAAACTGTGGGCCACAATAGAGCACTGAGGCTGACGTCCAGTATTCAACTCAGCATGTCGGATCGCCATGCTCAGCAGCTACTCTTACAATGGGTGAACTTGGGAGAGGCAGTTTGTCTGGAGGCCAGAGAAACCATCCAAAAGAAAATATACAAAAGAAAACAAAATAAAATCCACTCCTGGCTGTACCAAACTCCTGGATCATACCAGTGTGCAGTGTTGTGGATGGTCAGGTCTACCACAGGATTCCATAGTTCTCTATCCAACCAGCTTGGGCTTCTACAGCCAGTAAAGGAAATTTTATTTTCCCAAACAGCTGTTTTGCTGGTAGGTTACATTTCACAAGGTTTTACACGTAGTTCATGCGGATCTATATATATTTGGTGAAAATCTCCAGTTTTGCTGAATAAACCTTGAAAAGTAAAAGACAGCTGACAGGATTTTCAAAAGCACTTAAGTGACTTAGGAGTTCAAACTCCACTGACTTTCACGGAGGCATTTTTGCAAACCCTACTCAGAAAAAGTTTGTTTTAGAATTTGCCCCAAGTGAAGAAGAGAATTATACTGAAGCAGTTAATATATCGTTGACTTGAGTGTAGGCTATGCTGGTTCACACCTGAGGATCTGGCCTAAAGGTTTAGTCTTCAGGTGGAAGTTCTCTCCTCTGGGCTAGATATAATATCCTGACATAGTGATCACCTGGAGGTGGATAAAACCAGAGGGAACAAGGGTGTATATGTCTGTATATGAATCGTAACATATATGTCTCTTTCTGTATAATTAAAAAACCCAAACTGACTTGAATCAAGTATTATGGTAGCAAGTCTTGCCAAAGTAAACACAGAAACAAAACCTATTTCTTATAATTAGCTGCTGCAGTGTAATTCTTTTGAAAGAAAGAAAAATTCACAACGTGTACTGTGTGTATGCAATTAAAAGGGGAGAAGCCCTGGTCCCCAAATGTTAGCAAAAATAAGAGGATTAAATATACAGTGCCAGGGTCATACACAGGGAAATAGTCCTGTAGGGTTTCTAGCAGATATTCTAAATGCAGGGTAGGGTGATCTTTCAAGACTGGATCACATGGAAGGCTTTTTCCCCCTGTGGGGATTGCCTATTTACCTGTGACTGATCAGCAAAGATGACTGTTTTGTAGCAAGTCACCAAGGTTCTGTGAGAGGTCAGTATGAAATAACCATTAAAGAGACAACAAACATTACTGTAGATTGGGGTAGAGTAGATGGCAGTGAAACTTAGGCAAGGGGAGCCCTCTATTGTCCCCTTGAGTACAGGGCCAGTCTCCTGAAATGAGCTGTATGCTGGTGGATCTCTGTGTCAATGTACGGATATGTTGAAGACAGTGGGGCTTAGTACAGGAGCAAGGTTCTGCCTGCATCAGTTGCAGGATAGGGGCTGTGTGTGTATGTGGGTGTGTGTGGGTGGGTGTATGTACACACACACATATATTAAATATTAGGCATGGCCCTTTACTTCCCATTCCCCCGCCCCTTCCGACACTCTTATAAATCAGGGCAGAATTAATTCAGGCACTGCGTTTTATCTGATAAACGTCAAAATATGTAAATACTGGGCTCTCTTCCTTCAGTCACTAAAACAAATGGAAAACACATTTATTAGCATAGAGATGAGTTTAATCAAATCAGTGGCGAGTACAAATTAGCCACAGGAAACGTAATGAGCTGGGAATTAATTAGCAGCATAATGATAATAACTTTGCCTGCTGATTACCTTGCGGCCATGGCGCTTCCCCAAGGGCCTTCCATGGGTTCTCCAACAGCTGATCTTTTCTGTTGCAAGAGTCCCTGAACTGGAACAGTATGGCCGACAATGCCTGAGCAAGAGACAGGAGGGAGAAAAAGACATGAAAAATACAACCAGGCTCACTTCACTTTTGTAAGCCTATCACTTCTCGTTCCTTTCCCTACCGCTGTCCTTATTTATCCTTTCCATCTCAGAGCACTCCCCTTTCTCTCTGTTATTGTTCAATTGGATTCCTGCCCGGAGGAAATGGCTCTTGATAATGTGTAAGCTTTATGGATGGGGTAAAATATCTGAGCTACGTTTGCAATATGAACCAGGATGCACCGTCCAGCCATGGAGCTTGTGCTGCCGTGCAATGTCAGCTGGGAGAGCAGCCCATGCCAGCGTGATTATTTCAGCATTATTTCTGCAGTCTGCACCTCCGTGGCTGCTTTGAGCACGAGGCTGGCACTGGCTGACATCAGATCCAGCTAGTTTGAAAACAAATAAACACAAGGGTGCTTTGGAAATGGATTGTAGGTGTCTAGAGAAGGGCAGGAACAAGGTTTTCCCGGAGTCTCAGCTGGCATTTTCTCAAAGATGCAGGCAACAGGTTGGAGAGGAACAATTGGCTGCTGGGGCACTTTGTAAAGTGCTGGACTTGTAAATTAACTGTTTGACTTCCGTGGTGATGGAGAACAGTGGGGGAGGGGGGAAGGGTTGGATGGAGAAAAGGGTCAGTCTATTTTCTTCTATTTATTTATTAGTATTCCTTCTATCGCCCTCCCACTGTAGCACCTGCCTGCAAAATAATACTTGGTGCCGAAATAGAGCCTACCATTGGAGGAGATATAAGCACTTGATAAAGCTTCATGAATCATGCCTGGCAACACCCCTGGGAGGTAGATAAGAATTATCATTCCCATTGGCATAAAGCTATTACTCCCATTGGCACTTACGGCTAAAGTGTTCAAATTTGGGTGCCTAAAATTAGGTACCTAAATAAGTAGTTTGATTTTAAATGTTACTAAGCTAAACAACACAATTAAAAGAACCAGCCCACTTATTTAGATGTTCTTATAGGGATTTAGATGGTTGACTGCAGGCATCCAGGTTTAAATGTTTTGTTCAAGGTGGTTTCCCCAAGTCACGCAGGAGGTTTGAGGCAGAGCTGAGGAGAGAGAGTGTATTTTTCGGTTACCAGCTTTAGGCCTTCACTGCAAGGCCTCCTGTCCTCCCTTCTCTTGGCTATTTGGCTACAATCTGCACAAATGATCCATGCAACCAATACATACTGTTGGTGAGGCGGGGAAATAAAACTGAGCAAGGAGTGGGGCTGCCCAAACCTGATGCAGTGAAACTGACCCAAACAGAGAAATTTGACAATTAAAAAAAAATCAATTTTGGAAGGCAAGGAACAGAAGTTTAAAATAAACAGACAAACACAGAAGGATTTGCACATTTTACAAAGCATGCCTAAACAGACTACGGGAACAAGTCTGCACCACTCACACTAACTCCACAGGGGTTCAGAGAAGCAAGTTTCTATTTCTCTCAATACTGAAATGAACTGAAACCGAAATTGTGCCTTCAACTCCCCCCACCCTCTAAACCTTGCGAAACCTCAAATCCAGATCTGCAGTTTGGGATTTAGACCCAGTTCTAGTGTATATTATTGGTGCCTTGACAGAACATCTGTATTTGGCTTTTGGATGTTCAAATAAACACTTAAGCACATAAATCCCAGGTTTATACACCTAGGGAGAGCTTTTCAAAAGCACTCAGTATTGGCGTAACTCTGCTCCATTGAAGTCAATGGGATTTTACCATTGACTTTAATAGGAGCAATGTTAGGGCAATGCTTTGAAAATCCCTTCCTGATTACTAAGCTGAACATCCAAATGTGGGATTTGGAAGTCTCGTTGAAGTGTCCATGTCCGAAGGTTGGGCACTGTTTACTGTATTCTCATGCTGACTTGTACTCAGATAAAATTAAGGACTCCATTTTCAAACATCATTTTGCAAAGTCTGCTTGCACACGGGAAAGACAACACACAAAATCTACATTTGCCTAGATACAGGTATGGGTCAGTTTCCGTTTGCATGCAGTTATCTGTTTTGTTCTGAGCACATCTGAATTCTTTAGCAAATTGACTTTATAATGAATTGACTTTAGCAAAGCTTTTGATACGGCCTCCCACAGTACACTTGTCAGCAAGTTACAAAGTATGGATTGGATGAATGGACTATAAGGTGGATAGAAAGCTGGCTAGATCGTCAGGATCTATGGGCAGTGATCAACGGCTCGATGTCTAGTTGGCAGCCGGTATCAAGCGGAGTGCCCCGGG
Source organism: Lepidochelys kempii (assembly GCF_965140285.1). Classification (NCBI taxonomy): domain Eukaryota; kingdom Metazoa; phylum Chordata; order Testudines; family Cheloniidae; genus Lepidochelys; species Lepidochelys kempii. Next base: position 7,024,059 of record NC_136392.1, on the reverse strand, counting down.
TCAGACCTGGGGCCGGTTTTGTTCAACATCTTCATTAATGATCTGGATGATGGGATGGATTGCACCCTCAGCAAGTTTGCAGATGACACTAAGCTCTGGGGAGAGGTAGATACACTGGAAGGTATGGATAGGGTCTAGAGTGACCTAGACAAATTGGAGGATTGGGCCAAAAGAAATCTGATGAGGTTCAACAAGGACAAGTGCAGAGTCCTGCACTTAGGATGGAAGAATCCCATGCACTGCTACAGGCTGGGGACTGACTGGCTAAGTGGGAGTTCTGCAGAAAAGGACCTGAGGTTTACAGTGGATGAGAAGCTGGACATGAATCAACAGTGTGCCCTTGTTGCCAAGAAGGCTAATGGCATATTGGACTGCATTACTAGGAGCATTGCCAGCAGATCGAGGGAAGTGATTATTCCCCTCTATTCGACATTGGTGAGGCCTCATCTGGAGTACTGTGTCCAGTTTTGGGCCCCACACTACAGAAAGGATGTAGACAAATTAGAGATAGTCCAGCGTAGGGCAACGAAAATGATCAGGGGGCTGGGGCACATGATTTACGAGGAAAGGCTGAGGGAACTGGCCTTATTTAGTCTGCAGAAGAGAAGAGTGGGGGAGGGGGGGATTTGATAGCAGCCTTCAACTACCTGAAGGGGGGTTCCAAAGAGGATGGAGCTCGGCTGTTCTCAGTGGTGGCAGATGACAGAACAAGAAGCAATGGTCTCAAGTTGCAGTGGGGGTGGTCTAGGTTGGTTATTAGGAAAAACTATTTCACTAGGAGGGTGGTGAAGCATTTGAGTGGGTTACCTATGGAGGTGGTGGAATCTCATCCTTAGAGGTTTTTAAGGCCCAGCTTGACAAAGCCCTGGCTGGGATGATTTAGTTGGGGTTGGTCCTGCTTTGAGTAGGGGGTTAGACTAGATGACCTCCTGAGGTCTCTACCAACCCTATTCTTCTATGATTCTATGCTTCTGCAGGCACAGCTGATACAGGCAAATGCATATATTTCACAAGAGCAACATTGGCCCATCGTTTAAAAACTTGTGGGAGACTGCAATTGTCTCCCAATAGGAGGTTTATGTGATGTGTGAACAGTACAAATATTTTCCTGGGAGTTCCTGCTACTTTTGGATTCGCTGCAGTGGGTTGATTGTTATATAACCTATGCTATTTATAATCTAGGCTGTGGGCAGAATGAGAAGAAAGATTTTTGAATGGACTCTGATGGTACTTTTGGTATTTTTGTATGAATCCTCACTTCATGCATCATTGACCTAATAGAAATTAGTGGCTCAGTCTGGCTGCCTCATACAAACACCAAAAGTTTGCACATTTGTACCTACGTTCAGACTCTCTATTTGTTTGTCAATATTGCACCCACAACAATAGTGTTGAGTCAGCTCTTGATGAACCAAAACCAGACCCATTGCACGTACCATATGGTAATCTACATACCTGCAACCTCCTTGACATTCTTAGGAGCAAACATCATCCTCTAGATCTTAAGACTTGATTGCACTAAGCCATCCTAGGCCTTCTCTTTGTTAAAAGTTGCACCAGTTCAGCTAAAGATGTCTTTTTAAAATCAATTTAGTTTAATTCACACAAATATTCTTAAATGGATTTAATAGGGGACTTGCACCATGTAACTAATTTGATTTAAAAAGACCAGGGTGCATTTCAATATTATAAAGACCTAAGATTCATTCCCTTGGATAGATGTTTTGGTTCTTCAAAGTGCTACTTCCTTTTGCTACCTGCAGATGTGTAGGTCACCTTATGATGCATATAGCTGGCCAATTTTTGATTCACAAAGAGCTGATTCAACACTGATCTTAAGTGTTACTAACTGTGATGAAATATAGAGCCTTTTGAACATGAAGTCTACATCATGCCCCTTCATATTGAAGCATTTTATCCCTCCTATTAATTCAGCAGGAGGAAGAATTCTTCCTGCTTCATATGCAGTGAGCTAAATTCTATTCCATTTCACTGATGTAAATGTGGACTAACTCCAGTGCAGTTAATAAGCACAGAATTTGACCCATTATGTTCAGGGCTATGTAGACCTACAAAAGCTTTTAGGCAATCACCACTTTAAGCATAAACATGAAGGAATTTTGTTTTCATGCAATTTTCTTGCCAGTGCTTTTTCTTACAAATCTGTTCAGCTGTCATGTAAAATATGCCCTGGTTTGTGCTAATGTAGATTACGCATATTTGTCCTCAGTGGATGATTAAGTGCTCTGATCTTGACTGCTAAGTTAGCAGCAGGGTATCCCTGCAAAGGGATTGGAAGTCTCATTGGATAAATTGCATAGATGAAATCTGACCTGTTACGGATCTGGTTTTCTTTTTCTTTGCTAAGGTGAGTGCTGCCTTCTTTGCAAAAATAAACCTACCTTCTAACATATGACAGGGAGATACCTGGCCTCTTTCTGAGTCCTCCTTCACTGGCTGTACAGCAGTGTAAACCACTGCACCACATTCTAATTTCAGTGACATCACTGTGAATCAGGAGTACCTCTTTTGCCTTCAGCAGCTCACTCCTGATTTGCAATAGAGTCACTGAAAACAGAATTTGGCTCATTGAGTTCAGTGGAGTTACTCTCAATTTATACAGCACAAGTGAGAGCAGAATCAGGCCCATTATTTCTCAGACCCTGTGTTCTCCAGGCAACTTAGCTCATGCAGAACATGCAAGCCTTGTTATTAGAGGGACCGCACACCAACCAAACTGGAAAAACTCCTTCAGGGAATAACTGCTTGGCCAGTCTCGCTTTAATAGCACTGCACTTGTACAGTGTACACAAATAGATTGTTTTCTATGAGGAAGTGGGAGCTATTTTCATGCCTTATTTGCATAATGTCTCAAATATGATTAAAAAAATCAAGTTGCAAAGTGCTTTGTCATTTTACCATTCCTTTCCAAACCCTAGCAGCTGTGATTTGGAATTGACACAGTTAAAGGTATTTGAAAAGCTTAGAATTTCTTTTGACTTGTTTGTCTTTAAACCACATCATCATTTTAAAAGTAGAGTGTCTCTCTCTACTAATTGTGTTGTCTTTGGAATACTGCAGTGCTCAGAAGCAACAGTAACAAGTTCTTCAGAGGATTTTCAGAAGCATAAAAGCTTTTGCTTTTTCCTTTCCAAAGCTTTTCTTTGACCTTCTTGAAGGCATTAAAAAAAAAAAGCTTTAAAAACCATCAGTATAAATTGATTGTTTACTGTGATGTTTGCAGCCTTGGGAGAGAGGTAAAAAAAGAATAAAGAAGAAGAAGGAGGAGAAGAAGAAGAAAAAAGAAAAACACAATCACCACCAGCTCCCAAAGAGGAACAGATGAGGTGTGAGCTCAAGAGAAAATATCCCAATTTTTAGCTTGATGCCGTTTCAGTGAAGCAGTGAGGTTGCAAAGATAAACAAATAGATAAGTATTCCAGGAGTATCAGCTGTGCACAAAGGTGCAGTTATTCTTGAAAACCCACATGCTGAGGGGTTGCAATGCTTTGAAAAGGAAAGTGTAAAAGCAGAACCCAGAAATATCACAGGGAAGAAATATGTATCGATAAAAAGTCTTGGTACAACTTTATCTTACATGATAGGGCTATCATATTTATGGCTGTTATAACATACCCACCCACCTACCCACAGAGTCTAAAGCAGGATTTCAGGTGACATTTGATGAAATCGCCCCATTAGATCACATAACTGTGAGCTGTTTCCTAAAGAACACAATGGCCTGTGGCAAATGTATGAAAGTGCTAAAATGTGTTAATGATGGTGTGTTATTATTGGGAACTAATGCTGCCATGAATGCATGTCACCACTGCGTATGTTCCTGCAGATGAGTTGGTAATTACACTTGGATCCAAAGTAATTACCATGAGACTTGCACTCTGGTTCAGCAGACAGAAATAACCATGTACTTTCCTTGTCCCCTGCGTAGTGCTTGCGATGTAAATTAATAGCCAGCCGCTACCATGAAAGTAAAGAGGTATTTGCCTTACAGTCATGCCCTTTTAAATTAAACATTGATGTTTCTTTTATGAGAGAAACACAGGCTGCCTTGCACCAGTTTACCTTTTCCCACTAAAGTATTTGAACATTTACTTTACAAAACAAGATACGCTTAAGCAAAATTAATATTTATAGGTTTCCCATTTGTGCAATTTGTTATTTGACAAAATAACTTGAGCAGGTCTCTTCTTGGGTTTACTTTGCACTCTAGTTTAATTATTTTGCTTAGAAAAAAAAGTTAAGGCTGGAGGGAGAATGGGTACTTGGCTAAATCTTGTACTGTCTCCCTAGGTGGATGGAAGATAGATGCATAGAGTACTGGCCATGTGTTTTTCTGAATTTTTCCAGGTCACATCTGCCAGTGAGTTTCCTCTTTAACCTAAGAACAATAAACACCTGCACCACCACGTTAAGCACCTCTCCTGATGAACAGCTCCAAGGCTAGTCATACTAAAGCCCAGTGTTCACTCATGAAAATATACTGTTGCAATGTAAAGTTTTATTTCCCAAATGCCCATTACCGGAACATGCAGCAGTTTTCACACCGTGCCGCGACATCCTGAATTTGCTCTATTCTTTGTGACTTAAAGCAAGACTGTGCTTTTGCAAATATGTTTCCTTCCTTCGGGGAGAAAGGTTGTTTTGCATGGGAAAGGAAAAATGAAAAAGGGTCCTGTGTTCACTTTCTTTTGGCAATGTACGCATAACGTTGTCAGAAAAATGCTGTCTCGGACGTTTCAGTCTCTCCTGTAGTAATTTTACCCAGAAGATCATTTCTCTCAGAAATCATTTGCTAAGCCCTCATTTTAATTTAAGAATTCATTCAGTGCACTAAATCTTAGCATTTTGTGCAAGAAATATTTGTCATCATTTTGTTAGCTCTTTAGAATGAAAACCCAAATGGGTGAGAGAGAGCTTCTCTTAAGCCGGGGTGGGCAAACTTTTTGGCCTGAGGGCCACATCGGGGAATAGAAATTGTATGGTGGGCCATGAATGCTCATAAAATTGGGGTTCGGGTGAGAGAGGGGTGTGCGGGCTCTGGGGTGGGGCTGCGGCTGAGGAGTTTGGGGTGTAGGAGGGTGCTCTGGGCTGGGACTGAGGCGTTTGGAGAGCGGGAGGGGGATCAGGGCTGGGGCAGGGGGGTTGGGCATGGGGAGAGGCTCAGGGGGGTGCAGGCTCCAAGCGGCGCTTACCTCAAGCCACTCCTGGAAGCAGTGGCCTGTCCCTTCTCTGGCTCCTATGCGGAGGCATGGCCAGGGGGCTCTGCACACTGCCCCATCTGCAGGCACCACTCCTGCAGCTCCCAATGGAGCATGTAGGAGCCAGAGCGGGGCCATGCTGCAGCTTTTGGGAGCTGCCTGGTGTGGCCCCCGACCCAGCACCCCGGCCGGAGTGGGGCTGCATTGCCTGGTGTGGTTCGCGGGCCGAATCTGGCCCGCAGGCCGTAGTTTGCCCACCCCTGTCTTAAGCCCTTCTTTGGTAACGAATTGGCCCTAATATTCAAAATCTTGGGCTTAAGTCAGGTTGTTCATATATGCCTTCAAACCGACTTACTACAGCTCCCATCAGTAAGAGTGCCTCACAAATGCAAATCAATGTATCGTCCCGACACATTCTGCTGAAGAAGGAAAATATAATGATCCGCCTTGTACAGAGGGAGAATCCAGGAACAGAAGGGTATTAAGGGTGGGAGCCACAAAGGTACTTAGGAGCCTAAAGTCTAGATTTAGGAACCTAAGTCTTGGGTTTGGTGGCTAAGTCCCAGTTTTAAGCTCCACTGTGAGCCATGAAACCCCTGCTGAGCCCAGTAGGCTCCTAAACCCATTCAGTGTCTAAGTTTTCAGGGTAAAAGATCCCTCCATGCCTGCCTGTGGGCATGCACACTGCTGCTGCTCCCTCTAGGCATCCAGATGCCTATCTCACCCCTAAGCCCCAGTGTGATTCACGAACCAGGGGAAGGCAGGTGCTCATCCGTCATATGTGGGCCTGAGCCGGTATGCATGCTTACAACTCATTCAAAATCTATTCTCATTCTCTCTCTCTCTGACCCAAGGACTGTTTAAATATTTATCCACAGTGGAACAGTCACTGGGTCAGAAAATGAGAAACAGCGAATGACTAGTGGTTAGGGCACTTGTCTGGGAGGTGCCTCCGGTCCCCTGCTCCAATCACTCTTTCATTAGTTATCCACAGTGGTACAGCTTCAACAAGAGAGATTGCAGGAACCCTCCTACCACCTACAACTCAGCGAGGTAGGAGACCCTCGCTCAAATCCTTCCTCCCGCTCTGGCACAGAAGGGGTACTTGAATCTGCGTTTCTCACAGTCCAGCTGAGTGCTCTAACCACTGAGCTAAAGCTTAGACGTGCGCGCCACCCTTACAACCTCCTCTGACTGGACTGGGCCGCACAAGCAACTCAGTGCCTTTAATACGTGACCAGTTTTTCTCTTGTAAATCAGCTTTTAGGTACCCAGATACTCATTTTAAGTAATGCAAGTGCTAAACTGGGTGTCCTCACGTAGTTTATGTTGGAAAATTGGACTCCATGGTCTGAATTTGACAGGCAAGCACCCACATAAATCAGGAATCGCTCCACTGACATTAACATAGTGATTCCTGATTTGCTCTGAACAGAATTTGGCCTCTTGTGCCTCAAGAAGATAAAGAGGCCAATTCGGATCTAATTCCCTTGAAGTAACAGAGCTCAGAGGGAAGCCTGGAATATCTTTTGCGGATCAGTGTGATTCAAAAGCCAAAGCTACTGCACGTGCAAGCGGAACATGCCTGTTTTAGTTTTGTTCTTATTTATTCCAGGGCTCAGTTTTCAGAAGGCTTGTGGGTATCAGCTGAGTTTAAAAATAAAAAAAAATCTTGCACAGATTTAGTCTCCTGGTTCTTGTAGCTACAACACGGTCTAAAAATGCACAGAAACCATATTAACAGGATTATGCATCCAGCTACAAACTGTGCATGCAAATCATCAGGGGATGATAAAATTCCTACAGACACAATTTTAACATGCTTCCAAAAATACCCCCTGATTCATATTGTAAGCATGAATTTATTACACCGCCTTGACATTATCTAGGCTGTCGCTGCATACAGCACACTGTCACATTTTGGGATCTCATGGATTTTAATGATGATATTTCTTGTGTTTGCACCCTCTGTGCCGAGTAAGGCTGTATGCAGTATTTAACTCAAAGGGCAGGACAGAGACCTTCTCCAAAGCTGATTCCTTGCATCCCTGCTTTGTTAACTGGTCAGTAGGTGATAGTGCATGACTGGTGCTCTGGGCGTTTTTCACTCCAGAGAGCAGGCACATAAGAACGGCCACACTGGGTCAGCCCAATGGTCCATCTAACCCAGGACCCTGTCTTCTGACAGTGGCCAGTGCCAGATCATAGAATCATAGAAGTTTAGGGTTGGAAGAGACCTCAGGAGGTCATCTAGTCCAACCCCCTGCTCAAAGCAGGACCAACATCAACTAAATTATCCCAGCCAGGGCTTTGTCAAGCCGGGCCTTAAAAGTCTCCAAGGATGGAGATTCCACCACCTCCCTAGGTAACCCATTCCAGTGCTTCACCACCCTCCTAGTGAAATAAGATGCTTCAGAGGGAATGACCAGAATAGGGCAACATTCTCTGTCACTTTGCAAACTCTGTGACTCTACCTCTTTTGTGCATTTATGACTCTTCAGGACCATGTCATCTCCAAAGCTCGAAGACAAAGAAGCATGCAAATCCATGAAAGGATGAAAGAATAAACGATGTGTTGCTAAGGGTGTGGCAAATCCTGCTGTCCTTACTCAGGGCCTGAGTCAATGGGAGTTTTGCCTGAATAAGGGCTACAGGATTTGGCCCAGTTAAAAAGCCTGTGTAACACCGACAGACCCTGGTCTTTGACGGGCAGGATCAAACCTGGGACCTCTGGAGCTAAATGCGTGAGACTCTACTGCATGAGCTAAAAGCCACATGGACCTTAGCTAAGGCTGTAGCAGGCTCATTAATCTCTAAGTGGTCTTAATGCCACTACAGGGGACAGAGCACCACACCCAGAAAGTGTGTGGATTACAGTTGCATATGTGCTTTGGTTGTTGGTTTCAAATTGTTTGTTATCAGTACCAGTCTGGGCCCAGTTCTGCCCCATTCCAGCCACCTGTATGGAAAAGACTTACTGGGATGAAGCCAGTAAATCTCTATAGAAATTCAACATATGTTTTTAGGAATGATTCTAAAACCTATTGGGCTAGACTCTCTGCATGTGTAAAATGGCACATCTCCACTGAAGCTGTGCTGGTTTACAGCCACTGAGGATCCTGGCCAGAACTCCGCAAGACAGGAAAAAATGTACAATCTTCTACACTCTTCTGTTCTGTCCTGTCCTGTCAGGTTCTTATTCCATTCCATTCCCTTACCTTAGCGTCTGAGCACTACACTGGCCTTCTGGCTTCCTATACTTGCATGGCAGTGATGTGAATAATGTCTCTACTACCCAGTAAAACAAGGAAAGGATCTGCTTCTATCGGCATCTTTTCTCTGAAGTGAGACATTTAATCCTTTTGGCCTTATCCATGATAGAAATTCTCTTTTATGAACCCCTGTTGGGCATTATTGCTTAGTCATGCTTGAGGTTTCAGAACCTGAGGTTGGCCCTTATGTTTCACATTTTCTCTCATTTATAGCGTTATTGAGCCAACTATGGGGGTTCTTACTCAGTTCTTGAGTGAGACCGACTAATGTTTTGTTACTTTGAAGTTTGGCAAGCCACAGACCAGGAGTTGGGTACATTTACTGGTACATTTACTGCATCCGATGAAGTGAGCTGTAGCTCACGAAAGCTTATGCTCAAATAAATTGGTTAGTCTCTAAGGTGCCACAAGTACTCCTTTTCTTTTTACTGGTCCAGTAATTCAGAATTATTAGGCATATTGCATTAAACCTCATTAAACCTCAGCATCTCTCTCTTCTTTCTGCTGAATTCATTTTTGGACTCGGTCCTCAGCATACACAGTTCTGGGGTCAGTATGAATTCAAAAATGCAGTAGGCATAGCACAAGCTAGTAGATGAGTTTCTGCAATGAGTATATCTTGAGATACGGCCATACGCAGTGGAATAACGTTGCTCCTTTACTTCTACATTTACTACATTCTGCTGGAATTTCCATGTGAAATGTGTATTTGATATATGGTGAGCAATAAAGGGTATGTACAATGAAGTACTGGAGTTGCATGTGTTTATTACATATTGAGATTTTATGAGCTAAACTCACAGCTTTGTTCCAGTGAGTTTGATTTTAATGGGGTTTCCAGATCACTGTGCCATGATATGCTTGAACTCACACATCTTTGACCTTCCCCTTCAATTAGAAATTGGTCTAAGCAGGACAAACATTTTTGCATGTTGAGCTCCTTAAACACAATTTCACCCAAAGTCTCCAAAAGTGGTTTCTGTTCCAAGTGCAAGACACATTCCTTCCACTTCGCCTTTGCTAACATGCACTCAGAGCACGTCATGCATTCACAACAAATCATCATGCAATCCCCACTCCAGGGAAAGTCAGGAGGAAAGAACCACATCTGTAATAAGTCACGTCACTTATTGCTTTAGTGGAAGGGGCTCATATGCCCATCAGATGTGATGGGCACAGTATAAGATTCTGAACAGAATAGTCCAGCTTGTGGGTTCTCAACCTGGGGGTTGTGAACAGATTTCAAGGAGTTGCAGCCCACGCTCTGTGTCTTTAGATTAGATGAGAGGTGAGTCCTGAAATTTACGGGATGGGGGCCTGAAACTTTTTTCTGTTGTAACATGGGGACATGGTGTGGAAAAGATTGAGAACCACTGACCAGTTGGATAGACAGTTTCTGATCTGATGGGAACATGTCATTGTTGAGGTGCCATCTCCTATTATCACCTGAATTCTCCAAAGGATATGGAGTTCTAGGGTTTTTTTTAGCTTTTGCTTATTTCATTACCTCCAGGCTGTACTCCTTAGTCCTGGTATCAGTTCAGACCATCCTACAGTTTAGCATTACTGGGTATTTCACATTTAACTGCTAAAACCTTTACAATTCCCCCCCCCCCCTCCATAGTTGTGTTAATGATGTTTGTGGCACGAAGGGTGGTATAAATTTATATTGTATTTTTATTAAGGAAATACCAACAATACACAGCATTAAAAATTGAATTTTAAAAAAGAGTCTTACCCCTGCTCCCCACACAAAAGCAGATTTAAAGTATTGTCCTAATGGAAAAGATAGCTTTAGTTCCTTAGTAAAAGTTTCATAATGGAGTCCAAGATGTTTTGCAACTCCACAGAAAATTGTTCCATAAAAAAGAATGAGACATGATGTTTAATGTCCTGTAATGAGCTCTGTGCAGGTGGACCTCTGGGGGTCCCCCGTGGCTGCAGAGACAGTCAGCACGTCTGTGTGCAGGTCAGTGCAGGTTGTCAGAAGAGACAGTATGCTTTTTCAAAAAAAGACTTCACTTTGATATCTTTTGATTTGCTGTTCTCATCTAAATAATAATACTTAGTTCTTACACTGGATACGTATGCTGCAATCAGAAGTGTGATTGAAGCACATGTAGATATTAGACAAGTTCATGAAGGATAGGTCCGCCAACAGCATTAGCCAAGATGGTCAGGGACGCAGACCCTTCCTCTGGGTGTCCCTAAACCTCTGACTGCCAGAAGATGGGACTGGAGCGGGGATGGATCACTGTATAATTTCCCTGTTCTGTTCATTCCCTCTGATGCATCTGGTGCTAGCAACTGTCAGAAGACAGAATACTGGGCTAGATGGATCACTGGTGTGACCCAATTCTTCTGACTCCACTCTTATGTTGGTGCCCGAACTAGCTTTAACCTATAGAGCTCAGGTACCAACAGCAGTGAAGCCAGGGCAGCATGTGTTCAGTGTGAGCTAGTCGCCCAAACGAGTGCTACCTGTACATCTTGTGTGGCCATCCATATTGCTGCGGCTTCATTGCTATCACTAGATTACAGCTAGCTCAGGCAGACCTGCATTCACAATCCCTGAATGCAGCATAGGCAGCCCACCAGGCTATTTCACGTTTCGATCCCAAAGCACCTTGCAAATGCGGGGGCAGTCTCATTAGTCCCATTTCACAGATCAAACCTGTAATCTAACACAAAATCCTGATCCCAGCAGCGTTAAGGCAGAATAACTTCCCAAATGCATGGAATGCGGGACGGTCAGATGTGCTGGTCTGTTGATATAATTCAGTGGTTCTCAAAGCCGGTCCGTCATTTGTTCAGGGAAAGCCCCTGCCGGGCTGGACCGCTTTGTTTACCTGCCGCGTCCACAGGTTCGGCCAATTGCGGTTCCCACTGGCCGCGGTTCACCGCTCCAGACCAATGGGGGCTGCGGGAAGGGCGGCCAGCATGTCTCTTGGTCCCACGCTGCTTCCCGCAGCCCCCATTGGGCTGGAGCGGCAAACTGCGGCCAGTGGGAGCCGCGATCGGCTGAACCTGCGGACGCGGCAGGTAAACAAACCGGTCCAGCCTGGCAGGGGCTTTCCCTGAACAAGCGGCGGACCGGCTTTGAGAGCCACTGATATAATTGATACAAAAGCAAAGAAGAGGAGAGGAAACGGAGGCACAGAACTGTGAAATGTCATGGTCAAGGTCACACAGAAGGTCGGGGTAGAGCAGGGAATGGAACCCAAGTCCGCTGACACTCAAGTCACTAAATCATGACACTTCTCTTATAAGAAGTTATGGTGTATGTTTTTGGGTGCAATTACTGCACATTCTGTTATTTCAATGGGATTTTACATTTGGGGAGGGCCATATCCCTATTTTGGAGTCTGTGTCACCTGGAAATTGGTGGGTGGGCTTAATTTAGTTGTTGATGTAATTTGAAGTAAAGCTCACTTTAAAACCTGCTACATTTGCTCTGTCTCTTCATCATGAGATCACTTAGTCTTCAGCAATTTAGCCTCCTCAGTTAGACAGAGAAGGATGTCATCAGTGAAGAGGCTCAATTTATGTCCAATTGGCCCTGTCTTAATTCCAGTGATATTGAGGGTTATTGTATATAGGAACTGCAAATGGATCTGCTTTTATCACAGATATGAAGGTGGGGATGGGAACATCCGTGCTCTGTTCCATATCCCACTGTAAATAGTTCTGATGTGTTGAGGTTGGGTGGGTGGATCCAGTGTTCCACCTTCTGCCTGTCCTGTCCATTCATACAAAGGGAGGGAAATAGCAATTCCATAGAAGCTACTCTCCTCTCCACGATGCTACCTGTGACCTGGAGAGCCTGCTCATGGGAGTAAGGGCACAATCTGGCCCTTACCTTGTCTTCCATTCTCACCCACTTCTCACCCAGGCAGACCTTCAGTGAAGGCAGTGGCTTTGATGAGCGGTCAATGAGAGTTTTGCTTACTCAAGGTGGCCTGGTTAAGGTCAGAATTCAGGCTGTAATTTTGCACAGTGTCAAAGCTCTGTACAGACATCGCCTTCAATCCTTTGTGCTGTGGGAATGTTTCTCTATCTGCCCCTAAGAATGTTTTCAACTGGAGGCCGTTAGCAGAGGTGCAGGAGGATAGAGCTTTTGAAGTCAGTCTTAAAAAAATAGGTGTACATCTTTCCCTTTTATTTATGTCGACTCTACAAATAACTAAAAGCAGCATTTGGCATTACAAAAACAGCAAAATAAAGTAAGGAATTCGAAATCATATATCTGGATTTTCCTGGTTACTGATGTAGTTAAAATATCAGCAGGGGAAAAGTAAATCCAGATATTTAGAAGACCCTGGGACCATCTTTTGGGACATTTTAGAGGTGCATTTAGGGCTAGATCCAAAGAATATTGAAATCCATGGAATTCTTTCTGACTACCTTCTGCAGTTGCATGTGCAAATAAGACCTACAATTACTCACTTTATGAATGCAATCATGATAACTGTACCCATGAAATACCCCTGAAGACACAAAGCTGTCTAAAAATCCATCATTTAAAATGAGAAGGGTAATTTGCACAATGGAAGATCAGTTCTATCTTTATTCCTCCATCACATTGCAAAAGTAGAGTTGAAGAACTTTGAGTGCTGCTGGCTGTATGAGAACTTTCCTCTATTGCCAACTTAATAATACATGAATACTGATCTGCCATATTGACTGATGACTCCTGCTCCTGACCCTGTTTTGTTTTTATTGATTGGCTTAGGCGAGTTCCTGAAGTCCTGAATCATCAGAACAGAGACCTTGAGTTATTCCAGCCAAATCAATCCATGGCCCATTGACATATTGCTTTACCTAACCAACCATACACCTTCTCTTTTCCCTGATAATTTCTCAGTTAATTGCTTTTTAGCTCTCATTCGTTACAAGGTCAGGCTGTGACTGGGCTTATACAATCCCATCTCCGATAAACTCTCCAGGTCCTCTAATCAGCCACAACTGGGATTTTAGTTCCATTAACTTATTCATCATCTAGACAGTTCCATCTCGAAAAGTTTGACTCTTGATTGTATCTGTAGTATCTTCAATTATTTAAGAGGAATTGAAAATAGCCTCCTCGCTTAACAGGAAGGGTGTATTCCAACTACTGAAAATGGAGCTCAGTGAGGACTGTTGTTCTGTTTATGTTCGTTGTGCATGAACCCAAGCTGCAGTTGTCTGGGGAGATCATAAGGGTTTGCTGTTGCTGAACATGTGTGCACAGGACTGATTATTAAGATGTCCGATATAGGAGAATGACAGTGGACTGATGACTAGTGGCTTGATAATGCTAAACTGAGTCTGAGATTCTGTCCCATGATGTCAAACACTGATTCCGTTTCCATGGGAAGTTATGCAAATGACATAGCTCCTCAGTGAGATGTGACACTGAATTTGCTAGAGAAAATGACTTGTTCTCCTGGCAAAATACCTGTTTCTAAAATCCCACAGCCAGCTGCTCTTGGAAAGGTGACACCTTCTGCATTTGTTAGAGACCATTAGTACCATCAAGAGTGGTTTCGCAGCTCACATCAGCTGACTGGGTGCAATCGGTGAGCCATATCCTGGAGTTATTGTGTAACACTCTGGCAAAGTACATGTTGCATCCCTCTCTAGCAGCTGGCCCACTAGAAGACGAAACCTCACTACTGCTGATTACTAACAGAATTACTCTTGTAGCTGAAGCAGTAGGGGTCTGTACTGCAACACTGCAACACTGTAGGCCTTGGGTTCCATTCCTGCTAAAAAGCCATGCTGGGGGTCATTATACTTACTTACCCCTTTTGCTGAAGCCAACAGTGCTTTATTTGAGTAAAAACTAGGAATAAACTCCAAGATCTGGCCTATAGGTGCTTTTGGGGCCTTTTGAGACCATTTGAGGCTTATAACTTCAGAAGAACCAACCCTAGATGGGGATTGAACTGGTCACAGGAACGAGCAGTTGAAAAGGGAAAAAAAAACATTCAGAAGGATGAAGAGCTTTGGCATATTTCATAAGGGAGCCTTCCTTCCCAGCATTACATACATATCTGTGTAACTGTTATACACGTGAGAAGAGAGAGACAAGCTTGTGCGACAAGCAGGCTGTCTGAGCGGTTTGATAATGATCCAAAGCTCATGGGTGTCAATGGAAAGACTCCAGTTGGCTTTGGGATTAGTCAGTGTCACAATCTTTAGCATGACTGACAAGATAAGGCTTGCACTGCTCTCCAGGCCAAAGGTTATGGAGAAATCTGACAGGGCTCAGCAGGTCATTTGAGGATGGGCGTGTTTCAATGTCAGGATATATTTGTGCTTGCATATCATGTGGCGCATGGGCATCTGCGAACATATGGGTGTTTTCAGGTTTGTTTATGGAGAGCACATGTACCTAGCTATAAAGCGCCTTCACTGAAAGCTTCAAAAAGACTGGCTAGCTCTCTGATGTTATTCCCAGAAGCACAGTTTCTTTGCACGGGGGGACGATATCATATCACAGTACAGCAGACTGGCAGTGCTGGTGTAAGTGTGTGTGTTTGTGGGGCTACCAGATGGTACCAGTGTGGAGCTGGGGACTGTGGCTTTAGAACACCTCTACTAATTAGCCTGAGTCATGAACGTCCAGATGCATCCGCACTTTTACTACCTCGAAAAAGTAAAAAGGCTCTTAAAATGTCTCCACGCTTGAAAGGCAAGGCTCTAATACAGGTTAATATAGAAACACTCTACAGTCATCTCTGATACGTTGCCTAAAGCTGGTAAGGTGAAAATCTACAGTCACTGCTCCACGGACTCCGAGCTGAGGTATTTCAGTGGCAGCTCCAGGAGCAAGCCTAGCTGAGTCAGCTGGAATTCCTTGGAGGGGGTTCCTAGGGAATAAATTCTGGAGTGCCTCTGTTCTCCACATGCAGATAATAGCTGTCAAGTCTTGTCGTTCTTATCATGGCTCGCCTGATATTTGGTGGCTTTTCTTAAAGCCCCAGCTCCTGGAATCATGCAATTGTGTGAGAATCTCGGCTTTCATTTTGAAAAAAAAAAAAAACCCATCCCAGTTTGTAGCCCTACCGGTTGCAGGAAAATCTTCTATATGTGACCCCTAATGGCTGAAGAAAAAGAGGGAAAATCCCCTCCTTCCCCTGAAATGAAGTTTTAATTATAAATTTGTCCTGTTTTTAAGTCAACCTCATTATTTTTGGATAGCCTGGCTCATAATTTTTGAACGCTTGTGATTGGTAATACTGTGTCCTGTGGAGCAGACCAGGTGCCCAGGGTTGTGGGCTGGCAGAAAAGCCTCTACTCTTTTCCAGGAAGAAAACTGCAGATGGCTCAGGCAAAAATTCCTGAGCCACCTGTGGCTGTTTGCATGGTGTAAACAGCTGGCAAAACTGGCCCCAAATTTTGACACTTGAGACAATGTTGTGAGCATTGGCCATATGGTTAGACTGTGTCTTCCCTTTGCTTCTAGCTGCCCAAAGCAGGCAGCTATGAGTTCTATACACGCACATACTGTCAGTCGAGCTGACTTTTATTTTTCATTAAGGAAAATAGTGAACCAAGAAGGAATCAATATAAAGTCCCCCTGAGAGAGAAAGCAGTGCCTCTCTGAGATCCCTCACACGAGATTGGCAGTAAGACTTTGTACTGCCCCTTTAAATGTAAACCAAATGCAGAATTATAGCTACGTAGACAACCAGAGTGAAAGAGCCCCTGGAAAAAGAGTAAAGGATAATCATGTTGATCAGGCCAACGTTCGAGATACAAGTTCTAACCCACCTTGTGGCCTGCAGCCTCATGTCATCTCATCTGTGCACCCAAGAACATGGAAACAATTGCTGAGCAGATAATGGATGCCTCATTTGCTAAGTTCCTGCAATTTCACTGCTTTGTACAATGTCTTGATTAGAAGGGAAAAATATAAAACATAGTTTTTTCCAACAGTGTGAAAACTAACCTACAACACATGCCCGCACTGAAAAGCTATGCCCTTTCTTGCCCTTCCCCAAGCAGCTGATTGCCTGGTTTCCTACTGCCCCTTGTAAAGTAATTCCCAGAGGGGAACAACATTACAAACAACTTGAAGAAATAAACATTTCTTTCTCCTCCTGTTGCTGGCAGCTCCTGCTATGTGGTTTTGCGAAGGCCTCTTCCATTCCTGCTTTGACTGCTGGAGGAGGCAGGAGAAAGAAAAAGAAACCTAGTTGCTTTCAGTCTCTGCATCATGCTAAACAGCTCCAATGACAATCTTTACAACACTGTTATACTCAGACATAAAATCTTAATGTATTATATATAGTGCCTTGCATCTTACATTCTGCTGGGAAAAAAAAGGTGAGTCCCCGGTAGTAAATGAAATATTAAATATTATTAAATATGAAATAGCTAAACCTGTATTCCAATAAAATGAATCTTTCATACTTTTCCTGTTTTTCCCCCCCAGGGTGTGCAATGATCTCATGAGCTTTTATGTGTCCTTTTAAAGACGTAAAATCAGAGGTAATTTATGATTCTGTTCTATTCAAATGTACTGTAGTAGGAAAACAAATCAAGGATGTGAAAATCTCTTATGGCTGCATCTACCTTGCTGAACCAGTTAACAGACTATATCAAAGGCTCACCTAAAGACACTGTTGTAATGCTTGCTGACATATGCCACCTATTTAGAAAGCTTGTTTCCAGTTATATACTCTACTTTCATTTATAGTGGCTTTAATCTTCCACATATGATAACAAAATCTTTTGTTATTGGATGGGAGGCTTTTATGGTTATCTTTGTTGTTGCATGGAGATTCTCTTTGAATTAAACTGTTATTTTGGTGGGAGTTCTGATTTGTGTTACGGAAATTGGACATAAAAAAAACCTACAAGAGACAGATGTAAGAATACTAATTTTATAAAGTCACCATTTATTAGGGATTGGAAAATATGGGATAGGTTTCCTAGGAGCAGAAGGCTGTTGGAAGGGAGAATACAGGTTGGCTTTCAGGTTAAGACAGAGGACGGAGACTAAAGAAATCTAGGTTCTAGCAGCAATTATTTCATGGACTTCCCATGTGACCTTGACTCCTGTCAACCATTCTCAGTTTCCCCATCTGTAAGGTGGGGGCAATAATACTCACCCCCAGGGATGCTGCGAGACTTAATTCATTAATATTTGTGAAGCAGCATGAGAATCTTTGATCAGAAAATCTTATCCATACTCTTACAGTTGTGGTAAGGCTCAGCATACTGTGGTTCAGAGGGGAAACCATTAATTAATTCAACAAAATTATTATATTTTCTGATAAAAATATTCTCAGATCATACTGTCCAAATGTGGGCTCCCACAAAGACAAGCTAATTCTTGTATGTAGATGCTCAAATTGGCAATGATGTGTCTCAATGTTCATCTTTCATTTAAAGGCTTGTTTAGGTCCCCACATTCAAAACATATGCCCTCAACATGTTTAATGACAATATTAACTGTTGTGTATTCAATAGGAGGAAGAGGTACCTTTAAAAGAGGGTTGGGAGAAGTCAGGGCATCTATGATCCTCTCGGAAGTCCACATTTCCATGCTTCTGTTCAAGAATATTGCCTCAATCAGGGAGGCAGCATTGCAAAGCAAAGGCTGTATTTGGAAGGAGTTTATTTTATTAGGACAAACTATATTTTTGTGACTACTGCTGAATCTTCAGCCTAATATACTATGCAGTTTGGGGGAAGATGAACTCCAGAATGTGCATGAATCAGCTGATCACCCTGCAGAAATAAAGTCAGATCGTTGATTATTGACTAATGGTTGAGGGTATGGCTACACGGCAGTGTAAACCCAGGGTTAGTGAGACTCAGATCTGCTGACCCTGGGTTTGCAAGTCCAGGCCTTAAGTGTGTGCACACTGCATATTGACCCTAGGTTAAGAATTTCTGGACTCAGGCCCCAAACCTCAAAGGGTATGTTTACACTGCAATAAAAGGCTTCTGGCACAGCTGCAGGGCTCCAAAATTGCAGTGTAGACGTTCGGGCTCCGTCTGCACCCCAGGCTCTGAAACCCTGCAAGGGGGTGAGGGCTGGGTCTGAGAGCCCGGGCTCTAGCCTGAACCGGAAGGTCTACACTGCTTTTTTTAGCCCTGCAGCCCGAATCCCATGAGTCAGCTGACCCGGATTCTGAGACTCAGTGCTGTGGCTTTTTTATTGCTGTGTGATGTACCCACAGAAGCTCGAATGCCATAAAATGATAATTATAGGCATCCCATTCTATCCTGCCTTTCTTTATATCACATCCTTTTAACCTTCTTTAAGACACTTCCTGCCTTCCATGGTTAGGCAAAGCAGGAGACTCTGAAAGGAAACCCCCCTGTGCTCACTGTACATAAGACCCTGACAGTCAATTTACACCTGTGTTGTCTCCCCATCTATGCAGGCTGGAAAGCGAGACAATGTGAGAAGAAAGGCAACACATTCCGCAGTGCAATGGTAGAGTCCATGTTCTTTGATAAATTTCATGGTTTTTGTGCTAATGCAGTTCAAATCGTTTTAAAACAAGATAAAATGATTTGAACAATAACAATGTGTGCTTTTGAATGTGACTCTACTTCAGATGAGAAAACAGGAATGTTTGGTCAACTGCAATCGTCTCACAGCCTAATCAGAAACATACGCTCTTCGTCTGCTTCAGTCAGGTCTTTTTGTTACCTCTTTTGGCCCGAGACCTTTGGGATGAATCCCATCTTTATTTATTTCTATATTTTAATGCACCGCCTTTGGCTGCCACACATTTTCGTCACAAAGATTTCAAATTCCCTTAAAGCAACAGAAAACATGTTGCAAACTACTCTGAAGCTTAGACATGAGCATGTCAAATATCTGATCTATATAAGAATAGATAGATGTGACATTTAGTAATCATCTTTCTTAGACAAAATGGGGGATGCTGTCACTTTAAGTATATCTCAGTCGAATTTCTGGCATTTTACCATAGGGGAAGCAGGAGGCATAATAGTAAATTTCTGTTAATATATAAAAAAGATCAGCCCCAGAAAAACACAGTTGCTACTATTTAAAGTGCAATACCTCATCCTAGCTTGCCTTGCCATTTACTTTCTGCTGATATCCATATGTCATCACTAATATTTACTAATGTTCACTTTATAAATGACTTTTCCTAGCTGTCAGAACATTTACCGCTAGTATCTATTCCCCCACTATGCATCTTGTCCCCTTTTAACAAAGATTCATATCTTTGAGGTTAACCAGAAAGTCAGATACTCTGCAAATAGGTTTGGCAGAATTCATTTTAAAAAATAATTTCAATGGATAACATAGAGATTTATTTTTTAAGAATTTTAGTATTTATTTTTATCTAGTTACGTTTTCACAGTTACAGTATATTATGGGGGGGGGAGTCAGTCAATAATTATTCAATGACTGTAGCTATTGAGATTCAAAAAGTTAAAGCTTTATAACCGTAAAAACACAAATGGTCAAGATCACCTGTCAAAACATACAAAGCAAACAGACTTAAATTGAACTCTAATAAGTTCGCAGGCAACATTCTTCTTACTCTGCCTATCTGTAAATTTAGTTGATTATCGATGGAAATATTTTTTGTCTGTGTGTGTTTGGTGAAATCAACCTTTAATGACATTTGCCAAAAAAAATCTAACCCTTCCAAGCCAAGATGTAAATGACACTTTGGGTCTAATTTTTAAATAAACTGGGTATGTAATTGCTGTGGCCTTGCACGCTGATCAGGTAATTGCCAGCATACATGACCATAATTTGCTCCTTGCACGTCAAGTTGGGGTAAGAGTGTATTTGTGCACACATTTTGTGTGAGCAATGGCATCTGAAAAGTAGGCCTTAAGAAGATTCATTAACACTAAAATAGTAGATGCTCAAAAAAAAATGTGGATTTTAATATAATATAGCTACAGTGAAACACCAATATGCTTAAAATATATTTATGGTCATAAATATGCATTTATGATGCATCCGATGAAGTGAGCTGTAGCTCACGAAAGCTTATGCTCAAATAAATTGGTTAGTCTCTAAGGTGCCACAAGTCCTCCTTTTCTTTTTGCGGATACAGACTAACACGGCTGCTACTCTGAAATATTGTCATAATAGTGACTGTGTGAAAAAATATAACAGCTTTGTTTTTCATATTTATTGTCCATCAATGACTTCTCTATTAAATGTTTTCAGTGTATGAGTCCAAAGAAGATTTTTCTAACTATCAGCACTGCAGCTCAACTCGCTACATGAAATTCTAAACATGTACTATCTGCTTTGTACATCTTCTCTGACAAACACCTAGAAGAGGGATTGAAAATTAGATCTTAGCTGGCAATTTTGTTGATGAAGCATGAGATAGTTACTTTGGCCCTGCATTGCTAATAGCAGTCAACATGCATTTTGCTACTACAGTAGAACTTCAGAGTTACGAACACCAGAGTTACGAACTGACAGGTCAACCACACACCTCATTTGGAACGGAAGTACGCAATCAGGCAGTAGAAGAGACCAAACCCCCCCGCCCTAAAGCAAATACGGTACAGTACTGTGTTAAACGTAAACTACTAAAAAAATAAAATAAAGGGAAAGCAGCATTTTGCTTCTGCGTAGTAAAGTTTCAAAGCTGTATAAAGTCAATGTTCAGTTGAGCATAAGCTTTCGTGAGCTACAGCTCACTTCATCGGATGCATTCAGTGGAAAATTTTCCACTGAATGCATCCGATGAAGTGAGCTGTAGCTCACGAAAGCTTATGCTCAAATAAATTTGTTAGTCTCTAAGGTGCCACAAGTCCTCCTTTTCTTTTTGCAGATACAGACTAACACAGCTGCTACTCTGAAACCTGTCAATGTTCAGTTGTAAACTTCTGAAAGAACAACCATATCGTTTTGTTCAGAGTTACGAACATTTCAGAGTTACGAACACCCTCATTTCCGAGATGTTCTTAACTCTGAGGTTCTACTGTAAATTAGAAGGTGTGACTTGGAATATAAAGTTTGGATCCTAGACTCTTTATATAAACTATTCCTCTAGTGGCTCAAATCAAAGTATCGCCTCTAAGAATTGAAGAATCAGGCCCCAGGAAAACAGATTTGTGTGGATACCTGGTTTAAAGAGTTACTTTTCTGACCAATAAGTTTGCTTTATAGACAGGATGGTCTTGTGGTTAAGGAACTGGTGTGGCAGTCAAGATATCATCAAGGTTTGAATCCCACCTTAACCACAAATTTTCTGAGGGACTTTGGGAAAAATCACTTAATGTCTATGGAAAAGCTCTATTTGTAAAATATGGATAGACCTTTCCTACGTTGCAAGGATAAACTTATTAATGTTTGTGAAGCGCTCAGATTCTACAGTGACAAGGCCTATATAGACATAGAGACAGACCTCATGTAAAGTGCAGTGACGATGTTTCTCAATGTTGCACAGAACTTTTCCAGAAATTGTTTTATGGAGAGAATTAATAAGCACTAAAAATACAGGGCCCAGACAATCTTTACAGTGGATACACCTACCATAGGAAATATATAAGGGGTGAGTATGATGATAGCCTAATCTTGAAAAGGGAATTTCATATGTAAATTACATAATAATTGCCCCCAATACACTTTTCTACTGTGCAAACAAAAATACTGTATTCAGCATGTGAATCTGAAACTGGCTTTTTGTTCTGTGTTGGCAGAAGGAGGATTTTTATTTCTATCATAATTATAAGGCATATTTGATTCTGAGGAAGTAGATCATCATTTAATTTTTAAAGAAGCAGATTAGGTTAATATTTTAGGTATAATAGATGCCATTATATTATGTGCAATGAAAAAAAATCCAACATCCAGGTATCAAACAATATATCCTAAAATCAATATACTCTTAATTCTCTAGGACAGATGTTTACCACTGTTTTCTTGTAGACCACTGATTTTCCTATATCATGTATTCAGTTGTTTGATTTCAATTTATAACTAGCTTGATTCTTACTATAGCAGGATCTGAGTCTGATAATCGACAAAAAAATCTTACCTTCCAGAATAAAACAAGCAGAGGTCTCTCTCTAGCGAAGGCATTGTTTTACAAAATGATGGATGTGCATATTTATTTACTTTGTGACTTCCATGTCAGATTTGTCATATTTCCTCAAATTTCTAGTTAAACCAAGGTTCTGCGTTTTGTTTTTGTTACTACTGAAGCCTGGAGGCTCAATTGTAGCTTATAAAAATAAAGCTATAATTTATTTGCTCCATAGATCATGCATGACAATAATCACCCTGGAATTTGAGCTAGGTTCTGATATCTGGCTTTGTTGGTGATGATGTATGAAGTGCACAGGAAGCAGCTCGATTTTCATATTCTGGAATAAACCTGAAATACAGAGAGAAGCAAAATTTGAGTTAAAATATGGAAACATGATAGAAGAGTCATAGGGAGAGTTATATGCGCAGTATGCAATGACAGTAGTATCTTTCTCACCAGGTGGACATTTGGAAATTATATATACAGTAAAGCAATGAAAGTATAGTATATGTGGCAATGAAACAGTGTAGCAGCCATCATCCTGAACTTGTGTACATCACAATTATGCATGCACAAATTTGACTTTGCAGATGCAAACATTAGCAAACATACCAGCCCTTGCATGTACGCTATAAATGGTTTAATATCCGCATGCATTGTGCACAACTGTTAAGCAACTGTTTCCACTAAACTCATTACTCAGTGGGTTTGGTGGGTGCAAATTCTTAACCCTTGTGCACATGCATGTGTATTAAGCAAAGGCTGAGAGCAAATGTTAAGATTTTTTTTACCAATGTTTGAATCGGCAAAAAGCAGGCACAGAGGAGTTGTGTCACTGATTTCACCCATGTTGGAGGGCACAGTTCTAGAAGTTACGACTCTTGAGTTCTATGCCCAGCTCTGTCACCAGCTTACCATGTGATGTTGCAAGCATCAAATTCATGAATCTTTGTGAAGCACTCAGCTATTACAGTGCTGGGGCCATCTAAGCAGATTGATAGACCTCATGTAAGTGAGGTGAAGATGATTCTCAGTGTCACTTTTTTTTACTGACTGAATTAATAAACACTGAAATGCAGTACAAAAATATTGCCCCCAGAGAATCTCTGCAATAGATAAGGATTTCAGGTCTTATACTGACCACATGAAATATGTAATAGCAATGAGTATGAGGAGACCCTAATGCTGAAAAAGGAATTTCCTTTGTAAATTAGATAATTTCCCACAACCCTCTTTCGCTGTACAAACAAAAACGTAGTAAGGGGTAAAATTCCAAAAGGACTAAGGCGTAGCTTTCATGTCTGCAGTTTGAATTATTGGTGCAAATATGAATGTTTCCATCTTTAGCTACCTGATTTCCCTCCAGCTGTTTTACATTCTCTAGAGTTAGCTATGAGGGTTTTACAATTAACAATACAGTCATGTAGTCATTAATAGATCCTGCAGAAGCCTGGGAGAGTAGACAAGCAGAACCCAGAGCAGAACAGAGTGACAAGGTTGCTGGGAAGGAGGAAAGCATGGACAACTTTAGTGCAACGTACTGTTAAAAGTAATGGACTGGCAGTGATCCAGTCATTGAAGATTGAAGCAGTTTTAATTAAATACACTGGTCCCTACAAATACACCTTTGTTCAAGTAAGGGTAACAGACTGTGGAAAAGAGGCACTGTCACCAGAAATGATGTGGTAGAAGGGCAATTCTGATGTCCCAAGTAGGACAAGATTAGAATGCTGTGTTTGATGGTGAAAGACCTGAAGAGGTTTTAAAGCAGAGATATTTGCTAACAAAATCTTTAGGTAGGATTTCACTTTCACAGCAAAGAAGAAATACCCCATAAAGCAGATTGTCTCCTCATTGCATGGGGAGGCAGACAAATACTAACATGGGGCTTAGGAAGGTGAAGACCTGGGATGAAATCCTGGTCCAGCTGAAGTCAATGGAAGTTTTGTCATTGACTTCAGTGGGGACTGGATTTCACCCCTGAAACGCTTTCACCATGCTGTTTAAAGTATACTGGTGAGCTAACTCTTACGGAAGGAGTAAAGCATGTACAAAAGGGCTATGCTCTGTGCTAAAAAGCTGCAGGGTTGAAATATATATTTCCTCATTCCTAGGTAAATGGGCTACCTGCACAGCAGGCTGCCATAGCTATGAGAGAATGAGGCTGAATAGAGAATGCTGTCCCCTCCTCCTCCTCCTCAGGATGGGACATTGGTCATTACTCCCCATTACTCCCCCTTTGCAGTGAGTTGCAAAGAGCTGCCCCTGCACACAAGAGTTCAACATCATCTCTACAAGTGATGCAGTCTCCAACTACGGCTGCCCCCTCGCTGCACAATGGAATCTCAGGTATTATAGTTCTTATAGACCTTCCATGGGCATCTAGGACTTCCAGAATTTTGCCACAAACTGGTGAATTCTGCACCACTCTACTATTAACCACTACAGCAGGCCTAAGATTGAGGTCACATGATCAAGCCTCCTAGCACTGTACCGTACATAGACAGACTTTTTAATTGCAGGGTATTAATCAGTAACGGTGTTGGCTAGCTCAGTTGGTAGAGCATGGGACGCACTTCACATCAAAGATCATTCGACACATCTCAGATGCCTTACAGATCCCCTGGAAACTCCATACGCCATGGAGACCGCAGGCCAGTGGTATAGTGGAGCGTACCAATCAAACCCTTAAGCGACACCTCTCAAAAGTGTGCCAAGAAGCCTCCCTGCGATGGCCCGATGCTCTGCCCCTTGTCCTACTCTGCATCCGTGCTCTCCCGAAGGGTAGATTAGGGCTTAGTCCCTTTGAAATTATGTTTGGAAGGGCATGGTCTATGAATGGGACACCAGTTCTGGCAGGGGAGTGGGGAATGGGGTGTGTTTTTTTGTCTCAGTATATGTGCTCTCTGTCTGCTGTTCTCTCTTCTCTCCACAGGTATACCAAAGACTTCCAGCCTTTTCCATTGGATGCCCCTGTCCACTCCTTGCAGCCAGGTGACTCCGTGCTTGTTCGTACCTGGAAGGACGAGCCTCTCCAAGAAAAGTGGAAGGGACCCCACACCGTCCTGCTGGTTTCCCACACGGCGGCAAAGGTCGAGAGACACAAAAACTGGATCCATCACTCTCGCCTGAAGGCGGTGCCTACTGCTCCACCAGTGGAACGGTGGACCGTCCAGCCCATCACCACGTCACCCTCTGATGATCTTGGACTCAAATTTTTGTTTAAAAAGACATAAGCATGGGAGGGGGGAGGGGGCTACAAGGGCATATACACCATGAGGTCCCTCATAGTGGGTGTCATTTGCCTAGTATTCCCCATATCTCTCTCTTAGGAAGGGATGGATGGGAACCATTAATTTGAATGTAAATACCTATGAGGCCCTCGAAATCACCTTTGCCCGTGAATTTAATCTGTCCAACTGCTGGATATGTTCCCAGATCCCCTACCATGCGGCCAGCTTCCCTTGGAGAGCAACCCCTCCCCACAACTGGTCAGACCTCTGTGATGGGTGGATAAAAGCAAACGCCACTCAGTTGCAAACGCAGCCCACCTTAACGGAAAACTGTACTAAAGAGGCCAAGTTTAGCAGCAACATTGATCCCTGGAAACCCTACTGGAATGCGACCCATGCCCCCAAACCCATCCAGCTACGCTCCGTCCCCATGGGCCTCCTTTGTTATCGCCAGGAAGCCACTGCTAACCATAGCTGGTTTGCTGGCAATAGTACCTGTCAATATTATTTGTCCCCATCCGCAAATACCACTATTCCTCTATGTAATAGTGCTGGCGAAGACACAGGTGAAGGGCTTCAATATTACACCCCCTTAGAAGCCGCAGTCCACAAATTGGGCCATAATGGCATGGTAGCCAATGGACAGTCCTTTTATGTCTGTGGTAACTCAGCCTATAAAAGGCTACCCCACCGTTGGCACGGAAGCTGTTATTTGGGATACCTCACCCCTCCCCTTTGGGTCATGGCCCACCTCCTGTCGGCCGTCTCTGGCATCAGCGGTCCCTGTATGCCACCCCCGTGCCCATTAGTGAGGAAGATAGATTCTTCTCCCAGCATATGGGGTGGGTAGATTGGCCAAGCTCTATCGCCAGCTCTCTGTATTCCTCACCAAATTCGCCAATGATACCTTGGCCATAGAGAGGAGCCTCAATACGGAACTTTATCAACTCCGGTTGTTGTCCCTGCAAAACCGCCAGACCCTAGATTACCTTCTGGCTGCACAGGGTGGGGTGTGTGCCCTGATTGGGGATGAATGCTGTACGTATGTCCCAGAGGATTCACAGGATATTAACAAGCACATCCTGTCAGCTGAACAGGCTCTTAACCAGTGGAAAGCCCAGGAAAGAGAGCCCACTATCTTTGACTCATTCTGGGGATGGTTGCCTGACCTGGGGGGAGGCATTGTTCATCTCCTGTTCACAGGTGCCGTGGTGTGTATTATCATTCTCCTCTTACTTGCCTGTTGTAAAGCACTCATATATAAAATGTGTGCCTCCCGCTCCACAGAAACCCCATTATATCCTCTTGTTGAGGATTCTAACTCCTCAGCACTTAGTCACTTATTGTCCTTGGAATATGAGAAAACTCAGTTACAAGCTTGTTGAGTGTTCTCAAAGGAGGGAGTTGTTGGTGACACTGGGCACTACTCTAGGTAACTCAGGAGGGTGGAAGACCACGAGTGTTGATGAAGCCCTCTTGCTCTAGGCCCAGGCAAACTGAAGCCCTTCCGCTCCTTGAACTTTCTGTGACCCTGCACCGACTATGAGGAAGCCAGCACACAAACAGACAGGCTTGCACACGACTCGCTAGCCAAGGCCAGCTTTGGCCTGGGAAATGTATAGATAAGGCAGAAATGTTTAGCAAAAACTAGTAATAAATAGAACCAAATAAGGCAAGGCTTGGGCAATGCTAATGAGGAAAAACATAACTGGCTGCTTTAGCTGATTGGCTACGGTATTGTACGGGGCAACAGGTAATTGGTTGTATAAGCTTGTGTAGTGAAGTAGGCAAAGGTATAAATTGTATACTGTAATCTGTATTTGGGACTGCAGGATTTGAGACAGTTCAGTCTCCTTGCGCCCTATCTGAAGCTTCAAATAAAACTCTCTGCTTCTCCACCCTGTTGTGGTCATTGGCGCGACGCATACCGGGCAACGAACCCAACTGTTGCTTGCCTCGGGCACTCTGTGCCGGCAACAACGGCATATCAATAAGCAAACTGCTACAATACATAATTATGACTACTTTTGTACTTCCCCACTGCCTTTGAGATTCCTGGCCTAATTCTTTTCTCACTTAGAGCCTGATTCAAATTTTGTTCAAGTTAACAGATTGACTGAAGTAGGCTTTGAATCAGTTCTTCAGGGTTTGTCAAGTGACTGCGCTAACATGTGTTAGTTAACCTCCACCTTGTCCCTAATGCAGACACAGGCTAACACCTTTTACTTTGCTTTAGCTGAACTTTGACCTGCTAAATCAAGGTATTATGTGTTAATTTGCATCTATACTAAGGAAAAATTCAGGGTTAGATCAGGATTAGTTAAAGAGTGTTAGCCCCCCCCTACCTTAACTTCAACCATTGTTCTCAAACTAGACAAACTCTATGACAGGCAGAGTGGTCCACTGAATAGGCCCTGAACTAGGGCTCTGAAAACCTGCATTCTGCTTCTGGCTTTGCCACTGACATACCATGTGACTTTGGGCAAGTCACTTTACTTCTCTGGGCCTCCTTTCCCCCTCCAACCTTTTATCTGACTTCTCTATTTAGACTGTAATTTCACTGTGGGCAGGGACTGTCTCTTTCTATGTGTTTGTATATCACGTAGCACAATGGGGCCACTAGTTGATCATCATCCCCCCAATGCCAAGCTGTGAAAAAAGAAGGGAGGCTAGGTGGTGCTACTTTACATGCATATATGTCACACAGGTTCAGTATTTTGTGTATTTTTAAAATGAGTCCAGAGAAATTGTTTTCTAACCACTCAAATTAATGCACACCCCCTTCGATACAAAACAGTGCTATGCCCAACAATTCTGCCAGCCAGCAATAGGAGCAAAATGTTTACCCCGCACTGGGCTGTGATTGAATTTGCTCAGATTAGACCTAGGGCTGAGCAAACTTGAAATGCCTTCATTTGAGGGAAGTTCTCATTTTTATGGAGATGTTCAGCTGGCTCTATATCTAATTTAAGGTCCAAGCTTTCCAATTTCCCCATAAGCATGTGGTCAAACACCAGCCTAATTGCTATTCTTTTTCCTCCTTGCAGAATTGAAAAGTGATCACGTCTGATGAGAATTCATTATAAAGTTGACAATTTGAGATTTGCCCCTTCCCTTTAGCAAGATTCTGCAGAGCTTCATTCCTTTCAGTCCACACTGACTCTTATCCCAAGGCTTCCCTTGCTGCTTCTATGATGCCCCAAAATATCTGTGCTGGAGGGTTAAGACTATTCCTCCTACAAACAAACAAAGGAATGAGAAAATTCTCTCTACGGTGGAACGATAAATGTAAAGAGCTTATATGTTAGCCATTAGCAGAAAAACATGAACTCATTTTACAGTACTAAAAGCAGAGGGGAAGAAAGAGATTTAAAGGAGGGGATCTGGGGATCCAAAAACTAATCAAATAAACCAAAGAACGCCCCCGCCCATAAGAATGGGAAAAATATGTGTGTCTTTACAAAGAAGATTAGTTTTCAGCGGTGTGATATTGATAGAGTCTTGGTCCCTGTTCAGCCTGATTAAATAGCTATGCACCTTCTTAATCTCACATTAATCCCTGTAATGATTGTTGCACAGTTACAATTCTTCTCACCTGGTCAGAGGCTACCCACCTGTGATCCATTTCCAATGCATCTTGCCTCTGTTTGCAAATACATTGTTATGAGTTTACGGGTACAATGGTGGGAAAAAAAAAAGGAGTCTCCCCCCACCCCCTTTAAAAAAACCCTGTCATTGCCTTCCCTGAGCAGTTCACTAAACTAGAAATTAATTTCTCTCCATGACACTTATTTGCAAGCCAAAGCGCTTTTTTTAATTTTTAAATACCTGGTCTGGAAAGAGTTAAAGTCATTATCCCCTGGATGTCCACAGAAACAACATATCCCTGTTGTGTTCTATCAGAACGGCTGGGGCAGTTTCAGCAATGACTTCATCGCACTGCATTGCAACACTGCACAGTGCCCAACTGCTGGAGTTTGCTAATTTGTGTGTTTTCACTCGGGGCCTGCTGATTCAATCATTTTAAAGATGCCCATTTCTTCCAAACCAGGGATTTTATGACTCTAAGGATTAGAAGCTGCTATCCCAATAAACCCTGGAGCTGTATATATTCCGATTTTATGGTAAGCTTCACTAATAAACTGTTTAAAACATATGCTAATTGTGTTTATTGTATTCTTTAATTATCATATGTATCATTAAAGATGTACCATCCCATTTGGAATCTTAATACCTAACTCCCCCCACCTTTTTTTTAACAATACACAGTACAGCATTACCTTCAAAAATCAGAAAGGGGGGGAACAACAAGGAAGCCTGTTTTTAATTTTCATTGTTTATTTAAAGTAGAGACTTTGAATTTCATTTAAAATCTCCCTCCTAAAGAAAGGAAAGGAGAGAATAACATAACAAAACCTGGCATTATGCTTCTGTGCCTTTTATTCCTTAACTTATTTTAAAATATGACTCCTTATAATCTATTTTGCTTACTTTTCCTCCCCAGACTGTTCAAAAATGATAATTTATTTAGCCAAGATGGATTACAAAAGATCAGAATAACTGTCCCCTTATGGTTATAGCATGTTAGATGACAATTATTCTGATCATGTGTATATACACACACACACATACAACTGTATATGAGTGTATAGATAAAAAATTCTGGCTCAGTTCTGTGCCAAGTATTTCACAATTAATTAAGAACCACAGCATCTTTCCAAAGGAGGGATGCCAGTTGTCCTAGTCATCTGAGCCATTTTCCTTGTGTGTTGTTAACAGTGATCTTGACTCTTAATGTGATTTTATCCTGCCCCTTTAAAATGAGGTTTTCCTTGTGTAATACAACGCTCGTGTTTAAAACTCATGAGATATTCCACTGCCCTACTACGACATCTCCCCACCTACCTTTACTACTGATTGCAATTCCCTGCACTGATCCATCTATACATTTTTTTGCATGGGAAAATGAATTTGAATTAACATTAGGGTATTTAGTCCACTGGCTAAAAACAAAACAAAATCCAGCTTCTCTTTGACTGCAGAAACTCCGTCAAAAAGTGTACAGGGAAAAGGGTCTATATGCACTTAATCAGTCCTTGTTCAGCAATATTGTAGATTAGAATAATAAATACATACAGACATTTGCCAGCAAAGCGAGCGCGCACATTTATCACAAACACATTCTTCCCTTTCACTGAGTAGCATGTGCACGTGCTTCCACCCTTTAAATATGAAGCCCCTGCACAGAACTAACTGCCAGTGACAGGAGCTCTGCAATTGGTATTGACATACAAAGGGAGAAAATTGTTAAAAGGTGAACCAGCAGCTAGCACAGTATAATGTTAATTCTTTGGCTTTACAGATAACCATTTTGAAAATTCCTCTTTAAAGTACTTTTTTTTTTAAGCAAGTGAACATCCCCCCCCCAAAAAAGGGGGGGGGACTCCCAATAGGCAGGTACTATGGCACATTTTAGCAGAAAGATTTGAAATGTTGGTCTGCTTCTGTGCTGGCATAGGGAAGAATTTGCTGAAAATTTGAAAAAAAGATTTGGGGAAAAAAGTCTTGGTGGGGGGGTGGAGTAGGGAAGGGGAGATGTTTCCTTTCAGGTACCAAGTGCTAATGTAGCATCGTGAATGAAATAGCTTCAGCAAATTGAATAACATCATTTGTAGATGCCAATTCAAAATATTATTGAAAAACGGAGATGCGGTTGTGCATTATTCTTAGAATATATGTTCTCTGGAGTGGAGTCAATGTCCTCTTGTGTATCCACACAGTGTTTAATACAATGGCATCCTGATTTGGATTGGGGTCACTATGGTAATATACATGTTAATACTATTTGCTCATCCCATCAGAGTGGAAAAAATATAATTTTTGGTGTGTAAATAATGCCAACCAATATCCTGCCACATCCCTGTCCTATAAACAAAGAACCTAATTGGTTGTCAAATTCTAATCTTAGGGACCCTTGGCATAAATATGGAGTAACCTGCATGACTACCATGGAGTTAATTCAGATTTACATCAGGATCAGTGAGATCATCATTTGGCCCTCACTTTTGTAATTTTGCCGACAAGGTGACCTATGATACTTGAATATTTAAAAACATGGTTATTCTAAAATTCTGCAATCTGGCTTGCGTATGTTTGCTAGGATATATAATGTCAACAAGTGGTATATTTGAACCTGCAACAGGAAAGTCTGGATTATCTAAAATAAAGACAAATTTATATGTAACTAGAGGTGTGCAAAAGTTTCCTATGCATAAAACAGAGCCACATGCTTTCAGTCGGCATGACATTCAGTTTAGATTAAGGAAAATAAACTCCAAACAGAACAAATGTGAAGTCTCCATGAAAGAACACAGTGTGTGTGTGTTTGTTCCTCCTTTTTATAGGCTGCTGCAACTCTGAGAACAAAATGGCAGCTGCCTCTGCACTCAGAGTTGGTAGACATTTAAAGGTGCAGTACACTGGAAATAATGACATCACAGTTTTTATGGCTACGTACAACACAGAGGGTAAAATCCTGGCCCCAATGATGTCACTGGGAGGTGTGCCATTGACTTCAATGGGGTTAGGATTTCATCCAGAGTGTCTGGCTTTCCTTCTGCTCTGACTTGACAGTGGGGTGTTGCGAGGAACTCAAGAACACACTGAAACGCTGGCTGCCCCACAGCACACTCTTCAAGCAGCTCTGTGCTGCATGCTGCGGAGGAGAGAGTGGACGCTGAAAAGCTGACGGCAGGTGCTGTGTGAGCCTCCAACAGAGTCATATTTGGGAGGCCAGTGGGAAACTGATTCACTGAATCCACTGCAGTTTGTTGCTCAGGCAGGCCTGCCGCTGTACACTGGGGAGCGCTGGCCTGCCTGCCTGCCTCTGCCAGTGACTATACCAGTGTACTTTCTGCTGACTGGCTGAACGCAGCTGTGGTCTACAATGCAGGTTTGCCCTGGATGGAGCCACTGGAAATGATCATTTTACACGGCCCCTAATAAATTAGAGCTTCACCCTCTTTCCCTCTTATATTAATGGATTTTATGCTACTTTTTAAATTATGCTGTTTTCAGATATGAATACATTTGAATATCAGACTGTAGTACCCAAATATAAATGTCAGGACCTCTGCACGTCTCCGGCACGTAGGGGCTAATTTAATCATCTCAGCAAAGTGATTTCAGTTCAGACAATTATTTGGTTTGAGTGGCCGGGCTCTGAGGAGAGTACTCTGTAAAGGGAGAGCAGTTATGTACTGCTCAGGGCCATATTTTGTAAAAAACAATAACAGCAGCAGCAGCATTTGAACAAAGATGTCGGCCTTCCTTTGCCTGCACAGTTACTGCTCATCGGAAAGCTGTGTGTACAATCCCCTGGTCTGGGGATGCAGATGTGGGAAATGCATGTGCAAAAACAAGGGTATTTGGGCACATGGATCTTGTGCCTCCTTTATCTAAAATTTTACTTTGAAGGTTTCATTCCTCCTCCCTTCCACACGTCACACTTTAGACCCTTCAAACAAGACATTGGCAGCACAGGCCATGTATTTTTTAAAGGAGTAGCTCTGTTAGACACACATAGTAAACCACTCTTTATTATCTGTCTGGGCCACCCACCAGAAGAACACATGTCTACCCAGTTTTAGCCAGCGTCTTACAGACTTCCCAACAGCAGAAGCTAAGCCTGAGTCCAGAGAAGTTCCATACAAGCCACCACTATACAGTGAAACCCTGCAATGGGTCATCAGCAGGACTAGAACCCGGGACTGTCAGCTCCAGAACCACAGGCTTCTACCAGCTGAGTTAAAGGAGTACCTAAACCCACATAAGCCATTCTGTGTGGCAAATAACTACAGTGCTGAAAACTGTGATTTTTAGTCTGTGCTTTGCCCAAAATGTTTTGCACAGGACACTTCAGTGTACTTAAACATAATTAAACCACAAAAGCCTGGGTTTCTCCCTCAGTCACAGTTTGCATGCTTCCAATAAATTGGTTTTATAATCTCCCCGTGCATGTGCATCTTTGGCTAAACAGAATACTTGTGCAATGACAAAAGCTAAGGCTTCAGCATGTATAACAAGACTAGTGATAGTGGGTCTCCTTTCTGGAGCCCCGTTAGCAGATCACAGCAGCTTATGATGACTGGCAAGCGAGGAGATCAGAGAGACTGTGGAGACAGAGAGCTCAAGGAAAATGGTGGACAGCCATAGACTGCAGGTAGGTGGAAGGATTGGAGAGAAGATGGGAGAATGTCATCTCTAAGGCTTGGCTGTCAGCAACCAAAAGAAAGGGGGGACGTCAGTCAAGAGGATAACCTCATGTTATGCGAGTGTATTGGGGGAAAATCTCTCTTCCTTGCGTGTGAGCACTAAGGCATGCTGCATGTGCAATTGCCTGGTCTGTGTATGCAGATGTAGAGAATGTATATGCAAAACCAGGTTCTTTCTTGCACGTATAGACCTTCGCATTGACGTTGTCCGCTCATGTGTGTGCGAAGTGTTTACTCACTCAGGGAAAAGGAACGGTACCATCTCAAATACAACTAAACACAGCTCAAATAGGATTTGATACAATTCCCATAGAAGTCAATGGAAAGCCTCCTGTAGATTTCAATGGTAGTTGAATTGGGCTCATACTGAATGAATATAATTCCTAGAGGATTGTTCATAACTCACAGAATTTTAAAAAATAGTGAAAACATTGAATAATTTTGAACATTCCCCCCTAAAGTAAATGAAATTGTTATCTTCTTTGAGGTTACTTGGTGAACAGAAAAAGAGGCTAAATCCAAGGGCTTAATTATTTGTTAACTTTATATGCCATATATATGTAAAATTATTTTATTAGCTCTAACATTTAGTAAATGTCAGTGGGAAAACTACCCTGCTTCACTAATGAAAACAGCAATACATGTTTCTACGTGCACTGAGCCAGCTTTGTTCAACTATCAGAAAATCAATCTAACATGTCAAGCTGAACATATCAATGAGACCGTTTGCAGTCAGAGGGGTTTTCTTATGAAGTGCTGTCAACGGTCAATGCCACACTTGTCTGATCCGTCCAGGTCCTCTAAGTGGAAAGATTTTTTTTTTTACCCAATAGAAGAGAAAGGAAAAACAGGAAAATGTAAGCCACAGTAATTCATCTCAAGTATCTTGAAGGACAATTAGTAACAATGGCTAGCAGTGGTAAGCCTGCTCTTTGGTGTGGTTTGGAAATCCGGGGCTGTAATTATTAAGCCATCCTGCTGAATAGTACAATCAGTGCTTGACGGCTGCATGGCAGAATGCCGGTGTGACTGCTTGAGCTCTTGTGTAAATGAAACGTCAGGATCAGGAAAATGGAAACATTGTGTTTACGTTGGCTTTGATTAGCTTTTAGTGAACAATGAATTTTAAAGCAAATGCAAAGCATTTGGATGGTGTTTACGTGATTCCCCTTAATGAGAGGCTTTTAGGATGGGAAGAGGAAGGGAAAATGCAGGAAATGCATCGTTGAAGAGGACTGGTTTCCTAAAAAAATTGTACGGGTGTGAACTAATGGCCCACAAGCACACAAAAGAGTCACTCGGCAACAAGGACTCATTTTCTAGAATGGTCTGGCTTGAATGTTGCCATAAATATTAGGATGTAATTGAGCTGGAATCAGCCATTTAAAAATATTTAGGGAAAAATTTTAGGGTTTTGCTAAGTGGCATGTCCATAGGTTTCATGCACATAATAGAGAACTGAAACATTTTTGCGTCCTACTCCTCATCTTTCCACCCACAACCACTCCAGTCCTCCTTTCCTTTCACATCCATTGCAGTGCCCTCCCCTTGTGTCTCACTTGACTCATTTCCCTCCTTATATCCAGGCTCCCACCAAATTTTGTCTCTTCTTCCTCTGCTTCTTTAAAAATCCATTCATTCATCTCCATCCGTGCTACAAAAGCCCTGGGCCATGCTTGGTCATCTCTTGTCTCCCCTTCCTACTCGCTGGCTTCCCAACATCCAATTTTACCTCAGAATCATCATTACAAAACGCTGCCAAAATCATATAGCTCTTATGCTACTGTTA
Organism: Lepidochelys kempii; assembly: GCF_965140285.1. Lineage (NCBI taxonomy): Eukaryota > Metazoa > Chordata > Testudines > Cheloniidae > Lepidochelys > Lepidochelys kempii. The sequence goes on along the minus strand of NC_136392.1, from coordinate 6,988,285 downwards.
CGTCACTCACCTCTTCATATCTCTTCAGTGGCTTCTTCTCGCCTTCAGATTCAACCTTCTCATCCTTTCCTTCAAAGTCCTGCATACCTCTTCTCCGACTCACATCTTTGCTCTCATGGCCTACTATTTTCCTCTTTCACTGTACAAATATTTATCAAACTGCCATTTACCTACCCCTTTGTAGCTTTCATCCATTCCCATTGTTGTGTCTTTTCCTAGGCTGTCCCTTCTATTGAAAAATCACTCCTTCTTGGGCACCAAACAGCCCCAACACTCGGCATCTAAACTACAACGCAGAATAATTTGCAAGAGGAATTTATTCAGGGAATATAACCTCTTTTCCCGCTCACACAATATCCGTCAGCAGATTGCGACTGCACCAGATATTTTTATTATTCAAAGGTATTTGACAATCTTCTTTTAACATCAACTGTGGATATTCTAACTTCAAACCATGTTGCTTTGCAGTGATTAGATGGATAAGGCACATGGCATTGTTACTGTCCCCTGATTGGAAGAGCATCCAAGTACCTGCAGCACAAATGCTGAAATTTATTTTCTGCACTGCTCTTAGGTTCATAGAAAGGGAGTACACAAAGGCAAATAAAGCCAGCTAAAGTGACTTGATTTAATTATGATTATTTATATTATGGTAGTGCCTAAGAACCCTAGTCAAGGAAAAGAGCCCCATTGTGTTAGGCTTTGAACAGACAAGTAACAAAGAAAACAGTGCCTACTCCAGACAGATAATATTTGTGGAAATGTGTTTGCTTTATTCATCCAGATTTAATTCAAAACACACTTCTTCAGTTAAACCTTTCAATACTAATCCACAAATGATTAGATGAAAACATGCCCACACTCAGGCATAATTGGACATATATCTAGTATATTACATGTCTGAACTCTGTCATCTGTGTCTGACCAAGAGTTCAATCCTGCAGCCCTTTCTCAGGCAAGATGACCTATTGACTTCATGGAATTACACCTACTCAGTGAATAAAGTTAGCAGAACAAGAACATTTGCAAGCTTCTTGGGGCAGATACCGTGTCTTCCTTTATAAATAACCACAACACACTCTGTAAATACAGGGCAAACTCTGCAGATGTAATTGATTAATGACTATCATGTAATTGCAGAGTAATCACATGGCTTTGCAAATTAAATTGTTACCACGAGATTGAATAATTATGCAGGGTAATTTTACACTAATTCAGATACTAACGCCAAGTAATATTAGCTAATGCAAAGGTCCCGCAGCTATATACAGTAAGTGCTAAGCAGTAGTATTTTTTTTATTATTACTGTATAAATCCAGAGTATTCACCATGAAATTGTGCATTAATGACAGGATATTTGGATACTATAAAATAAAGCATAGGTGACAGAGAATCCTTTATTTCAGGGTCTCCCTGCCTTTCATATATTGTAGTACTTGCTTTGTTAAACAAAAGAGAACTATGTATGAAAACTCTCTTGGCCGGATTCTTAGTTGGTGTAAATTGGTGTAGCTCCATTGTGAAGCAATGATGATTTACCCTACCTGAGGATCTAGCCTTAAATCTGCACTTCTGTATGATAAAACATTAGAAAAACACACAATCTCTAATGGGTAACCAAATGTTTAGCAAACCCCTTAAAAACTTTTGGATCAGGAAATATGGTTACAAAACTCCTGTGTTTTCACAAATTCTCTCTATCACATTTTCTTTACGGTGCCCACACAAATGGCGACCAGGTTTGAAAATCTGGCCCAAAGAGTGAAACAGGTTTCTAAACACGTAGGATGAATGAAGAGCTGATGAATAGATTCTGTGTGTTGCTCTACACAGTTTTCTTCTTTTTCTGTTGCTGTACATGAAAGCTACTATTTTTGGCACACATAGGGCCAAACTTTCAAACCAGCCTTAATCAGATCTCTCATTTTGTGCCCAAATACATATATGGATGTGTGAACGTGTGTGTAAATAACTGCAGGCACAATGTAAGCACATCCACAATAATTTGAGGGTGCAATTTAGTTCTTATAGAAAATGTAAAGGCCCTCACCACAACCTTGTGCTGGATCCTTCTCTATATATGCAATCAGGTACTTAGACATCTAAATAACGTACATTGCGCCTGCATACAATTGCAAGCAGTCCATTTTCCCTGCGAACCATGGACATAACTGTGGAGGCTAGTGTCTGAAATATCTTTACCATTCCATTTTATTAAAATTTTGTGTTGGCAGAAGAAGAGACACTGAAATACTATACATGTAACCCAATTATTTTGCATGTGGATCAAACATTGTATCTGAAAAGCAGTTGGAGAAATCATTTCATCTGCTAGAAGTCTGATTTAAAAGACACTTTAGTATCTGAATATCTCTTGCCAAGAGAAGACAATTAGACATTTCAAACCATTTTAGGTGTCAGCTTAATCCAATATTTAAGAGACCAGGGTTAAGCTTGAATATTTCCTTTTCTCTTCCGTATTGTGGCATTGAGCTTGTGGTAAAATAAAATGCCAACGCAAATTAGGCCTACTTTAACCAAGTTTCATGGAAATATAAGTGTCTCTCTCATTCGGGAATATTAAAACTCCATGCATCTTGGGCTTCATGTAAAAGGCAGTGAGTGACAGGCAATACCTCACAAAGTTTTTAATTTTGATTACAGAGTAAAAAAAAATATATTTTATACAAGGACTATAACTGTAGAAAAGATACTTTATGTCAACTTGCATAAAAGGCCTCCACATTAGAAGATAGATATAGCCCTGCAAATAGAGATTTGGAAGTATATACATTAAAATATTGTTAGTCTTCATCTAAAAAAACCTAATAAACAAAGTGAACACCAAGCATATGTTAATAAATATAGTATATAATAGTCCAGATCCTCAGATGATGTAAATCGGCCTAAATCCATGGAGCTAAACTGATTTACAGCAGCTGAAGATCTGTCCCAATATATGGAAATACTGCTGATGTTTGGTATATTGATGTGAGGAGGTCCATAACAAGGGTAATGTGCTAATTTAGGAGGAGGACTAGGAAATCTTAGTAGTAACGTTTTGTCTTTCTGGATTTTTCCATTTCATTAGCAAAGAGTGAAGTTGAACACAGGTTAAGTTGAACAAGTGCGATTTCGCTGCTCTGTCCATATGGCTCAGTTGCTTCCAGCCTAGCTCTACCCATTCCCCAGTTCCCCTGGTGTCCCGTCCGGAACATGGATCCTCTGACTCCAGTTCCACTGATCATGATACAATTACAAAGGACACATATCTAGAATGCAAAATATACTTTTTGCGGATACAGACTAACACGGCTGCTACTCTGAAACATATCTAGAACGTACTCTGTGTGGTGTTGGGGACTGTGCCTTTAAGGGCAGAGCTTCCCAGATACAGAGTCTGAGCAGGACACTGTGACGTCCGTATTACTGTTATGCACACTCAGATAGAACTGGACACAGAATAGAACAGATCTGTTGCAATCTCCTTCAGTGCTGAGGGATCACTGAACACCACATGGTACAAGGTGTAAAAACGAACTAATGCCCTGGGTGGAAGAATGGAATAGTTAAAAGCCCCACCAGAACTGAAACTCTGGAGATGTGAAAAACAAGTGGAGAAGGCTTAAAGAGCACTTCACTCTGGAAAGCTCAGCCCTTAAAGGCACAGGCCTGAATATCATACCCTGTCAGGCTACTCATGGGTGTAAGATAAATAATTCAATTTTCACTCTCTTGTTATATAATGTTATCAGAAACAGACAGCTGAGGTTCACCTAGAGGCCCCCACCTCAACTAAAATATATCTGGACTGAAAAAAACTCTCAGAATCAGTTATGTTAGTTTTGCACAGAAGATGTACGTACTTCGGGCCTGAATTTTTTTTAAAGCAGATCATTTTTACAGGTAACATTTTGCCCCCACAAATAACTCTCCGCAATTTTGTACCTGCTGTTAATTGCGGGTGCAGATGATTGCTCTTATACATCCAAATATCTAAATTTACAGAACAAATGGAGATTTTTGAGATCTTTTGCGAAAGGAGAACATAAGAATGGCCATACAGATCAATGGTCCATGTAGCCCAATATCCTGTCTTCTGAAGTGGCCGGTGCCAGATGGTTCAGTGGGAGTGAACAGAACAGGGCAGTTATTGAATGATCTATCCTCTGTCATCCAGTCCCAGCTTCTGGCAGTCAGAGGCTTAGGGACACCCAGAGCATGGGATTGCTTCCCTGACCACCTTGGCTAATAGCCATTGATGGATCTATCCTCCATGAACTTATCTATTCTTTTTTGAATCCAGTTATACTTTTTGCCTTCACAACATACCCTGACAACGAGTTCCACAGGTGGACTGTGCATTGTGTGAAGAAGTGGCTCCTTGTTTGTTTTAATCCTGCTGCCTATTAATTTCACTGGGTGACCCGGTGTTTTGTGAAGGGGTAAATAACACTTCATTTTTCACTTTCTCCACACCATTCATGATTTTATAGATCTCTATCATATCCTACCTTAGTTATCTCTTTTCCCAGTCTTTTAAATCTCTCCTGATATGGCAGATGTTCCATACCCCTAATAATTTTTGTTGCCCTTCTCTGTACTTTTTCCAATTTTAACATATCTTCTCTGAGACGGGGTGACCAGAACTGCATGCAGTATTCAAGGTGTTGGTGTATCATGGCTTTATACAGTGGCATTATGAGATTTTCTGTTTTATTATCTTTCCCTTTTCTCATGGTGCCTAGCATTCTGTTCGATTTTTTGACTGCTGCTGCACACTGAGCAGATGTTTTCAAAGAACTGTCCATGATGACTCCAAGATCTCTTTCTTGAGTGGTAACAGCTAATTTAGACCCCATTATTTTGTATGTGTAGTTGGGTTTATGTTTTCCAGTGTGCATTACTTTGCATTTATCAACATTGAATTTCATCTACTATTTTGTTGCCCAGTCACTCAGTTTTGTGAGATCCCTTTGGTATGATGGGATAACATGGTTTTGGAAATTAAATATTCATGGTAAATAGGCCCAATGGCCTGTGATGGGATATTAGATGGGGTGGGATCCGAGTTACCCAGGAAAGAATTTTCTGTAGTATCTGGCTGATGAATCTTGCCCATATGTTCAGGGTTTAGCTGATCGCCATATTTGGGGTTGGGAAGGAATTTTCCTCCAGGGCAGATTGGAAGAGGCCCTGGAGGTTTTTCGCCTTCCTCTGTAGCATGGGGCATGGGTCACTTGCTGGAGGATTCTCTGCTCCTTGAAGTCTTGAAACTACGATTTGAGGACTTCAATAGCACAGATATAGGTGTGAGGTTTTTTGCAGGAGTGGTGGGTGAAATTCCATGGCTTGCATTGTGCAGAAGGTCAGACTAGATGATCATAATGGTCCCTTCTGACCTAAATATCTATGAATCTATGAAACTCTTCACAGTCAACTTTGGACTTAACTATCTCGAGTAATTTTGGCCCTTAGCATGCATCCTCATAGCCTACATTTGTGGATTTCCCTGAATTGGAAGATGTATGTAGCATACAAATATAACTTTTCCTGATATTGCTGGGCTCTGAAAATCTCAATGATTAAACTAATAACTGCATTAGAAGTACAAAAGAAAGATTGAAAACGGTGACTAAAATAATAATAAATAAATAGATAGATAGATAAATATCCCAGGGTCACCTGGTTACAGTCAGAGAAAAGCCACAGTTAAAAATGGACCCTGTAATGTAGTCAAAATGGAAAGGATGGAAAAAAGGTCAATATTGTTTTAAATAAGACTAACAGTTTCCTTTATGTAATGGATGAACTGTGTTTCCAGCTGATTGGCAATTTAGCTGCTAAAGGGGGAAAAAAAGGTTAAAATCATCATCACACAAAAGTGGCAGCAATTTATTTCTGCCACTTGGCTGAAAATTAACCTATTTTAAGGCATTCTGAACTTCATCAGCAAGCACAGGTGTGACCAGGAATGAGGGTCATCCCTTGCTCCAGATGCACACGTGGTGGACGTGACAGGCACACCAGGGTGGCATTAGCCAGACAAAAGAGCTCGGATGGTGTGGGACAAGCACCATCAGGATGTGGCTTATTTACAAAAAGCAAAACAAACACATTCTGCCCGTTCAAACCCCCTTGTTCTAAAACGGTCAAAGCTTAAAAGCTTTAAAGCTTTCAGATTTAGGACCAGTTCGTGTGTGAGCTACTCTGTGTGTGTCTGAACAAGCCACGGATGCCTAAGGACCAGATGCTCAGCTGGTCTAAATTGGCATAGCCCCCAGTGTAGCTTCAATGGAGCTACAGCGATTTACACCAGCTGAGGATCTGGCCCAAAATGTACATATGCCCTAACTTGCATGAGCACAGAGGCTTGCGTGTGGCTAACATGGGCAAACACAAAAAAGCACGCATGCACATATCCCTTTCCTTATGGGCTTTGCAAACCTTATCTACCAGAGTATAAAGAACTGGCTTTCTGGAGCAGTAATTCCAGAAAACATTCGCCCTTCTAAAGCAATAGACACTGCTCTGATGTATGTCTTATATATAGTTTTATGTGGCATCCCATCCCTTCTCCTCTGTTTATGTGTTCTCGAGATTGTCAGTGCTTCAGGGCGGGGACTGGGACCATTTGTCCGGAAAGCCATAAACATATAAGCACAAATTCACCCTATAGGTGTGTGGTGCTGAATGTGTGCTTATAGCTTTACAGACGAATGTGAGTTTATGGTCCTGGCCCCGAAGCACTGACAAACTTGAGAACGCGTAGACAAAGGAGGAGGGATGGGACACAACATAAAACAAGTGACAGAGCAGTGAGGTTTAGCGTGCCTCTTGCTAGCCATATGACTTTCTGAATGGGTCATTACTGACCCTATTCCCTTTTTCTGGGAGAGTGAGCCTAGGCTTTAAGGCTCTAACTGAAGAAGTGTTTTCCTGGAGGGACGAGGAGTAGAAGATGGAAGGAGAGCAGATCAGGTCAGGAAAAGATTCCACGCACAAGGGGCAGCACGGAAAAAAGTTAGAAAACAGGTGCAGGAGAAGAGCGCAAAGAGGCTGCTTGTTGTGTAGATCGGGTGGAGCTGAGGAGCAGGTGGGATAGGGGGAAGAATGGAAAGAAACCAGAACTGAGAGGTAGGAGTCTCTCTTTTGACTTGAATAGGAGCAGAATCAAGCCCTTTCGCATTAAAATTTGCAAGCAACAGCTGGTCTTTCCCTTTCACAGTGAGTACAGCCTTTATGAAAGAGAGGGACAGGGCAGGTTACCACCGTACATGGTATACGTGAAGATGCACCATACTGAATATGGGGCAGGCTTACTCACACAGTACTCTGCAACTTCTACAAAAAAGTAATGTAATTCATTTAATGACGATGGGTAAAATTCTCAAAAGGGCCACGTGAAATTCAATGGAATCCATGTCACTTAGAGTCAGATTTTAAAATATCATTATCTAATAAACTCCTTTACACCAGGAGTAGCCTGTGCCTAAATATACACTGCTGATATCAAATTGCTGACACCAAACAAAACAGCAAGGAAGTGAAACCCGATATATAGAAAGACAAAGTGTTCAAACCTTTTAATTTTGTTTGTTTTCATTAATACCTTTTTAACAGAAATATCTGAGAAACATTTGGGAGAAAAATGTCCATATCTGTTTAGAAATTTCTATTCTACGATTTATAAGGGAAATAAAGCCTTTTAAAAAAATCCCACAAAACTCTTCTAAGCCTACTTGATACATTAAAAAATTGAGCGTCAGGCCAGCAACAAACTCATTGAGCTACACGTACCAAAGACAGCTGTTAGGGCCAAATTCAGGCCTAGTGTAAGTGGGTGCAACTCCATTTGAAATGATGGACTCATGCTTACTTACAACAGGGTTGAATTTTGTGCTTGGGTCTTTTCTTCCCATTGTAGTATGGAGCAGTGAGATGGCAGCTTGCTTTAACAACAACAAAAATAAAATCAAAAATCAAAAATCAACAAACATAGTTTTTAATATTGTCTCTTCACTGATGTTACAAATGCTAGAGGTCTGTTTCCTTCATTTTGAGGTTTAGGGTATTTGAATCAGTTGCTTTCATATGGTTTCTAAGACACAAATAACAAGTGCAGTTGCTGAAATTATTTTGATCAACTTATACATTCACCAAGTGGCGTCAGTACCGCCATTCTTGCCATAACCGTCGTGCTGGAGTAGCTAAGATTCTAGGAACTTGACAGGATAATTAAGTATGAAAGCAGACTGGATTTAGCAGGACCCCTGTGAGTCAACAATCCTGATTGTTTCATCATCTTGGCTTTGTGCTGTTCATCTCTTATCAGATTAGATAACAATCTGGTATAGCTATGAGTTGAATTACCATGTTGAACTACACAGTTAGACCACATGAAAAACATCAGGATACATTTAAATAATCCCATTTTCAAACACAGATAAGAAATGGCCAACCTCTTTAAATCAAAGGATATCCTCAGGCTAAAATAAAGAGTGGTCTGATTACCTATTCAGTTATATCAAAGGGCACCAATCAAAAGCTATTGCCAATATAACACAAAAATTCCTATAGCAGAACGGTAACATAGCTTACTTGTGACAGCAAATCTCAGATCTAAGAATAAAACAGATGAGAAGGGGATTAGCCACTGCAATTAATGCTTTGAAAATCTCAGTAGAGTTCTTTGTTTAAAACACACACTACAGATCCCAGCCTCTCTCCTCCTCTTTTTAGTTTTGTGGAAAGCAAAAAATGGAGCACTTTGAGCAAATGCACCTGTATTTCTTGTTCTTGGTAATGCTGGGGCACAGATAATGTCTTCAGCTCCAAAGATATGTCTTCTCACTCCTGTTAGTTTCACACTGGCATAACTGATGTAAATTGAGTTACTGCTGGTTTGAGTGGAGAATCAGGCTCACAGAATTTATGGTAGAATCAAAAGTGCAGCCTTGTTAACTACAATCACAATTGCCACTGCCCTTCAAGACTCTTCTACTATGTGAAAGCTAGGAGAAATTTTACATTGAGATCCCTATTGTTGAAAATTAGTATTGAACTACATGGAAATCCATTTTCCCTGAGTACTTCCAGGGATTTCCCTCCCAGCCCTATCATATTATCCTTCTCATCTTTTATGCAGCTATTTGCAAACTAACCATTAGTTGTCAGTCTCCAGCCATGCATTGCAGAACTGTCAGTCAAAGGAACTTGCAGCTGCTCTCTGAACAACCCATGCCATGTCAGATCATTGTTGTTTCTACATAGGAGTGAAGAGTAGGTCCAAACTACAGGTTTGACATGAAAACATACATGGCCTGGCAGAGAGGAAAATGCTGGGGTTAAATAAACCAGCTGATGCTTTGAAATAACACTAAAAATTCCAGGACAGGTTCCTCTATCTCTTACAATTCTGCTTCCACCTAGATAGAAGATACCCTGCAAGAACCTAGACAGAAGATTTTCTGTTACAGCACTGGAACACAGGGGAGCTGGAACAATTTTTATAGTGGGGGTACTGAGAGTCATTGAACCAAACTGTAAATCCTGTATATAATGGAAACCATTTCAAGTCAGCACCCCTAGTTCCAGCACCTATGCTGGAACACCAACAGACATCACTCGGGAAAGGGATTAAATTGAATTTAATACTAATGAAAGGTTCTGCATTGATAGCTAGGAAGTCTGAACTAGAACTGTCCGGGATATAATTTTTCCTGCAAAAAATCTTTGAGCAAAATGATTTTGCCATGTTGTTTTTTTGACAAAATATTTACCCAATTTTCAAAACATTTTCAGTTTTCATCGATGGAAAAATTGAAAGATTTTAGCTGATTGGGCTAAATTTCGGGTTTTTACTAAATGTTCTCACAACCAATGCAAATTTTTCAATTTCCATTTGCTGACAATGGAAATAGTTTTATTTTTTAGACAACTATCCCCCAAAAGATTAATAAAAACCAGACCCTTCCTGCAGAAATTTCAGTTTCAATAAAACAGGCCATTTTCCATCAAAAAAAAATCTTTTCAATGGAAATGTTTTGACCAGCCCTGGTCTGCAGTCCTTCATCCACAGAAAAGCATCGCAAATTTACCCACACCTCCGCAGGCTTCAAGCTTGAGCTCGTGGGACCAGCTAGTTCAGACTTCAAGGCCATGTGACACCTTGGCTGCTCTGCTTTAACACTGGTAATCAGGAGGCAGTTAGTGGCAAGCGTAGCAGTGGGGTTTTGGCTATCCATTATTTCCTATTCTGATCAGAAACAAATTTCCCGCCAATTACTAGGAATAGAAAGCCTCCAATTATGAACATGGTCAGTTACTGCTGCTCACCTGGACACCATTCAAACCAGCAACCTGAAGATGAAAAGCATGACAAGCCATGTTTGGTCACGACTAAACCTTTCAGCTATCAAATCTCCCTCTATTGGAGACAACTATTGATGTGCTACAGATGAGGCCTCAAAAATACAGTCCTTGCAACTGGATACACAGTGCCCTTGTCTGATTACTGAGAAAAAACCGTTTAAGGAACTACACTCAAAGGGACTGTGAGAAGTGGGAAAAGGCAGCACACCTGAATGGAGCAAGGGGAGGAAAAGGAAGTGGTAGAGGACCAGGTATGGGGACTCAATGACCCAACATGTGCCTGGCGGGAGGAGGTATTTATACACCATGTACCTTGTTAGGAACTCTCTCTACCTCGAGGCAAATCTCCCTCCAAAATCCAAAGAGGAATTGACAAGCTACAGAACAGACCTAAAAAATTAACTGGGAATTTTGGAGTCAGTGCATGTGGGGAGAGGAGGGACACAGCTGGCTTGATGTCATCTTCCTACCCTCCTGATTCTGGAGGTCGTTAGGGGCAAACGTTGAGGTGCCCTGCCTGACGCTAACTTGCTGCAATAGATACTAGTCCCAAAGGGGATGCTCTGCAAGCCAGGATCACTCACGCCCTCCAGCCCCTGACTGGACTTGCTCCCACCCACAGCCTGCCCAGGAATGCCTCCCACACAGGGGTTAGGGTCTGAGGGGAGGGAGGTCTGGCATAAGGCCAGCTAGTTCTAGGCCAGCTCAGAATTCCTCTGTGCTAGGGAAATCTTCGGCTGCTCCCTGAAGGCAGGTGAAGTCCCCTTTGCGCTGGTGCGATGGGATATAGCTGAATGTAAAAGAAGCAAAGGATCTTGGCCATTATACGTGTGCAGGGCAGAGGTGGGCAAACTGTCCCCAGGGGCCCTGAAAAGAGCACAGTCAGCATGTACTGCTGTGATAAAGGTGCAGCACCACACACTCCCTCCAGCAGGACCCCCCAGCAAGGTTAGCATGTGCACAAAGCAGGAGCCAGCTGTGGCCCTGCTGCCAGTGGGCCTGGCCATGCCGCCTTGGGGTTGTGCAGAACTGCCTGCCGCATTAGCTGCCCCCAGGCCCTCAGAGAGTGAAATCCTCCTCTTGCTGGAAGGCCTGGGCAAGGCTGGCACGAGTGGAGCATTAGGGGCAGGATGGGAGAGTGATTGAGTGCCAGGACCCCCTTCACTGGAGTCACAGAGAGTTATAATGATTCCAGCCCAGGGTTTGAACCAGCTGTAAGAGATGGGCTGCAAAGCTGCAGCATACCCTGCCTACAATTTGTGAATTCTGCACCCACTCTCCTCCCAGGATATTGCCTGCACTAGTGCTTATCACTTGGTCTTTGCCCTGGGACTGAGTGGCAAATTTTACCCTGGGAAGATTGGCTGCAGTTCAGCAGCTGTTTTCTATGCAGGTGAGGGCTTGCTGCGTTTTTCTCCAGCGTGCACACAACAGGGCAAGCCCAGCTGGGCCTGCACGGGGCCATACAATACTTAGATCCTCTGTTTGGGGGGGGGGGGGCTGACTCAACTCCCCAGAGAAAACCCCACCTTGAATCTAAATGAGAAGTGGTGCCATAAGCCAGGGAGGATCCAAAGATCTCAAAACACCACCTGACCTTGAATGGACCCTCAAGACACCTAGGGGCAGTAGGTAAGTATTATACTCAATTTACCAAAGGCAAACTCAGGCAGCAATAATGGTGCATTTTCAACAGGGCTTTATCTGGTCTCTGTATGTGCACGCACAAAATTGTGTGCAACCATACTTGTGCCCATGCCATGGAGGTTAAACCACGTGCTCACATGCTCTAAAAATCCAACCACGTTGTTGCCCATTTCAGTTAATGTATCTCCTGAGGATACACTAGTGTTGGATTTTACACCTGTAAAACTCACTGAGACCACTGAGTTTTGTGAGTGTAAGTGTTATCACTTTTGTGTACTCGTTAAATCCACATTGCTTTTACTAGATTCAGACTTGAATGTTCAATGGGGTTAACCAAGCACAGTTCTGCCAGTTAGTTTTCAGTGGGATGGGTTGGGTTGTGCTGGACTGGGAAAAAATGAAACAAATCACGCTCTGGTAAGATTAAGAATCCAGTCAGATCAAGATTGTGTTCGAAAGAGTAGGAAAGAGGGAGTTCATTCCAGCATAATCCCAAGGGTTTCCGCCGTGACGATTGCTGTATTTCATGGAAGGAGATTCCTGGGAGCCCTGCTTGGTAGTCTGGATACCACAAGCATGCAAAACTTCTCAGCTATTCATGGCAGCCTCCTTGATGGGTCTTGGCATCATAAACCAACATTTTCCTTAGAACTTTCCCAATGCCCTTATGTTTTGCATACTCATTATCAAGAGACCAGTCAATTCCTTACTCCAGGAGCATTTTGTTTTGTTGTGTCTTGTTTTTTCTCAAGCTGTTAGCAGTGCCCTCATTTAAAGCGGTAACTCTGGAAAATTATACAGAAATGACACACCTGCCATTGCTAAATTTTTAGAAATTCATTCTCAAGTTGGAAAATTTGGCCATGTGGATTGATACCCTATAGGAATGTCAGACTTCATTAAATTCTGTAGGTCTTGTAAGAGAGAAACTTCCCGAACAGGAGGTGTGATATCAAGGAAATCATTATGAAATGGCAAACTGAGAATTTTTCCTTTAAAATTGTATTGCTATATACATTGATAAGCTAAACTGACAAGCAGTGCTTGAGAAAGGAGTAATTGCATCTTTAATAGTATTAAAGCTGACACCTTCCTTGGCCAATAACACGCAGTCCTGACACTACTTAGCGAACAATTAGGACACATGAGAAGGATGAAGGGGGAAAAACAGTAGTAAATTGAATTTGCATTTTAAAGAACATAAAAATAAGAAGGAAGATTGCTAATTGTCTAACACTTTGTTAATTTAATCAGGCATGCAATTTAAAAATAGCTTTGCCTTTTTACTGAAAGAGAAATTAATTACAATTTCTTCCTGAATCCGGTACAGGGGAAAAAAAAATATTTAGGACAACCATGGCTCTCTTACAAAGGCTTCTTATTAATAAAAAGCAGAAAACTCCCATGCTAATTGGTATCATAAGCACAATTAGAAGAGATGCTGTCCTCCATTTGAAAAAAACCCACAGAGCTGCATAGCTGAAGGATATTACAAAATGATAAATTGTATCAGTCTAAAAAAAAAGGGAAAAAAAGAAGGGTATTTTCTTTGATGGAAAATTGCCATGTTATCCTGTTTAAATGGTATAACTTTACAAAAGAGGCCAAAACAATTCAACCTTTTAAAATGCTAATATTAAGAAGAGACATAATACATAAATAGCTTTCTTTATATCCCCCTTCTTTTTTTTTTCCTGAGAGGCTTAGGCAGAACTTGTGATTTCAAATGAAAAAAGAAAAGAAACCAGTAAAGATGTTTCAAGGTCATCTTGAGTCTTGAAAAACATAAAATAGATGTAGAAACAAATTTGGGCTTTTCAGGATTACTGTGAGGGTTTTTGTTTTTTTTTTAAATAAAAAAATTCTTTTCATCCTGCCAGCTGGCCTGATATTGTCCCTGACATTCAGGGACTGAAATGGGAGGCTCTTACTCTGCTGAGCTCTTTCCCTTCTTGATTATACAGGGAGATGGTATAATGATATCGAGTATAATGAAGACCTATGGGAAAGTGCCAGGAGGTTGGGTTTATTTATTTATTTTTGGGGGAGGGGCACCTTAATCATCACCACCGCACTGCCCACCCTGACCTTTTATCCTTGCAGTCACACTTCGGTTTCTTCAGAGACATAAAGCTGCTGTTCAGTGTAACAACAGAAAAATATTTTCCCCTCAGGTTGCTGTCTTCCTCTGAAGACAGCAAAACATTTTATGATCACTTGCTTCCAACGAAAAAGGAACACGGTGCAGACACATTGCACAAGTGAATAAAGTGCGCTGGATGGCAAAGGCTTTTCTTTGTCCTCACAAATAATAGTAGACAAAGTTAAGGAACAAATGGAAGGGGGTTAAATAACTCAGGTTAATAAATAACGGGAGATGAAACTCTTCTTCTCTACGGGTTGATGAGATCCAGTCCAGGTTAGTAGTGCCAAAAGTTCTTACAAATCCACCTGGTGGCGGTTTAGAGTTTATATATAATGAACTTCTAGGGTGAACTCCTGGCCTCACTGACCATGGGAGTTTTGCCATTGACTTCAATGGGGCCAGAATTTTGTCCTCGTCTCTAAGTCTACTTTTATCATCATTAGATGCAATAATTAAATAACACCGGAGACTGCCTCAATCTCTGACTTTTAAAGGGGGTTCCTACCGATCAGGGCCGAAGCATATTATGGGAAGAATGTGGGGGAGTTTGTACTGTCACCACTTGTTCCACGGCAGAATTCTTAGTATACCCAGAGAATCAATTTAGCACATTTAACCAGCGCTTAATTTACTTTTAGTAAAAGCCAGCAAAAAGGAAATAACTCCAAAAAGAGTCTGACCTGGAGTTCTGATGAAGTTAAATTTTGGAATATTTTGTAAACAATCCATTAATATGTGTATATATAAAATATATAATGTGTGTATAGACAGATGCATACATATACTTATATTGCAAATCCTCAGTCTCAGGTTATTTGCTGGTGGTATATTGCAAATAATACGACAAGGTTAAGTAATATTACATATAATCTATCTATACACTCACAAACATTATGTATTTTATATTTACACATAATACACACATGCAAACAAAAACTCACATGTATACACACACCCAATTTAACCTTTTCATATTATTTGCTATATACCACTAACCAATAATTGATGTCATTGAACATATCTAGTATAAATGTAAGTATGTACATCTATCTACACATATATATTATATCAACACTTATAAAAGGATTATTTACAAAATATTCCTTACAACACAAAGACAGTCCATCATATTTGAAAGTACAATAGTTTGGTTAAAATGACACCGTTAAGCCCCTAGGGCCTTTTTTTAATAAATATATTTTTGGCTTCTGCCATGTGGAAATCTACAGAAGGCCTTGCAAATCCTGAAAATTGATTTGATTTTTTTTATTGCTTTTTAGCTTGTGCCATGGGATGGGCATATTTGCTTTTTTTTAATTGAATCTCTCACACTGCTCAAGTGCCGGGCCATTCATTTCAATATCTAGATTTTTTTTGGTGAGCTTTCAAACATAAACACTTATTTAACATGGCTGGATGTTTCTGTTTTTCCCCTTAGAGTTTTGATCAGTGGATTAACATTACAGCATCTATCTTGGTTATATGGTATTCCTTGGGGGGGAAATAACACACTAGAGGAATTTTTTGCTTCTTTCCTGCTACAGCTTATCATCTTAACAAAGACAGTCCTACAGCAGGTTTCACAAGCTGAGTAAAAGCACTTTAACTGAGAGACACACCAATGGGTAAGAACTGAGGAAAGATAAACATGCACACATCAAGAGGCAGCGTGCAGAATTAAAGCAGTGCGGCGAGAAGGGTTATACAAAGGCGCTTGAGAGCAGCACAGGAAGGCTCAGGTACCAAAGAGATGTTCTGAACTTCACCTGCTGTGATAATCATCTCAGGGAAGAATGTTCACCTTGGAAGGCAAAAGATGAAATAATATTAACTCTTCCCCCACCCCTAGCAACATAACAAAAACCACAGCCAACAGCAATACGTGATCCGGACCTCACAAAAGAGCCGAGACTGGGTGTAGAGCCACACGAGTGAAAAACAATGGCTGGGGGAACAGTTGTACGTCAGTCTCTGCCACATCATGGACCTTATAAACCTAAAAAGTCAGGAATGATGTCTCATTTCTTACAGACGTGAGTAAGAGTTTGTTGTTTATGACACTGGTTTTTGAAAAACACTAACTCGGACAAATAGCCTCACTGCTGTATCGACTCCTGTATTACAAATTCAGAGGTGACTCTGAAAGCATATTATGAGTTTCCCCAACTGATCTGGCTGGATCAACAGAGGCTCTATAAATGAAAGTTAAATATCAACACCGCTTTGTGCATGTAGAGGGTCTTCCGTCCAAGGATCCCAAAGCACTCCATCAATATGAATGGGTTTACCTTCTCAACTACCTTCTGAGTTAGGGAAGTCTTAGCAATTGGAGGGGCCTGGAATTCAAGGCCTTGCCCACGTTAGAGAAATTTGCCCTGGTATAATTGATGTAGTTATACTAGTGCGAACCCCCAATGCTACAGTGAAGCAGGGTTTGCCAGAATGTGACTGAATCTGGTAAATTACCAGCTAAAGCAGGCTAGTGTAAACCCCAGTGTACATAGATGTAACCACACCAGGACCTAAGCCATTTGCCCAAATTCATAAGCAAGTCTGGAATAAAATCATCCCCTGACTCCATGCCCTGTATTTTAGTCACAATACCATTCTTCTCCAGGATTCTGCCAGCTACCATCTGCACAACAAGCTGATCAACAGCAAGATCAGAACAGACCTTCAACAAGGCCACAGTTTCTTGCCGTGCCCCTTTGAATGGATATAGCATTTTTATAGTACAGTTTGTAACCAAGGTAAGTTATTTTTTACTCCAGTGCAGCAGATCTACACAAGAGGTTTGTGCAGATACTTTGGTGCAATGTCCCCCTGGTCTACCTCTCACCAGCGTACACAAAACCTCAACCTCAGTGGATCGTCTGCTTCTAAATTCAGAACAAAGCAAGGCCCGTAGAATCCCACAGGGAGAAAAAACTGGAATTAGCACATTATCTGAATGTCAAAATTCAAAATAAATCCCAGTGTTATTCCAACCAGGCAGTATCGCCTGGCAGTGATAATCTTGGGTGAGGAGGGGATAACCCTGGAGCAAGTAGGTATTCATTATTATTGATGAATATTCTCAGGAGAAGCAGAGGCTGTTGCTTAATGGCTTGATCTAATATGCCATCACAGGGAAAAAAAACTAGCAAGAATGAAAGATTTCCCAAACCGCAAAGCTAAGGAATCCTCTGAGCTGCAGTTGGTCCTTTAATTACCCATGCTGTGAGAGATGAACACACAAAGAACAAGATGGCTTCACTGAAAGTCTTTTGAGATGAAGTCCTTTTACCCAGGTACTCTGCTTATTAGAGATATAAAATTGTAACGTAGAGGTTAGTTTCTTTATTAGGGCTCATATTTACAGAAAAATAAAGTGCACACGGGTGCATTTAATTTGCCATGCGCTGTTTGGAATGACTGCACTTGCAAATTGGGGAAGTGCATCCATGAATCATGGGTTGCATTTGCACATGTCATTACAGATCTGTGAACACAGTCATGGGGCATATGCAATTACATGCACATCTTTACTGAAGGTCTGGGCCTAGAACAGCAATAGATATTGTTCAAACAATATCTGTGAAAGGGACAAAGGCACTTAGTGAAAGCAACTTTCATGGACTAAGGACAGTACTAATAAAATGATTTCCGGGTGAGCACGGAGTTTTAGTGAAGCTCTGCTGCAGCGTGTAGAACATTTGGGGCTAGTTCTGGGTCTCTTGATAAAAGCCAGAGGACAGATCTTCAGCTGGAGTGACACCAATATATACCAGTTAAGGATTTGAGTAGTCAGTAAATTAATTGGTGTATGGGCACCTGGAACCCAATTAACCCTTTCTCTCTGTCATTTCCAACATCTTCCTCAGGTTACATCCTGCAGTTAATATCTCATTAAGTTGCTGTGCCTACTATACAGATCACAGCATAAGGGCATGCTTTTCTGATGGAAATTTACTATCCTATATACTATAACGCGCATTACACCTATATCCCCCAAGGGAGGGGAACATGAATAAAGTAAACAATGTGAGATTGTCAGTAAAGAAACCTAAATCTAATCAAAGGAAATCACTATATTCACTCTTTGAGTAAAGCCTCAAACAAGCCGATGTGAATGTCCTGTTCAGATGATGCTATTCATTTATTACTGCAGTTATTTTCCATCAATAAGACCAGGTGAACGGACAACATCTAAAGCAAAGCCCACAAATATGGCATCTTAGAGATGGGCTAGATTCGCTCAGAAATACCTAGATCTGCCCACTTATCTGTCATTTACTCTCTTTCCCAAGGATACTTCAGATAGTGCACCCGAACCAGCTTTGAAAGAATGGAGAGGTCGTGTTGACCTGCCCTGAGCCATGCCTCCCTTTGTTCTATCATGTGATCGCTGTATGCTGTGCTATTTTCATAAGCCTCCAGTGGACGGAGTGTCAGTGTGGATTCACCATTCCTGACTTACCTGGGATACACCTGATATACCAGTTCACGGTGAGGTATCCCGTATCCCAGCTGTGTCACTGGGGGGTCCCGAAAGTCAACTGGGGGGTCTTGCTAGTGCAGGGACACTTTTGTTTCATGGTGTCCTATGTGCATTAGAACCTGTGGGGCCCAATCTAGTGGCTTTGCCACCTGTAACCAAGCCTTCCCAACCTCTACATAGCCATGAAACCTCTCACCCAGCTGAGGCTCACACAAGCCAATTGGCATGCAAGAAGAACAAGCAGAGCAGGGGTAGGAACCATTAGGAAAATATCCCTGGCCCAGAGCCTGGCAAACCTATGGTGCCAGACCGCAGAGAAGGAACAGAGGCTGAGCCAGGAGAAGGGACTGCAGGATGCTAAGAGGGGATGGTTCACTCTTCCTAGACCTATCAGCTGTTTGGTGGACAGTAGGATCTCTAGGCATCATCTTTCTTCTCTTTGGTCAAACTCTGCATTCCAAGCCCATAATTTCAGGGTGGCTGACCTTACCCCCAATGACTCCATGCACCTGGTTCCAATCTCAGTCACTCTGGTGTTACTCTGTTGACTCTGGGGGAGTTATTCCTGATTTACAACAGTGTAAGTGAGAGGAGAATCAGCTTCAATGTTTCCAGATCTCTGGAAGGTTGAGGGCTATTGGGTGGAGTGTATTAGCAAATAAGCCCCCTTTCTTCCCCTAGCCTGGGCCAGTAAAGGTGGTTCTCTTAAGAAAACACTGGGTTAATGGTAGCGGGTGAAAATTAAAATAATCAATTATCCCATTCAAAAGTTTAAGGAAGGTGAAACACGTTGATCTGTGTTCTGGCTGCACAAAGGGGACATAAAATTGCTCTAAATGGACAGTAGGGATTTCCCTATCCCTGGCTTCACACCACCTGCTCCACCCTCACCTCTTATGGGGTTGAACTGGGGTCAGAGGGGTTGTGGCTGGAGCATGGTCCTCTCTGGGGTTTCTCACCTGCACAAAAGCCCCTAAGGGCCATCATAAGCCAATGTAAATTAGCAGTCTTGAGGCTGCTCTAATTTGTGCCAGGCTGAACCATGCCTAGCTGCCCCAAGGATCAGGAGAAGGAGGGCAGAAAGGTAGCATAACTCGATCTTTGACACCTCTGCCCCATGTGTGCGGGAGGATCTAGCCTGTAGTTCTAAAATCTGACAATGCATAGTGGAGATGAACTAAGTCTGTTCAGCAGCTTCCCTGATTGTCCCTCTCCCATGGACAGGGAAGCAATCACAGGAAGTAGGTGTATGGACTTATTCCTTCTCCACCTCCCCGTGACATCCATGCTAAATCGGGAGCTCCAAAGCTCAAGGCAAACAGTGTCCTTTCCCTCTTAAGTCCTTGCTGATTTTCCCCTCCCCCCCTCATTTTTGTTAAGTGCAGCACATTTCCAAAAGAGCAGATTTTAATTTCAATAAACTCGGTTAGAAATAGATCAGTACTAAAGAGAGGAGCAGCCACAGGAAGTGATTTTAACGGCTCGGCTGCAGCATATTAATAGAATGGAATGTTATTAGAATAATTTCTCATAATTTATTAGAATAATTTTTCATCATGAATAATAAATTAATAGAATAATTTAGCGTCGCTAGACCTCTATTTGAAAGTGTATTTTGTTTTAAAGTAGTTTGAGAAGTGGTGTGTGGGAAAGGGGTGAGCACACAGGGAAACATGGCATGAAGGAGATGGGTGTGAGTTGGCTCCCGCTAATTGCTTGTACAAGGAAATGTGGTGGATGGCTGACTGTTGCATTTAGATGGCCCCAGACTGCTAAATTCACATCAGATCCACACTAAATTTGAGAGTGTTGAATACAAGTGGTTAGCCTGTCTCTGCTCTCAGGGGAGGAACTGGGTGGGATCAAAGAGGGCTTTAAGCCACCTTTCTGCTCTTCGTATTCTGAGGCCATTCAGGGCCCTATTCAGCTGCCTGGTATAGGTTAGAGCAGCCTCAAGGCTGCTCTAACTTATGCCCCTTCTGAATTCAGGTGGGAATACTCCCTTTCCATCTGGTAGGCTGAGGAGTTTCCTCAGGGTGGGGACAGGTCCTCTCCCCTGTTCCCCTTCACAAGGGGCTAACCCCTTCCTTGCCTGACTTAGTGTGGTCTACATACACCCCACCACACCATTTTAGTGCAAGCCAAGAGGTCTTTTTTTATTTGCATCTGTGCGGTCGATAATCATTCTTCAAAAGGCTATTCACACCACAAAAGCACAATGGCGTTACTCTCTCACTCTCTCTCTCTATAGTGTCTTAATCTGCAACTGACAATTAATATTAGAAAGAACATGAAATGGAGGAGAAATTACAGCAATTTATCAACTAAAATTATAGGTGCAGACACATGTCAGCAGTAGAAACAGATTCTATCAAAATTAAAGTATTTGAAGATTTTCCTCAAATTTCAAAGTATGCAAATCCCGTTTTCTGTGAGACGCTGGTACTGCAGCTTTCATTGCAGGATTACCAGCAAACTGCAAGCTGCACTGGTCATGCAGGATTCCGCTCCTCCTGGGAGCTGTTCCTTTGCTAGCACATTATATTAATTTAACAAATTAAATATGGTTTGCAGGACAGGCAGTGGGTTTCTTGGTTTCAATCTGTCGCAAAGTCCCCTGCTGTTTGCAGAGGTGACTCGACAGCTGGATGAACAGACAGGTTTGAGTCCAAACAGGGATTCAAATACATATTTATACATAAAACATATTTATATAACAACACTGCTGGAACAGCATGGGCTGCTGAAGTTTCTACAAGCCCATTTACAGGCAGGGCATTGCTCCTACTGCAGGAGAATGGGGTTTGGAGCTCAACTTCTTTCCCCAGTCTTTGAAGGCTGAAACCGTGACCATGAATGTTGACACTAGTAGAATGAAGCTAGGCTTATCCTCCAGAAATAACCGGCATAGTTATTAGCGTCTGTTCAAATAAATCTACCCCTCCCAACACTCATCCTGGAAAGCCATTTGACTGCCCCAGTTACAAGGCCTGAATTCAGTGGGTGATTTTTCTTCCCCACACCTACTGAAAACTCCTGTACACTTGCCACAGAAGGGAGCAGAGGACGGAACAAAGGAATAGATACCCCCAACTGGGGTTTGTATTGGCAGAGGCTGTTCAGTGAGTACTGGGTCAAGAATTCTCATAAACAGAAGGAAAGGGGTGGAGGGGGGAGCATGCGATGTGCCTCAGCCTAGGTCACAATGGGACACTGAGACATGCAGATTCACTAGAGGACTCAAATTATTATCAGCTCAGAGATCTCTCTGCACAATGCACCGGAGCGTCTAGGATTCTTCCTCAACCCATCAGACAGCCAGGAAGAGGCTGGGGGGGGGGGGGGGGAATGGACAGATAGGAGAAGATTTGCCACCGTTATTGAGGAAGCAAAGAAAGCTCCCTTCCCCCCTGTTCCTGAACAAGGGATAGCAATGGTGAGCAGCAGCCAAAGTGGAAGGGAAGAGAGGTTAGACGCTGTTGCACCTGCAGAAAGCCACCAAATAATTACAGTGCAGTACCCTGACATTATGTGGTGTCAATACAAGATGATATTGAGTCTCAGTGGTTCAACATCACAACTCAGGCATCATCGTGCAGCATCCAGACACCAACTCATGGCTTTTGTGTGGCTTTCTGGGACTTTATCAGCTGACAAAGTAGCTCTCTAGGTATTCAAGCTGGAATGCCACAGTCTTCCAGGACAATGAGATTGGGAGTCCCTTCTCAGATGTGCCACAGAGTCCTTTGCATTGGCTGCAGCAGGGTTCCGTGAAACAGGCACAATGAAAGAAAGGGTTGGGACCTGTGAGGGACCTCATTGTCCAAAGCAAGTTGCACCTAAATAGTTTGGACCGGATTCTCCACTCATTATTGTTTCTGCTGATTGAATGCGTGACACTCAAACCCCCAAAATGCTTTCAAGACGGCTGTACAAACATATTTGTGCAAATATGTATTTGCATAAGTATTTGCACTTTCCCTTTTTGTAAATGTTCTTGCAAACTATGTTTTGCTCCTATAATGACCATGAAAAGTGACTAAGAGGTGTTGTGGACACCACCACAGCAAATTTATGGATTTCATTCAAGCCCACAGTATTGAATGCTTATTTGCAATATTCACACAGCTCTAATTCTGCTAGAGGGCCACATTTTTAAAATATCAAGACACTCAATTGCATGTGCAATCGCTAAGCCATGTATGCATTTGCCCTTACCCAATTTTCATGTGCAAACATGACCACTATGTGCGCAAATTAAGACTGTGACTGAGTGTGCATTTGGCATGTGCAGTTGAAAACCTAATATTTTTGCATATCTGCCCCCGATGGTTAATAAATCATGAACCATACAGTGTACATTAAACCATAACATCCACACAGCAACCAGCGGGTCTCCCCAACCAAGAGTTTGTTTTAATATTTTTTAATGTGGCCAAACCAAGAGACAACCAGATGCCTGAAATCTAGTTGCACGTGCCAGGCAATGTATGCTTCTAACAGTCACTTTATCCAGCTTCAATAATCATGATATGCTCCATCTGCTGACACCCCAGCATCACAACGGTAGGGAGCTGTATTGCCGGAGGCACTATCCTTTAACAACTGAACGGTTGAACAGCTGGTAAATCGTCGAAGGACACCTTTCATAGAAGAGCAGGGTTATTGGCCCTGCTTTCCTCATCAGACTGGTCTCAAATCATATAGCAAAGACAGAGAAGACACATAAAGGATGACACGTTAAAGGAACAGACTGGGTGAGAAGTTTCATTATCCCTATGCCAAAGATATACACAAACAAAATAAAACCCTGCTAAATTAATGCATGCTGAAAGAGCAGGCTAATTGGAAATAAAAGCTACTTCTAGACCACCAAGTGTTTAGATTCAGTAGACTGCTAACCTATTTAAGGATTCAGTGAAGACACTCCCTATATGCCAATAATTCTCACTGCTGTCGTTCATAAAAGCGACACTGCCTTCTGAACTGAGTACCAGGTAAAAGAGGAACAGGCCTTGTAAGGATGCCATTCTTCAGCACAAGAGTGCTGAATGCCTTCTGCGATGTTGCTGTGCACCATTGTGATGACAGCTCTCCGCAATTTGCAGGATCAAGCCTTTATATATTTTTTGGTCATGCAGTGAGGATTTAGATTGCTCTTCGCCGCACAAAGATGGCAGTGGGGCCCATTAGATGGCAAACGCAGAAGCCCAGATGATATAGCTACGTTTGGACCTGATCGTCTTTAAGAGGCCCAGTATTCCAAAGGAACTGAGAGGCACAGCATGAAGGTAAACAGACAGCAAACTTCAGCAGCTTCTGTTTGGTGGTTTTTTGTTTATTGAAGAGTTTGGAATGCTGCTCTGGATGATGAGGAAGAGACATTGCTGCTTTGCACTAGGTTGGGAGCAGGAAGCCTGATGGAATGTTAGGGCAGACTTCATTGAGAACGCAGGCTCTCCTCCTCCGGCAAGGAGGGAAAGGGTAGAAGGAGGAAAAGAAAAGAAAAGAACAATCACATTGGGAGAGGGGAAAAAAAACAAAACCTAGAATTGAGTCAAGCATTTTTTTCCCCCAAAATAATTCACTGATTCTCATTCAGCTGGTGCTTTTCTTAAAGACCAAAGAGCCTATATGATAAGCATATTTTACAAATTAGGTAGCGATTTATCCCGCTTTTGTTTTAATGATTGAAATGAATGATGTCGTGCCGCTTGCTGCTGCTGCTGCATTCAGCGCCTGCTGTTCTTGGGAGCTGAAGACACTGAGAAATTTGCATACTTAATGCCGGGAACTGGCACAGACTAAATAGCTTCTTTTCTTTCCTCTGTGTTTGATTAAACCCAGCACTACAGTAAATCTACAAAGGCTTTTTAAAGCCATCCGTGTGCCATTTCACAATGCTGAACTTGCATGTGACAAAGGCTGCTATTTATTACTTATCAGAGTTATGGCAAGTACCACAGGCTACTCTCATTAAAGGTACAGGGGCTGCATACCCCTGCAGAAAAAGGCATTGGCCAGTTAACATTTCTAATCCCTAATCAAAACATGGCACAGATTAATTTTTAAAATTTTGTTGGTTTCTGTTTAAATATTCAGCAATACGATTAGCAGTAGAGAAGTAGCTGAGCCAGGAAGTGCCCCCAGAGATCAGGATATGAACTTCCGCATGGTTTGAGGTGAGCTGCCTCTCACCTAGGGCCTGATTTGTCTAGATACGCCACACCATCAACTTTCATTGAAGTTAAGCCGGTCAGAACATTTTTGCTCTTCTCACTTTTGATGAGAAACTCTTGCACTCTATAGCCCAGTGGTTAAGGCCCTGGCCTGGGAGATTCAGTTTCAAATCCCAGCTCTGCCTAATTTAGAGGGATCTGGGAGAAAAACATTTGCCCTGAATCAGGCAGTGACTTGAACCTGAGTCTCTGATATCCCAGGCTGGAGCTATGTAGTCACTACTAGGCTATTTTTTCCCCTTGAGGTGATCAGAGAGCCCTGGACCAACAAAACCTTCACAAATCAAAGAACTTTGGTTTTGATCAAAAATGGACATTTTAATATAATTCCATTTTTGCAAAAACATACAAAAGGTCTTGTTTTCATTCCAGTATGGAACAAATACAAATTTGGAAACCTTGAAGTTTGATGCAAAATGGAATTATTGCCCTGCAGACAGCTTGGCATTGATGTCAATGGGCCTGATCTGGCACCCTTTGAAGCCACTGACCATTTCTATGCTGACTGTAGAGAAAGCAGGATCAGGCCCAAATGGGTGTGGTGGGTGTTCAGCACCTTACAGGATCAGGCTCCTAGTTAGCATTGACAAATTTAAGGATTCCTTTTAAATCAATGGCAAATTCCCATCGATTTAAGTTATTATCAAGCACCCTGAAGTGTATGGTTGCCTTAAAGAACAGCGAGAGATCAGTGCTCCTACCATTAAGATTTTGTAATCTAACTATAGACTAAACACAACGAAGAAGACATCAAGGAAAGGAATGGGGCAGTGAAAGAGAATATGGGGGTTATGGTGCAAGATTCATCTCTGGTCCAATTTGGTCCTTAAAGAGGCAAAGTTGTCTTTAAAAAAATTTTGCTGGGAGTATTTTGAGATAAATGGCAGATTAAACAATACCTCTGACAATTAGAATACTGAGACAGTGAAAGTGGAAAGAGAACAGCTATTGTTACGGAATCATTTCCAGACCTTCTGTAAACATGATTGGTAAGCAGGAATCAAGATCAAGTTGGACCTATGCCCCTATAATTTGGAAACAAATGCATTCACACTGTACAGGAAATGAGGCATTTAAGGGCCCAGTTCTGCCATTGTTATTCACACTGAGTAACATCTTATTGCACAAGAGAGTCCCACTGGAATAACTAGGACTCCCTGCCAAATAAGATACTGCTCAATATGTGCCAGGGTAAGGTAGCAGAATCTGGTCCTAAGTGGTTCTGAACTGATATGCACATTTTCTATTATTAGTATGTTTTTTCACAGCATCATGTAGGTGCCCCATTCATAAACAAGGATCCCAGTTCACTAGGTGCTGTACAAACTCAGAAAAGATAGTTCCTGCCCCAAAGAGCTAATACATACAGATCATTCTCTTTACTTCCCCTCCGTTTAAACTTTCTTTATTTTACCAGATATATTAGCTTCTACAGTACCTGTTTTAAACAACTGTATGCTTAAAATTTGCAGTGAGTACACTCCTGAACTTCACTATTCACTAAAATAACTACTTAAAATGAACACTTGCTAAGAAATAGCTACTAAGCACAAGTGCCATTAAAATCAAAATTGTACATTAAAAAAACCCCTACCTATTACTAGTATCTTAGAGCATTAAAATGGAAAGAATTTTAAAATTCTAATTGAGTCTTCACCATTGGTACTTTTGGTTACCTTTTTTACTTCATTCAACTTGGAAAGTGAAACTAAACCATTTTGTTTACAGTCCATTTCACTTCCTGTTTGTATTTATTTGAGATTTAAAAGAAAGAAGACACCTATCCAAGGCTCTTGGTGCCCTAACACATTATTAATAATGCAATAAACCCCCCAGCAGAATTAAAATGACCATTTCAACAAAAACTTAGCCTGTCAGACACCTACAAAAAAACCTCTTTCAACTCCTCCATTGTTCTGGGAAACACAGCCTCAGCCCTCTCCAAAAACCCAATCGAACAGATATCTTTGGTAGCGTGCCTGGTAGGTCACCAACTTCAGGCTATTATGCACCAAGATGGGAATGAGTTCCAGAGTCTCAGGGCCATCGCAAAGCACATCCTGCCAGTTGCCCCCTCTCTTTTGTAAGGAGGTGGTTCCAGCTTGAATGCCTCCACATAGGTGGTAGCATGGCAGGAGCGGGGAGGCAACTGGGCAAGCAGGCCAGTTATAGTCAGTTTCACTTCCTGCTCCTAGTCAGTTTCACCTTTTGGGACTCAGGGTTGGGCTGAAAACTCAGACCCTACCCTGATAATAGTTACAAATAATAATATTCACTTATGGAAACCTTTTTCAAATAAAGACTAAATTTGGGCTGGAATGACAAGATCATCCCTTTGAGGCATGTTGGCTTTGTAACTGAGCTTTGGAATTGTCTCCCTCTCCTTAAGTAACAGTCACTTCCTCAGACCTTAAAACTTTCCTCTTTGCTTTTGCCTACAATAGTCACTAAAGTCACCTTTCTCTCCTCCTCTTACTGCAGCCTCCCATTCTGCTCGCTGGAACTTGCCTGAAAGCATTCATCTCCGCTGCTTCTAACATTTGAATTGTTACTGCTATTGCATTTGTGTTTTCTTTTTGCACCATGTCAGGACACCATTTTTACTTTCTGCCTATGAGGCACCATTGTGACTATAGTGTGTACCCAGTTCTGTGACTTTTCTGCCTCTTCCCATATTGTGTTTTGTGACACATTGTACGAAGGATGTCATATAAAAGTAAAATGGATTTTTTCCAGTGTTTTTCACTCAATGATCTATAATAATTAATAATTAACTGGGCAAAGCACCCCACAAGCAACTTTAACCAGGAAAAATTATGCAGCAAAATTGTTTTTAATTCCCCTATTTCTTTCAAGTGTCAAGATTATTTTTCTAAAAAAAAAAAAAAGGAAACCTAGAGTTTAATAATCACATGGTAAGAGAAGTTATTTTGCAAAGATAATGCTGTCAAGTAACCTGGGTCATTTAATGGGACTGGCCGTGGGGTATGAAGCTTTTTTGTTCTATGTCAGCTCTCCGGATTCATTTCTCACTGTTAGCAACTTAAAGGCACAGCTGAGTCCTTGCAGTTGAATTGCTTCCTATGAAATAATTTGGTGGACTCCCTCCAGTTCTTAGTGGTCAGATTCTCATCTCATGACAGAGTTCAGGATTTGAAAGGGTGATGATGACTGAATTGCATTCTCATATTTGGAGGTGCTCCCTCCAGACCAGATTAGATTGTGGGTACTGATTTCTGTATGGGACAGTTTTGCTGTGGGTCACTCTTCAGAAGAACCAGTGATTAAGATGCAAGTGTTTCAATGTTCTGTAATTCATACTCTGTTTTTGGATTTTGTAGGTGCCAACAATCCAACCAAGTTCATGTAACATAGTCAAAGTAAGAAATATACTTACAGGAGAAAATGCCTTTGACTGAAAATGCCAAAATGGGGATCCTGTGTCTAGTCAGATCAAAGGAGGAACTCTCGATGATGGAATGCATCCCTATATTCACACCCTACACACTACTGTAATAATCTTTGTACAAGGCATGCCTTGTGAGGTACCATTTGAAAACTCATAACTTGCTGATCAGTAATATTATAGTAAAATATATGTAGCAACATTATGTGTAAAGTTATGAACATAAGTTGAAATCATGACTGAAGTGTGTTTCCCAGATAAGTCTGGGGAGGGGCTAAACCAGTTTCTCAAAGACAAAGGGCAAGCTGATGCCCCAGCCAGGTGTCAATAAAGATGATGAGCCATCACCTATCAAGTGGCCATTCTTTGGCAAGAAAGAACTGCATGGCAGGGACAAAGAGATCTGCATCTTAGCAAAGGAACAGTATGTGAGGTCTTCTTCCTCCACCAGACCCCCTGTCTCTTGGTTCTCAGCTGGAAATGCTTTTCAAAGAGGGACTGATACTATAAAAAGGAGGGGCAAACACCCCAAGGCACCCCTTCTCTCTCTCCCTGCCCATCTCACTCTTTGCACCTGGGAAGACAAAAGAAGCAGCCGTGAGGGTTCCTGACCTGAAGAATTTGGTCAGCGATGCTGTTGGAAGCATGTGGCAAGAAGCTTTGCTTTGAATCTAATATAGGCTGTTAAGCTAGACACTAGAAAGTGTTTTATCCTTATTTTAACCATTTCTGACTCTTATGCCTCATTGCTTGTACTCACTTAAAATCTGTAGCTAATAAACTTGTTTTTATCTAATCCAGTGTGTTTTAAGTTAAAGTATCTGGTAACTCCATTTAAGGTGGGAAGAGGGAGTATATTATTCCCTTAAAGAAATAATGGACTTAATATATTTGGACTGTCCAGGAGAGGGCTGGGCAGTAGAAGACATACATTTCTGGCCGGGAAATCTAGGACTACGAGTGTGTTGGGCTCACTCTGCAGTGGTAACCAAGGCTGGTAAAAGCCAGAGTGTAACCCAAGCGTGGCTGGCAGGTTGAAGTTACACCCAGACACTCAGGGTCTGACCTGCATGCCGGAAGGCTGTTTGTGAGTGGCCCAGGTGGGAGCCACTACCGGCAAGGTATTTTAAGGTTGCAGGGCAGGGTGACCCAGCCCCTCATGGTCTGGATTGCACCTTGGTATGTCACACTCTCTTCTGTGACCTTAAAGGAGCTCAGACCAGTATCAGTTTACCTGGTGGACAAACTGAGTTTGCACTCATGCCAGAAATATTTTGATACAGATTCTGAAAAGAGCAAGGGGCAATTTTAAAAATGTATTCATCTGGCCCAAGATTGTTACATTGTCTAGTGAGTTTGGATGTCCAGCTTGAAACGCTTTAAAGGGACCTGATTTTCAAAGGGTGGGTGCTCAACACTTTCTGAAAATCAATCCCCTCTAAAGCATCTCAAGTTGAGCACCCAAGAATCGAGGCATTCAAAATCACTGGTCACTTTTAACAACCTTTGCTACGCAGTTCAGTTGTGTAAAGCGACATTTTCTCTTTCTAAATCATCTTCTCTTCACTTTCATTCTTTTTGTCTCACCAGACTTTTAGGAGCTTATTTGACTGTACCAAAGATTTCCCTGTCACAGAATTGCTTGTGATGCTCTGAATCTATTTAAAGCCACTCCAGAGCATTTATTTTTAGTCTAGCAGTTACAACATGAAAAGTAATCCCCCCCTCCCTAAATAACCAACCCGGTGTGGAGCAGCACGGATAAACATATGCAACAGCACAATGCTGATCAAACTAACAAAAAAAATTAGCAAGACCACAAAGTTGCCAAGGGGGGTTTGCATTCAGTCCACTATGCTTGAAACCACTGTGATGTGCACTAACAGCCTTCTTGGGTCTCATCAGGATAGTGCAGCTGTTACTTCAGTGTTAGCCTAAAGGGAAAAGAGACACTTATTTTTGGTTTGCGGTGGCTGCAACAGCTTCATCAGCCTGATTTATTTGCTGATTTGCATATGTTCACGCACAGTGCTGCGAATTATCTGTGACTTGAAACCATACTATTAATGCTGGCTAAGAAAGCAGGGATCAGCAGTGCTGCTATATATGTTTGTCTCTTACATATCTGGGATGATCGGTATGTTACCAGAGCCATCCTTGAAGCTTCTTGTGTCTCCAGTGGCTCTGGGCTATAATACTACATATGGGGTAAGAGACAGAAGATTTTATAGCTGAGATTTTCACTAACAAAATGGGAGCTTTAAGATTTCACATCATTTGCCTGGAAAGGTGCTATTAGAATAACATGGGCAGCCCAGAGACATTGGTGTGATTGAGATACTGCTGTAGCCGCCTTTACAGTACTGCGTGTTTACAATCACTGTATCATCGATTCATAAAAATTGATCAGCAAAGACTCTATGTGAATAAAAATGATTTTCTTTCTAAACTAGTTTCTCACAGTCTGACATTGCAAGGTGTAGATTTTGCTTTTTATTTACATCATTTAAATCTCTATAAACATTTCTACAATCCCCTGGAACTTTAAAGGGAAAAAGAGATTTATTAAAATTCCATACTGTGACAAAGTTCTGTCCTTGCCTCCACGGGTCCCGCATTTCCTGGCGGATTTCACTAGCCTCAGAGGCTCACTGTGACCCTCCACGTAACCCTTCTTTCTCTAGAGACAAGGGTCACAGTCTACTGAGCCATTTTCATCATAAGCCAGCAAGGGAGGTGAGGGGAAGTTATCCTTCCTTGCACAGTCTCTGTTGTCTCCCAGTCTCAGTGATTAATCAGGGGGCAAAGATGTGGGGGGGGGGAGCCCAGGCCCACCCTCTACTCCTGGCTCCAGCCCAGGGACCCTAATAGTATCAGCTATGGTAGCTGACCTTTTAGAAACATGACATGTACAATTCCCTGGGCTACTTCCCCCACAGCAGCCCTCACTGCCTCAAGCTCCACTTCACCCTTACCTCAGGGCCTCCTTCCTTGTGCCTGATATGGTGTGTACTACTCAGCCTCTCCAACAGCACAACTTCCTCCCACAGCTCCTGACATGCACACCCACCTGACTCACTGGGAGGCTTTTAACTAGTTTCAGCCAGCCCCTGATTGGCTTCAGGTGTCCCAATCAACCGAGCATTCTCCCTGCCATCTGGAAAGTTCTTAATTGGCCTCAGGTGTCTTAATTGACCTGGAGCAGCTGCCATTTCACTTAACCTGGTACCAGGGATTTGTTTAGCCTGGAGCTAATATATCTATCTCCCACTACTTTTCTATAGCCATCTGGTCTTGCCCCATCACACCACATACACACATTAGGAACAAACCACATTGGAATGCTCAGGCTAGTCGTGGGACAACATATCTCATATCTTGTGAAATCAGAACACTGCGCATATTGACCCTTAATATGAACTAAACTGAACCAATTTCTGACTTTCCAGGAGTCATGTATTCATACCCAGGCCACAGGATCTTTTCCATTCATGTGAAACAACACAAGTTTTCCTGAAGCTGTGACGGGCATCTTACAGACTTAGCAGCACAATCTATTTCATTTTGTTTGATTATTCTCAGCATTTCCAAAGTATTACAAAGACTAGAGACCATTTCAACCATCTAACGAGTTTTGTTTACAAATCATGGATATCATATTTCTGCTTCCTGGATGCTTGTCAAGAGATTGCTGGACAATCATTGCTTCTGTTGGAGAAAACAAGTGAGGCCATATCTACACAAGGAGCATTTGACTGGTATTATTATACTGGTATACTATACTGGCAAACCGCTCCTAGTATGGGTGCAGCTATAGAGGCCAAACTGTGCTTTTACTGGTATAGCTTATTCTAGCTGCTCCAAGCAAAGCAAACTATACTGGCAAAAAGTGCAGTTTTGCTGGTATAACTGTGTCTACACTAGATGCTTTTACTGTCACAGCTTTGATGGTCCGGGATCACACCTATACTGGCAGAAATCTGTAGTCTTGGCCAGCAACTGGGATGGTAACTGGGAGAGAGTATATTTTAAATCAACCTTTTTCTAGAATTAAAAATAAAGGCTGCAAAGATTTATTACAGTGGCATTTTCAAGCTCCTATATTTAAAGTGATGTCAGTTTCCCAGTATAATCCTTTTTATGCACCAGGGATTATAACTCAGCCATAATAAGGGCTCCAAGCTGAAACTTGGCCTCAGATGTCTCCACTCAGGAGTTTTAATTTTATTTTACTAATTTTAAAAAGAAAACCAGTGTAAGTGTTTTGATGTTAGGGAGCAAAAGTGCCCGGCCAAATTTTGCCTTTCACTACATCCATGCAACTGCCAGTGAAGTCAAGGGGAATTTGAGATGCACAGATAAGGGCAGGAGATTTTTCTGCACTTATTATTTTTTACATAGAGGATCATATTGGGGACTGAAAAATCATCTTAATCTGTAAACCAGTAAAAATCACGAATGAATGCTTTTTAGCTGTTTAGGGTTTGATTCTCATTCACACTAAGACTCCTTAACACAGACTGTACAGTCCTTTACACTGCCAGAGTGGTGTAAAGGGGCCTTCATATAAATGAGAATCAAACCCTAAACAGCTAAAAAGCATTCACATTCTCTGTGGTGTGTATGTTTAGTCCTGATGGCATTTCAATAATTAATACTGATGTAAATGATAAATAAAATAACAATCCATCTACTTTGCCTGTGCAGTGGATAAAAGTTTGCAGAAGGTTGACTTGTGTATTTTTTTTTTTCAAATGAGCTGCATACCTCATAGGTGAAATCCTGGCTTCACTGAAGTCAGTGACAAAACTCCCGCTGACTTGATGGGGCCAGGAATTCACCCAGTAGGTTCATCTTTAAAATATAGACTAGAATGCCTGTCAGGATTACCCTATAGTGCCTTAGGGGAAAGAGGCAAAGAATCCTGTGGCACCTTACAGACTAACAGATGTATTGGAGCATAAGCTTTTGTGGGTGAATATCCACTTCGTTGGATGCATGTAGTGGAAATTTCCAGAGGCAGGTATAAATATGCAAGCAAGAATCAGGCTAGGGATAACGAGGTTAGTTCAATCAGGGAGGATGAGGCCCTCTTCTAGCAGTGGAGGTGAGAACACCAAGGGAGGAGAAACATTCCAGTATGCCACGGATATAACTGAGCAGGCATGTAGGACATTGAATTTGCAAGATGTCCTTTAGGAGAGAGAAAATAGCTCCAGAAGCTTGATTTAGGGGAATGGTGTCTGTAGTAGATAACATGTGGAGATACTAATTAAGAGTCTAAGCCTGCTCCCATTTAAGACCTTGATTAAACAAAGCATTTTAAGCACGTGCTTGAGTGCTTTACTGAATTAGGGCCTTTATCTTTGTTAAAAATTCCACTGAGTTCAATAGTGCAGGACAAGGCCTAAAGAAGAGACCAGGTCAAGCCACAGCAGAACTCCGAAGAAACTGATGTGATGCTGCCATTTGGATTTGTCAGTTGCACACGCTTTTAAAAATACATTGAAAACACATATTTACAATACTGTGTACATAAGACTTTATTCCGAGGGGCTTAAATGTATTTATATATACTACTACAATACTGTGTACATAAGACTTTATTCAGAGGGGCTTAAATATATTTACCCAGATATTTATCTGGATGCCCAGATAGATATTTATCTGGATGCCCAGATATCTATATAGCCTACTAGGATATATATATACACTTTTCCCTTCTTATATATATATTGCTTGATTTTCACTCACAACAAGACGGGGTTAAGAGGATTAATAGTTTCAACTTCCACCTTGAATTTCTTGGTTTTTATTAGTTGTCCTCTTAAAATTATTGATGAAATAATGGATAAAAATGGGACTTCTATTGGCTAGTGACTGTTCCAAAGTGCATGCAAAGCCAACATATCTCAAGACTTGTCAAGCATGGGATCATTTTCAGTGATCTGTTACAGATGCTGAAGGTAGCAATGCTTTCAGTTAAGGCTGCCAACACTTTCCATGATCAGACTCTGTTTTCAGTTGCTTATAACGTTGCTAAATTTAAACTGTTCACGTTCAACTTTTCAGGAGTCTGCCTTACACGGAATTATCCACGCTGGGGTGTCTGCCTCGTGCTGAATCTTTTTTGCGGGGGAAGTTTCAGCTAAAATGATTTAGCCATATCCAAGAATGAGGCTTTGTCCATGTTGAAAAGATTATTACAGCCATTTCATTGAGAAGTTCAAGTGCCGCCGTACTTTGGAGCAGGGACCTGAAATCTGTCAGGAAGGTTGCCATGGTGTCAGGGATATGTCTTTTGCTGTTCCTGTGAAAATTTGACCAAATTTGCCCAAGTTATACAGCCTTGAAAAACAAGACTCAGTTTGCACATGCTCCATACAGGCTTGTTAGAGTTCAGCAGTTAAACCCTCTGAAAATTTTGTCTGCACTCAGCATATTCCATCCCCTCACAGAGCCAACATGCCAGCTGGACTGTGCACACCCCATCTGTACAGAGTGAATGAGCATGCTCCATCCTGGAGCCACAAGGGCTGAGCAGGACTTTCCTGGCAATTACGCCTCTCAGCTGCTGGGGGGCTGCTGTGTCCTTGGACGAGGAGACCCTTTTCTGTGCTCTCCATACTGGGGTCCCAAGCAGTGTGGTGGAGGAGGCAGAAGCAGCCTGAATGAAATGCAGAGGGGTGAGGCATGTGTGCAGGGGTGCTCATGTGCTACCCAGCCCTGAGTCATCCCAAGAGCACTGTGCATCCTGTGCGCTGAATGGGGCAGAGGTTTTGTGGAAGAAATAGGATTTGATCATGTACTTAAAGACTATCATAATGCTTACAAACAAGGGGGCTGAATTAAGGTAGCCTAGGGAACTGTAATTTTATCTTTCCTACCTTTTGAGTGATTGGCTTTCAACCCCAATGTTCTTTTAGAGTAGAGTGGGGTTTTTATGCAATTATGATATACATTGAAAGGTCTTAGTCCAGTTGCTAGTGGATAGGTGCTGACACATAACTAAAAGGGCACTCTTATTGACAATAGCAACTGAATGGTTAAGGAGGGTGAACTACCCTCTGCCTTCTAGGAATGGCCCTTCCAAGTCAGGGCTGGGGGGTGTGGGGAAGATCTCAATAGTATTTTCCACGCTGTCCCTGTGCATGGATAGATAGAAGACTCTTATATCCAAGGCTGCCAAGCGGATACATTTTATCAGCACCAAATTTCACTTTTAGAATTTTAAAAAAACCCAATCAATCCATCATAGAAGCAGTGACACACCTGTCACATTTCCCTGGAGCTTGATCCTGCAGTCCTTCCTCAGGCAGATATCTCTCCAACACCTTTGGGGATTTCTGCCTGAAGGAGGACTGCAGGATTGAGCCCCAGGACTCCACTGAGGTATGCAAGGACCTTGGGAAAGCGGCACACTTTGTCGCTGGGCAAAGGTTTACATAAACGCTTGGGCTATCTAATAACTTTTCAGAGGAGCTGTTAAACATGGCTATCCATCTGTGTGTTCCTAGTGGCTATTCACCTGGCCTGTTTAAGGATCTCACGACATTGCTCCTGAAAATAGTAAGAGACAGACGTGCTTTTCTAGTAAGCATTTCCTCTCTCAATTAATACCTCTGCAGATTAATTAGCGCGGATAACAACTGTTCATGGCAGGCCGTGGGAAGTTTCTGAACACTTAATGACTGCTGTGCGTGCCTGCATTAAAGTCACTCCCCAGTCACATGAGACAGGCAGAACATTGTCAGTTGCAGCAGGATGTAAAGCGGTACAGAAATGCAGACAAAGAGAAAACAAAGGGCAATGGGAAGTGCAATGAACACATCTGGCATTCCATCACCTGGAAAGGTGGCAGCTCTCAGATCAGAGCACTGCGGGGCAGCTTAATGACCTGGCCTTGCCCTACTGCTTAGTGAGTAAGCCATCCCTAATGCCAGCCTTCTAATCTGAGAGGAGACAAGGACAAATTGAAGCTTTGAAAGTGAGATTATGAAGGGGGAGGGAAAAAATATCCTGGCACATTTCGTAGCAGCTGATAGAAATGGAATCAATTGTGTTCTTCTCATTAGTCCCTTCCTATGGCACTGCATATTTTTCCTACAGGTAGAAGTCTTCTGAGACCATGCGCCAGATGGCAGCTCATGCCATGCAGTGTGGGAGGAGGGAGGAGAACTATGCAGTCATGTAGATGACACTGGAGGTGATGCTTACGGGAACAATATAATGGCAACAGGGAATTGCCACTTCTGAGGCTACGACCTGAGGAGATGAGGCACAGAGAATAAAGTCAAAAACTTCCACTAATTTTGGGTACCCAATTTGAGATGATGATCATGTGTTTTGTTAGTGTGCTTAGCATTGTATAGCACTTTATATGTTCAAAGCCCAGCTCTCCTTGTACACATTTGCAGCTGTGAGTGCTCAGCACCTCTGCAAATCAGACCCTTGGTCTCTCAAGTTGGGCACCCAGAAAATGAGGAACCCAAATTAGTGACCATTGGTGAAAAGTCTGGTTTAAATGACTTGCCCAGCATCACATAGGAACTGTGTGGCAGAGGCAGGGATAGTATCCAGTTGTTCAGCGCATCATTCGTTGGCTCTAACCATGAGGCCATCCTCTCTCTTCCCACCTCACTCACTACACACCAGTCTCCACTCCCCACACCTAATCTCTGTCTTCTTGCTCAACCAACCCCAGCACCCTTTCCGGATCTGTCTCTCCCCTTCCCCACAACTGCTCCCCAGCCTCAGTTTCCCTCCTAATCCTTCCCACATCCTTGTCCCAGTCTTTTTGCTCAGCTAGTCTCAGTTTTCCCTCTGCACCCCAGCTCCTTGTCAGATTGGTTTCCTCTCCCCCTGTCCCCACCCCTTGGTTCCTAGTCCCAGTCTCTATGTCCAGCCAGTCCCAGCCACCTCCCTCCCCAGCTCCTCATCTGATCTCAGTACTGCCTCTAAGCCAATTGGCTCCCAGTCTTCCCCCTGTTTCCCTCACTGCCTTCCCGTCCCAGACTTCTTCTAGATCCCAGTCCCGGTCTCCTTGCCCAGCCAGTGCCAAATTTTCTCCCTTCCTGCTCCAGTTTTAGTCTCACCAGACTCCTTGTCCTAATCTATTCTTCCCTCCTCCCCAGTCTGACTTTAGCCTCCTCTGCACTTAAGTCAGATAGCTTGCTCCTCCACACTGCCTAGGAGCTAGCAAGGGGGTCATTGAGAGTACAGGAGAGACAGGGTCCTTGCTCTTGGTTCCTGTGCACAGCTCCACCCCAACCCAGAGCAGCTCTTATAGGTAAAATTCATTTTTGCCCCTGTAGCCCTGGGCTGGAGTATGCTCACTCTCTCTGTGGGGATGGTGTATTGCACAGTCTGGTCAGCACTAGGAGCTGTGAGAGGCTTGAGCATGTTCAGAAAAGACAGAATCATTGGAGTTTAGCTGCTAAAATCAACATAGTCTCTACTGAGCATGTGCAAACTGTGATTTTCCAGAGGGCTTATAACTTGACTACATTTGGGTGGATTTTCCTGGGTACAGCAAAAGACACGTCCCTGACACAAGAGCCACCCCTCTGTCAAATTTCAAGCCCCTTCTCCACAGCATGGGGCCACTAGAGCTTTTCAAAGAAAAGGTCACCAGAATTTTTATCATGGGGAAACCAATGTCTTTTTTCTCTTTATCCTCAAAAACAATGGAATAGTTTTGGCTGAAATTCTCCAAAAAAGCACAGTCTGAGGAAAACACCCAGCATGGAAAATGTCAGTCAAATGGTGATAGTTTGGCAAAGTATAAGCAACTGAAACAGGATCCTATAATGTGAAGTGTTGGGCTCGGACTGCAGCCCAAGCTCTGCGACCCTCCAACCCTACAGGGTCCTAGAGCCCAAGCTGCGGCCTGAGCCTGGATGGCTACACTGCAGTTAAACGGCCCCTTTGCCTGAGCCCCACAAGACTGAGTCAGCTGGCATGGGCCAGCCACAGCTGGTTAATTACAGTGTAGACATGCCCTTAGTCTCCTCAGGGCTTCCTCCCGCTCTGACCTGGCCATGGCCTGAGGGGGGAAAACACTGCTCCATAGGATGAATTATTTATTTATATGGCATTTAATTTCACCTAAAAAAAGTCAATGTCTTCTCATAGTCCTCCTGTATGTCTCTGAGAAATGAAAGGTTGTGGTTGTGTGTATGTCCTGTTGAATGCTGCTGATTCACTATGCTATATCAAACTCCAAACCCTCCCATTTGCAAATAAAGTGTTCCAGGCTTGATTTAATGTACATCACTCATGAAGAGATATTTCTTCCTAGGGACAAAAAGGGAATCTAACCTTATTCCCCCCGTCCAAGAGAAACTCTGGAATAAACCTAAAAGTAATAGGTCAAAGACAGTGTTGCACAGTCAGCATGGAAACCAGGAAGGTTTGCATCATACTTAAAGGACCCCATTTTTAATGGAGAATTTAGGATTCACTCCTACACCTATTCCATGACAAGTCCCACTTTTTCCTGGGCCAACCTTATCATATAACTAATTCTTCCACATATCACACTTTTTCCTGTGTCTTTCATGCATCTTAGGCTGCATTAAATCTACGTTAATAATATTGTTTGTGCTTAGGGGCCTGATTTGTAGACCCTGAGCTCCACTAGTGCACACACAATTTTGCATACATACCCACCTGCACACCCAGATTGGTGCACCAACCCCAGTGTGCACAAGAAATCGAATTCTCAGTCCCAGATCTCATTTGTTCCCCCTGGTGTTTTGCATGTGAAAATTCTATTCCTTGTGGATGCAGATACTTGCTTCTTTCAAATGCACATACTGGTGTCAGTGCACGGAAGTGCTCCTAAATATCTGTACAAAATTGTGCATGCCCCATTGAGGCCACCCAGAAAGTAGGCCCTCAAGGCTTGTCTACGTAGGGAACCTCCAGAAAGTTAAGTCAGATTAACTTTGAGGCTTTAATGGGACATGTCCCCATGTTCCCCCACTCCTCGCTTCAGTCTTGTCTGAAACTTACCTCCTTCCTGGGGTTTGCTTTTATCCTTTGCATGTAAACATGTAACATAAGTAACAAAGTCCTGAGACAGCACTGTACTCACCAACAATTCTCGACAGACCCTCACCCACTTTTCCTTTCTGACTGGCTGAACCCTGGGATGTCTCCCTGCAGCTCTCTCAAATCTAAGATTCACATAACCTTTTATAACGTTGAGACGGTTCTAAGGAGATCCACCAGGACTGGTTACTGCAACGAGTCCCGAGAATAGCTCTAAGCCTTGACCCAGGGTACTATGGCCCTGCACCCTGCCACAGTGAGATACAACCACTCTGTACTGAGGCTGAATAACCCCGTAATGCAAAGAATTAAAAAGCAGTTACAGTGTCCCAGAAGCACCACCACACTCCCAGCCAAATGGAGCAACATGCTAGAAGTGCACCCGTCCACACCAAAATGGCACATCAGTGCATCAGATCCCCCACTAGGTATATTATTACCCTTACCACCCTTTTCAGCAAACAGGGTGATTCCATAGAGTGATCCAAACTGAGAACTGATGCAAGAACTCCATTGGCCTGCACACAGTTGAAGTTGCTTACACCTCCTTTGGAAATGGTCCAGTTAATGAATGTGACTCTGTTAGCTTCTGTGATGTATAAGGTGGTTTATGAAGACTGGAGCAGATAAGCTACTGATGGTGAAATACATTCAGGGGGGGAGGGGAGGCAGTAAATAGAGACAGTGTCAATAAGACAGAATGTTAATATCCTACCTTAATACAGCCCCATTCACCCTGAAGAGTCCCAAAGCTCTTTAAAAATGTTTCACATGTAAGAGCAAGTGGGCCCAAACCAGATTTCAAATCTTCTGGCCCCCAAAACTTTGGGGCTTTCAAGACTTGGGACTTCAGCCCATTATAGAGAGACTGGGTGTAGATTTTGGGACCTCTCCATCCCTCAGGGTTTAGTCTGGTCAGATTGGGGACTTTATTTGGAAGCCATCCATGATAGGTAGACAATATAAAGGTTTCCATATACAAACCCAAACACTATATATACACACATGGAGGAATTACTTGAACCACCAGAGAGTTGCAAACCATCTTAAGGGTGGGAGGAATAGAGTAGAATAGGAAAATCTGAATGCATTCCATATTCGGCATGTAATGTAGTAAGGTAACTGGTATGTTCGGAAATGCTGCTGCAGTCATCCAGCAGCCCAATTACCAGGCTTCCAGATGCACACCTCAAGTTGAAGTATCTGACTGAAGTAATGTAAAGTGCATTTCAGTTGAAAACGAAAGCTGATTGTATAGTGGAGACACAACAGATCTGATTTTTATTCTCAGGGCTTTTCCTCTACTACTCTCTTTTTTTAAGAGCTTCGGTTACTTGCTGTAACACCGCGCCTGGGTATCTTCAATCTGCCAGACTCTGTTACACCAGTTGCTTGTGCCCCGAGTGAGTTTGCTTGAGGATGCACAGAGCTGTATGTAAACCAGCTGAAATACATTTCATTGTTTGAGTTTGCGTGTTGTCTGGTACCTGTCGAGACAGCCCAAGCTATACAGCCTTGAATTTCAAAGGGATCGATTGAAGAACTTGTACTATGTGGCAGAATAATAAGGAATATTTCTATAGCATCAAATCAGGATCCCCATCACCCAAACACTATATTGGCCTAGGGTCTCTGATCCAGTGCTGCGCCTGAGCTTTTGGAAAAGTAAACTAGAGGATGTGCATCAGGGCAAGTGACTACCCCAGATCACTATAATCTTCTGAATAGGTTTCCTATCACCTCCAGAACAATGGCTTGCCTATGACAAAATAATAATGACTCCAATGCCACACCTGTAACTGAAAGATTCTGGGTCACCAGTAAGCAACAGATGTGTGTGTTTTCTTGGTGTGTACTTTATACTGTAAGTTACATTCTCCCCTATTTTTCACACCACAAATCCTCCTGAATGACCTCGGTGGGCTTGCTGGATACGATGGCACATCACAGTCACAATGCGAAAGATCAGTGGAGCTTTCCCATTTTTAAATACCAGTCATGGGGGATTTTTAATTTAGCTGCTTCCATTAATTTGGGACTAAAACATGTCCCCTTGTGGTCTTAGCCTGAGAGAATGTTCTATTCTTTTTTTTTTAAAAAAGTTCTAAATATAATTTATTTTAATTATATCTTTTGGGGTGGAATGAAAAAAAAATTCTGTTCTCTTGGGGATTTTTTGGTGAGAGCCAAACCCTACATTTGAGGATCTTCTGCACATGGACACTGG
This sequence comes from Lepidochelys kempii, assembly GCF_965140285.1. Classification (NCBI taxonomy): domain Eukaryota; kingdom Metazoa; phylum Chordata; order Testudines; family Cheloniidae; genus Lepidochelys; species Lepidochelys kempii. The sequence continues at coordinate 6,946,711 of NC_136392.1, read as the reverse complement.
TAACTTCCTATAACTTCCTCATGGTTTCTGAAACTGCTTCCACAATGGATGTTTAACATGCTGTAATGCATATTACTCCATAATGACTTTGGTGGAGCCATTATAGTGAGTTACATGAATAGTAGATGGATGCCTACATCAGTGTATGTTGGTATAATACCTATCGGCACTCTTTTATGGCTCCCATCACCACAGGATCTGAGTACCTACAGCGTAATGGTAGAGTGCCACAAGATTGGTGTATTACCGCCTATGTCCTATCACATATTGACCTTGCACACAGAACTGAAGTATTGCTGTATTTAAATAGGAGGACCTTAATTTATACAGTAGGTCACTTACGTGTTATGCACTTTGGAAACAGAGGAAATAACTGACCATCATTGGAACCAATTTGGTCTAAAGAAGTCTCCATGCAACATTCTTAATTTTTGTTCCCCATTTGGAGGTAGGAAAGGGAAAGTGAACAAGGCCAAGGAAGAACTGGCAGAAGACAGTGACAGAGGATATTGAATGCACTAGCTTCCCCTGGGAAGAGCTACAGTAATTAATGGAGGAACTGGACTGCCCAATGTAGCAGCGACACAGGAGGAACTAAGGTCCAAGGGAAGCTTACTTAAATTACAGAAACAATGAAAACAAAATCCTGTGTTCAAAGAGTACTGAAAACACCCATTGCTTGGTGCAAGGTTCCTTAACTAGGTGAAAGTTCCCCTTACCTTCTTCTCTGCTGGTCTTCAGACTGAGGACAATGATGCTGAGATCATTTCCCTTCTTGCCTCTCTAACCTGTCTGGGTTTCAGTGGTGACTGAGCAATCTGAAAATTGAATCAAGACACATTTATCACTCTCCCTGGAACTGTTCCTCGCATTATCTATCTGGAGGTTGGTTGCTGCACTGCTGCAGGTTCATTCAGGTGGAAGTCTGCTGCTCATCTCCTTCTCCTGGTGGTGGAGAGCTGACTCCCATCTGGTTAATGCAGATGCCAGTGTTTTCACTTCATCCCGGTGGTCACACAGCTCACCCTCTTGTGCCTCATTATTTAAGAGGGTTGTGAAATACTAGGTGATTTTATATACCATATGTGCTAGAATACATAAGCATGAGAATGTTGTGAGTTAATGAGGTGGCAACCTCACCTCTGAATCTCCTGTCTTTTATGGCTTGAAATCTGACCTTTCATTTTATTGTAATGCACTTTGTAGTGTTTAACGTGAAATAAGAACAAACAAAATTGGAGGCTGGAACTTAAGTTATCAGTAGCTTTTAAAGGGCCATGTTCCAACATTTACCAAGCTGAAGTACTAGTGTGCTATTTTAGGATATATGTCCAGCAGGGGAGAAAGGAAGAGAAGGAACAACAGCCAGATCTTTAAATGCTCCAAAGATTTCAGGACTCAGAGTTGAGAGACTCCCTTGGTTACTGTGTTAGAACAATTCACAGATCATCTACTACAAAGCAAAGAAACAACCCAACAGGTATCCTGCTTTGCTTATTTATTTTTCACATGTCGAGTTTGTTGGTTTGACATCTCAAACAGTTGGAGGGTGCAATAAGGGGTCAACAGTAAATTGCATTCCCTCTTTCTTTCCATCACAGGAAACCCTGAGGTACTGTTGAGCAGGCCGGAGCTCTTATCTGCCTTTGGGCGATCTTGTTATCAAACCTTCATTTTGCTCCCCAATGGGAAAGGTGGCTTACAACGTACGATAACCTCTACTTATGAAACTCACACAACAGACATCTCTGATAATAGGCCAGAAACCAAGACATCAACAGTAGGTTTTTGTCACCAGTGAGGATTACACTCCCATATACACATATTCTTTTATTTGTATATATCTATCTCTCTATATAAAATACATAATCACTGTTGTGTGAGTTTCATAAATAGTATATATTTATATTTATGTATTTCTGTGGCACCTCCCCAGATCTCCAGGTACCTTACAAAGCTTAAAAACACGTACTGAAAAAGACTAACATTTTTCAGTATGATAGTTGGAGTATAAATGTCAAAAGTGCCTACATGAATTAGGAGCCTAAGTGGGTCAATGGGACATAGGCTCCATGGGACCAGATTTTCAAAGGTATTTAGGTGCCTGAGGATGCAGAGAAGTTCCTGGGGAGATTTTCAAAAGTGCCTAGCCCCCACTTATTTCAGTGGGAGTTAGGTGCCTAACCTACTCAGACGCTTTTGTAAACCTCACTATGCACCTATCCGTATCTTTAGATGTGCAAGACGGTAGCTCTCCCCTTAATAGCTGGAGGGCTGGGGCTAGCCAACCTTATTTACAGAATGACCTCCTCCTGAGAGGAAACAGGAGATTCTGGGGTAAACGCAGCAGGAAGCTGCAGGGAAGGGGGGAAGTCTAGGAAACTATGACTATGCCTGTCAAAGGTGAGAAGGCACCAGAGTCAGCACAAGGGAAGGAGCGTGGAGAAGGACATACTCCAGGCAGGAGGTGCCAGGAGGCAGAAAGACAGACCCTTCATGGAGGAGGGGCTAGGCCAGCTAGTTTGAGTTCTATTTGAAAGACTTTGTGTCATTTTGGATTAGCAGGAGCAAGACACTGAACTGGGGTTTGGGCCTGGAGGGCCAGTAGACCTGTGGACTGTATAAATTGGACTCCAGGTTTAATTTCCTTTGGACTGTGTGGAGTTTGGGTAAGAAGCCCTGAAGAAGGGAAAAGCAGTGTCAGGGCTCTGCAGAGGCACTCCTGGCCATGAGGGGGCACTCTGAAGACAGTTCAGCCTGTTACAAGGTGCCCAAATAACTCTGAGAATCTGGTCCCTAGGTCAGTTTTGAAAACTGGACTTGGGCTCCTAAGTCATGTCGGCACTTCTGAAAATTTTACCTTTAGCTTCATCAATTTTCCAGTTACCAATTTTCCAATAGACAGACTTTTCCACAAAGATCTTACAATCTGCCATGGCCCCGGATAGATCATGACCCCACCTACATCATCTGTCAATCACCAGACCCTCCATTTATGACCCTTCAGTCTCCTTAGAGCCTAGTGAGAAATGATAGGCTTTGCAGAATGCCCAGAGTAACCCCTCTGGGCTCTGGCAAAACAAGGCAAGGAGTGAAATGACTTCCAGAGCTGAGGCTCCTTCATGGAGAGCTCCCTGCCAGGTACTTCCTCTTGTTTCTATCAAGGCATCTACTGCTCAGGGGACACCTCTGAGCTACAATTCCTCACAATTGCTCTCTCCTTGCTCCTAAGGATAGGTAGAAATTTACCGCTGCCCTATATCAGCTGTAAGTTACTATCACCCCTACTTTGCATTGGCTCTTCTGTTCTGCCTAGTGAGTAGAGAGCCTCTGTCCATTCCCTACCCTTTCCCTGACCATGCCCCACCCACCTGTCCAGGAGGAGAGGACGAGGACAACTAGCTGAGCTTATTCCTACACACCTGGGGCAAAGGTTTGGGTAGCCCACACAGGGACACAAAGAAGGTATGTGGGGTGGGGGGATTGTTGTTATTCCATTGTGTGGGTACATACGCCAAGTGGTAATCTAGGCTGGGATTTTCAGAGGAGCCTAAGGGAAATAGAGGCCTGAATTCAATGGGTATTGGGTGCCTACCTGTCTTAGCCTGTGAAAAATTCAGCCTGCCTAGACCTTAGCTTCTTTTTGTTTCCATCTCCCCATCTGTAAAATGGGGATAATAAGGACCAACTATTCTCCCTTGCAGGTGTGTGTGATACATGAATACACTTACATTTGTAAAATGCTTTGTAGGTGCTACAGCAAGTGTGATTAAAGTCACTGGATTATATTGTTAAGTAATTGTAGAAATAAATGTGGGAGAGGCAAATATTGAAAAGGGAAATGATTTTTCTTAAGGGCCAAATGGTTTTTTAAAAATTGCAATTATAGGAGATGATACATTGGAAAATAGTTATCAGAAATAGACAGGCAGGCACCTTACTCACATGAGTAGTCCTCAATAGTCTAGATTTTCACAGCTCTTACTCAGCTGAGTAGAGGACAGTTAGCTCCCATTTGTCCCCTGTTTGGCCCTAGATGTAAAGAAATGTCACCTAATATTTCACCCCACCTGTGACTAAGTGGAGGCAGAGTGGTGTGAGGAGTGGGAGGAACTCCAGCCTCACCGACTTTACCAGAGTAGCTGGCCGGGTGCATGGTAGGCAGTGAGCTGCTTCATGAAAAGGGGTGAAGTAATTTAATCCCTCCCCAGAGCAAGAGAAGGAATCAATTCTCCACTCTTTGGCACACATGCAACCTAGCTCTGTGCAACTACACGCATTAGTAAGGGAAACAAGATATGGCCCTAGGTCAGGCACATCATGATGCTGGCCGATTTTTGGTTGGGCAATTTGTTGGTTAAACAGCAGACTGCAGTTTCCATGGCTGTTAACCTAGTACATTTCACAAGCACGGTGTCCCATTTAAATAACACCCTTGCGGTCAGATTCTGCCATGCTGACTCATATAGAGTAGTCTCTTGCTCTGCAAGGGACTCTAAGCATGAGTAAATGTGGGAGAATCAAGGCCACCAGCAAAAAGTTATTTAAAGACAATTCTCTTGAATGAATGAGGATTTAAGCATAGAGATTTTCAGCTACCCATCTCTCCTCTGACAAGGTACACTGCCTTCACTGTAGAAAAATATCCAGTGGCCTGGATGTTTTTTTATATGAGATACTGAACCAGGTGCAGAGCTCAGACCACCTTCTCTAACACAGATGACCAGAAATACTTTCTTCTGAAAGCTTTTTGTTTCTGTAAGGCCAGATTCTGCTGTCCTGACTTGTGATGAGGAGTAGCTTTGTTTTCAGTGGGGCAGCATAATTTGGCCCTTGGATATTAATATTTGTGTAGCACCAAAAATGAAATCAAGTCCTAAAAAACAAGAAACAAGATTTTTCCTTTACTCATATACATAAGAGTCTCAGATGGCCAAATCACAGACTGGCTACCTGGGATACCTGTGCAATGGGTAGTAGTGTGTTATAAGGGAAGCAGGCTGCACAGATCCTTTACCATGGGTGAAGCAGGCTGGGAACTGGTGTGCTGGAGGAAGTATGAGGTGCCACGTATAGACCCAGTGCAAGGGTACTTCCCCCCTGGAGCCATGGAGCGTTTGCGGGGCAGACTGTGATGCAGAGCATCACAATCTCCCATCCAGATGATATAGCCTGTTGCATTACCATAGAAGTGACAGCTGGACAAATGATTCGTATCATTTTAGCATGTGAAGTTTTCTTACAGATTTCTCTAAATGTTTGTTTCTAACAGTTAATGACTGGGAGGTCAATGGGATTGCTACCAGAAATGAACGAGCGGAGAGATTTCTCTAGGAATCATATAAGATATCAATGGGATTTAAAGGAGCAAGATTTTTCTGGTACAAGTGTGGGAGGTCAAGGTTAAATTTTACAAAAACAAACAAACCAACCAGCCTCACAACAATATCGTGCTGCCCTTTAATTACTCCATGTCCTGCGATTTGCATTTCATACAAACACCTAGCTTAGAATTCAGAACACTGGAAGTAGATATACCTCTTCCTCATTTTCATCCCCCTGCTAAGGATAGGTAATTATCTTTGCATTCCTGAAGGAATGTTACAATAAATATGGCTGTCATTTTTCATTACTGCACAGTGAACAAAGAGAACAAAGGGAACAAAAGAAAGTGTGGTTTTGCTAGCCCGTGTGTGTGTGTGTGTGTGTGTGAGAGAGAGAGATAAGTATTGGGGTGGAGATTTTTTTATTACTGTTATTTACTATGAATACAAAGAACTGGATGAATATTTTAAAATTGTTATGGGTTTTTTTTTTGATTAATTAAACTAATTGGGAATATTCTTAAAATCTATTGTTGTCCCACCTTGAAGCTGGCTGTGTCAGAATGGAAATGATTGAACAACTAGGAACACAACCACATCACTATTCATTCCACAATGGGAAGCAGCAATATATCTTTTCCCCTATTTGACCTTCGCTCAGTATAAAGTAGATGGCAAGATGGCAAAGTTTAACTTGAGGAGCATTATCTTTTCAAAGCGCCAGACACCATGAAAAAGAGTAAATAAAAGTACCTTGCAAACGTGTATCTTTCTTCTCTAATTATCTTTATCACTTCTGTTTCAGCATGTGTCATCTCTGTGGTGCTAAGCACCATCGGAAAGTGCTTTGGGATAACATCCAAGCCAGCTATTTGTCGGTTGGCTCAACGCAGGGTGGTGAACCATATTTCAAGGTTGATCTATGAAGAGACCCATGGAGTGCTGAAGGTTTTCTTGGAGACTGTGATCCGTCACTTACACTGAGCATGGCAAGCGAAAGACTGTAACAGCTATGGATGTGGTTTATGCTATGAAGCACCAGGGTTGCACTCTTTATGGTTTTGGTGGCTAAACTGGTCACTAAGTCAACAGGACAGGGTAAGGAAAACATGGGCAATATCCCCAATCATTTCGGATATCTAATAATGGCCAAATCCAATTCACAGTTCATCTCTAAGCATGTATATTTTTTGCACGGCTCCAAAGTACCTCTGATGACCAATTAGAAAGACATTTGAAAAACCTTTATTAAAGTAAAAAATTACAAGTTACATAAACATCACATGCTTGTTGAAACTGTCTACTAAATTACACCATGATGGCCTGTACTGACCTGCCTGAAGTCCAGCAACGAATAGGAGATTATTGCCAAAACAAAGTTTTCTGCTGGCGACTGCCTATGTACAGAAATAGTGAACCCCAGAAAGGAGTTTAAAACCAAAACAACACAATAGGTGCTAAAAATATGTTCAAGTTTTGGGTGGAATCTTAGCTGCCATTTTAGGACGGTGATGATTCCAGCAATGAAGAGTCTGGCAGGGTCGGTACTCTTTCTGATCGATGCGTTCATGAGACCTTGCTGAGCACAAATGGTGAGGCCCCACTAGACTTAGGCCCCACTAAGCTTCTGAAAGTATTAAGGGGGTGAAAACAGCTCTCCGACAACACTTCTGCATGGGGGGCCTCCCCGGGTGGTACACAGCTAGGGTAAGGTCTCTATATCAGCCATCTCTCAGACCTACACTATGGCTGTTCTCTATTTCTCAGGGCCCTGAGAAGCAAAGCATAAATTAGAGCAGACTTCAGGCTGCTTTGAGTTACACCAGGGGCTGGGCAGGCTCCCATATCGCTTCAAAACATGGATAGTGCAAAGGTGCCTTAAAGCCGCCATAATGCCATCCCTGCTGCAAGCACAGGAGAATAACTAGTGTAGCACATCTTTTAAGAAGAATTAGATTTTTATTCTTTGTCTCCTATTCTCTCACCTGCTTTTCAGGCTCAGCCCCCTCACTCTTAACAGGCACCTTCTTGCCAGTAGCCACAATGACATCAACTGCGTGGGAGTGCAAAGCATCAATATTACTTGTGAGAACAATTCAGTTAGGAGAACTTGTTCAGCTGGTAATATTAGAATCAAAACATTCAAATGCAAAGACAGAGGGGCTTACAATTCAATTTACACTGTGAATTCTGAACAGCACACTAAGGAGATCAGTTCAGACGGCTGCAAGTTGTTCTGATTTAAAGCAGATTAGAAACAAAATTTCAAATACGGCGCTGCATTGCAAAATGCTCTGCCAGGGAAGCAGAATCTTTTAATTTTTTTTTTAAACTGAACTTAGTACAACTGATTGACCATTAACTTTTTTGGTGCTACCAGAAAGTCCTTGATTTGCGGCCAAGATCTTTTATAGAAGACCTTTTTGAAGAGCAGACAAATCAGGGTGAACAATGTACATCCAGGTCTCACTGGAGGGGAAAAGGACATTTCATGGATGTAGTGTTACTTGTAATAGTAGCACCTCCCCTGCAGTCTTCTACCCGTGGATCACATCTTGCAAATGCTGTTGTGGACCACGTGAGGTTGCCACTGATTCCAGCCAAGGGACAGATTTTCAAAGGTATTCAGGTTCCTAAAGATCCAGATAGGTTTCTAGGGGGTTTCAAAAGTGACTAAGCAGGTTAGGCACCTAAGTCCCATTACTTTACTAGGTGCCTATTATCCTACTAGGCTTTAGAGCCCATTATCTCATTAAACATCTATCTGCATCTTTAGGTGCCTAAATACCCTTTGAAAATGTAGCCTTTTATCCTTTAGTTCAAGTGGAAGAGGCTATAAATATTAAAGGGCCTTACAACAACATCCCCTCCATACAGGGGGCTGGCCAATTGAACCTGAGTAATTATAGACTGTTCAGATGGTACAGACTGTTTAAGTCTAGAGATGAGATTGAACTAAAATACAAATCCTGATTCACAAGTTTTGGGAGACCTGACCTGGGATCTGAATATTGTGATTAGGACTTCTCCATAATTGGATGAACTGGAACCTTGGGCAGAAACACACCCAAAGTTTGGGAAATGAAGATGCAAAATATAACCTGAATCAGATTCAAATTTTGCAGTTTAGGCTTATAATTCTAAAAACTATAGAAGAAATTGAGGTTCATTAAACCCCTCCTCCACTCTAGAACCACCAACACAAATACTTCACAAACATTTAGGATGCAAAATATGGGCTGACAGAAGATAGAGGAGAATGATCATTTTTTATCTATTATCCCTACTTGTTACCACCAAGGTTCTGTACTCAGCCCAGACAAGAGTACCCAGTGCAAGATCCAACAGTGACAGTGTAAGGGAAATGAACTAGGCCCCATCTTTCATATTTTTTATATATCACAAAACAACATGACTCTTCCTTGTCTACTTCCTTGTTTATATGTCAGCAGTATCAGATATCAGCACAGTTCTTGGTAGAGCTGGTAAAAAGATGTCTGCAAGACTTTTTAATTGAAAAATGCAGATTTGGTTAGACTGAAATATTTTGCAAATTCATTTCAATTTCATAGAATTGTTTTGGTCATAAACATAAAAACATGTGAAACATATTGTTTTAGAATTTCCTACACAAAATCTTTCAGTTTTTCAGTTCCAAACAACTTTTCATTGAGACATTTCCTGTGTTTTTTAAATAAAATTAATCAAATACATTTAAAAATGCTTGAAATTGAAACAAACTTTTAGTTTTGGGATCAAAAGAAATGTTTCATTCAACCCAAAATGAAACGTTTGTCAACTTTTTGATTCGCTGAAAGTTTCATTAGTGTATATAGACCCACATGATTCCCCCCCTGATTTTTCAGAATGGCCAGTGAACTGAAAAATCCATTATTTACCCAGCTGTAGTTCTTGGCAGAGGGTTTGCCAGATTGCATGTGCTCCCTCTGTTGGTGGCTAAAAAGGATAATGAAATATTAAAAAGTTAGGTGTACATAATTACAACTGTGCAAACAAACTGCTTACTTGTGTGTTCAAAAAGCTAATTAAGCAAACACGCACAATTACTCACATGTGCAATCAAGGTAACTGCACACAAGAATTAAATGTGCATTTTATCCACACCTTTTTGTGTTTAATTTTTTCTGAAAATCAGGGCTCAGGTTTTTAAATACCTGAGCAGTAGAGTTACACATTACTTTAAAAAAAATCGGGAGAATATTCTTGACCAAATTACAAAACATGCAATTAGGTTAGTATTTTATCTTAAATTATTTGATAAAGTGATCTGTTTGAAATTAATTTTCTTTTATAAAAATATATCTTACTGAGTTCCATATAGCACACATGGTACTGTCAATTAAACTGGTCTACCATGTTTTTCTGGACCTGAATTGATACTGACCAGTTTGACACATATTATTTAGTTAGTTTACTAGGTAGGGTATTACTTTCTTATCTCACTACATTAATTGATTCTACATCACTTAATAGCTCAATAGCTTATCAGGTTACTTCACTCACTAGACAAGCTAAATGTCTGGAGGCAATTAGAGTGTCATTCTCCCTAATAACAAGTTTCTTTGAGAAGTTGCTGATGAGGTTCTTTATTACACAGATTATAAAATGGATCTTCATACCGTTATAAATATAGGTACAAATTGAAATTACTTATCTGGAGCTAAGGAGGCCCACTTTCCTAGCAATCAGGAAGATTTCAGACTCACTTCAGGAGCTGCTGCTTTCCTTCTAACCCTGCACTAATCTTTTGTACCTTCCATGATCTGTGTCCAATTTTCTGTCAGTCAAAGGTGATCTATGACCAGGGAGATTCTGTGACAAAGTCCCTTTCCAATTTGCCATTTTCAATGTTCAGTTCATTTAGATGATTTTATCTCAGGGGCACCAGGGCTCAACATCACAGTTTAATTATTGTTGCTCTTCCTCTTGATCGCCAATTGCATGATAAGTGTGAAGTTGGGAAACAAATGCTTTCCCTTCAAATTTACATGTACCGATAGCCTGCTGAGCAATAGCAGTGTCTTATGGATTCCTATTCTTACCCTCAGCAAGGGTCTAAGCCTGCAGTGGGCTATGAGATCTGGCTCAAAATGAACAATTATATTGTTTTGTCTCCTCTTTCCACTGCTACATGCAATCAGCCCCAACATAGTTACCTGTATACTAAATTCTCACTTACTTAGCTGCAGCCCCACTGACTGCTCCGAAATCTGTACAAGTTCATTGGGCCAAAGCCACTGTGGAGCCTTGAATGGGCATGTCTTTTTATTTGTGTATAAGTCTAAATAACTAACAGTACTGAATAGAAAGTTGAATGGTAAAAAACAGTTCTCTCCATGCATAAAATTAATTGCATTTAAAATAAATGGGAAGATCTGTTAATTCACTCATTAAACTTTCAGAGGGGTATCCATGTTAGTCTGTATCCACAAAAGAAAGGAGGAGTCCGGTGGCACCTGAAAGACTAACAGATTTATTTGGGCATAAGCTTTCATGGGTAAAAAAACCACTTCTTCAGATGCATGGAGTGAAAATTACAGATACAAGCATAAATATACTGGCACACGAAGAGAAGGGAGTATATTTATATATATTTAAGTATTATATATAAAGTATATTTATGCTTGTATCTGTAATTTTCACTCCATGCATCTGAAGAAGTGGGTTTTTTATCCACGAAAACTTATGCCCAGATAAATCTGTTAGTCTTTAAGGTGCCACGGGCTCCTCGTTGTTTTCATTGAACTTTGAAATTCCACAAGGATATATTTAATATTACACAAAAGTGGCACAATTACAGCATACAGGGAAGCAGCAAAACTAAAATACAGTTGATGCTAGCTGAAATGTAATGTCAAAACCTACCTAGCATCTATGATGACATGACTAAGTAAAAGTTTTCTTATCTTAATTAATCTGTGGCCACTCAGTTTTTGGGAGGGAAGTGGGAATATGAACCACCGGCTTTGATTTCTGGTGTCTTTTGATAATACTTTCTCACTGTGAGGCTTGCACATTGCGAATAGTGCAGTTGGGAGTCTTAGAAACTGACAGTGAAGCACAAAACCCGCTCAGGTTCCCAAGAGTTTTGCTTCCACTCAGCCAATCATCTCCTCCCTACCCCTCACCATCATCATCGCTGTTGGTGATGGCAGGTTCCACACCTCTCTGTAAAGTTATTAGGGCAGATACTTAGCTGTCGTAAATCCATGGAAACTAGAGTGTTGTGAATAACTGATTTTTTGGTTCACTGGCCATACAAAAAAACATTGGTTTCAGGCTGACCCAAAATGAAAAATTTTCAAGATTTTCGGTGAACAAAAGGGGGGAAAAAAGGGTTTAAAAAAGTGTAATTTTACCTGAAATGAAACGGTTTGTTTCATTTTTGAGCTAAAAATTGAAAAAAATAATTGGCCATCTTTTCCCCCCTAGATCCAATGTAAACTCCATGGAGCCCTGCTGATGGACACCCGCTGAAGGCTGGGTTCACAGAATTTGTGACATCAGCAGCCATGCCAGAAATTCTCAAGCCTAATTCTCCCCTTTCTTCCTATTTATTGGTTATTATTTGTATTACAGTAGCACGTACGAGCTCTAGTCGGGTGATCCAGTCCCCAGTGTGCTTGGTGCTGTACAAATACTCATTAAAAAGACAATCACTCTTCCAAAGAGCAGAGCCTATGACGTTAACAGCCCTAAGAGAAATATGCTCCTTAATATTGAAACAATTACTTAAAATTACAGCATGACATCTGGTGTCACTTTGCAGCAGCCAGGCAGCCGTCAGCAGTGCGGATCTGAAATGAAACATTAATTTCCAGGGTATTTCACAGTTTGGGCAAGGTGCAAAGCACTTCTCCCCGTGCGAACTTTCTGAATGCGGTGACTGAGCAAACGGGAGGCAGCTTTCACTTAAACACTCTCAGCTGCCTTCTTAAAAGTCATTAGCAAATAAATCATGAGCAAAATAAGTCAGTGGGCCTGATCCTAATCCCATTAAAATCAATGGGAGATTTGGCGTAAACTTCCACAGGAGTTTACCGGAGTGAACCGGAACCATTATGGCTGTGGCACCAAGCAGCAAGATTATGGAGGGTTCCTCCAAAGCAGTTTACTGAAAGCAGCTGTTCCGCTGTCATTGCTGAGCAATAGTAGAGGGCAGGGTTTGTCTGTCTTTGCAGAAGATGACTGCCTAGCTAGCCAGATCCTTTTAGCGGGAGTGGGGTGAGTCCTGCCGGGTTTTATTTTTTTTAGGTGTTGTCATTATTGGTTTGAATGCTGAATTGTGAGGGTTGTTTTAAATAGATACTGCAGGCCAGATTTTCAGGTCTGGCTGAATTTAGGACACAGAATGTGGTTCTAAGCCCCTTTTCACACTCCTGATTCTGGCGCTGGCCAGCAGCCAATTTGGTCTTTGGCCTCTCTTTCCCCATGAACCCGTTCTGCTGGCTGGAGATCCACAAGATGGAACCCCAGCCTCCCACCCTACATCACTCACATCACACCTCTTACACTGGGGAAGGGATGGGTGGAGGGAGGCCAGGAATAGGTTCATAAAACCAGCCATGATAGCTTTATGTCACCTGGGAATTCCTCTATGCCAGGAGAATCCTTAGGTACAATATCTACTAGGGCAGATTTCCCACTTCTTTGTGCTGCTTGAGTAGTGGAAAGGAGCCAAAAGGAGAGGACGGTCTGAAGATCTGGCCTTGACCTCACATAGACCTACAGTCCTAGAGCCATTAATTGTCACCTCTTCCACAGGGTGAATTCCAAATTCCAAACACCAAATTCCTCTAAAAAAACCCATTCCCTTCTTGTGGTATGTAAGGAATATTAGTGCTCCAGGAGTGCAGAACTCGGGATAGTTACACTGTTATTAATTGGAGGAAATAGTCTTATTTTCTCTGCTTGTTAGAAGAGGGCTTTCAGGATAATTAAAGATGCACAAGTCCAACTTGCTGCAGGGTAATAATGTACCATTTGCATTTTCCCCCCCCTGGCAAACATTTGAGCAAAAAACCCAGCCATCCTTGAAGATCCCAGCACCAGTGCCTGAGGATTACAACGCAGCTGCAGCTTTGTGTGTAGGGGGAAGTGTCTAACTGCATGCACCTTCTCTCTCTCCCTAGACACAGGAAAGGAGGGATATTTTGTCTCTTTATCTCATTACAGAGCTGGTTGAAATTTTTTTGATTGAAAAATTTTCCCATTGGACAATGAGGCTTCATCAAAATCAAAATGTTCTGGGGGGGAAATGTCAATTTCAGTGAAGTTTTCAGATTTTCCGATTGAGTGGATTGAAATGAAAAATTGCATTTTGAAGTGTTAAATCATTTCATTTGGATCAAAAATGTCAACCATTTTCTCTTTCAGCATTTCCAATTTGAAACTTTCTGACGTTTTTTGTTTCAGAACAAAATGCCAAAATACCGACATTTTTTTGTTTCATGAAAAATGTTTGTATTTTGGCTTTGCCTTCTGATTCTGAGCAAAGAGTAGTTTTGAAATGTCAAAATTTCCTCATGAAGGAAAATGTGGGTCTCTATAAACAGCTCTGCCATCCTTTGGGACTCCTGCTGCATCCAGGCACAAGAATGAAACTGCATTCACTTGTATTGCTTCTTCCATGGACCCCTTCCACTACAGAGGGCCGAAGGGGTCAGCCACGGGCAGAGGATACTGCTGGAAATCCAGCTTTTGCAAGAGTCACTGTGAGACTGAGGGACTGGTTGAAGCTGAAGCAAGAGGCTTCTAGCTATCTATCTATGCCCTGGCATCCTCCACAAGGGGGAAAATCACATCCTCCCCTTCATCCTGAATGGAAATATGAATAGGAAACTCCACTAGTTGAAAGTGGTGGAGTTTCCTCTACCCTATGCAGATTCTTCCCATTCATGGAAGAAGGAGGGCCCTTTGTCACCACCAGAATGAGACAGAATGGGTGAGCATGAGCTAATGTCAGGCCGTTCTTAGATTCTAGAATTCATTTCCCTACCTGATCTGAGCTTGTTGATATTATCCCTTTTTCATAGGCTTTTGCCTATGCAGGAGAGTTCTACTGAGGGAGAGTTTTAAACTCACTTGTCCAAATCTGTTTTATAAAAATGCCCCATAGCTCTGCTGATGGCCACTCATTTTAAGATTAAAGCTACCTCACTGACCCTTTTTAAGAAATTTTATCTGAGCCCCAGAGGCCAGCTCCATTGTCCCAGAAGTTCCGGGTAGCTGTGACAGACCAGAATATTGCACTCTGGGAAATGCCAGTGATTTTGAGTTGGTTAAAAGGAATGTGAGAGACCTAAAAGTCATTTCTAAACAATGCATAGGCTTGTTGACCTACCGATGTGGGTAATCAATGGGGTTGCTTGCCAATGTAAGAAATGGTTGTCCAGCTCAGCCCATTATGTTTACCAGTCAGTCGTTTTCAAAGAATGAACAAAGTCCACTGCAATTCCCCTTTAAATAGCATACTAGGCCCAGGGCTAGTTGATATTCACCAACAAGTGACATTAGCCACCTCAGAACAATTCGTCTAAAATATTTATCAGAAATTAATGTTATTTTTTTGTCCAAGTTTCTGAAGTTATGAGGCCTCAGATGGGATTAACAGAAATTTTAATGAAGATATGGAAATAAGCTTCTTTCTCCCCATCTCTTTGAGACTGCAGGGAGTTAACTGTATCCTCGGCAGTATGTCTCAACCTGCAGGAGGAACCTTTAATAACATGACTTGCTTTTAAAATTCTCCACCCACAGGCTCTATGGGTGGGACTGTGGGATTACCACAAGCTCTGGATCAGGGGAGGCACATAGTTGCATTGCTCCAGAGCATCACAATTCGGTCCCTGCTTCTATCTTGCCCTCGAGAGAGGGGGAAGTAAATTGCACCAGCTCGCTACCTGATGCCAGTCACTTACCACTCTGTAGTAAGCAGGTTCACTTTCTCGGGGGTTCGAGCGAAGGTTCTGCCAACTTCCAGCCCACACTGCAGTGTGCTGGTTTCTCTTGTGCCGAGATTGGCTCAGGGAAGTAAGAAGGTGACCTATGCCTTGCTTGGGCATGTAAAGTGGCTCATGATTGAGTCCATTGTATCACTCTTATCACTTGAACCCTGACCCTTTTAGATGAGGGAGGAGGTTTTGGGGGTTGCTTTTCTTGGAAGGGGGAGATTTAAACCCTTTTATTTATTTTCAAACATACACCCAGACAGTCTAGTTGTTTAGCTTGGTTCCATTGATAAGGAAAAAAATCAATATAAAAAAGAAACGGAGCGGCTGCATCTCTCCCTGAGGAAACAAATCCAATAACTGATATGAGAACTGAGGAGAATCAGGCTCAGGAAAACATACCCAGGGGAGCACTTTCTCTTCTTCTACATTTCTTAAAAGTCACCACACTATAGTTAGGATCTGGTCAAGTCTGGTTAAAGGCAGAAATGAAGCACTCAATTATTTTAGCCCTTGTCTGAAGCAGTGATTTGCTCTGATTCCATCCACCAGTGTAGTTGCACCAGTGCAGTGTAGAAAGGCAAAGCTGCCATTTGCACCTTCCTGAAAGTGGGACTAGCTGGGCCAATGGAAGCGGTGTGTTACAACGGTTCACCCTGCACAGAGTAGAGGCGTGCAACTGATGGCTAAACCCCTCTGTAAACAAGGCCCAAGTTTGCTTTATCCTTGTCCTGCTGTAACTGATGCAGGGAAAAGCTTTTCCAGAGAAATTCGTACTCCTGTCTCCATGTCCAACATTGGACACTCAACAATAGAGTCACGCAGAATTGGAATCTTCATCCCTGCATCTCAGCTTCTGTTATCGATAGAGTGGGGATAGTAAGACTTTCCTATAAGGGTCTAATAGGGGGTGAAACAAGAGGAGTGGAACCCTTCCAAGTGAAGAGCACCTATGCGAGATGCAGAAATAAGACATCACTTACAGTAGATCGTGTTGATGTTCAAAACAGGGTTTTGCATGTTCGGCTGGGATCCTAGTGATTCTGCCTTCCTGTCTCAGCCTCTTGGACATGTTTGTTCAACACTGCCCTCATTTCCCTCAGGCACAGTCTGACACATCTGAAAAAAAGGTGTTATTTTCAGTGAGTTCTTATTTGGTGTTCCCCGTCTCTCGCTTGCTCTCTATTATGCTGGAGCATATTTGGAACTTCATCAAAATCTACTAGGAGTGGTGTGTCATTTTGTCATCTCAAGTGAATGAAGACTTTGCTTTCCTTGCACATACCCCTTCCCCCCATTCAATCCCACAGATACATTTCATTATCTTCATTCTTACTGCTGAGCAAAACTGAGAAAAAACAGAGAAGTTAAGACCCATATTTTCCAAAGATTCTAATTTTGGGTCCCTCTGTTTTTGGGGTGCCTGACTTCAGACAGCTAGGGCCTGCTCTTCTGAGGTGCTGAGCATTTGTATCTCCAGCTAAGATCAACAGGAACGGCAGTTTTAAAAGGAAGATATTTTAGTCTTAGTGTGCAAATGGGGGAAAATTATCCAATACAGGCAACAGTAAGAATATTATTATTTTGCACGTACAGTGGTCACACTTAAATTTTCCCACGTTGAAAAAAAAATTCCCATTATACTTATAGGAAACATCCCATGCTAAAAACTTTCAGACTGGCTGCTCCTTTTTAAGTGCAACCACTGCATGTAGCATATTTCATATGAGGATCTCAAAGTAATTTACAAGCATTAGTTAATTAAGCACAGAAACCCAAGTATGAATTATCTAAGCGCTATTATACCCATTCTATTGGGACATGGAGGCAAAGAGGACTTAAGTGACTTGTCCAGGACCACAGGCAAGTCAGTGGCAAGGCTGAAATTGGAATTCAGGAGTCCTTCTACTCTTTCTGCAAGACGAGCCTCCAATCTATCACATTGGGAGTAATGGGAAAAGAAAAAGAAACACAGTCAAAGGAATTCAGGTATTAAGAATGCTCAGATGTTCATGACATTGAGGTCATAGATCAAATCTGAGATCCCATTTCAAATCTAGAGAAAATTACCTTTCCAATGACATGTGATGTGACCTTCAACTCCTAATAGTCTAGAAACAGCTTATTTCTGCCCAGTGGTATCATACATTCTACATTCACAATCTCTAAATCATCTATAGAATTAGCTTATTACTCTTCAGTTGTGGACTTTATTGTTCTGCCATATCTCTCTTTCTATGTGGGCTGCTTACTTTCATGCATTTTCAAAACACATGAAAAATCCTGAAGCAGAAAACTGACATTTAATACAAGTCCTGGGAATGGCTGCTGATTATGACTTGTGTATTTAGTACAAAGCTGGGCGAGCGGCAGAAATCTGGAAAGCGTTAAGCAGAGATGATTTTAAGGGGATCTCAACCAAATTAAACTTTTTCAAGTAAAGCCCAGCAGGGGATAACAAAAATTAGGGCTGGATTTACTAAAAATGAAGTACTCCAGTGATTAAAAAAGGGTCTGATACAAAATCCCAACTGTATTTGATTGTGAAATAGCACCAATCGAAGATAGGGGCGCTTTAATACCTTGTGGTACTAATTACAAATCTCTCTTATTATCTCAATTTGCACAATAGGGAGGGAACTGTTTAATGGCAATTTATTAGTGCTTACACAGACATCCTTACATATTTTCTTTTTTGCCATTCGGGCCTTCCGAATAGGAAGATGATAATCCTCGTCCAAGCTCTTGACTTCCAGCCTGACTTAATTGCAATCTAAATCAGTTTCTAATCTGTACAGATCAGGGTCACACAGTTTTGAGTTTAATTTGAACTCCTTGTAAGCTGTGACAAAGTTCCTCCTCTGCCTTGGTGGGTCCTGTGCTTATTGGCAGATTTGCTCACCTCAGAGGTTCACGGCAGCCCTCAGTTTGGCCACTTTCGTGGCTCAAATCTGCCGTTCACTCAGTTAGCCTCATCACTGGCCACCATGGGGAAAAGGAAGAAGAACAATCCCCACAGTCTCTGCTGATCCACCTAGTAGATCGGGGAACAGACCAGAGACCTTCCCCTCTGGTGGAACTCACAGTCCAGTTCAACTCCTCTGGTATCAAGTAGGGAGTTGGGGGGAAGGAGGGGTGGGGGGAACCCGGGCCCGCCCTCTACTCCGGGTTCCAGCCCAGGGCCCTGTGGATCTCCTGTAATAGCTGCATGACAGCTACAATTCCCTGGGCTACTTCCCCATGGCGTCCTCCCAACACCTTTTTTATTCTCACCACAGGACTTTCCTCCTGATGTCTGATAATGCTTGTACTTCTCAGTCTTCCAGTAGTATGCCTGCTCACTCTCAGCTTCTCGCGCCTCTTGCTCCTAGCGCCTCGCACGCACACCACAAACTGAAGTGAGCTCCTTTTAAAAAACCCAGGTGCCCTGACTAGCCTGCCTGTCTTAATTGAGTCTAGCAGCTTCTTGATTGGCTGCAGGTGTTCTAATTAGCCCATCTGTCTTAATTGTTTCCAGAAAGTTCCTGATTGTTCTGGAACCTTCCCTGTTACCTTACCCAGGGAAAAGGGACCTACTTAGCCTGGGGCTAATATATCTGTCTTCTATTACTCTCCTATAGCCATCTGGCCCATCCCTGTCACAAAGCACATGCATAGAAGATGGGGATGAATGAGTGTGTGTGTGTGTGCTTGTGTGTTTAGTGCTTTGAACTTATCCCTCTCTGTAAAAAAGCTCTCTGAAAATTGTCTCTTCTCCCCCCCCCACACACACACACTTGGCGTCTGCCTGTTTGGTGGTACTGCCACCTTCTGCAGAGATATGATTTTCTACAACACCATGTTGCAAGTTACAAAGGGAATGAAGCATCCTCAGGGAAGAAAATTAGAATTTTCTGCCGGAAAAAAAAATTAAAAAGCTTCATCTTGTGCTTCCAGGCTGAGCTTTGCAAAGCTGTCTAAGGGATTTGGACACTCAGTTCCCATTAATATCCAACCCCAATAGTTCTCAACCTTTTCCATACCAGGAACCCCTTCTCACCTTGAAGGAATCCCAGGACACTTCACCCATTCAGCAATATGGGAAGGGCAGGATAGTTGTTGTGACCTCCTGCCACCTCTTTGCGTGGGCGGGGGGAGGGGTGAAGGCTGAGAAATCAAAACCTGTGTGGCTTTGGAAATCTCAGCCTATGTGTTACTGTGGCTCAGCTGGGGGATGGGAAGAACAATCAGTTTAGATGAAGCAAGAAAATTCATCCAAAATTGAATTGAACCATTTTTGAGGTTAAAAACCCCCACACACATTTGACTAACTGCTTTTTCTTGTTAGTTTGTGTTTTTTTGAAGGCTCTGCACAACCTGGTTCTAGTTGAAAAGCTGAAGCATTGAAATACCTTGATGTTTCGTGAATGTAGCTATGAAAATGTGAGGCTGCTGTCTATGTACTGCACCTTTAAGAGTAAAGTTGGCCTCCATAACCCTCTGTAGGAGCACACCCAGTGATATAGTTGAAGATGGCTCCTGCGGTTGCAGAGTGAATCTCACAGACCATCGTGCTGTGTCATGGAAACTTTATAATCATTCATTCATATTCTCTCTCTCGCTCTCTCTCTCTCAATAACATACAATAAAAGCCATCCAGACTGAAAGAACATTTGCTGTTACAATAGCTAACGTCCACACGGGTCCCACCAGCATGGATTAGTGTTCAGGATTGGGGCCTAGCTCATTACTTCGTAAATGAGTACATACGGCTCTCATGTGTAATACACTTACTATTTAAATCATCAAACTAATTTCTTTATATACCTTAAAGATGAAAGATGAAATAGTTAAACCAAGAGCTGACCACCCCACCACACTTTGAGGGAGCTTGAAATCCAGGTCTGGATTTGAATTTTGTGACTTGAGTCCATCTCTACCATACCCTGTTCTTTCCCGTTTTGATTCAAGATCATAACAAGCCTTGAAAGAAAGATGTTTCCAAGACATTGAGCTTGCTTAGTTAGGTTTTAAAAAGTAGGGTAAAATTCTCTTCTCCAGCTCACTGTTCTGCTCTTCCTGCTTGCATGAGGCTTCCTGGAGAGCTGAATACTGGAGTCAAAATTCACTTTGCAGATTTGAGAGGAGAATTTAGTGCTAGGTCATGAAGAATGGGTTGGGCTAGATTGGAATTGCACCTCTTTTTGTCATTAAACAGAATGATCTTGCAAGCCCTCAGTTTCCTTCTCTCCTTCATGCACATGAACCATCAACATAGCGGAAAGTCATCCTGACATCCCTCATTATATTCTTCTCTGAGTGGATGGAGCTCATGCTCTGAAGATGCAGATGGTGGAGACAGAGTGCATCTGTGAATTCTTTTCCAGAGTATTCTATTGCAGAGTGCACACAAGGCCACAGAGAGCCATGTATTAGCCTCACCTGAAATGATCTGTTCATTACTTGGGTAAGTAGATTTTATGTGCCTGGAAGTCTTGGTTCCTAATGATTAACAACAATTCCAGATGGGGAGTAAAAGACAAGCGATACAAAATATCCCCAGAAGACAGTGAAAAAATATGTGAAGAAAAATCCTTTTAAAGTGCGCTAAGAGTTACTTTTAGGACCACAATAACTCCATTAGTAGCATCTACGTTGCCACTTCACATTTCACGCTACAGTGAAATTTTAGTTTGACCAATAACGATTTGCACAACTTGCAGAACTTTCTTTTTCAGTGCCGACATATTAAAGAAAAGGCTATATGGCCCTGTAGGCGAAATGCAGTACTTTGTTGTCATGTGCGATTGCCTATTGACTGTGAAGAAGCAAATAAATTTGGGCTGTGAGTGTTTTAAGATACTTGAATCTAAATCACTGAGTTGAGAGCTGAAATAGCAGGGAGAAAAGTGGGAATTTGCAAGTTGGGTTTGAAAGGTGTGCAGTCAGAGCTATGTGTGGAAAGCTTTGCATCGCTTTTTCCTGTAGCTAGCACTTCCAGTTCCTCATCTAAATTTACTCCCCAAAATGTAAAATGTAATCAATAATAAACAAAGGGCCTGATTTTCATAAGTGTTGAGCACCCAGATGAAGTCAAGGGAGCTGAGGGTATTCTGCAAAAGGAGCCTCATGGGGTTTTCATTCTTGTTAGCCTCCTCCTATGAGTTTGAATACAGGAGGTAGAGAACTGGCCCAATAAATGAATAAAATAACAATCCTTCTCTGCATCTAACAGATGAGGAAGGGGATTAACAAGGATTCCAAGTTGTAGAACCCTGTGGAATTTAGACTCTTTCAAATGTGCTGTGAGAAGAAATGTATTAAAGTGTGGGAAGAGAGGACAGATAGGTAGATAGATTAGATTAGGTAATTTTGTGGGCTTATGTTCTCTATATTACAGGTCTTTTCACTTTCTAAATAATTGTGTTTGACATGAGCTTGCCCAAATTATTGTAATTTAAATATACATTACACAGTATGTTTATTAATGCCTACTGCCTTATTTGGTAGACTCAAAAGGGTTTGAGCCCATAAGGGGGGAAAATCAATAAATTACAAAGAAGTGGAAGAAAAATATTTCTCTGGCAACCAGGAACATAGCACCAGCAGGAGAAGCAGCTGCAGTAAGGGGGGAAGAGAAAAGAGGGGGTGGGGGAAATAAACAAGATGTCTCATTTAAAAAAAAATTAAAACAAGGCACAGATCTTGATAGGAAATGAATTGTGAGTGAAAAGGGAACAGTTACCTGGGATTGTTAACCTTCAAAAGCTTATAGAAAGAGAATACATGTTAAACAATAGCCTAGTTTTGCAGGGTAATAGAGACAAGTGAGGAGGAAAGAGAAACCACAGCAAAAATCAAAGCAGAATTTAGCAGGCAGCCCTTCTGCACAAGTACTTGTTTGAAAAACATAACTGAGAAGTCCCTAAAATCTTAATTTCCCAAATTAGTGGGGAGAACAAAGTTGGAATCTGTGTAAAAATCACTCAGACTCTGAACGTGTCAGGTCTCAGAAGCTAAGCAAGGCCATAAATGGTTAGAACTTGGCTGGGAGACCAAAGTGGGGAAAGACAGAGTGATGCTGGTGGCTTAGTAAAAGGCACCCTTCTCTCTGGGTGAGAACGGAAACAATACTCCCAGAATGGGGTGGGGGAGGAGGGGTTGCTTTGGTGCAGATGTAGAAACCCAGGCAATTTTTAAAAGAGTTTACTAGACCTAGTATCACGATTCAATCACAATTAGTAATTATATTCTGCTTGTCTAAATGTTCCCCATTCTTTCAGTTGTATCCCGTATTCTTCTTTTACTTCCTATCGTGAAGGGCTGTACAGTGTTGTAGAACGCAGTTTAAGAGCTGCTGCCTTCTGTGTCTGAGGTGACACCATTTCAATGATGGGTAAAAGGACAGCTGGTCTATAACTGGAGCCAATTCCTACTCATCTTACCTGCGCAAAAATCAGTGGGACCAGCTTGCTTTAGGGAATCAAGCAGGATTCAACCTGAGTTTTTAATCAATTAACTCCGCTGAAAACATTTGGATCCCTAAATGGAAGGCTCTATACAAATCTGTTAGTCACTGTTACTGCACGAGTCTACACAAAGTTTGTCACTAAAATAAATGCAGAGGGACTGCTAGTTATTCAATGATGCAAAAATTTAGCACTTGGTGTACTGAATCCCTGACATGATTTTACAGCTGGCACTTCAGGCTCCAGCTTTTGTTTCTTTTAAAAGACATGAATGATCCACATACTTCCTAGGAAGATCATTCTATTTACTAGCTAGATTACATCAAACATGTCTACGTAATACTTTAGAACTGCTAGTGTCAGTGTTTTCTAGTACTCAAAGGCTGAGCTAAATTGGCAATTTGTTGCTAAACATCCCTTTGACAAACTGTTGCTTGAAAGTGAACCATTGGAATTAAATCTTGGATTTGAAGAGCGGCAAGAAAATAGCCTAGTTTATTAGTTTTTTAAAAAGATTTCTCAGCTCCCCAGTTTGTAGGAATTCTTCCTAGCTCTCCATCTTTATAATTTATGTGAAGCAAAGCATTGTGGGCACAGGAGGGATGTCTTCTCATTGATATCACAATCATGATGACCATCTACAGCGCCTCTCCATGGCGTGGAAGATCACATATTACTCATAGTGTTCCAACTCGCCATGAAGGAGTTCAGCCTAGATCAAGCCTTCCACTAATTTCAGGACCATCCTCTTTTTACCAGCACTCCTTTTCCAGGTGAGCTTCTATGGCAGTTTCTTCCTGACATGTAAGTAGGTAACTTCACAATGACAACATCAAACAGAAAGACAAGTCAAGTACTTTTAATTTAAAAGAATATTTTAGTTGAAAAAGGATTTTGGAGGGAAGGGTCAGTGTATGTGTGTGGAGAAAAGTATTTTTGGCTAAAAGCTCCTGATATTTGCTAGCAGCAGAAGGACTGGATGAAGAAACATCCTTTTAACAAGCATGTTAAACATGCTTTTAACAACTTTTCTAGATTTAAACATATATATTAAAATTATATATAATTAAAATATATAAATTATATAAAATATAAAAGTATATATAATTTTAACCATATATATGTTTAATCTCTTTAAGAGGAGAGATTAATAAAACTGGGACTTTTCAGCTTGGAAAAGAGACGGCTAAGGGGAGATATATAAAATCATGAGTGGTGTAGAGAAAGTAGATAAGGAAATGTTGTTAACTACTTCTCATAACACAAGGTCACCAAATGAAATTAATAGGCAGTAGGTTTAAAACAAATAAAAGGAAATATTTCTTCACACAATGCACAGTCAACCTGTGGAACTTCTTGCCAGAGGATGTTGTGAAGGCCAAGACCAAAACAGGGTTCAAAAAAGAACTAGATAAATTCATGGAGGATAGGTCCATCAATGGCTATTAGCCAGGATGGGCAGGAATGGTGTCCCTAGCCTCTGTTTGCCAGAAGCTGGGAATGAGCGACAGGGGATGGATCAACTGTTGATGACCTGTGCTGTTCATTCCCTCTGGGGCACCTGGCCCAGGCCACTGTCAGAAGACAGGATACTGGGCTAGATGGACTTTGGTTTGACCCAGTAGGGCCATTCTTATGTTCTTATGTAATCTAGAAAAGTTGTTAAAAGCATTTTTTGCTGAGAGAAGGCGGACTTGAAGTGAGGTTTCAGAATTTGGAGGCTTTGATGTGTCTGAACTAGCAAGTGGCCTTAGATTGCTCCTGCAAAAACTTGCAGGTATATCTGTTTGTGTTTGTAGAAACTCCACCATTGCATGCACAATGCATATTCCTATCTGCCACCCCCACCCGCAAAAGGGTGTAAATATCCATTCTCATATGCAAATACAAGGCCTTTGCATGCTGAATCTGATGCCCCATAAAGATTATAAAGCATCGTTTCACTGGCTTGTTTAATACAATGCGGCACAAAGTAAACACCTATCAGATCACTATTTGACTTTCAAACCCCAGAGAAAAGCTTCTGAATCATATACAGCTTGCCACAGAGATTTCACCAAGTCATGACACATCCTTCTAGGAAAGAAGAAAGCTGGATGAACACACAGTATTTGTTGCTGCGGTTACATTTTGTAAGTTCATATTGGATACAAAAAAATCATTTTCTTTGCATGCCTATCTCATCCACTGCCCTGACAGCCCCGCCTGCATTTTTAAGACAAAATAAATAAAGAACGATTATTTGTATTGAAGTTGACTGAGGAGCTCTAGTCATGGACCAGGATCCCATTGTGGTAGGTGCTGTACAAACAAAAAAAGAAAAAGATGGTTCCAAAAGCTTATAGTCTAAGACGAAATTTATTTATTTTTTAATTTTTGTTTTTTCAGCGTGGGCTCAGATTTCATTGTCCTAGAACATCAGCATCTGCATTCATTATAAATTCCCATAATGTCAATGTGCAACAAAGAAAATTTAGGACGGCTCGGAGGCAGGGCTTTTTCTGTGGGGAACTGGAGCTGAGCTTTCTGGCTGAGTCAATGTACAGATGTAACAATGTAACCGTGATGTCAGGAATGTCAAAACAGATTAGGCACATTTAATTTTCATTGTGCTCCAATGTTATAAGGAGTGGAGACTGCAGGGTCACAAATCCTTAATGCTAAGAGAAAGAGAAACATTGCAAAACCTGCCCGTGAGACTGTTTTCATTAAAACCCATATCAAGACAATAGATACCTTAAGAGAACACCTCAAAACATGGCTAATGGACTGAGTGTAATTCTGTTACAGCTTTAGTAGGAGACCAACTCCTTTAAGAAACTGATTCACATCTGCCCCATGAGTGGTGGCATAAGGATGGGTTTCAGTCACTTCAGTGTGATACTGGTAACTTCAGTGGAGTTTCACTTCTTACGATGGTGAAAATCAGGAGTATCAGGCACACTTACACATATAGGCACACTTCTTTTTAAGCACATTTACTCCCTACTTTCACTAGACCGCTGCCTTGCCAATAACAAACTACCTTGGCAACCATTTTCCATGTCTCCTTTGTATGCATGTGTATTCCACATCTCAGTTCAGCCTTATCTCCCCGGATCACTACTACAAGGGTATCAGCCTTCAGCGGAACTCAGACTTGGTCTCTAATAAAACAAGAAAAATAGAAATTGGCAAAAGTGAAAGTCAGTGGATGTAGCCTTTCTTTCCTCTATCCGGGATGAGGATCCACAGGGCATGAAATAGCAGATAAGAGAGATGGGAACGCTAAGGTCTAATGATGACAAGTGTTAACTTTGTTAACTATTTCACTGCTGTTCATATTAGCAGAAGCATCCAGCAATTCTGAGACAATGGGCAGATTTTGAGTAAAATACCTTTATTTCCTTTACCCTCGTGTTGACCCCCTCCCCGTGTGAAACATTATACTTCCATAGACAGCAGCTCTTGATGGGAGAAGCATTTAAGCTGTTGGAAAAGGATGTCTACGTTGGTCACACCACTCCTGGTTGTCAGATCTGTTTTAACATGTCCCCATAGAGAACAAGATAAACTTTCATACCTCCTGTTCAGTTCATCCACCTGCAGAAGGCTGCAGTCTTCTCTAGAAATGTGTGTGATTTGGAACCTAAATCCTACTCCCTTACCATGAAATTCATGGGAGGGAGGGGAATTCAAATCCTTGTACCTGAATCAGCCCTTACAGTTTCATTCCAGGCTGGGTTCAATCTTGATGCTGCCTCTTTTTTTTGATAACGTTTGGATGTAGTCCAAGCTGGTGAAAATCTCATAACAGTTGTGAGATTTCTGTCATTGGGGGCCAACATCTTGCAAGAATCTAAACCCTCACCTCCATTCAACCATGAATGTGAGCTAAAAACCCTAACCTAACTCCTTATCTGGATCCAAGCACAACCTCATCTCCATTCTGGAGAGAGCAAGGCTTTCCATTAGCTCTTTACATAAAGGGCCACACAGTTTCTGCCCCCACTGCTTCTTGTCCTTCAATTGATAATTTAATGCATTTCTCAATACATTCTATGTGTAACAGTCCAACTGCTACACCACTGCTCTTAGCCCCCTGTCTACACTACACTAATAGCCATGCTTGAACAGGGTTGCTGCCAAATCAGTTATAGCAGGACTTATTCTTTCTTGTTTTGTCAAGTAAAGCATGTTAGAGAAGCACGTTTTACTCTAGGTGATTACCAGGGCTAAAACCATGCAGCACACACAGTAAATTATATTTGCAACTTCATCATTAATGTGCTGTAATCATTCAATAACACTTGTCCCATGTGCATGCTAGTTTTCAAGGAGAATCAGAAGAGTTTCCAGCCGAGCTGCTAAGACAGAGTGTTGCAGCCCAGGAAAAGACCTATACAGAAGAGAGGCCTTAGGGGCCTGGTTTTCATACTGAGCCCCTCCGCTCTTGCCGCCCAAGACCCCGATTCAGCAAGGTACTAAAGCACATACCAAACTTTAAGCATGCCAATAGTCTCACTGAAGTCAGGTGCTTCAGTACCTTGTTGATTCAGGGCCAGAATTATGTAGACAGACATCTAATTAGGTTGTAGCATTGTGTTTTTCATCACCTTAGCCTCTGACATTCATAACACAATTCATAGGCAATGTTGCACAGGTTTGTGTGGAAGGTGAAAGACACACATCATCTTTATCATTATTATATTAAAAAAAAACAAATAAATATGTACAGGTATATTTTTAACCCTTGTTCTTTTTTTTTCTTAAAGGAAATTACCCAGCTCATAAATACTATGAATATAGGCCACAGAATCCAACACACAACAGCAAAAGTACTCCATTATTAAGTCTGTAATTGCCAAGAATTAATTTGCTAATTGCATGCAACTAATCTGCATCCTTTTTGTTTTATATCAATTAACAGAGTAATTAAAAAAAGCAATCGTCTTGATAGTTCCTCACAGGCAGACTTAGCCCAGCAGAGCTAACAAAACGGGGCCACCCTTTAACTAACCTCATTAATATCTCTTCTTTTGTTGAACATCCTGCAAGAAATAGTTAATTTTGCTGCATGAAAGTCCTAGATGTTAGATCGCTAATGAGAGCGCCACACAGCAATGATTTGATGTTTGTTTAGCGAGCTGCTTTGCCGGGTGCAGCGGACATTGTCTCTCTTTTTTCTCTTTCGGAGACTCAAAGCAAAATAGGGACATATGGGAATCCTTGAACAGCTCCAGCACGTTGTATTGATTAGAACTTTCAAAGGCTGGTAACCTCCCCAAACTTGGAAAGTTCTCTAAAGAACAGGGAAGACTTTGGTTCTGAGCAAGTAAACCACTGAAAGGCGAGAGGAGGAAGGGCCTAACTGAAAGAAATCAGCACATTGGATACAGTCCATTTCCAGATCACTGTCTGCAGAGATTCCACTGCAGCAGTAGATCCAGTCACATTTAAAGTTAGGCACGTGCTTGAAAGAAAGAATAAGAATTTCCTCCATATCCTGGAGGCTATGCAAATGATTTCTCAAGAGAGTCCTGTCTGGGCAGGGCAGCAGCCACAGACAGCACAGGTTGTCTATTTACAGGAGCAGCTGCAAATTGTCCATTCCTCGACAAGAGGCTCCTGGGCATATCACTGGTGTGTTTGGATTCTAGAGACCAGATTTTCAAAAGTATTAGGTGCCTAAAGATGCAGATAGGTGCCTAGTGGGATTTTCAAAAGCACCTAGGTACCACTACTGATTTCAGCACTTCTGAAAATCCCACTAGGCAAATATCTCCATCTTTCAGCACCTACAGACTTTTGGACATCTGGCCCCAGGCCTAGGTTGAGGAGAGGTGCTCATCACACAAGTATTTTCAGATGGCTGCTCAGTGGAGCAGCATGGATGTCATATTGCCACAGGCCATTCTCCAAGCCACAGGAACATTGTGCATACCTCATCTATAGCTATCTATCTATCTATCCATCCCCATACACCCTCATATCTATCTATCTATCTAAGGTACCTCTAAAGTGCTTCTCTGCATGATGTCTTAGTGCTAACCTAGAAAGAGGTGTTCAGCGGTTGGGAGGCGACTGGAAATAATCATGCTAATAAGAAGTAAAGCGATGTAGGAATAGCCTTTGGCCACTCCTGTATCTCAGTCTGTATGTGGGTCATGAAGGAAAATTCATTCTCAGACCTACAAAAGCAAAAAATATAAGGCCTTTAACCTGGCTGAAACATTTATTTCCTCCCCACCGCAGAAGTAAGTTCAATGTTATAGGCAGTGATTTCCTCTGTGGCTGCCTTAGCCAAAACCTGAAGGTTTTGCTACTAACTACTCTTATTCCAGCAATAGGAGAAATGCACAAGGAGGTCAATGACACACTAACAAAATAATTTTAGGTGTGGAGTCCAAAATGCTAGCCTTTTAGGAATACTGCACTGTCTCTGGGATACATTAATGTCTTTGGTCATGGCCTTTTTTGATTTACAATGTCAAGACAGCCTCTCCATGGAATGAAATCCTTGCATTACACAAACACTTATCTATCTATCTATCATACAGTATATAGTCCACTATCACAATAACAGTCTAGTCATTATAGTGTTATGTCTTTTGGGTTATATCGGTCATTGTTTGACCACAACATGAAGGTCACGCTTATCTGTCTGTGAGGTGTGGTATCATTTACGAAGTCACTGCAATATACTGTTTGCAGTTATTCTTCTCTCCTTTTGTTGTTGTTGCTCATGGTTTTCAAAGGAGAAATCATTCCTGTTATAATGAGACAGTCCACTAGGAGGCAAACTAACCTTCACACCAGCCAAGTGTTGTAAGAGTGGTGAAAAGAAATGATAATCACAAGGAAAATGAAAGCACATCTGAGTGTTGGGGGAGTCCCAGATGCTAGCTGGATGGCAAGGAGGCTAGAATTTATCACCTAACATTTAAAGATAGAAACGCTTCTCTAGTTTTGGCTGGATCTGCTAAGTAGTTCTGCTGAACTGGAGATAGCTTGGCATGTAGCAATATTAACAATATTCATCACCAGCTCCAGGATGTAGGTCATATTTTCAAAAGGAGGCTGAAAGGGTGTACCCAGTGAAATGCACACACACATGGCATTTCCCCAAACCCACAATAAGCCCCCACTAAAAAAAAACAACATGGTAGAGATTGCGAGCTGTGAAATGCAAGGTCTGCTGTGGAGTTACAAACCTTTATGTAGCTCAGAACAGAGAGTCTGAAACATGATTCAAGACCACATCTGATCTGAAGTGGTTTCAGGATAGATTTTCAATAGCATCTGACAGATTTAGGAGCACAAGTCCCATAGAAAGTCAATGAGATGTGCTTCTAAATCCCTCATACGTTTTTTGAAAAAAAACAACCCTCTCTCTTCACAGACCGTTCTGCTTCCACTGTGTGTGTGTATAAGGGATTATGGCATGAAATTCCCATCCATTACACCCTTAAGTCTCCATGCAATGAGACTGTGGGGCTGATCCTGAGCTCACTTACCCCAGTGTAAATCACAACTAACTTCGCTGAAGTCAGCATAATTTATCCATGAACTCTAGATGGGCTGGAAGGTCATCGTCTTCAGCCTTCTACCCCACTGCAGAGTCATAATGGGAAAAAGAGCCCTAATCAGTGATGGCTGCTATAAGAACAGCATCACTGTCTTTTACACGAGAGCTTGTTTGTAGCTGTTCATGGTACTGTCTTTGGCATGACTGTTTTTGCTGCTTCCAGTCAGTGAGAGCAGAGTGCTGGGCTTTTTCTAGGCAGATTCTCCTGTGTGATGCTTTGGAACATTCACCAATGTTACTGTGTTAAAAACATGATATTTGTTTGACTTTATTTTGACCATAACTCTCAGTCAGGTACTAATTACACCTAAGGATTGGCTCTTTATGTTTCTGAAATGATAAAATCGCTATATACCATTTAAACAGTCAGGGTTTGGGTATTTTTCTTTCATTCTTATGGGGATCTCTCAGGATTGTTATTTTGATTAGCACTAGCAATCACTCTCTGCTTTGCTACACATGTAACAAATGCAAAGTGAAGTGGAGGGAGGGATGGAGGGTGCTACAAAAAAAATCCCAGATTTATGCTCCAGCCATTTCCCTCAATAATCAGCTTATGTTGTAGAGTTAAATGAACCGATGGGGAACTCATGCAGGCGGACGGTCTTGTCAGCTGCAAACTTGTAAATCATCCATCAGTGTGAAAAGCATGCACAAGCGAGTGTGTGTGAGAGAGACAGCAAGCGTGCGAGAGAGGGACTCAGATCTGTCTTGATCTTGGTGGAAGCAGGTGTGTCTGGCCAGGTCCCAGCACTTGCTCATGATGATTACCCCTCCTGCCAGGCCTGGTGTCAAGGAGCAGCTGAGATGAATTGCAGTCCCTCCCACTCCCTTGCCCATTTGTTTCTTATGAATGCATAATGAATGCTAATGAATTCCTCACTTGGGGCGTATGGTTAAGACACATAGAGCCTAACCTTGATACAAAGACGAAAGACCTTGATGGTACATGGGGGTGGGGAGGGGAATTTGGTGCTTCACAATCAGAGTTTGGGTCAGGGGGAGTATTCTGATTAGTCTAAAGAGCTAATTCAAATGAAAAAGGGGAAGAGTGATTGATTTCCCTACCAGAGAAAAGGAAAACATATGTCATTGGCTATGTCCTAAAGGCTATGACTTGCCATGAGGTTAAAGAAGAGGTTCCTTTTCCTAGAAGCTGGCTGATGTAGGAAGAAACATAGACTGCAGTGCTGGGGGTGAGCAGATACAAAATAGGCCACAAGCAGCAGGGTGCAGCAGTGCTGGCCTGAGTTCAAGAGCCTATACGCATCTTCCTTTGCCCCCCATTTTGATGTTTTTCTTTCAAAGAATGTGCGCGTGCCCTTTAAAAAGTGAATTTTTAAGTTGTTGAACAGTGACAGATTCACAGCGCTGGAAAATGAAATTAGGCCATGCAAGGTAGCAACAATGCCAGCTTCCCGAGACCATGCCCTCAATGTGCCACATTCAGGACCCAAAGAAACGTGGAGATGAGAAGGTAGCTTAATCTCCAAGCCTGCTTGGCCCTTGGCTTCTCTGCTGAGAATGCCAACAAAGGTGCCACTTAGTGCCAACTGTGCTGGTGGTTTTTGTGATGTGGACACCTTGTCATTAGAAACCTGGCTGGGGCCACCAGTTTATTTCAGGTGGAGAATCCAAACCTGAGTCAAGCAGGGACCCAGATTTCAAGTGCTGTTGTTTTGCAGTGTAGACGCAGCCCTACTAGACCCGTGCTCTAGGAGGCCGCCAGAAATATTCCACAATCCTTCTTTGTCTTCTGAACAGTTGGTGGACAGTCAAATTTTCCCATACTGCACCACTAACAAAGGGCTAGAGTGTCTACATTCTGGGAGGGCGCTAGCAAGTCTGGGATATGGGTGGTTGGACTCAGGCCTGTATAATGTAGTGTAGACGCTGGAGTCCCAGGTGTGGGAGCCAGGGTTCAACAATTCCTAACCTGGGTTTACAAATGATTGTAGATGCTCAAGCCCTACGTTAACAAACCCAGGGTCTGGCTCACTCAGGTTCTATTAACCCTGGGTTTACATTGGTGGAGGCTGACCCATAGTGGTTTATGAGCATGCGTCTTGTTTCACACTCTTAGAACTGGATCTTTTACATCAGGTGGTAGCTGTTCATGGTTTTAAATGCAGCGGTTCTGGGTTCTTTCCTTGCTTCCAACAACCTGGTAGACTTGAAAGGCTTCTTTGCAACCCCAAGGGCTGAAACTTGGATTATTAAATGAAAACTGAAATTCTGGAGCACAGTTCTGTGGTAGTGAGTGGACTTGGTGGCTGATTTTGGGTGCTAGCCATAAGACACTCCAGCCAGTGGGACTGACTAGCCATCCCCAGCGGGTTCAGCGGGATTTTCAAGGCACTCAGCACTGGCCTAACTCTGCTCCCACTGAAGTCAATAGGAGCCTTATCACTGACTTCACTGGAAGCAGAACTGGCCAACAACACTGAGAGTGTTTATAAATCCCAAACTTTGGTATTAAACTTACGCCTGATAACATGAGCCAAGGTGGACCTAAATCACCCAGGATGCTCTGCCTGCTGTGTCTCCTGGCTGATTAATTCGTTAATTTCCTTCAGCAAACAAAACCGTGCAGGAACATAATGGAGCAAGGAGTGGAAAATAGCAGAGATGGAGCTGGAAAGCATTCAAAGTCCTTCTAAAAATTAAAATACGAACACCAGCCAAATCGCAGCAGCCGAGTGGAGGTGTGAGGCATTTAGTCTCCGGGGTGGGCAAAAGCAGCTGACTGCCGTATGCAATGTGCATCAACACCTCTTGGTGCTTATGAATACAGGAGTGGTGCTGATGCCCACTTGGATGAAAGAAAGGAGTGAGATTGGCAATGTCAAAGCAGGCAGAGGGAAAGGCTGGTCTGTAGCAAGATGTTAGGTATTCTTTAACCCTCTGTCACACAGAAAGCAGCCGTGTACCCATTTGTCTAGGGACTTCAAGGCCAAGGGGATGTAAAGATTCCAAACATTTTGGTGCTAGTTAACAGAACGGTATATTTGTGATAGGCCTGTGGGAGAAACACAGGACTGCAGCATGGGGGGCTATGCACATGCCGTGCTCAGAGCCTTTCACACAGTCTGGACTTCATTTCCAGAAGTGCTTAGCACCTGCAAATCCAAAGGAAGTCAATGGGAGCTGTGGTTGCTCAGTACCTCTGAAAATCAGCCCCTGTATGGATATCCAGCCAGTTCTGTCCATGCTCTAGAACAGCTAAAAAGGATCCCAACAGCTGCTGGCACAGAGTTTCCCAGCCTCACGGCCTTCCAACTGTAAGCACAGAAAAGATCTTCTGACCTGCTAATGTAACCATGTATTAAAAGAGAGAGTGACCAGGGTGAGGGTGGGGCAAGGAGCCTTTAATGGAAACTGACAGTAAGTGAAGGAGAGAAGATGGAGGAGGGAATATCTTTTATTGGACCAATTTCGAATGGTGAAAGTGACAAGACACAAGCTCCACAGAGCTCTTCTGCAGGTCTGGGTGGATTTGGAGAGTATATTTTAAGCTCATGGACATGGATAGGGTGATTTGATTTTGGGAGGGCAGAGGTGTGGAGGTGGGTCACTCGCTGCACCTTGGGCTCGTCAGAAGATGACTCTCTGGAATTTGTAGTGCGGAAGGTTCAGTTGTGGATTCTGAGTTTTGCAAAACAAAAGCAAATCCTTGCCCACCCGCGACTTGCTCTGTGCTTGTGAGAATTGTCCTTTGAAGAGGCCAGCCAGCAGCAATGTGCTATACCAGTGGTTCTCAACCTTTTTGGTCTAAGGACACATTTGTAAGCCTTGATGGCCTGTCGTGACCCTGTAAATAGCTTCAATGTGAAAAACATCAGACATACTAAATATTTCTCCCCCACAGTATTCACTAAACACATTAACATAATAGGTATTAAATGCAGAACATAGTAAAATAAAGTATTTCAGTATTTGTTGTATAAAGCCAAGGTTCACTTAACCAGAAACCTCAGCTTGCCTCTCTTTGATGAGTTCATCATTGTTTGGTGTAACTGTAGCTGAGATGCCTCCCAAAAACACACAGCCCCCACCACGTGGCCCGTGGAAGGCAGAGAGTACGAGACAGGGTGCAGGGGGCTCAGAGGCCTGGAGATGAAGTGGGCAGCTCAGGGGGCCTGGGAGTGTAGTGAGGAAGGAATTGCAAGTTTGGGGGGGACTGGGGAAGGAACTGGGGTGGCAGAGGGGTGTGGACAGGCAGTGGGTATTTGGGGGAAGGATATGGGGTCAGAGGGCCCGAGGGGTGGGGGCAGAGGTAAAGGGATAGAGGGGATTTGGGTCCATGCAGTAAAGTGGACGGGGACTGGGGAAGAAAGAGTTTGGGGCAGAAGAGGTTGGGGTGATATGGGGGAAGATCTGTGGGCTGAGGGCCAGGATGGGTGGTATAGAAAATGGGGTATTGCCTGGCTGAAGGGTTGGGGGGTACATGGGGGGCCTGTACTTATCAGACAACATATTATCTGTGAACCAGAGCAGGAGGCATGTTAGGGGGAGCAGCCAGAACCCCTCAAAATTCTGCTTTCCCAGCAATTCCCCTGCTGAATCCCAGAGTGACCTGCCACATTGAATGCAAACAGATACCAAATGTGCCCTCCCTGCTCTCTCCTGTGGGGCTGGCTGGGCTCAGCTCCCCACTCTAGGAGCTGAGACCTCCGGAGTCCCAGAACCACTTGGGCTTGGCCAAGCACGTCGGGAGGGTGGGGGTGGGGAGGAGACGGGGCTGGCTGGCCGAAATTTGTGCGAATGGCGGTGCAACCTGGCACATAGGGTTGTAGCACCACTCACTCAGATTTGGCCTGACTAGCCTCTCATAATCAGGATGGAAGGGTGGCTAGGCCAAACCTGAGCAGCCCGATGACTCCACGCGCCAGGTCGCAACACCCAGAATGGGGAGCCAAGCCCAGCCAGCGCTGGGACCTTGGACACATTCTGGTGGCCTGATTTTGGCTTATGACCCACAGGTTGGGAAACCCTGCACTGTACGTTCTTTCTTACCTCTTGGAGCCTTACCAGGGAGCTGATTCAGGGTACTTCTCCCTCAAGTACATTTGCAAGACAGGTGGCTTCTTTGCATTGTCCACCTCTTGCCATACATTGGCGGGTCCATTATGCATTCCCCAGTGGATTATCCACAATCACGGACTGCTCTGTCACACCTGCTCTGCCCTTGTCCTGCACTGGTGTTTGCTTCCACCCCTGTGTACTTTTCCCCGCCCCCTGCACATTCATGTGAACACACTCCCATGCACACCCCACTCGCCTATATGTGAGCTCCATTTCCCTTTGTCTAAAGGGAGAAGCCATTCCCTTTCAAACAACCAGACAGTTCTTTGAGAA
This sequence comes from Lepidochelys kempii, assembly GCF_965140285.1. Taxonomy (NCBI): domain Eukaryota; kingdom Metazoa; phylum Chordata; order Testudines; family Cheloniidae; genus Lepidochelys; species Lepidochelys kempii. Next base: position 6,911,043 of record NC_136392.1, on the reverse strand, counting down.
CCCGACAGCCTCATTCTCCAGTCGTCATAAGATCACCGAACAAGGAGAATCCTGAATGCACATGCTGGTTGTGCAAGGTTTGCAAACCACAAGCGCTTCCGCAGGAGTCTGGCGAACGGGACAAAAGAAAGCAGCATCTCTCAATGAGTCCTGGAGAACGTACCCCAGCTGCCACGTGCACCATGCCTGATACATTGTAATGACATGAAAATGAATAGAATAAGCTGACTGAGTGGCATTGTTATTAACCTCTGTTACCTCAATAAATCACACCGAAGAGCAGCAATTACTCCCCTTTCTGACCAATGCTACATACACAGTAGATTCCTCTCTTGTTCTCAGTCCTGGTCCCTCTCCCTCCCTCCCTCTCTCACAGTTGGAATCAGGACCATACAGGACATATCAAGTTATTTGAAAGAACTGGAATAATTTAATATTGGCTGATAATGGCACATAACAGACTTCACATGGCTTTGCACTGAGCTCTAAAGCAGGAAGCAGGGGGTGGAAGCATGTGAATTACTTTAAGACACTGAATCAGAAAGGTGCAAGATGGTGTATGCCATGGAGAAGTAGCTGTGGGTGTCATTTACAAGGCTTGTGTGTTGTGGGGATGGGGTAGATGTACATGTATGTATGTCTCTCATCGATATTAATACATAAGTATATCTCTGGCCGTGTGTTAAGCTATGGGGTGAACTTTCCAGAGGCCCTTCATCCCTGGATGATTTTTCATCCAATGTGCTTAAACTGCCTCCAAGCTAAAGGACCCTAAAGCAGTAGCATGCTTTTGGATCCAGAGAGCCAGCGTTCATTCCCCAGACTCAGCTAGTCCAGGGGAGCTGCTACACTTGCATGTTCAGAAATGTCTGATATGAAAAACTTCCAACACCTTTCATCAATGAGACTTTAAAAAAAAATCCCAGTTGAAGAAAATTGGCCAAGTATTGTCACAGCAATGGATTGCCTAAAATCACTGAGCTCATAGCTGCATAGCAGATATACTAAAAGAATGCTTCCATTTGTTGTCTGGGTTTGGAAATCTGTTTTTAAGGACAGCTGAGTTAAAGAGGGTCCAATTAAAGACAGAGGAGTTAAGAAAACCTCCGTTAAGGACAAATGAGCTAAAGATCTATTTGTTAGCTGAAAGGCAAATAGGTCCAGAGCTATAAATAAAGAAATTTTGGAGCTTCCCTGGCAAAGCTGGTGGAGTTTTTGATTATTTTTCTTTTCTTATTTTTCATTAAAAAAGTCTACAGAAATCAAGGCTGAGATTTTCAAAGTTCCTTAGGAATGTAGATGTCCAATTCCAAATGTAGATGCCCAAATTAATGGGAATTAAGCATCCAAACCCCACAGGCGGCTTTGAAAATCTCAGCCTGGATGTACAAAATAGCACCATTAAGTTTGAGTAATCAAGCCCTCAGAGACCAGAAAAATCTGAAATTCAGGCTTCTCCTTCAGTGTTAACTTTGCTACATTACACATGCAGGACACAGTACTCACTGTTCCCGTCTTCCTTGCAGCTGTTTAGGCCATAAAATAAAAATATGACTCAGTTAATGTGGCTAATGAAACCTTCACTTTTGGGATTGCCTGACTTGACAGTGCTTGGTTGTTCACCTTCACTGTTTCATTAATACTAGTGTTTTGCATTAAGAGTTGAATTAAGGGTCTACCTCCATGGCCAAAGAGCAATGAAATCAATGCAGTTAGTTCTCCTTCACAAGGGGATAGACTTGGGAAATAACACAGGAGCTCAACCCTTTCAGTGGAGGTGGGTTCTCTGCCAGGCAGCTTGGAGAGGAGAGGTAAAGGCCTGGCAGGGATGGGCAAGGACCACAGAACTCATTGTTGTATGGGTCCTCTGGTCTGGCACCAGTGAGGTTATGTTGGAACCATATAGGGCTATTGCGCTAAATAGCCCTACATGGACCAGCAGATGACCCACCCAACTGGATGGGGACAAGATTCATTCCCGTCTTCCTTCCCCTGCTCAGGCTGGGTCCTTTGATTAGCCTTTAATATGTATCTGTAAAGCTATTGTTCTAACATAGGATTTGAAACCAAGCACACAGAGACTGTGTGTGTGCACACGTATCAGGACCTGTGTCTCATGGTGCTAGGCCTTGTACAAACACATCGGAAGGCAGAGATGCTGCCCCAAAGAGCACTGTAAAATGTTATCTTAATAACAGTTATACAGCCAATCAGTTTGAAGATTCAGAAGGGGACAATAAATACAACCTACTAAATACTCTGAATATGTTTTATGATCCAGACTTGTCCGTTTCCCTTGGCATCATTTCAGCCACTGAACGGTAGGTGTTTTTCACATCGAAAAGTATAATTCATAAGACCCACTTAAAATATTCAGTTCTTTATTAAGTAACTGCTTGTGTCAGTAGCTTTGTTATTGATGGATTTAAAAGGGGAACCAGCCTTTGTTTTAGGTCATATTGAATCTAATTTAGGATGGAGTCTTTGTTGTACGTGTGTCTCTGTGACTTATGTGCTTGGAGATGACTTTACTCCCCCAATCTTATTAAGAGCCTATTACAGACTGAACACTACTGCAAAGTATATAAGCTGAGGGGAGAGGCAGCCTTTATTGCTGAGCGAGGGGTATGTGTGAGAGACAGAAAGAGGGAGAGAGGGATAAAATGGACATAAATCACCCAGAATGTCAGCAACAACAGTCTAAAACCCACAGAAATTTATTATTTTTTCTCTGCCTTGCGAGTGGATCAGGGCAAGATCCAAAGTCTATCGGAATCAATGGATAAACACCCAACATACTTCCGTTGGCCTGTATACAGTCTTCTAACTAATGCAAGAAATGTTGTATAGTATTTTCTTCTGATCAACCTCAATGACCTCGTTTTTGCACTCTCGTTACCTTAAAATAACCCTTCCTCCCCCATTGCTCATGATGAAAGGGGGGCTGAATTTTGTCATTGCGATCAGTGTGGGAGAAACTTGATCTGTTCTGGACGAAGCGGCTCAAAGCCAGTTTTGATTTTTTTTTTGCAGGAGTATATGAATGCTTGAAAAAAGGGAAGGGTGTGGTGGGTGCAGGAGCAAAGTCTCCCATTACAAAAGCATTTCTCAGATGATAAACATCATCATCATAATAACAATAATAAAAAAACCCCTCATAGCCAATATGATGCTAATGCTTCTTAGCTCTGTCAAAAGTGAAAACAGCTCTTTGCTGTCAATTACTGGAGGGACAGCTGGAGTCTCTCCTCTCACTGTCAGGATGCAAACATATTGCATGTCATGGGGAAGGTAACAAAATTCACCAGGACAGCATCACCATCTGTCACCAACAGAGACACTGCTGAAACAAAGGGTCAGGCTTCATTGGGGAGAAAAGGCCTGATCTAATACCATCTTACTTATGCTTTCCTTAAAAAAAAATAAAAATAGAGGGGAACTATACAATGCAGGCAGTCCTGTATGAGGTTCCATACATGTAGGTTGCCCCAAAAGAGTGTTATGTTTTGTCCTAGGTGCATCAGAGGGAAATTGGTCTAAATAACTCAAGAAAACAAACTCTGGTTTCTGAACTGATTGTTTTCTACAGAGAAACCAGCATTAAACCTTGTGACGTTGCTAAGGAGTTTAAACTGAGACTTGAAACTCTTCAGTATAAAAAGAATAAGGGTAAATAACTGATTTTGCAGTTTGGCAGCAGTTCCAAAAAAAGTTTGGCTTAGGTCAAATGGAATCTGAATTTTCGATATTTTGTGGATCCAAAGAGTCTGGGTTGGGTTTGTTCTGGCCTGGGAATTCAAAGCTAGGTCTCCCAGAGCCCAGGTTAGCCCCCTAATCACTGGGCTGAAGGTTATAAATGCAGACAGCGCCAGCACTGTCTTTTCTAGCCATTTTATGAACAGCCGAAACTATTTGTGTCAAGTTTGCAGTAGTTTTGGGTGGACTGAAACTTGTCGGCCTTGTAAGAACAGCTTGAGTGTCCCAGGCCAAGGTTCAACTCAGTTGCACAGATAAGTATGGAAAAGCAGCCAGTGGGTCAAAAGCTGCTCTTAATTATACCAGGAATATATCAGAAGTTACATCAGGAAGCACTCTGCTGAATTAAAGAATTAGAGTTACTTTGGAATTACATTATCGTAATTCAGAATCTGGCCCACTATGCTGGATGCTGATCTGATTAGAGCCTCTGGACCTATTTAAAACACAAACAATCAAACCCCCACTGTTGTGTTTGTGCAGTAATAACCCAAAACATCGCGGTAACATAAATACACCCCCACTACTTTCTATGTGCCTGCACAACCCCATGGCCATGAATGGGATTTACAAACACCACGAGAAGAAACCACACTAGGTCTTTTAGGGGAAAGCAAATGTTAGAAAAGAAGTCTTATATTTTCACTAAAAGGAGAAAATGGGTCCCTCTAGCTACTAGCTTCTCCTCCTAGGTGTGGCTTTATGGTTTAGGCTTCAGCAATGACTACTGACTGACGAGAAAGTACTGAATCATTAATTTTAATGATGTCTAACTTATTTTCTAAAGCTCCCATTCAGCCATGTACTTAAGCACATGCCTAACTTTAAGCTTGTGCCTAGTGCCATTGATATCCATGGGAAAAGGCAGTATGGCCTAGTGAATAGAGCACTGACCTGGGACTCTGAATCTACTCCCATCTCTGCCACTGGCCAGCTGGGTGACCTTGGGCAAGTAACTTCCCTGCTCCATCCCTCAGTTTCCCCATCTGTAAATGATACCCCCTTTGCAAAGGGCTTTGAGAATACTGATGAAAAGTGCTATCTAAAAGCTAGGTATTATTATTACTCACATGCTTAAAGCTAAGCACATGCTTAAGTACCTGGCTGAATTGGAGCTTAAAAGCAGATTATTTCCCTTTCCAGTGCCCAAAATAAGGGACCAATTTAAGAAATTACAAGACATGAGTTTACCATAATGCTACAGCAAGTGAAATAGTAAAGCAAAAAGTGCAGCTCTGTAAGATAGAGGCTTGTCTTAGCAGAAAACAGAATTGACTGGCCTGCTCCTGGCTTTGGCTGTCACTAGGGTTTGATTGGCAGTGTAGTGTTACATTCTCAAGCAGAGCGTGGGGCTCGGGCTACACTAGGAACTTAGGTCGGTATAATGACATCGTTCAGGGGAGTGGAAAATCCACTTATACTGACCTAAGCCCTGTTGTAGACAGCGCTGTGTCGATGGGAGGCCTTCTCCTGTCAACATAGCAACCGCCTCTCGGGAAGGCGGACTACCTACACCGAGGAGAAGCTCTCCCACTGGCACAGGTAGCCTCTTCACTAAGCACCGGTGCAGCCGTGCCTCTGCAGTGTTGCAAGTGTAAACAAGCCTTGAGAAGGTTTTTATTTACCCTTCCCTGCACAAAACCCACTTACCTGAAATTCACCTGACATCTTATGGACTGTCCATTTTTACTGCCTTATGGGGTGAAGCTGTGGAAAAATGGGTCCTCTGACTTCTCTGTCAGCTGTCCATCAGAGCCCCCCCACCCCCCGACTAGCTTATTTGGGAGCAGTACAGAGTCCCACGTTCACAGCACGCAGATCATTGTGGCCTCTCTGTTAGTGCCCCCTCCTCAATGAGGTACTTTTCATGGGCCTTCAGACTTGGATGAATTTCACCCTCTACCAGATATCTTAAGTACTTATATGGCTCCCATTAGCACAGTATCTGAGCAACTCACAATCTTTAATGTGTTTATACTCACAACACCGATGTGAGGTAGGGAAGTGCCAGGTAAGGAAGTGGGACTGGATGGCAGGGGATGGATCACTTGATAAATTGCCCTGTTCTGTTCATTCCCTCTGAAGCATCTGGCACCAGCCACTGTTGGAAGACAGGATACTGGTGTGGATGGGCCATTGGACTGTCCCAGTATGGCCACTTTTATGTTCTTAAGTTCTTACACTATCATCCCCTTTTTACAGCTGGAGAATTGAGATACAGAGCAGTCAAGTGATTCGCCCAAGGTCACACAGAAAGTCTGTAGCAGAGTAAGGAACTAAATCCAGATCCAAAGTCGCCACCCTAACCACTGCCACTGGACCATCCTTGATCCTCTGGAACAAGATCTACAGCTGGCGTAAATCAGCCTAGGTCCATTGAAGTGAATGGAGCTATGCCAGTTTACACCACATCTAGCCCTCTGTGTGTAAACACATCTATGTATAAAACTTTCTGTTGAGTGACAAACTGTTATCATGGTAACAGAGATAGGCTCAAGCTCTAAAGCTCTGATCTGGTTTGAGTCATCTCTATATGGCAACATCTTCGTTTTCACTCCTGATCATTTGGGCTGCAGAATTAACTGCATCATAGGGACAGAGGTGGGGGGCACACAGTGGAAATGTGGAACAAAGTTAAAATCTATTGTTGTTGCAGGTTTCTAGAAGATGTAGCAGAGACCACCTCAGCTGGTACTGGTCAGTTTGCAATGCACTGAGATTGGACTTGGTACCATGCTGGTTTCTCTTAACGACAGTGTCAGGAAAGGATTGCATGATCAAGGGAATGTTACGCACTTCTCCAACTTCTGCCCATGCTGTGTGGCTCACTTAATAACCAGAGCTTGTAGATTTTAATCAAGCTTTATGTAGCTATTTTGGAATGAGAGCTGATCTTTGCGTAATGGTGGGGCCCTAGTTTTTAATAGACAATTCAAATGGCTTTGAGCTGTTGTTAGAACATTCTGCTCTTCTATTCTGTAGAGATCTCTCAGCTTACAGAGCCCTGCAGTCATCACCAATGTCCCCTAGGGAAACAGATAATAAATCCTAACCCTTCTCCTTTATTAAGTAGAATGGAAGACTTCAATAGATAAATAACTTAGCTTGAATGTAATATCTACTTAGGCATTGTTCAGTACGTTATTTCAATATAGAGCCTTGTAAATTCATAGTTTGTGCTGCAGTAATGAGCTGCATTCATATAGTGCCTCAAAGGATCTTAAAAGGCTTTGCAGGCTGCAGTGTACATAAAAATCACTTCCACCGCTGAAATGCAGTCATGTCTATGGTAGAATTAGCAGCTGTTTAACAAAGCAGCTGTTTAACAGTTTGGGACAGGGAGTGGAGAAGACTAGAGAGGTGCAGGAGAAAGTTAGGTAGGGAGAATGTAATTTCCATACAGCCAGTCAACATTTTTCAAATTAAAGGTTTAAAAAATATTTTTGGTGGGGGGGGAGTGAAAATTAGACTTAACATTTTCCTTTTTCTTTTAAAGTGACTTTTCGATCAAAGTTTTTTTTCTTGAAAAAGTTATTGAAATGTTTGATTTACCTCAAATGGGGTATTTGGTAAACAAAAAGTATCAGTAACCATTTTGATAACATTTTCAATAATAAATGTCATGTGCTCTTATGGCAAACTAAATATACATGATAATATAGGCGTGCAATGACACACACAACTCAGACTAGAGCTGGGCAGGAAATGGTATTCCAGTCCTGTCCCGTTGAAAAAATCAGTTCATCAGGTCAATCTAGCCAGTATGGCTCCATCATTTTAAGATGTTTCGTTTTCATTCTGACATTTTTTATTGTTTTCAAAGTGTACGATAGTTAAATTTCTAAACAAAAAGTCATTTTTGTTTCAAAAATGTCAAACTAGAACGTTTTGGCAATTTAGAAACTTTCTTTTAACATTTTTTTGAGTCACGAAATGCATTGAAGCCTCCTCTTTCCCATGAAAAGTTTCACTTTCAATGAATTAGCATTTTTTAAATGCAAAGACTGTTTAGTCTAAAAATTCCTGATTATCTTTACCTTAGACCTCCTTTACTGCAAATGTCCATTACGGTCTGTGAACTATTTGGGGTATCTCTGACAAAGAACAGTGATACATATAATAAAAGGCACTAGTTATCAATTATTAACATGGTCAATTTTTTTTTTCAGTCCACCACTCACAAAAGGAACATTTTTCTTGCTACAAATTAGCTGAATCAGAGAAGTGTATTTCCATTTTCATTAATTTTCTTTAAAAAAAAAATTTCTCACATCAGTGGAGGGGTAGTTTGCTTTACCGCCATACGAAAGAAGTGAGTTCATTTCTAAGACTTGGGGCAAGATTTATCAAAGAGATACTGAGTAGATATTTTTTGAATTCCTATTCAGTGTACTGTATATCCACTCTTACATTTTAATGGACAAATCTAGTGATAATTATAAAATGGCCTTATTAATAGAACTGGAAGTTAGTAACTTCAGTATTTACAATAATGAAGGTATTTCCTACAGTAGGAAATATGGAAACACAGGGAATACTTGTTTATATATATGGAGGTAAAACTATCATATATGCAGTTAAAAGCAATATTTGCTATTTAGTTTGAAGTAACGTTACTCTACAAATGTAAATATGTAGTAAGTACCACTACAATTCTTTGTTACATTTTGAAATTTACTTTCAAATGCCATTCAGTTTCATGGCCAAATTTTCAAGTGCCTGTAACACTGCACTCAATTTGCATATGCATATTTCATATAGATACATTTTCTTATAAGTTTTGCATTTATGTGCACACCAGAATTGCATAGCTCCAGGAAATGTCTAACCATGCGATCCAACTGGTGTATACAGGTGTTTTCATGTGCAAAAATTTGCTTGGAAAAAGCTGCCCATCCAATTGCTTGCATGTGCAAAACTTAGGATACAATTTGGATGAGTGCCTTTGAAAAAGTATCCCTTACTGAACAGACACCTGCCCTTTGATCATCATGGATGGGATTTTTAGTCAGAGCGTTAGATGCCTAATTTCCTTAGGCACTTTTGAGAATCCCAGCATATAATTAAAAAAATATATTTATTTGATGCCAATCCTCTTTCCTTCCACTGCTCCCAGGCAAGTAAAGGCAGATAATATTGTAGGATTTGATCTATGATTTGAAGCAAGATGGCTAATTTTGGTGGTAATCATGTTGGTTTGTTCTACAGAGAACCCAATTCACCTGTTCTCACCTGTTGGTCTCTATGACAAGGAGTGCCAAGAAACGAAACAACTTGCTGAGAATCCTAGGACAGAAAAAGAGCTGGGAGGACCCTATCTCGAGGAGAAACAGAAATTATTTTGGCCATTTCTTCAATAGATAGTATGGATCTGATTTTGCTCCCATCCAAAAAACACTCCCTCCCCTCCACCCCCTCACACAGACAAAACTGAAACTAACAGAACATTTGAAGGCCATCACTTTGTTCATTCTGTACATTATATCCCTTTGTCTTATCCTTTATATGACTTGTCTATTTAGTTTATAACCTCTTTGTGGCAGGAGCCATCTATTACTCTCTAGTTCTTGGTAGATCCATAGGCACTACTGTAATACAAATAAGCACCCAGCAGCTCCCATTCTGGCCCAGGATTAATATAGGTGACGAGAATCTCTATAAGGTAACACTCTGTTTAAGACCCCCATACAGGGGAGTATTTAGCTTTTTGGTTCTAGGATACATTTTTCAAAGATGCCTAAGGGCTATATTTTCAAAGTATTTAGGTGTCTAAAGATGCAGATAAGTGCCTAGTGGGATTTTCAAAAGGATTTAGGCACCTAACTCAATGGGAGTCAATCACTGTGGAACTGTGCCTGGACCTTTATGGGCTGAACTTCCCAGATAGACAGTGTGGACTGGGTGCTGTGAAGTCGTTGTTGTGTGCAGCCAGTTGGAAGCAAACAGAACAAAACAGATCTCTAACAAGCACCGCAAGCACTGTTTGATCACTGAACACCACAGTCACCTAGGCATTGGGCGGCCTTTCTGCATCTTTTGGCATCTAAATATCTTTTAAAATCTGGCCCTATCTGCCTAAGCCTCTTTTGAAAATGCGGCTCTGGCTCTCAAGTCACTAAAGTGCTTTTGCAAATGTTAGCCCGGTCTTCACTATAGTCTGCATCTGGAAAGCTTTGGTTGAATGATAAAACATGAGTGGCACAAAATGGCAGCGCAAATGCCTACTCTGCCTTCCTATAGCTTCTCCACCAAGTAACTCCACCAAATTAGTAATTTCAATGGAGTCTGAAATAGCACTTTGTCTGCATGTACAGACATATTGCCCCAGGATAAGAGATGTAATTCTCTGAAACGAAGAAAATTAAATCATTACCCTCTTCACCCAGGCCTCTTTGCTGTGAGAAAGTTAGTTTTGCATTTAATGAATATGGGCTTGTGTCTTCCTAATGAGTATGAGATAGCTGATGTAATTGAAAACTTAAGCAGGGGAAAAATCATTATACTTTTTTTTAATCAATTTATTTTGTATATTTGTGTTATGAATGATAAGAGACCAAAAGCGTCCTGGAAACTGAACACTACTCTTTACCCAAAGGCTAGTCCATGGAAAGGAGCTGGAGAGGAGGTTCCCCAGTTTTTACCTGCCAGGATTAAAGCAGGCAGGACTGGTCCCGTTTGGAGAAATAGAGATGTGTACTGTGCCTTTAAATGTGAGTAAGTGAACCTAATGAGCAGCATGGGTGAGTACAGTACTATGGCGCAGCTGTGGGAATTCCTGCTGAATGAATGGACCATAGCAGGATCCAGTGGAAGAAGTCATGTCAAGAGACAGCGATGGACTGGACTTCTGATATTAAATATTTTAGCAATGCAGAGAGTTGGCCTATGTTCAACATGTTCTCATTACTGTGTCCTTCCCAATTCCCTCCGACAGTTTGTTATATCCACAAACGCAATGGTGTCAACATTTTCTATACCAAGTCCCCGTTTCCAAAGTGGGAACACACCCCAGCCTCCTGGCCCCCTCCAGCATCTCTGTCCTCTCTAGCCAGGAATTCCATTCAATGTAGCAATATGGGAATGGCAAGTGGTTGCAGTATCCTGCCTGGGGATTGGGGGTAGGGGCAGAGGATGTCGACTCCCAGTTTGAGAACCCCTGCACTATTACATCTTGTCCCAAATTAGAGAGTAAGATCCCTGGTGCTGTGCCATTGTTAAATACATAAAAAATAAGAGTGTGAGAGAGAGATTGGAAACAAGAATTAAAAATATAGCTCCCTTCTTATTAAGGCTGAAGGATGAATGGCTAATATATGGAGTTATTGAGATTAACTTGGATGCAAGGTGCTTGAGCAGATCCCAGATGGGACTCACCTGTATTCTGTATCAGGAACATCTTTCTGGTGTTGCACTTAACGCCCTAATCTAGAAAAAGAAGGTATTTTGGTCTCAGATGTCCATTGCTGTATGCCTTCAGAGCTCCATAGGCTAATGGGACTGATTGTCATTGTGTTCCCAAGTATGAAATTGGGAGCTGAAAGATGCATCTTTCACAACGAGAGGCAGGGAATGCAGAGGGGCGGGAGGCAAGGGAGATGCAAGGAGGAGGGAGAGGCAGTTCATAAGGTCAGTGTGATACATAACAGATCCACAAATCTATACCATTAGTTGACAGTGCCTTTTCCCATCTCTCTCGATATTTCTCCCCAGGCCTAGATAATCCACATCAATCCCCTATACATTTATCTCTGCACCCAGCATTTGTCCGCAGACTCATATGTCAGCCCATGACAAAGATTTTCCTCTCTAAACTCCTGATTTCTCTCTCTCTCTTTCCTGGCCTTGCACTAATATTCAGACCTTTCATCTGTCCCTGATCTTCATGAATAGCTTCCCTCCGCCCACTACCGTCCATCATTGCAGAGCTGGATTAACAAGCACGAAAATAATGGCCTTTTTCTTAGGAAAGTTTTCTCCATTTTAAAACAGCCTAAGGGAGGTCTCCTCATTTCACCATGTCAGGGGCTGTTTTCAAGTTGCCCCCCACTGATCTCAAGAGCAACCTCCGAAAAGGGAATGTTAACATGATCTTGAGAGGCCCTCTGTGAGGGGATGCTCTCAGGAAGCCACATCTACTCACTTTAAGGTAATTTTACATTTCCTAATGGCCTTAAGGTAAATCAAAATTGGCCTCTGTGCACCTAAGCACCTCTCGCTGATTCACTAGCTTTTCATTTTGAGAGACTTGGCTTCAAATTCAGTTTAGGTTGCAAGTTAGATGAGGCTTGTGTGTGCTGACCCTTCGGGCTTGCCCACAATTTTAGGACAAATGGCAGTTTCCACTGAGGAGAGGCTGAGAGCTGGGACAACAGATTGTCCAGATTTAAGGCAGACAACACGACAAACAGAGCTAGGCATGAGAAGTGAGCATGGTATCTGTGTATGTCAAACCTAGCTCTGGCCAGTGCTTTCTGCTCCTTGTTTCCCCAAACATCAAATTTAGCCACAATTAAAATAAAGTCTTAACCTCCACAGACTGTTCCTGCTACAACAGACTAGTCTGGAACCTTCTGTTCCGGAAACAACCCATGCTGGCCCTGAAGCTGAAGGTGAGGGTGGAATACTCTTGTCACAGAGAGGAGGACTAACTGTGTAGGACGTCAATTTATGGGAATTTCCTTAGCTATCATAAGAAGACATTAAATACCAGAATTTCTACTAGATTAAGTTTATTAAAGCTGAGACTATGAATTTAAAGTAAGATTGAGCCTGTAAGCAAAGCGTGAGTATGGGGCAGTTGCATACAGTGGCAACACACCATGAGGAGATCCTGGTAGGCTTTGGTGCCTTAAGTTAGAGAATCAGTATAAGGCAGTGGGCCTGATTCTGATCTCACTCACACCTGTTTTACATTAGTATCTCTACTGATTTCAATGTAATCAGAATCAGATTTTTTAAATGAAAATACCAGCAAACTCCCATCCAAAACCAACAGGCAACACTCAAATGCTACTTAAGCCAAGCCCTGCTTCTGTAGTCATTTTTCTGCTGATCAAAAGTAAATTAAAGAAACAGTTTGTTTGAAGTGTGACTGTTGATTTAATAACATGCTAATGTCACTGCCAACACTAAGACTTTAGTCAATATTTTCCCCAGCCTAAAACATAGCCTTTTGAAAATCAGCACTGGGTTAAAAGATGGGTGTGGGTGGAGAAAAATTACTGTCATTTTAAATGCTCATTAATCACTGTACGTCTGCAACACTGAAGGGTGATTTCTGCAGTCCACTGTTTCTCATAATAGAAGGGAATTTAATTTACAGGCCATAAAGATACAGGACCAAATTCAGGTCCAGTAACAGCATTTAATTCAGTTAAATCAAAGACACGCAAGGGATGGTTGGTTGAAACATTTTGGAAAAGACAAAATTTATCCTTATCCTCAGTGCAAATCTCAAACCAAACCAAACATGAACCCTTTTAAAAAGGCCTGGGATAGTAAAATGCCTTCTTCCCACTTTCATTCCCCAAAGTCTTTTATTCTGGTATCCAGACAGGTGATATTTTTTTCTGGCTGTTTTGTTTCAGGGTCTTCTTTGTCTGTGTGAACATCTCATTGGGCTGTCGGTGTTTTGTTTTTGCTTTTCTGTGGGGGGGACAGGAGGTGATGAAGGGCTTGTTTCATATTTAGTAAAATCTAAAGACCAAAAAGAAAGACACAGATAGAATAAATGACATAAAAACTGTGCAAACACTGGGACTTAATTACAGCCAGATCTTCAAACGAACTTTACACCTGCAACCAGGGCCAGATTTTCAAAGGAGCTCAGCATCTTGGGTGCACGTTAGAGGTTGAGCGCTTCTGAAAAATCTGTCCACAAAGTGTTACTCTGGGAGCCCTTCTGAAATTCTAGCCCTTATTTAGGTGTCTAAATTGGAGCTGAACTTTTTTGAAAATCCTACCCAGATTGTGGGTGCTTGATCCAGGCGAGTTCCACATTTGAGGTGGGAGGTATGATTCCCAGCTCACGTAGACATACCCACGCCAGCTCTGCTTGAGCTAGCTCACTAAAAATAGCAGTGTAGCCAGAGTAGTGGCTTGGGAGAGCCACCCACAGATGTGCCCTGTGGGTCTGGGTGTGTACATACCCGAGCGGCTGCAAGTGCTACCCCAGCTACTCTGCTATTTTTAGCCCAGTAGCTTAAGCAGAGCTAGCCTGGATACCTCTATGCAAGCTGAGAATCACACCTCCCAACTCAAATGTAGATGTAGCCTTAGCGTGCATGTGTGGGGTGGGAGGATTACTGCAGTGTGGCATTCAGATGGTCACATGGACATCTTTCATGGGAGAACCTGCCTGTGAATCAAAGTGAAACACTGCTGTAGTTCACAGTAAAAACTACAGAGGCCTTATTTTAAGTATTATGTAGTTCTCCTCTGCTGGAGTCGCAGGAGATACTTTCAAGCGGCATGTACGATTTGTATATGGGCATGTGCATAATCTGTAAAATGGTCATGAACGTGACATTGGTATGTGTTTGTAGGATGTCAATATAAATGGCTGAACAGAGAGGGAATATGCAGTTAAACCCGTCAAACACAAATGACTGAATCATGCCGTTCTTTCAACTCATTGGATTTTGTCACCCTCTCAGCACTTAGGACTATATTATTAAGTATGTTTTCCCAAGCTGCTAAGAAGCCCTGTCAGCTTGTGAGCTGACAGAACTAGAAGAGTTTGCTTTCACTCCCACATTTGCTGCTAAGGAGTTTTCCTGAGACTCTATTAGAAAGATACCTGCCTTTTTGGAAAGCAAAGAGATGTTCTCTTACCTTACACCGTCTCTAGCACTGAGAGAAGGCTCTGAGCATGGAAGGAAGGGAAAGACTGAAACAAGGGCATCACAGGATAGGGAAGGATTCCTAGAACTACATATGGAAACCAGTCCCCTGAGAAATGTGTTTAGAATTGAGGCTGGAGGCATAGAACTTTAGAGGCAGACCAACTTTGCTTGGCTGGGGGAATATAATTTGTGAGAAAAGAGACAGGCCTTATTCCATACAACTTTGCCTCTGGATAAGCATCTGTGACCATATTCTGTGAGCTAGAAATGTGCACTGCAGTCCGAGTCAAAGCACACAACATTCTCTCTGAGTTGTAAGTGTGGAAGATGCAAAATTGCACGTTCTTAATAGTACCTTTCACTAGAGCACAGAAACTTCATGAGGGATTTATTACTGGCAGCTGAGCAGAAGACTCTCTCTTTTTTTTGGCCTACCATTAGCTCCAGTGTTATGGCACTAGCCTAGAATGCAGGAGACCGGGCGTCAAGTCCCTGCTCTACCACAAAGACTTCTGGTGGGACCTTGGGCAAGTCATCCAGCTGCTCTGTGTCTCAGTTTCCCCTCTGTAAAATCAGAATGATAGTGCTTCCCAGCTGCACAGGGGCACTATGAGGATAAATAAGTTAGAAACTGGGATGAGCTCTGTCACCACAGTAATAGGGGTCATATAAGTACCCATGTGGAAGTTAAGGAGGTACCAGCACTGAATCCAAACTGGCCCCTGGCAGCCCCAGAACTAGGGATGATGGTGCAGCTCATGAACAGAACCTCACGGTGCAAGCAGGTCTGAAGGTCTTGGTACTGCAAGGTAATGAATGACTAATAGAATCTGAGAGCATTCAGTATCTCCTTGAATCTCACAGAATTGGGCCCTTGAATCTTTCACGTGCTGTATAGGCTGGTGAGTGACCTAGCAATTACAGTGTCATTCATCATCTATTAAGTATAGGCCCCTGTCCCCTTTTCCTGAAACATTTCTTCAGGAAGCAATATGCCACATTGACTGGCTTTCTCTTGTGCAATTTTTTCCCCCTTCAGATTTCCTTGCTTCCTTTATTTAGTGCCAGCAGAAAACAATATGGTTCCTTTCATTGTCTTCTATTAAGACTTTTGAGAGTGGGGGAGATTATTACTGTTTCACTGTGTGACATCATAATAGGCTCCTGTCCCAGAAAACAAAAGTCTTTGGAAGACTGTAAAGAGACAAGTCCTACTTATGATGTCACCTAAAAGACAGTAGTAGAAATAAAGAAAGAAAGGGGAAAAAAAGATAAGAATAAACATCTGTATATTGGGAATAACAATAACATTTGTTCTGCCTTTTATTTCTGAAAGCTGCCTTAAATTGTGCCTTGTACAGCACAGAAAAGACGTTTTTGTGTGTGCACAGATGGATTTATAATAATAATAAAAAACCCATTGAAATGCAAAGTTTAGGATTCCCCCCACCCCATCAAAAAACATTTTTTTAAAAAAAGCTCAAATAACTCTCAACAAAGAAAAACCTTACAGTTCTATTTTTTCCCTCCTGATCTTTTCAAGCTCGATCCCTTTTTATTATGTAGAACAAAATGTAGGGTTTCTTTTCAGTAGAGAAATACGTATATTCCTGGAAATGTTTTAGCTGGAATAACTAATATAGTATGTGAATAGTAGTCCCTGTATTTCCTATTTCTAAGCCTCCTTCTATGCCGGCACAATTCTCCTCTCATATCAATGGAGTTCTGTGAGATTTGCACTGATGCGTAAGAGGAGAACTGGCTCTTAGCGTTGATTCAGGCAGACAAGCTGACCTGGATGCTGGTCTCATTGACAATGGTGTCAAGAAGCCATCCCATCATTGTGTTCAATGAGGATGTTCTGCATTTACACCAGACTAACTGAGATCAGTACCTGCCCCTCAGTCTTTACAGAAAATGTAAGATTATGTCAATTTCCACATCATTAGCCTGAGAAATAACACTCTAGTCTCTTGGATGATCCTTGGGCTTATATAGTGCTTTGCAGCCATTGATCTCAAGGGTAATATTGTTCTCTTTGTTTTACAGAGAGGGAAACTGAGGCACAGACAGCTTAAAGTGACTTTACCAGTTTTAGTCAGCAAGTCAGTGGCAATAATCAAGATAGGTCCTGACTCTTGTCCAGTGCCCATTCTACAGGACCATGCTGCCCCCCTTTATATACGTGCTGCTGTGAGGAACAAGTTGCCTTAAAAGCCATTATAATCAACCCCATTACAACAGCTGCTCCAATCTCTATACTTGGTGGCTCTCTGAGGTGGTGATATAACAAACACGGAGCATTACTAGATTAATAAAACCAAACCATGTGTTTACATTTAATTTACTTCTCATAAGTTATTTCTAAGCCCTATATATTGCTGTTATATATGTTTTTAATAACAACAGTTGTGCTTGCAATTATTTTTGAAGTCCTACACTTGAGCTTTGATAGAAATCCCACAATTTGATGCATAGCCGGGGGAAGGGATGCATGCGCTGGAATTCTTTTTAACTCTTTCCTTCATCATTTGCTAGAACTGGATTTACGGTGAAGAATAAAGCACATCGGCAGACCCAAGTTGTATTTGCAGGCTGGGTCTGAAGAGTTATGTTTGACATTGTGGAAAGATTGGTCATCATAAAATAAATCAATCAATAAATGAATGGGACAGAAGACTGCGTTTTCCCATCATGTGACTGATTTTACTAGGAGAGTTAGGACTTAACTACTAGATTAAAGCCCCCATTTTAGTTCATCAGACAAAGCTGGTAATCTGTACAGCCACCATAAGCAGGTGGCCAGATTGCTAGCTATCGTGGACACAGTGCCTGGTATAATACAAAGTGGACTGTAAGGTAATTGTTCAGTTGATAACCCCTGACTCACTTATTCAGTTGCTAATTCAGTCGGCGTACATGAGCTGTAACCAGCATTTAAAGATGTGCTGTGATATTTGAAGCCTAATTTATTCTCTTTATTAAAAATAATAAACAATATTTCATTTTCCCTTTTGGTGAAGATTAACTGTTTATGATCCTTGTGTATTGCACATAGCCATAACTATTATTCACTTCAGCACTTGGGCTGGGGCATCTGAGGGACCGAATATTAATAGGTTTGTCTGTTATTTGTTGGAGCATGGGAAGTATCACAGGAGGACATACCTGAACCAGCTGTGTATAAAATGGGGTGAACTACGCCATATTTTCTATTATGCTTGGTTACTTAAAATAGCACGTATCCCTTTTTATTCTGTGAAAATGGCCTTTAACAAAATGGGTACATATTTTCAATCCTGGACATAACTGGCACACTTGCAAAAAGCCACATTTGCTCATGCAGATAGAATATATCGTACACCTAATTAGAACATAAGAACGGCCATACTGGGTCAGACCAAAAGTCCATCTAGCCCAGTATCCTGTCTTCCGACAGTGGCCAATGCCAGGTGCCCCAGAGGGAATGAACAGAATTGGCAATCAAGTGATCAATTCCCTGTCCCTCATTCCCAGCTTCTGACAAACAGAGGCTAGGGACACTATCCCTGCCCATCCTGACTAATAGTCATTGACGGACCTATCCTCCACGAATTTATCTAGTTCTTTTTTGAACCCTGTTATAGTCTTGGCCTTCACAACATCTTCTGGCAAGGAGTTCCCCAGGTTGACTGTGCATTGTGTGAAGAAATATTTCCTTTTGTTTGTTTTAAACCTGCTGCCTATTAATTTCATTTGGTGACCCATAGTTCTTGTGTTATGAGAAGCTTCCTTATTTACTTTCTCCACATCAGTCATGATTTTATAGACCTCAATCGTAACTCCCCTTAGTCGTCTCTTTTCCAGGATGAAAAGTCCCAGTCTTATTAATCTCTGCTCATATGGAGCCGTTCCATACCCCAATCAATTTTGTTGCCCTTTTCTGAACCTTTTCCAATTCCAAGATATCTTTTTTGAGATGGGGCAGCCACATTTGCACGCAGTATTCAAGATGTGGGCATACCATGGGTTTATAGAGAGGCAATATGATATTTTCTGTCTTATTATCTATCCCTTTCTTTAGGATTCCCAACATGCTGTTTGCTTTATTGACTGCTGCTGCACACTGAGTGGATGTTTTCAGAGAACTATCCACACTGACTCCAAGATCTCTTTCTTGAGTGGTAACAGCTAATTTACACCCCATCATTTATATGTATAATTGGGATTATGTTTTCCAATGTGCATTACTTTGCATTTATCAATGCTGAATTTCATCTGCCATTTTGTTGCCCAGTCATCCAGTTTTGAGAGATCCTTTTGTAGCTCTGTGCAGTCTGCCTGGGACGTAACTATCTACACACACAATTTCCTGATTTTTATGTGCAAATTGCAGCCGGTATTTTTAAAAATGAATTCCTAAAGATAGGCAACTAAATGAGTGGCCTGATTTTCAAAAATGCCAAAGAGCCAGCAGCTTCTAATCTGACCCAACAGGTGTTGCTGTGTTATAAGAAATTTTGAAAATCAGGCCACTGATTTAGGCACCTAAATACAGACGTGGAAGGCTGAGGGTGTAATGATTGTGTGTACTTTGCTACAGCCATCACAAGGCACTTAATGAGGGTTCTTGGTGTGAGACATTTCCAATGTGGGAGTGACTATGCAAATGAGATGGCACGATTGGAGTGGCATGTACTCACCCTCTGAGATGCCCAGCATTGATTAGATGTTTTTAGAAATTCAAGCAGACTCAGACTTAGCTGCATGCATGTAACAAATAATGTTATGCTTTCTCTCCTGACAAGCTGGGCTCCTAAAAGTTCATTAAACATTACACTAGTGAATTTGGACTCCTGCAGGGCACCAGGATGGGGCTTTAACCCACAGTAGGAGCCACTGGGTCTTTGAGGGAAGGGACACCTTTATGCAGAGGCATGAGATCGTCAATGAATTTCCCTCACTAAATCTTTCCCTTCACAGTCAAGAAATGGCAGCCCAGCAAGTCATCTGGACTGGTATGCCTCAGAGGCACTACACATACAGTATTCGCCAGGGGCATCACCAGGAGAACAGCTGATACCAGTCAGTGGTTCTGATTCTATTCTATGGCCATGTCCTGATGCAGAGACAACCTGTGGAACTCATTGCCAGGGGATGTTGTGAAGGCCAAAAGTATAAATGAGTCTAAAAAAGAATTAGATAAGCTCATGGAGGGTAGGTCCATCTATGGCTACAAGGCATGCATCCCCATGCTCTGGGTGACCCTAAACCTCTGACTGGATGACGGGGGATGGACCACTCGATAATTGTCCTGTTCTGTTCATTCTGCAGCATTTGGCACTGACCACTGTCAGAGACAGGATCCTGGGCTAAATGGACCATTGGTCTGATCCAGTATGGCCGTTCTTATGTTCATGTTCACTGCCAGAGCAAAGGGAAGGTCCTGAATGATGACTTGTCCAGTGGGACGGAGCGAGGAGGGTATGATAAACCATATAAATGCTTTAAAGGATAATATTGCAGTAGATGGCGAAGGGCTATTTGCATTGGGCACTGGTAAACAAACAAACAATAAGAATTCAGCTCCCTCCTGTTGAGGCATTTGGGGGAGTTGAAGTACATCATCATAAAAACCAAATTAAAATACAACAAAACATGTAATTAAAAAACCTGCCCTCTTAAAAACTGAATAAAAGAAAGTAACTAAAGGTTAAATCAAGGTGCACAAAGGGCTGCAGTTATTAAGGGGTAAATTTAACTTAGACATATCCCCAAAACTTTCCGAGTGGAAGGGCAAAGAGCTAACAGAAGAGTTTTGCAAAGTAAGGTCATTAAGATAAACTCAGAAGTGATGTTCAGACTTTAATTAGATACATTTATGGAAAAGATAGTGCTGAGGACTCTTTTTCTGGCCTGATGCAGGTCTGCATGACTGAAGAAATTGCTTCCAACCATGCGGTCTATGATTCTAGGGTATGATGACAGTTATATGGCATTATGCATCTCAGTGCACCCCTTTCATTCATTTATGTCTGCAGATTTTCTAAATTTTAACCCATGGAGAGCACTTTGATTTTCGTCTGCTAAAAAACAAGTAAATCACTGATTCTACAGGGATTGTATTGCTTTGCCATAAAAGGCACAGTTCCTGTCTGAGGAGTTAAGAGCTTCCTGTGAGGTACTGAGCACGCTCAGTGGGAATACATTGCTCTCTGTTACCCTGGTCTATATCCAGAGGAACTGCCCCCATATCAATGGAGTTACACTGATGTGGTAGGAAGCAAAATGTATCCTACTGACTAGAAAGCAAGAAATAATGTGAGGATGTGTGTGCTGTTCCTTTAAATCCACAACAGGAAGGGGCCCAGGGAAAAGCTCTCTCGTGAGGCCAAGTTCCTAAACTGGGGTAAATCAGCATAGTTGTGTTCACATCAATGGAGATATAGTGATTTCCACCAGGATCTCTGGCCTAAAGTAGCTTCAGGGATAAGACTGTTTTCCTTTTTCATTCTTCAATGTTAGAGAAAAAAAATCTCTTTCTTTGATTCTTAACCATGGGCACATGACACATAGAGCCTCATTCTCCAGTCATTACACCAACATAAACCAGGAGTAACACCACTAAAGCAATGAAGTTGCATCAGTATAAAACCCCTGATAGAGAGAATGGCATCAGACTCAGAGTCCACTCTTACTGTCTGTGCAGAACTCTCAGGGTCCAATTTTAGCCCTAACGTCTAGTTCTGCCCACACACTTTTATACAGGCAACTAACGGCACTCACAAAAGCGGGTGCACATCCATTTTGCACATGGAAACACTTATTTGCGCAATGCTAATTGCGCAGCAGGGCAGCCATCTGCTTGAACTGCCTGAGCAAATGCAGGGCTTGCTTGTGCATAAAAGGGTGGGAGCCTACTATTTGTGGGTGCAAAAGTGGCCATGCAAAATTGACTGCCAGCCTCAGCTGGATGAAAATTTGATCCTAACTAACATCAGTGGGATTCTATCCCAAGATAAAGGAAATAAGATAGCTCTGTGTTTTCTATTCCTCAAACCCACTCCTATCTTGAATGATGAAGCAGAGATTACAGGAAGGCACCAGAATAGGATTTAGGACATTAGGTTCAATTCTCAGCTCTGCCATGGGCTTCCTGTGTGACCTTGGGCAAGTCACTTGATATCTCTCTGTCTCTCAGCTCCCCATCTGTAAAATGGGGGTAATGATCCTTCCCTACGACACGGGGGTATGGTTGAGGCAAAATGCATAAATATTTGGAAGGTGCTCAAATAGTATGATGATGTCTACCTTCTAGGGACGGAGATAAATTGAGTGAAAGTACACAGCTGCACTGTCGTACTTCATAAGATCACATCCAATGTAATCAAGAGGATTCAGTCCATCACAATAGCACCAGTCACACTAGGTACAATTACTTATAGGGTAAGAGTGTAGGTTTGTTTCTTCATTTTAATTAAAAAAATTTAATAAAAGGATGTAATGATAAACTGATAAGCAGTTGAGTTCCCCGCTTCTCCCAGTGGGTTACTGCACCAAACTCATTGTAATTAGAAAAGAGCCTATAAGACACACCATAGGACATATATCAATGTTGGCTCAGCACCAATGAGCTACTAGAAGCGACCAGTTCATATGTTCAATTGCTACTAACTAGATTTTTCCCCCCTACCTTGATACACAAATTATATGCCAGACAGGGAACAACCCAGAGTGAATTTATTTAACACATCCCAGTATCGTGCCTATTTGGGAAAGAAATCTTCTCTCCAAAGAAAACTTCTTGAAAATGTAAGTATTCCAGCAGGGCACCGGTGCCGTATGTTATCCACTGAACAGTGCAGCCTCACTCAGTGGTAACGCTGATAAACGTTCCTCCTTGCTAACTTAGGTGTTAAAGTGCATCTCCCCCCGCTTCCTTTAGGATGAATTATAAAATGGTGTGATCCAATGCTCCAGCCTGATTGGCTGTTGGGCGCATGTCGATTTACACTACTGACAATATACATTCATGTGGCAGCATGAAGAGACATGTTGCCATTTAAATTTCAGATCGTTTTGCAGCTGCAAAGTGTAATAGCAGTAATAATAAGCTAGAAGCAGTGCTATCCATTAAAACGAGCCCCAGACACTGTAGCATGTCTGTTTTGCCTCCGATTCTAAATGCTGGGTGCTAGCTGAACTTCTTATTCACAGTTCATTAAAAATGTCCTGCATTTCTTTGCATACACATGTGCAATGCTTGTACTTAAACAGTCCAGTGGAGAGAGCACAGGGCTGGGAGTCAGGAAACTTGAGTTCTGTTCCTGGTTCTGCCACTTACTTATGGTGTCATATTCAGCAAGTCACTTTGCCTCTCTGGCCCTCATTGTCCCAGTCATTCAAAAGGGAATAATGATGCTTTCCCTTGCCTTTGCAAGACACATTGAGTTCTATGGATGAAAAGTATGGATTGGTTTATTTTTATTTTGCTAGGCAAATTATACATCATGTAAATCCACTGAATTCAGTGAGGCTGCATGGGTGTAACCAGGAACAGAAGTTGGCCCATTATATGCTTGTGTCCATACATGTATACTGCTCTATTGTGCAAGAGAATATTTTGTATTTGTACAGCGCCTAACACAATGGGTTCTTGGTCCATGGCTGGCGTACCCAGGTGCTATTGCAATACAAAAAAATAATAACTAACTAATAATAATAATAATACTTAATAGAAAAGAGGGAGACATGCAAAGTCTGATTTCAGAAACATCCTCCTATTTTGCACCTACAAATAACTGTGTCAAACAATTAACTGCTGAACACAAACAATGTCATCTGAATGTTAGCTACCTGATTTGCTTGTGCAGTCAGTTGGATGTCAAAATGCTGTTAGTGGCTCCCACAATTAACTGAGAGTGCTTGGCTTTAAGCAGAGCTGACCCTGAACTTGAACCCTCTGAGCCCTTGGACTTTGGGAAAATTTAGATTTGAAAAGAAATCCAATCTATACTCTACTGCTTGGGCCCAGCTCTAGGTTTAAATCCATGCTTTGGGGCATTTTTCAAGAACAAATGCAGGAGGTTCTAGGATTCTGCACAGGCATGCGTGCATGTCTCTGTTAGAGGTCCTCATTTCTCCTGCAACAACAGATGGATGCAGAAGTTGCTGCTAGTCACTCAGACTTGTGAATTATTCCATTTGGGCGATATGTTCATTCACCTCCATGGGCAGCCTTAAAACACCCGCATGAAGGTGCTCTCCTCCATCTGTGTGTGACATAGATAGAGACGATCATCTCTATTTTGCAGATGACAAAGTGGGGCACACAGGGGTTGTACCCTCTTTCTTTGGTGGTGAAGGCCCCTGCATCAGTTACACAGATCTCAGGAGGGGCAGGATTGCTGGAACTCACGTGGAGTGAAATCCCCTGTACATTGTGAAGCAAAGACCTGCAGAGAGTCAGCACATCTCAGTGCACAGGGGGGATTTGAAGCCAGGAGATCTGCCATCTGTCTCTCCCACCATGAAGGGGGCACTTGTGGTTCTCCTGCCTTAGCAGAAGGATTACTTCATTCCCCCGGAAACCCCGAAAGATCACCCAAACACACAACCGGGTTACTCAGGCTGTGCAGGGAGGGCAGGATTTGGGTCACAGAGATTAAGAATCTGACCCAAAACACATCCTTTCCATTGACTTTCACTGAGTTTTGGATTAAGGCCTAAGGCCCAGACGCTTAAAGGTATCTGAACCACTGAAATCACACAAGAAGCTTGTCAGACAGAAAGCTTGTTGTCTGAGTCGGGAAACAAAACCCACATCCCCAGATTCCTAGCGCAGGGCCTTAATGATCACATTGTCATAACCGTAATTTCAAAATCCATTTGCACATCTCGACAGCAGCCAATTGGAGCAGATTTGACAGGGAAAGGAGGACGGCAGCAGAATTTCCAACACGCAGCATTGAAGCAATCCAGTCAGTAGAGTTCCATGATGTTCTTGATGTCATCTTTTATAATACGATGGAATTAATCCAAAATAAACAAGACCAGATACACTGGGTTTAGAGAATCTGAGAAGAGGGCTGTATCTATATCAGAAGATGAATACATTTATTTATCAATGATAGTTTATTGCTTAGCTGTCTTTTTTTTAAGGTGTGCCAAATTAACACAAGAATGGCAATGTTGATTTTTTTTTTATCTCTACTTTTCAGTAAATAGGAAAGCTCAGCTCTGGCAGGGCTTAAATTTGTGTATGAAGAGAAAAAAATTCTGGTAAATATGTTGTTACTGATTTAAAAATCTATTTGTTCAGTAATTTCTGCTGGAGCCATCATTATCTTGCCAAAGCAGCTGTTGGAATATTAACTAGACACAGCAGTAACAAGTGGAATATAATTAGCACTCCTTGTTCCAGTGAATTTTCAGTTTTAACTAGAAACAATTTGCAATGAATCTCCGTGCTGTTGTAATTAACTTAACGAATGCACCACACATACCGACAACTGTACTGAGTACTGTAAGAAATCACTGAGGGTTTTGCTGATGGGGCAGAGCTATTGCCTAATTTTGGCCAGCTATTACATGCAAAGGACAGCTTTCCCGTTTGCTTCACAGAATGCCATTTACAGTTAAAGGCTAGTGTGTAGTTCTTAAAACACGAGGAGGAAATTACAAGAGCTCAATTCCATATGCTTGATGTTTCTGGAGTCCTTTTATAGTGTACTCAGTCAGGTCACTTTCCCAAAGTACTGGGTTTGGGGGGAAAAAACAGAACTTCGTGGCCCTAAAAGATAGAAAAAGATGCACCAAGCAAGTTTTTCCAAAAACACCCTTTCCTCTGGAGCTTCAAAGCCCCACTTCTGCGAAGCTTTACACACAGGAGTAACATTGCTCCTGTGATTAATCCCGTCAACCTCCATGTGGCTCCTGCCATAATTTAGAGCAGCCCCAGAGGTAGTTGTTAATTCCAGTAGCTCCTTACAGCTGCCCTGAATAGCCAGCTCACAGAGTACTCTGGGCACCCTTTCCTTCCACTATCAACACACTCGCAGGCTGCTCCTGGCACGCCCTTATTGTGGTGGTCTGGTCCTGCTGCCCCTTCTCAGGCAAGACTCCCAGTAGGGAGCAATCAACCAGCTGCTTCACCAGACAACAGGGAACTGGCACCCGCCCTCTCTTGAATGTAATGCTACAGTCAATGACAGGGTGAAGACAGAAACAAAATCCTGACAGGATAAAGAGAGACAGAACCAAGGGGCCCTGCAGAGAGACTGCAAAGGGAAGTCGTATAGTGTGCAAGATGACCTCAAAGGAAAGGCACTGGCGCAGAGACCGAGAGCGAGACCCCAGCAGGTGTAGAGACAGTGTTCATTTCCCCCACTAAAAGAAGCATTCATCAGTTCTGAGTATCCAATTTAGCAAGTTAATTCCAAAGCAGTCAAACGCTCATACACACTGCTTTGGAAGCAAGCACATGCTTCCTAGCCATTTTGCGGATAAAGGTAAAGATAGGGCCACTCAGCAGCGTTGCCAACTCTTGTGATTTTATTGCAAGTTTCACCATATTTGTTTGTTCTACCCCAGGCATGGTTTCCCTGCTGATGCCTTAATTTTCACTCCTTGGAGCCAGCAGGGCATGAATAGATATTAGGGTACTGATTATAGGAATCAGGGTGACTTTGTGTACGGCTAGTGGGCTGCAGGCTGGCTTACCTGCTGCCACACCTAAATAACCAGCTATAGCACACATTAGCCCCTCTGGCTCAAACCAGTTTTCCTCAATCTCTAGCTGCCCCAAATTCTGAAGGCACACTGTATCACCACAATGGGTCCATGTCCTCCTGCCTCTTCTACAGGTGGAAACACAATGAGTACATCCCTGGCTGCTTCTTGGCCTTGCCTTCCCTGGTATGTGTTCAAGTGAATGTTTGTCTGTGTAAGTGCTTATTTCTATATAGAGTATTTTAAAGGTGTATGTGACCTTCTCTGTATTTTTCTATTCCTCCTTGTCTTCCCTGCACCAGTTAAAATTGCAAAAGGTGACTGGGGTGAAGCATTTGCATGAATCTGCAATGCGTAAGATTATAAACATCATGGCATTTCGAGCTATTTTGCACACAAAAAAAGGGGGGTCCTGAAAGTTGTATGGATAATGCAATGTTGAGGACTTTGTACACAATCACAAACAACATTATAGTGTAAAAATTTACACACACACACACAAACACAACTATCACTGATTTTGACCCATTCTAGTTACAACATAGATCCAGGAAGGGGATCAATGCACCAGTTAGAGAATCTGTGCTGTAACTTTGATACCTATAACTAGGCCTAACCAGGGTTGTAGCCAGAATGGTTTCTAATCCCTGTGTAGACAGGACCTATACTAGAGTTGGACAAAAAAAATTCTACCATAAACATTTTGACAGAAAATGACCCATTTTCCCCCAGAGTAATTTTTTGTGGAACATTTTAATTTCTTCCAAAAATGTTTCTGTTTTTCAAGGAAAAAACAAACTTTTTTATTTTCAAACCCTCTACCCCCTTTTCCAGTTCTTGTTGTCCCCTTCCTTTTTTCCTATTTTTACCCCCTTTTTATAATTTTTTTTTACCACTGGAAAAGAGTGGGGCAAAGGAAAAAAAACCTGAAAAAAATTCTTGAGAAATTTAAAAACAAATGATTTTTTGGGGTGGAGGGGGATAAAATGACACGTAAAATATCGTATCCGGTCTTGTAGCTGTGTCAATCCCAGGATATTAGAGAGAAACATTGGGTGAAGTAATATCTTTTATCAAGCTTGTCTTTCTTCCCAACAGAAGTTGGACCAACAAGAGATATTACCTCTCCCACCTTGTCTATGTAAAAAATTGACAATTTTCAACCAGCTCTCACCTAAGCATTTTTCCAGGGGTGGCTTGATTTGATTGAACAGCACATTTTGTCTGACTCCAAAGCCAAGCTGAAATCTGTTATGAAAGTGAGGGTTAGAATAAACAAGGAACTGCCCAACCTTGGGATATTTATCATTTTGGTTTTCAATAACTGGTTTCTTCCATTTACATCCCTGAAATCATATCAAAGTCCCCGTTCCAAGAACGAGCTCTAGTTTGTGCAGAGCTCATTGCAAGATTGAGGCTTAATTTGGAAATTTACCTACAGCTTTACCTTTGAGTCATCTCAAGAAAGAGACTGTGTTTGCAAATTCACATTACCAAGCAATTCATTTGTAGAAGAGTCCATTGTCTTGGGAACATGCAATTCAAAACAAGTTTGGCTCTATGGCAAATAAAATACAATAAAAAATAACAAACTAAGGCTTGGATATATTTACAAACCAAGATGACCAATATGAAGATTTATCCGAGCAACTGCCCAGCCACCAATATAGAGAAAATGGAAAGGAAAGAGAAATAGGGTAAAAATGGTCGGGAATCTCTCTCACTTGCTTTCTTGTGAAAGAAGGGAGACTGGGAGATGGTCTGTCTTTTGGACACATCAGTACCAGCCCTGCAGAAAGGAAGAAATGAGCTGACACATTGTAGCAGAGCTTTCTATACAGAATGAAGAACTGGCAAGAGAATTGATAGCTCAAAAGGCTCTGGTGCAGCCCTCTTTAAATAAGGTGTGAGCTTTAAAGACCCACGTGGCCAAAACTAAAAGAAAAATCCTTCAGCCTGTGCCTGCAAATATAACTCTGTCAAGTGAAACCGCCCTTAGCTGTGCCTCACAGAGGAGGGCAGCAAAATGTATTAAGCCATGCTGCTGCAAAATACAGTTTTTGACATCTAATTCCTAGAATGTAGGAGAGGTGGGATTTTTTGGTTTTTAAGTATTACTTCCTGTCTTATTGTCTTTTTCCATTAAGATCCCACACACGTGGCTATTCATCCCCTCGGCACACAGGAGCCAGATTGTTTGCTGAAGTGATAGATTAAAAAATTCATTCTGTTTTGAGGATGTTTAAACATTCAAAGCAGGAGCATAACTGGCTGCTGCGTAACCAGTTTAACAGTTTCCCTGTTGCTCTCCAGCATAGTGTCAGCAAAACTCAGGTTGCAGATTCCATATCATATTTATGACCAAATAAAATCAGTGGATTTTTTTGCTTTGTTTCTAATATTGATTTTTCAATTTGCAGATCCATTTGCATTGTAGTGTCCCACATTTTATTCTCCTGAGCTGGATCTATGCTGATATCTTGCTGTGCATAAATGAATGGAAGTCTTATGATCCAAAATGAAGCATCTACCTGTGTGTGCACGTGCGAACACACACCAATTTTGGTAAATGAGTTGACAGACACTCCTCTGAGATAGTGCTTGCAGCCTGAATTTCATACCAAGATTTTTTTCCCTCCACCAGGTTGAATGGAGACATTTGTGTTCGGGAGGCAAAAGATTTGAATGCCCAACCCTTTTCCATCCAGTACGTGCTTGCATACACACAAACAGCAAAGGGGTGAAAATCAGAGTGCCTTGCCAGCAAATATATATTCACTCCTGCAAAAATGGTGTAATCTGGTTTTCCTGTAACGAGACTTCATGATGTCAGGATGCTGCTGGCAGTGTCAAGAAATCAGCTGAGCCTGTGATAATGGAGTTTACATGTTTGGCTGCTATTTTTTTTTTTTGTTCTTTTGTGCATTAGGATTTAAAATTCACAGTTTAATCCAAACCTAAAACTTCATGTTCCAAACATAACACACACATATATCCTGCTGCAGGAAAAGCTGGTGCTGTCCCCTGTACTCAGCCATTTCTGTCTTAGGCCAAAAGAAAGAGGCCATCCATAATAATCAGGTCACCCATCACCATGGTACCTGAGCGCAGTTTGATTTAAAGAATGCTATAAAAGCCTATGGAAAATGTAGAAGGAAGCAAAGTAAAAGCACTCAGAATCACTTCAATAATAATTGAAATGCAATTAAGATGTGCCACCAAACTGAGTATTTCAGATCAGAGTTAATCTGTGGAGAGGTTACTGGTATTATAAAAGTTAGAGCCATTAGGCCTGATTATTTTCTCATTTACACTTAAGTCAGTGGGGAATTACACTGAAGTCAACGGAGTTTCATCAGTGTAAAACCAGTGTGAGTGACAGTAGAATCCTTCCCATCAGATATGATCCGACAAGATGCTTAGTCCCTGTCATTTCTGTTAGTGTCTCAAGTGGGTGCTGAGCCCCATTCAGGATTAGATTTGAAAAGGGAAACACGGCCGTAGGGTACCAGGAAAAAATGGAGCTGCCACATGGAGGCTTTTAGAATATGCTTTTCATGACTTCCTTGCAATTGCAACAGGAAACACATTCAGGATTTGCTTGAGGTTTAGGCATTTAAATGCACGTGGGAAATTATT
Source organism: Lepidochelys kempii (assembly GCF_965140285.1). Taxonomy (NCBI): domain Eukaryota; kingdom Metazoa; phylum Chordata; order Testudines; family Cheloniidae; genus Lepidochelys; species Lepidochelys kempii. The sequence goes on along the minus strand of NC_136392.1, from coordinate 6,881,095 downwards.
TGTCATCAGACCATAGTGTTATTTTTTGTTATTGCATTTTTACGTAAAATGACCTTCGTTTCCAGTCTAATAAGAATAAAGGCACAGAGGAGCAGAAGGGTGGTCCATCTAGTCCAGTAGCTTGACTCTGACAGTGGCCAATTGCAGACGCTTCAGAGGAAGGTGCAAGAAACTCTGTAGTGGACAATTATGGAATTAACTGCTTAAGGGGAAGTTTCTCCTTAATCTCCTTTGGTGAGTGGTTGGTTTATGCCTAAAGCATGAAGGTTTGCATTCCTCCTAAAAATAAAAGAGAAAAGATGACGACCCTTACGTTGGCCCCATGCATGGGGTGAATTTCATCCTTATTGTCTGAAGTCCTGATTCAGCAAAGTACTTAAGCATGAACTTATTTAACCATATGAATAATCCTGGCCCTGTTCAGTATAGCATGTAAAGTGTGTTTCCTTTTAAGCAAATAAGTAGTCCAAGTCAATGGGACTTAAGCACATGCTTAAAATTAAAATTAAGGATGTGCTTTTCTGAATCAAGCTCTGCATTAGCACGCTTTGGCAACCCAATGCATACGACTCCTAAGACCTCAGCCAGGATAACTCAACAAAAGTTAAAAAAAAAATCCATTTGCAACCACCATGTTGAAAACTGTCTGTCAAGCTTGATTCCTCTGGAACTGTGCTGGCAACCCTTATCAAACATGATTGTTGCAAGCAAAGATCTACCCATGTTTCCCTCTCTACTGTAGATTGGACTTTATTGTTTGGAGGGTAGGACGTGCTATAGATAACCCCTTCAGCAAAGTCTTAGATTGTAAGGATGGCTTTATCAAGTGTGGATGTAAACCAAAGTATAACTGGGCTAAGTTGTCATTGTGTTTAAAATTCCGGTGATAAAAAATAGGAACAGCATTCCTCCACCTAGGCTTATCTTCCCTGGAGTCATGTAAGATGAAGACTAGTGAAAACTCGGGGCAGCTTTGTTGCCTTTTTTACTATTCCCAATGTACAGTAGCCCTTGATGCTTATTATGATATATTATGATTTAAGTGACTATAGTAGTTCATGAAAAATGACCCCAGTAAATGCTGTTTGGGAAACTAGATGCAGTAAATTAGCACATTTCTTAACACGATCATCCTAGTTGTATACTGTATGTTAACTTAAATGTGCCTAAATAGACAGTTCAGTAGCCTATACATCAAATCTTTAAATGATTATCCTATTAAGGGCTATCATTGAAATGGTTTAGGCATGTGCTGTATCATTTAGGCAGATGAGAGAAAAACTGAAGTTACTGTTACTTTCAGACAAAGTGCAAATAAGCTTTTCGTTGCATATTAATGAATTGCTAATATCACAGCTCTTCCGGACCCATCTTTATGCAAATTATAGTAATGCTATTTGCACAGTTGTATAATTTGAACTCTCTCATTTTGAAGCACCAAGATTAAAAATAGGAAGAAAAAAAACCACCCCAGAAATGAAAACAAAACAAATATCCTCCACACACAAATATGGAACTGAGTATAAACATAAGTGTTTAAACTAAATGTAGCTGACCATGTTTTACTTTAAATGTACACTAAATAGTTTTTATTAAAAAGCGTTTAGTGTAAGATTTTGCTGATCTAGACCCCAATTTGAGAAAGCATTTACACATCCGCTGACGTCCATCCCTATTGTGCTTCCCTGAGAAGAGATGCTTTCCTGTTTCAGGGCTCTAGAGAATTGTTTTGTTCTTTGGGCTCAATCCTGCAAATACTTACTCACATGAGTAATCCTTATGTAATGAGTAAGGACTATTTGTACAAGTAAATATTGAAGATACCAGAATCAAAGCTATGGACTAAATCCAAAATGTTCATTGGCTTAAATAGGAGAAATATCAAGTTTACATATATAAATGTAAACAATAAAGAAGAGTTAAATGATTAAATTAAGCTTTTATGTCAATAAGAACATTCTTCCAGGACAGAGAAATGTATTCAGAATTACACATTCTGCACAACTAATAATACGTTTTCATGTATTTTCAGCAAATTTTATTTGGCAACAGCATCAAGAAAATAATTTATTTAATTTAGTAAATAATTATAAATTATGTCACCTTCATTGCTTTAGATTCCAGTTTTGTTTTTGTTTTAATGCTTGCTAATATAACAGCCATATAGTCACTAACAAATATATTATTCCTATAGAAGAATTTTATTTGAAGAATAGTATTTTTGATTTTCTTTCTCAAAGTCACACGTTGAACGTGTGATTTTAGGTCAGGGTTACATTATTGCCTTTGAGTAACAGAAGTGCAGTTAGAAAAATAGGGTAATACTGGAGGCAAATAGCCCATTTTCAAACATGTCTTTTATTTAAAATCAATGGCAAAATTATTTGTCTCAAATGCAACATCATTATCAGCTGAGCTCTTAAGAAAAAAGCTAGATTTTCCATGGGATGCTCTATTCTGCAACGGATAGTGCTAACTCCAGCTCTGTTATAGTAGCAGAGTAGTCTAGTGGATCGGGCACTGGACAGGAAGCCAGGAGACTTGCATTCTGTTCCCCCTTCTGCCATTAACCTGCTGAGTGACTCTAAGTAAGTCACTTCCTTTTTCTGTTCCCCCTTTTCCCTTCTGTCACATGTGATAATGATATTTGACTATGATTTTTTCCTTGGAAAAAGTTCTTTAGGATCCATGGCTGAAAGACTCTATATACTGTGTAATACAATAGGACCAAGGAGCAATGGGAGAGCGCTAGAGGGGAAATATATAAGCTCAAGACTAATTAAGGTGTGGTTCCCTGTAGACTAGGGAAGGTGGCTACAGGTTAATTGGAGCACCTGCAGTCAATTAAGGCCCTGTTAGGAACCTAATAAAACCCCCTGCTTCAGTTAGACAGAGGAAGAAGAGGGGACAGGAGTTTGGAGGTGTGTTGTGAGACTTGGAAAAATCAGAGAACTGAAGTAAGGGGGACTCCTCTCCCCAGCATCTAAGGGCTGCAGGTACTACACCCAAGGGGGAAGAGGGTAAGAATCTGCAAGGGCTGGGACTCAGAGTGAGGAACAAACCCAGACTCCTCCCCTTTACCACCTTCCTGGGCCATGAGTGGGGCCATTGATGCCCCAAGAACAGGGACAAGGGGTGGCATCTTAGTTCCCTGGGAAGAAAAGCGCAGGACCCACCAGACTAACATTGCCCATCTTGTCACAACTGTTAGAAGTGCTGTATGGCTGTTTAAAAGAGAGACATGAAAATTTACTTCTTAGTGGCACAAGGGCTACCAGTAGGATGCTGAGAAACTCAGCTTTTAAGTAAAATATGGAATTCCAAACATAATGCAATTCAGCACTCAAGAAAGACCAGAAGTGCTGCTGACTGTGTGACTATTTTGAAAGCTATGCTGAGTAAATCCAAAGTCCCTTCAGCTGAGGGCTTAAGTACAAATCAGCATGCCTCTGAGTTGCCCTTTTTATTTGCCATTTGCAAGAGCATGAGCTAAATATGAAGCTTTGTCAGGCAAGCCTGGGGGTTGTGGACACCCTTAGAATCATAGAATATCAGGGTTGGAAGGGACCTCAGGAGGTCATCTAGTCCAACCCCCTGCTCAAAGCAGGACCAATCCCCAATTAAATCATCCCAGCCAGGCCTTTGTCAAGCCTGACCTTAAAAACTTCTAAGGAAGGAGATTCTACCACCTCCCTAGGTAATGCATTCCAGTGTTTCACCACCCTCCTAGTGAAGAAGTTTTTCCTAATATCCAACCTAAACCTCCCCCACTGCAACTTGAGACCATTACTCCTTGTCCTGTCCTCTTCTACCACTGAGAATAGTCTAGAACCATCCTCTCTGGAACCCCCCTCTCAGGTAGTTGAAAGCAGCTATCAAATCCCCTCTCATTCTTCTCTTCTGCAGACTAAACAATCCCAGTTCCCTCAGCCTCTCCTCATAAGTCATGTGTTCCAGACCCCTAATAATTTTTGTTGCCCTTCGCTGGACTCTCTCCAATTTATCCACATCCTTCTTGTAGTGCGGGGCCCAAAACTGGACACAGTACTCCAGATGAGGCCTCACCAATGTCGAATAGAGGGGAACGATCACGTCCCTCGATCTGCTCGCTATGCCCCTACTTATACATCCCAAAATGCCATTGGCCTTCTTGGCAACAAGGGCACACTGCTGACTCATATCTAGCTTCTCGTCCACTGTCACCCCTAGGTCCTTTTCTGCAGAACTGCTGCCTAGCCATTCGGTCCCTAGTCTGTAGCTGTGCATTGGGTTCTTCTGTCCTAAGTGCAGGACTCTGCACTTATCCTTGTTGAACCTCATCAGATTTCTTTTGGCCCAATCCTCCAATTTGTCTAGGTCCCTCTGTATCCTATCCCTGCCCTCCAGCGTATCAACCACTCCTCCCAGTTTAGTATCATCCGCAAATTTGCTAACAGTGCAATCCACACCATCCTCCAGATCATTTATGAAGATATTGAACAAAACCGGCCCCAGGACTGACCCCTGGGGCACTCCACTTGACACCAGCTGCCAACTAGACATGGAGCCATTGATCACTACCCGTTGAGCCCGACAATCTAGCCAACTTTCTACCCACCTTATAGTGCATTTATCCAGCCCGTACTTCTTTAACTTGCTGACAAGAATACTGTGGGAGACTGTGTCAAAAGCTTTGCAAAAGTCAAGAAACAATACATCCACTGCTTTCCCTTCATCCACAGAACCAGTAATCTCATCATAGAAGGCGATTAGATTAGTCAGGCATGACCTTCCCTTAACTCTGATTGGACTGAGACCACCAACTCATTTCACGTGCGCTGCCAAACAACTTTTAGAACCTGAGTCAAAGAATCTTCGGGACTGTTCTGGCTTCGACTGAAGGTGAAAGCACACCTGATTCCACATCACTTCTGCTGTAGGATCAAATTTGGGTCTTGAAAACATCCAAGCATATCAAGTGTAAACTTCTCATAGACGGAGATCAGTGGACTTGGACAGGTATAACTGGAAGCAAAAGTTGGCCAGTAGGCTCCATTTGAACTAGTGGCATAGAGATAAAAGGCAGTTTAGATCCTATTTCTGATCCCGAGGACTGTCCAGTCCCTCTCCTTTGTGTTGACTCTCCTGACTTTGGATGGTTTACTTGAAATGTCAGTATAGCATGGCCTGAACTCTCTTCTGTTTTCGGAAGATCAACTTATTAATTATTTGTAGTAGTAATTTCTTTATAGCACCTAAAGGTGTATTGGATGCTTCATAAAAGAAAGATATGGCCCTGTGCCTCAAAGGGCTTACTCCACATTTTATACTTGACACCATGTGTGGGGGATGACAAATTGTAGGGAGCAGATGGGGAAGAGAGCAATAGAATCACACCATTACTCAGTTTAGGCATTTGCATTTCATGGTGGTTCATTTAAGTTGCATTATACAGGTCTCATTCTCATTTTCACTAAGGTCATCTTAGACCCCTTTTGCAATGCAAAGGAACCTTCAAGTGGGAGTAAATTGTAAATTATATTTGCACCCACTTTAATACCCCTTTACCTGACTGGTGCAGCATAAAATAGCTGTGTGTATGTATGCATGTGCACACAAACACAAACTACATAGTTAGTTTTCAAAGCAGCCAAAGCTAAAGGATTTGGATATACAACACACTTATTTCAATAGGAGTTGGGCAATTAAATCTCCTATGCATCTTTGAATATCTTACCAGAAGATCACGAATATTCCTGACCCACTGATTGTGAGCATTTCAGAGGAAAGCTTCACACAACTTTGGTATATACTAATATGAACCCTAACAATGATCTTTAAATCAGATTCCAGTGGCTAATAGTCACTGCTCAGTAAACACATGTACAATCATTACCATTAGTATTAATGAATGTTATATGAGAACTCTGAGAGGCATATGGCCTTTCATCTGTATTTATCACCGTGATAATGTGAAATATAGCATTGTATCCAGATAGCTGATAAAAATTAAATTCAGGCCTTTTGTAAACTATATAGCCATTTAGGTGAGGTCAATGGTATTTTTTTCAAATAGACACAAGATTTCTTCTGTGCTTCCTGTTATAAATGAGCCATTTAAAATTGCATCATTATTTAGGTTCTCCTTTTTTGTTTAAAATGAAACATTATTTATCACAGACTCACATTACAGATAAAATAACTAAGGACAATACATGCATCATAATGAATATGATCTGCAGTATTTTACACTGCATAATAAAAGGAATGTGTGACTGTATCAATGTAAAACATACCAATGGCAATAATTTAACGCTGAATATTTTTGTGCCTTTAATTAAAATAAACTAATAAAGATTTCAGAGATGCACTTACTTTAATAGAATGCAGAGTTATAATTGGTGACCTATTTTAAGCAATTTAATTTCCCATGACCTGCTTTCCAAATTAACATAGTAATAGAACAATGTTTATTGTGTTTGAGAATATAAGTTTCTCCTTCAAAGATGACATATGCTTTTGTGATTTGATTTAAAGGTGTATTCTTTTATTAAAATGTTCATATAAAGGTCTTGTAAATTATGTAAATGTTTCTTTTTATGGTATTTAATGAGCCTAGAATTTTAAATCAAAGCAGAATCAAAGAAAATAAACAAGGACATCTTGACGATCCAGAAGATCACTATATAAAAAATGGCTCAGCTCAGTCACTCTGAATTCATTTGAACTCTCCTTCTCTTAAACCCCCCATTCTTTATAAAGATAACTTCCCCCAACTATACTGTGCAAGCATGCACCCACCCACACAGAGGTGCAACCAGAATCTGCTCTGTATTGGTCCTGTTTTGAATTATCCTAAGCTCTAGTGCCATCGTGTTCCAACGGTGGGTTGTGTAAAATGCATTCCCTGTGACTGTAGGACAGCAAAATCCTTCTCAAGTGGCCTAATGAAACTATTATTTCGGGATCTTGCCACTCCTCCTTTGGCATTATGGGCTCAAGTCATTCACTCCAATATTGACATAGGGCCCATTTCCCAACTTCAGAGCTGGGTTTTTGAACCCCTGCCCCTCTGGAAATGTTAGCAACATTGGGATCCAGGTGCACTTTTCTGCTTGCTAGTAACATATACTCTTGTCTGAAACAAAACTCCTGATGGCTTTTCAGTGAATTCACATATAAAGAAAACCTGTGATGTCCATGACTTGTTTCAGATATTATTTATGAAATCAAGTCATTCTTTGAGAAGCAGGCTCAGATAGACTTCAAGTGACGTTTTTGTTGTTGTTTTTTCTACTAGAGTCATACAATGTCACTGTGTACCAAGAAGCAAATCATGTATAGAAAGGATCATTGTTTATTTAGAAAAAAGAAACAAATGTCTTACCTCTTTAGAGGTCCCATTTTCTTACAAAAGTTGTATTGCGGATTCTGTACATTGGAGAGTTGACAACTACAGCAAAGAAACTTGGTGCATTTTTTTAATTAAATAATTTGGGTGCTTTATTATTACTATTTGCATTACAGTAGTGCATAGGAGCCCTCTCCATGGACCAGGTCCCCATCATGCTAGGCTCTGTACAAACAGAACAAAAAAGGTCCCTGCCCCAAAGAGCTTCGGCTCAGGGCTTGTCTATCCTTGAAATGCTACAGTGGTACAACTGCAGCCCTGCACCTGCCCTGCTGTAGCGCTTCAGTGTAAACGTTACCTAGGCTGATGGGAAGGGTTCTCCTGTCGGCGCAAGTAGTCCAGCTGCCCAACAGGCAAGAGCTAGGTCAGCCGAAGAATTCTTCCATCAACCTGGAGCTGTCTACACAGGGATTTAGGTTACCTGAACTACCTGCCTCAGGGGTGTGGATTTTTCACTTCCGTCAGCGACCTGGCTGGGTCGATCTAATTTTCTAGTGTAGACCAGCTCTAAGCGTAAAACAACAGTTGGATACAGACAGACGGGGGAGCACAAGGAAGCAGTGAGACAAGGCTGGTCAGCATAATAGGCAGTGACCTCGGCATGCCCAGGGCCGGCTCCAGGCCCCAGCATTACAAGCACCTGCTTGGCGCAGCAGTTCCTCCAACTGTGGCGGCAATTTGGCAGCAGCTTTTCTGTTCCGCCCGCCTCGGCGTCTTCCTTTTGCCGGCCACGGAGGCAGTATTTTTTTTTTTCACTGCTTGGGGCAGCAAAACCTACAGAGCCGGCCCTGAGCATACAAGCTGTCTCAGCTCGAAATGAAGGGAATGAGAACCAAAACCGAGATGGAACTGTTGAAATTTTCCCAGATCCATGTTTATTAAAAGGCTGAACGTTTGGCAAAACAGAGAAATGAAAGTGTTCAAACGAACAGGAGACCAAAGGCAGAGAAAAGTTGGCATGTGGCAAGTACACAAGGTGATGAGGCAGGAACAAGAATGCAGCCTGTGTTCCTCTGCTAGGAGAAAGACAGTGGAATGTATTGTACAAAATAACAGGACCGGCATCCGAGCTCAGGCAGAGATATGTGCTGGTAGGTTTTACATCCCAGATAACCCTGCTGTTCTATACGGGATTAAAAACATGACAGGGCAATGATTTACAGGGCCATTAGAAGGGGCCTCGGGTGTGCTGGGAGGCATGGGGTGAAGACCGACTGCCTTTCGCCACCTGAGAAATGTATTTATAGTCCACTAAAACACACCCTGGAGTACAGTAATGCTATTTTAATATGGAAGGGTCACTTAAATGTTGTTAAATTTGGGGGGAGAGGGTGTCATTGACTATAGCGTGCCACTGTAAAAATAATTCTGCTTTGGGTTATTTTAAGTATATTTTGTAATGTGAAAACAACATCCTTGTGGATCACTCTCAATTCCAGTACAAGCCGCAATGTGTCATTCCATCTTCCTGTTTGAATAGGCTTGCTGTTAATCCCCTGTGTGTGTGTGTGTGTGTGCTCCCTTGCTTGCTTGCACATTTTCTTTTACACATACTCCTGTATGTGTACATTTGTATGGATTTGAATGTGTAAACATAACTGTTTCAAATGCGTGACTCAGACTTACTTCTAAGTGAAGTTATGGCCATAATATATATGAAATCTAACTCAATCTAAAAAGGACCCCTCCACATTAAAACAGTATTGCTTGGCATGGTTTGTTAATATACTAAGGAAGCATTTAGACCTGGCTGAAGAACAGTATCGATATGGCACTCTCTCTAATGCCTTAAAAATCACATGTTAAACATATGACTTAATACAGTGAACTTTTAACAAGAGAAAACGCTCTTCACTGCTGTCCTTTCTCCAGATATGAGGAGAGTAAGTGAGTGATTTTAACATGAGGTAGCACCAGATCTCCCAGTGATGAGCATGATATAAACATCTAAATAGACAACTTTCTCAGCCAGTTCCTCTCAGTTTAATCAGACTTAAACAGGCAAGTTCGTTAGTTTGAGTGTCTCCTCCACACTACATGGAGATGCTCTCTAACAACTTGTTATGGTCTCATCTGTGAAGAAGTTATGATCAATGTATCTTTTAACATTGTTTATAAGGTACCCAAGGCACATTTGGCCTGGTTAGATCTCTCTATGAGCTTTGTTAGTGATGAGCTGTATAGCACAATCATTTTAGTATTTTATTTTTTAATCATTTATATTTATTTAAATCAATATATTGACTGTCCGTCTCTCTCTCTCTCTCTCTCGGGTATTTATCTCTCTCATGAGCTCATATTAACCCACCCTCTCCCCCATCCAGCAGACACTCCAAGTATTCACAGACATCTAGACCCAAATCCAAAATTTTATATGACAATTTGTAATATCATTTGTTAAAATCAACTTCTAAACATTTTGAAACAGCTCCCCCTCCAAAAAAGGGTCAGGATCACCCCAAAAATAAAATCTCTCCGTGACTGATAAGGGTTTGAAGGTAGGATTAGAGCATTCAGCGGGCCACTGAAGACTATGAGTATGTCTACACTGCAATAAAACGCCCCCAGTCGGCTCGTGTCAGTTGACTTGGGCTTATGGGATTCGGGCTGTGAGGTTATAAACCTGCAGTGTAGATGTTTCAGGGGTCCCAGAGCCTGGGTTTCAGCCTGAGCCAGAACGTCTACACTGCAATTTTAGAGCCCCAAGTACCTGAGTCAGCTGACATGGCCCAGCCATGGGTGTCAGTGTGTAACTTCTGTTCCACTCCAGGAGCAGGAGAAAGGAATTGAGATTCGTAGAAAATCACAATTCCTCCCCAGCGCCCTTCTTCTTCTTCTTCTTCCAGAGTGCATAAGTTATGGTAGCACTTGAAAGGCGGAAGCTTATCTTTCCCACTCAGGATTGGCCATATAGTCTGATCAGAGAAGGGAGGAGGCGGCAAAACCAAAGTTCCCGTGATTCCCTACCAATTCCTGTTCCCTCCCCGCCCACTTGCTAACAGTGGGGAGTGGTCTGAGAATAATGGCTCTGCTCTGATCCAGACCCAGGATCTGCACAGGGCAAACAAAGGGGCTGGGGCCCAGAGCCTCAATGATATTTAGGCTCCCATCTTCCATTGTTTTCAGAAGATCTGGGCCCAGGTGCCTAATTTGCCTTTACCCCACCACTCAGGGCAGCAAACCAAAACCTGTTAGATAAAAATAAACCATAAAACAGTGAAGGAATGAAAATATCGAGGACAAAGAAACCTGCTAAGAGCATTTATTTCTGGTGCATTGAGAGGTAAAATGCAACAGACAAATGACCTGATTGAAAAGGAGGAGCCCCAGACTGCAGACTTTATCCACCTAAAATTCCCCACTGACTTTGGCACTGGAGGATTGGGCCTGTGTTGGTTAAATGAAGTGGACAGATGTTCTGGATCAAACCAAAATAGGAGTACCTGGTAAAGGGACAGTCCTGTTACAAGAACACTCCTCTTTCCAGTATGCTATGGCTGCAGGGTTGACAATTAAAGGCAAAGGGTCCAATTCTGCTTTTATGCTGGCTTTGCCTCCATGTAACTCTGAGTCCAGTCAGATTACTCCTGATTGACAGTGTGCTAAGTGAGAGATCACACCAAGAACTCCTCCTTTAAATAGATCCTAATTGAAAGCAGTAAAAGGTGGAATCAGCGGATCGCTGCGTTTTATTTATTCAAGGGGTAACAGTGAAAAGCATTTTGTTGCTCAGAGAGTGTACAATTAGTGATTTTTACCAGTGTATTATATAACACTGTGGAATAAGTGATAGACAGCTGTGAGATACAAGGGAAACAAAATGCATCAAAGTACTGTGGTGACGACATGAACCACGAGAACACAGCTTGAGTGCATCGCGCTGTTACTAGCATCTTGTTTCAGTTTGCCTGTCTATTAATTCTTTGCAATGAATTCACCTTGCTCTCCAACTCGCCCCACTGAAAGACTGTGCCATTCCTGCTCCTTTCCAGATAGTCTCTGCTTCCCTGATATCCTGTCTGAACCTAGTTCTCAGGCAGCCTTTTCTACTTGGGCCTAGTCTAATTCTTATCCTCCTTCCCCCTCCTGGGAACACCTACATTCAGGATTTAAAATACCGGCAAAACAAAATGTACCGGGCCTTATCTAGGGCAAAATTTGATGTCTCCGGTTCTTAGCCTGGAACATCCACATGGCTGTCTGCCCTGACCTTATGTGCCTTTGGTTAAGGGGATGTTCCATCCTTAATCCAGCTCAGAGCTGGATTAACTTTTAAAGATATAAAAATGCCCCAACCCAAGTAAGGTGATATATTTGTGGCTCGTTGGAACAGGCAGCCTGCTGTGTGGGGTTAGAGAGCTTATGGGAGGTGCTTCTGGCTATAAATCCCAAGGAATAAAATAACTAAAATAAATTATGTAAGTAACTAACACCCTGCAGGTCATGCAAGGCAGTTATGAGCTTGCAGAGACATCTGGACATTTCTCTTGGCCTAAGAAATACCCACAGGAGATCAAGCCTGCCCAGCATGGAGAGCAGAGTTATACGAGAACACAGGAGCTTTGATTTTGAAGTGAAGGGAATAAAGGAAGAGAGAGAATCATTAAAAGGGGGAAATAAAAATATCCTGAGTGGTGTGACACTTGAGCACTGATCCAAAGCTCTGCAATTAATGGGGAGTGGGGGGGAACTCCCATCGACTTCAGTAAGCATTGGAACAGGCCCTCAGCGACCAGTTTCCAGAAGTGAATGCTCTAATGAAACATCGAGAACCCACTTTTGGATGCTCAAAAAACCCAAATCACACTCATTGCAAGCTCTTTGGTGCAGAAACCACGCTGCTTTTATAATCTTATTGCGCCTACAATGTGCGAGGTGCAATCGGATGCAATGACTGATAAAATAATAATGATAGTGTAAGTAGACTGATTCTCATGACTAGTGAAAGAGGGATTTGCACATCTACCTGTACAGGAAGGATTTACATGTTCTGTTAAGGTAGCCAGACACTTTTGAAAATTGAGGGGAAATTATTGTTAATCAAAAGACGAGAAGATAAATACATCTTTTAAAATTTGCCTTAAAATATTTTATCATCTTTAGCTTATGCATCTCCGGCCAAATTTTGACTTTAAACAACACACACAGTTTGTTTCCTTTCAACTGGTATCTTCACAAGGGAAGGAATTTGAGGATATGTGTACTTTTATTTTTTAGATAGGTAGATAGATGCCAAGCAGAAATGATCTAGAGAATATTCTAGGAAGGAGAGCTGCAGTGAATCAGTGAGACACATTTTAGGCCTAGTATTTTCCTCATTCTAGTAAAGTTCCTTGTTCAGTGTTAGAAGAAGGTGGCTCTTCCTGTGAGTTTTCCCGCATTTTGTCTCCTAAACAAAAATGAACGCAGAGCTGGTCAGGTAATGAGAAAAAATGTAAATGAGTATCAGATGAAATGAAGTCATAAAAATACAACAATGAATTATTCAACCAACAATAACCATGAATGACCACAAATTGTGGGAAAAGAGGAGCTTGTATCATTTTGTGTGGCATATATCCTGTGATCAGCTAGAAGGTATATTCTGCCATTTCAAATTTGTGCTTGGATTCCCATGCTGCACGCATGAAATCAAATTGGGGCTACTGGCACAGAAGGGCAGAATTTAGTCCCCTTCATTGTACTGACTTTGCATATTTCTGGAGCAATTTTGATCTTCCCACCCATAAAGCCCCTATTGAAACACCCCCCAATAGAGTTGGTTTCACAGGATCACTGCTATTCTGGAAATAAACACTGCAGTTTATGGGAAATTTAGATCCCAAGATGAGAATCTGGGGATGTTGGAGCACAGAATCCCATAGACCACTAGAATAATTAGGAATGCTAGGTGGGCAAAATTGTAATGTAAACAGCTTCATTCATTTTGTTATTGCATAAATGAACCTATTATACAGAGGCACTGGAAAAAATTTGGTCTTGGTTACACCTGTGCAATTCCACTGAAGTCAAAGGAATTTCACCATGCATGTTAGAGTGCAGAATTTGGCACAGAGCCAGCAGCATGGAACCTCTTCTGCATTTTCCAGGAAACAGTTCAGAGGACAGTCACATTGTATTATTTCACTTGTCTGGAACTGTGAACAATGGAAAGACCCACGCACACACACAGAGAAAGCGAGACAGAGACAGAGGGGGAGAGAATGTACACGTCTTTTCTCTTTATAACTTTGGCTCAGACGATCACTATATAACTTTACTAATGTCCAGTCACATTAAACTGATCTGAACCAAGTTCCTTTCATGTGTAACCATAGTTTAATTCTGTTCAACCAGTCACAGTAATTGAGCACAATGCAACTTCTTACACCCACAATCCTTTTTCAGCATCTACAGCTCCAGATTCAGAGTAGCAGCCGTGTTAATCTGTATTCGCAAAAAGGACAGGAGTACTTGTAGCACCTTAGAGACTAACCAATTTATTTGAGCATAAGCTTTCGTGAGCATAAGCTACAGCTCACTTCATCGGATGCACACTGCACCTTCCCTTGTTCCTCTTCCTGCATCATCCTTCCACTCACCCCTTTTCTTTAAGGTCACCCTTTTTTACTTACCTCCCCCATCCTCAATGGAGTATGTTTTTGTGTACATTACTCTAGAGAGACTAGCGATTCAGCGGCATCCATATCACAGAGGGACAGTTGGATCATAACATTCACTCTGCAGCCAGCAACAGTATCCTCAGCTGTCTCCTGCCTGCAGGTCATTGGGCACTGATTTTTAGAGGGGGAAAAAAGTTGATTGAAAATATTGTTTTTTAGAGTTTATAAGCTACAAAAAGTGCTTCCTCTGGAAATGCTGGCTATTTTTCCCAGACTGTGCAGGTGAAATAATTGGGAATGCAAAAATCTTTGAATTCCAGTTAATTGTTTTATTTTAGCATCTCTTTTGTTTAAACAATTTTCTTCCATTTTAAATGTAAGTTACACATGCACATAATGGATGCTTAAGAGTTTTTCTATCTTTTCTGAGGGGGTATGAGCCTGCTACGACTTGGAATCAGCCATATAGAGATCACCTTGTTTATTCCCATAAATAGCTCTTTTTCCTAATCAGGAAAGGGAGCAAGAGCTGTTGAGAGGAATGAAAGGGAGGCTATCTCACTTTCATGGCATTGATCGTTGCCAGGGTTATAACATGCAGAGACCTGTCATGCAAACAGCACGGATACCATATATTTCCAGGCATTGAAGTCACCTGATTCCATGACAGAAATACGTACCATCCAATTTTTCATTTCACTTTTCAGACAGGGATTTGGATGCCTTTCAGAAGCTGGGAAAAGACACTTTATGGAACTTCTACATTTGGGACTGAGTTTAAAACCCCTAGACACCAGCCCTGGAGAACAGCCAGGCAACGGAACTGGTGTTGGTCTGGATTCCGGGAGGTTATGTGCAGAGTCTTTGCATGGATGGTGGACTGGGACAGGGGGATGGATATTTCAGAGGCGGAGGCCAGAGGATCCTCTGCTGAATGGAATCTCCAGCCCGCCCTTTTCAGTGGAAGAACTGTAGCAAATGTTTGTAAGGCTACTTCAGCCATAGCAATGATGTCAATTTCTAGCATCACCAATGTTGCTCCATCTTCCTTCTATCACCCTGCTGTTACCCGGGCTTTTCAGAACCCCCAAGAGGGGCAACTTAACTATTTCACTCCAGGCGGTGTAAGGAATAAATTAACAGGAACTCAGCGATTCTGTTTGATCCACAGAGTAATGCAAGTCAGCATGCTCTTGTCTAATACTGCAGCTATTAGATGTAAGCACACACAAACATATAAGCAATAGGTTTAGAACATCCCAGATATTTACCTAACATGTGGAACAGTATTGAGTAATTAACAGCAGGTTCGCAGTGACCAGTTGCTCACCCACCGGGGAGAAAAGGTGTCAGGAAAAAGTCTCTCAAGACGGTTTCAGAGGACTGCTCCCAAGTATACTCTTCAGAGTAACAGCCGTGTGAAGTGAGCTGTAGCTCACAAGCTTATGCTCAAATAAATTGGTTAGTCTCTAAGGTGCCACAAGTCCTCCTTTTCTTTTTGCAAGTACACTCTATTAGCTCACCTTTTATAACTAACTTCTACAAAACACACAGGTCATAATGACCCCGACTATATCACCACTTTTCTAACTTCCAATAAAAACTTTTAATATCAGAGGCATCTAGACTCAAGGTTTCCCAACCACCAAGGTTTTCAGACTCACTTGTTTACTTGTCTGTCCCCTCCTCCCGTTCTGATTAGCAGAAACTGCCAGCTAGATTTGACCATGTCTCTAAAAGCCTGTCTCCAAATTAACCCTTAACTATGTGGTGTTCTGTTTCATTAATTCATGGAGCCTGAAGGCACACAATTTGGTTGCAATTAACTTGATCACATTCTGGGGTATACACACCCCTCAAATCCAGGGCAACACTGGGAAGGTCTCTGTATAGCTATCAAAGGATATGCTTCTTCCTGGCAAGGGCGCTTCCCTCTTCTATAGCAAGTTAGTGTCAAAACTGGGACTGAAACCCAGGTCTCCTGGCTAATAGTTTATGAGTAATTCACCAGACCACTGTGCTCAGCTAGGAACTGTGTTTTTGAGCTGTTTGTACATGATTGGGCCCTTTAGGTGCTACTGTAATACAAATAATCCAAAAATCACAACTACAGACTAAGAACTGAAGGCTCAGAAAGTGTAAGGAACTTGCCAGAAGGCACTGTGGCCTAGTGGTTGAGACAGAGACCTAGTGGTTGGGAGATTAGGCCTAAATTTTCAAAACTGTGTATCCAATTTTGAGCTATAAGTTATAATAATTGTTCTGACACTAACTTACTGTATGACCGTGGGCTATATGACCCTTAACTTCTCTGAACTTTAGTTTCCCTTTATGTAAAATGAGGATAGTGATATTTACCTATGTAATGAACAGCTAGTCAGTCAGTGGCATAGGTGGGATTAGTATGCAGGACTTCTTTGCTCCTAGACCAGGGATTAATCCGTTAGGCCATCTGGCAGCTGCTGTTAGCTTCCAAATTCACATGATTCCCCTCCCCTCCCCTCCACTAAAGGTGGCTTTTTACTTTCCCACAAATATCTACATTCTGACAAATAGTTTGCTTACAAATTTCTCAAACATGTATCAAAGCCCCTGGGCACTACACTTTATTTTATTAGGAAAACTTTCACAGTGACTCATATCTGGAAGTGTTGCTATATCAGGATGGTTCTTCCAAGAGAGGTGTCATTCATGTGACCAAAGAAGCCCAGGCCCTCTGACATGGAAAGAGCAGCAAAGTCAGATCAGTCTAGAACCAGCTCCGTTCCTCAGTATTTATAAAGTATTGAATAATTATCCAGGTCCAGTCACTTTCTTCTGAAATAGCAGGTATGCATTGCTGGAAT
Organism: Lepidochelys kempii; assembly: GCF_965140285.1. Taxonomy (NCBI): domain Eukaryota; kingdom Metazoa; phylum Chordata; order Testudines; family Cheloniidae; genus Lepidochelys; species Lepidochelys kempii. The sequence continues at coordinate 6,864,257 of NC_136392.1, read as the reverse complement.
TAAGACTAAGGCCTTGATCCACCAGATTCCAGTTAAGTCACACTGGTGTTACCCTGCAGTAATGTAGGGGTGAATCAACCCTTCCCATACTGGGATCCACCATCCCATCTAGCCGGGATCTACCACCCTTTCCTTTGGCAACACAGGAAGGTCATTATGGTCGTGACCCCCTGACATCTATTTGCAGCCCAGAGGCTGTAAATCACTAGTTTAATCTGTTCGGTAAGATGCAGCCTACGTGCCTATGATTGCACGGCTTTAACAGTTTTATTCCTCCCTCCAATAGCCATGACTATGGAATCGGATATAAAGGATCTGAACAGATGGGTGTGCCACAGATGTATTCTATATCAGTTTATTCCTATGCCAGGTATTTAAGTGAGACTCAGTATTTATAAATCAATTCACCATATCCCTCTCTTTCTCCTCCCCCTTACAAATGTCGTTTCATATCTCCTCCTTCCCCCTCCCTGTTTCCCTTCCTTGGACTTCCGTCATGACAAAAAGTAGCAGCCCTAAGCTAGTGTTTCCTTTGTCTTTGCTCTTTAAAGGCTTCAATTGCTGCTCAAATGAGGTAACAGGCCTCATAACATGAGAAGTACGTTTTCAAAACCTAATGTCCTCTGTCCCAGATGTCATCCCTGCCAGAGGCTCATTAACACTTCGCAACAGCAAAGCCATGCCCACAAAGGGAAGGGATCTAAAGAAGATACACAAACAAAGGAGGTGAATGTTAAAAGCAGCTAATGAGAAGAAAACTCCACCTTCCGATCGCAGCACTTCATTGCCAAGCACTAAGAACCTGGGGATTAAAGAGACAATTTAGGAAGACTTGATGCAGAGAATGGAAATCTCCTGAAAGGTATTAAAGAACACAGAAGATCAGCACATACATTTGAAAAAAAAAAAAGGACAACTTTACAGGGACTAAAAGAAATGTTATTCAGAAATAAACCAGGCATATATCTGATTTCTCATAAGGGAAATTTAAATTAAAAAAAGAAATTAAGAGAGCACAGAGAGGGGATGTGCATGTACTTTTTTTCTTTTAAGGGGTGGCAGGGGCAGGAGAACATAATTCAAAAGGAACTATTGCAAGAACAAATCTGTTTCTTTATAAACCTGCTTATTTTTTTTAAAAAGTCCTTTTGGTAGTATGACAAGAAAATAAGTGTTCATGAGACACCAAGAAATGAAATCTCCATTTTACTGTCTCAGACCATTTATGTGATCTAATTTTTGAAAAAAACATTTTCCATTTTTAATTTTTTTCTACTTTATGTTGCCCTTAGAGAGATTCTGGGTTACCAGCCAGTGAAGGCATAGAATCATAGGACCTGAAGAGACCTCGAGAGGTCATCTAGTCCAGTCGCCTGCACTCATGGCAGGACGAAGTATTAAGCATGACGTCTCCTCCTTAGACCTTCTCACCTGAGCATATCACAGCACTTTACAAGTTGGATAAATATTATTATCATCCCCATTTTGCAGATCAGGAAACTGTGGCACTGGGCCAGATTTTCCAATACAGGTTTAAAACTTGGGGGTATTTGGTTATAATAAATACACTGGATGTTTTGTTTCATCATGTGATTTTATAATGTAATCCTGGAGGATTATCCTGGAGGGAGATAGACTAGATGACCTCTTGAGGTCCCCTCCAGCCCTACATTTCTAGGATTTCTAGAAAGGATGCCACAGATGGGGACATGAAACACACATGGCTCTTCCTGAAAATTAAGCTGTTGCTTAAAAATAAAACAAGCCAAGGCCTCTGTACCAGGTGACATAGAATGGATTCGCATTCTCTCCTGGGCTTTGATTTACATAAGAAATACAGATCAGTGCACAAAGTTCACAAATCTTATGTCGGGCCAGATTATGGCCTGTCCTGTACACCTACCCCCCTACTTCCTTGCACCAGCTACCAGCCTTGCAAGGATGGTATGGAGTTTCCACAGAGCTGCTGTTCCCTCTCCTGAGTGAGTGGGTGGAGTCCAGGCTCCACTCTCCAGTGTGCTGGCACACTGGGTGAGAGACACACCATGCCAGACAGGGAGCTGCTACAGGGTCCATGTCCCCCAGACCGCCCTCTGCCTCGGGTAAACTGGCAGGCAGATTGCGACTTTCCAAGTCACTCGTCATCCTCATTGAACTTTTAAAGAAGAGACTTTAAAATCTGTGCTTACAACATAGGGGACATGATGGACCTGTATTGCACCTGGTGTTGTCACAACTGTGCAAAGTGCAAGCCACTACCACATCTTAAGGGTAGCATTTTACAGCCAGTTGGTTAATGACAGCACAAAGTTTTTTTTTTTTTTTAAAAAGTGGAGCGCTAGTCCTGGAGTCTTTAGCAGACAGGGGATGTTTCTTCCAGTCGATGCGTTAGGGGCTCAGTAGAACTGCCAGATGAAGGCTACATCGACACTACGAGCTAAGGATGGGATTCCTCTGTGAGTGTGCGTACACGCACGCTAGCTCTCATGAAGCTAGTGAGAGTACAAATCGCAGCGTTGCTGTGGCTGCATGAGTAGGAGCGTTGAAGGCACGGCTAACCCATGTGAACTACATACCCCCGGGTTTCAGACTAAGCCATGCCTCCACCGCTGCTTCTACCTATGCTGCTGTGGCTACAGTCTTCTGTACAGTCGCACTAGCTTGATGAGAGCCAGTGTGAGTGTGCGTGTGCAAACAGGGGAATCACGCCTCTAGCTCGGCGTGTAAACCTAGCTGAAGTATAAATGTTCTTGGGCTGAGTTATGTTTGTAGTGGGTAGAACTATTGCATAAGGATCTTGATTGTCCTCTAACTTAACTGGCTTTGCAGCAGCAGAACGCCTTTGTTTTTAATGGTGTTAGTCCTGATTTACACCAATGTGAGAGGAGAATCAGGCCCAGAGACAATTTACTGTATTTATTTAACCTGTTTTAACTCAAATATTCCCTCTTATTAAACAAGAACAAAGTTTTCAACAAACCTAAAAAAATCTGATTTTTTCACCTTTTCCCCCACCAAACCTCATCCAGCTATGTGGGTCTTGCTAAAGAAATGAGGCATTACTGGAGTGAAAAATGCACCAATTTTCACTCAAAAATTTCCAAGGAAAATTGAAAGAAAACATGAATATTTTGCAATTTCCTATTTTCATATTTAAATTTCAAAATATTTCTTGGGTGATGGCAATGCAACACTTGGCATTTCTCATGCTTTTGATTTGCAAATGACCTGCACACAAACATTTCTGGGTTGTAAAATGGCTCAGAATGAAATGATGCATTTTTGGATCATCCTTTTCCACAACTCTGCCAATTACCCAGTTCTCTCATAGGAGAAAAAAAAAAGACATTCATTTGAAATCCAACCCAGGTTGAAAATGTAACATTGATGACAGATGTACAATTACAGATCAAGATGCTGAGTGGAGTTTATAGCTTATATAGCTCTCAAGCATTATATCTGCTGTGATACAGCATGGCCAGAGGGCAGCAGGAGAGTGTTAGAAGGAGCCTTATTCCCTGTAGAGGGAAGAAAGTTTGCTATAAATTAATTAAAGCACCTGAAGCCAGTTACATGATTAAAAAAAAATCCAGCTTCAATCAGACAGACAAGAGGAGGAGTTGAAGCAGAGTAGATTGGCATTGGAGCAGAGAGCAGTTTGGAGAGAAGCAGAGGAGAGTTTGGAGAAGTGCTGTGGTGGGCTAAGAAGACCAAGACCCTAGGTAAAGGGACACCTGGTTTGTGCAGAGGGAGGGCAGGAAGCCCCACAAGCTGAAGGGCAGGAGAGGGAAGTAGCCCAGGGGAAGGAACCGCTAGTTCTAGTGGTTTACTGCTATCCCTAGGGCCCCTGTGCTGGGACCCGGAGTAGAGGGTGGGCCCGGGTCCCTCCCTCTCCACTCCCCTCCTCTAGGACACTAGTGGGGCAGTTAATGCCCCAGTTCAGGGGCAAGAAATGGTGCCCTGAACCCCCACCCAAGAAGAGAAAGTGCAAGACCCATCATAGTAGGGCCGACAATTTGCCACACTACATAGAGGCATAACTCATGAAACAAAGCTCCCCTCCATGGCCATTCTTTCATCTTGACTCACTCAGGTACTGAACAATTCCCCTGTATCTTCCAAGGAGGCATGTTTCATGGAAGAAGGTAGAAAATGTAAGTGAAAAGAGAGGTGCTAGTCATGGGTTACATGTGGTTTGCTTTGATGTAGAGAAGTCAGCCCAATAGCTGTACTGTCCATTCCTGTTATTTGCGATTCCTTGTTAAAATGTTTAATATTCTGGGGATTTACACAGATGTGATACATAATACTATCAGGATCCCAATGAAGCATGAATTCGTGACCATGGAATAGTAAGTGTCAAGGACAACGTTTCAAGTTTTTATTAAAGGTGACAAGTGCCTTATTATTCTTTTTCATTATTTGTATCATGGTAGCATCCAAAGGCCTTAGTCATAGATGACGGCTTCATTGTGTTATTTTTTTAAGATGTAACAAAGTTCCCTTGATTTGTGGCATTAGGGTGAGCATAGACTGAATTGCTGGAACAAGGCATAAAAGGTAAGGGCCCAGATCATCCCATCCCATCAAAAGAGAGGTCTCTGAGGGAAGAAATCTCATTGTTCCATTAGAACAGCAAAACCAGATATGAGCATAGAGCTGGTCCTCTAACTCTGCTGTTCCCTATGGATCCCTGGAAGGCCGAGACCACCTCTGTGGACACTTTGTGCCTCTACACTGCCTTTAGCCCCTGGCATACCTCAACAGCTCCATTGGAGAAGCACTATTGGCCTGGACCTTGTGGGAGCTCCACAGAGAAGATAATACTGCCCCAGTCTGTGATTTCAATGGAACCAGGAGGAGGACAATTTGGATCCTGACAAGCCTTACCCAGCCTCCGCCATCTCACTCATAGACCCCTTTGTGTATTGATTTAAGGGGGCATAATCTATTTTATTCAATCTATTTAAAATAATGTATAACATTTTGATGTAGAAGTGCATTACGAGGAAATCATTCCGGGGTTCAGCTCTTTAACAATCTCCCACTGTCTGAACCAACTAGACAAACAGAACCAGGTGGTATTCTAGTCCTATTCCATCCCATAATTCAATGGAAGTTCCTTTGGGTAAAGCTTTGTCTCCCCTTTTTTGAGTGGTGTGATTACCTGCTGCAGTAAAATGGGTCTGAATGCGCCTTTATTTGTTTAATTTAGCACTTTTGCTTTCAGGTATCACCAGCCTTTGCTGCTGCCATTTCCTAAATTCTTGTGGTTTTTAGATACCAACTACTGTGGCCAACAACATGCCCCTAATGAATACTCTGAGTTGGTCTCTTTTTTTTTTTTAGGTTAACCTCTTCATAGTGAGACCAGTTCCACTGAATTGAATCAAATTCTGTTCCTCCATTGTTCAGCCTTCATTGCTTATGGGATGGCCATCAAGACTGAAGAGTACGATAGGGATAATTTTAAAAAAGAGGAAGGAAGATGCACCCGACAGCATTTCAGTCACTGTGCGTTTGCAATGTAGTCAAGGAACTGAACAAACTGAGGATATTAACAGGCTCTGCAGGTGCAGGAAAATAACAGACTCTTCGAACACAGGAGAACAAAGAGACACAGCAAGCAAAACTTCCCACTGCCCGATTTGCTAGCAAAACTGTTAAACAACTGACAGTAGGTTTTTTGGAAGCAGGACAGGACAGCCAAGTCTATGGAAGGTGTGTGGAAACAGTAGCTACAGATGCCTCAGAGAAAAAGAATCCAGGATGTTGCCAGGAGGTAAAATTCTACTTTCTGTATATTTTGTAGCTTCTTGCTGGAAGCAAAATAAAACGTAGATGGTAATGCTAGCCCTACTTCAGGGGCGTTTCATGGAGCCCGTATAACTTGTCTTTGTCTGTTTGACGTTGCCACGAGAGCTGAAACTTCCAAGTCAGAAACTTCGAGTTATCTAGTGCTACGCACTGTACAAGGCAACTTGAGAACAAAGCACCTTTTACAAAACATTGCCCATCACTTAGTCAAGGTGAATCCCAAATAGCACTGCCAAAAGCCTTTCCCCTTCATCGTGTGTTTTTAGTCTTCAGTTGTCTTATTTCAAGTGGGTGTGTGTGGGCATTCGGGGTGGGGGTGGAATCTCTCATGTCATCACCAAGGCTTCTTATAAAAAATGTAAATAAATTACAGGGAACAAGTGGATATGGCTGTGAATGTAATGCAGTAATAAGAATGCTGAGCTAATCAATTTCAGACATTACATTCCCAAAACACTCCAGAAGCCTCACAGCTTCCATATGGCTCATCGGACACATGCAATAACATGATCATTCAGAATGGTCAGTCCTACATAAAGACAAGAAGAAGAAAAAAATCTCACAACTGGAATAGCTTAAGAGCCTAAGCAAAAGACACAGTAGTAGTGAGTCCTATTTCCAAGTCAACCCTCTCCCTGATTCACAGCAACAGAAGTTCACAGCAAAACATCAAACCTTTGGAGAGATTTTTCATACATTGCTCATTAAGTTCATGGACTAGTGTAGAAGCAATCAGTCCCTCCAGTGAAGCATGGCTAGCTAGATGAACCATTTAAAGACCTGGCAAGCAGTCCATCTGAGTACTAGGAAACAAAGATGTCATGCTGGCCTGAGCTCACTGGGTAGACTTTGAATATCCATGTTGCTAATCAATATGTGAACCTTCTGAAGTATTATTTAGCACAACAGAAGATATTATTAGAAGGAAAAGAGCTAGACCCCTCCAGAACACCACTGCAATGCCCTTCATTTTTGAACATTAACCTTCCAAAACTAATTTGCACAAATGAACACAGCACAATCCTATAAGCAAAGATACTACAATGAATAGTGAGAATATTAAAAACTGGAAGCCTCCTTCTCTACAGGAGTATGCGTTGTGTCATTGATTCCAGTGGGAGCAGGATTGGGCCAATGCTCAAATTGTTTTGGGCCACCACTGGAATTCCTTTGGGTCACAACATTGTGAGGTCTCCAGGTGGCAGAAAATATTAGCTAGCCCTACTCTTATAACCACGTCTTTGTTCCTTCTGTGTTCACTAGGTAGTCATGGTCTGATCCAAAGCCCATCAAAGTCAATGAAGAGAATCCCATGGACTTCAAAGGGTTTTTTTGGATCTGGCTCTCAGTGAGTTTCCACCACCATTCATCATCCATGTCTAGTAATAATGCAAACTGTTCAGCTAGTCTGCTTGGACCTAAATAGATTCATTTCATTTTCCACCATTTTCCACAAAGATTGATAGGTCAGAAACCAAACTGTTTGTTAAGGCATCTTCTCTCTATTCATAATTAAAAATTCCTTCAGTCCCATAAGCTTGAATGATTATAATTTCCCTTCTTTTTGGCTGGGGGGGGAAACAAATAAAATGAACTCTTCTTTATTCTTTCTCCCAATGAAGACTCCTTCCAGCATAATGAAACCCACTTTCAACATCCAAGAGTCTTAAATCCTGATCAACTGAGACCTCATCTACATTCAGAGGTTGCACTGATTTAACTAAGTTGGTTTAGAAACTGGTGCAACCCCCTCATGTAGATGTTCTTAAATCAGTTTAAGAGTGCTTTATATCAATGTTGCTTATTTACTAGCCCATTTTCTATATATTTCTAGAACACAACGGGTGCCAGCCTGGTTGAGGACCATAGAAACTACAGAAATATAAATATTAGCTTAAGTCAATTCTGTAAGCCATATTGATATAAGGCACTCAAACTTTTTAAAGAGTTTCTGTACAACACAGTTGTACCAATTTAACTAAGGGAAGTCTACATTTCAAACTGGAGGTGTAAATTGCAGCTTGAGGAGATAATCCACACTAGCTTGGATTGAGCTAGTGCATAAAAATAGTAGGTAGCCATGGTGACATAAACAATGGGAGAGGCTAACTGCCCCAACTACTAACCTGTCCGAGAGACTAGTTATGTACTTGGGGTAGCTAGCCCCCACTACCACTCACACTGCCATAACTAACCTCTATTTTTAGCATGTTAGCTTGATCAGCTGGAATTTACACCTTCAGCTCTAAGTGTAGACATACCCTAGATGAGTTTCAAAATGGATTTAGTTAAATCAGTGTAACGTGTGTAGACAATGCCTATTTCAAACCATTTTTTCACTCAAGGGGGTTCACATCTTTTTCTTCTATCTCCTCTAGCTTCCATGGCTCCTTCTCCCCTCAACCTCCAAAAAGATTTTTCAGAAGCAAGGGCTAAATCTTTGTTTCCTGCCAATATCTCTGATCCAAACTTCTGTGCACAATAAAGGCATGGTTCACACAGAAAGTTCACATCTGAGGATTCAAGAGGCCTGGATAGTTTGTAGAATATACAGAACCAAATCTGACTTTTTTTGAGGTGCTCTCACCTCCAGTGGCTTTATAACAGTCCTTTCCTATTACATGTTTTATACCATAGCTTTCAGAGCTCTTGTGACAGGTATATGCAGTATATTGGAAGAGAAGAAACTGAATCTGTTCTCCATCAGTAGTGACATGGAACTAGCAACTGACTGGCTGTTTACAGGCTCCTGGTGGGAAGTATTAATTTCCAGTATTTTTCCCACTGGCAGCAATGTTAGGTGCCTAGATAATCGATGACTAGTTATGACTCCATACTTAGGACGTGATCATCTTGTCATATCCTAATTAGCTGGATCAGCTTGCCTCCTCATTGAGATCCCAGACTGAAAGCATTCTTCCTTTGCCCAGAAAGAGGTCCCCCCTCACTCCCCCTTTCTATTCCACTTCACCCTGGGAAGCATTTTGGGATACTTTGTATCTCTTGTAAACCATATTCTTCTATTTGGGTGTTCTTTCAACTTCATGAAAGTTACACGTTGTTTTCATTTCTTCTCAAGTACCTCAGGTCAAAGAAAGACCAATGTCAGTGGCTTTAAAAGCCTAATAAAGCCTCTCATCCATAGACCTGCTTGCTGGCATGAAGTCAGGGAAAACAAACTAAGTCATCGAGTGTTGTTCAAACTGTCAGATCCTTTTCAGCATGCTCTTCCTGACAGCCTGCTAGTGCGTGTTTGTGGGAGGGGGAAAGGAGAAAAAAAATCCTCATGGCATAAAGCCTAGGGAACATTGGCATCTTTCCAGGGCAGCCTTCTTTCCCCACCCTTCATGGGCACAGGCGTCTGGCAATCTGTTCCACACGCATCCCCTCCCCGCACAGCACAAGCAAGGGAGGCTATGCCAAGGCCAACTAAATGACTTTCCAACAACTTTGCTCACAAGTGCCACTCCGCTCAAAGTTTGGCATCTCGTACTGTCTCCTCGTGACCCTCCCTTCTCCTCCCCTTCCCTGCCTCCCAATGAGCTGGACAGGTTCCAGTGTTTAAAAGCCCATTTACCACTCCCCTTTGTTTAGAAATGCTAAGCCTTGATCTGATTTTATCGACTCCGCTGGCTAAAAAGGAGGACGATGCTGAGGGTTTCAGAGAATCCATCAGTGAGCTGAAAAGCTTCAGGAGCCCTTCAGGTTTGTACCCTTTACAACAGACTTGTTCCATTGAGAAATACAGAAAGAGGAGGTGCACTGTTCCCTAGACCACACAGGGCTTATTTTCATTTACTTCCCCTCTCACTTTTGTGTTTCTCCTTTTAACTTTATTATCTGCACGTTTAGGAGCTGAAGGTCCGTGCCATCATCAGATTCTTTCCCCAGGCTAGATGAATGCTAACACAGTAACTCAGTCTACAGTTCTATACCACCACCACCAGGAGCAGCAGAGAGACAGGGTACTAAGAAATGAAAAGGTTGCAATACCCCTATCAGAAAATATTATCATCCCATTGACCATGGTGATTTTATTAGGTATTATTATGTGCAGAGAGAGATGACAAAAATGAGTTTGCATGAAACATATCCTTTACAAATATTTTCCTTTTTTCTTAAAGCAGTTAAAGTCAATGGGGCTGGATTTACAGCTAATCAATTCTTTTTTAGAATGCAGAATTTGGATGCCCTGTTAAGTCCTTTGTGTTTAAAAATTTGGCTTATCTACTTTTTTTGTCCCCCTGATATGCCAGATATGACCTTGCCATTCTTGTCATCTGGGACAAAATTGCTGCTATTCATGCTAGGGAGGGCTAAAAGGATCATATGTTGTAGAGAATGACTTTTAGGGTAACAGGAAGGATTTGTAAAGGCCCACGCCTCATGTTACTTCCTTAGGGCAGGTTTGAAAAGATAGCATCAGATTCTCAACTAAAACAACTTAAAACCAGCTGAGGACCTGCCCCACAGTGTTAATAGACAGTATAGAGAAAATGCCCACCCAAACTATCATGTTCCAAACCTTTCTTATCTGTCACTCTCTCTCTTTACTTTTCACTTCCCATGGAAAAGAAAATGTAAAGAAAGTAAAGATGAACCACCAGCTTTGGTCAACAGAAGGAGCAGCGTATGAGATTTCATGCAAAGGCTGAATTTTAGTAGGATTGGGGAGGTAGAGCCCCAGAACGATGTCACTAAAAACAAATTTAGCAAAATGATGTACACAGGCAACATGGGAGCTGTTTTGTTTGCTCCTAACAATTGGATAATTTTGACATCCTGCAACTTTATGTAGGATAATAGATGATTGTGTACTAGTGTTGAAGATCATGTTAGCACTAGCAGGTTATTCTGGTCATGCTAAACAACAAATACAGTGGATTGAGAGAGTCCCCTTTCCTGCTGCATGATTTTAAGAGTCTGCAAGCTATACAGACAGTCTGATGATGGTATGCACATTGCATGTCTTGTGAAATGCTTTATAGTACGAGAAACCCAGCCTTCCTAAAAATTATCGTTGACTCATTCCTGTTTACGAACATTGAGAAACTGATAGATTCAGCCTGCAGCTATGTGAAAATCTCTTTGCCAAGCCATGCAGAACTTACTTTTGTGTCTGCAGTGTATTGGCATTGTATTACCATGACAAAACCAAACTCCCACCATTGATGGTAGCCGTTCCTAATACAACAGTCCCTCTATAGTAATATACTAGTGTACACAAATGATAACACAATGAAATGGATGTGTAAACACCATAGGATCTCTGTGGCAGTGGTGCACAGGTTTTCAGTTTCATTCTTGTCTTACCAGAGTTGTTAGCTGTTCAAGCATTAGTATAACGTTCAGTGATGCAAAGCATGCCTAATATCATTGCAACGCTATTGTTAATGTACTGCTCCAACAATTGTTATGGGGAAAGGCATGCTGGCCTCAGTTGTTGTTGCTAAACATTTCTGCAGGCTCTGTTCATCAAGAGCATAGTGCCATCCATAACATCACTGAAATCATAGGCCTTCTAATGTAACATTTGAAACCGATTCATTACCAATGTGATTAATGCTGAAGCCATCCAAAACTAATTCAAGTTGCACCATGTTTCAGAGGCAAAGAGGGAAGTTTGCACTAACCAGTACACTACAAACAGAGATGGATGGGCATTAGATTATCCAAGATCCATGGATATTAAAAGCTGGGAACAGATGCGAACTGCAATTTTATATAATTTGCACAGATACTCTCTAGAAGGCACTACTGCCAAGAATAGTATTGCAATATGAGCAAGACAGCGTTTCCCAGATGTATCCTCTTTGGGAGGTCATCATTCCAGGGCTAATTTAAAAAGAATGCGGTGCTTTCGTGAGTAGGTCAAGGCATGGATCTCAGACACTTTGGCCATGGGCTAAGAGACTCTTTGTGGAGTTCTATCCCTTACTCTGTCCTTTACTAGTCTTGTGAAAAGGAGGAGAGGAAGGTCTATTTATCTAATAAGTCATAAGAACGGCCCTACCGGGTCAGACCAAAGGTCCATCTAACCCAGTATCCTGTCTTCCGACAGTGGCCAATGCCAGGTGCCCCAGAGGGAATGAATAGAACAGGTAATCATCAATGAATAGGTAATCATCAAGTGATCCATCCCCTGTCGCCCATTCCCAGCTTCTGGGAAACAAAGGCTAGGGACACCATTCCTGCCCATCCTGGCTAATAGCCATTGATGGACATATCCTCCATGAATTTATCTAGTTATTTTTTGAACCCTATTGTAGTCTTGGCACAACTGTCATACAAATAATAACAAAAATACAAGGTTGTGTACAAAGATACTGCTAAACATATAATATCTGCACACTTGCCTGCCAAGTTACTCCTCAACCAGGATCTAACTCATTGCTCTGTAAAGTGATTTGGAATATAACCAGAGTATTAAAAGGCACTCAAGAAGATTACCATCTAACAAAATGTTACGTTTTATTGTAAAATAATAATAATAATAGTGTGGTGTAACCAGTATAATGATTTGATGGTGGCTCTTCACCAAAGTTTGAAGAAGTTCCTGCTCTTTTCCAGCAAAGAAATTCATTTAGTGTGCCCGTAAAAAGTTTCCTGAAGGCATGAAGTGGTAAACCTGAACATTCATCACCAGTGGATCAGCAGTGGTAGATGGGAAGGCAGCAAAGGTAGGCTGCATTGAGCGTACTGTGTCTTTAAGTCACTGATGGACTCACGCATGATGCAACTAGACACAACACATCACTTACATCTTGCTGCATCAGTGGTTCTCTAAGCAGAGATCTTCCTCTCTTCCTCTTCCCCCTCCTGGGCCCAAAAGTACTTTTGTCAATGACTGGATACAGTGGCATTCTGCCCACAAGCCCAGCTAATCAAAATGTCCAGTTTTTGTTTCAAGGGGCCTTCGTGGCAGAAATAAATATAATTTTTGTTTGGTGGGTTTTGCTTTTTCGTTGTTTTGTTTTGCAAAGTCATAGTTTTGCAGATTAAGCTCTACAGAATATAGTCTACTCCATTTTATGAAATTTTAAGTCAGCTATGAAACAGAAGGCTTGATTATGGTTAAACAAATATTAAAATGCCATTCTTTTCTAAATGAATAAATGTGATAGGAACAGAATAGCAAAGTCTCTCCTGATGAGCAACCATAAAATACAAAATCCTCAAATAACCCCCACACTCGGCCGAATGAGCAAACAGCAACACAGAATGCCTTCCCTTTGCCTTCTTGCTTAAGGCATCATATGGCTGATAGAACAGATAATGTGACAGATGCATCCATTCCTCATTCCCAGCCTGAACTCCGGTGGCTAATTGTCATCAACATCATCACTGCCACTACTACAACAGCAGCAACCCTACCCAACCTTGGGCATCGTGGGTGGTGTCATGTCATTCACGGCCCCACTTGTTCGGTGTAAAAATCAGAACGTACAACAGCCTTCTGCTGAGCCACGTGGGTGCTGCTTTATGGAAGGTACATTGCATGTTTGTATGACACTACCAAGGTGCCAGTAGGTGATGGGGATGTGGCTACAGCGTTCCCTAGCCCTTCGAGGGAAGACTGCCTCATTTCTGGGTTTGATGACCTTGCTCTTGTGGCATGTTTTGAATCTCGGTAGCTGGTTGTAGAGGTAGTTTCAGAAATCATCTATTTCGCCCCTCCCCAGTTTGGCCCTTTTCATTTGTTTGCATGATTTGGGGGATAGTCTTCTCTCTCCTGACTTCCCCTACATTTTCCTCCTCTCTGTCTCGTAACTTCAGTCAGGGATAAAAAAGACAGGAGAACAGAAAAATAGCCTTCATGCATCTATTTCTAAGCACAACTGACCACATTTTAAAAAGGTATTTTTGTCATCTTTCAGTGCAGAACTATTTACAGTTGTTTTGTTTTTCCTTCTTATCCTCCCATGACTCCCTGGCACCCTCAGATCCTCCTGCCTAGGTGCATGAATGCTCCCAATCACACAGGTAAGATTCAGATGGAGTCCTTGCAATGTATCCTTCCAGCCAAATCTACTCCTTGACCTCCAGCTCCCTGTATGCACTACTTTCAGCTTTGCTGGAGGTACAAGCCATGAAATGGCACCAAGCAATGGTTCTAAGCAACCTTTGCGTGAAAGTAGTAAGAATGCCGGCTTGGCCTCTCTACCTTAAGTAACAGTATTTGAGTAGGAGAATATTTCCATAGTTTTATGTCTTGAGAGGGAAAAAAGACTCATATTAGTGCAAATGCTGACTCCATTGTGCAGCAAATACAGTGCTGGAGTATTCCAAGTCTAGAGCTTGTTTAAGGCACACAATGTCTCCGAAAGCTTACTTGTCTCCTCTCCATCACGGGCCACAGTGACTGTTTCACAGAAGTTTTGGTATCCAGCAACAAATCTGTAAGAACAAACCAAAATAGGAAATTACATTAAATTCACTACTTTAAAAAAATCACACTCATTTCTATAAATGCTTAGATTGTTTGGTTTGTTTTTTTTTAGTGGCATGCTGTAAGCTTTCTAATGTAGCTGCTCGAAGCTAGTGGGAGAGAGCCTGTTGGCTTAACTACTCCAGCCCCCATGAGTGGCAGTGGGAGAAGCTCTCCTGCCAACATAGCGCTGTCATTGCCAGCGCTTATATCGGTGTAACTTATATCACTGGGGCAGGGGAGGGGGAGTTTATTCACTCTCCTGAGCAACAGAAATGATGCTGACAAACTGTAGTGTAGACATAGCCTTTGTTAGTTGTTTGCCTTGTTCAGTTTATCATTCAAATCACAAGGTATGTTTTCTATTCCCTGATTGGATGATTGAAACAATAACACATTTCCTCTAACAGATAAATAACACTTCCAATCACAATAACATTTGTGACATTTTCACAATTCATGACCATTACAGCAAAATACTCAACTGTTGGCCAAATGCTTCTGAAGAATGAACAGTTGGATCATGAACGAACAGTTGGATCACGTGAACTAAACTTGGTGGTTTCCTTTGTGAGCATATTCACAAATCACAATTCTTATTCTTCAGCCAGCTCTTTTTGGCACTGTACTGATTTAAAAGACAGAAGGTCCAACCCTTCGTTGCTCTTCACCTTGTGTTGTCATTTATACGAGCACAAAGGGTGAAAAATGTTACTGGTACAGAATGACTACACAAGCAACAGGGCCATGGAAACTCAACTTCAGAGGATAGTAACATTATCCTCAGGATTGATATTTGACAAGATAAACTCTATTCAAAATGAATTGATCCTTTCTGCTGAACAGACCCCCTCCAGTTTTCAAAGTGTACTCAGATGGAAGTGGACGGTTCCTATTCACAAATGTTATCAACCAAACATGATCACAAGAACAAGTAATTCACACAATTTTTTTCCGGATGCAATTCCATGTGTTGGAACCTGGATGTCAGAAAGCTGGCTTTGCCATGGTTCTTGAGGTCAATTGGAGCATTTGAGACAAACATCCCTAGATTTAAACATCATTGGCAGGGCATTCTCCCAGAAAGCATCTAGAATTCGTTCTTGTACCTGATCTGACAGTGTGACCTTCGGAGCATAGAGACAGACTCCTCTCTTCTCTCAGGTTTCCCTGTGTAGTAACACAGTGGGTGGAACAGAGGGTGCTTGTCAGTTTGGGGGTGGGAGGAATTAGTTCCTTTCTCTTTCCCCTTTGAACGCAGGTAGATTTTGTCTGTGCTTTTAATAAATCATGTGCATACACCCTGAGCTGGGAATGCCACTTTTATCATTCATGATAATAATTATAACTATTTAAATAGTCTTAGTAAGCAGAGGGCAGTGATCAAGCCCAGTTCCTCTATAAGTTTCTGAACTAATCTTGGACTTGTAACAACTAAAGGCCCATAAGAAAGGGGGAAAATACTAAAAAAAGAGTAATGCTTTTTGAAAGCCCCTACTGCTTGATCCTCTGAAAGATGCTATTTGGGTTCTTATACAGCTCCCATCATCATGCTATGTCAGTGCCTCACAATGTACATTTTACACACACACACACGCACCCCCTTCAGTCCAAAGGGACTGGACTATTTTTGTGTTTCTTTCTGCAGCCCCCAACTCCCATTGAAGTCAGCACTACACAGGGTGAGGCCCTTCATTTGTAAAAGGGATTAGGGTTACTTAAAAGGCTTTGAAAGTCATCATAACCAGTTAAGGACTCCTGCAGCCCTGAAATGTCTGCGTGAGGCTTCAAGTGGGTATTAGAGAATAGAACTGGGCCTGAACCACAACTCTGGATCCTACCATCTCTGGACCACAAGAGGGTTTTTTAAATCAGAACTACGATCTGGGTCTGAGTTTTACAAATAGCCCTTGTCTCTATAATGGTCTGAGCCAAAACCATGGATCGGTACACACCCTTCACTGCCTTTTCAGTGTTCGAAATCTGGATGGGGGTAAGAGTTTGGCTAGTTGAGCCCATCTCTCTTAGGACTCTCACCCTATTTGCAAGTAGGGAAAAGCAGCAATGACTCTGAGGTCTAGAGGCCCGACTCACCACTGTGTTATTCCAGTTTCACATCTGTGTAACTCCATTGATTTGTCATGTAGCTCATTTCCAGAACCTCCTCCTTTATGCAGATAGGAATTAAGTTCCTCCACCGAATCAGGCCCTGTATTTCTTAAAGCAGTTGATCCCCATTGGGGATTATGCAGATGGAGGTACATTCTTCTCCCTATTGGATGAGGTTCTGGAAAGGAGCCACATAGCTTGAGAACTGGTGTAGTTTTACACTTATTTAAAAAAGTTTTTAAAAAACCGTAAACACCTGATTCTACTGGAAGAAGATCAGGCACTCGCCATAGTAGCCAGAGTTACACAGGAGAAGACAGGAGTGCTTTCCTCTCATTCAATCTCTCTCTCAGACATATATATCTATAATAGCACACACACACACACATACACACACACACAAAGGCATTTTATCTACACTAAGCCTATGGATTACTGGCTTGCCCTTTGCAAAAAAAAAAAAAAGAAAAAAGAAAAAAAATGTTGCTAGGCAACCAGGCAGGGGTTGCTATGGCATTTTCAAGTAGAGCAGCTGGGCCAATCAGTGCTAACTGCAAGCTAGTGAAGGCGTAAAGCCTCTAAATTTAATGTCAGTGCAGACAGGAAGGGAAGCTGTTGAGGCATGCATGATGCTGAGCGTGCGCTTACTAAATGCGGACAACATGGCCCCCATGATTAGGACCAGCACACTAATGAATATTCATTGGGCTGATTAAAGCAAAGTCAATTAACTACTTGACTGCTTGATTTTTTTTTTTTTTTTTACTGGATTTTATTCTTCTCTTTTAACCATTTTGCCACAGGGGCTGCTCTTGTTCTCTCCTCCGCCTCCCTCTGTCCTTCTCAGAATCTTCTTATGCTGGTGATTGCATGTGGGTTTTTTTTTCCCTTTATGTTTTTTACTGACAATAATACATCCTATTCCAGGTTTTATGGCTTACTTTATTTCACCAGTAAATGACCTTCTTCTAGGGTCACTGTCTTCCACTACAGTTGTAGGTAAACTAGAAGGTCACATTTTTCCATCAAATTTTTAAAACATGCCACAAGATTTAATTCCAAATACACAGCTAAGCAATAATACTGATTTTAAGCAACACAGTGGGACCCCCCACACCATTCCTAGTGTAATAGCACTGAGGATTCTGCTGTGATGGAAGTCAAGGGATAGAGAATTTTTATTTTGTTGTTTAAACAGGGTCCAGACTATATGGACTTCCAAAAATGAGTCTTGTGGTAAATCGAATGTGATTTTAAAATAATGTTCAAGAACAATGATTCATTAAAAAGCTTTTTCAGTTTTGAGAGGTGCCGTTCCCTACCCATGTCCTGGTGATGTAGTATGATTATGAAGAGGACTGCATATCTGATAATTATCATTTTTCAAAATGTGCCTGCACACTCTAAAATATTCTATTAAATTAAAATTAAATACAACAACATTATTGGCCAGAAATCAAATTGTGTGAATTCAGCAACCTCAAAGCACCATTCCCTTCAAAAATCTGGGACAAGACGTTCTCTTACATTGCCTTTCCACTCCCTGATTTATTTTGAATACTCTCTCTCTGATTCTTTGTATTATATACACAACCATTTCACAGAAAGATGTGTCTACAGGACACACAGCTATGAATCTCTTTCTGTATTGAGGGATATTAATAGCTGCAATTAATACCTCTGATGGGTAGTGGTGAAAACCTGAACGTAGTCCCCTAGCATTTGGACTTTTGTCTTTGTCAGTTACTGAATTGAAAAGGTTCAAAAATAGCTGGGCTTTAGAGTACAGTAGGGGTTTCTAGGTGATGTCGACTGATCCAGCAACATGTGCATGTATGTAAATTTCAGGTACATAAAAAAAATGTTTACTTCCTTTCTCTGTTCCTTCCCCTTCAGAATAAAAAAGTCAACATTCAGATTCAAGCATGGCAATCCAGATTTACACAGGTTAGAGTGGTGAAGGGAAAAGGAAAATTTAAACCAGATCAATTTTAAAATTAAGTAGCAGGTGGAGGGAGTGGGGAAAGAAATAGGTTTCAGAGTAACAGCCGTGTTAGTCTGTATTCGCAAAAAGTATGCATCCGATGAAGTGAGCTGTAGCTCACGAAAGCTCATGCTCAAATAAATTGGTTAGTCTCTAAGGTGCCACAAGTACTCCTTTTCTTTTTGGGAAAGAAATAGTGAAGCTTAGCTGAATGAGAGAGTCCCCCCCCAATGCACAAAGGTTGCATTATTGTTCAACTGCATGTTAAAAATGAATAACCAATTTTCCTTGTTTAAAGAAAAAAACCGGGGTCATGTACATCTTTATATCATTTTACTGGATGATACACGTTCCATAGATGTGCGCACACACACACGGGATGGCTATGAAAAAAATTAAAAATAAAAAATAAAGAAAAGGAATTAACTTGGCATTTTTGTTTTGTTATGGAAGTTGTACTCTATGAATACGACAGCCATTCCCTCAGCAAACATATGGTATATTTCAACGTTCTATTAATAACGTAGTTCCAACTTTTTCATCTATTTTACTGCTACCAAATATTTAACACCTGGCACGAATCTATAAATTACTTAAGGGTTCAACAATCCATGGATGATGTTGCAGAAAGCATCAAATCACCAGGGTGCTGTTTCTAGCACACTTGAGTATGAGTTCGTATTTCCATTGTACTGCCCTATTTGGAGAGGTTTGCATTTCAGTCATCAAAATCGGACCCGTGGTATACAAACTCTCAGCTCAACGGGGCACTTGTATTTATTTAGCAAAATATGAAGAGAAACAACAATTCAGCCATTTGTAAATGGAAGGATGGCAAAAGAAATGGAAGGGGGTAGTCTGTGCTGTCTCCTTTTTGTCTTAGAGCTAACAAAACATGCGTCTGGGTGTTTTTTTAAATCTGAATTTTTCATTCATGTGAAATAATGCCTCTCTGTAGTTTAACAGGAGGAAAAACCCCACAAATGCTATAGAACCACTTCATTCTTTAAAAAGAGAGAGAGAGTCCATCGAGGGAACAGAGTTCAAATTCTAATTAGGTCACAACTGAAATGTAGTTGGTGGTGTCATTGATGTTTGCCTACGATAAAATATAAGACAGTGCATTACAACTCTTCAATCTTTGCAGTCCCTGGTCAGGAGAGGACATAGCACTAGCAAGCTGGGGTGTTTCAGGTCAGGATTAAGATGCATTAACAAATTCATGTGGCAGAAGCTTGCTCAGCACCTGCCTATGATTTGCCAATTTTATCCCTCAGTTCCATGTGCATCAACTTCTGTTTTCCATTTAGTGAGAGAAGGGGTACCCAAGATGCTCCAATTTTGGGTCATTGACATGTTCAGAATGCATTAGCTCCGAAATTTCCCTTTTAGGCACGGCACCTGCACTAAGCCAAGAACTCAAAATTGTGGTTTTTATTGCCTATGATCCTAAGGTTAAAATATTCACAAAGGACAGTATATACACACTAGATAGATATGGAATCAGGAGGGGATTTAATTTGTTTTTTAGATAAAAGGAAAAAAATCAGTGGAAAAAAATCTTTCAAATTCATTTTTTAAACCTCACTGATTTTCAAGGAAAATATTTCCACTTGAAATCCCTTCTCTCTCCATACACTGGGTGTGTCAAGACAGCAATTGCTTTAACAGGCAGAGGTGGATGGATAATATAAGAGCTACAACTGGTCAAAAGTCAATGAGTTGGATATTTGATCAACATCTCCAACTGGTGGGGGGCAAGGCTGCCATTGCAAAACTAATTTGAGTTCCTCAACTATTTTTGTTGCTGTCATCTAAACACAACCCACATAGCTAAAAAGAAGCCCATTTAATGTTTCAAGGATAACAAAACCAGTCAACCAAAAACACGCCCCCCTCTCAGACACCCCTCTTGTAAAACTAGTCTGGCAGGAATGGCTGCCTATACACGGTATACCCTGGTGCTTCCATAATATAGTGTGTTTCTCTCTCTCTCTTTTTCTGTATGTGTAATATATATATTTATATATATATGTACACACACACACAGAGCTGTGTATATATATAGGCACGCATGGATATATAGATGCAAACTCACTTTTCAGAGTAACAGCCGTGTTAGCCTGTATTCGCAAAAAGAAAAGGAGGACTTGTGGCACCTTAGAGACGAACAAATTTATTTGAGCATGAGCTTTCATGAACTACAGCTTATGCTCAAATAAATTTGTTAGTCTCTAAGGTACCACAAGTCCTCCTTTTCTTTTTGTGAAACTCACTTTGTTCCCTCTTCAGAATTTGCTTCTCCATCTCTTTTTTTCTGCTTTCACAGTCTGTTTTCTGATTTGCCCACTCTGCTTTTTTCCATCCTATTCCTCTCCCAACAGATTTTTTCCCCTTTCTGCCCCTTTTTCCAGTTTTTTCCATGTGGAACATAAGCCGAAGCATTCTCTAGTTGGAGTCAAATTTTCTAATGTGTGGAGGTTCAAACCAGTTAGTAATTAGTTTTTCATTAGTGTGTTTCGCCTATGAGAACCAAAATATCACGCTGAGTAACCCGTTCAGCTAATAATCTGGGGTTAGTATCTCTGGCCCCTGAAGTCAATTCCTTGAAGTTGTTAGAGTATAATAATAATAATTAATAATAAATACCTAGCTCTTATATAGTGGCTTTTCATCAGTAGATCACAAAGTGCTTTACAAAGGTCAGCTTCATTAGCCTCATTCTAAAGATGGGGAAACTGAGGCACAGGGAGGGGAAGTGACTTGCCCAAGGTCACCCAGCAGACCAGTGGCAGAGTCAAGAGTAGAATCCAGTTTCCCCAAGTCCCAGTCCAATGCTCTATTCACCAGTTTCTGGCTGGAAGAGACACGCAAAGGCCAGAAAGCTTGAGGATTTGAGCAACACCTCTTCTCTTGTAGCCAATAAGGTATATAATGAAGTGAGTTGCTGCGTAACCTGCCACTCATCAGCTGGTAGCTAGAGGTGCCCCAGGTATATATGCCATCCCAATTTATACATGGTGTATTATTCTCCAGGTTGTCCTGCCTATTTTATGCATTGCAAGAACCATGTTCTCTGGCTGCCAGGAATAAATCAGCCCTAGAAAGTCTAATAGCTCAGAAGCCACCATACCATACTATCACCTCGCACTAAAGATTAGCATTTGGTGTAGGGATTTCAGTGGAAGGGTCAACCTCAGACTTTATCCAGAACTTGAAGGGTTATGGAGTTAAGTTTCTCCTTTAGTTTCTCAAAAGAGAGGGAACTTGAAGCATACTCAGTCACACCCCACTGCAGGAGGATGTCACAGGCACCACCATAGGAGCGTGTGTGGGGAGGAAGAAATGGGATCTCAGTGCATGAGACAATAATGGCTCTGATGAATAGGGAAGTAACATCAGCACAGTCCTTCTTTGTGTAATCCTTTAGCCTTAGTCATTAGGTTTGGCAGAATGGGGAGTTCCTGAGGCACATACTGTACAAAGATCTAGTATGGAGTGGTGGTGAGGAGACAAAAAGGAACCTGCTTTCAGCTCATTAAAGTGAGGTGGGGAATGCAAAGCCCTTAAGGAGTGGTTCTCACCCCCACAGCCCAATCAGCACGCAGCTGCGGCCCATGTGACGTTCTCAGAGTCACACAGGCAGTATAGCTATTGTGTGGATGCGGCCCGCATGACATAGAGCGCTGCGGATGCAGCCCGTGGTGATAAATAGGTTGAGAACCGCCGCCCTAGAGGCAGATCTCAGGAGAACAAAGATCACTCGCAAAACTCTCAGCTGCTGGCAGGAGTGGGGGAAAGTAGGATTACAGATGCTGAAGGAATTGGGGGTGGCAGGCACAGCTGCAGACTTCTGGTGGCAGCCTCCCTGGAACAATGAAGCAGCCTGAGGGCCAATTTCAGATCTAAGGGTGTGACCCCGAGCGAGGATTTTGCAATGTTTGCTCCCCATGCTCTCAAGATAAAAGCATCCAAATCTGGCAAAATGAGCGTCATTATAGGCAGAAAAGCTAATGTTGGTATGAAGACAATGCCGCTTCGGTACACATGGAAACACTTGGGTAAAGTGTGTCATATAAACATTAGAATGATAAATAATAATAATCGGAATAAAAAAGACAGAAAACAGAGCCAAGGTTGCCACCCTCCTCTTAATTCACTTCTCTTCCTCATTATGCTTGGATACTGCAGAACATAAGGCACATGGTATCATGTCCTGTTGCAAGACCTCTGTAGTCCAGTACTTATACACAATGGTACAAGTCAAGGACAGAGCAATTGCCTTCAGTCTGACACATGCCTGCTTGACAGAATAGCCAGGGGCTGTCTGAAAAGTGTTATTCAGAAATCTCCCAGCGATTTAGTTATCTATAATCTGGGTTGGGCCCCTCATGACAATACTTACTTCAGGGAACCTTGATGACTAAATCTGCTCACCTGCCAATTAACGTTCCTTAGGAAATGAGTGATGGAAAATTACTACAGGAGTTAGTGAAATGGCTCCCATCTGAATCTTGCTAACTGAAATTCTATGATCTTTTTAAAAGATAAAATATTTCAAAGGGTTAAAAATAATAGTAACTTATATTAAGGGCTAGAGATTGATCTCAAACAAAAATCCCAGGATCTGGATCCAAACCTTGCAGACCACTCTCTCTCAGCAGAAGACACCAAAGTCATGGCACCTAAAAAGAATGGCTCAGGTTTGGGAATCTCCCTCACATCCTCAGCCATGAAGACCGATGCAAAGAATTCATTTAGTTTCTCCACAATGGCCTTATCGTCCTTGTGTGCTCCTTTTGCATCTCGATAGTCCAGTGGTCCCACTGGTTGTTTCACAGGCTTCCTGCTTCTGATGTATTTTAAAAAATGTTTGCTATTACTTTTTGAGTCTTTTGCTGGCTGTTCTTCAAATTCTTTTTTGGCCTTCCTAATTATATTTTTACACTTCATTTGCCAAAGTTTATGCTCCTTTCTATTTTCCTCACTAGGATTTAACTTCCACTTTTTAAAAGGATGCTTTTTTGCCTCTCACTGCTTCTTTTACTTTGTTGGTTAGCCACGGTGACACTTTTTTGGTTCTCCTATTATGTTTTTTAATTTGGGGTATACATTTAAGTTGAGCCTCTATTATGGTGTCTTTATACGTCCTATAAGTGTTCACCTGCACAAACTAGCAAGATTCTTTTAAATTTGGCCTATGACTTGCCAGAGTGCAGCCTGTAAGACATTGCGGGCTCCCATACTCTACCAAATAACGGATCCAGTCCCAGCTCAGACAAATCTCCCACTGATGTTAAAAAGCATCCCTCAAGACAAATAAGAAACTTAATATTCAGCCACTGAACACAAATGTATATCCCGTACACAGTATGACCGACCCCCAGGGCTCAAAAATCATGAGTCAATCCCTAAAAAAATCACAAGATTTTTTAAAAAGTCATATTTACTGTGTTCTTTCTATTGGCTTTCTGTTTTTTGATCATTTCAGGTTCATATATCAAGCTTTTCTTCACAACCATAAGGGCTAGAAACTTATACATTTATAAAAATGAAGGCTTAGGTTCTGGCGTACTCCCCCAATGCTGGGCGCTGGGGCCCTTAAGGAAAAGCACCAGATACCACAAGACTCATGAGACGCTGCACACATAAAAAGGCCTGCTGATTGTTTGACTCATTTCGTGAGAAATTTCAAAATTCTTTGTTCTAATTCAGAATGAAAACAAATTTCAAAATTGTGGAATTTTCCACAAAATGGAAACTTTTGGTGCTCGGCTAGCTAGTGATGGGCTGTGATCCTGAAGTGCTGAATCGTGTGCGGGTGACTGACTGCTCAAGACCTAATGGACCTTCGCTATTACTGAGCCTGCCTCAGTACACCTGGGCTTCTTTACTGAGTAGCATGTCATACTTTGTTTGGGCCACATTGTGGCTTACACACTGAGCCCATTCAAGGGAGTAAGAGCATAAGGAAACCTCAGACTTTTACGTGGCCCACCCACATGTTTTCTTCTTTCCTCCACCCAACTGGGTGGATGAGGAGTAGGCAGAAAGGGGTAGTGAACAGACTCTGCCTCCAGTTCACCAGCCAGAAGAGCCCAGCCATCATGGAGGGGGAAGTGACTTATTGGTTGTCAAGCGTATGAGCAAATTACTTCCCCCGGGAGCAAGGGAGCCATAATTTCTTCCCTGGATGCTCCTTGGGGTGGTGCAGCTATATGCTGCTCTTTACTCATGGTCCAACCATCCAAAATCATCAAAGAAACTTTAAAATCAACACCTCTACCGTGTTTCTCTATTAGCAAACATCGAACCTCCATCGAGATATAGCCACAGCACGAGAACTTAAACGTGCTGAAGACTACTGGGAACTTCCCACCTGTCAGGTTATAGACAACATTCCCCAACAATGCCTGAAATCGTGAAAATCACTATGGATCACATGCGACCACCTCATGTCTCTGCATCCAGCCAGGGATTGACAAAGTGTCTGGACCTCATCCACCATTCCAAAAAAGCACAACCCAGCAAGCCGCCCTCCAAGTTTTGACCTGCCTCACAGACTTTGGACTACACTGAACAGCATTTGAACAAATCATGGAAGAGGCAGCTCCTTGATGCACAAGTGGAAAAATCAAAGACTCCCCTTCGTGTGCCTGTGGTGAAAACATCCAAACCGTCAAACACATTGTAATGCAGTGCCCCACATCTGGATTCAAACATGAAATGGATAATATCCACAATGTCACAGAAGAGGCCTTGAAATGGCTTATGGACTTACAACTGCATCTACAGAATGTTGCCCTGCAGATGCCAGATGCACGCAAGAGATCGATCGTCCTTTATTAAGGCACGTCATTGCCCTTTCTGTTTAGCTTATGTAGAAGGACACTCTAGTAGTTCTTATAATGGTTAAAATAATTTTTCCTGCTCATAAGCCCATCAAAGCTTGGAAAATCTGTTCCCATCTTCATAAAGCTCCCTTCCCACTTCATTATTTGGACATGCTGGTTAGCTATTAGGGGTGCTGGCCCCCATTCAGCTCTGTCTGTGCGTTCAGTATAAACATTTTACATCCATTTTAACAGAAGGGAAAAAGCACTGAAACCTTGGCTTGCAAGACACAGAATTCAAAAGAAAAAAAACCAGGTGGATTTTTTCATAGATATTTAGGTCAGAAGGGACCATTATGATCATCTAGTCTGACCTCCTGCGCAACGTAGGCCACAGAATTTCACCCACCACAGTGATTTGGCAAACAGATCTTTAAAAAGGTAAGAAAGACTCTCCTTAAAGCTACACACAAACACACACATAGGCAAACAGACCCATATCACCCCGAGGCGCTATTGATTTAAAGTGCTTCTGTGGTTCTCCTATTCTCAGGGCAGCTAGGGGCCTGCTCACATCAAAACACCAATCAGAGCAGCAGCTGGGCTCCTGTAAATTACATTCTGACTGCAGTGGCTGCCCGTCAGGTGAGAATAATAAGCGTGGCACACTTTGGCCATGACCCTCTTTCCCCCTCACTACCCACTGGCACACCTCTTCTGCTAGGAGTTTAAGGGAGTCCAGAATAGGACAATTCTGGCAGCTCTACAGCGGCCAGAGAGTCCCTGTCTTATTCCAGGTATTCCAGCAGGGCTGTTCCCAGTCTGGTTATACTGCTAGAGCAGCCTAGAAAGGCCACAGTGCAGCAGAGAACCAGTCTCACCATGTGGAAATTGAACTGAATATTCAAAATTCCTACGAGACTTTACATTTTACAGCTTATTGTGTTCTCAGATTTTGAGTCAGGGCTTCTGGAGATCTCCGGACTGATCATTATATGGCAGATCAGTGCCCCTATAGCATAAAGACTGGATGAGAAACCTCAGGAGAGAACAGATGTGTAAGACCAGCCTTTGACTCTGAAGGTCTCTGACAAAGCAATCAAGCACATTACTGATAAGTCATAAGCAGGTGAAAATGTGAGAAACTACATGATTTTCATGGTAGTCCCAGGACCAGGGGCCTTTGTACAGCCCCGTTCTTGTGATGGATAACTATGTTTTAAAATATGATGGTGCACTACACCTGCAAGTCAGTTTCATCTTTAAATCCGCATGATTTCTGTAAAGCAAACACTATTAGCTCCTGAGAGTAAAGGAACATCCACGCTGGTTGTTTACCAGTGGTCTGGAGAGGATCACCACAGACCTGTCTGTAAAAGGCCAGTCTTAGAGAACTTATTCTGGGTTGCTGAACCCCTTAAAGCCAGACAAGAAGGTAGTGAAAGGACCCTTCCCTGGGTGAGAGTAGTGGTTGAATATGCACTTGGAAAGAAAATTAAAAAGCTCTATGAAATTGACCCCAACCAATTTCCATGCTTCTGGGATTGCTCTGGGAGCGATGCAAAGCACACATGTAATATGGGGCTTGACATTTGAAAAGCAGGCTATAAAGAGGTAAAAAGAGCAATTGTGGTTAACAAAGGAGTACGGCTTCCCCATAGTTCTGGATGAGGACATTCCAGCTGAGAAGACGACCTCGTCTCCTATTATCTGGACAAGAGACAGACAGACAAACCCTTCCCTCTCCTGATAGCTGATAGCCTTGCTCCTTGCAAGCCATGAGGGTCTCATTTTAAACTTCGACCATAGGAGTTTGCAGGTTGTCTGTGTAGAAAGTCCACCAGTGCTGAAGAGGGAAGGAGGGACTCCAATAATAGGGTAAGCCTGCTCTCATGGGCCGCAGTTGGCACATACACCCCTTTGTTCAGAAACCCTCAACCTTTTCTGAATCAGACTGGCCTCTCTCTTGTGCTAACACACTCAATGCCATCTCCCCAGCCCCATTAGCCATGTTAAATATCTCCCTTTGCCCTCTGATCTCACCCTCCCAAACAAACCCACCCTTTGTGCCCACTTGCCACTGGCAAAGCACAAAGACACCCTTTGTGCTGAGTCAAACCTCTTTCAACAAGTGCCATTGAACACCAATAGAACAAGCCTGTGCCCCGCGTGAAGGGGGCAAACTTCTGCTGCCATTGGTAGAGCCAGGAGCCATGTCACCTCTTGAGGAACGTGTTTGCACTCAGGCAAGAATGTTGAAAAATATCCCTGACCCCCAAATGTTTACCTTTTGATCAGAGGTTTCCAATGTTGCCGCCATGTATTAAAGCTGAGATGCTCATAAAAAAAAACCCTTTGTGTCAACATAGTAAATGACTCTAATTAGGCTGGTGGTGCAATGAAAATGCTTAATTCATTCTGATGAGGCAGAAGGAAGAGCTAAAATGTTTATAGACAATGGGTGAACAGGGAGATATAATGCTGAGTGCCAGCTTTAAATGCAAATTACCGCAGAAATCTTTCCCTCTCCTTTTCCCTGTCGCCAATACCACACTGTAATCTCCTAGTGCAGTAATTAGAAGTGAAAGGAGCCACATAGCGGGGCCTCTAACAGCAATACTAAAGAGACTTACATTTAAAAAAAATCTGCCTTTAATAGAAGGCAGCATCATTTTCCAAAGTGCACTGATGTTGTAGAATTTAGCATGGTAGCAGGATCAGAGCAGCAATAATTTGGTGGGTATTGTGAAATGGCATGTAAATGTATTGTGTTTTACCCCTTATGGGTTGTGCATTATCTGCAGTGAACGTATCAATAGACAGGGCCACTTTGCATTCGGGAATGAGGCTGGGCAGTGTCCTTAAAAAAAAAGTAAAAATGAGAAAAAGTCAACTCTTGATTGATTGGATTGGGATATTTCCCCCCATCCCCAAGCGGCAATCAAATTGAGCTGCTAGCAGACTAGAGCTACACAGCTCCTGCAGTGTTCAGTCCACAAAGGAGATCATGAACTGAATCCAGGCCTGCAGGCTTTGTGGGGAGGGTTGAATTCAATCCTCCAGGAGGTAATTTTACCCTCCTACATCATCTCCCCTTCCCCCACTTACTTACTTACGGTAAGTGGGTTGCATTCCTGAGTCTGGTTAGAGAGGAGCAGGAAAATAGAGTGGCAGCTGCAGAGACCAAGAGGCCTGGTTGGATTAGGGGACAGGGAGTTTTATTTGCTTTACAGTGAAAGGCAGAAGGAACCCAGCTTGACTTTCAGATCCCAGGGTGAATTTGCAGCGCTGGCAAAAGTATTAGGCCAAATCCTCCACCGCTGTCAGTCATCTTAGCATCACAGAGTCAGTGGAGCTACACTGATTTACACCAAATGAGGATCTGGTCCATCATATTTTGATTGTAAGCCTGAGAGAACTTAACCTGAAAACTACTGAGTGAGAGTAAACATGGAACCTCATAATATCATTCTTCGTGTCACTTTTCAGAGCAGATGACTCTCTTTTAATTCAACCAGTCTCAGTGTGCAAGAGTTCTGCATTTGTTCAATGTGGACTCTGGAAGAATGGAAGTGTTTGCTGGGGGGAAGTGGGGGAGAGAAGCAAGCAGTGCTGAAATCTCTGCAGTAATTAGCTCAAAAAAGACTGGACACCCCAAGAGCAAATAAAATGCTTATTGACTTTTGACAGAACTTTTCTACGGAACAGGAAATCTTAAAACACTGAGGGGTCCTGTTGGTATCCATAACAGCATGGATGGACGTAAAACAAATAAAATAAACATTTAGGTATGGTCGGAAGCAACTGAATAAGCCTCATTTATCACAGAGAGATTAACCATCTAGTGTCAAATTCTACTGAGATGCAGCACGTTAGTGTGAGTGATCAGAGAATTAAGGGTCCAGTAGCACTGGCTTAAGCCAGGCCTATTGTGGGCAGGTGCTGTGTAAACTCATCCTCCATTGCCCTTAAAATGCATCTCAGTATTGATCTTTAACAATTACAAGGGGAGCCAACTAGTCTGAGTTATGCAGATACAAATGAAATATTCAGTTATACTGTAATGTAACCAGTCAGTCAGTTACACTTTGTCGTCACCTGGCTTGGGTAGGGTTCATTAAATTGACTCCAGGTGTATGGAAGGAGTGAGGGGAATGAAATTGAGACCTCCCAGGACTTGGGGAAACCAGAGACAACACTCCATCCAGAGATTCCTTCCTAGGTTTCAACTTACCCCGCATATCCCAGGGGAGGAATTTGGGTGTTTAAGCAGAGTCACATACAGTGCAGACATGATAAATAAAGCTCAGCATCTTGATTTAAGAAAGAATACTGTAGCCCAGCACATAACACTAGGCTGCAGAGCAAAGAAATGCCCTCGCTTTTCCAATCTGGATGCCTGGGTTAAGAACTGGGTTTGGTCACAAGCTCAGTGAATTTAGTTGTCTCAGTCTCGTTCCCTAGTGACCATTTGTCCATATCCCAGACCTACCACCCATTTCGACAGAGCTGGAAATCTCTTCACAAGAAGGACAGAACTAGTCACAGTGTCAAGAGAGTGAGTCAAATATATCCCTACTGCAAATCCACTGAGGATAAAGTGTTTACACCAAGGATTTATTGGAACCCTTGGGTTAATGACTTACAGCAAAACAAAATAGTCACTTCTTTTCCCATTTGCAAGTTAGTCTTGATTTTAATAAAGACAAGAAAAGATAGTGAAGTATGACCTAAACTAGACAAATGGGACTGGGATGACCTTTATGTTTTACCGGTAGTAAGTGTTGCAACAGCTATATTCCAAAAGCCATAAGTCATCAAGATCACATGGGACTGATTTGACCACAATAGCCTCTTACAAGTTCTAAGTTTGCTAAGCAATAGAAAGCAGAGATTGATCAGGATGTGCAGAAGTGGTGCATATCAGGTAGAGTTTTCATAAAAAGAGTGGACTGTTATCAGCTTTTCATTCTTTAAGACAAATGCACTGTCAGCTGATAAGCTCATATATTCATTTTGGGCTTGTCATGTCCATTGTATTCAATACCATAGTCAAGGTGACTAGCACTGATTAGCGTAACCCATTGTTCAGGATGCACTATGTGCCTCTAACCCTGTGGCTCATCCACAGAAGATAGTTTCCTGCGGTTGCCCTCAGCTAAGGAGTTTAGTCCTTTAGCTCAAGTGGCAGTTGTCTGTGTGTAGAGCCAAAGGTCTTGAGTTCAAACCCTAATGCTGGTTTGTGATATATTAGCGCGCAGAGCCTAGTTTGATTTCTTGACTTTCAAAATAATGTAGATCCTGGAAAGGCATCAAGAACACTTCCAAACAATTTGGTCCAGGTCAGCATCTGCTGCAGGTAATCAAGATTTTCCCAGATACTCTCAAGTGCTGGCAGCAGTAGCGGAGTCATGGCTGGGCACTGCAGTCCTTGCTCACAACTGGTAGCACCACAGCTGAGTTGTGCAATCATAATCAGCCAACCTAACATAGCATGCTGGCCCCAACCCTGCCTTCCTCACCCATGCTACTCATTCTTACTCATGTGGGCAGGCTCACGGAAGCCTGTTATAGAGCTGGGCCCTTAGAAGGCCTGGCTTGGTTTAGCCTGTGATTGGTGCCCAGTGTTCAGGTCAGATCATTAATAAAAAATTCCCTTCCTGACCTGCACTGTAGCAGAAACCCCCCCTGGAGTTTAGGTCACACACAAAACGAGCTCTCCTGGAGGAGTCCCCAGTGCACACCACACCAGAGAGAGATCAGTGCCAGCAACTCCCTCTCCCTTAGCCAGGAGCTGCAACATCCCACAATGACTCTCCCCCTCACACTCTCTCTCTCTGTATTTGCTCAGTGAGACAGAAGCAATACCAGTTTGCAGACAATAAACCATGTAAAGGAAGCATCAATTAACTAGAATACATGGATATAGTATTTAATTAACTGATAGGCTCCATGGTTACTGTATGATGTCATGGAAACCTTGGAACTCTTGGGTGCAACATCACAGATGCCAACTGGGAATTTTAACCACCACATTTATTTTTAATTAAAAGAAGTCAGGATTCAAACTTTTGATCTGAAAAAAATTCTGACTCTCCCAAGTATCTTTTCCACTAACATAAATCTGTGTGGCCTTTAGTGCTGCCGGAGCCTTGGTTTGGTGCCTTTTGCAATATGGAGGCCAGATGCATTATTCACTCCTTCAGGGCCACTGTGAGTAGCTAAAAACAGCAGGGAGTCCGGTGGCACCTTAAAGACTAACAGATCTGTTAGTCTTTAAGGTGCCACCGGACTACTTGTTGTTTTTGTGGATACAGACTAACATGGCTACCTCTGATACTTGACACCATGTGAGGAGATAAGGCTCTTTGTTCAGAAAGTAAAAGAAACAGCCCACAAAGCTCTAGGAAACAAGATTAAAAAATCATTAGGAACTAGCTTGTTAGAACGTAACATAATAATACTTTGCATTTATAAACTGCCTTTGATCTAAGGATCTCAATGCACATTACAAACATTAATAGATTTTAAGGACAGAAGGGACCATTAAGATATCATAGAATTGTAGAACTGGAAGGAACCTCGAGAGGTCATCTAGTCTAGTCCCCTGCACTCGGGGCAGAACTAAGTATTATCTAGACCATTCCTGACAGGTGTTTGTCTAACCTGCTCTTTAAAATCTCAAATGATGAAGATTCCACAACCGCCCTAGGCAATTTATTCCAGTGCTTAACCACCCTGACAGGAATTTTTTTCCTAATGTCCAACCTAAACCTCCCTTGCTGCAATTTAAGCCCATTGCTTCTTGTCCTATCCTCAGAGGTTGAGAAAAACAATTTTTCTTCCTCCTCCTTGTAACAACCTTTTACATACTTGGAAACTGTTGTGTCCCCTCTTAGTCTTCTCTTTTCCAGACTAAACAAACCCAATTTTTTCAGTCTTCCCTCATAGGTCATGTTTTCTAGACCTTTAATCATTGTTGTCGCTCTTCTCTGGACTCTCTCCAACTTGCCACATCTTTCCTGAAATGTGGCGCCCAGAACTGGACACAATACTCCAGTTGAGGCCTAATCAGCGTGGAGTAGAGCGGAAGAATTACTTCTCGTGTGTTGCTTATGTAACCCTTCTGCCTGTCAGAGTTGGCAGCAACAAGGGCCGGGTTCAATATCTAGGGGATCCATTCCAATAACACAATGCAAAACGGCTCGAGCCCCCACCCAGTGACCTGGGACAAATATGTACCACCCCCGCTGGGCGCCTCCAAGAGGCAATACTTCCCCTCTCGCAAGCACATAGTCTGAGTGTAGCAAAGAGCCTTTTAATAACAGAGAGAAACAATGTGGCATTATGTTGGGGAAACACCACCAACAGGATTCATAACACAACCCATGAGCAAAAAAACCCACCCCAAGCAAATTGGGGCATGTCCTTTCCCTTTGGTTACACTGTTAACTCATATTTAGTTTGTGGTCCACTATGACCCCCAGATCCCTTTCCGCCGTACTCCTTCCTAGGCAGACGTTTCCCATTTTGTATGTGTGCAACTGATTGTTCTTTCCTAAGTGGAGTACTTTGCATTTGTCCTTATTGAATTTCATCCTATTTACTTCAGACCATTTCTCCAATTTGTCCAGATCATTTTGAATTTTAATCCTATCCTCCATAGAATCATAGAATAACAGAGTTGGAAGGGACCTCTGGAGGCCATCTAGTCCAACCCCCTGCCCAGAGCAGGACCAATCCCAACTAAATCATCCTAAAGTACTTGCAACCCCTCCCAGCTTGGTATCATCCGCAAACTTTATAAGTGTACTTTATCTGTACTCTATATGCCATATCTAGTCAGACTTCCTGCATTATGCAGGCCATAGAACTTCACCCAGTAATTCCTGGATCAAACCCATAACCTCTGACTAAGCTGCAGCATATCTTTTACAAAGATAGCCAGTATGGATTTAAACATTAATCAGCCAAACCTCATAACTTTAGTGATGTAGACAAATATTATCGAGAGTTTACAGCTGGAGAAACTAAGGCAGAGAGAGTAAATTGTTTGCCCAGAGTTACATGGTAGGTTAGTGCCAGAAATAGAACGCAGGGAGCCTGAGTCAGAGTCTTGTGTTCTAACAGCTGTAACATTGCTTTGTTAAATAAGCCTATGACAGGTGTTAAAGTCTAGTTTCCAAAGTGCTATTTCTGTGGTACAGCATGCAAAGTTGATTTTCTTTTAGACACTGAAGTTAAATCCTTGCATTCTATATACAAATACCAACTATCAGACACAAACACTTCTGCTCAAAAGAAATAATTCATTTTATGTACCTAATCTGCACATCTTAATGCCCTTTTTCCATTCATTGCAGAATATTTACCAATGACACCAGTTTGGGCCCAGTAGCATACATCAGCATATCAACATTTACTGGAAAAGACTTTGATGAAAGCCATTGGCCTGAGACAGGTAGTACGCCAATCACATTCTACTGTCAAAGGAACAAGGAGACTTGCAGTGTACTGATGTAGGTAAGTAACAGTATCATTTTCTGTGAATAAAGGTGTGCATCAGTTATAAGGATCCATTGTCTCTGTTTATCTATGAATTACTTTATGGATTGTTCTGACAGAACTACAGCAAACTCCCTTAAGGCCATTGCTGATATATTACCTTTGAAAGAGAATCACAATTTATTAGTCCATACGTAGCGCGAGAGATAGATGTGCGCTGGCTTATTTTGAAATATTACATCATATATAAAATGAAATAGGGGGAAGCTAAATTTCACAGCTATAATTACTTTGAGTTCAGGTGGCATCGTAAATAATCCGTTCACGATTCACTCTCAGCATTTATTATGTCACCAAAGCAATGTAATTAACACTGTATAGATGGGTTATACACCCAGCAGACGCATGGAATCCCTGGATCAAATGCACTGTGACACTTGTATAAAAAATAAACAAACATAGTTCATCATTCATAAAAATCCACCAGTCGCACTCATGAGGATGGGCAAATGCTGGGAGAAAAACCCCCCTGCAATTATTCTTTCAAATGTTTAAAGCTCTGATCATACAAACACTTAAGCACATGCACCCACTGAGGTTACTCATGTGGAAAGTTATGTCTGTGATTAAGTATTCACAGCACTGGCAAATATATGATTTTGTGCTGACTGAGTTCATGCCGGTTTCTCTGTTCTCTCTCTGGGTGTTCTAGCAAAGGAGTTTACTATCAGAAGCATTAGACAAAACAACAAGTATTGCAGAATCTTTCACGGAAGTGTCTGTTGAATTTGGAAATGGGATTATTCATACTAGAAGTCTGAGTCTACACATGATGCTCATCCAGTCAAGGAAGAAAAATTGATCATTTGACTTACACAGCCAACCAAAACAGCCCAACTTTGTCTCTCAGTGAACTACTCACAATTTACAAATCAAGGATTACTCACCAAAAAATGACAAAAACATTCTAACAATGAATACATTTTTTTTAAAAAAACCATGACCTATTTTCAGAAAATCTGAGCAAAGAAAAATTAAATTAATAAAATAAATTATATCCAGTTCTACCCAGGAATCACCAAGTTTGACCCATCAGAACTTACTGTGATCAATAAGTAGGAGGTTTATTCCATACCACGAAAATACACCTATCAGGATTAGTAAAGGCTTCACTGACAGTCTGAAGAATGGTTGGGGTAAGGTAGGTTGAAAGTTTTCCATCAAGACTTTTTTTTGTCTAAATGAAAATTGTTGAGGAAAATGTCTGCTATTCTTGAACTTTTAAAACTTTTCATCTGAAAACAAACAAAACAAACAAACAGTTTTTGGCTGAAATTTTTTAGTTTTGGTTGCCAACCCCTCCCCTCCATTTTTTAAAAATGAAAAGTCAAATTTCCCACAGAAAATATTTTCATTGACATGGGCGGGGAAGGGAGGGGGAACACAAACAATCTATTCTCTGACCTGCTGTACACAGGGGAAAGGGGGCAAGAGAAAGCATATCAAGTGAGAGGAAGATAAAGAGCGGCGATGAAGGGAAAGCTAAAATATCATCCAGAGTTTTTCTGTGATCTTGAACATCATTAAATAATTAATAGTATTTTTTAATTCTGGGGCTCTATTTCCTTCTGGTGCTGAGGTATCTAGAAAACCCACTCAAACTCCGTTTATGTGATTTATGATGGGAGCTGAGGGAATGCTCCTAACAAACTCCAAAACCACAAGAAATTTGATGGGTGTCCGATTTTATTAGGAAATCAAAATTCAGACTAAGTTCTCAGAAACATTTGCTAAGGGTTCACAAACCTGAGCCAAGATTTGAACAAACCAGGGAGCTAGTTTATGATGTTGCATCTAAACCAAACAAAATTTCCAGCTTCACATACTTCTAATGTAAAACAAGGTGAACCCAGAAGTTTCAGATAGCTGTATGCCTCAAGTTAAAAGTGATCTTGACCGCAAAACTCAAAGGAGGAACTAAGGAGGCTACAAAATCAATCCATCTCAAAACTGCATAACCCCCAAAAAGAAAACTATTGAGCTGCTCAAATATCTGACTATGAAATGACAGATTGAATAGTACCAAAATAAACTGAATAAATCAAATCAAATAATAATTTCAAATAGTTTCATTTAACAAATACTATTTCATTACTCAGCAAACAAACTATTTGACAAGTATTTGTTAACTAGTTATAGAACAGTTTTATACTGCAAAAATATTAAAGGAATAATGTATTACATTAATAACTGAAATATTCAAATGAATTCTTCACCTGCTTCTAGTCTGCCGCATTGACTCCTTTTAATGGAATGGCAACCCCACAATGCACACCTGCCTGTTATTTGTTCTGTGAATAAAAGGTTCTGTTAACTAGAATTTATGGTCTGTTTACTGGACCAATTGGATCTGTACCTCTCAAAGCACTTACACACAAGCTCAACTTTAAGCTGAGGCTTAATTTTAAACATTATGCACATATTTAAAGTTGAGCAGGTGTAAGTAAGTGCATTGCTGGATGGCAGCTATAGCAAAGGAGAAAGAAATACTTAATTTCCGTGTGTTTTGCTGAGAAAAGTTTTTCCTTTACACCTATTTAAATTTGCAATATTTACTTCAGATTCAAATTCACTTTTGCTTCATAGTGTACAAACACTGATCAATACACAGTCAGACTCACTCTCTGAGCATTCCATTCCCTTTTAGTTCATGTTTTACCACTACAACTCCAGGGCATGCACAAACTGATGGCTCCGCAGTCCCATTTGAAGGAAAACGTCTTTAGGCTTTTGGGAATGAGGAGATTAATTTAGACCTGGTTGAAAATATTCAAATGTTAATTTTTTGCGGGATGGGGAGGTAAGAGGGTGTCAAAAAAAGACAAGACTTTCGTTTGCAAAAACATCTTCTATTTTCTGACCAGCTCCCGGATAGTTATTACAGTTTAAAAAAAATCAAATGGAAATAGTTTACTTGCATTGAAAATGGCCTTTTTCAGAAATGAAAATTTTCACAGGAAGTGCCTCTTTCTTTTTAATTTTGCGAGTTTTTGCCAAAAAAATTTGGTTTCTGGGTTTTTTTTGTTTCCTACTGCTAAGGGGGCATGGGGTAAGGAAAAGGGGAAAGAAAAGGAGGAAACAAAGATCCAAAAACTCTGAAAAATATTTTTTTTTGGTCAAGAAATTGGAAAACTGAAATTTTTCATTAAACATATTTACCATCACTCAACCAGGTTGAATAGTTATTATTCCAGGTGTATTTAATATGCCTTTTGGGGGGGGGACTGGACTAGATCCCCCCAGCCCTACATTTCTGTGATTCAGAGGTTCTTTAAGATGCAGTTCTGCTCTGAAAAGGGACTCTGTAATTTATGAGAAAGAGACAAACAGACACGTATATTTGTTGCCTCTCATAGTTTTCATGACAAAATATATTTAATTTTTTAAACAAAAGGACTTTTTTCTTAACTGCCAACTTTGAAAACTTCATCTGGGACTGAAGAATCAGGTGGGGTTCTGTCGTTGTTGATCATAAAGATTCTATAGGACAGACCTGTCCTCACACACACAAGAATAAATACAGTGGGGTCTATTTTTAGAAGGACCGAGGCCCAGCTCCTCACACTTTGCACTTACAGTATGAATTTAGGGGCTCAAATCTGACTACCTACCTAATTTACACCTCTGGTAGACAGAAGCATATGCACGCTGTGTGAAATCCTGGCTCCATTGGAAAAAATGGTAAAATTCTTGACTTCAGGGCCAGGATTTCACCCTCAGATTCGTATCTGAAATTGGATCGTGGGTGCAAACTATGTCCATTAAAGGGAGGCCTTCCTTAGGAGAATTTGGCCCAATAGGTCCACAACAGACAAAGATACAGGTGGGCTGGCACGGCTCCTCAGCGGAAGAGAAGATTCAGGAGATTAGACTCATAGCAGAGTCTTTTATTAAACAGTGGCTGCCTTTCTTCTGGAGACATTATTTGATGCCAAGTGGTGTGGACAATTTTTTTTTTAAAGTAAAGAATATTTAATGTCATACACAGAGAAAAACGGCCCCTTAAATTATTTGTGGCATGTCCTCTGCGCTATGGAGGAACAAAGCTCACACTCTCAAGGTGTTGAAGCAGAGTTCAGGAGCAGCAATGGTAGGCAGGAAACAATTTATGGTCCTTGGGGAGAGATCTGCTTGGGTCCTGTGGAATAAGATAAAATATTAGATTTTTTTCACAGGGGTAGTGGAGATGAGAGATGCAAATCCATTTCACAGGGATTGTGCTTTCCGTCTGTCAAGCGGCAGGATGTGCAGAGGGGAGTTAATAACCAGGTTTGATTTCAATGCTGCTTTTCTTTTTTCTCCTCCCGAAACTCTGTTCCCAAGGAATTTCACAGCATGAACAGGGCTTCTCCAAAATGAGGGGGAAATGGTGGGAAGGCAACAACAGAAACACATGGAGACTATGCCCAGCTGATTATTTCAAACAGTTCTCTTTGGAGTGCTTTTTGCTACTGATGTGATTCGTGAAGGACGACCTGGGTGTCCGAAAGAAAAGCTGATCGCCTTAATGCTCCTGTGTACCATACCCAGATCCCTGTGGGATCCCTGAGTTTGAGCCTTGGCATCACAGTCAGTGGTTACATCTGGGTCCTGACGGAGGGGGTTACTGGTATCTCCCCGGAGCGGCCGCAGCATCCCACGCTACAATGGAACAAGCTCCTTGTGCGCTGTCCTTTACACTAGTCCTGCACTGAGAGAAACATTCCTCTTTTTACCAAGAGATAGCTATTAGGGTATTAGTAGCTGGAAAGAGCTACATAAAACTGACACCTACATTCCACTTGCTGAAGAATTACACCTTCATTTGGGACCCCCCCCCCATTAGACAAATGTCTTTCCCTCTCCCACACAGACAGACACAGTTCTTTCACACAGACAATTCAGTGCCGGAAAAACATGGTGGGCCGCAAAGATACAGGGTCAAGCTTTCAAAGGCAGGCCCAGCACAGGACGCTGAAAATCCTGAATGCCAACTTTAGTATATCCCCAGCAGCTATTCGTGGTCACTCCACAGGGTTAAAACAAAACTGGGGGGGAAAAATCAAATTATTTAGAATACCAAAAAATCTGGGGAAATCAAAACATATTTTCCAGCTACCCTCTGAGCAGACAAAAGGGATACATTTACTGGCTATCATATTCATTACAAAGTATTCACTTTGCTTTAATACTAAGCAGCAGATTGATCAATGAGTGTTTGTGACCCAATGCCCACCCCTTTCGCACACATCTACAGAGCTACTGCACTAAGGGCAGGCTGCTACAGCTTCCCTGCTTTCACCACCAGCAGGGAGTTCAAAAATTACTTGTTCAAAAATTACATGTGTG
This sequence comes from Lepidochelys kempii, assembly GCF_965140285.1. Lineage (NCBI taxonomy): Eukaryota > Metazoa > Chordata > Testudines > Cheloniidae > Lepidochelys > Lepidochelys kempii. The sequence goes on along the minus strand of NC_136392.1, from coordinate 6,825,193 downwards.
CTTGGAAGAAAGCGTTTTTCCCCCTCCCCAACCACAGTATAAGGATGAAGGCTACAGGCAAGTTTGCTGACCTCTCAGAGTAAATAAAAATAACCCAGATTGCCTCCATTTTCAGTTTGCCTCATCTCTACGGGCTCTTTCTCCAAGCCCCAAAACTCAAAATCCTTCCTTAAGGGATTGATTTCTCAGAAAATTAGATCATCGGCGAATTGTGGAGCACACTGCTCTGTTACTAGGATTTCAAAAGGGGCTGGCATTTCCCCTCCCAGCCGCAGGGAAGGGGAACTAATTAGACTGCAGTTTAAGCACTATGGGCTCGATTCTGCCATCCAGGGTCCCATTGAGAGGCACTTCACATATTGAGCAGTCCCATTGGCGCTGCTGGAGGAGGAAGGTGCTACTCAGTGGGAGGAAGGGTGGCAGAATCAGGCCTGATTGTATTAAATTCATTTTTAAAAAATGGTTGTGCAAAACGGACATGAAATTCAATGCAAGCCTATCACTCTCCTTGCTGCACGTGCAGCAATCAGCACCACTCGACGGAGGCAAACATACCATTGTTTGACATTAAAGATGGGTCAGAGCTGCAAAACTTGTTACTGGATCCCTGCTTTGAGCCCTGTAGAGTTTGGATGGAAGGTTTTGGTGAGGCTCCATCTCCCCTCTCAAAGCACTTTGCAAAGCTAGGGGAGTATTGTCATCCCTGTTTTATTGGTGGGGCCACAGATAGAAGTGCTAAGTGAGTTGCCCAACATCACAAACCAAATCAAGGGGCTGATCCAAGAAAAGAGCGTAGGTATCCTGAAACCCAATCTATTGCCCTAATCCCTAGCCATTCCTAACTCCCATCACGGTGAGAGCTAAGGATCAAAGCTAATTGTATGTACATATACAGGGCACTGATTTTCCAATGCCAGGGCTTTAATCTAACATCCAGATCTCTTTTGTGCACTCACAACACCCTAGAGACCCATAACATAGGTCATTTGTGCCTACGCAGTCTCAGTAATAGGATGCACAATCTTAAAATGGCTTAATCTGTAATTTTATTTGGAAGGGTTTGGGGGGGAGTGAAAATTAGCTCACAGGCAGAAACGACATTTGCCAAGTTTCCATCCAGAGAGTTATTCAGATACCAAATTCTATGCTCCCAAAATAGGGCGTTTGTGTCACAGGGACTTGTGCCAGCTCACTGGCTATAATTATTATTTTCCCCTCTCAAGGTCTTTATTGATATCTGGGATATTTTTTTTAAAAAAAAAGGGGGGGAAGGTGGAGGAGGGATTTCATACATTCCTCAAACTACACCACTCAGTTCAGTTAAAATGGGAAGTTTTAACAACCTGCCAGCTTCTAACTTCACAGGAAATGTCAGTGCCACTATCCGACTTTAGAGAAACCCCAGGGATCCATTACTGCAGTTTGAAGATGTCCCTGCACCTCCCTTTAAAGTGAATGCTAGAGCAGCTTGCTTCATTCTGTTGCTGCTGTGTGCCACAATATTCCTTTGAGGAGATGCTTTGCCATGACAAAATAACTGCTGACAATTTCATTTTAATTTTGTTTTACATTTTCTTTGGTATGTTTTGATCCCAAAAATCTTTAGAGTGCAATTTTTTTATGATAATAAAGCTACTATTTATACAGTGCCACAGAGTCATTTCTCGGCTGGTCCCCTCAGCCTCCCACCCCCTTCCCTTTTTCATTGATTTTTTGAAGGAAGTGAGCTTTGAAGGCATGACATATCCTCAGCATCGCTTTAATAAAGAAAAAGAAATGGAAAGGAAAAGAAAAGAAAAAACACCCTAGAAAGAATGTAAGATCACTGGTGACACAAACTAAGGCGAGAATTTATTTTCAACTATAAAATAAACACTGAAGAATGTGATAATGTCAACATGACTGTCAGCGAAGCATGCCCTGGTGGAAGTCATTCTCTGTAGGAGATGGTAGGGGGTTTTGCCCCCCCTCCCCAAAATACAATCGTTTGCAATTAGGCCAGAGTGGAGGAAGACATCCCTATTCAGGGAGGCATATAAGCACATGCTTAAATCCCTACGCACATGCTGAAGTACTTTCCTGGCCTACATATCCCCAACTGCCTGGGAAGCCATTTTTAAATAGGGTAATTCAAGAACTTTAAAATAATTCTGTCAAAGTTCTCTGGCAGCTGCTTGCCACCTAAATTAAAATTCTAAGAATCCCAGCAAACGACCAATTAATCTAATGGAGATGATGTCCTGATACTCTTTCTAGTATAACAACTAATATCCAATATTCCTTGACATTGTGAACATTGCTGTTAAATGAAGCAACCAGCCATGCTGGACAAAGCCTGGAAATGTTATCCTTGGGCGATAGGAATCCTGAGGGGACACCTTGTCTCACTCATTCTGAAGCTTCCTTAATTGTTCCAGCTGCTGAAAATTTTAACAATTTCCCCAGCCGCCATGCCAAGTTATGTTAAGCCCTTTGTCTGGCTGATATGCCAACCAAAGGCACAGTGAGATAAGCAGAGCTGAGGGAATTGCTTAAACTCACTTTCATGGGGATAGTTGCACAGTCCAGGCTTGTTCTTTTAATTTTATCATCAACTTTGCCATTTATTATTGTCACATACCTGAAGCCACCACCTCTTGCACCTCCAAAGCCTTGACACATGGTCACAGTTCCACAAGGGCCTCTGACAATGGTACCTTGTGCTCTTTGTCTGCCTTCCAAGTCTTATATGCTTAGCTTGCGGGCGAAAGCATATCGACACTGCCATCAGCTCTAAGTAGGCAAAGAAGGGATGGAAGAGCAAGTTGCTTTCTGCCTTGTGCATCAGAACAAAATCCTCATTTATGTTTCAAATCCCAAATTTCTGTTACTGCTGCTGCTGGTGACAGTGCCTGATTTCCCAGGAATAGACTGAGTCCACACTTGAACAAGTCTTGATTCAGTGCCTAAATTGATCAAGATAACCTGCACGCACCTTAAAGCCCCTTCTCACTTCCAGAATGTTGTAAAAGGGGTCTCCAGGTAAAAGGGCCTTAATATGGAAGGTCCCCCATAGGTTAGGCAGACAGTTACATTTCTGGCACTTCTCTACATTTTAAAGAGACCATCTGTGCCTCCGCTAAAACCTGAGGGCCTGAATCTCCAATGCCTTGCCCCCTGTGTCATCATTTCCACCAGTGAACAGCAGAGTTAAAGTGCTACTGGGTCAAAATGGCAGCCTTTGTACAGGTGGAAGGCACTGGAGAGTCAGGTCAGATGTGCCTATAGATAAATCTGTGTTCCCTGCTTGGATTTATGGCTATGTTCCCCCTTTGGATTATTTCTTATTACAAGAGAAATCTTTACTAAACAAAAGAAACTCTCTCTCTCTCTCTCTCTCTCTCTCTCTCTCAGACTCTCAGCTAGGTTTGTTGCCATCTATCTGTCTAGATAGAAAAGTGAAAAACCTTCCCTAAGATCACTCTCCCAGGATCCAGCTACAACACAAAGGCCAGGGCATTTAGAAAAGGGCTGCATTTCTGTAGCTCTCAAGCACAAAGGTTGAACTCTATTGGATTTTGGAAAGGCTAAATCTTCGCTGAGGATCGTTATGTTTAGTCAGTCATCTGTTGAGAGGTTTGCACCTTTCCCTTCAAGGTCATTAACAGAGTGAAGGATTCTAAGATGGGCTTGATCTTGATTGAGAAATAGGATTGTGTAACTACCCAGAGCATCTTGCAACTGCTATAAAAGCCCATTCCTCATCTGCATTTCTAGATACCATGGGCCTGTTTCTCCACTGTCCTGCACCTTGATAGGGTGACCATATTGCCCAAAGAGAAAATGGGACACTCCCAGCAGCTTGCCTGAGGCTCTCCCCAACCCGCCGTGGGCGAGGCTGTTGTCTGTCACTGGAACCCTGCTGCCCCCCCACCCATGCTGGAACATTGTCTCCCACCCCAGCCCTGCCTCCTTCCCCATGGCAGACAGATATCTCTGCTCCCTCCCCCCACACATTCCTTCACAATGCACCCCACTTTTTTGACAAATGCCTCCTTTTGGGAAAAAAATCAGGACATCTGGGACAGGACTTAAAAAAAAAAGGGACTGTTCTGGCCAAAACAGGTCATCTGGTCACCCTAACCCTAGGTAGTCATTTACACCTGTGCAAAGCCAAGTGTAAACTACTATTGAGTCAGCATGTGAACATTTTACACCACAGTGCAGAGCAGTAGAGGCTCGGGTCCCTGGTGCGCGTATCTCTTTCAATAGCTTTTGCTTCCCAAGGATGTCAATTACTTTTCATGAAAGCTTCTCTCCATTTAAACCTCTCTGTTGCGTTGTCTACCTACAAACTTGCATGAGCTTAGTTTCACTGAGTGCAAACCGCAGCGTGGACATTTTAATTTTGGTTTAAGGGTCGTTTATTTTCATTTATCTTAAACTGAAATAAGAGTGTCAACACCGTTTACTGCACTGGTTTAAAAAACAAATAAATCACAACTTGATTTAAAAATTGGTTTGATTCTCCTGAGAGCGGCATTCAAAACAGAGGTTAGATTTTTAACACAGTGGGTGAAATTATTTTAAACATTTAAAGAACCCATATTTTTAAAATAAAATATTTTGCTAAATCCTCACCACACTGTCATGGCTGTTTCACATTGGTACATTTCACCTCCCTCACACTTACTATCGAGTAATGGGGTGTATTAATAGAAGTGGTCTCTTTTCTAATGGTACCGACTTCTGCCCGCACTGGTAAAATATTCAATGGGAGCAAGAGCAGGCCACAGCAGGCATTCAACACTCCGCAGGGTCAAACTTCCAGCAAGGTTACAAACAAGTGTGGGCAACATCAAGATCCGAGCTGGTTAGCAAAATGTTTTGTTCCAGCGGAAATAGTCTATCAAAAAAAGCTTTTTGTTTTCATCTAAATTTTTCTTCTAACATTTTCGGGTATTTCGTTGAAAACCTAAAAAAAAAAAAAATTAAACATTTTTGGTTTTTGCCTATTGAAAAGAATTAATCCAACACCGCCTAACCCCCATTAATTCAGGTTCTGGTTTCTGTTGCCAAAAGCTGCTTGGTTTTCCATGTTTCAATGAAAACATGGATTTTTTTAAACTGAAATAGCCATTATATTGAAACAGCCATTTTCCATTAAAAAAATATTTCAAGCAAAAAAATGGCATCTAGCTCTAATCAAGCGACAGGCCCATCCAGATGGTTATGATACCATGACCCACAACGTGACATGACTTTTGATTGAATTCTCCCCTCAGATCTATAGAAGCGGGACATGGAATTTAGGGTTGGATGGCACAAAAGATTTGGCTAGATCCCTGAAAATCAGGTGGGATCAGGTTTTAGACAAGCCTGCTAACAGCACTCCAGATACAAAAGAGCCAAGACTATCCACACAGCCCTACCGCCACCCATCAGAAGCATTGACATGGAATAAATAATTTGCTCCCTAAATATTCATGGAATTTGAGACTCCTAATTTAGCAAACTGGCAGGACTTGTTCTAAAAAATATTTTGTGAACAGTCTGTTTCTGTGTTCATCCAGGCCTAGTGCTAGGGGTGCAGGGAAGCAGAGGGCTTTGAGATGCTTGAGAGGCAAGTTGTACTCAGCTAGAGGGGTTGGAACAGCAGCTCAGATAGGCTTCAGTTTAGCTGTTTGGGGCACCTTTCTTGGGAACGCTTACATATGTGCTGAATTTGAAGTATGTGAGTAATTCCACTGAAATCAATGGCACTGCTCAGGTGTTTACATTCAGGCATGTGTATAAGTGTTTGTGGGATTGGGTCTGTAGTTTCTAAATGATGTTACACAAAACAGCTACAGTATTAAGCAGTAATGGCATTTTACTATCAGTTGGACACAGTATGATGCAATTCTTCCAATTATTTCCTCTCCTACTACTCCCCCCCCCTTTTAAAAAACAAAAACAAAAAACTACAGGATAGTCTTGATATGGGCTTTTTTGTATCTTCCCCCATCATGAAGCAAGAGAGATGCAGTTGTGTGCACATGAGGAGATGCAGAGAAATCAGTGTAGGAAATTGATAGGTGTGCCAAATTCACACACACACACAGAAGAAGGAACAATTGATTGCACTCAGTGGTACTAACTGCCTTTGCCACTGTGACATCAGAGCAGAGACCCTACATCAGAACTGGTCAGTCAGTCTCTAACTGGCAATTCAGTAACTGAGTTCGATCATCAGAAGCAGAATTTTTCTATTTGAGTATTAGGGGTCATAGTGACTTCAGGACAGGTTGTGCACATGTAACTGGGGCTGCAGTTGATGATTATGTGTAAAGCACCAAGTGCTGTGACCAGATACCTGTTTTCACCATTTCAGGTTGAGGAGCACACTGCAACGTGTCACAGAAGATGACACAGACCCAGATCCTCAGCTGGTGTAAATATGTGTGGCTTTGTTGATTTCAGCAGAGACAGATGGATTTACACCAGCAGAGGATCTAATCCACTGTCCCTACCGCAAGTTGTTTACAGTCAAAGGACTTGGTCCTGCCGTCACTTACTACCAAGCTAAGCACTTCCTACTGGATTGAACTGGGACCATCCACCAAAGCAAGCACCATGCTCAATATAAAGTGTGTCTAGAATGTGCCCCTTCAGTGACTCTGCCTGTGTTTTACACATGAAACAGGAACATTCTTCTTCTGATCTTAAACCCATTTCACAGCAGGATGGAGGCGATTTACAATCGGACACTGGCTTCCCATACAGTCGGTATCCCAATCTGTGTCACTTTTCAGCAAGATGGTGGCTTGCCAGCAGCAGCAGGAGGCTCAGAAATGCAGCCTGTATTCTATTTTTTTTTAAATAATTAATTTTAAATGCAAGCCACAGCTTACAGATGCCAAGAACTTCTCCTTGCCACACGAAGGTTTCCAGAATGCTGTGCTGAATTAAATAGGTTCAGCGTTCATTCAGATCTGCACATGTGAGGAGACAGCTTGATAAATACATTTACAGGTGCAGACAGCTCTGGTCAGCAGACAATGAAGAGGATGGGAAGCCTAATGTGCCTGGGTCATTTTGGATAGAGAGAGCACAAATTATTCTTCGCAAAGGGATCTATTAGTAATATTTGCATAATGCTAATAGAAATCCAGTTACTCAGAAAGACTGTGAGCACATTCTCTATTTTTAGTGGATTCATCTTATTCTGCAAACGGATTTTTGCTTCATCATCACATTAATTTTGTCCACCCTGTCCTCTGGGATGCAGCATCCTTCAAGGACGTGTCACAGTAGCAATCTATCCCATCATACTCTTGCTTTGAGGCCTAGCAGCTGAATCACCCCCAGCCCTATTTTCTTTTGCAGTGTTAGATTAGTGAGAGGGCTTATGACCCACCATCTGTCAGGGCAGTCTGCTGACTGTGAGTCTCTGCTCACTGTGCAACATTGCTGAGGAGGAGGAAGGAGTTTTTGGGGGAGGAGGGGAAGAATCTTCTTATTCTGCTGCCTGCTCCTTGCTCCACAGCCTGTCCTTAAAGCTGCAGCACACCGAGTTTCAAGGAGAAGACACTAGACTCATTGTGGAAGAAGAGATTTTTATTTTAATGCCGCGACCCAGCCGGTGCATTTGCTATCAGAGGGGATTTTGCAGCATGATAGCAGATCTTGTACTACCTTGGAGGCAGCATGCTATGCGAAGATGAGGCTCCTGCATGCTGTTTAATCACACCTGCCGAAGCTTCCCCAGTCTTGCCAGAGAGAGCCAGGCAATGTGACCGTACATCTGGCTTTCTGGCAAGGAGAGTATTGCCTCTGGCATCAAGCCAGCACGAGTCCATCTCTTCCTGAAAATTGCATACCATTAAAAAAGAAAAGAAAAAAAACCTAGAAGGATATTTCTCTTCTGGTTAATTGCACCGTGACAGAAAAGTTCTGTGGACAATGCTACCCATTCTGAACCATCCAACAGAATTTAATAGAGAATGAGATCACTAACTACAAGAATTCAACAGCATGCTTTAAAATAATTCTACAGAGAGAGTTCATTCTAGGGAGGGGGCAGAGCAGAGGGAAGACTCTTAAAAACACTAAATAGATTTAGGAGCACAACTCCCATTGAAAGTCAATGGGATGTGTGTTCCTGAATCCCTTTGGGGCTTTAAAAATCTCATCATAGGTGTTTAAAAGTCTTTTCTATCAACTCTTGTTACATTTCTATAGAGCCCTATTGGTTTCATCCCTATGAGATTCTGTAGGACTTTCCCATAAGAGCTGAACTGGCTCCTGTTTAAAATAAAATAATTTATAACATGAAGGAAGAATCCCAGAATAGTTTGATTTTTGGTCTAAGTGATGATACAGTCAGTGACATTCCTTCCTATAAGCAGTTCTCTCAACCACCTCTACACTAGGATCTGGTTGCTATTTGAGTCTCGACATTAAAAATATAACTTATCTGCTTGAATTAGTTTACAGGTCTCTCATCCTAGTCTCTGGTGCATGTTTATTAACTTCATAAAACCATAATGCTGTAAGGCACAATTGGCAGTCTCTGGTTAAGCACAGGGTGCTGAAAGCCAGGATTAATGTGCGCTAGCAAAGCTGTGTGAAAGATCAATGACTAGTGCTTCAGGGAAAGACTGAGGTGAGCTGGGAGTGGGGATCTAGGACTGGGATAGCAGAGTGTGAGAGATCAAAGTATTTACAGGGCTGCACATGGGTCCAGGTCTGGAGTAGCAAGGGCTATTTTAGGTCAGCATCATTGTGCAGTAGCAGGGTTGAGTATATACACTCGCTGGAATGACAGTGCTTCTCTTCACCATGCTCAGTCGAGCCAGGAGTATTACTCCTTCACTTTCATAAGCAACAAATTCATTCACAGGACTAAAATAAAACAGTGCTAGTGATCAGCATTTACCCAGACGTAGAACCTCAGACATGATGAGCTTTTTATGGCTTTTGGAGACATAGATTCCTGAATGTTCCATTGGATTCACTAGTGGTGGTGTCCTCAACAAAAGAAAAGCCCCCAGACTGCCTGGTTTTAGCAGATCGTGGTCTCTGTTGCTTAGGCACACTGACTGGCGCTCCAGGTAGATCTGCCTTGTTCAGAAATGGATAAGCCCTGCTGATGTTTGATTGCTAGGCTCTCCTTTCCCACCTGGTGAGAGAGATCAAAGATGTGTTTGGTTCCTCTTGCTGCATGGGGGAGGGAGAGAAAGAGACAGAGAGAGAGAAAAGGAGCCAGAAACCAAAGGGGAGGTAGGAACAAAGAGTTCTCTCTCCAGCACAACCTTCATTGCAACTGCCTTAACCCAAATTTCCTCAGCTTCACAAAGCTCAAATCAGAACAACCAGACCCACATACACATCCCAGGTACTAAGCAACCAAGAGCATTGAGGTTAATTAAAAATTGCCTCCCTTGCCAAAATGTTGATATATGTGAACAGAGAGACCCCTCTCAATCCATAGGCAAGAGCAAATATTTTCATATCCCCAAGGGTGAGATGCCTTGTTTTCCTATTTCTTTCCAAGACGTAGACCCTCCAACAGATGGCACTGCTGAGAATGAGCTCATAGAACTGGCAATGCCCGTTTACTTTTCTCTGTGGTGGCTCACGCCCTCACCAAAGAATTCAGTTCTGGATATTGCCAAGCACACATAGGGCCTCAGATACGAACACCCACAGAGTTCTGAAAATAGCATTGCTATTCAGCCAGCATAATATCAATTACAAAATGGTCGCGCCCAAATGGTCAGTACTGCACATGGGAAAAAAAACGTGCATGCATTTTTGCAGGCAGAATTACCACAACGGCATGTACAGTCATGGTAAGGAACAAATGTCAACTGAGCTGCATTATCCCCTCTAGCAACTGTGCATTGTGGGATGCTGGAGGAGGATAGCCATTAAAGAAGGTAGGACAAAAGGCAAGAGTATGGAGGTGCTGGATAGGAGCCCACAGTGTGATACAAGAGAATTGCAGGCTTGCTGCTGTGCTGGAGGCCAGTAAATCTACCACTTTTACTAAGGTACCTTGGCCTTTTGCAGTCCCAGCCCCACAGGCTGACAGAACAAAACCTGTGTGCCAGAGAACTCTTAGATTCTGGAGCTGCACGCTAGGGATATAGCTAGGAAAGGCCATTCACACAGTGCAAGCTGAATCAGTCTTAGATTTCCGAGTGAGAGCAAACTGAGCAGAGCATCTTTCCCCTCACTCCTCCCCTGCAATGGGACATACTTTCTAATTCACACCATGGCCCCTACACATGGAATTAGGATGGAGGGGCTTTCAGTAGCTATGCGGTTACAGGGGGCATAGATAACCTAGCCAGTCTGCCTCTCCATATGGGCCCATTACAGACCATTAGGGCATGTTTACTCCCCTTTGTGTCAAGGAACACAGGGGAAGATGGAGTCTCAAGTTATTTTCTAGAGTGTGTTTTGCGCTATGGGAGGGCTTAAAACCATCAGCTAAAACTGTATGGAACAAATTCTGATGCATTTGATATGCAGAGAAGTTAACGTCATTTGGAAACAAGAGGTTGCATAAGTTACTGTAGCCCCAGGGCTGTAGTAATTTATGTGCTGAGAATTTATATAGGTCATGTACCTATTTACTTTGCTGTGCTCTAAAAAATGCATAGTTTCCTTAGCAACTTTAACATTGCAGGAGAGTACAAAGCTGTCTTAAAGAGACATTGTCAGAAATGGTAATCCTAATATTATCTTTTCCCCCACTTCCACTGTCTGCTTACCAGGCATGTATAATACTTCCTGTTTGTTATATTTCCAAACCAAATGCTTGTTTTTCTAACAATGACCAGCCAGCAGTCTCACTGTTCATAGACTATGTGACAATGAAGGGAAACTCGTGAGTAAAAGTATGTAAAAAAGAATCTATCCATTTCATCGTCCTAACATGTTCTTAAAAATAACTGAGTTTAAAATAATTTTTAAATTTGTGATAATCGCTTTGACGCTGTAAAATACAAAGCATGCTAATTACATGGGGTGGTGGGGCTTTTAGACTTTAAAAAAATGTTTAAAAAGAAATCTAATCAGTAGGCATGGCAATAAGCGGCCAGGTTCCCATATTTGTAATAATTTATAATTGTTTTGATTTATTCTAATCCTCTCCAATGTTATTCTTTAGATTGATTTTAAAAGAATGGTTTCTCGTAGAAGATAAAACCGTCTATAATTAGGCTCAGATACAAAATACGGTTATGTAGAACATTAGCCGATGGAACAATAAAGATATGCTCTCTCCATCCACATAGGATCCAATACTCATTGAAGACACTGAGATTAATGTAAAGACTCTCAATCTACTGCCCCTATTACTGGGGTATGAGAGAATCTCAGCGTCTCCACTGTATTTATCCCCACAACACCCCTCTGAAGTAGGGAAGGACTATTACTCTCACCTTACAGGTGGGAAACTGATGCAGCGAGTGACTAAGTGACCATCGCCAGTGGTGGTGAAGTAGTGCTTAATTTTAATGAAAGAGGTGCCGGGGATCATGCAATTTTTTTACATAACTGATGCAGCAAGCCCAGAGGTGCTGGGGCTATCAACTGCCAAGCCTAGAGGTGCCAGGGTTCAGCCCTGACACAAATTAAGCACTTGGGAGAAGGGAATTGAACCCAGGTCTCTCAAGCGACAGGATACACCCTAACTATTTGACCACCCTTCCTGTCTGAATGGGCTTTGGGTCAGGTCCTAAATCCTTCTTTCTGAACTCAAGTCTTCTTTGCCCTATTCCAGCTCAGTCCAGCTAGAATGAAAAGGTACTGCGCCCTTCAGAAAGGGCAGGGGAAAATAAAACGTGGCCAATATTCTATTTCTCAATCAAAGAGGGTCGAACATCCAAAGCTGTGTGTGCATTGAGGCATTGCTGAGCCACGTAATGACAGCTCCATTTCCTTACAGTCTCAGGGTGTGTCTACATTGCGACAAAAACCCCAGGCACTGAGTCTCAGAGCCCAGGTCAGCTGGAGCAGGCACATGGGGCTTGGGCTGCGAGAGTAAAAATAGCAGTGTAGACATTCAGGCTTGGGCTAGAGCTCGGGCTCTGAGACATTCCCCTAGTGGGGTCTCAAAGCCCAGGTTCTTGGCTGAATGTCTACACTGCAATGCTATAGCCCTACGGCCCAAGTCAGCTGACCTGGGCCAGCTGCAGCTATGCCATGGGTCTTTTATTGCAGCATAGATATCAGTGGGCCAATCCTTCAACTAGTGTAGATCAGCATAGCTTCCTTGGAATCAACAGCACTATGCTGGTTTATATAGTTCAGAATCTAGCCCTCTATTTCGAACGCATTGCCTTGTAAATTACTGAGAATCCATGCGTATGAAAGGCACTATAGAAAACCCAGCTCTGCAGAAAAACGTCTTCTTTCTTTGCCAATCTAGAAATACACATTTCAGGATTCCATGAAACTGGACTATTTTTATGTTCAATTAGATATACGGCTAGGACTTCTTGAAATAAGTATTAACTGATCTTAACCACAACCAGGGGGGGAAAAAAAAGGCTTTTCCAATAAGGTTTAGAAAACACAAAATGACCATCCATGAATAGTCTGAGTATACTTAATTGGCACGGAAAGAGTCGTAGTCTATCAGTCAGAGCCATCAAATGAGAGTAAAGTAAAGACAGGACACAAAAGTAAATCAGCCAGGGATTGTACTACAGAAAATGATGGTCGTATTATGAGAACCCTTAAGGACAAAATGAGGAATTGGTCTGTAAATACTGCCACACTGTAGTACAACTGGGGGAAAAAAATCAACAGCCTGTTGCAAGTCATTGTTAAGAATTACAAAATAAACTGGTGAAATGTAAATCTTTTTGCATCTGTGTAACTATTAGCCATTTTTCAATGCACAAAGAAAAGAAAAACGAATTATCCCCAAAACAACTCCTATTTTGCAGCCCTCAATAGTATGCAATAGATTTAAACAATTTAGTCCCCCTTTTGATAGCTATAGCAATGAAATACTTTTTGCACTTTATATAACTATAGAAATCATATAGAAAATGCATTATTTCTCCACACAGAGGAATGTATATATGTGTGTCTGTAGTCCGTAACTTATAATTTAAATCAGCTTCTGTACCAAATGACTGGAGGATAGCTAATGTGATGCCAATTTTTAACCACTGTAGTCCTGCTCTGGAAGAACAGAACCAAATGCTAGCTCTTAGTAATCACTGGAACGAAAAGGCCTTGGAAGTTCTAGATATTGACCTGATTCTGGTTAAATGAATGGCAAAACTTCCATTGAGTTCTCCAGGATTAGGCCCATGTGTATGTTCTATAAATGGGCAACATCTGGGGAATATAAGGAAGGTTTATAACAAAATTTAAATTTTTGCACATATACCATTCTGCCTCCTAACAAATAGGTGGGCACCATTTGCCACTAGTTTCAGTATTTCCTATTTGGGCCAACATTTCCCAAGCAGCCTTTGAATTTGCACCCTCACATCAAGTGCTGATCTGGGAGCAGAGTGCCCAATTTCAGATGTGTATTTAGAACTCTCTGAAAACTCACCTGGACTGCAAGTCCCACGCACACTGCACAGGGGAAACGCACAGTGCTCCATACTAAAGGGCAGATTTCCTAAATCACTAGGCACCCCAAATAGGGGCCAGGGTTGCAGATATCTTGCTTCCATTTAGACATTAAAATAAGTGGTGAGATTTTCCAAACAGCACAGCACTTTGGGCTTTTTTGAAAATCTGGCCATCCGTGTCACAGTGGGAACTAATGGTCCTGAGCACTTCTGAAAAATTCTAGCTTTTATGGAAGAGGAGCTCTTTGGAAAAATCAGGATAATGAACTATATTATACTCCCCCAAAGAGGTGCTGGATATCTGTGAAGCACTCTGGATGGGAGGAGTCATCTAAGGGTGAAGGCCTGAAGTCGTTGCCTGAGCAAGGACTGAATGAGGATTTCCAGATCTGGCCTCTTGGTCTTACTAGTAGATTTGCTTAATGAACGTGACTCAAGCGTTTCCCGTTTTGTGATAGCCAAACCAAACAGGTGGTATTGTCCCACCTGCATCCACAAAAAGGAGGAGACTCTCCTACCACCAGTCTCTCCCCATCTGAATAGGAGATGGTATCAGCCATCTCTACAACAGCACCTCAGGGTCCCACTGTAGGTGCTCCACAGCTTTTGGAATCTATGCCCAAAAAGTGAAGGAGCACCAGGAGAAGGAGGGATGAATACACACTGATCACATCATTCCCTCCCACCCTAGAAACCAGCAGGGGATCTTCTCAAAAGAGAATGAAACCTCAAGCTGTATTAATTTTCTCATGGAACTTCTCCATGGCATTCGGCATCTCTGCCCCTTTATGGAGGCACCAAAAGCAGTGGCCAGTAACCCTGTGCTGAGACAAGATGGTGGGGGAGCCACAGAGAGCCCTGAGGCCGTGGAGCACAGGGTCCCCAAAGAGGCTCGGGCCTCTAATGGATACCAACACTTTGCCCATCCGGCAGAGGCACAAACTCCATTACACTAGCCCATCCTCCATTGCCCTGCATGGAATGAGCCACAGGAAACGTGCGGTGGGGGAAGTCTTGCAGAGCTTGTCCTGCTCCTACTCCCAGCCCCTCCCTGTGTGTTTTTCCATAGGAGGCAGCAATCTGCCATCCATGGTGTTAGCTCGGTACCTCAGGAAATGGGCCACTTCACCAATAGGCTAAGTATTCCTCTGCTCTGTCAGATCTTATGCCTACGTCTGAGTCCCACCGCATTAATTCAAGTTGGTAGTTAAAAAAAAGGGGGGGGGGAGAGAGACATGGCAAAGCATACCAGATGCCAGAGGACAGATACAGTATCCCATTCTCTCATACTGTGTAATAAAACTGTTTAAGTCACCATGGTTCACCACCCTGCTCTCTAGTTTTTAAACACTCTAAAATGCATATACTGCCACCATCCAAAAATCCAAGGTTTTCATGGTTTTGTTTCCTCCTCTCAAATTTTGTAAATTTCAATTTCTGCTGCAATTATTTAGGCAACCTGGCACAATGAGGGTGTGAGAGCCAAGAGATAATCACACCCCCAGGGTATTATTAAGCACCAGGCTATGCCTCATGCCGCCTATTCTCCATGGATGTGATTATACCATGATAACCACACTCCCCAGTGACACCTCATTGCAATTATGGCATTTCTTTCAGGTTTATGTATGAATACATTATTTAAGAAAATTACTTTGATCACTAGAAACTTCCACTTAGTGTTCAAATGCTTAAACTGGATGGTTTACAGAGATGAAGTTACTCCTTTACAATGTCTGACAGGCAAAGAAACTGGCCTTTTAATGTGAGCACCGTGGAATTGGAGATCTGCTCACTAACACATATTTTCTCTTAATCGGGACCGTAACCTCTTCCAGTACCCAACCAATAGATTTAATCTGTATTTTGGCTTCTCCAATATTTGTGCTTGGTTATGAACAGCAGCTCCAAATTCCTCCCACCACCACCATCACTCACCTCCCCACAGAAATGGTTTAATAGAAAGAATACAGGATAGAATTATTGCTCCCTGTCCCTTTAAATAAGAAGAATTCAGTGGGTAGCCCAATATGGATACCTGAGGTGCAAGGTTTAAACAGGCAGTGTGGGTTGGGAAATTGAACAATGGACTGCATTCTAATGCTGGCTCTGGTCCTGATTTGCTTTGTGGCCTCAGGCAAGTCACATAACCTCACTGTTTCCCCATCTTTACAAAGAAGATGGAGCATTCTAAGGGCTGGTCTGCATTCACGGTTTGCACAGATCGAACTAAATGAATGGAAAAACTGGTTTAGTTAAATTTGTCCAGCCCTTATTGCAGATACAGTTGTAGAAACATCATCATCTCGGTATCAGTGTAATGGCATCCACACTAGGTGGGAAGGGGCCCAGAACTGCAAAGTATCCTCAGCTTCACTTAGGAGGTATGAATAAGCATAAGGGGTCAGCACAGCCCCAAAAGTGGGCAATGCCATCTGACAAAAGGTGTGGCCAGGAAGGCTTTGAGGCCAGGCAGTATTCTACAGGGATCCTACAGGAACTGGAGAGGCAGAAACACCACCTGCACCCTACATAGATGAATATCCCCTAGGATATAACAGGCTTAACTAGTGCAGAAGGGTGCTCTTTGCCCTTCCCTGTGTCTGCTTTGCTGAATATGACCCAAGTTTACAGCATGTGTATTTGATATTAATCACACCAGATGTTCCTCATTGAAAAGAACCAGCTAACAGTGAATAGATAAAGGTCTCCATTGCCAGAAAAACAAGGGAGCAGTCAATTACCGCAGAAGGGAATGCAGCAAAAGTATCATACAACTGGCTTGTAATCCAGTATGGAGAAGGAATGACACTACTTGACTTCTGGGCCGCATTTCTCTGCATCCTGTTTATTGATATTGATTTGAAGCTTTGCTGAAGGCAAGATTCTATGACACCTTACACCCAAACAACAATAGAGCTCCTCAATAATGTTTGCGAAGGACTGGCACGCCAAAGGGAGCCAAGATTTTTGGCCACAGCATTTTGCTTTGTTTTTTTACTACTCTTTTTTCCCAAATTTGCTCGTTCGTTTCAGTTGAGAAAAGCATTGCTCTTTAGCCCATTGCTGATATTTTGTCCAATGTTGCACAAAATAGAACCTCCGGCATTGGGGAACCACCAAAAAAATTCAGTGTGTTCAGCCCAGCTCACAAATGTGGAAATTTACATGCAGGAATTCAGTCACTATCATCAGCCCCCAAATGTGAAAGAAGAATTTGCTATCTCATCATTCAGGATAATTTTAAGGCAGTACGAAGCAGGAAGCCAGGTCTGAGTTCTATGCCTCTTAAGCTTTTGATGAAAAATACTGATATGTTAATTATATTACAAACTCTGAAAAGAAGATGAAGGTTTTTTAAAAATTATTAGGACTGTAAAACATAAAAGCTAAATAACAAAAGAAATCTAGGTTCCAGATTTGCAGCCTCCAAAGGAAACAGATAAATAAATATCTAACAACAGCTTTAAGTGATGCACAGAATACTAGCCAATAATAAAGCAGCATTCCCTTAACCTTGTACATGGATAAAAGAAAACAATATTTTATATATTTTGTTAAATCAGTGAGTTTGTGCCAATTTCCAGTTAAATATAATCAAAGTTGATTTATTATAAAAGAGGTTGGAAATATCAACATTCTTCCTATTAATCTGATAATGCAACAATTGGTGTAAAGGCTAAATAAGAATGGAATGGCAAGATTCACATCCAGATAACAGGAGCACAGGGAAAACCTGTGAAAGCCGACAAAGGAACATCTGCAAGATTTCACTTCTTGGGACAAAGAATCATGCATGGCTCCACCATTCCATGTGGTTTTTGCACTTATTGAGGAAAAAGATCATCTTGATCATGGGTTCAGTAGTTCTGTCATTGCCATCACTGATAGAACACAAACATCATCTCTGAGGAGGCAGAGAAATCCTCTTCTGCAGAAGATCCCATAGAGACTCAATCCAGATGGTTAAGAATGTCTTGATTCTACACTACTGTTCTATCTCAAAGGAATGAGCTAATAAATCTCCTTTAGAGAGCCCCCTGTGATGGGTTCAGTCACAGAGACCCCCTTGGGACTGTCACCTGATGTGCTGAAATTACCTCTGAGCCCGTTTTCCCTGCCAGCTTGGGACTTCCAGAACCCTGCCTTGTTGAGCCAGACATGCTAGCCTGCTGCAACACTGACTCAGGGCCTAGGCCACGCCTCCAAAGCTGCAAACTTTAACTAAAAACAACTCAGCAGGTTACTTGTCTCCAGCACCCAGACACCCAGTTCCTAATGGGATCCAAACCCCAAATAAATCCGTTTTACTCTGTATAAAGCTTATACAGGGTAAATTCATAAATTGTCCACCCTCTATAACACTGATAGAGAGATATGCAGGCTGTTTGCTCCCCCAGGTATTAATCACTTACTCTTGCTTTATTAATAAACAAAAGTTGTTTTATTAAGTATAAAACGTAGGATTTAAGTTGTTTCAAGTAATAACAGACACCAACCTCAGCCTGGTCCAGTCCACACAAGAGATCCACTTCCTGGACACTACAGTGCTAATAAACAATGGCCACATAAACACCACCCTATACCGTAAACCTACTGACCGCTATTCCTACCTGCATGCCTCCAGCTTTCACCCTGACCACACCACACGATCCATCGTCTACAGCCAAGCTCTGCGATACAACCGCATTTGCTCCAACCCCTCAGACAGAGACAAACACCTACAAGATCTCTGTCAAGCTTTCTTACAACTACAATACCCACCTGCAGAAGTAAAGAAACAGATTGATAGAGCCAGAAGAGTTCCCAGAAGTTACCTACTACAGGACAGGCCTAACAAAGAAAATAACAGAACGCCACTAGCCGTCACCTTCAGCCCCCAACTAAAACCCCTCCAACTCATTATTAAGGATCTACAACCTATCCTAAAGGATGACCCAACACTCTCACAAGTCTTGGGAGACAGGCCAGTCCTTGCCTACAGACAGCCCCGCAACCTGAAGCAAATACTCACCAACAACCACATACCACACAACAGAACCACTAACCCAGGAACTTATCCTTGCAACAAAGCCCGTTGCCAATTGTGCCCACATATCTATTCAGGGGACACCATCACAGGGCCTAATAACATCAGCCACACTATCAGAGGCTCGTTCACCTGCACATCCACCAATGTGATCTATGCCATCATGTGCCAGCAATGCCCCTCTGCCATGTACATTGGTCAAACTGGACAGTCTCTACGTAAAAGAATAAATGGACACAAATCAGATGTCAAGAATTATAACATTCATAAACCAGTCGGAGAACACTTCAATCTCTCTGGTCACGCAATCACAGACATGAAGGTCGCTATCTTAAAACAAAAAAACTTCAAATCCAGACTCCAGCGAGAAACTGCTGAATTGGAATTCATTTGCAAATTGGATACTATTAATTTAGGCTTAAATAGAGACTGGGAGTGGCTAAGTCATTATGCAAGGTAGCCTGTTTCCTCTTGTTTTTTCCTACACCCCCCCCCCAGATGTTCTGGTTTAACTTGGATTTAAACCTGGAGAATGGTCAGTTTAGATGAGCTATTACCAGCAGGAGAGTGAGTTTGTGTGTGTATGGGGGTGGGGGGGATGTGAGAAAACCTTGATCTATGCAGGAAATAGCCCGACTTGATTATGTAAAGAGTTGTCACTTTGGATGGGCTATCACCAGCAGGAGAGTGAATTTGTGTGGGGGGGTGGAGGGTGAGAAAACCTGGATTTGTGCTGGAAATGGCCCACCTGATGATCACTTTAGATAAGCTATTACCAGCAGGACAGTGGGGTGGGAGGAGGTATTGTTTCATGATTTCTGTGTGTATATAAAGTCTGCTGCAGTTTCCACGGTAAACATCTGATGAAGTGAGCTGTAGCTCACGAAAGCTCATGCTCAAATAAATTGGTTAGTCTCTAAGGTGCCACAAGTACTCCTTTTCTTTTTGCGAATACAGACTAACACGGCTGTTCCTCTGAAACCAGACAGAACAAAGTAAGTCACCAAGCAAAATAAAGCAAAAACATGCACGTCTAAGCCTAATACATTAAGAAACTGATTACAGGTAATATCTCACCCTCAGAGATGTTCCAATAAGCTTCTTTCACAAACTAGACTCCTTCCTAGTCTGGGACCAAGCCTTTCCCCTGGTACAGTTCTTGTTAGTTCCAGCAGACATCTCAGGTGGTAACTAGGGGTTTTCTCATGGCAGCCCCCTTTGTCCTGCTCCACCCCCTTTTATAGCTTTGGCACAAGGCGAGAATCTTTTGTCTGTGCTTTTCCCCACTCCCACCTCATCAATGGAAAAGTACAAGGATTAAGATGGATTCCAGTATCATGTGACATGCTCACATGTCACTGTAAGACTCCTAGTCTCCATTCTTCCTGGGTTGGCCCACATGTACACAGGAAGGCTTGCAGGTAAATAAACCATTTACAACCAATTGTCCTAGTCAACGGGAGCCATCAGGATTCTAAACCACCCTTAATGGTCCACACTTTGCATAATTACAATAGGACCTCAGAGTTATACTTCATATTTCTAGCTTCAGATACAAGAATGATACATGCATACAAATAGGAGGAATATATTCAGTTTATAACCTTTGTTATGATACCTTACAAGAGACCTTTTGCATAAAGCATATTCCAGCTACATCATATCCACACTCATACGCATATTTCCATAAAACATATGGAGTACAACGTCACACCCCCTATTCTTCCCACTCTGACACGAGATGCTAATGAGTCAGTGCTTTTCTCCAAGAATCACTGTGGAGGGGGGATGAAAGAAATCCAAGGACCCCTCTTTCCAGTGCTCCAGTTCAATGAAATAAAGCAAGCTGTAGGCAACCTATCATCTGTGGATTCAGGCAGGTGGCACAGCATAGGCTGAAAAAGCACACCACCCTCAACTGGTTTTATCATCAAACCTAATCCTAAAAACAGTTGATAAATCTTGGTAAAACCACAAGCCATCATCATAATTCCTGTCCAATCTCATCAGAACATTTTTTCTCACAAGGTTGTGCAAATATATTAATAATGTGACTCTTTTTCCTTCACAATGAACAGCAGGAGAGGAGACCTCACTGTTAGTACTTCTGGTAATGGGACTCCCTAAATTCCAAGCTTTTCTCCATCATCTCCTGCCTTCTAAATATTCAGACATCCTTCTGTGAGCTTCCAGCATGAAAACAGCTCCTTAGCATTTCTCAAGAGACTAGAGCAATGGTTTTCAGCCTGTGATTTCCAAAGGGGTCCACACACTACCTTGCTCATCTCTCTTCAACTTCACAATACTTGATCGGCAGAATTAAAATGCATGGGATAGATCTGGATGATTGTGGGAATGGGGGTGAAGAGGAAGTATTTGGATGTATAATTGTGAATAAAACCCATTGATTCACTTGACTGGCAAACACAACCCCTTTTCTATGAAACATTTGGGAGGACAAGTTTTGATGTGCAAGAATGTGCATGGAAAACAAAATCATCATGAAAGCAAGCATGAATTCACAACAGTATCCACACCTGCACTGCTTTCTTTGCCATTTGCAAAAGTTCTAAAAAGAACTTTGCGCTACAGACTGATTGAACACTAGCTAAATGTTCATGGACAACTTGTGACCAGAAAAATGGATTCCTTCTGTTTAGGAAGCTTAGGTCATTTAAGTAGGGAAACAGAAGCAATACCATGTGGCTTAGGTGACCAATCATCCAGCACAAATGATGAGTAATGAATAGAAATCATATATTAAAATTGTTCAGGAGCTATTGCGATTAATGAACAAATTACTTCATGGCTTTGCCCCATCTCGTCCATCCAATAGTTTATCCAGCTATCAACTTACCACCTCCACTAGGCCAAAGAGACCAGTCTGTTTACCCTATCAGTCCAATTTTTCTTCAAGCATGTTTGTTTTTTTCTCCCTTGCTACCTCTTATGCAGAGGAGAGAGGATCTCCTTGTAAAAATCCGTGGAGCCACCACATCATCCCCCAGAGGCAGCAGAAGCTCACTGTGAAGGGGTGAGGGGACACGGAGGTGATCTGCATGGGGAACAGGGGGAAGTCAGGGGCAGAGGGGAGAAGTCAGGCTGTCAGGGATCAGAGGGAGAGTGGGGTGGATGCTGGGGAGCAACTCCGTGAGGGGAATCAATGAGATGTGGCAGGGTGGGAATTGTTTCCTACCTGATCCTCAGCCTGATCCTGGGCACCCATAGCAGCTGTTCCAGGCCCTCCAGGTCACACGCTTGTCTCTGCCCCTACTCCATACCCCCACTGCGCTTGCCCACAGTTTACTGCAGGGGAAATCAATTATTTTTTGTCAAGGTCCAAATTTCTTGGTCAAGGCATAATCGAGGTCCAGACTCCAGAAAAATTAATAAAAAAACCCTATAGTAATAATAATAAGTAAAGATTTTCGCATCTGCTCAAAGGTGTCCGGTGGTCCGGATTTGGCCTGTTGACTATCCCTGGTTTACAGGGAACACTGGGCTGGGGCATAAACTTAGCTCAGCCCCGACAATATTTCCATTGCAGGAGTGCTAGCCTCCAGACCCCCATCCTTAAAATTCATCTATGCAAAAGATGCAAACTATCGCTGGGCAGTGGAAGTGACAGATTGCTGGTTTTTCATATGAGTGTTGCTCTGCCTTCCCCCTGCTTATCGGATCCACTTTCAGCTACTGAGAGCAAGAATAGCCTTTTTGCAATCGTTATCATGATTAACTCCTTGTATTGAAGTCACAGACCATGACCCCATCAGGTTACATGCTGTGGAAACACAGAACAAAACAAGAAGGTCCCTGCCCCAAAAGACCTTACAGTCTAACCCGTTGGCACATCTGTATACACCATCTAACACAATAGGGTCCCAATTCTTAATGGGGGCTTCCGGGAATTACTGCACTGCAAATAATAACTGTAATAGATATATAAAAATCGCAACTTTATCAGGAAAAAAAAGTTACACAAATCAGCTCTATTATGACTCAAAGAAGATGTTACAGCACTGCCAATCTATAGAGCAGTCTCTACTGCAGTGAGTGAATGCACATGGAGTAGCCTACCCAGTCCTCATATTTACTATATGACAAAGGACAATAGTAATGCTGGCTTGCCAATGAAATCATGACAGAGGCTAGTCCGTGACTGGCAAAGCTGCTCCAGCAGCATCTTACAAAATCTGATTCTCGGAAGAAACAATTCCATCCCTGCAGCATTTGCTAGGCCGCTCTTTTCTTGCAACAAAGCCAAAACCTTTAACAGATGCATTTTAAAATAAACGCACCATGAAAGGCTAGGCAGTCGTTAAAGAAATATCTGAAACTCTGTACACCATGTTAACATGACATTGCAGTCGACACTTTGCATTTGCAGCTAATCTGCCCATGATTAAATGAGCTGTTACTGAGCATTTACCCTGTTGAACTGGGTTTTTCTTCTCCTTATTAATCATTCATTTTACACCATGGCAGCCTCCTGTCCTTAAACAAATCTTAAAAAAAAAAAAAAGAAAAAGCCAATTCAGTTTTCTCTCCTGATAAGGTTCTTTACAGTTGCAAGGATAGATTCTGACAACAGGCACAAATAAAACACACAGAAGCCGTAATGTTAAAAGAAAGAATTCTCGGGGCACTAAAACTTATGGAGTTAAGAAGGTAGAGGACGTGGCTAGAACCACTAAGCTCTGGTGTCAACATGGCCATTTAAGAGGATTTGCATACTATTTATTAACCTCCCCAAAGAGCTACGCAGACCTCAGTCACTGAAAACAGCTGTGTACACATGTTCGTTTCATTCTTGTTATCGAACTATAGCCTTTGCCACCCACTTCCAAGCCCCTTCTCAGGTAGATAAATGAGAGGGATGGAGAGAGAGATAGCCCATTTCCTATCTAATTTGGATTGTTATAAAACCTTGAATTAATCTGAAATGTCCCCACTGGGAAAGAAGGTGTAAACAGTGCTGTCCTAACGACTCCACATTTCTTAAGGTGAAGAAGAATTTCTCCCTTTGGGTGCTAGAAAATGTAAGTGCCCCGATTAAAGCCAATCACAGCCAAAGTCTACCCAGGGCCTACTGAGGGTTGGCACCTTGAGGAGTGAGTCTGGTTCAGCAGGCAAGACTGGCGTCAAGAGACTTCAATGGATCTACGACAATTTGCATCATCTGAGAGGCTGCTGCCTGGATTCTAGTCCCGTCTCAAAGCCAGTCTGCTTTGTGACTGAGACCAAGCCACTCCATCATTTTAAGCTTCAGTTTCCCCATCTGTAGATTGGGGATAATGGATCCTTCCTTTGTAAAGCACTCCTTGTTCTATGGTAACAAAAGCTACATAAGAGCAAAGGATTATTTTTATTGCAGTCCAATACTATTCACTTGTTATATAAATCTCAGGTGTTTCATACTAAGTTCCAGGTTATGTTTTATGACAGCCTGGAAGCTGTGTTCTGTATCTATTTGCATGGGAATGAGACATTTTCTTTCAAAAGGTGTGGAAGAAAAACAAGCGATAACAAGCGATCACGAGGGGCAAATTTAGTCAGTGGACATGGACAAGAAAGATTTTGAGGGGAAAATTTTCAAAGGCACTAAGAGTAATTAGGCTCCCAACTACCACTGACTTTCAATAGTGACAATCTAATCCTTACGAAATACCAACCGGTATTCTTGGACACCTGTGTTGGCAAGGAGCGACTAGATAGGAAGGATGGTCCAGTTGTCAGGGTGCGAGCCAGAGACTTGAGTTCAATTCTCTGCCCTGCTACAGATGTTCCTATGTGACACTTAGCCTCTCTGCGTCTCCTTTCCCCATCTGGGAAGGGGAGATAGTAGTCCTTCCGTACATCCCAAGGTAGGGAATCTATTCAAGATTGTGAGGTACTGCGATGACAAAGCCAGAAAAGTACTTGAGATATAGTCTCCTTCAAATTATACAGATCATGAATGCACTAAGTACTTCCCTAACTCCAACTGCTTGGCTGTTTAGAATATAATATGGAAGTGCTAGGACTCTGTGGGGAATAACCTGAGATAGATATTAACCCCAAATGAAGAATGTATGGGGTGCTCATTAGCACAAATGAATGGAGGTGAGAAGCATTGGACAGCAGGAATAGCCTGTGTTCCCAACCTAGCTAAAACACTGACTCGCTGTCTGACCTTGGTCAAGTCACTTGGCCTAGTTTATGTTTCAGGTAACACCGCTGGAAAAAAACAGAGTAAAATGCAGAACGTTACTGAAAAGCAGATACTGCTTCTGAACTGAGGTATCTTTAGTAAACAGAGTTTGTATGTGTAACTTTGTTATAAAGGGAAACTAACAGGTCAAAAAACATATGCTTTTTTGTTACTAACAACACCTTAGATTATTGAGAGAGATTTTAAAGTCTAATTTACTTTTAAAAAATTATTCACGTTGTGTAAGGACAATAAACAAATTCACTTTATTTTTAAGACAGTTAATTAATCAGTTTCATTTTCTAGTTTCTTATAATAGGGTGTTGCAATGCTTGTAGCACAAGCACTGGATAAGAATAATTTTACCTTTAAAACTAAACTGTTTTGTGGATTTCTCTCTTTCTATTTCTATTTTTTTAAATCTGTTAGAAACCATGCCATTGATATTGGGTTTTGTTAAACCATGGGCGATTTTAAAAAAAACAAACAAACTCACTCTACATTTGGGTCCTAAATTAACCCCAACAGGATTTTCTTTAAAAACTTTCACTGTATACAAACCTATTCAACACTTTCAAAAACTAAGCAGCAGCAGGGGAAAGTTACATCTTCTACATTAAAGATACATACAAAATTATAATTAAAAAGTAATGAGTGTAAATCAGGCAACTTATCTGTTTGAAATCTCTCCTGAAAAGCTTATTCTTTTTTGTATATTACAAATTCACTTCCAGTGGTTATTTTTAGCTCAACACACATCCAATTACCCATTCTGCTATAATAAGTAATTTTAAATATCTTTCTGATCAAAGAAGGAGCAATGTTCAAGTACAAGTGCAGAAGTCAATTTTATCTCACATTTCTCCATGAGGACTTTTGACCTTCCTGATGTGGGCTCATTTGATAGGAGTACATTGGCTCTTTAAAGATCTATGTCTCATGTAAAACGATTATAATAGAAGTTCATATCATAAACCCATACAGAATATCATTCTCTTGACCTAAAAAAGTTGACATTTTCAAGCTCTTTCAAGAGCAAAGGACAAACGGAAAAGATCAGTCACATACAAACTATATTATCATGACATCCCATGGCAATTTCTGAGTACTTTGAACACCAAATGCTTCTGTTCCATATCTAAATTTCATATAACAAGAGACCGATTGAGGCATAAAACATACCTGTATTGCTAAGCAAAAACAAATAAACCATGGACTTCTTACAGTTTAAAGTGACTCCCTATTTGGATTTGTTCAAATTCCTCAGTGCAAAAGAATTTGCCTAACACACTAGACAGAGATGTTGCTGATGAAGTTGGATGAGATATCATAGAGATACATTAGTACCATCGGATAGACTCATGTAGACACAGGCCGCAGCTACAAAACTGAATCTGAATATGACCTTACTAAGAACATAGGAATTTACCAGATTGGGTCCATCTCCTCCAGTATCCTGTCTCTGAAAGTGGCCAATACAGGCTACTTCACAAGATGCTGGAAGAAATCCTACAGTAGACAAGTAAAGAACAACCTGCTCCCAGGGAAAGCTCCTTCCTGACTTCCATTAGAGTTTGGTATATGCCCTGAAGCAGAAGGATTTATATCCCTTCCAAAACTCTTATAGTAGTAAGGATTAAAACACATCCAACTCTGGATATATTATCTACATAGATGTCCAAACATTTTTTGAATCCTGAAAGGCTCTTGGCCTCAATCATATAGCAATGAGTACCACAGGCCAAAGTATGGAGGATGCTGATCTGGGATTTCTAACTTAGATCTACTTCCTTCTTTGCTCGAAGAGTTTAACTACATCAATATAGTAGCTTTGCTACTAGTTATATAAACAGTTGTAGAGAGATGACATAATGACAAAGATGGCTTCACTTAAGAGGCTGAAAATGAAAAGTACTAAACCAACTGAATCTGTGTCTGTACTAACAGCGGTGGGATGAATTCTGCCCCATTGAAGTCAATGGGATAGGCTCACCCCAGTATCTTCAACACTTTGCTCGTTTTGAAGAGCTTTTGCCTTGTTTATTTGCTGTCAACTCAAAACTCGAGAAGACAGTTTAGAGTAAACACCATCAATAGGCAGGTGAAGCCTAATCCAAACCCCAACGGGAGTCTTCAGTGGTGTTAAGATCAGGCCCATTATCACTAGACATTTTATTCCTGCATCTTCTGTGGTAGCCCCTGTAAGAGAAAGGATAACAGGAAAAACTTAATGGAAAACAGGCTTTTGTGTAAGGACCGGTTTCCCTGATTTCCTTCTAGAGCTCCTCCCTTCCACTGGGCAGTGTCTTCTGAAGCCTCCAAGTGTTTCTAAAATTCTTAATGCCAGTCTCAGAACACAGTTTATAAAACAGACCTAAATGTGCACCTCACCTTGCCAAGTGTTGACACATTTTCAATTTTATGTCCTCAATTATTATTAATATTTTTGCAACGATGGCAATCTGACATGGAAATGTCCATTCAAACTCTACAAACATTACTCCATCCAAACATGGGTTCATGTCCTGCAGTCCTTTCTTGGACCTAACCCCTCCACGATGCTTCTGCAGGGGCTGGGGCTGGTTTTACAAGACCAGAAACGCCAATGACTTCAGAGAGTTACCCCCTGATTTACACTAGCAGAAGCAAGAGGAGGATTAGGCCAAAGGAACCAGAAACTTCCCCTATAATCTTTGCAAAGCCCTATTTCCCCTTTTCAAATCACTCGCCTACCCATTTATTTATAAATAAAATAAATAAAACCCACCAGGAAAGCCAGTGAATGCCAGCCATACCAGCTTGCTAAATCTTCTCAAAAATACAATCTGGTTTCCTACATTTTTTTCCCCTTACACAAAATCAATTTCTCTATGATTTACGGTAGGGTTAAGGCAAACGTGAGGCCCATGTTAAGGCTGTTTGCCCCACAATAAGGCAGCAAAAAGGTCAACAAATTACTCTCCCCTTAATGGTTCATTTGAACCAGCGAAAACAGGATATTTTATCCTCCCGGGTCGGGCCTGTTTAGAAATCCTACGTTCTCTCTCTCTCTCTCTCTCTCCTTTCAACTCTCTCTCTGATCCTCCAAGGTAACCTTTTCTCCTAGTCCTAATACCAAATTTTCTGGCTGAGTGAAGCTGAGCATTATTGCAGCCCTGGCCAAAAGTCTCCAGTCAGCAGGCCTAAGGGCCAAGAATTTCAACTGCAGCCTTACAGGATACAGTCCTGGGAGCTGGGACAGGGCAAGGAGAGCCAATGCCAACTGCAGCTGGACAGAGGTGACCAGAAGTATCAGAGAGAGAAGGGGAAAAACCGGCCATTCCTAGCCTACTTGGGAGATGCTGATTTGAGCCTCATGTTACAAAGGCAAGAGCAGAAAGCTCTAACTGCTGACTAGTAAAACAGCCATCACATCTAATTATTATCCTAGCTGCTGATTGAGGGGGGGGGGGGACTGCAGGGATTGGAAGTTCAGCTGGGTGACTTGATGCAGTTTTAATGAGACTTGGGAGGGGAGGGGGAGTGGCTGGTTGCTTTAGGATGGAGATATGGAAAATTCAAGCCAAATATGGCTGGCACCTATAGCTGGGGCGGGGGAGGGGAGTCCTTCAAACAGACATGGGACATTACAGGGGTGATTCGCGCTTAGCTTCTCTAACACGGGCTCAGGGAAGGGCTCGATCCAGCCCAGCCCTTGTTTGCTTATGCATTCAGCTGCCAGGAGGCAGAAAGGGTTAGTCGGGGGTTGGAGCAGAAAGGCGGATTCCTGCAGTAACTCCCCCCCCCCGCCCCCCAGCCTCCCCGCACTTCTCCCCAGGAACAAACCGGGTGCAGAGACAGGAAGGAGAACGAGCTCACGGAGAGAGGCAGCGGGGGGCTGCCTTGCGGAGAGCCCGAGCAGCTGCAGCATGAGCTCATGCCTTGCAGAGTTCAAATGCACTTTTCCAAGCAGAGGCTCCGGGCTGCCTGGCGGAGGGTGCAACGGAACCTGACTCAGCAGACGTGCCTGATGTCAGCCTTGCTCGGGAGCCCCCCACGCGGAGAGCGGGGCCAAGCCCCCGTGGCCGGAAGGGAGAACCAGGGCGTTTACTGTCGAGTCAGCCCAACTCTGGGGGGGGGGGGGCGGAGGGAAGAGGGTGGGTCTTTCAAGCTGGGGTGTCTGAAAACATCCCAGAGGTTTGCATGTAGCAGGGGGACCCTCTGCCTTCATGATGCGGGCATGAGAGATCATCTTTCCGTTACATCTGGGGTTGGTCTCTCCTTTGTTTCTGTTTCCTTGCAGCCGGGTGGGTCTAGCTGGTGCATTTCTGCACTGTAAAGGGGTGGTGTGTCTCCCCCCCGCCCCATCACATATCCTGGCATGTTTCATCGGAACCAAATTAACGGCAACAAATTAACCCTTCCCGGGAGGTTTTCTCACTCACACGCACACACGATCCTGTCCACAGCCCGCAACGTATTAGAAAGTGGCAATTAGCCCATCCTAAAAATATAGGTCACTGATTTCGTCCTAGGTTAGCTGACATACCCCCCCTTTTTCCTTTTACAGGTTATCTCAAGACCTGGCATGAGATCGTACAGAGAAGAATGATTGTTCTTTCTTTAAGATTCTGAACTAAATCATTTTGGTGGGATTTATTTTTAATCGGCAAAGGAAAATGTTTGTTTTCCTGACAGAAAGATCATTTCCCCCCCCGCACTATGGAGCCTGACAAAGTAGATTTAAAAAAAACAAAAACCACAATAAACAATCATCTTGATCATTTACTTACACACACACACACACACACAATTAATGCACGTGTAAAGTATTACAGGCACATCAGACATGAACAACGTGTCCTTTAATTCTGCTAATGCCTAAAAACGGAGAAACAGTAAGACAGACCTAGGTCCCTTCACAACAAATGAAAATTCAAAAATTTAAGCAAAGTACCCAAACCTATTCCCGTTGAAGTTAGTGGGAGTTTCTCCCCAACACTGATTTCAGTGAGGGGGGAAATGGATCCTACTTATTATAAAATAATATTGGGTGGGGAAAATGGAACAAACTCAGCTGAGTTTTAAAAGATCTCTTTCCTGGCTTTAGTTTGCTCTGTATTTCCGGGAGGGGGGAAGGGTAAATTGTAATTATTTTCTGCAGAAAATAGACGTGAATCCAATAAAAGAAAAACAGAAGAGAACAGCCTCTGGAAGGTGCGTGTGTTATTGATACAAAACTTCCCTTGCCCTTTGCCTTTCGTTTGCCACTTTTTCATGCCAAAGACAACGACCAAACCATCCCATTCTGCTGGAACCTGGGAATTCTTTGAAGCTGCCTTACAGGGAAACTTCAAACCGATTTTGTAGCCCTGTGTATTGAAAACATACGTAGAGCAAAACACACACGGCAGCCGTGCACTCAGGTTATGTGTGGCCACATTTCTGCACCGTTTGACTAGTTGGACTCAAAAAGGATCTTGAACATGCATTGGAGCCAGGGATTTGTCATTTCGAAAGCAATCCATTAGCTGCATTTGCCTGTTTGAGATCTTTTCTGATTTGTAGAGAACTCCAAAGCTTCTCTCTTTAACAATTTGGCTTTGGTGTTCGTGCCCCCATAATGACTGCAGAAGACAAGCCGAAAGGGGCTAGATCATCCTCCCAGTGAGACAATCAGCAAAACCTCTACTGATTTCAACAGGAGCGGGATCGAACCCAGACTGTTTTCTGGAAGAAAAGCCATTGCAACCTTCTGCCAACGTTACATGCAAGCACAAAACACTGCTCGGCCCCGGTTGATTTTATTTTACATTCTCAGCTTAAATCTGATCATCTCTGAAATAAAACAACGAAGCATCCTCTTTTCCAAAGAAGGGTTATTTAAAAAACAATAATTCCCTCTCCCCAACATATTCTGATTCATTCTATACTCCATGAAAGTTTGGGGAAGTTAAAATGTCCTAAATAGAAAAGCGTGTAAATACTGGTTTGAAGACAATGCTGCCTTCCAAACAGAAGGTGTTGGAACAATTTGTATGGCGGGTGGGGGGTGCTGAGAGCCATTGAACCAAACTGTAAATCCTGTATATCATGGAAACCACTTCAAGCCTGGGGGTGCAGCAGCACCCCTAGTTCCAGCACCCATGCTTCCAGACTAAACAGTCCACTTACAAACATTTTATCCAATGAAGAGTTGGATTTTTTTAAAAACAAAAAACACACAAGACTTTTGAGTGTACTGCCAGAAAGAATGCATTTCTTGTTCAACAAAACTAAATTGAAAATGTTAAGGAAGGGCTGGGAAATCAGTGTGACCTGTTTTGGCATATCCAAGACAGGCTTGGAGGGAAATAAAATTGAAATCCCCCTCCCCCAAAAAGAGACACAAGAATCTTTTACAAATTTAAAAGAAACATGAGAGAAATTGGCAATGCCTGGGCCATTTGTAACTGAGTTCACAATGAACCAATTTTGCAATGAAATACACAAAAGAAATACTCTCACTGAGAGATGCTTTAAAAAAAAGTGGACTCTCATAAAATACTGTGATGCCCCCAGGAGTTTGGGAAGAAATCAAAACTGGTGCACTGTTTTCACATCCTAATAAGAAATATTTTCTAAACATCCCAGAGGACTGTCAGTGTTCTGATCTCTAAGAGTCACTTCTTTTTTTGGAGGGGGGGGGTGGATTTTAAAATGGCCCTTAAAGATGTGAATCTTCTGGCAGCTGGAAAATATCTGTGCTATAGCCCTGTTCTACAGAAACTTTAATCTTTTAGGAGAAAAAAAAAAAGAATACTGAAGGCAAATATGAAAGAAGAGTCCAACACGGCCTTCTTTACACACTCAGATCTCCTATAGATGCCAGTGAAAAGTGCAAGGAAAAGGTTATTTGCCACTGAGAACACTCTGCTTGCAGTTACTAATGAAAGGAAGGTTATAGCCCCTCTGTAGAGCTGGTTCATGTTCCTTTATATTCAAATCAGGCCCACAAACTAACAAACCAGGCCACCCACCCATGCACAAAGGCAAAAGTGTCCATTTTTGGTTTTAGATAAAGGGAGACGTTGGGAATGCAGATTAAATCATTCCCCTGCATTGTTGCAGAATGGGCTCAATGAGAAAGTTACAAATAGCCCTGGCATTGCCAGCATCCCTCATATTTGTTTTACATATTTGTAAAAGATTCCGTCAATCCAGTCATTCAGACCAAGACCCAGCATGGCTGGACCCTGGTTTGTTATTTTTACTGGCTAAGAATCAGTGTCACTTTATTACAAATATTGCAAAGGTGGGTTTTTTTTTTTAAATGATGCTTTCATTTCTACTCCAAGATTATCTGAAAACTGAGAGAGAAGAAACCTTCAAGCACCTATCTGAGCCTCCTTACTCAGGCTAAACTCCCAACAACTGCTTGATTCTGGTGGCCTATTTACACCGGTATTAGGTCCATTGGGTTTTTGTTCATTTGATTGTTTGAAGGACCAAGCCTGTATTCCTTGCAAACCTTAAAAACTCACACTAAGGTCAAAGGGAATTTGCGGGTGTTCCAGGAATGCAGGGTCAATCCCACCAAAGCACTCTACAGATTGTTCTTTCCATAAAATAGGTGAGCACGTACCATTCACCATTACCATTCAAGAGGTGGAGAAAGACTCAGGAAGGTTAAATGACCCAGTGCCAGATAGCAAGACAATAGTAGAACTAAGTTTAGAGCTTGTGTCTTTGGCTTCATGCTCACTCCACTAGTTAAATCTAGATCTGTGTAGTATATGCAAATGGCAAAAGAAATTTTCAAAGGAAACTTTTTAAAGATGGGCTTCTATTTCTGCTTATGCTGTAGCTATTAATCCTTAGATGGAAACAACCAAGACTTGAGTTTTCTTACGTGCGCATTACCTGGAAAAGGCAAATGAGTGTTGTTTCTGTGCTAAAAACCTCCCTTAGCTTACCCTTCCTCAAAAACTGGAAGATAGACAGAGAAATCTAGCACATAACATGTACAGTCAGTATTTCAGTGTACAACCTAAGTGCACTTTCCCTGTTATATATACAGAGTGAAAATTCCCCCCCTCACAACAAGGGCTATGGATCTGCTCTCGTTCCAAAATGCAGCGGATAGTATAATGTGGAGACGGGGACAGGTTTCAGAGGGGTAGCCGTGTTAGTCTGTCTGTATCAGCAAAAACAATGAGGAGTCCTTCACCTTATGCCCAAATAAATTTGTTAGTCTCTAAGGTGCCACAAGGACTCCTTGTTGTTTTTGTGGAGGTGGGGTACACCCTAAAGATAGCAAATCTGGGATTCTATTCACTACCTGAATGCATACATAGGGGGGTAGCTGGAGCAAGCTAGGGAAAGGACAAGGGGTATGGCCAGTGGGCCTCCAATTATGTGAGCCCAGTGGGCTTGCACATCTCCTGCCCAGAGATTGCCTTGGTCACTTAACACTGGCTTTTAAAACTATTTAGCTAAGAAATATATTTACGCAGATAATTTTCTTACATTCTGCAAGCCTGATCTTCTATAGTCCCCATGCACAGAACTCCCATTGAAGCTATTTGTCAAACATTTGGCCTTTCCACTGATATATATTTTAATTTCATGGAAGCATTTCTATTGGTCTGAGGCTTTTATCCTTACAAAACCTACCCCAATGGCCACGTTGGGCCAGATATTGCTCTTTTAATTAGTGAAGAAAACAAATAGCTTATTTAACTTTTTCACCAGTGAACTTTCTTTTCCTTTGCCATTTACTTCAACTTCAATCAATCATATATTGTTTAACCTTTTAGATCTCTATATCCTCAAAAATAAGGGAAACTATTGTAAGTATTGAAAACTGGCAATTTACTGTTTGCTTCCTGTTTAAAATCATCTGGTCCCAGATCAATCTGACTGGATGTTACAGACAGATCCTCAGTTGGTGCAAATTGGCAGAGATCTATAGACTTCAATAGAGCTATACTGATTTACACCAGTCTCAGAATCTGGCCCTACATTTCCAGTAAGTGTAGACATATAACCTATCCAAATTTCACTGAAGTCGATGGAAAGACACCCATTGACTTCAGTGGGCACTGAATCAGGCCCCTAATCCTGAGAGTTACTAAGCACGAACCATATCCAACTCAGCTCCTCTCAGGATACAGCTCTGCTAATTCCCAAGTAAAATATTACCATCATTGAAAGCAATATAGAGTCTGTAAGAAAGGGACTCGGTGCTAAACTGTGTGGCAGGAATCCTGTGTGTCTCTTAGATGCTTTGCACTAGAAAAAGAACAAGAGTTGTCGAGAGACAATGAGCCTGTTCTATTTTATTTTATTTAACCTTTTACTTCTTAAAATTCCTTAGATGCAGATTAATTTGTTTGCCAATCTATTATTGTTTCGTATCTGGCTCAAAATGGAAGTTTCCAACATTCTGAGACTGGAACTGAAAGATCAGCTAGTATAACTTGAATTTGCCTCTTTTTATCACACTCTTTACTCTCCAAATACCTCCTCTTAAGATACCGATGCTATTTTCCCCTCTTTCTTCCGTAATAGAAGAATGACACTGTTACAAAGATGTCCTAAGACAATAG
The DNA here is from genome assembly GCF_965140285.1 of Lepidochelys kempii. NCBI lineage: Eukaryota > Metazoa > Chordata > Testudines > Cheloniidae > Lepidochelys > Lepidochelys kempii. The sequence goes on along the minus strand of NC_136392.1, from coordinate 6,790,834 downwards.
CCCTTTCTTCAATGTCAATAGCAGAGGATCACTAAGAAGAGTAACATCGCACAATTGAGCCCTCAGATTTTGTTTCTAGTATGATTCTATATCGGTTCTTATACCACACTCATCACCATAATATCTGAGCACCTTCCAGTAGTGCATCAAGCAACATGATTGCAAATCTGTCACATTTTTGTTCTCTCATCTTCTCCCCAGGAGAAGTGTGTGCAGTGGAGTTAGATTAACTAGATTTATTTTTCTGTCAGAGGTATTGATAGGGTGCCCATCACCATAGCATTCAGGTCAGGGCCTACATCAGAGCTTACTCCTTAATGGATCCCTTTCTTCCCTCAGTTTAGCCATTTGGACTTGAAATTTATATATAAATGATACATCCCCAATCAAACCCTTTCCTCACTCCTCATTGTTCTTTAGCTTCTGTCCTTGCAGGGAGGATGGTGGAAAGATGAGTTTTGCAATGGGATCTGAAGGTTAGAGTTGTGCTTATTCTGATTTCATCCAGTCAGCAGCTCCACCAACGGTGGCCTTCCTCCACCAGCTCCTGGAAGTCTGACTCTGGGCTTTGAGAACTCCACATTCCTTAAAGAATGCACCTGTCTCAGAGTCATGAGTAGGGAGGTTTTTTCGGAGGTAGCCTGGACCCAGCCATGAGAGCTTGAAATATCATGATCAAGACCTTGATTTGGGACAAGAAATTAATGGGGGGTAGGTAGCATGGACATGGTGTGCTCTTGTGTGGGTTGCACTTGTCAGGAAGTAGGTATCCACATGCTGCACCTTCTGGAGTGTGTGTTAGTCAGATCGTCTGCCTCAGATAGAGAATTACAGCAGCTCAGTCCTAAGGAAATAGGCATGTGGATCATGGTAGCTAGATTATTGTTATGCAATTGATAAACCATTATTGAATTAGGGTGGAGACTAGCCTCCCCCAAAGGCCTTTCACAAACCAAACAATGTCATTTTTCAGCAAGATCTAGCACTCGGCTCAGAAAGGCCAATAGGAACCATTTATTTATGAAAAATAAATCCATTTCATAGTTGATTCATGGTGACAAGAGCTTTTAGGTGGGAACTCCTGGCAGATTGTTCTAGGTTCTCAGGGCAACTTTAGAGAAGAGGATGATACAAGTTATTTTATGGATATGTGGAGGATCTGGCTGTGGAAGAGATTTATGTACCTAAACTTCTGGATAGCTAGCTGAGTGCTTACCCACATCTATGCCCACATAGGCTTTCCACTTAAATGTTTCATTTCTTCCATGTGTCCCATCCTGACTGTCCAAACTAGAATGGTTTTCTTAATTAATTAATTAATTACAGTTGTCATAATGGTATGTTAACACTAAGAATAACAAACAATGTGTGTGATACCATAGGGCATAAATACAAATGGATGTATAATCAGGAAGAAAATGATGCAAAGGTATACAATGTTCATCCCCAATTCCTATATGCCAGTTGTCTTAGTCAAAGGTGAAACAGGCCAGCCATGATTTGATGAGATAAGAATCAGGAGACCCAGGCTCTATTCAGGCCTCTACCAGTTGACTTCTTAGCTCTGGGTAAATAATTTAATTTCTGTATATCTCAAATTTTCCATCTGTAAAATGGGGATAGTAATGCTATTTAAAGGGTGTTGAGCTCTTCAGGCAGAAAACAATAGACATCTTAGTGCTTTTCATCAACCTTTGGTATTGCTATATCTAGCAGCTGGTGTCTAAGTACTTATTGTGATCAGACTATTCGTTTATATAGGCCAAGTTCTCCAACCGGACTGCCTGGATCTTTGGATTTTATATTTGAAACTCTGGATTAGATGGCAGATTTTAGCTATGCAGTTCTCTGTTGGTTACACAATGTTGGAGGCACAAGAGTATGCTGTTCCAGACACTGTGTGAAGTCCTGGGCCCAGTGCGGCAAAATTCCAGTCAGCTTCAGTGAGGCAAGGATTTCACCCATGGTCGCTTAGCTGCAGGTTGCTTCAGCCAAACTGAAACAAGTTGCATCCAGGGTCACCTGCATTCAAAAGCAGCATGAAAACACAACAAACAAACAACCCTCAGGCATTTTGCTAAATGCTTCCAAATGGGGGAGTCAAAAGTCACAGACCTGGAAGACGAACTGATCCAGCAAGGACTTTTCTAAGAGAGTGGATCAACAGTGAACCACGGAAGCTGCTGTCAACTCCCCCAAATGTAGGTGACAGATGGTTAGTCTCTGGCAGAGACATTTCCTGCTGATCAATGTTAAAGTGTGGGTGTTGGAGAGGTGAGAGTGGAGAGCAGCTCCTTCAAACTGGCTACAAGGAAAGCTACCCTCCTGTTTTAATTCACCTTAACCACTGATGAGCTATCATGGGAAGAGGACAGTCCATGGCACAGAAAAAGGAATCTTTAGACAGAGTGCTTATTGGTATGCAAAGAACTGCCAGGCTATTGCACAGATGTGGAGGAAAGCCCAAGCGTGGACTATAACCCCATTCTGCTAGGTGCTGTACAAATACAGGACACACTGACCCCACCCCCAAAGAGTTTGTAGTCACGGAACACCGGGACCTGCAGCTTGTTTTATGGTCTTGTTCTGACTCGAAGCCCTGTCTGACATTGAGGGAAATTCTCTAGGGGCAGAACCAGAGACACCAGTGGGTTTCATGATCTCTAGCCAAATGTTTGCCTTGCTGAAGGGGTTGGTGGGGAAGAGGTGGAACCGCTGGAGATGACCAACCAGGGCAGGAGAGAAGTGGGAACTCATGAGAGAAAAGGAGGGAGGGGAGCTATAAGGGGAAGAGATGAAAGATGGGGACTTAGAAGGAGGGAAAGAGTGAAGCATTAAAGTTTTTTTGTTTTTTTGCAGAGGGAGAAGGAGAGAGGAGGTCCTGATGTGTTTCCTTTGAAGAAGAGGATCAGTGAGGAAAGAGTAGAAGGCAAAATGAGAGGGACAGCAAAGTTAAAGCAAAGAGGGAATGGGGGAGCCGAGAGGAGGGGCAAAGCATGCAGAAGAGAATGAATGGGGCAGGAGGAAATGGAGGAGAAACCCATTAGGGAAAGAGAAGGGGGGAAATGAAGAAAGGTTTTAGATACAGTGCTAGTGAAAAGCAGCGTGGGGGTGTGAAGCAGAGAAGCGTGGACTTTTCCAGCTGTGATTGCATTGGCCATGATTAAGGGCCCAAATTCCAATACGCCACCTCCCTCCCACAATTCCCTTTCAATGGTCCCCGACCCACAAGAGACGGCACTGGAACTTAAGTCAGAGCAGGTAGGCGGGCTGGTGCCAGAATCTGAGCCTAAATTCCAGGCCCTTTCATTCGTTCTGGCCCTGAAACATGCAGATTGCTGCCACTGCATTGCCTCCATCCCTTTACATTGCATTTCTCTACCAGTAAGGGGAAAAATCTGATACATTAGACATGCTGTCTTCCACCCACAGGTATCTCCCCCAGCACAGGAGCCTGCCCTTCTTTTTCTCTCGTTTAATAGACCTTGCTTAGCCTAGGGAATCAAAAGTGCAGCCCAGTGAAAATGGAAAGAGAGGTTGGAAGGGACCTCAGAAGGTCACCTAGTCCAACCCCCTGCTCAAACAGGACCAATCCCCAATTTTTGCCCCAGATCCCTAAATGGCCTCCTGAAGGATTGAACTCAGAACCCTCAGTTTAGCAAGTCAATGCGCAAACCACTGAGCTATTCCTCCTCCCTTAAGGAATAGGCTATTTGTTAAAAAGTGGGTCCCCATTAGGCGATTTGAAAAGGCATGATCTTTGGGCAAGGGAGGGGGTATCAAAGACACAGAACTAGTGAGAACATATATATACACACGCCCCATCCACAAGGAACCCATAGTCTCCGCTCAATTCGCTTCTCCCATCAGTGCTAGACAGCCATTCTTCTTGTGCAATTTACCAGCCAACTCCAGAGTACGTGCCTTATACAGACGTCCACGTAGGTGCACTTATTACTGTCAGGCGCTTTTACAGATCCTAATTTCTTCAGTCTTTTCATAGCGGCCTCACCTTGTATACAAATGGACATCACTTTTAAAAAGTAAAAATGAAGACAATATTTGCCTGCGCCATAATTTCCAAGGTCTGACGTGAGATTTCGATTGTTGGCACATAGTTCGTTTTTCTTGCCTTTCTGTCATCTGATCAAAGCCTATATTTTAATATATGCTAATTATACTGATCCTAAAGTTCTTCTACCTACAGAACAATTGGGAAACTCGAGAGATTTGCTGCATTCCTTATCAACAACAAATCTGTAGAAGATCATTAGCATGCGGCATTCATTTCTTTTAAAAAGTGTCACTTGTACAAATAAATAGTACACACCTATTACACGTACTGTTTTTCTCACAGACGTGTATTACATCTATTCCACGGTTTCCTTACAACTGAGAAGTCATGGGGGTGTTTTTTGCTCGGTTACCGTCTGCGATGACAGTTGAGAAAGAAAGAAATTTAAAGGATACAATTTGGACAATGTGACTCCTCTCCATTAATGAATCGGTCCTTTCAAAACAAAACAAAACTGGACCTTTGCTCTCCATTAATTGTTAGAGCTAATGCAAAATGGCTGAAAGTAAAGACACTATGTATAGACCGTCTAGTATGCAAAGGCTCAAAGACTGAAGCAGGAAAAAATCCATTGGACTTGCCTAATTGCAAGTCATAGGTTGTAACAAAGTAATCTCTTGTTTTTCCACTGGGTTTCTGTCTTCAATCTATATAAAGCTGTGTAAATAGCTACATTTGAATTCTACCGATTCCTGAAACACTGTCTCTTGTAAGAAAATACGAGCTTGCATGTCTCAACGGAAGGACAAAATGAAATCAACCAAGGAAGCGTTCTTTAAGAAGAAACATGGAGGCTTGGTTTTTGAAGACGTCAGCTCGGGTTCTGACTTATTCTTTCAGGCTCTCCTTAAAACACCTCAGCCTGCTGACTCTTTGCAGAAACACTCACAAACTAGTCACCACCCTGCATAGGCGGGAATGGAAATTCTTCACGGTCCAAACCTCGAATTGTTTCTCTAGGACAGCTGAAGTGGTCAGAGATAGACAAACAATCTCGAAAAATTACCAGAAATAACAGCTTGAAATAAAGGTGGGGCGGAGGGGAAATACGTAATGATTTCTCTACAGAAAAACAGTAATGTTGCACTCCATCTGGAAGCTGAGTCAAACATGCACTCCCTCCAATAACCCTTAAAATGCTAACGCCTGGATAAACTGGTTATTTCCAGCAGTCCTGCAAAATCATACAAGTAGGGAGCACCCTTAGGTCTGTTTTTAGAATTCATCGTCTATCTGTGAATTTGCCTCGTTCTTTCATTAGGTGCTAAAACGATTGGTTCGCTTGGTGGGTTGGTGTTTCAAGATTGTAAGCACTTTTCTAACCGTCAAGTAAAAAAAAAATAAAAATCTACGGTTCAGTTTTGCACATGCCCTAAATTCCTCGCCACTGAGTAGCTGTGTTGTGTGTCAGGTCTTCCCTCTTAATACCTGGTGCGGCGGGGGCATGGTTCCAAACGTGGTAACTTTGTGTGAAGGGCCATTGTACACAGCGACTGAATTCTCTGTCTTCATGGCTGCTTGGATGGAAGAGTCCAATCAAATTTCGCTACCACCAGCAGTAACTACATCCCACCCCTCCAGAACCATGTGTGTTGATTTCAGTGGAGAATGGGAAAACGGGGGAGAGGTACTGATCATTCGACCTTTTCCCCTTTAGCATGGTGGGCAAAGTAAAGCAAGGGTTTATAAATGGCCCCCCTCTGTTCCTTTAGGGGCTAGTCGCAGGGGTAAATACGCCCACCTTTGCAACTTGGTGAGAGACATCAGCTTCAGGACAACGGGTCACGATTTGGGGTTGAGGTTCTTGTTAATTAAAAAATGAAAAAAAACACTTGCTGGGCTGTATAAACTCCAGCTCTCCTAGCAGCAGACTTCCAGATTCACAAAGCTATAGAGTTCTTGAACTTCTTTCGACCTGTATTTTTGGGAAAGGTGACATTTTATTGTATCATTGGTTATTGGATAGGGAAAGAAAAAAAACCCCACAACTGCCTAGGAAGTGGCATTATTTAGGTCTAAATTCTTCCTCGCATAGATCACTACGGACCGTGCTAGAAGTGGACTCTGGACAGTTAGAAAGGAAAAGGCTTTAGCATGTGTGTGCTTTCCCCCTTGCTACTGTTTACAAGATATAAAGAGGGGAAGAAGGAGTTTTCATTTTCCAGCTGTTTGGGTCGCTCGCAGTGTGGATGGGATGTTCTCTGGCTTTTCGGGTTTTTGCTCTGGAACTGCTAATAAGAGTCATCAGGAAACTACTTTAACAAAAGTTGGAGGACACCTATCTAGTGTTATGGATTTTTAATCTCTGGGGGCATCTGCTGCGGCTTGCTGTTGTGGTGACCTACCTCCCTGCGCCCAGCACAAAGCACTGTTTGAACCTCACTTGTTAAAGCGGCGCGGAACGTTAATTTCAAACCGGCAAGAAGTTGCTGGAAGTCAAAGGAGGAAAGCTGGCTGCAGAGCCGGGCAATTCTCAGCTGCCCTCAACAGGAAGCTTCGCTTTGAAAGGGGAGAGAAATGGACAAATCAAATCAAATCAATAGGGCGTTGAAAATAGCAAATTCACAATAATATATGAGAATTAAGTTGGTAGGAATGACATTTCCCAGCACTTTAGCCCAATGAGACAGAAACTTCTTAATTGATTCATTCCCCGAATGAATGAGTGAAATGGCAGTGTTTCTGTTTCAGCAAGATGGAAAAGAAATCTTTTGTATTGCGGATTTTTTTAAGTTACCTAACACGAACAAATGTTACCTGAAAACATCAGGTCGTTTTGAGGCTTGTAATAGCAACGGGAGTTATTACTACCAATAAATTCACGTTTCTTCATCCTTTTAAAAATATATATAAGATTAGAGCACTTTAACTAGGGCTAACTATCAATACTTGGGTTTTTTTCGTTATAGCACATTTTCCTATGAAAACAAATACAGATCTGACGATTAATTTTATTTTTTTACGTCAAGCCTGAAAGTTAGATCAAGATTATCCGTTAACTTCACTGAGATATGCAGGTCTGGTAAAATTCGATAGCCATACATCACACGTTATTACGCCAACTAGCCCCATATATCAGAGGACGTGTTTACAAACACACACTTCCCTATAGAAGCTACTACATCAAATTAGCATAAAGCCCCCACAAAGACAGAAACCTATAAGTAGAATCCCAAACAGATGGGGCTGATTATTTGATAGGGAATGGCACTGGGTCACCCTGAAGAATAAGTTTCATGCATACCAAACATATATAGTTTCCCTAAGAGTCATTCTTAGAAAATATGGCTCTGATACGGATGCTGCAGCAGCTAAGCAGAAAAGATACAGTAGTGTCCTCTCTCATAATGAACTCTGAGGCACGTTCATTTCAGCGGATTGTCATGCCTGTCACAGAGAAATCAAAGGGAGAGAATGTCTCCTAGAGTGGTATTTTCAGGTATTTACACTTGATTTCTTTCTATTAAAGCCACAGAGTAAAGATCCTGCATAGAATGAAGCAAATATTTTGTGAATGCATCCGTCGCTCTATACTGTGTTTGAATACTAGACACTGAATGTTTATTTACATGATACTGTAACTGGTTGTAACACTTCCTTTAATCAAATAAGATCCTTGCTAAACTAGAATCCAGTATTTTAAGGGCAAATATTTAAGAGGCATCTCCTGTAAGAGGTTTTATATGTATATATATAAAATCAAAGAACATCCTGGGAAATAAGGGAACAGGAGGAGAAGGTTCTATCAGTCAATAAAAGGCAAAGTGTATTCGTCTCCAACAGTTGCATTGTTAGTGACTGAAGTGTACAGGAATAGCACAGACAGCAAGTATGCGTTTCTCTCTTTATGCTGGCGGTTGGGACCTTCCTACAAGAGATGGGTTGTTACATGACTTGTAACAACCTCTCTCGTGATGAGAATGTCTTATAACAATACATTTTTGGTAAAATAAAATCGTTATAAAAGTCACCAAAAGCTAGAAATACGTTCTTAGGAATTGTCTCGAAATAAACGTGCCTACTATAATGAGCAGCCTAGGAAACCATACCTGGCAAAGAAGGGGGCTCTTGGAGTGGTCTAATTTGGGGGGATTTTTAATCCAATATAGTTCCCTGGAAAAGAGAACTGCTCGCTGGTTTATGTTTCATATTTTTGTTAAGTAGTTGGCCACCTCCAGGAAATAAACCTTTCCAACACACGCTACTGGGCATAGCTGCCAATAATTACTCCATGCAGTGTTGTTGCAGCTGTGTTGGTCCCAGGATATTAGAGAGACAAGGTAGGGGTGTGTAATATCTTTTATTGGATCAACTTCTGTTGGTGCCAGAGGAGCTTATACAAAGCTCTTCTTCAGGTCTCTGTGTAAGCTCGAAACCTTGGCTCTCTCACCAACAGAAGTTGGTTCAATAAAAGATATTAACTCCCCCACCTTGTCTCTCGGCTAATTACAGGTTCATTTGACACTTGCGGAAATGGGGGAGGGTGTTTAGTGGAGTAATCACATTTAGTTAAAATAAAAACTATTCCCTTTCCAGAACTGACCAGATCCGAATGAATGCATGTAGTGGGGACTCGATTCTAAGCTTCTGCAGTTAACAAGAGCAGTAAAGGCATGTGCTACACAGGGTAGCGAACGAATATTAATGCGTCAAACACGGAAATAAAGTTCTCTTTAAAATCCTTGAGAGGAGTCCCTTCCCTCGCTTGCCTTAACAAACAACTACTGTAGCTAGCAGTTTATGTACATACAAATAGATACACATATACACACACACACTTGCATGTACACACACACACGAATATAATAAGAATAGTGTTTTTACACACGGTATAAACGTGCAGCCAAAGTCATCTGCAGTGGGTGTATACGTGTTACACACATGCTATAATTTACAATATATAGCTCTATTTGTGGAAAAATAACGAAATACCCTGACAAGCATGTAACGGTGCCTATCTGCAAAATTTAAATACGTGTGCATACAATGTACATACGTCCGTTTGTTACCTGGGTGTAAACAACACGTCCCTGTAAATGTAAGGTCTAATTTCCTTCGGAGCAGGAAGCAATTGCAGGCAGGGTGTGCGCGCAGACCAGTGCAACGCAGCCTGAAGCCCTCAGGCGTTAAGGGCCCGGTTCTCCATTGTTTAATTAAAGGGTCAGGAGGATTGTTGAGAGTTTCGGGGAATGAAACATTTTTCCTCCCACCGGGGAGTGTTGCAACCGCGCGAAGTGCAGTATCCGAAGCAAGACAATCGCTTAGGAATTAAGAACTCAGGCAGAAATTGGGGAGCTCGGAAAGAGAGGCTCAAGGGACACCTAATTTCATCCCCAGAGGCAGGAAAGCCAGAACTGCCCGTTTAGAAAGCGTAGCATTCGGGAAAGCCAAATGTCTCCCCTGCAAGGAGCGAGGGAGCGGCCCTGGGAGAGGAGAAACCCTAACAAAGGGATGGGAATTTTAGGAAAGCCACCAACACGTGGGAAATCGCATTCTTTAGCAGAGTGCAGCCCTGCCATGCAAATCCGGCACACGGTAAAACCAGCTCCGAGTTCTCCCCTAATAGGCAGAACTGATTCGGGTTACCAGAGCCAGTTAACAAGCACATTTCGCTGAAATAAACACAGAGCGATCGGGGTAGAAACATCCCGTTCTTGCTACGATTCTTAATCTCCCTGCGTGGAGACGTTTCAACCAGTTTGGAAACCAGCAACCCCAAGCAGTTGTTTACATGAACCGGCCCTACCAAACGAGGCAACATCTGGAAGCAGGACCTACGACGGGATATACACAATGGCTATGTACACAGCCGCCCGCCCGCCCGCCCCCACTAGAAGTGCTAACTCGAAATCCACCCAGATCCAAAAGAAGATTTCCCAGCAAAGAGTCCGAGCGTGGAAAGCGGATCGTGCTTACCTGCCAGCCGCCAGCAACGTCCCCCTCACAACCTGCAGAAGAGGAGAAATCGCCTTTCCAACAACTCTAAAACTTCCCCTAAGTCCAGCCAGGCTCATTATTAATTATTATTATTATTTTGGGAGAGCTAATGAAGGAAATAAAGTTAAAGAGGAGGCGAGTTCCTCTTGTTTGGGGTCTGATTTAAGGAGGGGGGGAGGGGAGTGAAACAGACCAGTTGCTGCCCACTGCTTTGACCAGTGAGGGGATTCAACCCTGATTACCATTTTGTTTTTGTCCAGATTTGAAAGTAGGGCCCCCTGCATTCACTTCATCGCTTTCCACCGTGAGTGTAAAGGACAGGCCTTCGCGGGCCCCTCCGGGTTGTCCTCCATTAACAATCCCTTCTTTTGTGGAGGTGTTTCTTTTTCAGTTCACACACAGTGCGGATGGCACTTCAGGCCCAGCTCTTGAAGGAACTGTTTGCAAAATTATACCTTTCCGCGGGCTACTCCACAAGGCAGCGGGCAGCTGTAGTTAGGAAAACATTATTGAGTCTTGTAATTTAATTAAAAATGCTGAAGCGCAAGGGGGGGGGGAGGAAGTGGGAAAGGGAGAAAGGGGACACAAGGGGAAATCGGGGCTCCGCTCCTGCTATTTTAAAAATCCGAAACACGCCGCTCAGTGCTATCTCCAACCCTGATCAGCAGGCTGCTAAATCTCCTACCGGGCATGGCTATAAATAAAACACTGATTTTGGGTGTTATGTGTGTATATAAGTGTGGAAACATTATACCGTTTTCACACACATCTGTCTGCAGCTTGTCTTAGACACTGGATCCCACACATATTATACAGATACCTAAGTGGATGGAAAGTGTATGTGAAGTTACACCCATCTGCCATGATAGCTATTTGTGGGTAAACTTACAGTTTATACATCTGATATATAGTTGTGTGCAACACACAGGCTGGGCACATCTATGCACCTACCACACACACAAATACACACACCTGTATGTATATGTGTGCAATGTTATTTAAACACACACATACACAGAGAGAGAGAGCGCCCTAAACTTGGTTTAAAGAAAAACGCATTTAACACCCCTCCCCCCCAAGGGAAAGCACACACACACAAAAAAACCCCAAACAAAACAAACAAAAACAACTAGGATTAAGAAATTAGTCTCAAAGAATAAAAATAAATAAATAAGGAAGGTGGATGCAATGTGTCCCATTTGGCCGCCCTTTATTTCCAGGGCCCCCTGAATGTTGTGACCCCTCTACAGATTATTCCCAGCGGCCCCGAAATCCAGAATGTGGTTGGTTTGCTAGCACTATTTCCCGGGCGTGATTCTTCCCGTAGCCAGGAGCTCTGGACATGTTCCACGAGCATGACAATTCGGTTGGAGAAGCAGGACAGAGCCTGACCCCCGGCTCCATGGATGAGTGCTTCTGTCGGACCCCTGCTGTGCCAATGTGGACCTTGAACCGCAGCTCAGAAATCGGTGTGATTTGCCTGGGAAACCAGCAGCCAGCGACCAACTGGCCTTGACAAGATGAAGAGGCAATGTATAGAAGACGTTTAATGGGTCGAGGGAAAGGGGGGGAGGGGGGAATATATATCCCAGCCAACCCTGGAGAGGAGCATTCCTAGCTGATCTCTTTAGGGCCGAAAGGAAGAGGGGGGGGTCGTTTAAAACACGTCGGGCTCCTTTCCCCCAGCATCAGGGCCCCCGCATAGTTCTGCCTAGCAAAGGGTGTTTACTTTTTTTTCCTGCAGGAGATGGGCTTCCGCTAAAGGTGGGGATTTCTTTAATGTCAGTGAATGACTTGCTGGAGGCTGGCGAGGCTTTATATAGACGCGTGGAGTCGGATTACGCACGCCTAATAGCCTAAATTTCTTCAAGTGATCTTGAAATCACGCTGATGGGCGGTGGAACATTTATAAATAACTATGCAAGGAGTTAAGATGATTTACTGGAGAGATCCTGGTGAAGCAATTCCCCACCTAAGCAGGACACTAATGAACGGGCGGTGTGTCTGGAGGGTGGCTTTAGCTACTGGGCTGGGGGGGGGGGGGTTCTGTGCATACACAGTCTCACTGATTTTTAATTTCGGCGTTAAAATAATTGCTGTAGCAATGGGCGGCCTCGGGGATTGCCCCTCCCCCATGAAGATATAAAGCCCTGGAGTCACTCCTGAGCTCCCCATTGTTATTTATATTGCCAGCCCTCACCCGCCCCTGAAGAGCGGGGCACAGCTCCAAGGAGGAGAGAGAAAGACACCCCCCCGCCGCAGGATCAGGCTAAGCCCCTTCAGCCCCACCCCTCCCCAGCGAGGCAGGTGAGGGCTTGTGCTAGGAAAGTCACCAACACACGCCAGGGCTGGGATCAGCCCCTCTTCTCCAACCTGGGCCACCAAGGCGGGCAGCCAGCACCGCCCCAATGACACCCCCCACCCCGTTGCTAGTGCAGGGGGAGCCCCCACGAGCCACCCCGTCTCCTCGTGAGGCTGGTTCAGAGTCCTGCCTCACAAGCAGGAGAACAACGTGGTGACAGCCCCCTTTCCAGCCCCCGGGCCCCTGGGGGATTCGTGCTCACACTGTACCTCACTCAGAGCACCCTGGCGCGGGGAGCTCGCCCCGATGCGAAGCAGGGGCAGGACGAGCCTGCTGGGCAGTAAGAATAAAGCTCCTTCCAAAATCCCGAGGAACAAAAGGCCAACACTCCCCACCGTGACCAGCGAGCAGCCGGAGCCTGGCCTGCGCTCAAGGTCCATACGCGCTCGCTCCTCCTGGAGCAATGGGCCAGCACCCCTGGAGTCCAGCCCATTCAGGATCGGGGCCGCGGGGAGCAGGGTATTCCACCCTGGCCACGTGGTCAGCCTCCCTTTCCCCTCCCCATCTGCGTCAGGAGGGCAGGTCGACAGGCAGTGCTCTGGATTTGCAATATAGGGGAGTTGCAGAAGGACAAATACTTTCTCGAGGGACTTCTCTTTCCAAACTGGAGCTCAGGTAGAACGTAGGCGCAAGACAAAGCGGAGCGATGGGGTCCAGGGTGCACACACATCCCAGCTCGAGGCAGGACAAAGGCCAGCTGCTGCCGCGTGAGGAGTGTGCACAAAACCCCGACAGGCAGGCCTCGGGACGCTGCGCTTCGCCAAAGGAAAAGATGGGGCCAGAGACTTCTTCCATTGCAAGAAGCGGGGGTGTCTGTGAGGACCCCCCCCCCCAAGCTTCCCCGCTTGCAGCTATCCAGCCCTGTTTCAGCAGGGCAGAGGTTAGGTAGGCTGTTGGCCTGTCCCAGGTCCCTTTGCACCTTGTTTCCTAGACAGGTGCCTCCAAAATAAGAACCCTGGTTCCAAATAAGAACCCTGGAAACAAACAGCATGCCAAGAGCCCTGCCGACTCCCAAGAGGCCCACCAGGCCCCTCCTGTTGGTATTTAGGTTTTTGTCTGTCGTTTGTCTCACTGGACAAGAAAGTCATTGGTCTGAGACAGGACAGCCTGCCACGCTTGTGTAGAGTGGAAGGGCCACGCGTGTTTTCTAAGAAGAGATCCACACCGTTTCCTTCCCACTAAATTACCACCTTCCGCTTCACGCTGCCCTGGATGGTGTCAACAGAGGCCAGCCCGGACGGGAGATGATCTCCACTTACGGTTCGGAAACCCCAGTGGAAACACATTTCCCAAAGGAAGGTGGCCGAGCTCTCCGTTTACTGCGACACTCTCACGCATGAAAACACTCACTGGAGATTTTCACTAGCCCCACTAGCTTTGTCACGCCTCGGAAGTCACACCCTGGTCCTTCCAGATATTATACCAGAAAAGAACAATACATCTATGGGCCACACTCTCTCCCCATCACCGCGCACACAGCGACGTGTCGGGCTAGTGTTTGGTATACAGATTCACTTCTCTTTACAACGGGAAACTGAACGGTGGCAAGTGATCAGTTCCCATTTGTATGCAAATGCACGGCTTTCATTACTGGTATTGTATAGCTGGCCTCAATGGGACTTTTGCCCGAGTAAGGACTGCTGGTTTCTCTCTTCTCCCCCTTTATTTTGCCATCTCTTAATGAGGAGCTTTACCCAATTAGACTACCTACGCGTGTGTACCTGGGTTTCACTAAGAGTCATTCTTGCTGCGGAAAGAGATCTAAGAGAAATTGTGGCATTATTTACAAACGGATGCATGGACCTAACTCTCTTTCCTAGCGGTAGTTTCATGAATGCCTGTCTGCGGCACAAGGAGACTCGGCCACTGGTTCAAAAGGAAAGATGGTGGCCTCCAAAGATCACATGCCACCCAGGTGGCATCAGACAAGTCCGTTGACTGGACACACCGGCCTGTCTAAATACATGGAAGAGGATACTTTGAAGAACCGTGCATTTGGGTTTAGCATTTGACTCTTACAGACCGGCTTATAAAGGAGAGAATCACACTTGTATTAGTATCCGCCTATGTGTAGAATGTTGTCGTCTGAATACGGTAGATACAATTTCTATTTAGCAGTTTCAAGGGTCACCTTTTTTAAAAAAAAATAGTTTCTAGAACTGGATAACAAGGAGTGTTTCAGAAAGTGATTTTTTTAAAAAACTTCAGATAGGAAATTAACGTTTAAACAATCAACAGAGGCGATTTAGCAATACTTCCTCCTGAAGGGACAGATGCCAACGATATTATAGGGCAAAAAGAAACGATTTCTGGACTTGTGATATAACCGCTTCCCCGTCCTCCCCCCCAAGATTTCCCAGGTATTTATTGGACCTTTCTGCGTGCTGCACACAATTTTAATTCCTTTCGAAATCCGTGCATGTAACTTTCTTTCAGAGTGATTGAGCGTGAGTGACTCGAGAGTTCTTGAAAATGTCCAAACATTGTTTTTAATTCAAAGCCTGAGATACATAAGTGCAATATTTTATCTATATTTTATAAAAACAATAACCCCGAAATCCAATCAGCAGCTCATGATGCTAGTTATGCCTTCCCAATGTGCCTGGGGCGGGGGGGGGGAGAATCAAACTACAATGCCCTCTCTTTATTGATAATACCAAATAAATATCTATAGAAAAAGCTTTCTCCAGTGCAGAAGCATGGTGAAATGAGAAATAATATTAGTTAATTGGAAAATTACCCAGCTATTTGATGGACTAATCTTTCCCGAAAGAGGAAATTCTTGACGTGAGAATGCTGCCTGGGTGTGTGAAATAACGTGCGGATCAAAGTGAGGGGTTTTTTTTATGATGATTATATTTTAAATTTGTAAATCAAGGGACAAGCGGGAGGGAGAGAGGGAGGGAGGGGGGGAAAGGAGAGCTTCTGGCATTCTTCACTTCAGATGCTTGAATGTTTCAAAGTTGCTGCGGTGCCGTTAGCTGACGGCTATTGTGTGTGTTTAAGACTGGGGTGGGGGGGTGAGGAGGGGACTTTGACCCCCTGTTGGTGTGGATTTGCTGTCCAGAGACCGTTAGAAACCGGCAGAATGAATTGAATTGAATGCGATTGTAATGCACAAGGCCCTCCTCCTTTCTCGAGGAGCTGGGAGGCCAGGAAAGCAGCCCGGAGGAGAGCAAGCAGCTTTCTTACACGAAGGAAGATGCTTTGCAAATCAGTGAATTGTATATTTCGAGGGGGCGGGTTAATTTTTTTTATTATTATTATTGTTACTATTCCAGATCTGGAGGGGGGGGGGGGGGAAGATCAGCAACCAAGAAGACCAAAAAGACCGAGGACACACGTGGTAGAGAAGTCTGAATCCAAAACCTCTTTTGTAAGTGTGATTACTTTCTAAGAAAGCTTTAAGTTATTCTTTTAAATTAACCACTGAAAAGATCAGTCTCTACTGAAAGCTTTTCTATGCCGCTAGATTATTTGTGCCTAAACGAGAGGCCAGGGATTTATAACCCCCCCCCCCCCTCTATTTCCTTTACTTTTTGAAACAGAACAAGGCCTGGTTTAAAAATATATTCTTGTTTTACTTGTGGGTCGGTTCATAGCGACCGATTCTGGGGGTGGAGGGTCGATACCTTGTATTCGATACCTGGGCCAAGTTCCGATGGCAAAAGAGATGCTTGTTAGTGACTTAATCAGCAGAAGTGGGAAAGAGGGGGCCTTTCTGAAAGCAACGCGCTTCTCTGATCACTGGCATCGCCTGATTTCTCTGCAGTGTATGTGCGTGCGTGTATATGTCTATGCATATACAAAAACACACACACGGTTTAGGGGTGATCGTATGTTGTGAGAGGCTACTATAGATTTCGGGGTATATTTTTAATATGGTCGCTATGCATTGCAGAGTTAACGTCTGGAAAGTGATAGCAGGTTTCTTGTCTCTAGGATCTCTTTGTTCGGGGACCAGTAGGTGGTATGTTTAAAGAGAGACAGAGGGAAAGAAAGAAAGAAAGAAAATGGCCCTTTGCAAGTCATCTGACTGTTTTCTTCCGGAACACAGAACTGCTGCATTAGAGATTAGGGAAGGGATGTTCTTAAAACAAAATGTCTAGCTGGAAGTGCTACTGAAATAGCCCCAAACCCTACACATCTTTTAAAGCCTCTCATACAGGAGGTTGAAAAGGGCGGGCGGGGGGGAAAGAGAGAGAGAGAGAGAGAGTCGATTTAATAGCAAACTTCAGAGGGGCTAAACCATTGGTGTGGCTTATTTTAAAGCGAAGGAAAATCATGCCACCATCATGCCAACTAGGAAAGTTTTTCCTCTTTGCAGCCTGACACTGCTCCGTTACAACAGAAGCTCTCTTTGCCTTAGGAGGAGGTTAAAAATACCACATCCATGCTGGGGCCTCCAGGCTTACAACTCCAGAGTCGCTAGGAACATTTAGAAAGGCAGCAGGGACCCTCTGTGCATGGATGACAGGCCGACCCTCCCCCACCCGAACAGATACAGGGGGTGGTCACTTCGCTTATTAAGAAAGTTTATTTTTAAGGCAGTCTGTACGTATAAGATTTCGCTGATCAGGATTCGAAGGAAAGGAAAGAAATCTCTATTCAGTAGGGGGAAAAATTCTCCATTATTCCTGACTGTTCTATTCAAATACACCTGGAGGTAAATTGTACGTTTTAAGTCAAACTGGCACTATTATGGGGGGGGGGGGGTAATAGGACGGGAGGACAGGATGAAGGGGCACCGATTCTGAATACCAGGGAGGTGACTGATGTGAAGGGGGGGGGGGGGGGAAGAGAACCTATTTCATTCAACACCATGGACAGCGAACCCTTAGCCGGCAATGGAACCAGAGGACTGGAGCTCACCTTTCTTTTCAGCACCTTTCCCCTGCAGAACAAGACCTGGTCTCTGTGCTCGAATTCCTTATGATAACGTGAGACGGGGAGGGGAAAGGAATAAATGTGGGACCCCAAGCCCAGCTGAAGGGGAATGCACAACAAAAATGGAAGACCGAGAGTTTGAGAATATGATCATTGTTTTCCAGACGGAAGGAGATCTCCTTGGTTTTCACTCCGTTGCCATTAGCTGCTCTGTATTAAAAGCCCAGCAAGGTGTAGGCATCGGAGACAGGTATTTCTGGAATGCCACCTGGGAACTAAAAGGGCAGTTCTAGCTAAATAGAAATGTCATTCTATTGGAAAACCATTCTGGTGGTTGGACCCCAATACACAAAGACAGAACTTTAATATTATCCAATCAAATAAGCCTAGATCAGGCAAAGCCACAACACCACCACCACCTTCCCCTCTTCAAAAATGCAAATCCTGGATTGGGTTGTGGAAAGAAAATTAATTCTGAATTGTGCTGAAGCTGGGCATCGTGTTGATGGCAAATGCTTGAGAAAAGAGCTCCCTCGCGCAGGTTACATTTCCTGAGATTTTTCAACCTAAATCCACCAGGTACAGACTCGCGGTCATGTAGCTTCTCGTGGACATAAATAAGTCGATGCATAATAAACTGAAATGAACCAGGAGGGGGAAAAGTATCTTCAGAAGATGGAAAAACGATGCTCCAAGAGCAAACATTCCTCTTGCAGCGTAACAAACAATGCATTTTCGCCGATCTAATACACATGCCATGCACTGTGTGTTATATAATAGAAAGGAAGTCACCCACACACAATATGAAGGTGCGCGAGTGTTCGTACTATGGGCCTTAAGCCTTGAAGACGATATTTCACATAGCTGTCGAGCATTTCTGGTGGCTACTTTATTATATACCCCTAGTAGATACTCTGTCGTGAGATTCTGTTTTATACTGCCTTGAATCGTTTTTTCCCCCAATTGTGTCTCTGGGTTTGCCTGTCAGAGGCCCGCTATCAGAAACAACAACAAAGGCCCCGAACAATTGGCTTGATCTAGTGGGAACAAAATGTATATATATAGTTTACAGTTCTACTGTACTAACAGCCCCACCATGTAATTGCTCCCCCAGCAATGGCAACGTGGAGACTCTCAGAACTGGCACAAAAATGATTTCCATCCGAATCGGAGTCCAGCTCCCACATAGGCATGTAAAATGTCTGTGTCCATCTAAATCCTGCTAGAATCAAATCAAATCACAGTCTTAAACCATTCTAAGAACAGAACGCAGCGTTTTGCTAGCCACAGAAGGTTATTAGAGCGGAAGATAACCCACAAATCTGCACTTTCCACCTAAAAATCCTTACGGGGGGGGGGGGGGAATGTAGAAGTGGTTCGCCATATTTTCTAAGGATAAGACTAAAGTACAATAAGACGTGTTAGAACAGTTCTAAAATACTCATCTCTGATCTGTATATAGAATTATTTAATAAAATAATAATAATAATAAAAGCAATCTCCCCTGAGCGAAAGGACGCGGGCTCTTAAAAACATGGCATGGCACTGGGGGTAGGGGGTAGCCTGGTGAAAGAGGTTTCTAGGTAGAAGGCATTCCGTCACGACTTAAAAACAAAACACACCAAATAAATGTGTTAAAACCATGTATTTATAGCTAGCGTTTCCTTATAAGAGAGCCCTATTTTCTGGGGATGGTTTAAAGAAGAACCAGCATTCGGTGAAATAAATGAAGGGCATTTGATGGCAGCAGGAATTCTATATGCATTGAATTCTACATTGTCCCTCTTGGTGGGCTTTTAAACCCAATGCCACTCTTTCGGTTTATTATTTAGAAATGATCTATAAGGAACTCCTTCCCTTCCAAGCTAAGCCATTCTTAGCTCCTGTGACTTCCGTGATTATGTAACTTTAAGAAGCTTGGTCACAAGGAACAAAAACACATGTAAATAGGGAATCCGTTTATTTTAAAAGTGTGACTTTAAACACATTCTCTCTTCCTGGAAGGGGAAAGAGAATAATTCCTTTACAATTTTCTCAAGTCTGGTTTTTGGTTTGGTTTTGTTTTAAATGACATCCATGTCAGCTTTAAGGAAAATTATTGCGGATGTCTTTTGAGGTAGGAAATATAAGTGTAGGCTATACAGTCCTCCCCTCCCCCTCCTGCCTGTGTTTAAAAAAAAAACCAAACAACCGCGACAGAAAATATAAAGCTTCTCTGATTAACAGTTTAGGTGCAGATCCCAATGTACAACGTCTGCGTGTCCCTAGGAGGACTAGATTCTCTCGCCCTGTAGCGCAGCCATGGATGCAGCTACAAGCTGCAAGCACTCAAAGCTTAAACACTGTTTTCTGAAAGCCCCAGCACCCAGGCTGAGAGGAAGGTGGGGATGGGCTGGGAACAGAGTCTCTCGAATGTTACTCCCATAGTTTCAAGGACATCTTGCTGATGAGGATTTGGTTAATGGAGGAGAACTTATGTCCTCGCGGTGACGTCATTGGGTCCCAATGTAATCCTCTTGTGCCGAACCCAATCGGCAGATGTGCTGAGAGCCTGGACGGAGGCAAGAAGCGCTAATCCTTTAGACTGGATGAGATCAGCTGAAACAGCCAGGACTAGACCCAAAAACCCCTCTGCTAGGAAGATCAAGAGAAAAGGGATAAATTGAGCGAGACGCCTCATAACCCCTTTAAAGAGCTCTGGAGAAGAGCAGGAGGATGGAAAGATGCGTGGGGCACCCGTACAAGTTCATCTGGCTTTTTCCAAGCCGAGCGGGAGCCTGGTTTTCACTCCGATGAGGTCTTTCTTCATTGTTCCAGGGGGGAGGAAGAGAGAGAAAGAAAGAGAAAGAAAAGGTCTAAAATTCAAAAGATAATGAGAGACTAGGCGCTTTTCTTATTCATCTCTAGCCTGCATACACACAACGAACACGCTGAACCACGGGAGGGCGTCCGCACTGGATCTGAGAAAGCAGGCAGAGTTTCAGCCACAGAGGGCTGCTTCCATTGGAATGGGTAAATCTGCTTAAAGCTAGTCTTGCCGGTGCTGTAATTATGGGGTTTAGGCGACAATGGTGGGAGAACATCCCAGCTCGATTGCTAACTTGGAAGAGCGTCAGGATTTTTTTCCCCTTCCTTCCTCTTTTGTAAGCGTCCTTCATGGGCTTTATCATTATTAGGGGTTTTTTTTTGGGGGGGGGAGGACGACAAGGAGGGGGATGGAGGGAATTCAGCAGCAAGATCTATAGAAAGAAATCGTCCTAAATTAATAAAGTGCTTTTAACTCCGATGGCCAGCAACGAAATCGCTTTAGTCATGGTCACTCTCTTTCCATCCTTAATACAGATAAGCAAAAAAAAAAAAAAAAAAAAACAACCCCCCCCAAAAAAACACCCCAAAGCCTGGAGCTATTATTGTGATCAGCCGCTGTGGATTGCCAATGCGCCTCTAAGCTATTTCGGTTTCCCTTCTAAAGAAGAGAAATCAGCTCATTTGCATTTTGAGCGGCTTAAGAGACACACGAGGATGATGATGATTTGAAAGTAGAAGACGGGGGGGAAAAGACGCCCAGCACTTTGACTGGACCGGTAACTCTAGAGAAATAGACCTGTCCCTTGACATGATGGATCTGTTACGCTTAATTCAGGTCTGCCTTACTATTAGAAGGTGGCCAACAGTTTCCAGAGTGGCTGTTCTCTGTTAAGAACTTATCCTTTTAAATACCGTATAGGCTGTTCCAGAAATTATACCGTACAGAGGGTTTGCATTATATAAGTGGTTTATATGGCTATTATATAGGATTTCATTGCAATTTCATTGATTGTGTAGGCGGTGTATAGGATAGGGTTTGGCGTAGAGGTTTGTATAGGGGTTTACTGTACAGGCTTCGGATCTATAGGGTTTGTAATTGTAGAGAGGTTTATTCTAGCGGGTAGAGTGCAGAGATATTTTACATTGGACATGGGGGTTCATTGCACGGGGGTGGGGGTTTCTTCCCTAGGGTTTGTTTTTATATTGTCCGGTTTTTTATATTTTATACCGTGTTGGGGAGGGTGTGTGTTGTGTGTGTGTGTGTGGGGGGTCTCTCTCCTCTCGGAGGTTCAGAGAACCCCTGTTCTCTCCCGCTCCGGAGGGGAGCCGTGTGCGCGTGTTGTCGAGAGGGGGGCACCCGAGCGGACCAGCAGCGCTCCGCGCGGAAGACGCGCTTGTGCTTTGGTCTCTCCCTGCCCTGCTGCCGCCGAGCCCCTCTCTGCGTGTTCACAGCGGACCTTGATTTAATGTCCATACAATTAAGGCACGCGGTGAATGCCAAGAGAGGAGCCTCACAGCTTCATTTTAATGAGAATGGGGGACACAAACCCTCTAATTACACTTAACAGCAGCCACGGAGCGATCTATGGAGCATCCTCGGCCTTTTGACAAATCGGAGCAACAATGGGCTCCAGCGTCTTGCAGGGCAGCTGTCTCTTTACATTAAAAGTGGCAGGGGGGCGAAGCAGGCCCCTCCTGAATATGCAGAGGTTTAGGGGCTCCTGGCTCACAAAGGGAAAGGGCAGGACAATGCAGGGGGAGCTAAGGAGGGGAGAGCCAGGAAGACAATGCAGGAGGGTTGCTATTATTATGGGGGGTTTAGATGTCCTTGCAACCCCCACGCTGGTAACTTTGCCTCCCTCGAGACGTTTGCAATGAATGGAGAGATCGGAGGGGGCACAGAAAGGGAGTTGCAAGAGCTGTTAGTGAGAAAGAAACCCGCCAAAGGTTCAGGGAAGCGGTGCTGGGCATTGCTCAATGTCACTTGAAACAAGGATTGCACTGAGTAAGAGGAGCAAGATTTCGTTCTGTTTTAGAGGCAAAGCCCTCAGCTTGGACTTAATGTCCGAAAAGCGTCGCTTGTATTCTATATAGGTAACCCACTTCGAATGGGGGAGGAAGGGAAATACAGATGTCCAAAGCACTTTAATTCCGTTTTCTGGGGTGAACCGAATCACGTTCCAAATCTAAGAACAAGTGGCAAAGTGGGTTGGAATAAAGAGTTCAGCTTCTCTCGTGGTTCCTGGATTAATCATTGCAATAATCCTAATAAACTCCTTTTTTTCAAATGCCAGACGAAAGAATTTTGTTCTTCCTTTCTTCTTCTTGTTGTTGAACGTCAAGTCTTTATGCAGCAGGTTCAAAGGAGCAGTGCTGCGATTTAAAGAGGTTACATAGTTTATTTAAATATTTTGAAACCACCACAGCTCCTTTAGTTGCTGCTTTAATAGTTTATTTACAACAATATTGAAATGCACATTGCTTAGTTTTGTAAATAAAATTCGTGCGTCTGTGTCTTTTTTTTTAAGTTATAGAATACTACGCAATAGCCATAAGAGGATTTGGGGTGTTATTTTAAAGAGTTTAGATTTTAGAACCAAGAATTATTGTTACGAATGCAGTTTAGTTACGCAGAAAGTTTCTAGGTATTTATGCATCTCTAACATGGCTATTCTACAATAGAATATATATATATATATATATATATATATATATATATATATATATATATATATATATATATATATAAACGAGTAATTCTGTATTTCTAGATATGTGCATGTAAGTTACATTACGTTTATATATAGGGTGCATATATAATCATGCATACAAAGGTGTTGATATAGGTATCTATGCAATTTATATCAATATGATTGTGAGAATGTAAAAAAAAGCTGAAGTTCCTCATTTGTCTAATTTTTCACCATCTTTGTCATGGCATTTTAAAAAGAGTCTCCTCATACCCCCTTACTTTTTAAAATTCATTAAATTGCTGGTCTAAAAACCTAGCAGAAAATTGTATTTCCAGGGGCTGCAGAAGAGCCCCCGCATAGCGCCATCTGCTGCTCCCTCTGTTGTATGGCAAGTAAGGCCCGCGGTCCAACCGGGCTGTAAATCGCTGCCGTTTGGAAGGCGAGATGCGTAATTCGCAGGGCTGTGGGCCAGGCTGAATGCCGCGGCCACCCCGGTTGGTTGTTTCTATGTTAATTAACTTTGTGCCGCAGGGTCTCTCAGATCATCAAGACACAGCGGACCGAATCCCGACTTGCCGAGGCCAACTCCCAACCCTACGGGAGCTGGCCCCCAGGCACGTGCCTGGAGGGAGAGACATGCACACGAAGACACGGGGGACAGAGGCATCCCCAAAGGTGTAACTTGGGACCCAGCGCATGGAGGGTGGGGTCTGGGCCCGTTGTAAAGAAACGCAACGAGGGGAGTGGCAGGAGGCTATTTGCCTGGTTTAGGAGTCTCTCTCCTCCCCCCCCCCCCCCCGCCCGCCCAAATTACATTACATTGTTTTGTTTAATTTCACCTTCCCTCCGGGAGAGTGGGTGTATCCCCCTGCCTGTCAGGGGGAGCGGGGCAGGGAAAGCAAAGGGGAAGTCTCCCAGCTGCTTGGCGTTGGGAAGGTCGGTGGTCTCTCGAGCTGTTTGGGCTGTTCCCCCAGCAGGAGTCTGCGACGCTGGGGAAAGACAGAGGCGACGGTCCCTGTGCGATGCCCACGTGTCTACACTCAGCAGCATCAAGACCAACCAACCCAGCCTCAAACCCCCCACCCCCCTCCTCCATCCCTGTGGACTCTGACCTTGGTGGATTCCTCTAGCACGGCGCCCCCAGATGCTGTGAATTACCGCGCACATCAACTGCGCTCCGCGCAATCTGTGCTCAAGGAGGGGCGCGTGGCTAAATAGAGTCTGGGAAAAGGGAGAGAGATCACCAGGACAAACGGACCCCCGTGGATCTCTCTCTCTCTGCCCCCCCCCCAGCAGACCAGGCCTGGAGAGGGGAGCAGACTGGCCTTTTGTCCCCCCGGCCCACCTCCTTCAGGCGCTGCAAAACGGGGGTTTGGGCAGATCTGGATCTCGTCGCACCTAGTATCGGGCAAGCGCCCCCCCCAAGTCTATGGAGTCACCGCGGGGCAAGGCCCGCGTGTGCGAGCTCAGAACGGGCCCGTGTCAGGGAAGGGGGGTTCGCCGGTCTGTGGACACGCTCGGGCAGCCAGCGCTCTGGTCCGGCTGGACCCGCTGGGCCGTCCCTGCTGCGGGTCCCTCCACGGGGCGGGTTTCGTTCCCAGAGCGGAGCCGGGGGAGCCCGGCCGCAGCCAGCAGGCTGGGGTTGGCGCGGCGGAGAGCGGTCAGAGGGCGTCCAGCCCGCGGGCCTGCCCTGCTCCCCGATTCCCTGGGCTGCTGGCTGGAGGGGCCGAGTGAGGGGGCGGCACTAGCTGGGGTGCAAGGGGCCGGTTGCCTGCCCGGGGCTGGCCCGGAGAGCGCAGGGGGCGCTCCTGTCCCCTCCACTAGGCAGGTTCCCAGAACTCCAAGGGACCCCCACCAGCAGAGCCAGGCCGGATTTGAAGCAACCACCAACACTGCTCCGACAACATCCTTGTTGCTGTTAAGCAAAGGCCAGGTCTCCCCCCCGCGCACACACACACGGTCTCAGGCAGCACGTTCACACCACGACAACAGCGCCCCCAAACGCGCACAGGGGTTGCCCGACTAGCCCGGAGCTCGCTTTGCCGATTCGCTCTTGTTCCTTTCTGAAAGCCAGCTGCGGCAGCAGGGCAAAGAAAGCGGGTCCTGGCAATGCCCCCAGGTGACGCCACAGGCTCTGGGACAAACGTCTGGAGTTTTCCCCAGGGCCGGTCAGCTACAATCTGAAGCCAGACGGGAAGACACTTCAGTGGACAACGGAGAACCAAAATACCCCCTTCTTCGCTGGCCTTTGACACTAGCTGAAGAGTCAGGCGTTATCAGGGCCTGCTGGTCTCGAACAGCAGGATGGAGAACCTCCGGCAGCCCCAACAGACCCCCAATACAGAAATCACCTTAATCCCTGCACCACACACTGGCCCACGGCTCCTGCTCACAAAACGCCTGATCCAAACCCGCTCAAACAGACCTCCTCACCCCTACCATCTCTGACACAGGCCGGAGGCCTTGACCAACTCACCGGTAGTAAGTCCTGCAGAGAGGGGGCTCTAGCCTTCTCCCTGAAGGTGCAGTTGCCCCACTTCCTGGCAGAGTGGTTATGCCGAAGAGATGCCACCAGCCCAAGGAGGCAGAAAATGCATCTTCCCCCCCCATACCACCCAAGGGCCCACAGCTGGTTCAGAGCCAGAGACCGCTCTCCCATGCCAGGTGCTTCCCCAGGATTAGAGCCTCCCGCGTGGGGAGGATTGGCCCAGAACCTGCGAGCCTCCCACCTGAATCCTCTTTACCCCCATGAGTTAATCAGAAGCGGCTGTCACCGCTGTTTTGTCTTGGGAGCGGGGCCTCTGCCTTTACACTTGCCTCATTTCACCCGGGCGCTCTAGCGGCTGGCGCCCAGCCTTGACTCCGCTGCTCCCAAGCCCGGCACAGCCCGGACCTCACTGGAGCCCATCTACAGCAGCTGAGGACGTGGGGCCGTGTGGACCAAGGAGCAACCACGAACGCCCTTTCCTCTCCCCTAGCTCGTCCGTTGCCCCAGCAGGTTAGACGCTGCAGGTCAATTAAAGCCGTCCCCCACGCAGATATTATTCATAGAGGAAGAAGGAGCGGAGGCTGACCCGGATTTATTCCTAGCCCCCGAGCCTTGGTTCCATTTTACAGATGGGTCCATCCAGAAGGAGGCAAAGGCCCAGATCCTCAAAAGGTATTTAGGTGCCTGACTGTGGGAGTTAGGTAACGGAATACTCTTTAGGAGCTGGGCCAAACGACTTACCCAAGATCACAGGGCAAGCCAGTGCCAGCGAAGAGAGAAGAATTTCTAGCCCCGAGCTAAACACAGCCCCCTGCTGTTCGGGCTTGGTTGGATTGAAGCCAGTAGCAAACCTGGCACTTGATTCAATAGCCCGGGATTGGGCCGTGCATGTTGAAATCCCCACAAACGGCATGATACCTTCTTATTTCCCCTCCCTGGGTCTGTCCCAGAGCCCGAGGTCCATTTCCTTTGTGCAGCACCCCACAAGTTCCTTGTTCCCAGTGACCCACTACTGCACAGAGAATCTGTCCTCTCTGATTTCCCCCTTCACCCGAAACAAACATTAGCCTGTTTGCAAATCCGTGGGGGGAGGTTAAAAGTCTTTACAGTAAAACACTCACATGAAAGTGGACACAGGGATCTACACAATTTCTCCCCCGCCCCGGTGTGGATCTGCTTTAGCCAAAGCCCTTCTGTAAAGACAAAGGAGGCCCACTGATTTAGTGTGTTGTACCTGATGCCGCACACAAAGTGGACAGAGCGTTCCCAACATCTCGTCTCCTCCTGCACCAGCTCTTTGTCTCAGCGGCCAGGTCTTTTCCATAAACTGCCCTGCGCCTGCAATAGCTCGACAGCGCCCTCTTGTGTCCAAACCTGAACCGAGACCGTAGCTGGGGCCTAAAAACGACCGCAGTGGACAGAAAAGATGGGGCTGTCTATAAAAGTAGGAGCTAAAGCCCCAAGGATTGCCATTGATTCATCTCAATCACCAGGATTGCCTGGTGTGAGAGGGGGAAGAAGCCTGGAAGCTTCGGACACATCCCCCATGGTAATGCTAATGAGATAGAGAAAGGTGCAACAGCATGCTCAGGGGATTCCCAGTTGCAACCAGTAAATACAGGACCCACTCAAGCTGTTGGAGTGCTAAAGTTTTACTGCTGAACTTCTAGGTTTTGATCTGTACACACGCAATTCATGCTTGGAAATCAGGGTCTTTGTTTATTACTTTCACCTTCAGCTGGTTTCATGCTCCATACAGAAAATACACAACCCAGCACTGCCCTAAGATTCTGATGATAATGAAGATGACATGGAAAAAGAGGACAATTTATGACAGGGAATCCTTTCCCCCAACATTTCCAGCCTTGCTTTATTTCTCCAGGAAGTCATATTTTGAGGGGAGGAGGCGCAATCAGCCACTACTGTATTAATATTATTTATCTGTTGTCCAAGTAGCACCCAGAGACTCCAGCTGAGATCAGGACCCATTGTGCTGGCTTCTGCACAGATGCATAGTAAGAAACAGAGTAGTTCACTATCTGAAAAGACAAGGGTCATACCATTTTTAAAGATGGGAAGGGTTAAGGATGTCTAGCAAACCAGGGAATTGAACCCCCATTCAACTCCAGTGCCTTAACTCCATGTCCAGCCTTCTCACCAGTGGGAACAATTCCTTGACTCAGTCTGTAATGAGGGAAGAAAAAGACCTCACCCACTAACCCGACTGAGGAGAGAAGTGTGAAAGCAGTATTAATGGAGATGTCCTCTTCTCAAACTGCTGCACAGTGTTTTGATTGAATGTCCAAGACAGCCCCCTCCAGAGAAGCAGGTAACTCCCCAGGGGGCCTGGGAAAGTTTGTGTAGGCCAACAACAGAGGACCAGCACTGGGGGTGGGGAGGGGTGGGAATAAACACACTCTTATCAGAGGGGTAGCCATGTTAGTCTGTGTCCACAAAAACAACGAAGAGTCCGGTGGCACCTTAAAGACTAACAGATTTATTTGGGCATAAGCTTTTGTGGGTAAAAAACCCACTTCTTCAGACACACTCTTGTTACCCTAGCTGGAATGTGAGCTGACTTTGCAATTCATGTATCAATTTTTCCCCATATGGCCCGTGACTCCTGACTCCTGATTGGAGGACACAGAGATATCCTAATGCATTGGCAGCAAATAAATCTCATCTAAGCCTTGTTCAGCCCAAGCAAACCTTTCGAGTTACTTGGTGCCTAGAAGAGAGCAAGGGTCCTTACTTACCCAGGGTACATATTGGCCCTCAATACCATAGGATCTAAGCACCTTCTAAATCTTCAATACATTTACACACAAAATCCCCTGTGAGGTAGGAAAGTGCTGTTATTTCTGTTTATCTGACGGGGAACTGGGGCCTGGCCAGACTAAGCATCTCGCCCACTGTCTCGCAGGAAGTCTGTAGCAGAGCAGCAAACTGAACCCCGTTGCCGGCTAGCACCCTAAGCACTGGGCCATCTCTTTACTATGATTTGCTGGACTCTTCACAACCACCAGTAAATGTTTCATGCCCATGCCCTAGTCCAAAATTGTAGCTGAGCAGGGAGAGAAGAGGTCTATACATAGGGCTTGAATGTCTTCTAACCTGTGCTGATGTAAATCAGGAGTTACTCCCCTGATACCAATGGAGTTACATCCATGTGAACCTGATGCACGCTGGAGGGGAATAAGGCCCACACAGTGTAAAACAAGCAAGAAACAGGACAAGAGGTAGTTTAGGATGTTTAACCATGAAGACATCATCAGTGATATTTGTCCCCAAGGCCTTTCCCAGCCATTTTCTGAAATAGCAGAGGATCCATTTTAATAACTTCTCTCCTCCCTTAGGAAATGGTCCATCTGTCTAGAGACAGAAGCCCTACATATGTACACACATGCTACTAACTGATGAGGGTGATGAATAAACTTCCCCTATAGGCCAATTATTCCTTTATTGACCAAAACAGTTTGTTAATGGGAGGTGGCAGCTTGCATGGGGAATGGGCAGGGGGCAGAGGGGTCCACAAGACCATCTCTTAATGGAAGTTCAGTCAACATATTTTGAAAAGCCTGAGCACCCTCGTATTCATACAAAGTGAAGGCCAAACTCTGCTTGCCTCACTCACTGTCCCTTTGAACTTCTCAGTCTATATAGTCATGCTAATAGGCCCAAACCAAGAAAGAGAACACATTTCTCTTAAACCAGCCCCAGAATGAAGACGCAAGTGCATTACCAGGAGGACATCAAGTCTCTACCACAGCCGTGTCCCTGCACCTTCTGCCCCACCAAACTGCCATTTGTCTTAACCTCCCAACAGATATTCTCACAGGCCTGTTCTGTATTATTAAAGAACATAAGATATGAAGGAAAGCATGTTGGCTTAGTCGACCCATTGTGCATATGGTCAAAAGTATGCAGAGAAGGACGGTGTAACTGTCCCCTCTCTTCTTCCTCTTCTCTCAAGGAGGAGGTCAAGTGGTCTCAGAGAAGCCAGGGATGGAAGAAGTTCAGTAAGTAGCTCTGTTCCAGTCAAAAGGCCTGGACATTAGCATTCCACCTGCCCCACAGAGAGGGAAAAAGTCTTTTACAGGAAATCACTGGTGTTCAAGAGAATTCACCCTGTAGAGTCTGTAGTTTGTTTAAACTGGGCTTTCAGATGTTTTCCGGTGGGAGGGGAGTCGATTATTGTGACATTATGTAACTTTTGGGAATATACCATCAGTAACTACAGAACTGCGCTGTATTTGAAAGTAGATCTCGTGTTGTTTTGATAGCTATTGTGTGAGTACTAGGATGATATGTTTAATGCAAGAATAATTTTCACAGGACTGCTCAGAACCCTGTAGTTAGTCCCTACAGTGCCAATTGCTTAGTGGGAGCATGCTGTGTAAAGAGAGTCAATACAGTTTTAAAATAAAATGGAAAGAAGGGACAATTACAAAACTGATTCATACATGGAGGGGACTCAAACACCAAATCACTAACAAGGAAAACAGAGCGGGAAATCAGTCCCTGGAAAGAGCCACAGATGACCACACGAGGGCACTACTCTGCCTCTGTTACGTCTCCTGGAGTTTTATTTTATAGGCTATGCCAGAAACTGGAAACAGACATCAAGAGGGCTCTGCTGCAGACAGTGCTTTGGATGCTGATACATTATTGCTGGGGTTTCAAAGAAAAAGCAGAGGAGACATTGTTTAAAGCTCCCAGGTGGTGTCTGTCAGTTAGCCGCCAGTAAATGATTCAGTACCCTTGACCTATTCAGACGCTGAGCCATGGATTTGGTTTTGAGACGGTGGCTTGAATTGGGCTTCACTGTGAGTTGGGGATGCGATCAGAAGTGACCTAATGCTGCTTCCTTTCCCTAGTCCAGTTTCACTCTCTCTGTGGAGTAAATCTACAGAATGAAGCCCGTGAGTGGCACATAATGCAGGATTCATTCCTCCTCAGCACTTGCTTCCCTGATTTTCCTGTCCTCTATTCCAGTCTGACTTTACTTTCGAAACCCTTTGGAGTTTGGCAGGACAAGTAGCCACTGCCTCCCTGTGATCTACTAACAAGGTATTTATTGATACAGCAAGAAAGCTACAGATTTCATTTGACTCCATTCTTCCTTCATCACAGAACAAACACCTTATCACCCTGATTCTCCATTGCCTCGCAGTGCTTTACACAGGTGTAAACGACTGCACAAGCAGCAAGGGAGTGGAGAATCAGGCCCCAGGAAGGAACCAGCACAAATCTTTAAATGGAGAGAAACTCCTTGTGCTTTCCATAAGGTGGCGCTCATTCTCCATTTGATTGGGGAGCAGCGTGAGCTTTCTGCAAAGAAAGGAGCTACCTGAACAAGATGCAAAGATACTTTGCTTGAGTCTGGCGATGTGATTCTTTGTTTTTATGTGTTTATGAACCAGATATGTAAAAATAAAAATAAAAACACATGTGTACCCAGAGAGCAGCTCAGGACAAGAGACCAAGGCCCAGATCCTCAAAGATATGTAGGCCCTTAATTCCTATCCATTTTAATGGAAGTTAAGTGTCTAAATAACTTTAAGGATCTGTTTCAGAGTAACAGCCGTGTTAGTCTGTATTCGCAAAAAGAAAAGGAGTACTTGTGGCACCTTAGAGACTAACCAATTTATTTGAGCATGCTCAAATAAATTGGTTAGTCTCTAAGGTGCCACAAGTACTCCTTTTCTTTTTAAGGATCTGTGTCTTCTGTAGGTTGCCATGCCCATGTGGTATGTCTTACAGATGGTAATGTTCTGTGCCAAGCTCCATGGAGCCACTAAATAATAGTCAAGAAAACATGTCTTGAAATCACAGTAGCACAATGTGAATTTTAACCCAAGCCACATGCCCTTCCCATCTGTTTACAGTCTGGTATAATGGAAAAACAGAGACAGAGAGGCACTTTCACACCCCAGTGACTAAACTTAGGCACCTGAATCCATATTTAAGCCCCTACACATGCTGCTTGATTTTCAAATGCCCTAAGA
This sequence comes from Lepidochelys kempii, assembly GCF_965140285.1. NCBI lineage: Eukaryota > Metazoa > Chordata > Testudines > Cheloniidae > Lepidochelys > Lepidochelys kempii. The sequence goes on along the minus strand of NC_136392.1, from coordinate 6,759,576 downwards.
TCCCATGTCTCCTTCTGACAGGTGCTCAGCAGCTCTGTAAACCCTTTATTTAGGGGCCTAAATATAGAACTAGTTGACTAACTTTTAAGCATCCAGGTGTGGACATATTTGATCAGAAGCTTAACTGTGTAATAGAAGGAAGCAAATCAGTGTCTGAACAACTCTGAGACAAGAAGCTCTTTGCACAGAGGTAAAGGACTCCCTCTTTGCAGCTGCATATTGACTTTCCCTTGGGCTCCCTGCACTCTGCTCATGTCCATTATAATCACCCTCTTTAATGCCCACTTCCCTAGAACAAGCTTGGCTCTACGAATGCCTAATGAAAAGGAGGAAAGTGAGATATGTAAAACAGCTCACACTGTTAAAACAAAAGCTTTGCAATGGCAGCTTGTGTTGCTGATTTCTAATTTACTGAAATACTCTCAGCAATAAAGTCTGTCAGTTACTTAAGGAACAGACCCCTTCATTAGGATCTACCACTGGATAATTGATAGTCAAAAACATAATGGATGTAATGGATGTCAAGGGAAACCACCAGGCAGTAATGTCTGCAATGATAGGATAATTGAACCTTTTTTTTAAATGCACCAATACTTAAAAAAAATTATTCTAACACACAAAGAGCAGAATGACATTTTATCTCTTAATTTGAATTGCATGGAATAGGCTGTTGCCACAGGTCCCCTGCTGAGGCAAAAAACCAGACATTGATCCAGCGATAATGTTCCCTCACAATGATTTCATTTTTATTAGGCCAGATGACTGATGTAGATGTAATCCTCTGCTCTGATTCACGCTGCTGCAGCTACAGTGTATGGTGGCTCACTGTAGCGTTATGGACTGGCTGTAGAGACTAGGATCCAGATTCTTAGCTGGTGTAAATCGAGTTCCCTCGATTTCAAAGGAACTACCTTGATTTGCACCAACTGATTTCAGTGGAGCCGTGTCGACTTACACATGCTGCAGGTCTGACCCTGGTCCACTTTAGGAAATGACCCCGACTGTAGCCAGTTGGAAGAAGAGCAGTGCAGCTATTCAAATAAAATTTTTGGAAAGAAGTGTTTATTAATAAAGTCCTATGTAGGGCCCTTTGATGACCCTCAGTACCACAGTATCTGAGAACGCCACAAACTTTAATATGTTTATCTTCACCACGCGCCTGTGAGGTAAATAAGTAGTACTATCCCCATTGTACAGTGTGGGAGCTGAAATACAGTGAGATTCAGGCCCAGATCCTCCAAGGTATTCAGGCTCCTATTGATTTCATACTAGCCACTCGGAGACCTGGCTGTCCTTGTCAGCCTGCAGGCAGTTCCCCTCCCCTATCCCCCAAAAAAGTCCAGTGTTACTCTTCTCTTGTTTACCACACAAGGTTTGAACACAGCACTTGGGTTATTCCAGTGGGAGCTAGGCTTCAAAATACCTTGGAGGATCTGGGCCTGAGTGAGTTGCCCAAGGTCACACATGAGATGAACAAGAAAATGAACTAAAGTTTCCAAGTCGCAGGCTAGCGCCCTAACCGCCCCTTCAGCTAATCAGAAAATTGGTTTTTGACTGGCTAAAGTTTCAGGTTTTAACTGTTTTCAGTGAGTAATAACCCTCCACCTAGAAACCTGATTGGCTGTCATAGATTTTATTATGATAATGTTTAGCATTTATGGAGAATTTTTCATGCTCAGAGTTGTGGACAAACATTAACTGAACTTCACAAGAGCCATGTGAGCTAAGTCTATTGTGAGATCACTCAGTGACAAATGACAAGAGAGGGGGCAGAACTGAATGAGTTGCTGAATGGCTCCAAAAGGGACTGCTCCTAATGACATCTAGTAAGACATTCCCACTAGAAATTGCTTATCTAGGGATGGATTTTCAAAAGATTACAGCACCCAGAAGTTCCCATTGCTCTCTACAGGGGGAGTACCCATTTTTCTTAGTGGGAGCTGTTGGGTGGTGAGCAATTTTGAAAAAACCGTGACCTCTAATATTTAATGAATATTAGCTTTGGCTGATTAATGGGGCATGAAGAAGAGAGACAGTGTTAATAAATTATTCAGATTCCAGATGATGGTTTGGTGCATTATTCACTACTTATTTTTTTTACTTTTTGTCTTGAGGTTTAAAAAGGTTAGATCCTCCAATCAAGGAGAAGAAACAACATCTTGGGACTCGGATTGCGAACTCCCATTGGCCATCCTACCCCACAAATTGCAAAAAGTGGAAGTTGAATAGTTCACGAACACCACTCAGAATGAAAGTTGTTCTCAAATCTGTTTGCCAAACTCCTACAAATAAGAGACACATTTACAGAGATCACAAATGATGCCAAGAGCTGAAAAACAGGGCTACATTTATCAGACCATGCACTCATTATCTATCTGGCCATCTCTATTTTAATACACACAAGACTCAGATAAGTAACACATAAAGACCAACTGGAACAGAAAACTCCAGAAGGGAAAGCTCCTTCGAAATATCTCTGATGTTCCCAGAAAACTGAATATGCACCTAAAATTGCCAAGATTTTGCAGATAAAATTTTTTTTTTTTCATCACCGTGTTAAAGACTTTGGCATTCATTTCTGGCAGCAACATCTGAACAGTGTTCTTTCTATCAGCTTACATCAGCCATTAGCTGCATTTTGTATGTATGCAAACAAGTACCAGGTACCATGCCTTCTTACATAAAAGCATTTGTCCTAACTCTGCTTTGACATTGATTTCCGTGTTCTTTCAATCCTTTTTGGCAGAGCTGCTGTCACAGTCTCTCACTAAACGTCAACTCAGCACCTTCTGCTGCTCTTATCATTGACACGTGCAGGTTCTGAGACGGGGTGACAATAGAACAGCAAGTGACAAACCAAGTATCATGGGACAAGAAGAAAGGGCACGTTACCCACAGGCAAGTTGGAGAGCTTTTCCAGATGGGATTTCACTGGTCTATAATAAATGTTCCAGTCATAAAAGGGGAGAGTCTCCGTGCTTAAAGAAACACAGGAATAAACAGTGACCAAAGCAAAAAGAGAAAGAAAAACGTAGCTCTTTGGTGCAATTAAAGAAAAAATACTGCATGTAACACACCGTTGCTTCTCCTTAGCTAGGTGGCATGAACAGACTCTGCTTCTAGAAAACTGGTTGTTGCATAGGTGTGTGTCCACGTAGTGGCAGCTATTTGAATCCTATTTTATTTTTTAAAAAAATAATTAAATGTTCTGACCTGAGAGCCTGAAGCCTTCTGTCTTCGGAGAAGGTACTTTATGAGAACAGTGCAGCCCTCACTTCCCACTGCAGCCTGCCAATAGGCTCAACCCTGAATTGGAGGGGCCATTTCAAGGCTTTAGAGTCAGAGCTGGTTGGAAAATGGCAATTATTTTTCCACAAGAAATTTCCATTTTTTAAAAATTTTGTCCAAATTTCAAATGAATATATATATATATATATATATATATATAGTTTAATGACGTCCCACCCCAACTAAAGACATTTTTCCCATTCAATTTTTGGTCTCCAAAAACTGGTTTTGGTTAAACAAAATTGATGAAAACTTTCAAGTTTTTTGGCCAAAAATTCAGAATTTCATTTAAAATGAAAATTTTCCACAAAATGTTTCATTTTTGATGAAATGCCATTTTTGGTCAAAATTTTTTTTCATTTAAAAATGTTTTGACCAGCACTAGTCAGTGGATAGTTTTCTCTGTGCCTTGTTAGTTCTTGGAAGCTAAGTAAGGCTTTGTCTTCCCAGCTAACAAAGGTGTGTTTTTATGTTGGGGTAACTAATGCATGTGAACAATCCTGAGGTAAAAACACAGTGATGACAAGTTTACCATAGGGGAAATTAGGCAAGGTGAACAATGAGTGAGGGGATAGTGCTGACCTCACTTAGTTTACCTCACAGTAAACATGTAATCACTGTGTTTTTACCTCAGGATTGTTCACATGCGTCAGTTACCCCAACATAAAAACACACCTTTGTTAGCAGTGAAGACAGGGCCTAACGCTAGCTGTGACATGGAGACCTGCCTAAGAGAAAGTGACCAGAGCTTGCCAAGCTCATTTTATGCAGACCAGGGAATGGACAGATGATAGCGCTTTGTTCTAGTCTGCACCTAGGTTTTGTACCAGTATAACTATTTTGGATAGAGATGTGATGATTTTTTTTTTTAACCCATATTGGCTATGTCTACATGATGAGCTCAGGCAGCGATCCCCATAGACAAACTCACGCTAAACACAGTAGCATAGGTGTGGTAGCAGGGGCAGCTGTAACATGTGCTAACAGCCCTGGAGTTCAGGTGGGTTTGTACTCAGGGAGGCGACCACAGTACCATCATTGCCCATGTTACCGCAGCTAGCTCAACCGAGAGCTAGCACAAATATGCCTATGGCAGCTGGGAATCACACCTCTAGCTCCTAGCGTTGACACACAGTTATAGTACAACCCCTAGAGCGGATGCAGTTATACTGGTATAAATGTGCCTTCTATGTAGCATTTCCCCGGCCCCATACAGGAATACTGACGTAGTTAGAGAAGTACAACTCCTGTGCAAAGACGAGGCCAAGGTCTAGTGTATAACCACTGAGTCAAGCTTGATTTAAGTTACTGATTTAGATAGCTACCTATAGAATATCCCATAATTCTGTGGTTAGTGCACTTGCCTGGGATGCCAAAGACCAAGATTCAATTCCCCCCCTCTCTGCCAGAGGGGGAGAAAGGATTTGACCAGGGGGCTCCCCACCTCCCAGAAGAATCCTCTTACCACTGAGCTATGGGATAGTCTGATGTGGCAGTCCTCAATCTCTCTTGTTGAAGATGTTCCACTGTGAATAACGCATAAAAGAGTAGGGGGAGCGGACTCAGGGTCTTCCACCTCTCGGGTGTGTGCCCTAAGCACTGAACTATAGAATCATTCACATTCTCTCTCCCTCTGTCTCAGGCCCAGTGACACAGAGGAAGTCATTGGGTGAGAGAGACACTGTAGTCCAGTAAAAGGAAAAGGAGGACTTGTGGCACTTTAGAGACTAACAAATTTATTTGAGCATAAGCTTTCGTCAACTACAGCTCACTTCATCGGATGCTCCGATGAAGTGAGCTGTAGCTCACGAGAAAGCTTATGCTCAGATAAATTTGTTAGTCTCTAAGGTGCCACAAGTCCTCCTTTTCTTTTTGCAGATACAGACTAACACAGCTGCTACTCTGAACCTGTAGTCCAGTGGTTTCATTATTTATCCCTAGTGGAACAGCTTCAGCAGGAGAGATTGAGGGCATCCCCCATCAGAATATCCCAAAGCTCACTCTCCTGAGAAGGGTTCAAATAATTTCTCCCTCTTGGGCAGAGAAGGGGGAATTGACCCTGGGTCTCTCGCATCCCAGTTGAGTGCTCTAACCACTGGTATAAAAGTTATAACCCACCTGACTCCAGGAGGCATTCAAAGATGACCGACTCTCCACATTCATCGTATAGGGAGCCTGGATGCCTAACTCGGCTTTGTGGATTGCCGTGCTGTTAGGCACTATGATGCTCAGTGTTGCAACGCCAAAGTCCCTTTGTGGATCCCCCCTGCGCCCTCCCCTCCCCCACAGCTAGAAACAAACAACTAAGGCAGTGGGCTTATACTGTCAGAGCCCAAATGCAAAACTTCATTAAATTGAATCACCTTGCCGCTAAATTCAGGTGAAGCCCTTGAAGATGGGAAAGTCACTGACATAGAAATGACTGAAAAGGTTCTAGAGATGCCATAGGAAATTACAGGCCAATTAGTTTCAATGTCATCTGTGGGGGAAGTGTTAGATAGCGTTTAAGGGATCAAATGTGAAAGCACAGTAAGGAGGGTTGATGCCGTTTGGGGGAAGGAAGGCTGTGTGGCTAATTTTATGGAGCAAGAGCAGTCCGAGTGAGCAAAACGGGCATCGCCTATTTAGACGTGGAGAGAACACTGGACAAGGCTCCACGGAGAAGGTTAATGATCAAGGTGGGGAGTCCCAGAAAAAATGAATGGCTTAATGGCTTAATGCACGGGAAATTGGCCAAAAGCAAAGGAACAAGTGGGAAGGTATTAATGGAACCTTTATATGTCAGAAGGAGATTGTTACCGGGGTTCCTGTAATGGACCAACACAGCCAGCTCACCTGGCACAGAACAAAACCCTGCAGGGTTAGATTGTGAGTGACTGAGCTCCCTAGGACAGGGAGCAGTCATTTTAGATCTGAAGCACCATGACTTCCCGTCCCTGGCCTTGTATAAACATGGCTCTCAACAGTTTCATGCACAGCTGTTGGATTTTTGCATTTGTTTTGTACTGTATCTCCCCCATTGTTCTGTTCTAATACATTTTTTTAAAGCGCTTTTCAGAACCAATAGCAGTACAAACAAAGGCAACTGCACACAAGTGATAGGGGGCTCGATCCTGTTCCCAGTCACTTCCCCTATCATTTTGCCACTGACTTCAAATGGGACAGATTGAAGGCTGTCAGGTGGTAAGACTGGCTAAACACGCCTAGATTGTCAGGGGTGCAGAGTGTGTGCATCTCACTGGGACTTGAGGCTGAGATTTTTCCCAGAGCTGCCTAAGTGATACAGAGCCCCAGTCCCCTACTCAGTGTTGATGGTGCTGGCTGTTATTTTTAATGCCTGGATAGTTTCATGTTAAGGCTACGTCAACGGGGTACGGGCAGGAGACATTTGAAATGATGTTCATTTTATTATCATGGAACCTGATTTTCATAAACTCAAGCTAATCAAATTGATACACAAATGTAGGTTCCAATGCATGTCTAATTTGCACACGCAGTTACTAGGGCTTAGCATAAAGCAGGTGGCCATTGACTAAATTGGGCCACTTGCAACTGTTCGCTTTGTGCACATACTGCAATTGCATGCATAAATTAGGCACATAAATGCATGTATTCCAGGATATTTCACTTACTAGGACAAAGAACTACTCTGTGTTGCTCTTTGAGCCCATGATCTAGCTGCAGAGCCATATTCATGAGACATTATGATACAAATAGTGGACCTTCTGAGCTCTATACATACCTATAGGCTAACATTTTCAAAAGCAATGAGATGCCCAACATAAGTCACTGTGAAGAGAATGGTTTCAGAGTAACAGCCATGTTAGTCTGTATTCGCAAAAAGAAAAGGAGGACTTGTGGCACCTTAGAGACTAACCAATTTATTTGAGCATAAGCTTTCGTGAGCTACAGCTCACTTCATCGGATGCATACTGTGGAAAGTGTAGAAGATCTTTTTATATACACACAAAGCATGAAAAAATACCTCCTCCCACCCCACTCTCCTGCTGCTAATAGCTTATCTAAAGTGGTCACTCTCCTTACAATGTGTATGATAATCAAGTTGGGCCATTTCCAGCACAAATCCAGGTTTTTTCACCCCCCGCACACCACCCCCACACAAACCCTCACAAACCCAGCAGGACAGTGGGTTTGTGGGGGGGGGGGTGTGAGAAAACCTGGATTTGTGCTGGAAATGGCCCAACTTGATTATCATACACATTGTAAGGAGAGTGACCACTTTAGATAAGCTATTACCAGCAGGAGAGTGGGGTGGGAGGAAGTATTTTTTCATGCTTTGTGTGTATATAAAAAGATCTTCTACACTTTCCACAGTATGCATCCAATGAAGTGAGCTGTAGCTCACGAAAGCTTATGCTCAAATAAATTGGTTAGTCTCTAAGGTGCCACAAGTCCTCCTTTTCTTTTTGTGAAGAGAATGTTGTAAATTGGAGAGGGTTCAGAGAAGAGTCACAAGAATGATTAAAGGATTAGAAAACTTGCCTTATAGTGACAGACTCAAAGTGTTCAATCTATTTAGCTTAACAAAGAGAATGGTAAGGTGTCACTTGATTACAGTCTGTAAGTATCTACATGGGGAAAAATATTTAATAATGGGCTTTTCAACTTAGCAGAGAAAGGCATAACACAATCCAGTGGCTGGAAGTTGAACCTAGATGAATTCAGACTGGAAATAAGGCACAGATATTTGACAGTGAGGGTAATTAACCACTGGAACAATTTACTAAGGGTCGTGGTGGATTCTCCATCACTGACATTTTTTAAATCAAGTTTGGATGTTTTGCTAAAAGCTCTGCTGTAGGAATTATTTTGGGGCAGTTCCATGAGCTGTGTTATATAGGAGGTCAGACTAGATGATCACAATGGTTCCTTCTGCCTTGGAATCTATAAATCAATACGAGAGGCCTGATTCTCAGAGGATGGGTGCTCAGCACTTTCTGAAAATCAGGCATATTTTAAGGCATCTCAGTTAATAAACTCAAAATTGATACCACTAAAATCACTAGTTAATAAAGAAAATTTTGGCCAGAAAGCTCATGCAATAACAAACAATATGATGGACATCAACAGGCTAGTAAAAAGGCGAGGGAGACAGACCCCCTCCACATTTATGCCTGTGACTGGCAACGAAGGGAGCTAGCTGAGAAAGTGAGATTGGTCAGAGTTTAGCATCCACTGGCAGGATTGCAAATATTTGCAAGTTAAGTTGCACAACTGAAGAATCCTCCCCCACCCCAGCAATTGAACTTAAAACATTTTCAAGCACATGGAATGAGTCACGAATAAGGGGTTAGAACTTGGTATCTGAATGTAAACTCCAAAAACCCGAATCAAAAACTGTCTAACTGGAAAGAAATGCAAGATAATTGCTTTCTTAGGGAATTCTCCAAGATGCAGCATGGTCTTTATCAGATCACATTATTATCTACATACAAAAGGCATCAGCAGGTCAGAATGCAATTGTCGGGATAGCCACCTGAACCCGAGCTTTAATGCCAGGGCAACTTTTATTCGAAGAAGAAAATAAAAGGGTGTGTGCATGTACTCTTGGGTTTTGTGGTAAACAGAATTGCTAGTGCTTGACGTAGTTTAGGATTTCTATTAAATAGTCAGCACTGCCTGTCCAAACTTGCTATCCTTTTATCAAATCCAACATCCCATTGTGATGTCTATTGCTAAGCTGATATCATTAGAAACTGCTGGAAAGTTACAAACATGAAATGCTGTGGCTACCTGTAAAAGATGTCCAGGGATTTCTCTTCCTGCCCACTTGACATTTGACTGAATCTCTCACTTCCATCTTAATACAAAGCATGCTGTAAAGTACCTCACCTTTTCTCTGGGAGAAGGCAAAAATCCTCCCTTAAATACAAAACCAGAGCATCTTAATGATGATTTTTGTTGGCTTTTTACATGTTTGGTTTTTTTTAGCAAAGCCTTTGATTGTAGAAATAACATGCAGATCAACTGATGACTTTATGCAAAATGATAGTAATATGGCAGGGTTTTAGGAAGGGTTGAATTGAGCTGGTACACACAATGGTGCATCATACTAGCCCTTCAGCAATGTCCTTATCAACTGCTGCAGACTAAGCTTTCATATATATATATATATAAAAAAAGAGAGAGAGAGAGAGAGAGATGTATGTGAGTGTGTGTGTGTATGACTTGATTTTCAAAACTGTTGTGAGAACACACAGCTCCCACAGAGGTTAATGGACATTAAGTTTATGCTTCTAGTGTTGTGGAGATAAACTTCAGCATTGCACTCGATGCAATATCATTGTACTGAGTCTCTAACTAGACACACTGAAACAATGGTTCGGAGAGGTGTGGACTGCTCCCATTCAACTCAACAGGAGGTTGAATCTGAAGTCTGCCCATAGCCACTCAAATGTCCATGTTAACTGTTTCAATGATGATCAATTCAGCAGAAACATCTGGGGACTGTGGTTGTGGGTGCAGATTTGATGGTGTGCCACCACTTTTATCAATGGTCTTAAGCCATAGAAGAACCACAGATGCCTGCCATCTCAGCTTCTTTTTGGCCTTCTGCAAGTTCCTGCATATGACAAAACCCATTCTTGCAGAACTACCCTTTATGGATGGCTTCCAGACAGTCATTGTTCGATTTATTTTTACAGCATAACCAGCTGCTCATCTTCTTATGCTCCTCTGATTAAAGCTTTCAAAAATGTGAAAAGATTTTCTTGCTGGGTTCTGTTTTATTTTATTTATGATGAACCTTTCAGACCTCTTCCTCCTCCACATTTTGTCTTTTTTCTACATTCCCCCTTTTCATCTATTATCGTCACATTGTTTTAGTTCTTCAAGCCCATCTCAAGGTCCCTCCAGGATAGTAAGGCCAGATCCTCAGCTGGTATAAATCAGGATAGTCCACTGAGTGATGTCAATTTACATCAGATCAAGAACTGACCCCTAGTGAACATGGCGATAAAATCACTCACCTCTCTATCTATAGAGAGCAAAAGCTGGTGCTATTTGTTGCCATATTTGGCTCTTCAAAATGCAAACCAAACCAAAAAATTAAAAATATTATGCACACTGAGAATGGCTGGTTTTTATGTCCAGGGTTTGATAAGATCTCTTTGAAGAAAGGGATAATTTACAAGAGGGAGCATGTCCTCTGTTCTACCAAGGATAGAGTCTATGTAGCTTCATTCAGTCTGAGCAGGCTGCAGGTTTAACTGCATTAGAAGTGAGGCAATTAGGTCATCAAGGACATTTTAATTGACAGGGCTGTGTCTTCCCCTCTTTCTTTGTATAATACATTTTGCTTGCCGACCTCCATGAGCCACAGAACAGCATAGGCAGAGATACAGCCTATAAATCCCACCTTCTTTGTGACTTGCTGGTCCTTGTAAGTCATTTTTAAACGGATTCAAGGTCTGTTGTAGTTACTATACTGCAGGCGGCCTCTGCCTCTGGACAAACTGTACTAAAGTGACTAATGGAGCAGTTGGTCACCTTGGAATAACTCTGCTGATTTCCTTATCCGCACATGAGCTGCAGCCGCAGCCATCCTTCTTCTTTCATAACCACTAGGCGGTCAGCATGGAGTGCCGGGGTTTACACTGCTGGTATGTTTGTCTTTGACAAGTCATGCAAGAACAGTGCACAAAGGAAGAGAATTCCTCACACCTCAACCACGGATATTTCACACCAATAATTTGCAGCATGCCTGGTTGTCCCCCAGTTAAGGGTCATAGAATCTCAGGGTTGGAAAGGACCTCAGGAGGTCATCTAGTCCAACCCCCTGCTCAAACCAGGGCCAATCCCCAATTTTTGCCCCAGATCCCTAAATGACACCCTCAAGGATTGAGCTCACAACCCTACGTTTAGCGGGCCAATGCTCAAACCACTGAGCTATCCCTCCCCATCTTTTGGATTGCGTTCAAATGTCATAAATCTGTGAGCCAAACTATGATTAACTGTCCAAAAAATGCATGGATCTGAAGACCCAGGGAAATGTCACAATACTGGGTTAGTTTTAATCCATTTCCTGTTCCATGGGGTAGCAAAGTCTTTCAGTACAGAGGGAGGTCAGTATAGGTGAGTATTTCAGAAGGACCTCTTTGGACAGTGATCTCCCTTTTTATCCTGTTGACTCAGATCTCCACAGTGACTCCATCCTTCCCTTAGCAGGTTTGGGCTGCATGAACTAATAAGACTTTTTTTGTGTCTAACTCTTATGATCCTATCCAGGCACAGAAGTATTTACATGGAGATTTCATTATATATGGCACAAAAGGTCTGAGACATTAACTTCAATTTCACCATCCCCTCCTTCCCAATCTCCAACCCCCTTCCAAGTCTCCCTTCCCTTCCTGTCTTTCAGTAGGCCACACCTAACATACCCTCACACAAACCAAAACATCAAAGTCAAAATCACAGAACTAACATGTCATTTGCTGTCATCACCTTCCTCTGCTGCATGGTGGGTGGGGTCACTTGCCGGGATTACTTGGGCCTATCTCATTTAATCAATTCCCTGCTATTGCAGGGGCCTCGGGCACTGGTGCACCTCTGTCTTGCCTATTCTCTGCCTGGGGCACATAGTAGTCTGTTCTCCAGTGAGCTATAATACTTCGCTCTAATTTTGGTTCTTGTGTTTAGTGTGTGGGCACTGGGCGGCGGTGGTGGTTTGTGATCACATGCTTGGAGATCCCTTGTGGCCTTAAACTCCATGACAACAACTCTATCACACTGTTCGCTTTGCTTGTGGGTTTTACCCCTTCTCCCTACGCTGTTGGTCAAATCTAATTACTCTGTAAACTCTTTGGGGCAGGGATTGTCTCTTACTCTTTATTCTTGCAAAATGCCCCTGCTCTGGGATTTTGACAAATAATGACCTCAGCCTACAGCATTTATGAATTAATAATTATACAGGTTCAATAGCCTAAAAGCCCATAAACCCCTCCCAGTAAATGCCTTACATTTGGTTACTTGCCATTACCAAAAATAGAATATTCACTGGTAAATATCTGATCATCAATACTTCCACTGTCAATCCCATCCCTCTCCACTATTACTGTGGACCACTTTTTCTTCTATAAAAACACTAGCCAGCTAGTGGGAGGTGGTTAAGAGCAGTGTGCTTAGCGCATTGCCCAGCAGTGCTTGAATAAGTCATTTCCACCATAGCAGGAGAGGTCTTTGTATATGTTCCCGAACCTGGGCTTCTCACTGCAACACAATCCACAGCCATTGCACTCGTACCAAGATGTGTTTGAAATGTAACAAAAGAAAGGAGTATCCAGGTGATTGTCTCTATTGTGACTTTAAACTTTCAGTTGATTATAGTTATTATTTAAAACAAACCCAACCTAAAGGATCTTCTTATCTGCCTCTCTTTACCAGTCCACGTCTTCCAGGACTTGTCCTCAATTCTCACACACTTTAAACCTACTCAGCTTGCAAATATCTGGTAGGTTCCCCCCCCAGCAGACTCAATATGTCAAGGAGGAATTTGAAAATGTCTTGCTCATGAATGAAAACATTTTGATAACTCACTCATGGATTCGCTATTCATCACCCATCAAGTTCTTTACTCATCACTGGTAGATAAAATTTCCCATAGGAGCTCATTATGTATCTTCCTGATTTTACACCATGAAACATTTTGGAGCTGCTCTTTAATCCCAGCTGGTAAAATACAGATTCCCCCCCCCACCCCCGCCTTACTTCCCCCTCCTCTGCATTAATTTTGAAACAGCATAATTAGAAAGAGCTTTTATGGACACAAAACCCAACGTCTGTGACCTTGGAGATAACTTTAAAGATTATTATATGAGCTGAATGTGTACCAACGGGACATTGAAGGATGCACTTACTTGAGTGAAAGGTTAAAACCAGGAGCTCTTCTTTCATTACCTGTCAGATCAAACAAAGAATCATTACTATTTCTGTGTCATAGTCACACTTCACATTTTACAGGTCAAATGTATAAAACTAGAGGACAGGGAATCTTATTCCCCCCCCCCTTCTTTAAACACTGCACATTTCCAACACATTGATATGTTTCCTTAATTGTTTCTTTCAATCTGGGTTTCTCTTGGCTAATGCACAGTCAATGAAAAACAAATCACTACAACAGGATGTTTCCAAAGATTTTATATGATGCATGGCAAGCCAGCACAGCTTGCTGCATGCTATACAGAAAACAATAAATATTGTTTAAAAAAATCAATGCAAGTGATTTAATTTGATGACATTTTGCACGTGCTTGCTGTATTGCCACACACAGAGTTCACTTTAATCAGAAACTGCCATTAAATAATGTGCTTTAATGTGAACTTTGTATAATAGTTAAACAAGCACCTCTCATCTTTTGGGAAGAGAAAAAAGGTTAAATATATTTATCATTGGGTTGAGCAAGCAAAGCTGCTACAGTATCTCACGATCTAATATAATTCTAGAATTCATGATTCACTGGTGACTTCTACCCACAAATTATTAAACCTCTTGCTGCCATTGTAACATCTCACTCAGCATCAGCAATTCTTAAATCCCACTGTCAGTGTTCACACTTGTGGACTTGAGGAAGCTGTAGCATGGTCAAGACAGGCTATTTGATACCTCCATTCTTGACACAATCTTTAAGCATCTGGAGGTAGAGCACAAAACAGCTCATTGAGGGACCAAACCTTATCTACAAGCTGAGTCAATGTAAAAAAGAAATCTGTGATTACAGTATCTTCATCACTATGCTTTTCCACATTTGTCCTAGTAATAATCCATGATTGCTTTCCAGAGCTTGCTTTGTCTCAGGATGTGCTACTATGAATGGGAGGCATTAAAGGTTCTAAGCTCCAAACTATTCTAGAGTTTAAAACCAGCAGAGCTCTAGAATGGTGTTATGTATATAACTGATTATTTGATTCGCTGGCTGAACCAAAAAATTGAAAATAAAATTTAGTTTTGGGTTGAACAAAACATTTTGTTTGAGTTTTTTTAAAACCTTTTATTAGAAAGTACAACTGAGGTAAAATGTGAAACAAAAAGTCATTTCAAACTGATTTTTTCAGAATTTTGTCAGGTGTTTTTGGGGCAGTTTTTTTTTGGTCAGCAAATTCAACACACATTCGTGAATCTGTATTTTTTTGTCTGAAAAAAGTGTCTGCTGAAAATTTTTGCCCACACAGCAACAACTGGTCTTGTCTCTTGTCGTTTATTTCTGATGAAATGTGCCAGAGTGGAGACTCAAGAAATTGATGCCACTTTCAGAGTTATATGGGACAGATTTCAATTAGAAACATCTTTCCACACATATCATGGGCCAAAATTTGCGCAACTAGGAATCTAACGTTAGTGTCTTCAATTCACATTGAGATGCCTGCCCGATTTTCAAAAGTGCTGAGCACCCAACAGTCACCGCAGGGTAAACAGCACTTTTGAAAACTAGGCAGGTGTCTTACCAGAGATTAGGAGCTTAACTTTAGACTCCTAGTTTTGCAAATCTTGGCACATTGTAAGTCTATACAGCTAAATGTATACTGGCCGCTTGTTTACTCTCTCAGCTTTCTAATACCGAACGTAGTACGGGTAAGTTTCTAGTGGGACATATATATTAATCTATTTACTTATTCCATTACCCCAAACATATTTATTTATAACTAGTAGTGGGTTAAATACAGTTTCTGCAGAGCATGTTCTGTGGAACAGTGCAATTATGATCAATACATCTAGTGGCACAGAATGTTTTTAGTTCACCTTAGCTGTGGCTTGTGGTGCTGCATGAAGAGAGTAGGTGACAGAAGAGATGCAAAGCTGAGAACAGCAAGAATACTAGCTACACTGAATCGCACCAGCAACTCTGTTACATTGAAAGTACATATTTACCTCAGCAGTGTGATAAAGCACTGAGGGTGGTCCAGCAGAATAGAAAAATTACCTTGGAAAAGCTCCTTACCAAATATTTAATTCTTGCCCGGATCCTATTTATTTTCCTCCTGTTTTGTAATTATTTTTCAATAAAAAAGCAAAACCAGGTGGTGGTGGTAACAGGGAACTCTTCTTGCAAGCGTAACGCAACTAGTAGTTTAACAGGACTTGGGGACCATATATTTGGCAAGACAAATATTTGCCTCTCATCAGGGCTGTCTTCATTACTGTAACCATTGTGTGACGTTATCAAATCATATCCATTTAGCAGTAGTTGCACAATAAATTATGGTTGTGCAAGAGTGGTGTCTACCCTGCAGACCTCTGTCGGTATAACTACATCACTCAGGGGTGTGAAAAATCCATATATCGACCTAATCCCCTGTGTAGACAGCACCACGTCAGCGGGAGAAGCTCTCCCATCAACTTAGCTGCCCCAGAGGTAGCGACTAAGTGCTAGCAGATGACACAAAGACAGGCCCTATGTTCTGGAGATATAAGTCTAGAAAGAAAGAGTCATTTAAAACAAAAGTTGCTAGATAGGTTCCTCCCCCACCACCCCGGCCAAGAGATCAAACTGTTGAACTATGGATCAACATGGTGTCAAGCTGTTGAGTGTTGCCTTGCGTTATCTTGGGTACTTGCCAAATCTGTGGATGTCCCAAATTGGGAAGGGTATTTTCGAAAATGTACATTTTACATTGCACATGTGCTAAGGGAGGACCATGGCTAGAATTTCCATTCCCACCATTTTATATGCTTTAAAGCTCAACTCTCGTAAGCGCTCTAAGATCCAAATGGTTAATTGGATGGCTTTGAAATGTGGTGTGCCTCATGGCCATGCGGGGTAGCTTTAGTGATCCAAATTTGGGGTGCAAGGGGTACTTAAATAACAGCCCCCCTGTCCTGGGGTCCCTCTGCTGCCTTGTACAGTTAAATGGAGAGGTATTTACCAATGACTGGACGAATCACAGATCTTGATTGCTATGAACTCACTCTGCCTTTAATATATTTAAAGATAAACTAATTACAAGCCCTCACCTAAGAAAGACAAGAGGAGTTTTGAACTGAGTTGCTGGAGTTTGTTACAACTTGTGAGTCAAGGGTAGCAATTTTAGTTTGGGGGAATGTAATCAAAGTATTTAGGTTAAAAATTAGACCTGTGAATGCTTTCTGGAACAGAAGAGACATTGAGGGTGGAGGAGTGGGGGGCTGGGAGGAGAGAGGACTGCAAAACGATGAAGCGTATGAGTAGAGGATAAATGGGGGTAGGTGGGTGGTAGGAGGGGGACAAGAAGCTGGGGCTTCAGGTTAGAGAGGCAAGGAACTCCCCAGGTGTCAGTGCACCCCAATGCCCTTGCACCCTCAGCTCTGCCAGGGCACCCCAAGCCTGCCTGCACCCCAAAGCTCTGCCAGTGCACCTCAACTCTGCATCCACAGCTCTACCAGGAGTGAATACCCCACCATGGCTGTTTCTAATCTGAATCTTCATACACCTGTGCAATAGAGATTTAGTAACTCATATTCCTTGCTCCAACACGGTCAAAATGGTCATTTTTTAGTCAGTCTAGTCCATGGCACCCACTAAGTTTTTGGAGGAGCCAAATTCTGAGCAGTATTTACCACCACATTCACTTCTTCACCTGCATATATGTGCAGTTTGGAAGGATTACAGAACGCGTGCAACCATTAAGAAAAATATCAAGATGGTTACTTTATGGCTTCCTGGGTAGTTCAAATCTTTGTATACCTGCGAAATAAAGATTTAAACAAACTCAAGTTGATTGCTACACATTGCCTATGTTATAATATAACCTATTTTTATTTTTACTGTGAGCATAACAGAATAGTCAGCAGCCAATCTAACCAAAACTGTTGTATTGCGTGGAGCAGAAGCCGGGGACAAAGGACTGTGCACCTGCATGTGTACATTTCAGCCACTGTAGGGTTGATAAAGGGGTGTTCGTGTGTTAAACAGGGCATAGCAGAAGGAGGGCAGAGTTAAGAGGGCAACTCTACCTCTATATTTTCTGTTTTCTGGAAATTTGTATTTTGCTCAACCCAGTATTCTGTCAGGGAACAATATACGACCGAGTACTCTCAACTCTGCATTAGTAATTATTGTGCCATTGAATTAGGAATCTATTTGGTGAAGACATTGCCATGGTAACATTCCAGGTAAAAAGAGTTCCTTTGACATGTTATAAGCCAAGTAATGGTAAGATGACAGACAGCAATAAAATGGATTTAAAAACAACTAAACAACATCCTGGCTGGGATGATTTAACTGGGAATTGGTCCTGCTCCGAGCAGGGGGTTGGACTAGACGACCTCCTGGGGTCCCTTCCCACCCTGATAGTCTGGGATTCTACGTGGCAAACAGTAATTCAAACATCAGCTCTTCAACCTTCTAATTCGTCGCACAAAATGCATGTACTAAAACATCAAGGTCTGCTTCAGGAGGTCGAACACACTCACATCAGGTATTTGCATCTGGAGGAAGAGTAGGAAAAATGAAAGGGTGAACGAGAAGGAGATAGAAGAGGAGGTGGCGCCCTTTTGCACGTACCTAGGACCTCCCTGAGTGTCCCAAAAGAGGTTAGTAGAGGCTCACTAGGATTATCCACATTTAAAATGTAAGATAAGTGGCTTAAATCACACAGCAACCCCATTAGGAATAGAACCCATCCACTTAACTCCCAGACCCCTTTTCTAATCTCTAGTCCACACCAGGAATTAAAAACACCAAAGTCAAAACTCATGGGAGGGGACGCAATGGTAATATTTTCAGTTTTTGTAATTAATTTTTCCAGTAGGAGAACTTTGAAGGGGGGAAGGAGGTGAAGTCAATGAGATACCCAAATATAAGCAGGAAAAATCAAATTCAGAGGGAGGTGCCAAGAAATATAAACTGTGGAATCTCATGAAATAGACGGCAGCCACAGCATGGTTCAATGGCTAGGACAGAAAAATGGTGTTCTACCCCTGCCTCTGTCCTGGCTGAGTCACCAGCTTGGTTAAGTCACTTCACTTCTCTGTGCTTCATTTTCCCCATCTATAAAAGGCAGCAACACTTAACCTTTGTAATAAAATCTATTCGTGAGAAGTGCTATGCAAGAGCTAAGAATTATCATGAAGGACAATAATATGTCAAGAGGCAAGTTTATGTACTATCACCGTATCAAGCTCCATAGAACAATTAGCTTTGGAACAGGTGAGCTGCGTCTCCATTACTTGAGCGCGGCCCTGGAGCTGAATTCTGATTAACAGCAGTATTTCTTTAAAAATTGCACATATCTTTCAGCTAAATAAACTGCATAGAGTTTGCAACTGCAGATATTCTTGCAAGACAGAGGTTTCCCAAGCTTAACAGATTACACAACACACAGACCACCAGCTCAGCCAGGAGAACAGTTGTGAGAGTTAAGAGGGACTGTTTTGTCTTCTATTTTCTTGCTTTACTTTCATATTTATTTCATGTTAAATAAAATCCCATCCCATTTTGTACCATTGCTTATAGATATGCCTGCACAAGAAGCAAACAGCACAACTGCTGTACAGCAGGGTTTGCTTTTTTGGGTGTGTGTGTCAGTTTTGGGGGGTTTTTTGGTAGCACAAGAAAGGCTGACTCTTCCTTGCCATTTCATATAGTGACTCAGAGAGCTAAAATTGTTCTAGTGGTTGGAGTAGCTGACAATCTTTTCCCCCTGCATAAGCTTACGCTGGAAAGTAATCCCTACACATTATTAGATTGGAAAAGAAGATACATGTTGCTTCATGTAAGTTATCACCTCCCTAGTGTGTTGCCATCAGTTTAATACCAAGAAACGTACACTGTTCCTTTTAGCTTAAATCCTGTAGCACATCTATGAGTAAATCTATGGCTAGTGCGTAGGAAGTCAAGAGACAGGAAAGAAGTGCCAGGTAGAATTAAATTCAATAATAAATCTACCTTAAAAATGCTTTAGATAAAAGTTTGTTGGGTTTGCTGTAAAACTACAATTGCAAGCTTTGAAAATCAGGAGACTAGTGGGGTGTGAGGAGAAAGAAAAAAACTTGGGACGTGCACTTCACACCCATGTACCCCTTCCCTAAAACCTCACCGGTTTAAAAAAAAAAAACACACCCCAAACACACACACCATATTTTACAAACACACTAAGTTAAGGTCACAGTGACAGCTTTTATCCTCAATTTCCCTACTTTTGTCAGCTTGTTTCAATCTTAGTGTAACATCAGTTAGTTTTGTTTGTTCCTTGTCATTTCTCATCCAAATCCAAGTTGTATTAAGCTCTCATTAATCAGTAGCAAGTGTAACCACCATGAAAGTTAAACACCTGAAAGGCTGGTAATGTTACCTTCTGATACAGTTGTACTTGCAGTTATGAATCATTTTTTGAGAACGCCGTGATGTCTATAATTATAACCACAGCTTTAGGACATGCAAGATGTACTGCTCTGGTTGCCTGTTGCATTAGAGAAATACAAGTAAACAAAACTCTCTCATTCTTTGAGCAAAAATACTTTCAAGCATTACTAAAATATCAGACCAAGTAGATGCACAGCAAGTGATTCAACTTTAACATCACACATTCTACAGGACAGGAGAAATATTGCTGCATATTTATTCTACAACACCAACTTACAGATTTATTCTATCCGATTTTTAGAATGTATTGCTAATTTACTGCTGGTCATGGCAAAGGTGAAACAGCAATGATTTCTGTCAGACGTTATTCAAGCTTCCTCTCTGAGCCAGCTACTCCTGGGACTGCACAGTACAACACTTATAACTGCACCCTATTATAGCAGCTTAGGTGGTATTTCTGTGATACCCACAAAAGGGACAGTAGGCTGAGACACACAGACTAGCTCAGAGATAGGGATAGCTCAGTGCTTTGAGCATTAGCCTGCTAAATCCAGGGTTGTGAGTTCAATCCTTGAGGGGTCCATTTTGGAATCTGGGGCAAGAATTGGGGATTGGTCCTGCTTTGCACAGGGGGTTGGACTAGATGACCTCCTGAGGTCCCTTCCAACCCTGATATTCTAGGATTCTATTCCTAGAGACTAAACCTTTTCTAGGTTAGCAGCAGCAGCACCAAAGAAGGGATACCTACATATTTTTGGTGGGAAACTAAGAATGCGTGCTGCCAGTGTCAGCCTGCTCTGCGGGGACTAAAGAGAACTGCATTTCTTTTGGCTGTGGAATTCTTGGCTGCATGAGCCCAACTGATGGAAAAGAGAGAGCCAGACTTGTGCTGTATCAGGATGTCAACAGGGCTTGAGGAACGGACTTTGAAGAAAAAGGCAGCTTTTTAAAATTCACCAGGTTAAATCCTAGAACATAGGGAGCAATGCAACACTGCCAAAAGCCATAAGGTTACATAAAAGAGTTTTACTTGGTTTATTCCTAATTTTGAAAGTTCTTTCCTCAGCACACTGATCCAGATTTGTAATATCCTTGTATGGATGGTGAATCCTGAAGATCAGCTTTCAATTCCTTATTAAGCTTCTCGGCCATACAAGCAGAATAGAAAGTATAACAGTTGGCAGTTATAAATGCACAAGAACCCCACCGAGGAAACAATACTGCAAGTAGCTTAGACATATTCTTAAGACGATTTCCAAGAAAGATCCCTGCCAGAGAGAATGTGTGTTGACCAACGCAGATGTTTGCAATTTTATCAGCGTACTAACTACACTAATTGGTCTTGTGCCTCATGAGTTTGTGTTACATGGCTACAATACATGCAGGTCTTTGAGTGTAGGGAAAAAAATGAAAATGACATCATACTTGCTAAATATGTATTGTTTATTAAGGCTTGTATTCTCCTAGAGGAAAAAAGTTAATCTGATGCTGTCCATGAGTCCTTACAGGCAGTGACAGTCCAGAGACAAAGTTATACGTTCTAAATACAAGTCTAAATGATACAGCTTAAACTTTATTTAAATCAGAGGTCCTTTTGGAGTAAATAGTTTTCAGAAGACGATATTTGCTTTCTAATATAGTAAAAGATCCTCTACAATAAACACGTGCAGATTCAGTGTGCTAGAGCAACAGGCATGAGCACAATTTTCATGCTTAATTGAAACTCCAGTTGGTGACGAGTTCTTCAACGGTTCCCTTATTCCACAAAAACATGACAGCAAATTCAGTTTCTTAAAACATTTTTTTTACTCATCCAACAGAAAAAAAATTAGACATACACAGTCAATTTTAAACATCTGAGGCATAATCCATCATATTGTCCATACTATTAGTTTCTACATTAAAGCTCAGCATTATTGGTATAAAAACTTTAAATGGCATTGGGATCTGGGGGGGAAAAGAAAGGGAAAGATTAAAAATGATCTGCAATTAACTAATAACACCTGAAAGCTGAAACAGGTTTCAACACATTGTCCAAAAACCCTGCAATGTTGATAGCATTTACATTATTATTTATTAAGCTACAAAAACAATAAAGCAGAATTATGGCTGAGAGAAAGCATCTCACTAACTCTCTGCAGGATATGGGTATAACAAATACACACTGAAGCACTGGTTAACAGAATGTGAAAGGGAAATATTTTCAGAGTGAAAATTTCACTGACAGAATTTGTTTTTCTTTGAGATAGAAAAAATCAAAGTGGCATGTTAGCATTTTTAAAAGTATAATTTTACAATTAAAAAGTGATCTTAACTTGAATTTTTTACTTCAATATTCTGAATGCAGTATTTCTCTTAAACAACATTCTTAAAGTGACAAAACTCAATGGTTTCTTATGATTGCCATGAACAAACAGGGTTTGGGGTGAAGAGGAGAGAAATTCTGCCATATACAAAATTATGATGAATATCAATCAGAACAGGAACATAATTTGTGCCAAAATAGAGTCTTTGGGAAACACTGACATTTTTAGAATGCTCATTTATAGTTCCATATTAGGTCAGTATAATTGTTTACTACCTTAAAAAATAAAAACAGATACACCTTTATTAATGGATTCTATAGCATTTTACATAGAAAAGATACAAATTAATGCAGATCCACCTGGGCAAAAAACAAACTACAATGTACTTAAAGAGGCAACAACTTAATTCCCCCTGCACAAGAAGATATATTGGAGCTGAAAGCTTTAGTTTGTCCTGATGCCAGGATATAGCACCAGAATACATTTTAAGATTTGTTTTTCATAGTCGAATTTAATATCAGTTCTATTATATATAGCAAATTGTGTACATTTATTCTTATTGTTTGTTTCGATTCTGCCGTTCCTGTAAAAAGAAAAAACAAAGTTTTAAAAGAGTCAGGAAAAAAACCCAGATATTTAACAACATGAACAAACTTTTAGTGACAACAGCTAAGAAAGGTGGGAGGTTTTTTGATAAATGCAATTACTCGTGCAGCCCACAATTATGTCTTACATGTAATTTTAAAATTACAACAGCAATTATTTATCATATATAGTATATATTTGACACATACAAGAATACAGGAATCAAATGAACACATGAAATTTTAAATGGAGTTGCTGAATGAGTGCAGAGCAAGTGTACATGCAGCTAGACCAGTCACTCAGGCCCCAAAATGGTAACAGGTGAGGGCTACAGCAGAGAATGTAAGTTTGGAAAACTAAAATTAATAACTGAAGACAGATCTTGAATATTTTGATCTCTAGCAACAGCAGCTGGATTGGTACAAAGGTAGGAACAGACTGAAGGGATCCACAGAACAAGTGAAAAATTTTCAGAAGTGCCCTTCTGTTAGGACCTTAGGTCTCACTGAAAGGTGACAGAACTTCCGCTCTTAAGTGCATGTCACTTTTGAAACTTGCCCCAAACCTTTTCTTCCTCTGCTACCTTATTACTCTTCTTGGAAGACATTCTGGGAGACTTCAAGAGTCTGATAGAGAAAGTGTTGCTGAATGAAGCAAGCAAGACTTGTAAGACGCTATGATGCTGAATGAAGTAGAAGCCAGGGACTCACTGAAGTCTCACTGAGCTTCAGATAACCTCCACCAATGGGAAAGAGCAAGGGATGTTAAAGGAAAACCCCAGACAGGGCTCAACTTTGGAAAGGGCAGTCTACTTAATTTGTGCCCCAAATGCAGTAAGTGTGGAGAGAAAGAGTCTCAACAAGTCTGCAAGAATGTCTCCCAGTGAGCAAGAGAAGCAGCTGTGCTCTCCACTCTTCAGTCGAGGTAGTGAACAAGGGATCATGCAGGGCAGTTCAGGCAAAAACAGGGGAAATTGGTAAGCAAGAAAAAGAGAGGGACTGTTCAGTAACTGCCTCTGGAACAGAGAAATTGACAAGAATATCCCAGCAAAAGCTTATGGGGGTGCAAATACAGAGCTCCAGAGAGCAGAGCAGTGGATACCTACTATGGGAAGCCAAAAATACCATTTTACCTTCCCAAGAAGCTAGGAGTCTTAACGGCTAAACATTGCTAGTTTATGACTTTTTCCTTTAGTTTCCGAGTTAGTTGGGATTGTTATATTTTCCCTGTTTTTAAAAACTCAGAAAAATTGTAGTGACATATTTTAACCTTTTTTTCGTGGACTGGTGTCATTTTCTACTTTGTTTTCATCTAAGATACAAGGCAGGTTTAAAATGTTAAGAGCTATTAATATTAGGAGCACATCTTCATAACTTTCCCCCCCGAACCCATTAATATTCCTTAAAGCAAATAATTTGCATAATGTAAAATACAAGGCATTAAGAACCATAGTTTAATAAGACTTTACATTTTATTTGAGTGACTATTGATATGGCACTGTTTCAGTAGCCCAACCACCATGTCCAACCAGTGGCCTAGAAGTTAAAAAGTCCTATTGGATACACTAATTGAGTTTAGCAGCATCTATGATCAGCATTTATGTTAGCTACAAACAGACATGAAAGATGGAGTTCCCAAGCAGGGTGCAGAGACTGTTTTTTTTTATTTTTACTTTTTAAAAATTAGATCCTTCCATTTCAAAATAAGCTTAAAATGAATGCAAGTAACCTTAGCATAAATTACTCAGACTAATTACCTCAAATCACACTTTTCAATTTAAAGCCTTTTCACATAGATCCCATCCACATCTTCTCCAAACAGGGTGGTAAAGGGCTATCTACACAGAGCTTCCTACCATTTTGAACTATTCTAATTTTAAACTTGTGACAACTAGAGAGAAAGAAACCAAACTGCATTTGTAACTGGGTTAACACATGTTTTAGTTTTCAGGCTACAACGTGCTTCTGAACAAGATCTGAACATTTATGATGATTATTTTTTGCGGAAAATACAAATACAACAAACTGATCAGGACTAAATTAAATGAAAATTCAAGTAGTCTGCAGGATTTGTAAAGTGTGTGTAATTTTTTTTTTTTTTTTTTTTAAGACTAGAACAGTGTAGAGGGAAGGTTCTCATTGGTTGGCTGAATTATCAATTGCCAATGAAGTGATGTTTGTTTCTTAATTATAAGAGTAGTAACCAAAGTGATATGTTCTTAATCAAGGGGCTCAGACCTGGGGCTAGCATTATTGGCATAACTATATATTGTTATTAAGTTTTCCAACCTATATTTGAACTGCTTAAGTCAAGAGAGTGGTTTTAAGTTCCAATCTTTTGATGGCAGATGCCCTTCTCCACTCCACTGTTCTGATATTTACTACCATGTCTCCAATCTAAGAAAAGGGAACAAAATAAATTAGGTTTCTTGTTTTGGTCACCTGCTGGCTTCCCATACAAGGTGAATAAAAATAAAACTGGATAGTTAAAGTATTCTTTTTTTAAATAAACGTATTTAAAGTTTAAATTACGAGACCCTATATTAAAGGCCTACATTTACTGTAGTTTATTAAAATAATTTCAATTACAAAAAACATTCAAGTAGTACGTGTTTACTAATGCCAAAGTTTTTAAATAAAGTCAAACCATTGAACTGGAAGCCACAAGCTGAGCACCTGGAACCAGAGTTTCTTGAAGTGCTAAACCAGCTTTTGACAATGGCAGTCTCATCTGGAGGTGCAGAGAAAGTATTTTCTTCATTTGTTTTTAAACTAGATCAATTCAATGACTAGCTCATTCAAAGTTGAGAAACTGACTGGGAGCTGAAAAAGCAGAGATGCAAGAGGATGAGATCTATTAGTTCTAAAATCTTGACTGACATGGTGACCAGAAACTGCAGATATTCCTTCCTTTGTGTACTACATTTGTTTTAAATGCAAAACACGCTGATAAACTTTTTTCTTAGATTTCCATCACATTTAAGGTAGTTTAATAAAAACAATTTGGAATTAAAAATGCACAAATACATTTCCCACCCAAATGTATCTTGACATAAATAATGAGTAAAATACTAATTATCTATTAAATAAGAAATGGTGTCATTCACCATTTTCTAACAAATGTAAAAGTTAGGAATCTGAACAAACATATGCTAAACTACATAACTGTTTACATAAATGTATAGAAGTGTATTCTCCTCCTTAACAGAAAGTAGTACCAAATATAGTGTAAAGGACATATTTAATTGCAAATCTACATGTTTTAATGATTACCAACTAATGAGAATAACTTAAAGAGTACAAATGCACAACAGAATTAAAACATCAGGGGGTAGTCTATTTAAATCAAAGCTTTCTGTTTGTTGATTTGAATAACTAAAATTGGTTATTTTAAAATCAGTGCATCCCACTCCCACATCCCTGTTTCCTTCAAAAAGCTACAAGCTCCTTAAGGCATCCATTGGTGGTTTAGCAGGATGAGGCTGCCTACGTTCTTGATGTCAAGTACCACAGGAGCAGACAATGGGCTACTCCTTGAGCTTCCAGCCCTATACTTCAAAGCAGAGAAGGATGACAGATGGTTTTCAAAGAGCCATTTTAGGTTTTGCCAGTAGTCAAAAGGTGATGTGAAACAGGGCCAATCTGTTGTGTATATTTCCCTGCCCCCACTGCTCCTTTCCTGTCCCCTGAACTAATCCGGAGCCTTCTTTTAGGAAGCGGGACTGTAGGCCAGGTTGAGGCACACTGATGTGTCACATCTTATGCAACACATCTCTCAGTGAACCATGCTGCTAGTTACAAGTTCTCACAAGTCTATTGTTCTTTTGCCTGACTGAAAATGTGAAAAATGTGAAGGTGACTTATTAATGAAAGCAGAGAAGCTGAGAGAGAGAAAAGTTCCTCAGCTGCATAATTTGGGGGTAAAAGGACAACTATCTTCCCAGCTAGACACAGTGAAAATTGCAGAAAGGGATGAAGAAAAGGCCTCCAATTCCATACAAGAACTAGATATAGTTTTGCACTTATTTTTCCCAGGCAGAACTGTCAACCCTTCTACCAAGCCAGGATCAGTGGGATTATTAATCATTATTAATAATCAGGACCAACCAAGAATAGGCCCCATTGTGCTCAGGACTGGCCAAATAGAGCAGCAGACACTTTCTGCACTGAAGACTTTATAATCTAAATCAGTGGTTCTCAACCAGGGGTCCTGGGCCTGCTGGGGGGCTGCAAACAGATTTCAGGGGGTCAGCCAAGCACAGCTGGCATTAGACTCACTAGGGCCCAGGGCAGAAAGCTGAAGCCCTGCCACATTGGACTGCAGCCAGGCCCTTGAGTCTACCATGAGGGGCTGAAGCCAAAGCCTGAGCAACTTAGCTTCACGGTGTCTCCTCTGTGGCATGGAGCCCCAGGCAATTGCTCTCCTTGCTCCCCGCAACACCAGCCCTGGAGTTTTTATAGCATGCTGGCGGGCCCCAGAAAGAAAAAGGTTGAGAACCTTGTCTAAATAGACAATGCAGACACAAGGTGGGGGAAGGGGTATAACTCACAAGCAGAGTGAAGAAATAAGATGGCAGCAAACAGCATGTTAGTTTCACTATTTTTTGTTTTTGGGATAAGCTTAGTTAGGTGGGGACAGGCTGAATGAAAACACAAGTGAAGGGAGTGGGGGCAGGAGTGGAATGAAGTTGAGATGAAAGGACAGAAAAAGGACAGAGTTGGAACCAACAGACAATAAAAGAGAGCCCATTAAATCTTAATTGGCATTCCTCCTCCTTACCACTAAAAACAAAACAAAAAGCCTCTACAACAGCATAATTAAAATCAAGAAATGTAATGTTATAAACACTGGTCTTAAGAATGCAACTGTAATGATCTGCATTTGGGGATGGGGGAGAGCAGGATGCACTCCAAGGCTATGCACCCTCCATCCTGAAAATCTCCATACCAGTGAGCCTTCCAACAAGAAATGGGACATGCAGCTCCCCCAGAGCCTGTCATTGTTGCTCCTTCAGTAAATCCAACAAGTCCAGACCAGGATTTGGAAGACGTTAACTGGCACATGTTAACACCCTATTGTAGACAACTCAGTGTGCCTTTCACTTGTTACCAGTTAAACATATGTTAAAGTCACACTAACCGGTCTACACTAGGCTGTTATCACATGCCAGGTAACATCTACTAAATCCTAGCCTAGATAAGGCCAAAGTGGGCACCTGGGAAACTAAGACACACAATAACCGTGCCTTCTTGGGAGTGTAATGCACATCCTCTGCTGCACACTTCAGACCTTCTCCTTCTGAAGTATGAGAGCCCCTGAACTCAGATCCACAAGATACTGGCATACTATATAGTTACTAGACTGCCAAGCCAGCTAGGATCATCAATGTAAGATGATATCTGTAAAGGGAGATCAAAATTTTGACCTCCTAGAACATAAATGCCCCTCCAACCTCTGCCCCAAATTTGTTCCAAACAAAATACATCCAAAAAAAAACCATAATACACAACAAGTTTGTTTTGTTTGCTAATGTCACATCAAGCTTTTTTATTTCAAAGGAAGATTTTGTAGTTTAAAGTAATCTTATTTACTGGGGATGATTCATGAACTATTAATGCCTCCTGGTAAGTTTACCAAATCTTCTATTTAGAGAAATTTGCCCACATGTTATGAAGTTTTAATCTTTTTAATTTTTAAGTGCACAATCTTGCATCATATGGGGTGAAATTAGCACCCTCTCTTGGCACAAAAAACAGAGTAAACTAGCTTTCAACAGAAAATGCAGAGGTGGCAAGCAGGAGAGAATCCATGTCCAACCTTCCCTGGCTATTCTGTTATACAGGGTGGAATAGCAGCCAACACCCCTCTACTGTATGGAGTGTTTTAGGCTACTGGAGCTGCACTAGTACAATTCTATTATTCCCTCTCATCTTGCCTTAGCAGCATACAGGGCTATAAGTGTGATTACATCTTTCCTTCATCCACAGAGGGCAATGCAGATCTTAAGTGATGCAGAGGACCCTGGATGAATCTTCTGCACTTCGATAAATGTTACCCAACTAGATTATGCTACGGAGCTACACAGTCCTCATCTGAGGTCATAATCCTCATCTGACATGTTATAGTTTCCACAAAAGTAAGATATAGTATGACAACATTCGATTGACTTTAGTTGGAGAATAAGTGGCAAGGGAGTGATTAACTCCTAAGGAACATGTTCTGCACATGCCCTCTGTGATTAAACTCTTAAAAGCAGCACTGCTCATATTCGTAGGCAAAACTGTCTAAAAGGGATTCTTAATATTTCTTAAGGTATCAGTGTCTTTATTACATAAAATTGATTTTCTCAACAAAATGGGAAAAATACATCTTTGAATAGTATAAGATTTTAAAAAGCCATCTTTATGTAATTATAACACATTTCTAAACAAATTATTTGACCGCTAAACCAAATAAGATGAATAGAAGGATACAGCAATCTGAAAACTCTTTACAGTTAAGTCTTACATACACATATGTATTAACTTTAACTGGCAAAAGATTCCTGTATATAATATTTACTTTTTAATGGAAGATCTGTTTAAGACAGAGTTATCAAGTATGTTAAATTTCAATAACAGGTGCTTTTCAACTATAAGAAAAAAATTTGACTCTTCATATGCCTTAGAAGGAAACTCTTACAGCAAGCTACTGCACTGCCAAAATTTGTTTACACCTAAGTTAAAAATAGATGCTTTCCTCTCAGAATATAATTTACATTGACTGCCAGTCTGAATATTATTTATTTTCATTCTATTATCCATCATCTTTCTCAGCCTATTCCTATTGTTTATACACAGCTCAGTTTTGAAAACTATTCAGATATACGAAATGATACCTTCAGAAAATATAATCATAATTAAACTGAATCCCAATGTTCCCTCAATATTAAGTGAAGCAGAAAACATGCATTAATTGTTGAGAAATTGATCCTGTTAGAAAGTAGTACCCCGGACAGGCACATTTTATTTATGTATTTAATTTTAAATAGAAGCAGAAAATGAAAGTCCACACTAAAGTAATACAGAGGTGGGGTCAGCCCAATGGTCTGGTGCCAGTATACTGAGCTACTATAAAAGAGAGCTAAATTCAGGTGATAGCATATGATCCCATTCATAAAGCTAGCAAGGATCAACACAGGATTAAATGTTTTCTCTTGAACTGAGAAGAAGAGGCCTGAAATCACTTTCAGTGATTGACACAACAGGCACTCCAGGTAGAGGTGGTCAGTTTTTGTTGTTGTTAAATCTTAGCATTATCATGGAGAGGCTAAGTGATTTGCCTTAGCCATCTCACATCTCATCTGTGGTAAAGGAACACAATGCAGACCTCCCAACTCCTAGCCCAGTGTTCTGTCCCACTGTTTCAAACTGCTCCTTTGCAAGGCTGTGGTTGGGGAAAAGTGAGAAGAAACAATTCTCAGCAGGCAGAAAGTTTGCAGGGATGTGGATAAAACTTTTGCTCTAAAAATCCCACAGAGGACATAAAAAGCAAATTCAGAGAACTGAAGGTCTTCTCCATCAAGCCTAATTACTATTGGCATGAAATTTGCACGTGTATATATTGTAAGATGGCTAGACTGAAAAAAGGGTACTAAAAATTGAATGAAAGCCTTAAATCTGAATTTCCCTGAATTTGTAAGGGGAGGTCCTAACCAAACAGTATAAAGCATGGTGCTTCCTGCAGCTCCCATTGTCCAGGAATGGCGAACCGTGGCCACTGGGAGCTGCGGGCAGCAGTGCCTGAGGACAGGCAACGTAAACAAACTGTTTTGCGGTCCGGCAGCACATTACCCTGATGGGACGCAGGATGCCCACCACTGGTTTAGAGCAATTTGAAGGGTGATAAAGGGAAAGCCCCATATAACTGCAACTTCCATTTTACTTCAGGACACCGCATCTAAGTCTGTGCTTAAAAAATGTTTTGAAGCGCATGTAAATGCACTAAGCTGAATTGGCAGACTTCCGAGGAACTGTAGAAAAAACTATACACTGAAACACTAACATCAGTATCAAACCATTGTAAGTGTCAGCTAGCCACTACATTCTAACAGCTCCTATTTAGTCAGCACACAGTGTATACAGAGAGTCACTGATGTTAGATATTTGGGTCCCATTCTTGGCCTGGGTGAGCTGCCTCAAGTCCTATGCCAAGTGCAAGGGTAGCTTTTCATAATCACGCTTTCATATAAAAATAGACTAGTTTCTGTGGAACTCTTTGTCTGGAGGTTCCCCATCTCCCACACCCTACTCTAAAAATTCCAGTGATTTTTAGTGTTAGAAGGTGTTAAGACAGTCCTGAGGACTCAAAATCCTTCATTTATCCACAGAATAGATGTAACAAACAGCGGCAGCAATACAAGCCTCCTCACACTGTAATTTTCCTCAACTCTTGTTCTGGAGAAGCCAGCTAATTGGATGAGAATAGTTCAGTGACTATTCAAACCTTGGCCTCACTGCTAAAGATACAACCAAAGGTGCCAGTTTTGACAGAATATTTGACTAGAACTGGATTGATACTTACTGATTCACAGAAGCCAATGACCTATTACATGGCATCCCCTGACCTGGGCCAACTTTTTCATAGGCTCTGTAGCCCATTAACAATCCCAAAATAAAATTTCAACCTCTAGTAGAATTGGGCATAACATACTTCACTTGTATATTTAACTTTTGGCTTAAAAACAAACCAACTTTACCTCAGACTATGAAAACCACAAAGAAAACTGAAGCACAGGGTTTTGTTTTAGTATTAAAACACACTTAGGACAACCATGTTTGAACACATTACAAATATTTTATAATCTCTACTTAGCCTCCCCCCGCCACACTCCCCCACGGCAGCATTCACATTTTTCCAAGTATGTCTTTTTAATTTTTTTTTTCTAAAAAAGCAAGTTTACCTTCCGCACCACCTCCTCCTCTTCTTGGCGCTTTTCATAATGGGAAAAGTCATCAAAGATGGAGGTTGTGTGCTTGTAAGTAGCAATAATTTTAAGCACTTGTTTTGCTTTTTCTAAGGGCACCTCCTGTGTGTCACGGGAGTTTGTAACTGGTTTGTTGTCATTGTTCTCCAGCCTGATGTGTCGGAGCTGGTTGTTGGGCACATCCTTCACAAAGATCCATTTGACATCAAATTTCCCCTTCCATTTGTCCTGAGACCAGACGCCAGCACTAGTGCCATAGTCCACAGGTGATTTCATTTCTGCTACTCCACAGAAATGTCCACTACCATTAACACTGAATAGTAAGTAGACTGGGCCCTTACTATTCATGGATCGGAAAGCGCTGTCCAAGCGTTTGTTGCCATGTTCTGTGCTACACCAAATAGAATATTTAATGGAACGATGAATATCATCCTCAGAATAGCTCTTTATTATGAACACACGTCCATTTTTAAGATTCCATTCAAAATCTTTCGGGTTATAGCTATGAGCAGCTTTCAGTTTTTCAAGAACGGGATGGGATTCACCACTTGGGACAGAGTTAGGCTGGGTACTGCCAGTTGAGTTGCTATCATTACCAGTTCCTCCACTTTGGCCAAAAGCTGCATTTCTGTTGCGGGGAGCCACCCAGCGGTTTTGGGGTGGCTGCTGAGGACTTTGATACTGCGGCTGGGTCAATGGAGGAGGTTGAGCTGGAATAGGCTGAACCATTTGTTGCTGTGGCTGTGGGACAGACTGAGGAGATGGGATTTGCTGGGGAGCAGGAACTTTTGCCACAGGACCCTTATTATCCCAAGTACCTATGTCCATATTATGTTTTATAGGTGGTGGAGGCAAAGCTCCTCCAATTACAGGCCCACTTTTTGTTTTCATTTTCGGCTGTGGTTTTGCAGGCTTGCTGGCAATAGCAGCCCAAGAGGTTGGTTTAGATACTGGCAAGTTTACACTGGATCCACCATTACCAGAGAGAGCACCCGTCATTCCGGCGCTGTTAACAACAGAACCTACTGTTTTCACAGCAGAAGTTGTTACATCTCCACCAATCTTAAGTCCAACCATTCCTTGTTCAATACTATTCATTCCAGGTGCTTTATTCAAAGTATCATTATGAAATCCTGTTTGTCCATCCACAATAGTACCACCCAGTGAGCTAGGTGGGTAGCTGTAACTGCTCCCATAAGCTGAACTTTGAGTCTGCTGTCCTTGGGACCCACTTGTTCCCCAAGCTGAGAAAGCAGGATTTTCAGGGAAAAAATTAAATCTGTGTTGGTAGATGTTGTTTCCCAGACCCCCAGGCTGTCCAAAAACAGCATCATGCATAAAATGATGGTCTCCATTACTGAGCTGTCCATAGGTGGTGAGGTATGGGATAGGAGGATCTCCTCCAGTAGACCACGGTGCTTCACTGAGAGAATAGGGAAACCCAATAGATGGTGGATAATAACTGGACAAATAGGGATCAGTCATTGATGGATAGCTATTATTCTGTTAAAGAAAAGAAAAAGTAATTTCAGAGGTATGCACTTTTTCCATAAATGACAACATTTGCATACTACTAAATAGAAAAGATGATAAGTAGTAACTATTGTTTCAAACTCCAAGTTACACAACTTATTATTCCATGGACTGTTTAGTCTAAATTAATGTCATTGCATCTTGTATATTCCTATACCAGAGATACATTCTCCTCCACTTCCTGTAGAGTTTTAAACAGTGACCACCACTCTCAGATGAATGCTAGTTGACCCCATTACCTCAAACTCACTTTTACTACACTGCAGATAATTCATTTTAGTCATGAAAATTCGTGACTTGTAATTGAGAAATATATTTGTTCTGAGTATACTACCAAATACTTTCATATTGTACTAAATGTTTAACATAGTGTTTAATCAACAGTATGCAACGATCATAGAAAAATAATTTAAAAAATGCAGCAAGGCCAAGTCTCAGAAATTAATAGGATCTAGAAATTGTACAAGATTGAAGATAATTCTATTTCAATATTAAGATTTACACAATAGTTTGTACTAACATAACATTCTGAAAAATACAGTCAGTGATTTTAACTCCAAAATCAAAAGAAAGATGAACAGATGAGCAGGTTTTGCTGCATAACACATCCAAGAAATAATGTATGTGATTTGTTTTATATAGTTCTTACATTACATAGCCTTTAAGTCTATGAAGTTACACAAAAATGTATTACATACTACCAAATGAAAACAGCATAAAATATTTTATAGAATGTGAAAAATTGCTCTGCATATGTTGCATGATGTGCAGCCTTCATTCTTTTCAGAATATTTTTTTAATGTACAACTTAAGAAATATTAAGTTTATGGAGGGAAGTGCTAGAAAATAGAACACTGTCCTTATACTGTGCACTATATGCATGATGTAGATTCATTACTATGTTAGTGACAAATTAAAAACGTATTTCACCTTTTGCAATTATGTGCAGTATCTAAAGCTCCAAATTTGTTTTGGAAAAAGGAAGATGTGACTAGCATTTGTGACTGCATTGGAGTCACAACGGCAGTGTTACTGGCTGAATGCCAGACCCACAGAGGGGGAGAATAAATTGTTTGGCTTGACACAATTTGACTGTGGTTTGTATTATAATTTTAAATAGTGAGTGATGAGTATTTGGGGCTGTATGTAGAGGATATTAAAGTAACTGAAATTTGGAGTGTAAAGACAAATGCTTGACTTCAAAATATGACAATATTCAAGCTTGACTGTAAATGACACTGAATATATTGGCATGAGCATTTAAAAAATGCATAGGATATATGTAACTCCTGAGGAAGTTACAAAATGAGAGTAGATTTAAAAAAATAGGTGTGTACTGGGGAAAAAAATAGTTCTGGAAAATCCCTTCTTGACCCCTATATGGGAACTGGAAAGAGAAAGTCCTGAGTCAGAGTGGTTATTTATAATATTGAAAATCAACTATTTATATCTGTAAAAGCATCAAGTAATAAGATTTTTCCATCCACCCTTGTTGTGCTGCACAACTAACTACAGAGACTAGAGCCAATGAGGCTCCACGGGGGCATAGGTGTCTGCTCCAAGCACAGCTGCAGAACGTTTAGTTAGAATACAATTTAAGTGACAACTCAGCATATAGTTTCCACAATCCTCACAGCAGGCTGATTAGTTAACATGGAGATTGTAGACCAAGCAGGTATAGAGAACATTAGAGATGTTAGGAAACTGGTACAGTAGATTAATACCTCCGATTTTTCAGAGTCACCTCACTAATTCCTTTTCCTGATTGCCAAATATTATAGAAAGATCTTCTGGCAGAAGTCTATACAGAAGAAATTTTAAGTACAGTGATTTTATTTTGTTAAGGTGAAGAATATAATAAAAAGCTGGTTACAATCTTTACCATGGAGTTGCTACCATGGCTTCCTAATTCCTAACAGACAAGAAGTTTGGGAGTGTAATTTTTCTGTATTTGTAAACAAGAAGTAAAACATAAGTGAAGTGTTAACAGATGTAATGATTAGTCCACTGGACTTCTACCTCTGAAAACTTAGGTCAGAGAGCACATGGAGGTCATAAGCAACACTGAGTCGGATAAGATTGGGGGTTTGCTTAAATAAGTTCTGGTGTTGAGGCATTTCAGTTTACAGAGTTTATTGGTGTGCCAGGGATATAAACATACAGACACAAATTCTACATCTGACATATGCGTGTAAATCACTCAGGTTTTGTTCAAGACAGCCGCTGGTTACTCTTTTCCACCAAGGTCTCATTGCCCCATGCAGCAGTCCAGTTACAGAAGCTTGGAGCTCTTCCCGCCAGCTTTTCCCAAATCTGTATGACCATCTTTTAGAACCCTACGAAAAAAAAATCAACTGGCTTGTAGCAGCATGGAGATTTTGCCTTAAAGCTGCTCCAGGGACAAGCTCATCATGTGTGTCCCCTTCCCCCCACCTCTTAGCTGCTTTTTAGAATCAGGCATTCTAGTTTTCCCCTCTATTCTCTTACCAAGTGTTCAATTGACTCTTGGTTTCTTCCACTCCCTTCACTTCTCATCACATAATAATGCAGAAGTACAAATAAAGATTAAAAATTAAGATTAAGTCACTAGTAAAAATTACATAGAAACAAAGCTTAAAATTAACACTATTCAATATGATGAAAGTCTTATCTTGGCTCTTGTCCAAAAGTTGCCTGCCGTGGACCTACCTCTCCTGCAAATAAGTCTAGGCATGGTAACAGGCTATAGCATGTCCTAGCCACTTGGGTCTGAAAGTCAGTGATGGGGCTTCAACTGCAGCAAATTAAAAGTTAAGAAACAAAAGTAGAAGCAGCACTTAATAGAAACAATGTTTTTAAGGTCAGGCTTGACAAAGCCCTGGCTGGGATGATTTAATTGGGGATCGGTCCTGCTTTGAGCAGGGGGTTGGACTAGATGACCTCCTGAGGTCCCTTCCAACCCTGATATTCTATGATTCTATGAATGGGCAATGGAGGCCACACATCTTATTTAACAATATGCCAAGCAAAAAACTGCCAATGCAAAATGATGGCAAGAAAGAAGGCAGATCAGAGAAAGGTGAAGAGACAGTATGAGAAGGTAAGGTATTGGTTAAAACTCAAAGAAGAGAATCTTCTCCCTCCTTTCTCCTCCCCCTAGACAATGCATACAAAAACGTAAGGTCTCCAAATCAGGTACATTTTTCTGTACCTGATGCTTTACATACTGGAGACAAGAGAAACATTAGACTGTAAAATACTGTATTAGCATTTCTAGCCAAGGGGCTCAGCCAAGTTGTGCAGCAATTAGCATTCCCAGATGCCAAACAGAGCCATAGTTTATGAAGGTTAAGAACACTAATTTTTTTTTTAAACTTTTAGCAAAAAAATTATTTCCTTGAACCTTTAACCCTTAGCAAGTTGAGACAAACATCTGTTTAAAAAAAAAAAATGAAAGAACATCACCCCGCAAAAAGGAAACCAAATCCAAGTTTGTTTCTGCAACCATACAAATACGTTAAGAAACTGATATTTCAGGAATTTCACAACATGCATTTTTTGGGGGTAGGGATGGGGGTGGGGAGGGGGGTTTGGATGAGCTTGGCTGATTTCATAAGGAAGCAGATTGCATATGCTACAGAGCAAAGGGCATGATTACTTGTTAAAATTGGCTTTCACAAGTAACCTAGTGTATTTGCTTCTGTTAATTCAATGTATGCCTTGAAAACACTAAGAAAATTACTTAGTGCCACAAAAGTAAGGACTGAGATTGATTCCTCTCCCCAAAAAGAATGAAGACACTCTTACGATAGGTATTTCTATGGCCTTTCACATTCACTACAAATTACCCTGAGCACAATATTATATGCTAGTAAATGGAAAGTAAAAAAAATTATTACACAAGATCAGAGAAGAAAGGATTGCTTCTCATTTGTCAATTCTATTTTGATAGACTGAGATTTTACAAGTATGTGTATTTTACATTTACACTAAAATTTAAGGTTAACATAAAAAAAATTAACCCCCCCACATAGTTGAAGTTGAACAGTTTTAAGTACTACACCTTCCTCTGAGTTCCCTTGTCAGTTTTTACAGTTTTATAACCAAAAAAGGCAAAATTTTCTTTTTCTTTTTTGAATTGCTCCAAAAACCAAATAAAAAGGGGAAACTGAGTATGCATTGGAAAGAGTAATGTCCACACATGGAGTGACATCAGATGCACAAAGCACAACTGAAAAGAAATGTCCTTCCTTCTGGTCTACTTCAGTTATAGCAAGCTTAGATGTTACAAGTAAACTGTCAAAAGTAAGCATCTGATGAAGTGGATTTTAGCCCACAAAAGTTTATGCCCAAATAAATTTGTTAGTCTCTAAGGTGCCACAAGTACACCTCATTTTTTTTGCTGATACAGACTAACACGGCTACCGCTCTGAAACCTGAAGTAAAAAGGAGTGGATAAATGTGACTTAAGATGACATTACCCCTTTAAAATGGCTCGAAGTCATTAAAACAGAGAGGTATGAAGAAAAGGAGGTATTTCTTAGGTGGACAAAAATGTCAATCTTAATGGCAGATGCTCCTATGCATTCAGTTTTTGAAATCTGATGGCTTTAGTTACTATAAGACACTAAGAATGGTTCAGTGCAAGACAAGTATAATGGTTAACATTTTTTCTAATTTATTCTAAGGAAAATCATGAGAATTAAAAAAAATGTGATGCACACAGAGTGAACTGTCACAAATAAGCAAGAAACAAATAGCAGCTACACCTTTCTTACTCATGATCAGACCATCGTAAGATTCTTGAAAGGAGACTGACAGATTCCAAGTTTGGAATCCTAACTATGGCTTGACAGAATAACGTAGTTGTCTTTACTAAGATTCCATTAGAAGCTTATTTTCTAGTTCTTCACCCATAACACCACTCTTTCTACACTCATTCTGAAACCTATGCAAAAATTTCTTACTAAAAAGACTAGTGCTGAATACCAAATCTGATTCAGTGAACGGAGTGATCTGTACAACTCATCCTTCCAGAGACTCCCTCCCACAACATCCCTAAGTATGGTGAAATCAACATCCTGAATCACCATGTAAAGAATTAATCCATAGAGTTCTAACACTAAGAGATACACTAAGCCTTTTTACTATTGAGAACATTCACTAAAAGACATAAAAACATTCAATTCTGGTTTTGTGTTTTCTGCAGTAGTGTTTCTTGTGCCTGGATTTGCAAAACCTCTTGGACAAAAGGAATAATACTCAGCATATGAAGACATTTTCTGAGACCCATTATTTTGTCTGACACTGACATCAATGTCTTATTTTACGCCACAATATCCTTGCTGTCTTCAAAAATGTAAGCACCAATAATACAAAAATGGAAGTGGTTTTTTTACCACCAACACTTCAAACTCTGTAGACTTAACTCTCATTCTTAGCTAATCTGCACCATCTCCACACACTCCGTGACAGCTTAGATCTTTTATAGCTCTAGCTAGAAGGGTCCTTGACCATAAGTGACTGAAATCAACAGGTGTTTTGTTCCAGAAATATGTATGTTCTCTGAGCCATCCTAACCAAATTCCTTGGACTGTCACCATCTAAGCACCCAGCGTGGAAAGTTTCCACATGAATCCAAGCAGAATAAAGAATTTCACCGGATATCTTAACAAAGCATTCAGTCTATTTTGTTTGGCTTTATGCCACAGAGTGTAAGAGAAACCCTGAAGGCAGTCTTTTAGTGAAGTAGTGATACATATATTTCAACATACTTATCCTTGACCTTTTTGAGTCCCTCCTTCAGTTCTCTTTGCTAACCCTTTGTGTTAATTGGAAACAGATTACATATCTGCAGATATTTTTCTTGGTTTATCACTTATGCCAGATCTTCTGGTTCCGGCTGGCTGTATATTTGGACTGGTTTCTTCATTTTTGTCTTAGAGTGCAATACAACAGCAATACCTACCAATAAAGGCCTAGTATATTTTAGCTAGCGTTCCCAGGCACTTGAAATTACAAGTACTACAATCTGATATTGTAGCTCAATTTTCACATGGAAGAACCACTACTATTCCAAATCTGACCCCCTATTTTACAAAGAAAAGTGTGCATAATTGCGTGGAGTCCTGTGACACAGAAGTGAAGATAGGAGAAAGCTAGTTTATTACATTTGTGGGCATTTAAATTTTTAAGCACCATTTTTTGGAGCTTGATTTACATTTCTTAAAATAAGCTTGTACATTAAATTATTGATGTGAGTAAAAAGTTAGTCTTTATTTACACTGGAAAAAAGTTGGGAATTTAAAAACACACTAAATTTTAGTTATTCAGGATTTTTAACAAAATTTAATTTATACTCTTGGCTTGAGTCACATATGAATGTATAATCTACACTATTTTTACGATGCCCTCAAGCAGCTCATCTTTTGTTAATCATCTCTAGATAATATGCCTCTGCAAAGAGGTAAGATTTGAGAACTTCAGTAACTCAGCCAGAGATTATGGACCTACTGCAAGAATGGGTGGGTGAGGATCTGTGGCCTGTGATGTGCAGGAAGTCAGGTTAGATGATCATGATGGTGCCTTCTGGCCTGCAAGTCTATCAGTCCTCATCATAGCATCTTTAAGAGTTTCAAATTATGCTGTGGTCACTTATCACTTATTTCCACTTAGAGCACAAGGATTCAATCCACCAGTCCTACAGAAGCAGAACCCCAATGACACAGTAATGGGAGATTTGTCTATTAAAGAACTGAAAGTCGAGGGCCCTTGGTAGGCTGCCAGCTATGCCAGATTTTACAGGAATTGTGTCATTTGGTAAATGCCCAGCAGAAACTAGGATTTCTAACTAACTTAATTTCCACGTGACCAAACTAGATATAAATAATACCACCAGTATTCTGAGCTAAAATGATAATTTCATTACTCAGTAACACTTCAGGCACTATAGCTTTCTCTGATCCCCAAAGCATAAACAAGTCATATTGGTGTTTACTGTACAACCAACACTACCCCCAACATCCCTAAAAAAAAGCCACCAAAATTAACAGATGCACCAACCTGATTTGACTGTCCAGAAAGGTAAGGTTCAAAATCGTTGTCATGAACTGTGTCCTTCTGATGCAATGAACCATTTTGTACTAAAACAAAAAGTTGCAACATATTATAACATTGCCTGACAATGTTACAGTAAAGAAACTCACTCTAGAGTAACTTCACAAAAATAAGTTAACTCCCTTCCTTCTTGTGGCATTGATAACCACCCAAGCAAAGCAAAGGAGTCAGATTTCACCAGAATGAGAACCTCCACATGCACTCTAAATGTCACTATTGCTTACAAAACTGATTTGAATGACAGTTAGAGAGTCAGAGGAACCTGCAATTTTCGTAAAGGTATGTTTTTATACTTTCCCCATAAAATATCTTAAAACCAAATAGACATCTCTTGACATGAACTTGCGAGAAGAACTGGAAGTCATAGCAATATCTTTTGTAAAAGCTGAGCAGCCTCTTTAAAAAGTAATGTTAAATCATATCAGAGGTGGAACAGTAAAATACTGGCTGTTGAGTGTTTGACATCCTAATAATAATATTTATAAGCTTTAAATTCAAGCCTTGGTTTTCTTGTCTGTAAAAGGGAGATAAAACTTCACTAAATTGGAGATATTTGAGACTCAATTATTAATAATATTTGTAAATCACACTGAAATCCACAGCTGGAAGATGCTACATAAATTATTAAAGTCACTTCACTCTTAATTTCCATCATTTGTTTTGAAGCATAAGTCACATCGTATGCATTAAGCCTTTGGAAAGTAGTTCAAGAGGTTCACAGGAAGGCTAAACTAAAAATTTTGCTACAGGAAAAGAAATACGATGCTAAAAAATAAAACTAAAGTGGGGATTTCAAAGAGGTCTGCAAGTGTAAAATAATGTTAGGAAGAATTTTTAGAGAAAATGGATGCATAATAAGAAGGGTATATTTATAAACTGGGGGGAAAATATGAGCTTGTTGGGACTATAGCTATTTGAAACACACTGATAAAGTGAAATTCAAAGAACCTTAACACCGAAAAGATGTGCTTACGTAAATTGACGGGAGTATCCATTTCCTTTCTATTCTTAAACAGTTATGTATTTCGTAGCAGTCATAGTAACATACATAATATAGTTTATAAAGCAGGCCATTTACTTGAAAGACAACTTGCTTCTGAAGTTTCATTTGTGACAATGTGCTAGAGGCCACACAAAAGCATATCACATTATCAGAGAGAACTTTTTTTGCTTAAGACTGAAATTATTTAATGAAAAAACTTGTACCGATGTACCACTTGTCATAATCTATAAACTCTTATTTGCCAATACCAGTCCAGTAACAGAACAATAATTATATAGCAGAAAAACAAAGTAAGTTTGGGTACTTTTCAATCTGTCACTTAAATAAATGAATCTCCTAAACTGTATTTGTATCTCTATTTGTAACTGTAACAATTTCATTTTCTTAAAATGTTTTTATAATTAAACACTGAAAGCATGCTTAGTACTGTCCAACCTTACAAACACTGGCATCAGTGGCATGCAAAAAACCCCTTAGGAACCAGGTTCCTTTTAAAAAACCCCACTTTGCTCTGTATTTCACCATAGAGTTTAGATTAATACCTATTGGCTCACCCATCACTGCCTGACTGCTTCATCTACCTTCAGCAGTAACAACTTAAGTGGAAAAATCCCAGCATTCGCCTTACCTTTATTATCTTGTCCTTTCGGTCGCTGCGATGCCATGCACATGATTGCGAAGAGGAAAATAAAGACAGAGGAGAAAGTTAGTTTTGGAAAACGCTCTTGGCTCCCTGCAGACAGGGTTGTGGGGGAGAAATAACAAGGCCGGGGGGGGGGGGAGTGTGGGAAGAGAAGGAGGGCTGACAGCTGTATTTATTATTAACGGCTGGATCACTGGAAATGGCCCCTGATCGGGCGAGGGAAGAGTTAAAGGGAGTGCCTAGGGCCCAAGGAAGGCGAGAGGGACCTCTCGGGGCAGGCACGCGCGGGGAGGGGGGGGGGGGCGGGGGCGGAAGGGAAGGAGAAGCGCTCGGCCCCGGGCCCAGCTGGGCTTCCACACTTACCTGGGGGTCAACGCTGGTGGCCGACATCCTTCATGTACGGGGCCGCCGCGGTCAGCAGGGAGCTGGGGGAGGGGCAGGGCCCGGGCCCCTCCGCGCAGCGGGGAGGCGCACGGCGAGAACGCGGGGCCCCTCCTGGGCGCGGGGGAGGGGGAGGGGAGCGCCTGTCCGCTGGGCCTGCGAGCGGCGCTCCGGACGGGGCCCCGGGGGAGGGGCCGGGTCGGCCTGTGTATGTGGGGGGGGTCCCTCCTCAGGCTAGGCCCCCCCGGGGAAGAGGGAGGGACGGGGGGGGGGGGTCGGTCCGGTCGCTGCTCGCCCTGCCGGCCCTTCTCCTCACATCCCCGCCCGCCCTCGCTCCGCGCCCCGCGGCCTGTCCCCCCGCGCTGGCCCCGAGCCGGGATGGAGCGAGAGACCCTCCAACTCCAATGGCGGCGGGGACCGGGCGGCGGTGACGTCAACGCCACAGCGCGCGCGGGGCACGCCGGGAAGACACGACGAGGCGGCCGGGGTGAGGGTGGGGGCAGGGAGGAGCCGAAGGGAAAGGCAAGCACCTGCCGCGCATGCGCGGTGCGGCTCTGCTACCGGGTTGCTTCGCGCCCCGCCCCCCCGGCTTGGGCTGCTCTGAGTGGGGAGCAGCAGGGCCTGTCCCCCCCCCTCCGGCTTTGCGGGAGCTTTACATGGGCTCTCCCCACCCCAGGGCATGGCCAGGGAGCAGGGCTCCTGGCTCTGCACTGCGGCCCCCCCCCCCCGGCTGGGTCAGACAGTGCCCCCAGACCCTGGGCTGGGGCCCCCACGCGGGAGATCAGCTGAAGCCCATGTTCTGGGCCGTGGCCTTTCGGTGCAGCTCGCAGGGGCCTACCCGGGGCGCCTGGGGACATGCCCTTCCGTGGAGCCTAGGTAGGGTGACCAGATGTCTCGATTTTATAGGGGCAGTCCTGATTTGGGGGACTTTTTCTCATACAGGCACCTATGACTCCCCACCCCCCCCACCCCATCCCGATTTTTCACACTTGCTGTCTGGCCACTCTAAGCCTTGGTGGCTGTCGGGTGCAGCCTGTGCGCCTGGGGATGCGTCTAGCCCAGCTTGTCCTCCCTCGCAGTCCCTGTGCTGAGGCTTAAAGGCAGCCTGCATCATTCTACGCGGCGGACCTAGGGTCTGGGTTCAAATGCAGCCTGCATGGTTCTGTGCCATGGCTGTCACGTGGGGTACCACTTAGGGTTGCCAACCTCTCCAGGAATTAAAGATTAATCTTTAATTAAAGATTATGTCATGTGATGAAACTCCAGGAATAAGTCCAACCAAAACTGGCAACCCAAGGTACAACCCGCAGTGTTCTGCTTGGGGGCAAATGGGCAGTTTTAAACTGTTTCCCCCCCACACACACTCACACCCA
This sequence comes from Lepidochelys kempii, assembly GCF_965140285.1. Lineage (NCBI taxonomy): Eukaryota > Metazoa > Chordata > Testudines > Cheloniidae > Lepidochelys > Lepidochelys kempii. Next base: position 6,716,110 of record NC_136392.1, on the reverse strand, counting down.
CACACACCTCTGCAGTCCATGGGATTCTACTCTGCAGCACCCATGCTTGGAGTCAAATGCAGCCAGCACAGTCTGTACCTCTGGCTCTGAGCTTGGGATCAGATCAGCTGGCTTGCTGTGTTCGTGTCTGTTTCTTGCAGTGGTGTAGCCTTTTTGCTTGCGGGAGGTGAGAGACAACACAGGTGAGTGAGATAATATCCTTTATTGGACCAACTTCTATTGGTGGAAGTTACAAAGCTCAAAAGCTTTTACCTTTCACCAGCAGAAATTGGTCCAACATATAATCTCACCTACCTTGTCTCTCTTACGTCTTTTTTTGTCATACATTTTACCTACCACAGCCAAGCCTCAAATTGGGACCTTTTAATCCATAAGCAGCAGCTTCCTTTCTCTTCTTTTCTCTGTCCCCCTTTTGTCTTTTTTTCTTGTGTTTTCTTTTGAGGTTATTGTTGCTTTGGGAAGGCTTTATTAACAGTGAAGTTTACAATTTTCTCTGAAGGACATAAGGTCTGTGTCAGTCTTGCCTCCATCCTCTGCCAAAAAGATGTTCTGTAGTCCTAGCAAACAGCTGAGAGAGCTCTGTCCCCACTTGTATGAGTTTAACATTTTCGTAGTTCCTATGGAATATGGTTATCAAGAGAGATCGTGGGCTAGAACAGTGGTTCTCAACCAGGAGTCTGGGGACCCCTGGGGGGCCACGAGGAGGTTTCAGGGGGGCTGCCAAGCATGGCTGTCATTAGACTTGGTAGGGCCCAGAGCAGAAAGCCGAAGGTCTGCCATGTGGGACTGTATCCCGGGGCCCTGAGACCCACCATTTCGGTGTGGCTGATGCTGAAGCCTGAGGAACTTAGCTTCATGATGCCCCTTGTGGTGTGGAGCCCTGGGCTCTTTGGTGTAGCCTCTTTGCTACCCCCAATGCAGGCCCTGGCTTTTATATGCGGAAACACAGTTGTGGCACAGGTGGGCCGTGGAGTTTGTATATCATGTTGGGAGAGGCCTCAGAAAGAAAACGGCTGAGAACCCCTGAGCTAAAAGATCCGGTCCTTACCACTGCTTTACAGAAATGTTTGTATTAGCAGTCATCAGCACTGTGATCCTGTTTTTAGATCTGATTAATTAATTTTATTTTCCTGTACAATAATATTTAAGTTGCTAGTTTGGAAAAAACTATGGGTGACATCCTAACCACATTGAAATCAATAGGAAAACTCCTTTTGGTTTCCGTGGGGCCAGTATTTCACCCTATAGCTTCTCAGGGATTCTTATCTAATAATTTATCTTTGTGCTGATTAAAGGTAAGGAAATGAACTAATATAGTAGAAGCATGTGCTAGGATTTATGTGCAAAGTTGGAATGATGTCAGAGTTGAATCCCTGCAGTTCTAGAGAGAGGCCTGGCATTTCTTTAATGAGAGGTCCAAATTAATGAAAACAGTTGCCTGTTTAGTTCTGGCAGCTGAATTCCAGAATTCATCTGAATTCATTAGCAGTTGTATCTGGCTGCTTCTCTTCATAGATAATGATATAGTATTTCAGAGATGGGCGGGACGTTTAATAGCTAGAATTGCTATTTATTATTATTTATTATTATTATTTCTTCTTTGAATTGTGATAGTGCTTAGGAATGCTAGTCATGGACCACAAACCCATTGTGCTAGAACAGAAAAATAATCCCTGCCTCAGAGGGCTTACAATCTTTTAAACGGCTGTGTTTCTATAATGTGAAAGATCTAAGGTAATGTATTTGATACCATAATAGCAAGGATTTATATTTGCTTTTATCTTAATCCTGAGGGCCAAATCATGCTCTTTGCTGGCAACACAAGTGTGATGGGGAAAAGGACACTGAAAAATCTGCCTGTGTCATCATTATGGTGTTATTTGTATTGCAGTAGTGCTCAGAGGACTCAGCTGAGTTGGGGCCCCCTTGTGCTAACCACTGAACAATGACGGTCCTTCCCCTGAAGAGCTATGATCTAAAATCATGTGGAGCTTCAAACAGAGGCATTATACCTATAGGTCACACAATCCACCTAATGCCCAAATATAGGATTCCTCCTCTAATTGGTGGAGAATCTTGTAAAACTGTATCAAAAACTGGCATCCTCCATGCACCCAACTAACAGTGATGTTGAGAGATAACCACAAAGGGCTTGCAAATTATTAGTTCACCATTCTCACCTTGTATGAGGCACATGTAGCTGCAGGATAGGCAGCATGAATGACCCAGTAGCTAACATCGTGCCATGTAGCATATCACCTAATATTTTATACATGTACTTGTCATCTGGCTGGAGAATGGGAATAGATGAGGTTGACAGGACAAGCTTTAAGATGCACTGCTGTTTATGCCCAGAAATCTGGCTTCTCATTAAGGTATCATACAACATGCAGGGATTTGCTTTAATCATAGCCTCTTTTCAGCGTGAAGATACCTTCTTTTGGTAGATTCCCCAACATACACATGCAGGATCTGGACCTAGTGTAGAGTGAGAAGGGGGCATTCTGGGGCAGGGCAAGGAGGATGTATGACCAAGGAAGATTCCACGACACACTTGCACCAGGGAATACAGCTCAGAGTTAGGGAGTCGCCACCAGCCCCCAGCTGGCCCTCTATCTCGCTGCCTGCAAGCAGAACTTAAACACAGCTGAGACTCTGGCTTTTAATATTTTGCAATAATGTAGCACCTTCCATCAAAGGATGTCAAAGCATTGTATAATCATTAATTAATTCAGCCTCATAGCATCTATGTGAGGTAGTGGATTATTATATCCAATGTATAGTAGGGAAAACTGAGACTCAGAGATGTGAAGTGACTTATCCAAGTTCACACAGGAAGTCTGTGGCACAAAGTGCAAAGGACCTTAAAAGAGTTCTCATGGATTCCCAAGGGTATAAAGCCCAGAGGACTGTTCTAGCCAGCAGAAGTTATAGAAGTCCTGTTGCTACTCCAGCTGGCCCTGTGGGCTGGTTTTGACCCCCAGCTGCTGCAAGTTTAGAGGAGGTGTAAAGGTGGCTTGGAGTCATGAGGTTGGTGCAGAGGATTGTGCCCTACTATTTCAGACTCAAAGATGGAGCATCTACAAGATACAGTATATGTCTAGTTCTAGTTTTGTGAGGATATTGCTTCATGAGCTATACTTCTTCCACACAACTTTCAAAAACAGTTTTGCACTGTCTTTAGGACAGAAGTTTAACGTAATCTGGAAATAAAACCATTTACAAAAATCAGCTTCAAACCCACAGCCAAGAAAAACCACCCACCGCTAAGGTAAGCAGCAACAAGATTCAGAATGAAACTGATTTGAAAGAGAGTTGCATAATGTCTTCACGTAGGCTGCCCCACACAATGGGAAGTAACACAATTTCTTTGAGAAAACAGAGAAACAAAGGACTTCCCTCTCTTCCATTAAAATCGTCTCAAATCTCACAAGAGTTTTGTGTGAAAATTGCCAAAAACAAGACAGGTTTTTTTCCTTAGACGTTACAGGGATTTGCTGCAGATTATTCTGCATTGAAATCAGGAGGGTGATATTAAACAATACTGCATAGAAAGCCATATTCTAAAATTTTTGATGGGATATGACAAAGAAATGGGCGAAACGAGGATTTTCATAATTTGATGCCAAAAATAAAGGCAGACACCAACAAATGCTAGATGTCGTTTTTCCTTTTTTCCTCCTGTTTTCGTGTCATTGCCATGCTGTTCTGTGAATGCAGGGGAGGGACTCAGTCTCATACAAAGAGCATGGCCTGTTGACATTATCATGTAATCATTATCAAGCCTACTTGCTGTTCATTGCAAGGCAGCGAGACCCTCATCATGGTGCTGCAGCAAAAGATGCGTAGCTGGATAGTGTATGACCACTATGGTTTTCCAAAGATACCCACTCCATCTCTCCAGCTTTATCACTGATAACTCAATTGTTCTTATCATCTGCTAGTTTCCATTACATTATAAGGATAGTCCATCTTTGTCATGCTTTTTAGGACAGTATCACCCATGTTCCAGTTCAGCTTCTTCACATTCTGCCGGATGGCTTTCACATTGGTCTTCTGTCTTACCTTCTCTATCATGCCCACTGTCAGATATCTCTTGAGTCAGAGGGGTCTTATTCTCAATTTATTTGCATGGGGAGAAATTAGTTGCTAACCTAAGTAACACAAGAATGCCCCTCATTGCCAGTCACCCAAATGCCATTCAGGCAACTGGGCATGTCTCCATAAAAAATAAACAAGTTCCAGGCTATATCATGGTTTAATTGGAAAACTGGCAGTTCTGTGTTCCTCGCTGGCTGATACTCTACCAATTAGAAAGCAGGATGTGCTCCATTAGATTGATAATAATGCCTGACAAATCCTTCTTTAACAGAAATTAATGGCTGAATGGTAGCACTCACATTAGTCACCAGCTGATGGCAGCTGTCAGGGTTCCTTCCCCACTCTGAACTCTAGGGTACAGATGTGGGGACCCACAGGAAAGACCCCGTAAGCTTATTTCTATCAGCTTAGGTTAAAAACTTTCCCAAGGCACAAATTCTTCCTTGTCCTTGGACGGGATTGCTGCCATCAAGTGAGTTAGACAAAGATTCAGGAAAAGGACCACTTGGAGTTCGTGTTTCCCCAAAATATCCCCCAAACCCCTTCACCCCTTTCCTGGGGAGGCTTGAGAATAATATACCAACCAAATAGGTAAACAAGGTGAGCACAGACCAGACCCTTGGGTTTTTAGGTCACTAAAAACCAATCAGGTTTTTAAAAACAGAACTTTATTATAAAGAAAAAGTAAAAGAAGCACCTCTGTAAAATCAGGATGGAAGATAATTTTACAGGGTAATAAGATTTAAAACACAGAGGATTCCCCTCTAGGCAAAACTTTAAAGTTACAAAAAACAGCAATAAACCTCCCTCTAAGCATAGGGAAAATTCACAAGCTAAAACAAAAGATAATATTTCACATTTCCTTGCTTTACTTACAATTTTTGTAATCTAGATGCTTATTTGAGGTCGGGTTTTAGGAGAGGATTTTTTTTTTTCTGTCCCGGTCTCTCTCTGTCCCAGAGAGAACAACAAAAGACCCCACTGACAAAACCTCCCCCCACAGATTTGAAAGGATCTTCTTCCCTTATTGGTCCTTTTGGTCAGGTGCCAACCAGGTTATTTGAGCTTCTTAACCCCTTACAGGTAAAGGAGGGATTTTATGCTGCCCTTCGCTGTATGTTAATGACAGCAGCTTTTTTTTAAGGAGTTATCAGAAACTTTTGTTTAAACAAATGTTGTTTGGAGTAGCTGTGCCCTGTTTTAGGTGAAAACAGAAGAGAGCAAAATAGAAAACAAGAATGGATTTCATTTAACTATTTTAGTTAAACAATTTTAACAAAAACAAACCTGATTTTAGAAAACTTGGCTGGCTATCTTTTACAACAATCGCTTTAAAGAGCCACTGATTTAACTATGGATGGATGGCATAGAGTGCCCTCTTCTACTAACAAGTCACAGCTGCCACTCAAAATCTGCACATCGCAGTACAGAATTGCTTCATTGTGGCACAATTGTCCCAACTCTAGATCCATTTAAACTGTACCATAGGACCCAAAAGCAGCGCAGCTCCATGGATTGTAAGGGGCAGGGAAAGGGAGCCAGCCAAGCAACCTCAGATTCTTCCACTGCCCCGAATCTACAGGCTAATACATAGTAAGTTACCGCATCCCCTTCTGCAGTTTGGAACCTCCATCCTCTTGAGGGAGGATCCATGTAAGGGATTACTGATGGCACAGTTCTTGAAGAAGCTATGCTGTCCAGGGGCCAAAGGGAGCGATTGAGCCAGGTGCACTTTACTTCTGGAAGGATTGTTTCTGGGTAGGGAAGAATGGAGCCCATAGTTTTACAGTCCGTTTGTGGCATCAAGCCAGTGTATCCCAACCTCACTCTTCTCACTCTCTTTGGGGAGGCCAGAGCTGCAGTTAGCAATAGCCTAGAGCAGTTCCTGTGCTCAGGGAACACAAAGACTGTGATTGTGATCAGCCCCTCAGCATGGGAGTGGGGAAGATTTGGTGGGTGAACTCCTGGCCCTGTTGGCGTCAATTTCTAACATCAATTTGGCCAGGATTTCATCTTTGGTGTCGTCTTCTTTGTTCAGCCAGCCCTGTGCAGATGCAATCCAGCCCTTTATCCTTATATTGAAAGAAAAGACATGTCCTCATGTTCCCTCCACTTTAAGTGATGAGAGATAGCCAGGAACTCTTTCATCCATTTTGGTAGATTTCTTAGTCTGTAATTTTCTTTCTGTGCGCTCACTTGCTCCCTGCTGCAGTTGGTTTCTCCTTTGGCTTTAGTTTTTTGTTCAGGTTCCCCCCACCGACCCTGCACTTCCTCTCTCATTTGCTTCCCCAAGATAGTTTTTTCTCACACACAAAACATTTTTCTCCCACAGTCTACATGCTGACAGGTTTCAGAGTAACAGCCGTGTTAGTCTGTATTCGCAAAAAGAAAAGGAGTACTTGTGGCACCTTAGAGACTAACCAATTTATTTGAGCATAAGCTTTCGTGAGCTACAGCTCACTTCATCGGATGCATACTGTGGAAAGTATAGAAGATCTTTTTATACACACAAAGCATGAAAAAATGGGTGTTTACCACTACAAAAGGTTTTCTCTCCCCCCACCCCACTCTCCTGCTGGTAATAGCTTATCTAAAGTGATCACTCTCCTTACAATGTGTATGATAATCAAGTTGGGCCATTTCCAGCACAAATCAAGGTTTTCTTCCGCCCCCCCCCCCCCCCCACTCTTCTGTTGGTAATAGCTTATCTAAAGTGATCACTCTCCTTACAATGTGTATGATAATCAAGGTGGGCCATTTCCAGCACAAATCCAGGGTTTAACAAGAATGTCGGGGGGGGGTAGGAAAAAACAAGGGGAAATAGGTTACCTTGCATAATGACTTAGCCACTCCCAGTCTCTATTCAAGCCTAAGTTAATTGTATCCAATTTGCAAATGAATTCCAATTCAACAGTCTCTCGCTGGAGTCTGGTTTTGAAGTTTTTTTGTTGTAATATCACAACTTTCATGCCTGTAATCGCGTGACCAGAGAGATTGAAGTGTTCTCCGACTGGTTTATGAATGTTATAATTCTTGACATCTGATTTGTGTCCATTTATTCTTTTATGTAGAGACTGTCCAGTTTGAAAAAAGGGAGAAGAAAAAAGGGAGGACTGTCCAGAAGAAAAAAGGGAGGAAGGGCAAGAAAGAAAAACCACTTTTTCCCTTTTTGAAAACCAAATAATTTTTGCTTTTCGTGGAAAAAAAATCAGAAAATAAAACCAATTTTTTCAATAAAATTTTTCATTTTTTATAAAAGGACCATTCATTACAATTTCATATGAAAATAATTGAGCTTCTCTGCTACATATTGAAAAGCTATTCTTTACAGCTCACTGGTTCCTGTAGTCATTGCTGCTTGTGAAGTTCTGAACCTTAGGATGAAACCTCACATTTGGGTGCAGTGTAACATTTCGGATGTCACAAATTGACCTTAATAAACTCAAGTGGGGAATATACTACAGGAACACGAGCAACTACCACTCCAGAAAGAGATCTTGGAGTCATTGTGGATAGTTTTCTGAAAATATCCACTCAATGTGCAGCGGCCGTCAAAAAAGCGAACAGAATGTTGGGAATCATTAAGAAAGGGAAAGAAAATGTGACAGAAAATATCATATTGCCTCTATATAAATCCATGGTACGCCCACGTCTTGAATACTGCATGCAGATGTGGTCGCCCCATCTCAAAAAAGATATATTGGAATTGGAAAAGGTTCAGAAAAGGGCAACAAAAATTATTAGGGGAACGGAACAGCTTCCATATGAGGAGACATTAATAAGACTGTGACTTTTCAGCTTGGAAAAGATACGACTAAGGGGGAGATATGATAGAAGTCTGTAAAATCATGACTGATGTGGAGAAAGTAAATAAGGAAGTGTTATTTATTCCTTCTCATAACACAAGAACTAGAGGTCACCAAATGAAATTAATAGGCAGCAGGTATAAAACAAACAAAAGGAAGTATTTTTTCACACAACGCACAGTCAACCTATGGAACTCCTTGCCAGAGGATGTTGTGAAGGCCAAGATTATCACAGGGTTCAAAAAAGAACTAGATAAGTTCATGGAGGATAGGTCCATCAATGGCTATTAGCCAGGATGGTCAGGGATGGGGTCCCTGTCCTCTGTTTGCCAGAAGCTGGGAATGGGCAACAGGGGGTGGATCACTTGATGATTACCTGTTCCGTTCGTTCCCTCTGGGGCACCTGGCATCGGCCACTGTAGGAAGACAGAATACTGGGCTAGATGGACTTTTGGTCTGACCCAGTATGGATGTTTTTATGTTCTTATGAAAAGGTTTTTTTAACAAATTAGGACCTGACCTGCAAACACTTACGTACGTAATTAACTTTACTATCATGAGTAGTTTTCTCACTGTAGAAAAATTAAACAAGTATAGAAATTTCCAGAGTTCCTTCATGCCCCAAATTTCTCTCCTCTCCTTGTGAGGGATTTGACCAGCTTTCTTCCCATAAAAAGAAATAGAAGGCCAGGACTCATACTATAATTCTTTACAGTTCAACAAGATGCTGTCTGCAATTGCAATCTGATAGGTATCCGGTCACACTTCCTCTTCTATTTGAATTCTAAGCATGTTTGGTGATTGCAAGTATTTGAATATTATTATTATTATTGGGTCTACACTATTCATCGGGACTAAGCATGTTAGTTTCCTGTTCTTCAAAATCACAACAGGATTCTGAAGGCATTTCCTGTATCAGGATTTCGGGTATCTACTGTGCTTTTCAAACTTCTCCTTTAATAGAGACTCTGTTCCCCAGGTGTGGCCTAACAGCTAATCATATTGGAGTCTGAGTAACTCCCTTTGCTAACACTGCTTGCTGCATCAATGCTATTGTAAATATTACAATAGATAAAATACTTTAAAGATTGTGAGGTGTTCAGTTAGTACTATAATGATTAGGTTATAGAACTATCTAAGTTTGATAGAATATTCAGGAGGCAGTCTTATGGTCAGGACTCTTTGGTAAATCACATAACCACCTCTCTGTACTTTAGCTTACCCATCTATACAATGGTTATAATAATATATACCCACCTCACAGTGGTGTTTGGCAGGCTTAATTAATGTTTGTAAAGTTCTTTGAGCTCTTTGGATGGGCAGTGATTTATTATTAATTGTTGTGTATGTGTTGGCTTTGCTTATTTTTTATTATTGAAAAATCCAGTGATGAATTAAAAATAATGATTAATGATCAGACTGTGGGAAGACCTTAAGCAGGTGGAAAGCCCTGACTGGTAAGCACTGATGGGGAAAGAGAAGTGCTCTGCACATGTATTAACATGCATTGTGATGGGACGGGGAAAAAAAAAGATTCTTGGGCAGGGTGAATAGAAATCAAAGCTAGGCATTTTTTGCCCCCAGCCTGAAGAAGTGATTCTGTGGCCACTGTCTGTACATACAGTCACTTCTCAACACACCTTGTTACTATTCACTGGGTTGGAAAGCACTGTCTTTTCACAGTGGACTCTTGCATGAACGCCTTGGAATTTCCTATCAGACAGCTATACTCTTCGGTCCATCAGCGCTGGCTGGCAGGCTCCCATGGGAGCTGCAACAGACAGGCACCATCAAAGATTTTACTGATGAGGGAGAGCTGGTGTCATCAGCTCCCAAGTGCACAAGGAGCCTGGGTGTTGTTCTGCTCCAGGATGACAACCAGCTGGTCATTCAGAACTGAAGGGAGCTCAAGGACATTAATGTGGATGAGGCCAATGGGCAGGAAAGTGACAGTCATAAATTGTCGGGGGGGGGGGGGAGAAGAAAAAGCCTTCATAAAGCAGATATAACTAGCGCTCCTGCTTCTAAGACCCCAGATTTCATGACCCTAACACATTGTCCCAGCCTACTTGGGAGTTGTACTACAGGGTCTCCCCATATCTCCTTCCATCATGTCCCATCCCCAGCCACAGATCCTTACCCTTATGAGTAGAGCTGGTCAGGCCTTTTTCAGTGAGATGCTTGTCCACTGGAAAATTCTATTTGTCAAAATCAAAACTTTGTTTTGCAAAAATGTCTCAGTTTCAACAAAAATCTCATCAGGATGGTTTCTCAGGAGCAGGACAGAATTTTCTGGTCAAAATGAGACAGAGACAGAATTGCCGCTAGCCCAGTGATTAGAGTGTTCGTTTGAGGTTTCAGCATTGGTTTTCATTCCACATAGGAACAAAAATGAAACCTTTTGATTCTTTTGGGTGGGGGAGAGGAAGGGGTGAGTGAGAGACCCCAGAATATCCCAGTAGTTGGGGCATTCATCTGGCATGTGAGAGACCCACCTTCAAGCCCCTGCTCTGCCTGATTCAAAGTAGGGACTCAAAGCTGTATCTCTTAGGTGCCCTACTTATTCAGCTACAGCGTCAGGGTATGTCTACACTACAATAAAACACCTGCGGCTGGCCCGGCTAAGCTGACTCAGGCTGGGGCTGTAGAGCAATCAAATTACAGTGCAGACATTTGGGCCCAGGCTTTGAGACCCCACAAAGAGGGAGGATCCCAGAGCAATTGTATAGCTCCGTGAGCCCAAATCAGCTGACCCAGATCAGTCCCAGGTGTTTTATTGCAGTGTAGACATACCCACAGTCTCTCTCTCCCTGGCACAGTGATTATTTAATTATTTTCACAACATGGAACAGCGTCAACAGGAGAGGTTGACTCTATGGCCTGATGAGAGAGAGCCTTCCCGAATCATGACTGAATCATCAAGTGAACATGCACAAAAGTTTAAAAAAAAAAAGGAGGAAATTGCATGCCTTTTCCTCCATATTAGGGCAATTGTGGTTTAGTTTTAATTATTACTATTAATACTTTTTAGACTACTGATAAATGCACTGCAACTTACTTTGTAAAAGTAGCGACTAAATCTTGATTGAAATGTGGGATGCGACTGTCATGTTTGGGATAAGGAAATCATTGGGTGTTTACATTACTAAGACAAAATTAAGGAGGTTCTATTATAGCAAGCATTTGCATTAAAAGCTGCCTCATCTTATGGCCCTTACATTCCCACTCTCTGTTCCTTTGAAGCCTTCTACAGCTTCCTCCTTTTTAACAGGCCTGATCATTAAAGCAGAGGCCTAAAAATCAGGAGACCTGGGCCTATGCTTGACTCCATCCAAACTGCGGCATGAGTTTGGGTTAAGTTACTTAACTTTACTATGGTGCCACTTCCGCATCTGAAAAACAGAGATAATAATACTTACCAACTCTCCCCCGGCACTTTAAGATCCTTGACTGAAAGATGCTTCATAAAAGCAAACCATTATTAATCATTATTATTATTTATTAACAGGCAGCTTGCTATAACTCACCAACAGCTCCCCAAAATATCTCTTGTAACTGGGAATTTGTGCGAGTGGCTTTTTCAGGTGTCTTAGGTTTTTAATGTATGTTCTGCAAAATCCATATATACTTGTAAGGGATTGGACCAGAGGAGCAGAAGCTAGTGGGTTGTGTGTGTACTCAGGAAGGATTTAAAAAAAAACAACCACATCCATCCACAACAGGATTCTCAGAACAGTACTGTAAATAAGCACTGCCCTCTACTGTTTGTAGCATGTCTTAGGTTTCACCTTCAAGATTTTAATTAGAGCACATTTTAAAAAATGAAGACAAAGTTCCCACCTCAGATGGTTATGCTGACATTTTAATTTTAAAAACATACAATTGTTTTATAGTCTTGTTTGGAGAGGGGGATTTTGGTTAATTAGGGGCAGTGCATGATCCAACAGGTTTCTTCTTTAAAATGAGTGGTAGCACATTCTGTTTTCTCAAATGGAAAATGTGGCAGGGGAGATACAAGTTTTCAAGCCCCTGTGCTGTTCAAGACCCACCTTAAAATCATTCCCTGACCACAGGACAAAGAAAGATAGAGCAAGTGTTCAAACTTCAGGGATGCTGTGGAAGCTAAAGATCATTCTCTTCTGCAACAACATAGCTGAAGTAAACAATTCAAACCTCTTTGAGCAAGTCCTCCTCCCTTTATGGCTCCCATCATGTGTTTATATTCCAATACATTTTGTTGAAAATGAGAAGGCGGCACAAAACAGATGAGGATGCTTCAGAAAAGTGAAAAATATGTGACGATACCAACAGATATTAAAAGAAAGAGAAACTATTAGTTTCAAAATTGTGGCAATCCAAAGAAGGAGTAGCAGCATTACAAAGTGAACTGCCTGTGTATGAAGCTACACAATTACACGGCCGCCAAGGTTTAACGTTCCAAAATCTCTCATGCTGACCCAGTAGGTAGCAGTCCAGAATCTCCAGACAAAACAGTTTTGAAATATAAGTTCTACCCCAATCACTGAAGTATGCGAGCCACTCACAGATATTAATGGGCCTGTCTCTTAGTTACATTACACCTTTTGCACCACTCTGGCAGTGTCAACTGCCCCTAAAATGAATGTAAATGTAATTTCCATCCACTTTAGGGCCCCAGAGCAGTCCACAGGGGGCTTAGCGTAAACTATAATTATGTCCCAATGAATTTATCCTCACAACACCCCCTATGATGCAGGAAAATGTTATTATTCCCATTTTACAGATGGAGGCACAGAGTGGTTATGGCCTGGATCTTGCAAATCCTTACCTAACTTTACACACATAAGTAGTCTCATCGAAGCAGGTGCTTTAGTGTTTGCAGGATCAGGGCCATAATCAAGGTGTAGGTACAGCTTCCAGCACAATGTGGCCCAAATCAGGATGGGGACCCTGGGGTGCTACCACAATATAAATATTCAGCGCTGCTAATCAATTTGTATCATTATTTGGGTAATTTGTGCTTCTCTAAATTTTTCAATAGCTTTTTGAATTTTTATACAGAAATATACGGTACTGGGATCTAGAGCTGCAGCAGGTCTGCTAGCTCCTAATTGGTCTCCAGGGTGCTGCAGGGGCTAAGAGTGAATCTCCAAGAAATCCTCCAGCACACAACGTTAAGCATCCCTCACTACATCCCTCTCTGCAGAGAAACTCCAAGCCTTCTGTTCAGCCACCACTTTGAGTGGGGGATTTCAGAGAGGGGCGGGGAAGAGGGGAGAAAGGAGGGATTATTCCACTGGATGTAAATAGGGAGTCTCCCAAAGAGCAACACAGGGGATGAGGTCTGCTCTGGCTACCTGAACAGTTACTTACTGAAAGACTAGTAGGAAACATAGCTGAACGTTCACATGGGCCCTTTACCTCACAGGGAAAGTGAAGGGAGATGAAAGGTAGACCAGCCAATCAGGGGAAAGCAGCAATAGGCGCTTTCCCAGCAGGTGAAATCACTCAAGTCTTGCAAGGTGTACCACACCCTCCAGATGGGCAGCTGCAATGATCTAGAAAAAAGAGAAACAGAGCTGACCTGTCTCAGTCACAGCACAAGGCAATGGTCCCTGGAAGCTATAAATAGGGTTGGGGAGACAAACTAGCTTCTCTAGGAAGGTCTTGGATGTTAGAAGTGCTCCAGAGGATGCGGATTAGGGCCTGGTCAGTTATGCTCTTGTTTGGTCAATATTCTGCTGAGTAGAATTGGAGGGAGGCATTTGGATTCTGGCTAGATTACCCCCTTTGAAATGGGACTGTTAATGAATGGGTGTCTAGCCTTAGCTTTTAATGGTCTAGTGTTGAGTAAGTACTTGAGGAAGATGATGTAGGGGGCTTAGTCTATGTTTCTGATGCCCCAGGAAGGTGTGTATGGGGTGGTAGAAACATTGGTTTTCACTTCTGTGACTTCTTGCAATCTCAGTCTGGTCTTGGGGAATTCAGCTGCTATGAAGGCTCCTGTCTAAAGGGTCCCTGGCAGGACCAATACATTATTTCAACATAGGCAAAAAAATGGGGGCTCCTTTGGGGGAGGGATGGAGGAAGGCAAGGGGTGGGTGGCTATGATTTATGACCAGGTAGGCATGAACTGGATGTTATCTCTTACTCGTCCTAGTTTAAAACCAACTCAACCCCACCTTCCCCCAAGAAAACCACTCCAGCATACTAACTGCCTGCTACTTCCCCAGAAGTCTAGCTCTACTATTGAGTCTTGGATGAGGTAACCCACCTCTTTTTTCCCCTGCCCCAACTGGGTAAACTTGTTCCAGTGTATGGTTAGGTAAGTGACAATCACTGGTGATGGCTCCCTGCAGAGAATAATGCCTGCTACAGTTTGACATTAACTATGACTTTTGCTTTGACAGAGCCCAGGACTGAAATAGTGCTGGAGTTGTAGAGCTGCCCCACACAAGAAAGAAGCTCTGCAGCTCTTCTGAGAGTGAAATCTGGTATGTAGGTTAAAGCTGCCTCCAGGTACCTTTAACTTTGCTGCTCTGCAAATCCCCTAAGTCTCACTGACTCTAGCAGTTTTATATGGATTTCTTTTACACCAGTGACCCTGTTCTCAAGCAATTGCTTCAGTGTGTTAAGCACAAACACACTTTGTTTTTAGCATGGGCATTCAGGGCCTTCTTCTCCACCACTTTGGTTTGTCCAGCGATGGCTATGGAAGGAAATTCTAGCCGTCCTGCTAATAATGTTTTGGGTTTTTTTTCTGCCTCTGTGGGAGAGAGGTGCAGGTGAGCAGGCTCCATTGAGCAGCTGGGGCTGTCTGTCAGTGAGTGCCCATGAAATACTGGTCTCAGTAATGGTGATTTCAGTCTGTCACTCATGGGACATGTATCTCACAGGCAATGCCAGAGCAAGCTTCTCCACACAAACCCACCAATGTACTGCAACTCTCTTCTGGAGGGATTTTTACTAGGTAGCTAGGACTCCATGTCACCTCTGTCACTGACCTCTCAGTGAACAAGGTACTAATAGTAAAGAATGGGCCTACAATGTGCTAGGCTCTGTACAGTTTCCCTCAGGCTTCCAAAAGCACCCAAAGGCTAAGGGAAAGGGGTATACCATGCAGTAAAGTGGGCAAGGTAACGATTGGCCGCATCTTGATAGTAAATGTCTTTAGAATGCTATGACTCTTGTTAAATAATATCTCTCTTTATTTTAGCTTGTTAAGATATGGGTGCCTGTGCACTGTATTGAGAACAGTCCGCTTATACCATAAAAGTCCATTAATCGCCAACAGATGGTCAATACTGACTTGACCCGAACTGAGCTAGTGACCTAGACTTGGCCTGGGTTTTCTTAGGTGCATTTATATTAAAAGAGGCTCTATCAATGACTGCTGTTTGCCAAGTATATGGAGTCTCCTACTCCTGAGTAATTCATTTTCCTTTAGTGGAATCACTCCTGATTCTCACCTGTGTGAGTGAGAGAAGATTGAGGCCCAGAGCCTCTTTGCATCTACTTTTGCTGGCAACACAGAAGTGGTGGTAGCCTTGCAGAATGGCTCACAGATGTCAGGGGAGGAGGGGGGAGTTTGAGTTTCAGTTTGAGGAGCGGGGAGGCTTGGATAATCAAGTAATATTTTCTTTAATTTCAGCCGTCCTTTCGATATAGGACTAGTGAAGGCAGCAAACCACTACCACCATTAACTGTGACTTAAGGAAACCAATAGGAACATGGGCCTCAATGTTTTTGGGCTCCTTCTGTAGTGATTCTGCTGCAGTGGTGAGGTGTACTGTGAAATAGGATGGGTAGGAGTGATCAGTCACAAGCTGCTGATTCCGCTCCAGGCCACAGGCTGCTATGCTAAATGTATACACAGCATGCAAAGAGAAGCCCGCTAATTGAATATGCGACCTGTGTAACTGGAGGCTGGTTTGGTTATAAAAGGGATAACATGAGGAAACGTTTGCTTGGGTCTTGGCTACTCTGTGTAGGCTTCTGGCTTGTTGAACATTGTGTCTCTAGAAAAGCAAACCAAGGAATTACATCCTTTTTATACTTTTGTTAAAGGCTAGAGAGGTGACTGAGTGTTCGCTGTTCAGGTCAGAGACTGAAAGCTGGGGTGACTTTATCCAAGTGCATTGAATAGGCCTGGCCTTGTTTTTGCTTTTCCTGCAAACTACTTCAGCTTCCCTGTGACTTGAGAGACTGGAAGGGGGAAACTGCTGGTCTCTTCCCTCCAGACATTAGTGGGGATCGAGGGAAAGGGGCCAGGAAAAAGCAGCATCAGGGCATAGACCATCTGGAGCTCTGGTTTGGCTGCAATTCAGGAACATGCTTGGCTTTGTTGAGACCACGAGCTTTCTAGAACATGTAGCAGGATGAACTGTGGGGATTGTGAATGCAGACCAGCAGTCTGAGTGTTGCCTGACATCAGGAATACAGCTGGTCACTGAGGAATTGTCTTATATATATATATAAATTTTTTTTTTCCCCCCTCTCAGTGCTGGGACATGGAGGACAGCTTTCCCCCAGAGGAGATCAGGTCTGGGCCAAGGCATTTTCAGCTGTCTAAGACCAGCATGCGGAGCGAGGAGAAGAGACTGAGGACTTTCCGGCAGTGGCCAGAGAGCTCACCTGTCTCTGCCACAGACCTGGCTAAGGCTGGCTTTTTCTTCCTGGGTCCTGGTGACCGAGTGCAGTGCTTCTGCTGTGGTGGTATCTTGAGGAGCTGGGAGGCTGAGGATCAACCCATGCGAGAGCACCAAAAATTTTTTCCTACCTGTAAATTCATCTGTGGTGAAGATGTTGGCAACCAGCGGATGCTCCCCTTTCTGGAGATCTTAGACTATGTGGATGGGCAGATCCTCAGCCTCCTACAGAGGATGGATGTGGAAGAGACGGCCTTACCCAGTCAACCAGAATACCCGGAGATGGAAACCGAGGCGATGCGACTAGCCACTTTCCAGAGCTGGCCACCATACACAGAGCTGTATCCTGAGCAATTGGCCAGAGCAGGGTTCTTCTATACAGGTAGGCTTGGCAGGATGAGAGCTTTATCGGTAAATGTCGATACACGTAAATTCCACTGCACATGCAGAAATTGATAAATATTTCCATTGATGATGATTTACCAAGAGGCAAATAGTTGCTTGAGACTTATTAGTGTGATTTTTAAGGCTGTTTTACTCTGTATTTTGACCTGTGAAGTTGACAACTTGCATTTTAACAGTTATGAAGCTTTAACGGTTTTGAATCTCAACATCTATTGTATTTAAATAATTCTGACCCTGACACGCGCCACATGATATCCCTCTCGGTGAAAAATTAAATCAGCAGTTTTCAACTTTCTGAGCTGAGCCCCTCATTTGAGTTAAAATGTTTGGTTGGGCCCCCCTGAACCCAGGCAAAAATAGCACAATACCTGCCTTCCCCCCACTCTGGTTTACCGGGTGGGGGAAGGTGTGTGTAATGGTGTCTGGGGGTGGAGCCAGTGCTGGGTATGGAGGCTGCTGGGAGCAGAAATTGGCACGGCTGCTCTGCATGTTGACACTGATCCACAGGCTAGGTGGCCCGCTGAGGTGAGTCAGGGGCTGGAAGTGGTGCACCCTCCCTGAGCCCTGCCATGCAGGGCTGGCGTCACTGCTAGTCTTCCCCCCCCTTTGTGCCCTCCTAGGAGGGCACACCCCACAGTTTGAAAACCTCTGATTTAAATTAACAACAATTAAAGCTTATAAATAAGCATATTAGCCATCAAAATTATTTAATTCTGCCAAGGCTATATACAGGTACATACAGTAGGGAAAGCCTCCCTCTGTGTGCAACTGTAGAGCTGTATGGTGTTTCCTGTTAGACAAGCTCTATTTAGGGCAGTTTTTTTATACTGCACCCATATACTGTGGCTGGCACCAACCCCCGCTGCTTACATACCACACCATGAAGCCCTCTCCAGTAGAGCCTCAACTTGACTCTCCTCTTCTAGGTGTGAGGGGCCACAGAGTTCTCCTTAACTGGACCATCCTGAACAGCAGAGAGATGGGATTCAAACACAGCTTAGCCCCTGCACAACATTCTCACAGTACTGGGACAGAGTTAAGGTCTATACTGCAAATGCAGCCACCGTGGGGAACCGAGTTAGAGCACACCCCTTTCTTACTAGACCTGTAAGGTTCAAACTCCATCGTTAGGTAATTTGGCTTTGGGGCTTTCCAGTTGCATTTACACTTTATTTTTATTGTAGCAGCCTCAGTTGGGATTAGGAGTCTCCTTCTTCTTCATAATGTGGTTCTGTGTAGGAGCCCTGGGTGTATTGTATTGTAGGAGCCCTGGGTGTACTTGTATTGCATGGACCCAGGACCCATTGTGCTGGGTGCAGTGTAAACATAGATCAAAAAGACTTTCTTCTCCACTGTTGGGTCAGATTTGGGACAAACCTGTGATGGGAAGTCTCTGCTCTGAGGAGCTTATTTTAAGTTTTAAGAGCAGGAGCAACAAGGGATGTGACAGACAAATGAGGATAATGGCAACAGTCGGCAAGTCTGCAGTCATGTAATGTGCCCCATTTGTACCACACTCCTTAGTATAGCACTTGGCTAAATGTAAAGTCTAACATGAGTTATGACATTCAAACAGTTCAAGTGGAAGCGGAGTAGAATGTTATATGGAGGGGACAGCGTGGAGTTATTTTATATTTATTCCTTAAAAAGAGAGACCGTCACCTGTCTGTAGATGTCCCCTTTTCAGAAGCTGTTTTGGGCTCTGTGGATCCCAGCTAATTTCAAAGTCTCTCTTAGGCTCTGTCTAGCTTGCTAACTGCCTGTAATTCTGGGACATGAACAGAAATTTAATGAGTTTGGGGCTGTTCATCTGAAGAATCACTTTGAAAACGTCTAAATTTTTAACTCTAGGTAATGCTAAAATTTTAAATCTTTATTGTCTTTGAATGCTATTCCTGTCTTGGTCTGAAAACTCCCATGCACAGGGCATCACCAATGTAAGGACTCGGACTTTTCTGGCAGAAGTGTTTGTGCGGCGGGAGCTCAATCTGTTCATAACATTCACAAACTGTAGCCGCGCATGCCTACGGAGACAGTGTCAAACTGTCACAGAACAAACCAAGGAATTTTAATCTAATCTCGCTACACATGCAAGCACTGCATTTTCACCTCTGTGCTTCCCACAACCTGTATTTAACCTATAGTTCTGTCAGGGTTGATCCAGTGAGCTGCTGTTCTGATTTATAGCACTGATAAAATCCCTCTGTAGAACTAAAATTCTTAATGTAGCACTAGACACGTTCTTCCCTTCTCTAGTCTAACTACATGTGCAAAATTTCTGGCTTGCTATATATTAATTACACATGAATACTAACATAGCCTAAATGACTCTCCTTGAATTCCTTGAAGGCTTTGCAGTGTACTTCACAATAAATGGTGTGAGGAGGTACCTCTTGTTACTAGTCCTGAACTGAGCAACCAGATGTGAAATCTCCACTGTGTACTAGCTCATAGCTTTTTCTGGAATTATAGTTATGTATGCTTTAGAGCCAAACACTACTGACAAAAGAACAACCAGCTCAGGAAAACAGAATACACCAGAAGGCAGAGGTTGTAGTTGGAACCCTTTGTCAGATTTGTTTTGAAATTTATTTTCTACCTGCAGACCAGCTGTTTGAAAACATAATACTGAGACTTACTGATAATGGGGATCCATTGGGAAACAATCCAACAACATGGCAAACCCAGAGGTCACTTGACTGGCAGTGCTCTGGAATAGCCCAGTCTGTCTGATCCACATAGTTCCCTTGTTTTAGAGCATTCAAGGATGTCTGAATGCCCAGTGATTTGGAACAGCTGTACTGAAACTCTTTAAAGAGTCCAGCTTATGACTGGAAGGCCTATCCACTCCCAGAAATTCTCTTTTTAGTGGGACCCAGGTATAACTTGCTGAGTGGGAAGGTGTAACTTTATATATAGCTTTATTCAAAATCCTGCCCTGTAGCAGGCATGCTGATATTGTTAAACCCAATGAATCTCTTGCCCAGTTTCCTCCCTGGGCTGGATGGCTTGGGATCTTTATAATGAGGACCCCTATTACTAGGGGGAGTGGTGTAAACCAATTTCATGGACCCCCCCCTAGTTGGCGATCTTCATGGGGGGGAGCAGTTTGCTGGCTGAAGAAACAGGAGGGGGCGGCTGTGTGCAGTGGGAGTGGACATATAAAATACACTTGGGATACATGAGTCCACAAAGGGGAAGTACAGAGAATCCATGAAGCTTCCATCCAAAATGTTCATTGACCCAACACTGGAATCCTAATAATTGATTGGTGCAACTTAGGCAAGCCAGCTAGAACTCAAATTTTGAACCAGTGCTCTAACTTGACTCTGTCTCTGAACAGGGGCAAGCTGCAGAAGTAGTGAGCCAGAGTCATGGGACAGTTGTGATGTGTGGTCTGAGCCTGTTATGGTAACAATTAAACATATTGTAACTCTTCCAGCTCTCCTGGTAGCAACATCAAATTGCCCGTGGGTTAGTGTAACTATCTGCTCATGTACCTGACATCAGCTCTTCTCTTAATGCTGCTTTCAGGTCAAGGTGACACTGTGAGGTGTTTTTACTGTGATGGCAGCTTGAGGAACTGGGAGCTTGGAGATGACCCCTGGAGGGAACATGCCAAATGGTTTCCAAGGTAATTCATGGTATACTAATGCTTGTTGGGGTTTGAACTACAAATCATTAGTCAGTTTTATACTGAATGGACCTTGCTCCACAGTCAAACCTCATGCCCCAGGTGAGATTTAACTAGATCATTAGTATGTAGAGCTGTCAATCTCTGTTATCCATTCAAATCCAGCCAGGTCAATTATGAACAAATAGTGCTACCAGCTAATAAGCCGACATGAAATGAAGCCGGTGGCTTTTGTCCTATTTGCACTATTAAAAACGTATCCTGGAACAGCTTGTGGTCAAAGCAGGAACTTAACTGAGTGTCAGTCTCTTGGTAGTTCCTGAGAACTACCCTGGAAGCTCCCATCCTAACTGGCTGTATTGTTTCTGTTGCAGTCTTTTCTGTCCCTCATTCAGGGGTCATGATGATCGCTGTACACTTCTATCATTGTAGCTCCTAAAGGCCACGACGAAGTGGAGAGCCATTGGGTTAGGCATTGTACAAATCTACACTACATGAGTCTGCAAATCTAACGCTTTTTCAATCAAAACCACACACTGGAACTTAGCCTGAGCTGCAGAGTTCAGACCTCTACTTCTATAGAGTTTATGGACCGTGATCTGTGGGTCAATCTCTATTATCACTGCTTCATGGTAACTTTAATACTGCCTTTGTCTCTTCCTGGCATCAGAGCAGCCCTTGTATTGGCCTTTACGTGTAAATGGCAGGATGTCGTACACCTAGTCCTGGTGTGGTGGCTCTTACAGGTGAGGCCACAGAACCATTTTCCCCATGATCCAGTCTGGCTGAAAGGCTCCATTGCAAAAGCCAATCACACAGGCCTGAAAATGAAGTCTGACCTATTCTGGGGAGATCAGGAGCCTTAAACCACCATTCTTCCTGCTTGAACAGGAAGATATTTTTACAGCAGGGAGGGCCTGTCCACTGTGGCAAGGATGACATTTGTGCTTTGTACGTTGAGATATTGCTATATACTCCCTGTTTCATTAGGAAGCTTAGTACCACCCTCATGATGAATTTCAGACAAGGTCTGCTGTCCTTCACTGGGTATTTGCCTTTTTCTCCACAGGTGTGAGTTTTTGCTGCAGTCAAGGGGCAGAGACTTTGTTAGCAGCGTTCAAGACTCTGACTTCAACACTCCGGTAGCTCCAGTGAGTTTTAAATGGGGTTGTAGGGGGTTTTTTGTGCCGTGGAGGGGAAAACGTTTGAGGAGACACTTCCCTTCTGTGACTGTTTTGTCTTGTGGTGTTTTCAGGGAGGCTTCTGGCAACAGGCTGAACAAGATCCCCCTGCACCCCAAGGTTTGTGTGGAAAAGCATATTGTCTTCTCTTTTTGATGAAAGAGCTGCAGATCTATTACTCTGGCTTCTGCATATTCTAGAGTTTGCAGGCAGAATCTCTTTCTGAGAGGCTTGCATTTTTGTGTGAAATGGCTTCCAGAATTATTACTAAGAAACTTCCTCTGGGATCTGAAACCAAGGTGACCTCTGCTGTTGAAAGTGCCTGCCCAAAGCTTGCTTCCCTCCCCCCAACAATGCAGATTCAGGTTGGTGAAAACATGTAGCAAACTTGTGTTGAAATTACCAGATGAAACTTTTCATTTAATAGTGTCAAAAAGACCATTTTTTTTATTCAAATGGCTTTCCAATTATTTAAACTGATTACCTTTCATTTCCTACAAAATGTTTCCTCTCACCCCAAATTATTTTTATTTAAACTTTTTCAGAATGTCCAGTGAACTAAAATCAGTTAAGTCTAGTTTCTTGAGCGACTGATTCGTGCGGACCAAAGACTCGTGGTTAGCATTCAGACTCTTGGGTACTCACTGCAATTCCTGTAGGCTCCTCCATGGCTAGTGATGATATTGCCTGTGTCCTCAGAACCCACAATCAAGGGAGGGGGAGGAACCACTTTTTGTTCCTTACCACTACCAGTTGGTATATGTTGTGAAGCATGCAGGTTAATATCCCTTCTATGCTTTGCTTTAAATTCTGTTTAATGGAACTTTGCGTGAAAGTTCTGCCTCTGAGCACCTCAGATGCTTAGGGTAAAATCCTCACTTCACTGAAGTTAATTGCAATTCTCCCATTGACTTCAGCAGGGCCAGGATTTCACCCTTTATTCCAGGGCCATTTGAGTCCCTGCAGTACTAGATGGGAAAAGGAGTGAGGTACTAGATTGTAGCATTCTAATGGCCATAGACCAATATTTGTTTTAAATCTATTACTATGATGGAATATGGCATGACCTACGGTATTCATTTAAATTTCATAAATGGCCTCGTGAAATGTGGAACTACATCTTGCCTATCTAACTCTCTAATACACAATTGGCTGTTGGATAGTTAGAATATTCTAAACCAAGAAAGAGAACTCAGTTAGATTAGAGTCCCTAGCCATATCCTGCGACATATGGAGTTGGCTACTTTGTAGCCTGTTAAGCTCCCCCTCTTTTGTAAAGTGTCTCCTCCCTGTGCTTTACAGATTCTGAGGGGAATCGGGAATTGTCATCTCCTCCTGTGGATCAGTCTTCCATAGTGCAGGATGTCCTGCAGATGGGCTTTGACCACAGCTTGGTGATGAACTTGGTGCAGAGTAGACACCTGCTGACTGGCACCTGCTACTTATCTGTGTCCGAACTGGTCTTGGATCTGCTTCAGGTAGATGGGGAAGAAAGCAGCAGTGCAGAAGAAAGAGGTATGACAGTTCAGCCTCTTAAACCTCACTGATCAATCTAATCGCATCCCACCACCTCCTCTGACGGTCACTGAAGTTTTTGCATTTCAGTGAAGCTATCTCTTGGGTCTACACTGTTTCTTCCTAGACTAGAATGAAATGTAATCATGCTTCCCTTAGCTTCATAGCCCTGTGGTACTGAGAAAAACGGTTCAGTTGTAGAGGGGCCTGCAGAGTCTACAGTTGTCGGAACATCTGTTACATTAGCGGTCTCCCAGCAACCTGGCGTATAGCTGCTTTTCAATAATTCTCTCGTACCAGAGCTTTTAAAGCAAGATGTAATACATCATGACTTAGGTGTACACCCAGTGCTGACATTGCAGCAAGTCCAGAAATGGATTCCCTTTGGGCCTGCTATTTAAACTGGATGATTCAAGAGGACCATTCCATCTCTGTCTGATTCGAGGAGCAGTTGACTGTAAAGGGTTGGGAGGGGGGCGAAATAATGTGCTAATAACGTGACTTTTTTATGGCTTAAACTATGAGGACACAGGCAATTGTTAAAGGAAGACTTCTAGGGTTAGTACCCCCACCCTATAACTGCAGTCCTACATAGAAAAGGACAAATGCTGCTCTACATCCCTCCTTTCTGTCTCTAATATGCTACAACGCTGGCTGCAATCTTTCTGACCAAAAATAGCCCTTTTTTATAAAATGGAAATTTTTCTGTTTAGAAAAAGCCCAAAATCAGAATTTTGTGTGCACTTGTTTTGGGGGATGGGACTCATGTGAGTTGGATTATCTAATTTATGGTTCATCAACAAGTCTTGGTGTTGCTATGAGAATCCGAGAACCCAGCTTTGCTGTCCGATTCCAGGCTGAGCATGCAGGGTTAGCAGCCTCCTAAAGAGAACCATTTTCATTTAGCAACACTGCACACTTGAACTGAAATTCCAGCAAGGACCCTACTTTGTTTTTTTTAAAGTCCTTTTTAGCATGGGAGGATTAATGCCATCTTCCTTCATTCCTTCGGATTTCTACAGAGCATGCGGAGAGGGAGACTGGTGTGCCAGGACAAAGACGAGACACACAGGCCGAGTGCTCAAAAGAATCAGGTGAGGTAACAAAATCTGCCTGGGCTGGACCACAACAGTCTCTACAGCAGGAAATACTAAGGCTCGTTACCTCCCATGTAAGAGTTAAACTGCAAAACAGTTTCCTCTTATTATTCAGAATGTGGTAGCACCTCCAGACCCCATTCAGGGAATAGGGCCTATTGTGTTAGGCAAGATTAAAACACCCAAAAGAGTGCTTACCGTGGATTACCCATACATCACCGTTCACTAATTTTATCCTCTCTTGCCCACTGTTCAAATCTCAAACCCACCATGTGGCCAGACCTCTGAGGGGCCCAGGACTGGAATAGCAGGGGTTTGTCCTGCCATTGTCATGGATCTTAAACAAAACGAGGAGGGAAAACTAAGGTTCTTGAACTATGGAATGGAAAGATCCTTTCAAAAAAATTCAGATAACACTGCTCTGTGTCTCTCTCTCTTAAGCAGAACTTCCACTGAGTACAGAGGAGCAGTTGCGACGGTTGCAGGAGGAGAGGATGTGCAAAGTGTGCATGGACAAAGATGTGTCCGTTGTCTTTGTTCCTTGTGGCCACTTGGTGGTGTGTGTGGAGTGTGCCCCCAGCCTGAGACGATGCCCCATCTGCAGAGCGGTCATCCGGGGAAGTGTGAGGACTTTCATGTCCTGAACCATGAGGTGAGTAAGTGGGAACATGGGGGAGGACGGGCACTGGGTGGGTTTTATAGATGCATTTTGTTCAAATGCCTTGTGTATAGTTCAGCTGGATTGCAAAGGTCTTGCTTGTGCTTTGTAAAAGCAATGTAGTTGGTCTGAATTTAGACATCTACTTTGTGCCCCAGCTAACAACCACACTTCCTTCAAGACTTGCCACTGAGCTGTAGCCCTCTGATCTTGCAGGAGAACCTGAGCTTCAAAAGGGGATGGAGGAGAGTGTCTGTCTGTCTCTTCTGTCTCCTCTAAACTTGGAAGGCTTTTATTTTTTGGAAAGGGGAAATTCTCCTGCTTCATCGCTGTTAACAAGGATGGGAATCCCTGCTTTGTGAAAAGAGTACTGGATTCCCTCAACAATCTGAGGCCTTGCATTTTTTCCACTGAGTAGCTGTGTTTGGGGATTGGAAAGCTGGCTATAAACACTATTCTGGCATAAATCCTACAAAGCTACAAAGAATCTAATCTTTGTTCAGAACTTGATTTGTCATATAACTTGTCTCAGATGTATCTAGTAGCAGTGATGCTATAAATAAGCTCAGGGCTCCACTGAAGAAGCACCGTTCTATTCAGAACATGTCTTCATCAACTGCACAGAGAAAGGGGAAGGATTAGAGAAGTTAAATTGTGTAAATGAGGAGTTCCTCACAGAACTTGAATTCTGTGGAAAAACTCCTTCTGTCTTTGCAGAATCTCCAGTCTCTGACCTCCACTGAGGGCAGCCCCTTTTCCAACGCAGAAGGTGCTGCACGAGGATATCTCACTAGAAATGATGTCACTAGCAGTCTGGGTTACTGAACAACCTCCGAGAAGTGTCATGCAGAGCTTCTTCCATGCCTGTCAGGAAACATCCTTTTGCTGGAAGATGACCATGGAAAAGTTCATTCCTAAATTTTTCCATTTACAGGATGAGTGGTAACTTCTTTTAGTTTAAAATCTGATGATTCTTGTCTGGAATTGTGATTTTATTTTTTAAGATATTGTTAGATCTTGGAGCAGATAAAGGAAAGTTTGCCTGCAGAGTAATTTATTCATGGGTTTGAAAAAATGATTTGCTAAGTCTGTAGATTTATACTTCACATTTTGGAATAAAAGCATCTTCTGTTGTAGTCTGGCCTATAAAATGCTTTAGTACAACATTCCATCAAGGCTGGGATCTGAGGGCTTGCCTGCTGCATCAGATTGTAGGGTTACTTAGTCTGCTAGACCATATCCTCCAATACCAGATTGTTGTGGGGGAATGGAGTGGTGTCCCTAGCTACCTTTCAGAGTAGCTCCCAAAACAGAGCTCTTCCCCTGTCTGGGGCATTAACCAGCCTCCAGCAAAACATCCTGTCTCTTCTAAGGTGTAAGCAGGACCACACTACTTTGTATCACTGAAGTCAAGCCTTTCTCTTCCTTTTATGTATATCGGCTGAGACTGAGGATCAACTGCATCTTCTCCCCAGTCACTGAAAGCCTGTCTGGTTCCATGCTCCTACACACCTAACAGGACTAGGTGACCCCAGTTAAGCTGTCTGGAGCCTTCCCAGAGCCCAGATGGAGGACATGCTCCATCACGCTCCTCCTGCAGAGGAAGGGGATATTATTCCACATAGTGCTATGTAGAGGCAAGAGGAATTGATATTTGAATAGCTAAAACCTTTCCCTGGAAGCTAATCAGTGGAGATGGGTGGAGTGTTTATAGATTTCTGCACTACCATAGAACAGAAGTGAACTTTTTGTACTTACAAGGTTGTTTGCATCCATTACAAACCCATAATGGCTCTAATACTCATTCATAATTAATCTGGGGGTTGTTCCTAGTTTTAATAGTTGTATTAATCTGAAAAGGAATAGTTAAACCTCAAAACAGACTTAAAAGGCTGTTCAAGAGTAAGAACCAGCTTCAATTCAGAACTTGGCTCACTTTATTGTATTAGCAGGAGGATCACAGTGGTTTTAATGATGGGTATAATCAGGATACAAACTGAGATCCTGAAAGAAATCTTACTTGTAAAGTTAATCCAGTGTGGGCCATTTCTTTCAGCTGTGAAAAGCTACTACCTGGATTCATGCATTGTTCACACTGGTGTATGTCCCTTTACAACACCATGCAAGACATGTAATTTTAGTCTGTTAAATTATGCTTTTAGCCAGCAGAGGGCACCATTAACCTGACTATAACAGGGACCATAGGCTTGAAACCTTCAACTGCTCTTCATTCCTATAACACACCAGACATCAATGAAATATAGTTTCTTGGGTTAGCAAGACAGAGTATTGCATGGGCATACAATGATTCGAATTAGTGCACCCGAAACTGGAAGTGATTTTCTGCTAATGATAGAAATCGATGGAAGAAAAAGGAGGTTATAAGGTGTAAAATTAAGTCCCTAGTAGCTTGTCCTGACCTATCTCCGGAGCATCTGCCCCATTTCAGCTCCCTTTGTTCATAGAACCTGATCTTGCACTGAGTGGGATGAGGAAGGTCCTCCAGGCCATCCTTAATTCCAGGGCCACTATTGCCATGGATTTAAAAGGTGGCACCTACTCAGTCTAGTATTTAGCTATCCAGTGGAATTTAAAGTTAGGTCTATACTGCAGCTGGGAGGGAGCAGCCCAGCCCAGGTAGAGGGACTCGCCCTAGTAGGGCTCAAGCTCTATTGCAAAACGTAGCAGTGCGGGCATTCCAGCTCCATCAGATAGGCAGCCTAGCCCCTCGAGGTCAGATGTAGGGGGGCGGGCGGGCTGAAGAGCCTGAGCTGCCACCTGAGCCACAACATCCACACTGCTACTTTTAGGGTTGCAACGCAAGTCTGTCTTCCTGGCATGGGACATTGCCTGCCAGCTGCAGTGTAGAGACACCCTAGGTGGGGGTTAGCGGAGACTCACTGTACTCTGTTAGCACTCATCCTCCTATCCACACCACACCTGCAGCATGCTTGCTTTGCAGGTCCACCCTAACTCTACCTATCTTCTTTCATGGACATTAACAGGGAACACTCTAATTCAATGAAATAGAAACAAGGAACTCTCCCTTGTGCCAAATGTGGCTTCACTTGTTTAACGGCTCTTAACACTCATTTTTCCCCTTTGTACAAAAAAGCAGATTGTCTTGCTGAACTGATCTAAAATAATGAACAATATAATTGCACTTGGGTCTATACTAGTGAGACAAGCTGATGGCTCAGGTTGTGACCGCGGTAGTAGAGGACTACTTTGCTCCACAGTAGGGTTCCTTCTCAGGCCTTGATCCTTACACAGTTAGGAGAGGCAACTGCTTTAAAAAACAAACAAAAAACCTGTTCCAGTAGATGGTTATTGTATTTATTTTTAATTACTGTGGCCAATGATGCAATTTAATTACAGTGATGTGTATCCCCTCTATCTTTCTCCCACCCCCTTAAAATAAAATTCTTCTCCACAAATTCCCACATGGACCTCTTGGCTCAGACCGCTCCTGGAGTAAATCTGACTGCCTTGTGGGTCTGTACGAGAGGTCTCTAATGCATGAAGAATTTGGCCTTCGCCTCTGCCTACAGCAGGAGCAGCAGTGTAAGTTGAGTGTACACAGACACAGTTGCTGTAAACTACAGTGTGCACTGGTGTGGCTCACCTAGCCTTGAAATTGGGCTAAGATGTACCAGGAGCAAAGCATGGCTTTGTTCGTCTACAATTAGGACTTTTTCACCAACATAGCTGCCCTGGTGGCTGAAATTGGGCCACCCACACTTCCCATGTGGACAAATCCTTCGGTTACAAAGAGTGGTGAATTCTCAGTAAATGCAAATAGCCTCCTCCCTGTCCCCCAGAGGTAGGGAGGGATGAGATTGTGTTGGGGGCTTTGTCCATTTAAAAAAAAAAAAAAAAAAGTAAACTACAAAACTGTTGAAGCCTGAACCACCGGGATTGGCAGGACTTTATTCTTTATAGATCCATGGTGGAAGGAAGAAGTTCCCAGCTGTTCAACTCTGATGCTCAAGAGATAGTGAAGGGTTCCCCTTGGATGTGTTCATCTCAGCCAAGCCTGTCCTATCCATGGACTAACAGTTCATCAGGACACTCACAAACTGAAAACAAACCTAGAGGTCATTCATCAATGTACATTCATTGTGTAAAAAAACTGACATGGAATGGATTTCATTATCCTAGCTTTTCTTCTGCCACAGATCCAGACCAAGGATGGCTTCATTTCTTGCAGCGCCTTTGTTTGCTGGGTGTAAGAGGTTTATCAAGCTTGTGGATCTTCCTCACTTATGCAGGCCTGTGGGGGAGGGGGAAATCTATCAACTCAGAAGGCAAAGGTGAAATTTTCTGCATACGACAGTTTAAACAGTATTGAATCAGTAAGCACAAAAGAACTTTTGTTCTCCAGTAGTGCACCCCATATACATATGCGTTCTGCAGGACAGTTGAATGTACACTGGATGGTCTATCTATGGAACTTGCAAGCTTTGAAAATCAACTATCTCTACCACTAGGGCCAGATTTTAAGAAATACTTAGACACGTAGAGAGGCACCTAACTCCTATTGTGGGGCATTAGGCTCCTAGGCACTTTTAAAAATCCCACTCCATGCCTCTGTGCATCTTTAGGTGCCTAAATACCTTGGAAAATCTGGCCCTAGGACTTTGCATGCTCTGCTGGCAAAGCTGGAGGAATGTGAAACTTGTATTATTGCTTCTGGAGCTAGGCTCTTACAAGCTCACCTGACTATTTAATGTCATGAAATGCCCCACAATTGTGAAATGTTAAGGCTACACTGAAACAGCAAGGAAAAAAATGTGTGTGTGTGTATATATATGAGGTAGAAAATGCAATAATTAAGCCAGATGAAACCTCTGCAATTAAACTCACTGCAGAGGCAACAACCAGCAGCTGTGGTACAATGATTTAAAAAAAACAACAATTCAACAATTCCTAACTTGATTTTTTTGAATGCTTCAAACCAGAGCTGAATATGATTGCACTCTCCCTAGATCCCAGTATGGGAAAGGGAGCTAGTCCTCTAAGAGCTGCTCACCTGATATATCCAAACCTTATATGCACTTAAACTAAAGATAGGCCTGAACCAAAGTGGTGGATCCAAATACTCCTGGCAGCACTTGTATATTTTGGGTTTTTTTTAGAAACTGGAGCTGAGT
Source organism: Lepidochelys kempii (assembly GCF_965140285.1). Classification (NCBI taxonomy): domain Eukaryota; kingdom Metazoa; phylum Chordata; order Testudines; family Cheloniidae; genus Lepidochelys; species Lepidochelys kempii. Next base: position 6,685,933 of record NC_136392.1, on the reverse strand, counting down.
TTGCACCTTGGGCCTATCTCTAATATACAATGGCCTCTGAGGTTGTGAGGACTGCCTTTTTTGTGTAGCTGTGATAAGGCAGAACTGCTCGTGTGTCTATCAGGTAGCAGGTGACCTAGTACAGTGCTGCTTTAACCCAGGGAGTACACCTGCATGTTATGGGTTCTATTCCCATTAGCCATTCCTCAAATGCTACATATGGGCAGCTGCCTGTGGGGTCAGTGTTGGTGTTGCCGTGCTCAATATTAGAGAACTGTCTGAAGCACAGTGGGATTGGTCAGTGGTTACCCAGTGGGACCCAGAGATGGGTGGAGTACTCCTGTTCCTCCAGCTGTTAAAGGACAGGCTTGCCTCGCTCTCAGGCAACCAGCTGCTGCCTAACAGCCACACTTACACAGCAGGGACTGCTCCACTGTGTTAGATATGAAGACGGTAACTTTTAGCAACAAAACAGGTGACACATATAGAAAAATAATGTATTTAGTTTTTTTTATGCTTCAGTAACTGTCAGTAAAACTGGGCTAGATACTCACAACTGAAACCCAAAAGCTGGTGGAAATGTGCAGTTGTAATAGAACCAGACCAAGTTTGTAGATAGGTTCTCCAGCACTTGTGAACCTCTTGTGGAAACCCAGGCCCAGTTCCAGGCCCCTGTGGGAGCAGTTTCCAATGTGAAATAAATTTGAGACAGTTTTGATCTAAAATGAGGTGCTCAATGGCAGTTCCACTTTGAGATCTTTTCACAAACTCAAAGGATAAGGATGGTCTCTCTTGAACAAACAAAAATGGACTGGCTCTGACACAACAGGGTTGAAGTGATGGCAATGGGTCATGATGGGTCTAACATCATCACAAGAGCACTCCACGTGCTCCACCTGGCAAGAACTGTTTCAGGTTAAAGACCTTGTTGACGAGTAGTTTTAAGTACTGTAAAATGGCCCTGAGCCGGCACTCAGCATGGAGCAGCCTCTCCACATGAGCCCCAAAGAAGACAGTGTTGCAAAGAGACATGGCCTGAATTTCAGCCTTAGCTAATGAAGGATAAAACTGTTGAGCCTCCTATCCCTCATTCATGAAAGCTTATTAGGCTGGGAATGCTCTCTGACTCTGCCTGGGGAGAGGGTTGCTTTGAGTTTTCAATAACTCCTTTGTTATCCTACTCTTTAATATTTTGACCCAGATGCTCATGCACTGAAAACCCTCCAGTCCTAACAAGCCTTGTATCCACATTCCTTAAAATATTAGTATTAAAGTTAACAATTAGTGCAACCCCTTGATGGGCAAGCAGCAATTAGATTGATTAAGGGCAACTGACTTTCACAGTAAACCTTTACAATATTTTTTCCACGCTCTGTTGACTCTGTTTGTATTCAAAAGCAGTTTAATAAAAAAACACCCCCCAAAATAATCCTTACGGCCAGTGCAGATTGAAATAGAAATAATTGTAACATGCATGCATTTATAACGACTTGTTGCTGTGTATGTGTGGCAAAGTTTTTAGTTTAAAAACTAAACATATTTAAATATTGCAATTGTAAGCAACGATGCAGCATGCCAGTGGGGTTTTTAAACAGAGAACTAACAAACAGCTAGTGGTTGTAAGAGTATTCTCGGCTAATTGGAAGCCCACAATCACAATTAAAAGCAGCTCAATCTATTTATTTTATCCAAGAGAAGGTTAAGAGGTGACTTGATCAAGGTACCTACGCGGGGAAGAGATTTTATAGTTGGTGGCTCTTTAATGTAGCAAAGACATAATGAAATCCAAAGATTGGAAGTTGAAGCTAGACCAATTCAGACTAGAAGTGAGGTACAAATTTTTAATAGTGAGGGCAATTAATCATTGGAGCAAGTTACCTAGGGTCATGATGGATTCTCCATCATTTGAAGTTTTTAAATCAAGGCTTGGTGTCCTTTTTTAAAAGATACGCTATAGCTTAAAAAGACATTACGGGCTTGATGCAGAATTCAGTGGGTGAGGTTCTCTGGCCTGTGTTATGTAAGATGATCTAATGGTGCCTTCTGGCCTTAAGGTGCTGTGAGAATTCAGAAGCATATTCAGTGAGGCGGGGAAGAGAGAGAAGGAGACAATAGAAAACAGGTTCAGAGAAAGAGAGCATTGGGAGGATAGGATGGTAAGTGATCCCATCAGGAAAAGGGCAGGTAAAACTGGGGTGAAGGGGGTAATCCCATTACAGTGAGAGGTTGAGATTGGGGTGATTCCATTACAGAGAGGGCTGGGGTGAGCCCATTATAGAAAGAATGGCTGACTGTGGTGAGGGTAGAGTGATTCCATCCAAAAAAGCAAACACCAGTCCAGCATGGGGCTTTGTTTCGACTGACTAGCATTGAAAAGGAATTTGGATTCTCCCAGGTAGCAATCACCAAAACATAAATAAGCTAAAAAGCATGTGCCCCTGTTGCTCAGCTGCCACTAAATGTTAATTCTGGAGGAAGGCAGAAGCATTTACTGATGTGCACCCTCCAAAGCAGGTTATGAGATACCTGAACAGTGGATAAGAAACCATTCAATTATTACAGAACTATGATAAAGATATGGCTCTCCCAGGAAAAGAACCCAATAATGAGGCCTGGGCTCCCGTTACTCCCAGATTACACGATGCTCTAGCATCAGTATATAGAAATTGTTCCTTCTTTGTGTCCAGCTCCTTCTCCTCCCCCTCCTGCAAGGTGTGCATGGACGAGGGGTAAGAGCCCAGACTGGTAGTAAGCAGAAGTCATTACAAGCTGCTGCCTATTGTGAAATATATGGGTGCTGTCTATCCAGTGCTTGGTAGCTAACCGCACACCCCAAAGTAAACAGCACAGTAGCCCTGTGTACAGTCTCGGAGGATCATGGATTGGAAATGGAATGAAGACTGTATTACTCTTGAAGCCAAATAGGGGCTTTCTACACTAGTGGGGTTTTGTAAGGAAACTTACATTGACACTCTCCAGGCTGCTCCAGCTTGTGAAAGAAGCCAACACTGGTAAGTGAAGTCTTCCATCCACATAACTATATAACTATTTTTAAGAAAAAAGCAACCTCATCTCTTTTTGTGTGTGCAAAAGTGCAGTTTTTCTCCACTGCACCAGGTCAGTAAATCAAGGAGCTGCCCAGGAACCCTGCAGCTTCCAAAGATGCAGGAAAATCCCATCCCACAATGACAAAGTGAGAGGGAAAAAAATCGATATTTCATCTCCAGCACCATCCCTCCTCAGAAGGCCACGGAGCCCCTTAGCTATGAGAAACTGAACTTCTCTTCAAAGCTCACCTGTTCTTCTGGGCTTGTGCAGCGGTGACACAGGGAGTCGGAGTGCGCCTGCACATATGCATTTTAGGAGCATCTGCCCAGACCTGTTTTAAGATCAATTTCCTCCTTCCAGCCCCACGTCTCCCTCGCCTTTTGTTTTTTGGGAGAACTCTGCTATAGCATTAGATTTAAAATCATCCTCCCTTAAGGGTTTCCGCACACTGCGGTGCTCTCCTGAAGAGTCCATGCAGAGAGTAAGGGACATTCAATGTCTGTAGCTGTAACCACAGATGATACTAGCCTTTCAATGTAAGTATCTAATTAAGAAGCAGCTCTCAAGTGGACCGCACAATAGTGGACCGCAAGCTCTCAAGTGGACCGCACATTGCTCTTGTGCAATGAAAAACAAAATGGGGATTATCAGAGGACAGGAGTTAGAATTCAGTGATGGATCTAGGGTAGGAGTGTGAGGGGGATGGTTGTGAAGTGACTTGTCTTTTGCCCGAGCTCTACTACAAGGACTGTATGTATAAGCCACTCTTTCTATGGGAAACAGAATTCCAGCAAAATGAGCTCACAAGGCCAAATCTGTATCATCCTGCATGTAAACCAGAAAACACCCAGACATGGGGGAAATGCCCACTTTCCACTGCACAGGGTGGCTGAGAAGTGGAGAATCTACACAGGGAGACCATGCCAGCCTCTGCATGTCATGGAGCCAAGTCTTTAGGGGGTCACTCCATAGCAGAGGGCTTGTAGGAGGGGGACTGGCAAAGGCCTCGAGTGGAACTGCACAGATGTAATGAACTAAAACTCTGTGTTATGACTGGCTGGGCACAGAGCTGAGATGTAATTTTAATAGCTAGGCAAGTGCTCCCTACTTTGCCTCTATGTGTGGGGAGGGGCGGATTCTCTGCCACCCTCTCCATAACATGCACACAGTTACCTTGCACAGAGCTCTCTTACCGAAACTTAGCACGGGGGATTAGAATTTACTCCATCATAAGAGGCCGTATTGATGCCATATTAGAAACCAAGGATGGCACACTAGCATTCACAGCTTGAGCCCAGCCACACCCTAAGGTTGAAAGAAATCGACTTCACTCCTCCCAGGGGTCTGCCCCTGCTAAGTGTCAAACCCTGACAAGGGAACACCTGCTAGAGAAATCCACCTATTAGAGAGTAAATGGAGCAACCCTGAGCCACCAAGCTGAGAGGCACCACATGCCAATACTTACAGGTACGTCTGCTTGCACAAAAGGTTGGTAGGCTTTTCATTGACATGGTAGAGAGGAAATGGATCAAATCCACCAATGAAATCAACTGAAAGAAATCAAAACCCAAATAATAATAAATAAATAAAAAACATATGGCAGGGATGGTGACAGGAAAGCTGGTGCATAGCATGACGTAACATAAAATGGTGCAAAGAACAGAAAGATGATTACCAACAGCCTTTGTTTGGCACTTATTTATATACTTGGGACCTAATACAGACTGGAAAATTCTGCTTATAAAGACCACTGAACCTAGACCTCTTGGGAAAGGAAACCGTTCAGTGTGTGAACTCCAGCTACTGCAGAATTTTCAAACATGGGGGTAGGGAACCCCTGAGGTACCCCTCCCCACTTCAAATCATCATCACGTTGTGTCACAGCGTATCAGCCATGAGAGGAAAAGCAGACCGTGGCCATTCAGAAATGTGCTAACAGAAAGACTCTGAGTGATGGTAAGGGAGTGGATGTCTGCATGAAAGCAGGGAGCAAGCAATACTTCTGAAGGTTGTCTCCCCAAGGGCGATTTGCTTGCTTTTAGGAAAACAAGAAAGCGATAGCAGCAACCGGTTTATTGTAAACCATCCCAGTGCCCCTGAACTTGGTGGTTTTCAGTTTTCTTCAATCTGATTTTTTTTAAATCCATAAAAATATCTAAAATGCTTCCTTTCCCCAATGCTCAAATAATGACAATGGAACTAGTCAAGGGACTTTTTACGAAATAATTTCCCCACAGCCCACTATCAGAGTTTTCCAGATGATCTGATTAGGAGAATCTCTCAGGGTTCTTCTAAAATTAATCATATTTTTAGACTATGTGGCTCCAACAATATATTTAAAGATTAAGGTTAGGATTTTCAAAGGAACCTATGGGAGTTAAATTTCAGTGGGGCTTGGGTGTCTAACTCTCTTGGGCTTCTTTGACAAGTCTACCTATGACATTTTGTAGATGTTCAACTTAAGAAAGATTCTCATAGAGAATGCCGGACTGGATCAGACATGCTCCATGCAGGCCAAGTATCTGATCTCCTACAGTGACTATAATATCAAGTAGCGTAGGAAGTTACAGAATATTCTCTCCATAGGGAAAGTTTCTTCTTAAACCCCATCAGTTAGAATGTGGTTTACGCCTTGAAGTAAGAAAGTTGATGTCCCTTCCAAACATATTTTTTAAAAATATAACTCTGGATATTCTCATTAACCATATAACCATTCAATTTTTCTTTCCCGAAGGTGGCACTTTTAAGCTTCAGTTACATATTTTTAAAGGTTGTTAGTAATTTTATTAAATATTTTGTACACACACAACCTAAAATAGAAAGAGAAGCATGAAAAACATTACAAATATGTTTAAAAATATTTAGAAATTGAACTTCCCAGCAACTATCAAAATCTTTGTTCTGACAGACAGCAGGACACTGCTGTTGTGACATTGGAATGACTAGAATATAGGTAAAATTTTCAAAAGCACATAGACGACATAGGACCCTAATCCCAATGACTTTCAATGATACTTAGGCTCTTAGGGCCAGATTTTAAAGGAATTCAGATGCCTAACTCTCAAGGATTTCAAAATACCTTTAAAAATCTGGCATCTACCTGCCTAAGTCACTTTTGAAAAATAAGATTTAGGCACTCAAATCAGTTAGGTGCTTTTCAAAATGTTTCCTGATAACTTCAAAAATAATAATTGGCCAAGATTTTTGAAAGTGACTAGCGGTTTTGGTTGCCTCTGTTTTTGGGTGTCCAACACCAGAGATATTAAAGAGACCTGTTTTTCTGCAAATGCCTATCGCCCGCTCCCTGAAGATAAGTTTTCTCAAGTTTGGCATCTAGCAACTGAGGCACCCAAAATCCTAATCACTTTATAAAATCCTGATCATAATTCACTGGTGCTACCATCCATAGATTATGGTGCATTAGCACATCTAAAACACTCTTGCCCACAATCCAGTGTTAGTGGATCCCATTGCTGTGTTTTCTCATGAAAATCACGTTAGCCCTGGCCTCCTGATTAAAGTTTCTCAGCACTCATAATTACTTCATGCTGCACATCAAAGGAACATTTAAAAGAAACCACAAATGGAAGAGAAAATTAAAACGCAACTCAAATTTGTTCAGGTCACTGAAAGGATCTAATGCTGTGACTGCAAAATATTGATGGTGTGTCATTGTTAATTATTCAAGCTGGCATTTCAGCTCTGAGCCTGAGAAACTGGGATAGAGCGGAATTTTAAAAATTCTGAAATTAGCAGCAATACGTTTCTAAATCATTCATTCTACTTGTAATGGCTTCTGGTGATGAAACCATTGTATTTAAACAATGTTTTAAAAAATAATATTAAAAGTAACATTGACTTTAAAGCCCCTTGGGCAATACATACAGATGACATTCTTGGTGAGAGAGGGGAAAAGATGATGGAGCAAACCTTGTTTTTTCATTACTTATAATACAGGCCGTTGTTAAACAGCTAGCCTAGCTCTAAGCAAGTAATCAGTAAAGGCACTATGGTCGAGACAGCCAAGCAGGAAGCAAGAGATAAATAGAGAGGGCAAGCCAGACTAGTAGTATATTTCATTAAACCCATTTGAAATAAACTTTCTCACTTACCTTCTAACATCTAATTCAAACCCATTATTTTTCAGCAAACACCCTTGGCAGCGAATCTTTATAGGATAAAGCTTCTCACATTAATGTAAAGGGCTAGAAGCCTCAAAGAAGTAACAGTGGTATATAAAGCCTTTGGGTCAGCTCTTCAGTTGAAGTAAATGGGTGTAGGTCCATTGACTTGAACAGAATTATGCTGACTCACACCAGCTGAGGATCTGTCCCTTAGATGCAACCCAAAGAAACACGCTTCTAAAGAGAACATCCCATACTGCTACTTAGAATCTATGGACCCAATCTTTGTGCACCTAAAATCATGGGGTTCAATGGGAGTTTTGGAAATGCAGGAAAAGGCTACATGTAGGTGGGTAAATCCAGCTGACCTTATAATCAAAGTGGCTTTCCTTTGGCTCTCTGCTTTCCTTTGGCACTGTAAAATTGAACCCTAAGTACCTAAGAGAATTGCAGATCAAGCAGAAGGAGAATTAGTTCATTCATCTTCTCTACAATCCAGGTACAGGACCACCTCTGTTTTGCAAGTTAAATGCTCAGTTCAGGTATTTGTAAATATTCTTGCCCTTTATTTTATCCTAAGCTTATATCATGAAGTGCACAGGGCATGGCCTTCTTGCTCAGTTGAACATATTGGACCTGATTCTCCATTCACTTACACCAAGTTTACACTGTTGATACTCCACAAATCTCAGTGGCATTATTCCTGATCAACACCAGTGTAAAAGGAGAATCGCTCCCTTGTTTCTGTCTCTAATACCCAAACATGATCAGTGGACAAAGCCAAACCTTTGTGCTAAAAGAATCAGAGAAGAGGACTATGGGAGTTCAAGACAGAGGAGAGGATCTCACGGTAAATTGTCCTTGTCAGGCAGATGTTGCAGTGATGCCATTTATGTGGTGAGATGGAAAGACTGATAAGAAAATGTCACCTCACTTCCCCTGACCTTCCTCTCCCTCATTCACTGGCTGATGGCCTAGAGCACTAGCTCACCGGACAACATCCTTGAGAGAGAGAGAGAGAGAGAGAGAGAGTTTTTTTACAAAAACGGTTGCCCAGGAATCTGTTGATGAATACTTACAGCTGTCCTCTTCTTCTGTAAAAACACTGACAACGTAACAGGCATAGACAAAGCCCACCAGCTGGAAAACAGAGAGAAGAAATCATTCAGCACTTTTACAGCCAGACTTCAGCAGTCACCACTGAAATGGTGAAACCAAGTAAAATTTGCTGTAAGGTATGCAATGCAGGAGTCAGACTATGGTGGCATATTTCTCCCTAAATTCTTGCCAAAAATCCCAGAGCAGCAGGATACTTCTGCTAACATAATCAGTACTGTAATAACATAGCAATGTTGCCATTTAAACTGTAATCACCAAGCTTCAGAGTTAACACCTGACTGAGATGAGTCATTCACACCTTATGTACACACCACTCCAAGAGCTATTGTTTCAGGTTGCCTGTTTGCAGACAGCACTGCTTGAGGTCACATTTAGAAGGCTTTATTCCCCATAAAGACTGGAAACATTTATTTTTGATGAGGATGCCTGAGAAGTACTGATACCATCTGCCAGACAGTATCCACTTCATACAATCCCTTCTACAGTAGCAGTCAAATAGACACACGGAAGAATACTGATTTCACTAGTGAACAGGATGCAAGGGGAGGAGAACTCATTAGCTAAATCATCCTGTAGACATGGTCAACCCTTTAGGGGGTAAGTTAAGAGATAACTACCTTGGTATTATCCATCAAGAGAATGGGACCAAGTTCTGTTTTGCTTTGTAGGTAGACGAGACGGACAATTAGTTTTGAAATTAACCATAAATGTGGGAATACTCTGGCTGTTTAATGTAGTGACACTGAACTTTCTTAGACTTGGAAATGGAGAAATGATTGGAAGTAACAGTGAGGACACTTCAGGCAAGATGCAGAGTCAGAATCCATGTCCATACAAGAGAGTAAGAAGAAACCCCACACCTCTTAAAGCCCTGCTGGGGCTCCCAGATCTTGGGTCCAGGTGCACAGCAGAATTTGGGGCTGTTTACTCCCTCCCAGAAACAGGTTGGGTGGGAAATAGGCAGGATCTTGACTCCACCTCCTTAACTCACCGGCCAGAGGAGCTGAACCAGTGGTGGTGTGTCATAATTCATGGGGTAGTGTAGGCCAGCTTTAAATTACTATCTCCTGTGAGGAAGTGGGGAAGGAAAAGTAATTCAGTGGGGTGTCTCTGGGGTCACAATGCCTCCTGGAGCTGCTCCTGTCTTGGTGCACTTTACACATTGCTCATTGCCCAGAGTCAGGCCTAAAGTAAGAAAACAGACTTGAAATTTCAAAACTAAAGTGGACCATCACCTCAGAACCTCAAAACAATTTTAAAAAAACCCCAAACAGAGGCTCACCACTTTGGGGACAGTTCCCAGAAGCTCTAAAATGTGCCAGACCCTGTTGTCCTCATGTTCAGTGGCAACAAAATACCCAGCTTGAGTAAGGAAGGAAGAATCTGGCCCTAACAGAATGATCCTGGTTCAGCAGATTTATATTTTGCTCTGCTTTCTGTTGATCAAATATCTCCTCCGTACCTAGCATGATGTCCTTACATAACACTCCAGTTAGCAAGATCTTGGTTGACACTAACCACATTATTAAAGTTATTGTGAGCCACAATTATTTGTTTTCCACCGTAAACTCAATGCTCTTTAACAAGAGTTAGAATGTGGCAAATGATGGCTCAGTCCAAGGGAAGACAGAATGATGCATGAGAGGACTCAGAAAGTGGAATTCATTCATTTTTAATATGACAGAAAAATACATCACACCAGAAAACAAAGGCAGAATAATGAGATTTCTATTGAGGGATTATAAGACTTGCTTGTGTGCTGCAGCTCTCTGAAGACAAGAAACACCTTAGCTGGAGGAAACTAAGTAATTTTTACAGCACCACCAAACCTTCTATTTCTTTTAAACTTCCTATTAAAAGTTAAATGCAACAACAGAATCATCAGTTTGCTCTCCTGAGCCGTGACTCATTCCATGGGGGGTACAGTCCAGCACTGCCGTGATGGAGAGACAGCTCTCATCACTCATTTTCCTGCTGCGTAGTTTCCAAGAGAGGGCTACTTTACCCCTTAGTCTCCATTAACTACAGTTGACTTTACTCAGAAAAGAAGCCAATCAGTTGCAATGGCAATCACAAAACCACACCACATACAAAACTAATTATGCATGGCGAGCTTTTAGAGAGTTACCTGTTTAAGTGGTGCCTCTGCTCTCTACAGGCATAGGAGAGAAGAAGAATGAATAAGTGTTTTCTTCCGATTGCTTTTCTTTGTTTGTATTGTGTTAACAGGGGAAAAAAGACACATATCTTTTTTCGTTTTGGGGGTGTTTGTTTTCTTTTACTTGTTTAAATTTGCGTTTGTTGAGGGAGAGAAATGTACCTGGAGCTGACCATGGTGCTGAATAAAGGCAGCAAGCCATAATCCTTTATTATATTAGGCAATATATATGGCTATTAGATAAGGGACAAATAAAAGCTATTTGTGGGACTACACTCCAAATCACTTATGAGCATTTCTCCATGCAAGATTCTCCCATTGGTCCCTCTAGTGTGTCACTGGTCCATGCTCTTCAAGTTTTGGGTGACTGAAGTCAGAGTGCTGGCACCATCCTATGGATAGGATCTCTTGGTCAATCCCTAGAACGGAGAACTCATGTGTGATTAAGGTGCAGATCCTCCTTTGTTACCTCTCCTCAAAGGTCCAAAGATCATTTACCTCTTCTCAGGCTGAACTTCAGTGAATTATCCAGGAGCTAAGATTCTAAAGTATCTAAGCAAAGCAAATATTTATAAGTAAATTAAGAGATCATCAGATTAAAGATAAATACTTTGAAGACACTTATTTAGATTCATTGAAATAGCTACTTTTACAAAAAAATATGATGCTCTTATCCTTAGCATGCTGTGTCTGTTAATTTCTCATGTCTTCCCTCTTTCATTCCAGCATCTCTGATCTCCAGTCCTAGGTATTAGTGACCTACAGTCTGTTGTCCACTGAGGATCTAAAGAGAACTGGAATGATAGGAAGTAGGGCCAGCTAATGTCAGGATGACAAAGTGTCCCACTGTTTTCTAGTTTGCACCAACATCCATTGTTCGCTTGATCCGTGAGCCTTAAAGCTGAACATCACAATACAATTGGGCAAGGACAGGTATTTAAAATTTAATCACTGTGACAGAGATAAGCATCTTTGATGCAAATTTTTATAACTTCCTGTGTCTTTGAAATGATGGTAAGAACCTGGAGACTTATTTATTAATTTCTTAGTATGTTAGAGGTGAGGCTGGACTCTTGGGCTCTTACAGCAGCGAGCTAGGATCCCTGGGTTCTATTTCTAGGTGTAACATTGACTCACTGTGTGGCTGTGGACAATCACAGTTGGTGTAAGTTTATCCGTCTCCAAAATGTACATAATAAATAAGTCACGTATGTCACATGATTACCTGGAGTCAAATGAAAATCATCGATTTCACATGAGTGATGTGAGACTTGACTAATAGATATATGATGCACTTTGAAATCCTATAATAAGAGGTACATATGGGGCATTATTATGTAGGACCTGATTTTTCAAAGCACAAAATGTCTAGGACTTCATGGAAAAGTGTGTGAGCATTTCTAATCTGCACATGCTATTACCATCTCTGTGGATATTTCTACACATGGAGCTAGGGGTACAATCCTAGCTCACACAGATATGTTCATGCTAGCTGTTATTGAGCTACTGTGCTAAAAATATGGTGTAGCCACAACTGCACGGCAGTGGCAAGCAGCAGCTTGGGCTAGCTATGCTGAGGACACACCCGGGGGTTCAGGCATGTTTGTACCCAGGGTCGCTAGTCCATATCATCACTTACTGTGTACCATGACCACACTACTATTTTTAGTGTGTTAGCTCAGTGAGAGCTAACACGAGTATATCTATGTGAACTGGGAATCACACCCCCACTTCATATTGTATGCATGTGTGTGAAAATTTTACCTTTGCTAGATGTCTGTCTGGCTGTTTGCATACACAGAACTCTGATGTGTGTGCATTCACGTAATTCCAGGTTCAGATTCAGAGTACAAATACATACCCACCCATACGGGGCCTGATCTCAGTGGGCTTTGAAAATCCTGTCTTTAATATTTTATAGGGATCAGTGTAAAATAATAATGATAAAGCCAACTCATTGGACATTCACTAAAACATCCAGGAATGGGTATTGCATAGCTAATGCTTATCCTGATTCACAGGAGATTCCAGGTAAGTCTTCTTGAATCCTCATACATTGCCATCATAGAATCATAGGACTGGAAGGGTCCTCGAGGGGTCATCTAGTCCAGTCCCCTGCACTCAAGGCTGGACTAAGTATTATCTAGATCATCCCTGACAGGTGTTTGTCTAACCTGCTCTTAAAAATTCCCAGTGCTGAAGATTCCACAACCTCCCTAGGCAATTTATTCCAGTGCTTAAATACTCTGACAGGAAGTTTTGCCCAATATCCAACCTAAACTTCTCTTGCTGCAATTTAAGCCCATTGCTTCTTGTCCTATCCTCAGAGGTTACGAAGAACAATTTTTCTCCCTCCTCCTTCTAACAACCTTTTATGTACTTGAAAACTGTTATGTCCCCCCTCAGTCTTCTCTTGTCATGGTCTTGTCCAACTGTGAATTTTGGATTAACAGTTATGCCAAACTTGATTCCTAATGGTCTGTATACTCCATATAATACACAGGTAAACCTGATCTAAACATCTGATGAAGTGAGCTGTAGCTCACGAAAGCTCATGCTCAAATAAATTGGTTAGTCTCTAAGGTGCCACAAGTCCTCCTTTTCTTTTTGATCTAAAGTTGTTACTTCTGTCATCTATGTCAGAGAGGTCCAAAACAGCATTAAGAATGAGGATGAATTATCTTGCACCATAAAGGCAGAATTCACATAAATGCTTAATATCAGTCATGCCACTAGGGCCAACCAGTTAAACCTCCTAAAAACTTGTTCCACAATTAAGAGGTATTGAGCTAGCAATAAGGGCTGCTAGGAAGTTTTCTTTGCAAAGAAATTTACCTCCCCCCTCCCACTAAAACACCCCTTCTCCATATAGAAGGCAAAAACAAATAAAACAGTGGACAAAGTGATCTCCTAATTCCAGATCTCCTAATTCCAAATCCTTGGAAGCGTGAGTTATCTTTCTATTTCTGGTTTCCACTCTACTTTGTTTCAACATAGCCTGCTTTGTGTTTCAAATTTACTCTGCTTTGACCTTATAATGCACGACTTTGTGGCATGGATTTCATCAATTATAAATTACTGTTTATTCAATTACTTGTTTCCGTTTTCTCTAAAAAGGTTATATTAGCCTCCCAGCTCAGCCGGAAGGGGGAAGTTTCTGGAGCGGGGGGAGGAGGGACATACAATATAAATGTGTATTGCATTTTTATGTTGCCTGAACTAAGCTATAATTAAACCTATCACTTTGGGGATAAACTGAACTCCTGGGATCTACACTCTGTCTTGCTTCATGCATGAATTATGAATGAAACAAAGCCAATAGAGTTGAAATAAAAATTGCCATCACCAAGTCTGCTTTCAGTGAGAGAGAGTCCGCTTCAGCGTGGGCTGAGTTAACTCCAAAAGGCTCAAAGCTTTTAAAGTGGATTTACTGCTAATTCGGCAAAGAGTCCTGTGGCACCTTTGCCGCTTTTACAGATCCAGACTAACACGGCTGCCCCTCCGATCACTGCTAATGGTTTCTTCACTGAACTTGAGAATTAGGGGATGGGTTTATTCCATTTCACATGTAATGAATATAAATTCTTCGAAAGAATTAAAATCTTAGTGTGACATACAGCCCTGTTTTTAATAATGTGATGAACTGGACTGCCAGCGGTTCATATTCTTTTAAGATACCCAGGCTTTTGGCTGTTAGGAGGAACATCACTCTAATTCTGGGATTTCCAAATTAGTAGAAAGGCGTTTGTGTGGCACTCTGAACAAAGCCTAAAGACACCAGAGTTCACCTCATGGCTCTTTACAATGTTGGGTGAAATAATTAGGATGGGAGGGAATTAAGTGGGCAAGCCTCTGCATCAGGAGACCCACCATGGTTAGCAGTCATTCATTTACATCACACAAGCCTCAAGAGAGAGGTCAAAGATTATGGCTGTATTTCACTCCTGTGTAGGATGCTAACTGAAGGCTCACCTGCCACTTAGGTCTCACTTCAGCCCAGTCTATCGCAAGCCCTAGAATCACATTAGACTGTGACAGAGAAAGAGATGAAAGATTACACTCTCCCATTAGACATTGTTCCTTGCCCTTCAGGGTACATTCTTCAATCTGAAAACCAAGGAAAGCAGTGGATTAAACACCACTGAAGCCACCTCAAGACGAACAGGGGAGAAAGAAAGAAAGAAAGGCGGCCCGCTGGATGGTAACAATAATGGAAAGGGGCACTTCTGCGAGAACACATTCCGTGGAGCAGCTTTGCACACAAAGCCCCACCATGTACTTTTGATGCAAGAGAAATTCAAGGAGAGTGAGACCCCTCGGTGAATAGGCACCAGGACAAAAGGACAGAGGGAAGGGTTTGTATGTTTCTTTGGTGCAGAATAGAAAAATGGTTCAGTTGTTGTGAAACATGTAAAGGCTCTAACAAAAACATCCTCCAGCTACAACTGGAATAGATCTGATTGGCTGAAATTTAATTTTTGCCTCAGCAGGGAGGGGAGGGAGAGGCAAGAAGAGAATTTACACAGTTTTGATCTATTAGCTTCTTTTATAGCATCATCCATCAAGGTGTTTGCCTGCATGAGAAAATGTTTCAAGGTTGATGTATACAGGGAAATCTCAAGAGCAGACTCAGGACAGAGGGAGGAAGAAATATGAAAATAATCAAGAATCAATGGTGATTTTAGTGGCACATGAGAGACTGTGCCTTTAATGGGGTTAGGCTGAACTCCCCACCAGTTGTAACAGCTTTTGGGGTAAGCTAATTATTTATGCTAAAATTTAGTACCTCACTTGTTTCCATATAGATTAAGCAATTGAGTTCCAGGAGACCTTGGATTTATTATTATTAATTATCTGTATTTGCATAGCACCTACGTGTCCTAGTCATTGACCAGGACCTCATTGTGCTAGGCGTCATACACAAAGATGTCTAGAGAGGATGCAATCACAGAATCTTATTCTCCACTTGCACCAGTTTTACAATGGTGTAACTTAAACGGAGCACTCCTGATTTATACCAATGTAAGTGAGAAGAGCATCAGGCCCAAGGTCTCTGGGGGATGGTTCCTCTCACAATGCTTCCACTCAGCAAGCTCATTCAAAAGAAGCTGGGCTTTCATCCCCCCTCTCCCATCTGATTGGCAGCTGCAGAAGTGTGAGAGGAGTGAGGCAAGGATTCATTATGGCCTCAAGAATGACAGGGTGATAGAAAGCTTTCAGGCTCCACACTTCAAATTGGAACCAGGTGAGGCAGAAGAGCCCCATTCTCACCACCTATAAAACGTAAAGGAAGCAAACAGTAAAAAGCATCCCAGATGACCAAGTAGCAAAGGATTGAAAGTAGTTTAGTTCATAAAATTCATAGGGGTGATCTCCATTTAGTAACTTCTTCCCATCACATGCTGTGTCACAGCCCCATTTACCTTTATTAATACAACATCTGTTTGACTGATAAATAAAAGACAATGGGTCATATATTGCTCTTAATTTCTCTGGTATAATCTAGATTCACACTAGTGTAACCGAGAGCAGAACCTAGACCCGTGTTCCTTCCCCAAAATGGTTACAATTTGAACATGTTGGGAATTTTCCTTCTAAATTATTTTTGATGAAAAATGCAGTTTCTGCAAAATAACAAAAAAATTTTTTTGCAAAAATTAAGATTTTGCTAATTTTTTCAAATGTCCTCCAGGAAAATCAAAACAAAATATTTTGTTTCAGGTCAGTTCAAAATACTTGGGTTTGCTGACGCTGACACACAACATTTAGTTTTGAGTAGGTTCAACATTAAACTGCATTTTCCTATTGTAGTGCCTTGTCTCACAGGAGTTGTAATTTAGATGCCTGATGCCCCCATCCTCTTATGTGCCAGGCTCCATGGCCGGACTACATGTTCTATGATGCTACACAATTGCCCCTTTGACCAAGCAGCGTGGTGCATCACGGGAGTCACATGGCCCCAGTTGTATCATAAGAGATATAGTCCAGCCATGGTAAAATGGAATGACTTGAAATGAAACATTTTGAGTCAGTTCAGCAAAGCAAAACTAAATGGTTCAGTTTGGGAACATTGAAATTTTTAATTTTGACCAAAAAGGCACTAACAAAACATTTTGCCATTTACAAAACCGAAAATTTTCATTCTGTGAAAAATTTTAGTATTTCAACTTTGTGTCCTATTTTGGAATGAAAACAAATTTCCCATGGGACAGAAATTCTAATTTTCACTCAACTCTAAACACAGCCTACGGCAGACAAGATGTTAACATACCATAGATACAAACACAGTAAAAGGAGAGGCTACAATGAGATGACCTGGTTGCTTAGGCTGGTGATGCACACTTTCTTAAGAAATACAAAGTATTGTTTTGGTTTCAGATACTATTATTTTGAACTTTGTAAGCCTCACGGTTGATGTGTATTTATTGAGGAGAAACTTGGAGGAGGAGAAGGTGGAAGCATGACAGATGGGCTCAAACAGAAAGTGTTCCTATCCAGCTAAGCCTAGTCAGCTGGATAGGAGCTTTTTAGGGCTAGCTTCAGGGGAGAAAGAGAGAAGCTGCAATTCAGGCTAGGAAGCTCTGAGGACAGAAGTACTACTTCTGTTGCTTTGTGCTTTTAAACAATTCTGCTCTTTGGCATTTAATGCTTTAAGTTGCATGAAGGGAACATGCCCAGAGAGCAAGAGCGCTTTGGGGGTGCTTTTCGGTTGTACAAGAACCCTATACCAATAAAATCCAAGGGGTTGTTTTTGCTTAAGCTGGGCCTCTAGTTGGGGATTAGCCTAGATAACCCTTGTGTTCCTTTCTAACGCTATGTTTCTAATGCAATTCCTCTCCAGCTTCACAGTCCCCAGCCATGCTGCAGATGATTTGCAGCCCTAAATGGGTGGTTGATTTTGTGACTCTGCATGATACCCACTCTGCGACTGTCACCAAGCAGAGACTACAAAACTCAGTTCAACTATGACCCAAACTGAAATTCAAACCCAACGTCTGCAGCGGTATAAGGTTAATACAGTAACTCAATGTGATTCCCAGCCCTCAACATTTGCCAGTCTCAGAAAGGGTTTTGAATCCTCTTTGCCCCAGTGAGATACTGATCATCCTTAGGCCTTTGCAAGTTACCCCGAGGGGGGGGAGAGTTAGTGATGTAAAATGACACTAAGCTATTGCTCTAAGTCCACCAAGAATGCTCTTGTTCTTTAGCCTCTGCTGCTGTTTCCCCAGATAACCTCAGTACCAGCTTCCTCCAAGGCATGCAAGTATCCAATTAAGCCTTTTATTAGGAACACATGTCATAGCCAGGTGGGTTCAATCAGCCAGTCAAACGGCCTGGGAAACAACAGGCTGCAGAGCAGAAGGAATGATGCACCTCGGTTGTCCCACGCATCTGCTTCTTTCTTTGTGAAAGTCTGTTACCAAAGACAAATGGATGGAGCAGGGACGCCCCAACCTAATCCTGTAGAGGTTATAAGACAAGCTTATTTTATACACAGTGTGCAATTTGCTTTGAGTGATGCCAGGATTGCCGAAACACAAGTAGGAGATCATTAAGGTAGGCTTGGCACTAGACTAAGGCCTAAGCAAGGCTGGCACCAGTCCTGGGCTGCTGATGGGTGCCTTCTGCAGTTCAAGCACTGAAAAATCCACAGGCCATCCCCATCTTCCTAAGTATAGGTCTTTGTGGTACCAATTGAGTTAAATATCCCACCTGTGTTTGAAGGGGATGGGGCTCTTGGTTCCCACTCTCCTAGTCCCTTTTTTATATGCTCAGATTCTGTAATCCCCTAAGGGGTAGAGGGTAGTGGCACCAACTGCCTGATGGCTCTCTTTGGGGCTTGCCCATCCTATCCGACCTGGCCAGTGTTTGAGATTTATTGTCTCCTGATAGGCATGGGGAGGAGAGGAGAGGGGGATGGTAAATGACCCTCCTGAGAGTGACTCCCTTGAAGGCTTCCCAGAGTCTCCCTTGGGAGCAAGACAGATGCCATCTGCTCTCTCCCAAAGCTGCCCAGCAACTGCTAGGAACTTCCTGCTTCCTAGCCCTTATTCCACCCTGATATGATTGACAGGGCCAGCGTTGCCAACAGATGCTCCTCCTCCTTCGTGGGTGCGGGGTTGATACACCCCATCACAGAGGCCTAGCAGTTAAGAGTTTGTTAGCATAAGACTTAGCATAAGTAAGTGACCTCGGGTTATAATCTTTAGCAATAAGAGCATTTTCATAAACAACTGAAAGGAACAAAATAATACAGGCTTAATGGAATTTTAGGGTTTTTTTTTTTTGAGTAACATGTACCCTTGCAGCTATCTACCTTGACACACTGGAAATACTGATCAAAATACTGATGCAAATAGCAATGTCAACATTCAGAATCCTAGTTAAGGTTACCTGGATAGCCACATTTGGAGAGAGGACTGAGATCAAATTAAATATGGTCATGCATATGCTGATGTGTAAAAAAAAGGGTATAAAAACCAATGCATGGATGCTGACCAGTTGTTCATCAGAATGAAGTAGTAAGCAACAGCCACCACTGTCATTACCACTTAGGGTGACGCGCTTACTGATCAATTCTGTCTTTGTTTTCATCAGTCTATGATGTTCTGAATACATCCGCTTTGTGGATTGCTCTATTCTTTATACCCATTTATTTGCTCAGTATTTTTCACTTGTGGATGAGCATGGTTCTTGATTAAAATGTTTGGTTGGATACACAGGGAGACCTAATCTCAAATTCAACCCGAATAAAATTTTCTTAAGTAGCCATTTGAGTAATGAACCTGTTATTTGTAAAAGTAGTAACTCAAATTTATCATAGACTACAAGGAGCAGGAGGAAAGACAAGGGAGGGTAGAATGCCCAATGAAGCTGGAAAACTAGAGCAAGCCTCACCCCACCCCCTTTTGCAAAGTTCTGCCCTAGGGGCATGAACTATTCAAAGCTACATTCAAACCCTCCCTTTCATCCTTGCTTGTGACAAGAGCAGCAGAGCACAGAGTCTCTGCTAAGTCCCCATCACTTTTCTCCATGAGACAGAAGTACTGTAGGTTTCATTTCTAGCTTGAGAGTGAGTTGAGCATGTTTGCCCTCTCACAAATATGGGCTGGGGGAGGTAGGAGGGAAGAGGGAAGACATTAATTTCTCGATCCTTCTTGAGTTTCCGGAAAGCTCTTGCTGGCTGGAGAAAAAAGGATTGTGATCAGATATCCAAAGCAACAACCAACAGAGTTTGATTTTCTGACCTTTTTTGCTCTCAGGATGCAATTATTATCAGCAAAAATGTAACACATGCCAACAGCAAAACATGTCTTGACTTGCTTTTCACTGTAACATCTGCTGTCAACCTTTGCTTTGCCATTTTCTTGGGAACCTTCCAAGCTGTCATTTTGAATGAAAGCAGCGGACAGGCAGGCTGAAAATTCTCTCTGTTAGGAGACATTTCCAGCCTCCATCCCATGCCATGGACCTTTGGAAAAAGCCCATCCCTCCCCGCTGCCATATGGACAGATCAAAATTAGGCCAGGTATTTAAAACAGAAAATGAACCTCCAACTGCTGCCTGGCAAGTTGGGGAGTTGTACTGTGGACATTTGCTAAATTGGAAAACAAAGCAAATTTTCTTTTGCAGATAAGTAGGATAAAAATTATTTCTGCTGCATTTTTTGTTGGGGTTGGTATAGGCAGGCAGCACACTGACGGTAAATTAACTAACCTGCCTATGTCAGTATACAGTCACTGCTTAAGATGTATGCTTCCATTAAGCATCTCTCTCCACTATGTCCCTTCACAATGTCCTTTGTTCTGGTGTATTTCAGTGGGTTGGTTGGGATTAAAGGTATAGCCCCACTTTTCTGTCATATAATCCAGTATTGGTTCTGTCATGATAGTATCTACGCCCTTTTCACTTTCAAGAGACATGGCTTCAAATCCTGACTGAATGACATTTGAAAAGGAGTCTGATGGATTCTTAAATTAGGCCCTAACAGATATTTGTGTAGATGAAGAAACAATCACAACTGACAGTCTTTGGTGTGGATGCTGACCTCATTCACTCCGGATAAAGTTAGAAGCAACTCTATTAACATCATGGAGTTCGCCCAGCAGAATTTGCCACAAATGAGATCAGAATCAGGTCTTTGATGGTTCCCCCCCCAACAGAGGCCCGGGATTGGAAGAGCTGGGCGACACAGTCAGGAGTCAGGGACATAGTACATTAGCAGAGCCATTCAGGAACGCTTCTATGGCATTCACTCAGCCGGAGTGAAATTCATCCCGAGTAAAGATGGCGTTTATGAAGAGCAGCTACACAGGGGATTTGACCTTTTTATCCTGTGAGCAGGGCTCAGGGCAGCTCCACAGCTGCTATTACAGCCCACTGGTTTGCACGGAACATTTTTTTTTTTCATAATAAGGTCAAATTTAATGAGGGAGGGATGTTTTCTGGGATGAATCAACCTTCCCTCTGGGGGAGCACACAGCAATGTTACTGTGCCTCAGTGCTCCTGAGGAATAATTATCTCTGGAGGATTGGACACGTGGTCACGTCTTATTTGTTAACAAGATATCAATTTCATAACACTGAAGCTGAAACAGATAATTTTAAAGCTGCTGAACAAAACCCACAAACACAGGAGAGGAGGCTTTGCATTCCTCACCCCACTGCTTTGAGGTACTGAGCATTCAATTTCTCATAGATGCCTGACAGACAAGGAAGGAACGAGGTCAGAGCCTTTGCTGCATCTCCCTGTTCTTCGGGAGACATGATCAATAATACAAAAAAAATATATTTACTGTCTGTCTGCAGCACTGAGGCCTGCAAAGCATTCTGGGAGGGACAGCAGCTTATAATAAAATCTGCCTGAAAATGAGATAAAGAGAATAGCAAAACTATTGGCAAGGATCAAAGAGTTTGGTCCTCAGAGACTAAACAGGGAAAGGACTAGCAGTAGTTGGCTATTTTCAGGCAGGACCTGATTGAAATAATGAAAAGCCCTTTAAGGTTTCCTTTCTGCTCTGTCTGCAAGGGAAATCTGTCTAATGTCCAGTAAGATTATATGAGCACTTAAGGGAGATATAGGCCTGGCGCTTTAACATTCCACCTTTACTACAGGAAAGGTATGTCCCTTTTACAGAAACTCACCATATACATCAGGAAATCCCGAGCAGGAACTGTAGGGACTTCTGTACACACGCGTGCTTGAGCTTATATCCCAGTGTCAGGGCCCAGGATGCACAAAAGTAGGATAGGAATCTTCTATGGTTTACATCCCGAGGAGGGAATGGGGGAAACAACTTATAAATATTTGCCCCAAACCCATTAATTTCTTGCCCAGCCTCAATCAATTTCCTCTCTCCATCTCGCAAGCTGAGAACACTCACTCTGAACCCATGCTGCCTTACACATTTACAAATCACTACATGAACTTGCAGTGCCTGTAAAAAAAAGTTAAAAAGTATCAGTATACCCAGCCCAGAGGCAGGGGTTGTAACCCTGCCTGCTGTGTTTTGTTGCAGCAATCTATCTTGGGGCCTCATGCCTAAGTTATCAGGATTCTATAAAACCAGAGCCAATCCTAAGCATAACATAGGTCCAGGTCCTGCCATTTGTTGACTGAGCCCTTCCCCTTAAGTCTGCCCACTGGGAGGACTTTGATGTTTCTTTAGTCAGCCAGAGGGAATGCTATTAAGTGAGGTATGACACTTCTACTCTCTCAAGGGTTCAACATTCAGCCTCCAGAGCACACCTATCATTGGTTAGCTTGGAAAACAATAAACTAAGAAACAAAGCTTTGGTTTTCTTTATGGCAGTGCTGGGAACTACCATGAGAACACTGGGCAGTAAAACATCCACGAGTAACATTCAGACTAACAGTCCTTCATAAAAGGGCCATATTCCCTTGAAGTATGCACTGTGTTCCAGCACGAATGCAGTAACATTTCTCACATCCTCCTTTCTCATGCATACAAGCCAATGTCAGGTGCAGTCAAACCTGTCATTTGAAGCCCCCCCAATGGGTTAAAGCACAGTTCCCAGCTGGAGTAGAACCCGTATGTATTTAAAGCCACTAAACTAAAAAAGCAAAGCAGATTAAAAAGATGTGATGCAACTACAAAATGCGTGAGCACCAGTGGAAATAAAGATGATAATGGACCTTTTGTTTCAATTAATTTCACATGCAAATGAGAAACAATTAATTAATAGGGAATATTAAGGACAACACATTCCTGCAGTATATTTTAAAAATGCCTGTGAAAGACTCCAATGAGGCAATGTTTGATGGAAACTTAATACAAATCATTGGTGTCAGCAGGAAAAAAACGTGCCGCTTTCTGGATCTATCAAAAGTTGTTTTGTTTTCTGAAGGAGGATATGATCTTCAAAGGGAAACACAGATCTCCCCTCCCCAAATCCTTTCTGTCAGCTCACACACGCACACACACACATACCCCTCAAATATCACAAGCGACTATTGGAAATACAAAAAGCTAGGTCTCTTTCCTTACCAAAATGTGTTTCCCTTCCCCAGTCATTGATTTGTTATTGTAGAGGTACGTGGCTTGTTATGGTAAGTGCTAGGCTGCTGGTGTTGATTTCTATTTTTAAAAAAATGTCTTGTAGATATTTAGGAGAGAACACAGAGTTAAAAAACAACCATTCCCTTTGTGCTACCTACTAACATTCTACTTGGATGGTTTTACTCTTTGTTGGAGACCAGAAGTACTCACCGCTACCAGAATTTGGACCGAGCTGTGCATGACCTCAATGTACTGATACTCTAGAGCACAACCAATCACAGAGATGTAAGAATGGCTGTCCAATCCCTTTATGCCAGCCATGGACGCCTCCTTCCTTATGCAGCCAGGGCCATTTTCACTCCACCATGACTGATGCTGGGAGATATTAAAGGTCAAAAGTTCGCTGTCCTGGGGAGAAAAAAAAGATGCAAAAAAATCTTCATTTACAGAGGAATTAACTCATTAGTCCCATTTAGGGGGGGGAGACTTGCAAAAATGCTTAGTGTTGCCTTAAAAATTGGCCATTAAAAAAAACCTGACCATTAAAGTCAATGGGAGCCTTCCGAGGCGAGTGCTGACAGCTTCTGAAAAAACTCACCTTCAGTGAGCACTAAGAGGATCAAAAGGTGTTTAGAAGCATTTTTCAAACAAGCTGATAAATCAGTAAGAACTGGACTAAGGCCTGCCAATGGGACACAATGCTGCAACAATGTGCCAATCAGTCCCACCTTAACATGGTGATGTCTAGATGCAGTCATGAGCGTGAGGTAGCTTCAACACACCATATTGCAAGGCCACAACAGAAAGACACTTTATAGGCACCTAGACTAGTTTGGGGACTCAAGACCATGTGGCTAGTGGTGCCTGGAGGAGAAAAGAGCTGTCAAGAAATTTGGAATATCTGCAAATATCAGGATAGAGGGAACACACTAAATTTGCAAGTTATCTTAGATTCATATAAATATAATATGTCAAAACATGATGGGTTCTTGGAGTAGGTTATAAACTTTTAGAGCAAGGCATCCTGGAGATTTTTTTCATACTTAATATACCACTGTACAGTTTATTCTAATCTCTCTAATTATACTTCATTATTGACTATTACAGATGTGGTTGCATTAGGAACAAGAACATTCTCAACACATTTTCTCAACACAGAGCTGGTGCACCTTCATTGCACCTGGACCAGAATGAGCTCTCTTAAAAGTTCCATCCACATTAGGAAATTGATCCATTGTTAAATATTATTGTCAACAACAAGTCCCAAGAACACTTTCTGGAATGGCGCTGGAAGTGGTTCATCTTGTCTGCAGTGGTTTACACGAATACCAAATTATGGTGACTTTGTCTACTGCATACAACATCTTTACTTTGCTAAGAACTCTGACAGTAGTCAGAGACAGCAGCCATTTTGTTCCCAGAGTTGCTGCAGCTTGTCATGGACACACAAGGACACACTCCTCTATTATGGAGACAGACTCCACGTTTGTTCTTTCTTGCTGCTTTCCTTTAAACTACGATATGTTGCTGATATGGAGGTAAATGGTTGCGCAGGGAGATTAGGGAGGCTATAAAATTTTTAAAAACTCAATAATAATGGGGGATTTCAACTGCCCCCATATTGATTGGGTACATGTCACCTCAGGACGGGATGCAGAGATAAAGTTTCCTGACACCTTAAATGCCGGCTTCTTGGAGCAGCTAGTCCTGGAACCCACAAGAGGAGAGGCAATTCTTGATTTAGTCCTAAGTGGAGCACAGGATCTGGTCCAAGAGGTGAATATAGTTGGACCACTTGGTAATAGTGACCATAATAAAATTAAATTTAACATCCCTGTTGTAAGGAAAACATGATAGAGGCTCAACACTATAGCACTTAATTTCAAAAACGGGGACTACACAAAAATGACGAAGTTAGTTAAACAGAAATTAAAAGGTACAGCGCCAAAAGTGAAATCCCTTCAAGATGCATGGAAACTTTTTAAAGACACCATAATAGAGGCTCAACTTAAATGTATACCACAAATTAAAACAACATAGTAAGAGAACTAAAAAAGTGCCACCATGCCTAAACAACAAAGTAAAAGAAGCAGTGAGAGACAAAAAGGTATCCTTTAAAACATGGAAGTTAAATCCTAGTGAGGAAAATAGAAAGGCGAATAAACTCTGTAAAATGAAGTATAAAAATATAATTAGGAAGGCCAAAAAAGAATTTGAAGAACAGCTAGCAAAAGACTCAAAAAGTAATAGCAAAAACTTTCTTAAAGTACATCAGAAGCAGGAAGCCTGTGAAACAATCAATGAGGCCACTGGACAATTGAGATGCAAAAGGAGCACTCAAGGATGATAAGGCCATTGTGGAGAAACAAAATAAATTCTTTGCATCGGTCTTCACAGCTGAGGATGTGAGGGAGATTCTCAAACCTGAGCCATTGAAACTATAGTAAAGAACAAAATTGTCAGACACATAGGATGAACAGAATTTGTTGGGGAAGAGTCCACATGGTTTTTGTAAAGGGAAATGCCTCACCAATCTACTAGAATTCTTTGCAGGGGTCAACAAGCATATGGACAAGGGGGATCCAGTGGATATAGTGTACTTAGATTTTCAGAAAGCCTTTGACAAGGTCCCTCACCAAAGGCTCTTAAGAAAGTAAGCTGTCATGAGATAAGAGGGAAGGTCCACCTGTGGATTGGTACCTGGTTAAAAGATAGGAAACAAAAGGATAGGAATAAATGGTCAGTTTTCAGAATGGAGAAGGGTAAATATGGTGTCCCCCAGGGGTCTGTACTGGGGCCAGTCCTATTCAACATATTCATAAATGATCTGGAAAAAGGGGTAAACAGTGAGGTGGCAAAATTTACAAGTGAGACAAAACTACTCAAGATAGTTAAGTCCCAAGCAGACTGCGAGGAGCTACAAAAGGATCCCTTAAAACTGTGTGAGTGGGCAACAAACTGGCTGATGAAATTCTACGTTGATAAATGCAAAGTAATGCACATTGGAATACATAATCCCAGTTATACATATAAATGATGGGGTCTAAATTAGCAGTTACCACTCAAGAAAGAGATCTTGGAGTCATTGTGGATAGTTCTCTGAAAACATCCACTCAATGTGCAGCGGCCATCAAAAAAGCAAATAGAATGTTATGAATCATTAAGAAGGGGATAGATAATAAGACAGAAAATATCATATTGTCTCAATAAATCCATGGTACGCCCACATCTTGAATACTGCGTGCAGATATGCTTGCCCCATCTCAAAAAAGATATATGGGAACTGGAAAAGGTTCAGAAAAGGGCAACAAAAATTATTAGGGGTATGGAACGGCTTCCATATGAGGAGAGATTAATAAGATTGGGACTTTTCTGCTTGGAAAAAGAGACGACTAAGGGGGGATTTGATAGAGGTCTATAAAATCATGACTGGTGTGGAGAAAGTAAATAAGGAAGTGTTATTTACTCCTTATATAACACAAGAACTAGGGATCACCAAATGAAATTAATAAGCAACAGGTTTAAAACAGACAAAAGGAAGTATTTTTTCACACAACACCCAGTCCACCTGTGGAACTCCTTGCCAGAGGATTTTGTGAAGATCAAGACTATAACAGGGTTCAAAAAAGAACTAGATAAGCTCATGGAGGATAGGTCCATCAATGGCTATGAGCCAGGTTGGTGTTCCTAGCCTCTATTTGCCAGAAGCTGGGAATGGGCAACAGAGCATTGGTCACTTGATGATTACCTGTTCTGTTAATTCCCTCTGGGGCACCTGGCATTGGCCGCTGTCGAAAGACAGGATACTGGGCTAGATCGATCTTTGGTCTGACCCAGTATAGCCATTCTTTTGTTCTTTGTGTGTGAAAAAAATAGATCATCCACACTAGCAATTAAACTATTTCCAACGTTGGTTCAAGGGAAAAGTTCCTGACAATGGTTTACACCAAGAGGTCAATTTCATAGCATGGCATGGGATTTAGATTTGTAAACTGGGTAAATTTGCCATAGAAGCCACAGAAGGGGAATAAATATGGAGCACTGAGTCTACTCACAGAATCACGTCAGAACATATCCACCTGGCAAGAGTAGAATTAGGATCTACAGCTGAAGTAATAATGAAAAACATTTTTGAACACACACATTTACAGTTGACGGCAAAGAGGAAATTAAAGTATCTAATAAATTCCCCTCCCAGCTCCATCTGTCAATTTCCACCTCAGTATTCAGATTTATTGCACTTCTGGGTCTTCTATTGACCTCAGTCACTATCAACCTCTTGGGTCAAATTACTCTGACAAACTGACCTCCACTGTGATCAATAGCTTAGTAATTAACACTCGCCCAAGAACTCCACATCATCTCTGCCTCCCAAGCTACCTTTTACTTTGCTTCCCGCAGCTTCGCTGGTTCAGTGCACTAAAACATGCAGTTCTGAGTGTCACGCGGTGAAACGCAGCATGGGTAGTTCAAGGGTTCGACAGGCAATGAGGAGGTGGCACTTCCAACAATAACAAATCCCCCTTCCTTTGGGAAAAAGGATACCTGAGTAACCTGGAATCACAGCTGCAACCCCTGGGGTATTGTTTTGGGGCTTCTAGCTTAAATTTCCCTGCAATTGATGAAAGACAAACTTAGCATTGTTGGGAGAGCAGGGGATGAAAAGATAATGGTAGCAATACTTTGTGGGGAAGTGCTAAGTGCCCAGTGCCACTGGGACCCCAACAGACCTTCCATGTCACTTTGATGTAGACTCAACAATACCTTTTGGTTCTAGCAGCCGATAGGAGAGGGGTGGAAGGATTTATATGTGCCTGTCCTAGAATCTAAAGACCTCTTCACTATAGGAATAAACACAGAATTTACAGTGTAAGTCCAACAATAAATACAGGGCTTCTTGTACTTTCCTCTAAAGCATTTGGGACTGGCTGCTGGGCCATTGGTCCTAGACTGAGACAGACGATGGGGTAGGGGGAAATAGCAAAAATCAGAGTCTGGATCCAGGCGCATCCCAAGTAGCAAAGTGGGCTTGCAAGTGGAGCTGATCTGAATTCTGCTAATGTTTGAACAAGGACAGATTTTGTTAGGCTACCTGACATAGACTTTAATTTTCCTAAGCCGAAGCTCATGTATAGCATTAATTCCTAGTTCCCAAGTCCTGAGAAGCCAACCACCCCATTAGGAATCCTATGTAGACTAGCCTGCAAGCCCCCAACAAGCTCGCACCCAATAACAGCTCCAAAACTTTTTACTAAGTGTTCTGGGAAGCACATCTTGGGAGACATGAACAATGAAGTCAGAAAAAGACAGCTGCCAAGTTCCTGACATGAGCACTGCAAAAGACGGGATGTGCTTTGCAGGGGACGGAGGAAGGTGCGAAGCTGTGGTGTGCTACCCACACTGAAGCAGCCCCAATATTAAAAGAAAGAAAACAGAGAAAACTCCATTAACAGTAGAGCTTACACAGGATCCTCTGCATTTTGGAAGGGGTGGGGGGTGGGGAAATAATCAGATTGGCAGCTATGGGGTAACAAAGCTAACGTAAGGTGCTGGGTGTCACAGGTTCTGTGCTGAGGGACATCTGCGGAGAAGCGTCTAGTAACCAATTTCCCTCCCCTGCAGCCTCTGGAAGCTGCTGGATTTTGGTGGGAGAGTCGCTGGTCTGCTCTCTCCAACGGGAGTGTTGTTCCCCCACAGACTGCATGCATATGTTCTCCCCCTCCTTAGAGTTATGCAGTTTTCCTCAAGCTTGCTGCTCCCCGACACTCACCTCCTATCTTATACAGTCCCCGGGACACATGATTATGTCCTGTAAAAAGTTCCCCCTTCAGAGAGAGCCAGCCAGCCTGCCCAAGCCGCTGCTGGACTTCCCCTCAACCCTCTTCTTCCCCGACCCCAAGCTAGTGGGCAGATCCGCCAGCTGGAAAAAAAGCAAAACCATACTCCAGACAAGGACTCAGCTCCAGCTCCTTTGCTCAGGGCTTGCCTTTATTGCCACAGATACAAAGTGATTCAAACAGCCTCACTGCCCCACAGGGCCTTGTCTCCAGGGCGTCACTCTCTCCCCATTCCCCAGCTGAGTCTGCCCCCAGGGGTCTCTGTCAGCCTTTTGCCTGACTAATGTGAAGAGCCCCCTCCAGCTGCGTCCCTGTGCTCGGATTCCACAGAGGGTAGACTGCCTCGAGAGAGCTGGCAAGAGAAAAAACAATGGGACAGCTTTCCTCCCCTTTGGAAATCCTCACAGAGTCGGCTCTTGCTTCCCTCTGCTGCAGGAGATGGACTTTTAGTCACCAGACATCAGCAAGCCTCATTTTGAACTGAGCCTAGATAAGCGGCAGAACAGATGTCAGATATGGCAAGGAATTAGGCAGGTAGAAGAATGCTAAATACAAAGTCAAAGTGCTCGGTGCTATGGCACACAAATAGCCTCCGCTGCAAGCACAAGCAGAGTTTATGCTACCAGAAAGCAGAAACGACAGTGACGAAGTTGAGTGGTTCCTAGAGAGACAACTCCTCCCCCCATCCCCCCCCCGTTTTTAAAGAGTTTCTTGGGAAAACATGGGCACACTTGCACATTCGAGTGAAGCAGGCAGTCACTCGCACGCACAAATGATCAGCCTAATGACCATTATGCTTACACATACTGTGATTGAGAGTGGCCTTGTGTAAGCAGATGCGAGTGACGTTTTGCACACATCATTCTGAAAAGGTGATGAGACATTTTGCCACCAGTGTTTTGGGGTAAGGGACAGGAATGGAGGTGTTGTTTTCTCAGCACACTGAGATCAATGCCATTTTTTACTGGTGCCCCTGGTACCTGCGGTGACCAAGCATTGTAAAAAGGCATTTAAGGCTAACATTTTATTGACCTCTGTTTGCTAAGAAGAATCCCTGGACTCCTACTGCAGTCTGCTAACATTTTGTTTTCCTTATTGCAACACTAAAAAACCAAAGGGGCATTTAATTAGCATTATATGAAAATGACAGAAGCAGCTCATTAAAAACAGGGCAAAAGAACAGGAATCAGGAAATAACTTCAGAAACAGAGACAGAAGTATTCCAGAAAGCAGGTGCATTTCAAGAAAAATTGCAAAAGTAAAGGTAACTAGAAGTGGGAGATGTGTTGGGAAATACTTCTCAGTTCCCAGTTATTTCAGTGAGGAACAGAGATCGGTGTATCTCTACACTCTCTCCATTTCTTGACAGGTGGCTATTTAAAGGGTTACTGCTACCTCCTTAGCCTTCAATCTGAAAAGAAATATGAGAGAAGTGGTGATACGAGCACCCTCTCGAGAGCCCGCTGAAGGCCAGCCAGGCTCACATTTCAATTTAAACTGTCACTGGACCTTGTTGCTGTCTATTTGCAATTCTCCAGCACTATGGTGGTGCTGTGGGGAGAGAAAAAACCCTAAAAATCTAATACAGTATGAGTTTTTCCTGTTACATCTCCTATGCCTTTATATTAGAGGCAATCCCCCACACCTAGCACCCACAGAATCAGCTTTGGAAAAGTAAAGATCATCAGAGACCACTATGTTTCTTTGTTCACCAGCTGCCTTCTGAACCCCGCTCCCCCTTTCATTAAAAAGCAGCAGTAATGGCTCTCAAAGCAAGTTCAGCCCAGCCACACAAGCCCTCAGAGTTTGATGGCTGAATAATTTTGCCTCTTTTAAGTTGGAAAGATGTATCATCAAAAAGGGGAACAATAATTCTTATCTCCTAGCAGTGCCTGCTAAGTGCCTGCATCTCACTGAGGCAGCAAGGGAATTACTTTTATCATTGCTTAGACTCATGTTGTCTGTTCACAATGCTGTAGTAATTAAAGGCCAAGTAATGGATTTCTATTCTCTGAATTGAGGAGGAGGAGTGGGGGAGTAATTATTATCAACAGTGCGTTTCCTCTCACCTCCAGCTGATAACATTTGCTCAGTACCAGAGCTATCCCAGAGCAGCTCTACCTATTCTCTTCTTGAATGCAAATAACTTCCATGATGTCTAACCCAAATTATGCCCCTATAAATCAGGTGATCAGAACAGTGTTGGTAGAGAGTTAAGGCCGAAGGTCAGGCCTGGGTGGGAAAATTTAAAAATCACCGTACCACGACGAACAGTTTCCAGATGAAAAGAATGAACAGAGGCAGGTTTAAAGGTAAAGCCCAGACACTAACTGCCTCTCAAACATGTTTCAGTGTCCTGAGCATATGATGAATAATCAATGTGGCAGCTGAATAGACAGAGACATGTACATTTTAGCAGCCGGATTGTAATTATTAATTTAGATTCGCATTTCCCACCAACCTAAACAGTGTGCTTGTGTAAATGAGCTGTGTCTTCATGCCCAGCAAGTGGATCTAGAAGTTTATTGTGATATTTGGATCTGTAGCCAAGATACCATGGTGATGCAAGTATTATAACTCGCGAGCTAGATTGATGCCTAGGCAGAAAGAAGAGGGAGAATGTGGAAAGTCAGGAGGAAGAGAAGCAGCAGTCTGGAAGTGGAATCTCAGGAGTTCCACCAATTGCAGTGATATAGAGCAGCTGTACAAAGCACTCAGAGAAACAGTATGTCACCATGATACTGCAAGCATGCTCTGAACAGCGAGCAGAGACAGCCAGGAGCCTGCACCAAACCTGCAAGGAAGCACATCAACGTCACATTGCTGAAGATGAAAAGCAACATTTCAGTTCCAGGTCTTTCATGTTTCTTGTCTGACCAAAGCATGGTCATAAAAAAAACTGGCACAGCTGGACCTGCTTTACAAAGACCTTTCAAAAGATCATTGCAAGGTAGCAGGAAATGCTTTATTAGACCTTTGTCTGCCAATCCATTTGTCTGCTGTCCACCTAATGAAGTTCTGGCGGACAATATTTCATTCCTTTTATTCTACGAAGAAAAGATATCAAAATATGAAAAATGACAAGGAGTAAAAAAGAATAATCACAATTGTCAAACTGATTTTCTGGTTCAAAGAATAAGGAACAAATGTAAAATACTCAGGAGAGAATTTTCCTTTTGGACAAAAATAACTCATCTTGATTTGGTGTCAGATGAGTGTAGGAAAAAAGGAAATGAAGAGGGTTCAGTTTAACTCCAGATGCAACATCTGGGTCTAGATATTTGGAACTGCCTGTATGCTTTTGCACACACAGTTACTGCAATCATGCACCCATTCACTAATCACATGCCCAAATGACTTGTTAAATGCGTGTTTATTGCAACTGCACATGCAAAATGGGTAAAAAATATGCATGGATTTTTGCATGTGCAATTATGCCTATGGTTTTGGAAATCTGGGCTTAAATGGCTCAGGGATATTAGCAGCACTTTTGCTACAATTTATAGCCACCGATCTTTTCTCTAATGTTTTGAACCTTCGTAGATAAAGTATCAAAAAGAGAACCTCAGAAGGTTTGGAGGTTGCATGTGGGCTAACATTAGACATTTCCGATGCTTCTCATCTTTTCAGGTGGCTTGCAGAATTTAACTGGAGACATTGCGAGACTGGCTGTTCTGATGATATTTTAGCATTTTCTTGGTCAACACTAGGATGTAAGGGCTACTCTAGAAATATGCTCCGTGAAAGGAGACTAAAAGACAAAGGGGAAGGAAGGAAGGAAAGAGACAGGGTCTTGTTTTGAGCTGAGGAGACACGGGTGTCAAAACACTTACCAGAGAGTGTGGTTTCGTCTACTCTGTGAGCTAGACATGTGGTTCTTGGCTCCCACAGACACACTCACTAGCATGCATTTGAGCTAGCATGCTAAAAATACTAGCATGGGCTGGCTGCACCGAGAACAAACATGGCCTAAGCCCATGGGTACA
This sequence comes from Lepidochelys kempii, assembly GCF_965140285.1. NCBI lineage: Eukaryota > Metazoa > Chordata > Testudines > Cheloniidae > Lepidochelys > Lepidochelys kempii. The sequence continues at coordinate 6,653,161 of NC_136392.1, read as the reverse complement.
CACTCAGGGTGGCTCGCCGGTGCCATCACTTCTGCTGCTTGAGCCAGTGCAAGTACGTCTGTGCAAGAGAATCACGCTCATAGTGTAGATGCAGCCCCAGAGGAAGACGACCTTCCCCCATAATTCACAGAAACAAACAGGCGCCTACAAACTTGCTGGTGTTCTACAAATAATGTTCAACGGTGGGGACTGCAGAACATTTAACGGTACAAATATACTGTTCTATAAACAATGCACAACAGCTGGGTACTTTCTCTTCTCTGTTTCTCTGCCCCTCTCAACCACCCTCCGCTCTCGCCGCACCTTCCCAAAATCAAATCTATTCACCAGACCACATAAAGAATATACAACAATGACTTTCTCTGCCACAAAGACATGTAGCAGTTTCCTTGTTGCTCATATTTTCACCTCTCCAGGCATATATTAAACTTGCTAAAGCAGAACCAATCAAGGTTCTTTTCCTCCTTGTCTCCCCACTGGAGTCATCACCTGTCTGAACTGTAGAGGGCTGTCATTACCAGCTGCCATTTTAACAAACTCCACTCTTTCTAGCTCGCTGCCCTTGCTGCATTTTGTCATTATAAATTAACCAGCTGCTGACACAGCTATATCAGCCAGGCATCTGACAATACATCATTGCCAGAAATGAAAAGGAGAAGCACTGGGGTGGTCAGAAATGCTACATGGCTTCCACACCCTGCCCCATATATCTTATAGGGGCTCACCTTGAAAGACAGCCGTAGGGACAGGAATCCCCCCTCAGGTACACGCATGCAGGGATACCTGCCCTACTGTGGTATCACCATACAGTGTTCCTCAGCAAATGGCTGATACTGCAATGCTCTTGCCATCTTCCAGAGGTGGTTCATCCAATGACCTCACAGCGCTGGGCGCTCTCCTGAATACAGACAGTTCTTATGGGGACTGAGCTGAAGCCCATTCAAGTCAATAGGAGCCTTTCCACAGACTTCAGTGAGCTTTGGGTCAGGCCTGTGGAGGTGCAGGAGGATGTGGTGTTTCCCATATAGGCCAGGATAGAAGCCTGTCCACATGCAGAGTTGCATCAGTTTAGATGTGACTTTGAACCGACTTAGTCAAACTGGTGCAAAAAGGCGTTGTGGACACTTTGATTTCAGTTTAAACTAAGTTTATTTCAGTTAAACTTAGGTCGATTAACCTTGCCTACATACAAACCTATATCAATTTAGTTAGATCAGTGTAAAGTCCTGCATGGACACACTGATTTCAGTTTTAGAGTGGTTTATTTGAGTTTAACTTAAACCTGTTCACAATCAATTAACAATAAGCTTAAAAGCAAAACAAAACAAAGCCACCCTAACAACTCAAAGGGATAGAATAGCATCCTCACAGGGATTTGTACTCGTTCAACTAAATAGTTTCATAGTCACATACCGTTAAAGTTTATCTGTGTAGTTAAGCCCTTCGGAACAGGTTTCAGCTATACTGAAATAAGGGAGTCCATCCAGGGGTTTGCACCAGTTTAAACTTCGGGTTTGTCTACAATGGAGCTGCAAGATGTAATTTCCAGCTTGAGTAGACATATGTGTACCAGCTCTGATCAAACTAGACGGCTAAAAGTGGAAGCGTAGCTATGGCAGCACAAGCTGCGGGCGGGGCTAGCCACCCCAACTATAATCCCATTTGAGACCCAAGGTACATGGGTGGCTAGACCCTTGTACTGCTGCAGCTACATGCCTATTTTTAGTGTGCTAGGCCAATCAGAGCTAGTGTGGGTCTGTCTCTTGAGCTGGAAACTACACCTCCAGCTCCAGCGTAGACATACCCTAAACTAGTGCAAAATGTGTGCGTAGACAACTGCTAGGTGCACTTATCCATCTTGTTCACACAGGATAGTAGAGTCCCCATTTAGCGAGGTCTCTGGAGAGAAAGAGATTCTGGGACAATGCATCTTTAAAGTCTCCTCCTTTAAACCACGAAGCACACCCAAAATTCTACTGAAATCCCAGAATTCATTTCCACAAGCATCCCGTCGACAAGATCTCTCATTTGTTTGTTTATAGACATAGTTTGCCATTCCTGGGATGCAAGCAGTTTCTCAAAATTAAAAAAAAAAAAAAAAAAGAGCAAAATGGCATTTTTTCAAACAAAAACAATTTATGAAAAAAATCAGAGCTCAGCTGTAAATTATTGTGCTCTTTGGTGAAACCATCAACATTTTTTATTTTTGCCAGTTGCCACCCACTCCACGGTGGCAACTCTGTTACAGCTCCAAGGGAGAATCCACCAGGAGACAATAGGTGTTATGCAGTGCAGCCCAAATCTATAAACTCTTATTCACACAAACAGTCCCCCACTTATCTGAGTAGTCCCATTGGCTAAATAAAGATTGGTAGCAGTAGAAACAGAATCAGATAAAGTTGCAAGCTTTGCTAAAGTGTCCTGTGAGACAAAGATAGTGGGTTAAAGCTCATTGACAGGTGGCAGAATGGCGTTCGTATTATCCTGTTTGTATTGCAGAATATTTTTCCCAAAACAGTAAAACTCAGATAACGTAAAACAGGTCAAGGATAGCAAAAGTACATCTGAGACAGGCTACTAGAAAACACGAGAGTCAGTCAGTGAACCAACAAAGGGACAGTTTGATCTGAGTTTTACTGTTTCCAGAAAGGTGCTTTTAGACTGTTACTAACCAAAACTAGATCCTTTTATCTAACTGATTGCAGCCAGTGTTGAAGTTATACTTTGGACCAATGGTAATCACTGGTCCAGGCGAGAGCTCCCTCTCAATGAGTTTCTATGGCTACTTCAGAAAATAGAGATTAGTTGGGGAATTAGGAAATGAAGGTTTCTCCTATCTGCAACGGGCTTTTTGTGTCCACTCACTACGTTAACATAAACCCGATGAAACGTAGAGCAGTTCCAGTTAATGTCTGTAATTTAGACACATGACCTGAGAATTCAGGTCAAATGTAAAGTGTTGTAAAGTGAACCAAGCTCCTCTAACCACTTTGAACTAATTAAGCTACAGCAATATTCATTAGAAATTCACTGCTTACAGCCCAGGCTCGGGTTAGGAGCTGGCTCCAATTGCCAGTATTTCTGACTCTGTCCTTATGCAGCAGACAATAATATTTAGCATCTTTCATCTTCAAAGAACTTTGCAAATATTCACTAATTTAATCCCCACAACATCCCTGCAGTGGGCACCTATTATTATTTCTATTTTTAGATGGAGAACCTGAGGCAGGGAAGTGCCTAGCTTTTGATAAGCAGTCACCTAGGTTACCACATGTATGGAGGTACCACAATGGATCTACCTGGCTTCCTTCAGCTTTACTCTTCATATAGGACACAGAAGGGGTTTTACTGAACTCTCCAGAGAGATGTAATTGGGAACATGGTGTCCCTGTTCCTAAACTGTCTGAAGGCCATTAGCAGGGCTAAGGGTAGAAAGAAAAGAGAGAAACCCCACTGAGCGAGTTATTGCAAGGAGTTTGCTTTAACCCAGCTCAACACCAACTGGGCTAGAGTCCCTAAATGTATTCCTTCCCTAGAGCAAACTCAGAAATGCAAACAGTACAGGGCAGTGCTAATGATTCCCCAGAACTCCCTGCTTTGGAGTCTGATCAGAATAAACCCCTATTTCTCTCCCCTCAGAGCAATGTGCCCTTCTTCTAAAAAGTGTTATGAACCCTCAACAAGCTCAGCTGCAACCTAATTAGCTCACAGCCTCCCAGAGTTGCCTCTGAACTCAGGCTAGGAATTAACCCCCTCTCATGCAATGGTCCCCCCTGCACCTTTCCCCAAGGTCTCTTTCCCACCTTCAGTTTGAAATATTATTTGATCCATTATGTGCAGGGACTGCTGATGGCGGCGGGGGGGAATCAAACCACCATTGACACTTCTGCTAGGGGACTCCAAGAAATTGGACCTTGTTTTTATTATTTATTATGTACTTTTTACAAAATAGTAACAATGCTTGCAACATGTGTCTCTCCCCCAGAGAGCCCCTAAGCATCAGGCTGCATTAGTCTATGCAAGAAGACAGCACACTTCCCCTTTTTCCTCTTCAATTTTAATCATCAAGAGAGCAGACAGCATTTTCTTGTGGGAAGTCCCCTGTCCCACACTGTGTTCCCCAGCAGGTTCCCTTCCATGTCCTTTGATGCACAGGCTGTTCTCCAACCAGCCAGGCTCACATTCCTACTCACCTTTGAGAGTCCTCCCACCTCCAAGTAAAAGCAGATGATGAAGATGTTCCAGGTGACCCAAATTGCAGTCCAGATGGCATACTAGAAAGGAAAGGGCAGGGGGGAAGAGAATTAATGAACATGGGAGTGCTCTGGGAAGCTAGCATGCTTTGCATGTGATACGGCTGGAGACAGTCAAATGCCCCAAATCGCTTTCTGCTCTTCGGGGCATTTGACTAGATTTCAATGAAGCTATAGGTCTCTGGTGGTTATGGATGTTCTTATCTGGTTCCCAAAAGCAGGGTTCATAGGCAGCAGGCTGCATCTGTCCTGCTCTGCAGCATGGCATGTTAATGCAACACCGCCCCCCTATTCCCAGTGAAGGCTCCCTCAGCTGGGATCAATCTATGCATCTCATTGGTGGCAGTGGGGCTGTGCTGATAAACACCAGCTGAGGATCTGGCCCTGAGTTTTCAGCTGGCTAAGCTAGGTTTGTCAGACCCAATAACATTTTAACATCAGGCCCCTGCTGGCTCCGGCTCCCCTTGTAGGGCAGGGGTGTTCAGTTCTCACATAGCAAGTGGTAGGATGGGTTAAGGCGCCTCAGGGTTCTCTTACAGCAGCCTACTAAGGAGAAATTACAGACTTTGGAGCAAGTCAGATTCATCTCTCCTCAGCTTGAAGATAGCGGCTGCTATTCAGGGGCTTGCAGCGTGAGGCCTTTGAGGGCAGAATAAGGCAAAAAGTTGGGAGGAATGGATGGCTCCTCAGGGCTCCAGCTGAGATCCAGATGACGTCTCAATTTCAAAACACCACCAGACAAATAACCTGGGCACTTTTTTAGACCAAAGAGCAAGTGCCATGGGCCTCCTTTCTAATTCCCGTGACCTGCTCCTCTGAAGGGTATAGTTGTTATGGAGATGAGTGACACAAACACGCTTAGAAATACATAAATGAAAGAAACAAACTCTGCCAGCCAGCCAGCAGCCTGTGGGTCCCTTCCCTTGGGCACCAGATCAGCAATTAGAGCAGTGGTTCTCAGACTTTTGTAGTGATGACCTCTTTCACACAGCAAGCCTGAGTGCGACCCCCCCCCCCGCCTCCTTATACATGAAAAACACTTTTTCATATATTTAACACCATTATAAATGCTGGAGGCAAAGCGGGGTTTGAGGTGGAGGCTGACAGCTTGTGACCCCCCATGTAATAACCTCATGACCCCCAGTTTGAGAATCCCTGAATTAGAGGCATGGGAGCAGAGGCTTGGAGGAAATGGTGCAGCAAAACCTAGCATCCTAAGGGAAGAGGAACAGCTGGTCTCAGGTGTGTGAAGTAGAAAGTGAGGCAAACTCAGTGAACCCACTGTATCTGTCTTACTGACCTGTGGCTGGAAAGCCCTGCTCTGCTGGACTCCTACTTATCCTGACTCAAGAAATGTCCTCAGCTAAGCTTTCTATGCAGCTGGTAACTCTACATATCAAGTGTGACCAGAATGCATTTTTGTGTGTTCCGGGAAGTTTGTTAGTTGATTGGGTTGACTTTGAATGAAGTCTGAAAGCCGTCAACACGTCGGGAAACTGAATAAGGACAATGTCTGTAGAAAAATCCCAAATTCCTCAGAAAAATACTATTCAGACCCTTTTAAATGAACTTCTCCTGACATTTTCTGTTCCAGTGCTTAATGGTCTTTCACCCACGTCAACAGGTACACTTGTGCTAGAGGGCCCCAGTATGAGGCTAGGAGGTTGTCAGACAGCCCGAGAGTCACAACCTGATCTCCATCTTGTCAGCTTCCACAGAGAGAGGTGACTGCAAACTGTCTCCTGCCAAAAAACCTGCCAGCTGGCAGAAGTTTATTATTAAAGGCATAGTCCCTGTCATTGAGGCTTTTATCTGTCCAATAACTGACAGTGATAAAGCAGAGCTGAAGGGGAACATGAATCATAGAGCATTTAGGTCAATTATAAGGCAGTAGATCCTGTAAAGAGAGGTGCTTGCTGGCATCAGAATGTGATTCTAAGTATCTAAAAATATTTCTGAATGTTGGTTTTCAAAAAACATGTTCCAGTCAAACATGGTTTCTCACCAACAATGAGCAGAGCCAGAAAATGAACATTCCATTCCAGGAGGCTTCTGAAAAGATCCAGTGGTCACTGACCATGAAAACTGACCGGCTAGTATAACCAAGGCAGCATTGCAGATCCTCATGAGTCTCAAACTTGAGCATCTACTTATCAAAAAGAGATGATCTCACAGACTTTTAAGGTCAGAAGGGAGCACTGTGATCATCTAGTAAGACCTGCACATTGCAGGCCACACAGCCTCGCCCATCCACTTCTGTAATAGATCCATTACCTCTGGCTCAGTTACTGAAGTCCTCAATGATCTTGTGATTAAGACACAAGATTGGGACTCAGGAGACCTGGGATCATGTCCAGTTATAGACAGTCAGTACCCAGCTCTGTATCTGGGTCAGCACCCAGTTCTGCTGCAGACTCCCTGTGTGACCTTGGACAAGTCACTTTTAAACTCTCTGTGCCTCAGCTTTCCCATCTGTAAAATGGAGAAAATAATGCTTCCTTTCTCCAGCCCTTTGTCTGCCCTGTCTTTTTAGAATGATGGTTAAGTCTCAGTGGAAGAGATGCTCTCTTACTATGTGTCTGTATACCACTCAACACTATGGGACTCCAGTCTCAGTTGGGGCCTGTAGCTGCTACTGTCATACAAATAATACATATGATTTAATCTCTTCCAAAAGTGCTGAGTAAATATAGTAAAGAGTAGAATAAATAGTGTGCTCTTTAAAGCAGCACAGACAGGTACAGGTTAAACAAACACCTGCCCGGGATGTTCTAGATAATACTTAGTCCTGCCATGAGTGCAGGAGACTGGACTAGATGACCTCTCGAGGTTCCTTCAAGTCGTACAATTCTATGGTTCTGTGTGGATAAAAATCCCTGATGGTTGAATATCTGTGCATGAGTGGATTGGTTCCAGCCTTAACCCAGTGCCCACAAGACCCGATCATGGACTTGGCTGGGTAACTGTAGCATGGAAGAAAACAAACGTTACTTACCACCACTATGTAGCGTGGCCTATACTGAATAGTCCCGAAGAGGCCAAGGATAACGATGATGATGTGGAGGAAATTGGCTAGAATAGGAGCCCATTGATATCCCAGGAAATCGAACACTTGTCTCTCTAATGCAGCGAGCTGGAAGAGAGGAGCAAACGATGAATTACAAATTCACAGCCTGTTGCAAGGCTTTTAATGTTCAATCTCAGAGTCACTTCATCACCCCAGCTGCCTCTGGTGTTTTCCATGTATTTGTTCACCTGGGTACATCCACTGGGATAGCACGGGGAAGGAAGGTAGTCCCCTCCCCATCAGAAGCACTGCCCTCCCCCCACATATTTAGCTCTTTTCAATGCTAATATATTAGTTTAAGGTAAAATCCATAAATGGTTAGTGCTTTACGTCTAGATTTTCAGAACAGTCAGTGCAAAACTATGTGCATTTTGGGCATGTTTTTACCAGCACTGTGCACATAACCGCAGTCAGTGTATCCAGCTAGTCTTATAGCTGGCCATCATAGCCTCCTCCCATCCCTTTACTCCACGCCCCTGGCGCATACACTCTCCTACGTACAAAGTATTGCTCCATCCCAAACACGCTATGTCCAAAACTGTGGCTGGTACCAAATCCTTAGGAAGTGGGATCAGCTACAGCAAGAGAAAGGTGCCTAACGGCATAGGAGCTCAGAGTACAATTGGTATTTATTTTTTACCCACAAACCAGTTGCCAAAATGTACCAGCAATGCCCAAGATTAAATGTAGCATAATAGCCATTATTTTCTCCCTCACTTGCAGGGGGTAGCCTTGAGCGTCCAAAGGCCTTTTGCCATCTCCAGCTATTAGGATATATTATACTAGCTTTGTACACAGAACTCGTCTAATGGATGCATCTAGTCTACTCCTCGTAGTCACATCTGAAGTAGAGCCTCTTTTCCCGGGTGCACGCTGCACGCAGCTGGGCACCCAGCAATGGAACTTTGGCAACGGCTTAAAATATTGGGGGATGGTCGTTGTGTCCGCGTGAGCTAGCTGCAGGCCCCAGTGAAGCAGCATGATGAGAGGTGCCACCGTTCTCAAATGGCCACTGTTCCTCCTCCTCCCTGGGTGACAAGGTGGGGAAATCATTCATATGCCTCACTTACACCCAAAGGAATGGCAGGCAGAAACACTGCACACGAACACAGTTCTCTTTCCTGAAACCACAAGCTCGGAAGACAGCAGGGAAAGTTCAGAAGAATCTGTGTTTCAAAGGGGTAAATAAACAGCGTTGCTGCTTACAGGAGGAGATCAAAAAGCATGGCTGCTAAGCAGTTTTTTCTCCATGACAGCCCTCTGGATTGGAGAAGGGGTGCATGAGAAGCAGGGGGTTGGGAGAGCTGGCTCAAAGTCAATTTGTATTCTACAAAACAAATTAATCTCCCCTTTGAAGTAATGCACGCTGTCATATTTTGATCAATTTTAACTAACTGGAAGGAGCTGTGAAACGCGGCAATGCTGCCATTGTGCTATCAGGCTGTGCCTTTGAAATGGAAACTGGAGAATACTCCTCATTTCACAGTAGTTCAATTTGGTATCCTCCCATGAGTGCAAAAGATTTTCTATATCTCATCAGAACCAGCAGTCATAGGTTAAATGCTTAATCTTTTTAGTAGGGAATTAATGTACATACTATAATGACATTTAGAATTCCTGAACCCTGATTGGCTAGTAACAGGTCACTTGACTGTGACTACTTCATCCAATCAGGCATTTAATTGGCTTTGTGTGTGACATTAACCCTGGAATATGTACCATATAGAGCCAGCACCACGGTATATCAATTAGCTGATTAGACAAGGGGACACAATGGGGGGTGTGTTGTAAAGAGATAACACCCTGCCTTAGGTGCATTAGGATGAAATATTCAGCTTTGCCTCTTGCCTTCAGCCACTGTAAGAAATGGACAGACATAGATTCTACCCAACAGTGCATTATTGCCACTAAGAATTGTTCTTATTCGTTAAAAAAAATCATAATTTGCCTGTTCAAAAAAGTGTTCCTTTTTTTACACATTTCCCAGTGTTGTCGTTGCAGGGGGTAGTTAGCAACAGCCATAGATCACCATCTTCTTCCAGCAGTGACTTCTGTTGGGTAGTTTAATTCACAGGAATCTGGCAAAATGGGTCTCATGCCATCTCTGTCAGATGGAAGGATCCCAATAGTCTTGGGGACTGATTCATGATTGCTCTGTAGCTGCAAAGCTGCCACCCAGGCCTGCAGGGACTGTCCCTGGTGTAAAATGCAGAGCCAGAATGGCCTCCTACAAAAAAGACTGGCACAGAGGGTTGGTAATATAGGAAGGTAGGGGTGGGTGGGTGTCTAATGCATTGGCAATTGTGAGCTGTTGTAATGCCCCATATGGGCTGAACTAGCCCCCACCGGCCCCTAAATAGCAGAGGTTCCTCTTCTCGGTTCCTCTGCTGGCTCTAGTGCTGTGGCAGGTGTGAATTCCCCATTTGTCTCTAAGGGTCAATTCATGCAGTCTGTACTCCAGACAAAATTCCCAGATGGTTCTGTAGTCCTTATCCAGGCAGGATTTTGCCCTGCTATTTTAGGAGTTATGTTCATTTTCATACTTCCCTTTCTTCTACCTGCTACCTCCTTTGTACCCCTAGCTGCTTCAGTCCCTGCTTCTTCCACTGTGATCGGCATTTCTCTGAAGATCGTTGGGAATTTTCAGTTCATTTCACCCCATTTCTTTTTTTTTTAAACTTCTCCTCTCTTTTTCCCATCCCCATCCTGGACCATTAGGTGCCTTTCCCATTTTCTTTAGGCCCTGTATTTTTAAACAATGTTTTGTGACCTTATAAATGGGCGTAGCAGACTGCTACAGCATGCCAGCAGCATGACTGGTTAGAGCAGGAGAAAGGGAGCCAGGAGACTTGGGTTCTGTTCCAAACTGCTGCTAATGCAATGGGTGAGCTCAGCAAGTCATTCATCGTCATGGTTTTGTTTCCCCACCTGTAAAATAAAGACACTACAGGGCACTTTAAGATCCTCAGATGAAAGGGCTTATGTGCAGTAAATGCAAAGATTTACTGTGGTTGTTAATGTTGTCCAAACAACGAGTGGAAATGCCACAATCCAGGTTTCAGAAGTGAATCCCCAAGCAGCATCAAGGCTCTCTCTTAGTTATCACTGGTCCTTGGGTGGAATTAACAGAACATTTGCTAAAACAGAATAGATAAACAACCATGTAATTCATGAGGCTACAGTTTCGTGTGAAGGACATAACTGTTAAACTCTGCCAAGGCTAGGAGGTAAACTGGGTAACTCTTGTGCAAATCCAGCCTGAATTTCAGGTTGGCAACAAAGCATGAAACCAGGAGAATGGAATGACAAGTCATTAGAATCCCAAGACTGGATTCCTTGATTTGGCCAGAATGATGAGAAAGTGATGGCAGAGGGGAAGGGACAAGGAGCTTTGGACATAACCAGATGTTCATGCGTGTGCACATGCCCACACCTCTCTACCTCTGGACAAGAGCCATCCATCCTATGTGCCTCTGGGTATTAGCTCTTATGGAAAACTGCTGTGGAATGAGAGAGAAATGCAATCTTTCCATACAACTTTGAACCATCCTATTTGAGCTATAGAAAATTATACCTCTGCAGTAGAATTCTATAGGATGGTTCAAAATGTCTATAAAGAGGAACTTGTATTACATTCTAGGTATAGATTTTAAAGGTTGATCCCTATCAGTTTCATCCCAGTCAAATTATATAACACTTTTCCATTAGGAGGGGCAGAATCTTGTCCTTTATGACTATTTTCATTATAAGAAGGTCTCTTTTTTTCTCTTCTTGCTGCTCCAGATCATACAACATCTTCCCTTTTGAAATTAAATGAAGGAAAAAGCTGTTTTCTTCAACCAGTTTGTAACAGAACAAAAATCTAAATGGTTGTGATTGACCTTTCTCTTCTGAAATCAGCTGCGTTTGTGGTGATCTGAAGGGAGCTGGAATAGCAATAATCATACGAAGTATTTGTTAGACTGATGAACAAAACCTATAAAACTGTCTTTAGGGCTCTACTGCATTTATAGAACAGGTAGTGAAAGAAAGGCAGTACAAGATGCCTCTGTAGAATACACGAATTAAAGTCAATCACACAACTCATGGGTAGTTAATTTCCTCCTCACAAGTTGGAACAAAGCATTCCACAGACAATAATATAGTGAGTGCCTGACACCCTGACAGTACTGAAGTCTTAACAGAAAAGGGTGCGGTAGCTACGATGGATGAGCCTTACTGAGAGAACTAGTTGAAAAATGATTTTGCAAAACATTTTGAATGTCTTTTCATTGTGCAGGGTTCAAATGGAACAATTTTCCATTTGTTGGACATTTTCAGTGTAATATTTTTGGGGGCAAGAAAACATACCCAGTGCAATAAAATGACTGAAGTCCAAAGTTTGGGGATTTTTTCATCCCCCCTCACACACACACACCATCACCATCCATCATTTTTTCTTGTTGCTATTCTGTAACTGTTCTAAAGTTGAGGAAGTTTAGAAAAGTTACAAAGTGAAAAAATGGATTTCTTCCCCAACCCCTCCAAAAAACTCACACTCTCTGGACATCATTCACTCTGCTGCATTCAGGGGGAAAAGGGAAAAGAAGAGGAAAGGGGGAGGAAGAGGAGAAAATTAAAAAACTCCAAGATTTCAATATTTGTGGTTTGCACGGTGGGTAGGGGACATAGAACATTTTTTTTAAAAAAAAAGCTTTTCATGAAAGTTTTCAATGTAGAAAATGGACCATTTTTTGTTTGTTAAAGAAGTTTTGAACAAGAAATGCTGACAAACTCTACTTACTAACCTTTGCTGGTATATAACCCAAGAGGCCTGTCTACTTGCCATAGTACCTGGTGCCACAACTGAATCCATATGAAAGAGCCACCTCCGCTTCCATCCTCCATCTCCCACTGTTCCTTCTTGTCCCTTGAGGGACACTTAACCTCCTCTGCCACCCCACTAAGAGTAATTTCCTATTACATTTAATATCTAGGGTTAAGTGGGATTGCAGATTGGGGTGGGGGTGAGAAGACAAGGCAGCCATATTTGTGATGGGCATTTTCAGGGTAGTAACCATAGAGCAGAGATTTCCATAAATGCTTGTTCAGACATGACTGTCCCATGTTTGTGTACCTGTGCTTTGATTGGCTGAGAGGTATTTGCATAATGGAGAAACCAAAGGTACGGTCATGGCACCATCTGACCCAGATAGTAGAACGAAGTGGGGGAGGAATATCAAAAGTGGGCTCTGCTCCCATGCTTCTAGGGGTTGGTTGCTTACATTTGGAGGCTTTCCCTCCTCTATTTTCCTCTTCCTACTTTTCTTCTTTCTATGATTTTCCCTTCCTCTGGGGTCTGCCTGGCTTCTGCAATTGCAGGGAGGCTCCTGTGAAAAGGTGGGTTTTGTACTTGGCTCAAGGCCAAGGCCACCAGACTGGAGAACACTGATCTGCTTCAGCAGGGGGTTCTCTAACATCCCATATGCTCCTGCCTCCTGCCAGCCTCCCCTTTGGCGTGTATGGATTTGGTCACCCTGATGAGCTCAGAAGTCTTACTCATTCCCCAGGTGCACTGGTGTGGATAAGGAGGGAGTAGGGGGAGCCAATGAATGAGTCAGAGGTCACCTGTAATCCTTTTATGCCACATAATTTTTATCACACTATCCAGGCCACATTATCAACTAGATTTGTTCTTGCTAATGTATTAAGATTTTAAGCCCCCTAATCTTATTTGCTTCAGATCTGTGTTTTTTATTGCTTTTCTGGAATCACTTGGAAAAAAAAAACAATTACCATTTGGATGATGCTGAACTGACTGGGTGAGAGAAATAGACCTGTGACTTGGCTATGCATACACCATATATCACATACATCCACACCTCTGTGTTCTAATAGCAGTAAAGCTTCTTTCACACTTTCCAAGTTCAGCTTTAATAATTAAAGATACATTTTTGTTTAAATTTTAATAGCAAAATAAAGAGTGCAAGCATGAAACAGAGGAGCAGCTGGGAGGAAGTAACCCTGTATTGCAGCCTACAAGGAACTGACTCCTTGGCATGAATATTTGAAGGTTGTAGGGTTGAATCCCACCAGAGCCAGTTAGAGATGGAGTCAAAGGTACACTTTTTTATGAATCACTGTGGAGGTGGAAAGATTTCTCCAACAAGCCAAGCAAATTGATCTTTAGCTACAGTTTCCCAATGTGTTAATGGATCCAGGCTTTACAGCAGGCTGATGAATTTTAAAGAGGCAAGAAATATGAAAACGGTGTGTCTGGTTCTTATTTAAACTAAGTCCTCTTTAAGCCACTCTACCAGTGATTGCTCTAGTTTAAAAACATCGAGATCCAAACCTTCCCAAAGTTCAGGGCTGTTTGGCTCTGGGAGTTTTGTTCAGTCTCTATACAGACCCTTAAGCATAGTAACTAGAGCTGCCCAGAAAATGGTTTGTTTTTCCATGGAAACTTTAAACTTTTCATTGAGTTTAAACCCAAAACAAAAACAGAACATTTTCATCCGAAAAATGAAAGTTTTTGAGGGGTTGGGGTTGGGACAAAAAGTCAACATTTTCCATAGAAAGCAGACACTTTTTGAAAACAAACAAACAAACAAACAAACAAACAAACCCACTCTTCTTTCTGTCCAAAATCCCAATTTGCTGTTGAAAAAGAGTTTTGAATAGAAATTTTCTACTAGCCCTAACAGTGACACAGCTTTAAAATCTTTTCTCTCCTACTCCTCCATGCTTCCATCTCCTTGGACACCCAAAGCACTGATGGCCACAAGGCACTGCTGAGAGCTCTGCAATGCCTCTTTAGATGGATATACGTGGAGCCCTTGGATCCTGAGGACACGTGTGTCTACAGTTTAGAAACAGTCCAATTTTGTGACTTAATTTTATTTACTCTCCCTTTGACCTAACTCAGGACAGAGATCCAGCCAAACCCCAGAGTTTTTAAGATGTGTCTTTGTTTGATAAACTCCATCATGCAAGTTATTAAAAGTCTCAGCCAACTTTTAAGTGGCAAGAACTTCCATAGTTATACATTTTCAGCAAGAGTTTGAAATTGTAGTTCTTACGTAGGCAAGATTCCCATTGACCTCAGTGGGTGTTTTTGGCATACAAGGCCTGCAGGGTCAAGCTTGGTGCACATTCACAATGTTGACAACTCTTACAATATTTTGTATTTTTCTTAAAGCACCAGCTCCTGGAGTCATGGGATTATAAGAGACTCTCAGCTTTCCTTAAAAAATAAAAAGTTCTTAACCCTCATGGTTGCAGAAACAAGCTTGAAAATTTGAGTCCTAAAGGCTCATACATTAGAAGGAAATTAGAGAACCTCTAATTTATTTTAAAAATCTCCTGATTTTTAAGCCAGTCTCATGGTTTTTTGGAGCCTGCCTCATGCTTGGGTTTGATGATACTGACTATCCATTGCCCAGCCAGCATGATGCCTATCCACCTTGCAATTTTGCCTTCTCATCTTTGAAAATGGTGAAAATATCTAGGTCTCAATAACTCATGCTAAGCCTGGGTAGAGAGAAAATACCCTTATGGCTGAGCAGAAAATTACCTTCTATTTGTCTCAGGGTGAGCTGCAGTGTGAACAAGGTGGATTCTGTGGGTCCTGAGGTTATTAATTTAAACAACAAACCTCTTCTCTACCACAGTGAATTTGTCTCCAAGCAGCAAAAAAGGAAATTCTTTAATAAAGTTTATTAGGAAAAAAGAAATGGTCCCACCCACCACTTCAGACTGTCAGGGCCCGATCCTGCTGGGTGCTGAGTGCTGAGTGCTCTCAGCTCCTCCTGAAGTCAGCGTCTCGTGACCTAATATGCAATTGTGTTCATGAAATCTCATTTTTCTTCCGTAAGTGTTGTCAAGGAAACCCTCCTTAGGGCCTTGTGAGCCACAGCTCCCTTCCTAGCATCCCGTGCTGAGCCACAGAGGTCAAGAGACTAATTGAACAGGAGGGTTCTGTTTGTTGCCTTGCTTTGAGATATGTTTGGTCAGCACTGCCATTTAATAAAATAAACACCATTCTCTATTAAGTTTGGTCTGTTTGCTCCCAAGAAGCTGCTTGTATACCCCAGGTTCATTACATCCAGAAGCACACAGGCATTAAAGTGGCTGGAAGGGTGTTCAAATCAAATGCCATCTTTTGAGTCTTCTAATTATTAATGCTGTAGAAATAAACCTGGGTCATTTTGGGGGCTTGTAAGGACAACTAGCTCCAACTAAGCAATCATCCATTAAACAACTCTGTGTATATTTTTGACACCTTCATTCCCTCTAGTGTGGTATATGTGTGCTAAGGATCTGCCACCCATAGGATCATTCTTTCAGTTGACAGCAATGCTGTCACTAGTCCTTTGGCCTCATTTTGCATGTGCTGTGTCACTGGGCCCTTTCAGAAAAATCCTGGCTGTAAGGCTATGTTTACTTGCACTATATTATTCAGTTATCAGCTGTCTGTGTCCTTCATTGACTTCCTGGCAGGGTGTGTTCCTTGGTAAACACAGGAGACAAAACTGGGACTCAAGCTGTGTGGAAGTCTAAACATTCCTTAATAAATTTCTCCTGCTTGAGAGGGGCTGTGATTCTGTGTGTCATGATACTGAATTTATTATTGCAGATAGCTACCAAACCCCTCCCACTTTAGCTGTACGATTACAAATTTTAGGATGAATTTAGTCTTCAGGAAAGTATGGGTCTAACAGAATTAGCTAGAGGTTGGCAGGTACTGAATAAACTTCTCCCATACAGATCTATTAATGTACCTCAGCCATGGATTGCAACACCCCCTGCTATACCAGTGCTTAATCTCTATGAAACAGAGACGAACATTAATAAACAGATGGTTTTGTCATGCAGACAAAAACCCACTATGATCTTCTAATCGGATGCAGAGCTTGCAAAGCCAATTTGCGGCAGCCTCCTCAGTGAAGCACAGAGCCCTCAGACCACCAGCAAATCTGGCCAGAGGCAGTCATCAGTGATGTGGGATAGTGTCTGCCTTTGGCCACAGATGCACGTGGGATCCTCTTGTTGGCCTCAGGCTGGCTGCACGTTGATCCTGGCCCATTTGAAATCAGGTCAGAAGGGCCTACGAGTGGCGTGGCAAATCAAAGCCAGGTACATACATAGTCGCGTCAGTTATGAGAGACTGGTTTCTGATGTCAACTGCAGATGATTCTTCATACCACGTTGATGTTTCGAGTGTGTTCCATCTTTACAATGCCAGAGAAGACCAGGAATTCAACATCTTTCTCAATGGATATCTCTTGAAACACAAAGCCCACCCAGTCTACCACAGAGTAACCCTAGATAGATCTTTCACATATCTGAACCACCTCAGGACAACTGCGGCTAAGGTGAGGATGCACAACAACGTTCAGAGCAAATTGGTGGGCCCTTCATGGGGAGCAAATGCTCAAACTCTCCAATCATCTGGTTCAGCCCTCTGTGACTCTGCAGCAGAATGCTCTGGTCTGGCTCTCTTCATCTCTCATCAGGTTGGTTGCCACAGAACTACACTTACCCATGTGCATCATAACTGGGACAATTCAACACATACCAGTACTGTGGCTCCAGGTGTTAAGCATCATTCCTCCTCCACCCACTATGATACGGTGGCCAAACTCATTTTATTTGTGACCTAAGCCAACATCTATACCTAGGCCTCCAGAACTTAAAGGCCAATTAATTTAATGTATTGTACCAGCTTCAGTCATCCTAGAAAAACCTTGTGACAGACAGAATGGCCATTGAAACAAAGGGGATGTAATTGGATTTGTACCTGGCAGAAAAATAAGAGTTTTCTTATTCAGAAAGTGCCTGACATTTACGTCCTGCAGGCACATGGCGAGATTTGCGATGCATGGCCTTCTTGGATAGCTGTGTACATCCGGGGCACATTCTCTAACACAGGGGACCAGCAGTAGTACAAGTTTATTGCGGGTTAAGTTAAGGACATTTGCACAGACATTTGCGCAGGGCAATTTGCTACTGTTTATGAGGCCATCTAAACATTATAAAGACCAGGAGGCAGAGCAGTGCTACAATATCAGCAGGAATTACACGTTCTAATTGAAAGATTTATTCCCACTAAACATGGTATTGCATCCCTGCACTAGCTCTCCCCCTGCTAGTCCAGAAAGGCTAGCCAATGTTATTTGTTTGCAAGAGAAGGGATGAAAGAATATGAAAAAAAAGAATCCAACCTCAGTCCTGATAACTAGCTAGGCAGCAGTACTGCAAAAAAAGGATCAGCAAATTGTAATGACTCACAAAACAAATAGGAGCCAGCAATGTGATGCAGATGCAAAAAAGGCTAATATCACAAGGGTGTAATAACAGGAGTGCTGTCTGTAAGATATGGGTGGTAATTGTTCCACTCGAATCGGCAGTGGTGAGGCCTCTGTTGGAGTACTGCATCCAGTTCGGGGCACCACACTTTAGGAAAGATGTGGACAAACTGGAGAGAGTCCCGAGGAGAGCAACTAAAATGATAGACGGTTGAGAAAACCTGACCTACGAGGAAAGGTTAAAAAAGTGGGCGTGTTTAGTCTTGAGAAAAGAAGACTGATAGGGGGCCTTACAACAGTCTTCAAATATATGAAGGACTAATTTAAAGAGGATGGTGATCAATTGTTTCCCATGTCCATTGAAGATAGGACAGGAAGTAATGGGCTTAATCTGCATCAGGGAAGATTTAGGTTAGATGTTAAGAAAAGCTGTCTAACTACAGTAACAGCTGTTTTATCCGGCACTTCACAAACCAGAAAGCTCTAGAAACCGGCATTTCTGATCTTCTTTGAAATTCTGGGTTATGGTCAAGTCGGCGCGGGGCTGGCAGGGGGTTGGGATACGGGAGAGGGTGTGGAGTGCGGGCTCTGGGAGGGAATTGGGGTGAGGGAGAGGGCTCAGGGCAGCGGGTAAGCGGGAGGGAGAGGGTGTGGGGTGCCAGACCTGGGTGGCGCTTACCTCGGGCGGCTCCCCGCAAGCGGTGACCTGTCCCGGCTGCTCCTAGGAGGAGGTGTGGCAGGCAACTCTGCACGCTGCCTCTGCCTGCAGGCACCGCCCTCCACAGCTCCCACTGGCTGCAGTTCCCAGCCAATGGGAGCTGCGAAGCTAACACTCATGGCGGGGGCAGCATGCAGCGCCGCCTGCTGCGCCTCCGCTTAGGAGTGGCCAGGACAGGTCACCGCTTGAGGGGAGCCACCCGAGGGGAGCGCCCCCTGGATCCAGCACCCCACACCCCCTCCCGTGCCCCAATTTTTCACTTACTGGCACCCCCTTTCCCCCCAACATGCCGGATATAACAGCTTTTACTGTATAAGGATTGATAAATACTGAAATAGGTTACCAAGCGAGGTTGTAGAATTTCCATCACTGGAGGTTCTTAAGAACAGGTTAGACAAACACCTGTCAGGTAAGGTCTAGGTATACTTGGTTCCGCATCAGAACATGGGGAAGGATTAGATGACCTCTTGGGATCCCTTCCAGCTGTACGTTTCTATGATTTTCATTATTATTAACAGAACAAAATCAAACCCTAATAAAGAAATATTTCTATAACTAACAACAATTTAACTAATATCTCCTACCAAAGAGAAGACCTCATTCCTTGCACCTTTGGCTGGGTCAAGTCTTTGTCATGCCCTATTCAGTTGAAAGGTTTTTCAACAATGAAGAATTTGGGAGAGAAAGAAAATATTAATATTCAGGTGGGAAAGGAGCACTACTTATATACTGTATTCATCACAGGATTTCCCCATATCATATAGAATAGAGTGAGATCCCATCATCCAATGAGAAACTCACGCTGCACATTGGACCCCAAGGACTAGATCCACAAAAGGACCAAAATGCCTAACTGGCCTTTGCAATGCTTAAGTCCCTTTGTGGATCTAGCCCCGGAAGTCTCTCCTTGGATTGGTTTCACAAATTGTATACAGATAACGTGTATCTCCTTTGGGAACTGGAACAGTTTGGGGCTAACTGTAATTCTTGGTAGGTTTGAAAATGATTGTGATAAGATTCTGATAACATTGAAGTAAGTGGATATTTTGCCACAGACTTCACTAAAAGCAGGACTGGGCCACAGTGGTAGCAGCATGATACATGTTAACTGAGTGGAGTTTTCACTTGCACTATTTATTGGTGGATATGCGTCATGTGCACAAAGTCTTGCCCTCATGTTCTTAGCTGAAAGCAAATGCAATAAAACAAAAGCTAATCTACATTGTGTGGGCTTCCCCAGCTACTACTCTCATGAAACAAGAAACAGTTTCATTACAGTTCTTGAAAAATTCACAAACTAAAAAAGAACAGAGTCAGGAAATTCAACTAACTGCCATTAAAGTCCACTCTGCTGATGGCTTGGCAACCTTTATGGCAAAAAGTTTTTGAAAAGTTCCACTTTGTCAGCATAGAGGCTGTGTATTAAACAGCAGAGCAGTTTAATACACTACACCAGCAGCATGGCGCGCTGAGGCTGCGGGGAAGGGGGAACAGTGGGGGAGGGGCCAGGGGCGAGCCTCCCGGGCCAGGAGCTCAGGGGCCAGGCAGGAGGGTCCCACGGGCCAGATGTGGCCCGTGGGCTGTTGTTTGCCCACCTCTGCCTTACAGGCTACACAGGTTAGTTTGCTTGGCTAGCAGTTTCACGTTGCTTGCATATTCTTTATAACCAAGAGAAGACAGAGGTGATAATCCCCTTATCACACTCAATCGTGCATTCCATTGGGAGATGGACACTCAGACTAATGCAGTCCTCTGTGCATGTCACAGGCTTCTGGATAAACGTCAGGCCAAGGACACTGTGCACATCTATAAAACTAACCTTATTCCAAACTAATTTAACACACCCAAGTTCTAAATCCTCAGAAACCAGAAGTTATGTGTTCAGTCTCTGGGCCTAATACAGTGATGAGCCACAAGCATTTTTCTCTAAACACTTATTACAAAATAAACGAGCAGAACAACATGTTGATCTTGCTAACTCCTAAAATCTCTCCTTCTACAGGCCCCATCTGCCCTCCTTCTCCCCCACGCAACGGCCACTAACAAGTCTCTGAGCTCCTATTAGCATCCTCCATCCAAGAACCTCAAAGCACTTTCCGATGGATCAGATTCACTCACCGTAATGCAGGAAGGGGCAGTTTGCCAGCGTGGGTGGGATGGGACTGGCTCTCCGGGGAAAGTGTCGCCAATGCTGGCCTCCACCAGGAGTTCTATCAGGGTGAGTGCAGCATCTTCAAGTGATGCCCAAGTCCTACCTAGGAGACCTGCCGGGAAAGCCTGCAGTAAGCGTGAGGTGGATCAGTGCAGATCTGGCCACCCCAGCCATAGCTGGCTCCCAGCTCCGGGCGACGGTATTCACTTTTAGGGCTGTGCTGTGTGACTGTGAATCTGCTAGCAGAGAGCCAACCCCACAGGTGGCTTTGCTTTCCTGTCCTCGGAATTGCGCTGCAGTGAACCTGGCCCAACAATTTCATTATTGGGCTACCAATTATTGGAGCAGGGACCATGTATTCCTCTATATTTTGCATGGTGCTGAGCACAAGGCAGGGCTCAATAGATAATTAATAACAGGTCATTAATGCTTGCAATGAGCTTTGGGATCCTTAGATAAAAGGACTGAGTCTTCGACTTGAAACCCCCAGGGTGGTAGTTGCCCTGTATCCCCTCCCCTCTCTTTTTCCAACCCCCACCAGGGAATTTTCAAAGCTTAGGGCCCAATCCTGCCCCCAGTGAAGTCGATGACAATCCCCACTACTGACTCCATGGGACCAGGATCATTCCCCTAAGTTTTAAGCAGAGCTCTAGCAGCTGATCTCTCTAATTAGGTCACAGATGGATCACTTGTAAAACACTTACATAGGCCAGTTCCTCCTCCTGCCAAGCTAGCGTGAAATGTTGTGGGGGGAAGGGAGAATTAGACCCTGTGTGGACCTGTTGTTACAGACAAAACAAAGCTTCTAAACTTTGCCCATAAGGAAAGGGAAGAGCCCTGTTTTAGTTTCTCTTAAACAGCTGGGAGGGTTACCCTCACACTGACATTGCAGCTAAGTGGTAATATCTCTTTAATTTCCTTTTGCTCCTGCAGCAGCTCCAGATTGCTCAGATATTCGTCAACAGAAGGAGTTTAATGAAAATTATAATTAGAGCCCTGCGGTGCTCTAGCAGGTCGTCTTTACACTGGGGTGCCAATTTACATTACAAATCATCCCGGTGTCATTGCAGAGTCCACGGTAACAGAAGGGAATTCATTAAGAAAAAGCGCAGAGTGGGAGAGAAATGGTGCATAAGGAAAATGATATTAGGACAATTATTAACAATAATCATAAAGGAAATTGGGATCTGCCACTGTCTCCATGCAGCTTTGCTCAGAGCATAAAAGCCCTTTTGTAATCATCCTGAGGTGGGGGGGAGACAGAGCAGCAATTTGGAATTTTCCGTGGGCAATTGCTGTACAAATGAACCCTTTTTCATCCAGCATCTGCTTCCCCAGGAAAACAAAAGGGCAAAGAAAAATTTATCTCCCCCACTGGGATATGGAAAGTGCACTCCGCACTTCTGCTTTCCCGCATTTAGTGTTGCACAGCTGGATGGTGATTGGGGTGGGGAAGACTCTCTGCAAAATAAAACGCAAGTCAAAGAAACTAATTTACCAGGGTTTTACTGATTTCACCCTCTTTTTCTTACCCCCAGGCAGCAGCTAAGCATGGTGCTTCCACCCCATTGCGGTGTCATAATCAGCAGCATCTTAAAACTGACAGAGACCCGAATTCAGCAGAGCACTTCACTTTAAGCACGTGCGCAAGTCCCATTGAAGCCAAAGCTTAAGCACGTTGCTGAGTCAGGGCCTAAGGGAGCAGCGGTGATCAGAACCTGTAAGAACGGTGTGGTGTGAAGGCTGTCTTCTCAGGGTACCTCTTCACTGCAGAGAGAGCCCAGGTGATCAATACCCAGGTCTGAACACCCAAGTTGGCCTAGCCCAGGTGGGAGCAGCCACAATGCAAAGCCTGGCTCGAGTTACTGTGTCCTCACTGGTATGGCGCTCACCGGTGTGTGTCACTAACACTCCCTGGTTCTTTGTGCTGCAGTAAGATGAGTCGCTCAATGGTCTGTCCCTAGTGAATTGTGAGAGAACTTGTTTGTCCTTCTGGACACATGGTGGAAAGGCAGTGGAGGACTATCAGCACTCAAGCGGTTTAACCTGTGTCCTCACTGAAAAGCGGGCAGGTTACCAACCTGAGTGAAAGTGGAGCCCATGCTCCACCCCACTGCCCCAGCTAGGCCAAGTTGGGTGCAGGGATTTTGGACAGGAGCTGGGTTAGGTGCAACACCAGAGGAAGAGGATAACTGCAGTGAAGACAGACTCACAGTTTGAGCATGTCAAGTTGCTTCTTCTTTATAGCTCCTGAACACACACACACACACACACACACATATCACATCAACTCTTGCAATTTTATCAAGAGTCTTGTGATATTTGTTGTTTTATTCAATCCGCAGACTCTGGGATGAAACCCTCTCATCTTTCATTTTAAAAATTAAAAAGTAAATTTCTAGCCTTCCCAGTTGCTGAGAAAAAGCTTGAAAACATGAACTGAGTGCATGCACTACAAAAGCTCACACACCAGAAGGCAAACAAAAAGAAACCCAACATATATTTTTAAGACAATCTCATTATTTAGGGGGGCCTGATTCCTCATTTTGGAACACTTGGGATTGGCCATACTGCATACATTTTACCGCGAACCAAAAGTGGAAGTGCTACGTGTAACACGAACCAAAGCTACAAAAAGAAAAGGAGGACTTGTGGCACCTTAGAGACTAACCAATTTATTTGAGCATAAGCTTTCATAAGCTACAGCTCACTTCATCGGATGCAGCTCACGAAAGCTTATGCTCAAATAAATTGGTTAGTCTCTAAGGTGCCACAAGTCCTCCTTTTCTTTTTGCGAATACAGACTAACACGGCTGTTACTCTGAAACCTGTCAAAGCTACAAAGGGTCTATTGCCTTCTTAATCTCTTGACAATCCAATCTTTTTTATCTCACACCTTAGAACTTGATAATTGAGCTCAATGTACAATTTCAAGTTAAGACACCAAGGAGGATTGATTCTCTTTTATACCACAGCCCTATCATCATTTGCGGGGAGTAGCAGTAGCTTGTACCAGGGCATCCGCTACAAGCAGTGCCAGCCTTTGAGTGTGCCATGCTGCTGGGTTGGGAGATCTGTCTGCCTGTTTTGAGATTTTCTATAATACCCATCACCTTAGTATCTTGGCTCAGCTCCCAGGAATAGCATCAAGGTCCCAGGCAGCAGCAAGCTTAGTGCTGGCATGTCACTTCTGGCAAAAGGGCCTTACCTGCACTTTGTCATGGCTAGTAAAACAGTTAAACAGCTCCCGCGGCCCGGAAGCATCTAAGGGTATGTCTACACTGGAATTAAAAACCCACAGCTGGCCTGTGCCAGCTGACTTGTGCTCACAGGATTTGGGCTGTTTAATTGCATTGTAGATGTTCAGGCTTGGTCTGGAACCCGGACTCTAGGACTCTGCAAGGTGGGAGTTTCCCAGAACTCGGGCTGCAGCCATAGCTGAATGTCTACATGGCAATTAAACAGACCCCTTTGACTGAGCCCCTTAGCCTGAGTCACCTGGCACGGGCCAGCCGCGGGTGCCTAATGGCAGTGTAGACAATTTGAAAATAGAGACCTTCTCCAATCAAGGGAAGAGTGGCCTCAGTCTATATGAAAGGCAATGCGGGGATTAGTGTGGCCTAAAGACAGCTGGGGAAATGAGATGTGGGGAAACAAAATATGGAATAAACCACTCCTATTGGCTTCACCAATGTTTAGTGTTCTAGGACAGTTACTGCAGCTATCTGTGTTTATTCTATTTATTCTTTCAGACTCCTTTCTACCCTAATATTTTGCTGTTCTGTTATAAAAAAATTGGACAAAAAACCTTAATTTCCCCTTGAAAACAATTTAACTTGCACTTCCCTGGCTGGGAATGAAGAATGTGACTATATAGGCAGAGAAGAAAAGAAAAAGCAAGATGAAAACTGATTGGACGGTCACTTGGTCGATGGTCCTGACCTCCAGTGCATCTCAGCAAATCTTTTCTTTTCTCCAACATCAGAACTCACTCTCCTAGCCAGTGTGCTGCCTCCTAGCTTCAGAAGTAGCTGCTGGAGAGGAGACATGGGTTTGCTGTTAAGGCAGAGAGAAGATGTGGTCTCGGTTCCCGGTTCTGCCATATGCGTCCTGTCTTACCTAGGGCAAGTCACCTGGGGTGTGTCTACACAGCAATCAGAGGTGTGACTGATGCATGTAGACATACCCGAGTTAGCCCATGTTGCCATGGCTTCACTGCTATTGGCACCTGCGCTAGCCTGATTAAAGCTAATTTGGATATGTCTACATGTGCTGCAATCACTCCCCTGACTGCAGAGCAGACGTGCTCTTAGAAGCAGATTTTCAAAAGTATTTACGTGCCTAAAGATGCAGATGGATGCCTAGTGGGATTTTCAAAAGTGCCCGGGCCCTAACTCCCATTGAAATCAATGGGATTAGGGGCCTAACCTGCTTAGGCACTCTGGAAAAGCCCATCTGCATCTTTAGGCTGCCTAAATACCTTTGAAAATCTGCCCCCCTTGATCATTCATTACCTGTTAGGTTCACTCCCTCTGGGGCACCTGGCATTGGCCACTGTTGGTAGACAGGATACTGGGCTGGATGGACCTTTGGTTTGACCTAGTATGGCCATTCTTACATTCTTAAGTTCCCCATTGAGCACAATTTTCAAAAGTGGCTTCTGATTTGGGATGCCTCAGTTTTCTAGTGCCCAGCTGGGGACATTTTGTGCCCAGTGTTCAGAGATGCTAAGAAGTTCCCATTGATTTTATTCGGAGTTGCTGGTTCTCAACATTTCTGAAAATCAGATATGTCTAGTTGGGCAAGCACCTCAAAATTGAGGCCACTTCTGAAAATTTTACATTTTCCCCTTTCTACCTCCGATTCCCCACATGTAAAAAGGGGATAATGAACACCCAAGTGACTTAGGAGCACAAGACCCACTAGGAGTTGTACTCCTAAATCACTTAGGTGGGATTTTGTAAGGCACTTTATATTTATAAGATACTTTGTGATTCTGAATTGAAGGATATAAGTGCAAAGTATTATTATAACAGCGGGACAGAAAATGGGGGTCAGTGTGAATTTCTCAAAATTTTATTTTTGCCCAAAATTTCTGACTAGTATTAGTTATTAGGGCTATGGATAGAAAAAGTTCTATTTCAAGCAAGAAGCTTCCATTTAAAGCAGATTGTCTACACTGTATGTTCCAGGATGTGAATGTTTACACGCTATTTCAAGTCAATTCCATCTCCACCTGGAGATACGGGTCTAAAAATTCAAGCCTCAGACATTTTGGCATCAGCTCCAATGAGAAGTATACTCACATATCATGAATGCAGAATATAGACAGTGGACTAGCTATTCAGTGGGGGTCACTAGGTACTAATGTAGTATAATGCTAAATATATATAGCACCTTGGGATGTGGTGTTTGCCATGGCTAACGTAACATCCTATTTAGTAATTAACAGTGAGAAATTTACCTTTCCAAGTTTACTTACAAAAAAATACAAACAAATTAATGCAAGATGCATATGAATCATTTTTAAAAGGTCTGACTTTTTCTCCTGTAAAATGTGAGTGTGCACCTCTTTACCGATACAAAACATGTATTTGCATATGCAGATCAGGTAACTGTGTTTCTATCTCACTGGCTTATGTAATTGCCCTTTCTGTGCCTGTGAATAAGTACACATTATGATTTTGTGTGCACAAATTTCAAAGTCCTGCTGAAAACTTGACCTTCAATGTAGAGCCTACAGTTAATATTGAGCAGTCAGAATTTCACATTTTACATTGACAGCATCCCTTATGAGTGCAAAGAATTCAGGTGGCCAATTTGTATCTGAACTGTTAGAAAATCTCAGGCTCCTAAGTGAGCTGAAAACATTCAGTATAACACTAAGGTATGTGGAAGAGTCGATCCCCTGGGTAAGGTCTGATGTATAAACCCGAACACTCCTGCTCTGGTACCTCATCTATTCTGTACTGAGTTTTCAGTTGTTTATTAAGCTTCCAGTTGTAGTCCTTTCATGTGAATGGAAATATAAGATTAAGAACTGGAGAATGCAGCAGTGAGGTGGCAGACAGGTGAATCAAATCTTCATTCCTTACCAGGTGTTCCTGGAATTTGGGTGAAATAATTTCTCCTGGACAGCCAAACATCAAACCCCAAAAGTAGAGATGAAGTTCCAGGAGATGCGGGAGCACAGATCTTGACTGAATTTACATCAAGAAATAACAACATTACTGGTCACCTGTTTTTGACAAGGTCCCACACCAAAGGCTCCTAAACAAAGTAAGCTGTCACTTGCTGGAGGATTCTCTGCACCTTGAAGTCTTTAAACCATGATTTGAGGACTTCAATAGCTCAGACATAGGTTAGGGATTTGTTACAGGAGTGGGTGGGTGAGATTCTGTGGCCTGCGTTGTGCAGGAGGTCAGACTAGACGATCATAATGGTCCATTCTGACCTTAAAGTCTATGATTCTATGATGAGAGGGAATGTCCTCTCATGGATCAGTAACTGGTTAAAAGATAGGAAACAAAGGGTAGGAATAAGCTATCAATTTTCACAGTGGAGCGAGATAAATAATGAGGTCCCCCAAGGACCTGTACTGGGACCAGTTCTGTTCCATATATTCATAAATGATCTGGAAAAGAAGGTAAACAGAGAGGAGGCAAAGTTTGCAGATGATACAAAATTACTCAAGATAGTTAAGTCCAAAGATGACTGTGAAGAGTTATACAGGGATCTCACAAAACTGGGTGACTGGGCAACAAAATGACAGATGAAATTCAATGTTGATAATTTCAAAGTAATGAACATTGGAAAACATAATCCCAAATATGCATACAAAATGATGGGGTCTAAATTAGCTGTTACCACTCAAGAAAGAGAACTTGGAGTAATCATGGATAGTTTTCTGAAAAACTCTGTACAACGTCCAGCAGCAGTCAAAAAAACTAACAGAACATCAAGAACCATTAGGAAAAGGGTAGATAGTAAGATAGAATATATCATAACGCCACTATATAAATCCATGATACAACCAAACCTTAAATACTGCATGCAGTTCTGGTTGCCCCATCACAAAAAAATTGGAAAAAGAATTAAAATATTAGAATTGGAAAAAGTACAAAGAAGGGCAACAAAAATGATTTAGGGATATGGAACAGCTTCCATATGAGGAGAGATTTAAAAGACTGGGATCGTTCATCTAAGCAAAGGGACAACTAAGGAAGGATATGATAAATGTCTATATAATCATTAATGGTCTGGAGAAAGTGAATTAAAAATTGCTATTTACCCATTCACATAACACAAGAACCGGGGACACCCAATAAAATTAAGAGACAGCATGCTTAAAACAAACATAAGGAATTACTTCTTCACACAACGCATGGTCAAAACTGTGGAACTCATTGCCAGTGGATGTTGTGAAGGCCAAAAGTATATCTGGGTTCAAAAAAGAATTAGATAAGTTCATGGCAGATAGGTCCATTAGTGGCTATTAGCAAAGGTGGTCAGGGATGCAACCCTGTGTTCTGGGTGTCCCAAAACCTCCAACTGCCAGAAGCTGGATGACAGGGGATGGATCACTCAATAACTGACTTGTTGTGTTCATTCTCTCTGAAGCATCTGACACTGGCCACTGATGGAGACAGGATACTAAGCTAGATGGACCATTTGTCTAACCCAGTACAGCCATTTTTATGTTCTGAAGTTACTAATCACCCTCTTGAGGTCTAAATCATATGATGTATTTGACCATGAATACTTAACAGAAATCCCAACATTCTAGGAACTCAGGGAAATGCTTTATCCCTATCTATCAACATTTAAAATCGATGGGGTAAAATCCTGGCCCCACTCAAGTCAATGGTAAAACTCCCATTGACTTTAATAGGGTAGGATTTCACTACAAAAAGGAGATATTTGGGGAGAAAACAGAAGATCCAATGTTTAGACGCAAGAAAGTGCATTCAACAAGTTTTAGAGGAGGTCAAGAAGACAAACAAATATTTTGTTAAAAATGGAAACTGTCAGCATGTTCAGAGAGAGAGAGCATTCCCAGGGTTTTCCAATAACCACAATCCAGTCCCAGTATGCCCACAAACAACTTCCCTTCTATAGAGTGGCTGCAAAATTAATCAATCGCTATTGATTTTCATCGCCTGATTGCACTGAGGGAAGAAAATCCAACATAGTTGAATGATTGATTAATTACTTCAGTAATTACAGGTATCAAATCTAACTCTCCTTCCATTCCCTCTGCACCTCTATATTTTGAATCAATATTTATAAAACTCAGGATTTTTAGGTTTTCAGATCAATTTGGGGCACAAAGCCAGTTTTGTATCTATAAGGAGCTGGAAAGAGAACAAAGCTGTACAACTGATTCTGAATTACTATCTCTGAGTTCTCACCAGCAATTCACTGTTCAGGATTCCTAAATGTTTTGAAACCCTCTTATAAGAGTGCTGTTCCAGGAAGCTTTCTGTAAGTTTTGAGGTCCTGACTGTTTCATTGGTTTTCCTCCTGATGAAGCATTCCAGTAGAACACGGGGTGTTCTGTCTAGTGTTTGTTTTGTTTTAAATAAGGTAATACAAACAAAAAATACAGATACTATTAACTGCAGAAATAAATTAAATATATAAATGTACCATAATAAGTTTAGACATACAACTAGGGTTGAAATTCAGCCTCTATATTTTTTACAGGATTTTACGTCATGTTTGTAAAGTATAACAGGCTATGGCTAGTCCACAGAGGATAACAGCCTACTAACTGATGTGAGCTACTAGAGCTGTTACTGCATCTTCAAGTAGTAAAGCCCGTGCTTTGGGGCTGAAAGTCCCATGCTCAAAACCTGCATATGAGCTTTAGAACATAAGCATGGGCATACTGGGTCAAACCAATGGTCCATCCAGCCCAGTATCCTCTCTTCCAACAATGGCCAATGCCAGGGGCTTCAGAGGGAATGAACAGAACAAGTAATCAAGTGATCCATCCCCTTTCAACCATTCCCAGCTTCTGGCAAACAGAGGCTAGGGACTTTTCAGAGCATGCTTTTGTATCCCTGCCCATCTTGGCTAATAGCCATTGATGAATCTATCATCCATGAACATATCTAGTTCTATTTTGAACCCAGTTATAGACCTGACCTTTACAACATCCTCTGGCAAGGAGTTCTATAGATTGTGCATTGTGTGAAGAAATACTTCCTTTTGTTTGTTTTAAATCTGCTGCATATTAATTTCATTTAGTGACCCCTAGTTCTTGGGTTATGAGAAGGAGTAAATAGCACTTCATATTACTCCATTATTTACTTTTGTCCCCCCTTAGTCATCTCTTTTCCAAGCTGAAAAGTCCCAGTTTTATTAATCTCATATGGAAGCCGTTCTATACCCCTAATCATTTTTGTTGCCCTTTTCTGTACCTTTTCCAATTCCAATATATCTTTTTTGTGATGGGGTGACCACATCTGCACACAGTATTCAAGATGTGGGCGAACCATGGATTTACATAGAGGCAATATGGTATTTTCTGTCTTATTATCTATCCCTTTCCTAATGAATCCCAATATACTGTTATCATTTTTGACAGCCTTGGGGAGGTTATATTACATATATGCGCTTTGCATTTGGTAACATTACTAGGTCTGATCAATTCTGTTAGCCAGACCAGTCCTAAGATACTACTGTTACTAACCAAGAGAGCCTCATGTGGAATTTATTAAAGGCAATGATCAAGCTAAAAAAGTACTTTGTTTTTTTAAATTGTTTCATTTTTCTTAATCACAATTAATTTACTTTTCACTACGAATGCTGTTCATTTCCCCTTTGCATTATATTCAAATTAGATAACAAAATGAGAACTTTCACTTTCTGTTCTTCACATGTTAGTCCAATGCTGCTGGGTTTCCAAGATAAGGATGCAATTTTTTAAAAATCATTATTTAAACAAACCAAAACACATTTCTAAGCCAGATTTTTAAAGATGCAATTTTGCATCCTTTGACAGGTGTCAATGGAGATGCATCATTCCAGCTTTAACACAAACCAAAAAATGCATGGATGCAAAACTACACATTTTAAAATATAGTCTTCATTTCCCAGATTAAATACTGCAGCCATTATTGAGGTAAAACTATCATTGACTTCAGACCTTGATAATGTTGGTTCAACATAAAATAAGAGCAAGCGGCAAGTTCTTCATTCATTTTGGCTACTCATTCTTCTTATGATGCAGTTCCTGCCGTGATGTGTTTGCAATAAGAAAAATCCATTCTGCTCTAATCCCTACAACTCAATTAAATAGGGTAGAGGGGGATTTGTTTTTTACTCCGTGGTAAATGGGGTGATGGGAGCGGGAGAATAAAAAGGAAAAAAATCTTACTTATTATAGGTGAAAAATTTGCAACTCAGAGTTTCCATCAGATATTGTCCAGCCTTCCAATTAGACATGCTGAGACACACAGTAGTGCCATTATATGCAACTATTTATACAGTGTCGCTCAAGCATTGTTTATCTTATGAGCATAATTTCTCTCTTCTGCAGTGCTACCCAATTTGTTTTTATTTCCAGTGGCCCCTCTACAGTCTAGTCTAGTGTTTTATTGTATATATATTTTTTGGCCTCCAACCAACTTACTTTCCAGTTATGTTTCCGTGTGTGTCCCACAATAATCAGGCCCCTCCTGCGCTACAATTTTCACATCATGTTTATATTCACTTTATGGGTGAGATGGTGTCCCCTCTATTTCTCCTCCTCCCGCACCAACTGGCAGTTCCTCTATGGCTCATGTTTTATTCAAGAGCAGAACTGAATTTCTCTCTTTTTTTAAAACGTAGTGGTTTGTGAAAAGGTGCCACCACATCAGCTCTGGAGACTTAAATTCTCTGTCCACAGAACAAGCACAACACAGGCCAACAGCCAGAGGTGAAAGTAAGCCAGTACGGGCTGCCACACAGCCGACCGTACCGGCAGGGGGCAGCTTCCCCAGGCCAGCGATTTAAAGGGCCCGGGGTGCCCTGCAGTGGCTGGAGCCCCCGTCCCTTTAAATCACCACCAGAGACCCGCTGCCGGAGCCCTGGGGTAGTGGCGGCAGCTGGGAGCCCCAGGGCTCCGGCGGTGATTTAAAGGGCCCGGGGCTCCCGGCCACCGCTACCACAGTGGAGCCCCGGGCCCTTTGAATCGCCCTCAGAGCCCCATTGCTGGAAGCCCCAGGCCCTTTAAATCGCTGCCTGAGCCCCAGGGTTCCCGGCCGCCGCTGCAGCTACTGCTACCATAGGGCTCTGACGGTGATTTAAAGGGCCCAGGGCTCCCAGTCACTGCAACTGCACCGGAGCCCAGGCCCCTTTAAATCTTGATTTAAAGGGCCCGGGCATTTTAAGGGCCTGGGGATTTAAAGCCCCGCCTCACTGCTCAGGACTCCGGCGTACCAGTAAGTCCTTTAAGTTACTTTCACCCCTGGCAAGAGCAGAGCAAACCTAATGGTGAGCTGGATTAGGTCATCTGCAGGGATTGAACCCAGGACTTCTGGAGCTAAACCCAGGAGCCAGCAAAAGCAGGAGATCTATTAGTTCAAAGGACTTAGCAAACTCATAAACCCTTTACAACTGGCCTAGCCATGAAAGGGGGACAAAAAGCCACACTTTGCATGAGTTACAATAACTTCCTCCACAGAGCGCTGCCAACATAACTCCTCGCTAGCCCGCAAAGCTCACTTCTAGGGGTGAGACAATCACGCCGTTTCCATAGCTATTCCAGCCTTTGCCTCCCTCTGTTCCAAACAAGCTTGCCACAGTGGAGGTGGGTTTCTGATGTGCAGATGTCTGTCTGCTCGGAACTAGACGGAGGCCAACTACATCAACTTCTTAGTCCAGAGCAGTTTAATCCAGTAACACTCTGAAGGGAGCTCCCACTTTGAGCTGGTGCATGCATGTTGCTCAGCTGCTTGTATTAGTGTGAAATTCCTGAAGGACAACCGGGCCTAACACACCACCTTTTCTCATCTACCCCACCTAAGTCCAATCAGGTGGTAATTTTTGGTTAGTGTTAATCTGGGTTACAGTTTAAGTGATGACCTGCTGTAGAATGGAAAGAATCCTTATCCCTTTGCCAACCACATGAGCTATCAAATCCCCCAGAACAGGACTTTCTCTCTTTTTATATAGGAAAATAGAGTTAGCATTTGACCATCAAAAATGAATTCCATCTGGATTGGCTTATACTTGCAGGGCATTGCCCTGACACGTAGGTTGGGAGGCACAGTTTACATGGCTGTGGTCACCCCTCATGAGAGAATCTAGCACAAATGAAACTGGGGGTTACCTCTTATGCCAGGAAAGCATTCTTTGGCTAAGCAATCTGCAGACAAATTCCCTCACCCTCTCACCTGCTGCCACCATAAGCCTCTTCAGAAATTCGTTGTTTATTAAATGATTCACACAAGTATCCATTCGATCCCAGTGCATAGGACTGCAGATATTTATAACACAACTGTATATTTAGCAACAGAATAGTTCACAGCAGTTGTAACAGGCTTGGTCATCGAAGAAATAAAACAAAGCACCATTAGTCAGCTGGCGGGAGATGCAGTCTTTATAGTTTGAAGCAGTGCAGAGGGCTTTATACCACCCTATCTATTCTTTGGCTGCCACACATCTCAGTTTTAAGCTATTTCGTTGGCAGCTCTGAAAGTCTGAGGGCTCATGTAACGTCCCACATCTAATTTCCCAGTTTGTGCTGTTTTAAACTGAGCCCACAGACTCTTGCTTTTGATCTGAGGCCCACCGGCTCATGCATTGCCCTGTGTTGCGGGCAATTAGCTGCCATGCATATTTGCAAGTCACATACAGGCCCACTCCTGAGTATCTTAAAAGGCAAGAGGCTTTGGTCTGTTTGGCTCACAGTAAGTTTAAAAGAAAAAAACTGTCACCTTTCCTCAGACTCTGAGTGTGTGAGAAACCCACAACAGCAGGATAAACAGTCTGAGAAAAAATATCTGCTAACAGAGCAGCAGCAATTACTGACCAAACTGTAGACTGGTGAGTTACTGCAGAAAATGGACACAGAGATCTACAGGGCTCAATGCGCAGCTGCAGGGAGGATCGGATAGTGATTGCCAGGGTAATAGTGCTAAAGCATCCAACCCACTGAGTGCTAAGAAGACTGTGACCTCAGCACAGGGAGCACTGATTAGACTTTTATGCAGCAGAGCACCTGCTCCGTCCAACAAACAGAATTTCTCTTGAAGGAGAGAAGCCTGGTAAGAGTACACAGGGAAACAGGGTCATCATGACACCCAATCCATTCGCTCTGGTGAAGGGAAGCAGCATGAAAACCCATTCTAGGTGAAAAGGGCTAGTTACTCAAGCCTGCTTCAGTGACACAGGGGAAAAGACCTCGTTTTCTCTTATCATTCAATTGGAATCATTTGTTGGCTGATTCTCTGTGGCACTCGCTAGTGACTGACTGGGTTTGTGCCTCAGCCATCCCCTCCAAACACGGAAGCAATACACACACATAGCAGCCAGGGGTCCTAGTCCGGCCAGGAAAGTCCCACGTTTCGACACAAGGGCCTTGTGAACTGCTGTCCCTGCCACTGTAGTGGGACATAAGAAAGTGAGTGAGTGTTGTGAGCCTCTGCAGTCATTAGTGGTGAGCTAGCAGTGGGAGGGCAGTGGTGGAGAACTGTACCTTTAAGGCTCTGGCATTATACCTTGAAGGGTATGTCTACACAGCAAAGAAAAAACCCCGGCTGATCCATGCCAACCAACTCGGGTTCGTGGGGCTCCGGCTGTGGGGCTGTTTCATTGCTGTATAGACTTCTGGACTTGGGCTGGACCCCAAGCTCTGGGACCCTCCCACTTTGCAGGGTCCTAGAGCTTGGATTCCACTCCAAGCCTGGAAGTCTGTACAGCAGAGGTGGGCAAACTATGGCCCAAGGGCCACATCCGGCCCGCGGGACCATCCTGCCCAGCCCCTGAGCTCCCAGCTGGGGAGGCTAGCTCCTGGCTTCTCCCCTGCTATTCCCTCTCCCCCGCAGCCTCAGTGCGCCGCGACACCCGCACTCTGGCCCGCCGCTCCTGCCAGGCAGCATGGCGGCATGGCTGGGCTCTGGCATGGTAAGGGGGTGGGGAGCAGGCGGTCCTGGGGGGCAGTCAGGGGACAGGAAGCAGGGGGCGGTTGGGTGGGGCGGAGGTTCGGGGGGGTGGTCAGGGAACGGGGAACAGTGGGGGCTGGATAGGCATGGGAGTCCCAGGGGGCCTGTTAGGGGGCAGGGGTGTGTATAGGGGTCGGGACTGTCAGAGGACAGGGAACGGGGCGCTTGGATAGGCTTGGGAGTCCCAGGGGGCCTGTCAGGGGGCGGGGGTGTGGATAGGGGTTGGGGTAGTCAGGGGACAGGGAGAAGGGGTGGTTGGATAGGGGGTGGGGTCTCAGGGGGCAGTTAGGGGCGGGGGTCCTGGGAGGAGGCGGTCAGAGGACAAGGAGCAGGCGGTGTTGGATGGGCCAAAGGTTCTGAGGGGGGCAGTCAGGCAGCGGGAAGTGGGAAGGGGCGGATAGGGGGCGGGGGCCAGGCTGTTTGGGGAGGCACAGCCTTCCCTACCCAGCCCTCCATATAGTTTTGCAACCCCGATGTGGCCCTCAGGCCAAACAGTTTGCCCACCCTGCTGAACAGCAGTGAAACAGCCCAAGGCCCATGAGCCCAAGTTGGCTGGCACGGGCCAGCCACGGTTGTTTAGTTGCTGTGTAGCCATCCTAGAAGAGGTTCTGCTCTCCACAGCAACTATTGTGGGATCCTGGGAGACCAGCCGGAGATCTAGTCGCATCTAGTTTCCCACTGGAGATGCAGCATTATCACCCAAGCAGGGGTCATATGAAACATCTGATAAGAGGAAATCTCCCTTGCTGTGTGTGCTTACTGTACATTCACTAATATTCATTTAAGTACCAAGATCCCTTTTTACTGAGTATGTTTTGCTCCTGATGGGAAGTTTAACCAAACTCTCCTCAGTAACGCTGAATCCTTACAACATATATCTGTGTGGCCGGGGCCTGGTTGGCACATGGGATTGTCAACGGAGTACAAAGCCTCTCACCGCAAGGGCACCAGCTCTGATCTGGCCTTCTACATGTGGGCGACATCCCAAAGTCATTACTATCTGACAGAGGACAGGTAAAAGCCAAAGCAAAATGACTTGTCTCGGGAACTGGGGTGAGAGAGGTTTTCATGTCACAGAGAAACAGGTAAACTGACAGCACTGTTGGCGATCTTGGCTTATGTCAGCTGGAATTGGACCCTTTCAGTGGTCCAGAAGTATCAAATCACAGCCCTTCCTGGACCCCTATGCCCCAGAACACTCTATATGGAGTTTCTGGGAGAACCGGCAGTGTAAAGCGAGCCATTGGGGAATCCCCAGCAGCCTTTGGGAAATCTCCAGATCTCCTTTGTTCTATTGGAACAGCACAAAGGGGAGTAGACCAGGGCTGAGGATCTGTCCCAGGTGCACGATCATACATGCAAGTCAGGTGTCTGTATGCACAAGTCCTGTTGCATGTCTCAGTGGATCACTCCCTGCAGAAATTAGCCACGGAACTGTGCTCCCAATTTTTCAGAAAATCGGGGCCTGGGTGGAGCATGTATCCTCTCCCCACCAGCACAGAAAGAATGACGACTGTTCACGTTTCAAGGAGTTTCAAGTATTTGGAGACAGAATGTATTCCTAGAGGGGGAAAAAATGAGGGAGAAAGCAAAAACCTTTATTAGTCAAGCTCCTGCTCTGAGAAGCATCTGAGAACAGCTGGTGCATTTTCCTGCTGAGTCGGCCAGTCACTGAGAGGTGGCAAAGGAAGCTGGCACAACAGTGCAAATTGTTTGCCTTCTGTAAGCAGGTGACAGAGGCAAGCTGGTGCATTGATTCCCACATTATATTTTCATTAAGCCATGGCAGATGGCATTTGAGACCACAGTTTACATATCATAATTTCAGAGGAAAGGTGGCAGTGAAATTGATGCATAAATTACTCAACTGGGATTC
The DNA here is from genome assembly GCF_965140285.1 of Lepidochelys kempii. Taxonomy (NCBI): domain Eukaryota; kingdom Metazoa; phylum Chordata; order Testudines; family Cheloniidae; genus Lepidochelys; species Lepidochelys kempii. The sequence continues at coordinate 6,616,650 of NC_136392.1, read as the reverse complement.
ACCCAAACAACATGTGGGAGAAGGGGAGGTGATAGACAAGAGGGATCATAAAAAGCTGCTGTCTTTATTTCTGCATTGAGTCCTCACCACATAATGAAAATCAGGGGCATCAGTTTCTCTGCTAACCAACATACTTATGTCTAGCATCCTGACACCGAAGCAGCTGTACTGACAGCAAGCCACAGACGCCAGGGAAATGGCAATTATGCCCTTTCATAAATGAGGCCAAAAGTACTGCTTGGAAAAAGCAGTTTGGGCCAGATCCTGAGCTGGTATAAATCAGCATAACTGAAGTCAGTGGGGTTATGCTGATTTACACCAGGTGAGGACACAGTCCTCTGTTATTAGATTTCCCCCTTAAAGAGACAAATTAAAATATGTAAAACTCAGAGTGCAATTGACATAAAATTTCTGTTCTCTATTGGTTTATATAGACATTTAGGGTCACATTCTGATCGCAGGTGTCCCAGTGAAAATCCAGAGAAACAGTCTACCTACTCTTATGGATTTATCATGGGTTTCACAATATCTGCTGTTTTGCAGAAAGCCCCAGTTCTGGGAGATATGTTATCTACAGAGAATCTCAGCTTTTTTTGTTTCTGTTTTTTGTTTTAGAATAAGATTCTTGGTTGCAAAGAAAAGCTTGAAAATGTGAACACTAAATGCTCAAGAACCAGAAGGCCAAAAAAATCCCGACCCCGAATTCATTATTTTTAAAATCTCATGATTTTTAAGCCAATTCCATGATTTTGGGGGGCCTGATTCATTACCTGTGAATGCTTCAGACTAGAGATACTGTATGAATTGGTTTTGATTTCATTTATTTATTTCTTTAGATTTAAATAATTAAAAAATGTCCAAAAAGCATTCAGTACTCCTGTACAGATAACTGATTAACCAAAGCAATGAAACAGCTCATTTCTCCCTTCTTTTCTCCACCACAGGAAAATATCCTCAATCTTCTTGCAGAACCCTGTCAGATTAATGGTTTGCAGAGTGCACAAACGGTTAGCAACAGAGCTGTGTGGAAGAGCGGGGGGGATGTTTCTTGTGGAAAATTTTGACAAACACCAAAACATTTTTCATTTTTGTCAAAAATTTTAGTGAAATTTTTAAACTTTTCATTAAAAAAAGAAAATGGAAAATATTGCAGGTTTTGACAACCACTTTTGGACAAGCGCTGCTGAATACTGACAAACCTTTGGTTTTTTTTACCAGAAATGTTGTTTGGGTTTCAGACAGAAAAAATCCAAAATTTTTGAGGAAAGCAGGCACTTTCTGTGTAATAAAAACAGGACGTTCGGGGCTCGCCCAAGCCACCCCTCACCACCACTCCTCACAGGGCTCACCAGAGCCACCCCCCCAACCACGACTTGGGCTGAATCCCTGAGCCCTGTGCCACCTGCGGCTGGGGCTCGGCTGAGCACCCGAGCCCCTGCTGGAGCTGAGAGACCCTCCCTGAGCCCCATGCCACTCACGGCTGGGGCTGAACCCTGTGCCACCTGGGATTGAGGCTGACCCCTGAGCCCTGCGGCCTGGCACCTTGCATCGCCACCCCGCTCCAACATTCCTCTGCATCCCACTCGGGGGATGCACCCAACTGGTTTTATAAACAGGGCATTTGTTCATTTGCTCTTGCCAACTCATCCGTTGGCAAGAGCAAACGGGACAAATGCCAGTTTTTGTCAAAAAGTTGGGATGTTCGGGTCAGGGCTTAAAAAAGGGACTGTCCCAGCCAAAACAGGACATATGGTCACTCTATTTCTGTGGAAATGTTCATTTTGTCAATAACCCAGTGTTCTATCAAAAAACATTTAGACACAAAATTTTCAACCAGCACTAGTAGTCCTGTTCGGACTATTTTGGACCATGTGGTGAGCGGGACAAGTTCCAGAGTCTGAGGCAGGTAATGCCCTGTCCCCACCTTCTCTTTTATAAGAAGGCAGAACAAATTTCATTGATCACAACTGCGGTGGTACATCTGTGGGGAATAGGCATGTCCCATGTCATTTAGGATTTGACAGGTCATGAACAACACCTTAAACTATCCCTACTGCAGTGGAGTTACTCTAGATTTACCCTGATGTAGCAGAAATGAGAATCAGGCCTTTTGCTCTCTAGTTTTATCCTTCCAAGATCTCCTGTTTGACAGTCCCCTGCAGCAGGTTCTTGGAAATGCTGCCTTTTACACCCCAGTAAAAAAGTACTTAGTCTCCTTATGTAACACAGACTGGAACAACCTCAGCTCTGCTTGTGGGATGTCACTGGGCTACACTGGATGTTCTCTTGAGCTGAACGCCCCATTTCCAGGGGAATTCCATCTGAGCCAGCGCCCAGACACAGCACAGAGGAAAGGGGTTCAACCCTGGGATAGCAACAGACCCTTGTCCGTTCTTATGGAAAATAAAAGGAAGTAAACCACAAAGCAGAGAACAGATCTGTAGAGATGAACTACACCTCAAGGTTGGTATGATACATTTCAGGGATGGAGAGGTGGGAAAGAGAATGAACAATATCGGAGTTGCTCCACTCCTCACAGACATATTTCACCATTCCGGACCTACATAATAATGCTCTCTCCAATGCAGCTAGAGAGGCCCCTCGTCTTTGTTATTTGGATTCATCTTTTCCTTATGCTGTCAGCAGAAATGGAAGCGTGGTAATCTGCTGCCACTGGGACCCGCTCTTTTCCCCTCCAGGATCACCTTGTGCTGTTGTATTCACGGGCCACCTGCCCATGTAGCAGTTAATCAAGATCAAGAGTTATGAAGAACACTGCATAGCATATGGGGTAACTGGACAGAGCATGGGAAAGAGGTCAAATGAGAAAATGGAGAGGTGCAAGGCGCAGCCTGTTTGCATCTAACACACCACTGAGAGGGCATTGCCTTTTTATTTCTCTCTCTCTCTCTCTCTCTCTCTCTTTTGGGGGGCGGGGGCAGGGCAGTTTATAAATAAAATCCATCAGTAAGGCTGGATTAAGAGGCAAAATCTATAAAATCTGTGCCCTGGAGGCATAGGGGCCCATTGGAAGAAACAAGTGAGAAGCAGAGCAGCAGGCTGTGGCCAGGCAAGGCTGTGACTATTGCCAGCCAGACACCCCTGAGGTGGGATGGATTTTATCAGCAGGGCCTCAGAGGTGGGAGGAAAAATGAGAGCCACTGGGGGAAAGTCAGCCGGGGAGCCGGGGGGGGGGAGTTTTGGGTGGATCCAGGTCCCAAATAACCTCAATGGATTTATAGGCCAAACCTGAGGTGAGGTTCTCTTTATCTGTTACTTATAACTGACCCAGTTTTGCAGCCCTTTATGCTGAGTATCACACTACTCATGGGGGTAACCCTGTTGAGGTCAATGAGATTATTTGTTTAAGTAATTACTTCTCAATGTGAGTAAGGGTGGCAGAAACAAGCCCAGTGCAAAGAAAGGCCAAGTCCCGGTCCGTTGGCAGAGCTGTGCCATAAAAGCTCAAATGTATGGAGAGAAGGGAGAGATGAAAGGTAGAGCACAGGGGTGATATGAACAGGAAAATCTAAACAAGGGGCAGCTAAAAAGTGCAGGAAATATGGTGATATAGGAAAATACCCATGAAGTTGCATCTCCAGTGATCTCATCCCAGTGGCAAAGTAAAATTTAAAGAAATCAGATAAGGCACCTAGAGTGAAAACAACAGGAGAGAGAAGTTGTTTGAGTCTGAAGAGGATATTCTTGTGTTTGGCCAGCTCTGGCTTTTTTTCCCACTCAGTGCAGCAAGGCGAACCGTCCTATATACCACCAGTGGATTTAATCACATGATAGATGTAGTCCCAAATGAAAGTTCTTGATTTAGTTATAAATCTGTCACGACTGGTTGGATTATGTGATGTAGGGACCTACCAAATTCATGGTCCATTTTGGTCAATTTCATGGTCGTAGGTTTTTAAAAATCGTAAATTTCATGATTTCAGCTATTTAAATCTGAAATTTAACAGTGTTGTAATTGTAGGGGTCCTGACCCAAAAAAGGAGCTTTTGGGGGGTTGCAAAGTTATTGTGTGTGTGTTGGGGGGGGGGGTTTGCGGTACTGCTACCCTTACTTCTGCGCTGCTGCTGCTGGCGACGGCTCTGCCTTCAGAGCTGGGCAGCTGGAGAGCGACGGCTGCTGGCCGGGAGCCCAGCTCTGGAAGCAGAGCCACCGCCAGCAGCAGGGCAGAAGTAAGGGTGGCCTGGTCTGGTCTTGCCATCCTTACTTTTGCGCTGCTGCTGGCGGGGCACTGCCTTCAGAACTGGGCGCCCGGCCAACTGCTGCCGCTCTCCGGCCGCCCAGCTCTAAAGGCAGCACAGAAGTAAGGGTCGCAATACCGTGACCCCCTTAAAATCACCTTGTGACCCCCCCCTGAAACTCCCTTTTGGGTCAGGACCCCCAATTTGAGAAACACTGGTCTCCCCCATGAAATCTCTATAGTATAGAGTAAGAGCACACAAAAGACCAGACTTCACGGGGGGAGACCAGGTTTCACAGTCCGTGATGCGTTTTTCACAGCCGTGAATTTGGCTGGGCCCTAATTATGTGGGAGGAAATTCAGTTAGCAAAATAACAGTACAATCCAATTACACACATCCCCAGAATATAGTAGAAACCACATCACAACATCACATCCATCAGCCACAGCAGCAGAAGTCAAAGAAGAATTTCTGATGTGCATTATTTGTGTTTCCAATCCATTTAAAATGTACAAGAAGATCACCAGACCAAGCTTGTGCAAAAACACTTTAAGAAAAAGAGGTTGAAGGGCGGAGAGAATTGTTTTTATTTTGGACCTTCCCAGATTTCATTCATGGTCTGAAACCTCGGAATGGGTTGGTTTAGAGAACACAAAAGCACAGGATTCCTGCGAGTCGCTGTCAATCTACTGCCACAATGGAAAGTATGAATCTGGATTGTCTGAGCAGTGTGAACGCTGGATGCAAGCATCTTTGAAATACCAAATCTTGTACAAGAAATGCTGCCCTTGTGCTGCTCTCCCGCTTTGCAGTGGAACGCCCTGTCTGAATCATTACTGACGAGAACTGCTTGGAGAACTGTGCTTTTCTCCACAGAAAATTTTGACCTTTTTGTCAAAAAGCAAACCAACCAAAACTGGACACATTTTCAGCCAAAACGTTTTTGGGATTTTGATGAAAACTCAGAATTGTCCATGGAAAGCAGACACTTTCCATGGTGACATTCATTTAGTCAAAACATCAGTTTTCCACCAAAGACCAGTTTCAGTGAAAATTTTTACACCAAGCCCGTTATTGCAACAGCCTTAACTTTACTTTGTCCGGCACTCACACTCAGGAAACACCTTCTGTTTAATAGGGATGTTATACTTATTGTATAATTTGTGGCAGTGCTTCAGGACCACAGATGGGGACCAGGGCCCCATTGTGCTAGGAGCTGTACAAACATAACAAGAAGAGAGCCCCTGCTTTGAAGCATTTACAATCTAAGTATAAGATGAGAGACAACAGATGAAGGTGATCAAAAGATGGGGGAGCACAAGGTAACAGTGGGATGATTCTGATCAGTATGATGAGAAGTGGGCGCTCTGCTCATTTGGGCACCTGCTTTTGTTTTAACTACTCTGAGTTCAAATCTGCCAGTTAGGCACAGCACAGCATTAGCAACTGTGTGAAATCATCCCTTCTAATCCTCCACGTCTATGATTCTACGATACCACCCTGGCGGAGCCTCAGGCAGCATACAGTACCTCTTCAGGGGATGTATCTAACTCTCCCAGCAGTGCCGTCTCTGCTCCATGGGCTGGTCTGGGAGCGCAAAGGTGAGAATGTCCCTGCCGCCTCCTCCCACACAACTTTGGCATGCTGGGCACTCCCAGAGAATAGCGAGGGAGCAATCCCTGCATTTCCAAAAGTTCAGGGAATGTACTTCCGCTTGGCTCTTAACCAGGCTATGCAAAGTGCAGGTGAAGGCTCCTTATACCCTCTCCCTCTCCCAACCCCCAATCATGCAGAGGCCAGGCAGAGTCTAATATTTGATTGCTTTTCAGTGCAGTCAGTGTGCTTGGGACTGTAGGACATCAGAGAGATAGTTCCTGCCCCAAGAAGCATATGGATTACAGCTGACAGCCTGGTATGAACTTCCCCAAAGTTTTGGGGTGCTTGGTTCAGTTCAATATATAAAGAGGGGCCAAGAACCAGCTGCAAAGTTGGGACCCGTATGTGAAACCAAATTTTGCCCCTGTTGGAGATTGAGAGTGGGTGGATCTAAAATCAGTATCCAGGTCTGTTGCTACCTTTAATGTAGGAAATGGAGTGGGAAGTGTATACATTTTATAAACTTTACATATTTTATATGTTCATTCATTTTTGGCCATATTCTGTTCTGATTTACACCCTGTACAATCCCAAAGGCCTATGTACCTTTTAAAAATTGTCCAGTGTTTTAGTTTATCAACTTTCTGCTAGATCAAGATGACACGGCCATGTTAGTCATTAGAGAAGGTAGCTAGAGAAGGATCTATACTAATTTCAGATAGTTTCCAGAATTGATCACCCACTTCTGTAAGACATTTAAAAAGACATTGTCAGAAAAGGGGATGGGAGGGGGAGAGAGAGACAGAGAGAAGAAATAAATACATGGATATAGTTACTTTTGGTTTGTTTCTGTGAGTAGAAATTCTGAGTGGGCTCCTCTCTCACTGTTAATATGAAATGTTTGTCATTTTTTCCATATAGAGCCTCTGAGAAGAAGGGGTTCTAAATGTATCTGTAAAATTGCCTCCAGGTTTATGCTTGGTACCCATACTCCCAACCCATGGACTGAATTTAAACAACAATTATTTAATTTATTGGGATGGATTATGGGGAGGGAGGGAATTTTTCCATGCCTGGTCTAGTTGAACTAAATTCAGATGGCACCTTCAGCACACACAATCACTCATTACTCTAAGAAATATACGATTGTGAACAATCTGCTTACTGGCAGGAAGGAAGGACTGGATCACCAGTTATTAAAATGTTTCCTGTCTGGAACCTAGCAACTGTCCACGGTTTCTTGCTGGGACCCACCAATCCCACAATATTTTGGGGGTCCAGAGTGATGCACTCTGCAGTATTCCACATAGATTGTGAAATCCTGCACTAGAAATCTTTTCTATCATTAATTTCTATACTGCACATTTCTCTAACACACTTAACAGGGATGGAGACCAGGTACCACTCCCTCACTGAGAAAACATACAACCTGTTTAGGTTTTGCTTAAGCTTTCCCTAATATTCTTATTTCCACAAAGATTCATGGCGGGGGGGAGGAGGGGGAGTCCATTCAGGTAACATCAGTTTCTGAGTTAAAGTGATATAAAGACAATAAAACCAGTTGTGTCCATCCATCCTTAATTCACACTACTGGGCCCTTACAGTGTGAATTAAAAGGACAGATTGCCAGTCCTAGAACCAACTCCTCCCTTGACAGGCACGGTGATGGAGACCAAAGATACTGCCTTGTGGTTTTCTGCTGGCAGGTCTGGGGCACTATGCTGTGGGAGTAACTATGCTCTGTGTCCAGGGCACAAATGTATTACAGGGTAGGTGTATTAATAGCTAGCCGTCAGCCTACTGAATATGGGTTCCCCCTTAGGAATGGGGGGGGCAGGCTGCATGTTAGCTGAGCCCACTTCATACAATTCTCTTCTATGCATTATGGTCCTGATTTAGCAACACACATGTGCTTACTGTTAAGCTTGTGCTCAGGTTCCACTGAAGGCCACGCTGGATCATGACCAGTGGTGCTACCTTGCTCTGCTGCTTGCATAGGGGTGGCAGGGAAGACGAGCACCAGAAGAGCTCTTTCTTTCACTATGCTCACCAGCACAGAGCCATGAAGGAGCAAAACCTTAATTTGGAACCTTCAGGTGGACGACAGTTTAAGGTTAGAGTTAGTCAAATTATTCATTACAAACGTAGCTTCTTTCTGATCAGCGAATCAGCTGAGACTCAATCCTGATTCTCTTCAAACATATTCATTAGCTTGCTCTATATAGTTTAAACAAAGAGTTTGCAGCCTGTGCATTGCTGGTGATCTATTTGGTATTCATGTGGTGTAGCTGATCACCTAATTCACATGTTGTTGCTTCTGCTATCCAGTTGGCTGACAAACATTTTTAATCAGGAGAACAACAAAGAACAATGATTAATATACTAAGATATTTTATTTTTTCAGGCATACATTTGTGCTATAATCTGTGAACATTTCAGGATCTGTGAACACTTCCATCCACAACTGGCAGTTATCCAACTACTTGCACATAAGCAGTAATAGGACTTCCACAAGCCATTGCAAATTGAACTCTTGCTTTTCTTGTATTTATTATTTATAAAAACTCCCAATAAAGTCAGTTATTGCACTAGAGAAATATATAGTAGAATATGCAGTTTCCAAACAAAGTAGTATAAAAGCATTCAATTAAGGTTTGAAGTACCAGGGGTGAAATTCTTACCCCACTGATGTCAATGGCAAAACTCTCATTGACTTCAGTAGAGCCAGGATTTCACCCCAGGACTTTTGTTGTGGGAAGCACAGTGTCTGGAAGCACTAAAGGAAGAATAAAGAGAGATCAAAATAGCAAGTGAAATAGAACAGGGACATGCAACGATCAAAGAAAGTTCACATCTTTATAATTTATTAATGATGATGGTCTGATCGCTTCTGGTTTTTGTATTAATTGATTCCATTACGTACAGTATCTCATTCTATTGCAGCTCACTTAGCTATATTGCTGTATAAATGAGGTGACAATTTACACACAAGGAGAGCTGGAAATGTAGCAGGAAAAGGTCTCACAGCTTCCCCCAGTAACTTACTGGGAGTTTAGCCAACAACTCATGACCACACGCTCATCCTGCTTTGAGCAGGGGGTTGGAGTAGATGACCTCGTGAGGTCCCTTCCAACCCTGATATTCTATGATTCTATGATCAGGACAGAGCTTCAGGAATTTCCTCCCCATACTTCACATTTTTCATCTCTACCAATTTACCAAGGCAAGTACCATGGGCAATCACCAAGACAGAGGCATCGAAACCTGCTTAAGAATGGGCAAAGAAGCTGCTTCTTTTTTGCAAGGAGGAGGGTCCTAAGGAAAAAAAATGCTCAGGGTTCTTTGTTCCAGTATCCTGGATACCAGAAAACTCCCACGCTTGTCAAAAATAAGAGCAGCACCAGCCGTTGTTTTTTTTAAAGCAGGCCGATACACTGCTGGATTTAAGAGACAATTAGGTGTTCAAACACTAATTTATTCAAATGTTAACATGGTTACAGTCTCTTTCTTCTGTACAGAATGGGTGAAAAATTACAGGGAAGAACACACACCCCAAAAGACTAAATACTCATTGCTGTCATTATCATCATAAAACGTGTCTAGTAATATGCTTCATTCAAACAACAGAACCTCATTCCTTGTTTTATTTATCCACAAGTCAAATCTTATATCTCTTGGTTAGGCTAGTCACAATGAATAGCCCAAACTTCACTCTCCGCACACAAATTTTAGACCAATGGTTTAGGTTTTAAAAACTAGCAACTTCCAGTTTCTGCTAAATGAGAGATTCTTTCCTCCACAGAACTGTCCCTTCAGGGAAAATAAATTACGGTTACGGTAAACAATTCCAAAACACAGGTTTAGCTAGAGTACTCAGTGGCACTAATTTACTACGGAGTTTAAAATCAACTGGCTCCTTTCCTCAACAAGGTCTAGAGATTATGCTCCAAAATAAAACAAATTTCGAAAAAACGCACTTCCCAATGTAATAAAGGAATGGCATTTCCTTTTTAAGGCAAGAGAAACCCTGGAGCCTATTAGCAATTGACATGGGGAACCTCCAGATACAAGCTAGATGCACAGACAATCATAAAACAACCAGACCTTTGTTTATCACAGTTCAGCATTGACATATATGCAGATGTGACAGAAAGCCATGATGTATGAAAACCAGTATTTCAGACGTTAAGGGAGTTTGCTTCTGATTATATATATTTGTACAATTAATGAGGAGAATGTTTTAAATAAGTAGTTTCAAATATGCAAGAACACATACAATCAGTGAAGAAGTGCATATTAAATTAATCTTTCATTGCAACCTTATATATTAGTACCTTTGGCCTCTTTGATATCTTGATTATTTCAGCACTTTTCAACTTTTTGCTGTTGCTGCTGATCATTATGAGAATTCTCGACTTTTAACATCAGGTTTAATTTTTTTTTTTTTAAAGAAGGGTGACCTTACAAGTTAAAGACTTTTTTTAAAGGTGCCCCCCCATTTTAAATAAACAAATAAAATAATGAAGTCACCCCAGAAAAGAAGAGTCACTGGCAATTCCGGATTACATCCGGACTCCCCCACCCCTTTCAAAATATAAATCGAAAGGCTGAAAGTTAAACGGGACCCAATTCTGTAATAAAATGAATCATTGTAATAAACAATTATTAGGAAAGCAGCTGCGTGGGACTTCAATTTTCAATATACCTACCAAAATTCGGGGAATCCCTAATTTTCTTAGCAATGCAGTTTGAGAGTGGAGTTAGATCCCGGGAATCTTTTGTTCTGAGCCTGATGCCCCCCCGCCTCCTTTCCCCCTCCTAGGTTTGTGCCTCGTCGCTCAATCAAAATGAGTTGCTTGCTCCCCTTCTGTTTGAGAAGCAGGGTTGATCCGGGCGCAGACAGACACAACAATCCCCCCCCACACACACACACACACACTTGTGGGTGTAGAGAATCGGTGCCAACTCGTGTCGATTCGGCTCCCGGATCAAGCCGGGCAGGAGCGGTCTGTAAAAGTTTCCCTGGATCTGCACCCTCCCGGTGGATAAGGGGTGTGTGGGGGTGTGTGGCTGCGAAGGGGCTTCCCCACTGGGGTGGCTAGGAGCCCGGCTGATTGTCCCGGCGTGAGGAAGAGACACGAGGAAAGAACCGGCTACTCACCAGCTGTAAAGTGCAGAGGAAAATCAAGGTACAGCGCCCGGTGCAGCATCCCATCCTCCCCAAGCCCAGCGGGTCCCTCCAGCCGCTGGAAGCCGAAAGCACCAGACCAAGAAGAGGGGCTGATTCACTGGGATCTATCTGCCCGCTACCATCTCCGGGTCCAACTGCCTTCAGCCTCATCCAGGGGCTGGGCAGCCCCCTCCGCCGTCTCTGCCAGCAGCCGGGCTGAGAGAGCAGCTGCCTCTCCCAGGCGTGAGGTCGTGGAGCAAGTGAAAGAGCCCCCTCCAGGGAACCGCTTGCTGGGGAGGAGGGGGAGGAGGGCGGGAGTGTGGGGCCACACCTTAAAAAGGCAATGCCCGATAGAGGCTCTGATCCCGAATCTTTGCAGGCAGTGGGAGCCTTGCCATTGACGTCAATGGGTTTGGGATCCGGCCTTTGCAGCCAACTTGGGCAGCTGCAAAAACCCACCCTGCACTTCAAGTTGCAGTGGGGGAGGTTTAGACTGGATATTAGGAAAAACTTTTTCACTAAGAGGGTGGTGAAACACTGGAATGCGTTACCTAGGGAGGTGGTAGAATCTCCTTCCTTAGAGGTTTTTAAGGTCAGGCTTGACAAAGCCCTGGCTGGGATGATTTAACTGGGAATTGGTCCTGCTTCGAGCAGGGGGTTGGACTAGATGACCTTCTGGGGTCCCTTCCAACCCTGATGTTCTATGATTCTATGATTCTATGATTCTACTCCTTATGGGCACCAGCGCCCACGCAGAAGCAGAGGATATACGGACAGACCCACCGTTCTGCATGTACCACACATGCATACGATCATATGTGAGCAGAGCTCTGTAAATAGTGCGGGGCAATGAATTTACTGATCCGGCTTCACCTCCTTTTCTCTTTGCAAGTTCTCTAAGAACAGGTGGCAGGTTTCTTAAATTTAGTCTTTATTTTGCTGTTTCTTCCAGCAAACGCGTTAACTAGAATATTTGTGACAGAAAAAAGGGGGTAACACAGTCACAGCAAAATTCATTTTAAAATGTACACACACATTCATGGATTTATTTTAGTATTTTTAGTATTTTAGCTTTGGGCATAAATCACATATGAATCATTAATAAGTAGAAGTTAGATGTCGAGAGGACTTAATGGGCCATATCTTGCACCAAGTTCTTCAATCAAAGCACATGCTTTGCTACATTCTGAGATATTCTAGATCTCTGTAAACTTATCCAGATATCTTTACACATGTCACAGACACTGTTCCCTCTAAGCTGTGCGCGTGTGCGCTCGCACACAGATCCTAAACCCTGCGCACACGGCGAAACGCCGTGCACACAACAGTTTGCCAGAAGCACAACAATTTGCACAGAAGAAATTTGTTGTGCACACGGCCTGTCAAAAATTAGAGGGAACATTGGTCACAGATAAAAATACGTAGCTCGTATATAGTGCTTTTCATCCATAGATCTCAAAATACTTTACCAAAGAGGTCAGTATCCTTATCCCCATTTTACAGGTGGGGAAACTGAGGCACAGAGCAGTGACATGACTTGCCCAAGGGCATCCAGCAGGTCAGCAGCCAAGCTATGAGTAGAACCGAGGTCTCCTGAGTTCCAGAATAGGCCAGAGAGCAAGTGGCAGAGAAAATCCCCAGAGATAGGTGCAACAATTCAGATTGGGTTTTGCACAACCCCACATAAAAGCCAACTGCAAGCACAGTCTCTGTGGGAGGGCCTCCGGAGGAGAGGGAGCCATTGAGTGGCCCAAGGAGTGGGCCAGATACACCCCATGTTAGATGGCATGCTTCATGCTGCAAAGCACCTACACAACAGGATAATAATATCACACAAATAAGAGATGGGAAAGACCCATTTGATCATAATGTGGTACCTCCCCAGTTTCCGTTCAGCTAAATAGCAAAGTTTAGTGTACCACTCTGGACCTTCTCCTTCTCCCTCTGAAGTCATTAGGAGCGTTGCCATTGGCTTCGCTGGGAACAGAATGTGACTTTGGCACCATGAATGATCAGTTGCATTTTTCCTTTAAATAAACGCAAAAGAGAACTTGTTGCAGTATGTCAGAATATGGTGGTAGCTGGGACATCATGATGCTGAAGAAACAAATGGCCCATTAAAGCATTCCTTGATTGTACTCAAGAAAAGTAGGATTATGCCCAAAGTGGTGAGAAAACCTCATATTAACTTCACTATTGTTATTCAAATCAGCAGCCATGAAAGAAATAAAAAAACAATCAAAGAAAAAAGTGTCTATAATACCTAAAACAAGAAGTCAGACCTCTAAATGGACACAAAGCCATTTAGAGTTTTCTGACCTGTTCACTGAACATAATCTGACATGCACCAATTAATGCAGTCTAACACAATGAAACACATTTTATTTCAGCTGAAACGAATATGCCCACAGAAAACACCAAATTACCTCGCCTGGAAGGCTCTGGATTTAAGGAGCTTTTGCTGTATTTATATTTGCTGGAAATGTTTGAAGGTTAGTTTTATTTTTATGGGTGCGGCAGGAACATTCTTTAGAACATGAATACAGAAGTCTCACGCTGCACTTTTGGGTCAGGCACCCTGGCATCAGAATGTAAAAATGCCACTTCAAAAACAACAGGAACAGGCTGGTATTATGCTGGTTTGAGTTAAATTCTCTGATATCAGCTGGGAACAGAGTGGAAAAGGTTGGACTGCTGCTGTGTCTGCAAGAACCTCGCCTCTGTGTAATTTATTTCAGTTTCCTACTTTGTTTGTGTTAGCTCCTGTTTTTGAAAACTCCATGGATGCAAATATTTTCAAACAAAATGATAACACAAAGGACCCATGGTGGAGAAATAGCAAAACATAGCAGGACTGAAATAATAAATAGCTTGCCACAGAAAGGATTCTTCTCCTACAGTTTTATCTTAATAAACTGAGAAAGGACAGAAAGGTGACTGTGCATTGATCAGGCCTTTTTACACATCAGAAAACCATACTGAATCCCCAGAGGCTATTAAGAAGGGTAAAAAGACAACACGACAGTGAGTATTTCTTGAGGGGAGATAGTTACACTTCCAGACCCTAATCCTGCAAACCCTTCCTGACTCAGGTAGTCCTTACTCTCACGTGATTAATCCAATTGCCTACTACCTGAGACTTCAGTTTAGGAAGACACATAACTTTAAGCATGGGAATATCTCATTGATGTCTATGGGACTATTCACATGCTGAAAGTCAGACACATGCTTGTGTCTTGCTGAACTGGGTTGTGAGTGAATAAGGGTATGTAGGATTGGGCGCGTGTGACTTATTTATTCTAAAGACCAGCTCCTGCTCCCACTGTAGTCGATAGCAAAGCCCTTGTTGAGTTCAAAGGGGCCAGATCAGGTCTTTAGAAAGACCCTTTAAAACCACCCAAGAATGAAGAATGTTTGAACTTCTCCGTGTCCAGGGTTTTCAGCTCCCAAAGATGATCCCCCTCCTAAACTCCTGCTTGGCAAAAAGTTCAGTGAGATTTCAGAAGGGATGTCAATATGATTTTTTTTCCTGATTGAGGAGTTAAGGATGTGGCTTGAAGGATTCTTAATATGAATATTGATTTTCTAAGGTCATGTGTCTTCTGAATTGTGGACTGGGTCATCCTTTTCCATAGTACAGCCTCTGCAGGAGCCTAAGGCAGAAGAAAACCAGATAGGGAGTGGAGTTCCTCCCTGATTGTATGATCAGGGAATATGACTCTGAGCCACTGGCTATTGTCCTTCTCAGGGTTGCTTCTCTGGCCACAGCTGTCTCAGGGACCTCCTTGCACCCCTTAAAGGGGGATCCCTTGTGCAAAGAGTGCGGCACAGACCAAGTGATAAGGCCCAGGCTGTACTTCCATCCAGGGGAGCTCCATGGGTCTGGAAAGGAGATGTATGTGACCCCAACCCAGCACAGAGATGCCCATTTCTCCCACATCCCTGCACAGATCATGGCCTTAGGGAGAGCCCTCTGCAGCATCCTAGGAAAGGAGGGATGATTGTATAAAGGCAATTGAACTCTCTCCCCTTCCAAACAGGAGGGTTGAGATCCTCCTTTGGAGGGCCTGTCTATAAACCTAAGTTCTCCTATGCCCTCTCCCCCTTCACCATAGTAATCAAGCTCCTAGGATTCCCTCCACATACAGATCTTGGGGGCACAACTGGCCCCATGGTGGCATTTTTCTTGCCAAAGAGACTTACACATGTTTTTTGATAGAAAGTTGCTCACATCATTCCCCGGCTGACAGAACCTAACCTACAAAGGCCTAACCATGCTAAAATCATCACACAGAACCCATGCTAGATCAGCCCTTATTACACCAAGCACAGCTTGATAGAAATATGTGATCATGATTTCCCCAGGCAGGGCCCAACTTGCTCTCCTACATCCTAAGAGACCTTCTTTGCAACAAATAATAGAGAGAAGAAGGAGGTGCCTCTCCTGTATTGTATTTACTCCTTCTGTTATTATTATCATCCAGGAGATCTCCAATCCATATCCATTTTTTGTTTTTATGTAATTTTCCTTTTGGATGTATTGTTATCCCCTAGTGCTGTGTCTATTGTTTTATTGTACTTCCATTTTTCATGGCCTGATGTGTGCATGACTCTAGAAAGTGTGCTTGTTTGAGCTGATTTTCATCAGGCAAATAAAAGGTATTGCCAATCTCTCTCCCCCCCCTTTATTGCTTATCTCAGGAAGCTATATTTAGTGTGTCTGGAAGTGATGCTATGCCCAGACTTTCCTGAAACTCTATAAATCTGACACAGATGAGCCCAATTCAACAATCGTGCCATGCCCAGATCTCTTATTGAAGTCAGTAGGAGGAATACTGCCTGCTCAAGGACTTCAGGACATCCCCACTGTAGCCTCAGCAGATTGGGCTTTTCTGGCAGATCTTCCATTGGAACCAAAATCTGCTCTCTTCTCCTCTGCAGCCTCATGAATACATCTCCGAAAAGAGAAGCCACAGTCAGAGCAGGGCTCAATGTTTCATGCTGTTTCTTTTCATATCTAATGACTAGACCCATTTAAAACAACACAAATTACATTTGCGCTTTCACAACATCCTCTAACAACCCTGCACAATCTGTGAAATTTGCCATAACCAGTGCCTGAAATCTGTCATTTTCCCTCTGATTCCTTGGGAAGCCTTGGACATGGTGGGGATGCTGCCGACAGTGCTACTTAGCATTTCCATAGCCCCTTCCATCCACAAACTGCCCCATGCTTCCGTAATATTAATCTCCTGAGCCTCACAGCATCCCCGTGAGGAAGGAAAGTGCGAGCATCCTCATTTCGCAAAGGAAGAAACTGTAGCCCAGAGAGATTTAGGGCCCACATGTTCAAACGTGGACTCAGATGTTGGATACCTGAATGTCTGGATGCCCAACTCTATATACCAGAGGGCTGATGATCAGAGCTGCTGAACATCCACTGCTTTTGTTGACTTCAGCTGGAGCCATAGGTGCACAGCGCCTTGGAAAATCAGGCCCAAGGTCTGCAATCCCAGGTCCATTGACACTGATGGGCATTTTGCCATCAGCTTCAGTGGGACTAAGATTTCACCTTCAGTCTCTAAACTTGGGCAGCCAATAGAGGCCACTTTTGGAAATCCAGGCCCAAAGTCACACAGGGATTCTGGACAGATCTGGGAATATAAATCCCAGGAAAGCAGATTTTAGTTCTGTGCTGTAGCCACAAGATTATCCTTCACCATCCCTTTGTACAGTAAAACTGGAGCCTTCCTTCATACGGTGAAGCTGGAGTTTGGTAAGATTCCCTTTAGCAGAATGATACCCACTAGCACAGCTACCACTGAGGTTCTCATTCCAAAGCTTTCCTCCCAGGGGTCTATATCTCAGTCAAGCCATTCCAATCTAGGCTATCATTTGGCATGCAAGGTCTCATCTCGGAAGCAGGGCCTTTTTGGGTTTTTGGAAAAGTGGCTTTTTGGCTGTGTCCCAGACTAACTGGGAATCAAGACTGAGTTACATCTCTGAAGAAGTGAGCTGTAGCTCACGAAAGCTTATGCTCTAATAAATTGGTTAGTCTCTAAGGTGCCACAAGTCCTCCTTTTCTTTCTCTGCTAGACATGGTGCCACCAGATTGGTGCTAAGTGTGTCACAATTGGGATTAAGATGCACAGCCACTCCCCAGGCCATCCCTCTTCTGTGAGCAGAAGACTTTTTTCTAGTGATGTTATAGGCCCCCTTCCTGCAAAGAGCTCCATGTGGGTGCACAGGTCCGTCCATGCAGAACTCCTTGCAGGATCACCAGTTTTCTCTTTTATAAATGTAATTTCAATATCTTTTGGAAATAGATTCAGCTATTTGTAAGTTACAGAAGGACTAAAGATACAACCTAAAGCAGTGATAATGTCCTGGTTGCATACACTTTTTTTCTTTATTCTTTTTATTCTCGTAAGCTAACATGGCCCTGGTTTTGTTTTCTTCCCCCCATTTTTCATGCTCTTTGGACCTGGTGCTACAAAGTGCTTAGCGCCCTCAACTCTCGCTGAAGTCAGTGGGAGTTGAAGATGCCCAGCAGTAGGCAGGAAGCACTGAGTGCTTTGCAAGATCATAACCTAGCACTGGAAATCAATGAAAGGTGGTAGCCCAGCAGACTGGCATCGTGGGGCGTGTGAGCTTGATAACTATGGAAAAAGAAAAGGAGTACTTATGGCACCTTAGAGACTAACCAATTTATTTGAGCATAAGCTTTCGTGAGCTACAGCTCACTTCATCGGATGCATACTGTGGAAAGTGTAGAAGACAGTATGCATCTGATGAAGTGAGCTGTAGCTCCCGAAAGCTTATGCTCAAATAAATTGGTTAGTCTCTAAGGTTCCACAAGTACCCCTTTTCTTTTTGCAAACACAGACTAATATGGCTGTTACTCTGAAACCTGTAACTATGGAAAAACAGCATTTCAGGTAATTGAGCAGAGAGAGATGTTTAGCAGCATGTGGTCTGACTTTTTTATATAATGGATTTTCTCACACCTTTTGCATCAATCATATTGCTGTGGCTACAGTGAAATCTAGATAGGGAGATCATGGTTTTCACAGAGCTCCCCCTCACCTATGAGACTACAGAATCCTGCATTCTGCTTTAATTTCTCTGTATCCCCCTTCTCGCTCCCTATGCCCTTCCCAATCATCTTGCCTTATTCCCATATCTGCGCTCGCTATAAGTGGGATATGCTGCCTAGCCCAGATCCACGGTTATGGCTATGGAGTGCACCGTGCAACTCAAGAAGGGTGGTGAGGGATGGAGCACAAATGTGGCTTTAATCACCTTTGCACTCCCTCTCTCTTGAGCAGCTGTACGCAAGTCCAATGTCCTTAAATAAGTTAGAGCAACCTGAAGGCTGACCTAACTTGCTTCAAATGCAAATGGCCACAGGGACTGAGACAGGCGCCAGGGATTGCCAGGACGCAAGGAAGTCCCAGCCACACTCTCTTTCCATTGGCCATGGGCCCTACAATATCAGCCATGTGGGCTCTTTGCCATTGTAGGATCTTCTTATGTGTCAATCAGGCATGCCTGTATTAGGTCCAGTGTTCATGTGCAGTGCAAATCAGTTGTGCCACCGGGGAGAAAATGGGCCTATATGTGTAAAGAAATATCTAATGAATGACAAGGCTTATGTCTCTATGATTCTCCTCCCCTCCTTTTCTGTGAAGAATTAAAAATAACCTCTGTCTCTGTGTGTGTTTGTGTGTGTGTGAGAGAGAGTATAAAATGACTAATTTATGTCTCTTAGAAAAGCAGTCAATGCAAAACACTTTTGATAAGGTCACACTGCAATTCCATGAAGGATTTGAGCATTCAAGGTGACTGCACAGGTATGGATCTGCAGATTAAAGGCTCCACAAATCCACATTGACACTATCGATGTTAATGGCTCTAAAAGACCTCTTGCAGCTGTTGTGTAAAAGATTGGTATGGGGTGTAAAAGGGATAATCATGCAGGTCCAGTAGACCAAGGATTAAAAGCACAACATGCAGAATACATCACAGAGCCATGGCCTATACAGTGTTATTGGATTAATTTAAAAATAAAAGTACTGAGCTTTCAAGAATCACCGGACACGGGACAGCAGAGCCAGGTAGAGAAGATGTGTAGTGACAAAGTGTAGTTTCCGCCCTAAAAACTAAACTCAGGAATAGAGAGATTCCTGAAGGGAAAGATGTCAAAAAAATTCAGGAAGAGGTAAGGAATGGATTGGACTGGACTACAGTCCATGAAGTTGTGCTATTGGCTTCAGGGGGATGAAGATTCCACCTTAATACTTAGCATTTCTCCAGCACATTTTATCTGAGGACCTAAAACTTCTTTACAAATACTAATTAGTGAAGATTCACAATCCATCTCTGGTACGCCATATGACTCCATCACCACAGTATCTGAGCTCCTCACCATCTTTAGTGTATTTCTCCTCACAAAACCCTGGAAGGTAGGAAGCTGTAGTTCTCCTATTTTACAGATGAGGACTAAGGCCCAGATCCTCAAAGGTTTTTCAGCTCCTAACTTCCATTGATTTTAATCAAAGTTAGGAGCCCAAATACTTTTGAGAATCGGGGCCTCAATGACTTACCAAGATTGCCGAGGAAGACTGTAGTGGAACAGGGAATGGACCCCAGTTCTCCTGAGCCCTAGACTAGCATTCTAACCACTGGACTATCCTTCCTCTCCACTCCTCGCAAAACCCCCAAGCGGCAGGTGAGTTAAGTATTAATTTACTGAGGAGTAAGTGGAGGAATGGATGAGTTGTTAGGTGATTTGCCAAGCTCCAGAGTATATCAGTGCTATCTACTGCCCTCTATCTGCACCTCCAGCACCCAGAACTATCCAGGCATGAGGTGAGGGTAGAGTGAAGTGGGCTGTAACCCACGAAAGCTTATGCTCTAATAAATTTGTTAGTCTCTAAGGTGCCACAAGTATTCCTGTTCTTTTTGCGGATACAGACTAACACGGCTGCTACTCTAAAGCCTGAATTCAGAATTTCCTGGATTTTGTCAGTTTAAGTGACCACATTCATGTTAGTTTAATATTTATACCACAGATCATAATTCTATTTGAACAGTGGTATTAAAGACCTCCATTATCCAATTATTTAATTTCCTAATTCATGTAATTTATATCCTGGAGGCTGAGGACTTTAAGTGACCCACTGGAATGCTTTCGGATGTGTATCTTAAAACAGGGTTCTATCGACTCACAGATTTGCATTCCAACATTCCACTAAAAACACTCCAGGTGCCTTCACAGGCATGGCCTTGGGTGGGTATGAGGGAGTGCCAAAAGAGGGATTAATTCTGGCAAGAAAGCAAGCTGTCCCAGCTGACATCTGAACATCTCAGCTCATGCAATATGAGAAGCTGGCATGATTGCAGACACATTTCCAGCTGCAATTTCACTAGACAGTGTGACCAAGTGGTAATTCAGTGCAGCTGCCAAGTTCCATGGAGTATTGATACTAAATGACTGTTCCAGGGTTTCATGGAACAGTTGCATTTCTCAAATGATGTGAAAACATCTCGGCACAAAAGTATGAGAGAGTTCTCTAATTCTGAGCCGTCCCTACGGCCACCCTTTTTTTGTGGGAGGTTCCCCTTTTTGTTTTATTTTTTTCTACCTGCAAAATATTATGGATGTTACTGTTCCATTTCAACAAACCACGTGTGATGTGGTGGAGAAAAGATCAAGGAAAATTTCCTTTTACAATGTGTATTGCAAGGGCATCTAAAGAAGTCACTAAAACAGTGTATGCAATTGTGTGTAGAGTGAGGAGTACGTATCTTATGGCTCATGCACATAGTGTAGCTGTCCAGGAAATGTACAATCATGAACCACAGTGTGCAAACACACACAAAAATACACACAATTTTCTGGAGTGTCTTGTACTAATATTTTCCTTTTGAATACTCTCTAAAGTTAAGCAACAAGCTTGACAGCCACTGCATATTAAGGTAAATTAAGAAGCATCAGGCGGTGTCCTAGGCGCCAGACTGAAGGAGCGGGTGTATTTTTTCACAGGCGTTTATTTTTGAGTGATTGACTGCTCCTGAAATGTGCCAAATTGACAAGCACCGGACATTGAACTCCAAATGTCCAGAAAGCAGGTTCACTATAGGCAGCAGCAGTGCAAGCTTCCCCCTCCATTCCCCACCAGCAGGGTTCAGCCCAGCTGGAGCAACCACTGTTAGTCTCCATAACCCATTTAGGACCTGATTTTGCAATGTGTTCAGTGTCTTCAAGGCTCAGGTGCCGAGCAGGATCAGCCCTTGGCCATTCTGATGACTTTGACTGGCATTGACATAAATTGTGATGTGTCTTGGTTGAGTGACTTTAAGCCTTCAAGAAGTGCAAAAGTCTCATGACTTTCCCAGAGTGCTTTATTGCTATGAAATGGATAATACAAGCTCTTAGCAGTTCTGGTTGATGATATCATCACTTATGCACTTACTGGCTATTATAGACAAAATTATCAGAAGACTCCAACTGTGTGTAATAATAGCTACCTGTTACATAAAAGCTCATACTTGATTTATGTGAACATGTGATTTCTAATTTTGTAATATTAGAAGTGTGAATCTATCTTGCCTAAAGCTGAGAACTTTCACACTTAACTCATGTCTGAAATTGGAAAATATGCATGGCCTAACTTTCAGACCTATGGGACTATCCAAGTGCTAATCCCTCCTAAAATTTCTGCTGATCCTGTCAGAAAGTGTCATTGGAGAAAGATAAAGGTCTGGATGTCCTAATAACTTGAACAGTAGGATAAACACAAGCATTAAAAGATAACAATCCTGGGTTGTGTTGTGAATGGAGACAGGAATATGACTAGCCGGATAGTGACCCTGAGTCACCAATGAATTTCCTGAAACTATTCAAACAGGTGTTCAAGAAGAGATTGATTATTCTCCTACCCCCTGTATACACTAAGTAAAACAGGACAAGTAATTCCCCACTGGTAGTAGCAATGTGGAATCTGTAAAGTAGATAAGGTTCTTGTGTTTTAAATGCCAGAGCCTTGTCTACACTACAGCTTCTGCTGTTGCTATTACTGGTAGGCTGCACAAGTCGATAATTATGGGTCCAGATTTTGCAAGTGTGGATACAACCCTAGGTAGTGATTTTCAACAAGCTGGCAGCGTCTCTAAGCAAGTATTTGAGACTAGAGGGAGTGACAAGGCAAGCTATATAGTACAATCAGAGAGAAGTAGTTATTCTATTAAAGGCACGTGAGATTTCTGCTGTAACTTCAGTGACAACATGCTCTGTAATTTAATTATCTTACTTTACAAAATCTGTAAGGCACTGTGCATATGTATGGCACTATGTGCAAACATTAAATAATGGAATAATAATTAATAGATTTACTGAGGCTTCTTCAGATGGAAGATATTTTTAACATAGTTTATCTCTGTTATTTTCTCTCATGTAATATAATTAACATTAAACGCCTACGGTCCCATTCCTGCAAAGACTTACACACATGAGTAATCCCAGTAAAATAATTGGGATCACTGAAGTGTATAAAGTTAACCATATTATTAAGTCTTTGCAGGATCAGGGCCAAAAGTGCTTACTATCATTAGCGAGAGCATTAAGTGCCAATAACAAACTCAGCACTGTTCAAAACACAGACAAAAACACTGTAATTCATGTATTTATTTTGGGACAAGTCACTGTGTAATGCTTTCTAAGGGAAAATGGTATCTTCTTCCCGGAAGCTGGGCAATCTGGTGTAAATGAGCAGCTAGTTACCGATCATGGGGTAGGAGAGGGACTGAAGTTTTATTTCTAAGAAATGCTATTAGGAAATCATAGGGTGCAGAGAAGACCAAAAAGAGCTCCAGGTCTCATCATATTTCCTACCAGTAGTATTTGGAGGCTATTGAAGACATACAGGGAGCTAAAAAAGGGCCACGTTCTGTTATTATGATTTGATTATTATTGCTGCATAAGTTATAATTAATGACAATGCAAAACTTGAATGCCAAGGGAAATTAAAGAGAAAAGACCCATCAAAACTAGTATGAAAAATCTCCCAAAAGGAGTGCATTTTCCTTATATCTCCTTCTATCTTACAGTTTATCCCTTGTCCTCACATTTTACTGTATCTGAAATTAGGCATGATGATAAAAAACTATGGCTAACAGTGTTTCATATTGGCAGTCCAACCAATAGCCAATCAACCAAGGAAAGGGGGAAGATATAATTTAGGACATTTTTTCTGAATCCTACATGTTAATATTTTTAATGTTTTCATACTAACACACTACAGATATCTGTCTCCATTTCAGAGATGGCCTTATTGGGGTTATGTACCTGTCCCAGATTCCAGGAACAGAGTAATGAAGACTTGCTAGGGAACTGCATTGATTCATTTGTATGCTGTGTAAGAGAGACTTTGCTGGCTTTGTCTCATTCCCACTGAATGAATGGGCCTGATCCTGTAACTCTCACTTACACAAGTACTTGCTCCTACTTCTGATTTATCATGTTAGTGAAGACTTTTTCCATACTAGGAAGGGTTGCAATATTGCTACCATAGTGCAAATGTAAGCATCCAAAACTATTTATTGTTCCATGCAATTCATAAATCGTATCTTCTGTGAAAGAGCAGGGAATGCATTAACATGCTCCAGGTTATTAGTGGCAATTTTGATCCATCCAGCCAGGGCTGCCACTGGAAGATTCTGCAGCCCAGACAGTGTGTGTATGATCATGTTTGGTAAATGAACCAAGAATAGAGACAGTGTTAATATCCCAGTTCTGCATCATCCATGACATATGAAAAATGTTGCACAACAGTGCTCCCTCCAGGCTGCAAGCATAAAGTATTGAATATGCAACACAAGCCCTGTCAGACACACTGCAGAATCAATGCTTATACCAATCACTGGGCCCTGTACCAATTACAGAAATAGTATGATGAATACTCTAATTAGATTCTCATATAGCGTGTATATAATGGGAACCTCATTTCACATTAGTTCATGTTACCAGAAAATAATGGCACTTATCAGAAGAGGTCACTTTGTCCTTCACTGGAAAAGCAAATTGTGGGGGTGGAATTTACTTTATGTTTCACTGCACACCTCCAATGTACACGTATTCAGGGTCCATTATCTTCTTGTTGATGTAAGGGAGGGGTTATGCATGTAGCCACCGTTAATAGTAATGAGAGTTATTCTTGTTAATCTTCCATGTAACCGTGGCAGGACAATAGACGGCTTATTAAGTACCATGGCCGGAACAGGCATTGCACTGAAAAGGACCAGCAGCTTGTCTCTCTGGGTTTCAAATGTAAATGTTAAAGGCCTGCTCTGAAGGGTCTAAAGTCCCCGCTTAAACAGAAATGCGGGATAGTGTAAATGGGCTCTCAACATTTGGCTCCGACCTTTACAAATCAATGCCAGCCGCTTTCCTCATGTCATCAGCCAGCTACGTCATCACTTTTAGAGAGGATTTGGGGGTAACAATGGATGGAAATCACCTTCACACCTCCAGTAAAATAAGCTGTGTGGCTTCAGACTATTCGCTGCCGGGCCGGGATGCCCCGGAGGCTGGAACCTGCAATCCCGCCCGGGGCGAGGGGAGCGAGGAGGAGCCGCAGCGAGTTCAGAGCCCGTTCCGGAACCGGGCCCACAACCCGGCGCAATGTAGCCGGGACCATGGTCTCTGCTCCAGCGGGGTCTGTTCCTGTGTCTCCCTTAGGGTGACCGGATCTCCCCATTTTATAGGGACCGTCCAGATCATAGAATCATAGAATATCAGGGTTGGAAGGGACCCCAGAAGGTCATCTAGTCCAACCCCCTGCTCGGAGCAGGACCAATTCCCAGTTAAATCATCCCAGCCAGGGCTTTGTCAAGCCTGACCTTAAAAACCTCTAAGGAAGGAGATTCTACCACCTCCCTAGGTAACGCATTCCAGTGTTTCACCACCCTCTTAGTGAAAAAGTTTTTCCTAATATCCAATCTAAACCTCCCCCACTGCAACTTGAGACCATTACTCCTCGTTCTGTCATCTGCTACCATTGAGAACAGTCTAGAGCCATCCTCTTTGGAACCCCCTTTCAGGTAGTTGAAAGCAGCTATCAAATCCCCCCTCATTCTTCTCTTCTGCAGGCTAAACAATCCCAGCTCCCTCAGCCTCTCCTCATAACTCATGTGTTCCAGTCCCCTAATCATTTTTGTTGCCCTTCGCTGGACTCTCTCCAATTTATCCACATCCTTCTTGAAGTGTGGGGCCCAAAACTGGACACAGTACTCCAGATGAGGCCTCACCAGTGTCGAATAGAGGGGAACGATCACGTCCCTCGATCTGCTCGCTATGCCCCTACTTATACATCCCAAAATGCCATTGGCCTTCTTGGCAGCAAGGGCACACTGCTGACTCATATCCAGCTTCTCGTCCACTGTCACCCCTCGGTCCTTTTCCGCAGAACTGCTGCCGAGCCATTCGGCCCCTAGTCTGTAGCGGTGCAGATAGGTGGGGTGCATATCTTACATAGGTGCCTATTAGCCCCCCCGATTTCTCACAGGTGCTGTCTGGTCCCCCTCACTCTCCCTGCCCCCCTCTGGGTGTCTGTGTTTGAGTGTCCCTCTCTGAGCCCGTGTCTCTCCGTCCGTCCATCGCTGTCTGTCTGCCTCTTCCTCCCGCCTTTGCCTGGGCGTCCCTGTCTGCGCGCGCCCCTCCGGTGCGTCCCCCCCCCCGCCCGCAGGCCGGGCCCGAGGGGGTTAACCCCGTCCCCGTTCCCAGCATGCTTTGCAAACCTGCAACGTCGCCGGGGCCGGCGGCGGCTGCGCTGTGAGGAGCCGGGGGAGAGCGAAAGCCGGGGCCGCCCGCTGCCGCAGGAGGTACAGAGCCGGCCCCGGCCCCGGCCCCGGGCAGGGACCCCCCGGCCCCCGCCGCACCCCCTCAGCCGGGGGACCCCGGCCCGCCGTGGGGCATGTCCGGCCTCCCTCAGCCGCCCCCGGGCTCCCCTCAGGATCCCCGGAGCCGCCCGCTTCCCCCCGGCCTCCCTCAGGCCCCGGGTCGCCCGTCCCTCCCCCTCCCCGCCCCCGGGGCTTCTTGGCGCTGGCCTCCCTTCAGCCCGATCCCGGCCCTGGCCTACCCCCTCCCGGAGCCGGTCCCCCCCTCCCGGCCCCGGCCTACCCCTCCCGGCCCCGGCCTACCCCTCCCGGCCTACCCCGCCCCCCCTCCCGGAGCCGGTCCCCCCCCCGCCCTGGCCTACCCCGCCCCCCCCTCCCGGAGCCGGTCCCCCCCCCCGCCCTGGCCTACCCCGCTCCCCCCTCCCGGAGCCGGTCCCCCCCTCCCGGCCCTGGCCTACCCCGGGCCCCCCCTCCCGGCCTACCCCGGGCCCCCTCCCGGAGCCGGGCCCCCCCTCCCGGCCTACCCCGCCCCCCTCCCGGAGCCGGTCCCCCCCCCGGCCCTGGCCTACCTCGCCCCCCCCCTTGGAGCCAGTTCCCCCCCCCCCCGGCCCTGGCCTACCTCGCCCCCGCCCCCCCCTCGGAGCCGGTTCTCCCCCCCCCCCCCGGCCCTGGCCTACCTCGCCCCCGCCCCCCCCTCGGAGCCGGTTCTCCCCCCCCCCCCGGCCCTGGCCTACCTCGCCCCCGCCCCCCCCTCGGAGCCGGTTCTCCCCCCCCCCCGGCCCTGGCCTACCTCGCCCCCGCCCCCCCCCTCGGAGCCGGTCCCCTCCCCCCGGCCCTGGCCTACCTCGCCCCCGCCCCCCCCCTCGGAGCCGGTCCCCTCCCCCCGGCCCTGGCCTACCCCGCCCCCGCCCCCCCCCCTCGGAGCCGGTCCCCTCCCCTCGGCCCTGGCCTACCCCGCCCCCCCCTCGGAGTTAGTCCCCCCCCCCAGGCCCTGGCCTACCTCGCCCCCCCCCCCCGGAGCCGGTTCTCCCCCCCCCCGGCCCTGGCCTACCTCGCCCCCGCCCCCCCCTCGGAGCCGGTTCTCCCCCCCCCCGGCCCTGGCCTACCTCGCCCCCGCCCCCCCCTCGGAGCCGGTTCTCCCCCCCCCCCCCCCGGCCCTGGCCTACCCCGCCCCCCCCCTCGGAGCCGGTCCCCTCCTCCCGGCCCTGGCCTACCCCGCCCCCGCCCCCCCCCCCCCGGAGCCGGTCCCCTCCCCCCGGCCCTGGCCTACCCCGCCCCCCCCTCGGAGTTAGTCCCCCCCCCCCAGGCCCTGGCCTACCACGCTCCCCCTCGGAGCCGGTTCCCCCCCCCCAGCCCTGGCCTACCACGCCCCCCCCTCGGAGCCGGTTCTCCCCCCCCCCCCGCCCTGGCCTACCTCGCCCCCGCCCCCCCTCCCGGAGCCGGGCCCCCCCCTCCCGGCCCCGGCCTACCCCGGGCCCCCCCTCCCGGAGCCGGGCCCCCCCCTCCCGGCCCCGGCCTACCCCGGGCCCCCCTCCCGGAGCCGGGCCCCCCCTCCCGGCCTACCCCGGGCCCCCCTCCCGGCCTACCCCGGGCCCCCTCCTGGAGCCGGGCCCCCCCCTCCCGGCCTACCCCGCCCCCCCTTCCGGAGCCGGTCCCCCCCCCGGCCCTGGCCTACCCCGCCCCCCCCCTTGGAGCCAGTTCCCCCCCCCCCGGCCCTGGCCTACCTCGCCCCCCCCCCCCCGGAGCCGGTTCTCCCCCCCCCCGGCCCTGGCCTACCCCGCCCCCCCCCTTGGAGCCAGTTCCCCCCCCCCGGCCCTGGCCTACCTCGCCCCCACCCCCCCCCCGGCCCTGGCCTACCTCGCCCCCGCCCCCCCCTCGGAGCCGGTTCTCCCCCCCCCGGCCCTGGCCTACCTCGCCCCCGCCCCCCCCTCGGAGCCGGTTCTCCCCCCCCCCCCCCCCGGCCCTGGCCTACCTCGCCCCCGCCCCCCCCTCGGAGCCGGTTCTCCCCCCCCCCCGGCCCTGGCCTACCTCGCCCCCGCCCCCCCCCCTCGGAGCCGGTCCCCTCCCCCCGGCCCTGGCCTACCCCGCCCCCCCCCCTCGGAGCCGGTCCCCTCCCCCCGGCCCTGGCCTACCCCGCCCCCCCCTCGGAGTTAGTCCCCCCCCCCAGGCCCTGGCCTACCACGCCCCCCCTCGGAGCCGGTTCCCCCCCCCCAGCCCTGGCCTACCACGCCCCCCCCTCGGAGCCGGTTCTCCCCCCCCCCCCCCCGGCCCTGGCCTACCTCGCCCCCGCCCCCCCCCTCGGAGCCGGTTCTCCTCCCCCCCCCCGGCCCTGGTCTACCTCGCCCCTGCCCCCCCCCCCCGCCCTGGCCTACCTCGCCCCGCCCCCCAACCTCATCCCTCCCCCTGGCCTCAGGCCCCGCTCCCCCCCCCCCCCCCCCCCCCCGCTTTCAGCCCTTCTCACCTGTCCGGGAGGGTTCTGCAGGAAGCTCGCTGCAGCCCCCCTCCCCGGTCCTGGGATGCGGAGAGCCCCGGGTTTGAAGTCCTGCCCCTTTGTGTCTCTAGCTGTGGCTGTGACAGTGCCTTGTTAGCCAGGGTTACGGCTGCTGGGTCATGTCCCTTCGCCAGCATAAGCCTTGCAGACGGTAGCCACCTTCCAGCCATCAGTGCAGATGGGGCCCCAGAGCCACCACACTCTGGCCTCTCCCCAGTGATATTGATTGTTTGCTCTGGTGCTTTAAAGGCAGAAAGGAAAAACCGTATTGCTTTTTTTTAAAGTACTGCTTCAAATAAGACTTAGTCCATTGGATCTGTTTTTAAGAGCAATGCTCTTCTGTCTCTCTCCCTCCCTCCCCCCCCCCACATAAGTCTTCTAGAGAGGAGAAGCCTCCATCCTCATTAGGAATCTGGTCATGTTCTGAAATGGTCTTCAAGAACGGAGCCTGGATCTGAGTATCTCAGTTTACAGGCTTCATTGGGATGTGGATTCAGAATCTCTTCCACCTTCTCATCTTGAGCTTAGTTTCAGGTAAGATGGTTGTGCTGGTCAGTGTGGAAAAGCATCTAACTTGAAAAAATGGCTTGAGAATGTTTGTCCACCAGTTAAAACCATTTTAAAAAGTTATGCCCCGCAGACTGATATCACCATCTTACCTAAGACATCTTTAATCCTGATGAAGTCTGTAAACTAAGATATCTGGAACCTATCCCATCACATTGTTTACTTTTTATGTAGTATCCTCTATATGGTGTATTGCAAAACTCTTTAGAGTTTCAACCATATGACTAGTCCACCATGTCAGAGTTTCAAAGTCCTGCTGTAGCTGTTTTAAACCCTGAACATCATAATTGTACTTGTAGATCAGCTACTTCTACTACCACTTCACTACTTTGCTTTTAGTAAAACAAAAGGATGATTAATAGATGATTTGGGTAAACATGATTCTTCAGTGCTGAGGTAGTCAGCATGGATGACATCCTGGTTTGTGGAAATCATTGCTGTAGGAAATACACAGAGTACACTTTTACTCTCCAGTGTGGAAGCAGATGACTTGAATATTCAAGACCAGGAAACAAAACATTCCAGGATACTTAATATACTGATCCATTGTAAATTTGTTCTGCTGTAGAATGTTAGCTGGCACATTTAGTCTAAAATTTCATAGTTAACTTGTACGTATGTTTGCCATAAATACACAATTCAGACAAACTTTCTTTTCCATTCAATATTGAATCTTCTTTTCCTCTGTAATATTGGAGGGAATACTTTAAACAATTACATTCCTTAAAGAAAACTTATTTCCACAAGATAAATGTTACTTTTCTTTATAATTTGTTCTCTGCCTTTTCAGTATTTATAATTTGTAGAAAATCAGGAAAACAGTGTTTAGTGTACTGAAGAATAGAGGCAGTGGTGATTAGGTGACTGCACAGTGGTTCAGTAATTCAGCTATACTGTAATTTAAAGTGTTCTGTGTCCACAATGCAGGTTCAAGGAGCCAAACTTCCAAACAAAATTACAAATTCTAATTGTTCTTGCCAGTTCCTCAGCTGAATGCCGGAAGATGACCAATATCTGCAAATGTGTGTGTAAAGCTGTGAACTTTTAGTGTATTACTATGGTTGTGGCTTGACTCTTAGACTACAGCAGAACCCTGTTTATCTGATCTAGTTGGGACCTGGGGCCAGATCAGATAATCAAAAATCTGGAGAAACCGTACAATAGGAAAGTGCAATGCTGCAGCGTCATCTAATGGCCCCGAGAGATATTGCCCTCTTCTGGACCTTTGTGCTCTTGTTGTCTGTATAAAGATTGTTGGGTAATGGAGGGTAGAATAAACAGGGCTCTGCTGTATTTCTAGGTTGACTTTAATGACTGTGTGATGCTTGGAATAGATGAACCCATAATTGAATCACATTCACATAGAAAATAAACATTGGGGGGACTAGATGACTTGGGATTTAGAGGACTACTAGTAAAGAATACTGGAGAGAGACATAGTCTGAGCACAAAACTAGGAGCCAGGGACTTCTGAATTCTAATCCTGGTTCAATAGGTCTCTCGTTAGCTCTGGGTAATTCACTTAACCTCTCTCTGCTTCCCTTTCCCCACCTGTACAATGGATATTTTTGTCTACCTCACAGAGGTGCTGTGAAGATTCATGACTTGCATAGCACTGTAAAGTTGCTGTGATCATGGGAGTCACAGCTTTATAACTACCCCTGTAATGCTTTCTTGAGTAATGGAATCCCACTTTACAGCTATGTCATCTGAATCAGGAACTTAAGTTCCTTCTCCACTTGAGTCCTCTGCGTTTTGCCAGCCAGATGGAGCCTTGTGGGTAGGGGGAGAGCAGCTTCGCAGCCTGACTTCATTTTTTCAACCTCCCCCGTCACGCAGCGCTGATGAGCGCCATGGAGGAAGGGGTAGGGGAGCAGAAGCAAAGTGTATTGAGCAGGGCAGTCAGATCTCTCCCTCCTTAACCAGTGCAAGTCTAGGCCAAAAGACTTGCTTCAGACTCTTCCTCCTCCACCAGAACCACAGTGTATCGTGGCCAGAGGAGGAGCCTAATTTCCAGAATGGGGCGTCTGTTTAGATCTCTGGCCAGTAAGGCTAGAAGGTTTTCTGATTGGAGTAGACAGCCCCTGTCTCTTTTCCCCACTATTCTGAATGAAAACCTACTCTAGCATTTCTAGATGAGGGAGAAGGAGGGCAGGCAAATAACACCAGAGAGAGACTATATCACGTACCTATGCACCATTCTGCAAATTTGAAATAACCCTTTAAAAGAGAGTGGAGGCAGAGTTGAAAGAGAACAGAAGAAAATGATGTAACTAAATATATTCCCCACCCTCATTATCTACCAACAGATTACCACTGTTAATTAGATTAATATTTAAATTCAGAAATAAAAGACCTGAAACATTTTAATCTCTTCTCCCTGTCCAGTTTGAAATGTGTGTGTAATGGAACGAGGGAGGTTCCCCCCCTTCCCACCACTGACAAAAGAGAAAATGGAGCCCTGTACATCAGATCCATGGAAGCTTATTTGCTGCAGTTTTTGACTAGATTATGGTCAAAAATATATATCAATATATTTCCTTCTTCAAATGGATGTGAGCAAGGTATATAAGAGAAACTTTAGTTTCAGAATCCCATTGGAAAAATAGTGCAGTTGGAAAAAAGATTACTTGTCATTCTTTTTACATTATACAAGACATAAAAGCTGTTTCTGTCCTGATTAATGAACCAACAACATCAAAAAATTGAATAAATTTAAGTTTGAGAAAGGGCAGCTGAAATATTGTGCTTCATCAAGCATTAATTACAATGTAACCTAATAACACTCTTATATTTTTAAACAGAAAAGCCTGTAGAGTGGGTAATCTTTCTTGGCTCAACAAAGAATAACTAATGATGATCTGATTAATGATTAAAAAAGAACAAATGCTAGATGACGAGTATAAGTTTAAAAACAGAAGATTGTCCTCCAAATGGCATGAAAATAAACACCGCTATACAAATATTACATCCTTTATTGCATTATTTTCAATGGCCATGAATTAAAAGGAATGCCTAATATAGACTGAAATCCTTCAAAGATATAAATAACCTCGTCTTTCAACAGTGATGATGTGTAGCAATTTTGTATTTATTTTTTCATGAATTACACTGAGAGAGCTGGTATTTGGATACCAGCCCTTGGCCTTGCACAGCTTTGCTGTAGCACTGCATATTAGTGTTGTAATTCACAGGAAAGATGGTCCAGGTTAGTGTTTACTCTAAATCTGTATGGCAGGGATGGCACAAATTAAAGATTTAAGGGATTTTTTACAGGGGGAAAAACACAATGTGAAGGTTGGAAATTGGTTTGACTTTCTCCAGTTGTGGACATGTCTGTGTTTTGGAATGGTACTTAGCACTTACATAGTCATTTACACCTTAAAGTGTTGTGAATATTAACTCCCTCAATAAATTGGTGAATTGAATAAGTAGTATTCTTCTCATTTTGCAGAAGAGGAGGAAAGGATTTAGCTATTTGCTTAAAGGCACGCATTAAGTGAGAGTAAAAAACGTAATTAGAGCTGCCTCAGGCCTGTGTGTAGTCCACTAAACCACGCTTCTCAAAAACAGTAATATGGAAGTGTCACAGACAGCTGAGGCAATGCCCTTTTCTTCATTCAAAGACCTTCAAATTTGAAAATGAGTCTTTGATTATTTTTTTTTAATAGGTTCAAACACTGACCCATTCTTTTCTGCTTTTTTCCTAGTCCCTCTTGTATTCTGAATGTAGTGCTCTGCATTGCTCCTAGGTCAGCCTGACATTTCTATGTCTATTTATTAGTGAATTTTGGACGTTCAAATAGCTTTTTTTGGTAGGGAAAAGCTTGGGGTGTGAAGAATTAGGAAAAAAGAGCTGGTAGTGTTTAAAGTACAGCAAAATAAATACCATAAAACCCTATTTATGATAAGCTTTGAATAATTTCCACTTATCCAAATTGTTATATTTCACCCTACATCCTAAACAACTAAATTGTATGTAGGTTGCAATCCCATTTATCAGAATGTGTTTAGTGTCTGTCAGTGCTTCAGATAAATGTACTACATGTAAATCCAGGTTCCTTGCTGAATGTATATCCTAAAATCTGTAGTATAACTTCGCTTCATGCACTTTAGCAGCTGTTACTTTTCATACCACTTGCAAATTGTCAAGTCTGTAGTACAGTATTGCAGAACTGATCAGAGCTTAAAGTATATTTTACATAAATACTTACAATAATCAGAATGTATTCCTTAAAATCTATTTTTAAGGGAAACTGTCAACCTTTTTCAAAATTATTTTTCATAAAAAGCAACTTTCTTAGAGTGCCCTTTAAATAGCATGTACAGAATTTTTAAATTTACGTTTTATAAGGGTTTCTGCTCCTTTGCTGGAACCCTGGTTAGGGTTTATAA
This sequence comes from Lepidochelys kempii, assembly GCF_965140285.1. Classification (NCBI taxonomy): domain Eukaryota; kingdom Metazoa; phylum Chordata; order Testudines; family Cheloniidae; genus Lepidochelys; species Lepidochelys kempii. The sequence continues at coordinate 6,583,334 of NC_136392.1, read as the reverse complement.
GGGTATTTAAGCAGGGGGAGTGGGTGGACTTGACAGCAACATAATCAAAAGTGTTTTGGGTTGCCTCTCCTGCCACCCGCTACATTTGTATGTGTATGCCTGCCGACGTATTACTGTGTAAATGTTCAGGTTTTGAATCTGCTGCTGCTAACCATATTCTTATAGAGCTATGGAAGAGCAGGCATCTGAGCCCCCTGCAAGCTCTTCATTAGTGATATTCCATTGATACATAAAACAGCAACTGTAACTGACTATGCAAAGTGCCAAATGCACACAGTAAATTGAAAAATACATATTTTTCCTTAAATGTGTTATATTAATCATAAGTTTCAGAGTAGCAGCTGTGTTAGTCTGTATCTGTAAAAAGAAAAGGGGTACTTGTGGCACCTTGGAGACGAACCAATTTATTGAGAGCATAAGCTTTCGTGAGCTACAGCTCACTTCATCGGATGCATGTAGTCCACTAAACCACGCTTCTCAAAAACAGTAATATGGAAGTGTCACAGACAGCTGAGGCAATGCCCTTTTCTTCATTCAAAGACCTTCAAATTTGAAAATGAGTCTTTGATTTTTTTTTTAATAGGTTCAAACACTGACCCATTCTTTTCTGCTTTTTTCCTAGTCCCTCTTGTATTCTGAATGTAGTGCATCCGATGAAGTGAGCTGTAGCTCACGAAAGCTTATGCTCTAATAAATTTGTTAGTCTCTAAGGTGCCACAAGTACCCCTTTTATTAATCATAAGTGTTTCTTGTAACAAGGAACAAATACACAATTGACTGCCTCTTCAAAAATTTTAGATTGTAAACTCTTTGCTGCAGGGATAGTCTTTGCATCTTGTACAAGTGCCGAGCATTTGATCAGCACTTAATATGTAAGTTGATTTAAAGTCTTTAAAATTGTGTTTCCCCCATTATAGAAACATGGCAAGTCCAAGAACAAGGAAAGTTCTTAAAGAAGTCAGAGTGCAAGATGAGAACAATGTAAGAAGGTCTATATATATAATTAAGCAACAACAAATACTTTTCAGCCCATTTCAGACAACTGAATTTGTTCTCTGAAGATTTAATTAATGGTATTAGCATAGCCAGTAAATTTTAAGGTACAGATGTGGATATGTATATACTTTCATTAAATTGTATTACAATACTGTCAAGCATTGGGCATAACTTCTTTGGGTGGTTCCAGTGATTCAGTAAACCATTGGTGGTTTGTCAGCCAATCCCTCAGATAATTTTGTTTTGGGACATTGTTACATATTTTAAGAATAGGAACTTTCTATTTAAAGCATTTTATGTTTATACTCTAATGCAAACAAAATAATCTTGTCAATATGCTACCATATTTATGGTAATCTGCCTTTGAAGTCCTCCTGTACACCCTAGGGATTTGTAATTATATTTGAAACTTTCAATCAGTTGCCCCGACATGACATGATGACAAACTATATTTAGAATCCCTGCTATAGAAGAACAGAAGCTGCCCAATACACAAGTATGTTTGTTTGTTTTTTTTTAAATGCCTCCCTGGATTGGTGCTAGAACCATGCTAGTTGCAATTATGTTTGTGACTGCTGTCAGATGGTCAGATCACTGGAACATTAATTCAGTCCTAACTTTTTCTCCGTGACATAGAACTAATTCCACCTTATTCTTTACCTGTTGGACTGTTTTCTCCCCCTCAAAACAATCCAAAAAAGCATAAATTTTGATTATGTATGTTTTGTTCTTTATGGACATGTGAAACAAAGTTATTTAATAATATATTTATATGGTGCCCTGCGGGATAGAGTGTTTAATTCAGTCTTTCGAGAGATAGAAACATCAGCTTAGCTTGTATTTCTCTAGTCTGAGTCAGTTAACATGAATGGTTCTGCCTATAAAACATTAAACCCTCCAGGCACTTTCTAAATGACTACCTAATAGAAGTTATATACATGAAGAAGAAGTCTTTAAACACTAACAACTCCTAATTCTGAATTTATTTGCTGTGAGTAGCTTTTTTATGATTTTCTGTGGCCGTACTTTGAAAGTTTTACCTGGAACAAATGATGACTGAGAGTTATGGACAATATTTTTTCTCTTATAGGTCTGTTTTGAGTGTGGTGCATTTAACCCCCAATGGGTGAGTGTGACCTATGGAATCTGGATCTGTCTGGAATGCTCAGGAAAACACAGGGGCTTGGGAGTTCACCTCAGGTCAGTCTTGGGAACAAACACAGACCAGATTTACAATTTTCTTTTCAGGGGGAAAAAATGGAAGTTATTGCAAGGAGTATTTTTTTTGGATATAGCTGTGGAGATGCAAGTTTGCCATTCTTCAGTAGAACAGCAAATCTAGAATTTTGAAAATCAGAATATGACGTATTGCTAATCCACTGTGGAATCTAGAAACCAAAAATGAGTTAGTATTATAAGTACACATATGATAAAGTTAGGTTACGGCAGTATGTTACCTCTCCATGAACCAAATTTAATGTTATGGAGAGATTTAGGAGATCTCTAGTCCTGTCAGTTGTTCATGTTGTATCCTACTTTAAATTTGTCTGTTCTTGTAAGCTAAAGAACTCTAGTGGTACCAGATTGTCTTATTTCAATTTTAAAACTATCGTAATACTACTATAAAGCATGTATGTAGTGCTATAAATGTACACAGTGCATTACAGAACATAGAATGTATGTTGTTTATAGAGGTTCCTGTCGAGTACACAAAGTGCTTTTATGTTCTTCTAAAATGAGCCAAAGAACAAAACAACCTCTACCCCTTCCAACACACACGCACGTGTATGGTCCTGGGTCTAAATTTAATACAGAGAGGTAGAATATGGAACAATTATTCAGATAAGGGAGGGAAAGGAGAATTCAGGAATGAGAACACTAATACCAGGAAGACACTTAGAAGTGTTTTTTAAAAGGATGGTTTGAAGGTGAATAGGGAGTCCAGAGTGTTAGTGAATAAGAAGTGGAAACTATTCCAACTGCTACATGAAAGAAGGTATGAAGCACAGAGACAAAGGGAGATGTGAGATGGATAAGGATCAAGAGAGGATAAGAGGAAATAAGCATAGAGATGTAGATGGAGCAAAGTTTTGTAGGGCCTTGGTGAAGAGGAGATCTTTTACCTTTTCTTTGATGGAATATTTAAGCATTAACAATTGGGGCCTATTTGTTTTTCATGTGGAATAATGAGCAGCAGCACTAATTTGTGGCCCAAAGCAAAGCTGAGGTACACTAATCCCAGTCATAAATGCCCTTGGATGAAGTTATTTTAGGTATAAAACAGATGACTTGAGTACCTGAAATTCATTCTAAGTGCACTCCTGAGGGATAAGTGGTGGTAAAGAGTAGCAAACAGTTTGGAAAATGTCTGGAAAATATTTTCTGTGAAGTGATTTTGACAGGCAATTCAGAATTTGGGTTAGGATACGTACATTTTGTTTCATTTGTACAGACTGTTTATCTCCTTTTTAAGTGGAACTCACTATTCAAATTTTTTTTTCCAACGGAAAACTCATAAGGCTTTTTCGCTATAGTGCTTTTCCTCCCTGCAGGGTAGGAAGCAATCTCAGTAAAAGTGCAACTGCTATCAGTGGCACTTCTAAAGGCTTAATTTTTGGCATAGCTGCCACTGAGGTGTTTTAATTTTGTTTTATGGTATAATATTATAATGGGATTATAGCAATAAATAAAAAGTGAGGTGTTTCCTCTCTAATTCTGATTTCCAGCTTTGTACGCTCTGTCACTATGGACAAATGGAAAGACATTGAGCTGGAGAAGATGAAGGCGGGTGGTAATGGTAAATTTCGAGAATTTCTGGAGTCTCAGGAGGATTATGATCCCTGCTGGTCAATGCAGGAGAAATACAACAGCAAAGCTGCAGCTCTCTTTAGAGATAAGGTAAACGCAGATGAATAATAACTTGTGCGTCCTTAATGCCTCCCATTTGAAAATCTCAAAGCACTTGACAAACACTTATTAAATCTTGGAACATCTTTGTAAAAACCTGTTGCAGCTCCTGAGAGGATAAGACTTGCAGTTCTGTAATCTGCAAAAAGCTTGTTCTCTAGAAATTTTCATTAATGTCGTTGGGTTTTTTTTGGCCATGGTTGCCAGATTATCAGTGGTGTAATTTGTTGTAGCTCAGTTGAAGGTAAGGGATCTATGCCAGTTTATACCAGCTGAGAGTCAGCTTGTTATTGCATCAGATTGTTGTACGCAAAAGGGCCCACTTAATTGCCAGCACTTCTTTTTTGGTGGATGCAAAATGGCAGATTACTCTGCCAAGAGCAAGTGGAACCATAAAGAGCAGCAAAATCCATGCTTGCACTGGAAATATCGTTCCAAAAGGAGGCTTTGTGCAATTTCTCAAAATAAAACCCTTCAGAATTCAAATACGCACCTGGAAATTGCAGAGACATGAACACGCAGGGGTTGTGCATTTATGCTGGCCTGCACCACTAAATTGAGAAGCTACATTCTACACTGGCTGGAGCGCTTACACAGTTTTGAAATTGGTTTGCCCAGAGAGGTGTAGTTGTGCCACTTATGAATTGCTGGTCTGGGACACTCTGCTGCTAAAAGAGGGAACGTCTCAATAGCTTAAAGTTGCCTGGTTTCTCATACTGTAGTCCTTAGATCTTTACTATTTTGGGGAGCTGGGATGGACAGGTCTCTATCAGGACAGGGAAGAAGAGGGTAAGTTGGGCAACTATGGAAGCTAAGGTGAAGGGGAACACAAGGGAGAACTTTGCAGGAAACAGTTGGGGAAAAGTCCAGGCAAAACTGTAGGAAAACCTCTGAATGGCCACAGCCCTGCTTTGGCTGCCTCTGCAGTTGCTGTCATTGGCTGGTTGGTTCCTCCCAGCAGTTTTTCCCCAAGACCATCTGAGAGGGAGTCACCACCTGGATGCTACTGTCCCCACTATGAAGGAGGTCTTCCTTGCACAGCTCTGGGTCTGGGAATGCTCGGAGGGGGAGCAGCATGAGCGAAACACCATTTTACCCTCTGTCCCATGCAGCAATCCCTACTTTGCCTGCTTCTGTGGCTGCTCCAACTGATTGTTGACACTCTATTGAAGGTTACTTCTACATTTTTATTTTACTTGAAAATGAGGACCTTACCATGTTTTTAACACTTTCTCCCCTCTTTAGGTGGCTACTTTAGCTGAGGGCAAGGAATGGTCTCTTGAAACTTCTGCTGCCAGAAACTGGACTCCACCTCAGCCCAAGATGGCCCTGTCTTCAGCTCATCGGTCTGTATTCTAGTTACCCAGTTCTCATACAGTTTGATCTCGCTATCTCATACAGTTTGATCTCGCTATCTCATACAGTTTGATCTCGCTATCTCATACAGTTTGATCTCGCTATCTCTGACTTTGGATAGGAAGTGATGGCATATTAGTTTGACCACCCTGTCCTCCCCGCTGAATCTTTTTCTGGTGTATCTTTTAGCAAAGAATTTGGGCAAGCTTCAGGTTCCTGGGCCTACAGCAGTGGTATCTAAACTTTCTTCAGTGTGGACCACATCTTAATACAGATTGTAATTATACTAGCTACAGTCCCTCCTACTTGTACTTGCATAATTTCCCAATTGGCTACTGCAGTATTTCCTTACATTCAAAATAGGAAAGCCTTTAGTGTATTGTAGCTGTCCAGAATACAGCAAATGTCTTGCCTATTTTTGTTTTTTCTTCTGTCCCATTCTTTGTCTCCCCTTTCTTCCCTGGATACACTTCACTGTGGCTGTATGCACCATCTCCCCTCAGTCATGGTCAGACACCTGGTCCCCTCTGCCACTTTCACCCCTAATAGCCCTCTCCCTTTCATGGCTGTCAGCTCTATTCTAGCTGGTGGCTCCAGTCCCTGAAGGTATCCATGTTTCTCTTACTCTGTTGTTTCTGGATCCCTGGTAGAAGCATATCTTGCTTTCAGGTGCTTCTGGTTCTTCTTGACAATAAAGAGCCAGGATTACCTGTACAAGGAACTAGAAACAAGGAGAACCAGTAACTTGTGATTGGTAAGTTCTACAATAACCAACAAGTGCTAGCAAACTAAAAGTGGTCTGAAGACCATTGTTTGTGGACTTGTCTGCAGCTTTCTTTCTCCACGAGTTAAGATACTCAGATGCTGTCACCTGATGGATGTAAAATTCTGATCTGTCTTTGGTACAAGCTTTGGTACAAGCTTCTGTGATGAGCAAAGTCATTTGTTTCTTTATGCTTCATGTAGTTTAACTTCCTAAAAATCCTTCATTTGATTAGTTCTGCTGGACCATCCCAGAATGCAGCTGGCTCTTCCGACAAAGCTTTTGAAGACTGGTTAAATGATGATTTCAGCTCCTATCAAGGGTAAAGTTATTTGACTTGCAAGGAATGTTTATTAAATTAGACACTTCTATATCAACCATTGTGTGTCATGGCCCTTGAGAATACCCTAGACTAGGGCCTTTTTATTTTCCGTCAGTTTACATATGCCTTTGTTAATCCATTGGGCCGCCATAGACTATGGTCACATCCTAAATAAATAAGTGATAATACATGTCAAAGGATTGGATATAAAAGCATTAAAAAGGGTCTTTTCTTTCCTATGTATCAAGGAAAGGTTTGATGTGCAGTGAAGCTGAGGCTCATGAGTCAAATATAGACAGTAGTTTTATCACCATGGTGGCCTCCTGGTCTATGAAGCTTTCAGATTCAATAGCCTAGAGCAAAGTGTGTGAAACTCAGGTATTTAATAATGCTACCACTAGGTTCTTCAGTTAATGCAGTGAGTTGTATGCAAAAAGAGACCACAGCTCTGAAGAAACTAACTGATCTGTTATTACCACAGGAGAAGATTTATTGAGATGATAAAATGTGCAAGGAGGCTTTCTTGTCTGCAGTGCACATTCACTAGCTTTACATAATTGTCTAGTGGTGTTCTTACATGTTAGAAATAAGGTGCAAAAGTGGAGCTGTATGGGGGAGTCATGCACACAGTTTACCTCCACTGCTGATGGGAATTCTACCAGTCCTTTACTTCCATGTGTATGAAAATCTTTAAAACAAAGAAACAAAAATTCAGCCGTATCTTATAATTTATATTTTCAGTCTGATAGTTTTAATGAAATGTATAATAATTACCGTTGTTTTCTGATGGTGTGTAATTTAGTGGCCAAGAGAATCGCTATGTGGGATTTGGGAACACAGTCAACCTTCCGAAAAAGGATGACGACTTCCTCAATAATGCCATGTCTTCGCTATACTCGGTAAGGAGATTCTTTCTCTGAGCTTTCTGTGACTCTTAGCAGTATGTTCCTCAATTTGTAGCCCAGATTATGGGAATATGAATAGAGAGAAAATTAATAGCTGTAACTGGGAAATATGCAATACAGGTGCATCTGGGGAACATTGCATATTTCTGTTGTTGACACTTCTGTGTCTTCTCAAAGCAATCTGATCAAAAGTCCTGACTCCTCCAACACATTAAGCCTAAAATGCTGGTCCAAAAGACAGGTGGAGACAGTCCTAAAAGGATTCCAAACATCTTAACACTAAAAGAATTGACCACTCTACTGTTGCCAAGGAATGTGCAACTACAAGTAGCGATCTGTTTACCAGGGGCAAGAGATGCCCTAGTGATGGGTGACGGGAGTATAAATAGACAGTTTGGTGATACCTGAATTAAGGAAAAATGTGGGGAGATTTGGATTTTCCTTTAGGGATTGCTCATATTTATAAGAGTATGTAATATCCTTATTCCCTTTCCCTCCAACACTCTCTCTTGGTGTCAGTCTCCCCTCAGCCATAGAAGTCAAATACCCATTGCAAATGGTTACTTTCTACATTAAGAACATGCAAAAGTCAGTTTGCTCAGGCTTTATATGTATTTCATGGAACTCCTGAATGGGTTACATCTTTAAGTGCAACCAAGAAACCTCCCTGCCCCATCCCCTGTGGCTGCTTTTTTGTGCTCCTACTTTCTTCTCTGTGACCTGATGATCCCATCAGAGATAATTCTAGTGGGTCTGGAAGGTTTCCTTGGGTTTGCAGCTCTCATATTTGACACATGCCTAGGTGTTTTGCTTCCTAGAGTTTATTGCATGGTGAATGCAAGATTTCATTACAGCATTGTGACCTAGTGTAGAGGCATTCAGACTTACATCTGCATTCATCTGAACACAACCCTTCAAATACAGTTTTGTACTTTCAAATATGGAGAAGGAATGGGGTAGAAGTTCCATATGGCACAGGATTCTAAAGAAGGGTGGGGGTCATTGGAAAAGGTGTTCACAAATGGGTGAAAAAATGTTTAGTATTCACATTACATATCAAATTCTATAAATGGCACAATTCACAAGCACATGCCTTACGTACCTCTCAGGTTTTTTTATAGTAAAATACTGCTGTATCATCTAAATCAGTGGTTCTCAACCAGGGGTATGCATACCCCTGGGGATACATAGAGGTCTTCCGTGGGGGGGGAAGAGGGTACATCAACACATCTGGATATTTGCCTAGTTTTACAACAAGCTACATAAAAAGCACTAGCAAAGTCAGTACAAACTGAAATTTTATACAGACTTGTTTATACTGCTCTATATACTGACATGTAAGTACAATATTTATTTTCCAATTGATTTATAAATTATATGGTAAAAATGAGAAAGTCAGCAATTTTTCAATAATAGGATGCTGTGACACTTTTATATTTTTATGTCTGATTTTGTAAGCAAGGAGTTTTTAAGTGAGGTGGAACTTGGGGGTACACAAGACAAATCAGACTCCTGAAAGGGGTACAGTATTCTGGAAAGGTTGAGAGCCACTGATCTAAATCTTTGTCAGACATTATTCAAATGTGATCTGATTGAAACTAGTGACTAAAATGCCCTCTTGTGACTAAACACACAAGCTGCAGCTTAAACACCTTTATGTTAACATAAACACCTGTGGTTGAAGTTTATAATTTGCTTGAATTCTCATCTGATTGAGGAAAACAATTTTCTTTATAATGTATGAGAGGAATTTGCTGTATAGTTGATGCTGATTAGGCTGAGATGAGAAAAATAGTTATCGAACCTGCTCTATAAAGAGCATCTGGAATTTCAGTTTAGGTTGTCTGTTGTCCCGCAAGCCTACTTTTAACATCAGAATTACAAGAAATCTCGTCATTTGCACATCAGCACCATCACTGTCATTCCTTTTATCAGAATGAAACACAGCAAGATGAGACTACTAATGAAGGGATTTTACTGGAGTATTTAAAGGGACTGTTGAGTACAGACCCTCCACCTTCTTTTATGGACTAGCTAAATTCAGTGGAAAGCATGATGAGCAAAGCACCCTGATCTTTTCTTGTATTATTTTCAGCTTTTTTGCAGAGATGCTCACAAATGTCCATGTACCACTGGAATATCTGTGCTTCAAAATTGACATACTATATGGGGCAGTTATAGAGGTATATCTGATCCATGCAGCTGTTGTTAAGTAGTACTGAAGTAGTGCAGCTCCATAGCTTAACAAATTTATTTGCAGGTGGCCTGCAAAGGAAAAAAATCTGTCTATGTCCCTTCCCTTCCTTGTTTCTTTACAATGTGTATAAAGAAGGCCTGAAAAGTATGCCAAAGATTTTTTCTGTTTGTTTGTTTTTACATTAGAAATTCAAATCTTGTCTTCATGTTTTTATTGAAAGTTTCTGCATGATTGGGTAACTAATCGTATTATATCACAAGTATCAAGGAACTGCAAGCTGAACAATAGATAGAGAAAGAAAGTTTAATGAGAATGGTTAAACGTCACCTTTTTTCTTGGTAGCTCCTTATTAAATTCCTGACCAAAAAAACCATGAGGAAAAAATCTTTATTATAGATTCCACACCCTATTACATTAACTAAGGGTTGAGAAAACTACTGATTGAGTTTCCTGAACTTGATGGAGATCTCCAGAAAAAAAAACAGGCAAAACAAGGCTTTATATTCCTGGTATTTATAAGGCCAAAAAAAACCAACTAGAAATTGTTTTAAGCTTTCTTATAAACAAGGAAAAAATCAATAATGTATCTGCATCTGCTTCTTATGAGCCCCTTAATTTTTTTTGTTTTGTTTTGTTTGACTGCACTGGCTCTTGGCTCCCTTTTCACCTTCTTCCAGGCTTATACCTAAGTTTCACTCTGCCCTTTGCCCTTTCCCCCAGATGTTAACTTTCACAAAACGCAAACTAATCTTGCCATGTCCTGTACTTATTCAGGCTCTACCAACATTTTGTCTTCTCTTGCTATCATTGTGAAAATGTTTGTATTTAGAGAGAAACAAAAGCATTGTGAAGTTTTCTCCACTAGAATAACCCATGTTCAGGATTGTTTGTGTTACCGTCATTATCACCAGGGTTTGTACTATGGGACTGCACAAGAGAACAAGGGGAAGTCATTGCAGTATTTTTTACAGTTCAGTGGAACTTTGCCACAAACAAATCTGTCTCAATTTGTGGGCATCTCTTATGGTTACAAAACAGGGTGTGCTACAGAATATATTGACTTTGTTTCACTATTACATGTTAAATTAAGTTTAGTCACTTCCTCCTCCCCCCCCCCCTTTTTTTTTAAAGGGATGGAGCAGTTTTACAACTGGAGCCAGCAAGTTTGCCTCAGCAGCTAAAGAGGGTGTAAGTAACCAAGAAATTTTTTCAGTCTTATTGTTGCAGTGGTCTAAGTATTCTGTTAGCTCTATTTGGCCTCTTGACAGGGATTTATCTTGAAATAAATAATAAGTGCTCCATATTGTAAGTTGAACCCCTGACTTCTGTGTCCCCCTCCTTCCTATATGTATTATTTTAAAAAATGGAAATGTTTATGTACTAAGTATAAGCAAAGCTGAGCATGGTCTTTGGTACAAGTTTTCATAGGCAGATTTATATGCATAGTGCGTAAGAAGCTATGCAGGTTTTTTTAGTTCAGTTTCTAAAAACTACACTTGGGACTCTAGATCTAAATTTACAATGAAAAGTGAACATTATGGAGGCATAATCATGTTCACAGGTGTGCTTATGTTCCATTCCTTTCCCTTTTGAGCTCTAGCATACCTTTTTCCAGATGTTTGCATGCTGTTCTTTTGAACAGAATCTATAAAGCTATATTCTACTGTGATTTTTGTTTTGCAGTGACGGGCTTGTGTTTTGTTATTCTTTCAGAATTATGGTGATGAGCAGTATACTTTATATATATCTCTTAGTATTGCAGTATTACATTCTGAAATTAAAGCAGATAGAATGAAGTAGAACAAAGAAGAGGTTTTTAGAGTTTGAGGACTGACAGACCAGTGGTTGAGAGCTAAAAATATCTTAAGGCATTTGTTCTATCCTTGGGAGTCTCTGCCTTCTTTGGTGTGCATAATTTTTCACTAATGGTAATGATTAAATCATGAGCTGTGATCCCTTTGACTTTGCACTCAACAGCCTGAATCAAAGTGTAGGGGTCCTTGTTGTCCCACACCATATCAAATATCAACCATGTGACCACCACCTTATAAACATGTTCCAGCCGTGTCTCCCCTTTTCCCACCACTACAAGATCAAAGGGCCTAAAACTTGTCCTCATTCTCTCCCCACTATCTCATGGGATCTCCGTCTTTCAGCAGAGTTTTTCAGCTTTCAGCCATACTAAGTTGGCCATTGAAGGGGAAATAGCTGCCGGAGGTAGGTGCCTGACTAGGAGCCTCTAGAATCAAGCTACCAAAGCCTTATACATCCAAACTTCCAGTCATCCCACCACAGAATTAAATGTAATTTACCATCTAGTGCCAGCAACTCTTGACAAACCACGCCACACCTCAGTTTGTGCTCTTCTCTTCTGCTGTAGGCCTCTCCTATGGATTCATGAGAATTTCATATTTTGGACGTTGGTCCTACTTCCTGTATTTTCCACTTATTTATTTTTGGATATGCATACACAGCTTTGGTTAGGCATTTCTGTAAATAATTGGAGCACTGCGCATAGATATCAAGAGAAGAATAATATTTATTTACCATTCTTTTTTTTAAAGGAGTTTTGTTTTCTGGGGCAAGGGTGTGGATTAGTGCTGAGTCAAGCCAAGTTAGTGTTTTCTGCAGAAATTTCACACTGAGCTATACATTGTTGATTTGGTCGGTTGCTTTGTGTTTCAGTTTTTTAGTTCAGTAGACTTACTCTGATCTATAAAGTCAGACTGATTTACTCAGAAAGCACATCCGGGAAAGATGGCGGTGAGGTATCTAGAATTCTGAGTTGTGAGAGGGAGTTTCTGGCAAAACTAGGCTACAGTGTTTCCCCTGTCTTTATGCCCCCCTTTTGGCAAATCATTTTATAGCTATTTCTTGGGGATTATATAAGTATTATAGACTTACAATTAGAGCTAGTCAATATTTCAATATTTAAAAAATAAATGAGGGGAGAAACTTTTGTGAAAATGTGTTGTTTTTTTTTAAAAATCCCAGTTTTTGTTCACTTCTGTATACAGTTGATACATTCAAAGAAGGATGTAAGGAATGTACTTTCTTTACAGCTAAACATGTTCTAAGAAATAGAGCGTGAAATCCTGGGCACCATTGAAGTCAACATCAAAACTCCCATTGGTTTCAGCTGGGACCAGGATTTCACTCACCATGTCTGTCTGTTAGGGGGAAAAAACGAAGTTGATCTAAACAAATGATTTTTTTTCTCTCCATTTTACAGGCTACCAAATTTGGATCTCAAGCAACTCAAAAGGTGATTAAAACTAGTAGCTCTGTGTCATTTACAGTAATCAGGCTTATTAGGAATCCCTACCAATTCTCTTTATACAAGATGTCTTGGATCTGGTCCTTGTGAAACTATGGTGTGTATCCTCAGTGCTGCATATTTGCATCTGTATAACTATATGCTAGGATCTTGTCTCTTAAAAACTACATATTAGGTTTTATTCCCACAGGGATTGTGACATATTTTTTACAGTACACATGAATAATGGGTGTAATTATTTGCTATTGAAATTAAACAGTTTGAATGAATGAATGGTTTGATGCCATACAATATTGTGGTGGTTGTGTTTTCGAGACACTTAAGGATGGTTTCTCCTTAAAGTATAAGCTTCTCATTTTTGTGTGTGGCCTATAAGTAGGTGTTTTAATAGAATGCATGTGCTCATTCCATTGCATGAATTGAAAATAACAGCACATTGAATAATATTGTTGAGTTAAGATGCTTATGTGTAAACAGACAACAATTACAGATATACAAATATTTCGTTAGTTTACTAGGATTAAAGCGGGGACAGTCAGACCTGAATTGCCCACAGCTCTGACATAAACATGGTCTGTTTTTTGTGGAACATTTTTGAAAATCCTAAGCTGGAAAGCAAAAATCTGGCTTTACTCTTTGAATTACCCAAGGGATATGATTAATTAAGTGCCAAAATCTGAATGTTTTGTTTTGGGTTGGAAGGGCATTATGTATAGTACATGAAAGAGTCTTGCTCTTGAACTGTGATTCGTGTGTGTACAGCATTAGCCTGAGTTTCATGGGATATTGTTCAAAACAGGGTTGGGAAAGGCATGGGAAGGCTTGGTGGTCCGCGGGGAGTGTTAGAGGTTCGTACGTCACTATCTCACATTATAGGCTAAAATGTATATGTTTTTGAAGGATTAACAAAGAAAATGTCACTCAGAAGGACTTCAACTTTAACCCTAGCTAAAAGCAATAAGATATTTATTGCTTGGCTTGAATGAGAAAAGTTTAGTGTTATACAGGTCTTCCTCTACGTATGATTTCCCATTTTGAAACCTATTCTTTATATACTGTTACATTTAGTGTGGGTGTGCATCTTTATAATATAGAGAACTAAATGTAGAAGATCAGCTCTACTGACAAGCACTTTAGCAGATTGTTCTTCTTCAGCTCCTGAGCCATATTAATGGTAGCTCAAATTTGCTAATTAACAACCTGATCTGTTGCTTTATAGCACACATTTAGAATCTGGCTGACTCTGAACTGTGGTGTCCATGTATTTTGTAATTAAGTTTAGCCACTGGACATTAAACAGACTTCTGCTCATTATTTCTCTTGTCAGTAGAGCCTGGAATTGGAAAAGAATCATGCTACTTAACTTGCCTGAAAAATGCTTCAATTTTTTTGCTAAAAGCTGCTTCTTCTACCTTCCTTGCTCTCTTTCTCTTGTGCTGTCTGGGTAAAGTTTTGGGGCTACAAGCAGCAGCCAGAGCCGGTAAAGCCCTCACATATATTCACATGCATGGGCGCTTTGTCACTGTTCGTGCTGAATATGTGTGTTTGCTCTTGAGCTGTCGTTTTTCATTTCCTTTTTTTTAAGTCAGTCATTTTTTTAATAGTGTTGTGTGCATCATTCTGTAATGTCTCTTCAAGCCTATTTAAAATAGGTTAAATTAGTTAAAAAGAGCCAGTTCTGCCCTCTGGTATGTTAGAGAACATTCTGTACAGCAAGCCATGCTACCTGCAAATGTTAATGGTGTCAGTTTCTCCTTCTGCATGTGGAATTCAGGAATGATGTATATACCAAATAGCTTTGGAGTGCCATTTGAAGCCAGAATTTAGTAAGAGAACCCCACAGAAGGAATATAGTGTTTGTTGTTCTGGATCACACCATAGCTTTGTCAAGCTTGATATCCTGTCTTTCACAGTGGCCAATACACAGTGTTTCAAAAGAAGACAAAACCATGTCACCCACTGCCCCTTTCTGTACCCATCTGCAAAATTGTGCAGTCCTGTTACTGTACAAAAGGGTCCTCCCTGATATCTGCAGTGATCCATTACTCCCTTAAGCATCATATTTGATATTCTTTGATCACTAACCATAGTTAATTATACCTTTTTATGACCATAAATTGGACAATGTCTGAGTTAATAGGCATAAAATATGCTGATTCTAATTCTGTGGGGATTTTTGGGTTTTGGGTTTTTGCAAATATTTGTTTATGAAGAGAATAAATGGCAGCATCTTAGCACATAAGCAGCTCTTCAAGAACTAATCAGTGTAGTGTACTTGTCTCCCAATGGTTGGTTAAAGATTGTGTTATTATGGACAATGAGAAAAGGAATAATTTTAACAGTTATGAAAAACTCCAAGTCACTCTGTCCTTTTAATATTGTCCTGCCAAACTCATTTGTGACTTCCTCACTCTTACAGTGTGGATTTGCATGCTGTAAACCTCCTCTCTAAAGTACAACAGCCTTGTGCATCTGTCCTAGATATAATTACAGTTTTCCTCCTAGAATGTCTGCACATCTCAGCAGAGAGAGAAGCTTAAGCCATAAAATAGTGTAATCATCCTTTCACATGGGTATGACTGTGGTGTATTGCCTAGAAACAGGGAAATTATTAATAGATGACATTGCCTGCATCAGAGGAAGGGAGTATTTCATTGTGAAAGAATAATATTCTTTCCTGATGTAAAGGCCTGTTTCTGCTGGTAATCCCATTAACAAGAACGTATAAGGGTACAGTTGCTCAGTTTTTCAAAATATTTACTAAAGCTCATGGCTTAGCAAGAGGCCTGCCTTCTGGGCTGTTGCTGGTTGAAAGGTTGTGCCAGCTCAAGGACAAACCTTTCTTGGGCTGTGGGAACTTTCAGCAGCCTTTATTGCCTTTTATCTGTGTTTTTCTTTTTCTTCTAGCACTTTCTCTGTAGTGTTGCATTGTGTGTGCTTTTAGCTCACTATGTTGCTTATATGAGGCAAAGCTTAAGGCTTTTCTGACCTATGTTCTTTGAGCCTCCTGGAGGCTAGTTTCTTGGCAGTGAATGTTGGCTGTATTTTATGAAGGAAAATATAACTGACTTTACTTTTGTTTTGCTTTTAAATAGGCATCAGAGTTAGGTCAGACTTTAAATGAAAATGTTCTCAAACCTGCACAGGAAAAGGTAACTTTGGAAATGAGTAAATTACGTACGGAGTATTTTTGTGTTACCTAGGAAGTAATTTTGTTTTTTCCTGGCACAAGTAGTTAGTTTATTGCCAGCAAGTTCACTTATTTTACATATCCTGGCACAATAGCAGAGGGAAAATGCCAAATAATTCAATATTAATATTACCAAAAAAATGTTCAAGTGGCAAAATTGTCCTCATTTTGACGGGCTTCATGTCCAAATCAATCCTGAGAGATCCGCATTTTCTCTTGCTTTGTTCTCCTTCCCATGAGCTGCCCTGTTACAACCATCTTCCTTCATGTGATGGAAGAGTGGCTGGAACTCCATTCAGAGCTCCTCATGGCACCTCTTAATTGGCTAGAGAGGTCAGTGATAAGCAAATATTTTGATTAGTAATATTACCTTAGTGAGTGTTTAATTTCATAGTAGTCATGCTTCTCTGACTGCTAGTACTGTTCCCTTTCAAATAAGCATCTTGAAGGCATATCAGAACATCCACAGCTACATAAGGGTTAATATAATCTGATCAGTAATGTGGTTTCTAATTGATTGCAGACAGTTTTTAAAAGAAATATGTTCTTGATTTTTTTTTTTAGATCCTTGCCTTAATCAGCTAATCTCAAGGATTATATGTATTCATAAAACAGAATATACTCGACCTTTATCCTATTCAGTCATTTTACTAGGAAAAGATTAACTGTTAGTGTCACTTCTGAAATTATTGCTATATTGTTTACTGGAATTTAGAATATAGTTTTAAAGGATCAAAAGCAGGACGGAAAGCCTGTCTCCTCACATGTATAGTTATTTACACTTTAGCTGTAGATACAGGAATGAATGCTATGTGTGCTTTCCAGGTAATCCAGCTGGCAAAAAAAGAAAGCTTAGCAGCCATTCTGAGTGAGTGGTCCTGGCTAATTTTACCTATTTTAATCATAGAGCCTCCATAATAGGTCAAATATTGTCTTCCCTGTTCTTGTGGAACACAGTTTTTATATCTTTTTCCCAGGTGACGTGCATTTAATTTATCCTGTACGTCTACACATTTTGGAGCAATCCTAAAATTTGTATAATTAGCCCTTCATGTATGAGAATGTGATGATCCACTTACCTATAAATCTTTTCCTAAACATACTTATTTTTACTGTTAATTAAAAACATTAATTTTTGTTTCATGGGGGAACATAGTACCAGCACTGTAGAATATGGATTCATGTCTGATTTGAAAAAATTAAGCCTATCACCCAGGTAAATCAGTCCTCTTGTATCACACACTCATTACATTGTCTTTTTCTATGTGGAGTTTTCCACTATCTAATGTGATCCTAAATCATTTCCAGAATAGAATCTTATCAAGATTTTTGTTTCGGTTGAGCTGGTATAGATGCAAATAGGGTAATTTATAATACAAAGTATATTGCAGCCAGTACATTTTCTTAGGGTGCTTTTCCTGTAGCTGACTTCCATGTTTTGGAAGACTACTGTAGTGAAGGATGTTACGATGAAGGATGCATTAGGTAAGGTGAATAATGGCAAACTGCCCTTGGACAATGCTTTGTTAATTTTATTTAGAATAAACTGTCTTCTAGAATTACATAATTGACAGCAGCCAGTGACCGTCTGGCCCATGTGTAACTATATCAGGTCACTTGTAGACTTTTGTATTGGGATGATTGTTTTATACCAGCTGAGAAACTAAATTCCAGTGTGCTCCAAATGACCAGGAGGCAAGGATATGAAGGTTTTTGTAAGGTTTCCACTAAATTTGTGTAAATGGTAAAAACATATCATTCTTATAGTTGCCTTGTTTTCAGTCTCTCCAGAATACCATTTTATGCAGTAAAACATATTCTTTGTAAATGGCCATGCAATATGTTTTTTATCTGTATGGTGTGTTTTTCCCGCCCCCACTCTTCCCCCCAATTCTTAAGTTTCCTGTAATAGTGCCAATCCAAAGCCCAAATAAGTCAATGGAAAGAGTCCCGCTAATGGTTAAAAGCTGAGGATTAGCTTGTTAGTAGCAGCAGACTTCATATTTTATTTTCTTAACCTCATTGTCTATTGAGTCAAATATACTTTAGCTTGTTTTTAACTTTTGTCTCTAGCTGTTATCACAAGCTGTCCTGTTTTAAGCTATAGACACCATTTTGTTTCATGACTAACTACGGACATTTTGATCCCTCTAGGTGAAAGAGGGAAAAATGCTTGATGAGTTTTCCATGGGGGTATCTCATCTGGCCGCCAAGGTACGAAGGGGCCTGCCTACCCATTAGGAGGCCAGATACTAAGCCAGTCTCCATATTCTTTCATGTGCACAGGTCACACAAACACAAGTGATAAGTGTCTTATAAAACAAAATCCATAAGATGTGTGTGTTTGTGCTTTTTGCTATTATCTGTACCCAATACAAGTAATCTGGGAAAGGGATATTTTAAACACAAGATTGCTTATGCCATTGTCATAATAAAATAGCTTGATACACAGACAAACTGAGTGTAAATAGCTACAGGTACATTAATCAGATCTTAGTAGCATCTGAATAATGCTTACACTGACAGCGAAATGTGGATTTGTAATAGTCAGTGACCCAGATGTTTGACAGTAAATGTGTGCTAAAGAATATGGAGACAGCTTAAATAAAATATGTACACTTATTAACCTTATTAATGTATGTACCTTTTTCCCATTATGCTGACATTGCTTGGTAACATGGTAAGTGCTCCCTACTACTGCTAGTTTCAGAACACTTGCAACATTTTATAACACTCTATTTCAGTAATTTGCCCAGCATTGCCTAGTGCTGTTGATGTCCTAACTGTTGTCAACAGTTAAAGTTAATATTGGAAGTCACGGTGCCAGAAGTTTTTCCTGCTTGAAAGGATGGGAATGATGGAATGCTTCAACAAAAAAGTGAATTAATGTCTTGTCAATTTTGCTCAAAGTCTGGCAATTTGCCCCAGCGTACACAGAGCCCCAATTGGTGTATTTGGATTTCAGAATAGTGCTCATTATTGATGCCATTTCATTGGTTGTGCTTATGATCTCAGCCTAACAGAAGGAAAATGTGTTTTGGAATTCCTCCAACAGTAACATTCAAGAAATTAACTTTTGGCCTGTCCACATGAGCACTAAAATGAAATTGTTTTTGGAAACTGTTGGTGAAACCACTTAAGTATATTTACAGTATTGCTGTGCGAATAAAGTCAGACCCTGCAGCAGATCCGGAATTTAGTTAAACATCAATGTCTTTGGATTAACTGTGGATTTACATCAGGGTAATCAAGATCAGAATGTGGCTCCTAGTTTATGGTAATTTGATAAATCACATTCAAAATTAATTAGCATCCAAATACCATTCTAGAACTATATTTGGTTTAAAATTTGCTTAGCATGGACACAAGCCTTGTTAAACAGTATTAAATTTCATAATGGTTTAAAAATTCTAGACAGGGCTTCATAATCTAAGGATATCAAGTTAGATCTGTTCCAGTATTTTCTTGCTTGTGAAGATCTTTATGTAGCTCTAGCCAGCCATGTGCCTAGTTTCTTATCCCTGTTTATTAACGTATGTTACTAAATATCCATCAAGTCCCTCACTTTTATTCTTGCTGATTTACAAAATCTACAGTAAAATAGATTGGTGAGTGTGTGGCTAGTTCCCCAACTAATGACCAGAACGGCTATAGATGCATGCAAAACTGGTGCTTTACCACTTTTCAGGGAGCACACCATTTATGCACAAAAGTTGGCATACCAACTTGGAGTCTGGGGCTAAAAACATGGGGTCTGAGTCTGTTGCCCAGTACTTTATGCTGCCATTCACACTAGTGCAAAGTGGATGGAAAATATTACCATTCTAAACGGTAACGTTTTGCATTTTCACAATGACATCACAAAATCCAGTGCAATGGAGAATCAGGTGCCCCTTCCTGCTCTGAGCAATTCCAACATTTTCATCAGAAATATCTAAAGTAAAAGTCAAAAGCTGTCACTACCAAAAATCAGGTGAATAAAGTAAGTCCTGGTTGCATCCTTTTTGTTGTTGTTGTTAATTGCTCACTTGTTAAGCACTGTCCAGTCAATGTTTCTTTCATCGACCTTGCAAAATCATAATGAAAACTTAATAGCCTAGACATAACAATGACTTGCCATGATGATGACAAAAGATATCCTATTTTAATTGCCATACTGGCCTCCTGAGTGGGTGAGTCGAATGTTGTGAGGCTGCTTTAAATACATGCCTTCATATGCACGGGGGTGTGTTCTGTGGTGGTGTGACAGATTTAAGTTACCAATTTGTCTGGGGCGTCGGGTGATCAGGCTGATGCCACAGGATCATTTAAAGGAGGAGATGACGTAACACACCAAGTGTCTAAGTTTTAAAGCTTTATTGATAAAATAATAACAGCAGCGAGTGCTGGGAATGCTCGCACGTCACTTAGGGGAAGAAAGAAAGCGTTAATGCCCCAAGCCCTAACCCACTTTCATGCTCACACGCACTACCCAAGACTGGCCAGGCCTGGGTATAACAGAAGAAGAGGTGGGGGGAAGGATGGACGAGAGTGCTGTCCTGGGCCCAGGCCGTCCAAGTCTGCTGTTGCTCTCCAAGTTGCTCCAGCTCTCAGGAGGGTTTTAAGTCCTGGGCTCCTTGGGGGTATTCCTCTCAGGGACCTCGGCTTCTGGTGCTCTTTGTGCCAGTCCAAACCAGCTTGCTGTGGCCTTCTCGGTTTCCCAAAACATCCTGGCTCCAGAGACCATTTTTTTCCCTTCTATTGGCCTTCGCTGTCGTGGTCTCATTTGCTCTCACTGTTCTCGCTGCTATCTCTGCAGCTCTGCTCAACTTAGTTCTCCTCTTCTCATGGCTGGGCAGCTGCTGATTTCTTGTTGAGCCCATGACCTTGGGCTGGGGCCAGTATCTTATCTTCGGACGGAGCAAGCTGAAGTGTTGAGTTAACCCGTTCTCTGCTCTTCTTCTTTCTCCCCCCGGCCTCTCGTATTCTGCAAAGGAAACATCCACTCTCCACTCACACACCTTTGACCCTCCCCAAAATGATTTGCGATGCTTGCAAGAGCGTTAGCCATATACAGTGCTGTTCTGCCTTCCCGGGGGACTCCCTGTGGGGAGGGGGCATTGGGTTTTGACAGTGGTGCATTGTGGATTTTGGGTAGCAGTCTTTATTAGAACAAATGGGTGAGCTCAGTCCAAGTACGAGGTAATTCATTAAGTGTGAAATAACTTGGTTCTTTTTTTCCAGGTTCAGGGGGTAGGCAGTAAGGGATGGCGGGACGTCACCACTTTCTTTTCCAGCAAATCAGATGATCTTTCTGAAAGGTACTATCTTTTTGTTTGTTTTTCTTCTCTCTAAAATATATGGACTCATAAAGTATGTCAAGATATAGCCTGTGTTTTCCCTATAATTTAAAAGTAGCAGGGAAAACTTTTCCTCAGCAATACTAGTGTCTTTAATTTTAGTAGGAAGAAACATTTTTCTTTCATCAAATTTTCACTGGTTTTCAAAAGTAATATATATGTACTATAGAGGCACACAAATAACATTTAATATAATAAACAGGTAATATGGGGCACACAAATGCAATTTAATTTAATTTAGCTGGCCATCAGCTCTGGGTCTTGCATTGAGAACAAAATAACTCTGAATGTAACTTTTTTTTAATTCATACCAATTCACATGGAATACATCATCTTTCTTATATTTTCAGGGTGCTTACCCAAACCAGCTAAATCTGGAAATTAAAACCCAAGGCAGACTCCATTCTAAATATATTCAAGTTCTTCTGCCTTGCTCATCTTTGTCATCTCCAAGTTGCTTTGAGCAAAGGATACTGGCACTACTGTTTTGTCTGTTCTTGTTGGTTAGTGTCTCTGCTGTAAAATTAAATGCAGAAATACCATTTTTTCCCTGCAGAAATACCTAATTTTTAAGAAAAAAGAAAAGGAGGACTTGTGGCACCTTAGAGACTAACCAATTTATTTGAGCATGAGCTTTCGTGAGCTACAGCTCACTTCTCATGCTCAAATAAATTGGTTAGTCTCTAAGGTGCCACAAGTACTCCTTTTCTTTTTGCGAATACAGACTAACACAGCTGTTACTCTGAAACCTGATTTTTAAGGTGATGACAGACAAGCTTAGTAGGAGCTGGAGGTGAAGGTTTACGCTTAAGCAGATTTATTAATTCAGTAATGTGAGATGAGTGGTACAAAAGCTGATATTTTCCCCCATCTGTTCTTTTTTGCTTTAAAGACCACCTGAGGGAGACAGCTATCAGAACAGTGGAGGAGAGGGCTACCAGAACAATGCTGTAGATCAAAGCTTCTGGGAAACATTTGGCAACTCGGACCCACCCAAGGCTCATAAATCCCCAAGCAGTGACAGTTGGACCTACGTGGATAATTCCACAGAGAAGAAGAGCTCTGATAGCTGGGACGTCTGGGGTTCAGGGACGGTCTCCAACAACAAGAACAGTAACAGCGATAGCTGGGAAAACTGGGAGACCAACTGGGAAAATGCAGGAGGGGAGAGCAAGACCAAAAAATCCCCCAAGAAAATG
Source organism: Lepidochelys kempii (assembly GCF_965140285.1). Lineage (NCBI taxonomy): Eukaryota > Metazoa > Chordata > Testudines > Cheloniidae > Lepidochelys > Lepidochelys kempii. The sequence continues at coordinate 6,560,883 of NC_136392.1, read as the reverse complement.
ACAAAAGTGTCTTCAGCAGCTGATGATGGGTGGGATAACCAGAACTGGTAGGACTCTGTAACCCTGCTTCGCATGGCGAAGGAAGGAGTCCATGCTGTCTGATGAAAAAAGTTTCACACACAACTGGATTAACATGGTTGTCCTTATTGACCTGTTACCTTGTGCTTCCCCTTCATTCTCCTTTCTTTTGTTCCAGTTTAGAAAAACAAAGTGTCTCAGTCTCATCATGACCATATGAAGATATGGCTGTCCCGCTGTAAAGGATAGTAATAGATATATTCTCCTCACCATAGCGCTATTGGAGCCGGGTATGCTAAGCTCTTAACATGAGAATTCAGAGGAACAAATCAGTGCAAGCATGTTTTCATGGCACAATACTGCATGTGTAGTTTCTTAAGATTGCCCCTCCAGTATTCCTAACTTCTAATGAAGTTCTAGAGAACATGTGGGGTGGGGTGATGCCGGGAAAGGAGGGGATATATCTTCAACAGATAGCCAGCAATTGAACGAGTGAACTGCAGTTGAATAAGTACCAGTTTAAATGCCTCTCTCTACTGCTGGGACTGCATTAAATCTGGCAGTTAAAAATGGCCATTAAGACCCTTTTTATTGAAGCTGTATTTTTAAACTTTGCAAGGTTTGAGAACTTTTTTTAAACCTTTTTTTTCCTTATAGAGAGAATTCCTAGATGAGCAAAAAACTAGAGCTAGATAATTGTTAGTATGTAACTCACCGTTTTGTCAGCCTGACCATATAGGAGTGTTCAGAATGGCACCACTTCTTCTTCTTGCCCTTTGATTTAGGGATGTACACAGTGCAGATTTTCTGCAGGTGTATCATGCGGAGTTGTGGTATTTTTCCCTTTAACCATTAAGAAGTGTCTTCCTCTCTTTAGCTTTCTTCCTTCCAGATTCCTAATTTCATCTGCTATGTTTTTGTTAAAATGAAAGTTTTCTCCTCTTCTGCTTGAGCTTTTATCAGAATGTGTTGACCACAACAGCAATGAAACTTTGGAAAAATCCAGCAACAGCAAGATAAAATGGGAGAAGAGAGTGAAAACAAAACATTGTTAAAGATAGAGACAAGCTAATTTTGAGATGAATAGAACTCTGGGTTTAACAGTGAAACTTAAATTTGGCAGATTGATTAAGCTAATCTTCTCTTTGGTTTGTCAAATAGAAACAATTCTATAATTGTTTAAACCACCTTTTCCTCCACAATTTCCCCAATACCTTTATATATATGTATAAAAAAAAATTCAGAGGCTCTAGTCAGGTCTGAACTTTGATTTTTTTACCTTCTTTTCACGATTTATAAACCCATAATCTTTGAATATGGAAAACTAAAATAGAGGAATTCAGATGTTTCCTTTAACGAAGGTGTCTTATGTTAAGTATCTGTCTGCTGTGGGTGGGGTGTAGCTCTATTTTTTTATTGTTACTGGGATATAATGTTGTAAATATACAATATAAGTGACTACTGTAGTTAGAAGTCACTTGAAAACTTCAAATCATGGTGCCATTGGATAATACTTCAGACACCAGTGTGGAATTCTGTATCGTAGACGTTATTTGTGAACCTTCAGAGAGTAAGAATATCTTTGTATTGACAAGCTGACCAAATGATAGCTGATGCTGATCATTTGATAAGTTTTCTGTCTCAGCTATTGCTCAGTTTCTGTCATTCACCATGGAGAAGGTTCAAATTTAACCAGTGGATATTGGCCATAAATGAACTGTCTTCAGCAGCCAGAAAAAAAAAATCATGAATTACCCAAAAGTATTAATGGTTTCTCCATTTATAGTCTAAGTAGTAACATCTGTATTGATATTATGGAGAAATTTTGATCTTGCAGGATTATTTCTTGTATTTCCATCACTATTGTCTTTCTAATTATCAACTGAATATTTTTCTGATCTTACATGCTGCTTCCCCATCCTTTATCTCAATGGTTTTCTCTTGATTTAGTGCCCCTTCAGTAACCTTTTAGTGATATGTTGAGACCCACACCTAACCTGAGTACTTTATGCAGTACTAGTAATTATCCGGAGTTTGCTTGTGCCAGACTAATTCAAGGCTTTGTGTGTCACACTAAGGAATCCTAGTTGCCGAATGACCCTTTTTAAAATGGCAGCAGCACAGCAAGATCTAAGACTCCAATGCTTCTTGTGGTAGTAGCGCCATTTTCAAGAACATTTACAGCCAGAATCCATACGAGTGGTTTTACTGGAATTTCTGCTCTTCTGTTTCAGAGATATTGTTGTCATGGCTTGACTGCATGTTAAACATGTAACGATTCTTGTATTTTATGCTTACGCTTCTGTTACTTGTTCTTCCTTTCACTTGTCAACTGCCCAGTTTGAAACTAATGCATGTACTTCGCAGGCCATGCTGTGTAATTTGTATGTGAAGTGGTATTGCTCAGACTTTGACTAGCAATTATCTTTTGTGAAGTGTTGCAGTAGTAGTGACAGCAAAATGCACCTGATTAGCTGGGTTGCCTGACTTCTGAAGTTTTGTCTAATGTGATGTGAAGCTGATTCAGCTTCCTGTGTACTATTTTATTACTGTCTTTTTTCACCAGCCTCCTGAAATAGGTTGAGCGATCTATGTAAAAATAATTTGTGCATATACTATTGTCCCTGTTCTCCCCACTTTTGTGGTTTGCCTAATAGGGAATTGTTTACATCACACTTGCAGCTAAAATTGGCTCAACATAGTTTTTTAGGCCTCTACTCGAACGTAGTGAAAATCAGTGCCCTGACTGGGTACAACTGTGTGATAGGGGTGTTCTTCCAATCCAGGAGAAAGTGAAGGAATAGCTTCCTCCTTTGCACTGTTGTGGGGAGTCCTAAGATACCCTTACACTTCCAGAGAGGTACTGCAAGGTGGTTAAAAAGTAACATTGTGGTGGAAGATACAGATGGATCAGTAAAACTGGGCCTGTTGCTCAATCCAAGTGCATGCAGTTCCCATTCATTTTAGCACTCCTGAATCAAAAATGATTTTGATCGGAATCCAAACGGTCTAGCATGTCTTTGAGGAGAGGTGAGAGGAGGGTGAAACTAGGGCATTTCCTTTGGCCAATTTTTGTTCTCCTTGGTTTTAGTTTATTAGCTACTAGTTGGATAGGAAGCCACTGCCATTTGAAAGCCGTTCAGTTGTGGGAGGGCGGTGTCAAAGCCCAGTTCTTAGTGGGAATATTTTCTTATCCTGAAAGGCACCCTCGCAGCTGGCACTGCTATGTTCTTGACCTACCAATAACCAAATGGTGGAGCCTCAGCTGCATAGATATGGCCCAGCACGGAGTTTGAGACAGATTCTCAGGGTATGCAAGCCTGTAGTGCCACAGTATGCCGTGCCTGTGTTGTGGATAAACGGGACTTTTGTTTTCAGAACTCTGTCTTGCACCTTTCACTAGCATGAAAAAAAAAATTGTTTAAAAAAAACAATGAAGGGGAGATGGATGCTAGGGAAACAGTGAAGTTTTCTATTGGATACTGCATCACCAAGGTTAGCCTTCCCAGTGTTTCAATCTCCATTTCATTTAAACTGGTGGATCTCATCAATGGCAGATTTCAGCACAGAACTTCTAGGGCGTTCAAACTCGGTGCTATTTGCGAAGGAGCAAAACATCTTAGTTCTTGAGTGTTCCCAAACCAGAAACTGGATCTTCTGTTTCTAGCATTTAGAATTTTGAAATGTTGCTTTCATTTTGTCTTGAAGCCTGTCACTAGTTACTAAATTTCAAGAAATCTTTGGCCAACTCTCCTTAATTCTTGATCTGTATGATAATGCTGCTGCTTTTTTCCCCACTCCAAACATTGTAACATTCTGCAGGTAGATAATGTATTTCAGTGTAATAATCTGTGCAATAATTTAATAAGTGTGAATGAAACCTCCTTTGTATTCTAATCCAGGAAATAAGATTTAAAGATGCAGTGCCCCTTCTTGAGGTCACAATAGCAATCAACGAAAGTATGTCAGTATCCCTATTGCCTTTGTAAGTGATCTAATTTTAAAATCCCGGCCCAAGGAGGATTTGTGCAATCTAGAGCTGAAATAAAAGTAAAGAAGTGGAATCTAATGCTCATTACTAGTGTTGGATTGTAATGACCTAGAATGACCTCTTCTAGAGCCATTTTTGTGCCAGCAGAAATTTGGTAAATGAGGAGGGTACTGTATCTTTAATTTTCCTTATGTGTTATGTGAAGTTCACGGGAATGGCAATTTCAGTGAACAATATCCCTTGTTCTATGGAGTGGTACTGGACTTGAACTGCAGTGTTCTCTTTTAAAAAAGCATTACAATAAAGCAAAGAGAAATGGAATAGAGCGGTGTCAATCTCCTGAAGGGACTACACAATTTTAGAAGCCTAGGAAATACCATCCCTCTGTGTGGGCCTCTTTTTGTCTTCAATACAGTGAAACCTGATTTAAATGATCACTTTAGGGATAATACAAAATAGGTTGTTTAGTGCAGGTGGTCTCGCTAACAAAAGTGAAGCGGATTGTTAGTCAAATAAATGGATACTGTGGGGTAATCCAAAGATAGATAGTATCCTAATATTTTGACTGCGGTGTCACTGTGAAAATGGGCTGGTGCGAAGGAACAGCATAGTGGCATACCTCATCCCTGACATGGAACCCTTGGGCAGCTAAGTGGTGTCATTCATGTCCGTGTGTAGTTGGGATCACACACATTCTTGTCTGGAGGTTAGTGACTGTGATGTGAGCTCCCCTGGGCCGTGGCTGGGTTTAAAGGTGATGGTGAAGGAGGGAGGAAGTTGGTGGGAGTGCCAAGGGGGAGGGGAGCAGCTAGCACATAAAGATTCATGTTGAACTGTAAATTTGATGAAAGACCAATGCTAAATCCGGCTTTTTAAAGTTTTATTTGTTTTAGGAACAGTTTTGGACAACATTTCACATGTGGTCTCAGTCCTTTATTTAAAGGTGAACTACTAAGTAGAAATGAACAGCGAGTTAAGCACAGATTTATGTGCTCAGCAATCTCACTAACCAGGCCACAGGAGCATCTGCCATAGAAATAAGAACATTTTTTAAAAAGAATGTTCTCTTCTATGAAATCTGCTATTTGATTCATGCAAGATTTCAGAGAATCATGGATGTGATGAATACCTGAACTGGGTTTGATTTTATACATTATGTGAATCTAGCCTCTGAGAGAGTTCATAAATGCTCTGAGACTGACTCCTAAAAACTTACAGATCTTGAACTGTTACCTCTTTGATCGGTCAGGACTGAATCCTTCTTGCCCTGTTCATACAAGTAGTTTTATTGACCTAGGGCTGTGTCTACAAGACAGAAGCGAACTTGGTAATTGAACTTGTGCTAGACTGCCAGACTAAATATCTCCTGTGCACTGGGTCCACTTGAGCCAGGCCATTTGATTTAAGGTTTGTCTCCTGTTGTCACTTCAGTACTGCTACACAGTTGCATGCCAAATTACATTCGTGTAGACAAGGTCTTAGCTAGGATCACTCTGAGTAAAGTGAGCAGGGAATCTATTTGACCATCAGCCTTCAAGGCCAACCACTCAGCAGCATACAAAAGCACCGTGGAAAGGCTTAACAGGTTGCACTCTGTATTTGGAATTTCAAAGCAGCTACACACAGAGCAAGAGCTGTGCAGGGAACATTGGAATTTGCAGCCTAGAGAAGCCTGTGGAAGATGGCTTTGGGGGAGGTCGATGCTGTCAACACTACAGTGAAGGAAGTGATGGCTGCTGACAATCAGCTACACTTTGGCCTTTGTCCCTTTACTGATGTGTCTTTCAAATACTATGATACCAGTTGAATGAGCAAGTTCACTGTCCAGTGGTATTACTGTTGACCAGCTAGTGACTATTCACAACAGAGGTGGATGAATAGCACCACCTCGTGGTTCTCCGCCCATTTCATTTTAAGGATTTCAAAAGAACCTACTGTTCGTGCATTCTGAGGCTTTCGACAGTAGGCAGCTGGGCATGCTGAATAAATGGCAGATTGCCTGGGATAGCGTGACTGCAATCTGAGAATACCACAAGCCATTGACTGTACATTTGGGGTTCTTTGCTCCCATGCTATAACTGCATTAATGATTCTTTATTAAAATGAGCGTTGGCCTCTTAGCGGTGTTTGCCAGGGATCCGGGAGCTGTTTGGCCTCCATTGCTTTTCATCTGAGGCTAAGTAGCACACAGATACCAGAGTGCTTAGGGCAGTGTAAGAACCTAGACAGGATTAAGTGGGCTTGTCTTCGAAGCAAGTCTGCTGGGATGTAGCCATAATGGGAGGATTTGTTAAAAATCCAGAGGAGAAAATAAATGGGGTCTGATCAGTTTCTGTTTGGAGGGAGTAAAATTCGAAGCTTAGCTATGATGATCAGTCATCCTTTCAAACCTTTAAAAGAGGTAACTTGCAAGGAGCTCCAGAGACGCTTGCTTGTCTGCTGTGGTGCCAGCTGTTGGTGTCTAATGGGCCATCTCAGAATAGCGGTACCTCCTCAAGACATTGGAGCCTTGGGAAAGGAAACGGTCTCTTCTAAGTAGTTTGCTGATATGGAGTCTAAGAAAAATGCACCTTGTATTTTTTTGGGGATCCTCCCTTCTGGGCTCTGAATTTCACCAAGACCATACCAGAGTGGCCTGGCCTGTAAACTAACTGAAAAAGAGTGTGCGTGAAATGAAGATCAAAGAGAGCCTGTGCTAGACTCCACTTGGAGACTTGAAGTGTGGTGAGCTAATGGGAAGTGATGGACTGATTCTCCCAGACTGGTGATTACGAGTGCTGCCGAGACTGAGCTTGTGCTGCACTTCGCTGAGCTTCCTATTCCCTGCTCAGGCGAGCACACGCAATGCTATCAGCCTTCCACAGTTTGCAAATCTGCCTTTGTCTTTCCCTTCAAGCTCTGCCAAGCAGCGTTCCCTCTGAGAGATTCTGAGGCTGTTGTATCACACAATAGATAAGTCACCTTCTGCCAGGAAATGCAGAAAGGCTTAGGCTTGTCTTCCTGAAATGTATTCTGTCCACATCTGATTTCAAGTGTTAATGGCTAATGATTGTAATTCTCCATCATATTGCTCAGGTTTTTGCTTTTCTGCCCTGTATACTGAAGGCTAGATGTTTTAAAAAAATGTTCGAACCTGCAATTTATGTCCCACTGTCTGTCTATACCAGTTGTACCTGGAACAAGGAAGTCCTGGTTAAGGTCAGGCTCAGAATCAGGTCTTCATTCTCCTAAAACCTTCCAGCATTTGTGACTGCATATAAAAACTCTGATAGTTCTAAAGTGAATGGCTGGTACTTAAAACTAATGTGTATCTTTGCAATACACATTTCTATTGACATTAGTAATTAGTCATCACACCGATACTATAAATGTGTAATAAACTGTATTGAACTCACAGTTCTAGTCCTGGGTGGGATTTTCATAAGCACTCCTCATTAACCTAATTCTGCTCCTGTTGAAGTCAATATGAGTTTGACCAGTGGTTTCAGTGGGAGCAGTGTTAGGCCAGCGCACACATGAATAATATGGTATCTTAACACTCTCACTTGTCTGTGATATCTCATACATGCAACATTGTTCAACTCTGCTTATGGCAGGTCTAGATAAAATGGTAGTTAAAATACTGTTAGTTACATAGGGCCTTTTCTACTCCAGCACTGTAACTAACCATTGCTAACACTGGTGGGGCAGAACTGGCTGCGAAGTGAGAAACTTTTTGGCAAAAAAACTTCGCATAAAAAAGGCCACATATATCAGATTGCAATCCATGATACCCGCGACAGTGCAAACTTGAACGTCCTCAGTGAACAAGGGAATACGAAAATGACTTGAAAGAGGATGAAGAATCTTGAAAGTAAAAACTCCCTGTTATTGAAAGCCTTCTTTTGGCCGGTGAGTGTGCCTGTTTTAATCACATTGATCTGTGCTTTAACTCACTATTAAGTTAAACTGATTTTTTCCTGCAGTTTACCATTTATGCTTTGCAGAGCCTGGGTACATGGGATTTGATATCCTAATGGAGATCAACCTTCCCTTGAAACAGTGTGTGCAGAGGGTCACTGTGCTTCTTTCAGTAAGTAAGAAGCACTCGAACGTTGAGTATCCCTTTCAAGTTTTCATGACTCTGCTGGAGTGCGAAAGTGTACAAATGGAACATGTACATCATATTCCAGTCAAATGAAAGATGCACATCATTAAAAGGTCAAGGACTCTTTCTCCTTCTAAAACTGCTTATACAGTGTGTGTGGTCTACTTAGACTAAGTTCTAGGGCAGATACTGTCATTTTTGTTCTGTGTTTGTATAGGGCCTAGTACAGTGGGATCCTGTCATGACTGAGGCTCTAAGTGCTAATGCAAAGCAAACAAGAAGAAGAAGAATAGATAAATGTATAGACCGAGCAACTTCAGCTTGAATTATTGATTCTGAAGCCTTGGGCAAGTCTCTTAAATCTCTCCCTCTCTGTTTCCACATCTGTAAAATGGGAGTGATATTCAGTCCTCCCATCACTGCTCTGACGTAAGCAATCAGCTCTCAGACGGTTTTTCATCTTCAAAGTGCCGTACAAAATCTGGTTTCTGCTATATGAAAATGCTGCTGAAGCACCGTGCAGAGTCTAATCTTCCTTTTGTTCATGCGCTGACTCCATCCTGAGTTTGTGGTGAGCACATCTTGTGCTAACAGCAGTGGAATCTTTCTCATAGATGTCCAGAATGAGCTGGGCTTGTGACTTATTGCCTTTGTTCATGTTGAGGCTGCTGTTGCCAACCAGTGCTGTCCGGAAACGGGATAAAACGAGGAAACAATGGTCAGATGTAAACATAGAGACACTTAGTCATGCTAGAAGAGGAGAGAATCAGGCAATTAGTAGCCACGTCCTTTTGTCCCACAGCCAGAATAAGAATGAAAGCTCATTCAGGACTTGTGGTATCTTCCTTGGATAACAGGCCACTTGCTTTTCTTGAGCTTAGTTTTGGCATAGCTCTTCCTGGCACATTCATCTAATCTGTAATCTCCATCTAACCTTGCTTTCATCACACTGCAGACCCTGTTGTTTGTGTTGCAGTAGTAGAGATTGAAATCAAGAGGCCCTGTTGTGCTGAGCACTCTATAAACCTGTAAATAAAATTTGGGAGCTCCTACTCTAAGATAATGACAAGGTGAGGTCCTTATGCATGATCAGCGGCAGTCCCAATTTTCTTTATGGCCGCCAGAGGGGGTTATTTTACTACCTGCTGTAATAAAACAAACCCAGTTTAAAGGGTTTAGAGACTAGAAATTAGACACAATGCTAGCATCCTTGTTTGTCTCCTTGCTCCCCCATCTTCTCACCACACCCTCTGTTCTTTGCACCTCTTCTCTGGGTCCAACTTTTACCCTAATGTTACGCTTGGATGTTGTGATGTTAGTCCTTTGTTGTTGCTTCTGTAGCAGACACAGCGAGTGGCTGTGCCTGTGATTTTTGGGGACTTTCTTCTCTCTGGCTGAGCTACTGCATCTTACTGGATGAAGCCAGTTTAAAGTGCTGGGTTTAGTCTGATTCCATCCGGAAGAGTTAACCCTCATCTCGTCAACCTGGTCCTCGGCCTTTAGACTAACCCAAACTCTTTTCTTTGTGATGGGAAGGTAGTGAGGGTCAGAAGGAGAGGAGGGTGGTGTTCCTAGGGCTTGTTGTATTGTTCCTTAGCAACACCCAATGGCTGATCCAGTGCCGTTAATTAGAGGCTCTGCTCATGTCTGCTCCAGCAATTGCTCACAGAACAAATGTTTTAAAATGGGTCTGGCTAGGATGACACAGAACACAGCAGACGGAGCCGTTCCTGGCAAGCTAAGTGCAATGTTAATTATAACATAGTGTGTTCTCACTGCACTGTGAAAGAGCGGGGGTTGAGTACAGAAGCTGAGGAATTATTCCTTACATGTCTAAAGTTTGTGAGGCCTTCCATCCCCTGGGGAAGACTTTGGTTCCAGAATCAGCTACTGCCCGTTTACGAAATATTCCAATTATTGAGAGGCAGAGTAAGCTATTGGATAGGGCACAGGACCGGGAATCAGGAGACTTGAATTGTTTTTCTGACTCTGCCATTCACCAGCTGAGAGACCTTGGGCAAATCACTTGACCCCTCTGGGTCTCTTTCCCCTGCAACCCTTTGGCTTGCCTATTTAGTTTGTCGGCTTTTCTGCGCAACGACCATCTCTGTGCTTGTACAGTGCCTCACATAACAGAGCCCTGATCTTGGGCTACCAGGCACAACTGTAATACACATAATATATAATACTCAAGGAGGAACCTGTGGTTTTCTCCCCATCCTTCCATTTATGCCATGATTGTCTATCTCTGCATATGCAACATGTTTCATAATAATCATAAATGGAGCAGACTTCCTCTTTTGCATTTAGCCCCTTTCCTGTAGAAGCAGTATAACTAATCTGCACCATACGCACTGCAGGGAGATTGTATATTTCCAAGGAGGGATGGGAGAAGCTGCCCAAGGGTTATATGGTGCTCTATGGGAGCAGTGGGTTTTTTATCTTTCTCACTGGGGAAGCAGGAGTGGAGTGTGCTGCAGAGATAGCATGCTCAGGCCTGTGGGTGAGGGGCCTTTCATCCTCAGTCTCTCAGTGATCTCTCTAACATCTGTCCCCCTTATGCCTGGGTCAAGCCAAGTCGTTTTCATAAACACCAAATTCACTCTCTAGTGTTACACGCTAAAGGATGAGACTTCGCTTTCTGAGAGAGAACTTTATTATCCCTTGAGTTCTGGACTTTCTTAGGCAGCTTCTTACAGGCTCGGTCTTCCCTGCTCTGGACATACAGGTAGGATTCGTAAAACACATACGTGCATTCGCTTATCAATTGCCCGGCTTTTTTTTAAAGGGGCAGTTCCTGTTTCCTACTAAACAAATATTAAAAACTTGCTAGAAAATACATAAGTCTGCAATGTAGAACCATTGCTACAACAACCTTTATTCCAGGGTCCTCAGACAGGCACATATGGACATTTTAAAATAAAAATAAAAGGCAACCTTGTTATACTAGATTCCACACTGCTTTTCTCATCCAGATCCTTTTCTGTTTTTGCTGGAATAGCAGTAGCTGAATGCAATGTGTTTTCTTGGCATGGCTCACTAAGCATGACTTAAAAGGAGGAGATAAGAGCACAGAGCAAAGTGGTACAGATAATTCTGATATTGACATGAAAGAGGTAGGAGCCCTTCCTGTCACTCTGGAGTGGCTCCAGAGGGAACCAGATCCTTTTAGACTGACATGACACTACAGCCTTGGTTTGGGGTTTTTTAACTTGGGGGTTGTTGGAGGGAGGGAGAAGGCTTGGAATAACCCCACTCCCAAACACACACACACACACCAAGAATGGTGAGGAAAAGGGCAACGAAGAAGACATAGCTCTTAGATGGTTTCTCTTACACAAGTTTGTTGATTTCCAGTGTTGCAAACTCTCATGATTCTTTATCGCAAGTCTCATAATATTTGCTTTGTTTCAAGCTCCAGCTTCTGGAGTTATGTGATAAGAGAATCTCAGCTTTCATTTGAAAAAATAAATACATTTCTAGCCCTAATGTTTCTGGAGGAAAACCTTGAAAACATGTCCCCTAAAGACTCAAAACCCAGAAAGCAAATAAAAGCCCCGCCCCCTACAAATCTATTTTTTGTAAATTGTTCTTATGATTTCAAGGGGCTTAATTCATGATACTTATATGCTCAGGTTTAGCAAGACTCAATTTCTATTGGAAAAAGCTGTATATAGTGAGCTAGTTTCCTCTGGCTATACCTGTGTTGCACCGTTGACCTCAATAGGGTCCAATATCTATGGTATTTTCTGGAATGAAAGGTAGAACGATCAAGGATGTGAAAGTTCCAGTCTTAGATTTGTAACTGGTTAATGAGAAGTTGTTGAATAGCATGCTCGTTTTCTGCCAGCACTATGTAATAAATCTCCTTAGCATCGGATACATCTGCTGTTCTGTCTCATTATAGACTCCCAAGATAGAAACAAAGGGTGGACTAGATTCTCATCTAGAGCATTAGGGCACTTTTAGAACACTTCCCCAGTGCAAAGCTGTCCTAAATATGGCTTAGCTGACCACAGGAGTATTCCCTTGGGCAAGGGGTGTTCATAAGTGGAGTGGCCCCGGTGTTAGAGCACAAAGCCACCTTTGCACCCCTCAGCTGCAGGGAGCAGTCAGTCCTCCAACATTGCTGAGGATTTTGGCCTCTTATGTGTACTAACCTCCATCTTTTGTTTGTTACTCTGCAGTTGCAGTGCAGAAAACTGAGCTAACCTGCAAACAGCCTCAGCCCTGGCTTGTAGCTACTTAGCAGAGTAGGAACCTCTTCTAAGGAGCAGAGGGAAGAGCCTGACTTGTGTAGAATGCTCTACTTTCTACCTCCCACCAACATGGTTCCTGACCAGGTTAAACATAGACCGTGATGAGTCAAAGAACTACAGCTAGGGAACATGACTTACAGCAAGAACTGTTTGCTGTCAGCAGAAGAGGGTCAGACTCACTCTCTCACACCCTTGATGGAAACACAGTCCCTAAAATCAGGGATTCTACAGTGCTAATATTGGCTGTAAACTAAGCTTTCACTGATTTGAATAAATATCAGTGGAAAAATAATGACCCCCACAAGTTGGATGGGGTATCTTTTATTGGACCAACTTCTATCTCTTTCACCAACAGAAGTAATTTTTTTATTGGACTTCTCACCTATCTTGTCTCCAGTTGCCTAGGACCCAGCCAGCTGTAACAACAGTAATGAAGAATAATTTCTGGCACCAGGCATGTGCCATTGCATGTACTAGTTGGGAGTATGGAAATAATTTGATACCAAGATGCAGCCAGCCTCTTTTGCCCTATAATATACAGTTCTATGCATGCCATGACTTTTATACTTCTGCCTGCAGGCCCTGAGATGCAATACAGAGAACAAAGTTTGGACAAATAATAATCCAAACTTTGCAGTCATTGACAAGGATGACTTTGACAGTCCGCAGCATCCTCTGCATTATGTTTGAAGCGCCGTCACATAAATAAAATACATAGCAAACCTTTTTTTTTTTTCTCCTTTTTGATGACACACATTTATCATTTATAAACAAGCTCCTCCGATTCCCTTGTGTCCCCCTCATCCCCACTAAAAAATAGAACGGGGTGCTGGAAGCTTCTGCTTGATGTAACAACTTTCAGAATATTGAGCTGCAAAATAAGACATCCAGTTTTACTCATGGGCTCCTCTGTGTCTTCTGTATTTCTAATGAGTTGATTTGGTTACTAATCCTCTGAAATGGAAAAATTCAGATATGCTAAACCCTCTGGAGAGGAAACCTAGATAAAATAACTCTGCGGTGGCATATGCATATTCATCATATCCAAGGACTGCAAAATAATAAGTTGTATAGTATGTGTCATCTGATAGCTAATTAAACATCTGTGTGTGTGGGGGGGGGTGAAGGTGTATCTCTAAGGATCATGTTACCCACCCCTAAAATGCAGCCAGCTCTGGGGTGGAGCTTAACCGATGCTTAGCAGTGCCTTCCATGGTATGCAACACTTGAGAGTGCGGACTAAAGATGATGATGAAACTGCAGTTGGCTTCCTTGAGGTAAAAAGAGTGCAGTTCTGTGCCTTTAGGGCACATTTGGTTATGGTGTTAGCATCCTTATTTTTATGAAAAAGGTGATGGGCTCCAATGGGCTATATTTTGCAGAAGGCCAGGTGGACATGTAACAATGTGCGTACCTCACTGGGCAGGCAGTTACCGTGATTGCATGTGCAGATTGGGGATCTGTTTGTGCAGATCAGGCAGGCAACTGCACCTGGGCCTTTGTTGATAGCTTGGTCCTTAATGACCAAAAGTGTGAGGAACTCAGCTTTACACCTCATCAGAAAGAAGCACTTCCCAAAAGACCGTGGCTTTTACCAGGGTCATCCTGAGAGCAGGAGTGGCTAGGATACCTGTACTGGGTGTAGCAGCACCTCCATCAGGCAGCTTAGGGTGAGCTTCCCAGCCATCAGGGCGCCCTTGTGCTGGGCTGCTGCATAATGGTGCCCCCTTTGGTCCCTGCAGGAACTGCATGGTTAGAGACATTGGTGAAGAAAGAGTGTAAGTAATTCCTCTTCCTTGTTTTTCGTGGGGTTACGTTAATGTTTAGTTTAGATGCATATGGCACTTTACGCAAGGCTGTTTGGAGAAGCAATAAACCTTTCCTCTTGTACAATCTTTTAAAAACCGGTTGACAAGTGTCACAGTACCTTAAACGGTTACCATAGCAGCAAAACAGTCTCTTTCTGCTTTAGAGCTTTGCTCTAACTATTTTCCATCTTTAATTTGTTTGTTCTGGAAGAAGTTCAAAATCTGATGGGTAAAATATCAGCAATATCCCAATGCCATAAACCATGGAGGGAAGAATAATGTACCTAAGAGCAAAAGCAAGTGGGACCGTCGGGCCACTCTATACTACCACAATAGGAGGGCATGGTTACGGTATGGATCAGAGCTGTCTTGTAAAGGAGAGCTACCTGTGTGAGAGTGTAGCCTGGCTACAGGGTGATGGGGACTGTAACTTCTAACCGCGGGCTGAGCAGGTCCCCTGGCTTGCTTATCGTTGTGGTAGTGTGCACAGAGCCTTAGGCCATGCTTGTGAGTGACTTAGGTCAGAACCATAAAGCAAGCTGCACTGTGGTTTCCACTGGTAACAGCAGTGCAGGGAGCACTTCGGTCGTGGGGAGGGTGGGGAGTCAATTAGCTATTAATAATTGCTTGGCAAAATAAAAACTGAAGCCACGGGGTAGGGCCAATGATCTGGCACAGGATGACGGAGCCAGATCAGATGCCCGTAAAAATGGAAGTCACTGGACAATGGGCGCTGTCCCTCTTGATGAGCTTTGTCTTTAAGCCAGTGCCTCATTACATTACACTCACCTTCCCTTGTGCTCAGCCTAAAGTAGGAGCTAGATCTGAGGAAGATCTGTGAGAGGGGCCCCAAGCTGTCAACACCCAATGTTCTGTTACAAGGAGTGGAGCTGCAGCTCTGGGTAACAGCAAACCCAGCCCTTCCCTGAGGGCACGAGATCAAAGTCCCTCACCAGCCCTAAATACACACAGGCGACTTGAAACATCATGCTCTTGCCATTAACAATAGAAGTGTGAAAATGCCCCTACTAAAGGTATCCCAAGGCACTGGTGAGGGTTTTCTGCTTTTCTCAGAACCTGCTCAAGCATACAAGGAGAGTCTGTGTTTCCCTGGGTTTAGGAGGCAGCATGGTCATTGGGACACAGGTTAGGCCAGGATGCACTCTGTGTGTGTGTAAAAATGTAAATATATAAAGGGCCTTTCTGACGCAAACAGTCCATCATTGCTCTTATTTGCCTGGCCAGACTGCACCCACTGTTTGACTTGGACGGGAGCAGTGTAACCACTCCAGATTTATTCAGCCAACTGGATACACTTCTCCTGCTCCTTCATTAGCATAAAGGGAATCACCATTTCCTATTGGTCAGACAAAGATCAGCATAGGACCAGGTTGTGTAGTAAAAGGTTTCATTTACCTTGAGGCTACTGTCCCTTCTTCCATGGCTCCCTGCTGGCAGGGTAGGAGCACCCTGCCACCCCACCACCTCCTTTGTTGCCCCCCCCCCCCTGCTCAGTGTAACTAAGGGAAAGTGGCTTTAGGTGAACCAGCCAGGAGCAGATGAACTAAATTTAAATTCTGCCCACACCCTGTATGCTGCTGGGCCAGGCTCCTGAGGCTCCAAAAGCCGTAGTAAACCAAGGAAGAACTTCTCTGGTGCCAGTGTGATGGTCACCAGCCTGGCTAGTGCCCCAAGGACTGAGCGAGGCACTTCTAGACCTAGCAGCATGATTCTCTTCAGCTGAACTAAATTCCAAGCCTCCATAATGGGGGCGGGGACTGTAGCAGACCCATAGCCTCTGTGGCTTGAGTACAGAAGGGGACAAATATCACACAGTGAACAGAAAATTACACGGATACGGTGTAGGAAGGCCATAGGCTGCCTTATGCAGGCTGTCTTGGTTCAGGTGTCACATTAGGGGAAGGAGAGGAGATCCCATATTGTATATAGGGATTCTCAGCTGCTGTGAACACAGAGCTGATTGGTGGGTTGGGGTAGAAAACCATGTAAATTAGAGCAGTTCTGTTTTATGCCAGGTGCCACAGGAGCCCCAGCGGGATTAGCCCAAAATAAGGAGGGCCAAAAGGTGGAATAAAGCCACCTTGTAGGGTCTGCCTGGGCTGTGGCTGTGTGTACAACACCCGCTGACAGTGGATGAAAATTGCAGGGGGGATCAGGGAAACACTGTGTGCTGGCCCCGCAGCTCCCATTGGCCAGGAACAATGGCCAATGGGAGCTGTGGGGGTGGTGCCTGTGGGCACAGGCAGCACGCAGAGCCCCCTGACCCCTCTGCCTAGGGGCCGCAGGGACATGCTGGCTGCTTCCAGGAGCAGCGCAGAGCCAGGGCAAGCAGGGAGCCTGCCTTAGTCTCACTTCACCGCTGACTGGGAGCTGCCTAAGGTAAGCACTGCCCAGCAGGAGCCTGCACCCCAAGCCCCCTCCTGCACCCCGAGCCCACACCCCCAGGTGGAGCCCTCACCCCCTCCTGCATCCCAACCCCCTGTCCCAGCCCAGTGCAAGTGAGTGAGGGTGGGGGAAAGCAAGCTATGGAGGGAGGCGGGCAGGGGCATGGCCTTGGAGAAGGAGAGGGGTAAGGGTGTTCGGTTTTCTGAAATTAAGAAGTTGGCAACCCAACTCTGCAGATCAGGGCCCAAGTGCTCACCTCTCTTGCAAAGGTCTGCAGTTGCATTAGAGTCAAGGATACAAAAGCCCCAGTGGGTTTGCACTGTCTTCAGTCTCTCAGCTGCCTCTGTGGACTGGATGAAGCCATTGGTTGTTAAGCAATTGGGTATACAAGAGAATAAAGGCGCTCGGTGTTGTTATCCTCCTCATGTTCTGCTAATGTTTGAGGCTACTGGAAAAAGAAAGCAACCTGTTTATTGTAACGTTAATTTTAAATAGAGGAGTGGACTCTCTTGGAGATAAAGGGAGTATGTTCTGATGGCTCTGGTGGATTCTCGTTCTCTTTGAACCTCTCACCATGTATACAATGCATTGTGGTAGTCAAACTGGATTATTTAGATACAATTGGTTGTGCAATATGACAGCAAAACTGGGGCTGCTTAGATGCAGGCAGTCAGTTGTAACAAAGGGAGAGGAGAATTCTCTCAATAGAACTGTGCTGAAGCCACACTTGGAATGCTGGATTCCTGGGCACCTCAGTATTGGAAGGGAGATGTTCGGTGAAGAACCACCACAACAGGGTCTAGGGGGATTAATATGAGGGGTAACATAAACAGGGATAATAGCATGACTCTTGCTAGAGCTAGTGGGGGAATGTGACAACTATCTACAGATGTCTGAAGAGTGTGAATGCCAAGCAAGAAGCAGCATTAACTGGTGGCATGAGAAGGAGCTGAGCAGAAGTTATGCAAACTAAATGAAGAATCTAGGCTAAAATATATCCCTGGGGTAACTCTACTCAAACCAGTATAGTTATACCAAGGATTAATTTGGCCTGATATCACCCAGGAATCTCCTGAGCAGGAGATCTGTGAACTGCGGAACAGTTTCCAAAGAGAAGTGGTAGAAACTGCATGGCTGGGGACATCTTAGATTCGGCTACACAGAACACCAGAGAAGAGTTTGATGGGAACAAGCCCAAGAGGGTAGACTAGGGCCCAGGTCTTCAAAGGTATTTAGGCACTCAGCTCCCATTGAAATCAATGGTAGTTAGGCTCCTAAGCACCTTGAGCATCTGGTCCTAGAGAATCCAATAGGACTTTTCTCTTCCAACTTCTTGGGTCTTATGGCCTCATCATGTATGATCAGCCATCCCTGCTGGCTATCCCACTCCTGAAGTCTCCATATTTTGCTTGCTTGGTCTGTCATCAAGAAATCAATTAAATATATAAATACATGTTTATTATTTATTAATAAATCAATGGCTTGTGTTTATGAATGACTGGGAAGTACTTTTTTGGCTCATTTCAATAATTTAAGAACCCCCACAGAAAGCTATCAAAGACAGCATAAACCAACTGGTGGCACCCAGGGGTGAATGGTATACAGCTGCTTAGCCTGGCCTCAACTGAGGAGCTTTCACCAAGTTCAATTCTTGCAGTGAAGAACTGAATTGAAGTTAGCATTGAGGTCAGAGCCTATCTTGATAAGTAGTGGGACTAGTCTAAGATAGCAAGAGTGGCTCCTTTGGTCAGATTTCCTCCCTTCCTCCCGGTCACATTCTTCTAGAAATCAGATGTAATCATGATTTTGAGATCTGGCACATGAGGGAGATGGATCTGGTGGTGGTCTGGTCCAGAACTATCACACAGGCCTGAGCTGCAAACTTCAGCCTGTAGCAAAACAGCGCAAAGGGTGAGGTTGAGTTTAATGACCTAGTTCAGACAGATGGCTGTATTCTCCATCAAAGAAGAACACTCAATCATCAATGTCACAGAGCTAGTGCTCTGGTGGGGATATTAGCTACCCAGTTCCTGTATGGTGAACTGCTGCCTAAGCTGATCTAATTAAATCTGGCATCTGGTTTATTAGTACTTCAGCTTTATTAGGCTTCTAATTGAAGCAAAAAGACTCCCTAGCTGACGTGGCTCACTCCCTGTCCTATCCTCCCTGCGTTTTCTTTTGCAAGATTTTGTTTCTCTGATCAGTCTCTCGTTTTTTGCTTGTTTCTGCCAGCCAATATTTTTCACTCCTGATTGAGAGGAAGGGAATATAATTGCATGTACATCCAACATCAACAACAACTTTAATTAACTACTTCCTGGTTCGTCTTGTGCTGACCTTTGCAGACTGAATAGCATTGCTTCTGTGTCTGCCCAAACCTTGGGAAAAGATGTTGGTAATGATGGGAAAGGCCAGCAGCAGCTGAGGTGGTATCCCTCTCTGGGAGTAGAGTTAAAGGGCAAAAACAGGCGGCACAGCATAGGCAAATATCATGGCATGGGCAGTGACAGACCCATGTGCGCTTACTTTTCTTGCCAATTAGACCCCCATCTTACACATGCTTAACTTTAATAAGACTTCTCATGTGCACAAAATTAAGCATGAGTGTTAAGTCTTTGCAAAATCAGTGCCTTAGTTACTAAGGCCTGCAAATGAAGAGATCACCGAGTTTAGTATTTGAATGGGCAAAGTGTTACTGCAGTTCTTTGTTATAAAGGCAAGTGGTGCCTGTTTATATAAGGAAAGGCTTTATGAACTTTGATTTTGGACTCGGGGATTTGATTCTAGGCTCGTGACTTTGATTTTAGGCTACTGAGCTGCATTCAGAACTACACAGTTCTATCTAGGATAGGAGGAGGGTTGCATTTGCTAAAATAGATCTAGGACCAAGTCAAAGGGGGTTGCACCTGGGTGTCTCAAGGCTGACTTTGGCTCTAAGGGTAAGCTCCAGGCCCCCGTATGGATTTAATAGAAGGCATGGAAGTAGAAATTGCTGCAGTCTGTTATTTTTTTCATCACCGTTACTTGTAGCAGAACAATTGGAAATCAATGAGTTCCACGGCCTGACTCAAAACCTCCCTATTGATTTGAGAGCTGGCCGAGGAAGAGGGACAGCAACGGATTTTTGGAGACAAGGTCTATATTTAGATCGTCTATGACCATCTCTATGTAACCATGATGCTCTTGACACATGGTTCTGTCATTTCTGGCTATATTCCTGTACACCTTCCAATAAAAATACAGGTTTCAGAGGAGCAGCCGTGTTAGTCTGTCTTTGCAAAAAGGAAAGGAGGACTTGTGGCATCTTAGAGACCAACCAATTTATTTGAGCATGAGCTTTCGTGAGCTACAGCTCACTTTGTCGGATGCATGCCGTGGAAAAAACAAGGGGAAATAGGCTACCTTGCATAATGACTTAGCCACTCCCAGTCTCTATTTAAGCCTGAATTAATAGTGTCCAATTTGCAAATGAATTCCAATTCAGCAGTTTCTCGCTGGAGTCTGGATTTGAAGTTTTTTTGTTTTAAGATAGCGACCTTCATGTCTGTGATTGCGTGACCAGAGAGATTGAAGTGTTCTCCGACTGGTTTATGAATGTTATAATTCTTGACATCTGATTTGTGTCCATTTATTCTTTTACGTAGAGACTGTCCAGTTTGACCAATGTACATGGCAGAGGGGCATTGCTGGCACATGATGGCATATATCACATTGGTAGATGTGCAGGTGAACGAGCCTCTGATAGTGTGGCTGATGTTATTAGGCCCTGTGATGGTGTCCCCTGAATAGATATGTGGGCACAGTTGGCAACGGGCTTTGTTGCAAGGATAAGTTCCTGGGTTAGTGGTTCTGTTGTGTGGTATGTGGTTGTTGGTGAGTATTTGCTTCAGGTTGCGGGGCTGTCTGTAGGCAAGGACTGGCCTGTCTCCCAAGATTTGTGAGAGTGTTGGGTCATCCTTCAGGATAGGTTGTAGATCCTTAATAATGCGTTGGAGGGGTTTTAGTTGGGGGCTGAAGGTGACGGCTAGTGGCGTTCTGTTATTTTCTTTGTTAGGCCTGTCCTGTAGAAGGTAACTTCTGGGAAAACTTCTGGCTCTATCAATCTGTTTCTTCACTTCCGCAGATGGGTATTGTAGTTGTAAGAAAGCTTGACAGAGATCTTGTAGGTGTTTGTCTCTGTGTGAGGGGTTGGAGCAAATGCGGTTGTATCGCAGAGCTTGGCTGTAGACGATGGATCGTGTGGTGTGGTCAGGGTGAAAGCTGGAGGCATGTAGGTAGGAATAGCGGTCAGTAGGTTTCCGGTATAGGGTGGTGTTTATGTGACCATTGTTTATTAGCACTGTAGTGTCCAGGAAGTGGATCTCTTGTGTGGACTGGACCAGGCTGAGGTTGATGGTGGGATGGAAGTTGTTGAAATCATGGTGGAATTCCTCAAGGGCTTCTTTTCCATGGGTCCCGATGATGAAGATGTCATCAATATAGCACAAGTAGAGTAGGGGCTTTAGGGGACGAGAGCTGAGGAAGCGTTGTTCTAAATCAGCCATAAAAATGTTGGCATACTGTGGGGCCATGCGGGTACCCATAGCAGTGCCGCTGATCTGAAGGTATACATTGTCCCCAAATGTAAAATAGTTATGGGTAAGGACAAAGTCACAAAGTTCAGCCACCAGATTAGCCGTGACATTATCGGGAATAGTGTTCTTGACTGCTTGTAGTCCATCTTTATGTGGAATGTTGGTGTAGAGGGCTTCTACATCCAGAGTGGCCAGGATGGTGTTATCAGGAAGATCACCGATGGATTGAAGTTTCCTCAGGAAGTCAGTGGTGTCTCGAAGGTAGCTGGGAGTGCTGGTAGCGTAGGGCCTGAGGAGGGAGTCTAAAAATACAAATGGCTGAATCAACAATGAAACCACATGGTTACCATAAAATCCCGTGCTACCGTTACAGCATGGGAGTCAGCTGAGTGGTGTGTGAGGTGTCTATTGCTCTGGCATTTCAGTGGTTCAGAGTTCAGGTCCTCCACTCCCAGGCTGGCTGGCACTGGAATCACTAGGGGAGACCAGGTGCCCAGCGACTAGGTCAAAGAAGCACCTCAGGTTCCCTTCTAACTTGCCGGAGGAATGGCACTGACAAGTTCCAGGGGGAATGTTGCGACCTAAGAACTGGAGTAAGTTGGGGTAGACATTGCTGGCTGGAGGCTTTGCGTGTCTTCTGGAGTCACGCTGCAGATCAGCCTTCAGGCTACCAACAAAACCCCTGTTATGGGAGGTGCCAGATGTACGTACAGCCAGGTGCACACAGTTACAAAGGCAGAGATGCCTTGTCAGGCTGCCTCTGATCAGAGCAGTCAGTGACACAGCATGTTGACTTCTAAGCCTAGACCCAAATTACCACAGTGCCTCAGAAATCACTGTGACAATCTCAACACACCAAGCCCTCCTGGATGGGGAGCTAGAAGGTTAATGAAATATAGGGCCTTTAATGGTACATTTACATAGAAACTTTCATGCCAAAGGATCCCTAAAGTGCTTCATAAATTGTAAATACAACACAGAAATGCAGCAACCTCTGGTGCACGGCATGTCAGTGAGGGAGGCTCAGGTGTGGGAGAGAAAATATGGGCCAAAGACACAAGGATCATGGGATCTTTCATGTCCCCAGAGAACAAACTGGGCCTCCCACGGAGGAGGCAGATCTCATCCTCTTTACTTCAGGAGAAAAAAATTCAAAGACGAAAAACAAGTGGGAATTGAGCAGTTCCGAACGCTCTGTCGATGGTCCTTCACTTATTACAGTGCACCTCGGGCTTGGAGCCCATGTGGTTTGGTATGGTCTGAAATTGACGGAGACCTTTGCAATACCTACAGCAGTTCTAACAGAGAATGGGTCAAGCATGGAGGTGGAGTGGTCTCTGAGGGATGTCTGGGCTGAAATCACGGAGAAATTCCAGCTCAAGTAGCCTTACCTGAACTAGTTTGAATCTAGCTAGTTCAGGTCCCAGACAGCGTCTTCAGCCTCGTCTTCAGTAGGAAAAAATGGGGTGTTCTTACCTCATCTTAGCTCATGTGTGGTAACAAACGTGAGGTAAAATCACAAGCTGTTGTAGGTTTAACATGAGTGAGCAGGTCGTGGTAAACCCTAGACTGCCCTTGGAGTCTTTGCCTCCACCTCAGACATATGAAAACTACACTCTGCCTTGTCTTCACTAGGATTATACCTCACGTTAGTTACCAAGTGCGAGCTACCGTGAGGTAAGACCACACCTTGTTTCCTAGTCAAGGGACACCCTTTCAGGGAGATCTTTCCCTGTCCTGTTTGCGTGGCTTGCCTGTGTGTGTTAATACACAGCTCCAGGCTCTGCCCCACTAAGCCTTTGGAAAGCAGCTTCAGTATTTCACGTGAGAGTCAACTGACTTCATCCCCTGCCGGCGGCAGAGTGCAAAGGCCCTGCTGGCATCTGGAGTTATTAGAGTTCGCATTCCTTTTTAATTCTCAGGCTGGGACCTCTAATTGTCATGGTGTGTATGCTGGGCACAAAGTACCCACTGCATGGTGCCCAGTCCCTGGGACCGTAGGGCTTGTTCTGGCAGGGGAAGCCTGTGTGCATAGGTAAGGGCCTTCCACCACTATTGTGCAGCGCTTAGGGAATGCAGGTACCAGTGGCTTTCAGGAGCTGCTTCTCTGGAAGACTACAGGTGGATGACTCCACCCCGCTCTGCTCTAGCAGTGGTGAGGATCCCCCTGTGCACGAACGCTGATGGGAGAGGGAAGACCAGGTCAAAGGAGACCCCCTACCGATCACAAGGTGTTTAGTTGCTGTTGTCACTAACCCCAAACTGCGTAACCCCGTGAATTACCCTTGTGCAGGGCCCACCTCTGATTTTACTCAGCTTGTTCCAGCTCCTTAATGAGCAGTTTCCCCCTGTTTTCAGAGGAGAGACACACTCCACAGCCTATTTAAAACCACACCTTCTTCCTCAACCTTAGAGTTGTTCATTAAAGCAGCTGCAGGCCAAGGGCTAGGGCTCTGAGCCTCTTGGAGCAGCCAGCCGGCTTTCCCCAGGTAGAACACAAGGGTTCTTTCATCCCAAGGCGGTTTGCAGGGAGAAAGGGAGGAACCCAAAGTAAGGATCAGATTGCAGCAGGCTCCACCTCTAAATGACATGCTCCAGGAGAAAAACATTAAGTACCTGCACCTACCTGTTACACAGCCAGGATTGAGCATAGTCAAGGGGGAGAGGGGAGGAAATCATCCTTTGGAAACAGCCCCCGGAGTGCTCCTGAATTTCCTGTCTCCCATCTTTTTCCAGAGACGCTGCAAACAGCCTATATCAGGTGCTTTAGCTCTGCTAAGGAGGAGTGGAGCTGGGCAGTGCTAATCAGTTGACTCTGGCAGTCACACATACTGCAAACAGAAAGGCAGGAAAGTAAATGGGACGTCAGCTGTAGCTGTCAAAGAGCTCCCTGAATGGTCCTCTGGAGCTGGGAGGCAGCTGTTTGCACACACATGCTCGCACGCCAAGCACCGTTAAGTTCTTACTACCTCTGGTGTGTGCCTGAGCCAGGATGGAGAGTATTAGCAACAGCCTGAAGAGTAAAGCAACCGAGAGACATCACAGGGCAGAGGTGATGATTGCAGGAGAGCAGCTGAGGTACGGGGGGCTCAGACCTGGGGGTGGGGGGAGCTTTTGCTGTCACCTTCTGCTCAACTCTGGCCTGATGTGCCTATGTAAATAAGTGGTTGTAATTATTAATCAGGCAGCGAATGGAGTTTGTAGGGGGGTTGGGAGGGAGAAGAGAGAATCAAGGATAGAAAGACGCTGAAATAAGAGGCTAAAAGAGCTATTAGTGGGCTTGTGGCTACAAACTGTCTAGCATAGCCCCCCAGTTCTTGTGGGTTCAAAGCACTATTTCTGTGCAGAGCTTTTCTTCCTTCTGGGGTTTCCAAGTGATCAAAATCTGTCTCTTCTAAGGTATTTCCTGCCCCCTGCTCCCATTTCCTGACTTGTCTTTTATAAAAATCAGTTTCTTTTTAGTAATCACCCCTGGATTTTTAGCATGGGCTGTTACTGTCCTCTGCTCCCAAACTTCCTAAGTGAAGGGGAAAACTTCCCTCATTAAATAAAACAGCCAGTTCCTGGGACATGGGCACCGGGGAAGGAAGAAGACTTCAGCTTCCTCTTCATTGTTTAGTCGTCGTTTGCTTTTCAAACATTAGCCCTTGTTTTGCTCAATACTCCTTGGAGAGAAGGACACCTTGTCAACCTCGGAGTCTGAGTTGTGACATTGAGCTGCTAACACAAGGTCTCTGGTCTTCTGTACATATTTCTAGCTGATCATTTTAGTTGCTGCATCTCTGATCTGGGCTGGAAGAGTTTCAGCGAGTTTTGAGAACAGGTAAAATTTTCAAAAGTGCCAAAGTTCCATTTCCAAAAACAATTTAGGTGGCAAAGTGCCCAAGTCTCTTCTGAAACAGGGTGCAGGTGTCACCCTGCAAAGAGTAACTGGGCTGGTGAGAGCCAGGGTGAGACCTTCTGCTTGTGGGCTGGTTACTGGCGTTAGGGATCTGAGACATAGCTGCAGAGCACAAAGTCCCTCATGGTTACAGGGCAGGGGGTGGCAGAACCCCTTACTGGTCTGTGTGGTCTCCAAAACATCAGCATAGGCTCCTCAGTGGCTTTACCCACTGTGTCAAACTGCTCCAATTCTGACACCACATTCATTCACATGCAGGGTTATTTATTGTTATATCTTCTTAAATGTATCTGATAAAACTCTTTAGGAATGAGCCAATGCTTTCCTTCCCTGCCTGCAAATGAAGGGGATAATCACTTTACAGGCACCTGTTTTGTTTTGTTTTTAAATGGAAAAATCCCTGCTCATCTCTCTCCCTCCAGGAGCACAGGCTGTTTGTTAAGCTCCATGATTTTTATCTGGGCAGAGAGTAGAAAACTTGCCGTCCTTAAGCAACGTGAAGCATCCAGAACTCATGTCACTAGCTAATTTTAGGATCTGTGAGTTGGATCAGGAAAGAAAGCACCCTACTCCAGGGGGTCCTTGGAGTGTCAGCCTTATCCTTGTTATTTATTTGTATTATGCTAAAAGCCTACAATGCCCAGCATGGCATCAGGGCCCGTTGTGCCAGGCACTAGACCCTCAGTAACAAAACAAAACAAAAAAGACAGCACGTGCCCCAAAGAGCTTGCAGTCAAAGTATATGAAGAAAGACAATGAGGGTCAACCACTTCTCCTGGTTATTGTATGCCCCACATACCTCACCTTGCCTTATCGCTAGATACCACCTTCTTAGCCCTGGGAGTTGCCAAGTAGCTGGAAGAATTGCTGTTTACGGCCCCTTCCCTCCCTAAGCCAAAGCTTGCTGTGTTTGCAATACTTTGAGTCCAAGTGGTGAGGGACCAAGTCTTGGAAACTGAACCCAGGTCTGCGATAGTGAGAAGCAAAGCAGCAGTTGGACTGTTTACAGAATTGCATCATTTCAATTGCTCACCACAAGAAATGTGACCTTTAAGGAATGGCCCATCCCCTGGGCAGTGCAGGATTGTTCTCGACAGGATATTTTTCTAGTGCTTTGCCCAGCCTTTTTGTAAACATCCCAAGTAATGGGATGTTTTAAACAAGCATCATGCCCTGTGGCACTTGAGGATCAAAAACATTGGCCTCAAATATTCAGGAAGGTACTATAGGCATCAAATTTGCAACCATATCTGTACAAGGTAAAAGGGGGCATCTGCCTGGATCTACTTGCAGGATCAGTATCTAATGTATCCTGGGAATTCAGCCTGGTGGTATCTTGGCCCTCTACAGGGATGTTCATGATATGGGCCATGGATTTACTGCAGCTTGCGACTAACCTCCCATGAACAGAGTTCCTACTCTATTAAGCTAACTGGTCCATCGGATCTTTCTAGCTCTTAGCAGCAAGGAAGAGAACTTGGGCCAAATGTGTGACAATCCGTACCATCAAGCCACCCATCTTGTACCACTCTTTGCTCGATAAGTGCGCTCTCCGTTGACAGCCTGAATGCGCTCAGGGAATGAGCCTTTAGAATAGAAAGGATGCCAAGAAATCTAGAGCTTTGCTGGTGTGAGTGGGTCCCATGGAGCTCTTTAGGGTGTGCTTATTGCGGCATCAGTTCATCCTGAACAGGATTTGTCTGGGTTGGCTTGGCGCGTGTGAGGTGAGCGTGATCGACGGTGGCTGTTTCTGTGAGGGGAATAATGCATGAGGGGAATTGGCTGGAGAGCATGTAGGATGGAGCATGTATAAAACAAAGCCACCAGGCGCTGGTGTAAGAGTGAAAGGGAATGAGCTAGGTAGAGGGGTTGAGAGAGATTAGTTTAAACTAGGCAACGTTTTCACCTGCTGTTTGGGATGCAAACATTACATCAGGTCAGAGAAGGTGAGCCCCGCTCCCAGCTGGGGAGCATTTGAAGACTAGACTTCGTTGCACCTTTGACCCGCTCTTTGCAACAGGCTTGAGTTTCTTGTTGCCTGGAGAACAGCAGATGGATTTAATACAGTTCAGCAGTTCTGACCTGTCAGATTTACTCTATCCTGTTACGTCTATGGACAAATGGAACTGACTGTAGATAACAAGATTCCGAAGCTCGCTCAGTGCTTGTATCGGTGGAAGGGAAGGTGCTGCAGGCATTGTACGCAAGCAGGGGCTAATAGTCTTTTTGCTGCAGTCTGGTTTTTGGGATGCTCTTGAGGAATTCAGAAGCTTCTTCTTTTCTTTTTCTCCTTCCCTCTCATTGAGAACCCTGGCCGACTGCTTCCCTGCTTTGTGCAGCGTGGCAGAAAAGAAGGGGGCAGGAGTGGGGAGCGTGAGAGTGTGTGTGTATGACTGGTGAGTGAAGAGTCCTCCTTCTGGGGTGAGGAGGGAGACTCCATTGTGGATCAGCTGACTCCACCCTCCCCCCCCGCTTTTTTTCTTACTCCCCTCACCCTGCCAGCAGCTAGTCTGTAATCGTCCAGTTGAGACAAGAAGTGAGCAAAATCAAAACGCCCTGTGCTGAGGTATGTGAATCTGGCTTAGCATTTTGCACCCAGGGGCCAACTGTGAGTTCCAAACTTGGCATGTGTGTAGCACCCTTTATTACAAGTCACTTATCCTTCCAACGCACTGTCAGGCAGGTGGCTATAGATGGGGAAACTGAGGCAGAAAGACTGAGTTACTTGCCTGAGGCCATAGCAGAGGGAACTGGATCAGAGCTCTGTATTCTGCTCTCCCACTGAACCGCAGTGACTCCTCCATAAGTGGTGGAAGAGACTACTGTACTTTTAAGAATGAGCTGGGTTCTGACTGGCTGATGTTTTTTTCTTCTGTGAACCTTGATAACTAAATAAGATTCGTCAGTCCTATTCTATTTTTATATACACTCCCCCGCTCCCTTGCCTCCATATGCCCCAGTTCTGGGTTTGGCTGTGCAAATCTTTGCTCTACCTTCAGGGTTGTTTGGCTTCTGACAAGCTCACAATTGCTCTCAGTTTGGATTGGCTGTTGAGATGAGCCTATTTGGTGTCAAAACAGCTTTCCCAGCCAGAAATAGCTGCTTGAGAGATATATAAACAAACTCCACCAGGACTCCTGTTTTTTTCTAGACCTCTGGGGTCCTGTGCTCCCCTGTGCTGTGGAGCAAGGCATAAAAAGTAGAGTGGCCCTCAGACCTGCAGAAGGAGGCAGTCAGAGTGGTGTGGTCCCCTTCTAATGTGTTTCTGGTACTTAGTTGGCAGTTCCTAGTGATCTCCTTCTTCTTGACTAAGTGAAGTCCTGTCTCTGATTAGTATCTCAGCAGCACGTTTTACAAGGCTGGGTTTATTTTTCATCCCTTGAGTATCTTCTCATTCTTCGTTTGTATATATGCATGCAAATTCCATTCACATATTGGGCATTGCGTGTATATATCTGAGAGCAAAAATCCGCTTACGGGGTGCTCTATAGAAGAGGCCAATTAACCATGTCTACACTACAGCAAAACTTACGTGGGAAGCGGCGTGGGCCGAGGGAGGTGCTGGCTGCCACTTCCCGCAGCCCCCATGTTCAGGAGCGGCGAACCGCGGCCAGTGGGAGCCGCGATCGGCTGAACCTGTGGATGCGGCAGGTAAACCAACCGTCCCGGCCCATCAGCAGATTTCTCTGATGGGCTGCGTGTGAAAGGTTGCTGATCCCTGGCCTAGATGATCATAATGGTCCCGTCTGGCCTTGTAAATCAGAGTATTGGACTTTCCTCACTACAGAAAGTTTACAACTGCAAAGCAGGCCTGATCTTGCCTGGATTTCTTCTTGAAACTCAGTCCTCAGTCTCCCATGCCTAAATTAAAAGTAGGAGAGGGGGGAAAATACTCGGTGTCACTTGAGCAGAGCTAACCTGGCTGGTCCAATTATGTAACCCTCTCCCCTCCCCTTAAGAATGTACTCATGCCCACACAAACTAGGAATACAGCACAATTTGTTTGTTGATCCCCTGCTCGCAGGGATTATTCAGCTTCATGGCTCAAAGCTGTATCTGAAGAAGCCAGTTTACATATGCGCAGCTGTGGCTGCCCTCCCCTTCTACTGAGCATGTGAGGGTATTTGACTAGAAGGACTCGATTAGAAAGGAAATCACTTTGCAAAAGAATCTTGTCCCTTTTATTCATGGCCACTTTTCTGCCTTTAATTTTTTTCATAGATATTAAGGTCAGAAGGGACCATTATGATCATCTAGTCTGACCTCCTGCACAACGCAGGCCACAGAATCTCACCCACCCACTCCTGCGAAAAACCTCTCACCTATGTCTGAGCTATTGAAGTCCTCAAATCGTGGTTTAAAGACTTCAAGGAGCAGAGAATCCTCCAGCAAGTGACCCGTGCCCCATGCTACAGAGGAAGGCGAAAAACCTCTAGGGCCTCTGCCAATCTGCCCTGGAGGAAAATTCCTTCCCGACCCCAAATATGGCGATCAGCTGAATCCTGAGCATATGGGCAACATTCACCAACCACATACCCAGGAAAGAATTCTCTGTAGTAACTCAGATCCCACCCCATCTAACATCCCATCACAGGCCATTGGGCCTATTTACCATGAATATTTAAAGATCAATTAATTGCCAAAATCATGTTATCTCATCATACCATCTCCTCCATAAACTTATCAAGTTTAATCTTAAAGCCAGATAGGTTTTTTGCCCCCACAGCTTCCCTTGGAAGGCTATTCCAAAACTTCACTCCTCTGATGGTTAGGAACCTTCGTCTAATTTCAAGTCTAAACTTCCCCATGACCAGTTTATATCCATTTGTTCTTGTGTCCATATTGGTACTGAGCTTAAATAATTCCTCTCCCTCTCCGGTATTTATCCCTCTGATATATTTATAGAGAGCAATCATATCTCCCCTCAACTTTCTTTTAGTTAGGCTAAACAAGCCAAGCTCCTTGAGTCTCCTTTCATAAGACAAGTTTTCCATTCCTCGGATCATCCTAGTAGCCCTTCTCTGTACCTGTTCCAGTTTGAATTCATCCTTCTTAAACATGGGAGACCAGAACTGCACACAGTATTCCAGGTGAGGTCTGACCAGTGGCTTGTATAACGGTACTAAAACCTCCTTATGCCTACTGGAAATACCTTGCCTAATGCATCCCAAGACCGCATTAGCTTTTTTCATGGCCACGTCACACTGGCGGCTCATAGTCATCCTGTGATCAACCAATACTCCAAGGTCCTTCTCCTCCTCCATTACTTCTAATTGATGCTTCCCCAATTTATAACTCAAATTCTTGTTGTTAATCCCTGAATGCATAACCTTACACTTCTCACTATTAAATTTCATCCTATTACTATTACTCCAGTTTACAAGGTCATCCAAATCTTCCTGTATGATATCCCGGTCTCTCTCTAAATTGGCAATACCTCCCAGCTTTGTATCATCCGCAAACTTTATTAGCACACTCCCATTTTTTGTGCCGAGGTCAGTAATAAAAAGATTAAATAAGATTGGTCCCAAAACTGATCTCTGAGGAACTCCACTGGTAACCTCCCTCCAGCCTGACCGTTCACCTTTCAGTAGGACCCGCTGTAGTCTCCCTTTTAACCAATTCCTTATCCACCTTTCAATTTTCATATTGATCCCCATCTTTTCCAGTTTAATTAATAATTCCCCATGTGGCATGGTATCAAACGCCTTACTGAAATCTAGGTAAATTAGATCCACTGCATTTCCTTTGTCTAAAAAAATCTGTTACTTTCTCAAAAAAGGAGATCAGGTTGGTTTGGCACGATCTACCTTTTGTAAAACCATGGTTTATTTTGTCCCATTTACCAATGACCTCAATGTCCTTAACTACTTTCTCCTTCAAAATTTTTTCCAAGACCTTGCATACTACAGATGTCAAACTAACAGGCCTGTTGTTACCCAGATCACTTTTTTTTCCCTTTCTTAAAAATAGGAACTATGTTAGCAATTCTCCAATCATACGGTACAACCCATGAGTTTACAGATTCATTAAAAATTCTTGCTAATGGGCTTGCAATTTCATGTGCTAATTGCTGTGGGAGTGTGAACTAGAGCTAACTACCACACAAGTGAGCCACTCTGGAGTTTTCCTAAGCATTGCAAATGCCAATCTTTTGCTCTAAAATAGAGACTTTGCTTCTATGCCAGAGTCTGACTTGGGGAGGTTCACTGGTTTGTGGGTCCACACGTTGTTCTTCTCTGAAAGTAATGAACAACAGGGGAGTTGCCCAGATTGATCCTCTTAGAAGAGGATTTCTCTCTAGTTCAATATAAGATATCGTTGTAAGCTGAGAATGAGAACAACAGAGTATTTATACCAGTCCTCTGGGACTGGGCACTCTGCTTTGAAAGATTGACTGTGTCATGGGAGCCTCACTCCAACAGCCAAGGGCAGAACTTGGCCTATGGTCTGTGAAGCCTTTTTGGATGGAAGACGCTATGTAAACGTAAGATATTCTAGTGGTTTGGTTTATATTAAGGCTATGTTTTACTGCAAAAACAAAGGGTATTTTTACTGAGAGAACTAACACAAGATAGTTATCTGAATGTAAAACCCTAGCGGAGACAAGACAAGTAGTCTTTAGCTCCATGTAGCTAGTCAAGGTAAACACTGGTGAGTGGTACAGGGTTAACTTTGACTAGCTACATCAAGGTAAGATTTACGAGTGCCTTGTCGCCACATAAAGTTCATACATTTCAAGGTCAGAAGGGACATGTGGATGTAAAATATGCCTCCCCTTTTTTTTTTAATAATGAAGACAAAGCCTATGATTCAGCTGCAAGACCAGGTGAATACCATTCCCCCTGCAAACAAGGAGGAGTTCAACTCAGTGTAGTCTGGCATTATTAATCTCTCACTGGGACTGGAAGTGACCCAATGCAAGAACTGCAAAAAACTTTGGTGTAGCATGTAAAATATAGGGTTAAAGAGTAAATTTGGAAAGAGAGAAACTATCATGTTTGTAACATTTTTGGAGTTATTTAGGGAATCAATACAGATTTCAGTTTCATTAGAGTTGTACAGTAGGTTATTTTAAATGAGTTGAGAAGTATTAGTCCAATTCCTAGAGGACAGTCTCCCCAGAAACCACAGTGATAAAGGTTATAGTTGTTTAGTAGTTATCAGCAGGTTCAGATGACGGCCAACATCTTCAAAAGCAACTGGTGACATGTAGATGCCTCAATTTTTGAGGAGCCCACCTGGAAACACCGTTAGGGGCCCGACTTTCTGAAAAGCAGGTCCTTTCAAGTTGAGCACCAAAATATTGAGGTTTATCCAAATCACTAGTCAATCTTGAAAAGTTTGAGCTATATGGACATGAAGATGAAATACTACATTATACATGTTTTCTCCAGACATTCTTTGAATAGAGCTAGCTACAACTTATGGTTCAACAACTTTATTTTCTTCTCAATAAATGACCTTCCTTTAAGTTGAAAACTTTTATGGAAAATGTTTTTGTTCAAACTTCTTCCAGGTTTTCTATGAAAAAACGAAAAACTTTCAAATTTTTTTTAACAAAACTTGCAAGTTTCTATGCAAATCTTGAGCAAAAGAACTGAGAAATGTTCATTTCTTTCAAAAATGTTCACAGATTATGTTTAGTGGTTTCTGAGCCACTCTAACTGTAGCTGGAACTGCCACTGCCCATACGGAATCGGTGGACGGAGGACTTCTCTCTAGGGCTCTGATCCTGCAATCAGATCTGCAGGCATGGACTCCTGTGCATGCATGGAGTCCCACTTACCAATCCAATTGCATTATTGGGGTATGGTTCTGTCAGTCTGAAACCTTTGAGCACTAAATTCATTAAAAGGGGTGAAAAATTAAGAGTACAAAAGAAAACCGGCATCAAAGGAAAGCTGGATTCAAGGGTTGGAGCCTCTCTTGTCAGGAGAGGATAATTGAGAACTGTCTGAGCCCCAAACCTATGACAGTGGATTATCTGTTCTGTGTTTAAACAATTACCATAGTTTAGTGAGCTCTTGTATGTTAAACAAAACAAAAATGCTAGTGAATAAACCTACAGAACACTTGAGGTCCCCCACCACTGCCTTAAAGTGCTGTGGATTTGCTTTGAACAAGGTCACAGGGCATGAATAATGGTGTCTTTCTAGTGACCTTGACAAAGAAACAGCATGATTGCCCAGCCAACCCCTCCAAAACAAACGCACAGGCAGCAACGGCCAAAAAGGAAAGTGTTTCATAACTGTTGACTCTTGTGTTCTAGCAGCCAGTTTCTCCTTCTATTATTCTGGGGGCTTTTGTTTGTTTTTTTGGCATAACACGAATGGTTTTTGGCATGTAGAAGAAAAAGTCTAAATGTCATATGACACACCCTTATTTAGCAATCTTTATCTGGAAGCAAGATAATTGTAAGTCAATCTCAGTTTCAGCTAGATTTGCTTTTCTCAAGATAATATACTTACTCTTCGTGTATGTGTCAAATGATTTCTTCAAAGGGCCTGTTGGTATATACTCAGGGTTACCTCTTTCCATACAAAAAGAACAAAATGTGTATAATTTCCTTTTTAGACTAAGGAAAACAACAAAAAGAACAAAAGCAATGTGTACATGAGAGCATGTTGTGTGTCTTCTGGTACATGCTGCAGTAATTCTGAGAGCAGTATGGTGGACTTGCTAGAAATTAAAAGGTACAGCACACTGAAAGCATAGCTCATCACTGTTTCAGAGCTCCATACAGTACACCATAGTTAGACCCTTAGTCATTATACATGAGAGATGGGTCTGAGGCTCAGTGTTCAGACTCAATGCTGAATTCCCCCAAAGTTTGGGAGTGTTCACTTCTGGGGTTTTAGTTAGAGCTGGTCAAAATTTTTGACCCAAATTACTTAGTCAAAAATGCTTTAAAAATTGTAACACTGCTAACTCTTCAATTTGTTTGATCTAAAGTTAATATCTCTTATATAAACCATTGTTCAAATGTTTTATTTACCAGAAACTGGGGGGATTATTTTAAACAAGATTGTATAATAGTTTTTGTAGAATTCTAAAAAAGTGAAACATGAATACTGCAAAACTAGAAACAATGTCTGAATTGTGGGTTTCCAACTAATTTCAGTTAGGACTCATCCTGGTATGGCTTTGGGTTCTACATGTTTTTATACCCAAGACAACATATAAGAGTTTTACAGACTTCTTCAGAGTCATGATAACAATAGAGTATTCGTGGTTTAACTCTTATCTATAAGAAACATTCCTATAAAGTAGTAATTCTCTTGTTGTGTACTAAGGAGATAACATTTTGGGGGATGACTGTCTACCTCTTTATGGAGCGGGTGGGCTGGGCAGGGGGACTTTAAAACTGGCATCCAGTGCAGCCCAATGCTGATAGCATTTTGACAGGATGCTTCCCCCTGATCCCTCCAAAACCCTAAAATAAAAGGCAATTTTCAATGTTGCATGGCAGATTATTCTCTTGAGAGAAAATAAAAATATAAAAACATAAGAACGGCCATACTGGGTCAGACCAAAGGTCCATCCAGCCCAGTATCCTGTCTACCGACAGTGGCCAATGCCAGGTGCCCAGAGAGAGTGAACCTAACCTGATCAACTGATCTCTCTCCTGCCCTCCATCTCCACCCTCTGACAAACAGAGGCTAGGGACACCATTCCTTACCCCTCCTGGCTAATAGTCATTAATGGACTTAACCTCCATGAATTTATCCAGTTCTCTTTTAAACCCTGTTATAGTCCTAGCCTTCACAACCTCCTCAGACAAGGAGTTCCACAGGTTGACTGTGCACTGAGTGAAGAAGAATTTCCTTTTATTTGTTTTAAACCTGCTACCCATTAATTTCATTTGGTGGCCCCTAGTTCTTATATTATGGGAACAAGTAAATAACTTTTCCTTATTCGCTTTCTCCACACCACTCATGATTTTATAGACCGCTATCATATCCCCCCTTAGTCCCCTCTTTTCCAAGCTGAAAAGTACTAGCCTTTTTAATCTCTCCTCATATGGGACCCGTTCCAAACCCCTAATCGTTTTAGTTGCCTTTTTCTGAACCTTTTCTAATGCCAGTATATCTTTTTTGAGATGAGGGGATCACATCTGTACACAGTATTCAAGATGTGGGCATACCATAGATTTATATGAGGGCAATAAGATATTCACCGTCTTATTCTCTATCCCTTTTTTAATGATTCCTAACATCCCGTTTGCTTTTTTGACTGCTGCTGCACACTGCGTGGATGTCTTCAGAGAACTATCCACGATGACTCCAAGATCTTTCTCCTGATTAGTTGTAGCTAAATTAGCCCCCATCATATTGTATGAATAGTTGGGCTTATTTTTTCCAATGTGCATTACTTTACATTTATCCACAATAAATTTCATTTGCCATTTAGTTGCCCAATCACTTAGTTTTGTGAGATCTTTTCGAAGATCTTCACAGTCTGTTTTGGTCTTAACTATATTGAGCAGTTTAGTATCATCTGCAAACTTTGCCACCTCACTGTTTACCCCTTTCTCCAGATCATTTATGAATAAGTTGAATAGGATTGGTCCTAGGACTGACCCTTGGGGAACACTACTAGTTTACCCCTCTCCATTCTGAAAATTTACCATTTATTCTGACCCTTTGTTCCCTGTCTTTTAACCAGTTCTCAATCCATGAAAGGATCTTCCCTCTTATCCCATGACAACTTAATTTACATAAGAGCCTTTGGTGAGGGAACTTGTCAAAGGCTTTCTGGAAATCTAAGTACACTATGTCCACTGGATCCCCCTTGTCCACATGTTTGTTGACCCCCTCAAAGAACTTTAATAGATTAGTAAGACATGATCTCCCTTTACAGAAACCATATTGACTTTTGTGCAACAATTTATGTTCTTCTATGTGTCTGACAATTTTATTCTTTACTATTGTTTCAACTAATTTGCTTGGTACTGACGTTAGGATTGCCAGGATCACCTCTAGAGCCCGCTTAAATATTGGCATTACATTAGCTATCTTCCAGATATTGAGTACAGTAGCTGATTTAAAGGACAGGTTACAAACCATAGTTAATAGTTCTGCAATTTTACATTTGAGTTCTTTCAGAACTCTTGGGTGAATGCCATCTGGTCCCAGTGACTTGTTACTGTTAAGTTTCTCAATTAATTCCAAAAAGTTGGGACTTAAAATGTTTGCTATCATCCTACTTGGACAAAACTTCCAAGTGAAAACAGAATAAAAAGCTGAACAAGGACATACGGGTTTGGTCCTTATTGGCTGGTCATTGGAAAGCAGGATATCTCACTCCATAAAATACAGGTATGAACTCTACCCGAACTTCTTGATTGGGAAATCCCTTGGGTTACTGGACTGCTTTCCTTGCCTCTCTGTGGTGCGCTAATGGGCCCTGTGCATGCTCACAGAATTTTTTAAAAAATACAGGGTTTGTGGGCTGAAATTGTGCTTATGCCCTCATATAGCGATATTAACTCTGGGGATGCTTCTAATGTAAGGCCGAGCAAACCAGTTTGGAAAAAAAACACCTCAAAGCTTTCCTTGTTCCTCAAGTGGAACACACATCCTCTCACCACGGCAAGGCTCCCTCCTTGCAACGTCGCTTTTTCACTGGTGCCTTTGTTGATCCAGTTGTGCGTCTTAGACAGCTGTGGGTCCCAGATGCTGCTGAAGTCCAGGTTTGCCTTACCCAAAGACTCCAGTTTTCATGTTGAATTTGGTGGCATCGGGTCAGAGCTTTTGGGATTCAGACTGAGGCTTTCTTTTGCAGGGAGGATGCAGGTGGGCAAGTTATTGGTGGTGGCGTTGGAAAGTACCTAACGCTCAAACCAGCACCCGTTGCATTCGCTGTGGATGGGGCCCCTCATGAGGTAGAGAAAACTGGAGAGGCCGACAGGAAAGTCCAAAGGCAGGGAGGAGTAGCTAATGGGAGGAGCAACCCTGGAAAGCTCTCGAGTCTCAGAGTCTCACTAAGCTTCAATTTTCTGACCGTGTTGAGCTTAACACTAGTTGTTGCTGAGCTACATGAGCGGCTGTCAGATGTGGCACAGACACAGAACTAGAGTTTTTACCATACCTCCCCTCTGATAACTATGGGCCAAATTATTGAATGCAGGTACCTGAAGAGCATCACAACTTCTGTGCATTCATGCTTGTTAAATTCACAAATCCCACTGTGGGGCCGGCATATGCAGATCATTGTGCTTGCACAGCAGCATTTGCAGGTGCAATTTTTGCAGCCTAGACACAAGTCCCTTAATATGCACAATGCCAAGAGGGCAGACAGATCTCCATTCTCATTCTTAATTGGCAGTCTTAACTGCAGTCATCAATTATTAAACCTGCCTTTGTCCAATAATTCACAATCTGCAGAATTCTGAGGTTCTATTGTTCCCATAATCCTTTAACATAAATACTGTATGGATCTGGGAGGTTCCAGGGCATAGTATGTGGTGATGTGGGAATTGTTTGCATGCTTCTTACAATTTGTTAGACAACGCATTGTCTTGTATAGAAAATGATCCATGGGACACCTAATAGAATTGATATAAAGTTCTGTTGTGGGCAGGGGAAAAACCCACCTGAAGGCATAAAACAAAGAAATGCTCTGTGATTAATGTCCTTGCAGAATACAGTGGCCCTGGGCAAGAGCGTCTTATGATGAATGTTTTGAAACTATAAACATCTCGGTGTTAAACAAATGATATTATCAGACAGCTCCTGTTCGGGTAGGATTCATGCCCTGTGCATTTTCCAGCGTTAACCTTTTGAAAATAGTGATGACTGAGGCAGCATGCTTGCCAAGTTTGATACCTTTGGTTTTGTCCTTTCCACTTGGTTTTGGCTTGAATACAAGATCTGTTTGATTGGTGACCCTGTTCAGCTGTGAAGGTTACTATAAAATTCAAAGCCTTAATCATATGAATAACCCTTACTCACACAAATATTTCCACTGAAGTAACAAACTCATTGTGATGTTGAGCTTTTGCAGAAATGGGCCCCAGGAGTTGTATATGTCCGAGTTGTATCCCCCCCGCCCCGACTATCTAAACCAGACTAGATTGGACATTGTCAGTTCTAAAAGATATTTATTATTTTCTTTTAATTTTTTTTTTTACCAGATTCTTTGTTGATGGAAGTATCTCATACAGAATCTAACTTTCTAGTATTGGTATCCCATACATATCAGACATTAATTCCAGACTGGACACACTGGTAAATGTGTACTGTTTAAGTTTTTTGTGTAGGAATTCATAACTGCCTGAAGTGATCTGCCTTGTATTCATCCTTGTCAAATACATACAGCAAAACCAAGTGTTGCTGATTGACATTCCCATCCCAACCCAATGTGACCTACGACTGTTTGATTATTAGTGCTGAATACTATAGCTGACCTCTAGGACTTGCTTTCCTGGTGGTGATAAGCAGAGCTAACTACAGACAGGGGCAAGCAGGAGTGATAGTTTTCTTCTTGCCTTTCTTCACAAACCTCACTCAGCTGCTGTGTATTTTCTAAATAATGTTAAAATAACCCCCAGAATGCTGCTCAGGACTACGACTAGTGTGGATGATGGTAAAAGTTAACAATGCAGAATGTGTGGTGGTGATGGGGAATAATCAGCCTCGAAGTTTTGGAGCAGTTATGGTCTGTCACCAATGAAATCATTCCCCCATGTTTTAAGACAGAAAAAAATAGCATCTGGTAATGTCTCCTCTTACATTGCATACTTACGAGCATATTTGTTTACTGTGAAGTATTCGGGAAAGATCAGCTGATTTTAGGCAAAATAAGATCTAGTTCAAACCAAATCCAGGGTGAATGGATTTTTGAGGGTCCCAACTTTCACTTTACTTTTCCCTCCGTGTTCTGGTCAGGACTAGCAATGGAAGGTACAAGCAAACTCACAAGACAGAAACCTTATGAGAACTAACAGAATCTTGCAATTCAAAGAGGTGTGGTTAAGCATCCAGACTCTTGTCTAAACTACTATAATCTCCAAGCCCATGGTGGCACATCCATCCCTGGCATGTAATCTAAAATGTCTCTGAAATTACACACATACACTTCATAGTGTTCTCTCATCCTAGGCTTCGACTTCATGATGGAAAGCTCATTAAGGACAGGCGCCACCACCTTCGAACGTACCCCAACTGCTTTGTTGCAAAGGAGCTTACAGACTGGCTGATTGACCACAAGGAAGCACCAGACCGAGAGACGGGCATCCGCCTAATGCAGAAGCTAATGGACCATTACATCATCCATCATGGTTTGTAAATTCTAGTTACCCTTTAACTTGCCCAAGAGAGAAAATTCAGTGTCTGGACTGGTCATTTCCCAGTCTGTTCCCACTTATCAGACTGACTTACTTATTTAGGATCCACTTCTGTAACCCTTTCTCGTGCGAGTACTTCAGCTGAAGTCAATGGAATGATCCCCTGGAGTTTGAGATGTGCAGAACTGGACTTCTGTTTAATTGCACTACTTCGCAGGTTGCACTGTGCTCACAGTCTCTTGCATTGCAGCCGCTCTAGAAGAGAGGCTGTGGCTGCACGTGAATGAAATAACCCTCGGAGGCGTGTCTCATGGGAAAAGGTGGAACAATAATGCAACTGGTTCTTGCTCAGTCACCCTGTCCTGAACACCAGGACGTCCCTGCAACATGGTTGTATTACGCAAACACTCAAAGGGCTGAAACTGCATGATAGAAGAAATTTAAAGAATGTAGTAAAATTCATTTTTACTGCACCAGCCTAGTGTCCCTTGACATTCCAGCTCATCTCTAGGGTGGGGACAGTGGGAGTGCAGCTTGCATGCCAGCGAGCGCTACACTGTGATCAGATTGTGGCATCCCAAGGGCCAATGCAAACATGCAGGAAAGCCTCCCGTGGAAATGAAAAACATACAGTGCCTTTTTCAAGGCCTGTCTTTAAAGACTCACTTGGCACCCAGCTCCAAACGGGTCCTGACCAATGGCTCCTACTATTCTGTCTCTTAATTTTTTTTTAACTTGCAACAGCTGTGCTTTATTTTTATACAAACACTGGCCTGGATCATGTTGTTAGATACCTGGGAAAGGCATGGTCCAGAGAACTGAGTATTGGAGCAAGAGAGAGGAATTCCTGAGGTTTAATCCTCACTCTGATGCTGACTTGCTCTATGCCTTCCTTGGTTAAATCTTTGCCTCCGTATCTCCATCTGAAAAATGGGCATAATAAAAATACTTTAATTCTTAGGGGCAGAGATTAGAATTAAAGCCCCAATTGCATAAATGCTTGCAGGATTAGGGTCTAACTTCTTAGGGTCCAGTGCTGGGAGTTCTAGAATCTTTTTTGTATATTCTCTCATGTTTAAACACGGCTGTTGCTATCTACATTCTAGCACAGTTAACCTGGTTGGCGTTAACAGATTTATTTCCCTTTCTTTTTGAGAGAACTGGACTGGCCCTGCCATGCTCTAGACCAGTGCTTCTGAAGCTATCTGATGTGGGGGGCTGGCATTTTTTCCCCCAATCTGCGCGCAGACCAGCAGCCCATGGCTCGTGGACCGGCACCGGTCCGCGGACCACCGCTTTGAGTAGCACTGCTCTAGACCACTGGGGCTGGAGACTGGTTTTCAGATGGTTCTTAGACAAATCCTTGTCTTCCCTGATGAAGGAAATAGTTTGAGAACTCTTCTGGCAACCGCTAGGTTGTAACTGTAGTAATAACAACTAGCTTTTATGTAGTGCTTTACATCAGTCAATCCTGACATAGTTTACAAAGGAGGTCAGAATCACTAAGGCACAGAGGGAAGAGATGTGCCCAAGGTCACCCAGCATCAGAGTTGGGTATCCTGAGTCCCAGGCCAGTGCACTGTTCACTCAGCCACACTACTTCATACACGGCAGCTAGGGTGAGGCTGTTTGTTGCTTGTGTTGACTGAGGCATAGGCAAGAGATTCGTTTAGGGTGAAACTCAGCCCTGCATAGAGGATCAGTACAAGACAGATGCACTTCTTAAAACCTGTCTGAGGACTTGTGGTCAGACTTGCATGGTGCATAAACGGTCCCTGGGCTGGTTCTTCACATGGGGTTGGATTTCACCCTTGGTGCATGGGCATGAAAGATGTTTGTGGGCACCTGCTGGTAGTGTGAAGAGTGGCTGTCTCACATTTAACTTTGATTTTACTAGAGATGAGTCTGGGCCAAAATCCCACATCAGATTAACCCCACTTCCTTGAAACTTGGAGATGTTTGGAACCAGATCCCAAGGCACTGGTGTTCCTGCTTTGGTGATCTGGTGGGAGACAATCCTCTGGATTAAAAACATCTAGCTGTTTAACACACAATCAAAAACTCCCAGGATGTTATCAGGAAACTAAAAATCCTCTTCCTGGAGAGAAAATCGCATGAGGGTTAATAACAAACTGCACCCTGCTTCCCAAAACTAAAGCCTCCGCACCTCTGGCAAAGCGGTGTCAAAGCAGGATTACCTATGAGCTCTGTCCCCAGCCTCATCCTGCCAGTGAAAATGGTAGCTCCATTTAGACTATAGAAAGGAATGCAATCAACTTGGTTTGCGAGGGGAGGAAAGGAGACGGGGAGGTGGGCAAGACAGCTCAGTTTATTTTTTAGCAGCGAATAAAAGTGAGCTTGCTCTCTCCCTCCCTGGAACAACAAAAAGCCAGAAGGGCCCATTCAGTCCTTTTGCATAACGCAGAATTTCACCCATTGATTCATACATCAAGCTCAATAACTGGTGGTTGAACTGGAGTGTGTCATCCAGACCCTCGGTCGTGACTGGTAGAATTCAAGTGCAGAGAATCTAGCACGCCCATTGGTCTTAAAGCCAAACCCTAGTTATACACACCCTTGTGACTGGGTATGGAATAAGCATCCACATTTTGCAGATATTTGCTGGTTTTTATAATGGGCCAAGCCAAAACCCCATAGTTGAATCAGACCCAAGCTTTGGGGCATCTGAGGTCCTCATACTTGATGCTAGAACCATCTTTACGGAGAGACTCAAACTACTCTCTGCACTTATTTAAATGAGTAGTCCTCTCTCTTTAATAGCACACAGAATGTAAGTTTTGCTGCCAGATCTCTTGCCTTCATTGAAGTCTTTCTGCACTGCTGCTTAACTTTGCAGGATGTAACATCTGTCCTTAGTGTCCAGTGCATGGACTCAAGCCATATAACCGTAGGGCACTTGAGGGAATGGAAAAGCCTCTGTGATTGACCAGCCGAGTGAACTTGTTGCGTGATGCGCACACTCTGCGATATACTTAACAAAGGCAAAATCTGCAACGGAGAGCAAATGGTCAGGGAAGGAGCAAGGGCGACTTGTGCTGAATGGGCCTGAATGTTCAGCTTTCAGCCGACAGTTTGGCAGAATACACTTCAGGCCTGTTTCCCCTGCAGGAGCAACACAAGGCTGGCTTGTGTATGTCACACAGAGCCTGACGCTGGCTGAAACCAAAATAAACACAGACTCCTAGGGTGCCTTCTTCCTGCAGTCTGGGACAGTGTGTACAAGCAAAGCCTTGGGCTGTGGTGAGGGGAGCTCCGGGGTCTGTGGGGCAGAGAGTACATGAGGCGATGGATTGCCTGATTCTTTCTCCGAGCATCCTGCCTCTCTAGTCTGGTTATAGGCCACGAGGAGGGGAAGGAGTCTAAAAAGATGATTTTTAAGAGCCGTGTCCAGTGTGTCCTCCAAAGAATTCAGTGTGTTCTCGTCTTGCTGGGGAGGTGATGGCTAGTTTGGCCCGAACACTCTCCCAAGTTCCCTTCTTCCTCAATTCTTCACTTCACACTCAGCCTTTTCTGAGGCTTGTAGAAGTTTTGATGACTCTCTCCAGCTTGTGTTTGCTCACCTTTCTTGGTTCTTTTCAGAAGCAAAAGGCCCCAAATCTCTCTCTCTTTCTGTATCTTGTGGCATATTTCTGGGCTGACTAGCAGCAGGA
This sequence comes from Lepidochelys kempii, assembly GCF_965140285.1. NCBI lineage: Eukaryota > Metazoa > Chordata > Testudines > Cheloniidae > Lepidochelys > Lepidochelys kempii. Next base: position 6,517,878 of record NC_136392.1, on the reverse strand, counting down.
AGTGCTAGATGTTATGAGAGACCTTATTCATGTGACACTATTTATTCCTTCCGCACACCCCACCCAGAGGTGAGCATCCACCCTCTGAACAACGGACACCGCTCTCTTTCAGGCCTGCAGGATTTTAACCTCCAGTTTTGGAAGGAGGGTTGTAAAATGACCTTGCAGATTTCCTCTGGCTGAAAAGTTACAAAAATGTGTCTGTAAGTTGAGGGTTAGTCTGGTACATTTTTCCCCACAGAAAGTTTTAGGTGAAATGCCAAAAAACCAAAAATGTGCCCCATTTGTTTTCATCAGCATTTTATGTTTTCAGCTAAAATCTTTCAGTGATAAAACAAAATCTTCTATGGAAAGGAAACACGTTTCTTTTTGTGGAAAATCCTGTCACCAAAACCCCAAATTTCCCTCCAAATGATCAAGAGAGAACATGTTTGACTTAGTTGAGGGTGCAGAATACTGCGTGTATGCACAGGTAGAGTGGGTGTAGTTAATGTCTGTGGGAAAATGTACCTGTCCTGTGTTCTTGTCCAGCTCTGCCCCAGAAGTAGCTGCATGTTAGTGATCTTGTGACTATAGCTAACACCTTTTGGGCACTTCAGGATGGAAATGTAGATTATTTACAGAAATGACAATCAAAGGTGAATTTAAATAGCTGTTGCTTGTAACACCCAGGCACCTAGTGCAAAGTGGCAAACCTGTTGTGCTAAATGCTGGACAGACCAATGATTGGGGCAGTCCCCATATTAACTTAGTCTTTCAGACTTGTTAAGAAGAGTTTCTCACCCTATGAGATCTGGCATGACAGGGCAGATCCAAATGCGGGAGAGTACAAAATGAAGGCTGAAAATCCAGATTGTAGGGGCCAGATTTTCAAGAAGATCCTTTATCCATCACTCTCGATATTAGCGGGGGAAGGGAGATGGGATAATATGTCACTGTTCTCAGAGCTACTGCGCTCTGATGAAGAATCTGCCCACTGCATTCAGGCGCCTAAACAGGAGCTGAAAACCTCCCCTAAGCCCTTAACAACAGGAGTGTGGTAACACTGGAGTTCGCATTTACGCTCTCCTTATCGGAGCTGAGGAGGTGGAAGGCAGGTGCAGCTTTCCTTGACTTCAACCCCTCTTTTGTAGTGGAGTTTAGAAACAACCCCCTTGACCGCTGCGATGCAAACAGTCTCTCTGTTGTCATCGGCTGCCTGGTGAGAGATGGATACCTTGTACATTAGGCTGCCATGAATAAAAATACCCTCTCTTGCTGCCCTTTATTACAGCAGCCTGAAGGAGCAGCAATTAGTTCAGAGTTAACCATTAACACTTAACTCTGATTATTTGCCATCTTGCCAGCTATTTTTTTTTTTCCACCACCAGGTTGACAGTTTCAAAGAAACCCATTTTTTGATTAAAGTCTTTGGTACGCTGGGCGGGACCGAAGCTTTTGGTCACCAAAGACGTCATCCTTCCACGTTTCTGTTAATCACCTGTTGAATGCATGCGGCCGACTTTATTATTTCCTGATTTGTGATCATTTCTTTTTCTTAGTCCTCTAGTAAGAGGGCTCTCTGCTCACCTCCATGTGGAGAGAACTGCTGGGAATCTGGCTAGTTAAAATCCATTCCCCTTCCCCTCAGCGAGTCCCAACATCCTTGAGAGGGTCAAGAATAATACCATGAAATGCATTGCCTGGACTATTGCTTACTTGTGAGATATGATCTAACTAGGTACTATAGCATACACTGGGCCCAGAATTGGAAATTGGGTATTGTCTGCCAGGCCTTTAAGCTGCAAAAGTGCGTCTTCTTTCCATGGGCTCAAGCCTGTAAGACTCTGAGCATATTAACTTCCATTTATCCCTCTCCTTCCCATGAAACTGATTGTAATGCCATAGGAACCATCAACACCGCTGGGCAAAACCCCCTTAATCTCTAAAACAGCTGTGTGCTTGAATAGACTTCCTCCTGCCTGCCGCATCTTGTGTTTGTAGCTTTGCATTTTGTCACCATGAAGGCAATTCAGGGAGCACGTTTTTTAAGTCTTACCATAATACTTAGCACTAGAGCCAGTCAAGCTAAGGCAGGCATAGTTCTACGAAACATTCCTGAAGAAATGAACATTTTGTTTTTTACTCCAAACTTTCTGTGACATTTTTTATATGAGACTTCAAAAGGCAACTTTTTAAAATCTCTGATTAATTCTTCCTCTCCTGCCCGCCCCCCACAATTCAATAGGGAAAAAAAATCTTCCTTCTTATGGTGGGGTGGGATGTTTTTGTGTTTTTTTATTAATAGGTTGTTTCTTCCCACTGAAACAAAACTTTTTTTACAACAGGAAAAAACCTTTTTGACATGAACAACCCCTCCCAAACTTTTGACCTGCTCTACTTACCACTTAGTGCAAGCTCACCATGGATCTCAAAGCACTTTCCCTAAATGGGTATTATCCCTATTTTACAGGTAGGGGAAACTGAGGAAGAGAGGTGCTGTGACTTATTCAAGTTCAAACAGTAAGTCAGTGGGAGAGCTGAGCTCAGTTCTTCCAGGTCCTTAGAACAGTGGTCTGTCTCTGTGACCATATTGTCTCTCAATGGTCTCTCACATATCTGCACGCACCTCCCAGAGGGCATGTACAAATGAGGAATGCACAAATACCCAAGGTGTGCATGCAAATGAGGTGTGGTCCCTTAAATTAGGTGGCTATAGATGCATGCACCTAACTTTAAAGATCTGATGTCAGACCTGATGGATTGCCATGTGAATGAATCGGGCAGAGTGGATGCAGATTGATTGTGTGGAAAAATCTCTTTTATAGTTGCATTTAGATATCAAAGCTTCTGCAATAGGGGAAAAGGAATGTAAATATTCTGAGGCAATTGAATGGGTTTTTGGCTGCTACATTCCCCCCCACCCCCACCCCCTCTAAGCTTGCCTAAAAGTGGCAGTGGCTTTTTAACCCACCGGACTAGGAGAGGATTGCATTTCTTTTTTTAAGCTTATAGGTGAACTGCAACATTTAGACTTGAAAAAAAAGTCTTCCTTTTCCATTCAGTCATCTAATGAGAGCTCTAAATGTAGCTATTAAGGACCAGAACTTACTCCAGTTCCTTCCTGCAAAGTTCTGTGCATGTGACTGGCTGCCTGCCCCAAACATGGGTGTGCAGCTATTGTGCATGGGACCCTGTTTGGTGTTTGAATGCCCATCTGCCCTAGTGCATGCAGGAATGGTTTCTACACAGCTCATTGTAGTAATCATAAAGTTGGAGGTCTGGAACCTGGGCCACGGTGTACTGCCTGTACCTCCTAAATGACTGAAAACTGTGTTGTGCTCAGGCTGGAGTTTGCATTATGGGGTAGTGTTTAAGCCTGCAGTCCTGATGTCGTCTGCTTTGATTTTCTTTCCAGTTTGTGATGAACACTCAGACTACAAGGATGCCAAGTTGCTGTACCGTTTCCGCAAGGACGACGGGACCTTCCCTCTCAACAAGGATGTAAAGGTGTTCATGAGGGGGCAGAGCCTTTATGAGACGTACGTGAGTCCTTCCCTAAAAGGTCTATCACCGTGCAGGCTGCTGGCTGCCTTTGCAGCTCCAGAGTCAGGAATCTGAACCGTTGCCAATGTTTCTCTTGCGCCATCAACTGGTATCTCCAGCTCTGACTCCTTGCTGCCTTTCTCACTGCAGGACTATCTGGACTGAAGTGCAGAGATGGCTGTGAATTGGAATGCAGGATCAGAACTCTTTGCCGCTTTGGGGGGGGGAGTTCACATTCAGATCCAGATCTGGACTTCAAGCCATTGCTAATGAATATGGTTCACTATGGTTGAAGTGCTAGCCTAGGATTTGGGAGGTCTGGGTTTGAGGTCCTGCTTTGCCACAGACTTCCTGGGTGACCTTGGGCAAATCAGTTAGACTCTCTCTGCATCATTTTCCCCCTATACAATGGGACAACAGCACTGTCCTGCCTCACAGGGGTGTTGTGAGAATAATTGCATTAAAGTTTATGAGATGCTAAGATACTTTGGTAATGTGGGTGCTCCGACAAGTAGCTTAGATTCCATGGACAGCTTCCTTTCACTGAGGGGGAGGGGAAGAGGAAGACACAGAAACACACACATGCAAAGATGGGTTCTCTCTGTGTGTGGAGATTTTGCTAATTACTCCTCCAGGTCAAAAAACAGCTTCTTCTCTGAGTCTGACTGGGGAAATGGGCTGGAGAATCTGGATCTCTACATTCCAGTAAGCCTCTTAATAGGACTGGAAGGCAGAACACAAGTAGCTGATCAGCGTTGCTGCCCTCTTTTGTGGGTGTGGGGAAGCAGAGCTCTGGTAAGGTAGGAATGATTAAAAGGAGATGGGTCTTTCTGGGCTGTTGAATCCAGATGGCCCAGCCAATCTACCAACAGGGGGACCACACAGGGAGTCTGGCAAAGCTAGGAACTGATCTCAAATCTCACATCTTAACCACAGCCCTCCCCCTTCTCTCCGTTATTATCAGTTATCCAGTATGTTCTAGTGGTCCCAGCACAGGGCCGGGAACCTGGCGTTCCAGACGTTGAGCCTACTACTACTCCGTGCTGACCTTAAGCAAATCACTTAATCTCTGTGTTTTTATTTTTCTCCCATCTGCTAAATGGGAATGGAAAATACCGACCTTGCAGGGGCTGTCTTATATGATCAATGCTTTTACAGTGCTTCAAAAAGTATAAAAAAGCTATATGCAGGCTAACTATTCTGCCTGAAATGAAACCCTGGACAGGCTTGGTTTGGAATTGAGGAGCTAAATTCCAGAAGTTGTGTATAATCTCCTCACGCGAGTTATTTTCCTCTAAGGGAAACACAGGCTTGATGCCAGCAGGGATCCTCACCATTCTTCCTGCATTGAACTTGGATGCTGTTGCTGGCATCTCCCGTCATGTGACGCATTTCTTGGCTTCTGTTAGAGCAGATTGAAAAACGTTAGTAGTTTGTCTTGGAAAACTTTGAAAAAATTTAACTTTTTTCCAAATTTTCATGTGTGTGTTTGTTTTTTTGCATTTTACAAAACAACCATAAGGTTCTGGGATTTTGAAACCCGCCTCCCCCCGCCCAACTTTTTTGGCTTCTTGGTTTCCCCACCCCCCTCCTTTTCCAGTGGCAAATTTGGAGGCAGGGGAGAAAAATCACAACTGACACCAATTCTATCTCAATGCCTGGGGTTTTTGGGGGTTTTTTTTTTTTGGCTTTTGGGGTTCATTTTTTGTTTTTTTTTCAACCCCCTCCAGTTCTAAATCTTGGAACGGGTCTCTTCCTAGAATCAGATCCAGTGCTGGGTTTAAACTCGTTTCAGCCACGAAGGGCGCGTCAATGCTACAGCGACGCAGGACGGCAACTGCAACTGTGTTATTGTCGCACCGCCATGTGGATGCTTCCTGCGTCGAGGGCAGCGGTTTTCCCATGGATGTGGTGACTCCATCTCTCCAAGGAGCTGCAGCTAGGTTGAGGGAAGACTTCTCCCGTCAAACTTGCCACGTTTACACCAGGGAGGAGGTGGCCCTAATTCCGGTGCTCAGGACACTGAGCAATGTAGCTAGCCTGGTCTAGTTTTTAAGTGTAGGCCAGGCCCAGGATTGGCAGAAGCACCCTTTAAATGTGTGTGGGGGAGGGGGAGGGCACAGACACCTGAATTGTGGGACCACCCCCCCAAAAGCCCACCCTCACGCTGTCCCTGACTGCGAGGTGCCACTCCTGTGCTGCCTCTTCCCTCCCAAGATCCCACTCGCTCCTCTCCACCCCCTTCTCCCCTTGTCCCTCATACTTATGGCCGGAAAAAGTGGAAGGGCCATGGGCCCCCTGGGCCCCTCTGTTCCGCTGCCCCTGGCCAGGGCTAAATTACTTCTGTACCTGGTGGTTTCAAGCACTCACTCATCTTAATGCTGTGTTGTGGCTAAGCACCTAGCAATCAGAATCTCAAACTGCAGCTGAAGTGGGAACCCACCCTTGGGCAAACTTGTGCAGAACTCGGCATGTGCTGTCTGTCCTCTGTTGGACCCATGTTCTGACTTTAATCTGTCAGAAATTAGCAGATTAAGGCTATACTTCTGTTGTTGTGCTATTTGCTAAACAAAATAGCATAAATCCTGGTCTATGCTAGAAAAATCCATACCCCTGAGTGGTGTAGTTAAGCCAATCTAACCCTCAGTGTAGACAGCATGAGGTGGATGGAGAATTCTTTCATCGACCTAGCTACCGCCTCTCAGGGAGGTGATTTACCTATACTGACAGGAGACCCCCCCTCCCCCTCCTTTCAGCATAGGTAGTGTCTACAATGAAGTGCTCATGGCGATCAGGGGAAGTCCCGGACGACTGGAAAAAGGCTAATGTAGTGCCCATCTTTAAAAAAGTGAAGAAGGAGGATCCTGAAAACTACAGGCCAGTCAGCCTCACCTTAGTCCCTGGAAAAATCATGGAGCAGGTCCTCAAGGAATCAATTCTGAAGCACTTAGAGGAGAGGAAAGTGATCAGGAACAGTCAGCATGGATTCACCAAGGGCAAGTCATGTCTGACTAATCTAATTGCCTTCTATGACGAGATAACTGGCTCTGTGGATGTGGGGAAAGCAGTGGACGTGTTGTTCCTTGACTTTAGCAAAGCTTTTGACACGGTCTCCCACAGCATTCTTGCCAGCAAGTTAAAGAAGTATGGGCTGGATGAATGGACTATAAGGTGGATAGAAAGTTGGCTAGATTGTCGGGCTCCACGGGAAGTGATCAATGGCTCCATGTCTAGTTGGCAGCCGGTATCAAGTGGAGTGCCCCAAGGGTCGGTCCTCAGGCTGTTTTTGTTCAATATCTTCATTAATGATCTGGAGGATGGTGTGGATTGCACCCTCAGCAAGTTTGCAGATGACACTAAACTGGGAGAAGAGGTAGATACGCTGGAGGGTAGGGATAGGAGACAGAGGGACCTAGACAAATGAGAGGATTGGGCCAAAAGAAATCTGATGAGATTCAACAAGGACAAGTGCAGAGTCCTGCACTTAGGACGGAAGAACCCCATGCACCGCTACAGACTAAGGACCGAGTGGCTCGGCAGCAGTTCTGCAGAAAAGGACCTAGGGGTTACAGTGGACAAGAAGCTGGATATGAGTCAACAGTGTGCCCTGGCTGCCAAGAAGGCCAGTGGCATATTGGGATGTATAAGTAGGGGCATTGCCAGCAGATCGAGGGAGGTGATCATTCCCCTCTATTCGACATTGGTGAGGCCTCATCTGGAGTACTGTGTCCAGTTTTAGGCCCCACGCTACAAGAAGGATGTGGAAAAACTGGAAAGAGTCCAGCGGAGGGCAACAAAAATGATTAGGGGACTGGAACACATGACTTATGAGGAGAGGCAGAGGGAACTGAGATTGTTTAGTCTGCAGAAGAGAAGAATGAGGGGGGATTTGATAGCTGCTTTCAACTGCCTGAAAGGGGGTTCCAAAGAGGATGGATCTAGACTGTTCTCAGTGGTAGCAGATGACAGAACAAGAAGTAATGATCTTAAGTTGCAGTGGGGGAGGTTTAGGTTGGATATTAGGAAAAACTTTTTCACTAGGAGGGTGGTGAAACACTGGAATGCATTACCTAGGGAGGTGATGGAATCTCCTTCCTTAGAAGTTTTTAAGGTCAGGCTTGACAAAGCCCTGGCTGGGATGATTTAGTTGGGGATTGGTCCTGCTCTGAGCAGGGGGTTGGACTAGATGACCTCCTGAGGTCCCTTCCAACCCTGATATTCTGTGATTCTATAGTACTGCTGTAGCATTTCAATTGTAGACAAGCCCTAAGAAATGCATTTGGAAGGTATCTAGCTGTTTGCATATGTGGGGTTAGGGCACCCTCTTGAGGACACATCAGTTTTAACCTTCCAGAATTCAGGAAACCGCGGCTTTAACTGCATTTAAGCTGTGCCCTTTCTAGCAGTTTAGATTTTCAGGGGGTTACAGGAACCTTTTGTTGCTTTTTGGCTCGCGTGCTCTGTCTTGCTTTGAGTTGGCCTTGAATTGGCTGTGCTGAAACCACCTCTTGTGCCTGAATTTGATTCAAATCCACGTGAAAGGAACATGTTTTGCATGGGTTCACCTGAAACAAGCAAAACTCACATGCTGCCTTTCTAACTTGGCTTTGGGTTCTGTTACAATTACTTGCACAGCTCATTATGGCTAATCTTTTCAAAATTAGCTGGTGTTTTCCATTGCGCATTAAAGTATTGAGTGACTCACCTGTCTCCTCAGCTGTGTTTTGAATGAGACCTAGAATTTAGGTTCTGATCATGTGGGTTAAACACCTCATTTAAAAGGCTTTTTCTCACCATAGTTGTCTTAAGCAATTGGGCTTTTGCCATTTCCCTTGGGAGCCCAATGGCTATCTATATGAGAAAACTGCATCAGTTTTAAATAAAGGAGCGGTTTTAAACTGATGTGGTTAAACCACCACAATAGGCTGTGTGGATATTTATTTCATCTTAGCTTAAACTGATTCCTGGAGAGTCTACATTAGGGTTTGAACTGGCTTAATTCAGTTTAAAATTGCCCCTTTAGCTAAACCAGTGCAGATTTTGTGGGCAAACAAAGTACACTCATTGGAAGCTTACCCTACTGTTCAGCCTGCAATGTTCCTTTCCTTAATTTTGTCCGGCCACACTTAGCTGTACCACCATAAGCAGTTCTCCTTTCATGATGTTCACACCTTCAAAATCCTTAGGTAATTATTATCCCTCCATCACTGTGTAGCCAAGCTATGCTTTGTTCTTTGGTCCTTCCTCATACAGCAGCACTTCCAGCCTTTGTAGCCCAATAAACCATATCCTCAGTGAGGAGTGAGTATTTATTTATGGTGGAACTGAAAGTAGAAGCTTGGACAGGCTACTCTGTTTACCTCTCATGTCTCCATGCTGGGGAAGAGTCTTCCTTTCCTTGAGGACTTCTGTTTTTCTCAACCATTCCAGCATGCCCATCTCCTTTAAAACCCAATCAAATCCATGAAACATCCTAGACAGTCTTTATGGTTCTTACTGGCTTTGATGTTACCATGAGACTCATCTTCTGGGTCCTCCACATACAGCATTCTGACATGGGAACAACGTCATTCCAAAAACTGCCCTAAGCTAATGGCTCAAGAGGGGAAAGTCTGACACTTGGAGTTACATAATCAAGCATATTATGGTGTAGCAAGATGTGTGGGGTTCCCCCACTGTTTATTTTCTCTCTGCTCATGACAGGTGGGACAACCAATGCTTCAGTTGGCTTTAGCTCCTGCCATGCTGCTTGTGTAGTTATAGGGCTAAAGAAAAGATCACTCTTCTGGATCCACCCCGCTCCTTACCCCTTGGCATGTCTCTTCTCTGTGCCAGGCTGATCAATGTAGAAGACTCCATACTGAAGGCAAGAGAGGAGAATTCTGTGAAGTACCAGAGGACATTCCTGGGCTGTGAAATGATTGACTGGCTCATCCAGGAAGGGGAGACAGCAAACAGAAAGGAAGCTGTGGAGCTGGGCCGAGCACTGCTGGAACATGGGATCGTTCAGCATGGTATGCCGAAATTCCTGGGGATGGGGAAGAAAGGTGAAGGATGGGGCTAGCTATCATTGCTTTGCTTGGAACAACCCCGCATTTATAACAAGTAACAAAGGCTGGTCATGTGCCGAGAGCTAGTTTCTACTTGGAGACAGCAGTGGGTCCATTTAGTTCTATTTTTAGAAGAGGGGCCCTCTGGGCACGCTGCTGTCACCCTTGAATGTTTGAGACGGAATCTGAGTCACTTTTTGGCATCTCTTCAAAGTGTCATTCCCAAGCCAGAGAACGGGGATTCACATCTGGATTTCGAGACACTCGAAGCCTGCTCGTGCACACGCTCGGTGTCTTTCTCCCTTTCTCACACACGCACAGAGGGATCACATCTGAGATTCCCCGCCGACATTATAATGGAAGAAATAAGGCAGTTGAAGTGGAGGGGCTCATTCAATATCTGACCCATTTCTAAGGCCGCATATGTCGGAGGGCTCGTCTACATGGCGAGTTACTGCGGAGCAAGTCCGGGTGTGAATCGGCAGCACGCTCTGAATTTGCTTGTCCAGAGAAACAATTTGCTTGTCCAGAGAAACAATGTAAACAGCCCCGATAGAGCAGCACCACTTCTCTCCTCCTACCACCACCTCCTCCTCCTCCGACCAACGGGGAAAAAAAAAATCTCATTCCTGCCGATGAGCCCATGCCTCACTGCTCATCAACTTAACATCCTGTCAGTTATTTCTGTACCACCAGTAAACCCAACGCTAGCTTGTAATAACCCCAGCCTTACTGGCCTGTGGGATTTTCCACTGGAATATTTTTTACTGGACGTTATCAACATTACTTTGGTGTGCTCCTGCAATGCAAGGCATTGTGGGAGGTGTAGTCCCACACCCTGCCATGCCTGGCTGTTAGAGAGGCGGGGGTTGGGAGGTGAAGGGATGAGGCTGAATCCCATGGCTGGGTTTGATAATGGAATAGCCCTTTTCCCTCCCCCACCAGACCCTTGTGATACTGAAAAGGGGAATAAGAACACACCCTGTCTTGAAAATCCTGAGCATTAAAAAAAATCCTGAATCAGGCTCCCCAAAAGCCCGAGGCTTTAAAAATAATGATTGTTGGGCTCCTTCTATTTGCCTTCTGGTTTCTGAGCTTTAGGTTCGGTTTTAGCCTTTGGGGGGGGGGGGTCATGGTTTCAAGCTTTTCTCTGCAACCCTGAGGATTAGAAACTCACATTCTGTTTTTTAATGAAAGCTGAGCGTCTCCCCTGCTCACATGACTCCAGGAGCTGGGACTTTAATAAAAGAAAAACACCAAATATTGCGACACTCACTGGAACTTGTAACACTGCAAAGGGTGCACTGGTAATACTGCAGCAGGTCTCCTCCTCCAGCCTTGCTGCTGAATGGCAAATATTAGCTACCCTTTGTCATGAGACCCCCCCCGACAGCCGCTCTACCCTTTCCTGTTCTCTTCCCAGTCTCCAGCAAGCACCACTTCTTTGACAGTAACCTGCTCTACCAGTTCCGGATCAACTTCCGCCGGAGGCGACGGCTCACGGAGCTGCTCAACGAGAACTTGCCCCGGGCTTTGTCGGAGAGCCCTGACAGCCCCTTCTGCCTCCGCAAGCTCAACCCGGAGCAAGGCAACTCCAGCTTCCTCTCGGGTAATCAGGGATACTGGGGTGGGGCCTTGGCTGGAAGGGGCAGGGCCTTTAAATCCCTGGGCCCGGCCGCCGCTGCTACCCCGGAAGTCCGTCGGCAATTTAAAGGGCCCGGGGTGCCGGCTGCGGTAGCGGTGGCCGGGAGCCCTGGGCCCTTTAAATCACCACCGGAGCCCCATGGTAGCAGCAGTGGCAGCCGGTAGCCCTGGGCCCTTAAAATCGCCGCCAGAGCCCCCTAGTAGCAGTAGCAGGCACGGTGGCCAGGAGCCCTGGGGCTCGGGCAGCGATTTAAAGGGTCAGGAGCTCCAGCCACTGCCAGGAGCCCAGGGCCCCTTTAAATCACCGCTGGAGCCCCAGGGCTCCCTGCTGCTGCTGCTACCCCAGGGCTCTGGCAGCGGGGCTCTGGCACTGATTTAAAGGGCCAGGGGCTCTGACCGCTGCCGGGAGCCCCCGGGGAAGCTGCCGGTACGGTCGGCTGTGTATCGGCTCTTGCCGGTACGCCATACCGGATTGCAGGGAGAACTGGAAGTCCTGGCACAGTCAAGGAATTATGGTGTGATAGGAATAACAGAGACTTGGTGGGATAACTCACATGACTGGAGTACTGTCATGGATGGATATAAACTGTTCAGAAAGGACAGGCAGGGCAGAAAAGGTGGGGGAGTAGCACTGTATGTAAGGGAGCAGTATGACTGCTCAGAGCTCCGGTATGAAACTGCAGAAAAACCTGAGTGTCTCTGGATTAAGTTTAGAAGTGTGAGCAACAAGGGTGATGTCGTGGTGGGAATCTGCTTTAGACCACCGGACCAGGGGGATGAGGTGGACGAGGCTTTCTTCCGGCAACTCACGGAAGTTACTAGATCGCAGGCCATGGTTCTCATGGGAGACTTCAATCACCCTGATATCTGCTGGGAGAGCAATATAGCGGTGCACAGACAATCCAGGAAGTTTTTGGAAAGGGTAGGGGACAATTTCCTGGTGCAAATGCTGGAGGAACCAACTAGGGGCAGAGCTCTTCTTGACCTGCTGCTCACAAACTGGGAAGAATTAGTAGGGGAAGCTAAAGTGGATGGGAACCTGGGAGGCAGTGACCATGGTAATTAAATATTCATGGTAAATAGGCCCAATGGCCTGTGATGGGTTTTTAGATGGGGTAAGATCCAAGTTACCCAGGAAAGAATTTTCTGTAGTATCTGGCTGATGAATCTTGCCCATATGCTCAGGGTTTAGCTGATCGCCATATTTGGGGTCGGGAAGGAATTTTCCTCCAGGGCAGATTGGAAGGCCCTGGAGGTTTTTCGCCTTCCTCTGTAGCATGGGGCACGGGTCACTTGCTGGAGGATTCTCTGCTCCTTGAGGTCTTCAAACTACAATTTGGGGACTTCAATAGCACAGATATAGGTGTGAGGTCTTTTTTAGGAGTGGTGGGTGAAATTCTGTGGCCTGCATTGTGCAGGAGGTCAGACTGGAAGATCATAATGGTCCCTTCTGACCTAAATATCTATGAATCTATGAGATGGTAGAGTTCAGGATCCTGACACAGGGAAGAAAGGAGAGCAGTAGAATTCAGACCCTGGACTTCAGAAAAGCAGACTTTGACTCCCTCCGGGAACTGATGGGCAGGATCCCCTGGGAGAATAACATGAAGGGGAAAGGAGTCCAGGAGAGCTGGCTGTATTTTAAAGAATCCTTTTTGAGGTTACAGGGACAAACCATCCCGATGTGTAGAAAGAATAGTAAATATGGCAGGTGACCAGCTTGGCTTAACAGTGAAATCCTTGCTGATCCTGAACACAAAAAAGAAGCTTACAAGAAGTGGAAGATTGGACAAATGACCGGAGATGAGTATAAAAATATTGCTCGGGGATGCAGGAGTGAAATCAGGAAGGCCAAATCACACCTGGAGTTGCAGCTAGCAAGAGATGTTAAAAGTAACAAGAAGGGTTTCTTCAGGTATGTTAGCAACAAGAAGAAAGTCATTCAGTAAGGGGCCCACACTTTCCTTGAGGGAGGCAACCTAGTGACAGAGGATGTGGAAAAAGCTAATGTACTCAAAGCTTTTTTTGCTTCTGTCTTCACGAACAAGGTCAGCTCCCAAACTACTGCACTGGGCAGCATAGCATAGGGAGGAGGTGACCAGCCCTCTGTGGAGAAAGAAGTGGTTCTGGACTATTTAGAAAAGCTGGACGAGCACAAGTCAATGGGGCCGGATGTGCTACATCTGAGAGTGCTAAAGGAGTTGGCGGATGTGATTGCAGAGCCATTGGCCATTATCTCTGAAAACTCATGGCTATCTGGGGAAGTCCTGGACGACTGGAAAAAGGCTAATGTAGTGCCCATCTTTAAAAAAGGGAAGAAGGAGGATCCTGGGAACTACAGGCCAGTCAGCCTCACCTCAGTCCCTGGAAAAATCATGGAGCAGGTCCTCAAGGAATCAATTCTGAAGCACTTAGAGGAGAGGAAAGTGATCAGGAACAGTTGGCATGGATCCACCAAGGGCAAGTCATGCCTGACTAATCTAATTGCCATCTATGATGAGATAACTGGCTCTGTGGATGAGGGGAAAGAAGTGGACATATTGTTCCTTGACTTTAGCAAAGCTTTTGACACGGTCTCCCACAGTATTCTTGCCAGCAAGTTAAAGAAGTATGGGCTGGATGAATGGACTATAAGGTGGATAGAAAGTTGGCTAGATTGTCGGGCTCCACGGGTAGTGATCAATGGCTCCATGTCTAGCTGGCAGCCGGTATCAAGTGGAGTGCCCCAAGGGTCGGTCCTCAGGCTGGTTTTGTTCAATATCTTCATAAATGATCTGGAGGATGGTGTGGATTGCACACTCAGCAAGTTTGCAGATGACACTAAACTGGGAGGAGAGGTAGATACGCTGGAGGGTAGGGATAGGATACAGAAGGACCTAGACAAATTAGAGGATTGGGCCAAAAGAAATCTGATGAGGTTCAACAAGGACAAGTGCAGAGTCCTGCACTTAGGACGGAAGAATCCCATGCACCGCTACGGACTAGGGACCAAATGGCTCGGCAGCAGTTCTGCAGAAAAGGACCTAGGGGTTACAGTGGACAAGAAGCTGGATATGAGTCAACAGTGTGCCCTTATTGCCAAGAAGGCCAATGGCATTTTGGGATGTATACGTAGGGGCATTGCCCGCAGATCGAGAGACGTGATTGTTCCCCTCTATTCGACATTGGTGAGGCCTCATCTGGAGTACTGTGTCCAGTTTTGGGCCCCACACTACAAGAAGGATGTGGAAAAATTGGAAAGAGTCCAGCGGAGGGCAACAAAAATGATTAGGGGACTGGAACACATGACTTATGAGGAGAGGCTGAGGGAACTGGGGATGTTTAGTCTGCGGAAGAGAAGAATGAGGAGGGATTTGATAGCTGCTTTCAACTACCTGAAAGGGGGTTCCAAAGAGGATGGATCTAGACTGTTCTCAGTGGTAGCTGATGACGGAACAAGGAATAATGATCTCAAGTTGCAGTGGGGGAGGTTTAGGTTGGATATTAGGAAAAACTTTTTCACTAGGAGGGTGGTCAAACACTGGAATGCGTTACCTAGGGAGGTGGTAGAATCTCCTTCCTTAGATATTTTTAAGGTCAGGCTTGACAAAGCCCTGGCTGGGATGATTTAGTTGGGGATTGGTCCTGCTTTGAGCAGGGGGTTGGACTAGATGACCTCCTGAGGTCCCTTCCAACCCTGATATTCTATTCTACGTACCGGCTTACTTTCATCTCTGCCTGTGATGTGTATATAGGGGAATCTGAAGTAAGATTAGAGATACTCTTACTCTTTATCTCTGTATCTGGCATTGGTATGACCACTGCTGGAATCCTGTGTCCAGTTCTGGTGCCCACAGCTCAAGAAGGATGTTGATAAATTGTAGAGTGTTCTGAAAAGAGCCACAAGAATGAGTAAAGGATTAGAAAACATGCTCGTAGTGATAGACTCAAGGCGCTCAATCGATTTAGCTTAAACAGAAGGTTAAGGGGTGATGATCACAGTCCATAAGTGTCAACATGTGGAACAAATATTTAAAAATGGGCTCTCCAATATAGCAGAAAAAGGTACAACACAATCCAATGGCTGGAAGTTGAATCTAGACAAATTTAGACCGGTAATAAGACGTACATTCGCAATGGTGGGAGGGAGTAATTAACCATTGGAATAAATGACCAAGGGTCATGGTGGATTCTCCAACACTGACAATTTTAAAATGAAGATTGGATGGTTTTCTGAAATAAATCGGGGGATTATTGTGGGGCAGTTGTCTGGCCTGTGTTATCCAGGAGGCCAGTCTACGCGATCACAGTGGTCCCCTCACACCCACACACCTTGCTCGGTAAAGACTAATGAAGGGAGATCCTCTGAAGGTTGAGAGTTTCCAAAATCATTCAGACCTCCTGAGTCTGCAAAAGTGGGCTGGGTATTTTGTAAGGACTGAATTCCTTGGCTGAGGGCATGTGGACGGGTGTGCATTGAGGGGGAGGAGAACCACCTCTCTGACAGTCAAACCTGGGCTGAAAAAGCAGGCCAAACTCTAGCCAAACCAGTCTGCTCGCCCCTAGCCAAGATCTGGGAGGAGTTATATCTGTGTCTTTCAGTCCAGCCCAACAAGGAGATCAAAATAGTCTCAGCAGTTCGGAGGAGCAGCGTCACCTCTCTTGCCGGAAGTTCCAACCCCTATTTCACTCCTACACCCAGCCTGGGATTCCTGCCAGCAGCTGAATGCAACCCCAAATCAGGTGAGGTCTCACATTTCAGTGCCACTTATCTAATGCTCAGAAGGGCTGAAGAGATTACATTAGACTTGAGACTAGTGATAAGAAGGCTAATTTCAACAGGCCTAAAAGGAAAGGGCAGAATTGCACGAACAGGGCTAGGGAAGTTCATCTTACATGCAGTAGCTCAATTCCTGTTCTAGTGCATGGGGCCGATGACAGTGTGATCTTGGCTTGGCAAAGGGATTGGCAACAGAAAGGCCTTAGCTTTGCCATTCCATAAGTAAGGTTGAAGCTGGCTTCTTGCTGTAAGCCACATTTTTATACATTGCCTCTCATTGCAATGAAACCATTTTTCCTGGAAATGTATGCCTCCTCTCCTCTCAGGTCAGAACTTTTCTGGTTTAAAAACCAACACTTATTCTATCAGGTTTTAAAGTTACGGTCCCTTGAGCATGTTTACTTGTACACCACTTTTGAGAAAAGTTTTCTGAGGTGGGCTGTCTTTTGGAGGGGTTCATCACATCTCCAAAACAGCATGCTTAGAAGCTGCAGATTTGTGGTGGTGTTTTTGATCTTTCTAAGGAGAAGGGCCCTTTAATGCTGGGCTTTGTAAAGATGTGTGTATATTAAAGCACGTTGCAACACGTTCAATTTCTACACAATTTTTTTTAAGAAAACAAATTGTTTTGTGTTGATCAAAATATTTCAGGTTCTCTTTGGAAAACAGAATCTTAATTTCCATTTTCAAAAACTTAAATCTTATTTTTTTCTTGTTTTAACCCCCCACCCCTTTTGTTGTGGGAAGTAGAGAGAAGTTTCAGTGGAAACTTTCCCTGCCAGTTCTAATACTTGTATAGAAGAGATACAGATAAGGAAGATGTCTTTGAATTTGTCTCAGACCTGCTCTGTGCTCATAGAATGCTTTTTGCACAGAAAAGCTTTGGATGGTTTGTGCGTCCATTCCCCAGTCTGGTACTTCCCAGTCTTCCTTGTTATGCATTATATTGTATTTAACCTTTGCACATGTGATTCTAATCGGATCTGTCACCTTTGGCTCTAGTGCTAAAGAGGCCTGTCACCAATGAGGAGCTCCTGTCCCCTGGGGCTCCATACATCAAGAAAACACTAACTGTAAGTGACCAGTCAGAACGCTGTTACATTAGCAGTAATGCTAAACCCTTCCTGGCTGCTCTGTTAGCTTTCTAGGTGCTGTCGGTTTTCACTCCTGAGTGTTTAAACCATGACTGAATCTCACATCATCCGGACCTTTTTTCTTTGTTCAACTCACATGAGGCTCATGAGCTGGCGCCTTCGGATATTCTTGTGTTTTGAACGGGCAGTGACTGTCCCCAGGTTGCTGCCGCTTGGTGACGTTTTGTATGTGTATTGGGGTGGAGAAAGGAGAAAAGTCCTTTTAAGGAGAAAACTCCATTGCATTCCATCTAGGCTTGTACAACAGCAGCCTCACTTGTCAAAGACACTAAGACATTCATTTCCCTTTCCTGTCACAGGTTGATTGCTTTTCCATGCCACTCTGTATGCACCAGGTACCTATGATCCACTCACAGATAGCTGAAGGCATCTCTAAGTGTATTAAGATACTCTGTGGGCTCAAAAGGGAATAGGAAACCATCCTGAACACTAGGAGTGTTCAGGGTTTAAGCTCCTGGTTCGGACTCCAGGATGACTTAGGAAACCATAGTTGTTGGGTTTTTTTATTATTATTCATATTACTTTGGAATCTAGAGGCTTCAACAGATCAAGGCCCCATTTTGCAAGGCACTGTATGCACACATAGTGAGAGACATTCCCTGCCCTGAAGATCTATCTATCCTTTTTCGCCTCTAAATGATAATTTGCATACATCTCCCACTCTCTCCGTTCTTCGCTCCCTTGCACAGGAATTGTATGGAATGCATCTCCAATCCATGAGCCAGATCCTTCAGTCCCGCTCCACTGGACACACAGAGATTCACTTTATACAGGTGGAATCTCCAAGTAGCCAGTTAAAAATGTTTTATGGCCCACTTGCCTCACGAGAATGGCACAAGGGGGCTGTAGGAGAGCAGCGGATCTGGCCTAGAGTGAGTGCAAAAAAACCTGACTTCCTGTTTGGGGTCTCTCTGAGTGCTGTGTTTAAGGACATGCTATCCATTCTCAATACCAGCCTTGCCCTGACTGTCAACCCTGTCAAGCTGGGCCTTTCAGGTGCTGCTTTGGTCCTTTTGCACAGCTCACTTCCTCTCCTTAGTTGTGCTGCTGCTGTTTTGTAACATGTGATGCCCTTTGAGAGTTCCTTTGTATGTGTTGACCAAATGCACAATGCTTTCAGCATAACAGCATGCTTCTCCGACAAGCTGGGATTGGGGTGGCGAAAGTGGGTAAAGAGGATGTTTTTGTTCAGCATATGACTTCCCTTGCCAGCGAAAGTGCGTGCAAGAATTATGCATGGTGCAGCAGTGTCTCTTGGTATGTTCTTTGCACGTGACTTGCTTTAAATCTTGCATTGTCTATGTGTGATCCTTGTGCTCTTCACAGCATGGAATACTAGTTAGAAAGTAACTTTGGAGACGCTCTCAGTTAAACCCTGTGGTTTTGAGTCTCATTTGGTGTATGGCTCAGAAATATATTGTTGCTCTTCTGATGCGTGGCAGCAGATGTCAGGGGTCCTAGCAGGTTGGTTTCCTGTCAAAGGGGAAATCAGCAACACAGAGCCTGGATATATTCGTAACTTGTTTTATTTACACAATATACATCTGTCCTTGAACAGAAGTGGTCACAAATGGCATGCAGGCTATAGTAAGCTGAATGGAACTTGGAGGGAGGAACACAGATTGCAGGAAGGAAGAGTCTGGAGGAGGCACAAGGAAGCCAGTCTGTGTGCACGTGGTTGGAATGCTAGCTGCAGCATCCCTGTAAATAGTTCTCGTAACGAAGAGCCAGTGTAGTTTTAGAACCTAGAGCGCTCTCTAGCATGCCACATTTTAAACACAAGAGGAGAACAAGAGGAGAACGACTCTAGCCCGGCAATTAAGGCGCTCTCCTGGGAGGTAGCAGATATGGATTCAAATCCCTACTCTGAATGAGGCAGAGAGAAGATTTAAGTCCTCTCCTACCTTCCAATGAGTGCCTTCATCACAAGGTTCAAGAGTTATTCTCTCTTTGACTCAATGAATATTTAAGTATTTGTAATCAGTGGAACAGCTTCAAGAGGAGAGACTGGAGCAACCCACCACAGAACAACCTCTGGCCTGGTGGTTAGGATGCTCACTTGGGAGGGAGAATATTGAGATCAAGATCTGCTGCAGAATGGGGATTCAAACCTGGGTCTCCTACATCCCAGTCAAGTCCCTAACCACTGAGATAAAGGGAGATGTGTGCACACATGTTTTCTGAAGCTGGCTGGCCCACCCTAGAGTTTATCTCACTGTAAAATATGTGGGGCATTCACTAGTTGAAGTGATAATGGGGCAAGGCTAAACGCTGACCACTTCAGTTCAGCAGAACTCCTTTGCGTGGTCATCTACATGAAGGCAAGAAAATCTTTGTGAGGCCCTTACAGTCCCTCTGTTCTGTTTGTAGATTGTGGGGGATGCTGTGGGCTGGGGGTTTGTGGTCCGTGGAGGGAGACCCTGCCATATCCAGGCTGTGGACCCAGGAGGACCTGCTGCTGCAGCAGGCATGAAGGTACTGTATAATCTGGATCTTCCTGGTGTAGCATGTGATATCACTTGTATGCTGATCAAATGTGTGGGGCCAAATTCATCCCCGGCATTAATCCATGGACTGCAGTGAGGGTGAATTCATTCATCACTCACTACTATGTTTCAAATCTGTAGCAGTCCCTGTGACGCTTGGAGTGAGGATTGCAAAGCATGCACCTACTTGCCAGCAGTGGGACCTATGTGTGTTAAGGTGGCTGGGGCTTGGCTCTTTTCAAGGGCTTATGAAGACCCAGCTGTGGCTGTTGCTGCTCTGATCTAAACCTCAGAGTGGAGGGAGAGCCAGTGTAAGGGGAAACATTGCATGGCCCATTACATTGCACTACGTCTACAGACCTGTGTCAACAAATATCTGTGTCAGCTACTACGCAGTGGAAGCTTGAAACTGACTCTGGGCTTGTAGATTGCCTGATGGGTTTATTTCGGAGAAGAATTTTGAATGCTATGGCTATTGTGCTCTATTCAGGAGAGACCTAGAACAACACAGCAGAGATGCTGCAAGACACAATTGTGCTTTGTCACAGCCTTGTGAGGGAGATTTGCACACTGCCTGCCCTTGGCTGGATCTGACTCCAGTCAAAGTAGTCATCTTCAGTTTCATCGGCATCCTATTTGTAATGATTCTTCCCATATGTGGCTTGTCAACAGGGCTCAAACCCAGGACCTTCAGTACTGCAGCACAGACCTCTACTACTTCAAATAAAGGAGAAACTCTTTAGCTGGTAGTATTAATAGGCTGTTATCCTCTAGCAGATCAGATGCTGAGGGAGATGTGACACACACACTGCCGCCGTGTTATGTAGTCACTAGAAAAGTGTTCTTTCCCGTCTGTAACTGGGATTTCAACATTTATCTTTGTCCTCAGTCAGGATGAAAAGTCAAAATACTGACACCATTCATGGGATGGGAAGTTCAGAAAAACTTCTATTTGGAAATGTTATTGCTGTGGCTTGGTTTTACACTGAACTGCACCCACCTGAGCTGCTACAATGCTTCATGAGATTTGTAGTTCAGATGCCTCGTGCTCTCATTCTCTGCTAAGGGCCAGATGCCCCAGGTGGACTACAACTCCCATGATGCATTGCGGCAGTTCAGTGGGGTTGAGGAAATTGTGGTACATCCTGGAGGATTTAGTCCAGCCTGGAACCCAGCCCTTAGACAAGGATAGGGGCACGAGATGCCTGAACTAAAACTCCCATGAGACACTGGAGCAGCTCAGACAGACACAAGCTCATGTTGAACTGACCCAAACCAAAACATTTTGATTCAGGTCAAGATATCAGAATGTTTAGATTTGGGTTAATCTGAGAATTGTTTCAATTTTCTTGATGGAAAAATTTGAATATCTTTTGACAAAATTGAAACTTTTTCCTGTGGGACTTTGATTTTGTGGAGACGTTTTCTATCAATAAAACAAAATAAAAAACAAATATCCAAAAACACTTTTCAGTGGAAAATTCCCAGTCAGCTCTATTTGCTAATATACTGCATATAAATTATTTAATGCAGGGAAAGAGCAGCACACTGATTTGAAACACCCAGTATTAGTTTTGTTCAATATCTTCATAAATGATCTGGAGGATGGTGTGGATTGCACCCTCAGCAAGTTTGCAGATGACACTAAACTGGGAGGAGAGGTAGATACACTGGAGGGTAGGGATAGGAGACAGAGGGACTTAGACAAATTGGAGGATTGGGCCAAAAGAAATCTGATGAGGTTCAACAAGGACAAGTGCAGGGTCCTGCACTTAGGACGGAAGAATCCAATGCACTGCTACAGACTAGGGACCAAATGGCTCGGCAGCAGTTCTGCAGAAAAGGCCCTAGGGATTACAGTGGACGAGAAGCTGGATATGAGTCAACGGTGTGCCCTTGTTACCAAGAAGGCCAATGGCATTTTGGGATGTATAAGTAGGCGCATTGCCAGCAGATCGAGGGACGTGATCGTTCCCCTCTATTCGACATTGGTGAGGCCTCATCTGGAGTACTGTGTCCAGTTTTGGGCCCCACACTACAAGAAGGATGTGGAAAAATTGGAAAGAGTCCAGCGGAGGGCAACAAAAATGATTAGGGGACTGGAACACATGACTTATGAGGAGAGGCTGAGGGAACTGGGGATGTTTAGTCTGCAGAAGAGAAAAATGAGGGGGGATTTGATAGCTGCTTTCAACTACCTGAAAGGGGGTTCCAAAGAGGATGGCTCTAGTCTGTTCTAAGTGGTAGCAGATGACAGAACAAGGAGTAATGGTCTCAAGTTGCAGTGGGGGAGATTTAGGTTGGATATTAGGAAAAACTTTTTCACCAGGAGGGTGGTGAAACACTGGAATGTGTTAGCTAGGGAGGTGGTGGAATCTCCTTCCTTAGATATTTTTAAGGTCAGGCTTGACAAAGCCCTGGCTGGGATGATTTAATTGGGGACCGGTCCTGCTTTGAGCAGGGGGTTGGACTAGATGACCTCCTGAGGTCCCTTCCAACCCTGATATTCTATCATTCTATTAAAGCTCCTGGGGTAATAAGTGTGTTCTGTCTTACTAAAAAGACAGTGTGTGGAGTTCTTTTTCTTTGCATGTGAAAGCTGCAGAATGACTCTGCAGTGATAAATCATTCCCTTTGGGGACAGGGAGAAGAGTTTGCCTTCATTCATCTTGTAATCGCTCCGCTGATTCCAGCTCATATGCAATGATCTGAGCTTCTGAAAATGATTTTAGACCAACAAACCAAAAATAAATGGGCTTGTGGTCTGGTTGAAGATTAATTTCTAAGAGTAAAGGAAAGAGGAAATTCATAACACCCTCCCCCCCCCCCCCCAGCAGTCGAGGAGTAATTTTTGTACAGATCTTGTTTATCCTTCAAGTCACTTGCTGGGATATTTGAAGTAATAAGATTCTTCAGAGACAGGAAGAGTTAGACTTGGTCATATGCTTCAGGCAGGATTGGAAAGGAACAGGTGCAGGTAAATTTGTTCCATTTGCCCAAGAGCTCATTTCATCCAACCCTTCCTCTAATCTCATTATTTTAAAAAATTACCAATATTAATATCAAGTCTCACTGTCAGCTTTTTACATGTACGTGGCCTGCTCATAAAGGGGGCTTTGCATTCGCCATTTGCTCCCAAAGTAAATCCCCGGGGTTGCCATTAAGAATCCAGTCACTTTTAGTGCGATTTATAAAGTGTATAAAATGCTTTCCGGTTGTAGGATTTGGTAAGAGATACCTTCCTCACAAAGTCTCACTCTTCTGAGCAGGTGCAGCTGCAGTTTCAGTGTAGTCGCATCACTGTAAAACATTCCTCTCTCTCCACTGCAGGTGTGTCAGTTTGTTTTCTCTGTGAACGGAAGGTACGTTCTGCATTTGGACTATCCGACCATCAGCAGCCTCATTATGACGGGACCGCGAACGCTTGTTCTGGAGGTCATGGAAGCCATTGAATGAGTGAAGAATCCTCTCCCCATCACTGTTCCAAGAAGCAGGATACTTCAGCAGCTGCTAAAGGATGGAATGATCAGTTACATGATTCTGCGAAAATTAGGGGAAGGACCAAACCTGGTCTCTCATTCTAAGGGACTAGGCCTGAAATGTAGCCTGACATTTTGACTTGTCTTAAGTAATTGGAATCTGATGAGGCAGGTCTCTTGGGCTCAGACAGAACTGAGGTATTTGTGGCTCAGTGCCTAACCCTGAGAGATGATGAGCACCCACAGCTCCTTTTAGAGACAATGGGGGTGCTCGACCACACTCAGGATTGGATCCTTAGTGCACATGGTCCTTTCACCTACAAGGACCTGAGGTCAAGTCGCAAGTCAAGTAAGAATTGAACTGAGTTTGTTTGATCTCCAGGAACTGTAAGTGATGAGAGGCTTGTTGTTTTTGTTTAAAAAACCTACCATTCTGTGTGATGACCCTGAGCAGAATATCTGAGCTCAGGAGACTGCTGGGCATGAAGAGTCAACTAAAAACACTTTTCTGAAAGCTATACACATTCCAGATGATGCAGTACATGGTGCTGGTGACCACATCAAGAAATAAAGGAAAGAATGCCACAGTGAGTTACGTTCCGTTATAAACAGGAAAGAGACACCTTTTCCAGATGGAATCTGACATACTCAAGGGAAATAACTTTTATTTTTGAAGCATCTAAGAGGTTTCCAACATTTACATTTTTAAAAATGTCTTTTTAAACTATATTTTTAAAACTACTGTAGCTGAAAGTGTCTTTTTTTAAATAAAACCTGTTTCGATGCTGATTTGTCAGTGTTTTAATATTTGATTAGACAGTTTCTCTTCCGTCTCTTTCTTCAGTGCACAACACGCCTCCCTCTCATGGTGTGATGTCTCATAAAACTGATATTCTATAGATTTGTAATGCAAATAATTAAAAAAATAAATAACCAAAGAAATATTGGTCTGTAACTGTTGTGCCAGTTGGGCACAGGCTTGTTTTCCAGATACTTAAAATCCAATAGGAGGCAGAGATCTAATCCAACCTCCGGTGATCATCTTTTATGGTGACATTGGTGCAACGTGGAGGATGGGTAGTGTCCAACTTTTTTTTTTTTTTTTTTTTTTTTGCCTTGACTGTTAAGGCCAAAATGTAGGAAGACTCCACATTAGGACTGACAGAAAAATGGAATTTCCATCTGATGGGTAATACGAATATTGCTACATTTTGTTTTCCTCCTGAATTCGGATATGATCTCAATATGTGCAGGTTTTTTTCAGAATGAGAAGCTCCAGAAAATGTCAATTTGGAAATAGAACAATGCTTTAATGTTAATCTCTACATCCTTCAGAGGTGCTGTAATGCCCCATTCTCCCCTAAGGGCCTTGCTCTCCATAATACATCTCCCATCATACATCATGATTTCTCTGCACGGCTGAGTTTCCATGGGGCCTGATGGGCCTCTTTCCTGTGGAAAATTTCTGTTCGGATAAATCGATTTTGCAATGGGAAAATGTCTAATTTGGAATTTTGTCTTCATGTGGAGTAGGGCTGATACAATTACCAATGTGGGATTGGATTTGTATTTCGGGAGAGGAAGGAAGAGCCCTATGGATGTTCTAAGGGAACTGTCAACTTAAAAATCACACTTCTCTGAATGTTTTACAGAACATTACTAGAACTGAAGTGTATTTAAGAGTAATTGCAGGAGATCAGATTAGGTGTTCATAATGATTAGGATTGCCAACCGTCCAGGATTGTCCTGGAATCTCCAGGAATTAAAGATTAATCTTTAATTAAAGATTATGTCATGTAATAAAACCTCCAGGAATACATCCAACCAAAAATGGCAACCCTAATAACGATCCCTTATGGCCTATCTATGCAATTGTCTCTATTTCAGTTTGCTTTGGGCATTTGAAACCACTTGGTGTGTAACTAGATGGGGCCTGGTCCAGAGCCTCTTGAAGTCAATGGGAGTCTTTTCATTTATTTTGGTGGGCTTTGACTCAGATTCTTAGTTGTATGGGTTGGCCTGTCAGCACCAGAAAAGAGAAGATTGGAGTGGCACAATTTCTTCTTCACAGAAGCCATGTTGGTTTATCTTTTTCAGATCTGGTTGTGTTACAACATGGAATCATAGAATCATAGTACTGGAAGGGACTTTAGTCATGGCAGGACTAAATATATTGAGACCATTCCTGATAGGTGTTTAACCTGCTCTTAAAAATATCTGATGATGGAGATTCCACATTCCTAGGCAATTTATTCCAGTGCTTAACAACCCTGACAGTTAGGAAGTTTTTCCTAATGTCCAACCTTAGCCTCCCTTGTTTCACCCCATATCTACTAGCTCAAAAGAAGTAACAAATTCAAACCTCTGTTCATGTGCTAGCCATTGAAAGGGATACAACCACACTATTAGCAATAGTTACCCTTTCTTTTGAGGGTGATGCAAATCCTAGTGGAAATTATACATGTGCAGCCCACTATGGAGTGAATTAGATACAGCACGTTATTAATCATACAGCCTTCAGCTGACTGTACATCGTGCTGACAATTTGTCCCTCAAGCTGTAGGACTGCTTGAAATGAAGAGAAATTAGTGATGTTTTAAACCTTATGCTTTCCTCCCTTCCACGTTCCAGTGTTCATCAGTGGCAAGGCATTTGTGCCAGAGAAATCTGATTCTAGGCATTAGGGATGGAAACCTGGCTTTATAGATGTCAATGGAATTTTTGCAATTAATTTAGTTGAGGACAAGATTTCACCCTGTTGTTGGATTAAGAATCGCTTACTTAGCAGCTGGGTCTAACGAATATGTATTAAAGCAAAACACTCAGAGTAGTAATCAGTTACTCACAAGTGGGAAGCTTATCAGGACGATCTCATCACAGTCAATGAGACAATATAGCTTCAACCTCTCTTTGTTACACAAATTTATTTATAACTTTTTGTTATACATATGTATTAGTCTCTCATTTCCATATTAAATCTCCTCCTCTGTCAGTACAGGTTTAGCGTGAGTTCAAACTGGTCTTTGATAGCTTTTTAGTTACTTTATCTTTTCTTGTCCTCTCAAACATGATTGCTTCACAATTTCTTACATGTGCACAACACTCAACAGGATTACTCTGCAGTTTCTTACACATACACTCTTCTACTTATGCTTACGCTGTTAAATGTTATCAGAACCGACCCTTCAAATCTACAACAGGCTTCTGTCAGCCCTAAATATGCCTTTGCTCCAACATTTGTGAGTTAATTCATTACTGGAGCTGGCTGGGAAATGGAATTTCTGTCCTGAGGGGCGAAGGGGGGGAATATTTCTTGGAATCTTTTCATCCCGGATTGGGCAAAAAAAGCCAAAACCAATTTTTTTCCCCAGTCCTGAAATTCTGCAATGTTTTATTTTTGGGAACACTGAAAGATTCCTGCTGTATCTCTGACATGAAATATGCCCAGTCAGCAAGCCAGGCAACTGGAGAGTCCAAAAAGCTTGCCTATCAGTCAGGTGAGCAGCCCAGTAATCCACTTAATTTGGGGCCTAAATAGGAGCTGACCTTCTGAAAATCTGAGCTTGATTATAGATGCTGAAGACTTGTGAAAATCTGTCCCCAAGTGTGCATCATTAATGGACATGACTGTAGAAATGGTTGCTCTATTGATTTACTGCGGCCCCTTGCATTGCCTCTGCTGTTGATGAAAGACAACTATTCATTCCCCTATCATTGGTGCAGCTAGCATAGGGATTTGTTGCGATACTGCTCAGCAAATCACTATAATATCGGACAGCAAGATATTGTAGCGGAGGATACACAGAGGTCCTTGCATGTACTAGAGGGAAACTGGGCAATCTTTCAATCCATTTATCAAGATGCTGGCAGTTCTCATTTCCAGCCAGGTGAAATAAACAGCGTGCAAAGAAAGCTGATCGGTATCCAGAGCATCTTAATAGATATACTAGTTTAAACTCCAGTTTGACTTGGATGCATAAGTTGTGTGTCAACTCTAGGGTCTACTCCAAACTGTAGGGTTCTCTCTAAGTGTAGGAAAGGCCAGTAAAGGTCCATGTTGTTAGGTTCCCATGCAGTGAACTTAAGGCAAGTAGAGAGGGATACCATACCACAGAGTCATAGAATCATAGAGTATCAGGGTTGGAAGAGACCTCAGGAGGTCATCTAGTCCAACCCCCTGCTCAAAGCAGGACCAATCCCCAACTAAATCAAACCAATCCCCAACAAAATCAACCTTCCTTTGGATCCAGAACTGAGTGCAGAGGCCCCAAACCCAATAATGAAGTTTGGATCTGGATCAAGATTTTCCCCCAAAGTTCAGATGAGGGTGGGGCACAGGGTTTCATTTCACGCATACTTTTAGTTTTAGGATAAACAGTAACAACTATAGGCAGCTATTAAAATCCGTGGGAAGTCCAAGAAAAGTAAATTGCTTTAGTTAAAGAGAGAAGTGTGTGGATTACAGTGAAGGAATTATGAAACACACTTTGTTTTCTTTTGATAAGGTTGAAGCTGGTTGTTTCAGTTTTTGCATGAACTGTATTATATTATAATAATTTGTATAATATTAAAAGTTTAAAATAAAGCACTTCTATGTAATTTGAATATTTCTGAAATGAAACTTTTCAGAAATTTAATTTTATGGAAATTTTTTGCCTTTTCATTCTGATTCAGGATGAAAGAAAATTCCAAAATGTTGGAATTTCCCATGCAATGGAAATTCCAAGTTTTTCACCAGCGCTAATTGTGACACAAATAGGATAATGCCACTGTTAATCACTGGAGATCTCTTTTAAAATCTAGTCTAAAATTATAACACAGTTAGGATGCCACTGTCATCTGATGTATTCTGGGCAAGTGGATCTAAACCCTGGACCTTTCACTGAACCTCAGTGGTGCTGCTGGTGGGAGAAGAGGTTTCTTTCAGAATAATCTCCAGTTGCAAACTTGACTCTATAGCTTTGGCGATGGGTCAGATACAAAAGCTGACAGTATTTCACTAACACTACTCGTTTCACAGGATTTTGGCCCAGAACAGTGTAAATCTTGCAATTGCTGCTAATGTTGTGAAACTTCCACAATTTGGGGCCAAAATTAGATCCAGCAGTTAATAAGACTTCAGCAGCATCAAACTCTACTCCCATGATTCAGGTCCCAGTCTTGCAAAACTTACAGGTGTGCTTAACTTCGCTCAAGGACATGAGGATCAGGGCCTCTGAAACATCCAGGTAACTTAATCAGATGTGGAAATGTCCAGCTTGAGCTATCTCTAATTCTGAGTTAGTAAAATGCAGGGGAATTCCACCTTGCCTTCCTTGCTGCACTCCCAAGAAATTCATAGATCTCCTCCTTGCTGGATGGTTAGTATTTGAGCCCTCCCAATATGATTAACAAAATCAAGCATGGTTTGCAGAAAAATAAAATAATATATTTTACAAACCAGGTTTGATTAGCCATATGTAGCAGCCCAAATCTGAAGTGTTCTTCTGTGGTTGGTGCGTAAAGAGGGTGGGGGAGAAATCAACAGTACGTTCTCTCTCTCTCTCTCTCTCTCTCTCTCTCTCTGTCAGCAGTCCAGAAATCTTTCAAGCATTCTGAGAGGCGGGCGAAGTGCTGGCTTCCTTTGTCAGAGATCAAGAATGTAGCTGGATTCTTTGCACCTCCTCAGCCAACTTCAGGGAACATAAAATTGAAAAGCAAAGGTTTGTGACAGATCCTTGTTGGTTTCTAAGCTGTTTTGATTTCTCTGTGCTAGGCTACAGGGGGCTGTATTGTTTTGTAGAGGGTGCTTTTTTGCCTTTACTCTTTCTTTTCTCTTGACAGAATAAAGAACTTTTATAGACTGCAAGCTTTGTGAAATTCCCAGCTAGTGCATTGACCTAGCTAAAGTTTGATGGTTTTGTACAGTTCTCAATTTCATAGTGACAGCAGGTCCTGACAGCTTAGAACTTTGATCTCTTTCAGGTGAAGTAACTTGTAAACTCACATTATCCTGTGATGAAGTGTAAATTCCCCCAGAACTGAGAGGAATGTCCTTCTTATAATCACTTGATGCTCTGTAGATAGTGAATGATTCCATTAGAGAGTGGTGGACATTAGAAAAGGAGCCCAGTTTCGATCTTGAGTGACTTTTTTGTGGCACACAACCTGAGGGAATTTCTTATGAGGAGTGAAGTAGTTAGAAGGGTTTGTTAGCTCACAGCTGAAGGTCTGATGATAATCCTGGTTGTCTGGATTGTTTTTCCCTAACTGTTTCTGTGTTTATATGCCTGTACCAAACTGGTACTAAGCTTATCTATGGTTTGGGGAATTTTCACACTGTAAGGGAACCTAGTACCTTAGTATTCCTTTGAGGTTTTTCTCTCCTAATCTTTCTTCAGTTTCCAAGTCCCTTTAGAATCCTATTAATAGCATCTTTAAATTCTCTGCAATTTACCTGTTGAACATGGTGAAGGTAAATAATAGGAGCAAAAACAAAGATGCTAAGTCCCTTGCAGGGGGGCGTGAGGAAAATATTGGTTTAGAGGAATCCTGGCCCTTTGCTTGTTTTATACAGCACATCATGCAGCCCCGACTACACCATCAACAGTGTGGCAGGTGCTGGAAAAGCACCCCACAAAATGTTTTGGTTTCAATGACTAGGCATTTTTCACCAAAAAACTCACACTTTTTTGAAAAATTCCTAACCAGCTGTCCCACTCTCATGGGTGTTTTTTTCAAGTCTGATTTTGCAAATGTTCCAGTCCTGAGATAGCAAGTCACCCCATGATGCTAAGCAGGTATCTCTTCCTGGGATCTGGAGCAGGTGACTGACTCTGGAAGGTGTTTGGGAAGCTTAGAACTAACTGAGCTTACCAGCTCTAGATGTGTCAATCTCTGAAGGGAAATTCCACTCTGCCAATGATGCTGGCTTCACCTGTCATCTTCTCCCATGAGTATCTTTGTGGTTTTTCTCATGAAGCCTCTTGTGAATGGAAAATCCTCTCTGACCTAGGCCATAACAAGGCACCTTCAGCAGAGGTGCTTGAAAAGCATGACAATTTTGTAGAAAACCTAAGTTTTTTTTGGTTGAAAATAAAAATTTTGAAAATCTTCTATCGCAAACTTGGAAAATGTTATCCGGCTCTAACCTTCAAATCCCACCCCCAAAATGCACTTGATACTGATGCGAAATTGCAAATTGACAATGGCTAGGGGAGAAGGTTGCTAATATAAATGAATTTAATGTTTTTAACGATCAGGAACCAGCTAAGACAGACAATGTAAATGCATGCTCCTCTTGCTGGCTCTTCTTGCTGCTAGCTTCATCCCTTCCTATTGCTGATGTTAGCTTGTTGCATCTTGTTTAAATTAGACCATCTATGGTTTTGCATCCGATGAAGTGAGCTGTAGCTCATGAAAGCTGATGCTCAAATAAATTAGTTAATCTCTAAGGTGCCACAAGTACTCCTTTTCTTTTTGCGGATACAGACTAACGCGGCTGCTCCTCTGAAACCTATGGTTTTTTGGTTTTCCTGATGCATTTGTGCAACACCAAGCACTCTGAGCCTGATTGGAGCCTTTGAGCGCTACTCCTATATTAAAACAACAATAATAATATTATTATTAGACCCACATTGAAAGGTGGCATGTTCCCACACAGAGGAAATCCTAGTGACTGGGAAATAGGTATCGTGCTCTATGTCCTGTCCATGAATTCCTTCCCTGAGTGAGTAATGGGAGAAAGAATCCACATGCCAGAAGCTCTGTGCTGTCCGAAGGGATGATGTCATATTGGTCCTGTCAGTATCTTGCACCTCACCTCTGCATGGCTGAATGCTTACACCATTAATGGCAGAAATAAACAGATGGAACAACATGGGAGGCAGTCTGCCGTTCAGCAGTTAACCCTTAGTGGCTGAAATCTCACTCATCTGCTGTTGGAGGAGGGATAACACTGCCTAACTTTCATCCACACTTTCCAGCTGTGGATATCAAAGCACATTACCCAGAAGCTCAGTATTGTTGTTTTCACTTTATAGGTGGGGAAACTGAGGTACAGAGGTGACGTGACCTACCCAAGGTAACCCAGCAGGCCTGTAGCAGAACCCAGGTCTCCTGAGTCCTAGTTTAGTGCTCTGTGCACTAAGCCATAAGGATGCAAGTGTTGTTCTTACCCTTGAGTAATTTTCAGAGTCAACACTTGATAAACATGATAAATATATTACTCTCCCTACTGAAACTTAAAGCTACAATCTTCTGTCTGAATCAGAACATTGCAATGGGCTTGATCCAACACCCATTAATGTAAACAGGGGATTTTTTATATTGAAAAGCATTATATAAGAGCCAGGTGCTATTAATTACTTCGCTTTCTTTACTTAATGGACTTTGGATCCGGCTTAATCTTTGCTGAAGTGGAGAAACCCATGTACAATTCAATATTATTCCTCCAGATGGCATTCTCTTTGCCTCTGATCTTCCTAGCAGAGCTATGGGAAAGATTGCTGGCATAATAAATAAGGAGCAATGAAAAAATTAATATTCCTAATTTTAATTCAGGGCCTTTTTTGCAAATCCTGAATTGTTGGCTTTGCATCAGGCATTCATAAAAAGGTGGGCTTTGCATTTTTTGATATGAAGGTTGATCTTTACCTCAACACAATTTCAAAATGGGGATATTTTCCAGGAAAATGTCTATCTAAAATAGAAATGAGAAGCAAGATGCTGAAGCTTTCAGATTTTCAATGGCAAATTGCAATTGTTTCACAAAAGCTGAGTGCCTTGCAATGAATACAGGGCACTGCAGCGGTGAAAGTTAACTACCATATGTTGCGACTTGCATGTCTTTCCATTGCAGCATTTTACGGTTCCTGGATTAAAAGTGTAGGAAATTCTGGCTGACCTACCATTTTTCCCTTTTAACTAATGAGGAGCTGACGCAATTGGTGGGAAATAGAAATTTGCCAGAGACCACTTCGTAACTATCCATCATCTTGTACTAAATCGAAATTTCGCTGTAGAGTGAATGGTAGAACAAGGGTATACAACCTGTCTACGCCAAAAGTAATAAGACTGAACAGTGTGGCTGTAGAATGGCAGATGCTGATTATATGTTGGACTACGTGAAACAAGGCCAATAGAATAAACTTTAAACATAGAAACCATGAGACATGGGGGCTGGTGTTCCATCACTTGACTTCGTTTTGCCCTGGTGTAAATCCATTGACTTCAATGGAGTTGGACCTGATTCACAGCCTGTTGAAGTTGATGGGAATGCTTCCACTGACCTTAGTGAGCTTTGGAAGGGGTTCTTTGTCCGGTGTAAGAAAGGAGAATCAGACTCTTGGTTCATAAACAGTGCTCTCACTTACAGTACTGTAGATTCAGATCCACTCTTTAGAACACCAAATAGAATTTCCCCCTTGGTGGAACAGTTTGTCCAGGGATACCTCAGGTTCTTGCAAAGCTCTTAATGGTATGTGAAGGAGCAATGAGCCAAGGCCATTATGTCTCATGACTGTGGCAACAGAAGAAGGACTTGTCACTTCCTGATGAGAGCAGTGGAAATGGACTGGGTAAATAACCAACCAAATGTTTCCATAAGAGAAAAATCCCTCTTTTCTGCATGAAGATGAATTCCTCTTTTGTTAGAGAAGGGCCTGAACTAGGAAACCCAGATCCATATTTTGAACCCCTGTCCCAAATTCCAGGGCTGTCTGGCTTTAGGGTATTGGCATTATAAGGAGGGGACCAGTCAGAAAATTCAGGTCTGGATTCATATTACACATCAAGTTTGGATCTGCTGGTTTGGCTCAGACCTTTCACTTCAGATGGTCCAGTTTAGGGTTCAGATTGACAACTGTTTGCCCAACACGTGAGACCATTATCAAAGTGAATTAAGGACTCGCTCTCAAGATTGGCAGGCCCAATGTTGGCATCTTCCCATCTCTTTAAAATAAAATAAAACAAACAACACCCCTAATCCCATGTATTTTAGCCAGATGCATGTAATGCCTTAAAAGAAAAATTGACTGGTGGTGTGGAGGGCCAGTGTTTGGATCTCCCTTGCTGTTACAGCTGGTGGTAAAAAAGTGTTTTGTTTTTCATGAAAAGTTGAGAGGGAAACTGGAAAAAAAATCATTTTCACTTAAATATCTTGTGGATTTTTTCAGGTTTTCATTGCTCTTTGCCTGAAGCCCTGCAAAATATTGAGGAATTGGAAATTTTGTCAAAAGCCTTTGTGTGTTGGTGGTTTTAATTTTCTTTTACGAAACAAGTTTCAGTGCAAAGTTTAACAGGTTCTACTGGCTAGTTCAGTGCTGAAGAGGGGCTGTGCGGGGTACTGTAAGGGTCCCTGCACAAGCCCTACAGGGTATGGCTGCACGGCAGCTGGGAGCTGGCTCAGAAGCCAGCACCAAAGGCTTAGTGCAGCCTCTGTGGGACCATGGATCTGGGTTTATGCAGATCTAGTGGCTTCCACTCCTGTGCACCTGGCCTAGAGGAGCTGCAGTGGCTATTCCAGCCTATCCAGTAGCAGTGTTATTGGGGCAGCCCAAGAATCAACAAGTTTGTTTGTTTTTCTGTAGGACCTACATAAATGATAATCAGTTTTACTTTAATATTTCTCAGGAATAAAACTGTGGGTTTAAAATGTTTAAAAATAGTTAACTGGGGATGAGATCTGGATTTTACCCCCCAGAGGCCTGTAACATTTTGAAGGCCCTATCCTGCAAGGTGCTGAGTGCCCTTAACTCCCATTGAACAAGGAAAGCAAAGGATCAGGGTCTTAGACAGTGCAAATATATAGCCTAAAGCACTGTAGTTATAATCGTCCTTTGATTGCACTTCATCCTTCCTTGTGTTGCCCAGAGAACCTGACAAGCTCATGATCTCCTGTCACCTTCCCTGTGCAGCCATGCATCATGCTGTTGCCTTTCTACCTAATGAGAGCTTTGGCGAGAGAGAGTGGAAACAAATTGCTTTGAAAACCCACAAAACACCTTCTGAGTGGGGGAAGAAGAGAGGAATCAAAAGAAAGTCCTTGCTGGCACCGGGGCAGAAAGCAATACATAAAGAGATGCTTGCTGTCAGGCATTGATTGTTCAGAAAGCTGAAGGAGCCGGGGTGAGATTGCCTGGCAATGCAGGAAGGCAGATGGAGGAAACCACTCACCGAGCGAGTCCTGCAGTGACATGATTGAAACCGATAGCCTCCCCTGTGAGGACGTGCTTTGCTCTACCTTCGTCATTCATCTTGTGAAGCAGAAGGCATTGCTGAGAGAGGGCTGATTGCAGTGTAGAGGAATTGGGTACCAAGCACTATATGCTAGTGGGATTGCTCCTATCACTCTGCAGCCAGCCTCTTCCATACTGTGGTGGTGTTTTGATGCAGGCGAAACGGGCTGAGTGAAGTTGCCCAACACAGGCCTGGCGAGTGGGAGCGAATAGTCTGTGTGTATCCGTGTTAGCAGGTGTGCAGATTCCCCAGGATGTTCTGAGGCAGGAGCAGCAGGGGGATTCAGCATTTGTGAAATTGTAGGCTGTTTTTATAGCAACTTCTGGCTCTTTGAATTGCTGGTTCCCTACGCCCCCAAAGCACGAAAATTGCTCATTCAGCAGTGGCAGAGTCAGGCAGCCCCCAAAGCCGTTCCCAAAGCTTGAGTTTGTGGAGCAGGCATCTCTGACCTACAAACCATAAAGCACTCAGACCAAGGATCTGCCAACATGAGGGAAAGACTCCCACTGACTGGGTTTCGGATCATATGCCACAGCATGGGTGCAGGGGCTTGCACTGCAGGTCTGTCCATCTGTCTGCATCACGAATGGTGTAGGATTGAAGCCCTGGGTCCACGCAGACCTGGATGTGGATCTGAATTTTGTCACTGTCAATGTTTTAGTTGTACAAGAGTCTCAATCCCGTTCCCGGAGTTTTGCTTTGAGCTTAGGGTTTCAACACGCATTGAAAGCAGGCAACACCTTCAGTTTTGAATCCGAATATTCCTCTTCTTTTCAACCCTGCTCAGGAGACAAGCCAAAACAAAAAACTATCCAAATGCGTCCCTGGTGTAACGTCAGTGAAGTTATGCCAAGAATTAACTTGGCCCTCATCTCTGGACTGCCGGCCCTACAAGCGCAATCAGGTGTGTGATTATAAAGCTGCGTCCCTCCTGCTCCATCATCACAACAATTGCAATGTCATACAATCCGTGCTTTGAAGAGTGTTCACTGAATAATGCTTCTCCGGTGGGCATAAAGTGAGGACTTGTTTCAGTTCTTTACCTCCCCTTATATTGTATTCCAGAGACCTGAGAGAGGCGCTGGGTTATTCTGATGTAGCTGTGTCTTGACTTTTGCTGTGATGATTGGGAATTTTTTTTTAATTTTATTTTCAAAAACCCAGGCAATTCTGAATTCAGAACTGTCAATTTTGCTGATGAGACTTACACTGCAGCAGCCTAGAACTGCGTTACCTCTATTGGCTTCACAGTGCTGAGAAAGGATTAAAAAAAATGTTGTTTAAATCAAGCAGATGTAAAGAAACATGTGGCCAAAGTCTGCTCTGTTAGCTGTGTTGAAACTAGTGATGGTCCTGGAGGCTGAATGGCTCGTCGTAGACGGCATCATTACATTGCCTGTCAGTGAGCCCCTCAGTCCAGTCTTAGGGTGACCACTGCTAGGCGTGAGAGGGGAGCATTCATTCTTCTGCCTATTTATCAACAAGGGAGCCAAATTAGTCCATGTGGTAAGTGTGGTTTTGTTTATGTGGTTAGACATAAAGTGCCTTTTCCTCTCCATATAGGACCAGGACGTCATGCTGTGTCACCGTTCCTTCTTGTTTGCCTGCATAACCTTGGCGAGCCATGTCACAGGACACGTGCATGGTCAAGGTAAGCAGGGGCTCTCTGATCACTTTTAAAATTGGCATTGGATACAGTAATTTAGGGAGTGGCTGTCACCTGAGCTAAGCTAACAAATCTAGTTGGTCCAAGGCCCTGTACTCAACTTCATCACATGTCTCGGTTTGTTTGTAACCTGATACCCTTTGATCTGGTGCAGTGTTCAAAAGTTGTGTGTGTGTTGGGGAGGATTTCAATCTGGGGTTCAATTTTGATCCTTTATACAGAGAGACCCAAAGGATGGAATTTGGAATGGGGGTCAAATCCAATACAAGCCATTTCTGTTTTGGATACCTGGAAGTACTGACCCAGAATCCCAAAATGTAGCCCCAGAAAGACGTCATTTGATATGAGACGCCCCAAATCTGAAAGGCAGACACAGCACTGGGGAGGGCTGAAAGGGAATGTTCTTCCTCTGTCCACACTGGAGAAGGTAACCCGGTCCTAACCCCCTGAAGGACTTTGGTTTTGTATTAAGAACGGGACTAAAACTGGTATAAACCATCAGCAGCCAAAACGCTGACCATGTCCAAATTACATTGGCAGTTTGCAGGGTTTCCTCGTCAGTGCAGAATCCTGTTATTTCAATGCCAGCTAAATTGCTTTTTACAGTGACATCCAGAACCGAGTGTCTGATTATCAGAGCTCTCCCCGGTTTCCTGCAAACAAAGGTCAGCATTAAAATAATGCCAAGGTGGCTTGCTCTGTGGCATCTCACATCTCTCTGTGCTGGGGAGAGAGGGAGGGATACTTCCGTCTCTAAATATAGTCAGTACGTCCCTTATATAAGCACTTAACAAAGGCTCCCACACAGAGACTTCTTATGATTTTGCCTCTTTGACCTTGCACCGCCTCTGGCTATGTAATCACAGCATCTCCTGCCTTCCGGAGACGGGCACTAAATGGCTAAGGGTCTGGATTGTCTGAAGGCACCTGAGTGCCAGATCAATTCAAGTGACATACCCAGGTGTCCCACTTTAGAGTCAGGCTGGTTCCCAAAATGCAGCCATTAATAAAGGACCCTTCATATTTTCAATGCCATTGTGTTGTTTAGGCCTGAGCTGTCGCAGTACCACAAGAACGGTTAGCGGAACTAGTCTGAACACAACTGGGATAATTACACACAGAGCACATGTGTTCCTAATGTGGATTGCCATGCCACCTGGTTGGCTGGCAGTAGTGTTTCCTTAATTCTCTTGGATGACATTGCTATGTGCTGGGCAGATGATCAGGTGGGTAACTGGAGGAGGGTGATACATGTGGTTAGGGGGACTTTTAAAGTACAGTTATGGCCAGAAAAGTGGTTTTAAAACGTTATGGATCCACTTCCTTTGCTGATGAAAATAATCTCTTCTGCTGGTAGCACTGGAGAGCCAATCCAGCAACTGGAGGGAGAGCTGGAGTCTATTCTGGTCTGTAGAATTGCTCATGAATTTCCTGTGGCATAATTATTACTTGGGATTGAGGAATGAGCAGGGAAAAGCTTACGTTGACTTCTAACAGCTGAGGTTGGGTTTGCAGGCCTGGTGGTTACACAAATCCTCTTCTTTATTTTTCCTTGTAAAGCGAAAAGTTTTGAAGAAGAAAACACAGAGAGACAAAGATGAAACCAATTTTCTACCAAACAAGAGTCCAGGGCAAACTAACAGTAAATATGCCTCAGAGAAAACAGGCAATGTTATCAAACATAACAGAAGATTTAAGTTGAGGACTGGGATAATGGCTATACAGCAGATCAAATGGAAGCATGCTAGAGAGACCTATCTAAATAGTCAGAAGAGAGGTCATGAGTTAGCTTCATTGCCTTCATCTTTATTTTGGTCAAATGTCCCTGTCATCTCTGACAGACCCTGTTAATATTTATGCTTCTGAACATTAGCCATAAAAGTTTAGGGAGGCTGATGTCCAAGGCAATGAGTGTGATATCCTAGTAGCTCTTATCAGTGACTGTGAGACATAAACCCAACTATTAGAAAGACCTGCTAAGCCTATGGAATCCTACAGGGATATTCACTGCCCCAGCTCAGTTCTGGTTTTCCTTCTTTCTTTGTGTCAGATCAATAGCAGGGCAGCCTTAGACAGATCACTCCTAACCTAGCATTGGCCAGATCACCTCTGCCCCCATAACGTCCATAACAGCTGGTGGGTTACATTGATGTTAGCTACAGTCCAAGTTCTGGGCCCTGCACAACTGCCAGAGTAAACAAGTTGCATGTAGGAAAATGACACAAGCTAGCTCTACACTGCAGCGGGGTGTAAGCCTCCCAGCCCAGGTAGATAGATCTACGTTATAGGGCTCAAGCTAGCATGCTAAAAATAGCTGCCTTGGACCAGTGGTGTCATGATAAAAAAATAAGTGGGTAAATTAACTCTGTGTGTCCACACAGGGCAACAGCAGGGTGGGTACTCAGGCGTGAAGAGGTGCCCTTAGTTTGAATTGGGTTTAAGCTAGAATGACGTCGGGGGCGAAAACCAGAAGTGCTGTGAAAATGCATTTGTGGCTCTCATTTTCGCCCGCAGAGTGATCACACACCACCAGCATTTGCTTATCACGGGAGAGCAGGGCCGAGTAAACGCTGTATTCCCCAAGTGAGAAGTGAAGGGCATTTACTCGTAACTACGCTATTGGCGTGGATGTTGCGGCTTGGGCTCTCAAGCCAGGGGGCTGGGTGGGCTTGAGATCCCGAGCTGCAGCTCACATCGTGATGTCTCCTCTGCTGTCTTTAGCAAGCTAGGTCAAGCCCTGTTAGCATGAGTCTGGTTACCCAGGCTCACGTCCAGTCGCAGTGTAGACACACCCGCCAGTGCTAGTCCATTGCGGGGTCTAAGCAGGAATATTTTGGGGGGCCCCGCACAAAACACATACCCATTAATAGGGTGCCCCCTTGAGCTGCTCGGGGCCCGAAGCAATTGCTTAGTCTGCTTGTGCCTAGAGTCAGCTCTGATACCCACAGGGGTCTGTTATGAAGTCACCTTCTAGGGATTTAGGTGGCAGTGGGATTAGACCAGTGGATCTAAGTAGTTGCATCCCACCCTTGAACCTGTCCTCCAGTCCCCTCTCCACAAGGCTGTGGGAGACTGCTGTGAACTGTGCTCTGTGACATGCAGGGAGCGTGAAGGTCTCCTGTGTAGCCTCTTTGCACCTTGCCCCTTTCAGCAGCAGGTCCATGCTGGTTCTGCTGTGTTCAGAACCTTCTGGGTAAGTGGTTAGTTCTTGGGTTTCTTGGAAGGTGGCAGTCTGTCTGGATTTGAAAGGACATATATCCATGCTGTGTATCTGACAATCCTCCAAAGCTTCCGTTTAGACCCTGGCTGTAACTCCATGTCGATTGGACAGCAAGGTTACGATATCAAAGAGTGCGTGTAGAACCCAGAGCGGACAGACAGTGGGGCTTTCAGGGAGCTGGAACTCATTTGCATCCAGAATATAACAGCTCTTTAGAGAGTCTTGTCCTTCTCATATTCATCTGCGGTCATTCTGGCCTTTTTAACTTTTGGGATCCTAGCATTAGGGCTGAAAAGCGGGATGGCACGTGTCCATCAGAAGACAGCTCCCTGTTTCATCACGCTATGAATCCATCATTGTTCCATTCTCTTTCCCCATTTCTGCTTAGACTTGACTCTGGGTCTAGTCCTTCCAAAACTCTCTGCCCCTGCTCTTTAAAAGACAGGGTGCGGGGGAAGGAAAAAAGACTTTTCATTTCCTCCGTTTTGTTTTTGCCTGGGTCGTATGTGAATCTGAGCCTTGTTTTCCTAAAATAGTTGTCTGCTAGCTGAGATGTTTTCAGGAAGTGTCTGAATTCAAAGGTTAAGGTGCAGATGTTGGGCTGAAACAAGTAGGCCCTCATTGCCTAAACCATTGCTAGCTGCTGCTTTGTGTCTTGGGTTGTGACTACCCAGTAAAAGCTGGCAGAAGGCATTTGAGTGGAAGACCTGTTCGATCCAAGTGGGCACTCAGGATAGTGCCATTCAATGGGAGGCTTTTCCCTACAAGCACAGTTGGTCAGTTCTGAACATTGAA
Source organism: Lepidochelys kempii (assembly GCF_965140285.1). NCBI lineage: Eukaryota > Metazoa > Chordata > Testudines > Cheloniidae > Lepidochelys > Lepidochelys kempii. The sequence continues at coordinate 6,477,883 of NC_136392.1, read as the reverse complement.
CCTCTGGGTGTTCATAAGTTTACTATCATTAAATCACAAAGTAGGGGAGGGGAAAAGGGTTTCTAAATGGTTTCTAAGGAATAGTCAAACTCCTCGACTTTGATGGTTTGTCCAGGCTGTGTTTGCCTCCTCAAGAATGTTGTTCATTGTTGACATTTTATCTTTTAGGGCCTACATTTTTTAGGGGGGGTCTCTCTGTCTTTGCACATTTTGCAAATGCAGATGTGTATCTGTATTTGCAAAAAAGTGAATGGTCACGGCAACCGCTACTTCTATGCACAATGCAGTATTTGTGCATTCACTTACCAGTTTTACATGTGCAAATGCTGCTTTTTAAATTGTGCATCTGCAACTGCACTCCTAATTTTTCCATGAAGTTACGACAGTTGCATGTGCAACTCTGGTAGTCATTGGCCATTTGCATTCTTAGTTACCAGTTTGCCTTGCAATCATGGTGATTACAAATGAAATGAGCAATTCTTTCCACATTTTTCTGCACATTTTTGAAAATGCAGTCGGAGGACACGCTCCCATGTTGAATTTCATGGGTGCAATTAGGGAAACCTACTGAAAAGGTTGCTTTTAATTTGCATGTTATATTCAGGTGGAGGGACCATAAATCTGCCTGGTTTACACTGTACATCCAATCAAGTAGAGGTATTTTGTAGCTATATTTCAGCTAAGAGTCATCATCATTTAAAAAAAGAAAAGGAGGACTTGTGGCACCTTAGAGACTAACCAATTTATTTGAGCATAAGCTTTCGTGATCAACCGATGAAGTGAGCTGTAGCTCACGAAAGCTTATACTCAAATAAATTGGTTAGTCTCTAAGGTGCCACAAGTACTCCTTTTCTTTTTGCGAATACAGACTAACACGGCTGCTACTCTGAAACCTGTCATCATTTAAAAGAGTAACATGAGTTTAGGGATCTACTTGGAAGCTAGGGAATCTCTCTGAAATGGAGATTTGAAGGGAACGGGTGTCAGGAATCAGGGCCTGCATCAGAGCCAGGCTGTGGCAACCTAACGAGCACAGCCGCGCTGTAATAGGCTGCCTGATTGGCTATGCCACCTGATTGGTGGGAAGAGTCAGCAGACCAGCTCTTAAGCTCAGCAGCAGCATGCAGCAGTTGAGTGGCTGCTCAAAGCATTTGTCTGTGGCTGACGCGGCTCCGGCACCTCCTTGTTCCTGTCTGGAACCCAGCCCCATCCCTGCCTGGCCACACTCCGGGTAACCTGGTTCTGACTCTCGGCTCTGATTCTTGGCCTCTGATTTGGCTGTGACCAGTGGGTCTGGCTCCGGGCTCCACTCCTGGCTACCGACTCCCGTTATAACCAGTAGGCCTGACTCCTGTTCCAACCACTAGGCATGACTGCCCATGTCCCAGTCACAAGACTGTGGGCATGTGCCCAACACATTATAAGTCTTGCTTCTTTCTCCTTGCTTGCAGTTAATTTTCTTCTGCAGTTGCTGATTGTTCGCTGCCTCCCTGCAGCAGCAGGAGGTGTTGGGGCTGGTACAAGCGGGAGCCTGCTGCCTTCAGAATTATAGTCCTGTCAGGGGTTGTTACTTGCCCTTGATCAGGTTGTGTATTTTTTAACATCTGGCCTCGGAACTGTCTGGGAAACTCTCTCTGCAGAATTGTGGAACGCAGACTCTCTGGGACTGTTGTACTCCTTGGCAGCTCACGTCTTACGGGTGTGTCATTTGATACCTTTCGCCTTGTTGATGTCATCCTGTTTGATGCAGTCCTAATTCCGAGATGTTTGGTGGTACACTATGGGGAAGCCTGCACCTTGAGCCAGGGGTGTAATTCGCAGCTCGAGGAGACACACCCACGCTAGCTCTGATCCAGCTAGCTGCCTTGAGTAGAATCCCATCCGAGACGCTAGGTGCGTGCTCGGGGCCGTTAGCCCTGCCCGCCACCCTGGTTATGCTCCTTGCTCACAGTGTAGATGTTACAAAAGCCCTGGATCCACTTCGTTGCCTGTATGATCTAGCAGGTGCTGAGATGGCCACACAACTATCCTTGCCCTCCTTGTCACGTGCACTGCTCATCTTATCGGTAACAATTAATGGAGGGAGTCTTACTCAGTAAATTGCTCGTTATGGTAAACTCCTTAACGTCATGGCTGGTCTGAGCCGTGGCAACAGACGGGTTCTCCATTAGATGAGAGGAAGGAAAACTAGCTACGTGGAACCTGCTTCTCCAGAATTATGGGGACTGACGGATCCATCTGAAAAGCAGACAGGTGGCCAGAATGCTTGGACTGTGTACTGCTTGCCACAGCTAGGGGCCTCTGGACCTAAGACAAGTGATGTTTCTGCTTTTCCCCCAGGGCCAAACCGGTTGAAACTAACCGTCCTCTCGGAAGACCGGCTACAGATGAAATGGAAAGAAACAGAAGGGACCATCAGCGGGTACAAGGTTCAAGTGAAGCCCATGGCAGGTATGTCCTGCTGGGATCTGGATTTGACTCTGCAAAGGATACGGGTTTCAGGAGCCGGCTGAGCCCAGCTTCCAGCGGGCGCACGTCTAGGGGCGGGGGGGTGGGGATGTGGGTTTGATGGTCAATAAGCTCATTGTGAGCACTGCCTCCTGTGCGGCTGAGTGGGGGGAGGCTGCTGCTGCTTTCTGTGGTGGTCTGAATAATCTTCAGTCTCTAGTGACCCTAGAACCTCCTTGTCCCCTTCACAACCTCCTCCCGGGGCTGCTGAAGCAGCAGCGTCTCTGGTTGGGATTTTCAAAGCAACCGAAAGGAACCCGGCACCCAATTTCCACTCAAAACTCAGGAAAGTTAAGCTCCTAACTCCCTTAGGCACCACTGGGAATCTAGTATTTTAAGGGTACTGCTTTTTCACCAGGGTCTTGAAAGCTCTATGGGGTATCTGTGTTTTATCTTGTGCTTCCAGGTGGGGGAACGTCTGACCTACTTTCTGTCCATATTTACAGCCTGTGCATTTCGTCAGGGGTTTAGAGCATCGTTTGCACACAGTCTCTTGGCTTGTCCACGCACTCTAATTTCCTGGAATGCTTTGTGTTTCTAGGTAGTCATGTCAAAGCAATGGGGGAGCAGCTCTTTACCAGTGTCCTGCATGCTAATTCCGGTTCTTGAGGTCTTGAATCAGCTTCTGCATATAAATACAGTCCCTGAGTGACTGGCAAGATTTAGTGTCCTGTGCCAGAAGATCCCCAGAACCCCTTGAAATTACAGCACAAACATATGTCACATACTGATTTTGTCATCCCTGGAAAGGGGAGGGGCCCACTTTGACACTACCTTGTCTGCTGACAATGCCATGTATGGTGCCTTACATTTTTGTATTATTCTGATGTGCAGGACACCTCTCTCTGCAGCCCTGAAGGTTTTACAGGCATTCAATCCACTAAAATAATGGTAAAATCTCACACAAGGGCGCACACAGCTCAAATTCAGACTTCTAACTCCCTCCTCCAACAGAAAAAATCCATCTAATTCTGCTGCCCCTTTTGGTAGGGGTTTTGCGGGGGACGAGGGGGATTTTGTAGAATTCCCAGGCTCCAGGAGACCAAGCTGGGGAGCAGATTCCAGAGCTGAGGACCCTTCTTGGGCAACATCCATTCATCTACTGCTCTCTTACTCCAAGGGATTTTATTCAAGCACTTCTGCTGATCACAGTGGTGTGGTGCTGTCACTGAAGGACCTTGCAGCGAGGCAGAGGAGGGTAGCTATCAGTGAGGAATGCATGCATGCTCACCTGTTGTTGGATGGGCTTTCACCAACCCTGCTTCTAACTCTGGAAGCGCCTGTTTGCTCAGCTGGAATTGAATGTTTATCGCTTCCCCATCCCCAGTTACAACCAGGGCGGCAGTGTGCACTGGGGATTGTCAGAATTCCAGTGATCTAGGAAATTCCCTTCTCACAGACGTTCATTGCTATATGCCTAAGGCTTTCCCTAGCGCTCAGATTTAGAGAGTAATTTCTGGACCTTAAAGAAGACATCAGTTCAAAAGCTTAAGGGTCAGAAACCCGTCAGTCATAGTAGTTTCAGACGTGTGGACCTGTCAACTCAGTCAGTCACAGACTAGCAGTCCAGGGAGCAGTCGTCTCTTTCTCTTTCTCTCAATGTCCCCTTCCTCTTGGTTTTGTGTCTACCACCTCCACTCAATCAGCCTCACCAGAGATGCCTCATTATAGTTCAAACGAGCATGGGTTTGTGTCGCAGCCAGGATACTCCTTCCTTTCTTCCCCTACGTTTATTTGAATTGCCATATGAGATCTTTCCAGGAGCTTCAGACCTTTCATTCCCTATCGGGCAGGGGTCAGATGCTGCTGTGATCATGGATGGTAAATGAGACCTTACTCCAGGGCCACAATGGGAGAATGATGGGCACAGGCAACCCTGTCAAGCTAATCAGTGGCGCCAAGCAGACTTTCTGCTCACAGAAAACATGTGACCACTCCCCTCCCACCCCTCAGCTCCTCTCTCCCCCTTACATGCATTTGGCTGCGGCTTTGGACAGTTAATCCGTAGACGCTGTCCCCTCTGTTCTGCTGCTTCGTGCCATGTTGGTTCAGTAGGGGCATGTCCACAGGAAGGTGGCAGCTGCCCAGATGCAAAGGCCCAGCTGAGATATCGTACGTCGCTAGCTGGCGGAGGCAATGTTCCTCCAGCGGTTCCAACCGAGGGATATTACAGCGGCGGGACGGAGTTCTACAGCACGGCAAGTTGTATTGTTTTGAGTGGCAAATTCCTGCAGCAAGGGGAGGAAGGACTGGGCCGGCGACCTAACCCCAGGGAAATGCCGCCTCAGATAAAAGCCCTCAGCAATGTCACTGCTCAGCTCCCCACAGCAACTCCTGTCTTAGACTGATGGGTTGTGGCCACCTCAGCCTTCGGTCACCCGTGAAGCTGCTCTGGGCAACCAGCGTTTCTACGTGCCGCCGCCAATCAGCTGACAGCTTCAGTAGCAAGAGCTGGCTGCCAGGCATATGATGGTAATAGAGATGCCGTGGACTGTTTGATTTGTCAGTGCCCGGTGCCCTCCCCTTTTTACTCAACTTCTCTGTCTCTCCATCCATTCATCCATCCCTGGACAGCAGTGTCACAAGCTAGCACAGCAGCAAGCCAGGAAGATTTTCCCACTGACTCTTTTCCATTATGTTTGATGGTTTGAAATTAAGCAAAACATTTTCCTCCATCCCTACCAAGTTCCAATGGCATCTGTGCTTGTGTAGCAGCTAAGCATGTGTTGGGGGTTTTGTGAGATCTGATCACAGGCTCTGTGAAACCTAGGCTAGTCCTGCAGACAGAAGGCGTCACTTCCAGAAATGGCCTCTGTCTGGATAGAGCAACTGAATCAGCCAGAGAGAAATGGGGTTTGCTCAGATAGCTGGGGGTGAAAGTGACAGAGAGAGAGGAGGGATGATCCACTGGTTAGGGTGCCACCAATTGGTTCGGAAGATCTAGGTTCAGTTCCCTGCTTTGCCACAGACTTCTTGTGCTACCGTGGGCATGTCACTTAAGTATAAACTTTCAAACGTGGCACTTAGTTTTGAGTGACCAAATTTTAGACTTAATGGTTCTGATTTCCAGAGGTGCCAGACACCAACGGCTCCCAAGGAAACCAAGGACAGGGGTGGGTGCTCAGCAGAGATGGGCAGGAAATGGTTTTCTTGTACCAGGAAATTTTTTTTCTTTTTTTTCTTTTCCCAAAATATTCTCCCATCATGAATCAGGAAGAACAATTGAAATCTCAAATTTTCATGAACTAAAATAAAATAAATCAGTATGGATCAATTGATACGTTTTGCTTAGACAATTCTGAAAGATTTTGTTTCAATTTGCGCTATTTTTTTATTAAATCCAATTTCAAAACAAAAACTCACTTCCAACAAGGACACCAGAATTTTTTGTTGAGAAAATATCAAACCAGGAAGTTCTAACAAGTTTTGAAATGTTTCAACTTTTTGGGGTAGAGAAATGGATCAAAACCGACCCTTTCCCACAAGCAGTTTTGGTTTCAACAAACTAATATATATTTTTTGGATGGGAAATCAGCTAACTGAAAAATTCCTGACCTGCTGTGGTGCTCAACACCTCTGAAGAGCCCCCTCCCCCCCCCAAAAAAACCAAAAAGTGTACAAAACTGGACACTCAAAATTAGAAGTCAGTTTTGCACATTTGGGCCTAACCTCTCTGGGCCTCGTTCCCGGAGCTATAAAATAGAGATAAGAGCACTGCTCAACCTGCCGGGGGCATTGCAAGGATGTATGTATACACTAAAAGTGAGAGGTGCTCATACACTCCAGTAAAGGGGGCTGTGTAAGTACCTTGGATTGGGAGATGGGTGCTGCCTGGCCTACATTCCATTAGACTGAAGGAATTTGCGAGAGCTGAGCTGGCCTGTGTCCTGCAGTTGAGACCCCGGTCACGGCTCAGAAGGCTCCCACATTCTGCATCAAGCCTGTTTTCAAAGGTGTCTGTTTTGTGCCTTTCCCCTTGCAAACCCCATTCCAGGTGACCTGGAACAGGAAGTCATGCTGAAAACCAAAACGCCTAAGGCAACAGTGGGAGGGCTAAGCCCCACGAAGGAATACACCCTGCAAATCTACGTGCTCAATGGCTCCCAAGAAGCCCTGTTTGCTAAAAGGAAATTTGTGAGTAAGTATGATGCGCGGTATGTGCTGTCCCTGTTGGCGAGGCTTACGGTGCCCGGACAGGTGGGTTTCCTCTGAGTTAATCCTCTCAGGGTAGGTCTGTGCTGCAGTCACAGGATGTGACTGCACCTTGCAGATGCACCCGAGCTAGCTTTCATGGAGCAAGGAAGTTGCAGCCTCTCATATTTCAGTGGGGGTTGAACAAGCCCTCCCGGAGCACTGGGTAATTACATGCGGGACTAGCCCATATTGAAGCATGTGGTCCTGCAGCTTCCCTGTCCCTGACCAGAGCTAGCTCAGGTGTGTCTCCTCCAGCGGCAGTCACACCCTGTGCTGGCAGTGTCGACATGCCATGAGTGGGGTTGGACATAGACGTGGCATTGCGAACTGTCTTTCTGCGGTGATCGTGGTGGTAGAGAGCACAGGGAGAGCCTGAGAGCTGCAGTTCGTGGGGCCGATCTCAGTGGCACCAGGTTTACGCCGACTCCCTTTACTTCTCCACTTTCTCCTTTGCTGCTGCGGCTGCTCGTGCAGTTCAGGAGCTGAAAAACATCTCGCAGGCTAGAAATACCCGAAGGAACACAGCGACCTCCCCAGGAAAGAGCATCACCCCTTTGAGAAATACAGCAACCGAGCACATTCCAGTGGCTAAGACAACGTCACCGGCTCCGAGTGAAGCCTCAACACAGACAGGTATTTGCAGGGTCAGTGCACAGGCCAACAACCAGAGAAAGCCAGGAGGAGGCAAGGTGGCAGATGGGGGAAGGAAGGGGAATGGGGCAGGGACCATCTTACAGTTCTGTGTTTGTACAGCTCCTAGCACAATGGAGCCCTGGTCTGTGGCTGGAGGTCCTAGATGCTACCACAATCCAAATAGTAAATGATAATCTGGCCCTCAGAAGGGAATATTTCCCAGCAACATTCCTAGAGGATGCCTATCAGTTCTGGGTCAGGAACAGGACTCCTCATCTGAGAATCCAGGAGGACTCCTAAGGGTCCTGTGGAAGTGTAAGGATGAGACCTCTCCTCACGTCACCTCTGGGTTCTCCCTCTGAGAATGCAGAGCCCTGTTTTTCCTGAGCCTTTGATCATTTAAAAACCACCCTGACAATGGGCCAAATTCAGCCCTGCAGTAAATCTTACTTCAGGTACACAGTAGTCGGCATACTGCATATGCTTCCCCTCCAGTTAGACAAAGCCTGTCCGTGCACACTGGGGCTTGCAGGAATTCAAATCCAAGGGATGCATTCAAATCTGATAACTGAGCACCAGCCCCTTTAAAAAAAATCCATGGCTGGTTATATGTAGACATCACAGCCCTAGTTCATAACACTTGGCATGGCCATATAGGAGTCCATGATCTACTGCGGTGACCGAATTTAAGACTTTTGTTTCCAAAAACCTAGGTCCCTACCTCTTCACCGAGAAGAGAAGCTCCATTAGCAACAGCAGGGTTAGGGCTTATAGCCTCTGTGATCCAGCCACTGGGGGTCTGACACAGTCAAACACTCTTGTGCCAGTCTGCCATTCCATCCAGTAGAACTCAGTGGTGAGATACACACACTTAGCCAGTGTGTTCCAGCACATTCGGCTTGTTCCTCTGAATGGGATGTGTGTGTGATGTGCTGAGGGGAATGGGCTGTTTCTTTTTGTGATGCTGTGGAGTACAGCAAAAGACAGACCTGAAAAAAGAAGACAGAAGGCAGCAGTATCCAAGGACTCAAGTGAAACCCTCGGAAGGAAACCAAACGCCAAGTTCAGTGTGACAGAAACACCAACAACGCTGAAAACAACTCTGCGCAGTCCCACAAAATCTGAGCGAGGAGATCTAGGCCAAGAAAAACACACAAAGGGAACTATAAAGAGAGGTGAGTCTTGTTTCTAACACAACTTCTACCTCTCCAGAATGCACCCAGGAAAGTTATTCAGCTTAAAAATATTGACCATCCTACCCAAAGAGTGGCAATTGCCTCTGAACAATCCAAGCAAAGGGAGAAGGGTATTCCCAGTAGACTTAGGTATTTTTATGGCATCTCCAAGAAGAAGCCTCCTTCGTTCCTTCCTTCCCACAATCTGCACTCTAGCTGGTTGAATACAAACCCACTAGCTCACACACATTCATGAATCTTGTCAAGAATAAGGGTGTTTGTTCAGTTTGCTATTATGTGTGGGGTCACGATTTGGAGAACTGCCAAGTATTGATGGAAATGCTCGCAGCTCTGCAAAGTGTCACAGACCTTAGGGCAAAAATTCCTACTGGGAAGTGCATTGACTCATTAACTGCTCTTCTCCATTCATTATTCTCTCGTGTAGAAGTTTCAGGCATCCACTCAAGAAGTAAGAACAACACTGTGTGACTTAGCTGACTTAGCAAATAATGAATTGTTAACAGTCAAAGTGAAAAGCCCATAGACTGAAAGATTTTCATCCAGATTATTCAGCAGATCTGTCTTTCCTTCTTATGATGGAGAGGAAGGATGCTCCAGTGCTTAGGACACTAGACAGGGACTTGGAGGACCTGGCTTGAAGTCTCTGCTCTTCCACAGGCTTCCTGTAGGGTCTTGGACAAGTTCAGTTTCTCTATAAAATGGGGATAATACCCCTGTGAGGTGGGACAGTGCTGTTGTGAGGATTAATGCACTAAAGGTTGTGAGGCACTTGGATACCATAGCAATAGGGCCCATATAAGTACCTTCGAGATAGATAACAGTTCCTATGATTGCAGCCTGGTAGCAGAGACTTGGGAATAACTAATATATTCACAGATATCTGGATCATATGCAAAGGATTTTCAAACAGGAGGGTGGGGAATGGCTAGTTTTACAAGAAGTGGCACCAACAGTGCACAGTGTGTCCAGCAGCAAACTCTAGTTTCCTCCCGTCCTTTTCTCCCGTCTCCTGGGGCCTTGTCTTCATTAGGACAAAAGGTGTATTCTTAACTTGAGGTAAAATCCTAGTGAATGCAGGCTGCTTGTTTTCACAGGAGTTATCAGGTCAAGTTAAAGGCTCCTTTTAGTCTTTGATTTCACCTGCTAACTCATGTGAAAAGTACAAAGCCTGGTCTTCACAAGGGTTTCACCATGTGTTGGTTAGCTCGGCTTAAGAACACACCTTTCGTCCTAATGGAGACGCAACCTAAGTGACACTGGATGTTGCTCCCTCAGTCTCATGAATGGGGAATGACAATTGAGTGGCCAGGTCTGGGAGCACATGGGGAGGAATCAACCCAGGGGATCGCCCATGGCAATCAGATTGCCCTGCGTGCCTGAGTCTGGTCCGCAGAGACCAGTGGAATCCCTGGCTGCCACATGGTAATTCTGTGAGATGCGGCAGGAATGCATTCTGCTGCTCTGCAGCCTGTTCTCTCTTGCCTGATACCCTCTGGTGTTCACCCCCAAAAAGTAAAACCTCCACCTGAAAAAATCAGAGGAAAGGTGCAGCTTATCAGTGACGTGCCTTATCTTATCCCCCGCTACCTGCAGGCATGGGCTAGGGAGGGTGGTGTACAGATATATGGTGCCAACAGTTTAGGAAGAGATTAGATTTAATATAGAGAAAGCTTCTGAATAATTATAGCCCGTAGGGGATCTCCTGCTGGAATGGAACTAAATAATCACCTGAGATTCCATAAATTAGGTGATATAAAGGAAAGAGCTGGATTAGAGCTGAATGTAATTGAGCTGACAGTTTACATAGAGCGGTGCTTAGGCGAGACACATTTCCTTAAAGGTTTAGCTTCTTTACCTCAAGAACATACCCCTTCACTCCTCTACACCTGTGTGCTGATGCTGTAAGCAAGCTTGTACTCAGCCAAGTGGCCAGGCAAAGGTGATGCCTTGTTGTGGATCTCTCTCTCCAAGGAAGCAAGAAAATTGGTTGTGATTCTGGCCTTGGCACATCGTTTTATCTCTTTGTGCCTCATTTTGCCAACCTGTGAAATGGAAATAATACTTGTTAAGCTCTTTGACATCAAATCATTACTGAGGCACAAATGATTGTGTCTTAGAGTTGGACCTGCTTGGTTGATTATTTAATGGCAAAACCCAGGTAAGAGGGAGAGAGTGGGATTCTATTCTGCCTTGCTGATCAATCATCTACTTTATAATGGCAGATTGCTGTACATTGTCTGCAGTCTTATACAGAAAGCATAAGCTTGATTGTCCAGACATAAGCTGAGTTTGCAGCAGTGTTAGATAGTACTATCACGGACTAATGCTCTAAACTAGTCACTGCAGTTTATGGGGATCACAGATTATTAGTCCATCTAACCACCAAATGGGGTCTATTGGCTCCTGATTCTAATGAAGTTATGAAAGTTTCAGCTTTGGCGTTTCACAAACTTGATTCTTGCCCTTAAAGCCAAAGGGATGTGTTTTGATTCGTGGTGCTGGGGATCTCTCGTCACAGCTCCTGCATCCTCCGACTGATCTCAATCACTTTGTCCCCTAGGTCCTCAGTTTCAGTGTGACACATCTGCCACAACTGATATTGTCCTGCTGGTGGATGGGTCTTGGAGTATTGGACGCAGCAACTTCAAGCTTGTCAGGGAGTTCCTGAGCACCTTGGTTTCACCTTTCAATATTGCCCGGGATAAGATAAGGATAGGTAAGAGAGCTTCTTGTCTCCATGCTTCCAGCTACAGAATCAGCATAAAACCCTGCACATCTCCTCTCCTGGGAATGTCTCCTACACCTGGAAAGGATGTGCTTAGTGACTATTCTATGAGCCTAAATAATCTGCTAATGGCTCTGTTTTATACAAAGCTGAACAAATGCATTTTTAAGCAGAGGAGCTAGAAGGTTAATAAACGTAGCCCTTTGAGTGCCATGTCATACTGCAGTCCTTGGAAGGATAAGGAGGGCATTAGGTCCCATCCAACTCTATCTTGTTTAAGTGCCCCTCCAGGCAGCTGCAGGATTTGCATTTTTGCACTTTGTTCTCGGCCAACCTCTTTCACATGGATGCATGTTGGGTCATAAGCTTGTGTCTTGACAGTGATTCTTGTCTGACCTCTAGTGGTTGTAATAGACAACTACAGCGTGTGCTGTGGCCCACATTTTGAGGAGCACTTCAGACTTTCGGTGCCTCGGGCAGTGGGGTCCTGGTCCAGCACAGGGCTTCTGTGCACCGTGGCAGTACAATGAATAAATAGTAACAGGCTGGGGAGGAGAAGCTGAAAGGCCACTTTAGAAAAGTTGGGCCAGTGTAACTAAAAGGAGAAAGGTGAAGCATGTATGGAGTGGGAGGTGAAAGGGAAGAGCAGAAGGGAATTGTGGGATGGAACAGGAACCTGGCAGCTGCCCTAATTTTAGCTAGGATTGTGCCTGAATTTTAGTGCTGGGAAATAATTACAATAATACCTAGATCTTACGAAGCACTTCAGATCTCAGAGCGTATTGCAGGGGAGTTAACTACCATTATCCCCCTTTCAGAGGTGGAGAAATAGTTGGAGAGAGGTGACTTTGCCCACAAAAGGCCAGCGGTGGAACTGGAAATAGATCCCAGATCTGCTGCCACCAGTTTGGTGCTCTATCCAGTAGACAATGCTGCCTGTCAATGGCAATCCTGGAAAAAAGCAGCTTTCATCTTGCTGCTAAACCCCGTGGTTGCACTCTATTGACTGCTCTTGCCTTCCCCAGGTTTGTCCCAGTACAGCAGTGATCCACGGACAGAGTGGAACTTGAACACCTACGTCACAAGGGATGAGGTGTTAGAGGCGGTGAGGAACCTGCGATATAAAGGCGGCAACACTTTCACAGGTAACACAACTTTATCTTCAGCTCCCCCGCTCTCTGTCCCTGGCTGGGCTGTATGCAGAACTCCTCTATGATCATTAGCCAATAGCTTAGCATCCTCCACATTAAGGGAGGAATATTCTGGCTGGATGTGTCTGAATTGGATACAGGACTAAAGCAGCATCAGTTACGAGAATACAGTGCAGTCGCTGTACATGGTGCAGATATCTCTGACCTAAGCTAGTGGTAATGAGGTCCAGAGATAATCTGGAAACCTTGGACTCCTGTACAGGATCTGGTAGGGCTTAAGAGGAGGATGAAGAATGAACTTTGCAAAGGGAAAGTCATCCTCTTACTGTAAAGATTACAAGAAACGGTCTGGTTGATTATGGTTAAATTTGGGGGAAATCTATATATTCTACTGAAATTCATTGTGTGATTGAAACATTATGTCACCATCTTGACCACTTGGCTTATATTTTACCCCTTTTCCCCTATGCTTTGTCTGTCTGTCTGTCTTTTAGGCCCTGATTCAGCAGAGCACTGCCGTACTTGAAACAGTGGGAGATAAGTGCATGCTGACGTGCTTTTGCTGAGTTAGGGCTGTACACTGTGTGATCTTCAAGGCAGGAAATTTGCCTTCATTTATGTTTGGAAAACACGTAGTGCATTGTTGGCTTTGCTTAAGATATTAGTGTTTCATTATATTCATGATCAGGTAAGAGGTCCATAAGTGACTTGGTAACGTTCATTGTGTTTTGGTTTTGGATTGTTTACGCTGCTGAGACATCTGCGGCCTGATTTTTATCAGATGTCTGCGTGGCATGTTAAGCCTAGTTTCCATGCACAACTACTTTGATTGCAAGCAAAAAATGGAATAAACAGGCACGCAAATCAGGCACACAGTTTTGCACATGCATTTTTTTAAAGCGACACTGTCAAGGTTTATCTGCCCACAGTTTGCTTTACCATTGTTCTCTGGTTTGTTTGCAAAATCTCCACCATTCTTTACATGTGTGTGGAGTTCTACTTGAAACTGAAACTTCAGAGGTCCCTTGAAACAAGGCACCTAACATCACATGCCTGTGAGCAGCCCCACAGTCACAGAGCAGCATGTAGGTCTGCAATGAAGTGAGAAAAAACTTTGGAATGACAGAAATGTCAAGTCTAACCCGTTACCCTCCAAAGGTTTATTTATAAAGCAAGCCACTGTAGCTTTGTTTAAAAGGCCTTTTTACAACAGTCTCCTTCAGACTGCAATGCAGGAGATCATCCCCACAGCACAGGAGCTGTGTTTGTATCCCTCATGCAGAACTGGTATACCCAGTTTCGACTAAGGAGCTGAGAAGGGTGTTTGCACTTCCCAAAGCATGTGCATCTCTGCAGACTTGTTTTCAGGGATCTAATTCCATTCTTCTTTCTTCCCAAGGCCTTGCTTTGTCCTATGTCCTAGAACAAAATCTGAAACCTGAAGCTGGTGCCAGGTCAGATGCAGTCAAGCTGGTGATCCTCTTGACTGATGGAAAATCACAGGATGATGCCAACCTGTCTGCCCAGACCTTGAAAAATATGGGCATAGAGATATTTGCCATTGGTAAGATTACAGCTATTAATAACACCAGGTGGGGTTGACCTAACTCTGTTCCCTTTGAAATCAATGGTAAAACTCTATTGGACTTTAATTGGAGCAGTTTTAGGACAACACTGAGTGTTTTGGAAAATATTACCCATAAAGTTTGGCCTCTTGATTTGATATCATTTTACCATGAGCAGATGGGTCATTAATGTATCATTCAGACATGACAGATAGATAGAATCTTCAAGGGGTGGCCAATGGTGGGATGTTGTGTTTTCATTTTTAAAAACTAGTTTAGTTTTAATTAAAAGTTTTCTCACCACCTGCACATCAAAATCTCTAACAGCCTCAGATTTGCATAATGGGAGATCATTGATTGCTAAACTGTTTACCTCAAAATGGAATTAAACAACCTATGAGAGCTAGATATGAAATGGTTTTCTTGTTCTGAAGACAATTTTGAGATGTTAAAAAATGTTCCCACTCGGAATTGGGACAAAAAAGTCAATCTCAGATTTTCATGAATTTTGGTTTCAGGTTGATAGAAACACTTTAAATGATTTAAAATTAGCTTAAATTTTGAAACAAAATTGCTTTGAAGTGGAAAATCAGAATTTTTCTTTTTGAGGAAATCAAAAAAAATGTTTAGACAATTTCAAAACTTTTTTTTTTTTTTCAAAAAAAACTTTTGAGTTGAAAATTTGCTGAACTGATCCTGTCCCACGATCAGTTTTGGTTTAGATGAATCGGCCATTTCCAAAGAGAACCATTCGATTAAATTACCAACCTATTGTATCTGGCAATCTGCCTCCAAATACATTCATTTGATTAACGTTCTGTATTTCTAATAGTCTTATCAGCTCTTTGCCATCTGGCAGCAATAAGGAGGCATAAAATGACTGGGAGAGGAGCTGTCAATTATAACTGAATTTATCTAGTAAAGGTTAATGCAAGAGGAGTAAAATTAAACAATAAAGTATTACCCCCCTGCACTAGAAGTAGTTTATGGTAAGTACACCATAGAGAATTCATTGAATACCACTGTATGGCTATATCTTTTGCAATGTACTTTACTTAATATACTGAATGGAGACACAGACTGTAATAGAGTCGACAGCATAATACTTTAAAACCTGTGCATTTGAATGTATTGCCTGCTTTGTCACTTCCCCTTGTTGTTTAGATTAGAAATGTTTGCAGTGTTTGTGTATTTTGACTCTAGATTGTGAGAACTTGAGTTATAGTCTCCAAAGAGGAAAGAGATTTAAACCACCTGCCCACATAATTATTGCCGCAATGCCTAGGAGCTGTAGTCATGGAGCAGGATCCCACTATGCTAGGAGCTTTACAAATGTAGAACAAAAAAGCAGTCCTGGGTTAGACAAGGAAACACTACCTGGCCCAAGAATAATATAGCAAGAAATTATGTAGGTGGATCCCAGCTAGAGATGGACCCAAGCCATGACAGCCAAAGATGGATCTTTTCCAAAGTATGGGGATGTTTTAATCCAAAATTTTGGTTTGGATTCATTTCTAATCCCACATCAAGATGGGAAAGATGAGCATATTTGTTAAATACAAGATACCTTTTGGTGTTGGTTATTTTTTGCCTGTTACACAACGAAAATCTCGAGAGAAACCTCTTCCCATAGGATTGTACGCTAATGGCCAGATCCCCATCTGATGTAGATGGGGTAGCTTCATTGACCTCACTGGAATTTCACTGATTTACACCAGGACCTCCCTCTACATCTCTAATGTTCAAGGGCAAGGCAAGGCATTCTACAGGCATAAGGCGTTGAGCCTGATTCTCCACTGTTCTG
Source organism: Lepidochelys kempii (assembly GCF_965140285.1). Lineage (NCBI taxonomy): Eukaryota > Metazoa > Chordata > Testudines > Cheloniidae > Lepidochelys > Lepidochelys kempii. The sequence continues at coordinate 6,462,107 of NC_136392.1, read as the reverse complement.
CACCTTGCGTAGGCATTTATATCTGTGAAAAGCAAGTGAGAAGAAGTAAAACACTATCCAAATTGGGACCTGCTTTACATATGGGTAAGTTACTACACAAGATGCAGAGCAATGGAGATTCAGACCCTTTGCGCACAGATGATATGCAGGGCTGGATTTATGGAAAGAATAACAAGGATTTGTGACGGAGCTTTATGTTCTAGTGAACAGCAGATTCTCTGTGGGGGAAGCTGGCATCTCATAAATACCAAAGTGTTATTTATTCATTGATTTCTACATATGTTCTGATTTGTCTTTTAGTGGAATATTATCAGCCTCTGTGGTAGCCAGGCCTGCAGTAACATGATAGAGGGGAACTATTAGGAGGATTCGCAAGTGTCGCTCTGGACCACAGAAGACCCCCTGACTCCACTGTATTTAAACACAATCTAGATATTGCTCCTTAAAGGCCAGTTGTGCTTATAGCTACAGGCAAGACTCCAAGACACTGCAGAGAAGCACCACCCCATGGGGAAGGCTAGGAGGCATTTTTAGCCAAGAGACTGAAGTTGTGCTCGGCTCCTGAACTGGGGCATTAAATAGGGGAAAGACCTTTTTCTGGCCCTGAGTCTTGTTCATCTCCTGGGAGTTTTCTTAGCTGACTGGCTCTTTGCTCTCTCTCTTTTTAGGGGTGAAAAATGCAGATGAGGCAGAGCTGAGACAGGTGGCATCAGAGCCCCTGGAGCTCACTGTTTATAACGTGCTGGATTTCCCCCTGCTCAGCTCTCTGGTCAGCAGGCTCAGCCGGGTCTTGTGCACCAGGATCAAAGAGAAGCACAAGAGTGAAAACACAGGTGAGTTAAAGCCTGCAATCCCTGTTCAGTCCTACCAGCTAGCATGGCTTCCCTGCAGTCCATGCCAAACGCACCTCCTAAACTCCCCTTCCTCACCCATCCATTTGATCCCCTCTTCACATCCTTCCATTGGCTCCCCACCTGCTGTCAGCTTATTGTCACCACCTCCAGAGCTCTGTCTACCTCTACCCTTCCCTGCATATCCTCTCTTTCAGCTGTCTCCACTGCTCTGCCACTGCTCCTTGCCTTGCCCACTGTTTGCCAACCTCTCACATGGTCACCTTCTTCCACATGATCCCCTCTGCATGGTACAGCCTCCCGTGGTTCATCTGCAAGGCCCCTACTCTCTCCATGCTGAAGTCCCTCTCAAAGACCTGCTTCTGCCAGGCTGCCTACAATGAGCTGAGCTGATGATTGTATAAATGTGTGTGGTTTCCCGTCCCCTACCCTCCGTCCTTAGACTGTGAGCAGCTTGGGCAGAGACCTTTCTTGGGGGGGGGTGGGGGGGAGGCGGTTGGAAAGTATGTAGTGGGTGGTACTGTACATAAAGAACAAGAGGTGACTACACCGGTGTAGGGAGGAGGGGGACTTACCTGTCCGATTTATCCACGTCAGTGCACATGAACAACAAATGCATTCTCAACCTGAGTCTCTTCCAGACTTTCCCTATGCAGCTGCATCACTTCCTGTTGGGTTCACCATTGAGATGTCCAAAGCAAAGGATTAATTTGTGAGCACTTTTTGTTGGGTGGGGAGAGATTGCAAAATTATTGAGTACAAGGCTTTTTCCACCTGTAGTTCAAGCCATATGTTCCCAAGGGATAGCTAAATACAAATAAGTGTGGTTTTTCTAGCTAAAGAGAAGCTAGGACTAGACTGAAGGACTCCCCCCTTCTCACCCCCAACCAAATGTTAAGCTAAGTGCCCAGCACCAATACTATACATGTGTGTGGGTTCCCCCCCCCCATTCAATTTTTAATCTCTGCTAATTTTTTCATAGGTTTTCCTAAAATACAATGGGAGAGTTCAACTTTCAAATGTATCTTTAAGTGGGTTTGGAATTTGACAAAGTAAATGGACTCTTCCCTATTAGTCTGTATCTGCTCTGATGTAATTAGACCAGTTTTTCTCAGGCATTCGATACTCCAGAGAAAATGGGCTGTTTTGTTTTGGTTTTTTTTTTAAACAGACTTTTCCTGGTTCAATTTGACTAAATCTTTGGAACTGGCAAATGCTGAGCCATCTGTTGAATCGATAGCAGTGACTCACATTCAAATGTAAAGTATATTCTCCAAATAACTACACAGTTTGTTCTCAATGGGATTTTTATATTTCCCCTTGGACCACCTTTTAAATGTTCATTTCATGGTAGGCTGGAATGCTTCCTATGTATTTAGGGAAGAAGACTGTAACTGGATTAGGACATGTCATTTGATAAAAAGAAGTAGAAAGTGCATTTGGCACGTTAAGGTAATATGAGAAGGTAACACAGGTTTTTGAACAATAGACAGTCCTGTGAAAGCTGTCTCAGCCAACACTGGTCCCCATCTGAGTCCCACCAACCTTATAATATCAGAGGTGACCTCCAGAAGCATGCACCTTTCCTGGACTCCTCCGCTGAGACCACCAAAGAAATATAGGATTGTATATTACCCATCCAGGGGAGGAATCCCCAAAGAGGTAGGAGATCCTGTGTTTGGATGTGTGTGGTGGCTGGAAACTAGAGCAGACTTGGACTAGACTTGAGTAGACTTCTCAGGGACACAAAGAGCAGTTAGGCACCCAACTCTCATTGGACGTCAATCGGAGTTGGATGCCTAATGTGTTCATTTTAAATATTATGTGTGTGTCAGCCTTATCAGCACGCTACACGGAAATGACAGGAACTTTACTTTTTGGTCATGCTTATGCTGATTTGGTCTCTTCTTGTCTCTCTTCTCTTCTCTCCCTCATCCTCATCACCTCATTTGTAGACTGTCTATTTTGACTTTAAGCTCTTCAGGGCAGGGACCTTCCCTTCAGTCTTATCAGTAAAGTATCTTGCATACTGTTGGAAATATAGAAATAATAATAAGGTGCCCTGGCTGAAACTTTTAGAGCCTTGCTCTAGGTAGTTCTTCCTCAGTTACAATTGTATAACCCCATTGAATTGAGTGGGGTTGGGCAGCCTTTGGCTCAGTAAATATACACCTCCACCCATTTCACCTCTAGGCTTTCATCTGAGCAGACAGCCCTGGTTTGTGATTCCCTGCATGGCTGCCACCCTCTTTGGCATGTTCCTACTGTTACTGTGATTTGCTGTGGTTGCAAAATACTCTAGGGAAATAGATTCTGAGTCCCACAGCTGCCATCCCCACTCCTCAGTCTATCTTTGCTTAAAATTCTCCTTTCCTGGCATGCTGCCATGGCAAACTTGGTAGAGTTTATTCCCCCCAGCTACAAGAGGGTTGGTGCAACTAACCTAAATAACTGAGCTGGTTCCCATCTGCAGTGTGGTGGGGGCGTGATGTCACTAGCAGAGAGCATGCTGCTCCTACATCACACTGAGCATGAACCAGTGAGTGACTCATGGTGGATGCTGTGGATGAGAAAAGTAAACTAAAAAGCTTTATTTCTTGAAGGCCTCTTCTTCCTTTATTTGGGGCAGGCAGGGAGGCGTCTAGGGTGACGCTAGCTAGTATGAAGTTACAAGGGCTTTCAGCCTTCGTGTTCAAGGCACAGCATGCTTACGAGGTATAGTTGTGGCTGGTGCTGGTTTGTTTAATTGCTTCCTCTGCTACAGAACTCCTGATACCACAACTTCTTACAGCCTTTCTCTGTGTTTTTCAGGTAGTTTTAGACGGATCTACCTCCTCCACTCAGCTTGTCAATTTGACCTCGCACACAGAATACCTGGTTTCGGTGTTTCCTATTTATGAAAATGCCGTTGGAGATGGGCTGAGGGGCATCACCTCGACATGTAGGTCATGAGTAGAGAGCTCTAGTCTAGCCTTCATGGCATCCCTCTCTGCTTTGTACAACTTCTCTCTTCCCAGATCCCAAGCATCATTCACTCCCTTCCTTAAGCCCCAGTTCTCTTGGTGCTGATTTCCTCACCGCCTCAGCACTTCCCCAATCCCTGAGTGGTTGCCCCATGTATAGGGTATGTTCGAGTAAGCTCTTTAAGCAGGCTATGAATATAGGTGATGTCCTATTTGAAAAAAATAAAGTGTGTGTGTGGGAATCTTGATGCTTCAGGCAAAATCCCCTTTGACTTCAGTAAGTGTTTTTGCATGACTGAGGTAAATCAGGACTTCTGGAGATAATGTTTGAACATAAAAAAAATGAACATTCTTCAGGGGAGAAAATTAGCTATTTAGTATTCTGGCAGGAAGAAACAATGTTACCCAGATATGCTGGACGCAGCATCAAGCTTTTTGTTGTGGTTTTATTATTTTTACAATTAAGGTATCTACATTTACTCATCCATTCCTGGATCACATTCTCAGGATTGAATTCTAAGATGCTAATGGAATGACATCCCACCCAGGAGTTTTGTGGCATCAAGTGCCTGGAAGTGTGGTACACATGCTCATATACCCTCCTACACACACTTCCCTTATGGGTTTTTTTTTGGCTTGTTCACCCCCTGCTGCTCTTCTTTTAAGATGTTGGAGATCCTTGCTGTTCCCCTGTGATGCCATAATTGAAAGAGGGAGATTTTTGTACTAGGATTTTCCCCAGAACGTCCCCCGAAGGGTCAAGAAAGAGCCAATTTAAAAATAGATATTGAAAATGCATTCATGAGACTGAGACTGACTGGGGCTGATTGGTGTGAGCCAGGGGGAAGAACTCTGTGTCGGCTGCTGAAACTTGCAAAGGCAGAGACAAGCCTCATGAGGTAGATGATCTACAGGTACTGCTATTAAGGAGCAAGCTGTGCCTTTAGATTGCCCTGCTGTGACTATATAAATTTCTAGAAGGGCTTTTGATCCTGTTGCTTCTGATTTTCCCCCTCTGTTCCAAAGGGTAATTAGTTTGTATTGTGGTAATGTCTAGGAGACCAGGACCCCATTGTGCTAGGTGGTGTGTTCACACTCACCCTCTTACTTGGCCCAAAGATCTTGCAAGCTAAGTGTAAGGCAAGAGCCAACAGGTAGATACAGATAGGGGCGCACAAGGAAACAATGAGACAAGATTGGTTGGCGCGATAGGCAGTCGTCTCAGCTGACTCACCACTGTCAAGTTTGTCCAAAGGTTCCCAAGTCTAAGTACCTTCTCTGCACATTGTTTCTTTTTTATTGCTAACGTTTGCTAAACAATATCTACCTTGAAGGAAAGTTTGGCGTTAAATGACCATGTGACAAAGAAAGATTGTGTTGGGAGGGATACATTTCTTTGGTCCACATGTCAAAGATATTCCCTGCCCACGGAAACAGCCAATAAGGCCTTCTGACCGGATTCTGATGATTCTCTGTTATAGAAGCATCATATACACATCTCCTAAAATAGCTTTACCCCAACTGCTTTGCTCTGATGTACAGTTTAGATATCCTTGAATCTGTGTGTGGGGGCGGGAAGGGTTAAAGACAGGAATGAGCAACTTCCTTGTGAATCTTTTTGTTCTGTTTTCCTTCATCTGAGTAGCTTTGTCACCACCCCTTTCCCTGCGCGCACTGGAAGTGAGCCACAACAGTCTAACACTGAGCTGGCAGCCGTCAAGTGGAGCTACTCAATACCTGGTGCTCTGTTCAGCGGCCCCCAATGGAGCGGAGAATGATACCAAAGAGGTATAGCTGAAGATAGTTATAATTATTCCTTTTGCCACATTGGATATAGTCAGAGATACGAGGCCCAAACTTAAATCCCAGGTCTGCATGAGAATTACTTAACTGACTTTCATTTAAATCTCCTCTAAGTCAAAGTGGGTCTGAATCAATGGGAAGGTTCAGATCTGCAAACTTCCTGGCTACCCTCTATTACTATAAAAGGTCTGAGTGTAAGCCCTGGGTCTAAACATGGAATTCAAGAAAGTTTAGATCTGTATCCAAACTTTTGTGGAGTGAGCCCATATTTAGAAAGAACAATCCATGGCTCTTTGACAGCACTTTTCATCAGTAGATCTCGAAGTGGTTTACAAAGGAGGTCAGGATTATTATCACCATTTTACAGATGGGGAAAACTGAGGGGAGGTGACTTGTCCAAGGTCCCCCAGCAGGCCAGTGGCAGACTGGGGAGTTGAGCCCAGGTCTCCTAAGTCCCAGTACAGTGCCCTATCCACTTGCTATATAAAAATGAAAAAAAAATTTGGGTTTCAAAATGTAGATTTGGCAGGTCAGTTTTTATTTACTTAACTACGACTCACCCTTACGGCTTTGTATAAACCTTAAACAATACCATACAGTAGAAATAAGGAGAAAAGGAGCTCTCAGATCATCTAATTCAACATGCATTTTTAATGAACTATCTCAAACGTACAGAATGATGCACTTGGAGCCTGACATCTCATTGAAAAAGTCTATGGCTTCCTTGCTCGGTGTTGAGAAGAAGCGTGGTCTAGTTGGTGGAGCTTGAGGCTGGGAGCCAGGCCTCCCAAGACTCTGCCACTTATTCTCTGGGTGGCCTTGGGCAAGTTGTGTAACTGCTCTGCCTTGGTTTTTCCACCTAATAAGATGGGGATAGTAACCCCTGCAACCCAGTGTTGCTCTGAAGATTCAGTAGTTCGTGTTTGTACTGCACTTTTGCTCTCAGTATTTCAGTATAGAAATGGTGTCTTCAAGATCTGATATTGGGGTGGGTGAACGGGGGTAACTTTTATATATATATGTGCTTGGGCAGTGCCACAATTATTCCACCTGCCTCACACAGAAATTAAAGCACTAAAGCTATGGGCCACCCACGAAAGAGTTAATTAACTTGGTGTGTCCAGCAAATGCTTCCCACCCCATCAAATTCTAGTCTTTCTATTAAAAACTCCTAGAATGTTTCTCTGAGTACAAGGCAGGTATTGAGTTTTTGCAATAAGCAGTATTGCAAAACAAGCTGCCCTGGGCATGTTAAGTGGGTACAGTTCTGCTCTGGAAGTAGTAGGTGGTGGCAATCCTGTTGTAATGACCAAAGTATAAAAATGGGAAAGCCACGGAAAAGGTTTGTTTTTTTGTTTGTTTTGTGGGGGTTTTTTTCTTCTTCTGAAAGCATAGCTCTTCAAGTCTCTCTCAGGAAATGGGATATCACATTCTTTGCCTAGATGACAGGTTTCAGAGTAACAGCCGTGTTAGTCTGTATTTGCAAAAAGAAAAGGAGGACTTGTGGCACCTTAGAGACTAACCAATTCGAAGTGAGCTCTGGCTCACGAAAGCTCATGCTCAAATAAATTGGTTAGTCTCTAAGGTGCCACAAGTACTCCTTTTCTTTTTGCCTAGATGCAAATTCATAACCATTCTGCACATCCCTGCCATCTCTAGTGTAAAGCATTTTACATCACAACTATTGAATGGTTAAACTGTGAGAACTCTCTTCTCTGCAGTTGTTTGTTGTGTCCCATCTTCAGTCATTGTTCCCCACTGGGTATCCTGTTGGGGCCTTGGCAGGCTGAGAACTTTGCGTGCTCCCATGGAATCTTAGGGACAGTTCAGTTAAACAGCTGGATCCTGTGGGAATCCATCTCTTCCCCTAATCATCGTGCTGTGATGTTTTTCTGTGCTGAATATCTGGGAATGAAGGAGATGGTGATCTATCTGTTATGATACCTTCTCCATGCTCACAAAGGATCGGATTTTTTATTTTTTGACTGCAATGTGTATTGTCCTTGCATGTGATCTGGGCTACTAGGTTCTATTTAGAGCTGACTGAAAAATTCCCATCTATTTATTTTTTTTCAATGGAAAATATCCTTTTTGTTTTAAAAAAAAATCATTAAAAATTGAAATTTTTGCCTAAAATATTTTAGGTTTTTGCCAAAAAACCCCAAACCCATTTTCAGTAAACTGATTTTTAACTAATTTTTATGTTCAGTTAAGTACTTCTCAGGAAAAATAATCACTGTTTTCCCCACTGTAGTTCTACCACCCCTAACATAAGCAAGCTGGGTTGCCATTCATTTCTATTTAGCAGAATTGTTCACCCAGAAGCAAGGGCAGAGTATAGTGAGCGGGCAGGAAGAGGAGGGAGCATGATGTATTGTAGGGATGGGTAGCTAATGGTTTTACTATTCCACAAGTACTTTTGAGATTTCAAAAATGTTTCCCTTCCCAAATTGGGAGAAAAAGTCAAAATCTCAAATTTTTGCAACCTGACAGACTGAAAAAAAAAATCCAGTTTGTCTCAATCCCAGGGTTAAAAGGGACCAAAAGGATCATCTAGTCCAGTGGTTCTCAAACTAGGGCCGCCGCTTGTTCAGGGAAAGCACCTGGCAGGCCTGGCCGGTTTGTTTACCTGCCGCATCCTCAGGTTCAGGCGGTCGCAGCTCCCACTGGCTGCGGTTCGCCGCTCCACGCCAGTGGGGGCTGCGGGAAGTGGTGCGGGCTGAGAGATGTGCTGGCCACCCTTCCTGCAGCCCCCATTGGCCTGGAGCGGTGAACTGCGGCCAGTGGGAGCTGCGATCGGCCGCAACTGCGGACACGGCAGGTAAACAAACCGGTCTGGCCCACCAGGGGCTTTCCCTGAACAAGCAGTGGCCCTAGTTTGAGAACCACTGATCTAGCCTAACCCCCTGCCAAGATGCAGGATTTGTTGCACCTAAACCATCCGAGACCGGCTCTCCAGCCCCTTTTTGAGAACTTTTTTGAAAACCACTTGAAACATTTTGATTTGATTTTGACCTTTTTCTCTTTGTTAACCAGTTTTAAAGTACAAATTAAGTTAAATTTGAAATGAGTCACTTTGAACCAAGAAACTGAAGGTATTTTGTGAAGAAAATATCAGAATAGGACACTTCAACTTTTTTTTTAAGTTGGAAAACTAGTCGAAACCAGTCTTTTTTTGTGAACTGTTTTGGTTTTAACAAATTGGCATTTTTTGGGTGGAAAAAAATATTCTGGTGAAAAATTCCCAGCCAGTTCTAGAGTTTGCATTCACTGTGCACGATGTCTGTTGGGTTGGGTAGTGGAGGAGCATTGACCACGACACAGCTACGTGGCTGGTGAGGCGTGTTACAAGTACTCTCTAATGATATGTCTTACAGCTGGAGCTGGGTGGATCATTCCGAGCTGGAAAAGACCTATTCAGTCCAGCTTTCGTTGAGCGAGCATGCTAGAAAGAGTGTAGCCTTGGTAACACGGGCAATGGCAAGCAGTGGCATGTTAGCCGTCTTAAGTACAAATCTGTCCTACCCCTGTGGATATGTACGTAAAGCAGCTAGCCTGGCTACATTCTATTTGTAGTTTGGTAGCTCAAGGACAGCCAGTGCAAATTTGTCTTCTCGAGCTGGAAATCACACCCCCAGCTTGAAGTGTAGACGTACCCAAAGAGACAGACAAGCTGTGGCCTTAGACTCCTGTCTCTGCAGCCCTGTTTTGCTCTTGGTTTGTTAGAGGATGCTATGGGGAGCCAACCATGGCAGAGCCTCACCACAGAATACCTCTCTGAGTGTCCATCTTTATCCTATGATAGGTGAAAGTGGAACAGCCTGAGGTTCTGCTGGACGGGCTGTCTCCCAGCACGGAGTACTCCGTAGCAGTGTATGCAATGTACGGGGAAGAGGCAAGTGATCCAGCCAGCATCCAGGAAACCACCTGTAAGTTTTACTTCCTTCTTTTACTCAGCTGACCCTTTGGCAGGAGCATAAGCGGTTTGGTGCATGATTGGCAAGAGAGACTTATTAACTGAGATGCTTCACGTATTTTTCACATAGCTTGTAAACAGGCTCCTTCTTCCCTGGCTAATGCTAAATGTAGGGTGGCTCTCTGAGGTTACCTCTAGTTGTATGATTGGCTTTCTCATGAACAACTCTAGTCTGGGGTACAGGGCTGTGAAAGTGAGTGGTTCTGTCCAGGAAAACTGCGACTGAATCACCTTGAAATTCAGAATGGGGAGGTCAGATCTGGATCCAAACTGCTCCAAAGTTTGGGGTGTTCAGAACTGAGGTTACGTATTTGCATCTATATCTTTATCCACCTGGGTTCTCAGACTGCACCTACCGCCACGGCATCTGAGCACCTATCCCAGTGGGTTTGACCCACTGTAGGAATGGGACCAGGGACAAAAATTAGGATCAGGATCTAGACTGGAAGTTCTTGAAAGTTTTGAGCTCTTTGGATCTTGGGGAGTAGGTGGGTTGATTTGACCCTTTCTCTACCCATAAACCAGTCGTTCTCCCAGGGCATCACATAGACCTGCGTAACAATGAAATCAGAAACTCTTCTATCCCGCAGTGGGAAAAGTCCAGTTGTTAAGATGGAGGTAGCAGCAGGAGGCAACCAGTGGCTTTACAAGTGTAGCCTTAAAAATCTTCACCACGTCCTTTTGCTAATTATTGTTGCAGTGGCACTGAGCCCTCCTAGACACCTAAGTTTCTCTGAGATCGGCCATGGGGCTGTCAAGGTCAGCTGGGACGCGGCTTCGCATGCTGTGAGAGCTCACCATGTGACCTACATCTCAAGCAGAGGGAGCAATGCCGGGGAGGCAAGTCCTTGCTTAGGGACGCAGGAATGTGTGAAAACCGGGAGAACGGCGATGGAGTGCGAATGCGCTGTTAACTTCAGTGACTTGGCTGTGGAGTGACTCCTGATGTAACCGAGAACAGACTGTAGCCCTGTAGGACTTGATTTGTCAGTTGGTTTATACCTGTGCAAGGGTGTGACCCCTGCATTGCCAGAAGACAGGGTAATAGGGAAACACCCCTGCCCTAGCTGTAGTGCTGTCCTATCTATCCTTTGAGCACAGCGGGAAAATACGGGCAGGCACTTCCATAGGCCTTCCTGAATTTCCTCACATGGTCCAAACCCTTCATATGGAGTCACGCATCCTATGTTTGGCTTTAATTAAACCCTCCCCATCTTTCCTTTTGCCGAAGAGGCACCATCACCGTATGCTGTCAAGAACTCTGCTCTCTCCTGACAGCGGCTGCTCACATGCCTGCAGCATTTTAACAATGTGGGTGCCTCGACACGGGAGGGTTTTGGGGCAACTATCCTGAATTCCAAGCCCCTCTTTGCCCTTGCTCTGTGCTACAATCCTGACCCTGGTGTTTCTGTTTCACTGCAGGTCGAAGTTCCCAGCAGTGCATCATCCACTGTGCTGAGACCTCTGTCCTCTCTCACCCAGTACTTCATTAGTGTCAGCTCCATTTATAGTGAAGGCGAATCCTTTCCGCTTACAGGCAATGTTACCACATGTAAGTAGGGTTGAGGCAGAGTATGAGGGTCAGCAGGAGTTTGGTTCAAGGTCCATTATAAAGTTAGGTGCCTAGCTGCCAGACAGCCAAAAGTTTAGTTCTGACCCAGACACCAAAGTTCAGGGATGTTCACAGCTTGGGTTTTCTGGTTCAAACAAATTTTAGACCTCAGAGCAAATCGAGACTAAAATTTTTTGAGCTCTGCCAGGTTTCTACCTGAAGACTTAAATCCCCCCTCAGTATCTCTCTCTGCCCATGTCACGGCAGGTTTTTTCCTCCCAAATTTGGCCAAAATTCAGCCTAGTGTGGCCAAAAGTCTCATTGGCACTGAACCTGGTTCTTACTGGGTTGAAAACCCTCATTGAATAGCTTGCTTTAATAGGGTCCTTCTAAATAGGACACGTTATTGCCAGTCACTCATTCTGCTGGGAGATCTTTACCAGGCTACCGGAATTTCCAAATGTTTGGTAGCCTTGAAATGAACTTTTGTAACCATTGGATGTCGTGCAATAACCATCTGAATGATCCATAGATTTGAGAAAATGACACTTAACTGTGATTCTCCATTGGGAGCATTTGCCCTCAGTAAAGTCTGTTGGTCAAATCCTGCCTTTATTTATAGATGCAATGACTTGGAGACAGAAGGGGCCATTCTGACCAGCTCTTCTGGCCTTCTGCATAGCAGGGGACACAGAATTTCACGCTGTAATACTTGCACCGAGCCTACTGGTTTGGATTTGACCTAGACCAGCTCATTTAGAAAGACAGTCTTTAAGTTAGCTCTGCTTGAATAACAGATGTTTTGGTGCATTGGTGATTCCGAGGAGAAAAAATCATTTTGGGTCAAGCAAAAAAGTTCTGTTCAACCCCAAACAAAACCATTTCATTTACATTTCAAGCTTTTGACATTTTTGATTTTTTTAAAAATAAAAATGAGGGAAATTTCTACACAAAAAGCTGTTTTGAACAGAAAAATGGAAACATTTCGACAATATTGAAACATGGTTCAGCTTTTTCAGAATGTTTTGTTGGGGAGGGAAGGGGTTGACGTGAACTCCTCTGGGATGGCCCCTCAAGGAGAACTGGTGAGAGATGCTGGCTGACAGCTCTTAAACAAGGCTGGAGAATGATGGTGTTTGTGTCTGTCTGTCTCTCCTGAGGATTATGTAATCAGCAGAAACTATTAATTTTCCAGTAGCAGAGGCGAGCCAGTACTTGATGCCGTTTTGTTATGATGGGCGAGCTCTGGGAGGTCTCCTGTTTGCAGTAGCAGAGTCCTCATCCATTTACGTCCGCCTCCAGCTCCTGGCCACTCGTTACGCTGCTGGGCCTCGCCAGCACTTCCGGACCTGGGTGCAGCTCTGTGCAGTGGGCAGGCAGTACTCTGCTCTCTCCTGGGCTCTGTTCAGTGTAGTCAGGGGATGGCTAATGGGATGGAGCCTTTGACCTCCAGGTCACTGCAGAGCTTTGTAACAGCTCCAGAAAGATTTGGCATAGGCTCCCAGCAGCACTTTCCCCTCCTCCCACTTCCCAGTTTGCATCATTGAGAGCTGCATTAAGTTCCATAGAGGGCGGCACCTTATTTGTATAGGAAAACTCTGCAAGTGAAGCAGATAAATACAGTCGTCCCTTTTCTGCTGGGGAAATAACAACACCGGAATTAATAAATAACCCTGTCATTCAAAAGGTTTGTGTCTTCTCCCTCTCCTTTGGTCTCTTACAATCCCCACCTCTTCCATCCCAAACAGTCCTTTCTCGTGTTATGCCTCTACCTTTCAATCATTTTGTATCTCCTTTAATTGATTGCTCTTGTCCCATTGTCTTTCCCTTTCTCTGGCCCTTTTTTCCTCTGTATGCTCTGTTCCCTTTCCCTCCATCCCATTCCTCTAGCTGCCCCCATCCACCTGGGGGTCTCTCCCTCAGTAACTTTCCTGGTTCCTCCCATATCCATTTCATTTTGTCCCTCCCTAAATCATTGACCTTCCTCCTCTAGCACTTCCACCTGTTTCTGATTTCAGTTCTCACACCATCACTAGCTGCTTTATCCTGTTTTTTGCTGCATATGTGAGAGCCTGGAATCTTTTAGCTGGCCTACTATTCCTTCCCTCTAGTGGACGTCTCTCCCTGTTACCAGAGTGGGACAGCAAATTGAAAAAGGCAATAGAAAATATTTTTTAAGGAAAGTTGAAATGCAGAAGAAGTCTCACAATTTTAGGGGAAAAACAGACACACAGAAGCCTGCCTTCATTCTTATTATACGGGACCCAATGGATCACAGCTAGGTCTGAGTAAATAATTTGCAAGAATTAAGTTATTCAGATAATTCCTCCTGCTTTCCCATTTGTGAATCATCCACAAACAGACTGTGAAATTCTGACATTCCAGCAGTCGGCCCCTATGCCCCTTTCCTGGGTTCTTGCAGGCTTTGCTAGTCGCAGCTTTGGGACTGGGTAGGAATTTTTCCCCATATCACCAGCGTGGCTGAGGCTGGTGGGGTTTTTCGCCTTCCTCGCAGTGAAACCTAGGGGCTGGGTTTTGGGCTGGAATTCTCCCCCTCCCAGAGGGCACAGCTGGGACCTATGGGAGAGTCATTTAGTTATTGCAACTTCTGGCAGGGGCCCAGTGCAGGAACTTGCTGATTTAGGCTCCAGATCCAAAGAGGTAACACAGTGGGCATCCCAAGAGCATCTTCTTATGAAATGGGGGCATCATGTCTAACCCCTTGGGAACAAATGTGACACAGGACACTAGCCCAGGGGGACCACCCCACCAATGCACTTTACGGCAGTGCTGGCTGGGAGGTCGAAGTCCTCTCTCACTTCAACCCCGGAAAGGGAGAGGGATGCGGGTGCAGGCGTGCAGGGAACCTCCTCGTGTGATAACTGACTACCCCCACGGTGGGAGCACCCCAAGAATTGGCGAAGGATCAAGGGGTTGTCAAGTGACCGCACTGGGCTGTCCCTCGACAGGAACCTTGGATGTAATTTCACTAATAAACTTGCAGCCTGGTTAAAGCCCTTCCCACGTGCAGTGAGCACACCAAACTGGGTGGGTATCTCTGCATTCAGGCTTAAAAAGTGCACGTGCTAGAATATTCGCAGAGAGCGAACCCAATGGAGGGGGTGTAAAAGCCATCAGGGCAAAACTCAAACAAACCTTTGCAGGATTTGTTTGTGTGTCCAGCTGTACTATATGCCAAGATGGGTCTGCTGCACTGTATGCTTGTCTGTACCGTGCCTGGCCCAAGCCACCGCTGGGAGTCCTGTGAACTCTTAGGAGCTCGAAAGTTTAAATAAATTCATCCAAAGTTATAAAAGTAAGGAAGACACCCAAAAAGACTCTCTTGCCTCTCCAGGATTTTAGCACTTGGCATAACACTAACCTCTTTGTCCTTGAAAGCCATTCCCAGCATCTTCCTGCTCCCAGCACCAGCACTGCACACGGCCTCTCGCAAATACGATAATTGTCTGTAATTAGTGTTTACAAATATTTTATCCATGTCCCTCATGATGAGCTGTTGTCATTTGGAGGTCTGAAGAAGTGAAAGGCAGGCTGGGGAGAGACAGCTGCCCGTGGATACCTTTCTCCCTGACCACCTGCTCTGTGCCTTGGCTCTGTACCGCCAGCGCCTCAAGCTTGTTTTCTTTGCGTCTTTCAGTAAAGGTTCCACCACCAGGTGACCTGAAGGTGACTGAACTCTCAGGAAACAATGTCCGATTGCAGTGGGAAGCAGCCGCTGCCTCTGATGTCCTGGTTTATCAGATTAAATGGAATGCACTTGGAGAAGAGAGCTCCCAGGAGGTATGGTACAATATAGGCTTGGGGAGCATGAGGTGGTGTCCTGGATTTACAGGATCTGTGCTATGCCCCTGGCCTTTAAGTGGTCTTCAGTGTGCCAGTCCTCCAAGGGGTCACACTAATACAAGGAAAGGAGGACTTGTGGCGCCTTAGAGACGAACCAATTTATTTGAGCATGAGCTTTCGTGAGCTACAGCTCGCTTCATCGGATGCATGCCGTGGAAACTGCAGCAGGCTTTATATATACACAGAGAATATGAACCAATACCTCCTCCCACCCCACTGTCCAGCTGGTAATAGCTTATCTAAAGTGATCATCAGGTTGGGCCATTTCCAGCACAAATCCAGGTTTTCTCACCCTCCACCCCCCCACACAAATTCACTCTCCTGCTGGTGATAGCCCATCCAAAGTGACAACTCTTTACACAATGTGCATGATAATCAAGTTGGGCCATTTCCTGCACAAATCCAGGTTCTCTCACCCCCCAAACCTGGATTTGTGCTGGAAATGGCCCAACCTGATGATCACTTTAGATAAGCTATTACCCGCAGGACAGTGGGGTGGGAGGAGGTATTGTTTCATATTCTCTGTGTATATATAAAGTCTGCTGCAGTTTCCACGGTATGCATCCGATGAAGTGAGCTGTAGCTCACGAAAGCTCATGCTCAAATAAATTGGTTAGTCTCTAAGGTGCCACAAGTACTCCTTTTCTTTTTGCGAATACAGACTAACACGGCTGTTACTCTGAAACTAATACAAGGGTAGACCATGGGGCCTCAATGTCCCCTCGGCTGAGCCTTGGGCTCCAGCACTCCTGTTTCCTCATTGTGAGCCCTGCCCATTGAGGCAGACTCCTGCTCAGACTCATACTTCCTTCGGGAGTCAATGCACTTCAGCAAGTATCTGCAGTGACTCCATGCACCTTTTCAAAACAGAGAAGGGTTTATTAGTCGGCTGGAATATAGCATTAGGAAAGTGCTTAGGTTAGCATAAATAAGGCAAGGTTAAGACATAGTCCATACTGGGTAAAGCCAGGGCTCCCATGAGTCATGCTGCTATAGAGATCCTCTTAATTTCCTTTCTCTGTCACCTCCGCCAATTGTCCACCTGCTGCAAAGCCATGCTGAGTTCACATGTTCAGCCTGCTGGTATCCTCCCATTGGTAAGTGTCAATAGTTAGCTCTCTGGGGTTCCCATTGTCTCTTTAGGGTCTTCCATTGATATAGTCAATGACCTTAATGACCCATTCATAGCCTCCCAGAAGCTATGTGATGAAACACCTCATGTCTCCTGCTTTACCCTGAGTGCAGCAATTTAACCTTTCTACGCCCACTGGGCAGCAATACCAGAGTGATAGGTACAGGGTCATACAGGTAGTTCATAAAAATATTGCAGACAATTCCCACTTCATCACAGACGGTGTGAGGCCTGTTTAAGGGCTGCTGGGCATGTATATATCACGTGCCCTGCCAACGGCTACATGGATACTAATGTGTGGTCTATAAAGTGTAGTCCTGAGTGGGGAAGTGATTGTGGACACATGCAAGGTAACTGGAGCTTTTTGAATGAGTATCCTAAGACTTGGTATTAAAGTAACTATTAACTGTCATCAACATATCCGGAATGCATGGGCATCTACAGAACACTAATTAGGGCCAAATTTTGCCCTAGTTCATCTACACTTATGAAAGCCTTGAGGATAGGATTTGGTCCCAGAGTCCTGTGCCAGCATGTAGGTACCCCCTATCTTCTCCACATGCAAAATGATGGGTCAGATCCTCAGCTGGTGTGAATTACCGTTGCTCCATTGACTGCAATTAAATTATATCAGTGTGCAGTACCTCAGGATGTGTGTACTTCCTCTTCTCTACCCACCACTGGCTTAAATCTCCCGAGATCTTGAGCTCCTATTGTGCAATGTTCATTTAAAGTAAAAATAGGGCCTGGAGGGGAGATGGGGTAGAGTTCTGATGACCTCTAATTCCTCATGCGTGGCCATACAACTTTTCACAAAGCATCCTGCAGGTTACAAAAGCAGCATCACAAAGCTGGTAACTGGGGTCAGGGGACAGTTGGGAGAGCGTCTACCTAACCCTCCCTTCTGTTTACTGGTCAACAACTTACCTGTGGCTGGGCTTTTGCAAGAACATCAGAAACAAGGGTCCTGATGATAGTCACCCTGGTTGGGCCATCATTTTTTTATAACTCTGCAAACACTGGGTGTCCTTATGCAAAGAGCATTCAGATCATTCTATCTGAGGTGATCAGTCCTTTTGTAGGAAGAGATTGTTAAAGAACAGTGCCTCTTGTTATGAAAGGATTTGATACTTTAAGATGCCATACTCAACCAGGTAGTTGCGGCTGCATGGGAATTCCACTTACGTTCGTTTCTCCTCCATGCTACAGCTGTCTGTTGCTGGGAACCTGGCTGCTGCCAGCTTACCAGGATTGAAAAAGAACACAGAATACCAGATATCGATCTGGGCATATTACAAGGATGGAGCTCGAAGCGACACTGTCTCTATTCTGCACAGAACTAGTAAGTGACCAACGTGCAAACTCTAGGGCTTCGGGGAAGGGAAGTCTCAGGACTAGTCACAGACCAATAACTCAGGTTTGACCAACAGGACGTCCCAGGCCTAAACATCTAAAAGTGACTTGAGAGGCAAGGTGGGTGAGGTATTGTCTTTTATGGGACCAACTAAGTGATTGGTGATTTTGGGTGACCAACCCGAGTGACCTTATAGGGTCTTGAGCACCTGCCCTCTGAAAGCCAGTCCTCTATTAAGGTGTTTCAGGTGGGTTAGCCAGAAATGAAGGCTGCCAATATCACTAGTTGCCCTGGGGAAATTAGGTCCCATCTTTGTGGAGCTGTTCTGTGGGGGGGGCAGGCAGGGTGCATGTGAAGACTTATCAGTTACAGGCGCGTGCTCCCCTTTTCCCCCCTGCAAAACTGTGAGATGGCACCTTGGTCAATAACAAAACTCTATTTACCGTCAGTGGAGGCAGGGTTGCACCCTAGAACTTCTTTTGGTGACTGCTTGCCTGTGCATCTCCAATGCCTCTTGGTGAATTGATGGAAGGCTAAAATGATCTACTTTTAGGAAGTATTTTGACCAGTGAAGAAATGCATTATAACCACATGTAAAATGGCCTTCTTATTAGACACAGCTGTAGATGAACCCACTGAGTGACAGTTCCTTGGTGATCAGGGATCTGTCTTTTAAAAGTCTCATGGAAAAATCATCATAACCTAGGACATCTGTCTCAACATAGTCTTCCGTGTAGATCCATAGGAGTGCCACGTGTGCCACACGAGGCATTGTATGTTCCAGGAATGTACCACTGCATACAAAGTCGGCATTTGCTTCTTAACTTCAAGTGAAATGTATTGGGTGAGTCCCTAGTGCTACAGACAGTGTGCTGGATGGCTGATGTGTTATAGATTTGCAGTCTGCTCAAGAAAGCAGGCTGGTGTTATAAGCCAATAGTTTTCGATACCCTTGAAATGTAGTTTCCCTTTTCCCCATAAGAGGATACAGAAATATTGGAGTGGATTGCATGGACTTTCTGTAGGCTGTTTAATTCACTGTCTAGATGTTGCCTAATGAATGTTACTTGTTTATAACATGCTGTCTATTAAGGAAGGTGAGGAATCATTTGGAGTCCTAATTGCTGAGTCATTCTTCATTGGGGGCCCTTACAAAAATGCGAGCGAGCCTTGCAGTCCGACTCTGCTCTGAGGGAAAGTCTGAATCTTGCTTGGTGCTGACAGAATGAAGTTAAAAAGTGGCCTCCCCAAAGGTCCTCTTAATGAATACGCCCTGTCTAATGGCTTTGCAGCCCGTGAATGGAACATGAGTCATTTAATATCTGTGATCTGCTCCTTCTCCTCTAAGTTCCCAACAGTCTTTGCAGAATAAACTCGTTCTGTCTGGTTTTGTGTTTTCTGAGCTGGTGAAGCTCAGAGTAAATTGCTGTCTTGGAATCCAAAGCCCTGCTTTTATTAATAATGAATAATAATAATGTATCCTTGTGTAAAGCTACCTCAGGTGAGCCTCCGAGTGCTGTAAAACACAAAGGTGAATTGATGCAACAGACTCACTGTGCATCATACTATTGTACAGGACAGAGGGATAATTGCAGCTATTTAGAGGTTTCAGTAAACAAACAGGTAGGTTTCAAGGTGTGAATTCCACAATGTCAAACCTGAGCAGTGAGCTCAGACCAGATCCACATCACGCAACTCACTGCAAATGGCAGTGCTTGGCATACTCAGAAGACAGGCCAAGGACAGAACTGACCCTCAGGTGTGTATATCCCATTCTTTGCTAGTGCTGGAATAAGTCTGAGAGACACCGGTGGGACAGTGAAGGGGGTGCAGCTTGCACAACTGCTGCCCATGACATATCTTTCCTGTGAGTGAATAGGGGATTTCATGTGTCATGGATATCAATCTTTCACTGCCACTTAATTCATGCAAAGGGCCAGATGCTCAACAAGTTAGGCCAGCAGTTACAGAGCCAGAATGCATGCTTAATTTCCATGTGCAATTACTCAGTTTGCACGTGCAATCAGAATAAGTGCGTATGTAAACTGGGACTGGATTTTGGGTGCACAACTGGATGCCTAACGTGTTTGAAAATCTGACTTCTCAATTTAAAAGAGAAAATGCCAGTGAGGAAAAGTGAAGTAAGAGAAGGAGGTGGTTTCAAAGAGAGCGTGCAGCTCCTGCCCAATAGCTTGAAAAAGGCTAAGACGGCAGGTGTCCTGGTAGAGAGGGGAGGAGCTGGGCAAGATTATGGGAAAGACTCACAGTCTGTTTTGTGGCCAAGTTCAAATGAGCATCCATGAGAAAATCATTCAGCTTAATTGTATGATTCCTCCCCACTCTGACATTCTTAAAGCCAAGTGTTTGCGACAGGTCACTTGCTGGAGGATTCTCTGTTCCTTGAAGTCTTTAAACCACGATTTGAGGACTTCAATAGCTCAGACATAGGTGAGGTTTTTCGCAGGAGTGGGTGGGTGAGATTCTGTGGCCTGCGTTGTGCAGGAGGTCAGACTAGATGATCATAATGATCCCTTCTGACCTTAGTATCTATGAAATACCAATGATGTGTCAAAAAGAAAAGGAGTACTTGTGGCACCTTAGAGACTAACCAATTTATTTGAGCATAAGCTTTGATGTGTCAAAAATCTTCCAAGCCCTCCTCCGAGTGAAAGGCTTATCTTCCATTGTAGCCAGCAGGCGCACACATGCTGTGTTGAGAGAGCCTGGGTGCAGAGTGGGGTGCATATGTGGGGTGAAAAGTGACTCGTGTTCTTTCTCATCCCTCCATATAGGACGAGGCTAAGCCATTGTTCTTTTTTGTTGTTGTTGTTTTTTAAATGTGCGCAGCATCTTTCAAGAAATACAGCAACTTCAGGGCAGTCACTAAAGTGAGGCTTTTGCCCTAGAAGCCTGAGGCTATGCAGGAAGCGTGAGGAACACAAGCACCTCTCTTTCTCTGTTCTCCCCAGGAGAATACGGCCTCCTTGAAGGTTAAGAGAAAAATGACTGCCTTTGTGTACTGGTTTTGCTGTGTAGAACTATATACCTCCCTGTGGGGCTGAGGTGAGCACAGCAAGTTCATTTTAATCAGGACTACTTCCTTGCTCAACCCACATACAAACCTCTGTGCAGGTAGATTGTGCTCAATGGACGTTACAGGACATCTCTCTCTTTCAGACAACAGGTCCTGTCATCAGACACATCTTACCAAAAAAAAATCCATCGCTCTGCAGTGCGTTGTGCTCCTTTACAAAGGGCGTGGTTTAGAAACAACGTAGGTCTTGTAACCTCCTGTCCTCTCTTGTGTTACACTTAAATTGTACAGTCTTTGCAGCAGGGACTGTCTTTTCATTATCATTATCTAGCTCAGGGGGCCCTGATTCTTGATTGGGACCTCTAGGTGCGACCACAATGCAAGTAATTTTTAATAATAATAACACAAAAGCACATACACACAACCCTTCATGCACAGTAATGGGATATCATGTAACATTGCTTATCTTTTGGGACCTATCGGAGTCTTTAATATCTGTGCCATAGACCTAATGACCTTCCTGTTTGCTCCCTTTCAAGGATTTGTAAGGCAGCTGCCATTCTTGTCTGCCTGAGAAGGATGGGATGGGGATGCTTTTTAAGACCCACCAAGACTGTTCTTTCAAAAGCTTGGATGAGTGAAGTGAGGCATCCCCACCCCCTTTCCCTGGAGCGAAGTACTCTTCCTCCCCTGAGATTGCCACCATTCTGCATTTGTCCTGAAGGACAGAATTATCAGAGCTGGACACTCCCCATTTCAGTGCTTGTGTTCGAAACTACAGCAATGTGCGGTAATGCTGGGTGAGCATGAGATGATACTTCATCGGCGCATTGCGACCTGGCATTATTGTGCAGCATGGTGACTCAAAGCGCCCACCTCGTAGGAATAGGGTGTGATGTGACATTTAAAGGCATGCCTGGGAACAAACATAGGACTCCAACTGTACAGCGAGCTGGGTTTTCCCACTCCCAGGAGTGAAATACCTGGCCTGGGAGTAGAACACAGGCTGGTCTGTCACCTCTGGAGCGAACATCCACAGTGGCAAAGTCATTAATAGATAGGTCCTTAAACTTGGGCAAGCTGATGCTTAGTTTAGCAACTAAGTTTAAGGAGACTAATGGTGAGGAGCTGAAATGATGGGAAGAATCCAGAATACTAAGCAATGAGGGCGAGAAAAACTCAGCTGCATCGTTTGGATAATAATGATGGATAAGGCTCCGAAGGGATATTTGAAATGGGCAGCCGTGCAGCTTAGCAGAGAGCTCTAGAGATTTACTCTGATTTGAGGACATGTACATTGTACCAATTAGACTGAGGTATCCGAAGGCTGAAAACCCTCCTGTGAAGGAAGCGTGGAAAAGGTTTAAGGGGCAGCAGATGAGGTTGACCCAGATGGCACCCTCTGTGTCAGAGATACTCACTTCCTCCCTGGGCAGCCTAGAAATTTGACCTTTCCCCTGTCTGTCAGATCCGTGCTGTCAGATTCTGCAGGGCCCTGGGAGCTTTCCAAGTAATTCCGACTTTGAAGTTTTCAGCTAACTTATTCTATCTTGTTAGATTGGGTTATCTTAAAAGAATGACAGGGAAACAGTGAACTGGTGGCACATCCTAGCTGAATGAAATGGTCGGTACAGGCAGCAAACCTGTGAGAGGCGCTGGGTGCTATGGAGCAGGCTGGGGTGGTCTTGCCTAATGGTCTGGGTGGGAGGCTGCCATTATGGTTGGTGTGGAGGTAACAGGGCCTAGTGGCCAGAGCCCAAATCAGGAGCATAAAAATTGAAGCCTAGACAATTGGGCTTGGGCTGGAGCCTGGGCTCTGAGACCCTAACCACTGTAGGAGTCACATTCAGCTCAGGATATACGATAGGAATCACACCCAAACTTTGTATGAAACGACTTCAGAAGTCTGTGGGTGGTCCGATGAGTGTGAGCCAAGCAGTGTCATGTTCTGCAAGGTTGCTAATATTTTAGTAAGAAATTGAATTTAAAAACAAGAAGGGACAGACGGACGTTGCATTCACTGGATGATATCAACTTAGCAATGACATTAGAGTAAACTGAGTGTCCAATACACTCCGAGCCATCTCTAAAGCCATTTCACAATGTGCCTTCTTTATATCTTGGGTCAGATATACATGCCACCTTGGGTATGTATGGGGTACACTTTACATATATTACATATATTTCTTTATGCTTCTAGGTCTCCCTTCTCAACTCCAAAGTTTTTCTTGCAGCTCCTAGGCCTCTCTTGTCTCAGTGTTGAGTCCTCTCTTTCTAGCCTTAGGCAATCCACTCTCCTCCAAGATCTCAGTCTCTCTCGTTCCCTTGCCCCAAGGTGACGCCCCCTCTGTCTCTGTTCTGAACTTTCATTATTATGGTAGCAGAGCAGTGAAGCACTTACTAATGTGCCAGACAGGGAGTCTTTTTGGCCTGGTTTGTATCCATCGCTATCTGCCTGTCATCTAGTTCATCTTTGTTCCCTGCTGCAGCTTCCCAGAGCCCACCCACCGACCTCGTTGTAGACTCGGAGACCCCCAATAGCCTGCAGGTCCACTGGAGACCCCCTGGCAGCCACATACAATACTACCGAGTAACCTGCACTCCTGAATCTGATGACAGTGCTCAGCAAACAGTAAGTCCTCAGCTGCTTTTGGACATGCCAGGCACTTGACTAAAAAGACACGTAGCCAGTGTCATCCCGATGTGTCTCAGTTGAAGTCAGTGGGGTTACCCCAAGGATAAATTTGGTCAAGAGAACAAGAGCAACTCGTTTCCTCCGTCTGAATAAAGGCAGTGCATTAGAGACGGACAGTTGTGAATTCAAACCAAAGCCTTCTAGGCTCTTCCATGGATTTCTGTATAAAACATCAGGAGAATTCATTGCAGTCAAAGCCCCTCAGACTACAGCTGCCTCTTTGATCCACCTCCTCCCCATAAACTGGAGTGCTGCATTTCCAATAGGTGAAGGATTAAGGACAAATCCCCTGCTCTGACCTAAAGTGATTAAGCATTAATCTTTAGCACTCAAATTCTCTGGTTAGACCCAGTTAGACTGCAGTACCATAAGGAAATTTGAAATTCCTTTGGATGGAGAATGTCCCCATGTTCATACAGAGCTGCCCAGCAACTAGATAAGCCTGATCTGATGACTTTCTTCCTCCAGTCTGTAGCTTCAATAGGAAAACAAAGCAAGAAACCATGGCTGATGAAACTCCCTCAGTGTTTCCATTTCACTGAGGCAATATTGGCCTGAGACCAATAGGCCTGTCCAATTCGGATATCCATTAGGAAAATGCTAGCGGGGGACATTTCCCAGAATAAATAAGAAAACTTTCAATGGAAGCTGGATACCTAACTCCCCACTGTACCTTTGAAAATCTTCCCTGATGAGCTGAGGGGCAGTCTCAGTGCCTAGTGGGAATCTAAGGGCTGGGAGGAGGGGGGTGGGGTGGGGCGTGTCTGCAGGAAAAGAGCTGGGAGAAGAGAGGATTTTTTGTTTCACTCGCAATTAAAAAAAAAAAATCTTAAGAATTTTCAGATTGAATGAAAAATGAATTTTTTCAAAATTTTCAGGTAACTGAAAAATCATTTTGGGTCAAATGAAACATTTTGTCAAGACAAAATTGTTTCATTTTGTTTCATTCATTTTTAATTTTTTAGAAATGTTTGTAAAAATAAAATGAAAAGAAATGTTGAAATCGAAAGTGATTTCGAACCGAAAAATTGAAATGTTTCATTTAGAAAATGTTGAAAGGAAACCTTTTGATTTTTTGGGATTACCGCTCCCCCGACCAACTGAAACCGTTTGGAGAAACCAACATGAACTTGAGAAATGTTTCAATGTTGTTGAACCTGCTGTTTTGGCAGAAAAAGGTTTTGGCGAAAAACTTTTCCCAGCTCTAGCAGGGAAGGGGAGTGTGGTCATCGGCTCTTAGTCTAAACTGCTTTTCTGTTGCCCTGTATTGCCCACTTGTATCAGCAAATGAATAAAAGCAGAATGGAGAATCCTGCTGGAGTGTCAGAGTCTTTCTCATCTCTGCATAGGTAATGGTTTCTGGTAAAAGCAGTGGAGTGACCCTGCAGTCGCTGCTTCCCAACACAGCATACAAGGTGATGGTTTCTGCTGTCCATGACGCAGGAGAGAGTGATGCTGTGTCGACAACTGGCCAAACTGGTAGGCAAATCAGTAGGTGCATACCTTTTATGCATTGCCTTTTATCCAGAGATCTTCAATAATTCACAAAGGTGTGATGCTGTCATTACTCCTATTAAACTGGGGCTTGGAAAGAGTAACAGGGGAAAAGCAACGTTAAAAGTTAAAGGGCCAGAGACCAATTTGGCCCAATTAATCACAGTGTAACTCTGTGGAAGTCAACAGAGATACTCCTCAGATTAGTTTCACCCTGGAAGTATATGACGATTTACTTGCTTGTGTAGGATACACAGTTTGCGTATAGGGCCAGACTTTCAGAAGGGTTGGCCACCCTTTTTGCAGATGTAATTTGCACAGGCAGTTGAACTGTGGGTATAAATCTGAATAATACAAATAAAAATATAGATGTAGCTACCAGTCTGTGTTTCAGAGTAACAGCCGTGTTAGTCTGTATTCGCAAAAAGAAAAAGGAGGACTTGTGGCACCTTAGAGACTAACCAATTTATTTGAGCATAAGCTTTCGTGAGCTACAGCTCACTTCGCTGTAGCTCACGAAAGCTTATGCTCAAATAAATTGGTTAGTCTCTAAGGTGCCACAAGTCCTCCTTTTCAGTCTGTGTTTGTGAATCAGGTAGCTAGAGGTGCATGTACTTGGATATACAGCCAGGGTCCATTCTGCAGGCACAAAAATGAGGGTGCAATGTTTTCAGGGTACAACTTGTGCCCTGAAAAGAGAGCCAAGTCCTCAACCTTTTTGCAAATTCCAGTAGGAAAAAGAACACCTAACCTCTTTAAAAAGGGGAGTGAGGCTGGAGACAATAGGTCCCCGCTTGAAACAATGGGACCAATACATGGCTCAAACAATGCGCCCATTTCATATCACATTCCCAAGCTATTGTTTCCAGTCAGAAGGGAGCATAGGGAAGGTCTAATAACCATGAACAATAGTGAGCCAAACATCCCAATCACAGAATCAGGACTCACAAATGCATTTATTCTTACAGCTTCTGTCTTGGCTAAACTGCCCTCAACACAAGGCTCCGTTCCCTTCAAAACAGAGGGTAAGTCATGTGTGATAAGGCTGAAATTCACACACGTCCTCTTGCAGTGGCAACTCAAGCTGTTGGGGCTTAGCAGTTCAAGTAGGACTGGGTTTAAGTCATGTCTCACACCATGGAAGATGATGTTGGGGACATGTATCTTTCCAGCATGAGTCTAATGTAAACCCAGCAGGTGTAGATGTAACCCATGCCTGCTTGGTGTGGTGCTCTATCCCCCGCTAGAGATTGATGAGCCTGCTACAGCCTGGGCTAAGAGGCATGTAGCTTTTAGCTCATGCAGTAGAGGCTCATACGCTAAGCTTCAGAGGACCCAGGTTCCATCTCGCCTATCGATGACCGGGGTCTGTCGGCATTACAAGTGGGGGCTCATCTGGGATATTAACTGGGAAGACTCTGAAGCTTAAGGATGCACTTTCTCAGCGAGGGGAAGTATGTGTGCAGGCTGTTTTGCTTTTTTTGAGATCTGGTTTCTCTGAAACGCTTTTGTTCTAAACAAATGACACTTCGGGTTAAGGAGGCTGTTTGGTCGCTGATTGGCACTGTCATTGCCCGGGGAGAACAGAATTGCAGGGTCTGGAGGTCAGTCTGACCTGCTGAGGTGATCACACTTGATACACAGGAGACTGCAACCCAGGGCCTGGTCTGAGAGTGGGAGAATTGTGTGATTCCACCCCAAGACAGAGGAGATGGCCCAAGACCTAGAAGGAGCGCTCTCAGAGAGAGTGGGAGGGGTCAGAAGTGGAGCTTACCCAGGAACTGACCATTTTAATAGAACCCTGTTCCATTGCTTTATCCCCCAGTACTGGTTCTAATCCCAAGTCTATAGAACTTTTCCAGAAAGAAAAACTTGCTTTATGTGTATGCAAACCAAGGTACCTCAAAATAATGGAGGCCAATGGAAAATGTCACCCTTTTGGTTTAGTACCTGATGTCCATAGTCCCAGAGCCATCAAACTCACAGCCTTCAATTCAGTTTCACACCCGAGTGCTGTGGTACCAACAGCCTGTGGCTCATACTTGGTGGGTGAGAGGGGTCACAAATTAACACAGTGAACTGGGCTTTTCAGGTGCACGTTTATTTGCCAAGAGGAATGGGGAGGGAATGACCAGCTCCTCCTACCTTTTACAGTAGTCAAGTACTGAAAATTGGAACCCTGCTTGTGTGGTGAGCTATGAAATACCATATGATGTATTTCAGAGTAACATAATAGCAACAGAACATTTATAATGCAACCTTAATGTAATGAGCTGCTAAGCTGCATTAAACTAGTGACCTAAAAAGCCATTTGTGAAATAGCCAACCTCTCAAGTGTGCTTGAGTTTCAGGGACATCTCTGACTTTCAAATATTTTCCTTGTCCCAGTTCCATCTGGCATCCATGGCCCTGGGATTTAAACAGCAGCAAATAATTGAAAGTAACATTCATGCTCTGTTTTCTAAAACACTGCCATACCCAAAACACTTAAATGGGGAGAGCACTTTATAACTTGTCACCAAAGAGCTTTTGATTCTAGTCCTTTGTCCCTAATTTGTATGAGTAGCATCCATATATTTTGCTCTCGCTGCCTCAGGGATGCTATAAGACTGAGCAGAGGATTTCCTGAGAAGGTGACTGGCAAAGGATATCCAGTTGTTTGTTTTTTAAGATTAAGTTCCAAAATGTAATAACAAATGAATAAAAATGAAAGAATGCTCTTAAGTTCAAATTTTCAGAATTACATGGACATGCATAGTCTTTGTGTGCAATTACCACAATTGCATATGCACATTTTGTATGTAAATATCTGCACAGATTTTGTGCATGTGGTTGCTTTTACTCACTTCTGACGATCTTGGCTTTACCACTTAACAATGATGCGGAGAGACAAATTTTGCAAAAATGAAACCTCAGCTCCATGCTCAAATGGTTGGGTAGTTGTGTTTCTTTGTTTTGCAATGCAGTTAGAGCAATTGTTAGATTAGAGCAATTGTTTATGCAAACTGGCAATTACATATGCATTATATGTTTAGTTGTCCAGACTACAACTAACCAGGAATGTCAAAGAAAAAGCGCATTATAACTGCGTTTAAGTCCACAGTGGGTGAGCAGTAGTAGAAGATTGAGTCAAAACAAAGTTATGACAAAGGGACCTGCTGATAAAGGACAATCATTTCAAAGGCTTGAGTGATGAGTGAGCCATACAAAACCTGGCAAACTTCCATGTTTGCATGTGCAGATTGGCTAAGTGCATATGCAGCTTCTTGTCATAGACCCAAGTTTGCAAAGAATACAAATTTTCAACCAGTGTGTCTTCAAGCCATTGAAAATATGGCCCAAATGTATGCCATTAGATTGCCCATAAGTGTAACGATTATTGCTACCATCAGGCTGGGTCCTGGCCTCAAGGAATTGACGGTATTGTAGAGTACTGCAGTATCTGTGCCAAGATGTCTATACAGACTCACTCACTAGGTCTCCATGTGCTTTCCATTCTGCTGCAGACCACAGCCATGTCTGCTTTATTCCTGTAATAAGTTGCCAGTTTGGCTTCCATTGGGTCTCATGATTTTTCCCGTTTTTTTTTTCTCCTGCAGCTTGCCCCACTATCAGTCCCACTGAAGGCTCTCTGCAAGGTACCTTACTAGTTCTCAGTCCCAGGTGGGCTCTGTCATGAATGTGGACACGCTGTCTGATCCTGACTAATCTTTAATCTGCATCGCTGTTACAAAAGCTTGCCTGGCATACATTAAAGTCATCGTCCCTACACCCAGAGTGCTATTGCCGTGTCAGAAAATCTGATGCAGGAAACCTGGGGGAGCTCAGCAAATGTCTCCCCTCAACACCTTCATTTCCTTTCCCTTTCCCCACCACATTGGGCAACAGAAATACATTTCCCTGTTGTACTGAGGATCTTATTTCATCCATCCAAGCTAAGTAGGTAGCTCTCCCATCATCCACATCTGTCAACCTTTTTTGGGGAACAGCTAGCGGTAAAGGCTGGGAATTGCAAAGCCCCTAAGCTTACCCCAAGGTAATCTCTGCAGGTTGTAAAGGATGTAGACATGCCTAGGGCTGCTGTTAGGACTCAAATGGTATATATTTAACTAGGGGAACTCTATTTCCCCTTTACCCACTGTAGGACCCATTATATATAGTTTGCCACCTAGGAAGTGACTTGTACTGCCTGTATGGCAGCCCCAGCCCCACATCTTCCCAGAGAGTTCTAGTGGTCAGGGCTCCAGCCTGAGATTCAGAAGACCTTGGTTCAGCCCTGCCAGGGAGTCCTTTGGAGTCGCTTAAGTATGACACTGACCTCGGAGCTGTGATTCCCAGCTCGTGTAGACATACCCACGCTAGCTCTGGTTGAGCTAGCACCTAAAAATAGCAATGCATCTGTGGCTGCATGGGCCACAGTTCAGGCTAGCTGTCTGAGTACACATCCAGGGGTCAGGCAGTGCTCTGGGGAACCATCCGTGGTGCTGCTAACACATAGCTATTTTTAAGGTGTCGCTTGGGCGGAGCTACCATGGTGAGCTGGAAATCACCCTTCCCAGCTCAAATGTAGACATACCCTTCGTCTCTCTCTGCCAGAGTTCCCCAACCATAAAAGGGGGATAACGATAATAGGACTTCTCTGCCTCACAGGGGTGTTGTGAGGATATATACGTCACAGACTGGGAGGTGCTCAGATCCTCTTGTAAAGGGTGCCGGATAAGTATCTAAGATCCATAGACTGCCCTGTTTGACCTCTCTTCCCCCCATTCCTGCAAGACTATTCAGTCTGTGTATGTCCAGGCCAAACTAATCAAGCCATAATACCCAAGCAAACATCTCTGTGCCTGTCTTACATGACACAGGTGATTCATCAAGAGAAATAGCCCAGTGCCATAACTGTCTCACTGGTGGATTAATAATATGGTTATAACTGTAATTTAAATTTTGCTTTTAAACATTGTTATTATATTTGATATACATTTTAATGGACATGGTAATATACCAATCCCAGGGTTCTTAAATCAGAGAGAAATGGGTCTGAAACCGGTCAGAATAATCTGATGAGCTCTCTGAACACTGCATAGTGACAGTGTGCATTATAGCAGCCCAAATGCAAAATACCCACCAGAACCAAGATCCAATCAATAGTAAGTGGTGCTGAGGTGGGAGAGTACAGATTGAAAGGGAAATGATGTGATGAACTTGTCCCCCTTTCTCTTTAAAACAAACTGGTTATTTCCCTTTACCCTCCCCAGCCTGCTGTAAGTTCCGATAAGCTAAAAAAACCCCAACCCCCCGACTGCAAGGTCTGCTTGTATTAAAATCTGAAATAAGAAAGTGACTCATAGAGCTTTAATGATGAACTGGGAAAAAGAGATGAAGCTACATGAAGCTGGAGATGAGATGTCAAAGATGTCAGGGGAAAAATCTTTATAGACCGCATAAGGCAGATCACACCTCTGGGCAATACTTGAAAAATGAAGAGAGAAATGGAAATACTTTACTTTACCAACTTTCATGACTCTCGCACATGAGAGGATACATTTTGCAGCAGAGAATAATTCTCTCTTTTTTCCCTTTCCTAAGCAATTACTGGACAGAATCCACTTCTTTTATGATATTTGGCATCAAGTTGAAAAGGCAGAACTCATTATAACTTGTGCTTTTTTTCAGAGCAAATTTTTTAGGGTTTTTTTTTTCCATTTAATAGATTTTAAAAAAATGCCACTCTTATTTATTAGGTCTGCTACAGTGGCTGAGGCCCTTACAAACCGTAATTAATTCATTCCAGGAACAAATAACTCAAATATATTTTTAAGGTTCCTAGGTGACAGACTGTATTTACCTATCGTTTATAAAACTCAAGGATGTTAAAGCAAGAAAACAAGTTAATGACCTTCTGGATCTTACACTGCTCACATAGTGAACAAACATGTCATTTTTCTCAAATGTAAAAAAAATCATATTTTATCATAAAACCACCTTAACTCTGCTCCATAATAAATATTCATTCATCATTTATCTCAAAATAAATCTTTTGGTTGCATGGCCAGTGCCTAAGCAACTAAGCAACACTACCTTCCAGCTAGCTCACTCAGCCTCTCTGGGCTTTTAATTATCTCTGCTGAAAAATGTGCTTAATAATAATTCTTTGCACCTGCCTAGTTAGTTTTCATCTGTGGATCTCAAAGAATGTCACAGGGGTGAGCATTGCTCTCTCCATCCAGCAGGTGGCCTAACCAACACAGATCTGAAGCATTTTGTCTGGTCTAATGAGTAGACAAAGGTCAACCACTTCAGGGATTAGGTTCTGTTCCCACCAACTCTGCCACAAACTTTCCCTATAACTTTTAGCAAGTCACTGAGGACCAGAGTTTCAAAAGTGCTCCGCCCATTGTTCCAAATGGGTAGAATTTGCAGTTCCCTTCTGGGCACTTTGGAAAAATCTAGCCTGAAATTTTTCTGTTTCTCTGTTACCTGCATCTGGAAAATGGATCTATGCATATGTCTTCTAGGCCAAAGGGGCACTTTAATGGAAACACGGAGCATTCAAGTCAGAACACTGACACAGTATGCAGAGTGTTTTGATCAGGCTGATGATTCGTTATACCTACTAGCCTTCTCCTTACTGGAATGTGCTTGCCCTTGGCGAAAACAAAGAGCAACCATTGCTCAGGCAGATCCCTTACAAACCATTGTTTTCCCTACTATCTCAAAGTGTTTTTCTCTGCCCTTCTCTGACTGCACCAGGATTTGACATGATGGAGGCTTTTGGACTGGTGGAAAGAGAATATGCCTCCATTAAAGGAGTGGCCATGGAACCATATGTGTTCAGCGGGACCCGTACTTACACTCTCTTCAGAGATATTCAGCTAACCCAGAGAACAAGGTAGTTTGGGAAGATAGCTGAGAACCACATTGATTCCAACAAAAGTTTATTCTCTGTCTGTTGCATAAACATTGGCTCTGGTCCACACAATGAAGGGTATCGACTGATGGGGGTGGGTGTAGATACTGGCCTAGTGAACACTCAACTGGCTATTTCCTAGTGAAAATAGCATGAATGCTAACCCCACCCTAGTGAAACTGAAAAGCATGCAAAGATTTTTTCCCCCCTTAGAAGACATGTATTCTGTGCTGATCGATAAATCACCCCCTGAACTGCCTCAAGATGGATCACATGATGGGACATGTCACAGGAACTTCATTGAATACAGTGGGGTGATTGGGGCACTGAACTTTTGCAAGGCCAAGCTCAGATTGTAGGTGCCTAATGGCACCTTCCCTGTTTTAGCTGTGTGCCTTCAATATCGCTGTTGTCCAGAATTAAGTGCTGAAAGACTGCATGTGATGACCATTGAGTTCTGTTTAATTGTCCTCTGTTGGGGATACATTTAATTCTTTCCATGACCACTCCTCTCCTCATCCACATGCATTTAAAAGACCAAACTTTGAAGCAAAGTTTCAGCTAGAAACATGATTGGGGCCGGGCCTTTTTAACCTCTTTCACCCTTTCCCCTAATGTTCCTGGTTTGCAGTCTGACAATTACTGTTGTAGAATACAAGTTTATAGCTCCACTGGGCAGCTTGACTTTGATTGACAAGAAGGATTAACCAGTGACTTTGGAATGTGACTTTACTGTGCACCTCATTAGTTGGGATCCTTCTCAAAGTCCTATGCATTGTCATGGGTCAACTTTCATTCCAGGCAGTGCCAATGACCCCAGTAGCATTATGGAGTATAAATCATGGCAGATTTGACTCTTAATAGTCAGTTTTATTTTATTTTGAAGCCTAATTACTAAAGCACTGGGAACATTTAAATCTTATTTAAAGAAGCAAAGCTTCTTACAGTAAACAGAGTAGGGGAATTCAGAAGGCTCTAAGTAATTAAAAAAGCATAGACAAATCCATTTGCTCAACCAGTAGGAGTATCAGATACACAAATATGACCTTCCAAGGACATTATATAATTTAAAACAAAACAAAACTTGATGTTATGTTTGAAGCAGTCCTGAAAAGATTGTTGAAGTGTTGTGTATCTACTCATGCAAATGTGGCCCATACAGATTACAAATGTATCTGTGACATGGCAAATTTTTCTTTCTTCATTCACTTTTGACCTATGCCTTTTGAGTGACATTTGCATGCAGTAAGTGCTTTGTAACAAGTTTGGAACAGAAGTCTAGAAGAGAAAGCAAGACCTTCTCAGGAGTCCATGGCTTGACTTGTTACATGTCCTCTCACGGGTTTCATTTTTGAGTCCCAAATTTCACAAGTGATCTTAGTATGGCTCATGTGTCTTTTTGCAAGGTACTTCTAAGTACCTCTGTCAAGGCCTGAAGGTCTTCCCCTAGTTTTCTACCCCATCCATCACAGCCATCATTCATTCTTCTTGACAAGGAGTTTTGGATAGGACCCTTTCAGAGCCCATCAAAGTAACTCGATAAGCTACCAGAAGTGTCTCTTTTGAATAATGCAAGGCTGCATTCACTGTGTCTTCAGCATTCCCTGACCCAACACAGGGAGTGAGAGATTGACCATGATGGCTGGACCTGTACCTCCCTTTTGATGCTATGACAAGGCCACAGGGATGCCCTGCACATGCAAAATTCTAGGGCATGTGTTTTTTAAACCCAAGAGGAATGTACAAAATACGGAGCAAATTCTCTACTGGGGTAACTCCTTCAACTTCAACCGAGTTACACCAGCAAAGGATCTGGCCCTGTATTTGATTTCCACAAATGAGCCTCACTCAGGCCATCATGCCTCAGTAACACCACTCTGTATGTAGCTCAGAACTGTTCTGGTTGCCAGGAAAGTAGAACATTAGCTCCCTGCCATTCATTATCATTAGTCACTGAGCTGACTTCTGCTTGTCTCATTCCAGTGAAGTGCTTCTCTCTGGGATTCCGTCTGTGCACACCATCAGCATCCTCCTCCGGCTCCTTCCGGAGACTCCCAAAGTGCCCTTTGCCGTGTGGCAGCTAACAGATGAGGACTTCCAGCCAATCCTCGGGGTTATACTTGACTGTAAGGTTTCATGTAGTATAGATCAGATTCAGGTATTTGAAAGAGTAACAGAACCAACTTCTATACTCAGTTGGACAGTTTTATTATTGAAACTTGCCAGTGTCCAGCATGAACATTTCAGAAGCTATCGAAATAACATATGGAAATGTTTTTCTGTATAGTTAAAAACCCACTAAAAACTCTAATTTTATTTACTCCATTTTGCAATGTATGCTTGACTTTGACCATTATTTTCCTTTTTTGTGCTTTTAAAGCTTGACAAGTATTAAGTGTTTCAGTATGTTTAAGCCTATATTTTTTTTCAACATGCTGTAGGTGAAATCAAATTCTATTTTAATTCTAAGTTCTTATTTGTCCTATTTTCCCCTGTAGCCAGTAAGAAATCCTTGACCTATTTCAATCATGACTACAAGGCTGATTTACAGGAAGTCACCTTTGACCAACAGGAAGTGAAGAAGATATTCTATGGGAGCTTTCATAAGGTCCTTATCAAGGGAGGGAGTAACTTAGATCATTATCTCACAAGGGCAGGCTGAGAAAAAAATGCAGTCAGTATATATTATTTGTACTGAAGAGTGGTTATGAGAATGTTCTTTAAAAAGTCATTAGCCAATTGGCCAACCTGTTTGTGTTGATTTGCAATTGTAAGGAATTTTGAGTCATCCCATATGAAAAATACATATTTTCCAAGTATTGAACATATCTAACATAGTTAGATATATTTAAAAGACATATGAGTATATAAAATATATCCACACATTACAAACTTGGCTAATTGTCATATTTAAAATGTAATATTTGGTGGAAACATGAAATGCTACAGTAGTGAAATGTATGTAATGCATGTTGAATCACGCGCTTCCTTTTTAAATATGAAATTTTTGCCAGTTTTGTACAGTATATTTTATATATTTTCACATAAACGCGTTAGCAAAGATATAACCACCCTGTGAAAAAATATGTATTTTTCTCCATAAGGGATGCATTATAAGAGCTAACATGGTAGCTCTTTCAGTTCACTTGCCTTGATTTTAATATTGCCCGATATGTGTCGCTCAGCTGATCTGTTTATTAGCGTGTATGCATGTCCATTTATGATGCAGTGTTGTAGTCCCAGTGGTGAATAGAATGGTACTTATGTAACTGCACTATCCCTTTTTCTCTGGATATATCGTTGAAATGTCACCTCTAGTCCCAGCCAAGCAAAGATTTAAGCTTTTAAATTGTCC
This sequence comes from Lepidochelys kempii, assembly GCF_965140285.1. Taxonomy (NCBI): domain Eukaryota; kingdom Metazoa; phylum Chordata; order Testudines; family Cheloniidae; genus Lepidochelys; species Lepidochelys kempii. Next base: position 6,427,127 of record NC_136392.1, on the reverse strand, counting down.
TGTGGAAGTCAGTGAGACTACTGAAGGCCTATTGGCCTTAAAGTTAAAGGTATGTGTATGTCTATGCAGAATCGTGGTCTAAGTGCAAAAGAATTTGCGAGTCTTTGTCTAGTCCTGACCCCCACCATAAAATCACCACTCAGTTCAGCAGAAGGAATCATCTACTCACGAGAGGCAAAGGACTGGAATGGCTGATTGTAGTATGAACTGGGGTTGTGGTGGATAATCCTAATAGTAGGCGTTTGGGGGGGACATGGGATAACCTGTGAAAGGGCTGGCCAAGCTAGGTTTGCACGGGGTTACAGGTCAGGGTGTAAGTGCCCTGGCACACAAGTGCCAGGGGAGCTTGCCCAGTGGCTGATTGCTCTATTCCTGGATCTAACTGGAGTCACCAGTTTCTCTTTCATTCCCATCACTTTCTTCCTCATATAAGAGTAATAATTAAAAAGGGAAACGTAGGAAACAGGAAGGTACTGAAGTAAGGCAATTGGGTATGTGATAGACCCACAGTTTGTCAGATGGCCACAGCTGTTCACTCTGCTAACCTATAAAAAGGTGAGTTACCATGGAGCACATTCTAAGGCAATATAGCCAGCGGATATGCACAGGTCTGGGACACAGGAGGCCTGGGTCCAATTCCCAGCTCTGCCACTGACTTGCTGGGTGACCTTTGGCATGTGTCGTCATTTCCTGTGCCTCAATTTCCCCATCTGTAAAAATGGGGATAATGATACTAACCTCCATTCTAAAGTGCTTTGAGCTCTAAAGATGAACAGCGCTAGATAAGAACTAGGTGGTGGTATTATTCCCCGCTGAAGTGCCAGAAGTAATCGTTTTTTAAGCTCAAGGTTGAGGGCACCTAGCAGATTTGTCAGAGGCTGTTAGAAATTAGGCTGTTTATTGCCTTTTGATTTTGGGACAACAACATTACAAAGCGGTGGAAAACAATGGCTTTTTGTGGAGCATCCTTCATACATGATCCATAAAACACTTTTGCAGAGAAGCTCAGTTCTAACCTGAATAAAAGGGGGCAAGTAACACAAGAAGTAACACAAGATTTCAAGAAGAGAAGTAGCTCTGTGTTCTGGAGGCTGGAGAGGGGGATGGTTAAAGATAGATGGGTCAGCACAAGATAGATGGGGATTTGGAGACAGGGAGAAATGAGGGGAAAATGGCGAGAGCTGGGGCACTCTAATTTCTCACCTTGTAAAGACAGTGTGTTCTTTTTAATATTGCACTCCCCACAGCCTGTATCTAGGCAGCAGGCACTCCTTAGGGGACTGCCTCATCCAGAGTAGGTCGTGTTTTATTCCGGAATGCCTCTTGCAAGAGGTTAGAAGAGTGTCTTCCCTCCTAGGACCTTCCATGTGGCTTTACCTTGACACAATGCAAGCCTTGAACACTCTCATTAAAAGCCCAATGTATTCAAGAGGGAGTAAAACGAAGCGTCTGCATAGCGCAGCTTGGGCCCTGCCTGGCAAGATCTCAGCTAGGTAGGTGCAGTTCAGATTATGGAAAAGAAGCCGTGTCACATTTATCATCTCAGGTCTGCTGTCCCTTTCTCCTTGGCCCCTCGCCTGGGGCAGTTTGTCAGTGAGATTGCCTCTGCCCTGCAGGTGACTGCCATCCGACCTGGCTCCTATGCTTTTCAAGATTTTTTCACGTGCCTGGCTTATTACCATCCTCAGGCTCCCTCACACAATAGTCCCCTGTGCAGAGACACTGGGGGACAATATTATTCTGTCTCTTATTTTTCCTGAAGTCACTCTGCAATGTAGCTGCTGCACTGGAGACACTGATTAAGTTCCTGTTTTACTGCCCACCTTCCAAAACTTGAAAAGCTCCTTTGAAGGGGTCTCCGCACAGTTCTTCCTCAGCCCACCTTATTACTCCTAAAAGCATCTCTCTCTGCCCTTTCTTCTAGCTTATGACCAGGCTTTGGAATATTAATGATCTTGGCTGGAGGTGTCAACATAAATCCAACTTGGTTTGCTTTAGTTTAAAGAGGCAGGACTCACTTTTTGCCTTTTAGTTCCCTCTGAACTTTTTTTTCTTTAGATTGAATCTGAGCTATTGTCATATTAAAGGCAATCTGTCACAGTCTTCATTGCTAGGTCTAAAACGCTTAGTGCTACAAATGTTCAGGTCTTTTTTTTTATTTTACAAAGAAGCTGCACAAGAAGAGAAAGAATTGAGATGGACTGAAAATCAAGCCCCAAATCCAAACATCCCTGATCTATGAGTACATTCATTTCTGGCTCCAAACTTCACAGCTCAGTCCTCTTCCAGTCATGGAGTCAACAAAAGCTGCAGATCTAACTAGTCTATATATCTATTTTAGGTACTTCTATGGCCACCATCACCATATTATCTGACTGCCTCACCATTTTGAAAGTATTTATTCTCACATTACTCATGAGCGAGGGTAGTTCCACTATCCGCCTTTTACATATGGGAAACTGAGGCACAGAGGGGCGAATTGAGTTGCCCAGGGTCACACAGGCCATCTGTGGCAGAGCAGGGAATTGAATCCAGGTCACTCAAGTCCTAGGCTGGACCACCCTGCCTCCCTGAGCTATGGCGGAGGTCCCATCTAGATTGAGATTTTTAATTTCAACATGGGTTCGTTCCTAGTTGTGAGTGGAGACAGGCAGTACATTTTGAACCTTAACTGACTTCTCAGGTTGCTAAAGCTGCTTATCGTTTGGCTGTGTGCCTTCTAACCCCCTGACCAGACCCCCAGTGGCAGGTATGATCACTCAAAAGTGCAATGCCTGTAGTGTACAGTATTTGTCATGATGAAGGCATGGATTTCAGTCTCACTCAAAGCTACAGTGAAGTAGGTTTCCAAAAACACCTTTCATGGTGCTTTAAAGCAGTTACAAACACAGTGGGGATTTCATGTCCCATCCATCAATCGGTGCACTCTATACTGCCTATTACCTTAAATGTTCTGCATACATTTTCATCTTTAAGTGTTTTTTGTTTAGTTTTGTGTTAAATATGCAAGAGAAAAACACATTCTTTTTTCCCATCTGTACCAAACATCATCTTGTATTTGCTGTTAATAACCACTTTCCAAACAGAATAATAACTGTGAGACCAAGACCAGCACTAGAAGATTATAAAAGGAAAGCCCTGCATTTTCATGTGTGGCAGAAAGAGAGATCTTTTTGTTAAAATACCGGCCCATTTTCAGAGGTCTTTCATAACGTAGCTCAGGGACTGCTAATGGGGTATTCTTTCACCACTAGTTCACCACTTCAAATCTGGACCAGGTTGCTAATGACAGTATAACTGGTTGGGAGAGAAAAACTAATAATTCCCTGCACCCCTCTATGTATTTTATTTATTTATTTATTATTGATTTGAAGTTCAAAAACTTAGAAAAAGTTTAACTTGTTTGACTGAAAATCAGGGAACATTTTAAAAAGAAAATTTCATCAAAATAGTCCCCAACTTTTTTTTTTAATTTAGAAATTAAAACCCTCCACCCAAATTAGCACCTTACAACTAGACCTGAGCAAATAATGGACTTTTTGGTTTGGGAGTCCATCTGAAAACTTTGGGGTGGCGGGGGGCGTGGTTTGGTTCCAGCTGAAACTGACATTTTTGTTGTTTGATTTGAGTCAAACAAAACAATTCTGGGGTCTTTTCATTTTGTTTCAGGTAATGTTTGGGGTGTTTTCTCACTTTTTTTTGTCTTTGTAAATTAGCTATATTTCAAAACAAAGCACCATTTCGTTTCAAAATGTCTCAACATTTTGTTTCAGAAACGTCAACACAAAATGGTAAAAGCTTTCCTTTTTATTTTTTTTGCCAGCTAAAACGCTTTGCTGAATTCGACCCGAATTCATGAATAGTTGAGGAGTTTTGAAAAAAATAATTTTTTTGGCAAACTTACTATTTGCCAAAAAAATTGTCCTGCTCTACTTAACAGCTGTCTCAGTAGACAACCCAAGGACGAAACTAATTATGGAGGCTGATCTACTTCACATCACAACTCCAGGGATGGCTCCTCCAGAAGAGGGTTGACATCCAGCAGTGGGCTCTTATGGCTCTGTAGATGCAGGCAAAGTCTAATTAACTATATCTCCGTTTACTCAAACTCTTGGTTATCCCAAGCTCGTGTATGTCTTTCAGGGTTTGACTGCAGAAGAACTGTGCTCCAGCTCTCAGCCCTATCCTGCGTCCCTTTTCTCCAGCCCAAGAACTGGCCACGAGGATGCCAAAAGTCCTGTGCTCCAAAGCCTTCTGTGCATAAAGTGGGCTGTTTGTTGTTGTTTTGACGGAAACTGTGTGCTGAAGCTCACAGCACTTTTTGCCATCTTTACTGACACTGTTATGGGCTGAAGGCTTCTGCGCACAAGGATTCCTGGCTTGCTCAGGGCTGGCTGGGGGAGAGGCCTGGGAATCTGAAGAAGAGCTCTTCTCTTGCATAGCCCCTAAACTCTGCAGGAGTATTGAGGAGCTGAGGAGCTGGCTGTCCCTGGGAAAACTGTCCCGCTGTTCATAGTCTGGGGAGCTAAAAATAGGAGATCCTGAGTGCAGATTTCAGTGCTGGTTGGACTAGCCCTCCCACCCCCTTCTCACTCGTCTGAAATTTTGATTCTCCAATGGTTTTGATGTCCCTTAGGACAAGGTATTATTGTCCATGGAGGAGTTCACTCTCTAGGGCTTTCACCCAATATCTTTTGCGATCATTACATGCACAAAAAAAGATGCCTTTGATTGCCGAAGTGGATATGAACTCTGCCAGATACATGATTAAAAAGAATCCTCCGTCCAACAGGTGGGGTCCAACGCATCTATTTTTAATTGTTATCCAGGTGCACATAGCTGTGAGCCATTTCAGGATCAAACTCTACTTGGACTGTAAGAAAATAGCAGAGAAACCGATCAATGCTATGGGAAGCATCTCCACTGCTGGCTTCATCATGCTAGGAAAACTGACAGGAACCAGAGGACCCAGGAGTGGGTCAGCAGCAGTAAGTCCAGCGTTTATTAGTTTTAATGAGGAGTCTTGTGTCTAAATTCAGGATTGGATGGGATACAAATCAGAGCAGAACTACTGTCCCCTCCCCCCATTGCTCTTGTGTTGAGTTCACCCCCTGAAGTAGGGAAGCTTTTGAAATTTGTTGAGCATTTTTAATGCAATGTTTTGCACATTCTCCTCCTGCCTTTGGGAATTTGTGATGAGATGTAGCACAGCATGTGTGTGCCACGTAGCCACGTCAGCTCGCACCCTGATCTGTGGGTGAGCAGCTTACATGGTGCTTTAATACTACATAGTCTTGAAACCCGAGGACATACAGATCTTGTTGTAATTGGCTGAAAAAGGCAGAAGGGTTACTAGATTGCTTCTAAAAGAGAAGGCTTTATACATCAGCTCCCTTGGACTGGCAGCAGCCACATGCTAATAATCACGGGGGGCAACATGTTCAGATGGGTTTCATTTGGTCTAAAAATCTCAAAAGTGCACTGTCCCTGAATGACTGTCAAACAATACTCAGAGCAGTCACCATAAATTACAACTCAAAAAACCCTCTCAACACCAGACTCAGCGGCAGACAAAAGCCCACTTTTGCCCCACAGGTAAAGGAAAAAAATAAACATCTTGGCTTTGCCCCGTGCCCTGAAGATCAATGGTCTTGGGCTGATTGACCCATTAGAAAAGCAAGCACCAGAGACAAAAAGCACCCTGAATCTGATTCTTCATTACCTTATACCTCATGTTGCCATTTACACCGCTGCAAAATAAGTGTAAAAATACTCCAGTGGCTGATCTGGTTGTGTTTTATGCCCCTGGGCCCAGATCCTCAAAGGTATTTTGGCACCTGACTCCCCTTGATTTCATGGGAATGATTTGCACTGGTTTGAATGATTACACAGGGTTCAGGGCAAGGATAAATTAGTGCTCCACAGCACTCTGACCATAGATCTAGGGAGTGCAAATAAGAACAGATCAGCTGACTGCAACGTTCCACACATGAAGGCAGCATTGAACAAGCAATCTGGCCCATCTGTATTGCATGCAGCCTCAGCTAACACCAGGAGGAAGTGGAATCATGCAATGTACCGTGACAAATGCCATCAAAGGAATGAGCTGTACCATATGGGAACAGATTCATAATAAAAGTGGGATTCAAGCAGCTCTAATTTTATTTGCCAAAGAAATACTGTGGTGGTTTAGAGTGACAGCAGCCATGTCAGACCTCTGCCTTGGAGGAAAATATCCTCTATCCCTCCCCAGTTTTTCCTTTTAGCAGCTTAGCGAGCTGGATCCAGTCATTGAAGAGCTACTAATGAACAGCCCAGACCTTCTCTACTCCCATCATGCTTCAAGCCTAACAAAGTTTCATGTCTTCTGCAGCTCTACCACCCTTGAGGAGACAGAGCGCCTCATTATTGGTTATCATCAAACCTTATTTAAGACATCTCTAAGTGTCATTTGATGTATGGGGCTCATTTTCTATCCATATGCTGCACATCCCACTCTTTCAGTCGCACTGCTCACTCATCATTAAATGTCTGGGGGAAAAGATTTGATTGGGTAAAAATGGCATTCTTAAAAACTGTGGAGTTTAAATATATCTCCCCCCCTTTTTCTTTTATTGGTCTCATGCGGCATTTGCCCTTTTGCTAATCAAAACGGAAAGATCTGGCAGTCTAGGGAGAGGCTGAGAAGGAGGGCAGATTTATTTGGATGGGGAGGATGCATCTCCCAGGAATATCTGCTACTTTTGTTCTTCTACCACTTTCTTTGAGTGGCAGTGGAGCAAAGTTGTCTTTTTACATTTTGGTTTGTGTTGAAGCCAATTACCTGGGGCCTTGGGAGCGGCTGCTGCTGAAATGTGAATAAATCGGAAACTGAGGTTTCGTTAGCATGGATGAGCTTATAGAGTTCACTTTGCAAGGCTCTGGCCTCAGAGGCCTGAGACTTGCAATGCAGTCCAATGACCAGCCACCCCTTCTAAAGTCTGTATCCGTTGCCTTGTGTCTGCAGTTTGTACAATTGCTTCTGAAAGAATGTGTCTATGGGTGGTGGTTAGGGGGAGGGGAGAAAGTGCATGATGGTCTTTTACATAAGGTTATTTTTACATTCTACTGCAGCCAGAAGTGGCCAAGAATTTACACAACTTCCTGCCAGACCACCCTGCGGCTTGCAGTAGGATGAGCTATTATTCTCACTGGCATCTTAACAAGACTTGGCGTGAGCTATTGCTGGGAACGTACAATAACCTGTATAATTGCTGTTCATCAGGACACCTGCAGGCACTATATTTAAAAAAACAAGTGTGCAGTTCTATCCTTTTTTCTACACCTACATTCTCGTTAGGTGGCCTCTCTTCTTCAGCAGCGGGTAGAATAATTATGCACGGCCAACCCACCTGTCACATTTGTAACTCTTCTCATGACTCGTCTAATTCTCTTTGCTCCACAGTTCCAGCTGCAGTCTTTACAGATAGTTTGCAGTGGCTCATGGGCAGAGGAAGATAGATGTTGTGATCTCCCGGCACTGGTAAGATATGAATGACCTATGTGCTCATTGGGATGAGACTGGGGAGTGCGTCACAAGGAAATGACAGTTTAAATAGAAAATTGATAGGCCAGAAGATCAATTTTTATATTTTCCTGAGAAACTAATAAAACTAGCTCGATCTAAGTCCAAGTGAGTCTGTGTCTACTCCCAATGAAATTAATAGCAAAATGCCTGTTGGCTTCTCAAAGACATCTCCACCAGGGCACGTAATTCCTGTCCTGAATCAGACCTACCAAGCCAGCACTGACGGCCACACAGCTCGGCTGTTGGCCTTCCGTTCTGAGTTATAACTACAGCCAGTTGGAAATTTTCTGATGAAACAAAGCTTCATCAGAAAATGCCAATTCATCAAACCTAAAATGATTGGTGAAAATAGCTTTGGGGACCAGCTGGCCCATGAGTCTGAAAGCCCCAAGGTCGCTGGCCTGGGATAGCTTGCATGGGACCCCCAGCAGCTGCTGTCTGAAATTGACATTCAGCGGACAAGAATGTCAGTTTTAAGTAGTAGCTGCCAGGATTCTGGCAACTATGTTTGGTTTTGGAAGTGCCATGTGTCAGGTTTCTGACACATTTTTTTCTTGGGATTTCCAGTCTGTGGGAACTTCTGATATTTCAAATTCTCCCGTGAACCGGAAATCCCGAATTTGTCTGTTGAAGTTATAACATTCCCCTGCTATTCCTTTCCACTCCTGGGCTTCTACTGCACACAAAAAAACTTATTCCTCCTGAACTGAGAGGAGGTTTGTTTTTTGGGCAAATATTTAGAAAGGAGTAGATTGATTCTTTTCCTCAGGATATATTTATTGTACATCTCAGTGACTATAAAATGTAGGGCTGGTTGGAAAATTTTCCTTTTTAAATTGTTTTTTGATGGAAAATTGGGTCTTTGATTAAACATAATTTTTCACACAAACCATCTGCTATCTGCAGAAAATTTAGATTTTCTCTGAAAAAACGAATGCTCAAAATCCAAAAATGTTTTGGTTTTGAGCTTAAAACTGAAATACTTCAGATGAAAACAAAAATATTTCAGTTTGAATATTGTTTCTCAGCTGGACTTTATTTCCCATAATGCACTATGGCCCTTGGACTCCCATGATGCACTGCCTCATATCACCAAGAGGCGAGACCATGGTGCATCATGGGAAATGTAATCCAGCTAAGTACTAGAATGATAAGGTAAAATTTTCAGCAGTGCCTAAGTCCCATGTTCAAAAGGGACTTAGGAGGCTAAGTACCATTTAAATTAGTGCTGTCAAGTGATTTACAAAATTAATCATGCAATTTATCGTGCTATTAAACAATAATAGAATACCATTTATTTAAATATTTTGGATGTTTTCTACATTTTCAAATATAGTGTACAGTGCTCACTTTATATTTATTTTTATTACAAATATTTACACCGTAAAAAACAAAAGAAATATTATTTTTCAATTCACCTAATACAAGTACCACAGTGCAATCTCTTTATCATGAAAGTTGAAATTACAAATACAGAATTATGTACAAAAAATAACTACATTCAAAAATACAATAATGGAAAACTTTAGAGCCTACGAGTCCACTCAGTCCTACTTCTTGTTCAGCCAATCACTCAAACAAACAAGTTTGAATACATTTGCAGGAGATAATGTTGCCTGCTTCTTGTTTACAATGGCACCTGAAAGTGAGAACAGGTATTCATGTGGCTGTGTTGTAGCTGGCGTCACAAGATATTTACGTGCCAGATGTACTAGAGATTCATATGTCCCTTCATGCTTCAACCACCATTCTAGGGGACATGCGTCCATACTGATGATTTTTGCTCGATAACAATCCAAAGCAATGCGGACCAACATGCATTTATTTTCATCATCTGAGCCAGATGCCACCAGCAGAAGGTTGATTTTCTTTTTTTGGTGGTTCGGGTTCTGTAGTTTCCACATCGGAGTGTTGCTCTTTTAAGACTTCTGAAAGCATGCTCCACACCTCGTCCCTCTCAGATTTTGGAAGGCACTTCAGATTCTTAAACCTTGGGTCAAGTGCTGTAGCTATCTTTAAAAGGCTCACATTGGTACCTTCTTTGCATTTTGTCAAATCTGTGGTAAAGGTGTTCTTAAAGTGAACATGTGCTGGGTCATCATCCGAGACTGCTATAACATGAAATGTGGGTAAAACAGAGCAGGAGACATATAATTCTCTCCCAAGAAGTTCAGTCACAAATTTAATTAATGCGTTCTTCTTTTAACAAGCATCATCAGGATGGAAGCATGTCTTCTGGAATGGTGGTTGAAGCATGAAGGGGCATACGAATGTTTAGCATATCTGGCACATAAATACCTTGCAGTGCCGGCTACAAAAGTGCCATGCAAAAGAAAGCTTGTTCTCACTTTCTGGTGACATTGTAAATAAGAAGCAGGCAGCATTATCTCCTGTAAACGTAAACAAACTTGTTAGCCTTAGCAATTGGCTGAATAAGAAGTAGGACTGAGTGGACTTGCAGGCTCTAAAGTTTTACATTGTTTTGTTTTGGAGTGCAGTTATGTAACAAAAAAATCGATATTTGTAAATTGCACCTTCACAATACAGAGATTGCACTACAGTACTTGTATGAGGTGAATTGAAAAATACAATTTTTTTATAATTTTAACAGTGCAAATATTTATATTCTTTTTTATTACAAAATGAGCACTGTGCACTTTGTATTCTGTGTTATAATTGAAATCAATATATTTGAAAATGTAGAAAAACACCCAACCATATTTAACAAATTTCAATTGATATTCTATTGTTTAACAGTGCGATTAAAACTGTGATTAATCACGGTTAATTTTTTTGAGTTAATCGTGTGAGTTAACTGCGATTAATCGACAACCCTACTTTCAATGAGACTTAGGTGCCTGAGTCATGAAAATCATAGTGAATTTTTGAGAGGGTTACCCATAACTTTCTTTCTTTCAGAGAAATGAAGAGACCTGCCCTGCCTTAACTCCTTCCTGCACCTGCACTCCAGGTATCCCAGGCCCGCCAGGTCCTCCAGGGTTCCCTGTAAGTTTGCCTTCTGACATTTGTTCCTAGAAATGTTTGTATTGTCTGGCACCCATGTGGCATTTAACAGCCATGTGTAAAGAACAAGGTCCCTGCCATGAACTCACAATCTCGGCAGACACTGGACAGAGGGAGAGAAGGGAAGCATCATAAAGAAACAGGAGTTTAAGCAATGAACTATGTTGCATGGCATGTGACTCCATGTTTATCATCTAAAGGAGTGGCAGTCCTTCTCTGCTCAACTTGGACCCAGTGACTTTGACTTGCAGAGCTGGGTTCCTCTTCCCTTGGTTCTGAACACTGAATAAATGCTGGCAGATTTCCATCCTGAACTCTGAACTTCCCAACTTTTGGGGGAGGTTTAAGACCCCTGAATATCAGAGGTGCAATGAAGCCAAAACGTATCGATCCAGATACCAAGTGCCAACAAAGCAAAGGGTGCATGGAGCTGGCATCATGGTCCAAGCCCATCTCTGCATAGGTATTTGTATTTTTATAATGCTGAATAATATAACAACTGCCAAAGTTCGTGTCTCTCAAGGCAGCCGTCTCAACCTGGGCTGGCCTTTCCTTTCATTTTCCTCTCCTACTGCCAAAGCAAAATAAGTTATCTTGCAAGGCAACAGTGACAGCTGGGGGCCAAGAGAGCATTACTGTACTAATCCTCTTACGGGAGAAGGGCTGGCTTCTCTTTTTGTCTGTCTGTACAGATCTGTTGGATAGGAAGCTCTGAAACCCTGTACAAAGACTTGAAATGCAGAAGGCATGGCATGGCAACCTTGAATCCAGGTGTACTCAGGGCTGGATTCAATAAAGATTTAACATAGGAGGAGTGTGTATTGACTCTGGCTCTCAGAAGTTCTGGTTGTTCCTATTTGTTGTTCAGCCACTGCAGAAAAATTGTATAATTACCACAAATTCTGTGTTTCCTAATGCACATTACACAGAGAGAGGGGAACGTTTACAACCAAGGCTGTACCCACTCTCCCCTGTGTACATGTAATGCATGCACCAACTTGCTGCAGTGGGTTTTTTTGGGTGCAAATGTTAACATTTCCCCACAGGACTGTTTAAACAAGGAGCAGAGATATGGGAATACCAAGCAGGTATTTGAACCTGCAGAGTGCAATTGGAATTTTTGCATGAAGAAGCTAAGGGCTGAAAATCTAGCCCAGAGCATCTTTCACAACATAGAAAAAATCTTTCTCTGTGTCAAATAAATATGTTTTAATAATAAATATCCTGTCACAGGGTGGCTGGCCCTTTAAGGGGAGTTGGGCCCAGCCTCATCTGTGAAGGATCAGCTTCCTCCCAGCTGAGAGAGAGCAGCTAGTGATCGGGTGATTACAAAATCCAGCTGGTGGCCCAGTGGAGGAGAAAGCTGCCAGGAGCAGGGAGGCGCTGGTCGGAAGCTGGGTTGGAGAACAGGACTACAGGAAGCTGTCTGGCTTCTGTGGCAGCTCTGGGGCAGGGTTGGACTCTCAGACAGGTGGCCTGTAATATGGAACCCTGTAGGGAGTAGATAGGCCCCTGAGGAAGACCCTGAGTATGGGGAAGGGAGAATTGTGCTGTGCTAATTTTAAAGTTGAAGGCCTGAGAAAAGGACCTGCCCCTGACTGGATGTGGAGTCACTTCTGCCTGGAGTGAGGGGACAGGGCAGCAGCCTATGTGCCCTTTTCACACCAATAAACAGGACTGTGAGATATTAGGATTCATCTGTGAGGTCAATTTCATAATTAACAGTTTGTTACATAATAACTAGTGGTTAATTCCAATGGAAGTGTTAATTACACAGCACATTGCTTCATCACAGTATGTCATTTGTCAAAAACAAATCATGTCAAACCAACTTGATAGCTTTCTTTAACAGGGTAACAAGCCTTGTGGATAGAGGGGAAGCGGTAGACGTGGTATATCTCGACTTTAGTAAGGCTTTGGATACTGTCTCACATGACCGTCTCATAAATAAACTAGGGAAATGCAACCTAGATGGAGCTACTATAAGGTGGGTGCAAAACTGGTTGGAAAACCATTCCTAGAGAGTAGTGATCAGTAGTTCACAGACATGCTGGAAGGGCATAACGAGTGGGGTCCCTCAGGGATCGGTTTTGGGTCCAGTTCTGTTCAATATCTTCCTCAATGATTTAGATAATGGCATAGAGAGTACACTTATAAAGTTTGTGGATGATACCAAGCTGGGAGGGGTTGCAAGTGCTTTGGAGGTTAGGATTAAAATTCAAAATGATCTGGACAAATTGGAGAAATGGTCTGAAGTAAATAGGATGAAATTCCATAAAGGACAAATGCAAAGTACTCCACTTAGGAAGGAACAATCAGTTGCACACATACAAAATGGGAAATGACTGCCTCGGAAGGAGTACTGTGGAAAGGGATCTGGGGGTCATAGCAGACTAAAAGCTAAATATGAGTCAACAGTATAACACTGTTCCAATAAAAGCGAACATCATTCTGGGATGTATTAGCAGGAATGTTGTAAGCAAGACACAAGACGTAATTCTTCCGCTCTACTCCGCTCTGATTAGGCCTCAACTGGAGTATTGTGTCCAGTTCTGGGCACCACATTTCAGGAAAGATGTGGACAAATTGGAGAAAGTCCAAAGAAGAGCAACAAAAATTATTAAAGGTCTAGAAAACATGACCTGTGAGGGAAGATTGAAAAAAAAATGGTTTCTTTAGTCTGGAAAAGAGAAGACGGAGGGGTTGTTACAAGGAGGAGGGAGAAAAAATTTTCTTCTTAATCTCTGAGGATAGGACAAGAAACAATGGGCTTAAATTGCACCAAGGGAGGTTTAGGTTGGACATTAGGAAAAACTTCCTACCTGTCAGGGTGATTAAGCACTGGAATAAATTGCCTAGGGAGGTGATGGAATCTCCATCATTGAAGACTTTTAAGAACAGGTTAGACAAACATCTGTCGGGGTGGTCTAGATAATTAGTCCTGCCACGAATGCAGGGGACTGGACTAGATGACCTCTCGAGGTCTCTTCCAGTCCTATGATAATCTGCTACATGCATAGTAATGAGCTCATGAGAATAAGGGGTTTTCTTTCAGCCTGATTGGGAATACAGTTATAACATGCTTCATGCAGCATGAAATGCTGATCGATTTGCTACAGGGCCAAGACACTTAACGTGTCAAAAGTTATTCCATAGTGAGCAAGGATGTCTCATGCACATCCACTCTTCCTTAATGAACTCTTTTTGAGCAGGGATAGGCCCCCTTGGGGCACCCCATAAACAACCTCTAGCAAAGCTCCTAGTCAGACTTGCTTAATCCAAATCTACTGCTATTTAGATTCAAGAACAGAAGCCATCAGATTAAAACGTCAATAGTTCATACAGCACCTGTACATGCTAGAAGATTAGATTCCTCTTAGATCCGGTGGTTATGCAGATGCGCAGATAAACCAGGTCTCCCTGGAAACACTACTCTTCCCTGCTGTGAGTGTGCTCATTTGGAGATTATGTAAAGTAGAATGTGTGCTCTAGTCTCTGTACAAGTATGAGCTGCTGTTCCATCCCCATCTTGCTGCAAGTGTCTGGAATAGAGATTAATCAGCATGACTCCATGAGAAACACTTTGAGAAATGAGTGTGTAATCTCAGTGCCATCACGAAATGCTTCCTTTGCATTTCCATGGTCCCACTGAATACCTTTCCTTTTTATGGAATATGCTAAAATACGGAGGGTCTGATTCTGATCTTTCTTACACCATTGACCTGAGGGGAGCTTGCCACAGGGGATGCAACCATGGGGATGTTTGTTACTGTTCAGCCCTCTCAAAATGCATTTGTGGCAGCCTACAGTCTTAGCTATGGTCATATGGGGACAAGACCATCATGTGTCTGTGCCGGGAGCATGAGAGGAGCTTTCCACATCCACTCACGGCCGCGCTGAGGGTTTTCATGATTGCAGTTCCTGTGTCCTTCCAAAATTGGGTGAAGCCCTAATTTGGATCTGCCTTCAGAGCCACTCTTCACCTCTTGGGGGCCGCCTCTCACCTGAACTCTTTGCTTTGGGTCAACGTCACCATTTGCAGAGCAACCCGTGCTGCTCTGGAACGAAGCAGATGGAGCAGAAAAGTTCCTTCCATCCTAGATTTTCCATGGAAGTGCAAAACCACAATGAGTCAACCCCCACTGCCACCGATGTCGCCTTCGGCACCCGTTTGTTACAGCTACAAAACCAAGCAACTTCAGGCTTTCTCCTGTGCTGCTTCTCATGCCTGGAAGAAATAAGCATCCACAAAGCCACCTCATTGTCCTCCCTTCAGATCTCTCCTTAGAAGTCTGCTGTGGTGGATGGTCCGGCAGCAGGTGTGCAGTGACCGCTCACTAGTGTCTCGCTGTTACCTTTTGCGTCCTGCTCTGTTTGTCACATCCCCCTCTAACACACTCTTTGGGAGGCAGGGAGCATCTTATGATGTGTGTGTACAGTATCTAGCACTGTGGCACTGTATTGCAGTTCCTAAGCGTTACCGCAGCACAGACACCACTTAATATTAATAACAAGAGAGTCTTGTGCTTTGTCCCACTTTGGCAGGGCAGTCCTGGGAGAAGAGGACCACAAGGGGAACCAGGGCCGAAGGTGAGTAATGACAGCACTCCGACTCTGATTTTCTTTCAGACAGCTATATGCCTATAGGTCATAGGGATGAGCAAGTGCAACTCCATTAACTTCAATGGACTTACATTAACTTACCCCAGGTCTGAATTCATCCCTACATTAATGATACTTCTGCCTACTTAGGGCAGGGATCCAGAGATTTTGAGAAATAGAACAATGAAAATGTCTGTAATCAAATAGAAAATGACATGATTGTTTAAGCACCAAATGGGTGCTCAGAGCTGTGTGATATAGACTGATCCCTGCTCCAAAATTCTCCAGACACCTAGTTGTGTTGATTAACTACATGGCTCCAGTAAGCTTCTTTCTAAGAAAACAACCCAGCTCCATCAGAAAACGTTTATCCCAGTTTTGTGGTGTTCTTTTTCTCCCTGCCGTGCATGGCTGATTTGACCCCGTGCCTCGGCATGCTTGGGAAAGGTGCGAAGTACAGGGAGAGCCACAGAAACTGGGTATATCTCTGCGGAAAAGGAGCAGAGACGAGCATGAAACAAAAGCTGGATCTGAACATCCTGGAATTTGGGAGGAGTGGAGAAGGCATTGAAATCCACACTTAGAGCGTTTGCAAATTGGAGTCATTGCTATGTGTTACCCATCAAAGCATGATTGAGAGAATCCAGTAAAGAAGCAAGGGAAAACCCCCCACTGCTTTCCTTTTTCAAACTAACTGCACAGAAGCCAACATCATTGATAGAGCTGGTCAGAAAAAGACATTGAAAAATGGACACCGTTTTCAGTTAAGTCTTTGCAGAACCTTTCCCCCCATCTTTTGTCCAGCTTCAATCACTAGAATAATTTGCTATAGGGCAGGGCTGCTCCTGCTTCCCTGGAAACCAGTGGGAGTTTTGTCATTGATTTCCCTGGAAGCCAGATCAAAACCTTGGACTGCAAAGGCAAAGGGCTGTACAGTTGAGGGTACTGGACACTTCCAAGCCTTGCCTCTTCCTTTTGCATCCAGTAGCTGCTTTGTGCTGAAACAGGTCGTATGGTGCAGTCAATGCGTATGGAAGTCACTGGTGTTCCTCCTGACATTTTGTTTAATTTCTTTGACTGGCTTTAGGGTGAGCCAGGTCCTCCTGGACAAGTTGGACCAGAGGGTCCTAGTGGACAACAAGGGTCACTAGGCTCCCAAGGAATCACCGTGCAGGGCCCAGTGGTACGTGATCTCTCCCATTGCTTTTATCCCATCTTTTACTCTGTGTGAAAGATACAACTGTATGTGGGGTCTGGTTTTGTTTGTTACAGGGATGTGGTGATAAAAACACCTGAGCCCTATCTACGACAGTGCTTACAATGCTATTACTACTAGCTGAGCTGTTGCTATTGTAGGGATGGCTAGTTTTTCTAATGTTGACAAGACCCTAAATTCTGGTTTAAAAACTGGCCACGTGGGATAGCTGATCCCTAGTCTAGCCCCTGAAAAAGAGCCCAACGGAGTATTAACATTTCAGTAGCACAGTCATCATGGTTAGAGAAGCAATGGGCAATGGTTACGTAGGTGTATATACACAAATACCTGCCTACAAATGCCAGGCAAAAGGGTGAGCTATGGAGGTGTGCAAGGATCCCTGTGGGCACAAATCACTTCAAAGGTTGTGTGGAGGTAGTTGGGTCATGGCCCTGCTGAACTGACCATGAGTGATGAGTAGCCATGGACAGATAGGCTGCTGCCCAACTTAAGGGATGGTGCAGAATGCATGCAACTCTATTGTTCCATTTTGATTCCAGGGACCACCAGGAATTAAAGGGGATAAAGGAGACACTGGAATCCCAGGCATGCAGGTAATATAATCGATATCCCTCCTTTGACTCAAAGAGCTACCTCTTTTCCTGCTGAACATTTGAAATCCAAGGAGTTAGCTGTCTTTATTGCCATCCCCACTATAAAACCCCATCTCCTCCACGCAGGAAATCTGCAGGAACACGTTGCACTGTTATCCGAGCCCGCACAGGAGCTTGGCAAACATGAATCAGTTCAGCCTCCCACCAATCTTGCAAGTATTATGGGGCCCATTTCCCTGAAAAATAAACTGGGCAATGGACAAACAGTAAAGCAATGGCAGAGCCAGCAGACTGACTTCCACCCCTCTTCTCTACCACTTCCTAAGTATCCCCAGTGCAGAAGAGGCAGGAAATCCAATTGGGCCTGTAAAATTCTTTTGGGACTCCCTGTTGTGGAAGGTGTTATTAAAATGTAAGACATAGGGGAGGAGAGAGGAGTCTGACCTTACGATGGTAAATAGGGGTGGGGTTCAGTTTCATATACCTGAAAATAGAGCAGGTTGAAAATGGAATTTCGTTGACATTTTAGTGCTCTGTTCCTTTTTTGTTCTGCTGTGCTTGATTGTCCTCTTTGGCGGCTGCCTCTGTTTCCACCATTAAAAATATGAAGTGGAATGTAATTGCTGGACGCCAGACTTAACCAGCAATTCTGTTTTCCAGGGTATTCCTGGTGCCCAGGGAGCCCCAGGCAGAGACGGCATTCAGGGTGCAAAGGTAAAAACACACAGACTCGGATTTTCAAACTTGGGCACCTAACACTCCATATGTGGCCTGATTTGCAGAGATGCTGAGCACCCACAGGTCCTGGTGTGTGTGTGGGAAACTGAGGTTGCATTGCACCTCTGAAAACTGGCCTGCTTTGAGGTGCACAAATATGGACTTGGGTGCCTAACTTTACTCACTCAGGTTTGAAAACTTGGGCCAGACTGTAGCTGCACCACTTCCTGTAAAAAGTGCATGGCAAAGTGTACGGGGAGAGGGGAGGAATTGGCTTGAGACTGCGGATTAGAGATTTACTCTCTGGTACTTCCCCCATGGCACCTTACCTAGCAAAGAGCTCTGGGGTCCTATTCTTCTCACAGCATCTTGGAGTAAAGCATGGACGTTCTGCTGTCGAGAGGCAGTTTTCTCTACTCTCTGCCCTGCAGTTGATATTGCTAGCACAGGGTAAGCCTGTGGCAGCAGAGATGGGTGAATTGATGATCCAGACATCTCAAATGTGTCCAAAAAATTCTTCAGCTAGATTTATGTGGCTGAGTAGTTGCCAACATTCTTGTGTGTTTGGCAGTTATGTTCCGTGGATAAGCCCTGGCTAAACAACCTTTGGAGTAAGGCATCACATCACTGTACCCTCAGCTCTCACCAATGCTGTGAGGACCCTCTCGTTAACACACTGTTGGGTTTGCAGGGGGTGAGAGGACTGGAAGGCACAGCAGGGCCTCCGGGGCCACCAGGACCCAGGGTAAGAGCTTGCACAAACTGTCAGTATAAAGCTTGTCATCAGCAATAACTTTCACTTCCTGCTGACTTGCTGCATTTTCCACTGGAGCCAATGTAACCACTCTCTGGCATGGGTCCATCCCAGGTATAGAACCTGGGACTTTCCACACTGCAGCAGAGACCTCTACTGCTTCAGCTTAAGGCGTAACTCTGTTAGCTGGTAGCAGTAGTAGACTTATCTAGTGGACAGCCTCTAGAGGGACACGTGCTTTGCCACAGGGTTAGGTGGTCCAGCTGGCTACTGTTCCTCGGTGGATGAGTTTAAGGCATACAGGATGCTAGACTGAAGTCACTAACTGGAGCTGGGCATGATGCCACGCAAGATCTCCTCACTCAGCTCTGCCCAGCCAGTGAGACCTGAGCTGCTCCCTAGCTTCGGTTTCACCAAGGACAGCCTTAGAGTTCATCTACATATTTTTAAGGCTCCAGTCACATTAGTGTTGAGTGTCTCATTGAGTGTTGAGGTAGTGAAGTATTATGTCCCCACCTTACAGATAATAAGATGGGGGATTGAGAGGCTCAATGACCTACTACTGAACTTCAGGCAGTACATGGCAGACACGGGAAGTGAACTCAGATTCACTGAGTCCCAGCATGAACCACCAGACCAGCCTTTCAATAGCAAAGATGCCACCTGTGGACTAGGAATTGCATTGAATCTTCCATCTCATTTCCCCTGGGCCACTAAATAGCTGTCAATCACTATTGGCTGGAATCCAGTGGGTGAAAAATTACAAATATATAGCCAATAACTGGCCCTTTTCCTATACAATTCTGGCAATAGTAGAAATACAACCGGGGAGCAGACGGAGATGTCTAGAGCATGCAGGTTGTTTTTTTTTCTCTTTAAACAATTCTTCATTATTGATGCAATTACACATTGGAGGGAAGCTCAGCTGTAAAAGAGAGGCATTAACTGTCCAAAAATAGATGTGCTCTGGGTTAAGACTAAAATAATCTCAATATAGAATGAAAGAACTAAAAACTGAAGGGTGAAAACCACATTGCAGGTCGTGGGCACAACTCACATCTGCTCTCCTGACCATAACTGAGACATTAATAGGAAATGATGTGAACATGACTTATACATGATATACTCTTAACATTGTCTTCATGGTTGGATGATGCTCTGACATGAACCTTAAGGGCACAATGCCTTTAACTGAGCCCTCTAAACTGTTTCTGCTGGTGCCCTTGGAGCCATAGGGAGATGTCAGCCTCAAGTAGCAGAAGAAGAAAGTGTGCAGCTGACCGGGCCTTCTCTATAGCTGCATCTCACAATTTAATCTCTGCAGGGTTTCCAAGGAATAACAGGTGCCCGAGGCAGTAGCGGAGAGCGAGGACCTCCAGGTGATGTTGGACCCACAGTAAGTTGTTGTTTTTTGTTCTGGTGTTTTATGTTGTGGTACTCCAGGAGTGCCTGATGAGAGCATGGAACCTGACAGAGTCCTACATGGAGATGAGTTGCAGCTGCAAAGTTCAGCTCTGCATCTGAACTTCCTCAAAGTTTGAATGTGTGTAGCTCTGAGGGTGTTAGTTCAGATCCATCTCTTCTGGTGGAAGGGACTTTGTCTATTCATCAAAGACCTGGCTGGCAAATGTCTTGGAGTAGACTCAGGGCTAGTTGTTCATGGCAGGCGTTGCCCTCTGCAGGATTCTGAGCTAAATAAAATCCAGTGGTCAAATATTTCCTGTGTAAGATCCTGAACTGGAGAAAGAAATCACTAGAGATGGGCCTGAACCAAACCCACAGAACCAAACTTTTTGGGCAAGCCTTAGCCCACATCGGCACTTTGCAGTTGTCCATTTAGCTCAGATGAAGAACTCTTTGCATGTGAGGAGAACTTACCTTGGATCAAGGCAGATCTGTAGTGTTTTGACAGCTCTGATTCTGCCTTTTTGATGGCATCAGTCTTTTCCTGTTGCTCCTTATTTGTTGTTATCCTTAATAAAAACCCTCCATTATTTGTATGCATTTGGTCTTCTGTTGTGGGGGGAGTGTATATCTCCTTAACTACAGCCACAGTATTTACTGGTTCACATGTTTGTGGCCAAACAAAATGACATTTGTACATGCATTTTGCATAATTCTGTGATATACACCATAAGATATCAAAGAATCGGGCTGTGCATGTACAGATCAGCTTCCCCTGTACAATTGCATGCACATTTGTAGGGGTTTGTGCATGCTAATGGCTGAGACTACAGTTTTGGAAGGAGCACCTGAAAAGATCCACTGCAAATGTGGTCCTTAATTTGGAGTTAGCCTGTAAACATACCACTGGCTGTTCTCTTGAGAATCACAACAGTACTGTAATCATGCTGGCTTTTATTAAATTGACCTTTTACTTCCCATTTTTCACCTCCTCCCAGTTTAAAAAGTGTTTATTTTTGCTCTGTTTTTCAACAGGGTCTGCCTGGTCCAAAGGGGGAAAGGGGAGAGAAAGTGAGTTTTTCTCCTTGGAGTTCTTTATATTGTGCAGTGCAGTTACTGAGTGCCGCACTGAACGGGCCACGCACGCTAAGCAGCTGTACAAGTGACAGTGACGTGATTAAGCCATTTCAGTGCTGAACTCTCATTTACCTGTTGCTTCTTGGCTTTCCATTCACCTGAATGACCGTCCCATGGGAACCTGACATAATATTGCAACAGGCTCAGTCGCAGTAATGGCGGGGAGTGGAGGGAGCCCACCACCACCACCAACTTGAGTCTCATTAAGGATTTTTCTATAAAAATGTATTTCATGCTAATTGACTAACTCAGAACAAAATGTTGTGGGTCAGATCCTCAGCTACTGTAAATAGCTGCAGCTCCACTGGAATCAGGGGATTTCCACCAGCTGAAAGTCTGGGTTTAGATATTGAGGGGGAGCTTTCCCCTGGCAACTCTAGCTAAAATTTTCTAAAGTGCCTGAGTCCTATTTTCAAGGGTGACTTGAGCACTTAGGCACCTGCCTTCCCTTGATTTCAGGCCTTAGGAGCGTAAGTTCCACTGACTTTCAAGTACACTCCTAAATGACTTGGCTGGTTTTGACCCTTTGTTACGTGGCCTGTCTGCTGCTAGGTAGCACTAGGTGCCAGAGAATGCACACAGCTCTTGTACCAGCATGCAGTCAGTCAGCCAGTAAATTACACCTGAGATCTGGCAAAACTCAAGCCTTATCTGTAGGTGATGCAAATATGGAATTTGCCAGTGTGTTTCTCCTCATGCAGGACTTGACTGACAGACATTGAAGTCAATGGAAGTCATTCCATTATCTTCAGTGGGCTTTGGCTCATGCTCTGAGAAGCCTCTTTGCTGGGCCTCTTTCTCAGTGGGTTCCCTTTGCACCTGTCTCCGGGTACATCTGCGCTGCAAAGAAAAAACACACGGCACCGAGTCTCAGAGCCCAGGTCAATTGCCTCAGGCTCGTGCTATGGGGCTAAAAGTAGCAGTGTAGACATTCCTGTTTTGAGACCCTCCCCTGTCACAGGGTTTCAGAGCCTGCGCTCCAGCCTGAGCGGGAACATCTACATTGCTATTGTCAGCCCCACGGCCCAAGTCCCATGAGCCCAAGTCAGTTGACACAGGCCCTGAGGCCTGACACCGCGGGATTTTCTTTGCAGAGTAGATGTACCCTTAGAAAGTGGTGCTGGAAGAGTTTTTAAAGTGCGGGTGTTGAAGGCGGAAACCATGTATGTGGGTTGCTATTACTACTTCAAGCCAGGAAGGGCAGCAGCACCCCTACTTCCAGCCCCGATGGCCTTCGAGACTGGGTGCAAGACTTTTCTATTTTCTATTTCGTCACCTCCCTTTTTCACCAGCTCTTCCTTTTGTGGACTTTTTTTATGTTGTGGTTGCTGGTTTTTCCTGGGCCTTGTGGCCAGTTTTTGTTGAATTCTGTGTAAGATTGCACATCGATCGCAACAGAACCAGCCACAGATGGAAGTTTTCTGAAGAGGTTTGGAAGGGTTCAGTTTTTTTAGTTATGAATTTTCATGGCTAGTATCAACGTTTATTTCCAAGTAGTTTATATCCTGCTGTGCAAAAACTTTAAGAAAAAACTCAGAAAGCAACCATTGTTTATTCAGCAGATGATGACCGTAGGAGTCAAGATTCATTCATTAAAGATTCAGAAACAAAGGCATAACATTTTTATATTTAATCATGTTAATTTTAAGCATCACTGAGTACTAACTTTTATGTTAGACACACTTATCAGTCTTCAAACTAGATAAACATATATGCAAATATACTCTCCAGCTGTGGTTAATTTCATTTATTAATGACTGAAAATTGATTTAATCAATTTGTGGGTACAGGGAAAAACAAAATTATTGATATTTACCAGTTAAGATTTTATTGTTTCAAAGCCTATTGATGAATAAATAGAGATCTCATGGTGATGAATATCTCGAGAGCTCAAGCTGTTGGTAAGAATGTGCCATCAGAAAACTTACATGCTATCCACTTCATTTCAAAAGTATTTAATTATTTTTAATTTTACTTCAGGGTGAACCACAATCCCTGGCCACCATTTACCAGCTGGTTAGTCAGGCTTGTGAGCAGATGATTCAGAGTGAGTATCACATGTCTCCTTGGGCAACAGTGCTTCTACGGTACTTGACGTTTTACCACATAATGAAGAACCTGATCCAAAATCCATTGGCAAAGGGCCTTCTATTGACTTCAGTAGGCTTTGGATCATACCCTAAGAGTCTGATCCTGTGAGCATTAAAAGTGAGGAGGAATCTCTCAGGCAGGCCCTCAAAATTGAACATCCCCCCACGCCCCCCCAACACGAGTTGTATTAGCACAAAGACCTGTGAAATATTACTTAACAGTCCGACCTGGTATCATGTACTGGATTTTCCTTTCAAGGGTAGGAAAAGGCTTGGATTGAAACTTGACTGTTTTAGGAAAAATCACTCCAATGTTTCATTAATTGATCCCTCAGTTTCTACAGCAGAGAAAAACAGGAGGCTTGATTTTGGGTGGGTGGAACTTGGAAAGCTTAGCTCAGATGATGCATCCTGGACCAAGTGCAGTGCCCATGGAATGCACCAGGGATGTGTGTGTTTGCTTTTCCTGGGATGAAGAGTTGTCAGCAAGATTTGCTTGGGGTCGACTGATGCACAGGGAGATCAAGTTAGTGCTTTGTCCAAGGTCAGATAGCAAGACCATGACTCCGCAGAGTCTTCCTCTTCAGTTCATGACCTCTGCAATTTGGACTGACAACATCATAGTACCTGGTGATTTTTATTTATATATCAAGTTTTTTAGAGATGGGGCAACATAGAATACACAGAATAAAATCAGACCACATCATTCATCCTGACATGAGTTTTGCAAACAAAACCAGAACTAGAGAACGGTTCTGTAATATCACAAGTTTCCATAGTTTGACTCCCATCTATGTAAAATAGGTATGAGCCAACACTGGAACCACTTTCACTTGTCTACCACCCTACTTCCCCTCTCTCTCCCTGAACTTTGGGGTGCAGACAAAACAGAAGTGGATCTGAACCACCCCAATTGTGGTTTTGCAAACTCAATGAAGTTTCCCGCTAGTACTTTTTTCAAACCCAAACCGCCCTTTGCCTGCCCCAATTGTGGTTTTGCAAACTCAATGAAGTTTCCCGCTAGTACTTTTTTCAAACCCAAACCGCCCTTTGCCTTTGCAAGTTAAGGAAGTATGGGCTGGATGAATGCACTATAAGGTGGGTAGAAAGCTGGCTAAATTGTCGGGCTCAACGGGTAGTGATCAATGGCTCCATGTCTAGTTGGCAGCCGGTATCAAGTGGAGTGCCCCAAGGGTCGGTCCTGGGGCCGGTTTTATTCAATATCTTCATAAATGATCTGGAGGATGGTGTGGATTGCACTCTCAGCAAATTTGCGGATGATACTAAACTGGGAGGAGTGGTAGATACGCTGGAGGGGAGGGATAGGATACAGAAGGACCTAGACCAATTGGAAGATTGGGCCAAAAGGAATCTGATGAGGTTCAATAAGGATAAGTGCAGGGTCCTGCACTTAGGACGGAAGAACCCAATGCACAGCTACAGACTAGGGACCGAATGGCTAGGCAGCAGTTCTGCAGAAAAGGACCTAGGGGTGACAGTGGACGAGAAGCTGGATATGAGTCAGCAGTGTGCCCTTGTTGCCAAGAAGGCCAATGGCATTTTGGGATGTATAAGTAGGGGCATAGCGAGCAGATCGAGGGACGTGATCGTTCCCCTCTATTCGACATTGGTGAGGCCTCATCTGGAGTACTGTGTCCAGTTTTGGGCCCCACACTTCAAGAAGGATGTGGATAAATTGGAGAGAGTCCAGCGAAGGGCAACAAAAATGATTAGGGGACTGGAACACATGAGTTATGAGGAGAGGCTGAGGGAGCTGGGATTGTTTAGCCTGCAGAAGAGAAGAATGAGGGGGGATTTGATAGCTGCTTTCAACTACCTGAAAGGGGGTTCCAAAGAGGATGGCTCTAGACTGTTCTCAATGGTAGCAGATGACAGAACGAGGAGTAATGGTCTCAAGTTGCAGTGGGTTAGGTTTAGATTGGATATTAGGAAAAACTTTTTCACTAAGAGGGTGGTGAAACACTGGAATGCGTTACCTAGGGAGGTGGTAGAATCTCCTTCCTTAGAGGTTTTTAAGGTCAGGCTTGACAAAGCCCTGGCTGGGATGATTTAACTGGGAATTGGTCCTGCTTTGAGCAGGGGGTTGGACTAGATGACCTTCTGGGGTCCCTTCCAACCCTGATATTCTATGATTCTATGATTCTATGGTCTGATGTTAGGTACGTTGCACTTTTAAGACTGGCTGCAGTATTGCCTTCTCTCTATGTAAGTGATGTAACCAAAGTATAACCTTATGGCATCAGAACTGCATATGAGAAACTAAAAATGGGCCAAAACGAGGACCTGACTTCTAAACGGCTTCAGATTTCAAGGGCTTGGTGATGGGTTCTGATGTGAGTCCTTGGAACTAAATGTAGTGACAGATCCAGAAACAGAAAGGGCTTTTTTGAGGGGGAGGGAAGGGGGTGATGTCTTGTATAGATGCAGCCAATATTTTGAGAGATTTGTTGGCACTATTGGATCTCAACCCACATGCTGGCCCTGACTTGGCTCCAAACCTAAGCCAAGTCCTCTCTAGCTCTACATTTGGCAGACTCCGACTGTTTCTTTGGTTGGAAGAACTTACATAACCTTTCCTGAGTCTGGTAAAAGGTTAGGGCTTGGCCCAAGGGTGGGCAAAATGCTCTTGGACCCTTTCTTATTTTATCCACACAGGTTAAATTTATGCCAGCAGAAGTTCTGACCTGAGGCCTTTTGCTCATCTCAACATCTCCTCTGCAGTGGAGATGAGGCATTTTATTGTCTGACTTGCCTTCTCAGCTCATGTGTTGAAATTCGACTCATTCATCCACGAACATACAAGGAAGCCAGTTCCTGTGTGGGATAACACATTGAAGCCAGGAGGACCTGGACCACCAGGTCTTCCGGGTATCGCTGGTACCAGAGGAGAAAGAGGAGAAGACGGTATCCCAGGACAGCCAGGCAAAGATGGGTATCCTGGGGAAAGAGGTACTGACTGAAATGTTCTTAAGTAGGGCTTCACCATGGCCTTCATACTTTCAGACATAGTGGCTAATGAAGAGTAGCTTCTTCACCTGAAATGAACTCTTGTTCCAGATAGATATGAGCACTGAGCTCAGGTCTATTTCACGTTGATTCAGCGTGGTATAGGGATAGGCACCAACCACAAAGATTCCCTCACGATCCATGTGTCCACAAAGTTTGGAGGTTACTGGATCAGAGGGGTTTATTCAGCTCTAGGTCTCGCAATGAGCAGGATATGCAGCCTAGTACCGTCTCACCCAGTTTTCAGGAGTGACTACAAAATTATGGGTCGAAGACACTTTGAGTCACACTCACCCCATGAATATTACAAACAAGTGGAATGTCTGCCTAGGATTATCATGCCCGAGTGTCTGTCTGGTCTGCCTGAATATCTGTATCTCGTTCCCCTCCACTTCTGACCCAGTAATCTCATACTGGCATTAGCTGTTTCGCAAAGTGGATCCCGCAGCACCCATTCTCTAACTGGATCTCTCAAGTAGCTGTGAGCCACTCATCACTTGTCACACTCCCTTCCTCAGCTTTGCCAGTGACTCTTCTCCACATCCCTTCACACTGCCCCTGACTTGTGGAATACCCTTCCTGAGCTGATCTCACCTCATGCAGGTCTCACCTCTGTCGTTTCTAAGAAATCAGCCATTTAATGATGTCTACAGGAAAAAAAAAAGATGGAAATATCTGGACATATGTTAAGACCAAAGCCAAAGCATCTGCTGTGGCAGGTGTGCCATTGGGCAGCTGGAGAAATACATAAAAGGGGCCAACTAAAAGAATCCCTCCTGCCATCAAACAGTACTTAGGGAGAAACTTGTGGGACTTGGGACATGCAGTGTCATGTACTCCTGTACCAGATATAGACTGGCTATGGAGCTTGCTTACACACACCAGGTGTGTTTATTGTCAGATCCTTTAATGCTCTGCCAGGTATGGCTGAGGTTTATATTACAATGACCTTTCCATTATATGCAAAGAGTAGCCCAGGACAGATGGGGGTGGTGGAACCTTCTTTGTGCCCCGAAGCAAAGTTTGATGGGGCAGGAAGGATTCCAGTATTGGATTGTACCTCTTTCTCCCACCCATTGTATTGTAACCCATCTCAGAGTGCAAGCTCTTTGGCGTAGGGACCATGTGTGTTTGTACGTGCGCACGTGTGTTCACATCACCCAGCCTAATGGAGTGCAGTCCTGATGGATGCCTCCAGACACACATGTGCCCATAAGTATTAACCAACAAAAAACAGGAGGCCCTTCTACCCAGCAGCATCACCCACCATCCAAGGTGGGCTCTCAATTTTCTCTGGGCACAAGGCTGGACCCTTTAGGGTCTCTGCCTCTTAGGCCAGCACAAAAGGAATTCACAGGGCCAAATCTGAAAGTCTTACTTGGTCAAAACTCCACTTGAAGTCAATGTAAGGACTAAGTAAAGGTGCCAGCATATGGCCAACGGGTTTTTCCAGTGTAGGAATAAGAGCAACGTGCAAAGCTTCTTATCTCCCCCTCAGTGGGCAAAGCATTTGCTGGCTCCTTTTTGGAGTAGAACTCGTGAGCTTTGGTGAGAATAGTCTCTTATCTCTGGCCTCTTGGCCTCAAACTTAAAGCTCCTGCACTTGCAAGGAGAAAGTGTTGCTGGAACTTTTGTTTAATTACAGGACAAATCTTGACTGCACCGTCATTCGGGCAGCCACCATTGGTTTAATAAAACAGCGTATTACGGACAGGCTGTTAGAAGAACCTTTTGGCTACAGCTCCAAAGAGGCACATGCAGCATGAAAACACTGGGAGAGAAAGAAAAGGAAATTGCTGTGTGCATGTGCAAGGAGAGCCTCTCCCTCCTTTTTCATGTAGAATTTCCTTCCATTTTTAGTCTAAGTTTGTGGTTTAATTGGCATGTTTCACACGGCCACTCACACAGCAACCTGAATCTGTCAGGAGCGCTCAAGGACGATTCTGTGCCATTGTTTCCTGCTCCCCCCACCTTCCCCAGTCTTTATGCATAGCATCCAGTGAGAACAGGAGGGGAACAAGCACTAAGGGTATATAGCAATCATACTGACAGATTGTTTTCACATGAGGGATGGTTTAAAACAAATACAAGTTTTTTCTTCTTCCCATTACAAGAAAATCTCCCGCATTCACAAACTGAAGCTCTGTTTCTGTCCAGCTGAAAAGAGACGTAGGGCAAGCAACTATTTTCGCTGCTAACGCAAAGGACCCCTTCAAGCACTGAATGTTCTTCTGCAGTTTGAGTCCTGGGCCTGTCCTGCCGCTCTCCCTCACAAGCACGTATTCCCATGAAAGGGCCCCACTTCAGAAGCAGGTCTCGCATATGGATGCAGGTTTTTGATGGTAGGAGAGGCAAAGCCAGGTGTTAATGGGAGGAGATAATGTCTGAGTGGATATTTTTGTAAAATATTTATTGGAGAGTCTCGTGCAACATTAATTGAAACTGCTCTGGCTTCAGTGGCGGCTGAACCCTTCTGAAAAGCCAACTGCTAGGGCAAGCCGGTCAGTCATTCAATTCTGGACTGAAAATGTAAAGCTTATCGAAATGACAACAAAGTGGAGAGGGGACGAAGCAACGTGCGACTATTTCCAGCTGGTTAAGTGAGGAGATGGAGCCCCTAGACAAAGAACACAGGTGGAACTTACGTGTAGAACTGGTCAGAATCTCTTTGCCAAAACTTCTGTTAAAAAAAAGCCATTTCCTCAAGAGAAATGTCTTGAGACACGAGGTGGGGAGGTAATATCTTTTATTGGACCAGCTTCTGTTCGGTGAGAGAGAGACACTTTTGAGCTACACAGAGCTTTTCTTCAGGTGCCAGTATGGAAGCATATCAGTGATGACAGTTTCGTCAGGAAGGTGAGACTAACTCATTAGCCTAGGGGTCAGGATATTGACCTGGAACGTGGGAGACCAGATTAGAGTCAGAGCAGGGACTTGAATTTGAGGCGAGCACCCGCACAGGCTGGTGACCCTGTGGAAACTTTTACAAGGTCTCAGTTTCATTCCTCATCAGAATGGAAACAGATTCCCAAACCTCCAAAACATTTCACACAATGGAATTGCCGTTTTCCAGTGCGTCCTCCCTGAGCAGCTAGAGCCTGGCGTATGCAGTTGCCCCAGTTGCCCTGAGAAAGCTGCAGCTGTGTGCTGGTCCCTAGAGGTGGTAAGGGGAGGAAGAGCTGGAAGAGCTCAGGCAGACTGGCTCTGACGCACAGAGGGCTGCAGGCACAGCAGAGCAATACAGATTGATTGATGTCATTTCTACTGCACCACTAAAATGGTATTCAACAGTGAAGGGTTAACAGGCTCCCTAACACTGTATGATACACTGCACTGTATTTAAAGACCAGGTATAAATAATATTAAAAGATGACTTGATTTATACTTAGCCACTAATAGCCACAAACTTAAATTCAGTGTGTAGGGGCATGATCCTATTTGAGGGACAATGCCAAGGGCTGCCCAAGGATA
This sequence comes from Lepidochelys kempii, assembly GCF_965140285.1. Taxonomy (NCBI): domain Eukaryota; kingdom Metazoa; phylum Chordata; order Testudines; family Cheloniidae; genus Lepidochelys; species Lepidochelys kempii. Next base: position 6,397,525 of record NC_136392.1, on the reverse strand, counting down.
CATATGCCGGGCTGCACGGGAGGGGTTAAAAGAGGGGATCCTGTTTTGCTGAGTGTGGTACTAAAGGCCACAACCTCCTAAAAGACCATAGCACCCGAGAGCCACCTTATGGGGAGGCTGGAGTAGAGGGTGTTAATGCAGGGGAAGCTGTTAAGCTCTGGTAAGTGACATCTCTTTCTCTCATCCTCAAACTGGAGGACCAGGACCCAAGGGTGAGAAAGGGATGGCTGGAGCCAGGGAGGAAGGAGTCCAGGGACCAAGAGGACGAGCAGGTACAGTGAATACAGTCTTGTGGTTTCAATCGTAATGTTGATTCTTCATCTGTGCTCCCAAGGGGTTTGAGCAAACAGTTTAGGCATAGCTTGCAACAGCCACATCCCAAATTCAAAAGATGAGCCTAAATCTGCCTCTAGTGGGGTTTCTGGTACCTTCATCTGAAGCATCTGGTGCTGGCCACTATCAGAGACAAGAAACTAGACTATATGGCCCATGGGTCTGCTCCAGGATTTCAATTGCTCTGTTCCTAAGACCCTATGGGGCATATTTTCCTAAGAGCCTCCCTTTGGTAAACATCTGCCAGTGCAGAGGCAGAAATCCCCAATATCTGAGCATACCAACTAGGTAATTGTGTGTTTTAATTACACAATTTACACACAGACTTTTCACATTGCCTACACTATTGCAGAGTTTTGTGCACACACAGCCAGATGTTCAGATGGTATAAACCAGTTGAGGATATGGCTCACAAAGTGGAAGGCCCTTTGAAAATTGGCCCCACTTCGTTGGAACCTAAAATCTCTGTAAATTCTCCAGTCCCTAAGAGCCTGATCTGCTTTAGCTGAAGTCAATGGGACTATTGCAGACATAAGTGACAGCAGGCTTCAGCAGGGAAGCATTATAGAAAGTATTTTTTCATATATTTATGATTGTTACTGTTGACATATAAAGATATAAAACCAATGAACCCCATCAGGATCTTGGGCTTGGTGGTTGGTAAGTCTCCACATGGGAGATGGTGATGAGATTCCCTAATCCTGATCCCTGCTCTCCAGGGGCTGGAAGCGCTCCCTCAGGGCGAGGATATGTCATCACACTCCTGAGCAATTCTTCTTCCTGATGTTTAGGAGACAGCACTGATGAATGCAGACAAGAGTTCTTTCTAGCTTTCTTCAGCCAGAGTGATGCTGGCCACATCACAAAGCTTCTAGAGCACTGGTGAACAGCAGGAAAGGGTTAAATTGTGGGAAATAGGAAAGAGGTCCATAGGTCTTCATCGGGATCCAGTGGGGACTCTCCAACCTCATCTTCCTTCAAAAGGGAGCTGGGAAAGTCCCCAGATAACTGGCAGTACGCCATCAGACAATAGATATTGCATTGGACCAGCAGAGTTATACTGTACTGTTTGAGATGCCATTCATTTTTCAGGCCCTCCAGGAGAACAAGCCATAGGGGAGTCAGGTCTGAAGGGTTCCCCCGGGAGCACCGGTCCTCCAGGTTTTCCTGGTGCCAGAGGCAATCCTGGGGCACCTGGCTACCCAGGTGGTTGTGCTAACACTGGATGCTACAGGGCAAGCACAAGAGGTAAGTCCTGATTCTTTATATGAAGGTGATGATTTTAGAAGCTTCCCCATTCATGTATCTTTTGCTACCTGGCTAACCTATATGAGAACTATTATTATTATTATTACTTAATTTATTTTCCCTATGCTTCAAGGATAGTCTATCCTGGAGAACATTCTTTACTTAGTACTTAACACAAACCATGTGGAAAAAGTTCTTCTGACTGGCTGCTGAACCTTCAGCAATGGTTGGAATAACTGCATAGCTCTGCTCTTTACTCGTCTGTCCATCTCTCTCTAACATAATTTTTCCCCTTCTCACAACAAAAGACATTATGTGGCAAACTAAAGTCAGTTTTGGAGGCTTTGGGTTGCATGAGATAATGCTATTCCTGGTGGGTTAGAGCTACTTGGATATGACCTCTGCTCCATACCTCATGAAGGAACTAGGGAATTCTTCCTGAGAAGCAGTTATGCAGGGTTTCTACAAGCCACCAGGCTATCTGCTGCATCGTCCTTCTAGATTCATATCCCTCTCATAGGTGAAGAGCTCATGGTCACTTGGCAGAGCAATAATGCACTTCAAGAGGTGTCAGTACAAGGCACTCGTGTCCTCCTTGAACTGGATACATTTGACTTTGGCCTATGTAAAATATTAAATAGTTAAGCCACAGTTTAATCTCTAGTTCTTATATTCAATCTGGAGTCATTAAAGAAACTTCTACTGCAATAAGGCATTCTCATGTGACTAGCCATTTATAGCCTGTAATATTGACCTTCCCCATCAAAATAGCCATTTTTTCAGAGCAGCCATGACTGTAACCTGGCCTTCTATGCAATCATGTCCAGGAAGGGGAACTGGTTCAAAACTTCTCCTGAATTATATTTTCACTGTCCCTGTCAGATGAAGCTGTGCTTCTTTATTTAACTGTACCTGGATTTCCTTTTTTCTCCATTTATGTGGACCACACCTGAAGAAGGCAAAGTAGATTTTTAAAGATGCTTCTGCTCCATATGGATGGCCCTATTTTCCACATGGATGGCCTTATTTTCCCTTTTTCTCCTAATACTGAACTACCCAATTTAGTTATTGGCGTATCTTGTCAATTAACTTTAGGCATTTTCATGGTACCAATGACAGGACATATTAATGCCTTGATATACCTCCCCATCTCATAGAATAAGAGATTCCCAGCTACATTAAGTCCTATAAAGTACAGACACTAATTGGTGCCTGAGAGAAGATTGTTAAGGAGGGAGAACTAATTATGCACCCTCCGTCCTCAGTACTTTATGTTGTATTTATTCTTCTGTTCAGTAGTATCTCCTGGTTTTGTCTCCAAACGCAGATTTCATCCCCTGATGATTGAGGCATGGACCACTGTGGACAGGTCTCCGTCCTTTGGAAAATTCTGCACTAAGGTTCTGTCTACCCAGAGTGTAACTGCAACTTGAACACCCAATAGGAGCTCCCCCCCCCTCCCCCGGTTGCACTGGATTTTTGTACGGAAGTATAGAACTCTAAACTAAGCATAAAACACTACCCACAAAACCGGACTGTATGCAGATAATATCTAGTCATCCTCTCTCACCTATATTTCTGTGTTATTATCTGAACCATTTTGCACTGGACAGTTGGTGTGTCTGAACTGATGTCAGGAGTCCCACACCAGGGCAAAGAAATACAGTTCAAGGTTCAAGTTTTCAAAATTACAAGAGAGCTGAGCCAAAAGTAACGTTAGTGGTATATGAAATGGTCAGAAACAGTCTGGAGCAATGGCTCATGTTTGTCCACTTGTGCTTTATTTTTTCAGCCATTATTGTGGGTCACCAGTAGCTGAGCAAAACAGCACAAGGTACTGAAAGATGAAAATCCATAAAATGGCAACACTGCCATGTTGTCTGAGGGGTGCCAATGGAATAAAGTCTAATACTGTTGCTACTGCTTCTGCCTTTGGCACAATCTTGAAGTCTTCCTCCCCGTTTCCTTATATACATGACTATCATTAGACTATGGAATCACCTTTGTAGAGGAATGGTGGAAGCCCAGGTGCCTAGTCTAGTTTTATACATCTCAAGCAAAGTACTAAAAAATAGAGCATGTGTGTATTGACAAGGCATGGCCTAGGTAACCTCCTTGGCCTTTTCCATATCTGCCTTCGAGGCACTTAGTAACAGTCTTCCATTGTATCACATAGAATACTGCATAGCCATAGGCCTCACTTCTATCAGTAGGATACTAGAGGTATTTGTTATTGTCTGACATTCTAATTGTACAGGCCACAATTCATATTCATACCAAATTTATATTGATACTAGTAATGCAACACCTTAATGGTAATAGTTTGTTATTTTATATTGTACCAGCTTGTATTGGTCCCAGACCAGAGCTACATTGTAACTGCTTTCAAATAATTGCTCCTGAACCTGGATTATCGACACACAGAAGAGCAAGTTCTGTGAATAAAATGTCACTGGCGTTTGAAAATCTGGACCGACTCTTCTTGAATCGCTTCTACAAAGAAGCTTAGATACAAAAAAAGGAGCAACACACACATAATGTGTGTGCACATTTCCTCTAATTATGGGCACACTGGATAACTCTACACAAATGGCTTGTGGTGGTCATGTGCATACACAATCACGCATTTCCATTTGCAGTACTGGTAACTGTGCTCAGCTAACCCGCTTGACATTCCAGTCCGTAATGATCCAACATTTAGGAACCATGTTGCTAGGCCCCTTAGAAATACCCAAGATAGATACAGAAGTCCTCCCTGCAAAAATATGGCTCAGATGCAGTAACTAAATAATATTCCTCACCCTTACGGAAAAGTCTAGAATGTAATACATTTTAGCCTTTCTGTCGATCTTTTTGAATAATTACATAGACTTGTCTAGAGAGTCATAACCCAGCTAGGACAGTGCACAAAACATAGAAAGAAGATCATTACATTCTGTAAATACTGAATAATTTGTATCAGACTCTATTGGATTCATCATTAGTAATTTTCTAGGACTTTTGCCTAAGGTGAGTATTTGCAGAATGATGAACGTTCCTATTGTAAAGTCTAAAGCAATACTGTAACTATGGAGGCAACTTTCTATTTACTTAAGGCAAAATTGGCAAGCTTTTAAATGTGACTTCTAAATCAGTGAGCCTTACAGCTTAGACAAAGTGTCGTCAGGGCACAATCCCCAGGGCCCAGAAAAGGGAGGCAGCAGAGGGACAAATATAAAACATTGTGAATTTGATGTTTAAAGTAAATATATTTAAGGGGATGGACATACTGGACACAAGTTGTTGAACTCTGAATATTTTGATTTGTAAAGGCCAAAGAGCCATTCTGTATTTTTCCCATTCCTTAAAGTAGAAACATGTCCAAAATCTACAGAACCTACATTAATTCAAATGCTGAATGCTGCTCTGGGTATGTATGTATTGTATGTTAAACCTCTTGCTGTCAGGGACAATAAAGACACAATGGGGGTGGGGGAGTTTGCGATGAGCAGGTGAAGAGGTAAAAGGTGCTTTCTTTGCACATTTAAAAAATTCTGAATTATGCCCATTAGAACGTTCATATGCTGGGGCAAGCAACACAATGTGCATTTGGACAGATAAAGGTCCTGACTTTTTGGAAACAAATGACAACCTAGACTCCCCTTTTTGCACTTTTTTTTTACCCACCATTTTTGAGGCTGTAATCAACATCACTTAGAGGGCTAGGAACCTGATCTTGGATACAGTCAGTTAGCTAGATCTCTGACATTTTTGCCCATGGATAATTGCAGTACAAGGGTCAGCTTTTAAAAATCTAGCCCCACATGGGTTATTGCCTATGCAAAGAAAAACCTGCCCCCAGAAGTTACCCATTGGAACTCTCAAATGCATAACTCCTTGATGAGATGATCTGTTTACACATTTGGAATTTGCTTATGTTTATCCTGGGTGAAAAACAATGGGACCCAATTCAGCAAACTTACAACCCGCTAAGACACTGTGGATTCAAAATTTAGCCATGGAATGGAATCCTGAAGGGTTTGTGTTCTGCTTACATAGAGACAAGTCTTCATTGGCATTTAACATGGGAAGAAACTCCTCACTCACTTGGAATTGCTTGTTAGGCAGTTAAAAGTAACTCACAAAGGATTTTTTGTGCCCCCGTATGACCATATGTGTGAGACTACTTGGATTGGCTAGGTCCAGGCTACATCACTCACTTTCATTACCTGCATAAAAGCCTAATGCTTCAGGTCTTGTGGTAGTAAAAAAAAATGCCCATCAGTGCAGTGCCCGCAGCCCTCACCAGCAGTTCACCTGCCTAAACTGAAAAACCCACCACCACAGCTAAGTGCAGTTGGTTGAATTTTCTAAGTTCTTTCTGGGTTCAGGGTCAGTCCAAAAGCTCCCCCTCACCAGCGGGATGTGTTAGCTAAGGAAGCATTTGCTGGTCATATCAGTAAAGCAATTGGACCCAGATCCACAAAGGTGCTTAGGCTGGATTAGTGGAAGTTAGGCACCTGAATACCTTTGTGGAGTTGGGCCTGTATAGCTACATTCACTTGGAAAAATTTATCATCTGACAGCATTCACCAGGGACAGTCACACTTGAATCCCGGCTTTTTCTGGTTTTTCTGGAGTCCATTGGTCAGTGTGAGCGGATCAGAACTACTGGCCAAGCCATGATCTATTTGTAAGTAGCTTGAGAGAGGTAGGGGTGGGGGAAATTCCTCAGCAAGAGGAAACACTGGGACTTTCTAAAGCAAGAGATAGGAATGAGGAAGGAACAAGGTCCTACAGCTTTCAGCCCCCCACTGAGTGATTTCCTATTGGACATGACATGTTCATGGTTACAATGGAGGAGAGTGACAGATTGGTAAGCTATAGGTGATACCAGTGCCTGCTGGTTCAGACCATGGTACTACTCAAACAGCTGTTACAAGCAGTTACTAACTACACAAAGAGGACTCATACACAGCTGTAATTACTGTGCCTGGCATGTCTATCAGCAACAGAATTTCAGCCAGCCGTAGATGATGGCTGCTGAACAAATCACCAGTGTAACCGTCCACATGACAGCAGTGGCAGGGGAGTGGGGAAGAGAAGGGAAATAAATTAGTGGTTATTTCCCCAATATGCCACAGCTCTATTCATATAAACCATTCTGCAAAAATACTTGCCCTGCTTTTAGCATAAACTCGTTGCACCGCAATGGAAAGCCTCAGAGAAGGAAATACTTTTCTAGACTCTGTGCCAGGAACACAAGTCAGATCCCTCCCAAAATAACAGGGAGATTTTTTTGTCTCTGTGTTTGTACAGTGCCTCACTACAATAATACAAATAAATAATAATGGCAACAGAGGGATTTCTGTTAATTAAGAGCCAGATTGTAATGCAATTACAAGTGAACAGTCCCTCACAGGACAAGTAGTCACAGTGAAGTCAATGGGGCTATTGGAGGAGTAAGGCATTACCCTCGGCTTACAGCAGGGTGGGAAATTGTTTTTCCGTCCCATGACAACTTTTGAGATTTTGGAATTTTTTTGCTCTGAAGTGGGACAAAATTGGGACCTTTCAAAGTTTTTCAAGAAATCCTCTCCCCAGAATAACCAATAGCCAGGTGATGATGGCACTCACCCTGGGATGCGGAAAACCCAGTGTCAAGTCCCTGTTCTGCTTGAACTGCAGCAGTAATGTGGTATACTTTGTGAGTAGAGCTGGGTGGGAAATAGTTTTTGTATTGTAGTGGCTATTCTGGGGTGTGTGTTTGTGTGTGGGGGGGGTCTCTCTGGTTTTGACTAGAAATTCCATCGTGGACTGGAGAAACCTTCCTAATGAGGTTTCATCAAAACAGATTATTTCCTGCAAAAAGTTTATTTTGCAATGAAAAAACACATTTACTCAAAAAATTCCTGACCAGCTCTAAGTGTGAGTATCCCAATTCAGTTCTAATTCGTTAAAGTTATTAACTGGCCAATGACTACGTTTCTCTAGCTGTGTACACACAGCATTTCATTATGACTGACCTGCGTTATTACACACTGAATCGCTACGTGTCCTGATTTCCTATACAATAAAACAACTTTATTTGGTATATTTTCCGTGGAAGGGGGAATCACACAGTTATACAACTAATAACCTCTGGTCAAGAGAGAGAATAAGAGGGATGGGCAAGGGAGACTAAGGTATTCCAGTGAGATTAGAACATTTGATGAGCTAGCTAAAGCTGTTCCAGATGGTAGGAGCTGCAGAGGAGAAGGCTCTCAAACCATCAGTGGCAAAATGATATGGTGAGAGAGAGAGGAGTTCAAAGGAGCTGGGGGGGGCGGGGCGGGGGATGTAGATAAGGGAAAGCATTAAAAACAGAAACCCACAATTTTGCTTAGTTACTTTTAGATGTTAATGAAAATTGATGCCACTCGCTCATGAATATTAACTATTCCTTCTCTCTTTGGTGAGCACAACCAATCATTTCCCCTGCTGGGCTTTCCTTTAGTACACCTTGTACTTTTCTAGCCTCGTTTGTCATTTTTAAAGTAAATAGCAGTTAAAAATAATCCCATGTTTTACAAGGGCATTGTTGAAAACTTCCCTAGCCAGCTTTTCCAGTAGGGACCTCATCCTGAAAAGCTTTAATCAGAACTAATCCTTTCTCAGGCAAGCAGCTCCACTGAAAGAGATCAAACAGTGAATTTGACAGGTTATTTTATTGTATAGCTCACTCAAAGCCTAGGTTTCACAGCAGAGTGTGACTATAGACTGATCTCATTTGGAGAACGCTGAAAGGTGTCTTGTGGGGACAGTGTCTTGTCCTTGTGGATGGGAAAGTTTTAATTACCACTTCACTCAAATGGAAGAAGAAGAAGAAGAAGAAAAGACTTCTGCTAGCTTGCTGGGTCCTCATTGTCTTCCTATGCACAGAGACAATTTTTGCTAAACCCCATCTTTCTATCTGCATGATATATACTAAGCAAACTCTGTTTCCCTGTGGTCAGCAGTTTGAGATCACATCTTTACGTTCTCTCTCCCCCAAGCTAATGGTGCATTTGGGTTGTAATATTTCATTTGTGTTTTTAGGCATAGTTTGATTCTGCATAGTGCAGTAGGGCACTGGCTGGAATGGAGGTGCTTTTCAAAAATATGTAGTCAGCTTAATTTTTTTCATTGCTTCTCCCCCCCAGTTGTTGGAAAGACTAACTCTGCTGTTCTCACTAATTCCACCTCCTAACCAGCCCTATGAAATACAGCCCCCCGCTACTCCATACTGTTGTTAGTGCCACATGCTACCTTTAATAAATGCTTTTCCCCCAAGGCATCTCAGTGAGAGTAAATGAGATAGCACAAAAAAGGGATTTCAAGGAACTAGAGGTGAACAGCACTTTGGCAATTGCCACAACCCCACTTAACTGTGCAAAAATAGCCTATTTTTACTCCACGCTCATAGGTCACAACAAAAAAATCTTGGTGTGCGTGAGGATTGACCATCTGTTTAGGAAAGAAAAAAAGGAAAATTTAAACTGGGGCAGAGAAAATGAAAGGAAAAGAACACAGAGCACTCAGCAGCTGGAAGGAAGATATGGCAAGCAACCATTAGTTATAAAATGGCTACCTTAAGGTCTGTGCTGTCTGGCTCTGCCCAATTTAAAGGGCCAGAAGCAGAAAGGCATGCTGGGGGCGGGGAAAAGTTCCTATAAGAGAGCAGCACTGAAATAGGGGTAGACTCAGAAGGAGCTAGGTAATTAGAGAGGAGGGTCTGTTAACTGGGTCTCTGCTCAGAGCGGTCCCTTATTATTATATCACATTGTCTATGTACTTCCTTCGAGAGTCATGTATGCCTATGTAGCACTCTCTGCATGTAGTTCCAAGGTGTTTTATCTCAGACCCTTTAGAGAAAGATTATGGGAAAGGGAATTGATGAAAACTATGCTGGTTGGAACACTGGACAATGAAATGCTATTGTAGGGGCTGGTTGATCCCTGCAACAGCGAGTGAATAGATTAGGTGGGGTCTAATAAATCCTTTAATCTCGACTTTCATGAGGAACAACTATCGAATCTCAGTGCATACATCTTAGGTCACATTTGACTCTGGTTACTCCACTGACAATGCTGCAGTTGCATCAGGATTGATTCTGGCTCCCTGTATTGTTCTGTTGCAATAGCCAGCTGCTGTTTGTTATTAAGCATCCAATGGCTGGAAAGATGATCCAAGACACATTTTGCAAGATGGGACATGGGGAGATGATGTGGCAAATAATTGCCAGATGGTGTACAAATTAAAGTAGTAATTCAGGAGGTCACAAGCAGACTAGATTTCCTGAACCTGATTCATTCTTACCTTTTTGGTAAATTAGGAGTCAGTCCCCTGGGGTCGATGCAGCTGCACTAGTTTAAAAGTGAGCAAGAAGCGAAGCCCTAGATATCTGTTTGACTGATCACAAACTTCTTAACAGTGGTGGTGACCTGCTCTCTCTTACGAGGCTGTAGCACAAAACATTGAGACCTCTTTTGGAGACAAAGGAGTTAGTGTGTGTGACATATCACTGTTTCTTTTGAGTACAGTAGGTTTAGCCACACCCTACCACACTGGCCATTTTGCCTTGAGAGAGACTCAAAGTGGTGTGTATTGCTACCACTAAGTTACCATCCTGGATTCCTATATTTTTTTTTGAAAATTAATTTGCCCAGCTAACATGAATCAGTTCCAAGCAGGGCTATTAAAAATATGAATAGGCTGGCTAGATTCATTTCCCAAGTTTTTCATATGCTAAAAATCTCTCTTCATATTTCATCTCATCCATTACTAGGCAGAGGGGTTAGAATAACTCATTATTCTATAGTTATATTCTGGCTGATGTCCCAATTTTATTATGGTCAAACTCTTTAGGAAAGTTCTGAATGTCTCTCGTTACTGCTCTGGATAAAGCGAGCAAACCATAGCAACCTATGCAGTGTGATGAGGTACACAGGAAATCCAGTGGTTGGAATTAAATCTTACTAGCTATGTCTTTGGTTTTACCAGGACACGTATCAGCACGAGTCAATGATTTTTTGATCTTCAGGATTTCTGGGGAAGGATGTACAGACTCAGGATTTTCCCCTCTCCCTGCACTAAAAACTTTGATACAAAGTAGCCTACATTTTCAATAAATTGCCTGAAGCAGATAATGTCAATTACAAAGCTTAGAGGTGGGATGGAGAAAGGCATCTGTGTGAAATGCATTCCCCATAGGCACTCTGCAGGGCTTGATAGAATCATGTTATTCTTAGTTCCAGCAAAGATGTGACCACAATCCTTAGGAATTTATGCACTGTGTAAAGAAATGGAGTTACCACTACCTGAAGAGTCTTATGAAACCAGCAAGATGGGGAGAGACCGTGACCTGCGTATACAAAACCTCTGGAGTGTCTTCAAAGGCACCTGAATTTCTTCCAAAATATAAGGAACATGTTTGTGACAAGTTTTTAGCTGTTTCATTTTCCACTTTTTTTTTTTTTTGCCACCTTCTTGAGCCTAAAGTGCTGATTCCTAAAGGGTACTAAGATGTCCTAGTAGCACTGGCTGAAGCATTGATGTGAGTCAAAATGTTTGTTTTACTCTGCACTGCAGGGCATTTCTGTGAATGAGGTTAATTGCAGTTTTGTGTTCCTGCCAGTCACTCCCAATTCAATTCGCTGTAATAGCGGCATGATCCCCATGAGACACCAGGATTTCAGCTGTGTGCACTAGGCTAAGTCACACTATCGGCCACTTTCGAAGTGCACTTAACCAAATGATAGTCTAGGAGAGCTGAGAGTTTGGGAATTCCCACCTGGTGAGCAAAGGGACCCCAAAGCTCAGAGGCATTAGTTCCTGAATCTTTGCAGTGATCCTCTTGTCTGTAACTGGACTATTGTTCCGTTTGGGAGGGTCCATGGTCTGGTATGGTACCCTGGCCTCCTAGGCTGAACGGACAGGATTGGAGCTCATGCATGCCAGCAAAGGCCCATGATCCTCCCCGTTGAAATTCAAAAGGTGCCACCTTTATCCTTTTTTAAATCCCTCCTTTAAAGCTACCTCCAATGTGATCCCTACGACTCACTCCAGCCTGGCTTCGGTTGAAAAAGTGACAAGCCGTGCCTTCTATTTTTCTGCTGCGCTCCTTCTGTTACCTGCCCAACCCCATTTGTCTGGTTTGTCCACCTGTTGCATCCTGTCTGACACCTAGTCTGTATGCTGTCTGGGGCAGGGGCCGTCATCTTTGTTGCCTGGCACCTCAGCACCGAGTAGAATGGAGCCTTGATCGGAATCCCTAGTCACTTCTGCAACACAAATACATCATCATTCCTACCAGCAAGCCTGAAGCACACTACTCCTAGGAGAAATGTGAAAGCCCCTTGAAATGGCTGTGAATTTTGGAGTGAGTTAATATTCCTTGGAGGAAATACTCACATAGGGATGATGATGTCAGCTGATAAAACTGCTCCCAGGCCATGCTACCTCTGCTGCCTAGAATAAGCCTGAAGTCTGGGACTCCACGGGCAAAGCTAGGCTTGTGATTGACTGTCAGGCGTTTCCTTCCCTTGCCCTCTGGAAAACTAGAGGAATATACATTTCTGGGGAGAGGGAAATGTACACAGATGTACTTACAACAACCAGTGCTGTTCTTAAACCTTTGCATTATGCTACATTGCCTTGAATGGAGGTGCACCTGTGTGAATGGTCTCGTGGGTAGTTTTCTATGCAGAGTCTGCCTGAAGCAACTCTCTGACTGGCTAATTAGATACGGGGAAATTATTAGCAGAGGTAGCAACATATTGCATCTGTTTTCCTGCAGGGTTTATGGAAGCAGAGTGGGTGGGTGCAGTAGTCTATTACAGGTTTATGATGTGAAACATATGACTTTAAAATCACCACATATCATAGGATTAAAGATTCATTGAACTCAGAGAGGAAAGAGATCGAAGGATTTAAATTCTCAACCACCTTCAGTATGACCTCTGATTTTGTCCATACAGTTTTGGACATGCAACTGACAGTGCCCCTAAAAAAAGTGTCTGGCCCCAACTTGCTCAGTAAAATTTGTGTGCAACGATCAGGGAGCTGCATGGCTAAGGCATTACTTGCCTTTTACTGAAGCTGTAGCCTGTGAATTGTGCAAAACAGATGATGGAGGGGATAAAAAATATGGCTTCTTGGCAAATCTAACCCTTTGTGGGGAAAGCCCTAATACAAAATGCTAATGACCAGCCTAAAAATAATTGAGAATTATATCCCCTCTCTAGGACGATCCAAAAAAACTGAAAGAAAGGATCCCATTCTCCTTCAGATGCTACTTGTTTTTAGAGTAATTACTATGGAACCATATGAAAATTCTGTATGGTCCTCCTGGTTTAATCTCTATTGAATTCCATAAGCATTTTCCTTGATGGAATCCAGCCACCTGCCTGTGGTCCCCTACTGTGTGTTTTCTGAAGCTTTGCCCGTGGTGACGCTTGCCGATGGGCTTGATAGTGGCAGTCTGCAAACAGAAACTGTCTGTGCTGATGCTGGCTGCGAGGTAGGGGCTGCTGGATCAAGTCCGGAAGCTGTCTGGCTGCCAGGCTGATATTTTACTCAGGTAATCTCGCCAGGTCCCGGAAGCCTCCCGTATTTTTAGATTGTCTCCTTCGCTCGCACGCTACGGGAACTGTGTGCAGTGAAGTTCTCTGGTAAAGGCAGAGGGCGAAACCTGGCCTGAGTGATGCGATGCTGTAACCACCTGGCTCCATGTGATCTAGGCCAGAATGGTGAATAAAGGCACTGGGTAGAGATGTGGTGATGCACCCACTCATGAGCGGGGAATTAATTACCGGGCCATGTCCTCTACCCTATGCCGGTGATGCAAAATAGCAGTAACACCAGCTTAACTGGCCAGTAGAGGACGCTCTCAAGGTGACTCTAATGCAGCTGAGGAGGGGGATTCTGCAGAAAAGGGCGGTGTCCAGAGCTTCCTAAACCCCAGCAATGCCCAGCTGCTGAAGCGGGTTTGAGTGCTCTGGCATTAGTCGGGAGTTGGACCGTGTTCAAGGCCGCCTCTCCCCTGATGCATCATCCAGATTCACTAAGGACCCTCACCAGAAGCCTCTCACCAGCAAGGTCTCTGCTGTTTTCAGGTGCCTGACTGAAGCAGCTCCATTTGATGCCACGCTTTCTGCCATGCAGTGAGAGGACGCATGCATCGCAGCTTGGAAATACTTCTCCCAAAGCCCTGGCTGTGTTGGCAGGTACATTAGAAGCATCTACTGGGCACCAGCAGGGCTGAAGAATACTGTCAACATTTACAATTGCTGGATATTCTAACAAAGGAAGGTGATGCATTGGACCATTGTATGGGAATGTGAGAAGAGTACAGAAGGAGAATGAGGCCAGTCCTTAACCCCCACCCTCCATTCTTACCCGATTTCATTCTGAATTAGCTGTCCTGTCAGCAACTGCCTACATCCCTGAGAAGGACATGGCCACTAGTCCCCACATGGGGAAAATAAACCGCTTCTACGGGTAACCCAGGCAAACAGTTTGAGTCTCGTGGCTGGATTACATCTAGAGATTTTTGAGTTTATTACTGCCTCTGAGTTAATGGTCCGAGGTCTTACAACAGTGTAGGCTCACACTTTGACATCGTAACAACAGTGCTTCTAGGTGATTTATCTGTGGGGATTGAACTAGAAAACTGTCACTTTAAGCTTAAGGGGTTTCCTGCACCTGCTTGCAAGCTAAGGGTCTCTGTAGGGAACATGCGACCTGAGTCTTCAGCAGTCAGTCTGCACAGAGCCAGCCTACAGCAAGGTGGCATGAATTGTGCCACACTGCCTTATGGAGCAGCCTGCTTTGACTCTCTCTGGTTTTGTTTTGTTTTTTGTGTGCTAGGGTTCTAGATTTTAAAAAATGAAGCAGTGTTATGTTGTAACCATCCAGTGACTTCTGTCTAACTTCTCTGTGTGTATTTTGTGAACATAACAAGGCCTTTTGGACCTAAAAGAATCAGTCACTACTGCTTGAGTTAAAGGACCAGCTCAGTAAGCTCAGAGGTAGTAGCTGATTCATAAACCTCTGTGCAGATGAACCCCACCTCACAGCAAGGAAAGGAGTGTGTATGGTCTGTCCCCGGGTGCTCTCCTAACTCTGGGTCCAGATTGAGGGATCCAAGGGTTTTCCCTTGAAATTGCAGTGTATGTGAGCCCCTGTGCTAACACACATTCACGTCTCCACCCCCCACTGCCACTCCTCCACCCTCAAAGAGCAGCATCACTTGCTTGACAAACGGAGAGGATGGTAAATCTGACTCCTGGTTTATCCAAAGGGACAACAAACTCCAAGGAGAGGCCAGCAGCAACTCACCAAGGATTCCTGCGTTATGCATTCCCCATAAACTGCAGTCGGCGTAGTGCAGCCAGGGGACAATTTCATTGCCTCACTGGCATTGGCTCAGGCTGACACAAGTTATGGAGAAAATTGTTATTCAAAGTAACTGTCCTGCTAACTAAAGTGAGGCCAAATATACAAGGAGCTGCTGTAGGGATGCTATGAGCATAAAGAACCCAACCCATAACTGGCAGAGTCACAGCACTTGGCACTTACAGAGCTTATTTCATCTTCCAAGCATTGACAAAGGAATGTGGGACTTGCCAAACTGGAACAGCCCCGTGGCCCTGCTAGCTAGTATGTTGTCTCCAACTGGAGCCGGCACCAGCTGATTCAGAGGAAGGTGCAAGTGACCCTACTGACTTAACTAATTTATTCTCACAGGACCCCAGTGAGTTACAAAAGAGCAGATGTGATACCAAAGTAAAGAGTGTTTGACGTCCCTAAGTTGACAGCTTCCCCAAGTCAACAGTAGGCATCAGTGTTAAGGTCGCATTAGGAATGAAGGGCTCCTTGTTCCCAGGCCTCTGCTTGGACCACTACTTCAGATTCACAAGCCCCTGGCACCCATTCTAAAAAGCAAATATAAAAAGTTTTGTGTGTGGTTACAGTGGAGCAGCCCTGTCATTGGTGCAGAGGACAAAGTCACCTACATGGCTTATTCAAGGCTGGTATATTTATTATTTCCCTGAGAAGCCTGAGCAGAACTTAAAAGTCCTGTCTCAGCATTTCTGGTATGAAAACCAGTGGGCGTTCTTCCAAGCCAGATTGTGTAGCAGTAGGTTTCCTTATGAGACTAGCTAAATGATGAAAATACCTAAGAGACCATTGGTCCCTTCCACAATGTCTGCCTGTTCCTTGGTGCTGCAAACAGCAATGCTGGAAGAGCATTCTAAGAACTTCCGTCTCCAAAGCGCAGTGCTTCGCAGAATGGCACATATCAATCAACTCAGTGTTTTGTACACCTGCATTTTACCTACGGCCTAATCTACCACCTCTTGGCGTGCATGAAAGATTCCAAGTGAATACAGTAGGCGCTGGATTGAGCCCTCAAAAAGCCAGGAGGTTTGAAATAAATTATGTTGGGACTGACTCAGAGCTTCGGCCAACATCAGGGAGTCCTAACCAGCTCAATTTTGGGCAGTCTTCTCCACAGCTAAGAATCTGGCCCCTGCTAGCAAGTCTGGCAAGTTACAGAAGACTGGTAAGTAGTCAAAAAGTTTAAATGGTGGTGAAGAGCCTCCACATCAGTGGCTCACTTACTCTATTTTATTTTTAATAACTGTGCCCCAAAGACAAGAAATTGCATTTCAAGACCCAGCAGTAGCCATCACGTAGTTATAACAATTTTTTCCAGTAAATTTTAAGGTCCATCCTACCTTGTTCCCAAAAAGAATAGTGTGATGACATTTTAATGTGTGATTTTCTTACTGAAGTGTTGTCCAAGTTACAGGTCTAAATTAATTACTTCGCAATTAGTCACATCTTACCAGCTAATGTATTGCAGAAGGTCCACCATGCAAAGGTAGATTGGCTGGCTGATGCACAAAATTGTCAGGACTCAGGGCTAAAAACCAATCCTGGTGTAAGACGGTGCAACTCCATTGAAGTCTGTGGAGCAACACTCACTCATACTGGGGTTGAATACGTCTCCGTAAATAGGGAGGAAGCCAGCCATTTTGTCCAGTGCAAGAATGATCCTGAAAATACATTTCCTTTTATTTTTCCAGTCTACTTTGAAGCATTGGTCTCCACCACTGCTTTTAGGAGACTATTCCAGGTTATTCCACTCTTTCCTGATAATCAACCTAAATCGATCTTAATTCCTTCCCAATATAAATAATAATGGGCTACATTCTGAAATTCCAGTGACTTCAGAGCGAGGGGAGATTGGGGAGTAAGGACATCAGGCTCCATAAATAATAAACAGCACAATTTTAAGCATATATTATGGTGTTTTACATATGCAAAGTGCTATGAAAATAAAATTAAGCATCAGGGGTCAGATTCTGCGCTGCAACCCGTAGGATGCTCAGCACAAATTGTGCAGCCCAGAGAGAGGCAAAGGTGACTTTAAGATAAAGTCCTTAAGGTCACTTGGTCCCTGATTTGTGGCTGCAAACAGAGATGTGTACAGCCAAGTGACTCCAATTTGCACCTGCAATATGGTTTGCACTCTCAGAGTTGTAGGAGCAAAACTGGAGGCGCATTTAAATGCAGAGCTGAAAGTTTGGCCCAAAATGTTTCTATTTCAAATACTTACACTGAGGCTTCTGTTGCATAAAGGTCAGATTAGTGTCAATGTGAGGCGACCAGGATTTTCCCACGTCAGTCCATCCCACTGTGACAGTGAAGCAGGGCTGCTAATTCCAAACAGAACATCTGTAGCGGGGCCAGGGAGGCAAAATGACTCCCTATGCACTTTTGTACGGCGAGGGGACACCCTACCCTTCATCTCTCGCTGAATGTCACCACTGCAACCACCATTTCATAGGCTGCCCTACCTTTTAATTTAAGCAGCAACCAGGAGGGAAAACACATTCCAAACGATAACTCTTTGGTCTCATTGAATTACTATTTTGTAATTGTATTAGTTAAGTGTGGTGCAGGTTCGTATGAAGCTGAAATCTGTAGTTGTAGATCTGGAAATCCTTGTCTAAGTTTCAATATATTCCACTTCCGGGTGAAATTCATCCCATTGGAGATGGCCAACATGAGTCCTGTGCACCACTTAAGTCCCACTCAAACCCCATTGAGTCAGTGGGATCTGGGTTTGTGGACTTGGTGTTTCCAAGCCTGTGCTTGAGTGTCCACATTGCATTGTAAACCTGGGTTTACAATTGCCGGACCTTGGTCTCCTCTCCACGCTGCACTGTGCAGACTTTCTGACTCAAGTCTGTGGCTTGACCTGCATCCACACGGCAAAATGCCAGGACTTGGACCTGAGTAACTGCAGCACTCTGGCTCTGAACCACACCCCTCGCAGCATCCTAGGACCCAGGTCCTGAGTTCTTGCTGACCCAAGTCAGACTGATTTATGTGGGATGGAAGCAGAGCTTGGTCTCACACCTGAGTCAGAGCCCAAGCTTAGTATGCAGTGTAAACATACCCTAAATGAAGTATCGGACATGCATTGTGGCTCTGCCCGTTAGTGAATTTCAACCTCTTGGTAGCACTAACTAGGGACTTGCCGAAGCAAAGTGTGATTCTTGGTCAGTTCATTTCTACTGAATGATTCTAAATAATTTTTCAGCTCACAGATCTGAGAACACACTGAATGACTTGCATCTGAGTTGAGTGTGATTTGCTTGTGGAAAAAACATGAAAGGCTGTCTCTGCATTCAGCCTCTGCATCTTTCTTTGAGTACAGTTTTCTCTGAGGTACAAACTGCAAAAAAATAGTCTATCCTTTTATTGAATTGAAAGACTTTAAGGGCTTAGGTTCTAACACTGTCAATGAGGCTTACCCATGGGGCACTTTTTTCCCACCACCTTATATAGAGTGAGAAACCCAAGGGAAAGGAGAGTGAACCTTCTCTCAGCAAAATGTGCTCCTCGTCCCCTGTAGTAGTGAATATTCTAAAAACTTCCTAGCAATGAATTGGAAAACATAGAGGTGACCATTTTTATCTGAGATGTGAATATGTTTGCACCTTTCCAGTTCCATCTCTCTCTGGCCATTCACAGACTTTACTAAGGGATAGAAAGAAAGCAAAGAGAATGTGGAAATATTTTATTTCAGGCCTTTTAGGAAGCTTCATCATTTGTTTTTTTATGAAGGAATATTGGCTAAAAGTCCTAGGGAACATTGGGAACCCTCTGGAGAAGTCACCATTGGAGTGTAGTCTCTCTATGCAACCTCCACTTCATCCTTCCCTCTCCCTCTTTCATACAGAAAGTGTTGGGGTACATTGAAAGCAAGGGGGTTATAGATCTGGCTTGGACCTGGTGAGGTTCAGGCAGGTACTCTGCGGCACCAATCTCTGCCAATGGATACCCATCCTGAATGATAACATCCCCCATCTCGCCACTGCTGAAGTGGAGCTCCCCACAGTGGTGATTAGATCACGGGGACTAGTGTTAGACCACAACATTCATTTCAAATGTGACATGAGCAAGAGTTGGAGCCAGGTCTTCAGTGGTGAAAAGGTAACCACTGTGGCAACTCATCCACCTTATTAACTGGCTTCGCTGTCAAATCACTGATCCATCCAGCCTTCACTGATCCTCCTACCCATTCAAAATATAGAAACGATCAGGCCATTGGCTGAAAAATAAGGCCATTGGCTGTTTACACCAATGAAAGTCAACATGACTCCTCAATAATGTTGCCTTTGAAGGTTGACCTGGGCCTTCTGACAGTTTGATCATAGCACTGACCAGTCTCGGTGCCTGATACTACTGTAAATCGATCCATCTTCAGAAGATGCTGTTGCTGAAATTGACATTCAACAATGGTGGCTTTTGAACCTTATCAAATGTTAATGTCTGTGCCAGAAGCAATCAAATGCATGCTCTATTGCAGCTATTGAAATAAATGTTGTATTTAAGTGCTGATAACCCACTAGGACTTGAAACTGCTGATATTGCCCGCATGCACTATAAAGGTATATTTTTAAACTACCTTCAACTTGAAACTTTGCAGGCATCCTGGTGACACCCTGAACCATCCAAGACACCATCATGTTGGATTTTCTCAAGTCTTGGAGGTTGTTAAAGTGAAGTGCATGTAGAAAGAGAACCTTAATACACAGAGGAACCAGTCACCTTCCTGTATAACACAGACCTTCAATAATATTGACTCTGTCCAGATGGACATTTACTTCTGCACATAGGCCAAACTTGTCAGAGGTGACTAATGTTTATGGGTATCCAATGTCTCAATTGGGGCATCCAGAATGGCTTTTGAGAATTCTCCCATTCCTCTACAAAGGTGATTCCAATCCAAGCCTCCATATGTGGGATCTAGATATCCTATGCAAGTGTCTGTATTTAACAACAGGTCCCTTCTCTCATTTAATACTGAAAGCCTTACTGTATAAGTGCCAAGCATCTCACGCTTTGCTGATAGACACAGAGACAGAGTCCAGCTTATAGGCCTTCTGCAGCAGCCGAAGTCTGTGATCAAGCAGATTTCCATTAAGAAAAGGAAATCAAGACCAAGGCTAATGTGGATGGATCGAAACACACTTTGAGCCAAATCATGCAGTCCTTGCTCAAGCCAAAATCTTACTCTTGCAGTTTTGCATCAGTAAAGACTTCAATGCTTGGCCCGTACACTTTGATAAGGCTGCTGCTGCTGCTGGGACTTTGGTCAGAGTAACTGTTTCCAGAGGCTCAAACCCTTTGTGGTCTGGCCATATGTGACTACAGCTGGACCCCCCGCGACGCACAGACAGTCTCTTGCCCAGGAATCCAAATTTGATACTTTATTTATTAAACAGCTCTCACAGGGACACAGAGTCCTGAACTGTTCCATCCTGACAGCGTGACCCTATTACACAGGACACACTGAAACCCCTCAAGACTAATGGGCCTAATTTGCCAGGGGCCGGTCTGTAAATAATGCTTCGGGTAGTACTGCTTTAAGGACCACGCCTGCACTCTTACATTGTAGCGTATGTGTCAATGAATGCCACCATGCTATGTATGAATTTTAATAACAATTTCCCCCTTAAAATAGATATAGAAGATGAAGATGGCTTGCCAAATAATGTAAACTTGGAAGGAGTCCCCAGCGTGCTCTGAACAATTCATGTGCAGATACATAGTAAATTATTCATAGAGACTGTCTCCAGCTCTCTCCTCTTGTCTCCTTCCAGGTGGACTAAAATCCATAGAATGGGATGCACGTTGTTCTTTCCACAGCTATTCTTAGATCATTCCTGCCAGCCAAGGGGGAAGAAAGAGACCAACGGTGCCCAGTAAGCAGACTATGATGAACATCCAAAGGAAGATTCTGTCGATCACCATTGCAACATACTTCCAGTCTTCCTTCACCTGAGAACACAGAGGCAAGGGATGTTACCAGGGCTCTTATGGTGAAAGGACAATGTCTTTCTTTTACCTAGCCAGAGAGAGCATCTGTTTTACATTCAAGCACCTTGTGCAATGGCAGGAATGAATTCTATTAAATATGAAAAAGGGATGGATTTTCAGACAGTTCTGATACGCCTAATTTGCACATTTAATTACAACAATTGTACACACACAGCATATGCAAATAGCTCATTAGGCTTATTTGCATATGCAATAACCCATTTTCCATGGGCCACAACTGTAGGCTCAAATTAGGCAGAGGTTCAAATTGGGGAGGAAAGGTTTCTTTCTCCCCCGTGCTTAAACATCTTCACTGAGGAGTTAACACACCCTAACCCATTCCAGGAAGCCTTTGCTGAGTCATAAGTGAAAATGAGCCAGCAAGTAAGAGAAATGATCATGCCTGTTCCCGTTTGCCCCACTCTCACATTGCTATGGAAGGATTTACCCAAAATCTTCTCTCTGGCAAGGCCAAATCGATTTCTGTACAGCAGAGGGGGATTTAATGTTCCTCGATGAACATTTCTTGGAATAAAGACCCACAATCTTGTCTACTATACTGCAGCCATGATTTTTCCCCCCAAAAAGAGGTCTGAACAGACCAAAGTCTTGATTTATACGGATGTGCCCATTAACATTTCCTATAAGGTTCTGCCTGGTGTTTGATATTCTCAACACATCGCAGCTGACAGTGCTGGTGACCGGCTCAACCATGAATAAGACATTAACACTGCACTGCTTCTCATCCATAGATCTCAAAGCACTTTGCAAAAGTGGGTAGGTGTAGCTATGCCCTTTCATGGATACAGAAACTGAGGCCTATTGAGGTTAAGTGATCTGCTGAAAGGAATGAAGCAAGTCATTGGCAGAGATAGGAATAGAACCCAATTGTCCTAAGTCCCAGCAGTCACCCCTCTCCACTGTCCTAAATCTTTGAAGAGTTAAAATGATATTGAAGCATTATTTAAAAAAGGGGAACCGAGTTAAGGCAGAGCTGAGTGCTTTGGAAAATTCCTCCCTTGGATTATCAGTGCTTTATCCAGCTAGTCAGGGCCTCATGCCAGGCAAGAGGCATAACAGATATCCTCATGATCCTGTGAAGGGGACAGGAGATCTTGCTTTAACTTCAGTTTTTACTACTTCATGGAACTAAACTGTGGTGAAAATAGCTGTGGTTTTAACCCAAGGTTAATCAGTAACAATCCTATGTACATGACACTGTTTTAAAATAAATGCTTTTGCAAGTTGCTGTGAGCAATTAGTACAATTGAAACAAAAAGTGATTGGTAGGAGACCTTAAACGAGGTTGCTCAATGTTAAGGGACTCCTAAATTTGCTGGAAAACCTCTTAAACAGGTTGAAGGTAAAGGAAGCTATTCAAGTGTCAACGAATCAGTCATTTCAGCTGAGCAAGGATCATGGTTTTACAGTTTTAGTGGCATCATTCTAGTTACCATCTAACACAATGTTATGATCTGACATACAGTCAAACAAAACAGCTCCCATGAATGCAATGGAATCACTCTTAAAACATCTCTCTGGTCTTTTCTTTCTACATTAGTCATGGTTTCACAACAGAGTTTGAGCTTGACATAAGTCATGAAGTTTGCAGAGAAATCATGACATGTCAGAGACTGAATGAAAGTTTAAATTCTGTGTGTAATACACTGCAATGTTTGTAGAGCTGGTAGAATTATTCATTTTAAATAAGTTGCCTGCGTTTAGCTCTTTTGTTGGCTCACAAATCCTTTGCAAACTAATCATGAATCTTCAGGTGTGTTTGCCATTAATAAATGTTCACTGAATGGCTTATGCAAACAAATTTCAGCCTATGGCACACTCGTAAACTGTTCACATCTTTGATTATTTGCTATTCCTATTACTTGCTTTTGTTGCTCAAGTCGTCCAATATTGCTTCTGCTATCTGAATGGACAACCAGCTTTTTATATAGGAGAATAACAAATGATGAGAAGTGAATAAGAAATAACACACGTCTCTTACATTGTTCTTTGTACTAAGATTCATGAAACTTCAGGGATTCATAAACAGTCTCACAAACGGTCACTGTAATATTTTCAAACAATGGTTAATTTCATCCCATTGTTAACACCAGATAGACCTCATCACATTTATTCACAAACATGCTCATAAATGACTTTGTATCCTCTTTGCTCAGTTCCAATATTTTGTGACATCAGATGGTACAACTCTGCAGTGTGCTCATGGCATGTAATGCTCCAACTTGAGTCATTTGAGAGGAGCTCTTTTGTTTCCTTGTGATGTACCATCTGCCTCAAACAACTTTGAGTGGCCCTCTTTAAAATTAGCCAAAATACAGGTTCAAAACCAAGTGCTAGAGGTGTACAGTTGAGTGCATGTTACTGATGATCCATCCACTGCAACAAAACACACACAAATAACTTGTATCAGCACTGCCTACACTTCCATAGATCTCAGATCCCTTCAAAGGAGTAAAAACCTGTGCATGTAAAATCGAACATATATTTCCATGACTATATATATTTTAATTCCCCAGGAGTCCCATTCCATTGATATCAAGCAGACTGTGAATAAACTCCATTGGGCAATTAAAATCCTTGCTCATACTCACTACTGAAATCAGCTCAAAGGGGAGAAAACAAAATATTTACATTTCATGAGGCAGAGCGCTCTGAACCTAGTCCATACGTTATATAGGCCGGTTTTAAGCCCAGCCCAGACTAATGAGAATCTGATTCAGTGGCGTAGCTAGGAGTGGAAATGTGGGTGGGCTCCAACTTTCGGGTAGACGGGCAATGACACTGTGTTAGTTCAGCTTCTCCCCTGAGACCACACCATGTTGCTAGCCCTGGTGCCCCCAGGCACAGGGCTTCACCTGCCGAGCTGGGCACAGGCATGGGCGGCTCAGAAAATGGCAAGGCAGAGCTGCTGGAGTGTAGCTGTCTGAAGGGTGGGCGCAGAGCTCTGTCCTGGATTTCAGGTGCCCGAGTGACACTCCGGGGCACTGTAGCAGCACTAAACCCTTCTCAGGTAAGCGTGGGCCTGGATGATAAGTGGGTGGGCCAAGGCTACGCTCCTGCCCTGACTAGAGGCAGATTACAGAGTGTAACCGCAAGAAGAGATGATTACTGAGAGGAGATGGGGTCTCTAAAGCGATAGAACTCTCCTACTGCTGCTTGTGCCCAGTAGAATCATAGAATCATAGAATATCAGGGTTGGAAGGGACCCCAGAAGGTCATCTAGTCCAACCCCCTGCTCGAAGCAGGACCAATTCCCAGTTAAATCATCCCAGCCAGGGCTTTGTCAAGCCTGACCTTAAAAACCTCTAAGGAAGGAGATTCTACCACCTCCCTAGGTAACACATTCCAGTGTTTCACCACCCTCATAGTGAAAAAGTTTTTCCTAATATCCAATCTAAACCTCCCCCACTGCAACTTGAGACCATTACTCCTCGTTCTGTCATCTGCTACCATCAGACAAGTACCTCCGACGCTGTGCTCACAAATGAACGTGATTGGCTGGTATGCTCTACCCACTGCTGTGGTAGGTCTGTTTAAAACAGGGATCGGCAACCTCTGGCATGTGGCCCATCAGGGAAACCCGCTGGCGGGCTGGGATGGTTTGTTTACCTGCCACGTCCGCAGGCTGGGCCTATCGCAGCCAATGGGGACTGGGGGAAGTGGCATGGGCTGAGGGACGTGCTGGTTTAAAGTGACATACCAGTGATACGTAAGGGAGAAGGATGCAGAAGTAAAGGGGCCAAGCACAACTGAATTTGGTCAAATTGTTCATCAGAGGAATGGTTGTAACTAATTATACCCTTCTACTCGTCAATGGGTGTCAACATAGCAATACCTAGTCCCCCGGCTTCATCCCTGCCATTAAACAGGCCCATTTGGGGCTCAGTCCTGCCAGGTATTGAGCGGTCTGGCTCTGATTCAGCAAAACCTCTTAAGTATGGGAGCTGTCCCATTCACATCAATGGCAGTAGTCATATGATTTAAGCTAAACGTGCTTAAATGCTTTGTTGGCCTGGGGCCAAACTGCTCAGCACCTTGCACAATTGATCTCTTAATGGCGGTATGATGGCTGTTTAATGCTCAGAATCACTTTCAAATACAAAATAGAGTGAATAAGTCTTGATCCTGCAACTATTGGAAGCCAGGGCAAAATTCCCACTGAGTTTGGGATCAGGATGATAATTCAGAGCAGGCAATTTAGACTATGAATTTCATTTCCTCCCCACTGTTCATCAGTTGTCCATGAGCAACTAATGAGATTCTCTGATTTATTCATCACTTGATGAGAGCCAGTGCTGGACTTTGAATTGGATTGTGATTCTCATAGTTTGACATTCAACATCTGTACTGCATGGGAGAGCTAGATAAGTTCTGCGGGATTGTTTCTGTTTCACAATTTGATGTCTTAGGTATGTAACCAACAAAGCACAGATTTTGAACTTCACCATCCAATGCACAACTGGAAAATTACTTTTAGCAAATATTCCAGCACCCAAGGTAAAAATGAGCTTGATGTATTTGTGCTAGTAAAGCGTTAGGTGCTTGATTTGGTCCAGGAAAGGAAACATGAGAGGGCTGTAAGCAGTCTAATTGAAATTTGCTTCTAAATTTGATTGTATCTTCACTGAATACTCAGCTCTTCTCGAAGATGGATTTGCATCAAATGTTGATCATTTGGCATTCAAGACCACAGACAGAGCACAGAAGAGAGAAACGAGAAAGGATGAGTGGAAACAAAAAAAGACTAGGAAGAAAGATGTTTTAACTGTGCTATAGTCTTTCCCTCTGACTGAAATTCTCCTTCAGACTGCCCTCCATACTGCAATCTCCATGCAGTGCAATCTATAGAGACATCACCAGCAACTTGCATACAGATGTCAATACCTGGCACACAACCACTGATATGTATTTTACCTAGCTTTAAGAGGCTCACCCAAGATTGTTTGAGGGAAAGGATATGGGGCTATAAAGTAGCCAGATCTCCCCTACTAAGACTCCCTCCAGGTAACAGTGAGTTCGCAGGTGAACCTATCTAGCCACTTCCTATGCCAGAGCCATTCAGCCCCTGGCATATGGGATTGGCGTGGGGAGGCAGGATGGCTGGAATGCTGATGTGCACCAGGGATCCCTATCTGGCAGATGGGCCATTGCCTGTGGTATAAGTTAGAGCAGCCCCAAGAGTGTCTGCTCTATGCTGTTAGAAATAAAGCTGGGGGAAATTCTGCAACCCTCTCCCGCATCAAATAATCATTCAAATTTTATTTTTAAATCACTTCATATCACACCTCCCTTGAATTTGCTTTCCACCATTAAGCTAGAAATGAGATTCCTGGCAATGTTGCCAAAATAGTGACTTTTAAGCAAATATTGCAGAACATATGCAGGAAGCAAATACCCAATTCAGAAGTGTGAGTATTTGTGCAGGAATTCTGATTCTAAGAGTCAGGATCACCCAGTTAGGATGCGGGAACACGAACAATACCATGGGACTTACAAGTCACTCAGAACAGCTCAAACGTAGTGTATTGAATCCTTACAATGAAGAGCTGTGGAAAATCTGTAGATCAAGAACTACTGGAGACTTTAATGGGCAAGTAATTCTACATGATTAATACTTTTTGAGAAAAAGAAGGGTTTCTGCAGACAATGTAGCCCTGATTCAGCTAGGTAATGGATTATAAGCATGTGAGTGTTCCTATTGACTTCAGTGGGAATATTCATGCGTAGAGTTAGTCATGATGAGTTTAACTACCTTGCTGGATCATGGCCTTTATGAACAAAGGAAGGTGCAAAATGTGATGACTACAGTTTTGGTTACAAATTAGTCACTCATTTCCAACTGAAAAGTCACCTCCTTAGCCTTTATATTTCTTTAAAGCAATAGTATACATTTATTTGGATTGGGGGAAAGGTTCTGAATATTTAAATGGACTGGACCATTAACTATTCCATGTTGCCGACAAACCAACTTATCATTTCCAAAGAATAGGAACAGTATTAGAATCTTCAGCCAATGGAAAGATCTGGTGGTTTGAACATGAAGGTTCTTTATCTGACTGTTTTTATTTTACTATAATGCAGAGGATGATTTTCCTGTCACAGTATAATGCTACCTTCCAAGACACTTGGAACATTTGTTCCTGAATCAAGCATCCTAAATAGTAGGCAAAGAGCAAGTAATGCAGGCTACCAGCAGCACACCATTTTGGGGTACTAATTACTGTAAAACCTTCATTTGTTCAGAGGAAATAGTGTATTTCTCAAGCATAAATGGATATCACTGTGATAACATGAGTGTCTGTGTTTCCAGACCATGCTGTTAATGCATAGGTGGTAATGAAAAGGCAACCTGGTTATTCTAGCTCAGGTTTGACATACAGCTTGTCTTGCTCATCACAGTCTGTAAGAAATCTCTGATGGCATTTCTATGATATACTGGAGGTATTCAATTTTTAGTCATTTCCCTAAGCGTGACTATGTGCCTGGATTTGCATGCAGACATGTTTTGTAACAGACTGCTGTTTCCTGATTTCCCATTTTTATTTTGATTGAAAAACTTAATTAAATGAACTATTTACTTTTCATTTAGAAATATGTCCCTTGTGGCGATGATACTAAAAAAAACCCCAACAGTCGGGAGCTTCAAGAGAAACTTTGTCTCCCTTGCAATTCTATGTAGGTCTCTGAAAATACTCCAACAGCAGCATAGGTTCAGTGTCTCTGAAGTTGTAGGTAGGGTTGGGGCAGCTGGTGCAATGTTCTGGAAATGTTCACTCCATGACAAATTTCAATGCTTTTGATTTTTCATCCCAAGTCAGGAGGAAAGTAACCATTGAAATATTGGACGTTCCTATAGAATCCCCATTTTTCCGTCAGCTTACTTACTCCTAAGAATTAATCTTCAGTTCACATTTGTAATATTTCTTTCTGCTATTTCCTTTCTGGATTCAGAACAAGAGCAAACCACAAAATCTATTGGGGAAGGGTAGAAAGTCAGTGGAGAATACCTCAAGTGCTCCGCCCTACAAAAAACACTGGGGTACAGGTCTTCTCCTCTAGTCCTTTCTCTTCTTTTTTCTGAGGGAATTGCAAGAGTCGCTACAGTGCTAAACTCTGGTGAAACAAGCTTATTTATGTAGCAGTGAATAGAGAAAAAAATAAAGCAACTTAACTTACTAGATTTGGCATCTATTCCCAGAGCAATCTAAAGAATCAATGGTCCCTAGGACCATAGTTTTCCAATGTGTTTATGTGTTCTCATGCTGAATATTTTTAAACCACTAACCCATTAGACTGGTGTGGTGGAATGTTCATTTACAGAAGACAAAGCTGTTCTTTTCTCTTGTACATTGACAGTCATGATGGGGGCAGCTCTCCCCTTAAGATATTGGACCATTTCACAAGGGGAAAGTGTCACATGGCATCAGAGGAGAAGGCACGCACTAGTGGTTTTCATCACACATTGTCTATAATGCAAATGAAAAGTATGGATTACAAAGAATCCAATAGTCATTTATTCAATACTATATTTATATTGACACACTTATAAAGAGATTTACATGAACTGGAAGGTACCTTTGTTTTGATTCAGAGGGGGGAAATGATGCTCTTTTATTAAATCATGGGAATATATGGGCCAAATTCTATTGATGTCAGTGGAAATACTTCTGATTCACACTGGAATACATAAAAGCAGGATTTGACTCATATAGTTTTAACTCATTGTGACACAGCTGTGGTCCAGAAGAGAAAAGAGATGGTCCAGAGGCTCATCTGTAAAGTAAAATGTGGTCAAGTTCCCAACAAATGAGCAGCAGAGACTGCCTTTGAATTCTCCTTTTTGCTTTTTATCTAATGCTTGCAGTGGTACAAGCTTTCCCTTCCCAGATCATAGCTTTAGGGGTGGGTTATGTTCTGCAACAGCTGGGTCCTGTTCCTGTGAGGTGCTGAGCACCTTCAGCTCCCACTGAAGTCAATGTAATTTACATCTGAACACATGGCCATAATGGGTCAGAACAATGGTCCATCTAACCCAGTAGCTTGCCTTCTGACAGTGGCCAGTGCCAGATGTTTCAGAGAGGATGAACAGAACAGGGCAATTCCAAGTGATCCATCCTCTGTTGTCCCATCCCAGTTTCTGGCAGTCAGAGGTTTAGGGACACCAGAGCATGGGGTTGTGTTCCTGACCATCTTGGCTAGTCGTCATTGATGGACCTGCCTTCCATGAACTTATCTAATTCTCTTCTCAATCCAGCTATACTTTTGACTCTCTCAACATTCTCTGGCAATGAATTCCATAAGTGACTGTGGTTTGTATGAAGAAGTGCTATCTTATGTTTGTTCTTAACCTGCCACCTATTTATTTCAGCAGGTGACCTCCTAGATCTTGTGTTATGTGAAGGGGTAAATAACACTTCCCTATTCACTTTCTCCGCACTCGTCATGATTTTATAACTCTCCTATCAAACCTTCACTTGTGGTGCTCAGCATCTCATGGGAGGTGTTTAACAACTTGCAGCACCATAGGTCAGGTGTGTAGAGCTCAGCTGAGCTCCGTCTGGTATGATTTGCTTTCACCAAGTGTTCTGGTTCTTTGCTGTATCATTATAAAATGGTGTCCAGATCTCTTATTTATAGGCAAGTGAAGCTACAACTCTGAGCTGCAGTGTGCTAAGCTTAGAACCAATGGTTATTTTAACAAGACCCAGTGCCAGAGGAATAGCACAGGGCATTCCTAAGCAAAGCCAATCTGTTGAAAGCTATGTGGTGGCTGTCAAGGTTAAAAGAGCAATGACAGATGTGGTACTCAACAACAAGGACAATCTTCTCCTGTACGGGTAGATCATGAAATAGGCAGCAGCAACAGAGAAGCACTGCTAACCTGAGCCCCAACCCTGCAAGACACTGAGGGCCCTCAATGCTCATTGACTGGATCCCAGCCAAGGGTATAACTAAAGCTGGTTGAGATGTTTCAAAATTTGAAAACTTTTCCATGAAAATGTGGATGCTACAAAGGGGTGGAAGAGATTGTTTGACCTGCTTTTCATGAGTTACATGAGTTTTGTTTGACAGTCACAATGGGTGGCAGGCAGCCAATTGTACTTACTGAGAAATCTGCATCCTCGGCTCTCAAGTGGTCTGCGATGTAATGGACCCCTTCCACTGCCAGCTTCAAGGCAGGGGACATCAGCAACACGTGTTGCTCTTTGGTGCTGAGAGTTTTGGTTCCTTGCTCTGAAGAGCTGGTTGCCACATTCTTTTTACACTTGCATTTACACTGGGAGGCTTTGCTTTGGGGCTGCTTTTCATTTAGATGATACCGCTGAGATGCCGGAGAGCCACTGGTCTGGCCGTTGGTCTGGGAGGACTCCTCTTGCAGGTAGCAGTACTGGATGCTCCTGGATCTGCAGCGGATGCTCCCATCCTCTACTTTGTTTGGGCTGTACATCTGCTGGATGCTTAATGATCTGCTCTTGGGGATGGACATGGACTGGGTGTCACTCAGCAGATGGCAGGGGGGCTGGAGTGAGGAGCAGCTAGCCTGTGCCGGCTCTTGGTGTAGCACAGAGTATTGGAGAGAAGGTGACTTGCCAACAGTCTGGGGTTTGGCTTGCTCCTCAAGATGGCCACAGAAGGAAGAGGTGGGTGATGGTTCTTTGCTCTGAGGGCTGTTTGAAGAGGAGGTAGTAAACTTAGGCTCCACTTTGGTCTCAGACCGAAGCTGCGGAGAGGAGGCTATTTTGTGCATGGACTCGATCAGCTTCTTGCAATTGTCCTTCACCGCTGCGGGCCGTTGCATGAAAAGGAGGCGTGGGACAACATCGAGAAAGATCCGCTTCACCCAGTCAGGCATGGTGTGGGTGCGGGGGGAGCGGTGGTGCACGTTGAGCACAAAGACAGTGATGATGATGGACAAAGTGACAAATATCATGGTGAAAAGCAGATATTCTCCAATCAAGGGGATGACCAAGGAGGTGGAAGGGATGATCTCCGTAATGAGCAGCAGGAACACAGTCAGTGACAGCAGCACTGAGATACAAAGGGTGATCTTCTCACCACACTCTGAAGGCAGGTAGAAGACTAAGACAGTCAGGAAGGAGATAAGGAGGCAGGGGATGATCAGATTAATTGTGTAGAATAAGGGCAGCCTCCTGATAATAAAGAAGTAGGTGATATCAGGGTAGATCTCTGTGCAGCACTCATATTTCTTGATGTTGTAATTCCCCACGGCATTGATGATGACCCATTCTCCACTCTCCCAGTAGTCCAGTTGGTCCACATGGCTGTGCATGCTCACTAAGTCTATCTTGGCTTTGTCATAGGTCCAGGAGCCAAACTTCATGGTGCAGTTTTGCTGGTCAAAGGGGAAGAAGGTGACATCAATGCTACAGGAGCTTTTGTAGATAGCAGGGGGCATCCACTTGATTCTTCCATCATAAAAAAGGTGGGCTTTGGTCAGGTGGGTGACTGCAAAGTCCCCATCTGCACTAAGGGGAAAATAAGATAAAGAGGAAATTAGAATCCACTGCTTTAAAATTAGTTCACAGACCTTGCACAATATGGCTTATGTTTTCAAAATGTCTGGGATGTTGTTAACCCCCCAACTCTTGCCAAATGTGCAATGGGATATTTAGTGAGTTCCAAGGCACTTGTTTTGCATTGGCACATACGAGAGCTATAATGGTGCATGAAAATTGGGTATGTGAAGTATAGCAAGTGGGTTGTGAAACCTATTTGTATACACAACTGTTTGATTTGCAGGTGCCAGCTTAGGCAGGCAAATGTCAGGCCCCACCTTAAACAAATCAAGCACTTAAATTCAGAACTGACCAGGGCTTTTGCTTTACAGCACATCCTAGAACAGCTGTGGCATTGGTTCAAACCAGACACAGGGAACTGTGCCCACTTTTAAGTCAGTTACAACACCTCCTGCTGTACCTAGATTTTCCTTGATGCTCTTCCATCTAACTACTGACCAGGCCTGAGCTTGTAGGTAGCTTGTAAATCCTACAGTGCTGGTAGCATCATGCCATCAGGTTTCATGGCTGCAGACTATGCAGAATGGGATTAATTGTGAAGGTTGCTATATGGAAACCTAGGGAGAATATCTGATTAATAATAATAGAAATGAAACTCTTGATTCCGCAGACTGTTATCAGGTCCTCTCTGAGCCTTCTTGACTCTTGATGAAACAGGCACAATTCTTTTTACCTTTCCTCATAGGTCATGGTTTCTAAGCCCCTTCTCATTTTTGTTGCTCTCCTCTGGACACTCTCTAATGTAACTATTTCTGTCACAGCTAAACCCAGAGTATCTGTTCTATGCCCATCTCAGACACAGATTTATTGTGGGGGGAGACACTTAACATCTGGGCGTGGCTACGCTTCACTAAACCACGCATTGTCGGCCCATGTCAGCTGACTCGGCCTCAGGGCTATAAAATTGCAGCGCAGACATTCAGACTCAAGCCCAGGTTCTGGGAGCCTCTTCACTTTCAGGGTCCCAGAGCTCAGACTCCAGCCCAAGCCCGAACACTTACATTGCAGTTTTATAGCCCCACAGTCTGAGCCCCGTGAGCCCGAGTCAGCTTCCATGGGTCAGCCACAGGTGTTTTATTGCAGTGTAGACATACCCAAAGGGCTAATCTTTTTTTCCCTCCCACCTTTGTTCTGTCTTGCCTATTTATACTGTCAGGTCTTTAGGCAGTGACTGTCTCTTACTATAAGTTTGTACAGGGCCTAGCACAATGGGGCCTGTAGACTTTAGCACAACACGTAATAAGGATATTTTATTTGGGAAGGTCGTTTTCCAAATAAGCGAGAAAACTACAGAATAAATTGAGTCAAATGCAGATGTTGCTAATCTGTGTAATCAAGCCCTTGGAACAATGCACATACGTCATACTGTACAATGTCCCATGTTCAGCATTGTGCGTGCGACAATGGTTTTTAAAGAAGTTACCTTTTCACCAACCTTTTCTTTCATGCTGCGGCAGAACGTAATGTGCTGTAGCATGGGTTGTCGCTGCTCATCTCAGTGCTGTGACTCCCGCTGAGTTTAGTTTGAGAGCCCTGTTTCCCTGGCTGGGGGGGATGGGCTTACAAAGATGTGGGTCAAACCATTTCTTAAATTGTTCAAGCATTTCAGATTCGCCATCTCTCTCTCTCTAATCTTCCAGCTGCACCCCCAGCAGTCAGAACTAAGCCCCAAAGAGTCATCCCTGTGCCACTTCTTTCTCTCTACTAAAGCTAAACAAAAGAGATCTAATCCTGGCACACTGGCCTATAGAGCCACTGCTGTCACATCTCATCTGAGCACTGAAGCAGGAGAGCAGGACTGAGGGATCCCTATCCTGGATCAGCTCCAGCTGGGGACACGTTGGCTGGAGAAAAAACGGTTTCTCTCTATACCAGGTTTAATGTATTTCCAGTTTTTAGCAGAAGATTTCTCCTCTTGGTTTTTTATTTGTTTGTTTTATTAGCTCTGTTGCTTGCTACTGGTTTGCATCATATGAAGTTTCTTCCTTGGTATCCAGCCACAAGCAGATATACCAATGCCCAAACCTGATCTCTGTCAGAGTGTCACTGTTTCCCTCATTGGTTTCACTGCTGACTTTTTTTTTTTTTTTTTTTACTACTATCTAATAGCAAGATCACATATTCAAACACTTGAGCTTCTGAATTTCCACCTGCTATTTTTAGGGGGCATTAAAAAAAAATCGGCCAGTCTTGTTTAAAAGTTATTCAAAATACTATTTACAATGTTTTCTGAGTGCATTAAACATTTGTTTTACTAAGGGTTTGTCTACACTACAAAATTATGTCGACCTAAGTTATGTTGGCATACAACCAGAGCAGTAATTAAATCACTTCTGCGTGTCTGCACTATACTCCTTCTGTCGGTGGCGTGTGTCCTCACCAGGAGCGCTTGCACTGATTGAACTGTCAGTGTGGGATGGCTTCTGAAAGTCAGCAACTGTCGAAGTAAGCAACACCATTTCCATACTGACACTGCATTGACCTAAGCACTATGCCTCTCGCGGAGGTGGATTTATTAAGTTGGCGTAGCGAGCAAGTTACATTGGCGGGAGTGACATTTTAGTGTAGCTGTTTACAGAGTTAGTGCGATGTAAGCTGCCTCGCGTTGACCTCACTCTGTAGTGTAGACCAGGCCTAAGAAAGTGTGGAGTACTCGCTTTGAAGTTGGGCGGGATCTATTAACACCTACGTATCAGGGTACAAATAAAAGAGACCTGAGATTTAACTGTGTCATGCTTTCTGAAAAGACAGAACTCTGGACTGTGCTGAACCAGAGTTAAGCTGAGGTGCAAAAAGAAGGGGAATGTTAGTTATATATAATATTGCCTCAGCATCCCTCTGTTACACACACACACACACACACTGAGGAACTGAGGGAAATATTTCTTTAAAGTGTAGGTAAATAATTGCAATTTTCAAGTGCAATCATAATTCTGGGATTCGAGTGCACAATCACCCTCTTAGCATGCACACTCATTGTAACTGTACATACAAGTTAGTTGCACAAATCTGTACATGTTTTTCCTCTGTGAAATTCTGGCCCCCTTAGAAGCCGTTATTTGTTCAAACATATGCAGGGTTTTTGAGCCTGTAAATAAGGACACCTGCAACATAACAAGGTCAATTTTAGAGAGTGACTTTGCCAATTTGGCCCTGCACATTTCATTGAATGCTGCTAAAAGTAATCCCAAGCAGTCCACACACACACATACACACAGAGTCAAATAGAATAAGTAAGGAGAGCTTTTGGATGTCAGAGTAATGCATGGCATTAAGTGCCTGCTATGGTAATTGGTGTTATTAATTAGCACATTCCTTTCTGATTAATCATAGTTTTAACTGCACTGCTAAACAATAGAATACCCTTCAAATGTATTAAATATTTTGGATGTTTTTCTATATTTTCATATATATTCTGTCCTGAGTTGTAATTGAAATAAAACTGTATATTTTTATTACAAGTATTTGCACTGTAAAAATGATAAACAAAATTCACCTGCTACAAGTACTGTAATGCAATCTCTTTGTCGTGAAAGTGAAACTTACAAATGTAGATTTTTTTGTTATATAACTGCACTCAAAAACAAAACAATGTAAAACTTCAGAGTCTACAAGTCCACTCAGTCCTACTTCTTGTTCAGACAATCGCTAAGACAAACTTGTTTGTTTACATTTATGGGACATAATGCTGCCCGCTTCTTATTTACATTGTCACCAGAAAGTGAGAACAGGCATTTGCATGGCACTTTTGTAGCCGGCATTGCAAGGTATTTACATGCCAGATATGCTAAACATTCGTATGCCACTTCATGCTTCAGCCACCATTCCAGAGGACATGCTTCCATGCTGACAATGCTCATTAATTAAATTTGTGACTGAACTCCTTGCGGGAGAATTGTATGTCTCCTGCTCTGTTTTACCCACTTTCTGCCATATA
This sequence comes from Lepidochelys kempii, assembly GCF_965140285.1. Classification (NCBI taxonomy): domain Eukaryota; kingdom Metazoa; phylum Chordata; order Testudines; family Cheloniidae; genus Lepidochelys; species Lepidochelys kempii. The sequence continues at coordinate 6,362,047 of NC_136392.1, read as the reverse complement.
TTTCATGTTATAGCAGTCTCGGATGCTGACCCAGCACATGTTGTTCATTTTAAGAACACTTTCACTGCAGATTTGACAAAAGGCAATGAAGGTAGCAATGTGAGATTTCTAAAGATAGCTACAGCACTCAACCCAAGGTTTAAGAATCAGAAACGCCTTCCAAAATCTGGGAGGGACGAGGTGTGGAGCATGCTTTCAGAAGTCTGAAAAGAGCAACATTCCGATGCAGAAACTACAGAATCCGAACCACCAAAAAAGAAATCAACTTTCTGCTGGTGGCAGCTGACTCAGAAAATGAAAATGAACATGCGTCGGCCCACACTGCTTTGGATTGTTATCGAGCAGAAACTGTCATCAGCATGGACGCATGTCCCCAGGAATGGTGGTTGAAGCATGAAGGGACATATCAATCTTTAGCACATCTGGCAGGTAAATATCTTGGGACAACGGCTACAACAGTGCCATGAGAACACCTATTCTCACTTTCAGGTGACATTGTAAACAAGAAGCGGGCAGCATTATTTCCTGTAGATGTAAACAAACTTGTTTGTCTGAGCAATTGGCTGAAAAAGAAGCAGGACTGAGTGGACTTGCAGGCTCTAAAATTTTACATTTTTATTTTTGAATGCAGTTTTTTTGTACATAATTCTACATTGGTAAGTTCAACTTCCACAATAAAGAGATTGCATTACAGTACTTGTATTAAGTGGATTGAAAAATACTATTTCTTTTGTTTTTTTACTGTGCAAATATTTGTAATCAAAAATAAAGTGGGGACTGTACCCTTTGTATTCTGTGTTGTAATTGAAATCAATATATCTGAAAATGTAGAAAACACCCAAAAATATTTAAATAAATAGTAGTCTATTATTGTTTAATAGTGTAATTAATCACACAATTAATTTTTTTAATCTCTTGACAGCCATTGAAAATATAAATATCCGACCACTGAATTTTTGGGCCAAAGCCCTAAAATGTTCAGTATTTGGCCAAAAACTAAGTTTTTGGGAGTGTTGTTTGAAAATTTTCAGGGTTTGTTTTTTCCATGCCAGTCTATCTTCAATAGCTCCCAAAAAATTAATGAAATCAGGCAAAGCCACTACTGCATTTTAGTCTCCTATGATTGAAAAATGCAATGCTGATGTTCAATGACATGAATGCCGCTCTTTGCCTGGGCATTTTCTTTCCAGTTTCCTGGCTAGAACAAATCTTTCTGCCTGATTTTACCTTCCTGTAAAACCAGGCTGAGCAATGAAACATTCACTGTGTGTGACACTTCCATACATACTACTGTTGTTGTTGTCCTTTAAAGTTTGATAAGAAACTGGAATCTCATTCAGCATTTAATGAGATCTTTGAGGCATGAGTAAGTCATTCATTAATGGAACAGCATGTTTATAATTGGACTCACGTCACAGGAGAGTGATTATGATGATAATGGTCCCCTCCCATGTACAGCATCATTCAATTGGCTAGGTGCACTATTGCAGTATCAGGTATTCGTTAATACCAGAGCCAGGTTACCAGGCTAGATGGCCTGCCCTGGAAAGGCAAACCTTATGCTCCATTAGGATCCAAAGCCTCGGGCAGCTCACAGTTGTAACATTCTTCATTGCACAAACACACCTCACTGCATTTTAGGGAGGGTTGAGTGGAAATTTAGACCCTGAAAATGTTGGAGAGAAGAGCACGCAAATCCTTTCACCCTAACAAAGATTAAGGGTTCCAGGGGAAGGAGGGAGGCATCCTGAATATCTCTGCTGATTGCACACTGGGGCACAGTTCAAAGGAAGCCCAAGAGCAGCGCTGCATTTAAGAGACAGTGGCGATGGAGCAGAGGCGGTGGCTAGAGCCCTAATGCCAAGACTGCTGCCTCTACCAGGAGGTTCCCCAGCCTACCTCTCTTTCCTCTGAGTGGGAGGAGCTTCACAGCCCACAGATATGCCTGTGATGGAGGAGACATGCTCCTCTGGAGTCCTTGCTGCTGGCAAAGGGAAGGAGAGAGCAGCTTGGCTTCTCTGGACATCTTATGGCTACCAAAGAAGATATAGCAGGTCCCAAGACTCTAACATGCTTCTCCTAACTGACCCAAGCCTCCAAATCTTCTGGGATTCACCCATTGCTAGGTTTATATGAATTTACAAGCCAGAAGCTGGGGAGAAAAGACAGAGAGGGGAAGAGACAAGAGGACATTGCTTTATCTCTCTGTTCCCCGATCCCTGCCTTAATTTCTTCATAACAGAGTAAAAGCACCAAACTCTCTCACTGGATATTGGGCTGAGCATTATGCTGGTGAATGCAGAGGGGAGACAACTGAACAGAAAAAATTGGCCAGATACTTTGCCAGGAGAAATGGAACAATGGTGATTTTCCCCAGCTGAAGTTCCAGCCCATAGTCTTTATTAAACATACATCTGAGAATAATATTTGCTCATCTACATTTCCCTCCTAGGAGTTACGTAAAGCCATGGAGTTTCATTCAGACACCAACTCTTAGTGGCAGTTTACCAGTCTACATATTATAGACTAATTATTTTCAGACCTTTTTGTTACTAGAGTTCGATTCCATCTTGAGAAGTGACTCGAGAAGTAGTTTGTAATGTTGTGGCCGCCATGTTGGTCCCAGGATATTAGAGAAACAAGGTGGGCGAGATATCTTTTATTGGACCAATTTCTGTTGACGAGAGAGACAAGCTTTTGAGCCTGGACAGGGCTCTTCTTCTGATCTTGAAGAAGAGCTCTGTGGAAGTTCAATAGTCCCCCACCTTGTCTCTGTAACAGTAGCACTGTTTGGTTCTATAGATATCGTCTCTCAATGATTTCTACACTGTTTCTGTTTTCTTCGACAATGAGAAAGAAGGATCTTTTTAAACTGCCTAGCTTGCAAACTCAGCCTTGGATCCAAAAGTCGGGCAGGGTCTGTTCTGGCTCACTCATTATCACCAGGAACCAAAGGGCTGCGAGGCCTAATTCTGCTCTCGGTGGGATTTCTTGTGTGCAAGGAAGAGTGGAGTGAGTTCTGCAGTTGGAATTTAGTTAACAATTCGGCTGAGGAGTCGCTAACTGGAACTGAATCCAGCCCCTTTTCCCTAGAGCTGTCTTCGCTGTGTGAGGCTAATTGGGGTCTGAAGCTATTGCATTGGCTTCAGTGGATTTTAAATTAGACTCAGTCGGTCAAGTTAGCAGGTCTGACTCTGACTACATAATTGGGGACAATGTGTTCAGTAAGAAGGTGCCATTTTTATATAGTCATTTCTCAGATTAGAACCATATTATCGTCTCGTTCAATGAAGACAATTAAGCTGCAATATAGTTTTATAGCCGGAAAGGTGAAAATCATCCAGAAATACTAGTTAGTATCAAAACAAGAGCATTTTCAAGACAAACAATGAAGTCAAGATCTCTTACTTGTTCAGGCCAGAAAGGCCTAAATATCTGTCAGTAATAACTCCCCGAAGTCTTATTTCTTCTATCAAAAACTATATCAATATTGGCAGAAGAGAATTGTGGCTTGTTACAGCAATTGTCCTCTGTCCTCTGTAAACACCTGACAAATGACCAGATCTCTTCTATTTGGAAGAGTTATTTTACACACACACACACACACACACACACACACACACACACACACACACCTCAAAACAAGGAAGTCCAACCAAGTGGCAGTGATAGCTGTACATTGTATAGCAGTACAGGTAAAAAACCATTCAGCTAAACGTATAATAAATTATAATTTATTATACATAGAATCACAGAATCGTAGGACTGGAAGGGACCTCGAGAGGTCATCTAGTCCAGTCCCCTGCACTCATGGCAGGACTAAGTATTCTCTAGACCATCCCTGAGAAATGTTTGTCAAACCTGCTCTTAAAAATTTCCAGTGAGGGAGATTCCACAACTTCCTTAAGCAATTTATTCCAGTGCTTAACCACCTGGACAGTTAGGAAGCTTTTCTTAATGTCCAACTGCCCTTCTTGCAATTTAAGCCCATTGCTTCTTGCCCTATCCTCAGAGGTTAAGGAGAACAATTTTTCTCCCTCCTCCTTGTAACAACCTTTTATGTACTTGAAAACTGTTATCATGTCCCCTCTCAGTCTTCTCTTTTCCAGACTAAACAAACCCAAAATTTTCAATCTTCCCTCATAGGTCATGTTTTCTAGACTTTTAATCATTTTTGTTGCTCTTTTCTGGACTTCCTCCAATTTGTCCACATCTTTCCTGAAATGTCGCACACAGAACTGGACACAATACTCCAGTTGAAGCCTAATCAGCATGCAGAGCAGAAGAATTACTTCTTGTGTCTTGCTTACAACACTTCTGTTAATACATCCCAGAATGATGTTCGCTTTTTCTGCAACAGTGTTAAATTGTTGATTCATATTCAGCTTGTGATCCAGTCTGACCCCCAGATCCCTTTCCGCCGTACTCCTTCCGAGGCAGTTGTTTCCCATTTTGTATGTGTGCCACTGATTGTTCCTTCCTAAGTGGAGTACTTGCATTTGTCCTTATTGCATTTCATCCTGTTTACTTCAGACCATTTCTCCAGTTTGTCCAGATCATTTTGAATTTTAATCCTATCCTCCAAAGCATTTGCAACCCCTCCCAGTTTGGTATCACCCACAAACTTTATACGTGTATTCTCTATGCCATTATATAAATCACTGATGATACATATATATGTATGTATTTGCATGTCTAATTTGTGTGAAGATTTTGTCTTTTTTTATTCTTTATTCTACATGTTATCTCAATTTCAGCAATTTGAGGACCAATAAATAATGAACTGGTTGCATCTTCTACCCCCTTCTTTAACAGACTGGTAAACATAGTCTATATCATTCGGAGATATTCAACTGCCAATGATATGGGAAAAAATACCTTATTGCTCCAGTAGTCAAGAGTGTTTCCAATAATTTTAGGGACAATAATTTCTGTTCCAAATGCCCTTCAGGTGAGTCAGGATCTCAGTCTTATAGCATGAGCCTCATCAATAAAAAAGTTTTCAAAAGAAACTATCAACTTTCTCTTGATTTCTATTAAGCCATCTACCAGATCATCTTATAACTATGTACAGAAGTCCTTTGTGTCTATATTACAACTGGGTGAATTCTTCAAAACATTTCCTGCTAATATTCATTTTAATAAATATTTGAACTCTTTCACATGTGATCATTTCCTTTGTGTTCATTTTCTCCAACTATTTTACCAAGTGCTTTTAACTGATAGGAATTTTTATAGAAATAACTAACTTTAGGTGAATATTAGTATTCAGAGAGTGAATTTTGAACTCCTAAATGCAAATATTCATGCCAGCAACTTCCTTTCCAAGTGTTATACTCATCCAATTAAAGAACAGAATGCTATCATGTGTCCAATTAAAACCATCGCAAAAAGCTTGAATTTCAAATATTCTCAATGAACTGCTCAATCTGCTGATCCAAGGGCACAGTCCTCCATTGATCTGACAAATCTATGTAAGGCTAGTGTTCAGAATTCTCCACTCACAGTCACAGATGATAGCATGTTGCATGCCTTACACACAGGTCAAATGGCTACACATGGTGGCAAAGCAGTAGAAAATCAGAACCCATGAATTATTCTCTGAAACTGTTTGAGAAATAATTTGAATAGCAAATAAATTCAGGGAAATTGCAAAATGCTCATGGACAATAAACATGTCAAATTTATTCACTACAAATGATTTGCTCATCTTTATGGAGCCTTGGGGAAGCTACCTTGACAACCATTAAAACTTCAATTATGGAACATCTAGCCTTCTTTGGAAAGAAAATAAAGGAAATGAGGTTTTGTCTTTTCACTATGAAATCATATTCCTCTGTTTTACATATGCTTTGTCATGTCCAATAGAGACAATTTACAGTATTAGAGCTTATTTTATCAAGCTTGCAAAATCCAACAGCATATTAATTTCCCCCTGGGATATTAGTTTGGTTTTAGATTCCTTATGAATGTTGACAACTCTATAGGCCAAACTGGCCAAATTTACTGACTTAATTTGGGGCCCTAGAGTGCATAAATGGAAGCTTTAGAGAATAATGAGCTCAGATAAGAGAATCACTGACAACATGGGGTATGATTTCCTTGAAGATTCAAATCTCAAATTAATTGCAGTTGCATCATTTCTATCTATTCCCAGAGGTTAAAAACCAGGAAGACTTCTGTGTAGAGTCATAGACAGAAGCTTTCCCCCCCAAGCATCTCATCCAAAAGAAGAATATCAGAACTCTTTTTGTAAGCACAGTGGGGCCTTCCAAAATGAGTCACATTGAAATGGTTAAACACTGAAATAAGACCATTGGGCCTTTTCCGCAAAAAGTTCCACCAAACCCCCCCTGGCAGTATAAAGGGGCCTTATAGTAACCATAAAGTATTTGCACCTACTTTAAGGTCCCTTTATACTGCCAGAAAGATATAACGCATGGGAGGAGATCCCTATAATCATCCTCCAGGCAAGCTCACGGTCCTGCAAATCCCTTCTTAAAACTTCTCTGCCAAGGTGCCTTAAAAAACCCAGCATGGTCAGGCAGCTGGTGTGCAGTGATCACTGCCATTACAACGCAGTTGCATCTTTTTGTATCCCTCCTGTTAGTTTGTTGTATCCTTCTGTAGTCTCTTGCCTTACATGTCGATTGTGAACTCTTTGGGGCAGAGTCTGTCTATTTGCTCTGTGTCTCTACAGTGCCTACCACAATGCCATGACTGGTGTGACTGCAATTCCAATGATTAATTCTTATTAATCATAAATTGGTCTTTAGCATAAAGGAGAAGCAGGGTCATTATTTCTTATTCCATTGCTAACATTTTCAGGCTCTAATCCCATTCCATTGGTAGCTGGGTTTGCTGCTTTTTCAGGGGCTACCTGAAAAAGATTTGAACGTGGCTATTGTATTTTTCTGTGTCTGGTTGGTGCAGAAACAGGGACTCCCACGTGCATGTTAAGGTTGCAGAAAATTATGCGCACATTTCCTGGGCTGCAGTCTAAGCCACTGATCATATATTAGTGTTCAGCTTGTGACTGCTTTTAGGATAAGAAGGTCTGAGTGCCCATGAATTAATAATTACATAGGGCTTATCTTCAGAGGTGCTGAGCACACACCACCCCTGATGATTTCAGCCAGAGCTGCAAGCTCAGCACTGGTCAGGATCAGGCTCCTGGAGAATGGAAAAGATCGTTTCAATAGTCTCTAAAGCTGCAAACCCTCTAGATATATATTTACCTCAATCATTTCTTAGAGACGTACTGAATTGGAACCATGCAACTGTTAATTAAAAACGAAGACCGTTCCATTGTCCAAACTCAGTCACAAAGTGTTACCTGTTTAAAAAGCCATTTCTGTTTGCTGTTCCAGGGGCACTTAACACACATTCTGCCAGGGTTGCCAAGCACGGCGGTGTGTGCACCAACGACCAGAGCCTGGATATTGAAGTACAATAAGTGAAGCCGCTCAGAGCCCTTGCTAAGCCTTTAAGACCTCAGCCAATGACAAGTGGCTTCGTTACAATGAAAGCAGCCAAGACAAAAAGGGAAGAACTCAGGGAGAAGCAGTCCTGTTTAAACCAGCTTGGGAAGAATAGAAGATTCTGTGCTTCAGATAAAGCTTTTTTTTTTTTTGCAGCTTGTAACACAGCTGCTTCTTCTGCGCTTTCATTAGCACTAACGTGTACAGGTTGTCTAAGAAGTTAGATGTGCGATTACATGCCTAATCTGTGTATCCAATCAATGCTATTATCTCATAGGGACTGTTCCACCGGCAAAGAACTGGACAGAGCACTGCACAGGTCACTCTGCCTCATTCCACCCCGATGTGTCCCTGCCTCAAATATATAGGGGGCATGCCAAGGATGTGAGAAGGTAGGGCCAGGTGCTCCAGCTGGTATAATTTTCAGTAGGGTATAAAGTTATGCCAAGGGCTGTTTCTGGTCAGCTACGGAATAGGGGGAGCAAAAAGGCTGCTAAGAGTTACTTTTACCATGGCTCCCTCCTGCCCCAGATATGCTACAGGTCAATTATGGTTCATTTGAGGATGTAGCCCATTGACTATTCATATCCCTGCTGTTTGTTTGTTCCCTCCCCGCCCCCAGTCACATGGCATTGTTTCTAATCCCTCATTGGGCAACGGAAACTTTTAGAAGAAGAGAATGATTTAATAGTGAATATCCAACCATGCATGACACACTTTCCTGTGGGAATTTTTTGGAGAAATAATAATTCATGTTAAAACTTGTGATGCTTTTAGGAATCATGAGGATTGTCATCAGTACTAGGCAGCAATCTGAATCGGCACCAACAATGCATAACAGGATCGCACAGTTCACGGCCAAACAAACTCAATGTTTTTATTCACAAAAATATTTGTAAATTACTTTGGTAGATTTGACCAACATTCCCTTGCAATCAGGAATGTGTGAAAGTCAAATGCTGATATTTCCATCACCCAGGTAGCATACTTTTGAACGGTGCTGATATCTCATCTCTCAACTAAAATGCCCTTGCTACTCCTCCTTTGGATTCTGGCTTTGCAAAGCCTGACACTGAGCTTGCATAGGGCTCACTGAGAACCAAATTTGGCCACTACTGTCCAAAGGTATCAAGTAAAGAAAGCAACCACCTTCTCCTGCCATATGTGTCCATGTGACACCCAGATCTCACACACGCAGATCCAGCTACAACAGTTTATTTACAAACAACACTAGCGGTTCCTTGGACCAATCCCAGAACCTGCATAATGATCCCTAAACAGTATCCAGCCCAAGAAGCTGCAGGTAAGTTTGCAAACAATTTTGCAGAAACACTCCTCCCTTCCTCCTATCACTTTCTACAGAGAACCGCTCAGGTATAAGGTAGTGGATATTACACTGTTGCCCAGGTAGGAAAGGTTCTCAAGTGAAACCGAGACCATAACCCATTAGCACTTAGAACCAGACAACGTTAGGGTCCTTTTTCAGCCTACATTGGACAGAGGGTGCTCATGACTTTCTCCCAGTTTATCCCCATTTTGACGCCCTCTTCAGACATTCGTTGTTAGAACTGATGGTGGGGGAGCAAAGAGAGCTTTGGTGGACGGTTATTAGAATGGGACTCAATAGAGCTGGAAGGTTCCAGTAGCTTTGTCACCGTAGGGATGGTGCCTTTAAAACAAAACCAAAACCCTTCCCAAACAAAACATTCCACTGCGTGCACAGTTCTTCCCCTAGGGAGAGGAAGAGCAAGAAGAGAGGGAGAACAAACCAAATGTGACAGAGGTTAGTCATGTTGCTTAGCGTATGCCTTGAAGGTGCTCAGATCCTACGGCCATGAGGGTGGCATAAGAAGCTCGATATTCTAGAATAGTATCAAATAGAATAGGGAGAGAAAATTACGATAATCTCCCCAGTGCAGAGAGCGGAGCAGCTTTTTAAAGGAATAGTCGCCTTCCAGCGATGGAGCTCAGACTCACTTGTTGTAGAGAACAATATCCGGCCTCCAGATGAGTTCTGAAGGGATGCGGATGGATGTAACGTTCTCATATTCCAGAGGATCCCAGCGTAACTTGTAGTCATACCACTCCTGGGAAAAACACATCCATTACCAGGGACTGGGAGGAGTTAGAATTGAAATATACACGGAAAACCAATACAAGAAAACACCTTTTGGGCTCACCCACCTGCTTCACCCACATGTTTGTGGTCATCATTTGATTCTTCTCATCCTGAAAAGGAAAAGCCACAAGCTCAGAAAGCAGAGGCATGTTTAGTGTAGTCCATTTTTGTAATCAGAAATAATCTCAGCAATAAATATATTTTTTTCAGCTAAAAAAGCTGATGTTCCTGGAGTTTAGCATGGGACAGAACGCACCTGTCTGATACCACCAAACACCAGAGGCTAAGACTAGGCAGTCTCAGCAGATGATCAACTTGGATTTGTTTGACAGATTTTCTGAGAAATGTGTGTACTAAGAAGACTTTTTCGTTCTGAAGGATATTATAAGGCCCAGCCAAGATGAGCTCAGCACAGTACCATGGGGAGGGGGAAGGAGGAGGAGAAGAATCCACAGCTCTAATACACCCCCACCACAATGGGGGTAGGATTGTTACATTAGTCCATCACTCCTCCCCCAGTTGCCCGCTGAACACAGCTTCACAGGGATTTCCAGGGAAGCTGTCCTATTGAGAACTAACCACATACCCCTTGCAACTTCTCCCTTGGCAGGGCAGAATACCAGTCTGGCTACAGACGTGGGCTGGGTGGGGGTATCTGGATATGGCCCCTGCACGATTTACCTTCGAACATGTCCACAGACAGTTCCCCAGTACTTCCTTTCCTGAATTGTTCTGACTGCTTGGAAGTGATGCTTTATGCCTGATCTGCACTTACCCTTCTTGAGTTTAAGGCCATTATCGATGGCTCTCTGCCTTTAGCTCCAACATGCATCTCTTCTCTCCAAAGTGTGTTCTACAGAGAACACACTATAGTACTGTGCTAGGAAGGAAGCTCAGGTGGTTAAGGTTAAAACCAAGGCCCCCCTGGCCCTTAGCCCTTGCCTCATTCCTCCAGAGCACACTGGTTTTCACACATCACAGAATATAAGGAAATTCCTGTTGCAAATTGGCAGCTTTCAGATAGACTTGTAGTGAGAACTGGTGGGTTGGTTTACCTGTATTCATATCTTGACACTTTGCTCTGAAAGTGTAGAGTCTAAAGCTTTTCTACTAGCTATTTGTTTACTTCTAAACTATATGCTTTCCCTGAGTTAGGGGATATCTCTCAGCTGCAATGATTGCTCACACAAGCATTGCCATTTAATTTAAAGTGTTCTTTAGAAAACAATTCTTATTTTCCTAACTCCTGCTTTTCTCTCTCTCTCTCATTTATAAAAAATGAATTTAGCACTGATAAAAAGTACCAGCTAAATTGGCAGACTGTTGGAGACTGAAACCCTCTTTATATCCACAAGAGAGACAATGACAGTGAAATCTTCCCCTCAGTGTCCTGCCCGATCTAACCTGCAGGGACCATCTAAAGAGATGATGGCTCAGTCTCTTAGCTTTTCTTATGGAACTGCCAATAAAGGTGCCACCAGTGAGAACAGCATTTGCAAATTGGACATCTGTCCATGGGGACCTTTCATATAGGTCACTGAAAAGCCATCAGGAGGTGACAACTTTTGATTGTTACCAACTTGGGCTGGATTTGAACTGGTCAAGAAGAAATTAAAGGCTTTATATCCTCCAGTCTCTTGAGTAATTCACTCCTCCAAGACCTGTTTCTGAGTGCAACACGGTTTCATTCTTTTTTTAAAAAAAAATCTGTCTTGCATTTCTTTATACCTAGAGTGAATTAAGGCTCAAATTCTCAGAAAAACCCATGCATTTTGTGCATCTACTTTGGGCATGTAAGTACCAGGTTGGTCATTGGTTAGATTCCAGTATAATAGGGACTATAGGTAAAAATTTCAAAAGTGCCTGAGGGATTCAGGAGCAGAGCTGGCCAAAACTTTTCAACCAAAACATTTTTTTGGCAGAAAAAGTAGATTCCGTGATTCCAAAATGTTTCACAAATTCATGTCCATTTCGCTGAATTGTTCATTCCAAAAAAACAAACCCCAAATTCTGAAAATATCTGCATTTCATTTTGACATTTTTTAATGAAATGGTTTGATTTTTCAATTCAAAATGGATTTTCATTTAGATATTTTCTTTAGTTTTTTTTTTAAAAAAAAGATAAATGTTTTAAAATGCTCTAAGCCACAATGAAACATTTCATTTGACCCAAAACAATTTTTTTTCAACTTTTCAATTTGCCAAAAGGGTATAAACATTTCCTTTTTGGTTTGACCTGAAATTATTATTTTAATTTTTCAGAACTGCCAGTGAACTGAAAAACCAACTATTCACCCAGCTCTATTTAAGAGCGTAAGTCCCACCGAAAGGAACTTACACTCCTAAATCACCGGGGTTGAGATTTTCAAAAGTGCCTCAGAAATGTCAAGGGGAGTTAGGCGCTTAACTGTCATTTGTGCCTTTGAGAATCACCACCTTAGGCACTTCGGGAAATATTTCCTTGTATAAACATGACAGATACTCGGTTGCAGTAAACACATAAGTACATAGCTGGTTAGATGTATATTTGATCATTTCTGTGTGCATTTACCACGGTTGCACACACAAATGCAGTAAGCTTGTGTACGTGGCCAGCTGCATGTGCAGTGAGTCCTTTGTCTGCACAGTTACCAGGTCTTAGTGTGCAGTCAAGCAGCTTTAATGTGCATTTTGTCTGTGCAGTTCTGAAAACTTGGGCATCTGTAGTATTTACGTTTCTACAAAATATGTTAACTTAAAACACTACAAATTTGCTTTAGTGACCAAAAATATGCGAGTCACTCTGCAAACACACAATCTGATGATAGCTCCGATCATCTACACAGCTCTTTGTGTGTTTTGGGGTAATAGGCTCTTTCCTGTGCTAAACATGAATGGAGTGTTAAGCTACAAAATATAAATATGTACAAATAAATGAAATCCAATGCGTGGCAGGCAAATTGCTCAGCTATTACTAATACAATTTAATTGAACTGTTTAATGTTTACTAGTTTGCTTGCATGCTAATTACAGCTTCTGTGTAAATAACCAAAGAAAAGTGCTTTGGACTCCGTTCAGTTCTCCCAGGTTAAGGTGCTGCAGCAAAACTAATGATGTTTGTTCCGTCTCCTTATTGGCCTGGCTTCAAAAGAGCTCAGATGGCAGTGTTTTTCTGAGCTCGCTATTAACAGAGGAACAGAAGGGTTGTGGTAGCCCTGGATGGAATTTAACTGCATCGTCTCTTTTCCCAAGGTGAATACACTGCACTCCATGCTACCCAGCGGAGAGGGGCATAGGAGGTAAACGGGGTCTATCTAGTCTGTTCTTGAACCCATGTCTTAGTCTCATAGCCAGTTAGTCCAGCACCAAACTGAGGTCAGCATAACAGGGTGAAGTAAGGACACAGCAGGACAGTGGATTTGATATTGAGTTTTCTGGCTTTTTTCGGTCCGAGTCAGAATTTGAATATTGATCCTGTTTTTGCTTTTTTTGACTTTCTGCCACTGACACGTGTCCTGAGGAGACGCAAACTCCATTGAAAAGGGAAGGCTGTGCTTTTAACACCATGTCTGACAATCATGCTAAGTTTTCTTAAGAAATGCTGCAGTGGTAAGAAGGGGGATCGTTAAACAGACACTCAGCTGGACTGGGAACATGATACAGGAATTGTATCAGGGAAAGGGTTATACAGGAACAGAGAGAACCTTACTGAAGGAGATGGGGAATAATAAACTAAACCTCAGCTGCTTTACAGCCCTGCCTATTGACTGCAGTTTTAAACACCGGATTATGACTTTTACAGAGTTTATTCTTCCTAGGTAAGACAAGAAAAGCACTTCAAAGAACAAGTATCGATCTCACCATCCATGACTGGGCAGTTGCATAATAGAAAGTATCTCTTATGCCACCACAATCGTTGATGTACCATCTTTAATCTTATCAATTATTCAGATGAAATGCATACAACCTAAATACCATCAGTGACAGATGTGGGCTCCTCAGCCTTTTTGTTCTGTGTGTGTACAGTGCCTTGCACAATGGGGTCCCGGTCCATGACTAGGGCTCCTAGCTGCTATCACAATGATAATAATAAAATAATCAACTCTGTTTTTTGAAGTTGTTTGAGCAAAGGCTTATTTTTAAAAAGATACACAACCCCTCATGCACATATGCCATTCATTTCTCAACTACCTATATTAAATTGTATATTGCACAGATATCTTTATGCTGCATATAACGTGGTTATAAATGTGATAAATTGCGGAACCATGTGCATCTATCACTAATCTACAGTCCTCTCTCCTGTACTCTGACCACCAATCTAGTCTACCTGTGACTACCTCTAACATCCCAAACATGAATGCAGCTTCAAAAAAACACCCTTCTTTTAAACCTCCCACCACAGAGCCATTTTCTAATTTCTACCCAAAAGTAGAATTTACCCCTCAAAATTACAATGGCATGAGGCCCAATATGGACAATATTCAACCAGGGACAAGTTTAAAGCCTGAGATCTCATGACTTATGAAGGCTGGAAATTGGACCTTCCTACCACTGGAAAAGGGACTGTCTATTCTTCCCAACAGAACTCAGCACTCTCTGAGTGGAAGAACCATAGGGATCATGGTAACATTATGGGTGGAAAAATTATTACAGGTCTTTTAAGAGGTCTGTAAATTATAATAGCTGGAATATTTATCTGAGTCACATAGTTGTAGCCTAGCTTCTCAGAAGGAGGAATATGAAATTTGGCACTAATATTTCTTTCTCTCTAATCCATTTCAAAAATAGTGATTCTGTTACATAGGTGACATATAGAGAGTACATGATGGTGTGGTATGCTATAAAGGGTTAATAAGCACTCATCTGGAATGACCTGTAAAGTTCATTTATAGCTTTACTGTTTGCGTATAAGCACTAACTCATGCCAATCATTCTTGTGTACTATACCATCCTGTATTATCTTTCTTCTCTCTCTGTCACATACATAAGAACATAGTGTACATATAGGTTTCTATTTAAGAAATAATTCACACAGCTTCCAAAAATTCAGTGTTCAAAACAGGTATGCATGGGCACAGACACACACGCTGGCATGCAAAATTAGTATCTGAGTTCCATGTGCAAATTGGTACTTGTGCATACACTCATGCTAGAACAGTAAAATGCTGATTTGTGTGGGTGTGGAATCATGCACCTGTTTTCTTCTTTGAAAATTGAGCTCCAAGTGCCATAAAATCATGTCCTTTAAATACCATGCCAATGCATACGCCTGACTCATAATAAAAATCAATCCATTTTGTATGTCATCTATATGTTGTATACATGTAGATTCCCTTTGAGAAAACATGCAGGAACATTTTGTCTCGGCCACTATGCCTCAAAGCAGCCAAAGGACTTTCCATGTGAAGAAAGAACTTTGGGATCCTTGGATAAGATAAATAATAGAGGTGTAAACTATTATTTGTGAGAATTATGTATTATGAATACTAATTATAGATCAAATTCTAAACACATTACTTGTTTGTTACTCAGCCAAAATTCATTCCCTCAAAACTCCCCTTGAGCTTAATAGATATATCTTTGGATTTTATACCCTGGGCTTTCCTTTGGTTTCAGAAACAGCATCCCATTTTTTACTATAATTCATAAATAAACAATACAAGACCACCACACTGCACACCTTGATGAGCAGTTATTCGCATGAGTTCTCCCATTACTTTTAATAGAACAGTTCATATGGATAACTGTTCTTCAGCGTCAGTAAGATATTCATATTCTGATCATGAAATAAGTCAGCAAAAACTGCACAGGCTGGCTTGTATCTGGAATCGCTCCTCCCCCATGACCCCT
Source organism: Lepidochelys kempii (assembly GCF_965140285.1). Taxonomy (NCBI): domain Eukaryota; kingdom Metazoa; phylum Chordata; order Testudines; family Cheloniidae; genus Lepidochelys; species Lepidochelys kempii. The sequence continues at coordinate 6,346,615 of NC_136392.1, read as the reverse complement.
AAAATCTCCACTGCTTATAGTTTCACTTACCACGTCAATGAGTTGCGCGATGGACAATCCGAAATGGACGAGGACCACGTCCGAAATGTTGGCTACAGGTCGGGACCACTTGTTATAGCCCGAGAAGAGTTTCTTCAGGAGTCTCTCCTCTGCATGGGCTCGGGTTTCCACATGGCTGCACACTGCAGGGAAAGTGTGAGACATGAAAGTGTGAAATGTCTGTAAGTTAGGAAGACCAGAGCAGAGATATTTGGGGAGGAGAGAGAGGGGGGGAAGTGCTTCATCTTCTTCTCTCCTTGAATAGGCCCTAGCCCTTCTGTTCTTTGGCAGACAGACTATGATGCAAGTCTTACTTATATATGTACAGCACCTAGATACCATGGTGATGGACACATTAAAAATGCAGACAGGTAGAGGAGGAAAGGAATATAGGTGGGCATGACATGGCAATGACATACCAGTGACAGGACACCACCTTTCAGCATGTACAATGGCATGGTTAGTTCATAATGTAGCATGGAACAGCATCTAGGAACTGTCTTGTGGGAGGTGGAGATTGTTAAAAAGCATTTGAAATAGACTGCCTGTCCTGTCCTCCTGTTAAATTGTTTCTGCCTCTTTGAGGATGCCAAGCAGCCCCCTGCTTGAACAGCTGGGAGAATATTAGCAAGCTTCAGGCTTTGAACCATGGAGTGAAAGGGCCACTTGCTCTGGACAGGACAAGAAGAGGTTTTCAGGGGGGAAATAGGACCAGGACATCAGATCGGGTGTGTGTGTGTGAAAGAGAGAGAGAGTCTGTGATTATGGAGATTAAACATCAAAAATGACCACCATCAGACCAAATGTCAACCCCCTGAGCAAAGCAAGAATTTCCTGGTCCAGTAACTCCGGGGTCACTCTTGGCGACAACAGCTGTGCAGAAACAAAAGGCGAACAGGGTCTGGGGCGGGGAATTAGCTCAAGAGCACAGTCCCCCTCACGCATGACGGGAAAGGCTGGAGGCTGCAGAGAGTAGTTCCCCGTTCACTCGGGAGTCGCTGTTGGTTATTAAAAATTAAAGCCCAGCATCGCGGGGGGCAGCTGCCAGGAAACGTCTCTGCTCCCTGCTGAATGCGCACAAAGGCGCGGGACGCAGGGGGAGGATCTGGGGAGAATGGGGTGTGGGGGAGAGCAGGACTCGGGCGTTTAAATCCCTAGTGGGGGTTAACCCTTTCCCACCCAAGAAGCAGAAAATCAACACAAAGCAAGACAGGATCATGCAAGTGTGTGTGTGTGTGTGTGTGAGGGCCGGGGGTGGGTCCTCGAGGGATCTAATGGAAAGGAGCAGGTGGTTTTTTTTTGGGGGGGGGGTGTATTCCTTGCTTGCAATAGGACAATCTCCAGCCAGAGCTGGGGATGCTGGCTGGGGTGAGGAAATTGACCAAGGTCGCAGGGAAACCTGCTCTGAAACTTACCAGGGAAGACGTTCGCCCAAAGGAAGAGGAGAAGGTTTTCTTTAGAAACTAGGAAGCCCATCGCGGAGCGGAGCTCAGTTTCTAGACTGCAAAGTCTCCCTTGGCATCAACTTTTCTTCTCTGAGTCTCTGGATCTTCCAGCGTCATTCCCTCAGACTCCTCCCCCCCCCCCCCCCCACACCAGTTTCTTGGAGGGGATGGTCGGTTTATTTGCCTCCTTTTGCTCACAGCAATTTCCAGCACTTTCTTTTGTGAGTCTGTCTCTTTCCTAGGACGCAAATCCGCGCAGATACTTGAAGGGGTTCACAGGTGCTGCTGCGAGCTCTATTTTTAACGAGACAGCCGCCTTTGGTTTTCTCCTCCTCCCTTTCTCTGGAGGACAGGGGTTGGTTTGCTTGCTTCGTTTGTTTGCTGCCCGATTTTCATAGCAGAGCTCCTGCAGTTTCCCCCCTTTGTTTTTTCTTTGCTCAGATTGGTCGCTGCTGATGGTCCATGCAAGCCAGTGAAAGCCCTTGGCAGAACAGAGGGAGATAGTACAGTATGTTTGCATATTTAATCCACTTGGACCTGCCCACCTCCTGTCTAAAGAAGGGGGAGGAGAGAATCCGTGTACTTCAGCAAACAGGCTGCAGGAAAGGAAGACTTTTAGAATGGGGGGTGAGTCTCAAAGGCCAGGGCTCCAGACTGGAAGGGAATTTGGTTCAACTGCAGTCTTTATGGTGCCTGAACCCCAATATAGATCTGAATGGAGCAGGCCCCAGATCTCCAGTTAATTATTATTCATTATCCCATTAAAATTAAATTTTCATCAGAAGTTCTTTACACTCTATTTATTTTGAAAGCAATAGGGAAAGTAAAGTGACTGTGGACATTTTTGGCCTGGACTTTTATTCCTTGCATAGTTATATTATTATCATTGTTCAGCAAGAGACCCATTGTGCTAGATGCTGCACAAACATTCAGTTAAAAAAGACAGTCCCTATCCCAGACAACATCCTAATCAAGACTGTGTGTAAGGGGCTCACTTGAATACAACTTTATGCTGCAAACTGTCCTGCTGAAGTCAATGGTGCTACTTATGGAGTAATGGATTATCTGCTGTGAGTAAAGGAGTTGCAATCTTGCCCTAAACCAACTCACGACTTCTAATGATTTCAGTGGTGTACACCAGAATGCAGAACTGCGTCCTTTCTGTTTCACTTTAAAGCTTGCCCCTGCTATGATGTTATGATTACTTCCACAAGGATAGGAAATGGATTGTACTTGCAAGTGTAGTAATTACTTCCATGCTGTAAAGTTAATCAAAGTCTGTTCTAATCATAAATCCATAGTTTATATATATATATCTATAATATAGTTTCCTTTCTCCCAAAGCATCTCAGGTGCTTTTTAATGAAATACATAACAAAAATAATATCTAGGTCTTTTATAGCATTGGATTATGTGACTGACAACAGGTAGGTTTAAAGCAACCCAAGACATTAAATCTACTCTAAAAGCATGAGTAAAATCAATGTGCAGTGCCAAACTTCTCTTCTCTTCTCTTTTATACTTCGCCCATCACACTGGGGCATCCGAACACTATGTGTTTCTTCAGACGGGGGCTAATTCCATGTGCCTCCTCTGGCAATAATATATGCAAAGAAAGAAGTGAGAGAAAATTACAGAATGGAATGTTCCAACACTGCATTGTACATTACTTATTATTACTTCTCCAGGATCAGGTTAATACTCAAAGAACCTGGCCAAAGATTCTGGCTTGCTACGCATGATACTTCCTGAATGTCCAGTGTTTTGGAGCACTAAGCACCAGTCTTCCCCATTGGCAGCCACAGAAATGAATGACCACACCCTCACAGGATCAGACCTTGAGAAAGCCAAGAAAACTCTGTGACATGCGCCCTTAGCCAGCCGGTGCCCTCCTTAATGGAAATGTAGTCATTAGTCTATGAAGCAGCCGTAATTCCCCAACATCTCCTTCTGGACTAAGTTGCCCACATTAGAGAAAGTCAACAAGTGTCTATAATATTGACACCTGATTCTGAGCACTCCACTGTTTCCTTGTAAATTCCTCCAGACAATCAGACACAGTCATTTATCCCTTTGGAGAAATTCAAAACTCCTTTATTTTACCCGGAAATCGCATCATGCTTTCCTCTAGTGTCTAGGGGAAAGGGTGGGTAGATCTTAATCCCATACCTAGGTAAAAGTTTATTTTCTTTCTATCACCTAGATACCTATCTGGGCCCCATACCCATATTATCTGAGCAGCTTAGAAACATTATTGAATTTATCTCCACAACACATTTGTGAGACAAGGAAATATTATCTCCATTTCATAGATGGGGAGTGGAGGCACAAAGAAATGTCAGTGATTTGTCCAGGGTCACGTAGAAGTTTGTGGTAGAGGCAAGCACTGATCTCAGGTCTCCTGAGTCCCAGTTCTGTGCATTAACCAGGAGACCAGACTTCCTTGTATCACATGAGTCTTTTGAATCTGAAGAGATCTGTGCAGGTTTCACTGCAATTTCCTTTCACATGTGGCTTTAAATTGAAATTCTTGTTGCGTCTGGGTGTGCAAGGTTCATACACACAAGTAAACAGGGAAGTCATTGATTTCAATAGGTTTAGAGTTTCAACCAGCAGATACCAAATACTACAGGTCTCTTCAAATTCCCATGTGAGGGAAAAATGGGACACTAGAGGTGTAGGCCAAGATTTTTAAAAGAGGCCAGATTTTTAGAAGTTGGGTACTTACCACTATCAGAAAATCATGCTGTTTAAGTTGTTGGTGGTATTATTAATATGAATATTTATTATGTATTTATTTGTATTACTGCAGTGCGGGTGAGCCCAAATCATTGACCAAGTCCCCATTGTGCTAGCTGCTATATAAGAGCAGAACGAAAAGATGGTCCCTGCCCCAAGGAGCTTACAATCTAAGTATGAGACAAGAGACCACAGATGAAGACAGAGAGAAGGTACAAGGAAGCAATGAGATTATATTGGTGAGAGGCAGGAGTTGGACACTGAGAACTCGAGGCATCTAATTCACAAGTCACTTCTGAAAATCTTGTCCATAAGTGATAGTCTCCTTGGCGACAGGACTTTGAAGCTGATTCAAACTACTGTAGAAATACTCCATCCATCTCCAACATGTCACAGTCCACGCTGCTTAGCTATGGAGCAAGCTAGCAAGTACAGCCTTTGGGTTAACCCTATAAATAATTTTGATTAAAAATGGATTTCCGTCTTGCAGAGATCAATCACACCTCATCATTTCCTATAAGTGAAGGGTTTATTCCCCTTCTCTCCCGCCCTGTTTTTATATGATGTGGGGGAGGGAGTATATTTTACAAATATTTCTGCACTTTGAAGTGACCTTATTTAATCTCACCGCCAATTCCTTTCTGCCTCATTGGGCCATAACAAAATTTCCATAAGCTCCGGTATGTATTTGAAAGACAAAGTTTTCTGCTGGAACATGTACAAGAAACTCAGCATACCTGGGACAAACTATGCACCTTTAAAATAATGGTTTTAAATGAATTTCAATTGAAAAATGGTAAAGATCCCACCTACGGCCTGATTCTAGTCTAATCCAAGGATGTGAGACTGAGACTGATGTTATTAATATCTTTATTTGTTTGAAAAGAATTTAGACCATCATGCAGATCATCTGGGCCTCCCACATGTACGGCCAGCTGGACTGACACTGAAGCTATTTGGGGTTAGGAGCCTTGCCAAAGGTAATTGAAACAGCATTTTCCCCCTAGATTTTAATAATCTCAGACTTGAGCTGTGAGCTGGGTGGCACAAGTGATATACAAGCAGCCAAACCGTAATGTCTTTGTTGATTTACTAGAATGTATTGAATAACAAGGATGTATTTAATCTTTAGGACTCATTAATTTCAAAAACGGAATGTATCTACTCTGAACATGCCTGTTCTTTGCGTGGGCAGATCCTATTATAAGAACATGGGATGTGCCATACTTCATTAGACCACTGATCTGGTCGAAATTAGTCTGGTACCTTGCCCCACTCAATAGTGGCCAAACATTAGCACTTAGCAAATTGTATAACGCTACGTGGGGAGAAAAAACATATTTCCTGCTCTCTGCAGCTGATCATTTCACTCTGAAGCATGAGATTTGATTTACTCTCATCGCTTGGCCTTCAAAAAAGTATCTATGATGCAGGGGGACGGGGGGAGAAATCTTAGCAAGTACAAGCATCCTGGCTACCCAGATTTCTCAGGGAGTTAGAAGAACATTGACACTTGGCCTTGTAAAAAGAAAAGGAGCACTTGTGGCACCTTAGGGACTAACAAATTTATTTGAGCATAAACTTTCGTGAGCTACAGCTCACTTCATCTGAAGCTCAGGCATGTGGGTACCTACTGCTGCTGGATTCCTGGCTGTGAGTGATTGCTCATTCATCTTCAACTTCTCCCTCCCTCTTTCTCCTTCTCCTTCCATGTCCAGGGTCTCATCTTGCCCAGTTTTTCCTATACAATGTTTCTGAAACGTGTCCCTTCTTCAGCAGCCAGCTGCCACAATACTAGGTGTTACCCTGGTTATTTCCTACCTCTTTTACTGAAAACTCGCCCTTCCTGCCCTCCTGTTCTTCACTCCACCCAAAATGCAACTGCCAATGTAATTTTCTTCTCCCATCAGTTTGACTAGGATCCCTTTTCCTGAACTATTACTCTTCCAAATCAATATTACACATTTGAACAGAGCTGGCTGGAAAAAGTGAATTACTTTTCATGGGACATTTTGAAAAAAAAATAGTATTTTTCTTGAAATTCCCCATAAAAATATAATATCAGGTTGTCATCAAATATCAGAGACCAAAAGTGAAAAATGTCCAGTTTCTCTAAAATGCTTTCTTATTTAAACACTGGTTGTCTGTAAAAATGTTCCATTTTCAGAAAATAAAAACCCTCAGGTTTCAGAGTAGCAGCCGTGTTAGTCTGTATTCGCAAAAAGAACAGGAGGACTTGTGGCACCTTAGAGACTAACAAATTATTTGCGCATAAGCTTTCGTGAGCTACGGCTCAATGCATCCGATGAAGTGAGCTGCAGCTCACGAAAGCTTATGCTCAAATAAATTTGTTAGTCTGTGAGGTGCCACAGGTCCTCCTGTTCTTTTTTAAAAACCCTCAGAAATTTACTGAAAATGAAACTGGAAAATGAAAATTTCCTCAGAAAAAAGAATTTCACAGAAAAAGAAAAAAAAATTCCCCTAATTTTCTGGGGTTTGTTTTCTGGCTTTTCATTGAAACACTAGAAAATAGCAATCAAAATAGAAAATGTTTACGAAAATTTTCATTTGGGTCAAAAATGCCATTTTTTTAAAAAACAGTTTTGATGGCAATTTTTGACCTGGTCTACATTCACGTCTTCAGCCCCCCACTGTCATTGATACAGTCTGTATGAATCTATATGGAGAACAAATATTTACTCTTCAACCTAGCAGAGAAAGGAATAACACGATCCAATGGCTAGAAGTTGAAGCTAGACAAATTCTAGCTGGAAATAAGGTATTAATTTTAATCGTGAGAGTAATTAACCATTGGAACAATTTACCAAGGGTCATGGTGGATTCTCCATCACTGACAATTTTTAAATGAAGATTGGATGTTTTTTCTAAAAGATCTGCTCTCAGAATTATTTTGGGATAGTTCTGTGGTCTGTTATATGGGAGGTCAGACTAGAGGATCATAACTGACCTGGCCTTGGAATCTATGGATCTCTGCCCTCTGTCTCCACTAAACACCCTCTCATTGAGGGAGCCCCTGTGTCTCTCTTGCTCTCTCTTGCCTTTGTGCCATGCTCCATGCCCTTCATCATGCCTGGAGCAATGTTAGCATGGGCAAGGCTCCCTCACACTTCTCCTTCAGAAAGCCCCTTTCAGCCCACCCTGTTCTATGATGAAGATGAAGTCTAGTTATAAAGACCACTTGTCACTCCATTTCTGCACTGTGTTGCCCTGCAATCGTTGTTCTCCTTCAGTACAGCTTTCCTCTTGGAAAGCACCATGTGAGCGCTCTACAAAGAACACCTACAAGAACAATGAGCACTGTAGCTGTGGCTACTTAGGGAGAGATCCTACAGGCCTGGAGGGGCAGAAGACACCAAACAAAAAGGAAGAGCTGCAGTTCTGTTTCAGAGAGTTGGCGGGGGAATTCTCCCAGGCCAAGCTGCTAGCTGCTCCCCATTTCTCTCAGAGGCATATCCCCATGCCACACAACCACTTGCGCTTAGAACCCAGAATACTCCTGCTCAGGTTCCTTCTTCTAATCCCTTCTCCAAGCCTCCTTTTTGAAGGCAGTTTCTCAGCTATGGGGTGGATTTTCAAAGCCACCAAGGGCAGAGGCTCCCCACTCCCACTGAAAGTCTAGGAGGGTCGGGTGCTTAACCCCCTGCCCCAATAATCTCATGTAGTAACAAAACACATGCACACAGGCTTCCGATGTAACCCTCAAGGGACTGCACAATTTGATTGTGTCTGCTTTTCTGTTCCCTGCTTTGCTGTTGTTTCCTGCTCTCATCTCAGCCTGCATTGTGAGCTCTCCAGGGCAAGGCCTCCATCTGTATCTATTTAGTAAAGCATTGTGCATATCTTTGGTGTTACACAAGTAATAATATTCCCTCTATGCAAAGTCTGTTTACTTGGACTTCGCACAAGGGAAGTTTGGAAAACATTCTCCTGGAGTTCAAAGCCTTTTTCCCTAAAGAGCCGGTTTTCTTTCTTTTGCTCCCTTCATTCTTTCCTGACAAAGATTTATCTTCCACAGCAACTGACTGCTTTGTCACCAGCAAAGGATTCTGATTTCAGGTGAGGAATAAGCAGCAGGAAACAAAACCAACACTTAAGGGATGGAGATCCTCGTTCAATGCAAATGTGCGGAGACGTAAGTGATGAGGGGAGTGGACTGTGGGTGCAGAATGGTTTCTAAGCAGAGTGGGTGCCACTCCTCATCTGGGTGACAATCAGAAGCGTACTGTTGACCTCACTAGAGTGCCGTTGATTTACACCAGCTGAGAATCTGGCTCAGTATTTCTCTGTGTGGCCACAAGGTATTGGTGGATCTTGAAGGATATTCCCAATAGAATCAAACATCGTCCCAGGGTGATGGGCTCCCAGCAGAAGAGGCTTTTGTATAGAAGTAAAAATAGCTGTGTTGAAATGACTTGGCTTTATTTCTATTACTCCAGAACAGCTGGGTATTTGTCCCCAGTGGAAGGTGAAACACCAGTGTGGAGCCCAGAGCCTAACTGTCTTCCTCAGTTTTCACTCCGCCCTTACCCAGAAGAACTGCCATTGACTTCAGAGAGGGCTCCCTGACCCAGAACTGAGAACAATCAAAGAGCCAGATCACCTTGGCCTGTGGAAATACCCAGGGGAGGGGATCTGGGAGGAGCAGAAGACCTCTGGGAGGAGTCCCTTGTGGAGCATCCCCCACATCATTCTGTAAGGGATGGGGGAGTGGGGCTGGGGGTTAGCCCTGAACCCTGTGAGTCCCAGGAGGTAGGAGCCCTAGGGCTCCCTGACAGTGCCGTGCCAATGGCATCACACTACCAGTGCCTTCCCTGGCTGTGCTGGTCCATAGATGGGGGTGTTTTCCTGCAGCAAAGGTCACGGAGCACGTTCATGGCAGTCCCTGGTGTGCAGGGGTGGGTGAGGAAGAAAGGGATCATGTGGGTCCTTCCAGCTCCACCCCCAACCTACCCTGACCTGACTCAGCCTGAGGCCCATGACTACCCATGCAGCACAACCCCGAAGAGAGTTGGTCCACGGGTTCCCAGGAAGGGGGCAGATGTAGCTAACCCCCAGTGGGAACTGACCTCATGTGGGAGGGATGAGGAGATTATGGCTGTGCCCTAAGCAAATATTAACAATTGGGGGAGGATGCTGTGGGTTTGAGCAAGTGTCTTCTTATCATGTAGCCTTGCATCAGTAATGCGTTGTCTGTAGTTCTGGCTTAGAACAGTGGTTTTCAACCTTTGGTCCACGGAGCCCTAGGGTTCACAGACGACGTCTAAGATTTCCAAGGGGTCTGCACCGCCATTCAAACTTGTTAGAGGTCTGCAAATGAAAAAAAGTTTGAAAACCACTGGCTTAGAAAACTCACATGACATGTGATTAAGCCACTCAGAATGCATAATATTCACGAGGAATGGTGATTTTTCAAGGAATGGTGATTTTTTTTTTCCCTGAGTGGCTGGAATTTCATCCATTTCATTTTTATCCCTTATTATATACTGAAACATTTTCATTACAAGGATCAGTGTCTAAGGCCAATGACAGCAACACAGCTGTAAAACAACAGATTTCAGTGTCTGCTTTGAGAAACCAAGTTTTCATTGGTGAATAATAGTCAGCGATCCAGCAATAGGACGGCCTGGCACCAATTCCATCTGATATCATTCATAGGATGCCACTGTATATGCACTGAAGCTTTTTATATATATCGTCGTCATATTCTCATCATGCCCATAGAGCTCCATCGTATTATTTCCCTTTAATAATTGCTGTAATTATGCCCATCTCATTCTTGGCTTCCAGAAGAAGCTGCCAGTGCCCTTTGAGATCACAAAGAGTGTGAACTGAATTTCTTCCAAAGCTGCGTTCGCTCCAGCATCATGCCAGCTATGAAAGATGCAGGGAGAATTTTCAGCTGATCCAGCAGCAGCAGTCAAGATAAAGATCATTTATCCTCCGGCTAAAGGTCTAGTTTTCACTGCCCTTTCCCGCTTGTTAAAGTACGATTGAAATATTTTGTACCTTGCTCTCTTTTTAGGGACAAACACCAGGGAGGATGTTTGCAGCTAAGTGACTGGGGTAGCGGGACAGCACTCAGCCGTCAAGCAAGAGATTGACACCTGTTGCAGCAAGAAAGGGAAGGGCTGATAGTTCGGGGAAAGGAACAAAAGGATTGACATGGGTCTTAAAATGTAGAGGAGTTAATCTCTGTGCTTGTGTTTGTGTGAGTGCTTGTGACAAGGTTATAGCCACACTAAATGATTTGCCCCTCTCTTTATTTCTTATCAGTACAGTTTTCATTGCAATGATCATGTGATTAACATAATGCTTTCAGCGCTTGTGAAACTGACCATCTCTTAGTGAAGGCTCTCAGCCATGCCCAGTGCAAGCGGGTGTCCTCGCCGGCTTCTTCCAGGCAGCTCTGCCACTGCGCCACAGTCCTGACCTACAGCAGCCCGTGCAGTCCCAGTCCTGGGAGCATGTGAACGATTATGAAATATGTGACAGATGTGTGGAGAGAATAAATATACAGGCCACACTAGGGCAAGATCACTAACTCTCCCTCTGTCCGTGAGCTGATTAGGATTCGAATCTAAGTGTGGGGGCCCTAGTGCATTCGCCTATTGTTCTGCCTTACAATCTGGTAAATTATTAAGGGTGCTCAGCACCTTGCAGGATTAGGCCCTGTAATAAAGTTCTGAGATCGGCACATTGTATTTACAGCTCTCCAGGGGTCAAGTGCCACCAGGAAGTGGGAGGAGACGGAATGCCTCCCGGCACGGCAGCCACTTTACACAACACGGCACAAACCATCTTTAAGGCTACGAGAAGCTTAATATAACAAATGAGACAAACCTCAAAGTCTTATTTGTAAATGCCAGATATTATTATAAAGGGGGGGGGAGAGAACAAGGGAGGCAGCTTTATCTTCCCCTGGGATCTAAGCTGACGGATTTTAAATTAGAGAACAGAAACTCTCTAGACAAGTTTGTTCTCCAAGGATATCTTTGGTTTCATTGCTCGGCTTTGTAGATCTAAATTGCGTGTCCTTCCCAACCGAAGGGCAAATGCTGCCCAATTTATTCACTGATGAAATCTGGAGTTGATGGATTGACACAGTCCATCATCTTCACTCCCTGGTAATCAGTACTTAGCCACAGGCTCCATCTACACTACAAATACAATCTTGCCAGGGAGCCTGACGGCAAATTGTAGTGTAGGCAGTTCTTTAACGATATTGCATAACTAAGTTAAAGCCCAAGTCTTAAGCACGTATATGAAACATTATTTGTATTCCAGTAGGCCCAAAGGGCCCAGCCACCATCGTGCTGGGTGCTATTAGGGTGACAAGATAGCAAGGGTGAAAAATCAGGATGGGGGTAAGGAATAATAGGGCCCCATAGAAGATAAACCCCCTAATATTGGACATCTGGTCACGCTCGGTTCTATACTTTCTAGAGCTGGTCTGAACATTTTGTTGTTGTTGAAATCTGCCAATTAGTTGAAATTGCAGCGTTCCACAAAGACACGTCAATTGCAGTGAAATTCCACTGGAAACAAGGCAGGGCGTGAGTCCGGGCCTGCAGCGCCTCAACAGCTGGAGCTCCCAGGGTTCCCAGCTCCTGGGTCCATTTTGCCGAGGCTATCACAATGGTCATTTTCATTCCAAATCAGAACAAAAAAACAAATTTCCAAATCTTCCATGGGATGCACTGAGCGTTCCCTGCCCAGCTCGTCTATTTACACATAGTGAGAGGGAATCCCTGATCTGATGAGCTCACCGTCTCAACGGGGGGGGGACTGGGGGACTGGGAGGGGAACAGCAGCACGAGGAGGAAGAGTGGCCTGCCCATGGGCAGGTCAATGGCCGAACCAGGAGTAGAACAGAGGACCCCTGACTCCCATTTCAAATGCCCTAACCACTAGTCTTCACTATCGCCCATCAACGTGGTTAAGTTATGATTATGCTACAATGTAGTCTTTTATAACCAGGATAGGGGACAAGTATGATGCAAACCAGCTCTCTGATATGGTTTTACTGCCTTATCAAACCCGGTCAAAAAGAATCACGGCCAGTGGGAGCTGCAATCGGCCGAAGCTGTGGACGCTGCAGGTAAACAAACCATCCCGGCCCACCAGCGGCTTTCCCTGATGGGCCACATGCCAAAGGTTGCGGATCCCTGGTCTACACCGTCCGTGGTAGCAAACCTCCCAGCCCAGCTTGACTCCCCTCCCTAAGCTTCAGAGCCGGAGCTCCAGCCCGAGCCGCAACATCAAAGCAGTGTCTACACAGCTATTTGAGAGCACTGATGTGAGCCCTGCAAGCCCGAGTCTGTTGACCAGAGCAGGGAGGCTTGCTGCTGCGGGCTGTGTTGACGTACCCTAAACACCTCCATTTCACATGGGCTTTAGAGGGTGCAATCAGTGCAAACATCAACTAAAAAAGAATTAGAGGCCAGGGCTCAAAATATGACCAGAAGTACTTTGCTTGGCTAAACAGCTAGAAACTTCTGAGTGTCAAACCTTTACTGCAGTAGGGTGGCAAGTGGCTGGCCGTCTTTGACACTGGGTTCCTATATTACTTGAGCAACAAACAATGATACTTTTTAGCAGCTCATTTGCCTCTGGCAGTCAATTCCAAAATGCAGGATTCAGAGGCTTGGTCTAAATAAACCCCTGAAAGTCTGATTTTCCCAAAGCTTTTCTGCAGCTCTCCAGACACAAATGTGGGGCAGAAATGGCAGGAGAACAAAGCCTGGTGATGGCTGACAAGTCTTGTTTCCAGTGAGTGGGAAATACCAGAAGAAGAGACTTTCTCACAGGATTTTAGAACGTTGGTCCCTGTTCCATGCAGCAGTTTAGAAGGGCTCATGTGCATGACCATGAAAAAGATGTGATCGACTTATCTGAGCTGTCACAAGCCGGAAATAAACTTAGGCATGGGTTAAAGTTTTGAGTTTGGCTCCGTTCGTATTGTGAATTGATGTGCCCATTGCTAATAATGGAACTAAAAATAAATAAATAAATAGAAAGCTTCATTTTTCTGTAGACTTGACAAGTTTATATATGGAAAGTAGAAATTCTTCTCACCCTCTGAATCCTCAGAAATCTTACCCACAATGGGGCAAAAGTTCTTCTGCAGACACCTGTGGCTTTCATTTGCCAATACCAAACAGCTTACTGCCTTGATTTTATAGCTTGTAGATGCTATGATCTTTGCTTCGCAAATCCCAGTGCAGAAACCTCAAGATCACCTTCTTATTTGATTCCAATGCACTATTTTCCCTCACTCCCAATTTTCAAGCAGTGGAGAAGAAAATCTATTGACAGAAAAGAAGGCTGGCAGCTGGTTCCCCTTTGTGTGTTTGTCTGTATACATAACTTGTGTTATTGACACCTTTGATCTTAAATCAGCTTCCTGTTGATTCATACATATGCTTCTGTTATTTTAGTGCCCCATAGGAAGAACCATCTCCCATCTGTTCCTCCCACAGCATTCTGAATCTCAAGGTCTTTGATTAAGGGGGAGAATTTCAAAAATACAAATGATTAAGTACCTAATTCCCATTGGCTTCTGAAACTGCCCTTTCTGCTTTGAAAATCTCCCCCTAAAAATCCCAACTTTCCTCATGCCTTCAGAGGAAACTTTCTCCACATTCTGAATACATAGGTCCATACTCAGGACCAAATTCTGGTACGTTTACTTGCATTGTTTTCAATGAGGTTTCTCACAGATTAAGGTACTATTCAATGTGAGTCAGCGTCATCAGAACCTGGCTCCTAAATTGTACTACTCAGTTATCATTTGTTCAGAACCAAAGGCAATTGTGTGTGTGTGTATGCACGTGCGCCCACAAGCCACTATAAAGGGAGGAGAAATGGCTCAGGTACTTCTGTGCCCCTGTAATTCTGCACTGTTGAAATGGTCCACAGGGGACGGACATTCAAGTTGCAGTGGGGGAGGTTTAGATTGGATATTAGGAAAAACTTTTTCACTAAGAGGGTGGTGAAACACTGGAATGCGTTACCTAGGGAGGTGGTAGAATCTCCTTCCTTAGAGGTTTTTAAGGTCAGGCTTGACAAAGCCCTGGCTGGGATGTTTTAACTGGGAATTGGTCCTGCTTCGAGCAGGGGGTTGGACTAGATGACCTTCTGGGGTCCCTTCCAACCCTGATATTCTATGATTCTATGATTGCAACAGGACTGCAAGTTAGAGCAATTCTATTTGGCCCCTGACACAGGCTGGGCCACCCAGTGCCCCTATAGCTGCGACAGAAAAGATGGTGGCCCAGAGCTGTTAAATGAACAATAGTGAATAGAAATAGCGTGTAGACACATTGATGTATTTCACTTTGATTCAAGTTTTCTTTCTTTCTTTGGCATAAGAGAGGGTCCCAACTCACCCCAGTGTTGGATCAGGCCCTGGTTGAAAGAAAGGTGTCTTTGATTGACTGATATCATAAGGTGTTCCACAAGCTGATGATGTTCCCCAAGGCAGCCTCTCTAAACCATTTTCCCCTGCTTAGTTTTAGCTCCAAACCCACAAGGCCTTTTGGGCTTGGACCATGCTCCCCTTAGGAGTGTGGGGTTTTCCGTTTAGAGCCTGACACTACTGCCCCATTAATCAAGAAGAACGATCACTACTGAGCCATGCTGTGATATTTTGGGGATCACCCAGACCAGTCAAGGGTTCTGTCGCCACCTGCCCTGTAGCCTTGGGGTGCCTTAATGTGGTGCTGCTATGGCTCGGATCCCTCACCCTCACACAAGCAGCCAGCCCACAAACACAAGGTCTCATCCTGGCTTCCAGCAACCTAGTTATTTCTTGCAGGGTGACATTAGCAGCCCTTTCAGGCCCAAGTCGCCTCATATCCGTCCTCCCTGAGTTCAGCCAGTCGGACTTTTCCCCTCTGGTTCATAACCCCGTAACACATGAAACGAGCCCTCCAGCTCTCAACTCACTTTTGCCCTCATATGCGACACAGTTTGCACGACTGAGCCCGGTTCGGGGTAAAAATAAACCAAAGGCTTATTTCGCAGAAAAAGCACAGCCTCAAAGATAAAGCAGTATGGGAGAGCAAACACACACAACTTACACAGTAAATTAACATAAAGTCACCAGCTCAGGCTTTACACTTCCATATTAGATAAAAATCTCTTTTCTCAGCCAAGTCACCTCTTGGCTTTGAACAGCTTCCCAGCACACCCCCTAACTGTAGGTGATTCAGGGTGTCACAGACAGCTTTCTCCCAAAAGGACGCTGTGACAGGATTCCTGCAGTGCAGCCTGGGACTGTGGGACCACAGTGCCCCCCTTAACTCTCCAGCCTGGGCTGTCTCTTGCAATGCTTTGCCAGAGACCAGCAGTAAACCCCTCCAGGTGCTGTTATCACTCAGTACAACTGCATGTGGAGCCCCACACCCAGCTAGAGTGCATGAATGCTCCCAGAGCCACTCATGAATCACACAGAGAAAGACAGCAGCTGAATCCCCCCAGCTCCCAGCACTGTACCTCAGGAATATACTGTTTTGCAGTGCTCAAGATGAGCCATGCAAATTTATTAATTGGTTCACCACTTCATCAATGGAAAGTGGATATACACCAGCCTTTGCAAACCTGAGCAAGCATCCTTACCAAACACTTTAGGCAAACTCACTGGTAAAGATAAACAGTTAAACAAATTTATTGACTACAAAAGATAGATTTTAAATGATTATAAGTGATAGGCAAAAAGTCAGAGTTAGTTACCAAAATTAAAGAAAATATAAGCATGCAGTCTAAACTCTCAACCCTATTAGACTGGACAACATCTAGATTAAGCAGTTTTTCTCACCACACTGGATATTGCAGTTCATAGTACGCAGATTTTACTCTTGAAATCTGGGCCAGTCTCCTCTGTTGGAGTCTTAAGTCTTCTCAGTGTCCTTGTTGCTTGCAGCATAGGTGGGGGCAGGAGAAAGGTCAAGCATTGGCCCCCCTGTGTCCGGTTTTATACCCTTAGTCCATTTATACACAAGTCCAGGCATGTCTGCTAGACATTGCTGAGTCCCCAGGCAAGATTGAGCAATTCCCCTGGTGTGGCCTTATGCAGGTGAGTCATTGAATTGTAACTCCTTTGCTGGACAATGGCTGTTGATGGTTGTTTGACACCCCACCCGGGTTTTGGTTACTTTCCTTGCTGTTGTCTCTGGGGAGCTAATATCTGGCTGATTCCCCAACTTACAGCATGTTTTAGTGACAACCATGCAACACAATTCTCATAACTTCATGTGCATTAATGATACACATATATGGATAAAAAATGACTTTCAGCAGATCATAACCTTTTCCCTGAAACCTCGCATGGCATGCTTTATATGCAATATCACAGTTATATAGGGATGAGGAATATGGGGGTTACAAGACACTCCCCCAAGGTACAGTATGTCACAGATGCCCCTTAGTTTCTGGATGAAAAGCCGGAGACACGAGCCTGCTTTTAAAAGTCTTTTCTCTCTCTCTTTCCTTTTCTTCTCTCAGTTCATGGCGACTCATGTTGGCATAGGTAGTGTCTACACTGAAGCACTACAGCTGTAGAGTTTCAAGTGTAGACAAGCCCTTGGAACAGTGGTGGACAACCTGCAGCCTGTCAGGGTAATCCACTGGCGGGCCGCAAGATAGTTTCTTTACATTGACTGTCGGCAGGCATGGCCGCCCACAGCTCCCAGTGGCTGCGGTTCACCATTCCCGGCCAATGGGAGCTGTGGGAAGCAGCACGGGCCTCAGGGATGTGCTGGCCGCCACTTCCCGCAGCTCCCATGGGCTGGAAATGGTGAACTGCTGTCACTGGGAGCTGCGGGCGGCCGTGCCCGTGCATGGTCAATGTAAACAAACTGTCTCACTCCCCGCCAGCGGATTACCCTGATGGGCCACAGGTTGCCCACCACTGCCTTAGAACATAATGCCATTTGTATACTCTATTTTGTATACTGTCCCCAAAGGCTGGAGGCCAACAAATGCACTATACTGTACCCTTTACCGCCTCTATTTCTTGTTTTAAAACCACCATCACCACCATGAGCATCAGCAATTGAACTCCACACATCCTGCAAAGTGCAGGCGTCATGCACCAGGAGAGAAAGGAAAAGTGACTCCCTGAGCTGTCTCCACAAAGAATTACAAGCAGACAAGCAAGCTGTACAAAAAGACCATTGTTGGCAGCAGGGCTTACGCGACCTTTAATTATTTCTCGTGGAGGTCCAGCGGAAGCAGTTCAGCACAGTCATAGGGTAGCTAATTAATTTATGTGCTGCAGCAAACTGTACAGTTTATGTTGAGCAAGATCAATAATCCCTGCTGTCTATTTGGAAACTGCTCACCATCGAGAATTTGCAAGTCGAAAATCTTCTTGGTCAAGGTTGTATTACAGGAGGAAAGAAAAAAATAAATCAGCCAGCTAGACAAGATGTAGCTATATCCGTTCCTGCAATTGATATATGTGGATACAAGTTCTGTGGATGTAAAACTCTGCCCGTGCAGGGGTAGCAAGCTAAAGCAGCCAAACAATAAATAAATGATGGCATAATGAAAACACGTAAAATATCATCATCATAAAAAGTTGATTAACAGAGTTGCCTGAAAGCAGAGAAATTGATTATAATTTTGTGCAGGATAAAAAGGCAACAATAAAGGCTACAACAGAGCCTAGCAATGCTGTGGGCTGTGCTTCCAGGCCCCCATTCAGCAACGCATTCAAGCATTGACTGTGAGGTCACGGAGATCTTAGTGCATGATTAAAGTTAAGCAAGAGATTAAATGATTTGCTGAATAGAGCCATGATTGTGCAAAGATTTACGCATGTGCCTAACTTTACATACTGTGAGTAACGCTACTGATCTCAATGGAGCTACTCAAATGCTCAAATCCCAGTGCCCTTGAAATCAATGGCAAAACTCCCATTGGCTCAATGGACCCACAGTGCATAAAGTGAAGCACATGAATAAGTCTTCACAGGATCTGGGCCCAGGGATGGAGTGAAGCATGTGCCTAAATCCATTGCTAAAACAGGCCCTACAATATCTGGGCACACCTGTTTGTATACA
Organism: Lepidochelys kempii; assembly: GCF_965140285.1. Lineage (NCBI taxonomy): Eukaryota > Metazoa > Chordata > Testudines > Cheloniidae > Lepidochelys > Lepidochelys kempii. Next base: position 6,328,305 of record NC_136392.1, on the reverse strand, counting down.
CAACCATGTTTTTATACAGACCAATGGATATATGCACATGAGAGTTGGGTAATTATTCATCTAACAATCCAATGTTCATGCACAGAACTTTTTGCATTGTCAAATAGGTGCAGGGGTGCAAAACTTAACCAGCCACACATTTTGTAGATGCAGCAGTGGAGGTTAGCTGAACATCTGAAGCTAACTTGTGCTGCATGGCATAGATAGAATGCTTGGCTCATACTTCTACACTTTTCTCTTTATTTATCCATTTAAATGACCCTGAGGCCTCACACTGCAAAGGGGCTGGAGTCCTTTTGAAATAAAGGAATATACGGCAAGTGAGAATAGGGAAGGTGAGTTTCCTGGTTAAAGGTTTCAGAGTAGCAGCCGTGTTAGTCTGTATTCGCAAAAAGAAAAGGGGTACTAGTGGCACCTTGGAGACCAACCAATTTATTTGAGCATAAGCTTTCGTGAGCTACAGCTCACTTCATCAGACCCTGATGACATTAAGCCACTTTTATCTGTGCTATCAGCACAGCAGCCTGTTTCATATTTTCTCTCTCACACTCTGATCAGCGTGAAGGGGAAAAAGCAAGCCGGGAAGGGAAGAGTTGAGAATGGTATGTACCAAGATCAAGTCACCGTTTACAGGAGGGAGTCCGTGGGTACAGGAAGATGAACCAGTGCTTACGAGTACACCATACAACAAGGAAAAAGCCAGCACCACCCTGCACGGGACAGACTGGTTTGTGCCATCTCAGCAACAAGAGCAGCTAATTCGGATGGCAATGGAATCAGTCTGAGTGCCAGCAACTCAGTCCACAACAGCGACCTTGAGAGAGAACCATCTTATCCAGAGTTGGTCAGTGAATATATGAAGGGGTGCGATGGTCTTTAAATGCTCCACTTCCTTTAGGGATATGAGTTGATCAGTGAGATATACAAATACATTTTTCTCAAAAGGAGGGCAGTTAATGATTGGGTGGTGCAGTGGGAGGAGCTTAATCCTGAGCTTCTGGTGTTGAGTGTTCCTGTTCCTTTCCCCCCAAAATCTGCTTAATTGTGTATCTATTTGTCCCTTGATTGTGTAGCAAGGATCCTCCTTCCTGAGTGTTCGGAAAGCACCTGGCCCATAAGGGGTGCTACCACAAATAAACAGTTACAACAATGTATGGCCACATGAGGGTTAACTGAAGGCAGGAGGCAGCCAGAGATGACACACAGCAGCACTTACCTCCCATACAGCTCTTCACCACCAACCCTAAAAGATACTTTGTTTAACTTTCCAGCCTGCCTCAAATCGCACCCATCTGCTACACAGCCAATGAGGGTAGGGAATGCCTTTTACAATCTATTGCACCCACCGGGTGTTCAGAGATTCTAATGCCAGAAGGGACCATTGTGGTCATCTGGTCTGACCTCCTGTATAACACAGCCCATAAATCTGCCCCAAAATAATTCCTAGGGCAGAGCTTTTAGAAAAAACATCCAATCTCGTTTTAAAAACTGTCAGTGATGGAGAATCTACCATGCCTCTTTGTAAACTGCTCCACTGGTTCATTACTCCCACTGTTACAAATTTATACCTTCTTTCCTGTCTGAATTTGTCCAGTTTCAACTTCCACCCATTGGATCGTGTTAGATCTTTCTGTGCTAGACTGAAGAACCTGTTCTTAAATATTTGTCCCTTGTATAGATACTTAGACTCCAATCAAGTCATCCCTTCACCTGCTTTTTGTTAAGCTATGTAGCCTCACTTAAACATCTCCTAAGGGAGCCATCCTATAGCAAAAGGCTGGTTTTACTGGACACACACAGCCACTTGGTCTCATTTCAGAACTTTGGCCTAATCTGTTGCAAAGCAGCCACTTGTCTATGTGTGGGAGAGACAGAACTGAGCTCTCCTGGCATTTTCCTCCTGCCACATCTTGCCTCAGACATTTCATGCCAGGGCCACGGAGGCTCAAGGCCTCCAGTGGCACTGAAGTTTTGTCACCCTCAGATATTTTTTTCAGATGATTAAATATTTCGAAATAAATGAAGTGTTAATTTAATGTGGCACAGCGAGCCAGTGGTGAGAGGGGAGCTGTGGCCCTGGGGCGGGAGGGGTGCGTGTGCACCTGTCAGAAAAATGCCTGCCACTTTAAAATGGATCGCCCGTTTCCCTGCACAGAATCACTGGCTAAGACGTGAGGGACCCAGGTCTCAGTCCCTGCTCTGAATCTGTCATTTTTTTTGTGAAAAATTTCAAAAGGTCTTTGTTTTTGTCCCAGTGTAGAACAGGAAACATTTTGACATCTCAAACATTTTCAAAGGGTTCCCACCCAGCTCTAGGAAGGGATTGCTTTTCACAAGCATAACCAGCAGAGGGATCACTGAATTGAAAACAAGCAACACCAGAAAAGAGAAATCATCACATTTTTATTCAGGGTCAACACTGAGCCAAAATCAGACTGGAAAATATACAAACTGATTTATACATTTATTATGTTTTTGCTGTGCAGATTTGTGTCTGGCATGTGGGTTTCCTAGCAGACAGAGAAAAATCAAGTCAACCTTTTAAAAAATGTTACTAATTATTTTTATTTGTAACTCCTGTGTTTCATTTAAATATGAAGCTGTGATGCCTTTAAATAGCTATGAAAGCTGGCTGCACAAAGAAATAGATGCCATTTTGCTCTCAGCATTACTGTGGCTTCTTGTAAATGAGACACACACACCCCATACTCTCTCTAAGGCAGAGGGTTTTTTTTAAAAAATTCTTTCTTTTGTTGTCCCTAATACAGAATCAAATCATTCAGACTGAATGTATAGTGTATGGAAAAACATAACTTGTTTGGTCAAAGGTTTACAGTATTACCACTACTAAGCCTTTAAACACCCCCGCCCCCTAAGTCATGGGATATTTTAAAAATATATATATTTGAGGTTCTTTTAATTCAACTTCTGAGCCTTTAGGATACATTTTCTTCATTGTTTCAAGCTTTCCTCTGCAACCCTGAGGCCTAGAAACTTACTTTAAAAAAAATTAAATAGAACTTTTCACACTCACTTGAGCAGCTGGGACTTTAAGAATAGCACCAAATATTGCACGACTCAGGGCATAATCAGAAGAGTTGGCAACACTGGGTTCATCTCTTTCACTCAAAGTGAGTGCAGGACCCCCTGCTAATGCTGGCTGAATAGAAAATGATTCACGAATAAACAGAACGTGTTTGCTCTGCTGTTATCCATGAGGCTGTATTTGTTATTCATGAGTATTCAGAAGGTCACAGTCTCATTTGTAAAAATGTTTGCAGATCCCCAAAATGTACCACATTCCAGCCTGGATTGCTATATTTAGAAGAACATTATTTGCTAGAGCTGGTCAAAAATTTTCAAAAGCACAAAACTTTTCTGGTGTTTTTCGACCAGTTATTCTTTATCTCCGGTTTTAAAAGTATCAGTATAAATTAAATAATATTTCATTAATCTTTCCTTAAATGAGTTGTTCTGTGAGCATTTGTGTCAAATCACTGATCATTATTTGTGGAACACAAACATGAAAGGGATGTAAACATGGCCAAAGTGAATTCAATCTTTTATTCGAATGAGGGTTCATTGATACTCAGCTCTGATACAACCAGTGACTCTCAAATACCTACCATACCACCGCTGCAGTTTATTAAAAATCAAATCAGGTCCCATGCAGAAATGATGTTATTCTAATAACCCAAGCATTTCACCAAGGTGTAAATTGCTGAGCTGCATGAAATGATGTTCCCTGAGGCAACTATCAGCTATGGGGGTAGAGGAGGGGAGAGTTCATTTGGTGAAAGATACCATTTGAGCAGGCATAGGGCTGACAGACTGAATATTTCCATCAGGAGCCCAATTACAGTTCAACTCAAAGACAATCATCACTAGGAAACAAACAAATCTGTCCTGGAACCATAGCAACACCTAGTGATGAACAAATCCCAAAACATTCCAGTGTTCAGTTCAGTCTACATAAACACCTCAAAATTTCTGTGCTAATCCAACCGTCTTTATCCTTGGAATCTAGCTGGCGACTATGAGAAACCACTTACTGGTTAAAGCAGGTGATTGTAAAAAAAAAAGAAAAGAAAAAAAAAGCACTGTGAAGATATATGGTTAGTATGTCTCATCCATTCTAGATCAACGGGGTTCACAGTTTATGCATGTACATAAGGGAGGATCTGAGAGCTAAATACAGGTTTTTCCTTCTCATGCATGAATCGTGCACTGCAACCTTAAGGAAGTCCTCATGAACATTTGTGTAGCACCATTGTCTTTGAACATTACCCTGAGACCTCGTCGATTTTCATAGAACAATTCTGCCAATTTAAGCAAGTAATCTAAGGTCCTGTCTACACACAGAAGTAGCACCAGTTGAACTAAAATCAGTTTAAACTTAAAATTAATTAAACCGGTACAAACCATGGTGCAGAAACACTTGTATCAGTTTAAGATAGGGTTATATTGGTTTAGTTTGTGCTTGGAAATTTACTCATGCAATTTAAATCAACATAAACCAGGTTTAAACTGATATGAGTGTGCTCAGAGAGTGTTTTACAGTAAATTGGTTTAAAAACACACCTGAAGTTAAACTGGTTCAACCTGCTGAGTAGATCAGCCTAAATGGATTTTCGCTTTTCTTAAATCAGTGTGTTTCAACACAAGAAAGTGATACTGATTTTACTAATTCGGTCTGGAAACCCATTTAGTTAAATTGGTGCCATTTCTGTGAAGGGATCAGCCACAAATTGAACTGGTTTAACATTAAATTGGCTTATAATCGCACCTTTTGTTAAAACTTAGTAACTTTGAATGTAGACAAGGCAAGTCTGTTCTTGGGTGGAAATGGGGTAAGCTAAAGGGGGCTAACACAGATGTAAGCAGGGACATGTGTGGCCTAGAAAGTCTTTCTTAATGGTGATGGTTTATGAGGAATTAAACAACTCTGCTTAACTGCCAGGGCCCAGAGTGAGATTGCCGCATTGGCAGGTAGTAAAAAATAAATCACATTCCATTTATAAACTGAACACATTTCATCAGGGAACAGAGAAGGATAAGACACTGCAGCCCCATAGTGCTAGTTACATGGAGGGAATTTTCACAGAAAATCCACACTTTAATGCCCTGGAGTCAGAAACTAGCTCAAACCAACCTAGTCGTCAAATCCCTCTTTGATCGCCTCTCATTAATATTTCTGCATTGCATCTGTAAACAGTGAACTTCAAGGGCAGCTGCAGGTTAAATATTGGTAGCACTCAGCTGTATAATATTCTTTTTTATAATTATAATGAAGTTCCTATAACTAAAAAAAAAAACCACCTCACCAATCATGATCAGTGTTGTGCTGCTTCCTAGACTTCTTTGTAGCAAACTCACTTCCCAGGTGCATATGATCTTGTTACCCCCTAGAATTTTTTTTAGCTGTAATTACACATTCACAAGACTGAGAGCCCCTGTCTTGGGAACTGGGTGGCTCTTGGAGGGCCTATATGTGCCCTGGTGCTGGGTGACCCCAGGATCCTTCAGCATGGAGGAGGGGCTCTAAGATCTGTTTTCTCTGGGGGCAAGGAGGGGAGGTGGAAAAGCAGATGGATGGAGGACCCCAGTCCTGGTGGGTGGTGGAGAGAGCAGAATTGTGGGACCCCAGGTCCTGTTCTATGGGGCAGGAGACCTCAAGGCTGGAGAGCTGATAGGCAAGGAGGACCCTGAGGCAGGGGAGTGATAAGGGCTGGCCCTGGCCTGAAGGTGGCATTGGAGGGCCCCACCCAGTGCTAGGAGAGGGCAGAGTAAAGGGGAGGTGTGGGGCACTGAGGGGACACCAGTGCTGGGCGATGGGTGCGGGATGATGGAGACTACGAGCTGGCACTCACCTGACCTGTGCTAGGGGTGAGGGGGCCCCCTGTGCTGGTGGAGGGTCCTGCCGGAAAAGGAAAAGGTCTGCCCAAGGCAGAAGGGCCGGGGCAGGCTGCCCTGGTACTAGTGGCTGTGGGGGGGGGGACTAGGGGGTGCTAGGACCCTGGGGCAGCAGGTGACACCAGGAGCCAGCTGGGCCTGGGTTGCTCGGTGCTGCAGAGACTGAGCCTGAACCCAGGGGGTGGCGGGCAAGAAAAAGAAATAAACACCTGGGCTGGTGAGTGTGGGGTGCAGGCCTGACCCCTGCTGCTGGCACCAGGTCTGCTGCTAGCCCCCCAGGCCACATTGACCCACCACGTCCTCCTGAAGTGTGGGGCCTCCCAAAGCATGGGGCCCAGGCCGGTTGCCCCAATCTGCCCTATGGATGGGCCGGCTCTGGGTAAGGGTGAAGACGGTGCCGGACTGCGGCCCTGGGAATTAGAGAAGCCATGTGACATAGTTCAAGGGACACAGCAGACAGCTGAGATCTACAAGGTCCCTGGGCTGGGACCCAGAGTCATGGGAGAGCCCGGGTCCCCCAATCTCCCCCCTTATTAGCCACTGGGGGGAAGTGGCCTGGACAGTGAGGCCCCCAGAGGGGGAAGTGAACTATAGTGACCCAGCTGGAGAGCTAAAGCCAGGAAGCCCAAGAAGGCGAAGACATTATCTCCGGGGAGGAGCCCTGGGGCACTGCCCTATCCCAGGAGCAGGGACAACCTAAAAGAGAGCATGCAAGCACACACACTTGGCCAAGGGGGCGCTCACAAGAGGCAAGTGCACCCCATTACAGCACCTCTTTTGAGCGGCTCCAGCATTTCAGTCCATGATGGCAACTCCAGGGCTTCTTACCAACAATTATGCAAAATGGTGCTTCATTATTTAGAGTCAGGGTAGGGTAGGGGGGAGAGTCACTCTCAGGTGCAATATCTGCAAACTCAAAACACTATTAAAAACTCACGGCTTAACTCAATGCAAAGAGACCTAAATGCAGGGGATGCCTGGCCTGGTTCTCATGAAACTGAGGTTTTTCTGATGGAAGTCAATGGGGGAAAAAAAACAAACAAACCCCCCCACATATAGCTAGAGACAATACCCACAGGGCAAACTTTCTTCGCATTCAGCAGAAATTGGTGCATTTAATCTTTTGATGCCTATTGGAGTGTGAGAAGGCAAAAGCTTATCCAAGACCATGGCTCTTGGGGTAGCATGCTGCTACTGGGAACCTGCAGGGCAATAAAGGTGTCGTCTCCATATGACATAAATGCACTTACTGTACAAACACTGTCCCCTACCCTGAGAAGCAGTTGATTCGGTTTGACACAGCTTGCCATTCATAGAGTGGTCCTCCCTCTATTTCAAGATTATAGAGCTGAAGCCACAGAGTTAAGGGTTGTTTTTTTTTAACCAAGTGCCAGAGCAGTTTGAGAATGAACAGAAGGGCCACAATCCCATCCTGAAGCTGTGGAGATTGCTGGGGGCCCACTGGCAGATATTATGGGGGTCACGTTTCTCCCGAAGAATCACACTCTGAAATGTATTCAGATTAAATATATTGAGCAACACACTGCTCTCGCCTACACCTGTTGCACCCCGCTGAAAAGCAGGCCCTCACTGCTTCCTCCAACTCAACACCAATAGTGCTCCAGGGTCAGTATTCTGTAGCAGCAGAATCTGCCCTTGGATTTTGCTGGTGGATCAGATTAGATTTCAGCATGGAGATTATTTAAACCTCTCTCCCCACTCCTGCCTCTTAGGGCAATGGGACCAGGTAGGACTTTGAGCTCCTGGGAGTCAGGGAATAAGAAATACACTCCAATCCCATTCACTGCCTGAAAGCTCACTGTTTTCCAACTGCACCCACAGAGATGCATACCCCTCTCCCCCATTCTGCGTGGGCTGAATCAACAAGGGACGACATTCATTGCCCCAGCTGTGGCCTTTGCAATCTTTGCTACAGGCCAAAAGGAGGAAGCATCTGCCAGGACCATAGTGTGGCTGCGGATCCTGTATTTAAGCAGTCAGCACTGACCTAATGGGAGGCCAAAAGGAAATCATTTGTGTAAGGAGTCCACTGGGGGTAATGGAAATGTGCTTTCCAAAGATCTTTGTCACAAAGGCTGCTGAACTACTGGCCCTGAGCACTGGCCGCTAGAATAGATAGTGTTCTTCAGGATCAGGTCTATAGGATACGGGGAGGTGTGCATGTGCTTGCAAGTAGCAGTTCTCACAGGCTTATTTTGTTCTCAAAAACGTTCGCTAAGGAAGTCTCCTTGAGGAGCAGCACAGTCCATGTGTTCTCTGTAGAACTCTGAAACTCCTTTGAAACGACAGCCATAGTCCTTCAAGACAGCTTTTGAAGTCAAACTCAGTAGTGAGGAAAGAGCAACCATGAACCTCGTACATCGTTCCTGGCTCAGATAGGAGGTGAGTGGTCACAGGGACAGGAGAATTGTCAAACTTGATCAGACCCAAGGTCCTTGTAAACCAGGATTCAGAAGAAGAACCCTGCAACCGACAGATGTGAGATAATCTGTCCTTTCATAGATCTCATCCTGGCCATTAATAATCTGATGTTGGTCAAATAAGTGACCCACCCATTTCTGCATGTTGACATTTATTAGTCATAATAATCATTAATCAAGGTCACACAGCGAGTTAGCAGCAGAGCAGGGAATAGATCACTCCTTTTCCAAAAGCAGGGTAGCCCATTTTCTACTTTAACAAGAAAACTGACTGAGATTCTTCCCCGGGAATAAATGAAGGGGATAGGATGCCTACATTGCTTCATAAACAAGCACACTACCTGGGAAAATAAGTTGGTCTAATGAAAGATATTACCTCCCCGTCTTGTCTCTCTAGCATCTCTCCAGTACGTCAGATGTCGTCCACGTCAACCCTCCAGCCAAGAAATGCAAAACTTCTTTTCTCTCTCTCTCTCTCTCCCTCTCTCTCTGAACTGAGCTAGAGGAGGAAGCTGAATAATGGATTAGTAATCAGGCAAGCATTCCCTTGCTTGCTTTCTCTCTTCCTTCTAAAAGACAGTGTAACCTCAGGGTTCCTCAACCTTCACAGCGATGCTGGCCGGTGCATTAGCAATCATTGCTGTCAGCATAAGGAACAACCCAAGCTGCGATGATGTTACACGAAGAAAACCGTCCTTGATTTGTCAGGCATGGACTGTTTTAACAAATTTGCCATTTAATGGCAGTTACAGAAAACACTTGCTCCTCTGTAGGGTTAGGATCCGGGTCTCCTAGCATCCTGGGCTGCCAATAAAAGCCGAGAGACACCTCGAACTGTCGGCGCAGAAGCAATCTGAAGGCTGTTCTGGGGTGAAGCACCGCCTCTTCCCCTGCAAGTACTATCCCAGATTTGCAAGGACCAATTAATGTGCAACATTATTCGTGTGCTTTAAAAATCATACTCCCAAAGAGCACATTACCCCACCGTGTAGACAACCCCTAAGTCTCACTGCAAATCAACAGGATTTAGGCTCCTAAGTCACTCAGGCGATTCTGAAAGTTTTACCCTATGTTCAGTTCTAAATAGCTCAAGCCCTGGGGCTGCCCCTACTTCTCATTATTTATATTAAGGTAGCAGCTCGAGGCCCTACCGTGCTAGGTGCTGTACAAACGCATTGCAATAGACAGCTCCCACCTCAGAGTTTATAGTCTAGATTGACAAAGGGTGTAAGGGGAAATAGAGGCACAGAGAGAAGTGACTTGACAAGGCTAATCAACAGATCAGTGGTAAAGACGGGAACTGAATGCAGGTTTACTGGATCAGAGTCCAGGGCCCTGTCCACTAACCACATTCCTCTCATGTACTAGGAGACTCTTCTACACTCTAATAGATGTCACGGTCAGGATATTTTTCTTGCTCTTCAGCCTAATCTTTCTTTCTTTCTTAATTTCATCCCATTAATTCCAATTATTCTCCCCATGTAACACCTTAGTCAATTCCTCTCCTTCTTTGGTATTTGCACCCTTCAAATATCTGTAGATAGTCCTCTAGATTTAAAATATATGAAGCTGCTCTCACCTATAGGTTATTGATTCAAATCTACCTTGTGTGACAGCTGGGTGGGATTTAAACACAACTGCAATTGGTAGCCTCCGCAAAGGAGCCTAGGATTTCCTTTAACCCGGAGGCCTTGTCTATATTAGGTGGGTTTAGCTGGTACGGTTATACTGTTATTGTTACAGTGACAAAACCCGCTAGTGTGGACAAAGTTGTAGCAGTATAAAAGTGCTTATTTTTGGTTCCCTCACCTGGCGTAAGGCTACACTGGTATCACTGCCAGGCTTTTACTGGCATAGCTATGTTAGTAAAAACTCACATCCCTCACTTTTAAGTGTTGACCAGGCCAGAATTCAATCAATATGGCATCATTGGCATGACAAGCCCTACAAGTGATAGCAAAGTATCAGAAAAAGACAGATTCCTTGAGTAGGTCATAATGGGGCTCCATGCTGCGTTTGGGGATTGGTCCACCGTGTCTATTCACCTGCCTGGCACACCCATCCCATGTCTACACTAGGAGTGCTCTACCAGTGTAGGTAGATCACTGGCAAATCACTCCTAGTAAAGATGCAGCTATAGGCAAAGCTGCATTTTGGACCACTATAATAAAACCACCAGCACCACCCTGGCAGATATCTGTAATGTAGACATAGCCACAGGCTCTGCAGGCCCAGAGTTGGGTGGGGAGTGAGCAGTGAATGTGTAGACTGAGGCCTTATCCCCGAGTTCCCTTTCACAGAATAGCAGAATAAGCAGAATAAGCAGAAGAAGCAGAATAAAAACCAGCAGGAGTCTTGAGTCTGTGTCTTTAAGCCTTGGCTCTCTCCAGCCGGTGAGCCATATTGCAGAGAGATAATAAAGGTCTTATCTGCAAATAGCACGTAGCAATAATTTTATCAATATGGCAGAGTGCCTCTCACTTTCCAATATTACAACTTGCTAGACTTGCTTGGATACTGAGGTGTGGGGAAATGTGAAAGCCAGAACTGCGAGGAGCTGGTACGGAATCACTGGAGTTGGTCTAGTCGACTTTACTGCAATCAGTGCAGAGACACGTTTGGCTTTGTTGAGAATGAAGACATAGGACCTGGATGAATACATGCCATAGCTATGGCTAGGAGTCTTGTGCGTCCAGGCCCACTCAAATGAAATCAGGGAATGGAAGCAACATAATGTGCCAAACCACAGCTAAGCAATACAGCCTAGTTTATGAATACCTCTTTGATCATTATTTGTATTTCAGAAGTGCCTAGAGGGTCCAGCTGAGAATGGCGCCCCACTGTGCTGGGAACTGCACATATACAGAGTGATAAACAACTCCAACCTCAGAAAGCTCACATTCTAAATAAACAAGCCAGACATAGGATGGGAGTGGAACAAGAGGTCCAAAAGAGGTGAAGTGAACTTGCCCAAGGTCACATGACAGGTCAGTGGCAGAGAAAAAACCTAGGTCTCCTAATTCCCAGGCAAGTGTCCTATTCACTAGACCATGCCAGTTCAACTGAGCATTGAATATGCCCAGTGAGCTATTCCTTATAGATCCATAAAGTGAAAACAAATTGTGTTCACTCAATTTGCATCAGGAATAAATTGTGATAAGTGAGCAGATGTTACACATGTAGAAAAAGAGGCCAATTTGTCTAATAAATTATCTGTTGTCAATTATTCACTTAGCTCCTCAGGAAAGCTATTTCCTTTTGTCCTAGAACAGGTAAAAAAAAACTATAAATAGCACAAAATTCTCAAATTCAAGCCTGGCAAAATGTTGGAATTTAAAAAATAAATATCAGGACATCCAAAAATAAGCCCACAAAAACCACAATTCATCTTGGAGGATACCCGTGAATGGGCCCTGGAAGGATGATGAATACCCAGCGAGGCTTTGATGGATTGCTTCAGAGTATTTCTAATTACCTCTCATTAGACTTACAAAGCTCCTTTGTATACTCTTCACTAATTCAGTTTTCAGAGTAGCAGCCCTGTTAGTCTGTATTCGCAAAAAGAACAGGAGGACTTGTGGCACCTTAGAGACTAACAAATTTATTTGAGCATTAAGCTTTTGTGAGCTACAGCATCCAATGAAGTGAGCTCACGAAAGTTTATGCTCAAATAAATTTGTTAGTCTCTAAAGTGCCACAAGTCCTCCTTTTCTTTTCACTAATTCAGACTTTCTGGTTGTCTTTTTATTTTCCCCCTCCTAAGGACAGTTCCCAAGATTTCACTCACACATGACTTCCTGTGCCAGCGAGAGAGAATGAGCCTGGCGAAGAGACAAGATAAATTAAAACCAAGGCCAAAAGAAGAAGAATTTGCCAGTGTCTTGTTCTCATTATTCACTAAGGGCCAAACACCTAGGCAAATGTTCGGCCTGACTATCTCCACAACCAGATGAGTCGAAAGAAATCTTCCCTGTTATGCTACTGAGCTTGTCTGGAGTTGTCTAACAGAGGGACTCTACATGGGGCTTAAGTCAACCTGCGACTTGAGATGAGTGCACGATGGGGTGGCCTGCTTGGCAGATGGTCAGATGCTCTTCGCCAAGAGCACGTGGCATCTATGCTCTGAGATCTGCACTGGTTGCCTCTTATTCCCAAGTGGACTTTAAGGCATCAATTTTTAACCTATAAAACCCTGATTGGATTAGGTTCTGCTTTGTTAAAAATCTGACTCTCTCCCCTGTGCAAGACTGCCTCAGGCATGGTTAGCAGGCAAGCCGGGGCTGCACCCCCCTTTCTATAATCAAGAGAGCGTGGCCGGCCAGGCATTCTCTGCAAGAGGCCCTCAGCTTTGGAACCGACTCCCCTACCCAGTTAACCTGAAAGGTGTTGGCTTTCAGAGCTCTCCCCAGGCCTCTCTCTTCTCCCATGTTTCTGGGGAGGGAGGCCTTGTGATGAGGGCTGGTGTTTGTGATAATGGGGGGGACTGGATGGGTTTTGATTCTCTCTTTGGTTTAATATTTTCTGGTTTGGGGAAAGGAGCAGGCTGCTGCTTCAGCCTCTTTAATGGGGTTTGTTTTAATGTATGGCAAAGATGCCTAGAGCCCAGGATCACTGCCCTTGGAGCGGTGGGGCAGGGGGGAAGAACAAAGTGGAATAGTGTACCAGCCTAAGTTATGTGATGTGGGCCTTGGAAATTAACAACAGAAGGTCTTCACAATACTGAATGCCTAGTTCCTGCCCATCCCTGGAGCACTGCTGCAGAGTGGTGGTACACACCATGTCAGTGGCTGCACACACACACCCCATCGCCCCCCCTCCCCCCTTCAATTCTGGTTCCTTGCACAACCAAGCTACACAGATTCTACTGCCAGCAATGCAGGAATGCAGCCAATGGCCAGGGCCTTCTGAGCTGTGTATGCATGCAATTGCATGTGTGTGTACATTTTAACATGTGCAGTTCTGAAAATCTTGACCCTAACCTATTCCTAACTGGGAAAGTCTTCAGGTATGCAGCCTGGATGCCATTGCCAGTTGCACTACTTTGAACTTCAGCAAGCTCAGTGAATACAAAGACAAAACTATAAACTGATCTTCATGGAAGAATGTATCCACTGCAACCAAAGACACCGGCCTAATAATGGGCTATTGATTTCTTGCTCTGCAGAGTTCTTGTGAACAGAAGCTCACTCCAAGGATTTGTGTTTCTACCTCCAAGAAGTCAGCAATAGGGTGAGGGTGTGAAATAGAAACATAGATATGATTTGTGCCTGTCCCTGGCCCAACACTCACACACCTCTGTATTGTAATCTGTGACCCACACTCCTAAATGAGAGAGACAAATTAACATTTCAGACAAATCCATGAGAGAACTGCACTCATGGCTGATTTTGTGGTATGTAGAAGGATGAGTTCTAGTTACTTTTGCCTTTCTAATGCAGCTGATGAGGATTGATATAAAGAGCATTTATCACACTTGTTTACACTCCAGAGCTAAAATCCAGCAAAAATGAGTGACATAGAAGCAGAATAGAGGAAACGCAAACAGTTACATCACACCCTTCCTTTAGGTTTTTAAAGTATACGGTGCATTAGCTGAGTGACTCCCATTAAAATGAACAGAGGTTGGGCATCTAAAACCTTGCAGATTTTGTGCATATTTAACCATTTATGAAAAGAAAACCAATAAACCCTTGCTCTTTGAATGCATCCACATAGATGGGCATGAACGATTTTGCTCCCTCTGAATTTCATAACACGTAAATCCAACTCTTTGGAAGATATGCGTAAGATAAATATAAAGAAGAGAGCATCTCAGCTAATTAAACTCTTGGCAAGGTGAACTGCTGAAAGTTTAATTAGCTGACTTCTGTGCATCTCTCTGGATGTGCCTGCTACAAGGGGGTTTAATAGAAAATCAGCTTGAACTGGATCTAATTTTTTGATATGTAGAAATCCAGTGAAATTACCCGTCTTCCCCCTTTTACTAAGAAAGGCACATGGGCACAAGCAGCGAAAGAGATAATGTGGTTGTTCTCTCAGGACTCGGGGTGGAGGGGAGAATTCTGAGTGTGCGTGATTTTACATGACAGATACCAGGTTAAACCCTGGAGCTGGTTTCATGGGTCATCCAGGAATGTTCAGCCGAGCAATCCAAGTGCTCAATTAGCTCCAGATTCCAATGCCAGTTTAACGAGAGCTTGGCTTGTGTGGCGATAATAATGGACGGGTCCATTAGTAGTGACCCTAAATAAAACAAATACACATGAATAAAATAAAACAAAACCCAAACAGATTTTGCTTGGGGCACGTTGAACTTCTCTGGCTCGTGTTATGAAGGAGGTCAGACTAGGTGAGGTAAGGGTCCTTTCTTTGCTTAAAAGCTGCGAATCCATGAACAGGAGCGCCAAAGGTTGACTTATAATAAGAAGTTGAGCAGGATACAATTTTCAGTACTGGATTCTAATTGTGCGTGCTCACTTTTCAGCAAGCACAGGCATTGCTGTGCTAATTTTGAGGGAATAAACGGGCCCAAACAGTCAAAGTATTAACATGGCTCTCACTGTACATTAAACAGTTCTAAAAGTACAGTTTAACACCATTCAGCCTGCTAATACCACAGCAAACACTATTAAAAATCCTTTGTAAACCCTTTATTAATGATTCAGAAAAAGAAGGAAAAACAGTTAAAGCATTTGAAATACAAAGTAGTAAACAAGGCTTTCATTTTAACAATCTCTCTTTAGCTGGAGAGATTCTATAGAAGAACAATGCCCCTGCCTGACAGTCTTGGAGGTGGAATTAAAGATGGTAATAACTGTCCTTTGGAGAAAAAGAGAAGAAGTTAGTTGAGAGTGGCTGAAGCTGTTGTTACAGTCCAATCCCATTTCCTGAAAGACAAAACATGACACACACACACGCAAGAGGGGAGAGAAAAGAACAAAATACAGCTTCTGTCTCTGGTGTTGACTCTCACTTGCAGCCTCAGTGCTGGAGAAATACTGGCACGGTACATGGTCTTACCAGCCACTCCAAGACCTGGCAAACATGTGCCAGCATGGGGCTGTTTAGGGCATTACCTTTAGCTGCCTCTTTGGTCACAGGCTCCTGGCACTTTTGCAAAATATATAGTCCTGGCTAGCTAAGCCAGACTCTTATTAGACAGAAGGCAAAAGGAAATGGGTAGGAAAAAGAAGGAATAAGGTGGGGAAGGCAAAGGGCACATGGTGGCAGAGGCAGGTGACAGCAGGAACCAAAGGCTCACATCCCAGATGGTGTTCAGGATTTAGCCAGAGCTGATGGAGATGAGGTCCTCTTTTTGGCCCGGAGCAGTCAGGATGTCCCTTGGGATCAAGATGACAAAGGCCCAGTGGTGTCCTGCTGAATCCTGGAGTCCCAGGAGGTGGTGGGAGCAGCAGCAGCCAGGATGGTGAAGCTCGCTCTTTCCAATCCACCTGTCTCCCCGCCAGGAGTTGTTCTCAGACAGCTCCATTCTGCCCATAGAGTCTGTTCTTTTAAGGCCTCCAAAAGGGAGTGATGGGTGGAATAGCCCATCCCCTCATATTTTGTTCATCAATTAGGCCTAATTTCCAACACACCGATTTTGGCTCATTGATTTCCAAACCCACACGTCTCCTGTTTACCAAATATGATTTTAGCACAGTCCTTGAGTTATATCAGCAGGCCCAGTTATCACGGTGGCATGGGGGTCAGGCACTGGACTGGGCCTCAGGAGACCAGGATTCTCTTCTCAGCTCTCACGCAGACCCATTGTGTCACATAACTGGTCTGTGCCTCAGTTCCACCTCTGTGAAATGAGTATAATACTACTTCCCTTCAACACAGAATGAGTCGTGAGCACAGATTCACTAATGTTTGCAAGGTGCTCAGGTGCTGTGATGTGGGGCCATCTAAGTACCTAGATAGACATGCATGTGCAAATGCTTGTGTCTACAAAACTGGGGACTACATGCATTTGGCACACACCACACTAATGGCCCTTCTCCCTGTGCACCTAAGGCAGTTGGGCATTCATGTCCCCAGTATGCATGTGCTTGGCTACCTCTGCAGGTACACTTTGTTTGCATATGCAAAGGTGAGCACACAGCAGCAGGAGACCTGCTCGACTGTGGCTGGAAATAGAATTCTCCCAGGGCAAAGACTGGATTTTTTTTATTTATTTGTTTATTTTAAGATCTACTCTAGTTCAAAAGGAATTATTTGGGGGAAGCTCTCTGGCCTGTGTTAAACACAAGGTCAGAGCAGATGAGCACAATGGTCCTTTCTAGACTTGGAACCTACGGCTCAAAGAGGGAACGTGTTGGCTTCAGGGCTGTTTGGTTCCCCCAGGAATATGGTTGAGATTTTTTTCCTTGGAAAACCAGTTATGTGAGAGCAGATGAAAAGGAAAGCAGCTTGTTTTCCCCCAGTGATGGCCATGCATTGTGTATTTCAGCCCAGTCGGCAGGGGAGATGTACCCATGAGGGGCATGAGTTCAAAAGCACCACGCATTAGAGGTTCAATCCTACAAAGGTGCTAAGCCTGCTCAACTCCCACTGGCTTCCCTGGACGGTGCTCAGCAATATGCAGGATCAGGCCATTTCTGCACAAAAGCGCATTTAGGGAGGTGATGCAGAAAGGGAAAATGTGTGAAGAGGGAGCAACACAGAGGGAGGGGCCTGTGTGACACTGACATCACAGTTATTGGCCTGTAACAAGAGGGGACTGCTGCTGAAGCTTAAGGGACAGAAAATTGCAAACTCATTCCAAACACACACAAAAAGGTTTGCTTTCCATCCAGCAGGAGCTTCCCCTAATGAAATTTTAAACAGGAGACAGATTAGAGTTTAGCCAGCAGAGAGAGAAATCTGAGGCAGACATGAAGGACCCTCAGTGGCCCTCTGCCCTTCCTCGGCACATTCAACCTGGCTGGCATTAAGCGTGCTCTGTACGTTGACCAAGCATGGGGCCTCGCTCTGAGTGCTGGAATGGCAAAGTGTACTGTATAGCAAGGTTCCTGGGGTGGGAATTTAGTCGAGACAAAACGAAAAGACCTTTTCTTAAGCATTCATTTCCCAAGCACTAATCTTAATCCTTCTCAGGGTTTGGGTTTTTTTTTATTAGTAGTATTATTCTTAAATCTTGAAACTGACAGATATTTTAATGAAGTAGAAAGAAACGCTTAAGAGAATCAATTGAAGAATGTCTAGAGCTTCAGAGAATGGGAGTAATCGAATGTATTAACAAATATTACAACTATAAATACTTGCCAGTTAGGTTCTTCCCTTGCTGTGCAATGAACCTCCCCTTTTATAGGTTTAAATCTTTCTTTCAGAGTGGGATATAAATTTAAGCCAACATTTTCAAAGTTGGGTGTAGGCTCCTAAATCCAGATTTAAGGCTGCTAAATAAAAAGGATGTGATTTTTTTAAAGTGGAGAAATGCACCAGAAGCTCCTACCAACATCTTTGGCTTCCAGTGACTTCTTGCCCTGGGGGGGGGAGGGGAAGTCCACATTTAGGCACTCACCTGCAAAAATGTTGGCCTAGATTTCCAAGCAGGTGAGACTCAATCTCCCTGGCTGTAGACACAATTTGGCCCAGATTTACAACAGTACATAGGTGCCTAAAGAAGCAGGTAGGTGTCTACAGACCTTTGTGAATCTGGCCCTTTGGGCCTATTCAAAATGCCCCTGTGTTTATGCTAAACTGGGTGCAAGCACAAATGTCACATACTCGCCCGGCTACCTGCTGGATCTTCTCCAGCGAGTTCAGGTGTATGTGAAATTGGTAAGCTTGATTTACCCCTGCAGGTTCTGGCGGGTGAAAAAAAGTATGTAGTTATGTGCATTGTGTGCAGCTCAGATTATACCTTGTTTCATCCGCAAAGTCCATCTGGGGCTCACCCAGGTGGAGAGAAGGGTGTTGGCACAAGGTGAAGGTGTGGAATGGACATTAACAGCTGATTCTAGATATGGTAGAAATGAGGTGGTGAAGCCACATCTTGCATGTGGAATGTCTCCCTGCCCTGTGAAACCATTGGAAAGGAGAAGTCCTAGGTCAAAGCATCTCCCTTTCCCCTTCCGGTGTCTAGAGTAGGCAATATGGTCCAGATCCTCAAAGGTATTTAGGGGCCTAATTCTCATTGCTTTAAATGGGAGTTAAGCACCTAATTACCTTTCAGGATCTGGTGTCTGTGAGCTCCCAAGAGAGATCTGAGGTTGGGCATGGGGGGAAGGGTTGGGGGAAATTAAGGGGAAGGAAACTTGAGCAGAGGCTTTTGGGAAGAAGAAAGGGAGGGCAGAGACATCCTGTAGGTGGGAGACATGTAGGGGTAGACAAGTCAATTGGACTGGAAAATCAAGGTGGTTAGAGATCTGACTTGTTAGCCTTGCACTCTAATGAATGGACTAAAGAAGCAAAACTGACATCTCTTTGATGAAGTAATCACCATGTAATCCATTACACTGCTTCAGCACAGAACTGCTAAACTGAAGCTTTTCCGGATCAGTGTTTGCACCATAGGCTGAAGGAACCCAAATTCTCTTTCCATCGGTCCTTCACATTAGAGGCTCGCAAGCCCATACCCCCATGTCCCCAGGCACCACCAGATTCTTCAACTATGGACAGGCTTTGGCTGCATGCATTGGTTTATCAGCATCATGAAATCAAATGATGAGAATATTGTATTTTACTACAACCCCTTACTTCCAGTTACCACAGTTACATCCCCTCAGTATCAGAAACTGTTGCAAAATCTTATCAGTAAGATATCCTATTCTTTTTTTTTTTCATCATTTTCTTTATAATTTAGCAGAATGTGGGATGCTCTTAAAAATGACAGACGAGTAGAACATGTCACATTTTGAAGAACTGTATGGTCCTTTGGAGATATGGATAAATATCCTCAATGAACAAGGATGAGAAACCACAAAACAGAGTTCATTTGTGATGTAATAGGGTAAAGTAAACACGGAACAGGATGTACATGGAATATAGTCATTAAAAAAAATCCCCATACCATTTAGAATCATAGAATCATAGAATATCAGGGTTGGAAGGGACCCCAGAAGGTCATCTAGTCCAACCCCCTGCTCGAAGCAGGACCAGTTAATTCCCAGTTAAATCATCCCAGCCAGGGCTTTGTCAAGCCTGACCTTAAAAACCTCTAAGGAAGGAGATTCTACCACCTCCCTAGGTAACACATTCCAGTGTTTCACCACCCTCTTAGTGAAAAAGTTTTTCCTAATATCCAATCTAAACCTCCCCCACTGCAACTTGAAATTTCCTCGTGGGGAGAAGAAACGAGAAAGAAAGAATGACGTGACAGGCACAGGTCCGGTGACTTAAAGCACTTCTGGAAGATGCTCAGATCCTACAGTGATAACGGCTGTATAAGCATTTGAACAAAACATCATGTCGTTTCAGTTTATGTAATTTACACAGTTGCTCAGCTAGTGCTTTACTGTTACTGTGGTGAAGGGGGGGGGAAGCAATTTACAGTTTATGCAGAATGCAAATAGAAAAATAGCTCCAGGATTATCGTTTTCTTAAAAGTCCAAGTTGTGAATAAATAAAAATTACATCAGCATAACGTTTTCTCCAGGATGAGACATGAAAGCTAGCACAGGACACAGGTTAAATAAACATAACTTAGTGTAGTTTGAAATATTATGCTTTCATTCCTCAAGATTTTCTCACAGGCTGTCGGAAATCTTTGGAGCACGTCTCTAAAAAATGACACAGGCTGTTTTCGCTCATTTAGTAGATCTCACAGTGCCCATGCAATGGGGAACAGCGAGAGGAAACTTCAAAGGGAGCAGAGTGGGAGAGGAGAAGGCAATTATGGAACCACAGTTCCAAAATCCAATGAAAATAACAATCTAAACTCACAAGCCTCCTGCAATTGCTCATGCATATCAGGTAACTGTACGCCCAGATATTTGTACATGCACCTTGATTTGTGCTGGGATTTTAAATTTGGCCTTATTAATCTGGCCGCTGATCCAGGATACTGACAAAGAGACACACCAAATCGAACAGTGTAATTCAGGGGTTTTCAAACTGGAGGTCGGGACCGCTCAGCGGGTCGCAAGGTTATTACATTGGGGGGGTCACGAGCTGTTAGCCTCCACCCCAAACCCCACTTTGCCTCCAGCATTTATAATGGTCTTAAATATATAAAAAAGTGTTTTTAATGTATAAGGGGGGGTCGCACTCAGAGGCTTGCTGTGTGAAAGGGGTCACCAGTACAAAAGTCTGAGAACCCCTGGTGTAATCCTATATCCAGGCGGCTGACGCTCAGCTTTAGCCAATTGGTTATGATCTCAACCAGGCAAACCTGTGGGGCTTAGGAGTTACTTTTTACGTGAGGAGGGGAACATGGAGATACACGGTGAATTCGCTCAGAATCAGGGGCCAAAATTTTAAGCAAGTTCAGCATTCCATCACAGGGGCGCATGCCATGCACCATGTATGTGTAAAGAGCTAAGTAGGTGCATTTTCCTGAGCCGCCATGCAGTTTACACCCATGTTCATAGTAATTGATTTCCAGGGGCAAATTAAGTGGGCTGCAGATTTCTGCGGGGAGGCTGTTGTGTATGAAACTCAGTCAAACAAGGCAGTTTCTATATCACAGATACACCCTAGGTATACTGGCAATGCACTATATAAGAAGAGCGCAGATACATTAGTGCCAAATGCTTACTCATTGTAATAATTCAATAGTTTTATTAGGTGCCAACGGGGCTCTTTCTTGTATTTTTATATTCCTCAAAGTGAAGCAGAAAATGACACTGAGGTTCAGTTTACCCTCGGCCATATTGATTAAAAAAAATCACTTGCCCAGATCTCCTGGTTTCTAGTTCCAGTTTGTGGCTACCAATTCGACCTTTGGTAGCACAGTCAGCCTGTGTTTTAAATATCTGCATGTTGGAAGGCACAGTAGCTTGCTAGTGAGACGCTTCTCTATCTGGATCTATAACAATCTATAGCTCGCTCTGCTTTTTTATTTGGTCTTCTGAGTAAGCAGCAGACTCTCTTTTGGGCTTTGGTCTAGTATTTTGAGATAACGTCCATCTACAAACAAGGCTGTTTGTAGTTTAGGTCTAGATATTAGTGCTGGTGAGATTATAGGCCAAACTCAGCATCATTTATCTTAATGTAATGCCGCACCTTAGGGATTTGAATTAACCGGGATTCAGATCTGGACTACTCCAGTGTTGGATTATCAAAACAGTTTCCCCCCCCTACATGATGTCTCCCCTCCTCCAAGCAGATTTTGGGGCCTTGCATGCCAGCTTCTCAATGGAGGAGAAACCAGTAACCTGGAGACGGGCTTTTCTTAGTGTAACTTGTTTTATGTACACCAGTCCTTGCCCAGAAGCACTGACAAACAGCACTTCCAGTTACTTCAGCCCTAGTGCAGAGGCCCCAGGATGCAACTCTGCTCCAGAAGTTGACTAGTCAAGGATGTTAAAGTGCTTCAAAGTCTCCTGCCTTAACAGCAACTCTCCTCCACTTCCCCAAAACTAACGACAATAAAGCGTTTTTTCAAGACTGAACAATGCTCATGTGCTAAGAACTTGAAGGACTGTGTGGAACAGCACTGTCTGGTGACTCCTACTGCCTCTCTATTTGCAACCTGGAAGAGATGCCATGTAGAAATGGAGTGGAGCTT